>NC_140490.1:102604004-105379004 GCF_964271855.1 Acomys minous
ACCTTTTCCTGTATTAAGTCCTCCTCATGTTAGGAGGCAGTCAACATTCCATGTCCCTGAGGCATGATAGCAACTTGTCCAGACAGTTTTAGATCTAATAGTAGAAGACGCATTCTAGTGTAAGGGAGAAAAACTTTGAGCTGGACAGAAATAACTGTCTTCTCCAGTTGAGAAGAAACAGGAGGTACCAAAGCCACAGGATTCATCAGCGCAAAGGAAAACAGTACTTGGATGTTTGGGGACTCCCTTGGCACTGCTCTATAAGGAGAAGGTGTGGGAAACTGGTGCCAGGCAAGTGTTGTAGTTACAGTTTTGCCAGGCACAGAAGGAGTTAGCATAATTCAAGGTGTGTTCTTTAAAGACAGCCCCACTCTCTTGAGCTTACTTTCTACAGCTGAAAAATTATAAGGACCTCCGGGAATTACTTCTTTAGAGAAAAGAACTAAGGTGGTAGATTATGTTGTTATTTTTCCTTATTAAGCCACAACAACAACAACAAAAATACCAGAACAAAGTAAGATAGAAGAAAGATAAGAACTTGGCTAGTGTCACAGAGATTTGAACTTCATCTACAAATCAATTACAACCGTCATGTTTAGAACTGTTTATTTTGCATAAACAACATTAAAAAGCAAGGCGAATAATTTCAGACATATGTAAATGTGTGAATTCTCACAAATAGTTCAGAAAACTTCAGCAGAAATTTCTGTAATCGTGAATTTCCATAGTAACACTGAAGTCACTGAGCACTTACAATGAGAGGTAGGAGGGGCCTTCCCTTTTCAAACCAGCTCCTTGAAAGATGGCTTGACTTAATGTAACACGCCTTAATTATGTATTTTTAATGTTGTCTGATGACTTTGGGAGTCTCCAGGCAAGTATTGAAATGACAATGTATGCAAAAAGCTTGACAAAACAAATAAGAATCCCTTCACTGCCTGGAGAGATGGCTCAGTGGTTAAGAGCACCAACTGTTCTTCCAAAGGACCTAGGTTCAATTCCCAGCACCCACATAGCATTTCAGAACTGTCTGTGACTCCAAGATCTAACATCCTCACACCGACATACATGTAAGCAAATACGAAAGCTCATAAAATAAAAATAAGTAAAAAATTTAAAATTTCTTCAGGAGAGCCAAAAGCTGTGTTTCCTGGTTAGAGGTTTTACCAGTTGTTCTATAAGAGTGGGCTTGGCAAGCCTTAGCAAAAACAAAAACAAAAACAAAAACAAAAACAAAAACAAAAACAAAAAAAAACCCTCCCACTTTGTCTCCTGCTTGTATTCTTGCAATTGTCAGAGTTTGCGCATGCACACAGACACAGACAGGCACTCACAGAATCTTGCACCGAAACTAAATGAACCAATATACAAATGAAACCAAGGTATTTTACATTGCTTTCTCCCGGCATGAAATAAATATAAGTAATCTTTTGTTTCTTCCCTACCCACTAATATTTTGTGTTACGTTGGTAGAATGTATACATGGAAAAGAAAATACAAAACCTTCAAAAGGTCTAACTGCTTTGGACTGGTGACTACAAAATTGTGACTACCATTGCAAGGGGCATCAAATACTGCTTGCATGTCTTAATCTTTATTTCTCAGAGGGGTGTGATGAAGCTGCCCAGCCCCTGGCAGGGATGTAGGATGCACTGCCTTTGCTCTGCTTTATCTGGTACAATGCCTACTGCATTTTCTAAAGCACTTTCTTGGGGCTTCGATCTGTGTTAAACACAAGCTACGGCAACTCCTGTTACATAAATGAGGCCACGGTTATATAATACTCTTATTTTTTTCAACAAAGTAGAACATCCTAGTCATACAGATGAGTCCTCTAGTGAAGTACAAGTCTGTGCAGAAGGTTAGAAACTGGAAACACTAAAAAAAAAAAAAAAAAAAAAAAAAAAAAAAAAAAAAAAAAAAAAAAATTGCAGGAGAAGGGAGATATGTGAGTCATTAGTCCCTCTTACTACTTCAAAAACATAACATAGTATCTGATGTTCAAGATTAATTATATTTTATTAAAATTGTAAAATAAGTACTTTAATATATGGGTTAATTAACATGGGCTCCTGCATATGTCTTGTGTGTGTGTGTGTGTGTGTGTGTGTGTGTGTGTGTGTGTGTGTGTATTCAGTGCCTTACTGGTACATATTTGCTGTATATTTATCTCAGTGGACCCAATTCTACATTCCAGTGGCACAAAACATACTCTTCTACCCAAATGAGTCACCTGATTTTATAATTTGTGAGAGCTAAGACATATCTAAGTTATTTGAGGATGAAGAAAAATGCAGTCCTTATATCAGCCCCAGTTATAATGTATGTGTATAAAGTTATAGAAAGAGTGGGAACTTCACACTTTGACATATGTGGTTTCAGGATGTACACACACACATAAACACACACACACACACACACACACACACACAGAGTTAGTTTACCTTGGGCCTTGGTTCCTTCATCCAAAGAGCAGTGGAAATCTGTACAAAATAATCATGGTATAAAGATGCATGTAAGTAGTCCCAGACAGTAATAGTTTCTACTGCTGCTGCTGTTCATAGGGAGGACAAAGACGATGATTCTGACCTGTGTGCCAGGCACAACTAAAACACACCAAATACTTTACATGCTTATTTTGATCTCTAGCAGCCTTTAACACCCCTAATTTTCACAAAAAGAATGATCCACAGGCACTATTTTTTAACAGTTTAAGGTAGCAGTATGTATAAACAGCAGCATGAGATTTTTAATAACATATTTCTTATTTTTGAGATTTGTAATATAATTCCCTTTTTTCTTCCCGTTGACCCGATGGTGCCCCCTTCCTGTCTTTCAAATGTATGGCCTTTTTCTTTCATTGTTGTTTTATATATATTCCTAAATACATCAAGAATACCATCTTCTCAGTCCATAATGTTCACCTTTATGTATTTATTATCAGACTGACTACTTGGTGTTGGCTAACCAATTGGGGGCATTTTGTGTGTGTGTGTGAAGATCAACTCTCCTGCTCTTAGCATTGCACAGCTGCCCATAGTTGAGTGCGTAGGGTTGAGGCCCCAGGAGCTTTCCCCTTTCTATGTTACTATGTCCATGGTGTCATCATTGTTCAGGTCTTGCTCAAGCTGCCATCTTGGTAAGAAGTCATAACGGTAGCCTCACTGACCTTTCTAGGAGACACAATTTCACAGGAAACTTCCTGTTCCTCTGGCTCTTACAGTCCTTCGCCCACTCTTCTGCAACAATTCCTGGTCCTTAGATGCAGGAGTTGTGTTGTATATCTCTCAGTCAAGACTGAGCACCACACAATCCCATACATGTCCTTTGTTATGGTTGGTTGTGGTTTTCTATAATAGTCTCCATCTGTTGTAAAGGGAATTTTCCTTGTATGAAGATAAATGTTTACAATAAAGTATGGGATTATTTTGGTTTAATAAAGTGGCAGTTGTAGGTCCTTCTCCAAGATCCATGACTTCACTAGCCCCAGCTGTTGGCTAAGTTTCCACTGCGAGGAATGGTTTCCGTCTTGTTGAATTCACCTGAAGTCCAACTAGAGACCTATTGGCCAAGGTAGTTGTGCTACTATTGCATCCTTAGGGTTATTGAAATTTGTAGGTATCATATCTTGAGTAGGCCATTGTTTGTATTCTTCGCTTGGAAGTTTCTGGCACCATGGATGCTAGTCTTCAAGGGGCAGGGCTTCCAGGCCAGATCCATCATGGGGACCCCAGTCTGAAGTTCATGGTGTCTTCAGCAATAGGGACAGCCCTGACCAACAAAAAAAAAGGGGGGGGCTTCCTTGCCTGGTGTTGCAGTTTCTGTTAGTTATTCTGTGGTACCTGGGGAGTTCATTCTCAACCCAGATAGAAGCATTTCATTTTAATTGTACATGCCTATACATATGTATATGTAAATATAAACTTGCATATATTTATGCACTTTTAGGTAGACAGGTGATAATGATTCCCGGTGACTTTTTCAGGCAACTTACTATTATTTTACCCTTTTTACTCCTCCTGTATTTTTCTGCATACCTCCCGAATTGAATACTCCTTCTGTTTTTCCCATTTCCCTCTTCAAATTATTTTTATCCTGCTATTCCTTTCTCCATTGCTCCCATATGACCCCTGTGGTCTTCTTTTACTTTCCTAGTTTCTTCAGTGATGTACATATGAAGATTTGGGGTGATGACCCACAGATGAGAGTGGACATGAGACATGTGTTTTCCTTGGTCTGCGTTTCTTCAATCAATATGATCATTGCTAATTCTATCCATTTACCTGCAAACTTCATTTTCTTTACAGCTGAATAGCATTCCATAGTATGTATGTATGTATGTATGTATGTATGTATGTAGCACATTTTCATTGTCAAGTTGTTAACTGAAGCATGGTTAGGTTGTTTCCACTTTCCAGCTATTGTGAATAAAGCAGCAATATACAGATGTGAGCGTGTATCCAAGAAGTAAGTTGTTGACCCTTTGGGTATATGTTGAGTAATTGTAGGGCTGGGCTATATACACTATAATTTACTCTATAATTTTTTGAAGGTTCTTCACACTGCTTTTCAGAGTTGCTGGTTCAGTTTGAAATCCTACCAGTAGGTTGGTTTCTTTTCCACTATATCCTATCCATTATCTGTTGTATGTTGTTTGTTGATATTTGTTATTCTGACTGGGGTAAGGTGATAAATATATTTGAGCTATTTCTCAGTTAATTTTATTTCTTCTTTTGTCACTGAGCACTATTTTTCTTTTATGCTAATTTATTATGATCACACTTATTTATTGCTCTTGTTATTATAATTATTTGGAGGCACATGTGTGGATGCTAGAAAACAACTAGATTGGAGTCCTAGGGATTAAAATCAGTTCAGCAGCCTTGGCAGCAAGTGACTTTACCTAATGAGTCATCTTGTTAGCTCAAAGACTAGCATTGAAGACCGCCTCATTTGGTGTTGGCTTTACAGTTTCTAGCAATGAAATCACTGGCCTCCAGAACCCTGGGTGACCCAAATTGCAGAAAAATTCTTGTCTTCCTTACATTTCTAAAAACTCCTGCAAAGAGTCCTGATTGGTAGAAGGAAGTTTCATATGTGACCCCAAAGACTGATGGCTGGCCAGCAGAGGGGTGCCCACAATCTGAGGTACTCATTACTAAGAAAAAGGGGGTCTTAGCCTAGTATGATATGCTCTGGTTGGTTGCTTTTGAATGCATCTCTAAAGAGTTCGTGTACTGATTTTGCTCCCAGGGTCGATAATGTTCAAGGTGGTAGCACCTGTAAGTAGAGGGACTTAGAGAGAAGACATTAGTTCATTGCTTGGTGAGAGACATTAGGTCATTGCTTAATGACAGGACATTAGGTAATTGCTTAGTGAAAGGACATTACGTCATTGTTCTTGGGATTAATGTTTCCATGAGAGCATATTTCAAAAGGACATCAGTAAATCTCTATCATTTCTCAAGTAGCCCCAGGTTATGGTGTTAGGGCCATAGGGACCGTGTATTAGAAGAACAGGATGGATGGCTTCAAAAAAGCCCATTTCAGGAAGCAGTTTGAAGGGAAACTATAGGCTAGCTAGACAACCAATTTTCCCTCTGGTGATGCCCTGGGAGGCAGCAGGAGTCCACTAATTAGTGCTTGTTAGCCAGTGTCATCAAATGATTATTTGGGGGAGGGGTAAAGAAGAGTGAGATAAACAAACTCCTGACAGTACTTCAAAAGTGCTGATACCACGGCAGCCCTTGGAAGCAGAAGGGAGTGGAGAGCAGTGTCCCAGCCTCTGTCTCTCTGTCTGTCTCTGTCTCTGTGTCTGTCTCTCTTTCTGTCTCTGTCTCTGTCTCTCTCTCTCTCTCTCTTCTCTGTCTCTCTCTCCCATCTCTCTCTCATCGCCCTCCAGTATGCCCCACTGGCTTAAGGTAGTCAGAAGTAGCTACAGATGTGTAAGGTCATGTTCCTTGAGAAGTAGGTATCAAGATGAGTTTGGAAGCCCGGGGGATTTCTTGGGGATAGCACCCGACAAAGAGAGGAAGGGAAAATGGCTAAATAGGGTAGGTTCTCAGAGTCAACGCTAAAGTGAGGCTGGCAAGAGGGAAGAAGTGGATCAGAGGGCTAGGCTGTAAGCAAGCACCTCAGCTGCCATAGTTTTCAGAGACTCCCCTAGGCCAACAGTTTGTGCTGGAAAATAGACCCTCTATCAAACCAACCAGGCTCGGTCAGGACTGAGGCGGCCTGAGCAGTGAAGATGCTCAGCTTCAAAACTGGGACAGATCATGCTGCTGAGTGCAGTATCCTGGCTTCCTTGTGCTGAGCATCTTTCCTTTCATGACTGTTGTAGTAAGGGTGTCTAGAAGACACAGGTTTCTGCTCACAACTCTGCAGCACAGAGCAAAGCAGAATGAGAAGAGCTAAAGGAGGACAGGCTGAAGACTGGGACACAGGTACAGGAAGCTAGTATGAGTACTGTACTCAATAACAGTGGTATATAATGCTTATTATACTCGGATTTGGGAATGGGGATTGCAGGTTGAAGTTTATGTCTCCGTCAAATCTACTGCTACGAGGAAACATCATGACTGTGGCATCCCTTATAAAATGAAGCCTTTAACTAGGGCTGGCTTGCAGTTGTAGAGGCTTAGTCTGTTATCCTCAGGGCTAGGAGCATGGTGCCACACACACACATGGCCAATGAAGAGCTCTACATCTGCATCCATAAGCAGCAGGAAGATTGGGAAACATCTGGGCCTGGCTTGGGCTTCTGAATCCTCAAAGTCCACACCCAGTGACATACTTGCTCCAACAAGGCCACACCTACTCCAATAAGGTCACATGTTCTAATGCTTTCAAACAGTACCACTCCCTATGAGCCGGGGGCGGGGGGGGGGGCTTTTCTTTTCTTTTTTTCTTTCTTTTTATTTCTTCTTCTTCTTCCTCCTCCTCCTCCTCTTCTTCTCCTCCTCCTCCTCCTCCTCCTCCTCCTTCTTCTTCTTTGACTTTTTGAGACAGGATTTTTTTGTAGTCTTTGCTATCCTGGACTCATTTAGTAGAGCAGGCTGGCCTTGAACTCACAGAAATCTGCCTGCCTCTGACTCCCAAGTGCTGGGATTAAAGGGTTGTGCCACCACCGTCCAGCACTGGGGGCCATTTTCAGTCAAAGCACCAGAGTCATCTAGAAGCTTCTTTGTAGAACATTGCACATTATGTATTTGAATGTTAAGAAACCATATGATGAAGACAACCTACCATAACAGGAGGAAGTATATCCAACAAAGGGTCAAAATCCAGACTATTTAAGAAAATGCAAAAAGCATTTGTCAGAAGGAGAGTTGGGGGTGGTGATGGAGGAGAAGACCAGAAATAGCAACAGTGAACACAGCAGAACACTAAAACAACAGCCCTGATTTAAACATGCAACAAACCTAAACAGGACCAACAAATGTATGGAAAAGCATTCCATGTTAGTAATATCTAGGAAGACACAATCAAATTCTCAACAAGATATCACCTCTAGTAAGAACTGATATTTTTTTTCATTGCTTCTTAAAAATTAACTAGTTTATTTCCTTTACAGCCTGACCACAGTTTTCCCTCCTTCCTCCCTTGGAAGTTCTAGTCCCCCATTGCACTCTGCCCCTCCCAGCCACTGCTCTTCCCCTTCTCTTCAGAAAAGGGGAGGCAAGACCCTGTCTCGAAAAACCAATGAGCCAAACAAACAAACAAACATACAAACAAAAACCAGAAAAGGGGAGGCCCCCGACTGAGGCTAGAGGATGCATCCCAGTAGGGGAAGGGGTCCCTGAAGTAGAAGTTTCTGGTTTATTTGAAGACTCAGTTGTGTCACATAGTGTTTTGTTGAAATCTGTCTTGTGAGAGGTCACATGATGTTTTTCTGGAAGAGAGGCCATGTGATGTTTTGCTGGGAGAAGATACAGGAGAGGGCGGGTGATGATGGGAATGAGTATAAAAAGTACCACGGACAGCGCGATGGGCTTTTGGCATTTCTACGCTGTGCAACACCTCACTGGTCATTGCCGGGCTTCGTGGTCTTCACTGGTGTCCGTTGGTCTTTGTTGAACTTCTCCATGGTACTCAGGCTGATTCTGGCCGCTTCCACAGACTCGTGCTAATTTGGTAGAACCTTGTGGTTTCTGCTGGATCGTGCCACTTTTACAGATTTGTGTGCTCTTGGTTTTGGCTACTGGACTGGCGTATCCTGACAATGCAGAGCGGAACTGGCCCCAGAAACTACATCTAAACAGGTTCGCAACCTTTTTTTCTTATTAACGTTCTTTCCCCGTTTCCTCTGATTCGTGGGTTAGAAGTGAGGTTGAAGTGTTTAAGAACCCTAAGTAAAGTAAATTTTGGAAAATCTAATTCCCAAATGCAGGCAACAGAATCAGGGGCAGCCCCTGCTATCACTATTAAAAGTCCCACATAAATACCAAGCTACACAACTGCTATATGGAGAATGCCTAGCTCCATCCCATAATGCTCCCAAAAGTTGGCTGTTCAGGTTCTTCGGACCCCGATTGGGCCAGGTCAGTTGATTCTGTCGGTTTTCTTGTTGGTGCCATAAGACCCCTCTGGTTGCACAAACCTTCCTCCTCTTCTCCAAGCTCTACCTAAAGATTGGCTGTGGATCCTTGTATCTATTTCCATCAGTTGGTTGGTGATGCCTCTCTGATAACTGGTATGTTAGACTCATGTCTGAAAGTATAGCAAAATATCACTAATAGAGTCAGGAAGGGGTGGGCTCTCTCAAATTGCACAAATCTCAAACTGAACCAGTCATTGATTGGCCGTTCCCTCAATTTCTCTCCGTCTTTATTCCCTCTTGTAGGCAGGACAAATTGTAGGTTGAAGCTTCTGTGGCTGGGTTGGTGCCTCAATACCTCAACTGGAAGTCTTTCCTGGATAGAGCAGATAGCTGGTTGAGGATCCACATCCTCCATTGCTAGGAGTCTTAGCTAGAGTCACTCTCACAAATTCTGGGAGTTTCTATTTTCCTAGTTATCTAGCTCAGCCCAGAGATGCCCCCATCATTCCAGTTTTCTATTCCAGTATTCCTCCCCTCACCGATCCTCCCTCTTCCTAGCCCCACCCTATCCCTGTTTAGTCCCCTCCCCCATCCACTCACAATGTCTATTCTATTTCCCCTTCTCAGTGAGATTCATGTTAACCCCTTGAGTCCTTCTTGTAACTTAGCATCTTTGGGTTTGTAGATTGTAGCATGGTTATCCTTTACTTTATAGCTAACATCCACCTATAAGTGAGTATATTAATGCTTGTTTTTCTGGGTCTGGGTTACCTCACTCAGGATTATCATTTCAAGTTCTATCCATTTGCCTGAAAATTTCATAGTGTCATTGTTTTAATATCTGAGTAATGCTCCAGTGTATAAATTACCACATCTTCTTTATCCATTCTTTGGTTGAGGGACATCTAGGTTGTTTCCAGTTTATGACTATTACGAATAAAGTTTAGCAAGTGTTCTTGGATATGATGGAGCATCCTTTGAGTACTTCCAGGAGGGGTATAGCTGGGTCTTGAGGTAGCTTTATTCCCAGTTTTCTGAGAAATTGCCAAATTGATTTCCAAAGTGACTGTACATGTTTGCACTCCCACCAGCAATGGAGGCGTGTTCCCCTTGCTTCACATCCTCACCAACATAAGCTGTCACTTGAGTTTTTTATCTTAGCCATTCTGACAGATGTAAGATGGAATTTCAGAGTCATTTAGATTTGCATTTCTCTGATGACTAAGGATGTTGAACATTTCTTTAAGTGTTTCTCAGTCATTAGAGATTCCTCTTTTGAGAATTCTCTGTTTAGATCTGTACCCCATGTTTTAACTAGGTTATTTGGGTTTTAATGTCTAGTTTCTTTAGTTCTTTATGTATTTTGGATATTGGCCCTCTGCCAGATGTGGGGTTCTTTTCCATTCTATAGGCTGCTGTTTTGTCCCTTTGATGGTGGGTTTTTGTTTGTTTGTTTGTTTGCCTTACAGATGCTATCTAGTTTCATGAGGTCCCATTTATTAATTATTGATCCCACTGATTGAACTATAGGTGCTGTGTTCAGTAAGTTGTCTCCTGTGTCAATGCATTCAAGGCTATTCTCCACTTTCTCTTCTATCTGGTTTTATGTTGAGGTCTTTGATCCACTTGGACTTGAGATTTGTGCAGGGTGATAAATATGGATCTACTTTTACTCTTCTATATGCAGATACCCAGTTAGACTAGTACCATTTGCTGGAGGTACTTCTTTTTTCTATTGTATAATTTTGTCTTCATTATCAAAAGTCAAATGTCCATAGGTATGAGGATTTATTTCTATGTCTTTAGTTTTATTCCATTGATCGAGGTGTCTGTTTTTATCTAATACCATGCACTTCTTATTAATATTGCTCTGTAGTACAGCTTGAAATCAGGGATGGTGGTTACTCTAGAAGTTCTTTTATTGTGCAGGATTGTTTTAGATATCCTGGAATTCTTTTGTTTGTCTATATGAGGTTGAATATTGTTCTTTTAAGATCTTTAAAGAAGTGTGTTGGAATTTTGATGGGAATTGTGTTGAATCTATAGATTGCTTTTGGAAAGATGGCCATTTTTACTATGTTAATCCTTCCAGTTCGTGAGAATGGGAGATCTTTCCATCTTCTGATATTGTCTTCAATTTCTTTCTTCATAGACTTGAAGTTTTTGTCATACAGGTCTTTCACTTGCTTGGTTAGAATCACGCCAAGATATTTTATATTATTTGTGGCATTGTGAAGGATGTGGTTTCCCAAATTTCTTTCTTAGCCCTTTTATTGTTCGTATAAAGGAGGGCTACTGATTATTTTTAGTTAGATTTGTTTCTAGCCACTTTGATGAAGGTGTTTATCAGCTGCAGGAGTTTCCTGGTAGGATTTTGGGGGTCATTTGTATACACTATCATATCATCTGCCAATAATGATACTTTGACTTCTCTCTTTACATTTGTATTCCACTGATCTCCTTTAACTGTCTTATTCCTCTAGCTGCAACTTCACGTCCTATATTGAATAGATATGGGGAGAATGGACAGCGTGGTCTTGTCTCATTTTAGTGGAATTATTTTAAGTTTCTTTCCATTTAATTTGTTGTTATCTATCAGTATGATGATTTTTGTACCATGTATCCCTGATCTCTCCAAGATTTTTATCATGAAGATATATTGGATTTCAGCATCAAATGAGATGATCATGTTTTTGTTTGTTTGTTTTTACTTTCTATTTGTTTCTACGGTGGATTACATTGATGGATTTTTGTATTTTGAACCATCCCTGCAACTCTGGGATGGAGTTTACTTGGCCATGGTGGATATTTTTGAAGTATTCTTGGATTCAGTTTATGAATATTTTTACATCAGTGTCCACAAGGGGAAATAGCCTGAAATTCTCTTTCTTTGCTGAGTCCTTGTGTGGTTTAAGTGTCAGGATGATTGTGGCCTCATAAAATGTCCCTTCTATTTCCATTTGGTGAAATAATTTGAGGAGTATTGGCATTAGCTCTTCTTTGATAATCTGGGAAAATTCTGTGCTAATACCATCCGGCCCTCGCCTGATCTTGATTTACTGTTGGTAAGTGGTATCTGGAAAATTGTCCGTTTTGTATAGATTCTCCAATTTTGTAAAGTACAAGCTTTTGAAATAAGACCTAATGATTCCTTGGATTTCCTCAGTGTCTGTTTTTATATCCCCCTTTTTATTTCTGTTAATTTGGATATTAGGCCTTTTAGTTAACTTGGCTAAAAGCTTGTCTATCTTGTCGATTTTCTCAAAGAACTAACTCTTTGTTCCCTTGGTTCTTTGTATTACTCTCTTTCTATTTTATTGATTACAGCTTGAGTTTGATTATTTTCTGCCATATACTTTTCTTGGGTGTGTTTGTTTCTTTTGGTTCTAGAGGTGCTGCTGTTAAATTGCTAGTATGACATCTCACTAACTTCTTTATGAAGGGGCTTGGTGCTATGAACTTTCCTTTTAGCACTGCTTTCATTGTGTTCCATAAGTTTGGGAACTTTATGCATTCATTTTCATAGAATTCTAGAAAGCCTTTAATTTCTTCCTTGATCCAGTTGTCATTGAGTAAAGAGTTGTTTACATTCCATGAGTTTGTAAGCTTTTTGTTGTTTCTGTTGTTGTTGAAGGCCAGCTTTAATCCATGGCGGTCTGATAAGATACAGAGGTTATTTCAGTTTTCCTGTATCTGCTGAGACTTGCTTTGTGACTGAGTATATGGTCAGTTTGGGGCAAGGTTCCATGATATGTTGAGAAGAAGGTATATTTTTTTGTGTGTTTGGGTGAACTGTTCTATAGAAATATGTTTGGTTCATTTGAGTCATATTGTTTGTTAGTTTCATTAATCCTCTGTTTAGTTTCTGCTTGGATGACATTTCCATTAGTGAGAATGGGGTATTAAAGTCTCCTGCTATTAATGTGTAAGGTGCACTGTGGATTTATGCTTTAGTAATGATTCTATTACAAATGTGGGTGCCCTTCCATTTGTGGCATAGATATTCAGAATTGAGATGTCATCTGAGTGGATTTTTCCTTTGATAAGTATGAAGTGTCCCTTTCCATCTCCTCTGAATAATTTTGGTTGAAAGTCTATTTTGTTAAGCTATTATAATGGTTACACCACCTTGCTTCTTCAGACTGTTTGCTTGGAAAAACCTTTTCCAGTCCTTTACTCTAAGTTAATATCTACCTTTGAAGTTGAGTTGTATTTCTTTTATGCAGAAGAATGATGGATCCTGTTTTGGCATGCATCCTGTTAACCTGTTTTTTTTTTTTTTATTGAGGAATTGAGACCATTGATGTTGAGAAATATTAATGGTCAATGATGTGTGTGTGTATTTGTGTGTGTGTGTGTGTGTGTGTGTGTGTGTGTGTGTGTGTGTGTGTGTGTATGTTTCCCTTTTGGTTTTGCTGGTGTGACTTCATTCATTCATTCATTCATTTCCTTTGTTTTCTTGAGTATAATTAATCTCTGTGGGTTATAGCTTTCCTTCTAATAACTTCTGTAGCACTGGACTTGTGAATAGATATTGTTTAAATTTGATTTTGTCATGGAATATTTTGTTTTCTCTATCTATAGTGATTAAAAATTTTGCTGGGTATGGTAGTCTGGGCTGACATGTGTAGTTTTTCTGAGTCTGAAAAACATGTACTCAGTCCCTTCTGGCCTTGGATTCAAGTGTAATTCTAATAGGTCTGCCTTTTTAATGCTTCTTGGCCCTTTGCCTTGTAGCTTTTCATGTTCTTTCTTTGCTCTGTACATTTAGTGTTTTGATTATTATGTGGCTGGGGGAGATTTTCTTTCCTGGCCCAATCTATGTCATGTTCTGTAAGCTTTATGTACATTTATAGGCATCTCTTGCTTTAGGTTGAGGAAATTTTTCTTCTATGATTTTATTGAAAATATCTTCTGGGCCTTTGAACTGGAAATCTTCTCCTTCATCTATTCTTATTATTCTTAGGTATGGTCTTTTCATAGTGTCCCAGATTTCTTTGATGTTTTGTGTCAGGAACTTTTTAGATTTAACATTTTTTTTGACCAATGTATCAATTTCTTCTATTGTATCTTCTACACTTGAGATTGTCTCTTCCATCTCTTGTGTTCTGTTGATGATGCTTGTGTCTGTGGTTCCTGTTCTCTTCCCTAGATTTTGCATCTTCAGGATTCCCTCAGTTTGTGTTTTCTTTATTACTTCTATTTTCACTTTTAGGCCTTGAACAATTTTAATCATTTTTGTCACCTGTTTGATTGTATTTTCCCTAAATAGGTTATTAATTTCATCTTTAAAGGTCTCTATTATTTTTATAAGATTGGATTTAAGGTCATTTTCTTGTCCTTCAGCTGTGTTGGTATGCAGAGTTTGTTGTACTAGGATAACTGGGCTCCAATGGTTCCATATTATCCTGGATCTTATTGATTATGTTTTTACACTGGTCTGTAGTCATCTGGGTTTTGGGGTTATTGTAAGTTTAGGTGGTGATTTCTGAATATATTTTTGTTAGATGAATGGGTTTTTGTTTTTGTTTTTGCATTTCCCACTTTCATTTCTGTTTCCTTTCAGTCTTCTGGCCTGAGTGACCTGAAGTTCAGGTGATCAATGAGTCTTCAGATTCAGTACAGTGTCTCTGATGGTTTTTTTTTGTTGTTGCCTGCACTATGTAGAATAATTGTTAATATCTAATACTGATTCATATGATTATTAAGGAGGTAGTTATTATCTAGCCTGCTATCATATAAATAACAGACATGTTAGATTTTTTAATAACCTTATTAAATAGCTGGGTCTGGGCAGCTATTAACTCTCTAAGCTATCTTTTGTATCTCCCTACCACACACCCCATGTCATTTGCTTTAATCATTATTATCTGGGTTACTTCCCTCTGTTATCCCATAATACTTACTTGTACATGCTCTCCATGTGAGTTGCTTCTCGCCATCATACCAATCCTCAGAGCAAGCTCCTCATGGCCTGCTCCTTCCTCTTCCTCCTCTTCCTCCTCTTCTCTTTGTGGTCCTTCTGCAATCCGCAAAGCCTACAACCTTGGCTCCGCCTCCTTCTCTTCTGTTCAGCCTTGGCTATAGGCAACTTTATTTAGCCAATCAGGGATAATTTGGGAGGCAACATTTACACAGTGTCATTTTGTATATGTGAGCATTTGCTCATAGAACAGTAAAGATCTTGGGAAGAGCGGCAAGCAATTAACATTTGAAGACATAGTAACTCCAGATCATCCCCAACAACGTGACTTCTGGAGTTCTGGGTGCCAATGTTGCCTCTGGGTTCTCTAATACTTGTGTTGTCTTTGGGAAAGCAGAGGTCTTATGTCAAAGTTGTAGGCCAGAATATGGAGCCCAGTGTATAGGGTGCAGTTTATGGTTGTTGAAAGTACTTTAAGGGGATTTGGTGGGCACAGAACATAGAGAGGGTTTTGTCTGGAGCCCCTCATGCTGGAATGGCCTCTGGAAAGGATGCAGAGTTGTGGAAAATTTGTATTTTTTAAATAAAAATGCTGATGAGGATGTAGATACTTGAAACTCTTAAACATTGTTGGTGGAAATGTAAGTTACTATAAGCACCATGAAAAACAATGTGTAAATTCCTAAAAGCATTAAAAATGGAATAACCACATGATCTAGCAATGTTGCTTCCAGCTACCCAAAGCTGTAAAGTGACTATGTCAAAGAGATTTACACACCCCATGTTTAGTGTTGCATTAGTCACCGTAGCCAGGAAAAAGAAACAGTTTACATTTCCACTATAGAGGAAATGTTGCAAATACAGACTACAGAATACTATTCAGCCATAAGAAAGTGTAAAGTTCTGTCGTTTGAGACAACATGAGCAAAAGTAGAAATTATTCCATGGAGTAGTCCAGATACAAAGAGACGAGAAATGTATAGTATCACCATTGGGGCCAAAAGAGTTATTTCACAGAAATTGAGAGGATAGTAGTGGTTAGCACAGTGTGGCGGAGAAGAGGCTGTGGCAAAGGTGTCCTGGTACTTTAATGCACAGAAGCATAGCCTCCTTGCAAGTTTCTTTCTTGAGTTACTCTATTAACAGATGAATTAAAGACAACTAGCCATAATAACAAACCAACATGGGCAGGTCTAGCAAGTCCTTAAGCAAGAATAATTTCTTACTAGATTAAAAAGAGTAAACCTGGATTTAAGAGAGAGTCCAGTTGGTAAATTGTTTGCCATGTAAGCCCAAGGACCTGAGTTTATTTCCAGAATCCATGTGAGAAGCTTGCCAGCGTGTCAGGAACTTGTATTCCAAGGGTTGGGGAAACAGAGATGGGGGAATTCCCAAAGCTCAATTCCCTGGCCACCTAGGCTATTTATTAACCTTAGGTCCTAGGGACACTCCGTCTCGAAACAGAAGGTGGATAACAACTGAGGCATGATACTTATGGCCAATCTTAGGACTCTATTTGCATGCCATACACAAACACATGCAAATCTGTGTGTATACACATGTAATCTAATCTAAGCACAATTAATTAATTGTATATCTATGCATCTATGACTATTCCTTTTCTTTTTAATAAAGAATAACAGCATGGAAAAATCACATAAAAATTGTTGGAATAGAGAATCATTTGTATAACAAGTTTTAATGAAATTGCAAGTGATTTTTTTTTCTATTGGGATTGCAATAACATCCATTTACAGTCTCCTTGAAACTTTTTAGATATATACCCGGTTATGATCCTGTGCTAGGTAAGCACATTGACTTTATTGCTGCTTAGCTGTTATGAACCGTTGAATTGTAAAATGCCGGTCCTGTGATATATTTGCTTACAAATAGTTACACACTGTGGAAAGTTACAGCTGAATGCTTAGTTCTCTAAAGGTGAATAAACCACAAAGCATCATTTAAGATAGTTTAGAGAAAACTGCCCCCACAAAGTACTTGAACACACATACATTATCATCTGAAAAATACTGCCAGGCCTTGCAGAAATAGTGTTGAACTAAATTTTGTTACAACGGGCATCCAAGGACATAAAGGTTAGAGTTACAGAGGCAGATTAGACAGGCAACTCCAAGGCGGAGATGTTTTAACATTGTTTTAATTTTTGGAGGCTGAATTTCAGATTGTGCTGAATGAAGCAACAAGAAAAGGTGGCGATCATTTGAGGCCATTAAGAGACTTACCAGAAATATAGAAAGAGAATATCCATTATAATCTAATGAATAAACATACAAAATGATTATTATTCTGTTAAGAAATCTTAGCAAGATCTATAAGTCAGAATTATGATTCTTCTTTCCTCAAGGCTGTCAAAAAGTTAAAAACACAGTCTCATTCTAAAAATAGATTCATAGTATTAGCAGCAGAATAGCAGCCACTAAAATCATACTGTAAAATGATAAATAAAATTTAAAAATCTATCTCATGATTCAGTTATCTAAAGTGTTTTGCTGCTTTTACAAAGTGCTGAAGTTCAGTTTCCAGCACCCACACCAGGCAGCCGGCACCTTCATTGTATCAACACAGAAACCCAGATATACACCAACACATAGATACACAGATACACATGTACATACACAATATTACATACACACACTTACACACACACACACACACACACACACACACACACACACACACACCGGGAGGTGGAGCTTGATTTGGAATCGAGGTTCTCTATCTAGCTCTGGCTAGCCTGGAACTCAGAGGTCTGTCTGTCTCTTCTTCCTCCTGAATGCCGAGACTCAATGTGTTGGTACCAGGCCCAGGATAAAAAAAAAAAACTAATGTGTTTTCTAGTACTTTCATGACTTTTTTAAAAATTTAAACTTCTGATCCATTTAAATTTTATGTTATTCTGGGGCTTGCAAGATGGCTCATCAAGTAAGAGCCCTCGCCATCAACCTTAACCTGAGTTCAATCTCCAGGACCCACATGATAGAAGGAGAAAACTAATTTCCACAAGTTTTCCTTGGATTAACACATATGCACTATGGAATTTTTATACTTTCCCTAAGGTACTATTTTTTTAATCAAATACCAAAATTATATATTTTAACTTCTCCCATGTCCTAATTGTGACTATATGTGTGTATGTATGTGTATGCACACATACATGCACACACACACACACATATATATATATACACATACATGCATGCATACATATATACATAGTTGAGTCTTTTTCCCACCAAGTGTTAGGGTCACCCTTTAAATTATTAAGATTTTAATGTATTCCAGTAACTATAATAAGAACAGTTCCCCACACTGCAATCCTTACCAGTTAGAGTGTTCAGTGTTGGTTTTTTCCCCCTCATATTTAGTTTAAAATTGGGGTACTGGCAAGATGGCTTTGTGAGTGAAGTGCTTTCCATGGAAGAATGAGGACCTGAGTTCAGATCCCCAGAACCCATTAAATAAGATAGATGTGGCAGTGTGCCTCTCCTATCCCATCTCTAGGGAGGTGGAGATAGGAAAACCCCTAAGGCTTGCTGGCTAGCAAGTCTAACCAATCCGTGAGCTCCAGCTTCAGTGAGAGAGGCTGGCTTAACAACTAATGATCGAGCCGGGTGGTGGTGGTGCACGCCTTTAATCCCAGCACTCGGGAGGCAGAGGCAGGCGGATCGCTGTGAGTTCGAGGCCAGCCTGGTCTACAAAGGGAGTCCAGAACAGCCAAGGCTACACAGAGAAACCCTGTCTCGAAAAAAAAAAAAAACAACTAATGATCAACCAGGCTAAAAGAGTCAACATGGGTTGAGGAGATAGCTCAGTTAGTGAATTGGGGTAGAGAATCGTTGAAGAAGATACCTGATGTTAACTTTTGCTATACACACACACATACACACACACACACTTCATCTTTTCTCCTATTTTTCCCCATAAGAAACACCAAACTATTGACACTGTACTGTGAATGATATTAGATATCTACATTTAGCATCAGATTGAAATATTCATACTGCTAGGACCTAGTCAAAAACATGATACAGCTTTATGTTTGGCCAGCTTTTGTTTTGTGTTTTGAGTAATGTTTTTAAAGTTTTTCATAAAATATTCCATATGTCTCTAGTTTATTCCTAAATGTTTCATCTTTTTGTTACTATAAATGGAGTGTTTATTAGAAATTCTTCAAGTTTCTTCCATATCATCTAAGTGGCATTTATTCATATATGTGAAGAGTGTTGACTACATACTCAATTATTCAATTATTAATTCTGTTATTACTTAGAATACCTGTTATTTTAACTAGTTACTTTGTCTTTTCTGGGGAGTCAAATCATTTGCAAGCAATTTTATTTCTATTACATTTTTTGCACTTCTAAAACTTGTTTTCTATATAAGTTCACTAAAGTAGAACTCTATTGTAGTGGCCAATAATAGTACAAGAATAATGTGTATTAGTTGATTTGAGCTCATATTTTTTAATCCTTAAACTTACCACTAATATGATGGCTTATATGAATATATCCCAATATAACTGCACTTGTAGATTAAAACCATCTCCATTATTGTGTACTATGTGTTTTAATATGCTGCTATATTTATTCTGTTACTGGTATTTTTAGAATATTTTCATAAAGTATATTTATGAACATTTGTCACGTGGCATTTGTAGAGATCATGAAATAGTTTGTAAACACATCTGACACTTCATCTTCCTTTCAAAAGATAACTGAATTCCCTGGCCCCCATGATCATGGCAATGGAAATCCCAACAGGGGACCCAATCAGAGCTACAGAACCAGAACTTTTCATGATTTACATTATCTACTGCTCTACAGAGGGGTTCCCATTTTATTTCATATTAATTCTATGATAAAGTGAAAACAGTCATAAGAGAAAAGTTAAACTACCTCTATGACTATTGTAGTCAGAGGCTGTGTTTAAATATATCAACCATGAAACATAAAAACAATCTTTGATATTCTCTAAGATAAAATCATTTTGTTACTGGGAAGCAAACCTGAAACTTGTCTTTTCTCCAGAAAGAGTCAAGATTGTATCTAATATACCAGCTTGCAAGCAAGCAGAAAACAGAGGCAGTCCTAACAGGAGGTCAGAGAGTAATAACTTGTTTTATTAAGATGACAACATCATTCCTTCCCAATGGATAGCTGACAAAAAGTATTTGCACAGTAAGTAATATTAAGTGTTATTGTGGAAATTTTGTGACGTTAGTTACCAACATATTGTAAGGTGATCATTTTTCTTTCTATTTTGCAAGTATTCTAAAATTAAAATGTATGTATTTTTGAGCCAGGCATGGGGGCACAGGCTTTTTTAATCCAGTACCTGAAAGGCAGAGGCAGGCAGATCACTGAATTTGGGGCCAGCCTTTGTACAGAGTGAGTTCCAGGGAAGTCAGGTCTTCACAAAGAAATCCTGTCTCAAAAAGAAAAGAAAGCAAAACTAAGATGTGCCTATTTTCAAAAATAAAAATAGCACTTAACAATCTCCCATTGCTGAGCACATACCCAAGGAAGTCTATCTCTCCACAGAGATAGCTGTGCATCCATGTTCCTGGTTCCTCTATTCACAATAACAGGGAAATAGTGTCAGCCTAGACACTGATCAACAGATTAATAGATATGTGCACAGAGGAATTGTATTCTATTGCAAAAAAAAAAAAAACAAAGAAAAGAAAAGAAAAAGAAAGAGAGAAATTTATAGGCAAATGGACGGTTGTGAAAATTATCTTAAGCATGGCTTTCTAGACATGTTCTAAAGATATGTGAATTGTATCTTCTAACTTTACGTGTGCATCCTATGTGAAAGTGAAGATAGGCAGAAGTCAGAAAACTAGAGAGAGACCATGACAAGGTAAAAATCGATGTTAAGGAGAGTAATAGAGCACGTGACATGTTACAGCGGGAAAGGGGCTGCTTAAGGCAGAAGGGATAGACAGGGGAGGAAGAGTAGGGCAGGAGGACCTAAAGAAAGCTGTATGGACCCAGGTAAACGCCACAGTGAGAGCTGTTACGTTGTATGCTAAATTTAAAGAAAATAAATACAACCTAAGCAGCAAAATACTGACGGAAATACTTAGGAAGAAACGAGATGAGCATTTTCAGAGCATTGTGTGATGAGGGAAAGCACACTATTCGATGAACCTGCGCCATCACGGTCACAGGCAGGTTCTCATTGCTATATCAAACCACCTGGGGCTGGGCAGTCTATAAGGAAAATTAATTGGGTTTTTGTTGCTGTTGTTGTTGTTGCTGTTGTTGTTGTTGCTGTTGTTGCTGTTGTTGTTGTTGCTGTTGTTGTTGTTGCTGTTGTTGTTGTTTTACTGTTCTGCATCCTAGAAAGTCTAGGCTAGGTGTGGCTATAAGTCCCTATAAGTGGCTCACTTAGACTTCTGAAAAGGCATTTTTAACTTGCCATCCTTTTGAAAGGAGAAATACTAGATCCCCACATCTTAGAAGGTGAAAGTACAAGAAATGTGCTATGATTCATTCTAGCGTAACTTCCTATAATATAATGGGAAAGATTAGAACAAAACATAAGAGGACAAGTATTACTGACTCTGATACAAGAAAGTTTATTTACTCACAAATGTTCCCTCTTCCATGACTATCAATGTAATTATTGAAATACCCAAAGATTTTCTAGATAGTAACGCATTAAGAAGCTTCAGCTGGGAGCTGGAGAGATGGCTCAGAGGTTAAGAGCACTGGCTGCTCTTTCAAAGACCCAGAGTTCAATTCTCAGCAACCACATGATGGCTCATAACCATCTATAATGAGATCTGGTGAAGAAGGAGGAGAAGGAAGAGGAGGAGGAGGAGGAAGAAGAAGAGAAAGAGGAGGAAGAAGAGGAGGAGGAGGAAGAGGAGGAGGAGGAGGAAGAAGAGAAAGAGAAGGAGGAGGAGGAGGAGGAGGAGGAGGAGGCTCACCTGCTGACACACTGGGCAGTAAAGAACAAGTCACTGTGAAAGTTGACTCAAATTGAAGAGTAGTTTCCTAAGCATTGTTAAAGGATTCCATTTAACTTTCCCTTTCACATAAATAGTGATCTTGTTTTCAAGTCTTTAAGGCTACTTAGCCAGGGGGACACATTTTACTTTCAGAGTATGAGCAAACTGTGTATTATGAAACAGCTTCTCGGGCCAAAAGACTTTGCTTAGAAAGTTAAAAATCTTGTTGCGGTTTAAATACCGTTATATTAATTACCGCCTTCAAGTATTTAGTTTCAACACATTCCTTTCCAAGTTCCAAGGACACTTCCAGATAAAACCATTTCGAGGAAGCTTCAGGCTGACTACTTTAGCTGTTCTCACACAGTAGAGCCAGGAAATCTCTTAGCGGAGAAAGCCTCCTCCACCTCCACTTGTCATATTAACATACAATTTGCACTGAGAAAGGGAAGAGAGGCGCGCGCGCGCGCGCGCGCACACACACACACACACACACACACACACACACACACTGAGCTAGAGCACTACATACATTCAGTTTAACTTGTGAATACTGCAAGTGGCTTAGATATCCCATTAGTTATAGCTTCCAAGGGTTATTCCCATTCCCACCTTCCAGGAAATCCGAAGAAAATCATGTAATGAAGGCTATATACATATAATCATATATATATGTGTGTGTGTGTGTGTGTGTGTGTGTGTGTGTACACAGCACCAAATGATAATACTCTCCATATCATGACTTCTCCCACATAGTGCATTCACTTGTTTAATAGCTGCTAAACACTAGCCCAGGACTGTGATAGGATTGCGTATGCTATAGAAAAAAAATCTTAACCTCCATTTCTATGTTCAACAGGAACAAGTCATGATATTTGAGTGTGATCAAAGTTCCTTTTAAAGTAGCAACTGTAAATTGACCACTTAATATGATCTTTGGATCAACTATAAAAACCACAAAAGCATTAGACAAAGTGCCAAGCCCTGCCTAAGGTGTCCCCCACGTCTTGTGTTCTGAGATATTCTATGGACCAAAACTTCCCTATAAATTGTCTGACCTTGCTTACCCTTTTGCTCAGTCAGGTTAGCTTGGCTGGAAATGACTCCATCCCAACTCTTTTCTGAAATATTATTCAGTCTTTGGAGTTCTGCTCAAAGAATAATATGTTTCATACATACTCCATGAGATTAGAAACTACTTTCCAAGGGAGAGGGGGAAACAATACGATGCAAATATGGTATGAAAAAATTATAAAAAAGAAATGTCCTTTCTGGTGCTTTCAAATGCGACATGATCCTAAAATGCAAGGGTACCTATCAAGCACCTGCTTTGCAGCAGGCATTCTGTTCAGAAGAAGGGTTAAATCCTTCTTCTAATTACTTTGAAAGTCCATTTGTTTCCTACTAAGGTTAGCCAAAAGTGTCATTCTATAGGCTGCTAAGTTCTTTTTTTGGCAGAAATAGCTTCATTTAGTTAGCTTTTAGAACTAATGGTTAGCAGTTCTTCACTTTAATATGGGGACTCTCTCTTCAGGTGCCCATCCAGACTTGACAACACATTACTACTGAAAAGCATTTGCTGCCATTTTACCAACCTTTCCCT
This sequence comes from Acomys minous, assembly GCF_964271855.1. Lineage (NCBI taxonomy): Eukaryota > Metazoa > Chordata > Mammalia > Rodentia > Muridae > Acomys > Acomys minous. The sequence continues at coordinate 102,627,049 of NC_140490.1, forward strand.
GGATGCTTGAAGTCATTGGCTGTTAGTCGTCCTTTGCAGCTTGTTGAGTTCTTTTCTTTGGCTTTTAGAGCATAGTAATAACAAGTGCCTTACAACTGGAAAGTTGGTCTTACTGAATTTGTGCTTTTGACACTTGACAGAACTCACTAAAGCAAGGCTAAGAAGCTGAATTGTCTTCGTGCATGGTGGAAGCAACAGAGAGAAAGTCTTCCAGCGCACATTGGAGGGCAAAGGGTCCTCAGATTCCTTAACAGAGCTCTCAGGGCTCATAATGATTGAATTCTTATTTATTCCATCAACCTTTGGATGTGTGGCTTCCTTGTCTAGTCAACTCTTTGTCCCCCTCATTTCTCTTTACGTACCTAGCTGTTGGTCACAATGAAGAATAGTTTCATGTGTCATCTATATACTGGGCCAAATATTATTGTAGATTATTCTTGAAGATATTTTAAAACTAAAATTGACATTTAAATTAGAAGACTATCAATAAGAAAAAATGCCCTCCATAGTATGAGAGTATCTTGTCCAAACAGCCGAAGGTCATGGGAAAACTTTCCCCAAAGAAAAGACTTTGCTAGGAAACTGAATACTTTTTTTTCTTCTGTATTTCTTCCCTGGGTCACCAACCTGTTGATCCAGTGTAAAGATTTTGGACTTCCCAGCCTATGAATGTGTGCGTGTGTGTATGTGTAAAATATTTATATTAGTTCTGTTTATCCAGAGAACCTTGACTAATGAAGTTATAGATTTATGTCTCCAGCACTGAGCTCAGTGCCTAGATGGCAGAGTAGATCAAATGAAAGTTGATTGCATTGGAATAGCTTAAATTGATCTGACTTGCAGGAAAGAAAATATTTCAGAAATATTGTCACGACTTGTCTCTTAAGGACCCACACTGCTGAAGCTATTATGTTATATGATTGATTTTTATTTGTCTTCTGCATCTTTTTTGTTGGTCCCCTGGAGACAGCTGAGGAAATGCAGAGCAAACACAATTCCTGATTTATTAATACTTCAGCCTCCATGTGATGACCAAATCTACTTTTATCCACCATGGATGTGCTTCTCCAACAGTCTTAAATATAAAAGTCTATAAAAATCGTATATCAATAAGGGAATGGTTGGTGCTATAATCCTATCTTGGTGAGATTACTCTGGGTTTCCAAGCCATTGGAAATACTCAGACAAGGAACATTTTTCTCATATATCCCCAAACACCTTTATCCTAGTAACTTTAAATTTATTCTATTATTTGAAGCTATAAAGATTTCAGAGAACACCTCACATTCCTAAACATCCATGCGAAAGAAGCAATGGCCTAGTAAGCCATTTGTGTTAGCCATTCAAGTCCAACTTTTGACGTAAGAAACACTGGGTATTAACTACCTATAGATATACCTGGATAGATATGGATGACAAATTCTGGTTAGAGTTTAGGATTCAGTACAGATAATTCGAGGTTGTTAGAGAGAGTAATGTGTCAACTGTTTACAATGAAAAGAATATGAAGGTCACTTGTCCCGAATTTTAAAATTGTTGCTTTAAATAAGACAGGTTTGCCTAGCTTTTCCACTAACACTGGTAAAATAATAATCAAGATATTAGTAAATGCACAAAAATTTAAAGTATCAGAAAATAAGAGATGAAAGTAAAAAGGAAAATTAAGCTCCCGTAGCCAGAAACGGTACAACCCATTCCAAATCAAAACTGGCACGGATGTTTTCCTATCAGATAACCTCTGTGCTATTGATTCCTGATTACTAGGATTCTTTTTTTTTTTTTTGCATTTTTTCCTTTATTAATTTATTCTTGTTACATCTCAATGGTTATCCCCTCCCTTGTATCCTCCCATTCTTCCCTCCCTCCCATTTTCCCCTTACTCCCTTCCCCTATGACTTAAACTTTTATTCTCTTTGAAAAATTTTTAATCTGGGTCCAAATGTTCTTATTTTATTTTTGGAAGCCCTTTCTGAAAAGTCTTATGAAAAGTAAATAAAAAAAATTTCTTTCCCTCAAAACTAACAAAAGGTGAAGGGAAGAGTTTCCCGCTCCTAATTTTCACTGCTGCAGTACTAAAGCATATAGTGAGTCAACAGAGTGACAAGACACCCTCAAGGTCATGTCCCACCTGCCTGACACCGTGCATGTGTTACCCAATACACAAGACCAAACGTCATTTATCTGAAAACCCCAAATAACGAACATTTGGTATTTACTGGTTTCCCAAGCATTCCTACAATTTCACAGTTATTTATAGTTTTTTTTCCCAGAACAATTTGTAATTTAAATGGCTAAAGTTTAAAGCTACAGGAAATGACTTGCAGTGTCTGTCACTGTGAGGTCTTTTTCTATTATTTCTTTACCCATTTGGGTAGAAATAAGTCTATTAATAAAGTAATGGAGAGAGCATGTGAGCGGGAAGCTGAGAGCCTCACGGATTAAGCAGTGATAACTTTTATTTAGCCTTTCAGAGCATGGATTATGCTTTTGCAAACATCATCATAATCATTCTCAAAGTCAATCCCAACATCAAGTAAGAAAACGTTGAATAATTAAACAATGAGAAGAGAAAAGGACAAATTCACTACGATTTGTGTAGAAAAAAATTTAACAGAGTAATATTGGTCTCTCGTTTCTTCTTAAGGATCATTCTTATTATTTCTTTGGTTGATTCAGTTGGGCCCCTGCCAGACTCACAGGGTGGGAGCTGGGGAGTTCTTGTATAAGTTCTAGAAAGTCTGTTTCTCTGATCTTGTTCATGACTTCACATAATTAAGTTGGAACAACCTCTTCAAAGAGGGCTCTGAGCTTAATCTCTGAAAGAGAATAGACCTGACATGTCTATATTTCCACAGGAAGTCTCTAAATCTACAAACTACTCCAGGAGGTGATAAGCAACCCGTATAATGAGCAGGAGAGAAGATTTTCATAGAGCCTCTTTCCCCTAACAAACGATTGCCCAATAGCAGTTACTGTGTCAGCCCACATCTTGCAAGAAGCACTGGGAATGGTCACTCTCTTTTAGACATCTAGCCTAATAATTTTCAAAAAGAAACTCATATTCCCTTCCAGCATCAGCTTTGACATTATATTTCCCAAGTCTCCTTTGGTGTCATGAGTCCCTACTGCCACAAAACCAAACCAAACCAAACCAAACCAAAACAGGGAATCCATTCAGATAATCTTCTATCTATCCCTCACTGGTGTAGCTTAACTTGTAGCTAGGAGAAATAATACCCATTTTCCCTCTCAGATCCCTCTGTACCAACCACCTACGCCAGCTAGTCAGCCTGCCTTCTGTATGAAGGTCCTAGTTCCCACAGCTGAAGTTCCTAAGAACACAGTTAATGGTAAAACATGACTAATGAAGCGAATGTCATGCTTGCTTTCCTATCATTGTAGCCTTACAATCCTACAAGCACCTATTTACTGGGGAGATAGAACAGTAAACAAAAGGAATGAGTGGATGCTTTCCTATTGGGTAAGTTTTCTAAACCTAGCTGTGTATGAGTATCGTGATGCTACAGAACACAATTTCCTTTTCTGCATTTTATGGAACGGTTAGAGGAACACTAGTGATAGCACTTCTTTAAATATTTGTACAAACACACATATATGTGTACACACACACACACACACACACATATATACAGTCAAAAAGTGTGCAAGACAGAGGCCATGAATTTGTAGGAGAGTGGGGAGGGATATATGGGAGGGTTTGGGGGGGCTGCAGAATGTTCAAACAATATTATAATATAAAAAATTAAATAAATAAAAATAAATGGTTGGTAGGCTCTAGTCCTGGTTTTGTTTTTATTGAGAGATATATTTATTTTACTGATGAAGTCTCATTAATTGTACAGGTCTATTTAAGTTGTTTGTATCCCTTTGATTTATAGTTTGGTAGGTTATAGATGACAAGGCGCTTATACATTTTTTTCTATGTCTTACAGTATATTTTTCCTTTTGATGTCTGAACGCAGCATCGCATCAGCCCTGTCCTCCACTCCTGATATTCTGCCTTTCACTTGATCATGGCTGCTTATGATACTTTTGCTGGGTTTCTCACTTGGCTCACCTGGGGTTTTAATTTCCAACTTGTCAATTGTTTTCTTTCAAAAGTTCCATTTCTTTTCTGGCTTTTTTCTTTTATGTTGCTGACTTTTTCATCTGTATTCCTAATTTTCTCACCCATTTTTTTTGTTGACTTCTCCCGGCTGTATTGCTGAGTTTCTTCTTTATGTCCCATGTTAAAATCACTCTCTCGTTTATATCCATTTCAGGCCATTGATAATTTTTTTTTAACCAGAAACCATTTCAAATCTCCAGCTGGCATTTGACCTCTTTTAGAAATCTTCATATTCACTAGCTGAGGGGTTATTTTCATTTGAAGAATTCATGTGATCTTGCTTTCCCATGTCTCTTGTGTTTCTGCATTATGTTTTACTTGTCTGTTGGTTTGGATTTGATTTAATTTTTTGGTTTGGGGTTCTTTTTTTTATTGAACAGCCTACTCTGGAGGCTATATGACCAGTATTTCTCATTAAAGAAAGCCATCTGTTTTGGGGGATAGTTCTTGGTTTCCCTGCTTCTGTCTGAGAACTGCAGCTGTTTCTCTGTGTTGCCTATCTTTTTTTCCATTTATTGATGTATTTATTTAATCACTTTACAGCTTGATCCCAGGCCTGCCTCCTCTCCTCTTAGTACCACCCCCATGGTCCCCCATTGCCCACCCCTTTTCCTGTGTTGTCCATCTTATTTTCCACTCTCTTCTATTTTTAGGTACTCTTCCAATTCCTTTGTGTACTTCCAATGTTCTTCTCTTTCTTCCTTTGGAATATTGTCTAAATTCCCTTTTGACACTCCTTTCAGTAGCTCACACACAGATTGATCTTAGTTCACTATGCTATGTAGAAGTCACATCTTAGTTTTTTGTTTTTTTTTAAGCAATTGAGAAAAACTAATTTCAATGGCCTAACATTTGGTGATAATAGATAAAGATAGGTTTGGGAATCACTGAAAAAAATTTTCTATATGAAGTATCATTCACAATGCTATTTATATAATAGTTATATTAATATAATTCAGTTTAAACAAAAAATGAAATAAATATTTGGTAGCTTATGGTACTAAGTTTGTTTTTATCAGAAGACTTTTTTTTTACTGCTGAAGTTTTGTTGATTGTATGGGTTGATTTATGTTATATTCCTTTGATTTAATTTTGGTAGGTTATATATGTCTAGGATTTTATACATTTCTTGTGCATTTAACAGTTTTTAGAAACATAGCATTTCAAGTATCCTGGCTGTTGAAATCATATTTTTTCATTATTGATGTAGTATTTTATCATCCTTGTTCTCCATTCCTGATATTCTGTTTTCTGCTTAATTAAGTTAGCTTGTGATGTTTCTAATATAAAGATATAATGTATATTTAATTAATATATAATTTCATATATATTTATATATATTCATATATATCCATATATTTCATATAATATAATTAAAATATAATGTGATATATGATATATAATATATATATATGTTATATGTGTATAAACATACATATGTAAATATATATTAGAAGCATCACAAGCAAACTTAACCAAGCAGAAAACAGAATGTGAGGAATATTATATAATAATGTCCAATAAAGGTTTTATTTTTTCTCTTCCTCTTTTCTAATTGTTTATAATATGGTATTAAAAAACCATTTGAGTCTGACAAACTCAGGCTGCATGTTAGTACTGCCCAAACAGATATGCTTTAAGGATGTTACATAAGTTTTACATATCTATATATAGTAATAGATAATAGGTGATGAAAGTTAAATGATACACTGATAGAAGCATAAATGTTACTTTACTGTTCCTCAATTTAAAAGATTCAACTTAGGGGAAGAATAGGTAGATTATTAAGTTTTCTCCATCCTTTACAATCCATGGAAAAATTCACACCTGTTTTTACTTTCTGTCTTTTCACTCTCTTCTAGAACTCACTGAAATACAATAACAGCCAGTACTACTAAAACAAATCTAAGGCAAACACCTCAGATATGTATGCCCAATGTTATTACTTTAGGAAATGTAAAGTTTGCTAGTTACTGCAGGGAAACATATTTAGACATCTTAGTTTATAACATATTTTTCTCACTGGTTATAGAAAAGCCAAATCTTTTTGTCTTTCATGGTTTCTAAAATATTTTCATATGTAAAAGTATAATTTCATAAATTTCTTCTAGATAAAAGAATAAAAGAGAAGAAAAACAAAAAGAAAAGAGGGACAAAAGAAAAATGGAGAAAGGGGAAAGATAGAAGAGGGAATGAGGGGAAAACTGTTGGGTAGTGAGTGGTTTGTGTGACAGGGTAATGCGTTTGGGGTGAGACACTTTGAACTGTTATGATTATACGCAGTTGAACTAAATATCAAATAAAGAATTATACATTAGTGTAATTTTGTCCTTAGAAGTTAAAAGCAAAATGGAAATGGACCAAAATGCTTTTAGGTATATGTGATTATTTAATCATTAACTTTTCTAATTCCAATTTCAAGCTGACATAATAATTTTAGATTCAACAGATTGTTATTTTTATCTTTTTTGTTGCAGTAGCCATAAAAATTGTTTTCACTGTCAATGTCCCACACATAATATTAACGTTAAAACTACTGCCTATGATATAAATGGAAAGACTAAGTCACATGCATTTTATGTAAAAAAAAAATTCTTCAGTTCACATCTCACATGTGCCTGATTCTTCTGGGGAAAAAAAAAAACCAAGATAAAAGCCACACAGTTCTATTTTAGTGGTCTTTTCTTTTCTCAAGAAAGAGTTTTGGAATTCTCTGGCTAGACTATTTTTCTAAAACTATGTTCTCAGGAAAATAAAACCATAATGTAGTAATATTTTTTCGATCATAATACACTCAACAAATGTATCTTCCATGCTGGCAGAATGGTCCTGGTTATGTAGCACCGTGGGAAAACTGAAAATAGCAATGCAAACATTTTTTTTCCCCTACTGCATTTGATTCTCCGATAGACTATCCATTGAGAGTGTTTCTCAAATGGGAAACATACAGGGGGCTGTAATAAAATTATACTTTTAAGCCGTGTTGCCAGTAAATAAAAGCTGAAAGCTGTAAAAGTAGATGTGAATTAACATGGAGCGGTCTTAAGTGTTGAGGAGGCAGCAATCCCAAACACTTACCATGTACTCGAAGGGATTCTTTCCTATGAAGGTCCCTAACCCTTAGGTCAAAAACATACGAGTTAAGACAGCTTAGGAAACAAAATCCACGGCTCTTTTAAAAATGTATGGTTATGCTACTGAGCCTTTTACCATCCTGTAACAACTTCCACAATACTAAAAAGAAGAAGAAGAAGAAGAAGAAGAAGAAGAAGAAGAAGAAGAAGAAGAAGAAGAAGAAGAAGAAGAAGAAGAAGATACAGTGAACAGGGGGCAGTACAGAAACCTAATGACAGCTTCAACGTGTAGCTGGACAAGGGGGAATCATGAAGACAGACCGTTCCCCACTCTGACCAGCACTTAATGTTCTATTGAGAGAGATTATCATCCACTGAAGTGACAGAGGCATAGACATTAGCTTAAGCCCACACTGGATGCTACCCACATTTCTCCTATCGAGAATCATCCCTTGAAAACTGCACTCTGAGAACTGGCTGCACACAACTCAGCGCGAGAAGACAAAGTGAAGTGGCTTCAGCCCCCCAACTACATCTAATAGTTGAGCGTAAGAATGAGTAATGGGGGGGGGGCGGCGGGGGTTTGGGGATTTAGCTCAGTGGTAGAGTGCTTGCCTAGCAAGCGCAAGGCCCTGGGTTCAGTCCTCAGCTCTGGGGGAAAAAAAAAAGAATGAGTAATCAACCAAAATTAAACAAAATTGGGAGGAGCATACTAGTTAATTGTAATTATGAATAGAAGCATAGCACTGTAGTCCATGAAAAGTAGAGTCATGGACAATCTAATGTAGAGGGAGCTGGAGAGAGTAAAAGCTAAGACCAGATGCCTGTTTAATTGAACAGGATGACAGTTGTCTTTCACGTCTGTTTTCTCCTTCATTGGCATATGGCCTACTAGCTAGGTGCTACATCTTTGGCTTCTTATGCACCAGGTCTTAATCCTAAGGCTAAGCTCTCACTAATGAAATGTATTAGCATGCGATATATGAAACTGCTTTTAAATTGTCCAATCTAGATGGTGTCATATTCATTTATGAGTCCGTTTAACTGGGCCATAGGTGCCCAGAAGTCTGATGAAATGCTGTCCTGGTGTCTTTGAGTGTTTTTTAAAATATATTTTATTAATTTGTTCATATTACATCTCAATTGTTATCCCATCTTTTGTATCTTCCCATTCCTCCCTCCCTTCCGTTCTCCCTGTACTCCTCTCCCCTATGACTGTGACTGAGGGGGACTTCCTCTTCCTGTATATGCTCATAAGGTATCAAGTCTCTTCTTGGTAGCCTGTTATCCTTCCTCTGAGTGCCACCAGGCCTCCCCATCCAGGGGATGTGGTTAAATATGGAGCACCAAAGCTCATGTGAAAGTCAGACCCCACTCTCCACTCAACTGTGGTGAATGTCCTGTCCATTGGCTAGATCTTGGTAGGTTCAAAGTTTACTGCACATATTGTCCTTGGCTTGTGCCATAGTTTGAACAGGACCCCTGGGGCCCAGATCCGCCTATCATAATGTTCTTCTTGTAGGCTTCTAGGACCCTCTGGATCCTTCTATTTCCCCATTCTCCCATGCTTCTCTCACCTGGAGTCCCAATAGTATGTCCTCCCCTCTGTCCCACTTTCCTGGTGAGTGAAGACTTTCATGGGACATGTCTTATGAATAAGGTTGCTATGAACATGGTTGAGCAAATGTTCTTGTTGTGTGCTGGAGCATCTTCTGAGTATATTCCAAAGAGTGGAATAGCTGGGTCCCGAGGAAGCCTTATTCCCAGTTTTCTGAGATAGTGCCAGATAGATGTCCAAAGTGGCTGTACTAGTTTGCATTCCCACCAGTAATGAAGGAGTGTTCCTCTTGAGTTTCACTTTTTTTTTAATGGGTACAATGTTTGAAATAGATTACCTTCTGCAGTGCGGGCGGGCACAATTCAGTCTGTTTAAATCCTTTCACAGTCTCAGCAGGAGTTCCATCTTTAGATCACCTAATTCTCGAGTTTTTGGAGTAGAGCAAGAAATACATACAAGCTCTCATGAATAACATGGGGGCAGTTCAGATCCGCCACGTAGTTGAAGCCACACAGTAGAGGATAAGAGGTAAGAAGATGAAAGAAACTTAGCTGTCTAGACCCTTGTTAAAGTAGACTGCTGTTCCTATGTGATATGAATTTCTCCTGAATTGAATAACCTTTTTAAAAATTAGGCTAGTGCTTTGAAAATGTCTCTGTTACTAATTTAATGGTGATTTACAACAGAATTTTTGTTTTTTGTTTGTTTGTTTGTTTTTTGTTGTTGTTGTTTTCTTTCGAAACAGTGTTTCTCTGCATATCCCTGGCTGTCCTGGACTCTCTTTGTAGACCAGGCTGGCCTTGGACTCACAGAGATCTGCCTGACTCTGCCTCCCGGGGGCTGGCATCAAAGGTGTGAGCCACCATGCCTGGCTGGGTTACAACAGAATTTAAGAAATGGATATTAATTTGGATAGCTAAAGGAAGGTGGATGACTTTCAAGGAGAGAGCGTAAAACTCAGGAACTAGATGGGTGGTGAAGGAGGAGGGGCGGAGCACTTAATGATTATGTATCTATCTAAATGCTAAATACTAAAGACTAAATCTAAATGCTAAATGCTGCACTAGCATGTATGCAATTTCCTCCTCGCTGATTACCACGCGCGCTCATGCATATATTTTTAAGAGTACATATGCCTATGTAGAGAGCAGAAGTCGGAAGTCGATGATCTGAAACATCTTCTATATCAGGTCTCTTGCCTACATTATCTTCCTCAACTCTATCTTTAACATAGCTAGGATTGTATATAAAACACACACACACACACACACACACACACACACACACACACATACACACCACTTTATTACTGAGTTTAAAAATCCTTTAAAGACTATGTGTGTTAACAACTCACGCACCATGTGGACACATCTTGGGTATTTGAAGTCTTTCCAGCAATATAAACAGAAAATGCATATGGGAAATATTCTTTGCTAGTCACTATAATAGTGCTACTCGTGTCATTAACAACTCTATCTTCATAATAATTACTAGACAATTTCATCACCACGAGATATTTTGTCTAAAATAAAATGCTATCAGGCTTTTTCTTCAGATTAAAACTCCTGAGGTTAGAGAAATGGCTCAGAGGTTGAGAGCACTGGCTGCTCTTCCAGAGGTCCTGTGTTCAATTCCCAGCAACCACGTGGTGGCTCACAGGCATCTATAAAGTAATCTGATGCCCTCTTCTGGCATGGAGGTGTACATGCAGTTAGAGCACTCATACAAATTCCTAATAATTTTCCCTGATAGAATAGGTTTTTAAATATTTGTGAAGCCTCTTTGATATTTGGAAGACAAAAACATGCACTTCCTATGCTACTTAAATAATTAAAAGCATATAATTTAAAAACGTTTCAAATATTAGTGACAATTACAACTTATCATTCATTGAAAATATCAGTAGACTCTAAACAGCATAGCAATGATACATGTTTAGTCAAGTAAATAGCTACAACCAGTTCATTTTATGGTGTGTGTGTGTGTGTTTGTGTGTGTGTGTGCGTGTGTGTGTGTGCGTGTGTGTATGTGTGTGTGTGTGCGTGCGCGCACGCGCTCATGCATATATTTTTAAGAGTACATATGCCTATGTAGAGAGCAGAAGTCGATATCAAGTGTCGGACATCTTTCTTGTTCTTTACCTTATGCTCTTTTGCAGTTTTGATTCTTCGTGAGTTTCACATCATGTTTCCCAGGCTCATTCATCTTCCCCTTCCCTCATAGCTACTCTTTACCCTTGCAACCTCCCCGCCACCAAAGAATTAAAAAACACACAAGTGAACAACAACAACAACAACAAAAAAAAAAACAGAGTATAGAAAATATCTCATTGTGGAAGCTGCAGTATGTCACTGGATGTGCCACAGTATATCCCTTCACTTGAGAAAGAACAAACATGGCAAAGAGTCATTGGTGTGGTTTGCGATCTCTGGCTTCTGTGACACCATAATATTGGCTCCTCCTCACCAGGCCTCCTCCTGGTTTTCCTGTTGTTGCCTTGTGTCATGCTCCTAGGGCACGTCTGTGGGCATCTTTCCCCACTCACACCGCACTTGGCCTGGTGGAACGCAGGTCTCTATTTCATGAGCTGCAGTGCCTGGATTTGATTTGATTTGATTTTTTTTATGTGCCCCAGGCATTAAATAGTTTTGGCCACTAAACCAGGCATCAAGCTAGGTTGAACAAAGGACGGCCATCTGCTCTGCCCCTGATTGCTATAAGAACAATACCACCAACATGCTGTCTCTTTGCTCATTGCCAGGGGGCTCTCCACCTTATTTTTGAAACATGGTCTCTCACTGAATGGGGAATTTGGCTAGACCAGCTGGCCATCAGGTCCCAGAGATCCTGCTTTGTCAGCCCACTCTCTTAGCACTGGAATTACAGCTATATGGCTCTGTGCCTGGTTTTTAAGTTGATGCTTTGAGTTGAACTTAGGTCACCATGTTTGTTCAGCAAACACATCACCCAGTAAAGCTATCTTAAGCCATGAGGCTGATGTTTGACTTAGTATCTTTTGCACTTTTAATATACATTTGTATTGTGTGCAGCATAAGGTATCATATAAAATACACTGTTATGCATCAAGGATCTTTAAAACATTATCTTAAAGATTCTTCTCTGGAGAATTATATGTAAATTATATATGCAATTTAAAAATATTTGTTCTGATTAAAAAGTCTAAGAATGGAAATGTGTTATGATTGGCTATCATTATAAATATTACCAGCAGACAGTCGATCAAATATATCACTATTATTGATTATAAAACAAAGGAATTCTATTAGAATACCTGTTTAGGTGAAGTATATGAGATCTTTATAAAATTTCTTTAGTCATTTACTGTGGTTAATAGGACTATGCACCTTTTTTATCTTATTGTGAAATTAGCTGGGATTCAAATCTATTTTGATATTTTTTACTTTTATGAGTATAATTCTGAGAAACATTGATCACATAAATAAATGAGAATGGAAAAACTTTGTCTAAGTAATTTTGTTCAATATATTTCCATGTAAGGTTCAGAAATTTATGTGCCAACCTATTATGAGCATATTTTCTAATTTTCTGACACTTGACAACTATTCTTAATTTAACTGAAACTGAACTACGATTTTGAAGCCATTTGATCTCTTTTTTATGTTTTTTTATTAATTTATTCTTGTTACATCTCAATGGTTATCCCATCCCTTGTATCCTCCCATTCTTCCCTCCCTCCCATTTTCCCCTTATTACCCTCCCCTATGACTGTTCCTGAGGGGGATTACCTCCCCCTGTATATGCTCATAGGTTATCAAGTCTCTTCTTGGTAACCTGCTGTCCTTCCTCTGAGTGCCACCAGGTCTCCCCCTCCAGGGGACATGGTCAAAGGTGAGTCATCTCCCACTCTCCACTCAACTGTGGAGAATGTTCTGACCATTGGCTAGATCTGGGTAGGGGTTTAAAGTTTACCACCTGTAAAAAGTATTTTTAACTAGGTTATTAAAATCATTCAATCACTATTCCCCTGTTTTCTTTTGGGCTTACTTTTTAGATTGTATTTTAATAACATTTCTTTCTTCTTTCCTTTTTCTCCTTCTAAGTTCTCTCATGTACCTTTTCTTTCCTTTCCTTCAAAGTCATGGTTTCTTGTCACCAATTGTTACAGGATGTATACATTTATTTGTATATCATAGCTATTGTTAAATATAACCTGCTGAGTCCATATAATATTGTTTGTATGTATTTTCATGGTTGATCATTTGGCACTAATCAACCAATTGGTGTGCTCTTCTTTGGGAAAGTCTCTCCCTCTCCCTCGCCCCTCCTTTTTCTTCCCCCTCACCACCACCAGCTTTACTCAGTTGCCTAAAGTTATTCATATAAGGTTGAGCTTTCATGGGCATTTCTCCATCCAGTTTGGTGTGTTCACTGGTGTCCTTGTTTAGCTCACATTTGGGTGGTAATATTGCTGAGACCTTATGGGTATAGTCTTATATTACTAGAAGACACCATCTCACAGAAGAGTATGTGATCCTCTGGCTATTATAATTTTTCTGGCCTTATTTCACAATGTTCCCTAAGTTTTAAGTGTGGGGGTATTTTGCAGATGTGTCCATTGTGACTGGACTCCCCAAATCTGCATATTGATTACTTGTGTTTTTCTAGAGTGGCCCCTATCTGCTGTAAAGAGACGTTTTCTTGATGAGAGGTTAGAACTCTATTTGTGGGTATAAGTACATGTTTTTATACATAGTTGTTACGGATTATGCTAGCTTAGTAAATTAGTGGTTGTTGACACTTCTCTTGATAACCATGAGTTTCCTAGCACTGAGTTAGCTAGGTGTCCAGTGCCCGGCATGGTGTCCTTCTGATTTAGTGGGTCTGAAGCCCAAGCAGAGACAGTTGGTTACTGCCAAGGTATGTGCACCACTACTGCACCTGTATGGTTACTATGCCATGTTGGCTGTAGATGTGGTTCATAGGTATCATAGTTGAGTAGGACAATTGGTTACCTCTCTCTTTTGAAAGCTTGAGTAGAGACTTCTAGTACAAAGCAAGTTAGTTTTCAGTGGCAGAACATTCATATAATTTCCAGATCAGGTGTCTCAGTACACTGTTTCTGAAGTGCGTAGTATCTTCAGCAATGGGGCCACCGAGCACAATAGCAACTGGCTGTGTTTTGAAAGTCTCTGAGAAAAGCCTAGTGAACAACTCAGAAGACGGCTTCTCATGTCTGGTATTGGTGTTTTGTGGCTTTAGAGAGAGTTCCACCATCCCAGATGAGAAAAGTTCATTAAAACTATTTATGTATATTTATATACCTAAATATGTTCATTATAGCTCTTTCCCTAGGTAAATAGTTAGTAGTATGAGTCCTCATGGCTCTTTCAGCCACACATATTGTTATTTGGTCTCTCTCCCTCCTCCCATGTTGACTACCTCCCCCTTTCCTAAAGCAGTATCATCTCCTTTCCCCATTTCCTCTAGCAGATCAATTATATCCTATTTCCCTTTACTTTTCTTCTATCTTCTTTCTGAATTAACCTCTCTTTTCCTCCCTAAGGGGTTCTCCCTTTTCACATTTTTTCTTATCAAATTACTTGTACTTTGGTATACCTCTCTGTATAGCCCCCCCTGCAAGTAAAATGGTCACAGTTTACTTTCCTAGGTCTGTAGTTACCACAGGCTATGTACTCACACCTGAAGATTTGGAGCTCTGGGCTTCAAGATGAACTATGCAATATTTGTCTTTTTTGAGTTTGAGTTACCTCTTTCAATATGATCTTTTCTAGTTCCAGGGTTAGGGGCTCTAATTAGGGAGGTGTGTGGAAAAGAAATAAAGAGAAGGAGAACAAAACAACAGTATAGATATCTGAAAAAGGTCATATTATTAACTATATACCTAAAATACCTATAACAATGTAAGTATGTATAAAGATATACATATATAGTTTTATTGAAAATTTCCCATCTGAGCTGGCAATACTTACTCTAAAAGTCGAAGGTCATTTTTTAAAAATCCCAACACCAGGCATCAGAAGCTTCCTTTTGAGTTGTTGGCCAAGGCTGTACAGAGACTTATAATATTATATGTTTTCGCTTTGTACTTGGGTGTCTCCTAAAGTGGAGGGCAAGCCTCTATTGCTGAAAAAAACACGAACTTTAGACATGGAGGCCAGAGGCCATACGGTGCATCCGACATGAAAGCCTCTACTCTGAGGACTAAGTCTGATGGCATCAGAAGGCACCAAAGGAAGCTTCCAATATCCTTATCCAACTATGACACCTGTGGACTGCCACAGCCACACCTTGGTCTTAACCAACATCTCTCTAATTGGACTTATGGCCCCCTCAATAAGAGGAAATCCATGCTTGATAGTGGAAGCCTAGCCAACTTGCCTGAAGCTAGTGTGGTCATGGATAACACCTACAATACAACTCCTCCATGGAAAGCCCAGGGAACATTTCAGAAGAGGAGTACGTTCACTGTGATTGCCAGAGGACCAGAGACTTCCCTTTAAGAATGTCACAACTTCTACATTCTTTAAAAAAAAAAAAACAATCTCCGTAAATTCTCACCAACATAACTGCCTAAACGTGAGTTGCATAAGGACAACAGCAATAGGCATGCTAGTGTGGATGGAAGAAATCCCATGAGGCCTGAACTTGACACCAAAAACTACAGGCAACTAAAGAATGCTGAGAATGGAGGAAATAGTATTCCTCAGGGAAAATAATGTCATTTAGTTATTAGATATCAAATGGTCATCCCTTAAAACATGCACAGAAGTAACATTATAAGACTGAGCAGAATGTATTTGTGTATTTAGGAGCACACACGTTTGTAATGACAATCAATGAAAATAAGACCAAGAAATCAAAGAGAGTAAAGAGATATATGGGAGAGTTTGGTGGGAGGAAAAGAAAGGGTGAAATGATGTAATTCTATTATAATCTTAAAATAAAAGAAAAAATTAAAAGTGTTTTCTGGAAAGAGGCAGGGCCCGGGGACAGCCCGGGACAGCGGCTGAAACGGCAGGGCTGCGGTAGGATGGTGCCCCCCGGCAACATGCTGGCAGATAACCCGGTGAAGGGCTTTGAGATGAAGGATGATCCCAGGTACGACCACCAGGACCTCCAGCAAGTTCTCCAGCTTGCTGCTAAACTTGGAAAGACGCTACTGGACCGGAAAGCAGAGCTGGAGGATTCTCTTCGTCAGATATACACAACCAATCAGGAGCGGTTACAGGGAACTGAGCATCTGACCAAGGAGGTGGAGCTACTACGGCAAATGAATGAGGAGCATGCAAAAGTTCACGAGCAGTTAGTTGTCACAGCAAGAGAACTGGAAGAAACCAACCAGAAGCTAGATTCTGAGAGCCAGGTCTCACAGCAGAAAACCCTGCGCCTGACTGAAACAACTGCATGCCTACAAACCAACACTGACCACCTCCAGAGCCAAGCAGAGGAGCTGGAATCTCCCAACCGAGGAAGAGGGAGGCAAGAAGGCACGTGGGCAGGAGAAACCAGCACCCAGCTTCTCTTACCTGAAAGAGCTGTATGGCCTCCGCCAACACTTTGTATATGACCACGTGTTGGCTGAGGTCACTTCCTTGCAAGGCCAGTAGAGTCCTGATGAAGAAGAAAGCAAGCAGCTGAAAAAGGCAGTGACGACGTTGCAGATCCAGCTGAGTCTAGAGAGGTAGAAGCGAGTGAGCCTGGGGGCAGAGTATAAAGTGGTGTTGAAGGAGAACAGCGAACTGTAGTGGCAGCTGGGGCCATAGATGCCTACCAACCCCGGGCACTGGAGCTGGAGCGGAGGTGGCTGAGATGCGGCAGATGCTACAGGCAGAGCATCCTTTTGCGAGTGGTGTTGAGCAGCTGGTACCCGACTCTCTGCTTGTTCCTTTCAAGAAACCCAGCTAGAGTCTGCTGGAGGAGATGTTCCTGGACGCTCTGGAAACAGGTAGAAAAACCACTCAAATGCAGCAGCAGTGAGATGACGGTGCTCAGCAGCTTGGCAGGGGGTGACATCATGAAGGGACATGAGGAGACTTGTATCAGGAGAGCTGAGGCTGTGAAGCAGAGGGGCGTCTCCCTTCTGCATGAAGTGGACACTCAGCACAGTGCTCCGAAAGAGAGTGATCAAGAACCAAAACACACAACTTCATAGTTGGGAAAATTTTACAGTTCTTTACAAATGAGGAGGCTAAGGGGTGAAAATCATTTAAGATGTTGTATTTTGCCTAGCACAGAGGAAAATAAGGTACACCTGTATGTTTAAGGGCTCGCCTGTTAAAGCTTTAGAATAGAGAATGGATTCTATTGGGTGCATATAATGCTGTATTTTCTTTTTACCTTTTATCCATCAGTTCTGAAAACAAAGAGCATAAAAATCTTAAATTTCACTCCTGTTGCTCGGTATCAATGTTCAGAGAATTGTGGCAGTTTTTGTAAAACTTGGTTATTTTTGTATGACTGTCTGTCACTAAATGACATGAATTGTATTCTTTATAATATAATAACAGAAAAGGAAAAATCCAAATTGAAATATTTGTCTGTTCTATACCTCTATGGCTGTGGAGTCGAGGACAAAGAGACAGGACATGAAGGGATATGCTTTAAATATTGAACTGTAAAATAGGAACTAAGAATCTAACTTTCAGATAGAACCTAAATTATTGCTATTTAAGAGATGGAATGATCTTACTTTTTTTCTATCAAATATTCTAAATACGTAGTTATTTGATATTATTGTCTTTATATGGCCCTGTCTTAACATTGTTGTGCATGCAATGCTACTTAGATCTTTTTCTAATAATAATTGTCTAATAATTCCCTGTCAAAGAAGCACATAGAGATGACAGATAAAAAAATGATAAACCAGAAGTCTCAAGTAATTTTACCATCTATAGACATTTCCATCGACCCTTTTCTGTATTACTCTTTCTGTGAAGTGTACTTCTGATTGCCTTGGATACAGAGAGCAAAGATAAACCAAAATTAAGAATTCTGTCTAAATCTACCTTAGTGAACAGTGAGTTTACTTGGTGTTACTTACACTAGCATGGGTAAATTTGATAGAGACATCACTAAGAGACCTATGCTATTATGGGTCACAACTCATGAAAGCTGCATTACTAGAACCTCCTGTACAACTTGCAGGCAGCTACCACAGTGGCCTTCCTCCTCTTCAATTGCCACAGCTCAAATATCCTACAGGAGACACCTTCCAGGTCTTGACAGTCATTTGTGAATGAATGAGTCTTACATAGCTTCCTTCTCCCCTCTAAAAGGGTGTCTTTATCTGGAAGAAACAGATACCCAACATTCTGGTTGCTAGGAATGATGTTTGAGAAGTCATTGCAACACTTGAAATTCATCATGGGATGTGAAGTAAAAAAAAAAAAAATAGAGAAAAGGGTTCTGTTTTCTCTAGAAACACACACACTTTCCACTCTTCCGACTGTTCATAAACACCTTTCTGAACAAGGGACCAGGAAAGGAAGAATCTGGAAAATTAGCAAACTTTTAGACAATCGGACCTTTATCTAACTTCAAGTTGCAGGGAAAAAAAAAACACTACTCTCTGTATTCTCATCAGTTTCTGCTAATGGAAACCAATCTGTCACCCTTACTCAGGTATAATGCAGGCTCAAGAAGAAAGGAGAAAGCAGATTGGGCTTTGAAAGTATTTTTTAAAGAGTACTAGAGATATTTCAAATTGAAGAAAAGTCATTAATCTAAAAGTTCCAGAACTCCAAATTAGTTAAAAACCAATAATTGTATAAATAAACAAGACAGATGATGATGATGATGATAGATAAATAGATCGATGATAAAATATTTGCATAGATCTTAATTATACCAACTTTCCTTTTTGTTGAATACTTTAACAGATTATTTCTAATTTGTCCAAGTTTTGATGCAAATAGAAATAAAAATTATGTAGTTATTATGGGTTACACATACAGACAAACCTCTCATTTTATCACCAGGAGATGCAGTGACTTTTTGACTCCCTCCAACTAGGTCCTATTATTGCTTTTTACTGGAAAAAGCAATGGAAGTGACATGGTGTTCGTTCAACTTTTAAGAGTCCCACCTTGTATTTTGTTCTTTGTAGGAAAATACTTGCCACTGGAACTCAGCACCCAGGCCCCCAAGCAGTGAGAAATAAATGTCACATCATGACAGGCTCACAGCACACAGGGAAGGCCTAGCGTGTAGTCACCTATCTGTAGACACTGCTAGCAGTGTTCACGGGCTCCCTTCTCCTTTGGACCCTCCCCCTCAGGCCACCCTCAGAGACTCAGCAGAATAGCCCACCTGAGCCAGTAAACACAGGAGAGAGACACATAAGATGCTTGTCTTATCTCAAAGCTTTGGTATCCCATTAGTGGAATGAAGAACTGTTTTCCAATTCATTATTATGACAAGAAAATATTGACTTTGGCATTATGACAAAACAGGAGCAAAGAAATTTTTAAGAAGTGACTAGCATTGAGTAAGACCACAGTAAAAATAATTTAGAACTTTATATAGAGTCTTAAATCACCAGATGACTGTGATTTGTTATCAACGATTACCAGGAAGTAACACTGTGTTGATTTAGCTTTTAAGAATACTGTCTTGCGTTTCCTATTTGTAGGAAACACTTGATGTGGGAATCAGCATCTGGGCCCCCAGGCAATAGATTTATTTTGTACATTTATTTTATTTTTATGGCTATGGAATAATGCTCATTGTAAAAGAAAACACCGTGTTAAATATTTGCCTATCATTAACAGGAAATAGAAAAATAGCTTGAAAACAAACAGTATATATGATAATAATTAACTCACTTGGAAGATAAGTTCAGAGTAATGGGTTATGTATTAAAGTAACATAATTCAGACAAATAAAAATGGTTAGAAGTGTCAATCCTACTGCAAACATCATTAATTCCAATTTGGCTTTGCTCTGATAACCAAATAATGTTGAGTTTAATTTTTAAAGTGCCAAAAAAATCAATAAACATTGGGTGTTAAGTGACAAATCATATTTCAGGTCTTGATGAGTGATCAAATGACTTCTTTTTTAAGGTTAAACTTGTTTTCAGGGACAGATGTTTCAAAATAAAAATTATTCTGAGCTGTCTTACCCGCTAATTTCTGCTCAGGCTTTCCAAAAGATCCATCATCACTTGAAGCCCCACAGCGTAGACTTTGGAGAGACGTCCAAATGTTTGTCTAATTACTCTCTTCTTCTTCGTGGAGAGAGTAGTTTTATCTGAGGAAATTAATCAGACCAGCACCGCAAAGTAAAAATTGCAAAGAGGCAGCAGGAAAGATTCTGTTGGATTGTGGGTCCTACGTAGTCATGGCCTTTTGGTATTGGACATGAAGCCCAAGCACAGATGCTGATAAATCACTGGAAAGAAAGTTCTTTTACAAGGTAAAGAAAAGCCCAAGCAGGCAGCATCGCGTGCAGTGTAGCTTGTAGAAAGTCGTCATGTGGAAAGCCACTTCCACTTCGAAGAAGTTTGGACACTGAATTGCTTCAAAATATATGCAAATTAGCATCGAAACTAAGAACTTGGGATATATTGCCACAGACTGATAATTTTTTTTTTTTTTTTTGCTGATCAACAATTTCTACCAGGCAAGACAAACAGTTCATCAGTTTAGTCAATTACATTTATTAAAGTGAATATTTTGTGTTTCAGAAACTCTAGTAGGCTTTGCTCATACACTAGTATATAAAGCAAAGCCCCCGCTCACAGGAAATTAGTACAGAAGTTCATGCATAGAGGTAAGGATGAATGTACAGAAACACATAATAGAGCATCAGATGTTATAAGTACCAAGGCAAAAATAAGTTAGATATATGATTTCTTTTAAATAGAATGATTTGAGCAAATCTTTGTAAGACGTTTGTATTCGGTCGAATGTCAAACAAAGGAGAGACATGCAATAACTAAGGAACTTTACTTTTATTGAAGAGGAAGCCAGAAGACATGTTATTAACATATTAGGGACATGTTTCTACAAGGGCAATACCAGTGTTAAGTCCCACTAGCTGTGTACAAAGGTTTCCCTTTCTCCAATCTCTGATCAGCATTTATTGCTTGTTTTCTAGATGACAGCCATTCTGACTAAGGTGAGATGGAATATCAACGTAGCTTTAATTTAATTTGCCTTTCATAGCCAAACATGTTCAATACCCTTTAAAATACATGCATTGGTGCTTTGTATATTTTCCCCTGAGTACAGTCTATTCAATCCTTTAACTAGGTTGATGTCTGAATGACATTTTAGATGTCCAATCGTTGTAGGTCTTTATATGCTCTCCAGGAAATATCACTGCTTGAATGTGTCACAAACATTTGCTCTCATGGGCAAGGTATCTTCACCATGCAGATTATTCATATGAGACAGAACAGCAGGAGTGATGCCTTGTTGGAAGAAGCTGAGCAGCTACTGGACCGAGGCATTCACCCTATCAGAATTGCTGATGGCTACGACCAGGCTGCCTGAATTGCTATGGACCACCTGGACAAGATCAATGATAGTGTGCTTGTTGACGTACACAACCCTGAACCCCTGATTCAGACTGCAAAAACCACGCTGGGCTCAAAAGAGGTTAACAGTTGTCATCGACAAATGGCTGAGATTGCTGTGGATGCCGTCCTCACTGTGGTAGGTGTGGAGCAGAGAGATGTTGACTTTGAGCTCATCAAAGTGGAAGGCAAAGTGGGAGAGGGAAGCTGGAGGACACCAAACTGATAAAGGGTGTGATCGTCGATAAGGACTTCAGTCACCCACAAATGCCTAAAAGTGGAAAATGCTAAGATTGCAATTCTCACATGTCCATCTGAGCCAAAGCACAAGGTGGGTGTAACCTCAGTGGAGGACTACAAAGCTCCGCAGAGATACGAAAAGGAGAAGTTTAAAGAGATGATTCATCAGATTAAAGAAACTGGAGCTAACCTAGCTACTTGCCAGTGGGGCTTTGATGGCGAAGCCAATCACTTACTTCTTCAAAATGCCCTCCCTGCAGTTCACGGGGTAGGAGGACCTGAGATTGAGCTGATAGCCATAGCAACGGGAGGACGGATTATCCCAAGGTCCTCAGAGCTTACCTCTGAGAAGCCCGGCTTTGCTGGTGTGGTACGGGAGATCTCGTTTGACACTACAAAGTACTAAATGCTGGTCATTGAGCAGTGTAATAACTCTAGAGCTGTGACCATTTTCATCAGAGGAAACAGGATGATCACTGAAGAAGCAAAATGTTCTCTCCACGATGCCCTGTGTGTCATCCGGAACCTCATCCCGGACAACCGCGTTGTGTTTGGAGGAGGGGCAGCCAAAATAGCCTGCGCTCTGGCAGTCAGCCAAGCAGCAGACAAGTGCTCAACTCTGGAACAATATGCCATGAGAGCTTTGGCCGACGCCTTGGAGGTCATCCCCATGGCCCTTGCAGAAAATAGTGGCATGAATCCCATCCTGATCATGACTGAAGTTTGAGCCAAGGAAGTGAAGGAGTCCCTGCCCCGGGGATCGACTGTTTGCACAAGGGCTCGAAAGCTACGCAGTATCAGCACGTCATAGAAAGCTTGATTGGCAAGGAGCAGCACATCTCTCTTGCTACCCAGATGGTTAGAATGCTTCTGATGACTGATGACATCCGTAAGCCTGGGGAATCTGAAGAGTAAACTGTCCATCCACTACTGTGACTAAATAAAGGGTGCGTCCTGCTGTTTCTGCAGTGACTGCTAGTCCTCTCACAGCCTGTAGAGGCGGGAATAAAAGCAGCTGTTTGGTGAAAAAAAAAATTAGACTATTCTTTCTTTTTGAATTCTAATCCATATCCCATTACATATACATTTAAAAGTCTCAAGCCATAAATAATGGTTTGCCTTCCATTTATTTTTATTGGTTATTAATCAACATCTAGTTTGCTGGTGTTAAAAATTGTTCCATGGTTGTTTGGTCCAACGCTATGTCTTACTGTGTTTTTATTCAAGTTGACCTTTTTCTAATATAAAAAAACTGTGTATTTCTAAATATTTATGAAAACAGATATAAGTGTGAAAGTAATTTAGTGAGACATTATCAGTGAATAATAGAGTTTTTATGTGAATTGTAGAGAAAAATAAAATGGAGGAGAAGGCAGAGGTTTTCAAAAGTCAGGGTTTTCAGAGGCAATTCTCCAAAATTGTGAGTTCCCATCAGAAATACTCTTATCATTTTTTTGTGACTCTTTGCTTTCTACACAAAACAACTCATTAATTTTATATTTTGAAAAAAAAAAGAGGTGGAGTACATTTTAATCATAGCATATGAGAGCATTCAGTCCAAGGGGACTGCACTGATGTAATCCCTCCAGATAGCAATGGTGCAAACATCCACATAAACACCCTGAACTCCTGGGCTTGTCTCTTTCTTTGTGTTGAGGAGTTAATTGGGATGCTGTCCTAATGAAATCCTCCCACCACAGGCAGCACCATCTACCTTTCATTGACAGATTTTTTTTTTGCCCAGATTTACTCTCAAGACAAGATTTTTATTTAAAAAAGGTAGCCCTCACAAGCATTCCTAAGGCAGTTCACCATCACTACGTCATTCTTGTTGATGAGTTGTTTGAGGCTTTGAGAGGTTAAGGCCCCGGCATCTAGAGGCAGAGCTGACTGACAGGTGATTGCCTTGACATGTTTCTACCCGCCTCTCTGAGAGGAATAAGCATTTTAATTTAGTT
The DNA here is from genome assembly GCF_964271855.1 of Acomys minous. Lineage (NCBI taxonomy): Eukaryota > Metazoa > Chordata > Mammalia > Rodentia > Muridae > Acomys > Acomys minous. The sequence continues at coordinate 102,650,531 of NC_140490.1, forward strand.
TCTAAGGGTTTCGCATATGCGTACTGTATTAACGTGATTTCCCCTTTCCTGCTCTCTCCAATTCGTCCTGTGTCCTTCCTACTCCTTATCAAATTCATGGCCTCTTAATCTTTAATTATAAGTGTGTGTGTGTGTGTGCGCGTGCGCGCGCGCATGCGCACATTTATAAATACAATCTTCTGAGATAATTTAGTGCTGTTCATATAGATTTAGCATTCCCATCTTGGGATTGGCTAACCTGTCTGAGAATGAATACTTGAAGAAAGCTTGCTCTCCCTCAGCAATCATCTAACAGGAATGATTTATAGATAAAAATCTTTTCTCCCACTTATCTGACTTTTTAGTCAGCTCAAGTTAAACAGCAGCTGTTGCTTTTCTTCCTAAGTCCAAAGTGGAGGGCCGTCATGTCACTCATAACCGGCTTTAGCACTTGTTCATTTTCTTTCTCCTTTTTTGATTTCCTCAAACGGAGAAGGTTTCTGTTTTGAATTGTGTTGTGTGTTTGATTTCTTTAGTCAATTTTTTTTATTTTGAGAAGAAAATTATCTCATGAGCCAGTTTCTCATCCAACATACTTAAAATGTTTTGACTTTTACATGCTGAAGTGGTTGAGGAGTAGGGCCTGAGACCTCAGCCCTATACAAAGAACGACGGGCAACTAAAGGATGAAGACAGTGGGAGAAATAGTCTTCCCTTAAAAAAAATCACACCAATAAAGGAAAAGATATGTTTTTCTTATTATTTCATTAATTATCCTGTACCAAATGGTTATCCCCGAAAATATACATACAAGCTGTATTTGTATATTTAGGAATATATATATGTATATAATTATACATATATAACAACAATTAATAAATTTGAAAGGGTGCTAGGAAGGGTATAAGGAAGGTTTAAAGGGCAGTGATGAGGGAAGGGAAAGTGATGTAATTGTATTAAAATCTCAAAAATAAAAGAAATAACTTAAAAATAGACCACGAGTGAACTTGCAGGCCATTTTTACATTCTGAATTTTTTTTAAAAAATACCTTTTCTTTTAACTTTGTAACAGTAAAATTCCTGACTATGAGCTGGGTATAATTTTTTCAGCACAGTAGGAAACATTTTATGGCCTTTTAAATGGTCTCTTTACAATTCTACCCTTACATAACCAAAACTACTTTACAAAACAACATTAAGAGAAATTGTAGGAAGAGCATTTATTGAAATAGTTTGGTTATCCTTTACTACAAGAACAGCAATGTGCTTACTAGCTCCTGGATTTATGGCTGATGTCTACTATAGCTAGAAATCATCAAATTTGAGGCTGAAATCAATAAATTGGAAACAAACAAACAAACAAAAAACAATTCAAAGAATCAATGAAACCAAGAGCTGATTCTTTGAAAAAATCAACAAGACTGACAAATCTTTAGCCAAACTAAAAGGCAGAGGGAGAGTATTCAAATCAACAAAATCAGACATGAAAAGGGAGAGATAATGACATACACTGAGGAAATCCAAAGAATCATCAGGTCTTACTTCAAAAACCTAAATGAAATGGACAATTTTCTTGATGGCTGCCAACTACCAAAATTGAATCAAGATGAGGTAAATTAATTGAATAGTTCTATCACACCTGAGGAAATACAGGCAGTCATCAAAGGTCTCCCAACAACAGCAACAATAACAACAGCAAAAAAGCCCAGAGCCAGAGGCATTCAGCAGGATGAAAAAAAGATGCAAACTTTGGCAAACAGCTTGGACAGTTTGTAAAGAAAAACACATGCTTCCTATATAATCCATAGATTCTGCTATTTGTCCAAAAGAAGTGAAAAGTTAGATTTGCACAGTAACCAATACGTAAATATTCACATATATATACATATATATATGTATGTATATGTATTCATAATTGCTAACCATGGCAAATAGTCCAAATGTTCTTTCATTGATGATGAGCTAAACAATTATTGTATACCAATATAATGTTATTCATCAATAAAAAGAACTCTTGAAGTAAACAACAATGTGGTTGGTTTTACACATACACACACATATATATATATAATTGTTCTTTTATCAAAATCACAAATTGTTTGATTTTACCAATAAAGACTCAGGAGCCAGATGCTGGGATGAAATCCTGCTAAGGCAGAAAGGCAGAGAAAGCAAGCACTCACCTTGATACCTAAACCACACAATGGAATACTATTCAGCTATTAAAAATAAGAAAATCTTGAAATTTGCAGGCAAATGGATGGAACTAGAAAAGATCATCCTGAGTGTGGTAACCCAGACCCAGAAATACACGCATGGCATATACTCACTCATAAGCGGATATTAGGCACATAATACAGGATAACATCAACCAAGGACCATGTATGATGTCAACCTAGACTATCTGCTCAGATATAGCAGCATAACCCCAGAAGCAAGGACACGCTAAAAGAAAATGAAAGAAAAGACGAGGGCACAGAATTGCGACATCCCAAAAGAAAATCTGGATGTTTTAAGAGTGTCAAGATCATGAGAGAGTAAGAGGAATGGAAGCTGTTATTCATGGTGAGGTGCTCAAGATTCCATCAGAAAAGGGACGCTAGTGAGGAAACTTTTGAATATAAAATACAATCTATGCTGTAAAATGGTATTGTACCAAAATTATTGTCTTTATTTTGTGTGATGTCTCCTGATCTTGTCTGTGCTAGCATTAGAGGAAGCTGGGTAAAGGGATAGCATTAGGAGACACTGGGTAAAAGGTTAAGATTAGGGGAAACTGGGTAAAAGGGTGTCTGACAATCTACTGTCTTATAATTTAAAAACATTTCACAATAAGAAGCTAAAGAACACAGGCCCCAAGGATGGCTTGCCTGGATTACTCTAATAGCCTCTTTGTCGGCCAGTCTATCTTCATTTGTCCTTCTCCTCGAAATCCACTCTTCAGCAGCAGGTCTCTCCAAAATACAAATGGGTTCGTTTGCTGAAATCCACTCAGTTCTTCTGTGTGGCTTTCAAATACAGGTCAAGTTCATTAATCATCCTTTCATGTGGGCAAAATGTCTATAAAATGCCAGGATTGTTCCTCAGCACACATTAATTGCAATCTTAAGGAATCATTTATCTGAATTTCCCCCAGATACTTCAGGCGACTCCGTAGCTCTGTATGACTACACATGCTGTTTTTTGTCATGAAAATGTCCTTTCTCCCCCAGTTTCTACTTGTTCTTCAAGATAAATCCTATTTAAATGTCAAAATGCTGTACACATTTGACTGTCTCTTGATACACCCCCTCAAATCCTTCCAAAGGATTTTTTTCCCTTCTGTGTAGTCACTTTGCTTGACATCCAAACTTCCACCAAGAAGTGTCCATGCTGTACTGTAAAAGTTCATTTACTTCTCTGTTCCTCTTCTCGATGTCAGGAACCACGACTTCATTTTTACTCTGCTTTATTGGTCTATAATCTGTATGCATTGAAGGTCACCATTTGTTGTATCTAGTTTTGTGTTTGGAAAACTGAATACATTGTAGCCAACACCCACACGAAGCTATAGACTTGTACTCTTCCTGCCCCATTGTAAGGCAACATCATCTCCACTCCACATAACAACAAATTTCTATTTGGTCGTTCTGATATCGGCCTTTACGAAACATTATATTACTGGAACCATATATATAGATAGCCACTTAATATGGATTCTTTTATGTAGTATAATATGCTGCAGGATATCTGATCACACTGTGGACACTGAATTTGTGCTAATTATTGGAAAAACCTGTTTCTAGTTGTGGTGTGGCTCAGCCCTAGCACACGCCTTTAATCCAACATCTTTCTGCTCGAATATTGTAATTAGGATTAAATAGAGTCAACCATAGATCAAGAAGCAGAGCAAACAACCAGTCGACAAGAAGTGAACATAAGATTATTAAGAAAAAAATATATAAAGAAAGAGGAACTCAGGAGGACAGAGATAGAGAGACTCACAGGAAGTAGAAGGGAGGTACATTCAGTTTGAAGGAGGTTGTTTGAGACATGTTAGGTGTAGGAGGACTTCTTCCGGGACATACACTTAGAAGGAAGGTCAGCTGCAGCTGTTTGCTTTCTCTGCCTTTCTGTCTTAGCAGGATTTCGCCCCAGCATCTGGCTCCTGAATCTTTATTGGTAAAATCAAACAATTTGTGATTTTGACAAAAAGAACAATTATGTGTGTGTGTGTGTGTGTGTGTGTGTGTGTGTATAAAACCAACCACATTGTTGTTTACTTCAAGAGTTCTTTTTATTGATGAATAACATTATGTTGGTATACAATAATTGTTTAGCTCATCATCAATGAAAGAACATTTGGACTATTTGTCATGTTTAGCAATTATGAATATTTATATATATCTGTGAATATTTACATATTGGTTATTGTGCAAATCTAACTTTTCACTTCTCTTGGATAAATAGCAGAATTTATGGATTATATAGGAAGCATGTGTTTTTCTTTACAAACTGTCCAAGCTGTTTGCCAAAGTTTGCATCTTTTTTCATCCTGCCTAGCAGTACATTATTTTCATCCTTATCCCTACTTGATTGCCGACCTTTGAAATTAGATTTTCTTTAGTGACTAATAATATTGAACATCTTTGAATATGATTATTTGGTTATTTCTTTTATATGTATATATCTTTTTAGTAAAGAACCAATCAAACCTTTGGTCATTTTGTAAAACAACACCTGTTTACACTCTATGTAATTATGTGTATCTATTTTGGTTTTCTGATACAGACCTCTCAAAAGATATTTGAAAGAGTTTGAAGCCATGATTGCTGGAGAATGATGCCATCCTGTATATGCTGACATCACTTGGCAACAGCTGATGGGTAAGATATTGTTATAGGTTAAACTGGCTAGAACAATAATAAGACTAGTTAAGCATACAGAGACTTTAGTAAGTGGGTAGTTGGTCATAGAGCTTTGTAATGTTCAAATAGATGGGCAGGTTCCCAGACATGATAAATGAAGGCAGGAAAAAAGAGAGGAAAGAAGGATGGATGGATAGATGGAAGGAAGGAAGGAAGGAAGGAAGGAAGGAAGGAAGGAAAAGAGGTGGTGCCATTAGGTAGTTTGTTCTATATATCCTTCACCATGAATAGGGATGAATAGTACAGTAGAGCATCTGGTAACTGGCTGTTTTTGTTGTTGTTGGGGTTTGCTTGTTTTTGAGACAGAGTTACTCAGTGTAACCTCAAACTCACAAAGATCAGCCCGCCTCTGTCTTCCAAGTGCTGGGATTAAAGGTGTGTGCCACCACGCCAGGCTCATCTGCTAATTCTTAAGGCAGGCATGTCATTTTAATTTATTCATTTTCCTATTGGGAATCTAGGTGAGAGAAGTATGGGATAATAGGGAAATAGAAGAATCCAGATGGTCCTAGAAACCTACAAGAAGAACATCATGATGGTTGGATCTGGACCCGGGTGGGGGGGGCGGTCTTCTCAAGCTACTGCACCAACCAATGACAATATATTAGGCCCCTACTCAGATCTAGCCAAGGGACAGGACACTACCCGCAGTCCTGTCCCCACAGGAGAGTGGGGACTAACTCTGACATGAACTCTGGTGCCCCATAGTTGACCACTTCCCCTTGGTGAGGAGACCTGGTAGCACTCAGAGAAAGAATAGGAAGGCTACCAAGATGAGACTTGATAGGCTGTGACCATATGTTGGTGGAAGAGGTCCCCTTCTCTCACAGACCTAGGGGATGGGGACAGGGTAAAAGAGGGAGGGTGGGAGAAACAGGAAGAAACAAGCAAGGGGATAAAATTGAGATATAATCTGAATAAATTAATAAAAAAGGAAAAATATTTCTACATATTCAAGTTCATCTTTTGATTGTTCTTTCAACATCTGTTATTTTGCTTTTTTATGTTTATTTCTGGGTTACTCCACCCATCAAAAGCAGCTTTCATTTTGGGTATTTATTCCGGAGTAGTTCATATAAAGATTAATATTCAAGAGGTACCACAAACAATTTTATCTTTATGGAGCACGATTCTTTTCTGTGTGTACATAGAAAGTATAATGAGCCAGTTTTCCATAAAGCTCAAAAGTCCAATAGTTTCCATGTTTCTTTTATTTAAAATATCTTCCTTTTGGAGCTTTGGGTACAGGAGATGCAAGAAGAGGTAACAAAACACTAAAAACTTTATTCATGGTAAGAGTTTCAGAGAAAGAATCTGGGCCCCCACTTAAAGGGGAAGGATAGTTAAAATAGTATTATTTAATTTAGTTGGTATTTATAATACATGGAAATTTTAATTACTCATAATCTATTTATTCACAGTTTAACTCTTGAATGCTTCTAAATAAACTATAATTCAAACTTCTTTTTAATATATTTTATTAATTTATTCATATTACATCTCAATTGTTATCCCATCTTTTGTATCTTCCCATTCCTCCCTCCCTTTCATTCTCCCTGTACTCCTCTCCCCTATGACTGTGACTGAGGGGGACTTCCTCTTCCTGTATATGCTCATAAGGTATCAAGTCTCTTCTTGGTAGCCTGTTATCCTTCCTCTGAGTGCCACCAGGCCTCCCCATCCAGGGGACGTGGTCAAATATGGGGCACCAGAGTTCGTGTGAAAGTCAGACCCCACTCTCCACTCAACTGTGAAGAATGTCCTATCCATTGGGTTGATCTGGGTGGGGATTCGAAGTTTACTGCATGTATTGTCCTTGGCTGGTGTCATAGTTTGAGCAGGACCCATGGGCCCAGATCTGCCCATCATAATGTTCTTCTAAAATATCTTCCTTTTGTATTTTTAATTAATTTTTTATTTTTCATAATTTATTCACTTTACATCCCTATTGTTATCCCATCACTCTACTCATATTCTCCCGTTCCCACCCTCTCTCCCTCTTCCCTCCTTTTCTCTTTCTAGTCCTCTGACAGAGGGAGTCCTCTTTCCTACTATCTGACCCCAGCCTATCAGGTCTTATTAAGACTGCCTGCATCCTCTTTCTCTGTGATCTGGGAAGGCCGCCCCACTGGAGGGAAGTGGTCAAATAGCTTGCACTAAAGTCCATATCAGAGGTAGCGCCACATTTGAACAAGGGGTCTGAGGATCTTTCTTCCAAGGTTATCTTTTTACAATTATTTCATCTTCCTGTACTTTTCATATAAGTATTTTCTTTCAGAAAGATTTTCTACATTGTCATTGTCTTTAATTATGTAGTGCTCACCACTCCAATAGTTAGGTTGGGCATCAACCTCCTGTAGACAGTAGCTAGACACACTTAAAATTCACACAAACACATGAAAACCTGTTGCCCTGTGAGGATTTGATGTGAATATACATTGTTCACATGTGCCTATGAAAGTCCCTTAGCAATGGAGTTGCTTTCCGTAGTGGTTCATGGAGCCATAATGGTTAACACCCTTTCTCTTCAGCAAGGTTTTTTCAACTCAAGGCTGCTATATCATTAGGTTTATTCTCTGACTTTCTTGGTTTTTTTCTAATTATCAGAATATGTCTATAAATCTAATATTAATAGGAACATTAAGGGAACTTCTTTTCCTGTGTATAGCTGGGATCTCGTTATAGAATTCCCAGTGGATTCTGCTATAGAGAATGTGTTCTCTTTTGTGGAATACATCCCCAGTGTGAGTTCCATCACCAATTTACTTCTAATGAACAGAATGAGGCAGAGGTGACAGGAAGCCATGTATAACTATAAACCAGACAGTCTAAACACTGCCTCTACCCTCCCTAACTCTAAGAAAAACTAATGGTATATTGTGAGCAATCCCATGGAAAGACTGGTGTCACTAAGGACCAAGGAGCTCCATCAGCCTCTACTAAGAAACCCCTAACCCAATTGAGCTCTATGAGAAAAGTAATCCTACCTTATTCCTCTGGAACATTAAGCAAAAATAAAATGTCCCATCTATTAAAAAAAAGAAAAAGAAAAGGAATCCTGCCAACAATTACTGATGAAATTATAAACTAAACAAATCAGTACTGTCAAATGCAGTGTCTAATATATTTTCTGATATTACTATGTAGGGAGGTATTTACAGGTATACTTTTATGATTTTGTAACAAACATTTAACATATAAATATATTAACATTTTAGTAATATAAGATGTTGGTATGTGCTTGAGTTCAGAATATGCCATTTTAAATAAAAAAAAGATGGCTATGGCCCCACATTCTTCAGCAATGATCACTGAAAACTGTCCAGTTCCTAACAGAAAAAGTGAGCCAACAATATGTAGCCCTCCCACGCGAAAGGACAACATAGAAGCGTGTAAATCTGTGAGAAATCAGCTCTTTATGAAGCCTTCCTTGGAAAGATGAAGTAAAGAAAACATGGCCATCAACAGATGCTAAAGGCCAGAGGAAAGAGAACTCTAATATAAAATGTTGGCCCTAGCCCAAGGCTGCAAGATTTGTCAGACTGCCATTTTGCTTATCCAAATTAGTATGACCTTTGCCCATACTTAGATTGGTCATAAGGCCAACAGTAATCAGTTAAGCCACATTCTGACAGCATCATTCATCTTTACCCCCAAGAATGTATCATGGAGACATCCCACTTCAACCATATGGGCTTTCAGGTTCTTTCCGGAAGTAGGGTCTCTTACTATTTCTTGCCTCAACACATTTGGCAGGTTACTTAATGAAGGAGATAGAAGTCTATTATAAGTTGGGAAAATTGAGTTTTCTTCCTAGAGAAATTAGAATGGCGCTATATAGAAAATCAAGATCACTGGAGCCAGACATATGATGTTCATTCTAAGGAGAATTTCTGACAGCTTCTGGTGGTAGAGGACCAGAATAGCTTTGTCATTGATTGACCTTTGTCAAGGAAGGGTGGCAAGTTAGTGTGTCTTTTGCTTTTGTGTGATACCTTAGTAATATAATCAACCCCATTTCTTTTGATGAGAGTAGTTTGGGGTTATTGAATAGGTCTCTTTCCTTACTTTGTTTATTGTGCTGTGACATTATCACCATGAAGTGGGATATTATAAACACATATATAAAAACATATGTAACTGGTTTTTGCTGAGCTCAGTTATGAAAATAAATACAGAATTTAAGACGTACACAAATATCCGAAGTCGTCATGGCCATGGAATCTTAAATACATTTAAAACCCACAGGACTCTGAACACAATAGGACTCTTTGTCTCCACATATTTAAAGTCCTCCTATTTTGTGAATTCTCTCTAGAAAAGCAATATCATCACATGTTACACTATGACAAGTCATGGAGAACACTACTAACAACCTTTATGGAAAGAAATATAGTCCAATGCAACATTTAAAAATGTGAGATTTCAGAGCTAAAAAAAAAAATTAAGGCAAAAAGTAAATTTAAAAGAAAAATTCGAGATTTTTGTCCTATTTCCATTTAAATAGACCAGTCCACATCATTGTGGCTGGTTTCCACTTCATGCTCAAAGACTCACAAAATTTCTGCTTGACAGGAGAATGTATATTTCTATCCCTTTTGGTTAACTTGTTTTGGGGTGATACAGTTGTTTTCTCCTGCTTCTGAACCCAGGGTAGTTTAAGTTGAAATGGCATGGCCACTCCACTGTTCCTTTCAGCTCCGCCATTATGACAGAAGAACAAGTACTTCAGGTGTTTACCTACCAAATGTTTATATTAGTTCAGTGGCAAGTCAGAAGTGGGAGATGAGGCTGCTAACAAAATCCGTGGTTCCCGAGTTCTCAGAGCTTGTGGTCTGAGAAATCTAAAGTAATGACTCACATGTCTCCTGAAGCACACATCAATTGCAAAAGGCCCTGGCTCCAAAGAATAGGTTGTGAAGGGCCTCAGGTCAGCAGTTAAGAGTACCCATTGCTCGTGCAGAAGATGTGAATTCAACTCCAAGCACTGCACAGGGGCTCAACCATCAATAGCTTTCTTGACCTCTGATGTCCTTTCTTGGCCTCCAACATCTTTTCTTGAAGGAGGTTATACATATATATGAAACAGGTGTGGTGGCTCACGCACTCAGAGGAAGGATAGCAGGCTACCAAGAAGAGACTTGATACCCTATGAACTTATAAAGGGGGAAGAAGTCCCCCTCAGGCACAGTCATAGGGGAGGAGAGTAAGGGGAAAATGGGAGGGAGGGAGGAATGGGAGGATATAAGGGATGGGATAACCATTGAGATGTAACAAGAATAAATTAATAAAAAATAGTAATTCTAGTAATTGTTACCTTTTACTGATAGAAGCCATCAGGGAGGCAGAGGTAGACAGATCTCTGTGAGTTTGAGGACTTCCTGGTTCACAAAGCAAGTCCAATGCCAGGCGTGGTGGCACACGCCTTTAATCTCAGCACTCAGGAGGCAGAAGCAGGTGGATCGCTGTGAGTTTGAGGCCAGCCTGGTCTACAAAGCGAGTCCAGGACAGCTAAGGCTAACACAGAGATGCTCTGACTCGGAAAAACAAACCAAACAAACAAACAAACAAACAAAAAACAAAACAAAAATACAAAGCAAGTCCAAGACAGCTAAGGCTACATAGAGAAACCAAAAATAAATAGATGACTGATAGATAGATAGATAGATAGATAGACAAATATAAAAAGTTTTAAAGAAAATAATAGATCATGTAAAAAAAGAAATAGATTTGAAATGTCATGAGCCTAAGTTTTTCAACAAAACATGTTTAAATGGGTAATTTTCTATGGCTATCTCTCCTCTAAATACGTAATAAACTATGTCTATAAAATATGGGTGTTAAAAACTAATTTTTGAAAATTTCATTGCTAGTCCAATCACACAAAACTAGCAGTTTGATGTGGGTCTTCTCAAAATAAAGGAATTCTTCCTTCTTTTAAAATAATTAAAATTATTTAATATTACACAGTTATATAACTTATATATTATATAAATTATTTAATATTACACAATATTACACTTTTTAAGATGCTTTTGGTGCAGAATTTTGCATCATGAACACCTTCATTTTTTTAAATATAGAAGTACAGCTCCCCAGCATCATTTTAACAGCTGCATCATAACCATTTTATTGAAGATGCCCCCTTTACCTTTAGTTTTCTTCCAAATGTTTATTCTTAGGACCTCTCTTTCAGGTTCCTCTGAGTACCTTGTAGAAGTTGACCTAATTTAGTTTTGTGTTTGTTTATCTATTCTCTTAAAGTACGGAACAGAAACTCAGTTAGTCCACGACTGTTCCACTAAACTGATGTTATATTTGCAGTTTATTAGTATGTGGCAATGACTTCATACATTTACTTTTCTTGATTCCATGTAACAAACGCTGTTAACTTTTACTTTACACTTTCCTTTGGCAACTTCTACTTGTTTCAAGCTACCTCCTTCCAAATTTACTGATGTTTATTCCAGAATGAATGTATTAAACCTGAACTGTTTCACAAGAGTAGCCAACCTCTCAAGTCAGAATAAAGGAAAGCAAACATCCCACCCACAGAGAGACCAGGCCATTACCAAGCAAGAAAATTATGCCATAGCTTGCTTTCCTCCCACAATATAAGATTTGCATTCATGTCTAGTTATTTCCCAGGGTGCAATAAAGGTGAAGGTAGAAAGATGGATAGATAGATAGATAGATAGATAGATAGATAGACAGACAGATAGAGATAGACAGACAATCTTTCCTGTGGTCCCCATGCACATATGCAAATACACACAAAGACAAAGGTATGACAATTATCCTGGTGACATTATTGATAATGGCACCGACTGCCTGCAGGTCCAAGACTGATCCTTCCCTTTTAAAAGTCCTACCTAGGAATCTGTCAACCCCAAGTTACAAATGGCCACTGCAGTTAAGGCCATTTGCAGACCTCACTTCATCACAGATGACCTCATCTGGTGTCGTGAGTCTGCTATCACAGATTGTGTCTGCATCTACTGAGCATAGTTTATGTTTTCTCTGGTGATCAAGTTTAGTGTTACAGCCACGTCTCCTGTTTCCCCTCACATGTTCATAGCACTATCTTCCTTAGAGAGTCAGACCTTTAGCTACAGCATACTCTGTCTTGATGTGTTTATCTCACTTACTGTGAGTGAGAGAACCTCATTTACACTTTTTTAGGACACACCATTGGTCTCTCATCTTTTGCTTCAATGTTTGATTTTTCTACTAAGCTATCATACTTTTGACAAAGAACTAAAAAATTTCAGCAAATGGTAATGACATATTTACTATTAACATTCTTACATATGTATGTATATAACCCATATCTTGCCTCCGTTCCTTTGAGCCTAGATAAAACTTGTAGTTTGATTTCAATTTCATGTGTTCTTCACTTTCTGAACTAGGATCTTTCTGTTCATATTCCATTGCCATGACAAAGGAAAAAATATATTCTGCTTGATCAAGTGGGAACACTCTGACATGATGTGTCAAAAGTTGCCATGCTAATTTTTATTATAAAGAAAGAATAAATAATGAGCAACACCTAATTTACCACTAAAGGAGATAGAATAAGTATCTCTAATGTTCTAGAATTATTAGGGAAATATAAAATTAATATTTTGAATAATCTAAATTTAAGACATATGTTGGAACCTCTAGAATAAGAAAATAATATATTTGACACCAATAATAAAAATAAGGTCTTTAATAATACTTTGGCTATGAAGAGCCAAACATTTATAGAAAATTTAAGGTAGGGTTGAGCTTGTAATCAGGAGAGAGAAACTCTTCAAACTACAGGAACTGGTTCAACTTGTTACCCATAATGTGTAATTCCATGTCAGGTCTCCAGGCTGGAACACAATTACTTGAAAGCTTGTTAACAGAAATAAATTCTCTTTCAAGAGAAAACCAAGCAGAATTTAAAAACGAAACAAAACAAAACAAAAACAAAAACAAAAAACAAAAAACAAAAAACAATGGCATCCATATGCACAGATACACTTGAGGGTGACTATTTTGTCTTGAAATCTCAAGCAACTTGTTTTTATGTGATTCAGCTAAGGTTCCAAATAGCCAACAAGACAAGCCTGTGAGCATTCATCAGCATATTTGTGCTCTGCTATGTGTCTTCTGGCACTTTCCTCAGCTTAAAAAGTCAAGGGGCAAAGGAACAAAGCAGCTGCCTGTGTGTTCCTCTATTCATTACAGATTCCCCATCTGCACTTAATAGTCACTGGAACCAGGTCAACAAAGAGGTCAAAGATCAGCCGCTGTGCTCACATTATCTGACACTCAGGATGCTGCTCAAGGACCAAGGGCAATAAATCAAAGCATTTGCTATCTTCAAACAAAACTCAATGCATAAATGTGTTTTTATTTAGAGAATATCTGAAAACAAAGCACCCTTTAAGGATATTACTGCAATTGCAAAGACAAGAGGAGTTTTGACAATATAGGATAAATTGGCCCATTAGCTATTCGTGTCTTTAAGCTGTATGCTCAGGTGGTTTTCACTTTTGTGCATGATAGATTATTAGCACAAGGTGACCCAGTTATCACAGTTTTCTATGTTATTAATGATATTTTAATGACTGGTAAGATTTATTTATTCTGTTTACACTTCATCTATTGTTCATACCTGAGTGTTCCATGAAATCCATCACATTCGTGAGATCCATACATGTTAATACAAATGTTAATTTGTGCCTAATTTTACAAACTCTAGATTTCAGTCTAGAAACTGAATTCCTCATTCTACAATAATCTCACCATCTTATTTTTCCTGTTTTTTCTTAGTTCATGTTTTGTTTGGATGCAGAGCATACAGAATAATGTATTTTGAATTTCTATCCCCATTTTAACTTTGGCTTCATTGCCAACCTTTCATTCATACGTGATAAATTTTCCTTCTCATTCTAATGATGGTCAGTTGGTCTCCCCAATTTTTTTCTCCTTTATTAATTTATTCTTGTTACATCTCAATGGTTATCCCATCCCTTGTATCCTCCCATTCTTCCCTCCCTCCCATTTTCCCCTTATTCCCCTCCCCTATGACTGTTCCTGAGGGGGATTTCCTCCCCCTGTATATATATGCTCATAGGGTATCAAGTCTCTTCTTGGTAACCTGCTGTCCTTCCTCTGAGTGCCACTAGGTCTCCCCCTCCAGGGGACATGGTCAAAGGTGAGGCACCAGAGTATGTGAGAAAGTAATATCCCACTCTCCACTCTACTGTGGAGAGTGTTCTGTCCATTGTCTAGATCTGGGTAGGGGTTTAAGGTTTACGGCCTGTATTGTCCTTGGCTGGTGCCTTAGTTTGAGCGGGACCCCTGAGCCCAAATCTGCCTATCATAATGTTCTACTTGTAGGCTTCTAGGACCCTCTAGATCCTTCTACTTTGCCATTCTCCCATGATTCTCTCATCTAGAGTCCCACTAGAATGTCCTCCTCTCTGTCTCAGTTTCCTGGTAAGTGAAGGCTTTCGTGGGACATGCCCCTTGGGCTAATATGCAGATATAAGTGAGTATATACCATTTGAGTCTTTCTGCTTCTGGGTTAACTCACTCATTATGATCATTTCTAGCTCAATCCATTTATCCACAAATTTTGGGAATTCCTTGTTTTTAATAGCTGAATAGTATTCCATAGTGTATATGTACCACAGTTTCTTTATCCATTCTTCTATTGATGGACACTTAGGCTGTTTCCAAAACCAGAGACACTAAGTCACTTAGAAGAAAAAGTGGGGAAGAGCCTGGAACATATTGGCACAGGAGACAACTTCCTGAACAGAACACCAACAGCCCAGGCATTAATGTCAACAATTAATAAATGGGACCTCATGAGGCTGAGAAGCTTCTGTAAGGCAGGTGACACTGTCAAGAGAACAAAGCGACAGCCTACAAACTGGAAAAAGATCTTCACCAACCCTACATCTGACAAAGGTCTAATGTCCAAAATATATAAAGAGCTCAAGAAATTAAACACCACCAAACCAAATAACCCAATTGAGAAATGGGGCTTGGAACTAAACAGAGAATTCTCAACAGAGGAATATCAAATGGCTGAGAAACACTTAAAGAAATGCTCAACCTCCTTAATCATCAGGGAAATGCAAATCAAAACAACTCTGAGATTCCATCTTACACCCATCAGAATGGCTAAGATCAAAAAGTCTCCCCAGTTTTTATTTCCTTTTCTTAACCTCTGCCTAGCCTCTCCACCAGCCCAACAGGTAAGACTGCATCTTCTTATCAGAGAAAGAATGCCTTACAGACAAATTTCAATTCCATTGCTCTCCACCTCTGGACTCGCATGTTCATTATAGGGCAGGAAGAACGTTCTCTCTGCAGTACATGGAACACATGTCAAGACATCTCTTTTCTTTCATCAGTCTCTGAAGTTACCAGGAAATGAAATTCTCAAAGCTCATCTTTTTCTAACTCCATAAAGTGCATTTCTCCTGAATTGCCAGTGACATCACTTCACATTCAAGCTGGAAAGCCTTTCGGTTTTGATAGCTCTCATCTTTAGTCTCTTGAAATCCCATGCTCAGTGCAAAGTACGTTTTATACCAATGAATTCTAAGAGATACTTTCAACACTTGCCTTCAGCTCTCTTTTCCTACAACCCTTACTACTATTTTCCCTGAACTTCAGCAACTCTATCTTTCCTAGATTTTCTTCCATCAGTGTCTTTTCAGACCAGGTCACTTCATATCCAGCAGCATTAGGTTAAAAGGAAGTGAGGAAAGAAACAGAGATGGAGAATGTGATAGTTCCTTATTGCCAATTGGTAGGAGACAAAACTCTGGGCATTTATATTTTACACATTAAGTTGAGGTAGGAAACCCAGCATATATATATGGGCAGCACCATTCCATGGGGTTGAGAGAAAGCAAGCTGAGCACCAGTGTCCATTTCCTCTGTTTCTTGGCTGCATTGCAATATGACCAGCCAGCTACCTCAAACTGTTGTCATGCCTTCTCCACCATCATGGATAATATCTTCAAACTGTGAGCTAAGAATAAGCCTTTCCTTTAATTGCACTTTTGGGTGGCTACCTTATCATGGAAACCAGAAAAGTAACTAATATAGTTCTTCCTTCATTTTAAATTACTTTGGCTCCTTGATTATAGAACAATGTACAAATGTTTAACCACTTCAAACCTTTTCAATTCTGTAGCTCATTGTACATTGTCAGACCACTTGTTCGTCTTAGGACAACTGTCTTAGGTAGGGTTGCCAATGATGTGACAAAACTCCATGACCAAAAGCAACTCAGGGAGGAAATGATTTAGTTGTCTTACAGGTGGCAGTCCATCTAGCGCAACAATGGCTGTCTCTCAATTGAAAGGCCCAGGAAATGAGAGCTGCTGGGTTCATGAAGCTGAAGGTCTCAGCCTGAATCTGAGGAAGAGCCTACTTCTGTTCCAGGGGCCCATCAAAGCTAGCAGCTTTCTGAGTCATTTGCTCCAGATCACATACGCATATGAGGAATGTGCTGTTTCCAAATCCAAATAGGCCCACTAAGTGTTGTGTTTCTATCTTGGGTGGGGGCTGGGTAGTAGAAAAATGTATCCCTTGTCTTAGAAGAAATATCGCTGCATGCTCTACACCACTGGATTCCTTAAATTTTTACTGAGGTAGAAGGCCCTTGAATTTTGATTGGTTTTATTTCCAATTCTCTGATCAATATATCACCACTAACAAGTGTGAAGTGGTTGCTATCTTCTGGTCACTTACTCCAATCAGTGTAATACGACTAACATAGTGGATCAGTGTGATGTGCTATGGAAGAGACACATGATCAATATTCCTCTGAACTAAATTATGACCCAGGGCTGGAGAGTTAATATACACATGAAGTAAAACCATAAAGCTTTACTGCTGTCCTCACCAAATGAAATGAGACTTTTGTCCATGCCCTTTTATACAAACTTCCCGCAGATGGTGTGACTCAGATTTAGGGTACATCTTATGATTTCCAATGATCCAGATTTAAGCTGGGTCTTTCCACTTCAAATGTATGCCTTTAATCCCAGTGCTTGGGTGACAGAGACTGGCTGTTCTCTGTGAGTTCAAGGCCACCCTGGTCTACAAAGCGAGTTCCTGGACAGCCAGGGCTATACACAGAGAAACCCTGTCTCAAAAAAATAAATAAATAAATAAAACCCCAAAAAGTGTTAAAACACACATACCCACCCACACCACCACTACCACCACCAACAGAAAACCTCTCACAGGTGTATCCAGCAGCTTTGTTTCTAATTGATTCCAGATGTACTTAAGTTGACAACCAAGATTTGCCATCCAAACATTAACGAATAGTGTTTCATGTTCATGCTAGGCATGTGGACAAATTTCTTTCTACTGCTTCGTCTGTCAATTCCACCTGACTTTTTTTTTTCATGAGGCACATCCTTTTCAGTTCCCCACCACCTCCACCACTCACTAGGCTCAAGTGTCACCACAAGGAAATCTTTTATAATGTCTTCAGTCAATATAGTGAAACACTTTGTCCTGGTATATCACATGCTTATAGTAACTTAATTTTTCTATTGGCAATTATGGCTTGATAATAATTGTTTTACATAGCATCCTGTTTATTCTTCTGCTTATTGTCCATTAGACTATCATTTTATCAAATATTTTCAGTTCTTTATATTCTGAACCCATATTATACTATGCTGTGACGTTTTTGTTTGGTTTGGTTTGGTGGCTTTTTGCAATACTGGAATCAACATGAGGTAAATGCTGCCCCTCTTATCTATCTCTCCAGCCCTTTCTTGTTCTCTTTTATTTTGAAGTAGAGTCTCATTAAGTTGTCCAGTGTGGTACTGAACTTAGTATCCCACGCAAGCCTTGAATTCATGATAATCTTACCTTAGCCTCTTGCCTGAGCAGTTTATACCACCACATCTAATGACTGTGAGTTTCTTTGTGAAGGATTGCTACATATCTTCATTAATTTTTGTTAAATACTTTTAAAAGTTTTCACTAGCACATATTAATTATACATAATATTTGATTTATTATGACATTTTCATACATGTTAGTAATGTATATTGACCATGTTTACTTACAATTACTCTTTCTTATCTTGTCTAACTCCTGCTACTTCTCCTTTTATACTTTCTTTCTTCCCTTTCCCAGTGAGTTCAACTTGGGTTAATTACAGTAGTAACATGGGCACCTTTTCAATGGTTTTCCCATTTAAAAAAAAAAAGTTTCTCTTTTCACAAGAAACCATAAAACGACTATAAATTCTTACAGACGCACGAGATTTTACAAAATTATTTTCTTGTCTGTGTCGGTGGATCCAGTCTTGTGCAATAGACACAGCTGCTGAGACTTCAAAAGTCTAGCAACCACGCCATACTTAGAAGACAGTCTTCTACAACACTCTATTCCTTCTTGTAGCTTTTACATTTTTCCTGTCCCTTCTTTTACAATATCCCCTAAGCCTTGGAATGGGTGATATAGATGTCCAGTGTAGGGCTGCATATTGCTATGAATGTGGTAAACATTTATGTATGTTTGTGAGATAAAAATATCTTTTTATTCCTCTCTGTTCTTTATAAAAGTGAAGTTAGTTCTTTTTTTTTCTTAGCATCCATGCCTGTCACAAAAATATATTTATTTATGTTTATTCAGCCAATTAATTCTACAGAGAGTATATTCTAAATCTATTTTTTGAGCTGGTCTTTAGATGAAGAATTATTAATTTGGGAAATGAGGACATGAAAACGCTTCTTGCTGATGAGACTTTATTAATCATTATTCACACATCTTTAGTCTCTTCCCAAGGTCAATGCCCTGATCTTCTGATCTTCATTGAGTTACCCAGTGAGCTTTTGAACAGATTCAAATCGTATGTCTCTATTATATTTTTGAGTCAGTTTTGACATGATAAATTCCATGAGTACCTAACTTTGAAAGTAATGTATGACAAAACAATTACTATTCCCGGAAGAATGAATTTAAACCATTAGTGATGGGGCAAAGTAGAATCCTCTGAGTCATGAATTATATTGCTTTGATCTCTTGTTCCAGCTCCCAGAGACGTGTTTTACCCCTTAACTTGTGAATTTATGTGCTTAGGCAGAGAACCCATGGGCTGATGCTCATGTCACGTCACGTGGACCCATCTCATAGGAAAATGATGACCCTTGTCCTACTTTTCTTGTTGCTGTGAGAAGACACCACAACCAAAGCAACTTATAAAAGGAAGCATTTATTCGGGGCATAGAGTTCTAGAAGTAAGGCAGGCATGGTGCTGGAGCAATAGCTGAGAGCTTGCTTGCTCCTTGATCCACAAACGTGAAGAAGAGAAAGCTAACTGGTAATGGCACAGGCTTTTGAGAGTCTCAAAGCCTGCCCCAGTGACATATCTCCTCCAAGAAGGCCATGCCCTCTGATCTTTCTTAAATAGTGCTATCAAATGGGGGCCAAGCATTCGGATATATGAGTCTAAAGGGGCCATTTGCATTCAAACCACCACAACCCTCTTCTTTGGCATAGCTGATGTAACTTTATGAGGGAATCGTGCTTTCTTTTTGTACAGCTTCATACCTGTTGGTCTTTCATAGCTTGATTATAAAAATGCATTCATGCATCTTTTATATTTTTTCAAGCTAATTATATCTGACATCCTCTGCTACACCATTTTCTATTCCATTTTAAAACCATGAAATTGTATCTGTAAATTAGTATGTATTTATTTATCTTTTAGAAATTTGAGTATATTTAATTCATAGAATTACTATTAATACTTTACTTTGGCAGGCTTCTGTAGAAGGAAATGAATTATCTATCAGATGGCACTGGAAGCAACTTAGAACAACTAATTCCAATATAAAAATAATTATTTATCCATTTACTTTCCCATTTATAATTAAATGAACTCCAAAATTAGAAGACAAAGACAGGAAAATAAATGTAAAGAAAAAAGGATTTCTCAATTTAGAAATAAAAATTAATGTTTTTAAAGGTTTTGCCTGTTAGGAAAGAGTGTTGGTAGCTTTTTATTTATTTTAAATCAATCTTTTAAAAACATTCTTCTTTTTATTTATTTACATATACATTTATATTATTACACATATATACAATAAACTACCTACAGCAAGAATAACCAAAAACAATCAGAAATTATATAAATGTTAATAAGCTACTTGTTTTTGACAACCATGAAGAAACTGTCTTTCCTATCTTGGTACATCTAAAATTCTGAATGTAAATCAATCTCCATCACATCTTGTCATTACCAATTTAAAACACCTATCTAGACCTCAAAACATCTTAACCCCTAAACAGCTAAGCTTAATTGTAAAACTAAACCATCTGGTCTTCAACCCCATCAGAGATTTGAGAAGGAATAAAATTAATTACCTCAGTATACAGGGAGTGAAGGTTAGCACCTTCTCAGATGAGAAGATGACAGAGATAGTTTGCTGCCTGAATAGTCACCCAGAACTCTCTATAGCATTGTAGCATCATATTCAGCCTTCTGACCCAATATATCTGACATATTTGTGAGGCAGGAACTATTGAGGACTTGCATACCTGTCTTGGCAGAGTTTGGCTGTTGACTCTGCCTGCATTCAATCTTGCCCATTTTTATGCAGAATTCTGTCTGTGGTAGAAACTAGGACATTTTGTCCAGTGGCTTGTATGCCACAGATGAGTGACAAGCTACAATTTTATTTCTAATGACAGTACTACAGCAACTAAGGTAAGGATACACTGACCCAGCTTTGAAACATACAAACTACAGAACCAACCTGCTAGGAAAGATGTGCTCCTTTGTGCAATAGTGGCATTTCTGTTATGAGGGTTACCAGCTGCTCTATGATTAGACTTCGGGTGTTTTCCACAGGAAGGAATCCATGCCTGATAGTGCAAATCTGATTTTTAAAAAAATTTTGTAATGGCAGGTCATAAGCCTTAGAGAGTAACTGTATACAGTTGTTTAACTAAAATGACTTAGTGTCAAACTGCTGTCTAATTATTTATGTTATACAATAATATTAAATGTTATATTATACTTTAGCCAGAGAAGTCTGTCTTTCCAGAGAACAATGGTGAATATAGGGGCTCATAGTTCTGAGAATCTGTGAATATGTACTCAGCCCTAAATTTCCCAGTTAAGGCTCAAAGCACATTGTAGAAGAAGAAACAGAAAGAATGTAATCATCAGAAGATAGGGAGAAAGAGCTGAGTTTCAACAATAGTTTCATCAGTTGATGGCATTGATGGAGGAAAGACTCAAGGGGCTCTGTGCCTTTACTTCTCAACTACTTGCTAATGATAGACTCAGGGAGAGAAGAGGTCATTCCCTTCAGTTGTGTAGCCACCAGGCTTTAAAGGATTGTCCCAACCTCATGCTTGCATAAATGATCCTTGTTAGACTAAGTGAACTACAAAAAACAAACAACAAATCCTAAATCTGAGAGATGGGTTGTAAGAGACAGGAAGGAAGGTTGGTAGGAATGGAATGAATATAAGAAAGTGTGTGACAAAGCAAGAGTGTGACTGATACAGTAATCTGAACACATTTTCATACATATCTATGAAATTGTCAAAGAAGTCTGGAGAGATAATTCAAGAGTTAAGAGTAATTGTTGCTCCAGAAAACTAAAGTTTCCACTGTTTATCAGTTGGCTCACAGTGGCCTCTAACTCTAGCTCCTTGGGATCCAATGTCCTTGTTTAACCTCCTCGGGTACACACACACATTGCACATGGACACAAATTAAAAAATCAATCTTATTCAAGAACAAAAAAGAAAGGATTACAAACCATGACATGTTCTTTTCTTATTCCAGACTTCCTCTTTATCTTCTGGATTCTGCAATATTTCTTAAGAGAAGAGAAGGGAGTTACAGCCCTTATGTTTGAAACTCCAGGGGGTGTGAAGCAGATGTGAATTTTATTTTTCAAATGTGTCACAGCTGAATGTGTTGGAAATCATAAATAAAAGCTTAATCTTATCAAAGGAAGCATGAAAGTAATTGAAGCATGGGGTAGTGTCTGAATGAGGCAACATTGGAAGAAGAGATGAGAGGTTGACCAGAAGTCCTGAGAAAACATTAACAATTTTAATTAAAACAGGACTTTCTATTAAAGATGCTTAACTGTTCCTTGCATTGCTTCAAAAGCTTCTTGAACTAGTAATGTTTTCTATCTTTGGATCAATTTTGCTCATTTATATCTTAACAAGATCCTTTTCTTTTTTAATTTTTAAATTTTTTACATGTATTTATATTGTTATACCTATATACAATATATTACCTATAGCAAGAATTACCATGACGCAATCAGGAATTATATAAATGGTACATTCTTAGTGTTTTGGCTATTTGTATTTGACAACCTTAAAGAAGACATTTTTCCTATCTTGGTGCGTCTAAATTTCTGAATGTAAATCAATCTCCATCACATCTTCTTATTATCAACTTAAAACACCTACCTAGACCTAAAAACATCTTAAGCCCTAAACAACTAAGCTTCATTGTAAAGCTAAACTACCTGGTCTTCAACTTCATCAGAGACTTGAGAAGGAATAAACTTGATTACCTGAGTATGCTAGGAATGCAGGTTAGTAGCTTTCCAAATGAAAACACGACAGAGACAGCTTTCTACCTGAATAGTCACCCAAAATTCTCTATAACGTTGGAGAATCTTCTTCAGCCTTCTGGCCCAATATTTCTGACAAACATATTTGTGAGGCAGGAACTGTTGAGGACTTGCTTACCTTGTATTGGCAGAGTTTAGCCATCAAATTTGCCTGCATCCAAACTTGCCCTTTTTAAAGGCAGAATTCTGTCTGTGGTAGAAATGAGGACCTTTTGCCCAGTGGCTTGTTTGCCACATTTGAAGCCATCTCTATAAGGACATTCTGTGATGCTCATTATCCTATTTGAGGTAGGCTGGTGTTGCCAGGAGTTTACCTGTCTCATCGTCAATGAATCTTTAAAGTAATAAAAACATTTTTAAATGCCATATTCTGCATGTCTCTGGGGTTTTTTGAAGACCTTGTCTACCTATCCTTCCTTATCTTTCTATAGAGTCATATTTATCTGCTGCATTTAAGATGTATATTATTGTGATAAGAGTAGACTAGCAATTGACATGACCATGATTTAATCTACTAACATTTAACTTGCCTAACTTATTGCTCCTAAACAGCTTGCTATAGCACTTTCAAATCATTGGAAGTAAACCTTGTTTTATAATTGAGTTATATGGGCACAATACCTCATATTAGAATATATATGTGTATATATATATGTATATATATTGTGTGTGTATGTATGGGGGTGAGTAAAATAATCTTATATTTGAATTTTATACCACTGAATCTATAATTAAACTTATTTTAAATCTACATACAAAATTCTATACCAGTGAATTAAAAATACGTTGTGACAATTGAGGCATTAAGTTGAGGAGTAGATTCACTGATCTACTTTTTGTTCTATCTTCCCTATATATTTCTATACTCCCCCTTCTTTCTTTTTAACCCCTTTTCCCAAACAGGAAGATCCTTTTCTTTTAAGATTCACTATGTGAGTACTTACCATAGATGGAAAAAGTAAAGCAGAGAAGGAGTATAATTCTCATGTCTTTATAGAAGTGCAGAGCATGTCTGCAGTGTTTAGGAGTAAGGCAGCACCTTTTCTAGTATAGGAAGAAGAATTTATTTAGTTTCCAAAGGGAACTATTACCATGAAGACTGCACTAGACTGTGGAATCTCCAGCTATAATACATCTCTCATTTTTGTCTTAAGTGACTTCAGCAGAATAGATGTGTTGTTGAATAGGAATGGCCCTCTATGCTCATATGTTTGAATGCTTGGCCATTAGGGAGTGGTGCTACTTGAGAGTGATTAGAAGGTGTGGCTTTTATGGAGGAAGTGTGTCACTGGAGGTGGGCTTTGGGCTTTCAATAGCTTACGCCAGGCCCAGTGTCACTCTTTCCCTGCTGTCTGTCTGGTATCATGTGAGCTTGCAGGCCACCATACAGGCCATCCCTGCAACAATGATAATAGACCAAACCTCTGAAACTATAAGCAAGCTCAAATTAAATGTTTTCTTTGTAAGAGTTGCAGTGACCATGGTGTCTCTTCTCAGTAATAGACATTAGGAATCTAACACACTATTGAAGGGATATGTTTAGGGTTGGACTAGTAGCTAAGACCTTTGTGTCAGCTTTATCACCAGAATGAATTTTTCCTCAAACCATTCCTTTGGATTTGTCAATTCTCCTAATAGGACCATTATAATAAGATAGGAACAGTAATTATCGGCAGATGTGTCAAATGCCTTTTTGACCTGAAGAAAAATGAGTAAAGTTGTTTCTTCTGCTATTATTAAGGAAATGATGCTAATAGAATTCTTAAAATTAAATTCTTTGTTCTTAAAATTAATTCTTCTCCACACTATTGTACTGTCTCTGGAATAGGCAAGATGGTCTGTGTTTGCTAAAGTGTTACAGGTTTTGCGTGATACTGTGTTTGACCTGTGGATCTTTTTGTTGTTGTTGTTGTGAGGATTTCATTTTTTTCTTTTTATATTACCTGAGAAGCTTTAAGTAATATATAACCTTTGTGTTTCTTAAAGCTTCAACAGAATTTTCTAATGATGAATTGAGGTATTTTTGCAACTCAAAAGATTTCTTAAATGCATTAAAAACATCTCTTCAATTTAACAAATACTTTTATTAAGAACACAATTATGCTCTTTGTAATTTAAAATACCGAGATGAATGCAATCTTGACTCTGAGAAAGAAGGGCTTAAAAAGGGATAATGCCCAAGACTAAATAAAGTGCATGCTTCTGTGTTGAAAAACAGAACCTAAAGATCAGAACTTTAATCTATTAATAATTCTAAAGCTTGTATTTACCTTGCTCATGATTATTTCTTTCTCAGCATAGCTGATACTTTTATGTGAATTAAAAAGAGATTACCTAGAATCATTTAAATTTTTTCTTTTTCTTTTGAATCCCTCCTATTCCATGCTCTTTACTCCCTCTCAAATTCATTATCTCTTTTTTGTTACACACACACATACACACACACACACACACACACACACACACATTTGTATATATTAATGTATAGGTATATAAATATAACCTGATTAGTCTGTTTAGTGTTACCTTTATGTGTATGATTATGATGTCAGGGCTGACCACTTAGAAATAGATAACCAATTAGGGTTTTCATTCTTGGAGATGATGATACCTTCCAGTTTCAGGAACACTTACTCGCCTGGAGTTTACTGTCTAAGGGTGGGCCCTAAGAGATTTTTCCATTCAACAATAACATGTCTATTGATGTTTTACTTTTCTAGGTCTTGCTTATGCAACTATATTGTTGAGGTATTATGACTGATTCTTTAGAAGACACAGTCTCATATTTCTGAGTCCTCTGGCTCTTAGTTTTGTTTTGTTTTGTTTTTTTCATCCCTCATCTAAGCCTCAGGTATGAGAATTGTGTGTTAAATGTAACAACTGGGTTTGGGAACTCCTTGATCAGTTGTTTTCTGCATTTTGACTAGTTATCATTTTTCTAGAATGGTCTCCATTTGTTTTAAAGTGAGGTGCCTTTGATGATGATGGGTGAGAACTCCACTTATCAGTGTTCATGAGGATAAGTACTCATTCATACTGCAGTTAGAACTTATGGCTTAATAAGGTGGTGGCACAATGTTATGCTCTAAGATCCAGGGTCTCAGTAGGTATGCAAAGTTGGGTAAGCATGGAATCAGGCATTAATTTTCCTCTTTGAACAGGCCTTAAGTCCAATTACACAGCTGTTAGTTATCACCAACATATGAATGCCACTATTTCACCATTAAGGACATCTTGCAATGTTGGTCATTGTTATGGACCACAGATGTCACAAGGATTGGTTCGGCTATTGGTTGCTTCCCTCTCTTGGAAGCTTGCATACCATCATCTGGTACCATGAAAGCAAATCCTTGGGATGAGTTTTTCAGGCGAGATACAGCTCCTGTCCCCTGTATCCTGTGTCCTAAGTGCATACTGTCTTCAGCAAAAGAGACTTGCCTTCAGTCACTGGGAGGCAACCAAGGGTAAAATCAATAGTCTATAGTGCTTTGGGAGTCTCTTAGACTTCGTTCACCAAGAACTCCCATACCTGTCCTACGTGTTCTGTAGATAGTCTATGGCTTTGGGGTACAGGGGCATTGTTAGTCCAAGTAGCATAATGTCGTTTAAGCTTTATATGGCTATGGATATTCATACCATTTCATGTATTTTATGTAGTTTTAGGTAAATAAAAATTATTCATTTGAATATTTTTAAAACTTCTGAAGTTATTTCCCCTTCCTTCCTTCTGATCTTATATTGGCCTCCCATCCTTCTCCCTAACTAAAGCACTTGCCCCATTTTTCCATTTATCTCCATCATTGTATCACATGTGGTAAACAATTTCTAAATGTTAGAAAGGAGTAAGGCTAGAAGTGCATGGGATTTTGGTTTTTTTTTCCCATAATATAAAGATATTTTAATTAAGTAAGACTTTCTATAGTTTTATCTGTTGTTCTATGTTTATCCCTACATTTCAGAATTAGATTTGAAATAAGAAAAAGATGGGCATTAAAATGGCAAGGGATCAGTTAGCATAGACATTTAAAAACGTGTTTCTCTTGTTTCCTCATAAAAAGTAGGCAAGCACTTGTTAAACTTCATGCTTCCTTTGGGGGCTTGTGTGGGCAAGATGTGGGAAAAATATTTATTATAAACTTTCTTCTAAAAACGTGATCGAGAAGCATCAGAAAAGAAAGCAAACATCTCAGAGGTGGCCTTATCTAACAGATTGCAAGAAATGGAAGAACGAATATCAGGATTTGAAGATACAATCGCACAATTGGAAACAATCATCCAGGATAATGCTAAATCTGAAAACTTCCTGACACAAAGCGTTCATGAAATAAAAGACAACATGAAAAGACGAAACCTGAAAATAATAGGGATAGAGGAAAGAGAAGGCAACCGACTGCACAGCCCAGAAAATATCTTTAATCGAATAATAGAAGAAAATTTCCCCAATTTGAAGAAGGAGATGCATACGAGCATACAAGAGGCCTACAGAACACCAAATAGAATAGACCCAAAAAGAAAATCTTCCCGCCACATAATAATAACAACACAAAATATACAGAACAAGGAAAAAATATTAAAAGTGGCAAGAGAAAAAGGACGAGTAACATATGAAGGCAAACCTATCAGAATCACTCCTGACTTCTCAGCAGAGACCATGAAAGCCAGAAGGGCCTGGACAGAGGTTCTGCAAACCCTAAGAGAACACAGATACCAGGCAAGACTACTATATCCAGCAAAATTATCAATAACCATTGGAGGTGAAGACAAGATATTCCATGACAAAAACAAATTCACACAGTACCTAGCAACAAATCCAGCTTTACAGAAGTTACTAGAAGGAAAACTCCACCCCAACTGGTCAAACTACAACCAAAAATACCTAAGAAATAAATAACTACACCATTGCAAAATCACAACTTCACAAAAACTCGATTGTTACAAATACCAAAAATGAAGGGATTTACCAATCACTGGTCATTAATATCTCTCAACATCAATGGTCTCAACTCTCCAATAAAAAGACACAGACTAACAGAGTGGATGCATAAACACGACCCAACATTCTTCTGCATTCAAGAAACACATCTCAACCACAAGGACAGACATTGCCTCAGAGTAAAAGGTTGGGGAAAAATATTCCAAGCAAATGGTCACAAGAAACAAGCTGGGGTAGCTATTCTAATATCTAATAAAATAGACTTTCAACCAAAATTAGTCAAAAGAGACAAGGATGGTCATTTCATACTTGTCAAAGGTAAAGTCAACCAGGAAGACATCACGATTTTGAACATCTATGCTCCGAATACAAGGGCTCCGACATTTGTAAAAGAGTTATTAACAAAGCTTGTCCCATTCATCGATACCCACACATTAATAGTGGGAGACTTCTACACCCCACTTTCACTCAAGGATAGGACTTTGATTTCAAAACTAAGCCGGGAAATAACCTCATTAACCAATGTCATGAATCAAATGGATCTAACAGATATCTACAGAACTTTCCACCCAAACGCAAAGGAGTATACCTTTTTCTCAGCACCCCATGGAACGTTCTCTAAAATTGATCACATAGTTGGTCACGAAGCAAACCTCAACAGATACAAGAAGATTGAAATAATACCTTGTATCTTATCAGATCACCATGGTCTAAGACTGGTCTTCAACAACAATAGAAATAACAAAAAGCATACCAACACGTGGAAATTAAACAACTTTCTACTTAATGACACATGGGTCACGGAAGAAATAAGGGAAGAAATAAAAGACTTCCTGAAATTCAATGAAAATGATGGAACAACATACCCAAATTTGTGGGACACATTGAAAGCAGTGCTAAGAGGAAAATTCATAGCACTAAGTGCCTTTAAAAAGAAAATGGAATCATCCCACATAAACAACTTAACAACACATCTGGAAGCCCTAGAAAAAAAAGAAGCAGAAACACCCAAGAGGAGTAGACGCCTGGAAATAATCAAACTCAGGGCTGAAATCAATAAATTAGAAACAAAGAGAACAATCCAAAGAATCAACAAAACCAAGAACTGGTTCTTTGAGAAAATTAACAACATAGACAAACCGTTAGCCAATCTAACTAAAAGACAAAGAAACGCTATCCTAATTAACAAAATCAGAAATGAAAAGGGAGACATAACAACAGACACCGAAGAAATACAAAGAATTGTAAGGACCTACTTCAAAGACATTTATGCCACAAAATTTGAAAATTTAAGGGAAATGGACAAATTTCTCGACCGATTCCATTTACCAAAATTGAACCAAGACCAGATAAACAAATTAAATAGCCCTATTTCGCCTATAGAAATAGAAGCAACCATTGATAGTCTTCCAACCAAAAAAAGCCCAGGGCCAGATGGTTTCAGCACAGAATTCTACCAGTCCTTCAAAGAGGAGCTAATACCGATACTATTCAAGCTATTCCGAAAGATAGAAATGGATGGAATATTACCAAACTCCTATGAGGCCACAGTCACATTGATACCTAAACCCCACAAAGACCCAACAAAAAAAAAAAAAGAATTTCAGACCAATTTCTCTTATGAACATTGATGCAAAAATACTCAACAAAATACTCGCAAAGCGAATACAAGAGCATATCAAAGACATCATTCACCATGACCAGGTAGGCTTCATTCCAGGAATGCAGGGATGGTTTAACATACGGAAATCCATCAATGTAATCCACCATATAAACAAACTGAAAGAGAAAAACCACATGATCATCTCTTTAGATGCAGAAAAAGCATTTGACAAAATCCAACACTCATTTATGTTTAAAGTTCTGGAGAGATCGGGAATACAAGGCACTTTTCTAAACACAATAAAGGCTATATACAGCAAATCAATAGCCAACATTAAATTAAATGGAGAGATACTCAAGGAAATCCCTCTAAAATCGGGGACCAGACAAGGCTGCCCACTTTCCCCATATCTCTTTAATATAGTTCTTGAAGTTCTAGCCAGAGCAATAAGACATCAAAAGGAGATCAAGGGGATCCAAATGGGAAAGGAAGAAGTAAAATTATCCCTATTTGCAGATGATATGATAGTTATATAAGTGACCCCCAAAATTCCACCAGAGAACTCCTACAGCTGATAAACACCTTCAGCAAACTGGCAGGATACAAAATAAACTCAAAAAAGTCAGTAGCTTTCCTATATACAAATGATAAACAGGCAGAGGAAGAAATTAGAAAAATTACTCCCTTCACGATAGCCACAAGCAATATAAAATATCTAGGAATAACCCTAACCAAGCAAGTGAAGGATTTGTTTGAAAAAAACTTTAAACCTCTGAAGAAAGAGATTGAAAATGACATCAGAAGATGGCGGGATCTACCTTGTTCGTGGATTGGAAGAATCAACATAGTAAAAATGGCCATCTTACCAAAAGCATTTACAGATTCAATGCAATCCCTATCAGAATACCTACTAAATATTTTGAAGATATTGAAAGAACAATTCTCAACTTCATATGGAGAAACAAAAAGCCCAGAATAGCAAAAACAATCCTATACAATAAAAGATCCTCTGGAGGAATCTCCATACCTGATCTCAAGTTGTACTATAGAGCAATAGTAATTAAAACAGCATGGTACTGGCACAGCAATAGGCTAGTGGATCAATGGAATCGAATTGAAGACCCAAAGATGAATCCACACACATTTGCTCACTTGATTTTCGACAAAGAAGCCAAAGCCATTCAATGGAAAAACGACAGCATCTTCAACAAATGGTGCTGGTCTAACTGGATGTCTACATGTAGAAAAATGAAATTAGACCCCTATTTGTCACCATACACAAAACTCAAGTCCAAGTGGATTAAAGACCTCAACCTAAAACCACAGACATTAACCCAGTTAGAGGAAAAAGTGGGGAAGAGTCTGGAACTCATAGGCACAGGAGACAACTTCCTGAACAGAACACCAACAGCCCAGGCCTTAACATCAACAATTAATAAATGGGACCTCATGAGGCTGAGAAGCTTCTGTAAGGCAGGTGACACTGTCAAGAAAACAAAGCGACAGCCTACAGACTGGGAAAAGATCTTCACCAACTCTTCATCGGACAAAGGTCTAATATCCAAAATATATAAAGAACTCAAGAAATTAAACACCACCAAACCAAATAACCCAATAGAGAAATGGGGCGCAGAGCTAAACAGAGAATTCTCAACAGAGGAATATCAAATGGCTGAGAAACACTTAAAGAAATGCTCGACTTCCTTAGTCATCAGAGAAATGCAAATCAAAACGACACTGAGATTCCATCTTACACCCATCAGAATGGCTAAGATCAATAACTCAACTGACACCTCATGCTGGCGAGGGTGTGGAGAAAGAGGAACACTCCTGCATTGCTGGTTGGAATGCAAACTAGTACAACCACTTTGGAAAGCTATCTGGTGCTTTCTCAGAAAAATGGGAATAGGGCTTCCTCAAGACCCAGCTATTCCACTCCTTGGAATATACCCAGAGGATGCACTACCACACAACAGGGACATATGCTCAACCATGTTCATAGCTGCCTTATTCATAATAGCCAGAACTTGGAAACAACCTAAGTGTCCCTCAATAGAAGAATGGATAAAGAAACTGTGGTACATTTATACTATGGAATACTACTCAGCTATTAAAAACAAGGAATTTCCAAAATTTGTGGACAAATGGATTGAACTAGAAATTGTCATAATGAGTGAGTTCACACAGAAGCAAAAAGAGCTAAATGGTATATACTCACTTATATCGAGACACTAGTCCAAGGTGTATGTCCCCATGAAAAACTGTACCTACCAGGATAGTGGGTAAGAGGGGAGGACATCCTATTGAAACTTTAGGTGTGAGAAGCCTGGGAGAAAGAGGAAATAGAAGGATCCAGTGGGTCCTGGAAAACTACAGGCGAGTCTGGGCCCTGGGGTCCTCCACAAACTGTGGCAACAGCCAAGGAAAAAATAGGCAGTAAACCTTGAACCCCTACCCGGACTAGCCGATGGACATTCTCCACTGTTGAGTGGAGAAGGAGATCTAACTTTCACACAAACTCTAGTGCCCCATATTTGAACATGTCCCTTGGATGGAGATGCCTGGTGGCACTCAGAGGAAAGATAATAGGTCACCAAGGAGAGACTTGATACCGTATGAGCATATTCAGGGGAAGGAGGTCCCCCTCAGACACAGACTTAGGGGAGGGGAGGGGAGTAGGGGGGAAGTGGGAGGAAGGGAGGAATGGGAGGATACATGGGATGGGCTAACAACTGAGATGTAATATGAATAACTTAATAAAAAATGTAAAAAAAAAAAGAGTTTAAAAAAAATAAAAAATAAAAAAAAAGCTTTCTTCTCCCACAATTTGGCAGGTTTAACAAGAGTATTTAGAAAATATGAACAGTCATTTTTAAAGCATTAAAATACCAAATATAACAATAACCTCCCCACACAAGATTGTAAAACAAGTTAGCCAGCTATAACCAGAAAAGAAAAAAAAAAAAAGAACAAAATTAAGTTCTGAAGAAACAAAATATCCTCTCTGTCTTTTCATTCTCACAGGTGGATGACCCTCACAGGTGGATGACCCTCAAGTGGGTAGAAAGGAATCATATGGACCTTTGTTTTTACACCTACACTGTTTAACTAACTAGATGTTTCAATAATTTCTTGTTGAGTGAATAAGCCTTACAACTTGACTAAAAACTTTCATTATTTGCATGACTATGTGGCAGGGAAGAATAAGCATTTTAAAGTGACTGTGCTATTTGAGTAAAAAATCAATCTACAAATAAAATTTCTTCACATGGGTTGATGCGACAGCTCAGTGATTATGAGCACTTGCTGCTCTTGAAAAGGAACTGGGTTCAGTTTCCAGCACCACATGACAGCTCACAATTACATGTAACTCGAGGAGTTCCAATGCCTTTTTTTTGGCCTCTGTGGGCTCCTGCATACATGTGGTGAACATAAACTCATGCAGGTAGGTGTGCATGTGTGCGCGTGCACCCCCCCGCCAATATTTTGTCTTTGGTATAAACAATTGGTTCCATTCCTGCAAACTGATCTGTTTTATTTCTGCTTCTACTTAATTACTTATAAATTGAAATTGGTTTGATATTGATATTGCCACACTTTCTTATTTTTATCTAACTAAAATGTCTTATCTTTTTTATTTGAAATATTTTTGGATCATTTCCGCTAAATATAGTTAAATACAGAGCAGGATTTTAAAATTTAATACAGGAATTTTTTTGTCCCAGGAGCTCCGGGTCACTGTACAAAGAAACTAAATTCAAGAACAACATATATATATATATATGAAATCCTGATTACAAGGACATGAGTGGGAGTCGTCCTGCACTTGCTAAGGAACACACATTTTGCAAAGATGCACAGGCAGAAGAGTGGGAAGAAGATGAAGGCTGTCAATACCAAGGCCATGAATTCACACACTGGGCCTGTCAGGGACTCCTAACACCAAGGAGAAGAAGCCCAAGACTGCAAAGTGTAGCCACAACCATCAGCCTGTCCACATTATGCACATTTCCAAGGATCCAAAGCTAAGACCCAAGCCAGGGTGAAGTTATAACATGTAGTTCAAGTTTCCAAATGGGCCGAGGCTGCACATGTTTCCATACTAAAGGCTGTGAGAAGACAGAAGAACCATGTGATCCCTGAGCTGCCATCTGGGTGAGGCCAATGCCTTCCTATGCAGCTGGGCTGAATAAACTTAAGACTACAAGTGTAATTCAGTACAAGGCACCTTGCACACCTACGGGGGATTTCAACCTGCTTGTATGCCTCTGAGGCTTCGTGCAGCTTTCATCACCTTACTTAAACTTGTATTTCTTAAAAGATTATGTGTAACATTCTTTTTCTAGTTTTGCTAAGTAAAAAACTTTCAGTTATCACATCACATTTAATATGTCTATCATTACCAAATATTTTCTGAGCACAGTTTGAATTTAATTTTTCTAGAAAGTAGAATTTTAGGGAAAGGACATGCTGACATGTGTGTGTGTGTGTGTGTGTGTGTGTGTGAGAGAGAGAGAGAGAGAGAGAGAGAGAGAGAGAGAGAGAGAGAGAGAGAGAGAGAGAGAGAGAGAGTTCTAGGCCAGAAAACCTCAAGTATAGCTCCTCAAATACTGCTCACTTCTCTCCCAACCCCACTTTAATACAGGACCATCTACTGGTCTTGAATTTAACAGATAGACTACACCACAAAACTTTCTACCTCCCTAGAACTAGGGTTATGTACCATCATGTTTTTTCTTTGTCTTTCTTTCTTTCTTTCTTTTTCTTTTTTTTCCTTTTTTATTAATTTATTCTTGTTACATCTCAGTGGTTATCCCATCCCTTGTATCTTCCCATTCTTCCCTCCCTCCCATTTCTTTCTTTCTTTCTTTCTTTCTTTCTTTCTTTCTTTCTTTCTTTCTTCCTTCCATTGTGGTTTCTAAGGATTGCATACAGGTCCTAAGGCTTACAATACAAGTACTAGAACAACAGAGCAATCCACAAGGGAAGGAAATTCAACACATTATAGGTAAGGACCTAGGAGACTCTCTATATATACGATTTCATTTACATACGTTAGCTAGTGTAGTTGAGGTTCCATAAACAGAATGCAGAAAGGTGGTTTCCAAAGGCCAGTAAGAGGAACCATTGGGAAGCTGTAACACAATGGGTGTAGTTTCAGGTTAAAAGATGTAAAGAGTTGAGATTTGCCTAACAACTTGAGTGTATTTAGTATCACTGAACTGAGATACTTTAAGACGGTTAAACTTTATGAATAAAAGTTTCAGCTATATATATATGAAAGTCTATGTAATACTTTCATTATATTTCTGAAAATGTAATTATTTATCCTCGGTAGTGTTTTGGATGTTTACAGACATTGCTGTTCATCCCCTTTCAGAGTTCTTTGTTGGAACAATTATTTTCTTGTGAGAAGAGCATACTTTCAATTGCATATTTAAAAATGGTGACATGTCACCACTCTGGAAAAGAGGGAAGGCTCCATCTCCCTCCAGCCTTTCAATGAGCCCTTCTATTTCAGCCTGGGGGAGGAGGGAATCTGAGGCTCTTGCGTTCCATGTGCCCTATGCTTCGTTAGAATTGATAAGAGCATTGGCTAGATCTGGGTACAGGTTTAAGGTTTACAATGGACAGAACATTCTCCACAGTAGAGTGGAAAGTGGGATATTACTTTCTCACATACTCTGGTGCCTCACCTTTGACCATGTCCCCTGGAGGGGGAGACCTGGTGGCACTCAGAGGAAGGACAGCAGGTTACCAAGAAGAGACTTGATACCCTATGAGCATATACAGGGGGAGGTAATCCCCCTCAGGAACAGTCATAGGGGAGGGGAATAAAGGGAAAAGAGGAGGGAGGGAAGAATGGGAGGATACAAGGGATGGGATAACCATTGAGATGTAACAAGAATAAATTAATAAAGGAAAAAAAAAGAATTGATAAGAGCTTAAAACTGGTGTATCTTCTACTCCATACTTTTTTAGAAAATAACTAATTCAGTTAAATAAGTCCCTAGGCACACTGTTATTTTAATGTAGCCACACATATTAATCTTTTCTTCTATGGGTTTTATATTTAAAATCTTACTCGATAAGTCTTTCCTTGAAAGGGAATCATCAAATACTCTTCCTATTGAATGCTTTAAGAGTTTTCCATCTTACTTCAGCTTTTGATCAATCCTAAACTAATTTTGTGAATAATATGTATCTGTCTGTTTTCCTTTACTGAGTGTCTCTTCAGCGTTGACCTTGTGTTGTTCATTTCTTCCCTGCCCATTGAGTTGCCATCTCTCATGACCCCATGTAAAGGTTTATGTGATTCTGTCTTCGTAAATTAGCTCTTTGGTTCAGATTTTACACTGCTCTTCTACTATTGTAACCAGTGTCACTTTAAGTGTCAAAATGCATTTTTGAATGTTTTGCAGTTATGTGAATTTGAGTTTGCATACTGATCTTTTATCCTTAAGCGTAACTAAATTGTCTTCTCAATTCAGTAATACGTTTGTCCCTTTGAACACTTGAAGAAGCAGATAATTTGCTAACATGACTATTTCCTTCTATGTTCTACACTATTGTCAGTTTCTAGTCCCATCCTATATGCTTAGAGAGTCTATTTATTTGCTATACTCTCTGCAATAAAACACTAGGGAAATAGTAGGAAGTGACATCTTTAAAATATGTTCTGTACCATAATAATCTAATCACCGGTATGGTCTTATCTTTGTGTACCAAGAATTCTGAGAGAAAAGCCTTGCCACCAACAAGCTTATAAGTCACCATTTTGTGAGCTATTAGCAACATTCTCAGTGTACTCAGTCACTTCACAGACCTTAGACCTGTTTTATATTTTCTTCTTCAAGAATCTCCATGTTAAATAGATACTATAAATGTGTATTCATAGAGATTTCTCAGAAAATTTTTTATTCATCCCAAGAGTTCAACTACAAATAAGCTTGTTAGAAATAGCCAGAAATTTCTGTCTCTGTCCTGAAATAGTGGGTGGGTTACTGTAAACCATTTCTTTGCTTCTTTCTTTCTACAGTGTAGAGATGTACCTAATATTTTCTGTTCTTTGTAAAGTATAAAAGCACTACCTCCTGGACAATTTCTTTTATGTATAAGGTTTTCAGAAAATCAATAACAAATTATTTTTAAAGTCAATATAATATATCATAAGAAAAAATATATAAAATCATAGGAGTTTCTTTGCCACATAATGTTTAACTAGGGCATATTTTCAACTATTTTTAACCTTACAAGACGTTTATGTATGTATTACGGCTTCCATTCCGCCCCCCTCTCTCTTTCTCTGTGTGTGTGTGTGTGTGTGTGTGTGTGTCTTTGTGGGATTTCTATGTGTACAAAAGTATGTGTCTCCTTATCTATATGTGTTTCTTTGTGTTTGTCTTTGGTTCTTTTTCTTTTGTTTGCTTTGCGTTATTCCAGTTTATTTGTTTTTGTTTTATATTTTATAATAATAATAATAATAATAATAATAATAATTATTATTATTATTATTATTATTATTATTATTATTATTATTTAGACCAGGCTGGCCTTGAACTTAGGTAACCACCTGCCTCTGCCTCCCAAGTGCTGAGTTATGCCTATTTGCTAAGGAGAGAGAGATGAGAGGGGGAGAGAGAGACTAAACAGGTGTAGATTTTGATAGGAGGGGAGGTGGAAAGGGTCTTGGAACTTTGGGGGGAGGGGAACTAACCATAATATACTGTATGCAAAAAAAAAGTCTGTTTTCAATAAAAGTGGAGGGTAGGGGAAAGGACTAGTCCTTGTCAGAACATCCCTGGCACTATCTGAGAGGCCCCTCAGTTTCCCCAGAATAGCAGGCAAGCTCTACAGTATTGAGAAGCATTCATCACTGAGGCCACCAGTAACACACAATGAAAAAGCACTGTAACTAAAATATTAAAATGAAATAAGGTCAGAGAGCTGGTGGGCGGGGGCAAAAGAAAACATAAAATATTACTGTAGGAGCAGTACTGTTAATACAGCTGTAGCTGTGATCCCTACACAATCCCTTGGGATTCATCTAGTGAAATAAGCAATTTAGTTCAACATGGAGCATGTAAACATTAAGTCGCTGTTCCTGGTGTCCACAAGAAAGGATGAATTAAAGGGGGAAACCTCTAGTGCTTGGGAACATGGCCAAACTTGGAAACAGGCTTTCAGGAGCATTATGATGGGACACAGTGTCGAGGAAAGAAGATACAGGCAATGATTGCAACAGTGGGGCCTCGGCAGAGGTGAAGAGAGTCCATTAGAACACTTGGGACAGCATGGCCTCGCCACACCTGAATTTCAGCACCAGACATTTAGCATCCAGAACTTGAGGAGAATGGCTTTCTGTTACTGTGAAGTCACTTGCTTTGTATTAACTTGTTGCAGCCCCAGGAATCTGGGAGCAAATTCAGATCAATGATTGCTAAGAGATCTTCTCATCTACCTGTAGGAAGTGGAGAGGTTAAGCTGGAAGAGGGGTGGGGTTCTATACTCTCAATGCTCCCTCCCCCAGTGATGAACTTCCATGAAACAAGACTCCACCTCCCAAAGGCTTCATAACATCCTAAGCAATGCCACCTGGGGACTGAATGTCCAAACATCAAACCCCTTTCTCTTTTAAATCAAATTTGGTAAGCCTTCTCTTTTCTCTACTTTCAGACCCTCTTTACACTCCTTTTCAAGGCAAACTACTCAAATAGGAGGATCCAAGGAGCAATAGGTAACAGCATGCATGCTGCTCTAAAACTTCATGTGAATCCATTAGAACCAGGAAGATAAAGACCAGGCCCTCAGGCTATTTCTTGTTTTCATCCATCTCTTAAAATTAGGAAAGAACAAGGACAGTCCTATATGTACGTGTGTCCTGGCAGGACAGGGACAGGAAGAGGTGAAATAGCCTCCTTTGTCCCAGGTCTTACTATTCAGGGATGCTTTACTTTTACAGCTCCGAGCTCTTGTGATGGCAAGACAGGACCCTGTCTGGTGTATCCAGCTGGCTTAAATCTGTGTCTATTTATACTTAGCCTGTGTTTATTTCCTCACTGAACCCCATCCTTCTTCCCTCACCCCCCCTTGTTCCATTTTCAGACATAATTCCTGGAATTATTCCTCTCCTCAGTTTCCTTTGTTCCCATAAATTCTGTCTGGACAACAAATAGCCCGTGTCTGCTCAAGTGTCCTTGGAATTGGTTAAGTCCTGTCACCTGAAGGGCCACAGCATCGGTTCATGTGTTAATTCCATACCAATTCTACTTGACCCCTGTCCCTTTCAGGCTTTATGGCCAGCAGAGCACCGGTGATCTATCCTTCTGCTTCCAGCCACTGCTGATGGCTTTTATAACAAGGGATGGGATCCTTTGAATTTGCAGAGAATAAAGATAGGCCTATAAACTTAATTTCCTTTAAATTGCTTTTACCCGGAAGACCCCATTTTCTCAAAATTATTAGTTAATGTATTCCAGCTACCAAAACAAATATTTCCAAATAGTGGATTATTGTATAATAAGCAGGAAATGATAACTTAACTATTTTAATTTTTAAACAGTTTATGGTGCATTATGAGGGAGTAGAAGGACTTTTCAAAAGTATTGTGATTATTTGCTTAATCAAATATTTTCAACAAAGGTTAAAATGAGAGGCATATGAAAACATTGCCTTTAATGTAGCTAATTTATTGTCAATAATTACATTTCCTTAGACTTTGCCTTTAAGAGGTACACAGAATATGAGTGTGTGCATCATTTTTATATCTTAAGCATTCATTTTGTTGTGTTGGAAACACTAGTGACTAATTAGACACTTACATCTTAAGCTGAAAATGTTGCTCACGTACAAACTATGTGACATTGACAACTGATATGACACCTTTTGGTTACGTGTTGCCTAATCTTCAGAAGTGGGAATTAAATACTGATCCTGTCTCTTTCAAGGTCTTGAATGGGACAAGACAGATAAGGGTACCTGCAAAATGCTGCTCAGGAAAGATGTCCAGACTTCATTCTTTACCTTTCCAGCCTTTTTCAAAAGTAAAGTACAGCTATTCTAAATGAAAGCCACTAGAAACCTGAGACTATTGAATGCTTTCCAATTTCTGCTGTATTTTTTCTCTGTTATTTCTATAATGTAAGTTTTGGCAATCACATGTCATAAGATCACCAAAATGATCTCAAGAAATTCAGCAAGTGTTAAAACATACTTTGAATGGAACATTTAATAGTTGCTTAACTGGCCAATAATGAAATCACATCTTTGTGATTTTGAATGACATGGACAAATGAGCCCTGTGTGTAGTGGCTCGCACTTTTAATCCCATCACTTGGGAGGCAGAAGTGGGGGGATCTCTGTGTATTTGAGGCCAGTCTTGCCTTTAGGACAACAACAAGTGTATAATGAGACTGTCTCAAAACAAAAAAAAAAAAAAAGGAGGAGGAGGAAGAGAAAGAAGAGGAAGAAGAGGAGGAGGAGGAAGAAGAGGAGACGGAAGAAGGATGAGGAGGAGAAGAAGGAGAAGGAGAAAAATAAGAAGAAATAGGCTAATGATAAAGCAAAAATGGTCTCATCTAGACTTTTTTCATTTAAATAATAATGTTTTATCATATCCAGTGAATTTTACCTTACTTCTAACTAAGATAGTCATGAAGACAGTGAGATAAAATGCTGCAAAATAGTTTTAAAAAGTAAGGTTTGTAGATCAGGTAAAGTCAGATGTTGGCAAACGTTTTTGTTAAATATGAGTTAATGTGATTAGAAAGAAAAATGTGTTGACCACAATGTCATGTCTAGTTTTTAAGCAAACCTTATTCTATGTATCTGTCACATTCTGAGTTCAATGGCTGACCACCTTACCTTGGTTGTTAATAGAATATTAAACAACCATCTGACCACCTATGTATTTCATTTGGGAGAACCAGAATAATGTCATTTCATTTTATATTTGTCTGATGGCCATGTTTGTTTTTCATTTACATAATCAAAATGAAAAATCCCAGGGATTTAAGAATAGATCATTATTGTCTAAAAAGAGTGATTTCGGCATGCAAAACACTATGGCAAGCTAGAAGAAATTCCAAGTGAGAGTATATACCAGGAATTTCATCAACTTAGATATCTTATTGTTCATAATAATGTAGAAAATTGTCTCTGGGATAAATAGCAACTTACATAGCACATCATCTGCATAGGCATAGCTAAACAAAGAACTGAGAATCAACTAAGAAGTTATTTATGTGAAACTCTCTAGCTATAGATTCGGAAGGGATATTTAACCAGTATGTAATAATGAAATAATTGAATCAGAGGCATTCTATACATGCCTTTTTACACTTCTGAAAAATATAAATCTGAAAAGATTCGGTCTCATTTGACCGAATGACTAAACAAGATAGAGAAGGCAATACATCAAATCAAATGAAAATAATCATTAAAAACTGAAAGGAAGAGCTCTGTGTGGTAGTGTATGCCTTTAATTCCAGTACTCAGGAGGCAGCGGCAGGTGTATTGCTGTGAGTTTGAGGCCTGACTGGTCTACAAAGCAAGTCCGAAACAGCAAAGGCTACACAGAGAAACCCTGTCTCGAAAAAAAAAAGAAACTGAAAGGAAAAGAATATTACTGAAAATAATCCAGAAGACAATATATGTTAGGAGTTAGGAGATAAGTAGATGCTTTTAATAAAATGCAAGTTTAAAAAGGAGTAGAAAACAAGGGAGCAGAAAAAAGCTTGAGTCTTCAAAAGGATGCATTAAAAGCATAATAATATGTAACTTAAAGGGGAGATGGCAAATGAAGCATGATGGCACATATACTTTAAAATGCCCCGATGAAACCCACTGCTTGTCTCATTGCTAAACTTGAAAAGAAGAAGAAGAAGAAGAAGAAGAAGAAGAAGAAGAAGAAGGAGAAGGAGAAGGAGAAGGAGAAGGAGAAGGAGAAGGAGAAGGAGAAGGAGAAGGAGAAGGAGAAGGAGAAGGAGAAGAAGAAAGAGAAGAAGAAGAAGAAGAAGAAGAAGAAGAAGAAGAAGAAGAAGAAGAAGAAGACAAATACATGTGCAAACGAGAGACAAGTAATGTAAGAGCAATTACAAACAAGTAAACCATTTCATGACGAAAATATGAAGCAGAGTCAAAGGACACAACAGATCCTACAGAAGATTAAATCAGTGATAAAAACTTGCCAAACTCTTTCAGAATGTTGAAGGAAACCGTGATAAAAAGAATTAATATATCTAAGGTGAAGGACCTAGAATCTGAAAAACCACCACCAAGCATTATAATTATATTATATTATTTTATATATGTGTATATATATATATATTATGATTGAAAATAAAATAAAAATCAGGAATCTACTATTATTATATATAGGAGGACTGTTCGTTCTCATATATCATGCAGCATCTACCACAAGTGTATTAAAGGTTAAAGGGGCATTGAGAGGAATGGAAAGAAAGAGACCTCAGCACAATGGAACCACTGTCCATCCACACTGAGGGTCAGCCATGGATTGCTGCTTCAGTAAACATGAATATGCTGAGATTGTCATGGCTGTTGAGTTTTGATGAGCTCTCCTGATTGGCTCAAGGATGATGACACTAGAAAACTACATACAGAGAAATACACAGACGAATAGTCTAAAACAAATGTCAAAAGAAAACTAAGTTTTTTAAAAATGTCAGGCAGCTCTCCGTCACTGTGACAAAATACCTGAGAAAATCGACTTAGATGGTTGAAAGCTTTCT
Source organism: Acomys minous (assembly GCF_964271855.1). NCBI lineage: Eukaryota > Metazoa > Chordata > Mammalia > Rodentia > Muridae > Acomys > Acomys minous. Next base: position 102,692,347 of record NC_140490.1, read on the forward strand.
TTGGAAAATTTACATCTGCAACTACATGATTCCATTGCTTTTGATTTGTGGTAAGGCAAGAAAATCAAGGCAAGTTGCGCAAATACAACGACAAGTCATGCACAGTTTGTGATCAAGTGAGAGGCTGCAAAATCAGCATATGTATCCACTGTAGAAAACATAAGAAACGTTAATATTAGTTGAAATTTTTAAAAAAATTATCTTTGAAGAAATACTCGTATAGAGTTTTTGAGTGTCAAGATTTTTTTTTTCCATTTCATTTTGGCTAACAATACTTCAAGAATAATTTTAATGAAGTCGGCTGCTCAAACTTCACCTTTTCCTCTTTTGAGATAATTGACACGTTATTTCTCTGATAACTGTGTTTTGTTTTGTTTTGTTTTTTTTTTGAAGCAGACAAGGAACCTCAGCAAACCCTTCCTGTGTTAGTGTTCTGACAAACGAGATTATGCACCTGAACAGGGACTCGATATTTGGCTCCTGAGGCGGGAGAGAAGGGAGGCTGTAGACAAGCACAGCAAGTGGGAGGGGCAGAGAGAGAAAAACAGAGACAGAGAAGCACAAAGAGAACTAGATAGCTCACTCCAAATAGAAGGGAGCTCCAGTTGCCGTAAAAGTTGACTTAAAACGATATTAACAGTGGGGTAAATAAATAGGTTTGAGAAAATGATAAAAGATAAAAGTAATTCACATAATACTGAGAAGTACTTAAAAGCAGAACCATATACAGTGCATTTCTAAGGCATAGAATGTTTGGGAATAAAAGGGCAGATATGAAAACATGCATGCAACTAATAGCACTATGTACAAAGGTTTGTTCTCCACGTCTAGGCATTTACGTGTACACTGGATTAATGGAGGTGACATGAAGAAACCCAGAGTCTCCAGAGTGACTCTATTTTTTAAAATATTTTGTTTCATTGATAATCACTTAATTGACTACATATGAAGAATAGTCATAAAAGATAACAAATGTCAAGGAATCTTTAGAATAATGAAAACATCTTTAAATGCCATATTCTGCAGGTCTCTGAGGCTTTTGAAGACTTTATTTAACAATTTTACCTTATATATCTATAGAATCATATCTATCTGTTAGACCTAGGATATATGTTCTTGTCATAAAATCAGACTAGTATTTGACATGACCATGATTTGCATCAATATACAAAATTCTATACCAATAAATTAAAAATAATCTTATTTGTGAGTAACAAACAAGCAGTAGATTCAATAATCTACCTTTTGTTCTATCCTCCCTCTATATTTCCATATCCCCCTTTCATTCTTTTCGGCTACTATCTCCTTACCTACAAAAAAATAATAATAAGGGAAAATAGAGATGTCTCTGAATCCAACTTAGTTTTCTCTGTGTATAAGACCAATAATAACTCATAACCAACTCCTGATGAAAATAAGCATCTGTAGATGAGATTGTCTTGTGGTTCTTCCTGCTGTATGTAGTTTATTTTATTCATGTGTAATAATATACATGTATGTGTTAAAAAGAACCATAAATTTAAAAAAAATTTTAGAAAGGGGAAAACATAATCAGAATATACTGCATGAAAAAAGCCCTATTTTAAGTAAAAGAAAATTAAATAAAAAGTTTTAATTATTCTTTTTAAAAAGATAACAAAGGTTACATATTAACTGCTGATAAATAAAAGAAAACAATTGGAAAAACAAAGATTGCTGAAGGATGATTCAAATTTCTATATATGTCTTAACAGATTCTGTTAACATATTTGCTTTTTGTTATCATCTTATATGTAATATCAAGACAACATAAAGATTGAACCAAACTGGCTCAGTTGGGTAATTTGAGTATTTTCAACAAAATTAGGTGACTTCCATTAACTGAGTGATGTCATCCTTGGGATAGCTGTATGAAAAATACTAAGGAGGGTCTGGAGAGATGGCTCAGTGGTTAAGAGCACTGCCTGCTCTTCCAATGGCCCTGGGCTCAACTCCCAGCACCTACATAACAGCTCACACCTGTCTGTAGCTTCAAGATCTGACACCCTAACACCAAGGCACATAGATTAAAATGAAATAAAATACTTAAAAATACTAATGGCATAGTTTAAATATCAACTGTGTCTGATACATTGGGCGGTACTATATAAGTAGTGAGACAAGAAGTAGGTGGGATGGGTTAAGAGAGTTTGATTTTCTTTGATGTAGCAAGGCTTTGCTTTCACATGAAGAACATGAATAACACATTTGCTGAGAATATACTTTGCATTTTGAAAGAGACTCACAGTTACACTCTGCACTGCAAAACTCACGAAGACCAAACATCTGTTTGCAAGATCATCTATAAAAAATAACTGAAGATCAAACAGAACAGAAGGTCCCCATCAGGTTTGGTCATGAATATTTGAGTGGTTACCAATATTATGAACTTCTTCAATACTTTGCCCTCTTTCCAGAAAAAAAAAATCCAACCAGAAAAAAACCCACATGTGTCCATGGAATATCCTCACTTATCTTTGAGCTCATGCCTGGAATATTAAGTTTTTTTATTGACCAATATTATATGAAATACTACTTTTTGTGCTCATAAATAATTCAACTTCATTAATTTCTATCTTGTTCTTACTAACTATTCTTTCCTGCTTTGTCTTACAAATAATTTTTTTTTGGTGTGTGTGTTTATTGAGTTTAAAGACAACTAGTAAGTAAATAAATGATGCCTTTAGCCCTCTAAGAGATTCTAACGCCTAAGAATCCTGAAATGATTAAATACATCTTATTCTTCCTTAAGGTTCATTGAAGTTAGCTTGTTTCTGACATGTTTTGGGCTCATTCTACAGAAATGCTACAGGTATTTAAATTCCATGCAACCTAACCCATTGTTAGTTCGATAGCTATTTTTAGGTGTCATGACTATATATAGAATTAACTAAAACACAAAGACTATGTACATCTGTGCGGCAATTTTTCCTTAATAATTTAAAGTGGGATGAGCCACTATATAATAGAGAGGTCATGAGAGAATAAGTTCTTTTTGTTCTACTAATTATCACCTTAGATAACAGGTCCATTCCTTCGCTGGCATTAGAGTCCACTTTTATACGATTCTTGCATTTACCAAAGGCCAGCTGAGACATCTAGACTCATGAATTGCACAACTACTGACTTTCTGGACCTTCCATTCATAGATGGCCATTGTTAGATTAGCTGGACCACAGTCTTTAAGTTTTCATATATATTTTTATTAGAGAATTTATATGATTTATTATAAACTATATATCACATAATTTCATATATCAGTATCACATATCATATAAATTTATATATAAATCATATACCATAAATTTGTAAATGTGTGTTATAAATATTATATAGAGATTTATATATGATTTATATAATAGATTATATGTGATTTATTAGGTAGGGAGATTCTTTAAATTCTAATATGTATATTGAACTCAAGGACACTGAAGCAGCAAGCACAAGGCCTGCAGACATTTGTACCAGGTCCTTCATGTGTTTATTATAGCTTTCAGTTTAGTGTTTTTATGGGACTCCTGGGTGTGTGAACAAGTGACTCTATGATTCTTGTGCCTTCTCTTGGGCTCTTTTTCTTCTGTTAACTTGCCTTGTACAACTTCAATACAATGGTCTTTGCTTTATCTTATTATATTTTGTTTTTTTTTAAAGGTGTTTGCTTTATATTTACTTTCTCTTCTGAGAGACATGACATAATGTCAAAAAGCAAATTGAATACAATTAGAAACATTTTACTCATGAACGTGAAATATAGATTACTCGATATGCATTAATTTTTCATCAAATATTTTTAATTAAAAGGCCATTAGTTATTTACTGCACTTGTGAGGAAGTGGAACAAATAAATAACGTGGACTGAAGTCTCGTGAAACAGGCAACTTTAATTAGACGAACTATGCTCTGAGTGCTATGAAGAGCCACACGAGCAAAGTGCACAACACAAGGGCAAGCTGGGCGACATAGCGAGCACGTTTTTCCATAGAATCATACAAACAAACAGCAATGGCCAGTTGTAATGAATAAACTGAATTCACTCCTATCTGCTACACCTGTAAGGAGCACAAAAACACATTCTGTGAAAAATTCTGTCTTTTGAAGAAACTGAGGTCACAAGACTTTTGTTTTCTTGCAGTTTCCTCACAAGCATTCAGAATTCTCCCACAACTCCATTTTGGGGCTATGATTTTTGAAAGTTTTTAATAGCAAGATATCCAGAGAGTGGTTTTGAGTTGAGACGTTGTAGATCAATCTAATTGTCATTTGATGCATGAGTATCCTATAGGCAAGCAAATTATAAACATAATGATTAATATTAGAACAGTGGAAGCACTGTGTGTCCTGCTGTCTTGGAATCTTCTCACAAGCACTCAGAATTCTCCTCACATGACTCCATTCTTGGACTGTATTCCAGCAATTAGTGTGTATGTTTATGCATATGTGTTTTTGTATGTGTGGGTGGGAGGGATTTGTGAATATGGCATGGTGGTGTATGGAAGTCAGAGGACAGCTCTACGAGTCAGTTCTCTCCTTTACTCTCATGTGAATTTCAGGGATTGAACTAAGAGTGTCAGGCATGTAAAAATTCAGCTTTCCTTAGCTGGCTGTTCATTTGATTGCTAGAAATCCTTTTGCTATGTAATAAGTTGTTAAGTTCAGTGATAGGGCTAAGATTGACAGATATCTGAATGAACATTCTTGTCTAACACACACACACATACACACACACACCCTACAACACATTCATACATACACTAAAAACTGGTTTCAGTAGGAAAATTATGATGCACTTTTCTCAGCCAAAATTTGCAAATTATTTTAACAGATAGAAAATGTTATGAATTCAGGAAATGATGTATGCTTATGTATATCAATATAACAATTTAAAAATAAAGATATTACATAAAATGCAAAGTAAGGCATATTATTGTGCTTCTTCAGAAGAGAAAGGAAGAATTAACACTGCATAATGGTATGTGCAAGAAGGTGCCAGGAAGCAATCTGTCAAAAGGCAAGTGAGAATCAGCTGGTCATATTTCACTCAGGCGTTCAGTGTATGAATCAAGAATGCCTTATGACTATTTTATTTCTCAGAATTTTGCCACAGTTACTTCATGGTTTTTCTAATCTACCCATGAGAAAAAAAATAATGAAATCTGATCATTGGCAGCAACATGGAATAAATGGGAGGATGTTATATTAAGTGGAATATGTCAAAGAAAGACAAGTGCTACATGCTCCCAAATGTATGGATGAGCTGAAAATGTCATTCCGTGTCGTAGAGAACAGACCGCAGGGCACGGATGCAGAAAGGGTACCAGCATTGGCTTCTAAGACTTTTATAGCACAGAGAAGAACCATGAGAGACAGAAATTACTTGACTATTTCAAAATAACTAGCATAGAAGATACTGAATTTTTCCAATACAAAGAAATGGTAAACATCATAGGTGATAGCTATGGTAACAACTTTGATCTTATTGTGACATAATATACATGTATTAAAATATCCCACTGTGCTTTCCCTATATTACATTTATGTAACACTGAGTCAACAAAAATATATTTAAAATGAAGTTATAATTCTTATTCCTTAGGTGTAACATTTTATGGCTGTTCTTTCAAATGTTTAACATGTCACACAAACAGAGCATTTTTCATGTGATCATAATAATTAATAATAAAAATTATCATCCTTTGTGTTTTTGTATTGCTGAAGATTTCTGCTTTAAGGTACCATTGCTCGTGTTGTTTTTGTTACAGGATGCATATATATAGCATGCATATGTACATTCATATGTACGTGCTGTGCAGCATGAATATATTCTATTTAGTGTGTGGTATAAAAACACCTTGAAAACCCCTAGCAGAAGAGTGAGAATGCCAGACACAGAAAGGAAGAATTAGATCCTAAGCTTCTTTTTCAAGAGCAGCATACTCCTGGTCTATTTTATTTTTCTTCCATATTCAAAGGCATCTCTACTAGCGCTGGACTCAGAGGTAGCCACAAGCTCTCTGTCCTGTGGATGTTGAAAGGCTTTATGTATACCAGGGGGAAGAAAAGTGTAAAATTTATAAGCACAAGAGCCCTTGCTGTTGTTCTGAGACATCTCATTGTTTATCTCAGTGTAACCTGATCTCACCATGTAGTCTTGGCTGGCCTGAACTTGAGCAACCCTTTTGCTCCATCCTCCTGGGTGCTGGGATTTCAGGTGTGAGCCCCCACAGCTGATGGTCTTGGTAAACTTTTTAATGTTGTAGAAGAATGAGACTACTATAAATTTTTGCTTTCTATGGCTTTAATATTGAACACACACACACACACACACACACACACACACACTGTGCGTGTTACATTTTATCTTTGCCAATAGACCAAAAAGCAATGTGCATGAGACTATCTTCAGAACTTCAGGCAAGCTTCCACCAAAAAGTCCTTGACTAGGGCTAAAATGTGCAGTATTTTGTTTTTCTATCTGTTTGAGTCCCCAAGGAATATAAACCCTGAAAAAAAAAACTCCTGGAAAAATGAATGCACTAGTTCTAAATCTGGAGAAAAAATAAATTTATAAAGATGAAAAACATTTCAAGACTTGTCAAACTTTTCATAAAGCTGCTTTTACAGTGTATGGCTGAGTATCTGCATGCATGTGAGTTTAGCCACGTAAATAAATAAGTAAACAGATGATACGTAACAATGCAGGTAGACAGATTAGAGGGAGATAGATGGCAGATATATAATTTTTGTCATGGAGTTACAAATATATTTCACTTCATTTTGTTTTTGTAATTTGACAGGATCAAGCAGTGAGACTACATTTTTCAAACAGTAGTATTGAAGATTTCAGTGGAAGGCAAGAAGTGCTCCACACACAGGAACTCCATTACATGAATAATATTGTATGCAAAGGTAAATGTGTGTTTTGGAGTTTGATTGACATCTCTCAAGAGTTTACCTTATCCATATGTATTCCTATGATGGCATCAAGGAATCATCTCCACTGATAGCCTGAATATTTTCTCAGTGCACAGAGAAACTTTTTAAAACATAAATCTTTTATTATCCTCAGCTTCATTGGGGATTGACTAATAAAAACCGTAAATACGTGGAGTTTACAATGTGCTAATATGAAGTATGTATACATTGTGAAGTGATTACCACAATCAACCTAATTGATGCACCTATTACCTCATATTGTTACTTGTTGGTGGTAAGAACAGTTTAGGTTTAGGCTCTCAGCAAGTTTCCCTTACTTATTACAGTATCATTATCTACATTTACCAGCTACACGTTGAGTCTCTAGAACGGTTATCGCACTTTGGCCAACGCTAACATCTCCCCATTTCTCCAAGTTCTCAGCCCATCGAAACCATCTTGCTACTCCCCACTTCAACATTTCTAGATTGCACAGACACAGGGGATCACATGCTAATTTGTCTTTTTGTGTTTGACATGTTTCAGTAAACAGGATGTCCTCCAGGGTTATTCATGTTCTTGCCAACAACAATATTTTCATTATTTTTAAGGTTAAGTAGTATTCCATTGTGTATACACACCATACATTGCCTATCCATCTATTTGTTGATAGACAGCTTGATTCCATATTTTGGATATTATAGATACTGCTTTAGCGAGCAGTGGGAGTATAGATATTTCTTTGTACTTGTGATTTAAATTCCTGCATAAATACTCAAAAGTAGGGTTCCTGGGTTGTATGACAATTCCATTTGCAATTTTTAAATAACCTTCATAGGGATTCCCATGATGCTTGCAGTAATTTACGTTCCCGGCATCCATATACAAGGGGTCCATTTTCTTTACACCAGCCCCAGCGCTTGGTTTCTTTGTTTTATAAAAAGGCCATCTTAACAGTTGTGAATCATTGTGGTTTTGTTTTTATTGATCGGATCTGTTGACTTACGATGTTGAGGACGTTTTCATAAATCTGTTGGCTATTTGTATACTTTCTTGGAAGCTAGGTCTCTGTTCACTTGCTTGTTTTAAAATTGTACTGTGTGTTGTTGTTCTTATTGAATTATAGGAGGTAAGTTGTGATGAGACACACTTTTTTTTCTTGCTTTTGTGCATTTTGCCAAGACCAGTGTCAAGAATTTTCCCCCGTGTTTCCCCTGTAGAATCTTCAGGCTTTATGGTTAACTCTTTATTCTATTTCAAGTTATTGTTGTATATGGTGTGAGGGACAGGCTTCCTTTTTTTCACTGTTGGATATTGACTACATGCTAGTTGAGTACTCTGCCATTAAGCTACACCCCCTGCCCTAGTTTCATTCTCCTGCTGGTACATTTCTAGATTTCCCAGGACCTTTTCCCCACTGAGGTTGTTTTTATTCCAAAAATGCCGCAAGCTATGCCTGGTAACCACATTGGCACCTGTTCATTTACAGCACCACAACAGCATCAAGAGTGTACCCAGGGCTCCTGGGAACCCTGTCTCCCAGCCAGTTGAGATACTGAGTCCACCATTAAAGGCCCTGCTAACTGGGTCCAAGTGGTCCCTTTGCATCCTGGACTCCTCTGGCAGGCAAGAAGTAAGACTTAGTGTCCCCTGAATCCATGCTTCCTGGGTCTGCGTCATTGGTCTCCTGTTGCTCTGATTGTTTCAGACAACAATGCCTGGAGATCCCAACATGAAAAAGAGTGCTGTAGAGGAATTTTGACTCAGGAAGAGGGTGTTCTGGCAAGGGATCACATCCAAAGACCGTCTAGGTCTGTGTGATCCAGTTGGAATGACACACCTTCAATCCCTCTGGCCGGAATACGGACACACCCTTAGTACACATCTTTAATCACAAGCAATGAAGGTAAAGGAACCATGCTTGAAAGTGATGTCTAATTGAGGGGCAGACAAAATGAAAACTTGATAGATCAAGTCAGAGAAAGAACTACAAAGGTTGAGTATATTCAGCAGTAAGCCTTCCAGATGACAATTATATCAGGTGAATCAAAGATACTTTCACAAGAGTCCTCCAGTGTCTCCAGTTACAAGCTTCTTTTCTATCCACAAGACTTCAGATAGCCCCACTTTGAGCTCCTGTCCCCAGCAATATCTCAGGACAACAACCAAAGTCAGTGTCCTTTTAGGCCTGGAGCCATATTCCAATGAAGAGGCTAGAGGCTGCTGTAGCATCCATGGATTGAATCAGCAGGGTGCAAGCCTGAAGTGGGTTGGAGGGGTCCTTACATGTTTTCCAGAAAATCCCCTTTTACGCTGCTGCTGTTGCCCTGGGGTAGAGTGAAAGTTCTGTCTGTTGAGACTGGAGTGGCTACAGGTGCTAAACCACCAGCCACCAGAGAGATGTGGCACAGTTGAGGTCCCCTCAGAGGTTGTGGTCTTGGTCCCAGATAGAGAATGGCAGTGAATGGCCATTGTTGGAGACACTGGTGGTGCCCATCTCTCTGGCTGAATGCTCTCTGTGAGCTGCAGGCTGTAGGCTGAGTCTTCGCCCCACAAGTGCAGGGGAAACTGGAGCAATTTGGCGTTGCCATCCTGTCCTGGAGGTGCTCAGCCAACTGGCTGCCTTGGTCCTCTGTGATGCTGTGCATCGTCTCCAGGCCCAGCCAGAAATAGCACTGGGGACCTCCCAAGGCATCCTTATAGGTCACCCAGAGCTGATTGAAGTCCACAGAGCCATTTAGGCATCTCTGAATCAGCCTCCATCTGAAGTCATCTCACAGCTGACCAAAAATGGCAGGGGGAACCCTTGCGACTGGACCTAGAAAAGTGCACTGTTTCACTCCCTTTCTGGAAGAGTTCCTGGCAGTTTCAGGGAGGCTTCCAGACTCAAGGACTTAAAAAAGTGATGGAGATGGAGCCCAGGTAAGGCAAGAGCTGAACTGACTGAGGAAAGGGTACTCTTATTTAGTTAGTAGTAGATGCCGACTGTACCTAGATGTAACTGTGAATGGGGCTGGAGGAAAAGACCGAGGCTGGGAGTGGGGTGTAATATGGCTGTCTCTGTTGCCAGAAGAAGGGGAACAGGAATGAAGAGAGAAGGAAAAGAGAAGAGGAGGAGACTTTCCAGTACTATTTATAAAGAAGATTTCATGTCCTAATTATGTATCCTTCCCACCACTGTCAGAGTAATATTCTTTCTCTCTCTCTCTCTCTCTCTCTCTCTCTCTCTCTCTCTCTCTCTCTCTCTGTGTGTGTGTGTGTGTGTGTGTATGCTCTCTATTCTGTTGGAATCATCTATGCATCTCGTTTTATGCTATTAGCTCACTATCTTGGTTGCTATAGATTTGAACTATAATTTGGGAACAGAAAGTATAGTACCTCCAAGTTTGTTCATTTTCAAGATTGCTTTAGCTATTCTGAACCTCTTTTTCATACTTTTCTTCTATTGAAACTAGATTTTTCCTCATACTATATATCCTGACTGTGATTTCCCTTCCTCTATTCCTCCTAGTTCCTACTCATCACCACTCCCATCTGGATCAATCTCCTTTCTGTCTCTTATCCAAAAACAAAAGGTAAGGGACAACAATAAAAGCAAATGTAATAAGATAAAACAAAAGCCCAATCTAGTAAACAAAAGGAGTCTGATAGAGAAGTAGATAACCATTTGCTCACACACTCAAGAATCCCATAAAAACAATATAATATATTGTCAGTGAAGCTATTGGATGAAAAAATCAAAAATATGAATAAAAAAATAAAAGATAAAATCAAGGGAAAAAAGCCCTGATACAAACATTGTAATACAAGGAACTTCCAAAGATGACATTAAGTTTGTTTTCTATTGACTGTCTACTGCTGAGCTTGCAGCCTACTTTCCGAAGTAGTTTGTTTTCCCAGTGGGATTCCTTGGAGAAAACTAAATTTTCATATTTGGTAGTTATCAATTGGAGATTTCTTCTAGGTTAGGGATTGAGGCTTGTGTCTACATTTCCTTTCAGCTCCAGGAACCACATGGTGTTGACTTTTGTAGGCCCTGTATATGCTGCTTCAGTTTCTGTGGGTCCATCTATATGTTGATCCTGTTGATTTAGAGGGCCTTGTTTCCTTGGTGCCCTCCATCTCTGTGGCCCTTACACTTTTCCCTCTTCCTCTTCTTCAGGGTTCCCTGAGTCCAGAGGTGAGGGATTTGATGGAGACATCCCATTTAGGTCTGGCTGGGGTGTCTGAATTTGTTCCCATCTGCCACAGAAGGAATTTTCTCTGTTGATGACTGAGCTAGGCATTGACATATGAGTATAGAAGAACGTTATAGGAGTTATTTTATTAGTATGTTCCATTACCAGAACAATACCCCAACTTAGTAAAAAAGAAGTTGTGCTGAAAATATTTTTCACAATAGAAAGAAAAACTAAACTTTCTCAACATCTCATGAAAGTTTATAAATTTATATACAAGCAGCCTTCACCAAAAGAAGTCAAACAATTATCTTCATGAGCACTTCTAAAATCCAAGAGAAAGTTCTTGCATAATATCAAAGAATAACCCTTCACATAAGAGAATAATGCCATAAGGCTTTAAAAATTATGCAAACCCTCATGGAAAAAACCCTATTGTTTTAATTTTTGTTGTCTGAAAGTTCTAGCTAAATCCAAAATGATAAAACATTTTTTAAACAGGCTTTAAGATGTCATTGACATAATGCTTTGATATGTACTGAATGTACTCACTTTCAAGACTGCTATATGCAAAAGCTCAAATATTAGATTCACAAACAGATGTCCAAAGAAATACATCAACAACAGGAAGGTCATATCATAAGGAGAGGCAAATAATAGAAAATTAATCTTCTGGGAATGTTTGCTTCCTAGAAACCAAAATCCTATAAAGTGAGAAATATGAGTTAAATCCATAACCATTATAAACTTAAACAGCCCCATTTAGTCAGAAGAAAACCCATAGAATCAAGAATAAATTGAATGGTTTTTTTATGATAATGAGATTAATTTTTGATATATTCAATTGGAATTCAGGAATACGATGCTATATATATGTTTATGTGACTACTGTGCAAAGCCAATTTTCAAAAATTTTAAGACAACCCAGCATTTTTTTTTTTACCATTAGGAGTTTAAAGTCATTGGCTGGAGAGATGGCTTAGAGGTTAAGGGCACTGGCTATTCTTCCAAAGGCCCTGAGGTCAATTCCCAGCAACCACATGGTGACTCATAACCAACTATAATGAGATCTGGTGAATCATTGTGGGCTGCAGGTGTACATGCAGGCTTAATTCTGCATAAGTAATAAATAAATGTAAAAAATGAAGTTTAAAGACCCAAGAAGCAAAGGATGCCAGTGATCTGAGAGTGGGAGGCTCTGTATCATAATGCTCAGGATGGACTGCTACCTTAACATGGTGCAACAGAAAGGATGAGATGAACATAGTTAACCACGGGAAGACAAGATGTTGAAACGTACACCCAGAAATGTCTCAGCTGGCCAACTGTATGATCCAAATGGAGATATGGTAAGAAAGCTGCTTTGGAGAACAAATATTCCTTTTTCCTGTCCTCAAAGATGGCTTACATTTCAATCATTAACCCAACTCAACAACTAATCATTTAACATAAAATTGTTAGATGCCTATATCTCACTGTTAACTTCAGTAAAGAATCAGAGAAGCCATATAGGTGGGAGGGTACTTGGAAGGGGCTGGAGGTAAGAAAGAAAACAGCACGTGATTCTATTTCAATTAGAAACATATTTAAAGTAAAAAATTAAGGAAGTTTTTGGCCTAAAAAAACCCAGAACATTTTAGATGGTTTTCAACTATTGTTTAATCATTAGTTGCAGAACCCTCCTGAAAGCAAAATTCTCACCATCTTTCCTAATGACCATTCAGCCACCCAAACTGACTGGTGGCCTGATTTTTCACAAATCTAAAAGAAACAAATAAGCAAGCAACAACAACGAAGGATAAAACAGTTAAAGTGAAATTTAAAAATCAACATTGGGACTAAGTAAGGAGTTGTTCAGGAAATGGCTGGAATTAGATCATGTTTGCTAACTGCCATAGTTTGCTTTCGGTGTCTGTGATAATGATCATGACCAAAAGGGGGCAGGAAATAAAACAGAGACCATGAGGGAATTTTGCTTACCAGTTTTTTCTCTATGCTTCCTTCCATTCTGCGGAAGCACATACCCTAGGGGTGGCCCTGCCCACTGTTGGCCGGGCCCTCCCACATAAACCATTAATCAAGAACATGCCCTCACCAACTTGACTTGAGTACAATCTGATGGAGGTGTTTTCTCAACTGATGTTCTTTCTCCCTATATGACCCTAGTTTGTTTCAAGTTGACAAGAAACTAACAGACTAATTTTAAAGGTTCACATGAGACGTTTATAACAGAAAATGAGTCAATTAGTATATTTTTTGCAAAATGTTATTCTCTGGAAAGAAAAAGTTGAATGTTTGGTGTGAAAGATAAAAATTTTGTGTTTTCTTTGGACAGGACTTAAGTACAGACAGACAACTAGTCAGTTTGGAACTTAAGGCAGATATTTATTGACCCACTCACACAAAGTTGATAAATTCTCAAAAGGATGATCGGAATGCTTTTCAAATATAATGTTAAAGAAAAAAAGCAAAGAATAAGAAATTCAATCTTATGAATTCCTGAAGGGTGTTATAAGACAAGAACTCAAAGACAGGATTAAGTGGAGAAATTGTAGTGGAACAATTGCTATAAAATTTGTATAGGGCTTTTAAAAACCTTGTGTTTCATTTGTATTCAAAAGTTTGGGGTGATGTAACTCAAAGTGTGATGCAATATTCCTCCTGATTTACTTGTGGCTCAGGTGAGTTTTGATATTAAGCAGGCTAAAGATTTCCAATTTTTCTTTTCTAGGAGTTAAATAAACCAGAGCTGCTTTTTGAATGTTTATAGAAGAAAAATGGCTGCCAAGACACAGTTAATAATATTGTATATGTTTGAATTTACCATGAAGGGAATTTTTAGCAAGTGCTCATGTGACATCTTACTTTTGTAAACACCCAGCCAAATAATTCCCCTAATTTCTGATTCTTAAAATGGCTCGTAAGTATAAGCTTGTAGGCAAACAGAAGCATGAGCCAAGGACACACAGCTTACCTAGCCACTAGAACAAAACTAGTTGTTCTTGTCCTGTTCACCAAAATGAACAGCAATAATACAATCTTTTTTATTTATGCTGAAGTAGCTAATAGTATTTTAATATATCAACATGAGTTGATATAGGACTTGAATATGAAGAAAAACATCACTTTGGGATGTTATCCAAGAGTGTATACCCTGCATGAAGAGACAGATGTCAAAGAATGAGAGAGCCAAAGAATAAAGTTTATGATCTTACAACTCTTTAATTTCTCATTATCTAAGTGTTTAGAGGCTATGCTTAGGGAGAACACGCTGTAACTCTTACCCCTGGCCCATTGCCAATTGATCACAGTGCTCCTTCTTGAATAAAGATCTGCCAACACAAGACTCCAAGTAGCTATTACTAGCTGGTCTGAGTTAGCATTACAAGTTAAGGAGAAAAGGTTTATTTTAACTTACAGTTCAATGTGCAGTCTATTTGGGTGTAAAGTTAAGACAGCAACAATTTGAGGCTACAAACTGCATCACATCTACACTCAGGAAACAGTGAGGGATGAGTGCATGCTGCTGTTTTCAGTTTCCTTACTCCATTTATACAGTCCAACAGACTCCTAAGCAAGGGATAGTGCCACCCGCTGTGGACATGCCAATGAGAAAATCCAGAGGCCCATCTCTCAAGTGACTCTAGGTTCTGATAAGTTGACACTTAACACTAATAATCATAACTATTATAGTTAAATGAATTGCCATCTCGAATGCATTCAAATTTCCCAGAAGAAAAAAACAGAAGGAAACTATTTTATTGCGCTTCAGAATAGTAGATGATTATAGTTCTGCAAATCTGATTATAAGGACACACAGTGATTCATTACCTATCATCAATATTTATCAGTCTATCTGCTCAGACATCCATTTTGTTGTATGTTTTCCTTACCATGAATTCTTATGAGGTTTACATTTAAAATGTCTTTTAATAGTCATTTTGGATTTCCACCAAATCAATGATTATAACTTGTAAACTGTGCAAAGAATACTGACACTTGTCTTGCTCATATATTGGCTCTCTTCTGATGCTTTACAAATCTCTTTATTCCCTTAGCCTTCAGCATCTTCCACAGCCAAGTTCTCGGAGTGCCACCCCAGGAAAAGCAGAGCCATCCTGTGTGCTGCTTGTCATGGATGCTTGCCTGGAGTAATGAAAACATGTGGTTGCCATAGCAGGAGATGGGAAGACGAAGAGCGCACACTGAGGGCAAAGGTCAGAGAACATCAGCTTTTTTAGGGGAATGGAAATCCTTCATGGAGGAGGTGACGCTTTGCAGAGAAAGTTCTTGAGCAGAGCAGAAAAAGAAGTTAGGCGTTTCCTCAAAGTATTCAGAAGACCCATGGGATGTAGAGATAATGATGTCAATGTGGTACGTAAGACCAGATGTGAACTGACTTTAGAGGCCAAGATTAGGCTTTTATATTTTTACAGATAAGTAAAAATGAGATAAGAGTTTTCTTAGGCTGAGCATTTGAGATTTGGAATGGGGGTGAGTATAATTTTATCCTTTGGTAAATTGGGCTTTTTTTCCCCCTTCTAATTCTTCTTTTGATACTCAAGAAAGAGTATTTATTTACTGATATTTTAGACAATAAAATATTGAAAAGTAAAAGTAAAAATAAAAATCATCTGTAATTGAATTGGTTGAGATCAGTACTGGGAAACGCTGATGACTAGTATAAAATACATGTAAATGTATACATGATATATACATACAGTGATTATGTGATTAAAGAATCATAGTTTGTATGCGTACAATGGGGAAAAATCTACTTATTTCTCCCAGCAACATACTCGTAATATTCTAAATTCACATCATTTTCCATTTTCAATATTGTGGATGCTGTTTAGTTGACAGTAGTATATCTTTTGTTTTGTTGCTCTTTTGCTGGGTTAGATATGACCATGGATATGGATATGACTATAGATATGACCAGAACTGCTATGAGTACATGGATGTGATCACCCTTGAGGTTAATATTCCTTGGCAGGCTTTGGGCATCCTGGAGATCTCATGGAAAATGCAGGGGACGCTGCGCTCAGAAGCTCTCCCAGGTTCCTTAGTCGGTCACTCCAGGGTTCACAGTAGGTAAACAGATACTGTGGGACACACTATTCCACTGTGTAGCTGCCTGAAAATTACTAAACATATGCCAGTGACACAACTTTTGTGAATTGTCACCTATGCTGGGATGGGATATTTTGATGACATAACTGTCTTTGGGTCACAAACAGTCTATAAGTAACATCATTGGTTCACCAAGCTGGCCTTGGATAGAGTTATTTTTTTTGGTCTATTGTTGCTCTATATGTGATAAATACATGTTTCCCTATAAAAATTAAGGCAATTTATTTATTTATTTATTTATTTATTTATTTATTTATTTATTTATAAAAATGTATGTATAGCCAGGTGTGGTAGAATACACCTTTAATCTCAACATGTGTGAGCAGAGGCTGGTGCATCTCTGTATGTTTGAGGCCAGCCTGTTCTACACAGTAAACTCTAGCCCAATCAGGGCTACAAATAGAGACCATGATTCAGAACAAAGCAAAACATAGCTGTATCAGTGTATTTTTAATTTTTTTGTTGGTTTAGCCTAAAGCTGTCAATTAAAAGAAACTTATCTTTTTTATTTTCCTCAATATCTGTCCTGAATCTAAATTTAGGACATCCAGGATTCTTCACTGTAGGCAGGAACAACAGACCTAGGAAGGGCCACCAGAAAGACAGCATCTTTCTCCATCTGCTCAGAAGGGGCCCCTTCATCACCATCCATCGTGCTGCCTTGCAAATGATTTTGTAGTCCAGCTAGTTGTGTCATAGTTTTGCATGGAGGTATTGCCAGTGTGGCTTTGAGAATGGCTCCCTTTTTGAGCTCCATCAGCTCTGTGCTCCAGATGAGCTCTGCTAGTATCTTACACCCTTTGTTGTTCAGAACCACAGCAACTGCGCAGTAGAGAACGGTCAAAGAAAAATGTCGTGACCGTGCACTCAGTAGCTACTCGGGAATTCCATAAGGACAACAAAGGCAAGGACACATTCACTGGAGACTTAATCATCTACTTCATCATTTCCAGCAATTCATTGTGGGCTCACAGGACAAGTGATGCTTGTGGGAGTAACACATCAATGTTGAGGAAGCATGTTGACAGGAGCATTTCAGCCCTAGCCACATGGAGCTGCTGGGTCATGTTACAAAGCCCATGCAAGACTTCTAATCTCAAGATACTTAATTTAATCACACCAGTAAGGACCCATTGATAACATAATGAATAATAATATTATATCCACAGATTCAGGGACTAGGATATGGAGATTTCAAAAGAAAATTTAGCTTAGTAAAATCACAGTACTAAATAAAGGAATGTTTAATGAACTGGAAAGTAAACACAAAGTAATAGCCAGGAATGGTGGGCACACGCCTTTAATCTCAGTACTTGGGAGGCAGAGGCAGGCAGATTGCTGTGAGTTCAAGGCCAGCCTGGTCTACAAAGTAAGTCTAGGACAGGCAAGGCTACACAGAGAAACCCTATCTCAAAAAACCAAACCAAACCAACCAATAACCAAACCCCCCAAAACAAAAAGGAAACAAACAAAAAACCAAAACACTAATTATTATTCATAAACCAACTGTATCTACCTTGAGAATTTTATCAGCATAGTTCATTGACCTGATATGGATTTGAGTGAATGCTAAGATCTCCAGGCCTCCTGGCAAAATGGAATAAATCTTTGACGTAAGTGGACACTTAAGGGACATTTTAATGGTTAAATGAAATAGCATTTAAGGTGTTCTTGCTGTTACCTGAGTGTGCTGTGGACATTGCTCTTTTGAATGAAAGACATTTTCTTGCGTATTTGCTGTACACCGGGGTCCACTGGGGACACATTAATGTTACTCGATTATAGTGTATATAATCTGTGCAATTCCATGTATTAGTCTCCCAAATGTTCACATTAAAAAATGACTATAAGGTGGCTTTCTTTAAGCTACTTTCTGTGCATAAAGATCAACATACTTATATCCTCTAGTGTAAATTGGGGATCAAGCATTTCAAATAAGGTGTGTTTTTACATTTTTTTCATTTTTGTGTATATTTCTACATCATGAAATAAATATGACAAGAGCTTATCACAACAAATATAGCATGTAATTGGAACTCATTATGATAAAAGAGAGCACAAAATGGTGAGATGAGTAGACTTCATAGCTGGATATATCTAACTTTAAATTCTAAATCTGCATTGACCTGTATCCTTGGCTCTTTTACTCTGTAATTTTTTTCTTTTTCTTTTAAATTTATTTTTAAAATTTATTTACTTTACATCCTGATCATAGCTTCCTCCTTTGTAACCTCTGAAAATTTGAATTGTGTCATTTTGTGAATGGAAATGATTCCACTGTTTTAGATGTGAGTATCAAGTAAGAAAAATACTTAGACTATATAGACTAATGGCTGCCAATAAGCAGTAACTATTATCTAAATGTTTTTAATTACAATGCAAGTATCAAACAACTATCCAAATAATAAATATAGAGTTACCACAGATTGAAAAAAAAAGAATTTGTTAAATTCAATAGGCTTCTGAAACAGTTAAATAGCTGTGGTCCAATACAAATAGTTTATTGATTGACTTTTAATATTCTTACTCTGTGTTACACTGGATTACACATGCACCAAAATGTCTAATAATGTACATTCAACGATGGGAGTTCCCTGAAAGAAGTCAAGGAATTAAAGAGTAGTATGTTGTTCTTGGTGCTGTCAAGAGCATTGTCTTCCCATGTTTCAGATTTTCTGAGCCTCAATAAAATTGGCAGATTGCTCTATTAAAACCCCTAAAGATAAAAATCTTCTGCAACACAATAGTCACAGTTTAATCAGATCAAACATAGCTATCACATGCCTTCACTGTCCTCTGTTGAGGTTGTTAGGAATGCTAAGAGTACTAGGATTCATAGATCACTAAGGCTTTAGTATACGTTATCTATCGGTTACGTGATAGATATATATTTAACTTTATTACATTATGCCAAATGGGGTTTCAAAGGGTTTGGTATTAATTTTCTCTCCCACTAGCAATGAAAGGAAATACATTTTATTATAATTGATTTTAAGTTTTGTTGGAGTAGTAGGTGTGTACATGTGAAGTGTTTATTCGTCTCATGTAAGTAGTTCAGCAATGTTTATAGTTCTGTATATGTGGTGCATGCATATACGTCTGTATGAACCTGTGGTGTGTGTGTGTGTGTTTGTGTGTGTGTGTGTGTGTGTGTGTGTGTGTGTGTGTGTGTTTGTGTGTGTGTAGGCCAGAGTTTTATATCAGGTGGTTTCCTACATTGTCTTCTTTTTAAAAATTAATTAATGAAATTATTATTTTGAGATAGGGTCTCTAATTGACTTTGGAACTCATGGATTGGGAGCCTCTAAGAAGCCATTTGTCTTCCTCTTGAATGGTAGGATTACAAAAGTGTGCAGCCACAACCAATTATTTCCATGGATGCTGGTGGTCTGAATCAGGACTTCATTATGTAGGAGTAAGCACATCACCTGCTGAGCTGTCTCCTATCTTCTCCTATCTCCATGTTTACAGTTTTCAGTATAATGGTCTTATACAGGCTTTCTTATATTTTTTCAATGCATGTTTGACAGGATTACAGTTTTCCCATTTGTTAGTATGTAGAAATAACACTTTCTTTTATTACCCTATTAATAGTCATATATGTATTAATATATTCTATGTACAACTCATTCTTTTAGTATTTTTACTGAGTTGTTCTGCCTTTTCCTATCATTTCATGGAAAACAGAAGTCATAGTAATTTAATTTCTTAGACTCTTATGAGATTTTTAACTGCACATAAAATACACTTCTTACATGTGTAGTCATACTACATTTCTTTTGTCACAGACAGAATTATTTTTATATTTGCATACATACATCCTTCACATCTTTCCCTGGATCTACACTCCTATTTAGGTCACTTCCTTTAACTCTTAAGGACAGCATGGCTCCATGGTTAAATCACTTGCTGTATTTGCAAAGGAACTAGATTTGGTTCCCAGCACACATATGGAGGTGCACAACTATCTCTACCTCCACTTCTAGGAGATATGATGGCCTCTTTGGGTATCCATAGGCACCAGGGACACTGGATATTTATGTACATGTAAGGAAAACATACATATAGAATAATTTAAAACTTTTTAAAAACTGTTTATTAATTGCTATACTATGGATATTCTAGGGGGAAGTTCTCTAAAATAATTTATTTTGCATTTATGGCTAAAGCAAGATTTTAATTTTCATATGATTCCTTCTGATCATAGTTTCTTTTCATTCACCTCTTCCCAGACTCTATCTACTTCTCCACCAGTCAAAACTCCATGCCTCCCTCTCTCCCCAAACAAAAAAGTAAATAAAACAAACCATAATTAAGAGAGAAAAAGAACACAAAGAAAAACACAAGAGACAAATACACAGAGGATACACAAAACTAAAACTCATAAATATACAAAGTCGGAAACCATAATTTATAGACAGAAGCTGAGAGAGAGAAAAACATACCCAAACAAAGTGATACGAGAGGGAGAATCTACAAGACTGCCATTGAGGTTGTTCTGTGTTGGCCATCTCCTGCTGGGCATGAAGCCTGCGCCTCACTTTAAGTAGTTTATATACTCAGTGAGACTTCATTAGAAAAAACAGATTTTTTTTTCCCCTTTGCAAGTAGCTGTTAAGAAACAGCTTCCTGGTTACGGATGGGAAGATGTGTTCATCTCTATGCTGTGACCCCCTCGCGCTTGGACCTGTGCTGCCCTGTGCATGTTATCACACACAGCCTTTATGAGTTAGTATGTGCAACAATCCCATTGTATCTTTTACAATCTTTCTTCCTCCCTTCCAAAGAGTTCCCTGAGTCCTGAAGAAAGAAAATTGATGAAGACATCTCATTTATATATAACTGGGTGTTCCAAAGGTCTCACTTTCTGCACACTGTCCAGTTGTGGGTCTCTGTATAAGTCCCCATCTACCACAGGAGGGAGCTTCTTGATGTTGGCTGAGTGAAACACTCATTGATGGGTACAGCAGAATGTTGTCAGGACTCATTTTATTGCTATGCACCTTTAGCAGAACCATAGTGTTCTGCTATGCCCATGGCCTAGCTAGTCTGAGATTCTTGGCTACCCTAGCAGTGTCAGGCATGGACTCCATCTCATGGTGGGCTTTAAATTCAATATGATACTGGTTGTTTATTTCCATTTATTTATGCCATTATTGCACCTGCATATTATGTAGGCAGGTCACCACTGTAGACAAAACAGTTTTTAGTTGGGATGGTTTTTAATTAAATAAAATATTGGCTGGTTAGTCCCATGTTTGTGCCATTATTGCCCTAGTATATTATGCAGGCAGGTCGCTCGTGTAGATTGGAGCATTCTTAGTTGGGTTGGTTTTTGCATTTCTTCACTAGTAGCATACTAAGTACCTTCCAGTACCATAAAGGAAAGCCAGTGGGGGTGAGAGCTTTAGTTAAGCACCTGCAGAGTACCCCGTGTCCAGTGAGTTTTGTAGGTGTTGCCTTCAGCAATATGGCCTTGTCATCGGTTTGTGAAGAGTAACTAACAGTCGTGGCAATAGCCTGGGTTGTTTGGAGGTTTTCACAGGGCCTTTTGGCCAACAACTTAATTATATGTACTCCATTCCTGCCACTGGAGGTTTCAGTTGGTGGCAACATATGTCTGTCTACTTGGGGCTTTTTTCCCCCGTATTGGTGACTCCATTTACACACACACACACACACGCACACGCACACGCACACGTTTCTACTGTAGTAGGTTTCCAAGAAATCTCAAATGGCCCTTTATTGTTGTCTCTTAGTTGTCCCTCCCAGTTACTCCTCCCTTACCTCACTCTCTTCTCTCCTCTCCATTTAATCCTCCTGTTCCAATCTCCCCCATTTCCTCATATTCTATTTTCCCTTCCTTGGGAGATCTTCTCCTCCTCATTAGTCCCTTACTCAATACCTAACCTCTATACAGATTATGTCTACCGCCTTAAAAGCTTATACCTACATGTAACAGACTGCATTTGTCTTTTTGGGTCCTGGTTACCTCACTCAGGATGTCCATTTTTAACAGCTGAGTAATATTCCATTGTGTAAATGTACCATATTTTCACTATCCATGCATCTGTAGATACACATCTAGGTTATTTTGAACTTCAAGCTATTATGAATACAGCAGCAATGAACACAGATGAGCAAGTGTCTCTGTAGGGTGTAGACTTCTTGGGATATATGCCCAAAAGTGGTGATAGCTGAATCTTAAGGAATATCTATTTCCCACTTTCTGAGGAAACACCACATTGTTTTTCATAGTGGTTGTAAAAGTATGTGCTTCCACCAGTGATGGATGAGTGCTCCCTTTCTTCCCCATGAGTTATCATTGGTTGACCTTGGCCATTCTGATAGATGTAAACTGAAATCGCCAAGTATTTTTTAGTTGAACTTCCATGATGATTAAGAATGTTGAACATTGTTTCATCTTTTGAGAACTTTTAATTCGATATACCATTTTTAGTTAGGTGGTTTTTGATGATCAGCATTGAATTCTTTATAATATTTTAGATATTAACTTTCTGTCTGATGTGTAGTTGGTAAAGTTCTTTTCCTATTCTGTAGCCTGCCACTTTCTCCCAAATGATGTCCTTTGACATACAGCTTTTCAGTTTCATAAGGTCTCAAGTATTAGCTGCTGTCCTTAGTGCCTATGCTATCAGTGTTCTGTTCAGAAAGTCTTTTCCTGTGTCAGTAAAATAAACTTTTATAGGTGTTAAATTTTGATTTGTCTGCGCTCTTTTTCTTCTTTAGACTTTAGTTCTTCCATTGAATTTTGATTTCCCTGGCTTCTTTTTTTAAAATTTCTTTGATTTTTGTTTTTTGTAGACAGGGTTTCTCCATGTGGCCCTGGCTGTCCTGGATGCACTTTGTAGACCAAGCTGTCCTTGAACTCACAGAGATCCTCCTGCCTCTGTCTCCCTAGTGCTGGAATTAAAGACATGCGCCACCATGTTTCATTAAGAGTCAGGCTATCAGTTTTACTGCTTTTTTTTGTTTGTTTGTTTATTTCTTATTCCTTTGGTTGCTTTTAAGACAATTTTCAATGTATTTGGTTGAATATATGCTAAACATTTGCATTAACAGATCGATGAAACTTGGAAAATATTTGGCAACTACCTCTTCAAATATTGTTTTTGAGTAGTCTCTTCTTCAGGAAGTGCAGTAAAATCAATGTTACTTCTTTTGACTTGTCTCTTTATAGCCTGTTCCCATCTTTGCATTTTTACCCTGTCTACAATGCCAGCTGGTGCAGTTTGTGCAAGTAGTTAGTATGTCTCTGTTTACTAATTTTATCTTCTGCTTTGTCCGGCCTAAAATTTAAAAGTTTCTATCTTGTTTTTCAGGTCTAGAATGTAGATTTAGTTTATTCTCATGGATTGCACATTTTGGTGTGCCTATTTCTTTTTCTGCTATCTCCAGTAGGAAAGAAGTGTGTCTATTTGTATTTGCTTGGTCATCATTTCCCTTTCTCCCCTAATCTTTGGATAGCTAACACAGAGATGACAACAGGCCTATTTACATTGATGGCAGGTTTCCCTTTCTCTTCAGGACTTTGTGTCCAAAGCAAGGCTAAAAAATAATGCATTTTTGTCTACTTTTCAGTCAAACTCAGTAATCTACAGTACTGCAGAGCTCAGACTATATCTAATGGATATACACTAAGTTTAGCAGTATGCCCTACCTGTTGTTTCCCTCTACATAGAATGAGTCAAATATATAGTTTATATATTTTATACCGAGCTCACAAATGCTCCACGGCTCTTTTAAGGCCTCTTATGCCACCTAGATTCCTATCTTTGTGACTCTCATTAGTCTTGGTGGCAAGAAAGTGGCTAGCTAGCACTTTTTTTCTCTTCTTAACAATGTATGGATTCCCTATTCTTAAATTTAGCATTCTAAAATGTACCAACTGGCCGTTGGCTTGGGAGAAGTATATGATTAATTGTGTACGTGATGATCACTGGGCAACAGGATTCATGGTTTGGAGACTTGAAACTATTCACGTCCAAGGTCAGCCATCTGGCTTGCCATAATGCACCAAAATCAGAACCATGGTTAGAAGTGGGCTTGTAAGTATATAACTTCCTGAGGTGTTTCTTATTCATTAGTGAAATAACCGAAGAAACTCCTAATCATTGAAATAATTCTCTGCTGACTGAAATTTACAAGACAATCAGCTCTCTTGAGTTGATCTTTGAGATTGAAAAAAAAGTCCACTTTATCATTCATAGTTTAGTGTCGCGTAATTAGTCACCTTTTTGATAACCCACACTAAAGTTATAAAAAAGGTAAAAGTACAGATTACTGATTTCTAATCACTGAAGTCTTCAAGAAAGGATAAACTGCGATTTTTTGGATCTATTTTACTCAAAGCAGAAGTAGAAAGGCACCAAATATTTGTAGAACATAAATTCCTTTTGTTGGAAATTATCAACTTCATTGACATAAACACAGACATTTTTGATAAAGTGTGCTTTCAAGAATTTGCTTGAGATACAGTTTTCAGACTTTTTCTTTTGTCTTTTGCTATGTCCCTGATAGCAGAAAGAGCATGGTTAAGTCTAGTAGAGTAATTTAAAGCTTAGTTTTCATTTTAATTTATTCCAGAATTATCTTTAGGCTATTTATACACAAACATTAGTGTTAAGCCCATGTTTGCTATTATGATCATCATTGATATGTATGTTGGAATGCATAAAAGTCAAGTTGTATCTACTCAAGGGAAGAGTTTAAGCCTTATGTTTATTCTAATATGTAAATCTATTTATTAAGCACTTGAAATGTTTCTATGCATTTTAATTATATCAACTCTTTAAAAAAAAACCTGAAGAGGAATTAATATGCATGTAAGGAAACAAGGTAAGAAACTTACCCTATGTTACAATAAGGACAACATGGATGTAAACCTGGA
Source organism: Acomys minous (assembly GCF_964271855.1). Lineage (NCBI taxonomy): Eukaryota > Metazoa > Chordata > Mammalia > Rodentia > Muridae > Acomys > Acomys minous. The sequence goes on from NC_140490.1 coordinate 102,717,499, forward strand.
GAGATACAGAAGTAAATTTTATGTAAAATTCCAAGCTTCTCTCTCTCTCTCTCTCTCTCTCTCTCTCTCTCTCTCTCTCTCTCTCTCTCTCTCTCTCTCTCTCCCTCTCTCTCTTTTTTCTGGTTTTTTGAGAGAGGGTTTTTCTGTATAGCCTTGGCTGTCCTAGACTCAACTTTGTAGACCAGGTTGGCCCTAAACTCACAGCAATCCGCCTGTCTCTGCCTCTCGAGTGCTGGGATTAAAGGTGTGTGCCACTATGCCCAGACCTTTTTATTTTCTTATTTTGGCATCTGTCACCAAGTAAAAATATATCGTTATCAGGAATTATAATGTATGCTTTTCACAGGACATTTCTAACATTACATGTCAGCTCATTCGTTCCTTTCTGTAGACAGACCTGCTATATACAAAACTTTGCATTTCATTTCAACATCAAAAGGCAATCAGGTTGAAAGTTTTGAAAAGTAACAATTTAATAATGAATATTTAGAAATGTGATACACACAAATAGCATAGTAATATAAAATGTATACAATTTTAAACTACTTTTAAATGAACCCTTAATATGGATTGGTGACAACAGTTTTAAGAACTACCAGATGTTAGGGGATGGGGTTCATTTTAAATATCATTTGGTCATGCAAATAAAAAAATAAATATGACAAATATATGGATTTTTGAAGTATAAATTGACATACAAATCTATATATTCTTAATAGTTTTCATTAAAGCATCTCTGAAGAAGTATTCTATAACATGAAGTTGAAAACCCAATGAAAAGAAAAGGCAATGAGGTTTTATTAGAATTGAATAATTCACATACTAAATATAGAACCGTAAACACAAAACTTTTAAACAGTGATATGTATATAGTTATTTTTTTCTCATTGACCTCAGAAGTCATTGACCTCAGAAAACCACACACTGGGACTGGACAAGGATTTGGCTGCCAGTATTCCAAGTTACACTGGGAGCTGGGACAGGATCACTTGAGACTGAGTTCAAGACCTGTTAGGGCAACACTATAAGGCCTAGCCTCAAAGAGAGGGGTCGGTGCATGGGGCTACTCACTGGAAAAATTAGAAAATTCCTAATTTAAAATGTTCATAGGGAAGACAAAAACAGCTGTAGGAGTGACTTAGAATTTAACTCCACTTTCTGAGGAGCAGTGAAGGAATAATCTATCACAGCTCCTTGAAGATTGTCAAAGCTCTACTACAACTTTTGGCGAGTAGATCTGTAAAACACCAAAAATTAAAACTCTATCTTCTTATCATACTCAAACCTGTGATAAGTCTTGTTTTTTTTAAATTCAGATATCCCAAGTACTAAACCACAGGAGAGGTAATTGGGCTTAAAAATGCGCACATTCCCTGTCTTCAAAAGACAGCTCTGAGGCAGTTGGGGGCATATTCTTATCATTTCTCATCTCAACAGTTTCAATAAAATTCCATGCATGTAAAAAACATTAATATGACCATAAGAAAGCTTGATAAAATTTACTATTTATATTTTCCGGAATAAATACTACTTAGAACACATTCCTTAGTGGGATTTAAGCTATCAAAACTTAATTGGGTTCTATTACTAATGTGCAAAGTTAACACAAGAAAAATACAGGATCTTACCTGAACTAATTTAGAGCAGTGGCCTGTAACTCCTAACTACAAATCAGAATCACTCAACAAAGTTTTAGAAAAAATGAAGCGTGGTTCATTTTCCTAGAAATTATATTTAATTGTTATGAGATGGGTGGGAGAGCTCCCATATAATTCTACTATGAAATGAAGTTGAGCATCACTGTTTGGTAATAATTAATAATTGCTACCCAAAATGGACTTGAGTTAAATAAATTAAAATTCAAGTATGAGTACTTTTTTGTGGCAGACATTATTATGAATACTAATAAAAGATTTTTCTATTAAAATTAATATTTATCCTTATCACTTGACTAGCTACATAAATTTAATAAAATAGTCCTCGAACTTTTATTATGTTTGCTATCATAAAAGGTTTCCTTTGACTTTGCTTACTGAACAATCCTCCATTTCAAATTTTAACTGTAGTGACTACAAGGAAAGTCTTTTTCTAGAGATGCATAGGAGTGCATAACAACTTCATTTTCAAGTCATAGCATATGAGGTATTCTTCACTTCATGTCTGAAGTCACAAAGCTACACTCTAAGAACTGAAGCAAAACATTGCTTTGAAGTTTAACGAAATCTCATGGGTCAAGAACTAACACCCACTGGCATCAGTGCTGGAGTTAAATTATTAAAAAAAAATCTATGTCAGATCCTCTGAGAAAGTAAACGGGATGGGTCTTTAATGCAGAACATATTTCTTGTGACCTATTTATTAAAGATTTCTTGGAAAACATTACAGAAGCATGGTTTCTAAGACATAATATAATTAGAGATCAGTTAACTCAAGGGAACTAACAATTTAAACTAAAAGTTTAAAATTTTGGTGAAAGATCAGTAGTTAAAATAAATACTTAATAAAATATATAACATAACCTATCAAAAATTTAGTGTTTAAAAAAAATGTCACATTGTTTTGCCTTCAGTTAAAAAAAAAACTGAGTATAGTGATTTAGGCATCTAATAATTAATATGTGACTTTGGAAACAAAAACTGATTTTAAGTTAAGACCAAAGAGACTAAGATAAAAGAGACTACTATAATTGTTCTAAAGCTTAAGGTAAGAATGACTAAGGACTTTTCAGTATACAATATGCCAAGGAGCAGAATACTCTGGGAAGCAAAACCCAATGAACAGTCATGATTATGTAGCTCATGTTAGAATACTCAGTGTGAAAGGGAAAATACAGTGTTAGTGAGCACCACTAGGAGTCTGTATATAGGAAACTTTATCTGCTTAGTGATTATAGTTTAGAGTGAAGAGCAAATATGCAGTTCTAAGCTAATGTGTCATGACTTACTTTTAAGTGTTTCTTCCACCACTCCTTTTAAACCTCAAAGAACACATAAACAGCATACATTTGTAGTATAATGTCCCTTGATTTACAGGAAGAATTACTGGAAAAAAATAAGCCTTCAATGAGTATCAATCCATTGCTGGATCTGAAGAGGTAAAGAAAAAAATGAGAAAAGAACTAATGAACGAAGTTACAAAACCCGGCACACACTGGATTTATCTCCATGGGTTCATTCTTGACACCCATGTTTCAACTCAGATTAGTAGACAGATCTGCCAACTCCTCTACCCCTCCAAAAAAATCCCAAACCTTTTTGCTTCTATAATATAAGTTTCAATTCACCCAGAATTTGAGATTTTGCCTATAGTCACCCAAATTAAAATTTGTGTCCCATCTTATAAGACATATATCCTAGGCCAGAGGTCTTCAGTGAAAATCTCGTTTTGATCCTATATGCAGGATTTTATGCAACTTCCGAAACACCAGTGTTTTTCAGTTTCTACTACAAGCAAAACACATGAAATAGACTGAAGGTCTCTGGCACCTCTGTTACATGATACAGCGCAGTTTCAGTCTCCACTTAGAATCCGTTCAATCTCTTCCAGCCTTTTCAAAGCAGCAACTCTTTTCTTCTCAATTTCTTTGATGTCTTTTGCTGTTTTATGGGGGGCCTCTTTGTCTGCATGTTTTGTTGCGTGCTTGTTGGATTTAGAGTTTTTAGGATCATTTGTTTTTATGATTTGTGCTGGTCTGGATTCACTTCTCATTTCTTTTACATCCTCAGAAGGGATTTCATCTCTTTCTTCTGTACCTGACGTCTTATCATCTGGGGATGGTGGCTGCTCCACAATACCAGAAGAGGAAATTTTCTCCCTGACTATACTCAAATGGCGTTGAATATATTCCTCATGAGGTGCTAATGCCAACGTTTCAACCAGGCATCTTTCAGCTTTTAGTAAGTCTTTTTCTTCAAAGTACACAACACAAAGATTGTGCTTTCCTTGCACATTGCTTGGGTCCATTTCCAGTATCTTTTCAAAACACCTTTTGGCTCCCGGTATATCCTTCTTTTGGTTCATCAGAATGTCTCCTTTTAAAATGAGACCCTTAGTGTGGTCAGGATAGTATCTGAGCAGCTCTTCTAAAATTGGCAATGCCTTTAACTCCTTAGCGGTTTGCGAATACAGGAGCGCCAGGTTAAACAAAGCACTTCTGAAGTCAGGTTGTAACTTGATGGCTTTCTTCATCCAACTCTCGGCTTCAGCATCCTTTTTGTCATCCATGGCAAGCATGCCCAAGTTGAAATAGCCATTAGCATCTTGTGGCTCTTCGTTTATGTAGTTCAGAAGCCGTTTTCTAGCTTCAGGTCTGAGTTTAACTTCACCTTAAAGGAGATAAATTATCAATGAACGCTTTTTAGGTGTTTTGTTATATTACAAAATATAACAACAAAGCACCTTATTTCTGCATCTAAATAAAAAAGTAGAAACCAAATACCTTTTTCTTTATAGGGAAAAAAATGTGCACGAAACTGTCAAATTATAAGTTAATTTCCTTTTCAATCAGTAAGTACTTGAGAGGAAGACTATATAGAAGTATAAGCATAGGATTTCCAAAGATGTGTATTCAAGCACAGTTCTGTTGGCATTTTGTGTTTATACACCAAATAAATTCTTTAATTTCTTTGAGTAAATTTACTCACTTTTTAAATAATTATACGATGTGTGTATGTGGGGCTTTCGCAGATCCTGCATGAGGTTTAATTAAGACATGGAGACATTTATATAGTCTAAAGCTGTTGGGCTTTTGGCTGAGGCAGTCTCTCAGACAACTACTCAAGTTCTCAGCCACTGTGTCCGTCCTTGTGGTTTTAACTGCTTGCTTTCCAGCTACTATACCTTCTTGTCTTCCTTCTTTCCTCATCCACCCATTTCTGCGTGTATCTCCATCTGTGTCTGGGTCACTGTCTGCGTATGCTCCTGCCCCTAGTTTCTGCCCCAGCTCCTGCTGCTAGCTCTTTATTATGCAAGAAGCCACTTTCCTTACTCAGCTAATAAGCTGTAGAAAGTCACCTTCCCCAGGGCAGCTTGCCTACTTTTAAAGGCAGGTAAGAAAGTAACAGCTACATATTTTGCTGGCTGGGCAATGATCACTTTAAATAACAATTAAGAACACACTTTTTCATAGCCAGAAAATACAGTATTTGTGGGTCACCCCAACATATGTGTGTGTGTGTGTGTGTGTGTGTGTATGTGTGTATCAGCAAGTATTATAATAACTATAATTATCCAAGTCAGATTTTTTTTTGTATGTTAGCTAAAAAAATTTAGGAAGTTCCATGAAAAAAAATTATTGAGTATAAAACTGTAACATGAGGTTCTGAGAAGCAAACAGTAAAATTGTTTTTATTAGAATATTTTAAAAGTTCTGTATCTTCATACATTTAGATGAGATGTGTTGGATAATGAGCGAGTTTCATAATTCTTAAGATTAACAAAAATATTAGTTTTTAAATTTATATTTCTTGAACATCAAACATAAAGCCCTCTTTATATTTCTTTATTTGACATTATGATGAATAAGAAAAATCTGAAAATAAATCAATAGGCTTTTAGATGAGTTACTATATAGTAGCTATATACATTTGAGGTACTTACTAGCTCTTTTTGGCCTCATTTCCTAGCCTATTAAATAGACGATGTGGGAAAGTAAAGTCCATTTAAGCTACAAAATATTTCTAATTTTATGGTTCTTTCACTTCTGCAAAAGTTTAAAGATATACATTTAACCCACATATAAAATATGTAAAGAAGATATTTTCCATATAAAAATTAATACTCTAAATCATTTGTGCTGTTTTATGAAGGAAAATATTCCTACATAAAATGTGGTTTAAAAACATATTTATTGGGATTGATCTTAGTTTATTATATTATATAAGGTGCAAGAAATTACAATATTTTAAAACTATACACACACATATAAAGATACACAAAGAATTTTCTTGTATGTCCTAGTAAACTATGCTTTGAAATCCTTACATATAGTTATAAATATTTTCCACTAGTTGGAGTTATATTTACTACACAAGTTTTATCATGTTTATATGAGTAAGCTGATACTGCAAACCAGTTAGGTGCTGGGTGATATAGCTAACACACTCTAGAAAAGTGAGCAATGCTGCCATATATGCCTCTTTGTGTCATTTGAAAAAACTTAATGTCAAATGTTTTAAATATCCTTACTATAAATTTCCCTATGTGTACTATTCTGTTATAAATAGCCTATCTATAAAATATTTGTTATGGGTTTTGAAATATTCTAATTGATTAGACAGAGACATAAATTCAGGAACCTCACCCGATTCCTGCATTAAAATAGCTGAATTGAACAGCGCTAGCTTATGTTTGGGGTTTAGCTCCAATGCCCGGTTAAAGTTCTTCAGTGCTTCGTTTGGCTCTTTCAGTTCAATATAAACAATTGCCAGGTTGTACCACAGATCTGCATTATTTCTGTCCAGCTCCAGTGCTTTAAGATATGCTTCCTTTGCTTTGAGAGGTTTATTCATCTTTAGAAGCAACTCTCCCCTGTAGGAATCAAATAGAAAGGCTTACATTACAGTCTTACTATGCCATTTCAGAAATACCATTTTAGACTAAAAAGGTCTCTTTCAAAAATCGGTCTGTAAAACTAGCCTCAAGTCTGAACTCTATTTTAGCAAATCTAGTTCTATGTACTTTTAGATGTGATATTTATTTTTGAGTGGTCATTCCAAAAGAATACGTTGAAGGCGACTAAGTTACTATATGAGATTAGTATTTAAAAATAATAAATAAATAAATGAACAATGGCTGGCTAAATAAATAAACGGAATTTCGAAATGGTTAGTTAGGAGAGTACTTGTGCCACCTACAGGTAGCTTTCAGAAACACACCAGACACAAGTTTGGCAACCTTTATCCTAGTATGGCTACATTTTGAGTTTGAGAACTTAAAAAAAAGTCAGTTTGCTTTAAGTTAGTGTAGTTAATTTTACTAAAACAAGTAAATCAACTTCTAGGCATGAGATCAAGGTTATTATTTCAATACAGAAATTATTGACAGTCTTACGGAATAATGTATGACACAATGACTACTGAATGAGGGAAAAGAAAGACAATATCTAGTTTAGGAATAAATTTAATCTCAAATAGTAAAATTCGGAATATATTTTCCTCAGAGAATTATAAATTATTACGAGCTTCATGTTTAGTATATAAAACAGTTTATCATGTAATGTCCCTTAAGTATAAAGTGATAACATTTACATGAGAATATATACAAATATTAATGTGATGTCAGACAAAAATTTGTTTTTTCTTTTCTGTCAACCAAGGAGTCTACTTTGTTGCAAAGGCAGCAGAGACAGAGACAGAGAGGCACTGAGATAGACTAAAATTGTTTACAAGACACAATGGGACTAATATGGAGCTGTTTCTAGAACCCTTTCATGTAAACCTACTTCAGCTAAGGATTCCCTTGTCAACTTCAAATTAATGACGTTTGACTGTCAGTCTACTACAAGGTCCACTGCCCTTCATATACTTCGCTGTCAAGAAAGAACACTAAAAGAACACAGTGGTAATTTAGTTGAAACATACATGTAGACACAGCTTCTGTGGTACAGTGGTAACGCTAAGGTGAGCCATGATACCTGCTGATGTACGCCTGCTTGAAGTCTGGCCTCATGCTTATTGCCTGTCGGTATAGCTGGTCCGCTTCCTCTAGGCGCGACTCATTGGCTCGGATGAGGTTGGCCAGATTGATATAAACATTTAGGTGATTGGGGGCAATTCTGGCTGCATATTTTTTGCCAGGAATAATCTGTTTAGGAGAAAAACACATTTGTGTATTTGACAGTACATTATCAAATAAAATAACAAGTTTTCCTAATGGCTTATTTAAAGTAACACAGAGCGTAAGTTTTGCTGAGAGTTTTACTAGTAGAACAAAATAAATTTTAAAAATATGAAAAGCAAGCAAGGCACAGTTACACATGCCTTTAATGCAAGCACTAAAGAGGGCAATGGAATACTGTGAGTTAGAGACCAGCTTGTCTACATAGGGAGCGTGTCAGATACACACACACACACACACACACACACACACACAGAGCAAACACATAAGCATATGAAATACAAATACAATTTTGACACTTAAAGACATATATTGTTTCTATTCATGCCTGCTATGAATTATTTCTGGCTTTTGTTTATAATTATCTTTGTAGTAAGTTAGATAAACCAGAACTGTTAGAGGTCAAGGTCTCAAATTCTACAACACAACAGGGTAATAACCTATTTCAGCCCAGTTATATACTTTATTAACTTCAGTGCTGTCAAGAAAGTTATTTACTTCCTGGAACAACAGTAGGACAGCTAGTTTTATTTCAGAGTCATGTAAATCTACTTGTTTAGTAAAGTTGGAAAATTAAATGAGCTAACTGATAATCCAAGTTAAGTACTGTACATGACATAAATACGGGTCTGTGGTACTATATGTCCGGTGCCCTTATACCCGTATCACCACAACAACACAGCAGAGCAGCAGAGCAGCAGAGCTGTAGCTGCTCTTTCACCACTTGCTTTAGTTTCTCAGATAGGAGTAATTCTGAACGTACTGTTTAAAGTACATAAATTGAATTCTCTTTATTTAGTCATTTATGGTCATTTATAATCAGATATTTATGTCCTAAGACTCAGCATTTACATGTGAACTATACAAGTCATTTAAAAAAAAATCCATTGAACAAGAAATTATGTTTAACCAGGAGCAAAAGACTGGGGAGTATATTCATATCAGTGAATTAAGTAAGTTTTTTTCCTATGGACACGACACAGTAAATAATGCAGCTTACCTGAGGCATCAGTGACTTAGCCACCATGTAAGACTCTTCAGCTTCTCTAGTTCTGTTTAAATTTTTATAAGTTCTTCCTACATTCATGTGGGCACCAATGTCATCTAAAACAAACACCACAGTTACTGGCACATAAACTAGGCATTGTTCAGGGTAACTGCTGAGAAGGCAGTGCTCAGAAACCAGCAAGAGAAGGTGGCCCTGCTCTTTCTGTGAAGTTCTTCTGAAACAACCTGCCATGACTTACACTCACACGACTGGTAGGATGTTACAAATGACTTGGAGCACTATAAGGAAACAGTGCACGCAACATGGGAAACTCTTGAGTGCATCTTTGAAGGTTTAGGGTAAAAGAGATAAAGGTAATGGACTACTTTACCACATTTTATTCTACCATATATGTACTGCTTGCTTCTATTTTCTTAATCTCACAATTCTAGAATTCAGTAAAAAAAAAAAAAATACAGCTTGACTCTACAAGAGAAAATGACTATGGTAAATCCTATAATTAGGACACAAGTTTAACTATCAAATATGCACAAATATGTAGAATTACAGCTGAGAAATGAAAAAACTTGTGACTAAGAAAAAATATTGTGATTGTGATAAAAGTGGAATGGCAGGTTGGTAGATTGACTAAGAAGCTGTTATTCTCTTTTAAATGATAACACAATTTTATATAACTTATTTAAAGTTATATTAATATCCGAATGTCAAGAATTTGTATCTCATTTCCTGATATCGAAAATAAAACACATAGTAAATTTAATTAGTGGGAGAATAAATATGTCTTTTAAAAAAAGACAAGGGCTAATTATACAATAGGTAAAAAAGACATAATTCTAATAATTATTTCAAACATTTGGAATATAGATCAATGGAAGGACAATTTTTATTTGACATCAATATCTAGCAGACACGACAGTTTTGATTATGATTACTACTCGCCTGCAATAGTGATGATTTTGCACTTGTGGAACAGTAGTTTTCTGAGTGCAACTCTGAGGACACATAGGGGCCAAGCATATATACCTTGGGCATTCACCTAGGAGGAGAGCAACAGTCCCAAGATCTCACTATGTGATGTTCTTTATGTTTCCACTGAGTGAATTGCATACAAACTGTCAGAGGACTACATTTTGAGAATTGAATGTTCCTAACAATTTTGCTTCTAATAGACCTAAACTGCAAATAATCCAACAGTTCATGAATAGATAATGGCTAGACAAAATGGTATATCCTTATGAAGAAGTGCTGCTCAGCCACATAAAAGTATTTTTTAAATTCTCAGACACTGATAAGTATCAAAATAATTATACACAACAAGGAATCCAGAAAATATGAGTCTATAGAGGATGATTTTGTCCATACACAGTTTCAGAAAAGCAACGAAATATATAGTGATTGAAATTATTTCAATGGCAATATATTTGATCTCATTTTATTCTCTGCCAAATGAGTTTCCCAAGAGCTGTTCTCTAGTCATTAATTCTAATGTCTATGCTTTTTATTTTTATATTTTAACTATAATTTTAAGTACTTAAACACCTGAAAACACACACAAATATATTTTGTGTATGTATTTATAAGTAATTTTTACTTATCTTCTATATCGTATGGCAGATATATTTCTTTGGTATATTGTGAGTTGGTTAATCAAAGGAAATGAGAACACTAAAAAATAGAAATTTATTCCTACTTTTATTAGTAAAGTAAAAAGCAACCAGAGACAGGAGTTTTAGAACATCTTTTTACTTGTCTAGGAACATTCTTTCCAAAAGGAAAAATTAGAGGCCTGACATGTGCCACAGAGAAAGACAATCTCAAATTATTGTTACCCAGGAAACTTCATCAGTAGATGGCCTTGCACATTATGCATAGCTCCTCTCTCCCACACTGCCGAAGCTAAACCCATACAAGGTTCAGTGACTGCTGAAGCTCATACTGTATTTTGACTCCCATCCTTGGGTATATAATAAAACCTGTATTTTTTTCCTGTTATTTGTCTGTTGTTAGTTTTATCAAATGCCAGAGAGAATAGAGTAAATTTTAAACTACATTTCCAGTGGGAGCCTCACAGCAGCAGTGAACTGCTCCACTCACTGCTGGTTTCTATGCTCTTATGAAGAGGTGGAGCTTTTAAGAATGACCAGTGGTAGGGAGTCACTGCAGATGTGTGTCATGAAGGGAATATTTGGACTCAGACCCTATCTTTGCTTTTTGGTTGTCATGTGGTGAGAAAGCTCTTCTTCTTTATATACGGTCATGTGAGTACCGCCTACCAAAGGCTCAAAGCAATGGGTCAAGTCACCTGAAACTTTGTCTTCTTTTAAGTTGATTATCTTAAGTATTTAATTCAGTGTGGGAGCATGAATATTCACTGTATCCCACACTTGTGAATGATCTCCTTATTCCCTAGTTGCATTGAAAATAATGTATTTAATTATGTAGCTTACAGTTACTTACACTGGACTAATGTTTGTTTGTTTTTTAATTAATTTATTTATTGTAAGCGAGTGCTTTATCTGCAGAATAGGGCATCAGATCACATTACAGATGGTTGTGAGCCACCATGTGGTTGCTGGGAATTGAACTCAGGACCTCTGGAAGAGCAGGCGGAACTCTTAACCACTGAGCCATCTCTCCAGCCCTGGACTAAGGTTTTAATAATGAGTATTTAAATCTACTTAAAAAGAGACTTGATTACTTGTCAAAATATATAGAAAATTTGTGATTGAACTCATTTTAATATAAGGTCTAGGTGATACCAGGTTATAAGCATTCTCACTATGTACCTCAGGCTATCCTCATTTTCAGAGAAAACAACAACAACCAAAAAATGTTTAACACACAAGAGCCTTAATCCAGTGAGGCTTCTCCTAACCTAATAGCCTAAATTCTTGGACCTTTCTGTCCTATTCTCCTGAGTGTTCACACTACAGGTCCATGGTACCATCCGTGTTTCAGAGTCTAAGCTTTTAACCACCAAACACTTGCCTCTTTCAGCTTACCTTGGTCATTCTGTTACTTTCTGCAGTATCATAAGTAGCATGTCATTTTACCTGCCAAGTGAGCCTATGAGCATAGCTGTATAGCAACAAGTCAAATGAACACCATAAATGCTGCATTCATGATTTCCCACTTTGTGTGCCTTAAGCAAAAGAAACTCTAAGGATGCTGACTATCTTCCTAGTCTATGGCCTACCAAAACTTAAATTTGAACGTGTTGATAGCGAAGTCATATCCAGGCTAGATAGAGGATGTGTGCTTGAAATACAGGTAAGTGAAAACTGAGGGGCACTCCAACTTTCTGTGGTACACCATTCACACAAGAAAACTGACCACCCAACAGACACATACATTTGATTTAGGATTTACAAAAATGCATAGACAGAAATCAGTACTCCAACACAGCTGTGAGAGAAATATGATTGAGCAGGTTTAAATTTTGTGTTTGATATAAAAGTGATAATTTGAGCTGGCAAGATGGCTCATTTGTAAAGCCGTTTATAAAGCCTGGCAACCTGAATTCTTTCCCTTGGACCCACAAGACTGAAGGAGAGAAATGATTCTCCTAATTATCCTGTGACTACAGAAGCATACAGCACACAGACACAATGACAATTTTTTTAAATGATCAAAATTATAGAATGAAAATCTAAGACTTTAAAAAGAAGTAAATTAGAATTACTACATCTAATGAATTTGCTTGTGTATGGGACCAGTAAGATGAAGCAAGTGTAAAACATGAATGAGCTGTTTATACTGCTCTGCATTTAAAATACATCAGTATTTCAAGCAAATTAAGACCTAGATTAGCAAAAATAACACAAGAAATAAAGTACATGTCTATCTTGCAGGAAAGATACGAAAGAAAATGTAAAGGGTCTACCAACAAGTGCTTTTACTCAGCTAGAAGGGAAGATGATTGGAAGACAGGCCATGAGGCTGCTTATCAAAGATGACTAGATACATACAACAAAAGTATGTTGAGGTAGAAGACAGATGGAGAGAGAAAAAAACAAAAAACCACTTTATGTTCAAGAAGATACAAAAATCAAAGAAGGGATATAAGATATATCCTCCAAATTCCAGGCAAAATCAGCCTACATGAAAAGTTAAGAAAGACAGATTAACAACAGTTACACTTCTATAACCATCTTTTCGCCCTTTTCTAATTGAAATTTGGCTATTTTGATGACTCAATTACCCTGTCCCACTTTCTGTGGTGACTATGAAGGTTTATTAACCTATGCAACACTGGGCCTGGCGGAAAAGTAGGTGTCACTCTTAACCTCAGTTTTTACTTCCAGACAATTCTTGGTGCTTGTTAGAAATCCCCCAACTGTTAGAACTATTAAACTGTCTATCCACATCTATATTATAGCTACCAACATTTGGGTCACAGATCCTGGATCTCTTGGGGTCTACCATGACTGTCAAAATTTTTTAATTCTAGCAGTCTACATACACAAAGGATTTTTCTTCTTCTCTTATTTTGAGATTGGGTCTCTTTATATAATCCCGACTGTCCTGGAACTTACAAGGTAGACCAAGCTGGCTTTGAACTCAGAGATCTACATGCCTCTGCCTTCCAAGTGCTGGGAGTAAATGAGTATGCCTCCACACTTGGCATACACATTTTATTTTCTAATACAGTGTCCTTGATGTTGTTTCTTTCAATAAATTTCACCTCTTTCCTATCCTAACGCTTAGTTCAGAGGTCACAATTTTATGAAGTAGGGAAAAATGAGGCAGTGGCCACTACCATTCGTGAGATAGGTAATATATGAGCAATCATTCCATCTGTCTTGGAATAGAACAGAGTGGTGGCATCTGGTGGCATTGGGAGTTGGATACAACTTTTGGTAAATAATTTTGTGTGCCTGAAATGTCAAAAGCACTCTACTGAAAAATACTTCTGCTCCAGTTACATGTTACTCAGACGCCAGCATTTCTTCAAACATATCTGCTGATCTTGTCGCTTTTTTCCCATCCCCTCTGAATCAATTTAAACTATAAAAACTACTATCGTACTTGACCCCTTAGCCTTTTCTTCCTTAGTAAAACACATCTGTAAAACATTCTAATCCTTATCAACAGAGTAATTCATGCCTATAATATCATTACCTTAGAGGAAAGAGAGAAAAATATTTAACCATATCAATTGAATTAGTCATTACTAATCCAGGGTGCTAATTGCGGCTGGCAAATGTGTATATTTCTAGCTGCCTAGCTTTGCTTCATGTGGATGATCATATGAGAGTTTACTTTTTCACTGAGGAAACAAGCAAACAGAAGGCAACTTCAGGCTACTCCATATTATTCACTCACATTCTACCCACTGTCCACACACTATGTCTTCTTTGTTACTACAATTTATTCCAGGTCCTAAAGGAAACGGAGCCTACAATACATAACAGATCCTGTCCATTTCCCCACAGCTGCATTATTACTTTTCTCACTATACTGGACATGCCTGAAATATGATTGTTTCTCCCACCTTAAAAGATTCTGCCATTCTGTCATCCTCCTTTTGCCTAGCACCACAGTTTTAGTTCACAATATGCTTTAAATCTTGTTCTATGGTGTCTGCAATAATTCTTCCTCTACTCCCTTGAACTCAGTTAAATAAACCTTCCACCCTCACTCCAACTAAAGTATATAGTGCCATCTAACAACTACAAAATTAATAAAGCCTCAGAGGATATGCTATTCATCAATTTATTAATGAATAGTGCTTACCTGGCTGAACATGGGTAGCCTGCAAGAAGTATTTCAAGGCTCTTTCAAAGTTCTTCTCATTTTCCAGAGCATGGCCCACATTATTCCATAATTTGGCATTGTTTTTATTCACCTTAAATACAAAGGAAAATAGAACAGGCTATAATCAGAAAAAAGCAACAACAAAAATTAAAAAAAAATCTACAGTTCAGGTATTTGTCTAGTTATTACTGGGAATGGAATGTTCATGGAAATATTCCTAGAAATAAGACAAAAGCCTATGCAGTCTGCCTTTCCTCTAACACAGCAGTTCTCAACCTTCCTAATTGTACAACCCTTTAATATAGTTCCTCATGTTGTGGTGATCCTCAACCATAAACTTATCTTCATTGATGCTTCATAACTGTAATTTTGCTACTTTTATGAATCATTATGTAAATATCTGTATTATCGTATGGTCTTATGCAACCCCTGTGAAAGGGTCATTCCATCCTGAAAGAGGTCGTGACCCACAAACTGAGAATGCTTTAACATATTATAAAACCACAGCAGTTTAACTTCATTTATATATCAGAAATCTTCCTGCAGTTTTATTTAATTAGAGTACACTCTTGTTTGAAAACTAATGTTGTAGTATTTGTATTTTGCTTAGGAGAGGTACCAGAATAGGAAATTATATGTAAGACACTATATTGATAACTTATTTTTAGATGGGGTACATTTAAAGCTATTTACGTAGCTTATCATTTTACTAGAAATGCTGGGATTAAGGTTATGAAATCCATGCCTGTGTGAAGAGTTCACAGATAGGTAGAGCAAGACACACTGCCAAAAAAGGAGTTGCAGTGATTGGAACTGTAGGTTTTAATCAATGTTCTGAGAATACAGGTAAGCAGCATTTCTAATAATTATGGAAAACCAGAAGCACACAAAAATCATGGATTGACTGTATAGTGGGGATGCTTCACTTATCTACACAGCTAGCAGGAAGTAAAGCTGCATGGTCAAGAGTCATCCAATCTTGGGCTGGAGAGATGGCTCAGTGGTTAAGAGCACTGATTGCTGTTCCAGAGGTCATAAGTTCAATTCTTAGCAACCACATGATGGCTCACAATGGTCTATAATGATATCTGATGCCCTCTTCTGGTCTGCAGGTATACATGGAAGCAGAGCACAGTATATGTAATAAATAAATTATAAAAAAAAAGACATTAAAAAAGTCATCCAATCTTTTTTTTTATTAATTTATTACGAATACAGTGCTCTGCCTGCATATCCACCTGCATGCCGGAAGATGGCATCAAATCCCAATATAGATGGTTGTGAGCCACCAAGTGGTTGCTAGGAATTGAACTCAGGACCTCTGCAAGAGCAGTCACTGCTTTTAACCTCTGAGCCATCTCTCTAGCCCCAACTCATCCAATTTTAAGTAGATGCTATATTAAGCTATCTCATAGGCTACTGGGGCGAAACAGATAATATTAGAACAAGTACTGGGAAATAAAGAAGTAGTCAAAACAAGAGGCTGGAGCATTTAAAGCATGGGTAGCTCGCAATACTCTGTTTGGTATCTAGCACACATGCCAGGCAGCTGAGGGCTGCCTAAAACTCCAGATGCAGGGGAATCTAACACCTCTGGCCTCAGTCAGTACCCGAATTCACATACACATACCAGATGCAGATATCTGTACATATATACAATTTTAAAAAAAGAAACAGTCAAAAGGAAATTTGTACAGGATGAGAGGGAGAGTTTACACACACACACACACACACACACACACACACACACACACACACAGTTTATCAACTTCATTCCTAATAGTGCTGAACCAGTGATACTCCTTCACACAGTAGGTTGACACTTTGTTGTGTATTTTATCTCACTGAATTAATGATGCATTGATTACAGAATTCCTCATGATTTTATATACCATTAACAACAACTAAGCTACTAATTAACTGTAAGAAGATGTGCAGCCTAACAACTAAGAAGACATAATTTTTTCTTGAATATTTAATCATGAGAATTTCAAGTAAACTTACTATGCCTTTTACAATAATTAAGTAGTATACTTAGGAAGTTTGGTAATGGTACTTATTATATAAATACAATTTATTGCTTCTTGGCTAAAATTGAATTAAATGTCTACCTAAAAGTACAGTAAAAAGAGTTTCAATGATACATCTTGTCCTCTGAAGCGTAATACTTTACCTTTAAGGCTGACATAAACAATGTATATTCAGACTCCCAGTCCCAATTTCGATGGAGTGTTTTCAAGGCATGGGTTAGTATCACCAGGGACAGACAAACCCAAGATAGCTTTTTCAGTACACTGTTGAAAAGATTAAAAAAAAAAAATAGCACTGTCTTCATCGCCAAAGCATTTTACCTTAGAAGAGGTAACAAGGTTCTTACATATTTCCAAATTATCATATTGAATTCACTCTAATGACTACACATATTTAGAGAACACATCAAAATTATAAGTAACATGAAGATCGTCTACCAACTGAGGCTTCACTTATATTTTACTCATTCTTTGGGATTTATAGCTCTATTACAAAATTCCTATAGCGCAGCGAAGTCTGAGGCTGCTCAAGACCCTCATATAAGATAGTAAACATCTGTACAGAACTTATGCAACTCTCCCAATATATTTTAAGCAATACCTAACAACTATGTGAGAGTTAAGACTTTACTGTTAAGGGACAGGAATATGTAAAGTCTACATACTTTCGATACAAATGCATTTTCTCCTAATATATTTGACCTATAACTCTGTATCCATGAATTCAAAGACACAGAAAGTTAGCTCTATATTCTAATGCATTAATCACTATTTCTAAAGCTGTATTTAAAAACCAAATGATTTAAAAAGCTTGATAAAAAGTTTGAGTGGTCAACTCTTGGATATAAGTATCCTTGGAGTGTGATTATTTTATACCTTATAATTGAGTTTAGGAAGGGTCAATCTCACCTCTTCAGACTTTAAAACGATTTTGCTTACAAATTACACCATACACTCTCCCATTCTTTGAATGTTTTTATTGATACATTAAGGTCAGAATTATGTGTTTAAAAAACAGAGAAAGACCTGTGAAACAGATGCAAATCACAAAACTTTAGGCTAATTGTTGACTTCTAAGTCTTCACCTACGACACTTTAGGCTAATTGTTGATTTCCAAGTCTTCACCTACGACAGAAAGATTACTTCAATAGCCTCGATCATCTCACTGTTCATGTTTTGAGTCTGTTTTGCATCTCTAATATGGTTCAAGATCTTCTTTCAACAAATCCTTGTGTGCAGAACAAGGCATATGGATCACACAATTCCATCATTGGCAGAATTAAGTGGAATCGTAATCAACACTTCTATTTACTATCTGTGCAACCTTGGGCAAATCAGGCAACTTATATGAGTTTCACTTTTTACATATGCAAAAAGGGGCAGGTATGTTAAGATTACATGGAAAAATAATTCTAAATGTCTACCATAATGTCTTGGTACATAGTACGCCCTAAAAATTAGTGGTGATAAAACTGGATACATGAGTAGAAGTTACAAGAAAGCCTTGGTAGATGTTGATAAAAATTATGAAATTAAATAAGATAATCTAGTGAGTAAAAGGGACTAGATGTAAAATACAGAAAAAAAGAAAATATTCAAAAAGTGGGTATAGTAAGAAGATTATGAGATAGATTTTACAAGAGATAATTAGGTGGGAGATGTTTATAAAAACCATGGAAATAATTTTTAAATAAAAGTATTGGCTGGATATAGGAGGAAGCAACTTGCAAGAGATGTTAAGAGTGGTATAAAGAGAAATCACCTGTAAATTGAAATTTAGTATTATATTCTTATTTGACTATTACAAATGTGCTTGATTTGACAATTACAAGTGATATAATAAATGTACACAACTGCAATGATTATGAGGCTTCCTAAGCGTACTTCTCCTTAACTGTTAAAACAACAAACACATCTGAAGATGGTGATAAGGTAATTATGAGTGCCTGCTCAACACATCTTATACACACTAAGAACTCAATATGGCTCACTGTAATAGGACAACTATATCTTAGACACTATAAGAAAGTGGAAATGGTCATCTGTGCTTTAGTTTCAGTAACAGTGATATTGTTTTCACTTAGGTCTGACTTAGTTTGTTGTGTTGGATTGTAATATAAATTATGTAGAGAGAACACAGAGTGAGTAGGCAGTGAAAAGTTTTTCTAACTTGAATTATACCTATAAAGATGAAAAGACTAAAAGTATGGCATATAAAACTGAACTACACACAGATTAAAAACTAATACTTTAAATTTTAATGTATTTAATTATAAATTTAATAGCCATTAAAAAAAAAACCAGCATTTTATTCACCTTTTGTTTGAAATTTTTTGCCATCCATGGGCTACTAAAATGCAGAACCCCATGCTAGGAACATACAGTACTCGCTCAGCAACAACAAATCCAACAGGAAAGAAAAGGTTTGATGCAGGAATAAATGGTAATGCCATTAAACAAAGTGCCTAGAATGAAACAGAAAACAGCTGATTAAATTTAAAATATTCAGCTTTTATAATTTACTTTGAGTAAATGCATTTGTAGAATACTTTAGATAATACTACAATGAGTAATGAACATAAAGCAATATAGAGGCAGTAATAAACATGAGGATGTACATAAGCAAGATAAACTTTTTCTTTTTTTATTCTAGAATTTACTTGGTTAGACTGACAATATACTTTATGAGTCATTATTTGAAATTATATCCCATATCTTTTTCAGCATTGGAGATATGAAAAGCATAATTAGTAATGCTTAACCTTTCTGTGAGGAATACAACTTTTAGCAAAAGTTGACTACAGACAGAGGTTCACCTAAATTGAAAATTACTTAAAAATAATAGCATTCAACTTACTAGTAAGGAAAAAAATTCTAATGAAAAAATGGGCAGAGAAGATATACAGTAACCAAAAGCTGTATGAAAAATGCCCTATGTCATCAGAGAAACACATACTTAAACTTCAGTGGACTCCCTCCGAGTCAGAATGGCTACTGTCAGAAAGAAAACTGAAAGCAAGTGCTGAGGAGAGCGTGGATAAATGTGAACCAATGCATACTTAATGGAAGTACTGGATTAGTGGCACTATTATGGGCAATGGTATAGAAATATTTAAAACCGAACTATCGTAACCCAGCGATCTAATATATGTATGTATGTATGTATATATATGGAAACCACACACTGTAACATATCTGTACTTCCTTTACCGCACTATGATTCAGAATAGCCAACAAATGAACCCCGCGTGATGGGCAGGAAGATGAACAGATAAAGTAGGGCATATACAAGAAAATCCCTTTTAGCTTTAAAAATTGAAAGAAACTCAAACTGAAGGGCATTTATGTCATATGCCACACATCTGATACTTTCTTTTCTTTTGTATGCGGACTATAAAAAATAGTGATACAAGAAATTGAGAACAGAATGTTGTTTACCAGAATGAGGCAGAAAAGTTTGGAAAGATGTTGGTCAAGGAACATAAACTTTGTTACATAGGAAGAATGAAATAAAAAGAAGAAAAAAAAATAAAACAGCTTACACAGCTAACTTTTGTGCATGTGGTAAGGGACATGCTCATGGGTTTTTCAGCAAAACAAAAATCACAAAGGTTGGTAACAAACAAAAACACTGGTTTCTAGAACATTACTACAAGAAACCAAATGGTATTGGAAACTGAAAGGATGAAGTAAAATATGGCTCCGATAAGACACCAGACTTCTGGCTCTAAACTTAGCAGCAATATCTTATATAATATTCTGCTTTTAAAGATTTTTTAAATGATGTTTTTTTCTTTATGTATGGGTGTTTTGCCTACGTGGGTGTGTGCATGCACATGTGTGCACACACATTGTGCGCACAGAGGATGGAAGAGGGCAGCAGATCCTCTGAAAATGGAGTTACAAAATTCTGTGAACCTCAATGTGGGAGCTGGGAATTGAACCTGGGACCTCCAGAAGGGCACCCAGTGCTTTCAACTGCTGAGCCATCTCTCCAGTTCCAGCTTGTAATTCTAATGGGTCCTGTTTAATGAGAGGTTTATGCTATGTATATAAAAATAAAACTGTCCCTTTAAACCAGTAGCTTTTTATTCTTTAAAAGAATCACTAAGATGTTAGCATTGCATACTGAGAAAAACATAAGTGTCTTTAGATTTCCTGTTCTTCAGAAAATGGGATGACGTGGTTTCTAGATATAAAGCCACCCATGACTAAGCATATAAACAGCACGGGAGGATTTAAGTTCCTTAGTTGAGGACTTCTAGCTATGGATATTTGCTTCTCTATTTTGTTTCCCTGTTAGGATCTCTTGTAGCACAGGGTAGCCTTCATATTGAGTTGTCAAGGATAGCTTTTAACTTCTGATCTTCCTGCCTGCATCTAGGACCTCATGCATGGTAGGCAAGCATGTACTAAGTGAGTTACAGCCCCAGCCCCTTTGCTTTGCTTAATAGGACTTAGTTGAATATGCAACTTAATGCTTCAGTTTCAGAAATGTGAAACTTTCTAAAGGGCTGGGAGAAAAGACTATCTCTTCTTATTATATTTCATTAGTAAAACAGAGATGAAGATGTATATCAACGTATGTGTCTGAAATTTCAGTATTTTTAATAAAAATCAAAACATGAACCATTAAGGGTACTTTTTACTTCTCACTTCCTAGAGCTACATGATTAATAAGCAACCAACTAGGTGTAAAGCTATTTAGATACAGATAGCCCTAAATTTGAGAATCATTAAGAAATAATAACTTGGCTGTCAGAAAAGAATTTTATTTAAAGGATTTATTAGTACTCATTCAGACACAGCATAGGTTAATGACTAAATTACACAGGGAAGGAAAATGACCACTCAGTTAAAGACTACCAACTCTATGTCTTTAATGATTAACGACTTAGAAATACTCATTAATGAAGTAATAATAAATGTATGACAATCTCATTAATTGTGCTTAACCTACAATTTTCTTCTCCTGATAAAATAAAGTCTTTTAAAGAGGGATGTTCTAGGCTGGAGAGACAACTTTGCAGTTAAGAGGACCTGGGATGAGTTCCCAGTATCCTAATGGCCGTTCACCACTACCGTAACTCCAGTCTCAGGGAATCCAGTCCCCTGTTCTGGCCCCTGCAAGCACCAGGCACACAGACGTGGTGCACAGAAATGGAGGGATGTAACATTACCCATACATATAAAAAATTTTTAAAAATCTAAAAAAAAAAAGTATATAAGTGACAAAAGCCAAATATTTTAGATAAATTTTAAACTTAATTCTTTTGTAATTTGAACTATTCAATCACTTTGAGAATACTTCCTTATAAACAAAAACTGGGTCTAATTACTGCTTATATCATTGATAAGTATTAAATATCTTGACGGATACCTAGTATGGAATCTGTCCTTGAGTTCTACTTTCTTGCCCTACTTCTTCAAACATCCTCAGAAAATTTAACATTTAAAAAAAATTAGCATGACTTATATGTAAAATACTATTACACCCATGGGCATAATTTTTCCTTTTTATACATATGAAATATCACATAACTAACAAAAATCCATGTTTACTTCATTGCGGGTTTTTAAAAAAATCTCTCTATCTACCCATCTATGTATCTTTTTTTATTTGCCAAACTTGGATTCTCCCATCTTTCCTTATTCAACTGTCCTTTTAGCACAACTTCAAAGGTAAATATATTCTACCACTTATCTCTGTGTGTGTGTGTGTGTGTGTGTGTGTGTGTGTGTGTGTGTGTGTGTGTGAATTTACTTAAGCAACATTGGACTGTTTAAAAAAGTATGAAGGCTGACAAAGTTAGTTTAGTCATAAACTCAGGGTCACCAGCTTCACATCAATCTCTAAGAGCGCTCAGGGGTTCGACGTTTCCCTGATGAGGTTAAGGCCATTCTCTTGGGTTGCTTTGAAGATTGACGGCTTTTATCAAACTTTTCACCCATGCTTCACCAGGAAACAATTTTTCCTTTTAAGGGAGGGAAAGCTGAGGGTAAGACTAAAATACAAAACAGAAGAAAAAGACCAACTCTCAGATGCCTTTAGTAACCTTACCAACACTCAAGTTAGTGCTCCTCCTCCTCCATGTAACAAACAACCTAAGAATATAAACCCAGTCTCCGCTAGGCCTTCTGTGGCTCCTCTCCAATCTCTCAGTTACCCACTTTCTACGTAAATGTAGTCTCCATCCCTAAGATGAAACATGTCGCCTTGGTAACCTTACATACCGTTTTGTACACTGCATTTTAAATCTCCCTCTTCATTTATGCTTCATGAAGCAATTGTGGGGTATGACTTTTAAAAGTTGGTTACCAGTACTTGTTTTAAAGACAATGTTCCAACTAAATAATTCTGATTTCACAAAGCCAACCCATTAGTGGTTATCTTTGTCTCACAACTCAAATGAAAATGCTTTTTAAATATCAACCAATCATCTCTCTGATATGAACTTGCTCTCATTTTCTTATGTTCCAAACAAACTGCTTCACTGATATTTCATCAAATCCAACACTTTCAAAGAGATCTCACTCTTTCCTAAAATCCTACAATATTTACTTTTTTTTTTTTTAAATCATTCACCTACCCAGATCTTTTTCTTCTCCACATGGGAGTTCTTAGGAACTGAGTGGTAAACTTCTTTTACACTACTCGGTTACATTAACTATTTTCTAGAAGAGAATTAACACTAAAAACTTCACAACATCCAAAGGTAGGAGTTAGCCTCCATGTATAGCCTATCGAGAATTGGCAAAGGCTTCCCCTACCAAACCCTCCACAGGCATCTTTACTTTATCTATGCTTTGGTTTCAAGTAGTACTTCTAGACTAAGGAAAAATTTAAGAGTGGCCTAAGAATTTCCTCTGAACTTCAAACTGCTGTTCAAAAACTCTAGCAGGATGTTTTAAAGATACAAACTCGCATGTTTGAGCATAAAAGTAAATTGATCTTTCTCCTACACTCTGCATTCTTCTAATTTTTTTTTCTACATCTTAGCCACTTGTTGAAAAAGAAATGAGGCCTTATAATTCATCTCATCATA
Organism: Acomys minous; assembly: GCF_964271855.1. Classification (NCBI taxonomy): domain Eukaryota; kingdom Metazoa; phylum Chordata; class Mammalia; order Rodentia; family Muridae; genus Acomys; species Acomys minous. Next base: position 102,741,178 of record NC_140490.1, read on the forward strand.
GTGATTCAAATGTTACCAGGTAAATAGGTTGCAATCATAATTTTATAAGGAACAGATGTTAATCTATTGGTGCTAACCATAAATGATACACTTGTGAAACATTAAAATACTTTCCACCATATATTAAATGCTGAGGAAAATGTTACCTTAAGCAATTAAAAAAGAACAAAGAAAAAGAATTCTTACAAAGTCAGGCTGAAGGAGAATATTAAAAACAAAAGAAAACAAAAAAGAACCACACACAAAGAGATTTGAAATAATCAGAGGTCTCCAGACATAGTCCAACTCAGGGAGTAGTTAAAATTTGTTAATAGAACTTAAGACCTACAGTCGTTTCGGCTGCATATTGCACGGCACCATTCACAATGCCAGGGAAACAAGTACACTCGATTTTTTCAAATGTGTGTAATGTAGTAAGAAAAGAGTAAGAAATGTAAGGAAAGAAAATGAATTACAAAGGGATGCACTGTGATATTCATTTCTATCAAATTAAAATATTCACATCTGCTTTTCATAGCTCAATGTGTATGCTAAAATATAAACTACAAATTAATTATATTAAGTAATAAAAGAATAATGGGTTCATGTATTAGAAATGATCAACAAATCAATATACTTCTAGAAGCATACACTGGATAATTTAAAGATGTTACATGTAACCAACCCAATACAACATTATTTGAAAGACTAAGAGTTCTCACCATTAGGACAGTCTTTGAGGAATCGCCAGGGTATCGGAGACTGAATATTCCCAAAGCCCCCAGGAAACAAAAGAAAGCAAATGTGGCAAGATTCCGGACATCTAGAAATGACTCTATCAGTGGTATTGTTCCCATGGTCCAATCACAGCAGAGCTCTGAGGGGTTCAGTAGCAGCCAAGCATTCACAGGAAGGAGGTAGTTAAAAGTTAGCTGTCGGGTAGGGGTTGGGCTTACAGCAGCTGGATTATCAAACCTGCATGAACACAACAACAACAACAAAGACATTTAAACAGAACTTCTGTTTTCTCCCAGTGTTGAGGACTGAAACCATAACACTGAATAAGGCGCTAGCACTCTACTAGTAATTTACATCAACCATTTTTTCTTGAGACAAGATTATTTCTTATATAACTCATGCTAACCTTGAACTCAGAACCCTGCTGCCTAAGTTTTCAAGTATGGCAATTATGTGTGTATGCATTACATAAATAGCAAACTACAGCTCCAAGTTTAAATGTTCTTGACTTTAATTTTTTTTTTTTTAATTATGGAGGCAGAGAGAAAGAGAGGGGGAAAGGAGAGGGAGAAGGAGAATCACCATGAGTGAGGGCATGTGCATGACACTAACACACACGGGGAGGTTAGAGGACAGCTGTGGGACTCGGTTCCTTCTTTCTGTCATGTGGCTTCCTGAGAATTGACCTCTGGTTCAGTTTTGGTAGCAACTGCCTTTACCCACTGAGCAACCTCAGCAGCCCCAAATCCCACACTCAAATGCAAATATATAAATATATAAACAAAACACAAAGTTACTTCATGTGCAATACTGTTAAACAAAAGAATAAATATACAGGGGATCAGCAGTTATAAGCACCTGTTGCTCCTGTAGAGATCTAAGTTTGATTCTCAGCGCCCACGTTGGGCAGCTTTCCACTGCCCGCAACTCCAAGTCCGGGGCATCTAACATCAAACAGGCCGTATGGTGCACATACGACACACACATACACATAGTAAAACTAAATTTTTGGTTTTTAATAAAAATATATTATAGGTACCTCAGAATCTTGTTGTCTAATTAAAAATCTAAACAAAGGGGCCGGGCGTGGTGGCGCACACCTTTAATCCCAGCACTCGGGAGGCAGAGGCAGGCAGATTGCTGTGAGTTCGAGGCCAGCCTGGTCTACAAAGCGAGTCTAGGACAGCCAAGACTACACAGAAAAACCCTGTCTCGAAAAACCAAAACCAAACCAAAACAAAACAAACAAACAAAAAAACTAAAAAACAAAAAAACAAAACAAAACAAAAATCTAAACAAAACTACCTAACCTAATAAAATGTCTAGGTAAGAGAAATGGTAGTTATGGAGAACTGCTAGAAGAGAAATCAACACTAAAAATACCATAACTTAATACAAAAAAATTATTTTAAATTATTTCAAAGATAAACATTCCAAGCAAACATATATACCCAAAAAAGCCTATGCAACTTGCACAGAGATTAGATTAGCTCTTTGGAATATAAACATAGAATAGATAAGACAAAGAGAAAATACAATGGAGATTAATGTGCTACATTAATAGCAAACAGTTAACTTCTGAACAGACAATTGATAGGGGTTTTAAAAAGCCTATTTCATAGCAATAAAGAGATTAATTCATCACAATGTCACAACAATCTTAAATGTTTAATAATGGAGCTTGCAATACCACACGAACTGCAAAGAGAAACAGACAGATTTACAAGTCTAGCCAGAGGCTTGAACATTTCTCTCTCAGCCAATTAAGCAGACACAAATCACTCGGAATATGAACACTGCACTAGGCTGATCTTTGCTGTGGAGGTTTCATGCACAACTATAAACATATATGCAGAAGTAATCCATATGTTTATTTATGAGTAGTATATGTAGCTTTTAAAATGTACTGACATCTCAGTAAAGCTGTTGAAAATTTAAGCATAAACTAAAGACCTACTGGAACACTTATTATGACCGAGAATCTTAAGTCAAAAACCACAGAATGTAAAAGAGCTAAGAGGAGGATTTGCATACCTCGTAAACACTGGGAGTTGGGACTGAATCACCTGGACTCTAATCACAACAAGCAACAATGTACTGAACATCAAGACAATGAGCTTTATCAATGTCTGCAGCATAGAGAAGGGAATACTTCCTTTTCCACGGAGGAACTGGCCAGCAACTGTACATAATAATGGCAAAGTATACTACGAGAGAGAAAACTGTTTCAGTAACAAATACCAAAGCACACTTTCAGTAGTTCTAAACATATAATTAGAAACAAAGAAAATCTGTAAAATGAAGTAGCACAGGTTATAGAATTGATAAAGAATGAGACTAATCTTGATAACTTTGGCAAATACTGAGCTGGATTGGAACAGAATCACTGGAACTTCCACAAATTGTCAAAGGTTCTAGTGCTTAAAAATGAAGGTGACATAACCAATCTAACTATTTCGTTGGTAGGTAACAGAACAAAATATATTTGTTCCTTTCATTATAATAAGCAAAGTGTTCTGTATGTAATGACATATATAGAGTATACAGTTATTAAAATCTGATTTAGCTAGGGCAAAAGAGAAAATGAAAATTTGCATTTTTCCTTACCCCTTGGGCCACAAATACTTCATATATACAACAAATTCCGACAACTGTTATTCCTTGTTCTTTACACAAGGTTGCGACAGCCACTAAAAGCACTGTCAATGCAATCGGGGTCCACACTACAATTTAAGAATAGAGAAAATAAATTCATACAAAATCTTATGATGTGTCAAAGTATACTTTAAATATTCCTGAAACTATCATTATTTTTTTTATTTCTTTTTGCATAATAAAATCTATGTTCAAATTATGTACTTTTTTAAAAAATACTAACAATGTTACATGTCAGTTGCTAAAACACAACAATAAAAGCAATCCCCAAATGTTACCTTAGTTAAGATGCACTTAAAACAACAGACTTATTTGATCAAGTTTCATAACTACAGTAAAAGAAAGTTAGGTAGATATTTACCTATGGAATTATCTGGTCCTTTTGATTTAGTATATGACAAAAATGCAGCTAGAAAAAAGACAGATGACAAGAGTTCAGCTCTTCCTACAACGCCTGTTACCTAGAAAAAGAAAAACAGGCCATTCATATTAACGCAGTCTCCTCAAAATTTAGGAAGTGTAATAATAACAGCTTAAACCTTAAAACCTAAATTTTTCAAGGGCAGATTTTTTTTTGTTTGTTTGTTTTATTAACACCTGAGTGCCCTTATGTGGTGATCTTAGGTATCGCTCATAAATGAAAACCTAGCAGTGATCTTTGCAAAATATACTAGTTTCTGTGTATTCTTTACCAACTTTCCTATGATTATAACATATTATGTAAATAACAACACAATATCTACCTATATTCTTTAAAGCTCTATGTATTCTTGCACTAATTTTTTAACATGAGTGTTTTAAAATATGAAGTTATACATTTGTTGATCTACAAACTAATGAAGATAAGAAATTTAAAATTTCTTTTAATTAAAAGAACACAAAACTCACAAAGCCAGAATGTACAACCTAAATCAATTTGTCTCTTTTGTACATGAATAGAAAAACTTGGCTGGGTTCACACAATTCCAGAATAGCAAGAGAGATATAATCATTCTGCTATGCTTAGAAAGAAATGCTTACATGTACATACACCGCATGCGTGCACGTGTGTGTGTGTGAATACATGTAATCTATATCTTGATACATTTTCCCTCTGTGTGTATACTTCTTAGCACATGTGTACGGTCAAAGGCCAATGCTGGATGCCTTCTTCCATTGCTCTGTAGTTTATTTCTTTTTTAAAAGATTTATTTTTATTTTATATGCATAAGTGCTCACATGTTTTAAGTGCACTATGTACGCCTAGTGCCTGAAGAGGGCAAAGGAAAGTGCTATGTCTTCTGGCACTGGAATTACTGAAGGTTTATGCTGCCATATGGTTGCTAAGAACCAAACCTGGGTTTTCTGCAAATGCAACAACTGCTATTAAACAATGAACTCTTTTCAAATTCCTTTACCTTGCTTTTTGGAGAAAGGTTTTTCAACAAACCCAACGGAGGGCTAGTCCAAGTCAGGGCTGCTCCTGACTCTCCTTTCTTACTGTGGGATTATGAGTGTTTGCCACTACACTTGGCTTTTTCATAAGTGTTGGGAATACAAACTCAAGTGTGCACGCTTGTGAGGAGATCACTTTACCTACGCCTACATTCTTGAATGAACAGTATATTTCAAAACTTTAAAATTTTATATAACGGTAAGATGGATTTTGTGCATGGGAAAGAGTAAGACTACACTAAATTAGAAATACTTAAATGCTTAAGATTTTTTAAAAAAATCATAGAGTTTTACTTACTGCTTCTGTATGGATTGGGTGCACTGCAAAAAGCAGAGCAGCAATCACACTGCTCCTCTGGTCCAGAAAAAGTTTGCAGACTTTAAGAAATATCACACTAACAATAGCATGAAAAATTGTATTCAGGAGATGATAAGACATTGGTTTGAGCTCACTAAGTAGATAATTTAAGCGAAATGTCAATACTGTTAAGGGCCTGTATGACTTGTGGCTTCTCTCCTAAAAGGAAAAACAACCACTGGTTATTAAAATACCTTGGAGCTTCCGGTTACAGAAAGTAGTCATTGCTTTGATTATTAAGATAATGATCAGAGAATTACACACACTAAAAACTATGCTTGTCCACATTTAAAGCATCTCCTTTGGGGGAATGGGGCCATGTCATAGACGATACATAAAGAAACAGACCGTGCAGAATCCTACAAACTAAGTTTCAAAACAGTTTACCCAAAGGTATCATTCATTTTTATATGACAGGGAAATGATTTACCATCTAAAAATTGTAGTTTATTTCACACAGCTAAAGAATGACAGATCTAATATAAAATCTAGTCTATAGGGTCCCAAGCTGAAAGGCTTTGATCCTAAATAAGTTAGCACTGACTTTCAAAATGATTTTATGTAAACATTTCTTACAGCAGAAATAGGCAATATATAATTACCTTTAAAATCTGATCTACTTATATTTGACTTACCATGCTTCAATGATTAAATTTATCAGTCAATTCGGTTACCTGACTCACAGAAAAGAAAAACAGCAGAAAGAGACCTGTGTAACACTGGTTGCCGTCCCTACATATACATATTATCCTTATATATTAATACTACTTTTAGAAAATTCAATCAAGGTACATTGCCAATGAGACAAATCCTGCTTTTAAGATAAGGGAGTTATAGGACACAGACACAACCATAGCTGCATTAACTTTTAAGGGGAAAGTAATTATTTTTTAAATATTTGAAAAAAAATCTGGAAATTGATTCTGTTTTTTCTTTTTCTTTTTGGTTTTTTGATACAGGGTTTCTCTGTGTAGCCTTAGCTGTCCTAGACTAGCTTTGTAGACCAGGCTGGCCTCCATCTCACAGCGATCCGCCTGCCTCTGCCTCCTGAGTGCTGGGATTAGAGGCGTGCGCCACCACGACCGGCCTGAAATTAGATTTTCTTAAAGCTCTCACTATTTGTACTGAATCCTGTTTATAGTGAATCTCCAAGAATCCTTTTGAGGCTGTGTTGGCTACTATTGGAATACTGGTTAGTTAGCAATTTAATATCTCTCTAAGTATACTGACTTAATTGATGAGTATTAAACTGTATTTGTTGTTTAAAGGTAAGTGAATTATACTTATATTTGTTTATGGTTATTAAAAATTATGTGTTGAATAAAATAGTAATTATTTACCTCAGACATAGGAGTTCCCCAGAAGTCATTCTGAAACAAAGTTTTTATAGGAGTGGATGGATGCAGGTCCTTATTGTCCAGTATTGCTGAAACATCATCAAAAACGAACCCACAGAACAGGCTGTTCCAGTAGCAGGCAGCAACTACACCGACTATTAGCGTCACTTCTTTCAAATTAATATCAGCCATTTTTCCCTCAAGCATTGATAAGCCAAACTGGAAAAACATGCAAGGTAAAAATGAAATAACCAATATCTTCCTACAAATAATTACAATTTTAGTGTTAAATAATACTTAGAATAAAGACTGTACATTAATGCTTCCAGGCCGTTATGAACAGTGGCTTATGTTATAGGACGCATGATCCGCCTACTTCCGAAAAGCTGTTCCTCTGAATACTGTAGTTGGGATGAGATATTCAGCACACAAAGCTTTGGGGGACATTTCATATCAAAGTTACAAAACGTGTAAAGCAGTGACAAAGGAATTACGAAGAATGATAGCCATCCCATGTCGGAAAGTTTCTGAATAATGTCAAGAAGCTATAATACCCAATGCATTTAAACAGAGAGCAATGAAGAACCAGTGCTATGTAAATTCTGCACATGCATGCACACAAGCACGCACACAAGCACGTACACATGCATGCACACATGCACGCACACACATACAGACAAATAACTTGTAATCAGGTAGATTTTTAAAAATTCATAATGAATTTTTAAAAAAAAAAAGTGTTACAAAAGGTCAAAAGCCTCTCATTATAAAAAGCCTTAGATGTAGATTGGCTAAGACCATTTACTTGAAAATGTGGTGAAAATGTGCTCTTTCATTAACTGTTTTAATAATGCATACATTTAATAGAAGATTAATTAATTTGACATATTGTAAATTGACATACTAGTTCCATAATTATAATTTAAAAGTTCTGTGATAATGTGCAATACAAAATAGTAACTAATTTATATACGGGTTATAAAAGCTGAGAATTTACATATGAATTATAAAAGCTGAGAGATGCTAGTTTTGAGTTTAATTTATTAGCTTTATGAAAGTGAGAGGTTGTCATACAATACATGTCACTGCAATTGACAGAATACATTCTGAATAGTGGGGCTTTGGGATTAAATAACCTGGTGAGTTAGCTATTATAGTTTGTGTCAATATACTCCAGAACAATCACACAGTGACACTGGTTTAATTATACACTTTAGGAACACATCCCCATCATTAAATGACACATAATTATCCTGCCAATGTTTGGCTTAAATTAGGCGTCTCATTTAAGTAATTATTATAGATGAAGACATTCAAATTGAAAAAGCAGTTTTAAATTAAAACTATTTAACCAAGGTTTTTCTTTTTATGGGTGTTTTTATTAATTTTGTTGTCCTCCAATTTCATTTATATAATATTTTAATTACTCTGATGTGCACTCAATCTCCCTTCCAGACCTTAGTTCTTCTTCCTCCCTATAAATCTGGTTCCCATATTCATGTACTTTTCCTTTTCCTTTTAAAGAGAGCAAATATAGATTTATTCAGAAAAAGTGAGAAAGAACTACTAAGAGCAGGGAAGGCTTAAAGAAAGACTATCCCTAAGTTTTAAATGTTTCTGATTAAAGAGTTTAGTCTTTTTGAGTTATTTTTATTTATTTTTTTGAGACAGGATTTCTCTGTGTAGTCCTGACTGTCCTGGACTTGCTTTGTAGACCAAACTAGCCTTGAAATCACAAAGATCTTCCTGCCTCTGCCACCAGAGTGCTGGGATTAAAGGAGTGTGCACCACCAAGCCTAGCTTGAGCTTTTGTTTTTGTTTTTTGTTTTTTAAATGACCTTTTATCATAAGCAAAGTAAGATTTTTAGTTTCTACATATTAGTGACTATAGAGTATGAAGTGTTAGTTTAATAAAGTTAAATAGAATCATGGCATCTAAATAGTCAGGCGACTTTAAAAATTAAAGTACTTTTTAAGCTACATAAGTTCAACTCAGTAATTATAATGTTCAGTTCTAATGTAACCATCAAAACTCTGAACCTGACTTTGAACTGCCCTCCTCCCTAGGCTCAGGCTCACTGCACATGTGTGGGATATGATCTGCCCTCCTTCATGTAGATACAATACTTCAAATAGCTGCTGAACCATGTGCATGCGCACACACACACACTTGTTTTGTTAACGCTAATGATAAGGAGAAATAAAGAGACAAGAACACAAAGCTGCTTACTTGACAGATTCAGCTATCACGGGTGTTTGTGGGTTCTCTGAAGAACAAAACCCCTCATGGGAGCAGGGAACGTAGCTCAGTAGCAGAGTGCTTGGTTACCGTATAATATGCTTTGTGTGTGTGTGCGTGTGTTAAAAGACCTTATTATGTAGGCGAGTTTATTTAACTCAGGCCTTCTGCTTCAGCTTCTTGTCTGGGATTATAGTCAAGCACAATTATGTCTGTCTTTCCCTTTACTTAAAAGAAAAAAATAAATGTCATCAAGTGAGACCTGTAAAAAAAAAAGCAGTGTAGTTACCCAGGGGCTAGCAGGAGAGTGTTTCGAGACTTCCCAACGGTGTGTGCCATGAAAGAGAGAATTAGTCCTAATCCAGGTCCCGAGTGCAGGTGTGACTTTGCTCAAGGTCTCCTGCAGGGCAGAGCTGGTGAAAGGGTCCCTACCCAGGACTCCTTCCTAGACAACATTCACTGAGGGCATTAACACACATACGCTGGCATGCAAATAAGCAAATGGGATGCCCAACTTGTTTGCTTATGAAAAAGAGATCTGAGCATACACACACACACACACACACACACACACACACAATCCAACTGTAATCAAAGGTCACTCATAAGCTGTATTATAGATATAACTTCAATTCCTTCAACAAAATTATATTAAGAGCTTCTTGGGGTAATGTGGAAAGATGAAGTTATAGGACAAAGCTATGACTCTGGGGATATTAGCCAAGGAAAGTCCTGCCAGTTCTGTTTCCGGGGAAATCAATAAAGCCACTCAGACCCTCTCTACAGCCTTCTCTATTTATTACTCTCTTGAAATTTATAGAACTTGTATGTAAAAAGTCTGTGTTTACACTGATTAATACTTATCCTCCTAGCCTCCTCATGCTAAGGAGGAGCAAGTCTCTGCTTGTACATGCGTTCCTCTACCTGAACGTGGCGTTCCTGCTGAGGAAAAAAAAAAATCTTGAAAAGCACCGTCACTATACATTAGCTAATCAATTAATTATGGCCATGGATTATTTTAGAAACTAGAGCAGTAAGCTTCTTGAGAAGTCAGCAAAAGATGGGTAATGAACTTAAATTCTTTCGTACAGAGCGCTGAGGTAACAATTGCAAAAGGCAGGGCTTTCTCACAAAGTGATTTTGGTTAGATAAAAACTGTTCATACAAGCCCAAGCTGAGTAAAACACAGGTCCAGGCAAGTGCTCCTGCAACAAGGCTATTTACGAAACTGTCACATAAAGCTAGCTCTTGGGAGGATTTGACAAATGAAGAAACTCTAATAAAAAATTATCTCAGCCTTTTAAAAATTATACAGCAAGTTGCAGAAACAGAACTTTAGTTAAATGTCCTAGACTCGTAGTTAAAGTACATATATAAAGACCTGGGTCACAAAATAATTTGTTTTCTGCTGTGCTCTTAGGCCAATCACAGGGTATTAGCTCAAAAATACTGTTGAGATTATGGAATTTAAGAAATATTATACTTTAGTTATGTTTGTCACTGAAATCTACACTCATAGCCTCGTCAGTTATCTTCTCTGAACTTATTCTCACTCTGAAAAGAATAAAACTTATCAGCAGGATATGAACACTCTACACTACAAGTACGAACAAGGAGGGAAACAGGTACAAAGACCAATGCAAAGGACACAAAGCTAGTAAACGAGGAATAGAAGTAAAGCCTGTAATAAAAAGTCAAGAGAAAAACTCAAGGGGCTGAGATTAAAAACATTTTGGGGGTGCGTGCTCGAGACAGGGTTTCTCTTTGTGTACCTCTCGCTGTTCTGAAACTTACTCTGTAGACTAGGCTGGCCTCCAACCCACAATGGTAAACTTGCCTCTTCCTCTCAAGATCTGGGATTAAAGGTATGTGCCACCACTGCCCTCAAATGCTTAATATTTTAGACCAGTGAACATATTATGACGTGCGCTCAATAAATTGTTTCATCTCGTAATGATTTTGACAAAGTGAACACAACAATTCATATTCTTGAATAAATGAAATTAGAAAATTAAAATATGCAAAATACAATTACAATTTAACATCAAACTTTAAAACAGTAAGACTGAAGTGCCTATTCAGTACTGATTAAGCTGTTCAGTACTGATTTCTAGAATGGCTGAATGTGTTCATCACATAAAATGAGGAAACAGTATTCAGCCTCTCCAAGCTCCAATCTCTTAGCTGAAGAATGAGGACAATGTAAACACTCATTTTGTTGTACCTCTATCAAGAATAATTCAGAAATTCAGCAGTGTTTGGAAAGAAGCAAGCACAGGAAGAAATAGGTCTTACAAATTCGATCTCTTTTAAAATCTGTTTCAAATATCATTTTTTTTCTTTAGCTATTTCTTGTTTTTCTCAACCACACGACTAAGTACAGAAATCTTTTCAAAAGGAAAATTTAACTGTCTATAGTTTTTTTTTTTAAACACACCCCCACCACCCCCCACCCCACCCACCACCCCCCCAGACGCACTGTTTCAATGGAAGCCTACAGCTTCCTAAGTTACATGCTGGTGTAGAATAACTACGGGATGGGCAAAAGTTGCCCAAATCAAACGGTAAACAGCCAAGAAGGCGCTTTCGCCTATGAGTCCGCCCTGGTACCCAGCAAATGACAGCAAATGCCTGCGCCTGGCAGGGCCATCCGCTCTCCCTCCTGCAGGTCTAGACGCGCGCGAGCCTCCCTTTTCTTCGGCCTTCACCCCACACTTTTCAACCTAAATAAGCACTACAGTCCGCAAGCTGCTGCAAGGGGCGGGCGAGCCGAGAGGCTGCCATGCCTCCGACCCCCCATCTTGGTGCTCCCCTCACCCCTGATCAAGATCTCGGAGGGCTCGGGGGATGGGGGGGGGGGGACGCTCCACTTCACCAGATACCAAGGAAGCTGGAAACTTTTATTTACTCCCTTCTTACGGAAGTCACTGCCTGGGAGCCTCCAGCACACACCTGAGCAGGAGGAGGAGTCCTCCTCGCCTCTGCAAGATCCGCCGGCCCTTCAGCCCCAAGCTAGAGAATCTTAAATCGTACGTGCTCCCGGAGCTCCTCCCGGCCGCTGACTTGACCCCGCGACCTCACCTGAGGGCGGACCCGCTAGGGGATGGTTAGGGAAGCCTCTGGAACAGTGGACAGGAGAGGGACACTGCAGAAAACACTGTCATGGTCCTCAACGCTTGCGCTCCGGGGCGGCCGCTCCTCCCGCCTCTTGCTCCTTCCTTAGCTTCTCCCGGGGCCGCCCGCAGCCTCGCGCATTGCACGCCGGGACCCCGCTGCACACTCTCTCTCCGAGACTTCTAGTCCCACTATGCACAGCCGCGAAGCCGAACTGCACTCTGGGAGGTGGAGTCCCTTTTTCCTCTCCGCCCTCCTCCATAATAACAAGGCCCCGGAGGGGAAATCATAGCCGTAAAGCATGTTCCACGGTCGTGAAATGTAGTCGTCCCCTAATATCCGGGGGCCTAGTTCCGGTCTGGGCTGGCTGGGCGGAGAGAGTCGTGTCGCCTAGCAGCGAGGGCCGCTTTCGGCTGGTTCGGGAAGAGTTGGCGGGAGCCTGAGTGCGCGAGGACAGCTCCGCGCGGGGGAGAGAGGTCCGGGCGGTGGCGGAACCCGGAGGTGGTCGCTGTAGATGAGTGACTCGCCGCCAGCAGCAAGCCTTGGTTTAGGTGGGTTGACCGTTGTGAGCCGGAGCAGCTTAAGAGGCTCGTAATCCCAAGGGGCGCCCGCAGCAGCCTGCCTACCCGGCCCTCCCAGCCCCCCCCGTCCGCAGGGCCTCGGCCTCATACCCCGCTCACTTCGTAGGGTCCAGTCTTTGTTTGTACACTTTTTTAAAAAAAAATCTTCTCGTCCCTTCTCTAAGGAGTCCGAGGCCGTTCTCAAATTTCCAAACATCCCGGGAGTTGGTAACGTCATTGATGGTTGGAGACTTGGAAGAGGGGAGACTCGGGTCCTAGCTCCGACTTCATTTTAGCAAAGAAATCATTATTTAGCTTGTTCGTTTATCGCACAGTCGGCGCCAGGTGAACTGATTCTCATCAAGGTTATTTACAGCCTCTGCATCTGTTTTCCTGTTCTGGGGCCGTTAACTCTTTGTCCGCCCATAGAGACTAATAATGTAAACACTGCAATGCCATTTTTTTTTCCCCCTTGAAAATGCAAAAAAATCCATCTGCTTTGTTGTAGGAGCTGGAAGATAGTGAAAGACCTCAAGATGCCTCCTAATATAAACTGGAAAGAATTATTCAAAGTTGATCCAGATGACCTGCCACGGCAAGAAGAGTTGGCAGATAATTTACTGATTTCCTTATCCAAGGTGCTTAATTTTGTACACAGATACTTACAATGTGGTTAATTGAAATTGCTTATTGAAATAATTGAATGCTACAACTGGATGAGTGCTTTTATTTGTATGTACATGGTATGAAATAGTATATATATATATATATATATATATATATATATATATATATATATTGTTTGTTTCCTTATTAGGTGGAAGTAAGTGAACTAAAAGATGAAGGTCAAGAAAATGTGATACATCTTTTCAGAATTACTCAGTCACTAATGAAGGTTTGTATGCAGGAGATATTTAGCTAACAGTAAAGGAGATGTAAGAATTTATTCCTATATAAACTAATCTTTATTGAAGTATTTGGAATGCCTATGTCACCCATCAAAAATGGGTTCTTTAAGTGTGGGGTTTAGAGAGTGTTGGTTGTACTATGTATAGTAAATCTGGTTCTTATTCTAAAAATCCTAAAAAAAGTATACAGGAAAAATTTATTTTTTAAGAATAACGAAGAAATGCAATCAGAGGTTCAAATAAAAATGGAAAATGTTTTCTTAGAAGCTAATAGTTAAATGGTAAGAGGAATTACCATTTTATTAAGGTAAATATACACAGAAAATTTGTTGTAGGCTTTAGACAAACAGTCTTTGAGTTCGGGATATAATGTCCAAGGGTTTGAGGGTGTTTTGTTTTGTTTTGTATTTATAAATATTTATTTATTAAGTATATAATGTTCTGCCTGCATGTATGCCTGCACACCAGAAGAGGGCACCAGATCTCTTTATAGATGATTTGTGAGCCACCATGAGGTTTCTGGGAATTGAACTCAGGACCTTTGGAAGAGCAGGCAGTGCTCTTAAACTCTAAACCATCTCTCCAGCCCCCTTGAGGGTATATTTTTATTATCAGCAACTTAGAATGGAATAAAGGTTTTTTTTGAATCATAATTGTAGATACAGAAATGTGCTTCTGAAGGCAAAATGAGATGTGTTGTGTAGTACAGATTGGAGAGGATCAGCCCTAATTGTAAGAAGCAGTTATTAAAATTATGTAAAAAAATATACAATTAGAATAGAAAAAAAGATAATGAAAAGCCTTTAAAATAGTGGCTATGAAGTTTAAAGGAAAAATCAGAGATGATTCAAAGTCTTGTCATTCTAGAATTTACCGACTTGTTTCTGTATGTCAACTAAAGACTGAGATAGCAAATGAAACGCAATTTGTGTTTTTATTGTATTGCAGTTTAAACAATACAGATTTCCCCCCTCTCATTTTAACATAGATGAAAGCTCAAGAAGTAGAGCTAGCCTTGGAGGAAGTTGAAAAGGCTGGAGAAGAACAAGCAAAATTTGGTAAATGTCTTGGGGGAAAAAATACTGTGATTCTATTACTTATCAGTCAGTACAAAATTTATCATATTCTTCAAAATATATATTCAACTCATATTGAAAGATGCTGTATTCTTGCACAGATCCAAGGACTGACCTGACTGATGTGGTAAGGGGATGAAGAAAATATAGACACACAGGAAAGTTTGGTTCAGGTGGGCAGGACTCTGTGATGGAGAGGAACCACAGCACCACAGTGTCTTTATGATATACCCGTGAACAGAGGGGCGGAGTCGTTGCATAGCTGAAGATGAAGTTGAGTGATTGGATGTAATAAGGGAGGAGGCAGGCCTTCTGGTATGCAGTTGAACAAGGAATGGAGTAGTGTCTGTAGGGGAGCCATAAACATTGTGGATGAAAGCTACGGTGGATATTGTCTGTACATGCTTTCAACAGCGCCACTCAGAATAGGAGGGAAGCTTTGCCATCTCCCTGGACCTAACCCAGGAATCGTCTCACCATTTGCCATAGGCCTGAGGCTTTGGAGTTCCTGACGGCTTTGTCTGTGTCAGTAGCACATAGTGACACAGGATGCCATCCACTCAGGTCTTCCTCTGCTGTCTACATCAGGACATTTCTAGAATGCTTATTCCATGGATTTACTATATGATAATTTCTTTGACATTATCTTATAAAAGGATGGAATCTTTTACAGAGAACTGTAGTATTTTATTGAAATTCATTTAAAATCTAATTACGTGAAATTTAACCAATTGAAGCATCTGTGTTTTGTTTGTTTTTTAAACAGAGAATCAATTAAAGACAAAAGTCATGAAACTGGAAAACGAACTGGAGGTATGTCTTTTGTATCTCCTTGACTATAGTTGTCATTAAGTGCGTTATCTTAAATTATTTTCAATTTTTTCTATTCCTGGGTTGAAAAATACAAGGATAATACTGTGTTCAAGAGTACTCATTATACAGAATGTATTCTTGTGTTTTGATTTCTAAGAATTAAGCATCAAAATAAAAGCAGTTAATATCTGAGTGGAGCTGTCAGTCTGGGAAAGCATACAGAAGGTTCAGTAGTAACTGAGGTGAAGGAATGTGGAAACAACACAGACTGAGATTCTGAAAAGGTAGGAAGGGATGTGAGAGAAAAGGATCAGCTTTGAAAGGGAGAGGCAGGGACACGTGCTTGGGAGTTTAGTGCTTACGAGTTGAGAGACTGGAAATGAGATCATCTGTAAGACTAACGAATAGAAGACAGTGTGGCCAAGATTGAAGAGTCAGATAAACTTTAAAATATGGTACAGACAGGACTGAAGAGTGAGGGCTGCTGGAGAGTGAGACTGGAGTTCTAATCTTCAGTACTTTGACGTAATTGTCACATTTCCTGCCGCATTACTAGCTTCTGGAAAAATGTAAAGTCAGCACAGGTGAAGCTGCAGAGGACGGTGGGAGAGTGGCGTGATTGGTGGCTTGGAGGCTGCAGGATGGGGGAGACCTAAGAGAACACTGACACCTTTTCTTGATCATAAAAGAGCGAACAACTTCCTGTTAAGGACATTCCAAGGGACTCAGTACACTAAAAGAACCTAATTGCAGCTTTCCAAGAAAACACAGAAGGGTTTAGTTAAAAGCAGAAGCCCAGGATGTAGAATATGTACCTTGGAAGATGTTTC
Source organism: Acomys minous (assembly GCF_964271855.1). NCBI lineage: Eukaryota > Metazoa > Chordata > Mammalia > Rodentia > Muridae > Acomys > Acomys minous. The sequence continues at coordinate 102,757,219 of NC_140490.1, forward strand.
TGGTGCGCACGGCGTGAGGCATACTGACGCAGAGAGGCCTGAGAGGCCTTTGAGTAAGAGGCACGTAGGCAAGTAGCAGGGCACGGCGGGGCATGGTCACCGTGAGGCAAGGTTGATGGCTATTGAGTCAGGGGTCTGAGCTATGGTCCATTCGACAGGAATATGGAGAAAAATGAATTAAAATGCCTGGAAAGTTTTAAAGCGATCCTATCTTGGCTTTCTTATAGTGTAGTACTAGCCAGCTATAGTGCTTTGCATTAGCAGTTGTTAAAACAATTCACGTGGCCATGTAGCTTTGGAAATAGCAATGATGGATGTACGGAGACTGTGTCTGTTATACTACAAGGTAGTGTGTGTTCTAACTTATTTGTGGCATCAGAGAAAGGGAAGAACAAGAGCCCCGAGCGGGCTTTAGGTCACCTTAGACTCAGGAGCAGCCTTTGTAGTTCACAGCCTTTAGACTCATAGCCTTTGCTGTTTAGTCAGTACCTATGTCTAGTGACAGTGACAGAGCCTGCAGTCGATTCTTCATGGGGCCTGGTGGTTCAGGAAAGCTCATGGACTGATGAGTAAAGACTAAAGTTCAGGTTTGCTTCGTAGTTATATTTGTCTTATATGAAGCAGTCTTAAATTTACCTCTCGACTGCACTCTTCCCTTCCCCAAGTCGTTGCCGAGCCTGCCCTCCCCACTCACCCAGCTCGTGGTTTTAAGGTGCTTGCAGGTCTGCTTTTCCATGTCTGAATTGCAAGCACAATGAAAACTTAAAGTGGAGTAATACTTAATTTTGATAAAAATTAATTCTTGGCTTGTGACTTTAAGATGGCTCAGCATTCTGCAGGTGGACGTGATACTCGGTTTTTACGTGATGAAATTCGCCAACTTGAAAAGCAATTGGAACAAAAGGATAGAGAATTAGAGGATATGGAAAAAGAGTTGGATAAAGAAAAGAAGGTTAATGAACAAGTAAGACACATTCCTCCCAATGAATCTTAATTGTGTAAGATAATTCCACATGGCTAATCTTACTTTTTGTAACTACCTTGGGTAGCAGTTCTTGGTTATGTGTTATAATTGGGGAATAATGTGCACATAGCTAATTTTTATAGCTGTGTTCATTTTGTCATCCCATTTAAAAAATATAATGGAATTACCTGCTTTTAATGATGTGACTTGGAAAGTAATTCTTTAATTTTATAGTATGTTTTACTGGGGACATTACATTGACTTTGGTTTGGTCTTGAACATTGATATGAAGAAATGAATTTCTTATTCATAAGCAACAAGTGATTTTTCTTACTTTCAAGTTATCTTGGTGAGTTAAAAATGACTTAATAAATTTTAATGTGGTAGAACTTGAAAATGTGAATACATGGCCTGTTAAACTTCTTCAACTGCTATGGTATAAATTCCTTTTTTTTTTTTTTTTTTTTTTGCCTTTAACCAATCATTATTACAACACAACCAAAACTTTGCTGTGTAGTGCAAAGTTTCTAGTCTAATAAATACAGCATAGGGATAATATGGTACTCTGTGGAGGATCAGGAGGTAAGACTGTGTTGAGACATGCTCTGCAGGGGTGTTTAAACCAGTCTGGATGGCCAACGTGTAAAGCATAAACTTGAGTCTGGAAGTAGCATTAAGTATGGCTATAGAGAGTAAAATGTGTGTATGTATCTTGTCAATGAATAGAACACTCTGGACGCATCATCTACTAAGACTAGAGGTAAGAAATATTGAGGAGCTACAATTATTATTATTATTATTATTATTATTAATTTTTTTTTTTTTTGGTTTTTCGAGTCAGGGTCTCTCTGCGTAGCCTTGGCTGTCCTGGACTCACTCTGTAGACCAGGCTGGCCTCGAACTCACAGCGATCCGCCAGTCTCTGCCTCCCAAGTGCTGGGATTAAAGGCGTGTGCCACCACGCCCGGCTACAATTATTTGCTTGACTGAAATAAAGAAAAAAAAAAGAGTTTTCACCATTTGCCAGGTACTTTGTCTGTACTACTTTACCATTCCTTATTTGATACTCACCGTGTGTGAGAGTGGGATCATTTCTGATAGGGTACAAGTGGAGAAATGAAGAACATAGAAAGAATAAGTAAGTGTCCGTTGTTGCAGCTACGAATTGATAGTGAGGACTTGAATACGACAGTCCCACTCAAGAACGGGCTGTCAGTCACTCGCCTAGCCTACCTTCCCAGCTTTAATACTCAGGGACTCCTGGGAAAGGACAGGCTGTGAGGAATTCTAACGAATGAGAACAGTGTTTGAACCTAAGGGTATATCAGATTAGTGCTTCTAGAGCTTACTCTGCATTGTGGAGAGAGGACTGGAGAGAGAGGGTCAGCATTAGTGAGGGATCATGTGTATTAATTCAGACAAGTGCTAGTGGTGGCCTACTTAAGGGAGTTACTGATGGGACTGATAGGCAGACACATGCTCGAGAGGAAGAGATATGGTAAACGGTTGGTGAGGGAGAGTAAGGCAGGGTCTGCCCCTTTTGTCGTATGGACATGGATAGTAGAATTGTGCTGTTTTCAACACAAAGTAATTCAGAGGTTTAGCATTATGTTTCAGTTTTGTACTGTTGAATTTGAGGATTTTGTGGACATACTGAAGGAAGACATATTTGAATCTTGTATTCACAACAGACACTGGATAAATCACTGCTCTTCAGTACAGATATTAATAAAGCTAGAACAATGACCTTAAGATGTATCTCTGACAAATGTTAGTAAAACAATGAAGTAGGCGCTCTGGAAGAAAGCCATGGAGAGTGTAGAGCTTGAGAAGCCAAAGGAGAACAATGGAGTCACATTGAGGGCTTGCGTATTACATTCTTAACTTTCCAACTTAGAATACGACTGGACAGATGGTCCAGCTGGTAACTGGCATTTGCTCTTGTGTGTGTGCTTTTTTCTCTTTCACCCTTCTCTTCCCTTATTAGCCTCCTAACACTAGTTAGTTAGAGCATGTGGCAAATCATAGTCCCCTGCAGTGAAGTAGCCTCTTACTGCCCACACCTGAGATTAAAAGAAAAACATACTCCCATAACATTTCTGTGTTTTTAAAAGAAACCAAAAATTACAAAATCCTCACTACACCTGATAATTATTATCAGTCATTATTTTAATCACCATCAAACTGATAACATTTGCATTTGCCTTGCATGTTACTATGAGCTTTCTTTAAGTGTTTATTTTGGAAAACACATTTCTTTAAAGACTGTCAGAAAAACAATAAATATTCATGTTCTCCTTTTGTGTATTCAGTTCATGTGTCATATCTTTTACAACAGTTCATCTCACTCATTTTTTTTTTGTTGTTGTTGTTGTTGTTGGGGCATTTGAGACCTAATTTTAGACATAATCATACTTTACACTTAAATAGGTCTCCAAAAGTGAGTATTCTGTAATACAACCAAAATAGAATTGTGATGTTCAGGAAATGTAACACTGATTCAGTAGTATTCTATTCTATAATCAAATTTCCTCTACTGACTAATGGTCTTTTATTTCCTATCTGCTGCCCCTAGTGTCTAAAGAACAATTTTGCCTCCTTATAAAATGATTTAAGTTGGCTGCATACTATTGTAATGTAAGTTTTTGCCTGAGTAAGGCTGAAAACAGAAAAATAAAAGACCATCCAAAGGATGTTTTATGGAAAGTAGGTAATAAAACACCATCATATTGGTCATAATATTTTTTCTGACCAGAAGAAAAAATAAAAAACAAAGAACTGTCACAAATGAACTGTTTAAGTGAAGAAAACATTTAATATTTATTGCTGTTCTATTTGTTGAATAGCATATTAAGGATTTATATTCTCATGTCCACAAGAGATGAAATGAATTAACAGCTTTTTCATACATAAGTAGGAATTGATATAAACCTAGGTCAATCTTATTTTCAATTGTGAATTAATTAGTCTTCTGCCACTTTTTATGTATTTGAAAGTTTATAAAGAGCAACGAGTGATGTTTCTTGGCACAAAGGAAAGCCAGAGCAATCTTAATCATTTTTTTAGGATATTGGGCAATATAACTTTTAGATTTTTGTGGTTTTTAGCCTTTAGCTTGCTTTGATATGTATCCTTTCTTCTTTTTAATCCTTAAATTGAGCCTATTTTTTCGTTCTTTTCAAAATCCATAGTTTAAAATATAGTCTTATCTGTGTCCTAGTGTGATTTGCAAGTTTTTAGTCATTAAATGTTCTCAATTGGAAAAAAATTTAGAATTTAAATCAACAATTTTATCTTTTTTTTTACTATTTTAGTTGGCTCTTCGAAATGAGGAGGCAGAAAATGAAAACAGCAAATTAAGAAGAGAGGTTAGTAAAGATTTCAGGTTCTTTTTAGTGGTGGTTTAACAAAGATTTACCTGTTTAAAATGTTTACTTAAATTTGTATTTTACCCAGACTGTAGCTTCTGTGTAACTGATGATCATCCTGCCAGCTTATTCTATGGTTACTTTGTCTCAGGGAATTACAGAGTCAACCAAAAAAAGAGGCCATTAGGAAGTTCATCCCTCCCTTGGATCTGTGTGGGTGAATCTTGTTTTCTGTTACATAGCCATCTTGCTTGAGCAGTGGAGTAGATGTCTCTTCCTATGGCTACTTTTCCAGCATTCTCATAATTTTGTTTCTCATGAAATCTTCTAAGTTGTATTATTATTTTTCTGTAGGTATTAAATAATAATTTTCTATCTTGTAACAAATATATTTTAATTAAAATATGATAACATAATTTCCCCATCCCTGTTCTTCCCACTCCCACATACTGTGCCCTCTTCTCTTAATTATTTTATCTAAAATTTCTTTTTAACCTAGTCAGAATGTTCTTTTTTTTGGGTCTTAGTATTTTTATTTTCTTTGGCTGTTTTAAATATCTTATTCAGTTGTCCTAAAATATTTTTTATTCTTGTTTTCTTTAATACATAAATGTCAGTTTTAATTATATGTTACCTTTCTCATTTCTACCTATCCTTTTCCCGTCCTTTACTGAAGAACAAACGTCTAAAGAAAAAGGTGAGGCTGAATGGGTAGTGAAGGCTCGGGAGCTTAGCGAGAGCCATGGGAGCGCTCCTTAGCAGGTGGAGTTTTGTCACTCTCTGTTGTGCTGTCCTCTGTTGTGTCCTCCCTTTCTGTCATGGATGGTGTTTCTGATGGATGGCTACTGTGTCTGCTCTAACCGCAGAATGAACAGCTTCGTCAGGACATTGTTGACTACCAGAAACAAATAGACTCACAGAAAGAGTCACTTTTAACGAGGAGAGGAGAAGACAGCGACTACCGATCACAGCTGTCTAAAAAGAACTATGAACTTGTTCAGTATCTGGATGAAATTCAGGTAAAGTGAGTAAGTCCGTTCAGTGCTTTATAAACTTTATTACCAGGACGGTATACATCTGTTATTTATTCCTCTGTGTAATATTTTTGATTATATACTTGCCACTGTGTTTTTTTTAAGTTTTCATTTTGTGTATGAATCATGCTGCCTGTACATTTGTGTGTGTGAATGGGTACCAGCATGTGTGATGAGGTCAGAGGCTAACCGCTGCTCTCTGCTGTCAGCGCCTGCCTTGCTTGAGGAAGGATGCCTTTGTTGTTCACTGCTCGGTATTCCAGAGGATCTAGCCCAGCAAATTCCAGGGCTCCCCTGTTTTCTCTCTCCCATCTCACAGTAGGAGCACTGGGAGTAAAGATACATTGTACGTTATGGCTTTATGTGCATTCACGTGTTTACACTGCAGATATTTTAGTCACTGACACATCTCTCTGGCTACACTTAGTACTATTAAAACACAAAATGAATATTTAATTATTTATTTACTCTTTTCATTTGTCAATCTTGAGCACCAGGAACAATTGAGATATGCCTGAGTTGGCCAGTGCCACATTAATCCTGGTGGTCTATGAAGAATCTTTTTTTTTCTCTAGGGGAACTTATAGCTCTATTTAATTGTAATTTAATATAAATTTCAGTTTCTTATAAACCTATTTTAAAGTAATAGTATATTAACATTTTTAGACCTTAACAGAAGCTAATGAGAAAATTGAAGTTCAGAACCAAGAAATGAGGAAAAATCTAGAAGAATCTATACAGGAAATGGAGAAGATGACTGATGAGTATAACAGGATGAAAGCTGTTGTACATCAAACAGATACTGTTATGGACCAGATAAAAAAAGAGAATGAGCACTATCGACTTCAGGTAAGAGTTACTGTAGCAGCCCAGCCTGGTCTCATGAACGGCATACGATTTCACTGCTGTGTATTTGAAACTAGAAACACTTTAAGTTGGTTTTGATGCTTTCTTCATAAAGTAACATGCTGTCATCCTGACAATACTTGTCCACAGGGCTCTTCAGTCCTCTCACTTGCAAGTGTAATTCTTGCCGTTTGAGGAATGTAAGTAATGCCTGAGTGAGTGAAGATAGGCGGGCTAGAAAACTTAAAAATCCAGTGGCTGGAAGTTTAATTTTATTTCTTAAAACAGTAAAATATATCAAAGATCAACATATTGTTTATTATTTACATGGGATAAACTTGTTTAAGAAATAACATTTAAAAACATGATTCTATAGTTATAAAATAATTATACGACAATATGTTGAGAATAACTTATCTGGGATCAGAAACGTTCCAGATTGTGATTTATTTTTTTATATTTTTATTTTTTCAGAGCGTTTTAGATTTTGGAAGTAACATAGATTACATATATGCATGAGCTGTACTGAGGATAAAGTTAAGGTCTAAGTACTAGAGTCATGCATACTTCCTATGCCCCTGACATGCATGTGATGAACTACATCTTAACTAAAACACAGCACATGAAACATGATATGTAATTTTGCCCTGTGGCAGCAAAAAAAGTATCTAGTCTAGGAGCATTTCAGACTTTTAAAGTTTCATTTAGTATTGTACAGCCATTAAATATCACCTATAACTATAGGACTAGGCTAGTAATAAATAGTATATGTAATATAATGTATCTGCAAGCAGGTATTTATGCGTAAATCACTGTGCATATGTAATAGCATTAAACTGCACTGGCTGCACTGTTATGAACTGACGGCTGCTCTTAGGTGCGAGAGCTCACAGATCTTCTGAAAGCGAAGGATGAAGAGGATGATCCTGTCATGATGGCTGTCAATGCAAAAGTAGAAGAATGGAAGGTACCTACTCAGCTGATACGATTTTTTTCAATTTGTATTTTGATTTAGTTTTAATTTTGGTTCTTAAAGATTTACATGAGATAATAACATTCATTTGCCTTTTTAAATTTATTACATGTCCTGGCTATAAAAGCTTTAAAACTTCTGTGTGTAGTCCTTGAGCTCATTTATTTACCAGATAAGTACCTGCAAGGTAAGAGTAGTCAGGGATGGCATTAGGAAAAAGAATTATCAAACTCACTTGGGAAGCTTTGCAGAGTATGCACCGTCTGCGCCTGACTTCCGCATCCCGTATCATATAGCTCTAGACCCGGACCCCACCAAGAAGCTAGGGCTCTGATGCTTGCGATTTGTGAGTGACCTGAGGTGACTGAGCTAGTAAGCATTTGGGTTTTTTTTTTTTTCTTTTTATTGTCTGCTTTTTTATAATTATAATGTTTAAACTTACATTGTATGAGGTATTTCACTATATGTGCCCATAGTGAAGTGAACGTTTTAAAAAATTTATTATTATTTTCTTTTTTTACATATACATTTATATTATTACACATAAATACAATAAACTACATACAGCATCATGTGCTGAAAAATTAAAAAGACTTTTACTTTCTGTATTGTTTTAAATGTTTTAAAGGTATTTATTATTTTCTGTAAAGGGTAGTTTGTTAATTTTTTTATGACATCTTATTTTGTTTATAGTTAATTTTGTCTTCTAAAGATGATGAAATCATTGAATATCAGCAGATGTTACATAATCTGAGAGAGAAACTTAAAAATGCCCAACTTGATGCCGATAAAACTAACATTATGGCTCTGAAACAGGTAAGCCCTTGTTAAGATTTGCGCCATTAGGACATGAAGTTACGACCTGAGCTGTCCTGTCTGCTTCTCTGCGTGCCTCGTTAGTGGCTTCCGCGACTGAGGGTGTAAAAATTTCAAGTTTTTCATACATTCCCAAATGACGGGAAACAGAACTAGAATTAAGTTTAGAGTGAGAGGTACGCCTCAGAATAGAATAAATAAAGAAATGTAATGAAAAGTTGTTTAAAAGAAACAGTTGGTCCACAAGAAAATATATTCTCTTACTTATTGAAAAAAATATATTCATATCAATGCTTATTTGATATTTCAAAATATTTCATAGGGTATCCAAGAGCGAGATAGTCAAATTAAGATGCTTACTGAACAAGTAGAACAGTATACAAAAGAAATGGAAAAAAATACTTTTATTATTGAAGATTTGAAAAATGAACTCCAAAAAGATAAAGGTAATTTAATATTTTATAAGTAAATGACTTTCATATATCATTGTGTTTAAAAACTTTTTATAAAACAAAATTATGATATACCAATGAAGTATTTTTAAAATTACAAACATATTTAAATAATTATGCAAAATATTATTTACAGTATATACTCCTAGTGTTTAAATTTGTAAGTAAAGTATGCTTTCCTATCATATTTCTCATAATGAAAATTACTTAGACATTAGTAGTAGAAAGACTGTAGAAAACATCAAAATGGTAATAAAATTGTCTTTTATATCTTTTATAATTAGCAAATGCTTTCTTGAATGTGTTAACTATTATCAATATTTTCAGAAGTAATTTTGTGTGTTGGCATTTGAAATACTTCCACAAAAATCTCTCATCTTATTCTTTGACTAAGGCATACTATTTTGTCTACCTCAACAAATCCTCTTAATTTAAGCTTTTGAAATACCAGTATTTCTATAAAACTACATCTTGTAAGTGTATTGAGGTTTAGTGATTCAAATGACTCACAATCAATTCATTGGGCATACTTGTCACTGCTGAAGATTTAAAAAAGCAGTAATGCATAGATTCTAATTTAGACAGTGAGGCAGAACCCTCCCTGGACAAAACTGAACAAAGTCTTAAGGGAAGTAAGGGAGGAGTGAGCAGTGTGTGTGGTTGAAACTAGTGCAAGTGTGTTCACCATCACCAGCACAGAAGAGTCCACAGGTAAATGTTGGTAGCTGAAAGAGAATGAACAGTGAACAAAAGCAGAATGAAAGATTGAAGAGGATGCTAAAAGCCCTGCCATTGTTGTAATGTGCAGACTTTGATTTTTAATTTAGGTAAAGGAGATGGGAATGATTTTGTCTTCCCTAGCTAGCCTTTGTTGTAATAGACTGTAGCAGTTGTAAGGCAGGAGGCAGGGGAGCTGTTACAGAGCTAAGGGAATAGCCTAGTAGACAGGGCGTGACGCTAACAGTGATACTGACTACAGTCAGGCGGGGCTGTTTTGAAGGTGATAGAAAAGCAGTTAGATGGAGGGTTTGCGTGACACTAATTAGGACTTTGGGCCTCTGCCTTGGAAAGGGTTGTGAGAAGGGCAGTTTAGAGATGATGATGTACTGTTTTGAAATGCTGAATTTGAGATGTCTGTTAGGCTACCAGTTGAAGGTCTTAAGTAGATACTGTGTATGGATTCTAAAGTTCTTGAGTATAATTTAGGCCAAATATAAAAGTTGGGGGGCTATCTCCACAAAAATTCAGTTTGGAGTTATGAGACTAGTTGAGGTCATCAAGGGAAGGAGTACAGGTTATGTAAGACCTCAAAATGGATCTCTGGGAATGCTTCTAATTGGGACGTTGTTGCGATGAAATGAAGACTAACTAGGAGTATGCAGAGAGCTGGGCACCGTGAACATGCATAGTCCTGACCACCGCAGGAAAATGTCGTCTAGGAAAAATAAACTGTTCACTTCTGGTGGTAGTTCAAGATGAGCTCTAACAACGATCATTAGGTTCAGTTACGGCCATGCTTGAGTCAAAGGAAGACAGAAAATAGAAGAAATATAGGAAATATTTTCAGATTTTTTTTCTGCAAAAGGGTAAAATATGAGGTAGTAGCCTGAGGACACAGAAAGGTTAAAAAGTTTTTAAGTTTAGAAGAAATAACTAATTTTTATAAATTAATAGAAAGACTCCATTGGTGAAACACAGGAGAGACCTCTGGAGCTTTAGGTTGGCCATGTGTCCAGCTGAAAATTCTATTTTACTGTCACAGTGATGTGGCGTTTATAAAGTGGGCTTTTACAACCCTCTCTATAGCCCATATCCTTCTAGTTAGAGTAACTACCCAACTCTACTTTTTAGTTGGTTTTATTACTAAACCAAAACAGGACCTTGGTCTTACAAACACAACTCCTAACAGGTACGAAGCCTTTGTGCCATCTTGCTCTGCCCTGTTTAGGAACAACTGATTAGTAGGAAGGAATACTCAAGTTGCTTCATTAAGGACTTTTGTTTTCACACTGTAGGTACTTCAAACGTTTTTCAGCAGACTCATTATATGAAAATTCACTCAAAAGTACAAATTTTAGAAGAGAAAACAAAAGAGGCCGAGAGAACAGCTGAGCTGGCTGAAGCTGATGCTAGGGAAAAGGATAAAGAATTGGTTGAGGCTTTGAAGAGATTAAAAGATTATGAATCTGTAAGTATTTTTGTCTTGTCAAAGAGCTTAAAATTATTCTTGACACTGAGGTTGCTCTGTGGCTTTTTTGGCATTCCACGTAGAAAACATTCTATATCTCTCTGGTTTTAAACTATTCAAACTTTTAAACATTTCTTTTATGTCAAGAGAATTGTTTCCAAACCTTTTTTTTTTTCTTTTCTAAAAGGTTTATTTTTATTATTTTTTCTTTTATGTTTGCAATAAAATTACATAATTTTCACTTTTTTCCTCCTTCGAAACCCTCTTCATGTTCCTCTCCATACTCTTATTGCTTCTTTCTTATACATTATTTTTATTAATTATTGTTATCATATTATTATCGATTAACTATATATATTTCTAAATATAACTTGCTCAGCCTATATAGTCACTTGTATTTGTGTGTGTGTGTGTTGGATAACCAACTGTGCTTTTCACTGGAGACGATTAGTTTTCCTGCTCAGCATTCATTAATTGCCTTTCTAGTCCTTTGTGTGTGGTTGACCTCATGGGCTTCCCACATCTACCCTGGCTTCTCTGTCGTTATCCCCATTTAGCTCCTGTTTTAGGCGGTCATGTCTGTGGGAGCTTGCAGCACAGCTTCTGACATTTGCTAGGAGATACAATCTCACAGCAATCTCCCTGATTTTCTGACTCTTGAAACCTTTCTGTCCCTGAGCCTGCCTGGTCTCTATAACTCTGCATTTTGATTGGTTGTGGTTTTCAGTAATGGACTCCTCCTACTACAAAGAGAAGGATCACACTTATCTGTAGGTGTAAGGACAAATGTGTAGATTGTTGTTAGGGATTATGCTGGTTTAGTGGAGTGGTATTGTGGTAGCCATGACTTCACCTTGGGATTAGTGTGCTGCACTGGTCATTGAGGCTCATAAGCAGTAGAGGTGTGTAGAGTTGTTAGTTGCTCCCACCTTTGCAAGCTTGCATGGTGCCTTCTGGTACCATGAAAGCTAGTCCTCAGGGAAGGCTTAAAAATCAGTTCCAACTCAGGGCTCTAGGCTGTTTCTGAAATGCATGGTATCTTCAGTAATTGGGGCTTACTTTTTAACCTCTGGCTGGGAGCAACCAAGGCCAATAGCAATGAGCTGTATGTTTTGAGAATCTTTTAAACAACCTTGACCAACAAGTTACTAGAAGGCATCTCATGTCTGGTGTTGGTGGTTTTGTTAGGTGATCTTTGGCACTTGGAGGCAGCATGGTCAGTGCCAATGAGAAAAGTTTATGTAAACCATATATGTGTGTTTATACACAGAATGACATTTGGTGTGGTGGTGTTTTTCTTTTTATATAAATGGTTGACAGTATGATTCCTTATGGCATTTTCAGACATCATTATTGTTATTTTACCCTCCCTCATCCTCTTTTTTTCTTTACCTCCCTCTGAGCCTTTTGTTGAAGTATTCCGGTGAGGTGGCAGGATTAGTCCCCTGAATCTGTGTCCTTTGTGCCTGATCATGGAGGTGGGACAATGGCGACTTTAATGCACTTGGGATGGGGATGGCTTCGGTGCTACTATAACTACATTAACTGAATCTACTTGGGCCTTTCGTAGTCAGGCAGTTAGTGACACATTGTGATTGGTATGCCTGATTCTATCCTTCTGGTTTTGTTGTTGTTGTTTGGCTTGGTTTTGGTTTTGGTTTTGGTTTTGGTTTTTCAAGATGAGGTTTCTCTGTGCATCCGTGGCCATTTTGAACTTGTTGTAGACCAGGCTGGCCTTGAACTCACAGAGATCCACCTGCCTCTGCCTCCCTGAGTTCTGGGATTACAGGTGTGCACTGCCATCCCCAGAGTCTATCCTTATGTTGTATCTCTGTGTACTCTGCATTTCATATGTAATATTCTGAGTCACATTGCTTAAGTGTCAGACGTTCCTGTTCTACCTTCACCACTAGATCTGGTTTATAGAAGCACAGTAATAGACTCCACTAATGTATACTATTATTATTCTTATGTATCAGATATAAAAAATCTGCCATATAAAATACAAGTGTAGGTAAGTTTACCCACCAACTTAATTTCAAAAAGTAAATTCGTACATTTGATTTATTTGTTTAAATAAATTATATTTAACTAAGATGGGGTATTTTTCAGGGAGTATATGGTTTAGAAGATGCTGTTATCGAAATAAAAAACTGTAAAGCCCAAATTAAAATAAGAGATGGAGAGATTGAAGTACTGACCAAAGAAATCAATAAATTTGAGATGAAGATCAATGATGTCCTTGATGAAAATGAAGCCCTTAGAGAGCGGGCTGGTAAGCTAGTTTTGAAGACATTCTTTCTCCTCAGCCCTGACTTTTAAGTCTTATTTGGTAATTTTGTTTTGTTTTAGTGTTTGTTTGTTTGTTTGACCTTTGTAGGGGAAGCAGCCCTGTTCCTCAAACCAAAGTCCGCACATTCTGCATACACTTTCTCCCTTCCTCCCCTGTGCTTCGCCTCTATCCCTTACTTTAGGGTTATTCATTTACTTCTAAGCAGTTGGAGGGTATTTTTTCCCCAAATAAATATTTCTGTGGAAACACTTAAACAACAGTGGAGGTACTCTGACTGAAGTGTGTTTCGGACCCTCAATGTATTGGGACAGTTGATAAGGAACATGACTTTCATGCCCAGTGTATCTTCAGTAATAACTGCTTATCGAAAGGTGGAAGTGCACTCTATTATTCTGCATACAAGAAGCCAACTATTTTTCTGCAATAAGAAACATCTGAATGAATTATCACAAACTGGTTTTGTTTCAGATGCGGTCATTTAAAAGTACTTTGTAAATCAGTTAAGGGCATATGAATACAATTTACACTGCTTATGTTTTACTTGAATCTTTTAGGAGTTCCATTTAGTAATTTCCAAATATAACTTGGAGATTTATATGCTTTTTAAATAAGTGGTGAATTAGTTAATACTGCTACTGGTTTACCTGGTAAGTTATAACTAAACTTACATGGCAAGTTGTAACTAAAGTGCACAATTAAGTTGCTTCTTTAAAATGACTATGATTTAAATAGTGATTTTATTATACTTGCTGAATATCAGCGCTTTCTTAGAGTTATGCTGACAATCTATAAATTTTTGTCTAGAAGAAAAGTAATTACCTTATATTGATTATTTATTTGTGAAACATACCTAACTAGAATTTAGGAGTATACTAGGCATTCAAGTTAAATTTCTGATTAGCTAGACTATTCAGTTTACAGGTAGGAATCTACACATACATATGGATAATTTCTGACCTATCTAGAAAGCTGTTACAAACACCATGTTTCCTGTCTTTAACAAGTTTAGCTTTTAATTACTGAACTCTGGAATACAACTATTTAGACTGTTGCTACCTGAATTTCACCTCCTAGTTGTTTAGTAATCAGGAAATGTAATGGTACAAATTAGGAGACAGGCTAGTTGACAAGATTAAACTAAAAACAGCATCATTGGTATTAACAGTGATTGTTGCCTGGTAACATTACTCTAAACATTGTATTTAGCCTAATCTTATTATACTCTTGGCAGACTAAACAAATAAATAAATGCCATCTTTGTATCTAAGTTACCACTTAAAGCAGGCATTGGATCAAGTTTACTTCATGACAGGGGGTTTAATGAATAAATTGTAGTACCTCTGTACCGTCCCCAAATTTTTTGTCAGGATTTTCATATTTAGTTAACATTTAGCTTTCTTTGTAGTATACCTGTCTAGAAATTCTTGTACAAGAAGTCTCTATGTTTCAAATGATGATGAATAATGCTAGTTACTTGGTGTTCTGTGAAGAATTTGCCATTCATTTGCAAGTTTATAAGTTTGTAATTCTTTGCTTTCTACTTCAGGCCTTGAACCCAAGACAATGATTGATTTAACTGAATTTAGAAACAATAAGCGCTTAAAACAGCAGCAGTACAGAGCTGAAAACCAGATTCTTTTGAAAGAGGCAAGTGATGCTCAGTTGATGACTTCTTTGTCTGAACTAAGGAGAACTACTAATATCTCATGCTTTGCAGATTGAAAGTCTAGAGGAAGAGCGGCTGGACCTGAAAAGAAAAATTCGTCAAATGGCTCAAGAGAGAGGAAAAAGAATTGCAGCGTCAGGTAGTCTCTGTTATTCACACTTAAGAAAGAGCAAGTGGGAAAGCCCTTACCTGGATCTGAGATTTTCTCTATGTTTAAGATGACTTTGCTCTATTGTCCTGCATGTGGTCCATGTAATACGTGAAAATAGTATCGTGAAAAAGAGATAACTGGGTATAATTTGGTGTGATCCTGAATCTAAAACAATTATAAAAATTAGAAGTGAAAAAAATTAAAAATAAAACCAAGCATTGGCATTATGGACCTTTGTAAATTTCAGTGTGTAGGCTGTTGATTTTTAGAGAACTCCACTTTGTTGTGACTAATAGTCTTGAAACAGTAATTGTCATATTACTGGATTTCATCCTTAGAATGCTACTTTGTTTTAAAAGCTGTACATTGGAAGTTTTTTATTATTTACTTAAACTTTTCATTAAACCTAAATTACCATTCATTTGTTAGTTTACCTTACTTTTAGAAAGACAACATAATTTTATTTTGTTTATTTGTTTTTGTTTTTGTTTTTCGAGACAGGGTTTCTCTGTATTCTTGGCTGTCCTGGACTTGCTTTGTAGACCAGGCTGGCCTCGAACTCACAGAGATCCTCCTGCCTCTGTTGGGTTTATAGGCATGTGCTACTGTGCCTGGCTGAGAATATAATCTTTCTAATAGCCATTTTAGTTCATTTTTGAGGACCATATAGAGAGGTTTTCTTTCTTTAATTTCTAAAGTTTTTTTAAAAAATATTTATTTATTACATATACAGTGTTCTGCCTGCATGTACACCTGCACACCAGAAGAGGGTACTAGATCCCTTTATAGATGATTATGAAACACTGTGTGGTTGTTGGGAATTGAACTCAGGACCTCTGGAAGAGTAGCCAGTGCTTTTAACCTCTGAGCTATCTCTCCTGCCCAGGTTTTTTGTTTATTTCTTTGTTATTGTTTTTAAATTTTCTATATATTTGTTTGTCTGCTTCATGTGTCCCAGTGCCCATGGAAGCCAGGGGGAAAGAGCACTGGATTCTTTGGAGCTAGAGTTACATGCAGTTGTGAGCTGCTTGGTGTGGGTACTGGGAACTACACTTGGGTTTTCTGAAAGAGCTTTACACACATTTTAAAAACTAAAATATTTTTACATTATTTTCTCTCTACCCTCTTCTCCCATGTCTCACCCATTCCCCGTGTGTGTGTGTGTGTGTGTGTGTGTGTGTGTGTGTGTGTGTGTGCAGATAAACTCATACATCTACTGAGTCAATGCAGTGTTGTGCGTGTATGTTTGTGCTTAGGGCTCACCACTTGGCGTCAGCACACTACACAGAGGACTTACTTAAGAGGAAGGCTAATTCTCCTTCTATGAGCAGGTTTTCATTTCCTGTAGCTTTTCATCTAGTGTGGAGGCCACATGTGAGTTTTCCTATCCATGTTAAGATATAAACTGGTATCATAATCTTTCAGGTCTTATTTAAGCAGTTATAGCATTGCAATTTCATGAGCATAACTTCCCTATCATATATATAAGACTCAGTGTTTTTGCAGACTTCTTGGTCCTCTGGCTTTTACAATGTTTCTGCCCCTTTTCTGCAATGTTCCATGTGCCTCAGGTCTGACATGGACAGAGTCTGCACAAAGTCCCAGCATCACTAAAATAAAATAAAATATTAAAATAAAAATGTATGGCTTTAAATCTATTTTGTATATACATTTAAATACTTATTAATGTGTACTTTTAAATTACCATGTACTAAATGATAAACATGACATAATAAAATACAATTATCATTCTATTGATAGCCTATTAAAAATAAGGTAGATTGGAGAGTTGTATTGACTACTTGTTGATCAAGGATTTTTGAAAACCTTGGAGCTTTTGCTTGGATTAAAACTTTATTCCTGCATTGGAATAACCTAGAGGATTTGTTGTTGTTGTTTCTTATTTATTCTTTCAAATTGTAGGATTAACCATTGAGGACCTGAACCTAACTCAAGACTTTTCTCAGGGAGATAGAATAGGAGAAAGAAAACTAAGTTTTATGAGCCTCAAGAATATGAATGAAACACAGTCAAAGGTAAACATTAATGCTCTGACAAAGAGAATAAAGAAAAATGCTAGCAGTTCTTTTTTTTCTTCACATAATCTCATTTAGCACCTCTGCTCTCTTAGGTTGTTAAGTGATAATTTTTGCCTGCTTAAATAGCTTGGTGATCTGAAGATTGATTAATGAGACATTATTTACTTTGAACACAGATTAAGAGTTCAGCTAAAGTAGAGCTGCGGCATAGGAGACCGTCACTCAGTGTTCTGCAATCAGATCAGAATGAGACAGAGGAAACTATGACGGTGCAGTCATTATCGAGAATGCTGTCTGGACTTCACCGTAGCGTAGAAAGTGGAGTGGATCCTATTGTCTCTTTAAGTAGCTGTTCCTCATTTATGCAAGTAAAAGACGATAATACAACTCCAGAACCTATTACGATAAGGGAGATTTTTAAAGCACCATGTCTTCAATCTTTGAGAACTCTAGAATCGTTAGTCAGCACCTTCAGTAAGGAAAGCAGTGATGAACTAAGTGATTACTTTTGCTCTCTCTCCAACGACTGTCTGAAGAGAGGGTCAGGGAACCATCAAGGTATAGAGAAAACCAGGTTCTTACAGAAAAGCAGTTCGTCTTTTCAAGCCTCACCAACAGCTTCAGAGTTCACGCAGAAGTTATCACATAGGCAGACCTCTGCAGTATTTTCTCAACAATCGCTTGACCATAACATGGATGAAGTAACACCAGAAGATGAACAGGTCCGTTCTCAAATAAAGTTTGCTGATCTCAGTTTGAAGGACAGTAACAGACAAATTGAATTACCCTCAAACAACAAAAAAAAGCAAGTTAATCTTTCAGATACCAGGCCTATAACTGCACAATCCAAGCCATCTCAGATAGATATACTTGAAAATTTCATAGGGCAGCTACAAAGAGAGCTAGCATTCCTTAGATCTCAGGTGAGAGCTTTCTTCCATATATATTCATTAAATCCCTGTATTATTATTAGTTATTAATTATTAATTTAATAACCTTTTTATTTTCACATTAACACTAGTTTATAACTAGTTTATATATAACTAATTTATATATACTTTTTAAACATTTTAAATTTTAGTATTTTTACTTTTAACTTGTTGACTCCCTAATTAATGTATTAAATATTTCTTTAGAATGAACCCGTAGCACATGATATATCGATCCAAGAAGAGCAGAGTAGAAATGCAGAAATAGAGCTTGTCCGTGAGAGAAGCCAGGCAGAACAGGTAGTGTAAAGACAGACTATTAAGGGCAACCATGCAGTTGGTACTAAGGGCAGAAAACTCCTGTGCATCTCTCTGTCTCCTGCCATGGGAAATGAGGGAGGAAGATGAACATTTCTTGTTTTGTTCTCGGGACTTTGTAATTGATGCGCCTCTCTAGCTTGTTTTCTGGTCTGCTAAACTTGAATTAGTAAAGCATTGCTTTATCTTGAAACCTACTCACTACTTTGATATTTTATAAAACATTTTTATTCTCTTTGTGCAGAATGAATTTCTTTCAAGAGAACTAATTGAAAAGGAAAAAGATTTAGAAAGAAGTAGGACAGTAATTGCTAAATTTCAGAATAAATGTGAGTCACTATTATCTCTTCCTTTTCTATACCTGTTTTCACTGTACTAAAAAATTTTAAACCTATAGGACTTTAATATATTAGTTATTTTTTAAATCTTTAATTGCCTTTATAATCTGTAACTCAGTCCATGTTATTTATCTTTGTAGTTTACATTGCTATTTTTATTGTTATAGAATATCATGTCCAGTTTTTTATGAAAATGTCTATATGCTCAGTGAAGGTAGAGTTATAAAAGTTTAAAGATTTTTAATATGACAGAGCTCTGCCATATTATCTATATATGTATATAGATGCATATGCACATGACTAAAAGATGTATGGTATTTAATTCATCTACTCATTCAATTTATAGTTGTTTTTATTTATTTTGTTTTCCAACTTTTTCCTATTTGAAATATCTGTCGTACATAAAATAGTGTAAGTTGTGAAAGATCTATTCACTCAAATTAAAAAAATATAATTACAGTAAAAGAATTAGTTGAAGAAAATAAGCAACTTGAAGAAGGTATGAAAGAAATCTTGCAAGCTATTAAGGACATGCCAAAGGATCCTGATGTGAAAGGCAGTGAAACATCTTTAATCATCCCAAGTCTTGAAAGACTGGTTAATGTAAGTTATGTGTCCATACTAATGTCTGCCTTCATCCAGCTCATTTTGATGCTGTGATAAAACACTCAGTTAAAAAGCAGCTTAAGAAAAAAAGATGAATTCTGTGGTCTGTGGATAGGCTACTATGGAGGTACGTGTAGGCTGCAGATGCCAGCAGCAGCTCACTACATGGCATCTGCAGAGCTAACATTTCTACTTTACAGATGCTGCCTGAGGAAGTGAGGAGGTAAGGATCTGAGCGACCAGCTTACCTAGTGGCAAACTGCTTCATATGTGATGCTAAACATCTTATGACTACCTGGTTATTTTCTACATCTCTAATCTATTAATATTTACTAAATGCTATTTATTTTAATGAAGTAATCACTATATATAGTAACATAAGCTAAACTTAAATGTTATAAATATTACTTCCTAAGAAATGTAAATAGCATTTTTTATTAGACATTGCCGTGAACATGGAAAGATGATAAATTATTTAAAAGCGTATTTTTCTTGGCTATTATCTACTGTTTTTTATTGCATTTGTAATATATAATGTAAATACACTAGGCTATGGAATCAAAGAATGCAGAAGGAATCTTTGATGCCAGTTTGCATTTGAAAGCCCAAGTTGATCAACTCTCAGGAAGGAATGAAGAATTAAGGCAAGAACTCAGGGAATCTCGGAAAGAGGCTATAAATTTTTCACAGCAGTTGGTAAAAGCAAACTTAAAGGTAAGAATTTTATTAAATTTAAGAAAATATTAAGCCTATTACTCTATGTTCAATAGGAAACTCTTTTAAAGAGGGGAAAAAGTTCTTTGAGATCTTTCACCCCTAACTATTTCCCCCCTTTTGGAGATTTTGAAAAATGTTTTTATTTATTTTTTATTTATTTTATGTAGTGTATTTTATCATATCCTACCTGGCTATCTCTTCTCGGTTCCTTCTTAACAACCATACTAAATATTATTTCTTCCTCTTAAAACAACAACCGAAAAGAAACAAACAAAATCCCCAGAATCTGATTTCTGATAGCCAACTAACTGCTGAGCATGGCGCTTGCCCTGCGGTCTGGTAGATGCGTCCAGGGTCCCTACTGAAGACCACTGAGGTGTTCCTCTCCTGGCGGTGACCAATTTCAAACAGCTTCTGTCTCTGTGCCAGAACATTGTCAGGCTTGGTCTTGTGCAGCTGTTGTGTGTGTCACAACTGCCTCAGTGAGTTCACATATGCAAACGCCCTGTTGAGTCTGAAAATCTGTGTCCTTGGCGTCACCCACAACCACTGGTCCTTGCAGTCTTTCTGTTCCCTCTTTCACACAGATCCTTGAGCCCTGTTTCGGCTGAGCATCCCAAAGTCTCTCACCCTCTGTGCATTGTTTTTTGAAGGTTCTTAAGTTAGGTGGAAAAATAAGTTCCTTGTAGTATACAAGATAACCTAAGAGCTCTAACTTTTGTTTTAGGCATTTCTAAGTAAAAATTCAAGTTTAATTAATTCTCAAGTTGTTTCCAGTTTCTAAAAAAAGATACACAGTAGAGAAAACATGACGTATAACTTACTGCCTGTAGTTTTCTGAATTTGACTATCATTCCTGCACTGTTTCCAGATTGATCATCTTGAGAAAGAAACTGACCTTCTGCGTCAATCTGCGGGATCAAATGTGGTTTACAAAGGTGTAGACTTACCTGATGGGATAGCCCCATCTAGTGCCTATATCATCAATTCTCAGAATGAATATTTAATACATCTTTTGCAGGTACTGAACATTTATATGTTAATAACAGACTTTTTTGGTAGTATGTTTCTGGATTTAGTATATGAATTCCTTTGAATTCTCAAAATAAACAAGTATGTTATTGGTAGATTGGGGGTCAGCTGGACGAACATAAATGAAGAGGTTTATTCAACTTAACTCCATGTAAAGTATGATCATGCATCTTGTCCGTTTGTATGGTACTCATTTGAAAAAAATAATGACATGAATACTATACAAATAGAATGAATATAAAATAGCATTGAATAAATGAGTATTTGTGCTTATTGCTGCTTATAAAAATGAGAGAATGAAATGAAAAAATTTCTCAGTGCTGTTATTAGAATTGCCTGCTTTTATGTTAATCACAAGAGAAGTTTGCAAGTAAACTTGAGTTTCACATTTTCCTGTGTAAATTGTTAGTTGATCCACTGAGAATTAGAAAGAGTGCTCTATTATATTACTTGAACTGTCATTGCTTCACTGATTGCCATCTACATCATGAGATTAAAAATAGCTTGATGAAGTGCTTTTCAAATTTTCATTTGAAGTTTAATGTCTGTAACATCACAAACCCTATAATTGTATTTACAAAAATCTACTCAAAAACAACAAAATACGCTTCTGATTGTAAGGCTCACTGCTTCCCAGTACTAGATTATCCAGCGGTGTTATACTTGAGTTATACTCATCATTGTTTTGGTTTTTATATGTGGATATGACATTAATCTTATCTTTATTTGAATTTGTATGCTACTCATACAAGATAAGAGTAACTTTAATAACACATCAAGTCATTTCTTTAAAATGCATCTTACGTCACTATTCTTAGATACAAGGAAATAGTAATGATTTATTTCATGTATTATTGGGATAATATCAACAAATAGTGGCAACATGGTATTGTAATGCTTGATCTAAGCTTTGTGTTTTTTATTTCTATTTAAAAGCTGAGGACCAGCAATGTGGCTCTGTGTGTAGAGACACTTGTTTCCAGCCCTGGTGGCCTGTGTTTGTGCTCAGTGCCTGGGACCACATGGTAGAAGAGGAGAACAAACTCCACCACTTTTCCTCTGACTGCTGCATATGCAGTGGACTCTCATGCAAACAAACAAACAAATTAATTTATTAGTGTAAAAGCTACTTTTTAGTGGAGGCACAAAAGTGTATGCTGTCAAATACGTGGCTAAGTAAAGGAGTTGAGTATTTAACTGTTCTGTTGATAAACATTTATACTTAAGGTAGATTCTGTATCTGATAGTTTGTGTGCATACTGCACTACCACATTTGAGAAAAATAATTTTGCTTGTTTTACAAAACTTTCTATGTGTATTGGCTCATTCTTTGTATCTTATATTAAAATGTTGAAAATATGGAGTTTTAATAATCTTTTTGGAATGTGAATGTGTACCTTTGGATTCAAAATATAATCTAATATGCTATTTGAATTTTTATTTATAAATGAAATTTTAGGAATTAGACAATAAAGAAAAGAAGTTAAAGCATTTAGAAGATTCTCTTGAAGATTATAACAGAAAATTTGCAGTCATTCGTCATCAACAAAGTCTATTATATAAAGAATATCTAAGGTATTTATGTTTTGAAAACTTTATACAGTTGTGGTATTGTACTCACAATCACACAGAAAATATTGATTCTCCTCGACATAACTACTGTCAAGAGCATATTTAAACATGTTTCTAAACTAGTTTAGTGTTCTTAACTCTCTTCATGTCTGGGACTGATAGAGCTTAGCCAGGTTCCAGTGTGTCGTACGTAGGTGTGAGGCACTGAGCAAGTTGCTTTGCCTTCACTGTCTGTGTTTTCGTTTCATCTTGTTTAATTCTATGATAGCAGTTCGAGCCTCAATAGGGTTGTAATACAATCTAAGTGAGCTATTAATGAAAATGCTCAAGCTAGTGCACAGCACACTCGCACACTACAGATGCTAGCTTTTGTTAGCAGCATTCATTGCTTTCATCACTATGAAATATGCTGGTAGGGAGCTGACATCTTTCATCAGAGTCTTAGTAGAAAATACATTTCATAACTAAAGGTGATTTTAAACACTGATAGTAGCATCTGATTGACAAGAAACTAAGGTAGAGGATGGATCAATTTGTATGGATTTTTGTTAACTGTTATTGTGGTTGTAAAATGTTTCCAGAAATTCATAGAAAGTAGGTTCATGTCCGTTGAAACAGAGTCACATGTTTTTCACGTATCCAATCAAAATTCAAACATGTTTAAATTAAAACCATTTGGTGGCAAAAGTAATGCTGCCACTAAAATTGGCCTGTGCCATACATAAACTTTTGAATGCCTTTTCAATAGGCAACAAGGACTTAGATACTTTAAAAAATGATTAATTTGGATTTATTTTAATAGATAAGTAAAAATATACTTACAAGTATACTTTTAAAAAGGTATCTTCGTTTATGTAAAAATTGAATAGATGTATCAACCTGTTTAATATGTTTATTATTCTCATGTTTTATGGTAAGAATGCAATAATCTACAATAAACAAATTTTCAAGCATATAATAATATACTGAAGTCATAATGTGGTAAAATAGATTTCTTGAACCTACTCTTGTTTGAGTCCTTTACATCCCGTCTAGTAAATCTAAAGGTTTTGTTCGTTTAAAATCTTCCCATATAAAATATTTTGATCATGTTTCCCCTCTCCATGTCCTCCACGGCATACTCTCTTCCCTCCCCACCCAAGTTTATATTTTGTTCTTTCTCTCCCTCTCTTTAAAAACAACATTCCTAACCAAGTAGCTATTTGTATTTGATACACACTAGTAAGAGAAAAATAAGTTTTCCTCAAATCTAGTAATTTCTAATGTTTGTATTCTAAATATTTTGTGTATATTCATTGCTCATATTTAAGAATTAGGCTAGAATTTTGAGGTTTGATTTTTTTTTTCAGAATTTGTTTGGAATATTAACTATGTTTATATTTTCAGTCCTTTTCTCTTTACCATAATTTATTTATAAATTCCATATACTAATTGAGTAGTTACTCAGTTGAAATCTTACATACACACACACACACACACACACACACACACACACACACACACTTTTTTTCTTTTTTTAAACAAATCAGTCTAGTCCATGGGGCGCTGTGTAAAGCCAGCGCTTGCATCATTTTGATATGAAACCTTTAGTGTTAGAGTGAAGCTAAGGAACCCTGTACTGGTGACGCTGCAAAGCTGGCAGTTTTCTGGAATTTTCTATTTCCTTTTTTTGGCATAAAATATTGTGGACTTGACTTATATATTTCCTGTCTGGATGAGTATTATGTTGTAAATATTTTAAACTGTTAGGTCAGATAAATGAAAATAATTTGATAGAATTATGATATTGCCTTTAATTTGTTAAAAGCTTTGAGTGAAATTTAACTTCTTGCATGTCAAATGGTAAGTAGTATGTCTTTTGTTCTAAGAAAATTTAAAGCTTGCATAATCTAAATGTATCCCTCTTGTTATAAATTTTATTTTGTTTACTTTATAATCTTTTTCATTGTTATCGCATTTATTATAGTGAAAAGGATATTTGGAAAACAGAATCTGAGACAATAAAAGAGGAGAAGAGGAAACTTGAGGATCAAGTTCAACAAGATGCTGTGAAAGTAAAAGAGTACAATGTAAGCACAATGTGACCATCGTTCTGACAGTGCAAGGAGGCAGCGCAGACTCACTTAGTAACCCAGTGTGCTTCTGTTGTTCAGAGCTTGCAAAGGAGGCAGCGCAGACTCACTTAGTAACCCAGTGTGCTTCTTCTGTTGTTCAGAGCTTGCTCAGTGCTCTTCAGATGGATTCCAATGAAATGAAGAAAATGCTTTCAGAAAACAGCCGGAAAATCACTGTTTTGCAAGTGAATGAAAAGTCTCTCATACGGCAGTATACAACCTTAGTGGAAACGGAGCGGCAGCTTAGAAAAGAAAATGGGAAACACAAGAATGACCTGGTTTCAATGGAAGCTGAAGTTACTGAAAAAATTGGAAGTTTGCAAAGATTTAAGGTATTTCTGATTTTTTTTCTTTTTTTTAGGGGGCTCAGGAACTTTTTGACATGAAGGTAATAAGAATCATGCATATCCACCACTGGGATAAATGGTCCATGTTTATTGACATTTGTTGTAATCACTTCATCCATTTTTGTAGGAATGCTTATATTGTAGACATTTCTCTCCTAAATATTTTTAGTGTGCATCTCTACACACTGTTTTTATTTACACACTGTAATAATGTTATAATACTGAAAACATTAACAGTATTTCTCTGTTTCCTACTGGTTTTTGAACTTAGCTAGATTTATTTTTTGACATAACAAAAATTTCTAGACCTAACTTACATACTACTGCTCAGATATAAAGTAATTCAGTTCTTTAAGGAGACCAGTTTCTTTTTAGAGGGGAAAATACTTACATACCCAGAACTGATTATGTAGTATCTGCTTTTGAGGTTTCATTTCTGCTAGCCTCTCACCTTGAACAAAATAGGGAACATAATGTATACTTTTGCCATAGGAGTTCATATTTAACTTTGTAGTTTTATATTCCTCATTATTTTGCACAGAAAGCTGGAAATTAATTATTTTTTCAGATACCATCACATATTAATTAAATGTAAAATTAGCTATAATGGTTAATATATCCTAAAACCTTTAAAGTTCTTATGTTCCTTAGAATCTATTTCACTGAGCATGCATTGGCAAAAGTAACATTCTAGCAATTTGAAATGATCTTTTCTTTTTGCTTTCAATATTTTAAAAACTGAATTCAAAACTACAAAACATGTATGTTTTCAGAAGATTAAGTGTATAATCTAGCTGCTGCCGCCGCCCCGCTACCCAGGTAACAGAACACCTTGCTGGTGGTGGCTCTCTGTGACAAGGACAGACACTCGAGTGGCTTCCCGTTCACGTTTGTCTGCATCCTCACATAGGAGCTCTTTCTATTTGGAAAGGAATTAAGGCAATTTGAGACTTAGAAATGTTCCTGTTTTTATTTTATTTGAATTAGTTTATTTATTTATGTAGGGTTTTTTGAGATAGGCTTTTTCTATGTAGTCTTGGTTGTCCTGGACTCACTTTGTAGACCAGGCTGCCCTTGAACTCACAGAGATCCTCCTGCCTCTGCCTTCTTGAGTGCTGGGATTAAAGGGATGTGCCACCATGCCCTCTTGTTTTTATTTTTGTGCCTTTTAAAAAAGATTGGACTCTTTTGGAGTTTTGCCAGTGCACATAGTGCTTAAAATATGAGCTAGGGTTTTATGCTCTTCTTCAACCACACTTTTGGGTTTGTTTGTGTGTTTTGATTTTATAGGAAATAAGAAAAGGGCATATTTTAAAGAAAACAAAACATAATTTCATGTTTTTCCAGCCTGTATCACAAAATGAAACCAAATCCCTATAAGGTAGAATAGTACGTATTTATTTACATGGAGAGAGGTGTTGCAGTCAATGTGATTTTTGCTAATCTCAGGAGTGGATTATAGCTACAAGTGCTTCATCTCCACATCGTCAGCTTGACCACGTGCTGCTTCCATCACTTACTATGCTTGTCTATGTACCTTATGCTTATCATGGAGCATCCAACCGGAAAGAACTGGAAAAGGCCCTGGTACCTTGCTTGTGTTAATAAAACCTCCTTAGTACCTGTGGTTAGTGACTTTTCAGAGCTACAGTGGAACATCATTTACTCTTCTTCCCAGGATGGCACCAGATACCCAGGATAGTTAAACTTAAAAACAGGACAAGTTTGTTTTGGTTCCAATACTTGAAGGTTTGGGAGAATGACCTCACTACCTTTGGCCTGTCACCACAGGTATATCACAGTAAGAAGATGGGTAATAGGGGCCTCACACCTCATAGCCAATTTAAAGAAAAAGAAAAAGCGCGCACACAGAGTGAGAGGTCCCATAATCCTCTTTGAAAGCACACTCCAGCTGACCTGAAACTTCCCACCAAACTCCACGTCTTAGATGCTACAATCCCCTGATAGCACCATGCTGGGAAATAGGCTTTTTACGTGTCCTTGGAGGAATATTCTATATTTAAGTATAGCAAACACGAAGGAAGTAACTTAAATCCTTATTTTTACTATTTAGATATTTGAATCACTCAGAACTAAGTTTGTATCACTTCAAGAAAACAAACATAACTAAAATTTAAAGGTATCATTAGTTCATGCTAATTTTGCCACTTAAACTGCCAAATGTTTACTTGATTTTAATCTCCTAAAACTCTCAAAAGGCATTCAAAAATGATTTCTGTTTATTATACTTTCTCAAATTAATTTTACTATGACAACTTGTTTATTTGTTTTTTAGACAGGATAACTCAGTAGCCGTGGCTGTGTTTGACTCTTTGTAGATGAGGCTAGCCTTGAACTCACAGGTATCCACCTGCCTCTACCTCTCTGAGTACTGGGATTACAGGTGTATGCCACCGCATCTGGCAACTGTAACAACTTGTAAAAGCAGTCATTCAAATTGTTATTTAAAGCTTTCCAAATATCATTTTCTATATGAAAGACTAAATGGGAAAAATGATATATTTTCCAAATGGCTTTTAAATATTTTTTATTTCAAATGAGTGATCTTCCTTAAAAAGAAGGCTTTACTAGAAAAAAAAAAGTGCAAATTTAATTCCATGTATTCCTTTTTTCAGGAAATGGCCATCTTCAAAATTGCAGCTCTCCAGAAAGTTGTAGATAGTAGTGTTTCTTTGTCTGAACTAGAACTAGCCAACAAGCAGTACAATGAGCTGACTGCTAAGTACAGGGACATGCTGCAGAAGGATAACTTGCTTGTTCAAAGGACCAGTAACTTAGAGCACCTGGAGGTAAGTGTCGGTGACCTTTGAACCCTGTTATACTAGTCATTTTACCTTCAGGGTGTCCTTGGGTGTGTAGGAATTTCACTGATTTTAAATGATTAAAATTGGTTTGTATTTATGTAGTTGTGGTGGAAATATGCAAATAGGAATGATCTAATTGTGGTTTGTCCTGGATATCAACTCATATACCAATATGTAATATAGTATCTATGTGTAATTGCAAATGGCTTAATGATGACTTTATTTAGGTCATCCTCTTATGTCTCTTGCTGTACGATTTAGCTGAGCCAAACTTCTCTTATGGCACAAATAAGGTACTGTAATTAAAGGGAAATGCTATTAAGTACCCGTTCCTTTCTTTTCTGAGCGGTCTCTTTTGATTCTGTTTCTTATGATGGGTTTATTTGGCTGTGGGTGCATTATTAATGGTGTTTCCTAAGCAGTGGGTCAGCTCTTGTTCTCCGTCCTCCAGTGTTATAGAAATCCTGGAAATCAGGGTAGGGATAAAGGAGATGGCACTTACCCAATAAGTAATTTAGATCTTTGAAGTAATGTGTCTTAGTTTCTTTTCTGTTTCTATAATAAATAGCTCCCACCCAAAGCAACTGAAGACAGGAAGGGGTACTGTGACTGGGAGTGTCTGTCACGTGAGGGAGTTCAGTGTAGCAGGGTCTCACGGCTGCTCACATTGTATCCACAATCAAGGCACAGACCAATTGATGTTTCCTCTTGCTCAGCTTGCTTTCTCCATTTTACACAGTCATCTCCACCAGTAAAGAAGTAATCCAACCTCACAGTCACAATGGGTTTTCCTACATTAATTAATGCAATCAAGATACTCCCCACAGGGCCATCTCCCAGGTGACTATAGACCACAATTACATCTTGGAAAATAAAAAGCCAAATGCGGTAGTATTGCCCCACAATACCATCAACCTTACAGCGAGAAGGGAGGCAGGGAGGAAAATCCCTTTGCCTGGAAGCTTGTGGCCAGCTAGCGTGGAATACACAGCACAGAGGCAGAAGCCGTAAGAAATACCCTGCTTGTTTCAAAGCCAGTGGTAAGAACAGACTATCAGAAGTTGTTCTCAGACACCTACACATATGGTACGTCACATGTGTACCTACACTCACACACACATCTCACACAGAGTCTAGAACATTTTCATTTATAGTTCAGACCTTTCATTATTCTGTTACTGATTCTTAACTCTGTTACTGATTCTTAACCTTTCTTTCCTTGTTGTTTGTGTGTGCACGTGCACGGGCTCTTATGCACATCTTTGCATGTATGTGGCACACTGGCTTGTGCAGATGAATATGTACACGTGTGCACATGCATGTGGAGGCCTGCAGTTGGTGTTGGATATCTTACTCAGTCACTCATCCCTTTCTATTTAGTGAAACTGAACCTGGATTTTGCCAGTTCTAGCTAGTCTACGTAGCCGGCTTGCCTGAATGTCCTGTCTCTGCCTCTTGAGTGCTGAGGCTGGAAGCTGCTGCCATGCTTACCCAGCTGCTTTATACATAGCTGCTTGATCTGAACTCTAGTCCTCACACTTGCCCAGTAAGATTTGTATCTATGGAGCTGTTTCCCTGCCCCCTACATTTAAAAAAATGAAATGTATTTTACTTTTATGTGTATGGGTGGTTTTCTTGACTGTGTATATGTACACCACATGCTTGCAGTGCTGCAGAGGCCAGAAGAGGTTCTTGAGTCGTCTAGAACTGGAGTGACTTATAGTTTCAGCCAGCGCTCTTTCCAGCCTCACTCCCTGCATTATTTTAAATAAGCAAATGAGTTCTGATTTTGTTATCAATCTCACTAGAAATAAAGGTATATGCTACAGGCTTCTCAGTAGAAGTAGAGGTATATGCCTTTAAGCTCAATCTCCTTAACATCCACATGCATGGGATAGGAAACAATTTAGTTAGCTCACAAGCTACTACTTGCTTAGGGGAGCACGCTAAGTAAACCAAACATTACATTTCAATGACTTTCAGGAAATAGCTTGAGGCATTATGTATTAATACTACCTAGAAATAATCCTGTGCCATTTACTTTTTACTGCTTTGCTGGAGACTTGAGATGATTGCTTTTCTGTGTAAAGATAATTCTGACTATTTAGATGTAATAATTTCCCTTTCCCATTCTCCATGTCCTTGTTCCAAGTTCTTTAGTATTAAAAAACCCGAGATGAGAATCTGTAGCTAGCTATCAGTAATAGGTCATGGTAGGTTCTGCCTCTTTATTTTGTATTTCTAAGAAACCAAATTCTGTCAAGAACTGAACCTCTGAACTCCATCTCTAGGCTTCAATAAATAGTTCTTTAAGCTCTATGTACTGTTGTTGTTATCATCATCATCATCATGTGTGTGTGTGTGTGTGTGTGTGTGTGTGTGTGTGTGTGTGTGTGTGTCAGCAGTCAGTTCCTGGTAGACTCTGTGGATAGAACTCAGACTGAGGCTTATGCTGCAGGAACTTTTACAGGCCAAGGCATATTATTTGCTTTCAATGATTTTTTTTTAACTTAGTTCTTCTGTTTTTCCAAAAAACCACTTTATTTTAAATCATTCCTCAAAGTTAATATATATGAATAAAAAGATACGGATCTATCGAGGCTGGAGGGAAAGCATGGTGGTTAGGAATGCTTGCTGCCCTTGCTGAGGACTTGAGTGCAGATCCCAGCATTCATGGTCAGTAACATGCCTGGTACTCAAGCTCCAGGAGCATGTGCACTCACCTGCAGGAACTACATACAGAAACCCTTTTTGCAAAGTTCATGTACTTTGTAACTTAGTAACTGTCTTTTGCTTATGGGGTATTAATAATTAATATCATGTTTGCTAAATACCGACACCTCCAAATTCCAGTGTGAGAAAACTGCCTGCAAGATTTAGTTAGTAAAATAACAATTTTATTCTTGTTGCAGCATCTGGGTGTCAGAGCTCATACACTACCTGCAGCACCTGGTGTCTAGGCTAGGAAGAGTTAAAGACTATGAATGACAGTTAAGGAAAGCGAAACTGTGATCAAAATGTATTGTTTGAAAAAAAATGATTTCCAATAAAATATTTCACTTAAAAAAGAATGATTGAAGAAGAGGGGTAGGCAAACTGGGGTTAATCTGCAAACTCCTCACTCACATATATGGCACCCGACCAGGGAGCAGTGGAAGGAATGGAAGGCTGTCAGTTGGGCTCCTTTACCAGCGCGTCTGTCTGTACTGGAGCTCATGGCCTGGTACTCTCCGTGTAACTGAAGGTCTCACAGCTATTGTTTAAATAACAAAGTAGAAATTGTGTTGCTGTCTATACATTTGCAAGAAGCATATGTCGTTCTTTAGTGTTACTTGTTGCTCAACGAAGTTCCAAAACTTACTGAAAGACAGTAGTTGAGTCCCTACTTATTAAGAAAAGAGATTTCAAGAGATGTGTGATCCCTTTAAAATAGCCACAGTTTTGTTTTTTTTTTTTAATATATAGTGAAGGATTCTACTGCTTTACAGCTACTTCAAAACTCAGTCTTTCAAGGCTCTTCTCTATACCATGGATGAGCCATCATCCAGTTAACGTAACTGCTAAGGACTGGTGTGGACACACACCTTTAATCATAGTACTTAGAAGTTAGAAACTATTGGATCCTAAGTCCAATGTCAGCCTAGACTGTGTATGCATCCTGTCTCAAACAAACAAACAAACAAACAAACAAACAAACAAAAGTAAGAAAGAGAATAAGAATGAGCAAGAATCTGTTCTTATTCCTTTGTTGCCTGTATTTCATTTATAACTTAAAATCATAATCAAATATTCTGTGATCTATCTCTAATGGCATAGTCTTGAGTTTTTTCTTTACCCTGTTTTGTTACAGCCGTTACTCATTTCTAGCCTTAAATCTTCTTTAATTTACTGCTCTTAAGTGATTGTGATGAACACTAGAATCATACCACTCAACTCCCATGTTTAGGCATCCATTGAGTGGCAAAAAGTTAAATTATTTCTCTTTACCTTGTGTTATTTCCTGCTCTAAGGGATTTTACAGGTCGTTTTAGAAGCTGAGCTACTAGTTGCCTACAGCATCGTTTTTCTTACATGCATTTTGCACCTGCTGTTTCTGTTTTGCAGCCAAATTTTCTCTCTTTTGGTTTCAGTAAGTTTTTATTTATATTTCAAAACTGTTCCAAATTTCTGGCTTTTTCTGCCCTGAAAGCATTTTTTTTCTTTATGGATACTATCTATAGCAATACATAATTCTACTATTTATGTTACATCATGATTATGTATTTAAGTATTTGCATATTTATATAACTGCCTCCTTTAGTAAAATATAAGCCTCATATGAGGAAATGTTTAATCCATTTTTAGGTGAGTTTAGTATCTCCTCCTTGTCCGGGAATTACTGCTAATATATTCTGGAGGGAGTGTGTGGAGAAGAGAGAGAGAGAATATGAATATAGGGTCATAGTTAAGGTGATCAGGAAGTCACTGATAGCTTTTAAGAGTAAAGTTTCATGAGCTGGAGAATATAAATTATGAAAATCGGATTCCAGAATATAAAGAAGGAGTAGAAGACAAGCAAATGCAAAAGTTAGTCAGACAGTAAGCAACGCACGAGGAAACCTGGAGGCTGGGTGGACGGAGAGAGATAGATAGGAATTGTGGTGAAATGAACAAAAGAATTTTTTTTATGTCTTTATTCTTTAAGCAGTAAAATACTAATGAAATTAGGGAAAATTTAGAGCTAGAGAAGAGAGAGCAGAGCCTATGAGACTGGCAATAAGGAATAAACTCCTAGGGTATAGGGAGAAAACAGGATCTGGTACAAGACCCCATGAGGTGAAAATAAAAAGAGAAATTGAGCAGTCTGATATTTATTTATTAATTTTAATAGAAATTCACTGTCTTTTCATCATATTTCCCCTCCCCAAATCTGCCCATATCTTATTCATTTTACTACTCACCCAATAATATGTTATTTTTTTTTTTAAAACAAAACCCAAAAACCAAATCGGGAAATTAACAAGAACAAAAACTGGGAAAAAAAAAACTAAGAAAGAAAATGAAAATCAATATAGACAAGCAAACTAACAAAAGAAAGAAGAGACAGAAAATATCAAAACAGAATAAAAGTCCACATACACACAAAAACTCAGTGTGATTTTTAAGCCACCCCCCAGGCCTCTGTTGTTTTTATCCTGTAATATATTCATTGCATGTGAGACTTGGTATAATTATATTTTTAAACAATACATTCATATCTTATTATTTTTATCTTGTGTATTTCATCATAACATCCCCTTTCATTACTAAAATCCCTAATTTTACTCATCTTTGTAATACTTCTTTGTAGAGTATGGTTGATTAGTTTATTTTCTAGTTATTCTACTAAGATGAAAAATTTGAAGAATACCACTGAAAAGATTATGGATTGGATAGCATTTAGATCTCAGACTTTCAGGGTACGGATGTCCAAATGGTAAGTCTAAATAACTATTGCAGCATCTCCTGTGATTGTTTCTCCTATGTTGCTGTGATTAAAAAAAAAAAGCATTTTAGGGAAGAGCTTATTTAAGGCATATTACCTTAATATCTATCTATCATTACCACCTATCTATCATTAAGGGGAATTCAAGGCAAAAATTCAAATAGCTAGTCACGTCACATGCACAGTCAAGAACACAGACAGGGGCCGGGCATGGTGGTGCATGCCTCTAATTCCAGCACTAGGGAGACAGCGGCAGGCAGATTGCTGTGAGTTTGAGGCCAGCCTGGTCTACAAAGTGAGCCTAGGACAGCCCAAGGCTACACAGAGAAACCCTGTCTCGAAAAACAAAACAAAACAAACGAAACAATCCCCCTCACCCAAAAAACCAAAACAAAAGAACACAGACAGGTGCGTGTATACTTGCTTGCTTGTTTTCAGCTTGATTGCACCACTCTTCCTAAGTAATGGTTGCACGCACAGTTGATTGTGTCAACCCATATTAATAAACCTAGTTAAAACAAGCCCCCAGAGACAGCCCCACAGGACAGCCTTATTGGGGATAATCCTGCATTGACACTTATATTCCCTAAATTCCAAAATCAGAAGTACTAGGCTCTTAATTTTGCCTACTGTTGCTGAGGCATGTGATGCCTGGTCTTTTCCTAATTCGCCTTGTTTTCCTTCTCTGATCTTCAAACTCTTCTCTTGCTGGTAGAGAAGTGGTTCTCAACTTTCCCAGTGCTGCGACCCTTTAAGACAGTGCCTCATGTTGTGGTGCTACTTCCTAACTGTAGTTTTGCTACTGTTATGAATTATTATGCAAATATCTGTTTTGATGTTCTTATGTGGCCCCTGTGAAAAGTTGCTTCAACCTCCATAGAACATCTGAGTTTGCTG
The DNA here is from genome assembly GCF_964271855.1 of Acomys minous. Classification (NCBI taxonomy): domain Eukaryota; kingdom Metazoa; phylum Chordata; class Mammalia; order Rodentia; family Muridae; genus Acomys; species Acomys minous. The sequence continues at coordinate 102,791,168 of NC_140490.1, forward strand.
AACATCAGCTCTTTTCATGGTTGATTGTCAAGACTAGTTTCTTCTCATACCTTGGGCTTTTGTATCAATTCTGCTCATACCTAAATATGCCCGTGTTCCCTCTCCCCCCATTTCTGTACCATGTGTATTTTCCTCCTAGGCCTAGAAGTTTCTTACGGGTTTTTTTTTTCCATTTACCTGCTTGTTCATTGTTTGCCATACCCTCCATCAAGTTCCACCATACACACATAACACACAGAGCATAAATGGAGAAGCCTGAGAAATGTGGGGTTTCTGCTCTTTTTTCCTCTGTTAACATCTAGACTTGACACAGATGATGTGCAAGGAGTATGCACTAAAGTGCTTGTATGAATGAGGCAAGTGAGCACTAGTTTGTGAAAGTTATGAACCCCCTCAGCATTCCTTATTGGTTAAAATGAGTAGGCATCTTTGGTGGTTAAAAAAAAATAATGCTTGGATGTCTAGAGCTAGGTGTATTATAAACAAGAGTTTGATTACTCTCTCTCTCTCTCCCTCCCTCCCTCTCTTCTTCCCTCACTCCTTCTCTCCCTGCACTGCTCCCCATATGTGTGTGTGTGTGTGTGTGTGTGTGTGTGTGTGTGTGTGTGTGAGAAATTACAATTTTTAAAAAAATATATTTGGACCTAGTTAATTTCGGTGTGTCACTTTTTATATGCATCTTTTTAATAATAAAGTTTAGGTGTTTAAATTAAAGAGTAGATTGTGAGCTTTAAGAGATAAGAGTGTCACTTCTGTAGTTCTCACCCTTATCTCAGTGGAGTTCCATCTGTGATGTCTGTCTTTTATTCAGTGTGAAAATGCATCATTAAAAGAACAGATAGAGGTTATCAGCAAAGAACTGGAGATTACAAAGGAAAAACTCCATACCCTTGAACAAGCCTGGGAACAAGAAACTAAACTAGGTAAGACTTAGAATGCTGGTAATTTCAAGTGAATAGTATCTAGCAGTGCCTCTCTTCTTACTGAAAATTCCTTTTCTGTACCAGAATACAGGGACTGAGTTTGATTTAAAAAGATAAACTTTGACCTACAGCTTAGTTTGTTATAAAGATGATGAATAATACCTCAGGTGTTTGTTCTTTAGTTCTCACATGAGATTTTTTTTTTCCTAGTAAGGTCATATGTCATAAATTTGTAATTAAACACTGGTTTTTAAGTTATTTTAACAGTGAAAGCTTTTAAAATCCATGTTTTTCTGAATTAAAGTTTTTGTGTTGTATGTTATTTGATACCTTTAGATTCTAAGATCACCCACCATAAGTATCAATGAAAATTTGAGATTTTGTATTGCCCTTATTTATTTTTCTTATGTATGTTTTTATGTTTTATATCCTTTAAATAATAAACATTTGTCATATACTACATCAGTTTAGTAGAAATTTAAAGTATTTCCATATTTTAATCATCTTATAAAAATTTATGCAGTATCCTATTGGTTGTTATGATTAAAATATTAGTTTATTTTGCCATTATTTAGAATGCTACAATGATCATCTTCATCTATATCTGATTTGCTGTGTTATTGAATAGTATTTGACATTACATGTGTGCAGTGCCCAAAATCATTCTCATGCTCTGAGATTATATTTCTAAAATTTCTTAATCATATAACTCAGATTTTACTTTTGACTCTGGTGTTTGATAACTTTAAAGATTGCACCTATATGTTGTCCTGTTTTGTCCCAGTGCAATTAATAGTCCTTCCACAACAAGGGGCTCATTTACCACTTGCTAAGATCCCCCAACCTGTGACAGCTCTACAATGACCTTCACATTGGTGTTTCAATCATCTTATACTTTTTAGTGTCATTTGATTAATAAGATTTATTCTGTATATAATATATGAATAAATATGAGACAAGTATGAATAAATAAATAAAGAGTAGAATACAGGTCTGTCTTAATTCAAAAAGTTCATTCCTACCCATAGAACTATACTATTTTTAATACCTCTCCTGAATTATCTTTTGCATATTTTGCTATTGCATATAGGAAATGAATCAAACATGGATAAGGCAAGGAAATCAATTACAAATAGTGACATTGTTTCTATTTCAAAAAAAATCACTGTGCTGGAGATGAAGGAATTAAATGAAAGGCAGAGGGCTGAGCACTGTCAGAAAATGTACGAGCACTTAAGAACGTCATTAAAACACATGGAAGAACGTAACTTTGAATTGGAAACCAAGTTCACTGAGGTTTGATACAATTTTTATCGTGTAACTAGACAGTAAGAATTTGTGATAGTACATATTGAACTATTTTAGGGAACTTTTTTGTGTCTCTAAGGTAGCATATACATACAGCATTTGCATTTTTGATATACAGATTTAAAATCTAAAGTGCTTCAGATTAAAGCACTTATTTCTGTAAACAAATGATTTCTTGCCAGTGTTGTGATATTGGTTTTAATGAACAGAAGGATGTTTCTTTAAAAAGCAAATTGTCTTCCAATCTCATTTCTTTGTTTAAAAAATACTTATTCTCTTTTATACTTCAGAACCTGTTTGCGAGCTAAGACTATATAGTAAGAGGCAAATAGTTTAAAACTCTCTGCTTTCAAAAACTTCAATAGTTTATTAAAAATTTTTAATGTGTACTGTATTAAGCAGTATAAAGTACTCACCAATCTATGATTAAACTACACCTTACAGATGCTTACTTAGGCTGATATATTTTCCAACATATAAGTATCATTTTTTAATTTTAAGCCACTAGATATTAATAAAAATTTTTATAACTTTGTAAAATTTATAAAATTTTGTGGCCTCACTTGGATTTATTTGTAAGTACTTTGTTTACATTTCAAATATTCTTAAGTGGTAATTGCATAAAATAAATAATTTATTATAGGATTAGACAATTACTACATGTTTTTTATAATTTGTTCTTGATTCTTTACTCTGTTCTTACCACTTTATACCTGTTTCTGGACTCACAGAAAGTAGAGAAGACTACAGTACTCAGGAGTGTAGCTGTCCTGTAAACTACAGCTGCGGCTGTAGTTCATTGACAAGCTTAGGTTGCACAGGCTCTGAATTCTGTTCCCAGCATAAGGTAAAGCAGAATAAGTAAAATAAAACAGCCCTTGGGAGTATTTTGTTGTGTTATTTTTTCCATAGCTTACCAAAATCAACTTGGATGCACAGAAGGTGGAGCAGGGGTTGAGAGATGAACTAGGAGATAGTGTCAGCAAGGCAGTAAGCGATGCGGACAGACAGCGGATCCTAGAATTAGAGAAGAGTGAAGTGGAACTCAAAGTTGAAGTGTCTAAGTAAGTGCAAAACAATTTTAAACCATGGATGTGTCTATTTGAGTTGTCTTTAAGAAGATCAATTACAAATATATGCAGCAATACCCTCACTAATTTTTTTTTTTAAAGAAGAGGCTTAATATCCTGGTTAGTGTTTAACCAGATGACATAACATTGAGGAGGAAATGACCTCACACAGTTAGCTTTTTACCCCCAGAGTGTAGGGGTGCAACTGTAGAAGGCACTAAAGTTGGAACAAAATTATGTAGCTCCACATCTTACTTATATGGCCTGTTTTGTGGGGGGGGGAGGGGGAGTTGGGGGGGGTGGAGCGGGTAGAGATTGAAGAGCAATGGTCATGTAGTATTTAGTTTATTCACTTTAAAAAGAAAATAATTTTACCTTTTTATAAGGTGTTGTAAACATATAATTTATATTTTGATTTAATTTACATTTCTTTGGAACTAGCTATGGAGTAGGAAATATGCCCAGCTACTTTAGAATATATGTGGCAGGTAGATGCTGAACACTCACTTTTGTAGTCAGGTGCTACTTTGGTATGTAATCATGAGGAACTTTGAGTTAATGTGCAAAGCACAAATAACTATTGGAGTGTGTGTGTGTGTGTGTGTGTGTGTGTGTGTGTGTGTGTGTGTGTGTATGTGAGAGAGAGAGAGAGAGAGAGAGAGAGAGAGAGAGAGAGAGAGAGAGAGAGAGAGAGAGGGAGAGAGAAGAGAGATGTGGTTTACTCATAAACTTCTAGCCATTCCTTTAGAACCTTGAGAGTCCTTTGGGGAAAATGAATCATTTTTAACTCTCCCCATTAAGACTGACTTATTGCTTTCTTCTTATAAACCTTATCTTATAAGATGACTAGTTTATAATTATTCATGTTATTATATTTTATTAACCACCAATTATAGAGGCCTTCCAAGCAGTATGAGGAAATCTGATGTATTTTCCCAATTAGTTCAAATTTTTCTGCCCAAATAAAAGACTAATTCATTTGGCTTTGTTATCATAGAAGTCATAAGGGTAGTTTGTGCAAATGCCTAGTGTGTGTGTGTGTGTGTGTGTTTCAGCCAATTTTGTAAATCATAATAAGCTAATAACATTTTCTACATGTAACATAACTTTCAAATATAAAGTTCTATGTATGAAGTATATAACTTCCGTACCATGGAATTTTAAATTGATTCTTAACAGTGGTAACAGGTTAACCTATTTACATTGGCCTACCATTTCCTAAATAATAATAAAAGTATCTTAGGAAAATTATGTGGGGGCAAGTGATCTCTGACCAGCTGCATTGGAAAATGCCATCTGTTAACTTTCAAAATGTATATATTAATCTATACGACAAGCTATGAACTTTCCACAGTAGAGAATGTTTCTATAGACCCCTGTTTGACCACTTATGAAATTAGGTTTCATGAAATAGTTGAAGAGACCTTGAACTCTTTGATACAAAAAGGAGATGCCAAAAAAAAAAAAAGCAAACAAAAAAACAACAACAAAAAAATAATTGTGTTCTAGAAATATGTTTCAAAACTGGGGCTTTAGGTATTTACTGAATTGTTGCTTAAACATTTTATCACTTTCTAGACTGAGAGAGATTTCTGATATTGCCAAAAGACAAGTTGATTTTTTGAATTCACAACAACAGTCCAGGGAAAAAGAAGTGGACTCCCTCAGAATGCAGCTCCTGGACTACCAGGTACATGGAGTGTTAGCTCACAGTATAGCCTGCTGTTTTCTAAGCTCACCTTAGACACTGCTGCCAGAGTGCGATGCTAACCAGAAGTTAGTCGCAGCAATAGAAAGCTAGGCCTGTTAGTTGGGACTTTTAAAAACCTTTTATTTGAGATACCTATAGATGCATTGCATGGATGCTGGTCAGTTAACACAGGTCAGTGAAACTTTAACATACTAAGGAGGAGTGATTAATGAATTTCCTAAACTTTATTTATTTCTTAAATTTATATATTCTCTTTACATCCTGAGCGTAGCCCCCCTCCCTCCTCTCCTCCTAGTCTCACCTTTCCTTCTCCCACTTCCTCTTCCCTATTCCTTGGAAAAGGGGAGTCCCCCAAACTAAGGAAGAGTAATTAATGAATCTTTACTGACTGTGTTTTCTCGTGTATGTATTTGTAGTTTTTCAAATATCCCCATGTTCTATAGTGTTTAGAGGATTGAAAGATGCTCATTGTTTACATCAGAGTTGTGCTGTTAAGGTTACCTGTGAATTAAAAGGCAAAACACTACCATGCCAGCTATCATTTAATTAGACATTTAGGTATGTTTCATTCTGGAGATGTCATTGGTAACTACTGTGTTAAAGTGAAACTATTGTGTTAAAGTAAAATTAGTTTTTTAAAAAAGCTTATGTGCCAGTGTTTTACATTTTAATTAGCAAATTGTGGCAGTGAACCCATTTATTGACAAAACTGTGAAATTTACTATAAATTTTTTTTTTTTTTTGGTTTTTGTTTTGTTTTGTTTTGTTTCGTTTTTGCTATTAGGCCCAATCAGATGAAAAGGCGCTAATCGCCAAATTGCACCAACATGTTGTCTCTCTTCAAATTAGTGAGGCCACTGCTCTTGGTAAGTTGGAGTCAGTTACGTCTAAACTGCAGAAGATGGAGGCCTACAATCTGCGCTTAGAGCAGAAACTGGATGAAAAAGAGCAAGCTCTCTACTATGCTCGTTTGGAAGGTAGAAACAGAGCAAAACACCTGCGCCAGACAATTCAGTCCCTGCGTAGACAGTTCAGTGGCGCGTTGCCCTTGGCTCAGCAGGAAAAGTTCTCCAAAACGATGATTCAGCTGCAAAATGACAAACTTAAGATAATGCAGCAAATGAAAAACTCTCAACAAGAACACAGAAATATGGAAAACAAAACACTGGAGATGGAATTAAAATTAAAAGGCTTAGAAGAATTGATAAGTACTTTAAAGGATGCCAGGGGAGCCCAAAAGGTAAAACTTGATCTGAAATTTAGTATTCCTATGCTATGTAGTAATATTGCTCTTAATATGTTCAATGTGCATCTAAAATAAAATTCTAGTTGTAATTAGTTTAGGTTTTATAAATTGGGAATGTGGACGTTCCTAAAACAAGGATCCTTAGCAAAAATTACTTTTTGTGTATGAAAGCACAGAATTTTAAACATTGTAGAAAAGTCTGAAAATATATTAAGTAAATATTAAGTATAATAAATTTCAAATGATTCAATAGTTATCAGTTGATTTTTACTGTGCACACATATTTCCTGCTTGAATTATTTATTTTTCTTTGTTTTTATTGGTAAATATTCCTTGTATATACTTACAGTTTTTATAGAATTACACATTTATTCTTTAAAGATTAGTTTTTAACCATCATTTGGGGAGAATTAAATGGTAAATAATACTCTAGCAGTTAAACCCTATACTTCATGCTAGAAATACAATTTCCTTTAAATTTTTTCCCCTTGGGTAAATGTTTATAAATGTATCTATTGAGAATTTCATACATATATATAGTAGAAACTGGTCATGCCCCTCTCTACTTTATTGTATCCTCCTCTTCCATCATCCAGCACCACATCCTCCCATCGGATCCTTGTCCCATGTGTCACGTGTTTTAGTTTTCATTTTGTGACCCACTAAGCTTACCTAGCACCATTCATGTGGGCGTGGGTGTGAATCTGTCCACTGGAACATGAGTGAGTGACCAGTAGCTACATCATTGTAGAAAAGGATAGGATTTCATTTTTGAAAATAGAACCAACGTTTCAATAGCGTGAGCACAGTAAGTACTTAATAAAAAAGTGATAGTGAATGAAAAATGAAATCAAATGTTACTAATACCTGATTGTTTATCCATTTGAAAATAATTTACAGAATGTCTTATTTTAATATGCATACTTAAGAATAAGCTGCGAAAATTCTAAATAACTGCCATTAATTTCAGTTAATTGTTATCAGTTATGTAGCATTTATATTTACATATAATTTAGGTAATCAATTGGCATGTGAAAATAGAAGAACTTCGCCTTCAAGAACTTAAGCTAAATAGAGAACTAGTCAAGGGCAAAGAAGAAATCAAATATTTAAATAATATCATCTCTGAATATGAGCATACAATCAACAGTCTAGAGGAAGAAATTGTTCAGCAAAGCAAGGTCTCGTTTTCCATTTCTATTCTTTCTAAGGCTTTAAATATCAGATCATTCCATTTTAACTGTGTTATTGTGATTAAATGATTAAATATATGTCCCATTATGCTGAGTAACAAAATAACCTCTTTCTTGCTTCTTAAACATGCAAATTTACTAACAGAAGTCTTAGGCTTAAAAAACCCACTAAATCAGCAAACTTACTTGATAGGTTAGTTTTACTTTGATAATAGTATTTTCACTTCTTCAGTCAAGTTTCTCCTTGATGTCACTGTTGATTTAGAACACAGCATGGGGCAGAAAAATTAGATGCTTAAAAGCCAGATGATACTCATAAACACACACTCACTTCAGGGGTTTTGTTCCTAGGCTTAGGGTGTTTTCCTCTGTCTGTCTTTGTTTTCTTTTTTCCTTCCTTCCTTCCTTCCTTCTTTCCTTTTTACCTCCCTCCCTACCTTCCTCACTCCCTCCCTCTCTCACTTTCTTTCAAACCCTGGATGCTTGTGTTTATACTTTTCACTGCCTTAACGTCTTCACTCACATACCTTTCCTTAGCAGTGACTATGGAGGCTCGTTGGTATTGAGTAGTGGTTTTGAGTATATTTGTGCCCTCAAGAGTTCCATATAGGGAGCCCTTGCTTTCACTTTCTAAAAGGTGTTTGCCGTCCTGTGGTGTCCTACATATTTGTTTGTTATTGCCTGTTTCCTACTTCCTGAGATGTAAGTTCCTTGGTGACAGAGACTAGGTTTTGTTTATTGCTATGCTTTCACTGTCACAAATAGTGTTGGCAAATATGTGTCATTTATGTGCTTGGATACATGACTTCATGCCTGCCTGCCTGCCTCTGGGTTCCTAGGCAAGTTGCTTGACCTTCTAAGCTTACATTGTCTCCCATAAAAGAAGAGTGGTGATAGTGGCAGCAAAAGCTGAGGGTTAAATAAGAAAATGTTTGTGTGCCTGTTATATGCTAATTGTCACTGTGTTTGCACCTAAAATAAATGTATTTTTCCTTTTTTCTCTCTTTTTTTTTTTTTTTTTTAGTTTCATGAGGAAAGACAAATGGCTTGGGATCAAAGAGAAGTTGAGCTGGAACGCCAACTAGACATTTTTGACCGCCAGCAAAATGAAATACTCAGTGCAGCACAGAAGGTATAAATGATAATTGTGATTGCTGTTTTGTAGCACAGCCTACAGCACTAACTAACAGAAATAGTCTCTGAGTTATATGTATTTTTAACATTAGGGTGTGTGTTTTACGTGAATTGTCATTAGTTCCTTTGTTTAAAGATAAGTGAAATTAGTTTGTGGTTTTTGATACATTTAAAAGGTATAATATTGTTTTCTCAGCACCTCACTGCTATTTTTAAAGCATATTGTTTCTCAATAGTTTGAAGAAGCTACAGGATCAATGCCAGACCCCAGCTTGCCGCTTCCAAACCAACTTGAACTTGCTCTAAGAAAAATTAAGGAGAATATTCGAACAATTCTTAAAACACAAGCAACTTGCAAGTCACTAGAAGAGGTAAATGGAATAAATTTAGTTTTGAAATAGTAGTAAGAATCCCTGTATCTCTTTTTTATTCTTATATACTATTTTTAGTAGCTAATAATAAATAATCCATTTATTAATTTGAATTTATCATTCATTTGTTTACTACATTCTACATCGGGGCATACTGAATACTAAAAGTGAACATCAAGGGCAATAAAAGGCATTTAATTGTTGTTTTATGGATAATATATTACCCATCCTTAACTGCCACTTTCATTGTTACTTTTATTATTATTTTTTGTACTATATGTTGTCCATCTTTTAAATGGTTTCTTTGTTCATTTTCTTTGAGAGTAAATAAAATTGAAGCAAATGAAGTTAAGTAATCTAGGTGCTGAATTTGATTAATAGTTGGTCAAATCAGCTTATTAAATTATTCATAAAATAAGCTGAATATTACTTAACTTTTAGTTTCCATCTATAAATATTAATTGTAAGCATAGTTAAGAATTTATTACATAAAATTTTGCCTCTGTAATCAATTCAGGAAAATTAATTAAAATTTTTTGGTTTATATGAATCACCACTAAATCACTGGTTTTAAATACTTGCCTTAATTGTACTGAAGATTAAAAGTTCTTTTTCACTTTGGGATGATCAACTTCCAACTGCAAAGCAGTGGACCATAGACCTGTGCCTCTGAGACCCACACTCTACACTCGAGTAAATCATCTGTATCTGTCTTCTGTGACATCAAAGGAGTAATTTAATTGCATTTTGTAGGTTTTTTACTCACTTCTAATTCTGAACTGTAAGATATAAGTAAACTAATTAAATTTTGTGTTTAACCTAACAAAGTTTTTAACAAGTGATAATCTTATAAGTAAATAAAATATATATGCAAATAATTGTACTATCACATAAAAATGTAACAAACAGAATTTTATTGACAACTGGTTACTATAAGTATGCGAAGAATAAAGTGAAACTGCTCTTTTGCTTCTAAGTATTAAGTAGTCTTAAGAAAATTTATATGAAGCATTTTAAAGGACAAACTGTACTGTAATAATTTATTGTGACTTTACTGTAGAAACTAAAAGAAAAAGAATCTGCTTTACGGTTGGCAGAGCAAAATATTCTGTCAAGAGACAAAGTAATCAACGAACTGAGGCTTCGGTTGCCTGCCACAGCTGATCGAGAGAAACTTATAGCTGAACTAGACAAAAAGGAGCTGGAGCCAAAATCTCATCACACAATGAAAATTGCCCATCAAACCATAGCTAACATGCAGGCAAGGTTAAATCAAAAGGAAGAAGTATTGAAGAAATACCAGCATCTTCTGGAAAAAGCCAGAGAGGTATTCTGCTTTGTTTCCTCTCTGTGTTTCAGTCAAACGTTATTTTACCTTAACATGGTAGTTCATTTTTCACTCTTAGCTAACTTTATTTAGGAATTGTTGCTTTCACACGATTGGCTTACAGCTCTCTCAGTAAAACTGGCATTTTGTGTCCATGTTCTTTGTCTTGTGGACTGAGGTAAACAAGAAGATCTCTTATGGGGAAGCTGGGGGTTTAGGAGATGTCAGGGGAGTGGATGAGTAAAAGTTGAAACGCTACAGCAAATAGGAGAGACATCTGGTATCTGAACATGTTTGTCAAAACAAGTTAAAGGTAGTGGATACATGCTATTCCAATGTTAAGAGTAAATTGTAGTGTAAGCATTGGGTAATCAGCATGAACACACACTAGCAGAGCTGTAGAATGGTCTAATATATACAGCTGCCGAGATTAACTAAGAGCTTTTAGACTATGACTCTATTTCAGTCATAATTTATAGTACAGCTTCAACTTTCTATGCGACAGGAGCAAAGAGAAATTGTTAAGAAACACGAGGAAGACCTTCATGCTCTTCATCATAAACTAGAACTGCAGGCTGATAACTCACTCAATAAATTCAAGCAGACAGCTCAGGTAAGGTTCTGAGAACTCTGCTGTTCCCTGCTTAGATCTGAATCACATAACAACATTGACTTCTCTTCATTTCCCACAGTGGAACATACCCCACCTTTTGTTGCCAACATAATCTGAAAACCAGCTCTGATCATGAAGGCATGAGCATTTCTCTTACGCGCAAATCCTTCCATAATTGTCACTGCTCATAGTCATGTCTATATTCCACTCAAAGCTTGCTATGGTCCACCCCTAAATTTAGTTTCCATCTTTTAAACTAACCGCCTCCCTGCCTCCTTTTGACCTTTCTGTTCTTTATTCCTTCCTCTCAAGCGTCACCTCAGGAGTTCATCATTGAGGCCTCCACTGCACCCAGACATCCTTACCCTATCTTCCCTAGTCCTTCCTTTCCTCTGAAACTTTAGACTTCATTTATTCATAAACAAAATTCTAGGATGAGTCAGAGTCTCAAATTCTATGTACCCATTACTTATATGTTCATATCTCATAGGATCTAATAAAGCAGTCTCCTGCTGCAGTACCTACCAACAAGCATTTCATTCGTCTGGCCGAGATGGAACAGACAGTAGCAGAACAAGATGACTCTCTGTCCTCACTTTTGAACAAACTAAAGAAAGTATCAAAAGATTTGGAAAGACAAAAAGAAATCACTGAGCTAAAAGTCAGAGAATTTGAAAATATCAAATTACGGTAACTCTTAGACATCTTTTTTAAATAAGCAAATGGTGGTTAGGCTATCATGTAGCCTGTGCCTGCTGTGTGAGTGCTCTCCGAAAACCTGGCCGTGTGTCATCCCATTTTGTCCTCAGACTTACTGCTTTCCAGCGGAAGTCAGGTGCTAGGAAGGCTCTGTAGCATGGCTGAGGTAACGTGGGAAAAAAGGCACAGTTTATAACCACTCAGTCTTACTCAAAAGCCAACCTATTTCCATCTCTAGATTCTTATTCTTAACCATTTCCACTGTCCACTTCATCTTTTGTAAACAAAATAGTAGTGTTTACTTAGGCTCCTTCAGAGTGGTTAGATGAAGTGCCTTTGGTACAAAAGTAACTTGAAAAGTATAAATTCACATATAAATAGCTTTTGTTTAAACACCTGAGAATATGTGATAAAAATTGACCTCAATAAATATTTGTTAAAGTATTTGATTTTTAGAAACCATAGTGACAGTGTCACAATATTTTATATACTAAAGATTAGAGTCACTACTCAGTTTTGTTGTTGTTGTTGTTGTTGTTGGGTTTTTTTTTGTTTTTGTTTTTGTTTTTGTTTTTTTAGAAATAGACTTTTGAACCTAAAATTGGATTAAAATTGTTCAGTTTCTAATCATAGAACCATTTTTCTGGGCCTCAGTTCATATCTGATGAAAATGAGAATGTTGGCCCACTTACAATTCTATTCCTTTTCTGTTGCCTGTTAGAATTTTAACTGTTTACTCTTGGATCCAAGATACTTCTCAAAAAGTTACTGTATATTTGAGAATATGTAAGTAGCTGCCACTTCAGGGCTTTTTTTTTTCTTTTTGAAAATAGTATATGGCTTTACTTTTGTCTTGTTTTTCTCATTCTATTGAATATACAGTAGAGTTTCTTTTTTGTATATTAGTCTTATGAGCTGGATTATAAAATTATGTCTTTTATAATATGTGTTCATTTCTTTGTTGAGACGTCTCACTCTAACCCAGAATGGCCTAGAACTCACAGGACATGTACACTGTTGTCAGGCTCACCATAATCTTCTGCCTTGACTGCCTCAGTGCTGAGATCATAGGCATGAACCACTGAGCCATGATGAAAATTACTTAGCCTTTCGCATCTCATTCCTAAGTGCAGGCAATAATCTTATGAAAGAACTTTAATGTATAGTCTTTAACATATAAAGTACTGTGGTCATGGCTTTATATCTTTAAAAGTTGTTTTTGTTTTCTGTCTTTCAATCAAGGTACTACTTGCAACACCCAGTCTGGTAAATACATATGCTTATTTATCTCAGGCTCCAAGAAAACCATGCCGGGGAAGTAAAGAGAGTGAGAGCAGAAGCAGAGGACTTACGGTGTGCTCTCGCGCAAGCACAAAAGGACTCCCAGAGTTTAAAGTCTGAACTCCAGGCTCAGAAAGAAGCAAACTCAAGAGCTCCAACAACCACGATGAGGAATTTAGTGGACAGGCTAAAGAGCCAACTAGCCTTGAAAGAGAAGCAACTAAAGGTAAGTGGCCACTAGGGAAGATCTGCAGATCTGAAAAAGGCACTAAAATAAGATTTTACATTTTTCCCTACCTCAGTGTCTGAATTTTAAACAATATAAATTTAAACAATATAAATTCAGTAACTTTCACAGGGAGGGATACAGTAAGTTTTTTTTTTTTTATGAAGAATTTATTCTACTATATATACTTGAAAAATTTCAAACAAGACATGCTTTCTTTTCTAATATTAATTGCTTGACTTAATGCGTGCTTCTGAAAATAATTGTCAGGGGCTTGAACTGTCAATTTGTGAATAACTGAGTAAAACTATAACAGTAATTCATTAGAAAAAGCTTAGGAATTTGTGGATTATGTTTAATTAAACACATCCCTTTTGTTAGTCTTCTTTAATGTCTGTGTTGAGACAGGTCTCACTAGTGTACCAGGCCAACCTATAACTCACTAGGTGGAAGCGGTCTTCAGGCTTGCTGTGAGCTTTTGCCTCAGCTATCTTGGCGCTGAATTACAGGCAAGGGCTACAGTGCCATGCGTAAAATCACTTGAGGTTTTGCATCTAATAGGAAAATAATAGAAAATAATAACTGCCCATTTTCTATTCTATTTTGTTCACATAAAACGTTAGTTTTCAACTAAAAATTTTTGCACATTGCAATTTTTAGGCACTTAGTCGAGCACTGTTGGAACTGCGGGCAGAAATGACAGCAGCAGCTGAAGAACGTATTATTGCTGTAACTTCTCAAAAAGAGGCGAATCTCAATGTTCAACAGGTTGTTGAGAGGCACACTAAAGAGCTGAAGGTGAGCATCAGCATGTGTTCATATGGCCAGGTACCTGGTCACTTCAGAGGACTTATTTTGAGTTGTTGGCCAGTTAGACATATACATACATGGTTCTAAAGAGCATGTATCATTATATCACTCATATATCGCCTGTCCTCTTGAACGCTGGAAAAGATAGGCCACTCTGAGTTATGCTTACTAACATAACTCATTTAAGAAACATTTTACTTAGAAATCTGTAAGACAGTTTTAGTGCATCTTAAGCATTGCCAAGATTTAGGTCCAACATGGGCGAACACCCCATGCTGAGCTAAACCTCTGGGCCTCAGGATTCTTTTAAGGCTGTTTTGTTGGAATAATTTCAGATTCACAGCAAAACTGAGAAGAGAGAGACATCCTTGCACCAAATGTATATATCTTCTTCTGAAACTGGCATTTCCCACTAGTGTTGCACAATTATTTATTGTTTTTAAGGCATTTTACCTATAAAGCTGCCTGGCTCTTAAGCCTTTTCTTCCCCTAAATTATTTTCACAAATATACTTTATTATTTTCCCATCTGATCATTAAACTTAATGATTTAAACTTTTGTCCCTAAATATATATTTCATAATAACTTGCTATATCTCTCTCTGACCCACAAATTTCTTTATGGAAAATTTCATATAGTATATTGTGGTAAAATGAAAAATCTAATTACTTTGCCTTACAGAGCTTTTCAGTTTCATGAGGTCTCATTTATTAATTGTGAATCTTAGTGCCTGAGCTGTTTGTGTTCTGTTAAGGAAGTTGTCTTCTATGGCAGTGCACTCAAGGTTATTCTGCACTTTCTCTTCTATCAGATTTAGAGTATCTGGATTTATGTTGAGGTCTTTAATCCACCTGGACGTTAGTTTTGTGCAGGTGACCGATAAGGATCTATTTGCAATGTTCTCCATGCAGACATCCAGTTAGTCTTGTTGTCATAGTTAATGATAAAAATCTGTTAACTAAAAATGTTAACTGAAATGTTGTTCCTGAATTTTACATCTTTTCAAATCTTTGTTTCAAAACTTACAGTTTTTTAAACATATTATAATAACAATTAATATTACTAATATATCATTTAACCTTAATAATTTAATAGAATATACACTTAGTTGAATAAGCCATAACAGGACAAATAATAGCATGTTTCTGCCCTTGTCATCACATGTTTCTGCCATTCTTTGTTGAGAACAGCTAAGAATTTCCGAAGTTCACATGCAGGGTCTGTTCTCTCATGTTGTCCTTCATGCCTTGTCTTCTTCACAAAGGACTGAAGTCAGACAGCCCATGTTATGCTAATCTTACATTTCATAGTCTTTGAACCTTGCTGTGCATCTTGGCTTCTTTATTTCATTCACCTACAGTGAAGCATTTTTCATTTTCTTTGTCTTTGTGTTTTTGGTTGTTCTCAGTGAACTTGTTTCATTTGACACGATCAGGGAAAATATGACAGTATGTAGTTTCCCTTGTGTGCTGTACCTAGAAGTTTGTCTTGGAATGTTGCTTCTAATGCATAACAGTATAACTTCAGTTTTCTGTTGCTTTATCATTAATATTTGGGAATGGTTTGTGAATAATACTTTCATCTCTTATTAGTCACAAATTGAAGATTTAAATGAAAATCTTTTAAAATTGAAAGAAGCTCTTAAAACAAGTAAAAACAAAGAAAATTCACTAGCTGATGACTTAAATGATTTAAATAATGAACTGCAAAAAAAGCAAAAAGCTTATAATAAAATTCTTAGAGAGAAAGATGGAATTGATCAAGAAAATGATGAACTGAGAAGACAGATTAAAAGACTGTCCAGTGGGCTACAGGTAATTTGTATTTAATTCAGATACTGTGTTTAATGTGTAATGTGTAAATCATGGTTCTCACTATTTCGTCATATTGCTTAAATGACTGCCTCTGGTTACTTGCCTGGTTCCTTCAGCGGCCTGTGTTGTATTTCCTGTCTGCACTGGGGCGTGTAACAAAGCACAATAGGAAATCCATGTTCTACGGATGTTCAGGATCATGTAGAAAACATGATTAATGGTAGCCTCACAACATTTATATTACTTGAATATTTATTGCATTCGTTGATATTTATTTGTCATGTAAAGTTATATCTTAATATTTTCAGAGCAAACCTCTGACAGAAAATAAGCAAAGTGTAATCGACGAACTTCAAAAAAAAGTTAAAAAACTTGAAAGCCAACTGGAAAGGAAGGTGGATGACATAGACATGAAGCCTGTGAAGGAGAAGGTATGAGGAGTGTACTCATTAATAGTCTTAACCTGAGTGAAACATGGCTTGGCAGCCAGATAACGTACTCTTAGTTTGAGGGGTTCATTCACACTGTGTATGGTACTGTATAAAGCTGAGATATCTAACACACAGTTCTCCTTTAGGAAGTTACACTCCACTGCAGGACACCCTGTCATGCACCTCCATGTCACTTCATGATCTTGGAGTGACGTTAGTGTCTCTTCACTTCCTGTGTGTATCGTTGTTCCCCGTCTTCTCGTCCCCTTGCTCAGTCTCTATGAAGGGTTCCGTTCCATGCTGCTGAATGCTCATTCTCCAAGCTAGTATTTGTATTTCCAGAAGTCAGATTATTCTTTACATTAAAAAACAAGAACTATCGATCAAGAAAGGTTTAGCAGCTTTTAAAAGGACACGTAATAGCTGATTTGAATAAATAAAGTTAGAAATTAATTTAGAGAAAGCATATTGAAGGTTTTCTAGTATTAGAGGAGAGTGGTTGAGTTTGACTTCAAAGCACACATCCCAACCTTTTTAGACATGACATCCCCATTTATAGTAAACATAATATTTAATAATATCTCCTAAATTAGTCTAACTGAAATGTAAAGTCAACATAGGATTCTATAATTTAGCCAGGTGCAGTGGCACATGCCTTTAATCTAGTCACTGGAGAGGCAGTGGCAGGTCCATCACTGTGAGTTTGTGAATTTGAGGCCAGCCTGGTCCACACAGTAAGCCTAGGACAACCAAGACTACCTGGAGAGATCCTGTCTCGAAAAAAAATAAATAAATAAAGAATTCTATAATTTTAAAAATGTTATAAATGTACCAAGTGAAATTAGTATAAGTATAAAATAATTTATTAAGGAATGAACATGATAATATACTATTCATGTATTAACATGTACATGATATATACTAGAGGAATAAGGTAACCATGTATTTGTACCTTATATAGCATTAATATGAATTCTGAGCATCAGATATAGACTCTGATAAAATATAGATATAGACCCTGTAAAAAATGGCTTTTAATGGCAGTTTATATGATATAAATAGTATTGCTGCTAATAATTTGATTTCCAAAATGATAAGCAATCATTGGCATAACTTTCAGTAAAATAATGTCTAACATTTATTTTTAAAAGCTAATTGTAGTTTTACTAAATTCAATGTATAGAGACAAATTATCAAAACTTTTGGTGTTAATTTAGTAAAATAGAGTTAAATTATTAGTCCATGAAATTATGGACAGAATTTTTAACTATGCAGACATCCAGCAGGACTTGTTCAGAATGTGGAACTATTGTGTATCACGCATCCATAGCACTACCAACACTACTGCTAGAGAGCTCCCTCCTGTAACATCCTAGATTTTAATAGCACTTGTAACCAGTTTATGTACTCTATTTATATCTTTTTCACAAGCGGGTTCAACAAAGGAAAATCGTAAGATTTGAAAACTTGCATGCTTTTATCTGGTTTGCACATGCTTTCTGCTCTTTGTATCTAGAGTAAAAGCTAGCACATGGGCAGCACTAAATAAATACATGTTGGCTGGTAAAGAAATATGCATTTAGACAAGAGCAGGTTACAGCATTAGGAAACTGCCATGCTAACAAGATTGGGTTGGTCAGTAACATAGAGTTATTTTTTTAGAAGCTTACTTCAATAACTCATGTATTTGAATTTTCACTTAACCTCTTATAGAAATTAGCATTAAAATCTTCTCTCAAATTCTTATCTGTCAAGTAATGAATGAAGCCCACTTAAATGGAAGGTCTTCTTTTCCTAATAGTTTGGCATAGCTTAAGATTCTAGAATTTATATAAGAGAATGAACTATTTATATATATTATCTTGGATAATTTGAAATTGTGAAAAAAATAAAATTGTAGTTAAGTATTTTAAATGAGATTAAAAATAATACTGACAGTTTTGTAATATATTTGTTACTGTTAACAGAGTGCTAGAGAAGAATTAATTAGGTGGGAAGAAGGTAAAAAATTACAAGCCAAAGTAGAGGGAATGCGCAACAAATTAAAAGAGAAAGAAGGAGAAGTCCACAGTCTAACAAAGCAGCTGAGTACTTTAAAGGAGCTTTTTGCCAAGTGAGTTAAATTTCATTGTAAAACCAACAGTATGTAAATTTTTTCTTGAAATTATGTAATTTATTTTATCTGATAAATTACAAGTTTGGTAGTTTATTTTTTATTCACATTTTATTGTCTTTAAAATGTGGTGTAAATATATTTTAATAAATATGAATGAATTATCTATAAAAACTGTCAAAGATACATTTTTTCCATTCTTTATTAAATTTTACAGAGCTGATAAAGAGAAACTTACTTTGCAGAAGAAACTAAAAACAACAGGCATGACTGTTGATCAGGTTTTAGGAGTGCGAGCTTTGGAGTCGGAAAAAGAGTTGGAAGAGTTAAAAAAGAGAAATCTGGACTTAGAAAATGACATATTATACATGAGGTAAACTAGTGCATGGAATTATCGTACCTACATTGATGAAGAATTGCTTGACTTGTGCCTATGAAAATATAAATGCATTGCTTCGAATGTGGGCTTTATTGATTATCTTTTCATACATGTGCAACTCAAGAGTGCGCCTAGGTCGTAACTAAGTCTGTATGGCCCCTCTTTGGAGCTTTCCCTGTCTATCTGTGTGATACTTGTGGTGTCCCTTGATATTGCTACTGGAGACAGACCTGGGCCTTACCTTTATGTTCTATACTTTAGTTGCTGCATGCATGGACCTGAGCAGGCGCCAGGCAGGCAGAAAGGAGGGCAGAGGGAATATTTTGCTATCCTTACTCAACAGCTGGGGAGGATGGCTTTTTCTGTTAAAAAGTCATCCCTTATCTCAGTCCACGGTGCTTTGGCAGTCTGTAGTTTCACAGTGAAGTTTAAACTTATTTGAACTCTCCTCAGTGCAAGACATCATAGAAAAGGTTTGTCTTGTCTTCTTTCTAAATTCAAGAAGCTTCAATATCTGAATTTTATTAATCAAATACATCTATTAAGGAGAGGAAGGATATGACATAGACAAATTCTTAGTAAAGAAATAAGAGTTGAGAGTGAATATTAATGTTTTCCCATTAAATGTTCATTTATTCATCACATGGAGGAGCAGCCCTGGACGAGAAGGGTTCATAGATTTGCTTATGCCAGAGTACGGTGTGTCTCAAAGGCAGCCAGAGTACGGTGTGTCTCAAAGGCAGCCAGCTAAGTTTGCACTTAATATGGAAGTAAACCTTAGAGCCTTGTTGGATCTTGAGCATTTTGAGAATAAAGTCAGTGGTATTCAGTTATGCTGTAATCTCGTTGAACTAGGGGGTGTTTGCGCTCTTATACATAATTCCATATAAACACATGCCTGTACTTTAAAAATGTTACTGTATCTATCCATCAACACATTTTAGTGATGTTATAAAGAGGTCTTTGGTGTATGCCTGATAGTAAAGGATTATTTTTTAAATAAATTATGCTGTCTTAAACTTATCTCTTTATAAAATTTGGAAACCTGAAAAAAATTAAGTTATAATATTGTGCACACACTACTTTTTTTGTATCATTACACCATAAATTTAGAAAAAGTGAAGTTTGCATAATAGTCTGATTGTTGTTCATAGGACCCACCAAGCTCTTCCACGAGACTCTGTTGTGGAAGACTTACATTTACAAAATAAATACCTTCAAGAAAAACTTCACACTTTAGAAAAACAACTTTCAAAGGATGCATATCCTCAGTCTTTGGTAAGTATGTTTCTTTCCTTAGTGAGAAAGGCATAAAAGTGACATCAGTCTTCCTTTATCTGAACAAAACATTAGATCTTCCTCACTGATGTTGATGCAGCACACTCACTTTGACTTTACTAACGCTGAGTCATTATTTAATGCTGTCTAATGTGGAAGTGCTCAGTCTTCCTCCGTAAGCATTGTCTAAGCCTTCATTGCAAGAACCCCTAGCAGTCCCAGCTCTAGTCAGAGCTGCTGCTGTGCAGGACCCTTACTTGTTAAGTAATGATTAGCAAGTTGGCTGCATCTCCATTTCCTCTCAGATGTGTTCCATGTGGTACCCACCCTTGGTATTATCGTTCACAAATATAGGAACAATCCAACAGCAAAAAAAGTACAAGCAAAACTAAGAAGACACAAATAGATGAAATGCCACAGAACCATACTCAGAACAAAACAAACAAACAAAAAATATTGAGGAAAAAAAACCAAACAACAACAAAAAATGTCACCAATGACGCATATCATTGTGTATCTACAAATATTCTGTGGTATTACAGAAATATTGTAGCTCCCACTGAGTTAAGTGGAAACAATACCAAATAATAAATAAAGCAAATTTAAGTCAGCCTTACAGATTTCTAACTTCAAGTATGAAAATATATCAGTTCCTAAAGGTAAAGAAATTAATAATTTTGTGAAAATTAAAATCAGAAACATAAAAACAAGAATAAGAATAGGCTTGTAAAAATGAGAAAAGAAAAGGGGTTTGTAGCCACAAATGTCAGTCACATAACATTAGTCAGAGTAGACCTGCTGAGGAGGAACCATGGTGCAGCCACTGTGCTGATGTAGGACTGAGGATGCTGCATAGGCTAGATATAGCTATCTGATGTATCAGTCCTGAAAAATGCCCTCATTTGAATATACTGCAGTTCTTTATTTCTTTACTAGCTGAGTTTAATTATGATAAGTCATATACAGACATTGTGACAATTTAACCAAAAATGTAATATTTGTAAAAAGAAAAAGACCCAAAAACAAACAAAAAAAAAGACAGAAAAGAAAAGACCTATTAATAAATGGCTTTCTAGAAATTTGGATAATTTGCACAGTTATATTCAGCTTTATTTACAGAAAATAACAGGAAAAAACTTGAAAATCTATAGTATAGTAATTGCATTTGTAGTTCAATAAGACATATGCTAAAATGCCCTTATGTGAGATCTTCAGATTTACTGTTTTCTGTAATTTTTTTATAGCCAAAGGTCTTTTTTATTTATGTATTTTGCATTCTTTAAAAAAATACATTTATTTTATTACACATGTATAAAACAGACTACATACAGCAGGGAGAACCATGTGACAATCATAAGTTCTATAAATGTTACATTCATAGTGGTTTGGCTATTTGTATTTGTCGAGCTTGAAGTAAACGTCTTTCCTGTCTTGTTGGGTCTAAATTTCTGAATGAAATTAAATATCTATCCTATCTCAACTCTAATAATTTAACTTCTTTGTCTTGATCTAAAAAGATCTTAATCCCCTAACCAACTAAACTTATTATGAAGCAGTCATTGCCATGTCATCGTTAGATCAAATATCCATACCAGAGATAGAAGAGACAAATTTCAGGAAGAAAAAGGAGTTTAGAAACAGAGATTAAATATTCCCATGTGTGATGGAGACCTTAAAAATCATCCAAGATACAAAAGTTGTCGGCTTTATAAATGACAGGATTTACTCTGTAGTAAACTAATAGTAGAAAAGCCTGAATACGTCCTTGGGCCATGTGACTAAATGGGGACCCGATACTTACTGTGGCTTATGCCCATCACACACACACACACACACACACACACACACACACACACACACACACACACACACACAAAATGCTTTCTTTCTTGCCATTGCATGTATACATATGTATCCTGTAAACAAAAAATTTAGAGTCAATGCTGACTTCCTGCCTGTGTTCTGCTATATGTGTCATCAGAATCAAAGGTCTATCTAGAATGCTTTTGATGTTGTTTTATTTCTTTTTTTTATATTTGGCCCAAGAAAATATGTATATGTTTCTTTACTTCAACTATGTATTGGAAGTACAGTGTAATTTTAATAATTTGAAATATGTTAAAAGATCTACTTATACAGTATTATTTTAAGCAGAATGTCTAGGAAGCTACTGCCTTCATAGTTTGTTGAGCTAACAGACCGATAGGGAGAACCAGCAAAGCCGTGCTGGTGGCTTCTACATACTTTATATTATGCACACAACTGTCCAAATAGTAGTTATCATTTAATGTTCTAGCGTACTCAGAATCACTTTTAGGATTTCTCTTTTAAAAAATACAATTTAGAATAAAAAATAAGGTAAGCCAGGGTAAATTCATGCCAATAAAAAGCAAATACAGTGTATTTCAGAGGGCAGAATTTATAGCTATATCTCAATAAACTACTAACTGCCTTTGGAAGAAGAAATTGAGGTGGCTGTTTTATAGTTCTTGTGTTGGTTTGCTGGAGTCACAGTACAGCCCTTTATGTTCATAAGTCTGTATCTAAGTGTTAACCAACAATAGAAAATATGTGGGGAAAAAATAGGTCTATAGTAAATGTAGACAGACTTTCTTCTTTTCTCTTTATTTTGTACACAATATTTTCTATATTCTATAATATAGCAACATTATAGTTATTTATATGGCTTTACAAATCCATACAAATGTATATTTATATTGTAGGTGTAAGCAATCTCAATGATTTGAAGTATATGGAAATATACTTAAGCTATATACAGACGCCACTCTATTTTACTTAGTGGAATTAAACCAGCCACAGAAGTTGAGGGGTAGTGTTCTAGAGCCAGTGTCCTTTGGGTCCTAAGAGACACTTGTCTACAGATGTGGCTTAAACAACAGAAATCTATTGTCTCACAGTCCTTGAGTTTGAATGTCCAAAGCCAAGCTGCTGCAGTGCTGCTGCCTTCTCAAAACGTGGAGGGAGAGATGATTCTGAGACTTGGCACTTAGGTGTTCATCTTTTCTACATTTAGTCTAAGAAAATGTGATTATATTTCTTTACTGAGAAGATGTTCTTATAAAGTCTCTTAATATCATCATCCTGTGGTGCATATCGCTGCCCAAACTCCCTGAGTTCCTCCTTGCATAGGAAATGATCTTCCTTAACTAGGGAAGACCCCAGTGACCTCCTTTTCACTTAATTATTCCTGTGAAGCAAATAAGGTCACATTCTGAGATGCTGGGACTTATGAATTAGTTAGCGAGTAGCGGGACAGTTCCATCCTTCAGAACTTGAGAACCTTTATTTTGAACTAACAAAACCAGTATATGACAGTGTAAACACTATGGGAGTGTCTGTGAAGGCACTGTAATGTATACATTTTAAAGCTATACCTCACTTTGCTATCTGTTTTAATTTTTGAATTTACCCCTTCTGGAGGTTTATAATCTATCTTACTTGTTTTTGGTTTTATGTAATACTTGCCATTCTCTTCCCACATTTCTGTTAGAAATTTCACTTTTGACAATGTTTCTTTACTCATTATGTCTTGGTGGCTTTTATTAAATGTTGAACATATTCTAAATTTTATTTTCCAGACTTCAGAAATAGAGTCAGATGATCATTGTCAAAAAGAACAAGAACTTCAGAGGGAAAACTTGAGGTTGTCATCTGAAAATATTGAGCTGAAGTTTCAACTTGAACAAGCGAATAAAGATTTGCCAAGACTAAAAGTAAACTTAATTTTATTATAATGCCTGAATTTACCGCACACATAAATTCACTTGTATTTCTTTCTGAAATGCATATTCATAAGCTATCTTTGTATTGTTACATTGTATATATTTCCTGATTTAAGAGTCATTTGTTGAGTCTCTATATCAGACATGTGTTTAGGTGCTAGAGAGGGCAGTTATTAAAAGCCCACACATAAGTGAAACTTACCTTCCAATGAGGAAGATTGCCAATCAAGAACCAAACAAGTTAAGTGTATAATAGTTTAGCTGATAGTATCCCACTGATACTAAGTGCTGTGGGAAAAGAGAAAGCGTGATTGGTAGAAAGGGATTACATAGACAGGCTTGTAGAGAGGTAAGGAGAGGTCATACTGACACCAAGAATTCCAGTCATAGAAGTGTCGGTTTCAGTTGTTTCAAGGTAAGAAGATATTTCTTATATTTCATTAGTAATTATGATTACTGAAATCTAATAGTTTCTTTACAAGTATACTTCTGATGTTAATTAATACTTTCATCTTTGATTTTCTATATCTCACCCTATTATGGTGATGGCTTTTTTCTTGGCTAACTAATGGTTTCAGTCTTATTTTCTAATAAAAAATATTAGTATGTCTGTCATTTCTACTGGTAGTGATACAGTTAAGCTTCCTGCTTCTCATTCTGTTTTATGCACCAAGTAAACCAGTGCAGTGATTCCAGTTCTTTGTCTATATATCAGAAAAATAAACATGTATGTGCAATATGGGATGGCAAAATCAGGCTTAGATGCTTAATTTTTATAAAGTGTTGAGGCAATAGTTTATAAAACATTGACTAAGTATTTATGCATAATGTTCTTTATCTCATCTTAGATAGGGTTGCTATTGCTGTCTTGAACATTATGACAAAAAGCACCTTGCAGAAGTCTTCTTTTAGACTCCTACCTCACAGCCCATCAAGAGAAATCAGGGCAGGAACCTGGAAGCAGGAGCTGATGCAGAGACCAAGGAGTGCTGCTTCCAGGCCTGCTCCTCAGGGTTCTCTCTGCCTGTCTTCTTATGTAACTCAGGGCCGCCCGCCCGAGGGTGACAGCACCCACAGTGAGCTGAAATCTTCCACATCAGTCTTTAATCAAGAAAAGACACTACAGGCCTACATTTATGGAGACATTTGCTCAATTGCTGTTCCTTCCTCTCAGGTTACTCTAGCTTGTGTCAAGTTGACAAAAAAACTAGCCAGTACATGTCATATATCAAAATTTCTTTTGTTTAATGACATAATTGTTAACATTGGTTCTATTGTAGGGTTTTCTTTTTTCTTTATTATTATTATTATTATTATTATTATTATTATTATTATTATCATCATCATCATCAATTCATATTATATCCTGATTATGATCTCCTTACTCTTATCTTCCTATTTCCACGCTGCCTCCCTTTTCCATTCTATTACCTTCCCCTAGACCTCTGACATATGGAGTCCTCCTCCTCCACCATCTGACCACAGCCATCAAGTCTCATCTGAATAGCCTACATGCCCTTCCTCTGTGTGCCCACAGGGCCTTTCTGCCAAGGGGCAGAGATCAAATCGCAGGCACCAGAGTTCTTGTCAGAGGCAGTCCCCAGCTCCCTCTCCTTCTCCATATGGAGAATGAACTGTCCCTAGTCTATATCTGAACAGTGGGTCTAGGTCTCCTGCTTGCGATGCCCTTGATTGGTGCAACAGGTGTGCAGGTCCCCAGGGTCCAGATATGCCATCCTTAATAGTCTCCTTGTGGAGCTCCTGACAACTCAACACCCCCCAAACTTTCTATCCCCCAACTCTTCCAGACAATTCGCAGCTCTTCACCCAGAGTTTGGCTGCATGTCCCATTATCTGTCCTGATCCCCCACTGGGTGGAGTCTCTCAGAGGATATCTATATTGGGCTATTATCCACTTATAAGTGAGGTTATACCATGCACATCTTTCTGGGTGTCAGTTACCTCACTAAAAATGATCTTTTCTCATTCCATTCATTGGCCTGCAAGTTTCAAGATTTACTTGTTTATGATAGCTGAATAGTATTCCATTTGTAAATGTACCATAGGTTCTTTATCCATTCTTCTATTGAGGGACATCTGAGTTGGTTCCAGACTGTTACAAATAAAAGTGCAATGAACATAGTTGAGCTAATGTCCTTGTTGTATGGTGGAACATCTTTCAGGTATATGCCCTGCAGTGGAATAGCTGGGTCTTTAGTTAGCACTATTCCCAGTTTTCTGAGAAAGCACCACATCGATTTCCAAAGGGGTTGTACAAGATTGCACTCCCAGAAGCAATGGAGGAGTATTCCCCTCTATCCACATCCTTGCCAGCATGTGCTGTCACTTGAGTTTTGTATTGTAGCCATTCTGATAGGTGTAAGATGGACTCTCAGAGCTGATTTGATTTGCATTTCCCTGATTTCTAGGGATGTTGATAATTTCTTTAAGTGTTTCTCTGCCATTCAATACTCGTCTGTTGAGAATTATGTTTAGTTCTATACCTGATTTTTTAAATGGGTTATTTGGTTTGGTAGTGTTTAATTTCTTCAGTTCTTTATATATTTGGAATATTAGCCCTTTGTCTGATGTAGGGTTGGTGATGATCTTCTCCTAGTCTGTAGGCTGTCGTTTTTCTGTTGACAGTGTCCTTTGCCTTACAGAAGCTTTTCAGTTTCATGAGATCACATTAATTGTTGACCTTGGAGCCTGAGCTATTGGTGTTCTGTTCAGGAAGTTGTCTTCTGTGCCACTGAGTTCAAGGCTCTCCCCCTGTGTGGTTTTATGTTGAGGTCTTCAATCCACTTAGACTTTAGTTTTGTGCAGTGTGATAAATATGAATCTATTTGCATTTTTCTACATGTAGACATCCACTTAGCACCATTTTGGAAGATGCTATCTTTTTTCCATTGTATGGATTTGGCTTCTCTCTCAATAGGTGTGTGAGTTTATTTCTGGGTCTTTGATTCAATTCCACTGATCAACAAGCATATTTCTATGCCAGTACCATGCTGTTTTATTACTGTTGCTCTATAGTGCAGCTTGTGATGGAGATTCCTCCAAAAGATCTTATATTGTACAGGATTGTTTAGCTATTCTGGGTTTTTTGTTTTTTCCATATGAAGTTCAGAATTGATTTTTAAAGGTAAATAATTGTGTAGAAATTTTGATGGGAATTGCATTGAATCTGTAGATTGCTTTTGGTAAGATGACCCCATGATCCATGAGCATGGGAAATCTTTCCATCTTCTGATATCTTCTTCCATTTCTTTCTTTAGAGAGTTGACTTTGTTTTTTCATAGAAGTCTTTCACTTGCTTGGTTAGAGTTATACCAAGATTTTTATATTATTTGTGGCTATTGTAAAGAGTGTAGTTTCCCTAATTTCTTTCTCAGCCCATTTGTTATTTTTATACAGCAGGGCTACTGACTTTTTTTTTTTTTTGAGTAGATTTTTTTATCTAGCCACTTTACTGAAGGTGTTTATCAGGCTTAGGAGTTCCTTGGTAGAATTTTGGGGGTCACTTATATATACTATCATCTGTGAGTTGTTGGAGGATGGTCTGATGTATTTTGATGCTAATTAATAAAAAGCCATCAACTGGGCAGGGCAAAGGAGATAGATGTGGCTCAGGTTTCAGGGCTTAGAGAGACAGAGAGGATCCTGGGAAGAGGAAGGAAAGAAGAGAGACCAGAAGAGAGAGGAGAAGAAGGCCACCATGGGTTAGTTGGAAGAGAAGCAAGTGGCCAGTGTGGATGGATATTTGGCCCAGATGAAGAACATTGGCAAGTATATGGGATTATGCATGGGTGGTAGCTTGATAGAAGTTGTCAGAACAGATGGCTTGGTATTGAGACAGGGATTCCCATACCTGTCCCACTATGGGAAGTAGTTTGGAGGATTAATGTCTGCCCTGCCCCAGGTTAACTAAGGCTGTTTTAAAATATAACAGGTCTCTGTGTCTTGATTGATAGCTAGTGGGTTTTACTTATATAATAATAGTAGTAGGAAAAGGCCTGATAATAAACATTATTAGGCCCTACAGATAATTTAAAACAACAGTGAATAGTGATAGTTTGACTTCTTCCTTTCCAATTTGTATCCCCTTGATCCCCTTCAGTTGTCTTATTGCTCTAGCTAGGGCATCAAGTACTATATTGAGCTGCAGCGAGAGTGGACAGCCTTGTCTTGTTCCTTATTTTAGTGGAATTGGTTTAAGTTTCTCTCAATTTAGTTTGATGTTGGCTATTGGATTGCTGTATATTGCCTTTATTATGTTTAGATATGTGCCTTGATTTCTCCAAAACTTTGAACATGAATGGATGTATCCTTTTGTGTTTATGTAAAATGTTCTGTCGATATCGGTTAGGTCCATTTTGTTCATGATATCTAGTAGTTTCATTGTTTCTCCATTTAGTTTCTGTCTTGATGATCTGTCTGTTGGGGAAAGTAGGGTATTCAAGTTTCCTACTATTATTGTGTGAGGTTTTATGTGTGATTTAAGCTTTAGTAATGTTACTTTTACAAATGTGGATGCTTCTAAACTTGGGGCATAGGTATTAAAAATTGAGACATCCTCTTGGTGTATTTTCCTTTGATGAGTATGAAGTGTCCTTTACCATATCTCTTTATTAGTTTTGGTTAAAAGTTTGTTTTGTTAGATACCAGAATGGCTACTGCAGTTTGCTTATTTGGTCCATTTGCTTAGAATATCATTTTCCAGCCCTTTAGGGTAATGTCTATCTTTATTGCTGAGGTGTGTTTCTTGTATGCAGTAGAATGATGGGTCTTGTTTTTGCATCTATTCTGTTTGCCTGTCTCTCTTTATTCTGGAGTTGAGGGCATTGATTTTGAGTGATATTAATGACCAGTGGTTATTGCTTTTTTTTTTTTTTTTTTTTTTTTTTTTTTTTTGATGTTGGTGGTTGGTGGTGGAATGTGTGTTTTATTTCCTTTGTTTTCGCAGATGTAGCGTTACTTATGTCCTTTGTTTTCTTAAGTAGAGTTACCCTCCTTAGGTTGAAGTTTTCATTCTTGTATCTTCTGTAGGGCTGGATTTGTCATTATCTATTGTTTAAACTTGGTTTTGTTTTAGAATATCTTGTTTTCTCCATCTATGGTGATTGAAAGTTTTGCTGGTTGTAGTCTGGGTTGGCATCTGTGGTCTCTTAGTGTCTTCATTATCTCTGTGAAGAAGTCAGGAATAATTCTGATAGGTCTGCCTTTATATGTGACTTGGCAGATCTGCCTTTATATGTGACTTGGCCTTTTTCTCTTGCAGCTTTTAATATTTTTTTATTGTGTACATTTAATATTTTGATTATTATGTGGAGGGAGGAGTTTCTTTTCTGGTCCAATCTATTTTCAGTTCTGTAGGCTTCTTGTATATTTATGGGAATTACTTTCTTTAAGTTGGGGAAGTTTTCTTCAGTGATTTTGTTGAAAATATTTTCTGAGCCATGGAGCTGGGAGTCTTTTTTTTTTTTCCTTCTATTCCTATTATTCTTGGCTTTGGCCTTTTCATCATGTCCCAGATTTCTTGGATGTTCTTTTTCAGGAGCTTTTTCGATTTAAGATTTTCTTTGACTGTTGCATTTACTTCTTCAGTCATATCTTCTATCCCTGAGATTCTTTCTTCCATCTCTTGTTTTCTGTTGGTGATGCTTGTGTCTGTAGATCCTGTCCTCTTCCCTGGGTTTTCCATTTCCAGGATTGTCTCAAGTTTGTTTTCTTCATTATTTCTATCTACATTTTTAGGTCTTGAATCCTTTTATTCATTTCCTCCTGTTTCGTTGTAGTTTCCTGACTTTCACTAATTTCTTTAAGTGATTTGTTCAATTGTTTCATCTTTTTCCTTGTGGATTCCTGTTCTAGTTTGAGAGATTTCTTTTCCTCCTTTAAGGCCTCTATCATTTTCATAACCTCAGATTTGAAGTCTTTCTCCTGTGCATCAGGTGTGTTAGTATCTCCAGGGCTTGTTGTCGTGGTGGGACTGCTGGTTTCTGGTAGTGTCACATGGCACTGGGAGTTGTTGCTTGTGCTCTTACACTGACCTCTTTCCATTATGGTGTCTCTGGTGTTAGCTGGCTTGGTGTTCTCTGATGGTCAGACAGTTTGGGGGTAGGTATAGGAAATGGGGCATCAGTCCTGTGCCCTATTCACTCCTGCTGAGATCACTCTCTTTGACTCCCTGTTTATGATCCAGAGAGGCTGTGCACTTCTGTTTAGTTCAATGTTTCTGTTGGCTCCTGGATTGTGAACCAGGTAAGCTGGGGAGCAAGGCAGAAAGATAATATGAGCAGAGAGCTGCTTCAGTGGGCCTGCTTTCCTCCAGAGGTCGGAGGGCATTGTGTGACCCTGGTGCTTTAGTAGCCCACAGCTCTCTCTGGGCTCTGGAGATCAGAATCTGTGCTCCCACCAGGCGTGCGTGCTGCGACCAGTCCTTGGAGCCTGTGGCAGTGTCTGTAGGAATCCAGCAACTTTTCTGTGGATTAGCATGGTGGCCTAAGGCTGGACCCACCCGTGCTCTGCAACTTGCAGCCCTTTTACCTGGGGATCCACAGCACTGGTGTTTTGTAGTTTCAGTTCAGTCCTTAGGTTGCTGTATAGTCACTGCTTTCTTGTTGATCAACAAGATGTGTGTTTGGCTCTGCCCTCTTGGATCCTCCTATAGTAGAATTTTCAGTTCAGATAATAGTCCTCTCTTTTTCAGGGGCTATTATTATATAGCTATGACAGATTGCTGTTGTTTTCTTTTATCTTTTAGAATCAAGTAAGAGACTTGAAGGAAATGTGTGAATTTCTTAAGAAAGGAAAAATGGAAGTTGAACGGAAACTTGGTCAGGTCAGAGGGGTAAGTTTATTTCCTTAGAAAGCTAGTAACAAAGGTTTAAGTGCCTCTTGATTTTTTTATTGTTGAGTGGTATAAATTGAACACTCATGATACAGAAATTCATTCAAGTAATAACACTGTGACATACATTATGCATTATCTGAAAATACTAAGAGTAGTACTAGAAATTACTCAGTACAAATACTGGCAGTTAACATTTGTTTCAAAGTGAAAATATGAAAATATGTATGTATGTTTTATGTAAAGTACATTATAGTTCCTGTCTCACATACTTTAGAAATATATTGAATTAACAAAATCTTTAGAATCATATATCAGCAATTACTAAAGAAGAGTACAATATTAGACCTGTTTTAGCATTAGGACATCATAGTTTCTAAGGTATTAAATTTTAATATTTCTATATTATTTTGTAGTCTGGTAGAAGTGGGAAGACAATCCCTGAGCTAGAAAAAACTATTGGGTTAATGAAGAAAGTAGTTGAAAAAGTCCAGAGAGAAAATCTACAATTGAAAAAAGCATCAGGAATACTGACTAGTGAAAAAATGGCTAATATTGAAGAAGAAAATGAAAAATTAAAGGTAATTTTTATGTGGCTATTTTATGTAAAGGTTTTACTGTTTTAATTTGCTTTGCTTTTTAAGGGAAATGTTACATACACTCACACTACACTGAAGGGCCTTAGTTGATGTGATTTTATTTTACGTGTGAGAACAGTTATTGACCTGAAATTTAAAGGTAGCTACACAGTGGCTGTGTTTGGTCTTTTTTGCTGTTTCTGAACCAGTTGTTCTTTTCTGGTGCTAGAGTAATGATATGTGTCTCTTTTAGATTTGATTTGTAAAGTAAGGATTTTGTAGGACTTCCTGTATTTCCTTTTAATCGTAAACTCATTTTAACATATAGCCAAGCTTGGTAGGAACTCTGGTAACAAGTTTGGGGTAAGTCTTTATTTGTAATATCAAATAGGGTATCTAAAACTACCTACCTTGATTTAAATTTTATCAGTCTAAATAATATTTATTTTTTATATTTAAGAGAATTAAAATGAAATTTCTTCATTTATTCATTTTGCTTTCCTTCTTCATCACCTCCCATCTTCCTTACCGTACTTTCTCTCAAATTCATGACCTCCCTTTATTGTTGTTACATATAAATATGCATAAATATATAACTACAACTTGCTAAGTCCATTTATTGTTGCTTGTATATATGATTTCATATAAAGAATCGTCTTTTATTGATGCTTTGTTTTGATAATATGTTGCTTTACTAATTACCAGGCTGAATTAGAAAAGCTGAAAGCTCACTTTGGACGTCAGTTGAGTGTACAGTATGATTCCAAGAACAAAGGCACTGAGAAAGTTGTTGCTGAAAATGAACGGCTTAGGAAAGAACTTAAGAAAGTAAGATGTTTATGATTATAGCAAATTAATATTGATATATCCTGGATGCCAGTGTCTGTTCACAGCATGTATTAAGATAAATTAAGAATTATACTTTTATCAAGAGGTACATTTATATGAAAATTAAGGTGGTATAGTGAAAAAAAGTCCTCACCAGTTTCAGTTCTTAGTTTTACTACTTATTGGGAATTGTTCCAAGCTGAATAATGTCTCTATGTTCCTCCAATTCCTCATGTATGAAATTGGGAGTAGTAAACATTCCTATCGCTTAGCTGAGTGTGGAAGTGAACACCTATAATCCCAGTATTCAGGCTGTAAGAGAGACAAGCTAGGCTACATAGGGAACCCATCTCAGATGAAACACACATATCTCACAAAGTCGTTGAGAAATTTAAATGAGTTAATATTTATGCATATGCTTTAGAGCAGTGCCCAATTTATAGAGCAAAGAACATAACCATTTTGTTAAGATTCTTTTCTATTTAAATAACAAAATAGTCTTTACTCCAACAAATAAGCATTATTTTTAACATGCATTACCTAGTGAATGAATTGAAATTATAGTCCTAAAAACATTTAAAACAGTAACGAATTGTATTGTGAAGCCAGAGCTGTACTGTCTTGAATCTTAATATTCATTACTAGAAATAATGTGTCAGTTATATGCTGCTTGTGTTAACAGCCAGGGCTCCTTTAAGTATTATGGAGTCAAAACAAAGGATCTTTTAAGGTACAATAAGATTATCTATCTCATTATTCTGAACATTTTCCTGAGAAATAAATAACAAATTTAGAGTATCCATTAGATATTTCAGATAATAATCTGTATATTTTTCTCTGCCTTCATTTAATTGAGTTTTTGTGCTAATTACTATGAATAGATTGTCATTTTAGAGGAAAACTAAAACTTTTCATTTTTCAGTTTTAAAACAATAAAGCTCCAGCTTGCTTTCTATTTTCCAACCTATAGTGGTAATTTTAAATACCTGACATCTGTGAAAACAGTATTATGCTTTGTCATGATGTGCTAATAGACCTTTACTGATAGGAAATGGAAACTTCCGAGAAACTGCGGATAGCTAAGAACAACTTAGAGCTGGTGAACGAGAAGATGGCAGCTCAACTACAAGAGACTGGGAAGAGATTACAGTTTTCAGAAAGTAGAGGTCCCCAGCTGGAAGGTGCTGACAGCAAGAGCTGGAAGTCAATTGTGGTTACAAGGTAGGATGGTTTCAATCTTCAAATTAAACCTGTTCAAATTGTACTCAGTTCTAACTCCAGCATCAGGAACAGAGCTGAAACGGGGCTAATTTCCTGGAGCTAGGTGTCCATCATTAAGCCTTGGGCCAGGGCTGATGCTATCCAGCTTCTCCTGGATGCTCAATCTGCAGCTCCAACTTCAGCCTCTTGTGCTTGTTTATTACTGCTGCAGATAGATCCTCAGCAATTGGACTCTTTTATACTGCATGTGGAGTGAGCTGTTTGCTTTTATTTGTATATTGAACAACTTTCTTTATAGAGAGCCCAATAGATGAATACAGCAGCAATGTTAGTGTCTTATTGGCCTGTACTTTTTTGGTGCATTTTCTCCCATCCTGAGGATACTTTCTATAAGTAAATTCTATTTGTGCCTATACACTATGTATTGTTGCTGTGAAATCCAACTTTATTTTACCATATTTGCACAGTTTTTTACATAAGTGTATTCCTTTTTGATGTCCTTGTAAGCCATCTTTGCCCTATTTGGAATGACATGAGGGAAAACAACGTGACACCATTATTACCTCAACTAAAAGTAAGCTGTAGCACAGAGAGACAGCTAGTTCCACCCTGGGCCTTGGATTGCTTTTGCCTCTATCAGCCAATATATTTTTTAAATCTCATTAACATTTTTCCATTTATTTGTTTATTTACTTATTTATTTAGTCGCCTCACAGCCTGGTCACAGTCTCCTCCTTTCTTTCCTCCCAGTCCCACCCTTAATGCTTCCCTCCCTTCGTCCCTCGTCCCTCCCCTTTTAAGAGGAGGGGATTGCCCCTGCACACCATGGGCACCAACCACCCTGGCACATCCTGTCAGCCATTTTTAAGGAGGAAAGAAAAAGCCAAGTGGGCATAATGGAGAGCACTCAGACAGGTGGCTATATTCCTGGAGAAGATTCCCTTTTCTTCTTGTCCTAACATTACATAGAACAGTCAGAGTTCAGACTTTCCCTGTAGCTCTCACTTTCCTTTCTACAGTCTGTAAACAAGTGTTCTTTCAGAATGCTAATGTCAAGATGAAAATAACAAGGTGTAATCGTGTGAAGGGGAAAAAAGTATCATCTTGGACCTGGTGGGTTTGAGCCAGCAGCTGTCACTCTATATGTTGTCAGACATATTAAGTGACTTGGAGATTTAGTTTTTCTACAAATAGTCACTCAACATCTGCTACTGCCACACTATGTACTTCAGGTTGTTTCTAAAAGGCCCAAGTTTACTTAGGTTGCCTCAAGAGCAAGTGTCCATCACTTAGAAAGACCTACTTTTCACTGTGACATTACATAAATTATATCCCTTTGTAGGTCAAGATACTTTTTTAACTGTGGAGTTGACAGACCTTGCCCTTATTTTTTTTATAGCTTTCTGGGGTAACAAAAATGATTACTTGCTGGCATGAAAAGACTACTCAGTTTTAAGACATTGTTGGTTAATGGCACTGTTTTACCATAATTGAAGATGACTTTACATGTTGTCACTTATGAGTTCTTATTTTGAGAACTGCACATAGGCAACAACTTCAGTAGACATAAGTCCAACTTGTTATTTAGTCCGTTTATCCAAGGTTGATCTCATACTCTGCCTTGCCCTTTCAAAGATCCCAACTATATTGTCCTCTAGGAGGAGCAAGGGTATAAGGCATGGGCTATGTGGATGAGGTGCTATGAGCAAGATGGTCTTTATTCTTAGGTGGCTTTCTTAAGTCACTGTTCTGTTGCTGTGAAGAGGCAACCATGTTCAAGGCAATTCTTTAAAAAGAAAACATTTAACTAGGGGCTTGCTTACAATTTCAAGGGTTAGTCCATTATCATGGTTGTGGTTGGTAGCACTCGGGCAGGCAGGCATGGTGTTGGAGCAGTAGCAGGGAGTCAGGATGTAAGCCATCATCTGTAGGCAGCTGACAGAGCAAGACTGGTCTAGCAAGGGCTTTTGATGCCTCCAAGTTCACCCTCAGTGACATTGTTCCTCCACCAAGGCCACAGCTCCTAATCCTTCTAATCCTTTCAAAGAGTTCTACTTTCTGGTGATCAAACATTCAAATATATGAGCTTATTGGAAGGGGAGGAGATATTCTCATTCAAACCATCACAGTGGCTTTTGAACAGAAATGAATGAAGTGGAGAAATGAGCTCTGGTGGTTCACATTGCCCTTTGGTGTATCTGTGTAGTTAGTCCTTGTCACATAAGCACAGTCCTCTAATTTGTTTTTAAGATCCATCCAAGATTATTTGGAAGTATTTAGGAATCATAACTGCCCTTCCTTATGCTGTCATTGTCAGATACTTTTTTCTAAATCAGTACTTTCCTTTTTTTATTTATTTAGAAGACACTACGTATTCTTTTCCTTTGGAAACGTTTGAATATAGTACACATTGTCTTCCTGGAAGTATGTACCTTTAGTAAAACTATTTGGCTCAAGTTTAGGATTTCTTCAGAGATGATTTCGTTAGGCCATTTATCATTTCCTTACTAGTTACAAATCTGTGTTGCTTCATACTTTCTAGGGCATGCACTATTGCTCTCACTCATGCTGTTGAACAGCTTGTTGTGTCTGTAGTGCCCCTTTAGGATTTTTCTATCTGAGTACTTCCTGGTATAGAGAAGGGTACTAGGTGTGAAGAAAGTTTTTTGTAGTCTGCTGAATTAGGTATTTTCTTATGTCTGAAATAAGATATCAACCTAAACGCTTTAGAGTTGCCAAATTCAATCCCCACTTCTGATCTTAGGCTCCATAGGATCACTTTAGTTTTCTATTTTAATTAGCACATGTTAATTTGGATGCTTAACCTTTAACACTACCCTTTAATGCTAAATACATAGCCAAAGGTTTGACTAAAAGAAGTACTATAATACAGCCTTGCATATTTTACTGTGATTTAAGCTGACTTTAAATTAGTGAGAAAAATTATATATAATGCCCATAACTGTTCTCCATATTTTTAGAATGTATGAGACCAAGATAAAAGAGTTCGAAAATGATATTGCCAAAAAGAACCAAAGCATCACTGACCTTAAACAGCTTGTAAGAGAAGCAACAGAGAGAGAACAGAAAGCTAAGAAATACACTGAAGATCTTGAACAACAGGCACGTAATAGTCTTTAAATGATAAAACAATATATCTGGAAGATCCCTGAATTGCCTGAAGGTGAAAACAATGAACTCCTGAATAATGTCTCCCCTTGGAGACGCATACAGTGAATGGTACTTAGGCTCATCTACTTTAAGCCACAAGCTAGATAATCACTGACTTCTCATTCTCCCCATCTTTTTCTTTCAGTAATCATGTCAGGTGTATTGTTAAAATCTATCCCAAACCTGACTGCTGCTCAGTGTGGAAGCCATTCCGTCATGCTGAATGGCTGCAGTAATTTCCTAACTGGTCTCTGGGCTTCTACTTGCATCATTGCACCTTTTCTACTCTACTGGTCTATTCTTCATATAGTTGTCAAAAAGTTCTGTAAAGCATATTGCAAATTAGTTTCATGCTGAACTCTCACCCATCACAAAGGAATGAAACTAACACAACTCTTCTCATAGCCTGTATCTAGGAACAAGGTAACACTTTGCATCCTGTACCAGTTTTTCCAACCTTAATGTTTTCAACCCTTTAACAACTGAAACTCATCTAAGCTTCAGATCTTTATGCCTGCTTGTTCTACCTAGAACTCGTTATTACTCCCAATATTCTTAGCTGACTCCTGAACTTCTCTCTTGGCTTAAATGAGGGCTCTTCAGAGACCCTAGAGCAGCACCGTGCCCCCTTAGATTCGTTCTGGATAGCCTTTCTCCCTGTCCTGCTGTGTCACATCCTACCTCAGTTATCACAGTGTCACTACTAACCTCCCTCAGTAGAACAAGGACCCTGCAAGAGACTCAGGCTGTGCCACTTGCTGTCCCTCATGACCTAGGACAAGCCTGGCATGCACTACTGAGTTGCTCAAGAACTGACACTTGAATGCATAGACTACAACACAGGACTGTGGTTATTTTATGCTTCCCAAGACCCAACTCTTATACTTTATTAAAATTTTGTCTTTTTTAAACCTCATTTCCATGCTCATCTTGTTTTTCCATTGTGCTCAAAGGTTGAGATCCTCAAAAATATTCCTGAAGGTGCTGAGACAGAACAAGGGCTTATACGGGAACTCCAGCTTCTTAGGTACATACGTTGTTAAATTTTTTAATATCTAGAGTGTGGGTGTGTGTCTGGGGGTAGGGGGTGGGGGGTGTACACGTGTACATGCCCGGGGTGAGGATGTGCATGCCATGTATGAAAGAAGGTCAGAGACAGCTTGTAAGAGTTGGTTCTCTCCTTCCAAGATCTTAAATCAACTCATCAATTTCACAGCATGCACCTTTATTAACTAAACCACATTCCTGTTTATCTTTAGAAAATTACTTGATACAGCCAGACTTGTCACACCTAGAGACCTGGGTTCCTCAATGTTTATTATAATTTCATCCTTCTAATATACTTACTATATGTGGAAAGAGGAAGGGAGAGGATCCCAATACTAATATTTCCAGATTTTCAGTGCCATTTTTGAAATGCCTGTGTACTCTACATAGTGGTACCCACTGTATATTTTTCGAGCATGCTATTGTTGTGTTCTAGGTTAGCCAACAGTCAGCTGGATAAAGAAAAGGCAGAATTAATCCGTCAGATAGAAGTTCACAAAGAGCAAACTGGAGCTCAAAGCGGCACACCTGGTAATGTATTTCATAAAACCTGTTGGCTATCCCAAGTTTCCGATTCAGGGCTTGCCTTTTGTGTTTGTTTCTGATTATTGTTTTCTATAGTAGCAAATACCTGATAGGAATATTCAGAGATGTTCTCTCTCGGGCTAGGAAAATATTCCCACATAGCACTTTGAACTGCTTATACTACAAAGTGGCTAAGTTTTTCTTCTTGTGATCCAGTTACAGACTTAATCATAGTATATTACTAAACAGTATATTATTACCAAGCCTTGAATGGCACCATTTGCTTCCAGTTCTAAATATAGATCCTAAAATCCCTATAAACATTCTGAATGTTACTAATCATTGTCTTGTGTTAGTTTCAAAACTACAAGTACTACAGTAGTATTTTTTTTTTTTTACAAAACAAAAATGTACCTTATATTCTTTCCATTCCTATTGAGAAATCAGCAGTCATTCCACACAAAACATTTTGTGTGTATACATACAGAATACAGTTGATCTTCATTATTTGCACATCTGTAGTTGCAAATGTAATTGTTCATCACAATATATTTACAGTTCCTCAAATCAACTCACAGTGCTTTTGCAAACAGGCACAGCAAGGGAGAACAAGGTAGTACTGGGCATTCTTGTTCACACAGAAGTGATCTAGGGTGGAGTGTGGGTACCACTGTAGCCAGCTGGAGTTTGAATCTTAGCTCTGACACTTTTAACAGAGCAGCCTCAGAAAAGTGGCTTACAACTTCTGAGCATTATCCTTTAAAACTAAAGAAAATATAATCAGGATGAATTGTTTGTTGAAGCCAAGACGACAGTTTGAGTATGTGTGTATGCTTATGCGTGGATTTGCATTTCTCCTAGGAATCATGGTTTGATATTTGCTAATTTTTACCAAGTGTTACAGAAAAATTAAAAATGGCTAATGTTTATTCTTATTATTTAACCTGCTATCAAATCAATAAAAGTCACAGACACATGATAGATTTTAAAGTAAGCCCTATTTTACCTAGGGCTGGACAGATTGACCTCCTCAACTGCCTTTCTCTCCCAGGCCCACATCCTATTCAGTTGCTCTTATCATTCTTACCTTGGCTGCTTCCCACCCATACTCCCATGTTCCTCATCTGGGCTGTTATCCATCCATGCCAATCCAGCCCCACACTTCTCTCAGTGCTACCCCATGGCAGCTTTGCTTCTTTCTTCCTCCTCCCCTCTACCTGTTCTCCTTTCCATGATCCATCTGTCGCCAAAGCCCTTGAGCCTTAGCTCTGCCCCTCACTTCTGCCCTGGCCAAGTATAGGCCAAGATTCAGCCAATCGGGGAGGCAAGGTTACACAGCAATACTCGGGGTACATGAGTGTCTGCTCATAAAGGACAGCAAGCAGACCTTGGGGAGCAACATAATTAACAAATACAAAGCACCAGACTGTGCTGTTACAACCAAATTTACAGGATATAACTTTTACAAAGAGACCTTATACATTTACTGAGTTTTGAGTATTTTTATTTAACTTTAACTTACTACAGAGATCATGTAAGATGTGTACTTCATTCACATCCTTAGTAATTCCATAGTATGCTATTGGATACCAGTGAACAGTTTGAGGATGGATGCTTAGCATAGCTCCAAAGCTTCTGGCATAAATACACTGTACCTCCTAACCTAATCATGCCATTATCTGATAGGATGATGAAGTGTTCTCCCCTCCAGGATTATACTAATTGGTATCTGAATAATTTTAAAATATTTCATAGAGCTACTGTAGAGTCCTGGTGCTACTCTGTATTAATGTGTGATATGATTTGTGCGAGGCACCATCCTAAAGGCCTTGCAAAATTTTTACTTTATTCTTATAATGCCATAGGATCAGTACTATTGTCTTTATTTTTCGTTTATATCCTCAAGATCAGGACAAGTAGGAAGCAACATAGGAAAGCTAAGTATTAATTTTATGGAAGTTCTGAACTTCTTACTATATGCCATGCCCTTAACCACTGTAGTGCTGTGCTTCTTGATAACTAAAAACAACATTCATCTACCTGGAATTGATCTGTGACTGCTAGGAGATAGTTTAGTATACTCTTTGGTTTTTTGAGACAGGGTTTCTCTGTGTAACAACCCGGTCTGACTTGGTATACTCTAAACATAGTACCAAAGATCTATGAATTCTGTAGATATTAGACAAGTTATCCAATTTGTTTAATCCCAGGCCCTTATATTGCTATGTCTTAAGTAAAGGGCAGAAAGAAGCCTATTACATTTCAGAGACTCTGCTACAAAATCAACCTGTTTGGATGTGCCCAAATAAACATTTAAAGATTAGCATATTTAAGTAACTTTTGGAATATGATATACATATTTTCTTGCCACATTATTTCACCAGCAGTGTGTACAATATACAGGAGCTATGCACAAGCTAACAAATATATGCATACTCATATTCACCATAGCCAGGTTATATAATCAGCCTTTGTGTCTCTTAATCAACAGGTGCACTGATAAAATATGATGCATATATATATATGAGTTTTAAGCCCTTAGAAAATATTTTTATTTTAGAAAATATTTTTAGATCGTCCTGTTCAGGCCAGCCTTAGGGAAACAAGTTAACTTTTCTTCATAGGTGGAACTCAGATTTACATGTATGTGTACAGGACATGAAACTAGGAGGAGGATTTTTTTACTTGAAACCTTGTTCGTTTGCTCTTTGTCTTTGAGTTATAGAGGGCCACTACTATATACTTGTTCTCCTTATCATCATGAAAACTTAGTTTCATTATCTCTTCAAACTTTAAAACAAAACTCTTTACTGTTCAATGATTGCAGAGACATTTTGAATCACCTTTATGCTGTGTGTCAACAACTGATTTCCTACCAAACCATCAGGACTGCACTTCCTCTGTGCCACATACTTTGTCTTAAAATAACCTAATGCCTAGCAGCCCCCCTTGGCTTGCTGCTGTGTAACGAGCACACAGTGTGCGTGAGAAGGGGTCGGCCACACAGTGCCAGATGATTCCAGACTGCAGGCTTCACAGATTTCCTGTTTATTCTGAAATAGTCCTCTATCTTTAACTTACAGTAAAGAAAAATGTAAGTCTAACTTTCATGACTATTTTGGCAGATTCTTACCAACTAAAGGAAAATATAAATGACCTGGAGACACAGCTCAGAAAGTCAGATGTGGAAAAACAACATTTGAAGGTAATTCTTGTTTATTTTTGACTTTAGTACAGTCAGTGTTCTGTGAAAACAGCTTTGGGAAACACTTTTTATGATCACCATCTTTAAGTATGTGCCTAAAAGTTCACAGATTTATTACTTCACTTACCTTAATTTTACTGAGTATATTATTTGACTCATGGCAACTTTTTATTAAACAACACCTAGCAAGAGAAAAAAAAGCCAACAAAAAATAAAACTCAAACAAATAGAAAGGATTAGAGAATAAATTTATTTTTAAATTGTAACAAAAATGCACCCCTTTACAGTTTTAAAAATATTTTCTTAATTTGTGGGTCATGTAGGGAAAGTGCTTTCTAAGTACCTGTTGAAATTATTTTCAGGGATCTTTGTCTTAGAACATTTTTCTTCTCTACCTTTTCTGGAAGCGAGCACAGGCTGCTAATCACTGGGTAGTGTAAATAGCCATCGGACTCACATTCCCTTCACTGGGCGCTTAGCTTTGATGAGTCCTGGAGTTTCCATGATCATAACTATTATATAAAATAAAGAAATACTGAAAACTCTTAGGATAATAACTTTAATATGATGCCCATAGAGAAAGATTCAGTTTTAACATTATTCATATGATAGATACAATGGAACCTTATTAAGAAAGTATTAAATATTTTTCTTTATATTTTATTGTTCAGGTTATTTGTGTTTTCATGTTTGTGTTCAAATCTCTTAAATTTCAAACTTTTAGGATGAAATTAAAAATCTGAAAAAAGAACTGGAAAATTTTGATCCTTCATTTTTTGAAGAAATTGAAGACTTGAAATACAATTATAAGGAAGAAGTGAAAAAAAATATTTTATTAGAAGAGAAGTTAAAAAAGCTTTCTGAACAGTTTGGATTTGAATTACCTAGCCCTGTTGCTGCTTCTGAACAAATGGAAGTTGAAGAAAATCCTAATAGTTTCTCTATTCATTAAAGGTGTCATTTATTTGATTTATGCATTAAAATCGCTGAACTAGAGAATTCAGATCTCAAAAATACTGTATTTTCGCTTAAAAATAAAATCATTACTTTTAACTTGGTAAAAAAGTATATTTTTAAAACTTCAATAATTTATGACTGTACAGTACACAATGAGCTATGATAAATATTCCTATTTTCATGTCTTAAATTTTCTAAAAGCATAAAGGTAACCTTATAACAATTTACCATTTAAACATTGAAATTTCTAGTGTAATTATTTTATACTTATTTTTGTGTTAAGATATTCATAGTTAGAATTTATGACATGTCTTGTCAAATAGCTAGCAAAATTAAATTGAAGCTCTTAATCTTTGTAAACATGGCAGACTGTTTTCCAACTGTACTTCCATTTTATACATCAAGTATTATATCTTTGAGCCTATCAAATTTCTGCTTATCTATTTTTGAAAACTGATTAAACAAGCACTCACTATCAAAAGCACAGTCACATTTGTTGAGGTTCATGTTAATAATAACAGGTTTGGAATTCATGTAAGTATCTGCAAGTGGCCAGCATAAACCAAGATGGTGGCGATGGACCTGTTAGGAGGAAAAATGGTGTTAGCTTTAGTCTGGAAATAGTAATTTATTTGTAAATGCATATTTTGGGTGTCTGCTACCTGCCAGGTACAATGGAAGGGTCTACTGTTTCTTACAGTTATTTCAATTAAATATCATAGCCATTCTTTTGACATAGTGCTCTCTCTCTTCCCCATGAGAATATGAGCTTCCTGAAGGCAGAGAAATTGTCTTGTTAACTCTGCCAGTACCTGAAATTGCAGTACATATGGGAGCTCCTAACCCATATTCCTGTAAGTAGCCTCACACTAAGTTCACCTTGGGTCTGTCTCTGTGGTAAGGGGCATTTGCTCATATCTCCCCAGAACGATAGAGTCACACAGCAATCAGATATGTATGTTTTCACAGATGGTAATGGAAAGCAGTTATGGGAAGTGAAGGGGCTAGATCATGCCAAGTCTTCTCAGACCTAAACTGCATTATGCAGGAAGTAATGAACACAATGGGGGTAGAATGAAGGCTAAGTGCTTCAGGGAAGGCAATGTAGTAATAGCTCAAGCAAGAATATTGGTCTAAACTAAGATCAGCACCTAGCTGTATGTAGAGAACAGAGATTTATCAATAATTAGGCTTTGAAAGAACTGGTAACTAGATGTATAAAGTATTGGGAAGATGACTTGAAAACAACGAATGCAGGTTTCTAATGCTGGTGAACAGTGTGGAGTTGGGAGTGGTAAGTCCCAGTTTTGAACATTATGAGTTTCATGTATCAATGAGAAATTAGACAGACAAGCCAGGGAAAAGTGTATGACGATCATCCTGTGTAAGCTGCCACTTGGTCTCTAATCAGATATTTGGGAAGTGCTGAGTTAAACTAGGCGCAGCATGTCTCAGAAAACGCAATATGCCACAAGAACTCCCAGGAGAGCGATGTGTTAGCATTTTAACTCTGAAGTACATCTGTACTAGCCAATGCCCAGCCAAACACCAGCATCTGTATATAGTCCGTCTGACACGACGTCCCATAAACTTGACTCTCTTTTAGAATGATGGCATATGAAATAAGGAAATTATACTAACTACATGCCAGAATTAATACAATCTGTACAGAGACTCTGAGTGTCACAAAATTAAATAATATAACCTTCTGTTGGTCATTACCTTAATTAAACAGCCATCACCGCAATGCCATACGATCCCCTCGATTTTACCCTCTCTGCGGTCTTCAAACCAGGACAGCAGGGCGTTGTGTTTCAGTGTGGGCAGATTTCTGACTTGGAATGCTCCATGTGGTATCAGAAAATGTAATGGGTATTTCTTGCTTCCTAGACCTAAATGGTAAAATTTGCCATTAAAATGTCAGACATAGTCTTTTCAGAAAGTAATAAAATGTATCTCCCCAAATGTATAAATGTCTACAGATTCAGGAAATATGTTAACCAAACATTTATTTTTCTGTAAATAAAAACCTCAAGTGCATTAAGCCCTCTTACCACTTCCATGTTCATGTGCTGCCTACACGGGTTCATGTGCTGCCTACACGGGGAGCTGGCCCACTAGCCTGTGGACCACGTCCAGACAGACACCTACTGTGGGAAATTGCAATGGAATGCAGCCTTAGCCAGTAATAAGCACTACTGATAGCACATTTCAAAGATATGGTTAATAAAGTTTAAAATGTTGGCTATAAAGCATTTTTTTAGAGAAAAAAATTGTTAGCATGTGTTATATCATTAGCTACATTCTGCTTTTATTCTGTTTGTCTAATGTCATCATTAATGCTGTAAGCTTAATATCCATCAATCAAACCTACTTAAATGTGTGTTTGCACAAAACCACTGCATTGTGGAGACTGTCAAGGCTTTATACAG
Organism: Acomys minous; assembly: GCF_964271855.1. Classification (NCBI taxonomy): domain Eukaryota; kingdom Metazoa; phylum Chordata; class Mammalia; order Rodentia; family Muridae; genus Acomys; species Acomys minous. The sequence continues at coordinate 102,835,655 of NC_140490.1, forward strand.
TATCTGTTGCCAATTCTTACTCTTGCCTATGGTTATTAATGACCTAACAGGGAACAGTACATTTTCACCCAACTCACCTAAAATTTATAAATTTATGAAGCAATGAAAAGCTGCATCTCAGTAATAACTTTTCATGTACAGGGAAGGATAACAGGATAAAGTGTTTTGTTTTGTTTTCTGCAGTAATAAATCAAAATTACTAGCCATATATAAATTTTCCCATGAACCTAAGATTTGCAGAATTGGATGTGCTCCTAGGAAATGGACACAGATGTATTAGTTACTTCCTCAATACATTTCTCAATTCGACCTCAGGACTTCTTTATAAAATACCTTCACTTACCATATGGGTTTCCATTGATATTTGTTCCTATCAGCTCCAGAGTTTGCTCTAAAAGCTCTGACAGAGGTATGGCACTAATTTCCAAAAGTCCAGGATCATCACGATGGTGCCTTAGAACCAGGGCAATTCCAAACTCATAGTTAACTACAGACGAGTGCCAGCAATATTGCTTGCTGTTCTTTTCTACTGGTACCCAACCTGTTATTTAGAGAAAAAGTTATTCTTACCACATTGGTTCTGTTAAAAGATACCTTAGCCAAGTGTGGTACCACATGTCTGTAACCCCAGCCCTTGGGGAAATAGAAGCAGGTGGATCTCAGAGTTCAAGGCCAGCCTAGTCTATAAATTGAGTCCAGGAAGCCATAGCTACACAGAGAAACCCTTTCTGGAGGGGAAAATAAGATACAAGACTTTTTTGGTTTGGTTTGGATTTTTTTTCTCATACATAAGGACACTTAAAGTCAGTGGAAAAGTTAACAATTTTACCTTTTTTCTTGACAATCATAAAGGGTTGTTTGTTTATCCTGTTCAGTACTAACGTGATTAAACATATTCTTCAAAAAACTCATCTTAGTTCAGGGGTAACTGAACACTATACTGAGGTACCATTAAAACTTTTACCTTCTTTTATAAATTATTTTAGCATCTTTTCTAATTGCCTGGTATTTCAAAACTTTTTTCAACTAATAAAGAGAGTTTTCTCTCTAGTGTCCTTCCGGTGTCGAAGACAACAGATAGATACAGTAGGTGCTCCACAGTTTATACCATTGTTCTAATTATGCTGAACAACTTATCAATTTCATGTTTGCTACTGTTTTTACTTTTATTGCTAGAATAAGCTCCTTCAATACAGAAAACTTGCTGTAAATAAATAAGCCACTCTGATCAAAATCTGGTAAAATATGCTCATCCTTGAGAAAGATTCAATATGAAAGGACATTCCTCCCTACATTTTTAATATAAACTGTTAAGACTTATCAATAAACTTGGTTCAGAAATTTTACACTATAAAAATAAAATGAAGAGCTACATTAAAACAAATTTTGGATTGAACCTTTTTTTGTCTCTTATACTAAACAAAACACATTTGGGAGGAGATTGTGTGATACCAGGTATGTGTCCGTTTTCATCAGGTACTGGCTTCCCATTCTGTTTTTCTATTTCCTTTGCTGGTATCCAGCACTCTGGGACAGGCTTGAAATCTTCCTCAGTGTTCCAAAGAAACTCTACAAAGAGTAGTTACACTTTATGCTGTTGTTTTAAAGCATGAAATACGAAGCAATCACAAAGTGAAGTAGCAAATACAAAACACACTCAGATGTGATGGGTCCTCTATTACCACTGCCATGTGACTACATTCCAAACTAGGGAACGAACACTAACTATTCAACTTTCAGTACACTGCCACTTATACACACTGTAGTCAATATTCTGTGAGGATTTATGAGTTTTAATATACTTGCTACATAGTACTTTATATAAAGTATGTATGAATGAGTACAGACAGGTAATGAATATATATGCATGTATAGTTATTAATGTAATAAAATATCTTCGTATTTGTAACATGACTTAGGAAAATATTTTCCCATACAAACCAAATGAAAATGTATCTCATATAATATTGTATATTTAAACAAAATAGATTGCTTTTCAGTATTCCTGTCTGTGTCTGCATCCCTGTCTGTCAAGACTACTGTGTCAATATTTTTAACTCCTAAAAGTGAATATTATACACACACACACATACACACACACATATACACACACACATATACACACACACACACACACACACACACGATGGAGATTCAAGAGGGATATACACAGAGGAACCATAGCAATAAACCACAAATATCAACTATTTAAATCTGAAAAGCTTAAAGAAAAACCCACTAACCTTTTGAGCTCTCTTTCGAATGTAGAAATTTTTTAAATCTTTTGTCAGCTTGCTTGTTAGGTTTTCTATCTAGTCGAGCCCAAAGGTATGGCTGACCTATAAATATAGAAGTCAAGAGGGGAAAAAATTCAATCTTGAAAGACATTTCACAGTTTAAAAAAAAAAAACCAAAAAAACTAGTCTTTTCTGTAAGAAAACCAACAGTCCTGAAAGACCAAAAAAACAAAACAAAACCACAGTCCAGGATGCACAGCACTGGGTCACCATCCCCACTAGGGAGACGGTGAGGAACAAGCATAACCCTTTCATCAGAATGTTCCATGGTCCCTTCCCAAATTCTCCAAAGGAGAGCATAACCAGGTGGACGTGCTGACACATCCTCTGAACATCACACTGCAACGTGGGGTTCATTCTGGCAGATGTGGACTCATGCTGACCCATGTGACACGGTCAGGTCATCAGACACACAGCTGAAGGGTTGCTCTGTAATCCTGGGTGTGAGCAGTCTGGGGCACTGGCCCATATTCTTTATTGCTAATGGTGAGCCTTTTGAATTGTGCCTGCTTCCATTAAGACTCTTGGAGAACTTGCTGTCGCCACTGCTTACTACTTGCCTGGAAGATCCCTATGTGATAAGGAAACCCAGCAAATTCCCCAACTAAGATTCCACTCCACATTCTGATTCTGAACACATCGGTGGCTCCTGCTCTGAGAAAAATGTGTCCTGATGTGGCTATAAAGCAGGGCACCATACAGACTCCCCTGGCATCTCCAGACCTGCTGCTCTGTGACAACTGTTCTTCTCGTATCCTTATTTTAATATGGATTCATCCATTTGTCATTCATCTCTGGTTCTGTATGCATTGAGCAGAAGAGCTCCAACACTCTTAATTGTTCCCATCATGAACATCACACATAATATAAAAGCCCAATAAGTTAGATTATAACATAAAATTGTTATTTATGTTACAATACTATTATTAGCTATTCATATATATATATATATATATAAGATAAATAACTAGATTAAAATTATATTGTTTCGATTTGAATGGACTTTTTGTTTTTACTGACAAACATAAAAACGGCATTTCACTCATAACATTAGGATGGCTACTATCACTAATGATAATAATAATAACACAATTGAAAAAAGTCTTTAAACACTAGTATGTAATGGGTCAGAGACCTGGCTGATGCTAAGGAGAGCACCAGACACAGCAGTAAGATGGTACAATGAAAACAAGTTCAGAACTGGCCAAACCCAGGTCCCATTACTGTTCCACCATTCATTAACTGAATGGCCTTAGACAAATTATTAACCCTGGCGGAGACTCAATTTCCTCATCAGTGACACAAAGACTATGCAAGCAAGGGAGCACGTGAGATCTATTTATCAGGCTATCTAGTCTTCTACGGGTATCAAGTTAATATTAGCTATGCATCTTTTTCCAAATAGAACCACTGAGATTATTTTACTCAACTATTACAATTAGGTTTTTCAAAAGATCAGAGTAAATACCCATGTCAGATGTTACAAGATGTGTACAATGATTAGGATAGTAAGTTTAGTAAACATGATAGTTGTATTTTACCTTTGTAGTTAGTAACATAACAACACGTTCCATCCACTTTTTCTGTTGCAATTGCATTGTACACATCTGCATCTAGCGCCTTTTCGCTTAGCGTTTCAGTTGCCAACACTTTAAATGGCTTAAAAGAAGAGAGAAAAAAACTGGTGTAAGATACACAGCCTCTATCATCACCCACAGGCTCACCTGAACTGTGCCTACCTTCATTAGTTCTAAAGCTCTGTCTCCTTTCCATTCTGCAAGGAAATGTGACATAATTTATTTTGTGAAGGTTCCTGGACTCTTTGCATGTTTTTAAAGGCCCAGGTCTGACTGTGCAGCTCAGACTGGCCTTGAACTCACGATCCTTCTGTTACAGCCTCTCAGTGTGGGATTCCCCTCCTGTCCTACCACGCCAGCTCACCCACTCTTTCTTTTTTTTTTTAATGCGATCACAGTGAAATTTGATTTTCACACGGATTTCCACAGTGTTTACATGCTGCCCGTCCACCAAAATGAAACCAGGAAGCACGTGATTTGCATAAGCTACAAGAAGCATTGTTCTTGGCACTGGGAATACATAGGATGAAGTGTGACTCTTACACCTTAGAGGACACCGAGGAGAACAAAAGAGGAAAAGGATACAGGAACGACACAAGGAATCATCCTCTACGGGAACAACAGCTGAGGAGAACTGATATATAGGAGAAAGCACCCAGTCAGCACACTCTTGTGTCTGAAGAATGCAACTCAGCATGTGTATTGGGAAGTGCAGGTAAAACTAGACCACACACATACTTAATTCCAGAAGTCGTTTCAGCTGACTCAGCATATGTATCCATCAGTCATAATTCCCCATAGCCCAAGATTAAGTCTACTGTTTAATGATGAGATGTTCACAAAATTTATTGGTTTAAATCACACTTGGTTCTTAGCTGTAATAGGAGTCTAGGGAAGTCCTTTGTTTCAGGCCATAATTTCAGGAAATGAGAAGATAAAGATGGCTCCTATTTTAAGTGTTCGAAATACTTTCTTTAAAAGCTTTTATCCCCATGCTTACCACAGAAAACATGTAAAGTCAAAATATATTTAAAAAGTATGAATAAGAAACTATCTATGATCTCATCATCAAGATGTCACAAAGATACGATCACTAACAACATTGTGGCATAATTCTAGTCTTCTTTTCAATGTCCTTGTCCTTTAAAACAAAAACAGCAGTTTCTAAAATTGACAATATCTTTTAAAAGCCAAAGTCAACGGCTCCATGAATCCTTCTCATGAGTGCTCTCCCCAACTGCATGATAAACAACACGTCTCTCGTTTCTTAGTATGTCATCTCTAATCAATGTGACGATCTTACATATCTGCACAAATACTTCACAGATTTTAAAATCCCCTTCAGGAGGGATGTAGCTCAGCGGCAAAGCACTGGCTAGCATGTGTAACACTCTAGGCTTGATCCTAAGTTGCTAGCATACAAAACCAATCATAGGGGCTGAGGCAGACAGCCGAAAGGAAAAGCGCTTGCTATGTGAGCAGGAGGACCTGAGTTCTGATCCCCAAAACCTCTATTTAAAAAGTTTTTAAAGCCTGACTTAGCATATAAAAGCCTACAGTACCAGCGCTGGGGAGATGGAGACACAAGATTCTTGGTATCTGCTGGCCAGTCAGTATAACCGATCAATGAACAAGGTCCAGTGAGAGACTTTGTTTAAAAACAACATGGGAACTAAGGAGATGGCTCAGCAAGGACAAGTGTTTGCCATCAAGCCTAACCTGAGTCTGAGTTTTTGGACCAATGTGGTAGGAGGGACCAACTCCAGAAAATTGTCTTCTGACCTCCGGATGTGTTCTCTCTCTCTCTCTCTCTCTCTCTCTCTCTCTCTCTCTCTCTCTCTCTCTCACACACACACACACACACACACACACACACACACACACACACACACACACACACACACACAGCACCATTCACCAAACAGAGATCTTCAATCCAGGAACCAGTTTATCCTTGATTGTGCTTTCAAATGATAAAAATGATGACTGGCTGGCAAAGTTCAACAAGTCTGAGAAAATACATCATCTGCCTAAAACACAAGTTTCTAATCATTATGTTATGTCTAGTGTGGTTTTCATGTACTTACTTTAAAATTTTCAAGAAGGGAAAAACTGCCTTTATAAAACAAGTCTTTTATATTAAACTTCACTTTGAGAATAATTTTCTTCACATTTACCAGATATCCCTATGTAGTCTTATAAAAGTCTTTTACGTCTAAGTTTTCTTCAGAGTCTCACTATATTGTTCATCAAAGAACTCTGTGGTTACCCATTTAACTGAGTTTGGGAATCTTCTTTATGAAATGCATTTTCCTAGATTATGCAGGCCAACTTTAAAAGAACAAGAGTCACTGTCATTGCCTCCTCAGTGAGACTTCCAAGGACTATTACGGTAAATCCACCCATGATGATCAAAGGTGGACCATCATGCCTCCTTGCACTGAAATGCCCCAGGCGTAGCACTACTCCAGTGCTCTGTGTTTGCACTGCACAGTGCATACTCAGCAAGTGGGGTCGATTCTGGTTTCTAGTTCTACCCCTCCCAGTTTTCACTGTTAAAACTACAAATAGTCACTTGCCTACTGTTTCCCTTGAATTTCGTTTGCTTTCCAAGTATTTACTTCTTGTTCCTTCCATCTTTACCAACAATTAGCTGTTTATAAGTTTCACTTATGACTTTGCTACTGTCAAGAAGGAAATAAAGCATCTAGGATGGAAAAAAAGACCATTTCAAAGATTCGTACAACTCTTTAGCTACAATTTTTATTTCTGAGAAAAACTTACAATATTTTATAGCCTAAATCTAAACATACTTTACAAAATGATAATAATTTTTACAAACACTGCACAAAGGGGAAATGGTGTTTCAGACAAAATTATGTACTAGGATACTATACACATTGTTAGTGAATTACTACTTTGTGTGATGTGTGGGGTGTGTGCGTGTGTGTCTGTGTGTGACCATGTGTGAGTACATGCCTATATGAGTACATGTAGAAACTAGAATTCATTGGGTATTCTCAACCATTCACCTTATTTTCTAAGACAAAAGTCTCTAAGTGAGCACAGAGTTTAGTAGTTTAGGTAAGCTCCTGGGATCTCCTGTCTCCCACCTCAACAGCTCACACACTTGCAAACACACACACACACACACACACACACACACACACCACACACGTGTGTGGTGTGTGTGTGCACCTCATCACCCATCAAACAGAGATCTCAATTCCAAGGACCACTTTATCCTTGATTCTGGTTGTGTTTTGTTTACGACAAAAACATTGGGCTGAAATGCACAGTGGACAGACATGCGGACGCTAGAAATCTGAACTCAGGGCCTCATGCCGGTGCAGCACAAACTTTAGCAACTAAGCCATCTAAGACCCATGATGTACTACTTCAAGATCAGTCTGTTGTCCATTTATGACACCCGTACCAGGAAGTATCATTCTAACCCAGTGACAAAATTCTAGTCTAATAGAAGGGGTATGTGTGTGTGTGTGTGTGTGTGTGTGTGTGTGTGTGTGTGTGTTTAAATTTATAAAATTGCAAAGAATATCACTACACCCGTGGAGGTTTTGATGTGTGTAAATTGTTCTGCTCACAGATATCATTTTCTACCACAGTTTGCTAGTTATGTGGCCAAAGGATGGCACACAACTTCGAAGGGCCGAGTAACTTATCCTTTACCCGAAACCAACACTTTATTACTGCAAAATCAAGAATATTTGTGAATAAAAAATTTCTGGACACAGCCAATCACTGGGAGGACTAAGCTCTAAGCAGGTTTGATTAAGATCTACTGAAAAATGCTGGAAGTGAGTCAAGCATAGTAGGCAGCCCGAGAAAAGCAGTAAGGCACAGGAGCGTGTGTGGTCTGTTCATGCAAAAACAAGAACTGTACATTGAGACTTTGAAATGGACTGGGCCTAATGAAAGACTGTAGATTGTAATTATTTGAACGCTATGCAGTAAACACTACTGTAAGGCAGTTTTAAGTGCAAAGAGATCATTGGTTTCTTTTTCCCTCTAGTACATAGCACTTTTAAAATTACTCCCCATCCCCCAGTATTCACAGCTGAGAATCAGGATTAAAATGAACTATTAGCAAGGATGACAACGTTTTTGTAGTACTTGGATTTCATATCTTTGTTCTAAATAGCCAGCAATACAAGAAACTGAGAACTAATCTTGGGGCTTTACTAGAAAACAATATTGTGAGACTCCTTCTGAGTGACAGGTACAACCTATTAAGTACCAAAAAGATCATCATGGAGTTTTAAGCGTAACAACGATTGCAGTAGAAAGGAATATGAAAAGATGTTAAAAATAAAATGGAAAAAAACATCAAAGTTGTTGGGAAAAAAGGTACTTGCTGTAATTCAACAAATATCAATTCATGTGTCAGGTCCTCCTGGCATCAAGGACTAAAAGATAACGGAGCATCTGTGTGTTAAAAGGCCATTTAATCTAAAGGGCAAGAAAGGGGCCCATCAGAGTTGACGGCCAAACTCTGCCAAGACAGGGTAAGCAAGTCCTCAATAGTTCCTGCCTCACAAATATGTCTGTGAGATATATGGGGCCAGAAGCCTGAAGAAGATGCTCCAACATCATAGAGAGTTTTGGGTGACTATTCAGGTAGAAAACTGTCTCTGTCATCTTCTCATTTGGAAAGCTACTAACCTGCACTCCCAGCATACCCGGGTAATAAAAGTTATTCCTTCTCATGTCTCTGATGGAGTTGAAGACCAGGTAGCTAATTTTACAATGAAGCTCAGTTGTTTAGGGGTTAAGATGTTTTTAGGTCTAGAGAGATGCTTTAAGTTGATAATGACAAGACGTGATAGGGATAGATTTACATTCAGAATTTTGGACGCACCAAGATAGGAAAGATGTTTTCTTCAAGGCTGTCAAATACAAATAGCCAAAACACTATGAATGTAACATTTATATAATTCTTCATTGTGTCATGGTTATTCTTGCTATAGGTAGTTTATTGTATATATGTGGAATATTACAAATGTAAATGTAAAAAGAAAGAAAAGAGGGGCTCATAAGAGAGGAAAAATGGGGCTCTAAGGGAGAAGTAACAGAACACAAAATGAAGGAGGCAATGGTTTGGGGGGCGCTCAAGCTAGAAACTGGGGGAGACTCAGAAGCCTGTTGAGATGGTGAGGGAAAAAAACTAAATTATGTATGAGAATGCCACATGGAAACCTCTTACTCTGTATGATAAAAACAACAACAGAAAGTCCAGTGGGCCAATGGTACTGTGATAATAGTGAAGAGTGTTATTTATTTCAGATGCACAGGCTGGCTGATCTTGTCTTGAGAGGTTAAGAACTTTGCAACATATCGAAGAATCACACTGACATAAGCTGTCTGTCTATTCATTCACTTACTTTCACTGAAGACTCACTATGTGTAAACAAGGCAAGTAGAAAATCTTAGGATGGGAACTAAAAAGTTAAAATTAAGGAAGAAATTACAGGAGGTCTGACTTTCGCGTCCTAATTAGATTTGCCGCCAACACTGCCATGGATTCCTAGGGCACAACGAGTAAATAATGCCTTCTCAACAAGCTCCTGACCGACCGCCCTTCCATGTTAGACTGCCATGATATTACTCATCAGGTGCTGCTGTCCTGGGAAGAAAGACATTAATTGCGGCGTGGGTTTTCAAACGTGCCAGAGCAAGTTGGAATCACCTGATCAGGGAGGCGGGGGATTTTTATTTTTATTTTTAAAGAAATCTCTTCGACACTCCTTACAACTAAGAAGGTCCAAGAAGGGGGAAAAGGGGTACATGGGAACATCACCCAAACCTCCAGGGTTAAACCTGCAGGGTTCCCCAGCCGCTGCGCGGCGCAGGAGGAGGCGCCCAGCTGCTCACGCCGCCCAGTACCTGATGCTCCCGCTTGGCCGAGGGCTCAGCTTTCACCTCTGTCACAAACACGCACGGCATCTTCCGCTGCACTGAGCCCAGGCGGCTCATGGCGCCCACGCGCAACGTGTCTCCACTGCGCTGGGTCGCGGGCGGAGGAAGCCCTGCAGCACCTAAGGGAGAACTCTACCTGGTCCAGCCGGAGGATCTAAACAGCGCCGCCAGAAGGCCCAACCCTGGCAAAGGGCGGGACCACACTACCGGAAGCGACCGCCTAGTCGCGGCGCGTTCTGGGAGTTGTAGTGTGGCTGTGAGGCTACTGAGCATGCGCATCCACAAGCTTGCTGTCCCTCTGTTTTGGTACCAATTAAAAAAAAAGAAATGTTGCATACTTGATTACGACTTAGCAACGATGACATTATCGGAAATTACTACCAAGTTGTAAGCGATGGATCACTTTAAGATGCAATTTAGCGCGTTTCTACGGAAACCTGTTTGCTCTCTGAGACAGTCAAGGGGTTGGAAACCCTCAGAAGTTTAGAATGAACTTTCAAGACTTTTCCTGACGTTCAGACAGAAAAACTTGAGTTCCCAGGAAAAACATTAAAACAAACAAAAAACTACAATGAACAGTACTCGATTTTTTTTCTGTTTGAATTAATCACCGCACTGTATAATTTGGTCCTTGGTGTCTTTTCCAATGGTAGAAAAATTTAGACAAATCCCAAACCATAGAAATATCAATAAGCGGCACTGTTAAAGTTTTCCTGGGAACCCAACAAAGGACTTGAGTTGAGCTTCACTCACCGTCTAAAACAGCATTAGATGGAAATAATGAAATTGATGCTTTAATAAGAAAAATGTTATATTCTAGTAGTAGGCCTATCTCACTGAAACCTAAAACCATAGTTTGTTTTGTTTTTTTTTTTTTACCATCTTTGGTAATTGGAGAAGCCAATTTATATTTCTATAACTGTTTTATCATTCCAATTTATATTTTTATACATGTTTTATCATATTTTATCCAACTGCCTAGCATTTTACTTACTTAAGCTCTTGAAAAACAAAATTAAATAACCTGCTCTCACTGGGAAGTATGTATATATTTTAGGAATAAAATATTCCTAAAAATCAAGTTCACAGTTTTGTGACTGCTAGATTCAGAAGGAAGGCAGGGAGAAAGAACTTGGCCATTTTAAAATATTTCTCTTCTGGTACCTAATTTTTTTTTCATAAGTAAACACACAATTTTATACAAAACAAAAGACACTGAAGGGTGAGGATGGGCAAAGAGTACCCATGTGTTTCTGGCTCTGGCTCTGTTGTACTGAACCTGGAAACTTGTTAGCATTTTAAAGTTAAGTGTTGGTACCTTCTTCGAGCCTCTAGAGGAATCCTAAGCAACAGCTTGCCTTGTGGGTCTCAGACAAGAAAATAACCTTTAAAACTCTCAACTGTCATTTCCCAAACTGCCACAGAATATTCTAGACCCAACATTCTGCCATGTCTTTAAAAAGATAATCTTCCAAAAAACATTCCACTTGCTCGAAGCCTCTCTCTGGAAGGACCAGCAGCAACATTTTGGTTTCTTCAATGCCTAGAGAAAGGCTTCTAACAGAAAGAGAAGAACTCAGCCCGGGAGAACATCACAGGGTCAGGATACAGTGGATGGCAGCCATCAGCTTCCCCTGACTCCCATACAGAGCTGGTAGATGGACCCCTACTACAGGATAAATAATAAACTGAAACAATTTTTTTTTTCTTCTCTGATGTGTTAGTAACCTAACACACAACAAAAAAAAAGAAACTCCATGTGAATCTGTCTTGGCCAGGACAGTAAAGAACAAATTTTCTATCACTTTTCTTTACAGGGAGTAAAAAAATCGAGTAGAACCATAGCTTTCTGTAAAAGATTAAATTGAAGTCTGCAACAGGAAGGAAATGAGGTGAAAGTGAAAAGTTTAAAAAAAAAAAAAAACTTGATAGGAAAATGGAAGAAGCCAGAAGACAAAGGTGAAAGGTCCTGGGTGTTCTAAAGACTAACAGAAGGTATCTATCTATCCATCTAATGTGCTACACGGCAAAAGGGTGTTGTTGTTGTTTTGTTTTTTGTTGTTTTGTCTAATCCTTTTTTGATATTTGAGCTGAGTTTGCTATGTCTAATGGAATATCAGGTACACATCAGCTGTTAAGAGCTAAAAGCATTTTTCCCAGCTCTTTCCCTGTGTGAAATCACTTAATTCAGCGATAGTAGTGTTTGATAACAGTATTTGAAAGCAGTCTAGTGAAACTTCACCCTTAATCAGGGAATCCATCTGGAGGAGAAGGGATGGAGCCCGCCTGAAGATACTTCTTAGAGTTGCCTCTCCGCCTTGCCTGTTAGTTAAGACAGGGACGTGGCTGTTGCAGAGATAAATCATGGCAATGTACCCTGTTTTACTTAAAGTGGAAATCCATGTTTTGTCTTGATCAGTTGAGATTTCAATTAAAAGTTTGCCGTAATTTAAAAAACACGCTTTGATCCAACGCGCTCAGTTCAGCTCCACCCAGATTCTAGGTGCCCAGGGATGACTAGTCCTCATTTCCTATAGATTCTGGTTCTAATCGGAAAGATGCTAGGACGAAGAATTTTTAAACTGCTCACTGAGATATCTCGCTCTGGGAAGCAGAGCACTTTACATTTTTTTTTTTTCTGACAAATTCTACAACTTTTCAAGCACTCTGGAACCCTTTGCTATCAGATGACACCAATTCTCCTTTTCTAATGGATGGAAATGGAATAAAGCCACTGGATGAATAGGTACCCTACTTATTTTCATGTACATTTATTACTGTGAAATAATCTGCATATCATTTTTCCTGAATTAGTGTATAGCACCAGGTACGTAATTAAGAAACTGTATCTATTTTCTTGCAATATAGATAGCATATTTACCTTAGTTTCATTTCCAAATCACATATAGAAATAGCTACTTCACTGTGAAATACTTACCAAGTTTAATTTTGAAAACATGAATCTGTTTTTTCTTTAATCAGAACACTGAAAGATAAAATACAGTGTTACATTTATAAATAATGTTTTAGTATGCTTGATAGATATTGGCTAAGGCAAGTAATTCACTTAGGTGGAGTAACCTACAGTTGCACGTGAGGTCACTTATGATGAGTCAACAATGAGTTATGTAATAATGAGGAAAATTCTGGAAGTTTGAGTTTGTGTGACTACTAGTAACCACTTTCAACATTTCTGCAAAGCTAGAGAAGGTATCTTCTAATTTAAATTTGTTTAAGAATTATCTATTGTGTAATATACTGTCAACAGGAGGTCAGTTTTAAAGGAATAACACTGATAGCCTGAAAGACTGTGGAAAAGAACAAGTTTTCCCCCTTTTACACACTGATAGTTCTTATATTTGCGCTCCTGCAATTTGTACATATTTATAAAAAAAAAACAATCATTGGATTAGCAGCAAGAGATTGAAAATGGCAGAAGTTGGGAATGACTGCTATTTCTTTGTTAATTCCACATGCATAAAGGTAAATATTGTACAACTTACAGTACACATGCTTAAGTTTTTTTAGTAGAGTGAAAGAAGAGACACAATAAAGAGATAGCTTTACTCTGATGCAAATGCCTATGTATTTTTGATATCCTGAACTTATGTGAGGAAAGCTTGGTTTATTTACAATTATTATATATATATATAATTATTTTTATGTATGTCAGTTTCCTGCTAGTTTTTAATATAACATTTTGGCATATATTATTTCTTCTTCAGACTTCCAGTTCCTAATTCTGTACACTATATAATGATATTTATAAATATAGCGTGTTTGTTGAATGTGATTTAAGTCATACATAATAAAATAATAGACTTCGGGTTACTACCAATACTGTAGTATCTGTTTCTTTATTTGAAATTAATAAACATTGCATTTTTCTGCCAGAAGTCTGAATATAACAATTAATTAAATACCACATAAAGGGAAATAGAGTGTAACATAAACAAATCAACTGAAGTCATAAAGTTTGTAAAATTAAGTGAGAAAAGTGAATTGTGATTAACGAATGTTAATAAAACCGAATAGATGTAGAAACTACCATTGCTCATGTCCCAAATGGACCCCCTCAAAAAAAAAAAAGATGATCTATCTGGTTAACCATCTTTCATCTCTCCTAAAATCCTGGAGTCAAACTCATTGGCCTTGCAAATTCAACCCACTTTTGTCATGTTACCTTTCAAAGAGAACTTGGATAACAGACTTTTTTAGAATAGCAGAATCTTGTCTCTGTGTATCCCCAATGATTGATAAATAATAATCTCTAAGATTACATCAAATTTAGAAACCATTATGCCTTACCTGATATCTCACAGGCTATTCCAATGTATTACAATGTCCTGTGAGAGTATTTTATTTTATTTTGAAATTGTGAAAACAGAGAAGATGAGTGGCTGTTGACAAGTAATGAAGCCATGCTGTCAAATGCTAGTTTGCCTGATTTCAAACTTACTGCTCATTATCCTGTGCTTTAAAAGTACAAACTACATCTTAGAAGGGACAGAAAGTGAAGAGCGAAGTAGAAAGAAGCCATCAAAAAGAGCATAATGCAAGGGAATGTTGGTCTTGTTCATACTTCCTCTGTATAGAGTGGCTTACAATTTTTCCAGTTGTAGATACGTGCATAAAAGAATGTAGAATTTAAAATCCAGTAAAAGCAGACCATTGACATAATCCACATCTACTTTGGTTGGTATATAAAAATACCCCTTACCATGGATATGCTGCAAGATGTATTGATATCCAGGAAGTGGAATGTCAAGTGGGTGACACTGTGAAATCTGAACTAATTTTCACATCACACATACCATATATGTTTTATGCTCTTGACTTATGAAGACAAAACAGCTGATGTAGTGGTTCATAGAAAGTATCTTCCCATGCAGAATGTGGCAACTGCTTCTTAGATACTTGCCAAGTTTTCTCCAGAAAGAAAAATCAACCTTCTCTGTTGTTTTATTGTAATCAAGGGGGTCTCTACTCTCACCACTTTGCTCTTAGTGAGTTCTATGGGATGACTGGATACAAAGGGCAGCATTTCAACAGTAAGTTTACTGTGATGAGTAAACTTATGGTATCTTATGTTGTTTGATCATTATCTTTTTTTACCACTTGCTCACTAAAGAGAGACAGAGTTGCTACAATTTAGTCTTGATAGTTCTGTATTGATAGTGTATGTTTTCGTAATACGAATTTTATAGACTCTTTATCCTTTAATTGATTAACACTTCATAATTAACCACTAACAATAATGTATTGTGTTTTGTGCACTATGTGTTTCTTAGGGTTCCCAGTGCCGATTCCGACACTGTGAGGAAGCCCTTGGCAGTGACACTGTATGCTCATTATGGAGAGAGAGAAAATGTTTAGATCCACTTTGCAGATTTAGACACATGGAAATGCAGGTAAAATGACTATTTTCATTAAAAGACCTTTCCTTCCTCCATCCTTGAATTAAACTTTTACAACAAAACAGGGAACAAAGAGCCCTTCCTCCTCCCAAAATATTAAGTTTCTTTCACTTTGCTCAATCCAAACCTGTAGAAAAAAAAGGAAGACCATTTTAATCTTTTAAATAGCAAAACCTAGATGCTGCAAAATGTAGAAATCAGCAATTAAAGCTGTTCCTGTCACATTGTGTTGTGTTCTAACAGGCTGCATTTAATATGAGTACCTAAATATTGTATTTTCTTCCCACTTCTTTTTCCCAGCAAAACTGCAGCATTTCATGCTTCTGGGAAACCCAACCTCTTGGTTGTGTGAAGATCAGTTGTATCTTTTACCACAGCAAACCCCGAAATATCAATGGATTATTTTTGCCACCAAGTAGCAGTGAGTATAGCTGAAATAATTGGATATACAGTGCTATATATTTAGTCTGGTCTTGGAGTAGCAGCCTCGGTGGCACATTTGCACACAATGAGGTGAGAAATGCAGGACTCTTTCATGGGTGCAGAGAGCAAAGACATGCTCTGACTCAGTTTTGTCTGTTCTGCTGTGATACCAAAATGCTACTTTGTGGTGAGACTTAGAATACATTCATCACAGAACACAGAAGACCTCATATTTAAAGGGACCTTGTTGGATAAATTAGTGTCTTCTTAGTTTTCCTGTAGCAACTTTATCCTGCTATGCTCACCATATTTCTCTGGTGGAATGGCCCTAGATATGAGATTATGCTATTAGTCCTTTGGGAGTTGAAGAATTAGTTTCATAGAACCTCAAGAAGTGGGTAGCTAAAACTTTTGCTCTTTTGTTACATGTTGGCTCTGCTTCTTAACAATTAAACTTTATTATACAACACAACTATCTTACACAAGAGGGGAAAAAGGTTAAAGGGAAACGAGAGTGAACCTTCCGGTATCTGTTGCACGGGATGGGTCCCTAGGTGTCTCTGGCCTGCACACTGGTCTGGCCTGTTCGCTGATACTTCTCCTGATCCACGTGCGCTCTAGCTTGGTCTGAACCTGCTGCCCCTCTTGTCCTCTTTGCCTGTCTGTCTCTCATGTGCAAGGGCCGGTCTCCTCCTCCCATCGAGTCAGAAACACAATAATCCAGGTGGAGTCCCCAGGTCTGCTTCCTGTATTCCAGGCCCAGGATGCCTCCACCCAGTCTATCTCAAGGTTAATCTCAGGGAGTATCCATGGTGTGTCCAAGATCAAAGCCCGCCAAGACTGCTTTCACCTGTGACAAAGCTGATAATCCCCCCCCCCCACAGTTACATACTTTGGGAAATTTTTTGACCTCATAATACACATCACACTTGCAATATTTTTATTATTGTTTCTCTTCCTCACTAGACTGGAAGCATCTGGAGACTGGGGAACATAATTAATTTCCTTACCATGACTTTGCAATGCCTAGACCTAAATAATAATAATAATTAATAATAATAATAATAATAATAATAATAATAATAATAATAATAATGTGCAGTAGCTTGGGTGTTTATACATAAGCATGGGGCATGAAGATATGAAAACTAAGCAGTAACTTGTTGAGACGAAAGTCTTGAAGCTATGCAACGGATTCACACGGTCTTATAAGTTTACAAGTAGTATGATTTTAATCCAGTGAAAACATTGCCAGTGGACTATTTTTATCTGGTATATTAAAGTCAGTGATCTCACTAGCTCTTTTAAGATGAACAGGAAACAAAGACTACTTCCCCTCAAGGTAGGCCCAGATGGGGTGCCTATGTAAATGATAATTATTGGTCTTCCCACTGTTAAAATAAGCTCAAGCTAAGTGTTGGATGGATTGTTCTTGTATTTGGTAAATAGAACTGGCCTTTCTGGAAGGCTCAACTTTTCCCACAGGTGGTATAGCTTAGCCTCTCTTCAAAAGGGTCAAATCTACATCTGTACAAAGTCCAATCTGTTCCCCTAAACATTCTAGCTCATGGTGAGAAGATACTAAATGGATGTGTAGATGAATAATGCCCAGTTTTCTTAAACTTTCTTGGCTCTTTAGAAGACAGGAGAGAGGTCCCCACACTCACTACACTCTCCAGCCTAGGCTTGCCCACAGACATCCATGTTTTATATTTTGAATAAAGCTAATTTCATTCTGGCTTTTTTTTTTTATGTCAATCAACATAAGAGATTCTAAAGTGGAAGTGGCCTGCCCTTCATTCATTTTCACTCGTTCTTCTCCAGTTTCCCTTTGGCAACACAGTTCTGTCTTCTCTAAGTTTTCCTCTTCTCTTCATGCTTTTCTGTGAGAAGGTTTCCCTTGAAGACTAATTCTCTTGTAGGACTCTTCACTGCTGGCTGCCGCATCCCTGGTCTCTCTTCCAAATCTCAAGTGCCATCAGCTCTAGTATGAGATGAGAGGTTTTCTTTGTTCTTGCTGCCAGTTTCAAACTGTTTCTGACACTTCTCTCTGATACTATGCAGCATGAATCTGGTGCTAATTATTTATATTATTTTGTTGGTTGGTGTTGCTTTTGTCTGTGTTCATCTACGTCCTTCCATCTTGATTTCAGCAATATAAAACTACTAGCTCATTGCTACCATATTAATACCACTTTATTGATTCCTGGGTGTGGCTAGCGTTACCGTCTCACCAGCAAGAACGACGCTGTACACACAAACAGGATCCTTCTGCAGTAAAGCTTTAATGCATCTTGAGAGGGAGAGCATAAGCTTACACAAGTAAAATGGAGACAGAGAGACCAAACAGCAGAAACCCATCCCTTATATAGGAAACTGTCCTCCGCTTAGGATGTGTCAGTCCCTGATTGGCTGTTGCTCATCGGGCGAGATGACGCCACGGGAGAGGCAGAGCACAACAAGTGGAAAATCCCTTCACACATGCGCAGATTAGTTGTTTGTCAGCATGGGACACAGGATGTCAGCGCCATCTTGTAATGGCGAATGTGAGCGCGGCTTCCCACACCTGGGAATTTATATGAAAATACATACTCTATCATTACCCTAGCCTTTCTAGGCCTTTAACTTCTCATTCACTTAGCACTGTAATATTTTCTCATGAGTCTCCCTGGCAACCAATGCTTCTCACACATTTCCCAATCTGTTACTATTCACTACACTAACTGCAGTAAATATTCTTTCAGCCATAACACTGGTCCATGATTCCCCCACCTCTTGTGCCTGCATTCATTAAACTTCTTGGGGCTAAAGAGAACAAATGACCATGGTTGATGCAGTTTACCTCAAATAAAGTCATACTGCTGACTTCATGGTCTATAATAGCCCCCAGGGACAGCTCTCATCTTCTAGAATATGACATTGTATTGTCTTCTTTCTCATCCATCTTCCAACATCTCCTCCTCCCAGATGATGGCCTTAATACCTTACTGAAGAACTTAAAGAATGAGTAGAGTTAGGTGTCTGTCTCATGAGTAGCCACTGCATGTTGCTTTCTTTTCATTGCAGTGACTCTTACTCTTAACGTATTTTAAAAATTCTTCCTGGAAATATAATACTCAGTTTGTCTCCTTCCTTCCTTCCTTCTTTCCTTCTTTCTTTCTTTCTTCTCTCTCTCTCTCTCTCTCTCTCTCTCTCTCTCTCTCTCTCTCTCTCTCTCTCTCTCTCTCTCTGTCTCATCTCTCCTGAGAATCAGGCTTCCTCAACCTTTCTACTCACTTTATGCAGATTATTAAATACATGAGTCTAATCTAAATCCATATGTAACCTGAGCCATTAGAAGAAGTAGATGCATTGACAGCCCTTCTCCCTTCATATAATATTTTAGCCGTTTGCATCCCCCCAACACTGACTCATTCTGTTCCCACTGTGACTTGCCCTTGCTGGTAACTCGTCATGGGTAGTAAGTCTCCAACGATTAGATCATTGACTCTCCTTTTTCTGTCTCCTGTCTTGTAATAACATCTAGTCTTATTTTTATATTTTAATGTTTATCATCACATGTTAATTATACACAATGGGTTTGTATATATTGTCATAGATATATTGGATCCTGATCATAGTCACCTCTCTTTACTATTTGGCCACTCTAACCACTTTTATCCCTTTTCTTTCCCCAACTAGTAATTCTTTTCTATTTAATCAATTTATTTGTGTGCATGTCTTTGTGATTGTGTGTGTGTGTATGTATGTGTGTGTGTGTGTTAGAGTGCACCAACCTGTGTACAAGCAGAGGCCAGAAAAGCATGTTAGATCCCATAGAGCTAGAGTTACAGGCCATCAGAGGACTCCTGTTGGCTCTGTTTATTAACAATTAAACTTTATTATACAACCCAACTATCATATACAAGAAGGAAAAAAAGGTTAAAGGGACAGAATAGTAAACCTTCTGGAATCCGTTCCGCAGGACGGGTCCTTAGGTGTCTCTGTCCCGCGAGCTGGTCCGGTCCCTTCCTCTCTCCGCATGCCCTGCTCGCCTTCACCTGATGTTTTTTCTTTGCCCCACCTTCCCAGTCACAAGCAAAGGGCAGTCTCCTTCTCCCTTCGAGGGTCAATTAGGAAAACAATAGCCACGGGGGGGGGGGGGGGGTCCCAGGTCGGCTTCCTGAATTCCAAGCCCAGGAAGGCTCCAAACAGTCTGTCACAAGGTATTCATGGCTTGCCCCAAGGGTAAAGCCTGCTAAGACTGCTTCCACCTGTGACAGAGCTTAATCTTTCCCACAGACTCCAGTTTGTCACATTGGTGCTAAGATCTGACTCCAGTCCTCATGGCTGAACAGGATATGGTCTTAACCACTGAGCTATCTCTCCAGCCCCAAGCTTGTAGTTTCAGTGATTCATGCATCATTAACTCTGAAGCTTATATAACACCTCCAGATCTCAATTCCTCCCTCCTCACCACCGTTAAATGTCTAACATCAACTTCTTTATATCTTGACTTTTATGACTAACAAACATTTCACACTTAACACATTCAAGACTAACACTGTGATTTCATCCATACTTTCTCAGACCTGCTCCATCCACACCTGCTTCAGACTCATCTTGATGGTAAGCCCATCCTTGCAGTTGCTTAGGTCATCTGAATCACCCTTAAAATTTCTGTCACATCCCACATGTAATCCATAGAGAAACAAAATTCTCCCATCCAGATACACGAGAGTCAGACTTCCTCATCACCTGTGCATGGATCTCCACATGGATCAAGCCACCATTATTGCCTCATAACTGTCTTGTTGCAGCAGCTTCCAATCTCACTGCTGGATCTCTTCATGTCAACTCAAAGCACAGTGCCTACAGACTTATGATCAAGCAGGTTTTACTCCTCGACTCAGAATCATCCAGGGTCCTTTCATCTTATTCAGAGAGGTCAGAGTCCTAACAAGAGCTCAAATTCAGTTATTTGATCATGTACTCTGTTAGCTCCCTGCACTCAGGTACTTCTCAGTCTGCCCCAACTGTGTGTTTTCCTACTTGCCTTTCCTTAGAGCTTCGTAGTGGACACCTGTTTTCAGGGCTTTGCACAAAGACCCTTTTCCTCAACATCTTGATGACAAACACTCTATTTCTTTAAAGCTTTGCTCAAATATTGCCTTTAATGAGGGCTATGTTTCGTACCATACTTGAAATGTATCTTGCTGTCCCACCTCCTCTGTATGTATAATTCTAGTCTTTCTTGTACTCCTTTATTTAGGGTGTGCTATACCCCATTACTTTCCCAGATGCATATAACTTGGTTGCTATGTGCATTGTTTCTTGTCCAATGCTTCCTTGTAAATAAAAGCTCCATGAGACCAAGAATCTTTAGTTTGTTCACTTACCAATGCCATACACTTAACAATGGTGGGTAGTATTACCTCTTAAAAAGCATACCCTGGAAAATCTTGGGTACAAGTTAATCATGTTAAGCTGGATAGTCCTTCATGTTAAGTTTTCCTCTGCTCAGACTATGCTCTAGAAAGTGGTTCAATTTCTAGGTAGTTGATAAACTCTTGCTCTAGTCTGCTTTGTTTTGGTGTTTACAAAGTACCAGAGGATGTCTAGTATATCAAGAGGAGAGGTTGATCTGGCATGTGATTCTAGTGGATGGAAGATGTAGAAAACATGGTACCAATATCCTGTGAAGGTCTCCCAGCTACAACACAATATAGCAGAGAATTAGAAGGAAATGGCATAAGGGGGAGGTGCCAGCTTTATATTAAAACAGTCCACACATGAGAACTCCACGAATCTCAGAAGACCTGACCCTTGTCTGAGAGACAACATTAATCCATTCATGAGAGTAGCAGCCTTGTGACCTTATTCCCTTCCATTGGCCTCACATCTTAAAAGTTCCAGCAACCTCAAGCCACCACACTGGGGTACAACAGTTCAGTATATTAGCCTTTGTGCCCCAAACATACCAACTATCAAAGGCTTTTTAAAAAATATGTACTGAACTACTATATTAACTATTCATTTTGGAAATAATGAATACTATCAAAGGTATAAGTTGATCTCTGATAGACTTGATAATTCCTATAATATTTGTAGGAACATCTGTCTACCAAGTGCTATGTCAATCAAAAGAAGAATCTTAAATCTCTTTAACTTAGATCATTGAATTATCATGTAGTACATTTATGGAAAAAAGCCTACCTTCCTGCTTTTTCATTAAATACAATTAACTACTTATAAATTTAAGGTATAAATATTATACATTATGAACAGACACAGCTAAGTAAGTATAAATTAATAGAATGCATTATGTAGTCTATATGCAATGATGTCTCTTGGGCCAGGATAAGATAAAACTTAGATCTTTAAGAAGACAACAAGTGAAAGTTGGGGGTTTTCTATGAGCATATATAGGGCAAGGAAATCCCCCTCAGGAACAGTCATAGGGGAGGGGAATAAGGGGAAAATGGGAGGGAGGGAGGGAAGAATGGGAGGATACAAAGGATGGGATAACCATTGAGATGTAACAAGAATAAATTAATAAAAAATTTAAAAAGAAAGAAAGTTGGGGGTTTTCATTTGCTGAATTGATCCCTACCAGTACATGTAAAGTAGGTGAGCTGGAATCACAGAATGGTATTTAAACCACCTTCTATAGGTGCAGTTTCCCACTAGCTGATTTGCCATCATAGATCATATCTATTCTCTAAGTGAATTTATTAATTATGAATTGTGTATAGTTTTCATTGTGGGAGTGTTAGGTTTATATCAAACTGCCAGTTAAGCAGGGCATGGAAGCACATACACACAGTGCTTGAAGTTTAACACTCAGTCCTCAAATGCTGGTCTGAGCCAACTGCAGCCCACCCCTGGCTTTAAGAAAAGCAAGCCTATTTGATTTGATTTAAAGGAAATCTGGAAACTTGGGGCTTATGTAATGGAAGGGATTAAAGACAGAGCTGATCTCAGATGCAGGTTTTCCTTCACCAATACTTGGCTTGGAACTGTCTTTCCATAAGCTGCTGTTGCTCCGGAAGCACCAGACATAAATATTGGAGGTAGGGTTAAGCAAAGCTAGAGACCACTGGCTGCAGAATAGAGTGGGTTACAATCTCAGTCTGCCACACATGTCTACATAACCCTGGCACTGTTATTTCATCTGTATGACACAGCAATGGCCTCTGTGCTGTGGAGTTGTTCCCAAAATATATCAGCTTCATACCTATTACTCAATATTTCCACCATTATCACTACTGTTATAAATTAGCCGTGTAACAGGAAGAGGCTGTTGGAAGTAAATTCTAGAAGAAAAGCCTGCATTTCTGTGCATGCGATATTAAAGGAAATTCTAGAGAAGACTCAGAAGAAAGGAAGAACCACAGAAGGAGGCAATTTTAGAACTCACATAAGTGGTTAGCATCACAAAGCTGAAAAAGGCATATGTGGTTAAGGACAGTGTGATGTGGTCTGAGATACAAGCGAGGAACATTACAGAGACCTCATTAAGACTGTGGAAGGCAGAACTTCAGATGGTACACTAGGATATTCTGCAGAAGAAACAACTAAGTAAAGTGTCCGTTACTTTCCCATTTCTCTTGACTATTTATTGTTAAAAATATGAGAAGGGAAACCATTTAAAAATGGAATTTAAAACAAAAGGAAAACCAGAACGTGTATGCATGCAAAGTTCTCATTCTGGCAGAATTACAAAAGTATAATCCAGAGATTTATTGTGATTAAGTCATTTCTTGTTTGACTGGGGTTCAGAAGTGGAAGAAGTGAGCATGTTCACAACTGCTGTTAATTTCCAACACGTTGTCTCATGCACTTAAAGTCAGCTCGTTCTAGCATGGCCTCTGCCAATTTTAAACTTAGATGACTAGCAGACTTAATTCTATTCATCCTGTAGGCGTTGGATCCTTTGTTCTCTTGGACATATATAGTATCCTACTGTAAGCGCTGCCTTGTAGTATTATTCTTTGTAATTGTTAAAAATGTACTAGGCTTGGGATGTAGTTCAGCTGGTAGAATGCTTGCTATCCCAACCCCCGCCCCCCATATACCTATAATCCCAGCACATGGGAGAAGATGAAAGAAAGATGAGAAGTTTATGGTCCTCCTCGGCTGTATAGTGAGCTTGAGACCTTAAATGTATTCCTTAAGACAAAACAATGTGATATTAGTAAAATAATTCTCATCTCACAGATCTATTTTGTAATTAAAAGCAACACTTGTGATCAATTTGCACTCACAACTTTTTGATTTGCACTGGGGTTACATCCCAACCAACCTTTCATAAGCTGGAAATGCATTTAGTACATCCAAGCTACCAGAGCATCCTAGTTTAGCAATGCAGTATATAGAGTTCTTTACTTCTTCATTACATTGCTGGTTCGTGTCTGTCCTCAGAGCCACTGCCCAGTATCCGACGGATTATCTAGAGAGTATTGTCATCTTGAGGAAATATTGAAATCCAGAGCTCGAAGTACAGTTTCTGCTCAATGCCTGTCACTTCACAGTATTTTACATTTGATCCACCCTAAGACAGGGACCAACGGCATGGTGACATGCAAATGACATATCTTTCTGAGTTCCAGAGAAAAATGTTGGCATTTACTAAACTGTAAATATACCAATTGAATTAATATAAGGGAAACATTTGAATATTCAATTAATTGTGAAGATAATGGTTTAAGGGGATGGGGATACATCACAGTTGGTTGCCTAGTATACACAAATGCCTGGGCTTAGGTCCCAGCCTCACACAAACGATGTGTAGTGGCACCCAACTGTCACCCTAGTTTACAGGGAAGTACAAGCTGAACAACGGAAGGCAAGCCTAGCTACGCATGGCTGTGAATTTGAGAACAAGATAGGATACAAGAGACCCTGCTTCTTTTTTCTTTCTTATCTTCTTATATAAAGGATATTTAAAAAATTGTATTTGTTTATTTTAAGCGTATGAGTTTCTGTCTGAAAGTATGTGCCTGGTGCCTTTAGAGGATAGAAGTGGGTGTCGGCTCTTTTAGGACTGGTGTTACAGACAGTCACTACCACGAGGGTTCTAGGAATTGATCCCAGGTCTTCTGCAAGAGCACTTGGTGCTCTTAACCACTGCACCATCTCCAGCCCCTTCTTGGTTTTGTTTTGTTTTTAAGATTCTGATTTCTTTTGAATATAATATTTTTTGTTAATTCTGTAAGAGCTTAATAAAATGTTTTTTGATTACATTCATCACCCACTACTACTAACACCTCTCAGATCCATTCAACACCTTTCCACTCACTGTTTGTTTGTTTTAAAATAACCTACCAAGGCCAACTTCTACTGTCCATATACTTTTGGGTGTGTAGCCATCCACCGGAAGGCGACCAACCTACCAAGGCCCACACCCATAAAGAAAAGTAATTTTTCTTTCTCCAGAAATGTTTAACTGTTAGTAGTTTTTCAGTTAGGGAAGGGGCCTTGGGAACTCCTACCCCGTCCACATTAGAATTGTGACTGGCTTGATTTTGGACGTGTCTTATTCAGGAAACTGCAGCTACTGTAAGTTCATGAGCATAGAAGTCCTCCAGAAGTCATGATATCACTTATCTTTTCTTTTAAACAAAAGAAGAAAAGAAAAATAACAACAAAAAGAATGGGTGGTCACTGAAAGCATTTGTAAGAATGGTTGACTAGACAAAAGCATTGTGTTTTCTCCGTAGATACCACCTTACAGAAAGAAAGTCAGGAAGGAAGCCCACCCCCAACCCAGAGTCAGGAGCCTCTGAAACCCATGGAGAACATATCACGACCTATTCATCATCCATTAGTTTTAAAAACCAACTTTGAAGAAGAAGAGGAGGAAGTAGAGGAACAAAATGGTCAGTACCTATTTTCATGTAAAATCCCACAGTATTTCCTACACATTCCTCAAGTCCTAGAGGCTTAGGATGCAATATGTAGGCAAGATTTTATTGAGAGGTCTATGGTTTGGACAAGAGGTTCTATTGGATGGTGGCTGGGAGACATGTCTTCTGTATAAATATGTACATGTACTTAACAGAGGTACAGATAGCCTCATAAGAGACCATTGCTGTGTACCGGTGTCTCTTGTGTACTGGACTGATATACACATACCTATTTCTTGTAACATTTACTCCCTCCGAGTTTTAAGGATCCAGAGTGTATCTTGTAGTGCTGACACCTCCATCACCCCTGACATTCCTTAGAGAAGTATGGACAAGATTAGGACCCGTGTGTTCTGCATCATGGTTCTCCCTTTGCCTTCCATATCATCACAGCACAGTGGAGCCAGCCAGATAAACTTCAAATAAACACCTGGAAAAAATTAATTTGCTTTGTCCCTGCCCTGGAATGCATCTTTCTGTGGGTACCAACTGCCATAACTTCCGTGCCTAGGCATGCATAGAAGAACTCTTTGCTGATCTTTTTGCCGGGCATGTTTTCTACTCTCTCATGCCCACATGCCCTACCACGCAGCATCTCAGTGCGGGTGTGATTTCAGCTTTCTCATGTCAGGACACAGAGCATACAGCATATAGCTTCTCTCCAACGATTCTTCCAAGTACTAAAAATGGAAGCATTTTGAAATACAAGTTTGTACTTTTTAAGAACTTCAAACATTAGATGAAGAACAACCCATCCACGAAAACAATATTTGGGATTTTTCTTTCTGATTTACAAATTTTCAGATTATTTGGATTTGGGACAATTTAATTTTCAAAAATATATCCTATAGATGCCTCTAGTTTATGGACAAAGACCCCTGAAGAAATTGAAGAGAAAAGAGCAATAAGGGAGATGTGTTACAAATCTGGTAAGAAATTCAACATTTGTGGGATTTCCAATGGTTGATAGGACTCACATGCTAACCACTGTTTTCTCACGGGAGTTTAGGGGAATACTATAGATTCCATGCTGCACCAGATGTCTCATCATCAAAAAGCATAGCTCCTACCACGGAAAAAGAGTTAGAAAAGCCTTTGGAAAACGGAAGTGAATTACAAGAAGGTAAGAAACGAGACGGTAATATTCAAAGTGACGTGTAGGAGACGCTTAGTGAGTAGGTGCTGAATTATTCAGTGCAGTGTACACTAGAGCAGGATTAAATGCTAAATAATACATCCAGCCTGAGAGTGAGAAAGAAGCTTTTTACTGAAGGACCCAAATTTCTTATGAAAAGATGCTATTAATGTAGTGATGTTTGCCCCCAGAGGAGCTACCGAATGAACAGACTTTGCAGATACAGGTAACTCTCCCATCCCATACAGGAAATCCATAAATAATTTACCTTTCTGTCTCAGCAGTAAATCTTTCTTTGTAATAGACCTCGATATATTTTTTTTTATGTTGACTGCAAAGGGTTACCCAGGTCAGGGTGAAAAAGGTGGGGTGGCAAAATAATGTCAGTGGCAAAACACCAGCCTGTCTGTTGAATGAATGTCTTTTGTGTACCAGGCAATTTTAAGGCCATTTGGGTGGACAAGTCCCAAATACTTTCCTTCATGACGCACTTCCTTTAAGCAGGCCTGAGTGCTTCTAGTCAGCATCTTATCCTTGAAGGACAGACAAAGAGCATTTGTCTTGTGTATAGAAAAGCAGGAGCTTGAAGAAGAGTACGGGGAAGCTATGAGTTTGTATAGGTTTCCTGTCTTTAGAGTGAGCTTAAGCGTACATAGTGAATCAGTAAAATAGAATTGAATTGTTCCCTGCTCCTCTGGAGGACAGGAAGGAAGGAGGGCACACAGAGAGAGGAGATGGCAGAGACAAGGGAGAACAGAGAAAAGAGATGAGAAAAGCTGAGGGTTGTCAAAGGGATACACAATGGAGTGCCTATCCCTCCCTCCCTTTGAATATGGTGGACTATTTTAAGTGACTGGCAGAAGGTGGCAGCAACAGACCATCGGAAGGGGAAGCAGACCAGAGCCTGTACTAACCAGACTGAGAAACCTTAGAGCAAACAAACAAAAACAAGAGACAAAACTACCAATCAAAGTTAAAAATGGAAGATTATAAAGCAAATAATCTGTATACACCTGCACACATGTAAATATTGCCTTATATTGCTTTCAAAAAGTTAATTCCTGTACTCGCTGTTCATTTAGAGCAGTGGGTTCTTAGCCTTTGTAATGCTGTGACCCTTCAGTACCATAAAATTATTGTCATTGCTACATCATAACTGCAATTTTGCTACTGTTAGCAATTATAATATAAATATATGTTTCCTGGTGGTCTTTGGCAATCCCTGTGAAAGGGTCATTCAACCCCAAAGGAGTCATGATGAGAGGTTGAGAATCCCGGACTTAGATTGACAGCAAATGTTAATATTTTACTGCATCGGGGTTTTAACTTACTATTAGGCACATACAATAGTGTAAGATTGTTTAAAACTCAAATTGCCATTTAGTTACCAATCCAAATAGAAGAATGAACTTTTTGTCATTTACATAATTAGCTTAACACCAATATGCTTATATGTTGTTCACTAGATCATTTTGCAAATAGTGTCTGTATTAACGTTTAAATCACTTAATTGTCACCATGAATTCTATCATAATCTTATTTATCGTATTATGGTTCTGTTTCTTTTCATTTCTAGGAGACGGTCTTGCAGTTCCAACAAAGTTCAGCCTATTTGAAAGGCCGAGAGAGGCAAAAACATCACTGGATAGGAAACCAAGGACTGACATTGCCGCTTTTGAAAACGGAGGTGAGCCAGATGGTTCCAAATGTGCTACTTCCAGAGCTAACCTTTTATCCTTAATTCTTCTCTATTTCCTGTTTGATGCAAGCTTTGTAGATACAACATAAAATAAGATGCCCAGAAAGGCTGGAGTCTCTACCCAATGCCTTAAGGAAATTTACACTCCATGTACAGGATGTCCCAGGTTCTGCATTGTAATGAAACAACTTGGCACGGATGTGTGCATGCTGTAAGGCTCCAGGCTATAACTAAAACTAATTCATATATCAAGCATTGCAATAGGATGCTAACACAGAGGCGAGTGCAGGAGAGGTGGCCAGTATGTACTTGGAGAAAGTTGAGGCAGTAATATTCGAGAATGTGTATCACTTACACTATGGCATACATTCTAATTGTTTATCATAGCATAAATATTTTAAGACTATTGTACATTAGCATATGGGGAAACTAGAAATGCTAAGCTCTTGAGAAGAAGTGGACACCTTTTCCTGATATGGGGGGGAAAAAGACTGATAGGAAGAGTGAATGTGGAGGAAGAAAGGAAGCTGACAAAAGAAAAGCATTTAGCATCATGGCTGTAGCATGTTCGTCTCTTCATCTTCACCTGTTTTCAGCCATTTCCTTCTGTCTACCTTCCCTCCTTGTGCTAATTTGGTCCTTTTTCCCTCTTGTTCACTACATATGCTGTAGACCCAATGTGATCACTGGTTTCCTGGAAGCAACACGTTCCAGCTCTAATGAAAGCAAGAGCGCAAAGCTGGCATCCACTTTCTCTGACCAGCTCTCAAATTTTCTATTTTGGCAAAATATTACTAAACTCTATGCCCCCCCCTTTTTTTGGTTGGGAAAAGATTATGTTCGGTCATTGATAATCTAACCCTTCATGTGAAACATTATCTTCCTTCATGTGTATTTGCTGTTCAGCTGTGACTTAGGAATGTGAGAATGTTATGGCACTTTCATTGTATGTCTAATAATGAGCAACAGGATTGTTTAACATCAATACTAGAGGATGCTACCTCTCTCCTTTCTCTGGGAGACTGGGCTCCTGACATAGTGAGTCTTGCTTATTCTCCAAGTATCCTAATATTCTTTTGTTCAATTAGAAATATCCCCTGGGTGTCTGCAAATGAGAATAGCACCTATTAAACTGATAATGTAATTTTCTAATAGTTGATAGAACATCTTGAGGGAAAGATGGTACATTTTATAATTATAGCTAGTGAGTCCATATTCAATTTAAACATGTCAAGCATTGTTTTTTATTTTTTGTGTGTTTTACCATTTTTATTAGGTTCTTGATCTTTGAATGTAATGAAGCATTATACTCTGAGGTGTATATTTTGGGGAAATGCCACGTGTGTACCCATCTCTGTATCCACATTTTCATGAACTTATTGGCCAACTTGGTGTCCTCTTTTGTCAAGTAGTTATGCTACATCTCAATACTGCTTAAAATTAGCTTTTTATCACTAGTCACTAAGGGAGAGTTCTTTCTAGCTAAGGCAATAGTCCCCTTTCATTAGTAACCAATACTCTGATATCTTCCAGCAGTTTAGTTTTGTATTTTAAATTGCTTTTTAAGTGGAAGTATACAGTTTGGGCTCCTTTAGTTTGGGTATGTTAGTTTAGTGTTTAAAATGACTTGTATGAAATATAGTATCATTATCGATTGTTGCACTAGCCCTTGGACATTATTGTGAATCTTCACATGTATAAGAAAATAGTGCATATGTGCATTTACATTGTCTTTAAAGCATATTTTATATATGCATGCATTACTTACTGAACATGCACACCGAGAAAAAGAGAAGCGAGAGAGATAAAGAGAGAGGGGGGAGAGAGAGAGAGAGAGAGAGAGAGAGAGAGAGAGAGAGAGAGAGAGAGAGGGTTTTATCATTTCCAGCAACAGTAAAGGTGGCAAGAACTCTGAGTGAGCAAATATTAAACTGTTTACATTATTAGAGAGGACACAAAGTTCAGAGCAATAAGTGACTCTGCTCTGGCTGTGCTAGTAGGCACCAGTGTTAGGATTCAGATCCCTTGCCTCTTTCCTTGCATTAGGATGATGGCACAATGCCATGTGTACTCCTGAAAGTCCCATCCTGTGGTTATCTCTGAGTGAAAACACAAATGAGAACACTGAGCCTATAACCCTGTTGGACCTCAGTGAGGAACGTGTGCAGCTGCGAATTCAAAGTTCTTATGACTCTGTGTGGTGTTTGTGGAAAGCACCAGAAACAACAGACATCATTTCCAGCTTATGGGTATCCTGAACTCCCTTGTGCTGTTTTCTTTTAAACTTTTTAGTGATTCTTTACAAAATTCACATCATGCATCGCAATCCTATTCAACTTCTTCTCATCCTTCCATATCCACCCTCCTCCATTGCAACCCTGCCCCAAACAGAACAAATATATAAATATCTCACCATGGATGCTGCAGTATGTCACCACGTGTTCCACAGTATACTCTTCTGCCCAAACAGCTTTACTTGCAAATGTTCCCAGGCCTCTGGCTTCTGCTACACTGTCAATACTGGATCCTCACTGAGACTCCTCTTAGATATCCTGTTGTTTTCCTGTGTTGCAGAGATTCTGCAGCTGTGGTTCTTAAAGGACCACGCCCTTTACGTGGGCCACTAGTTCATAGATGGGGAAGATGTTGAAGTGGGCCAGCTCAAAGCCTTGGATCTTGGCCTGGGTGGTCACTGCGTTGGTCAGCCCACTAGCTCTCCTGTGCTAACATCACAAGGACCAGCTCTCCCATTTTGCCCATGTTAGGGCCAGGGCCAGCTCTCCTGTGGTCGCACCGTGGGGTCAACTCTCCAGCACCCAGGCCACCAGGGCCAGCTCTATTGCGCTGTATGCGTGTTCTGTAACTTGACCTTCTTACTCCTTACACAGTGTATCCATCGCTCTTAAATGTAGCTCTTCTATTGGATAGCTCATTATACCTCGTTGTCATTTATTTCCGGTTTTCCTGATTACTAATGACATTGAACACATTTTTATGAACTTACTGGATGCCTTAACTATTCTTGGGTCAAGTTGCTCTGTTATGTCTCAATACCACTTAAAATTAGCTTTGTATTATCAGTTACTCTAGACACAACTGGATCCTTCTGGCCTGATGTCTTGCTTGCTAACACTTCCCCTTTGCCCTTTTTGTATAAATTCTACCTTCTCTTTTACCTTTTAAAGGACTTCCTACCCAAATTTTGAATCATACTTTTTCTTTTTCTTTTTCTTTTCTTTTTTTTTTTTGCAATAGTTGTGGGGTTTTTTTTTCCTATTTTGTTGTTTTACAATACTTAGAACTTTCCCAGTGTCCTGTGGTTTTGATAAACTTCTGTGTTTCTTAGCCTAGCTTCTCAGTCTTAACTGGATGCTGGACACTGCAAGTAAAACATTACGTAATGTGTGTTCCTGAGGCTGTTTTCACATAGAGAAGCTTCTCTGTGGACAGCAGGTGGAACTGAAGCAGCTCGCATTGACTCTGCGTGGAGTCGTTCTGACACCTTATTAAAAGGGACACACGCGACAGGTGCTGCGTCGTCTGTCCTTTCTTTCACATGACAGTGGTCATTCCAAAGGCGAGCCTGTCACTCCTACACAAGAATCTTTCTGGCTTTCAGCTGAGCGCTTACGTGGGCTAGTCAGGAAGATCTCTCTGCCCCGGAGAGGCCTACACTCCACATCCTTTTTCCCAAGCACGGTGCTGCTGCTGAGATCTCTGAATGGTTGGTGCTTGAGACTCCTGTAGCCATTTTTTAATGATACCTTTTTATTGTTTGAGGGTTCCATGCACACATATAATGAGCCTTGATGACATTTATCTCCATTTTCTCCTTCCCAGTTGCCTGGACCTCTTTTCCACTCCCAGCTTCGTGTGCTCTTTCTAAAAGCTCACTGAATTAACCCAGCTTCCTTATACGTCACAGCTGTAGGACTATCTTTTGGCTCACGGGTCTTTCTAGGATTACATCCCTGAAAAGAACTGACTCCCACTTCCTCAGTAGCTATCACTTTTGAATAGTTTCTCAAGTGTGTGTGTGTGTGTGTGTGTGTGTGTGTGTGTGTGTGCGTGTGTGTTTCAGTAGATGGAGATTAATACAGAGAGGCACAAAGGATTGACATGGAGCAAAATGAAGAGATGGTAGAATGCACATCTCCGAGTGTCGCATCTCAGCTCCGAGTGTGGCATCTGTATCACATGCCCTCAACCCAAGGCTCAGTGACCATCATGTAAAATTAGGTAGAAAGACTGAGGCAGGCATAGGTAGTGGACGTCTGTACCAAAACAGTATTTTCTGACATAACAGCAAAACATACACACACACACACATATGCAAATGCACACATGTGCACAAGTATATATATAAACACACCTCTCTCTCTCACACAGAGAGAGAAATGGTTATTCAGAACAGTTTATTTGCTTAATAGAATAAATTGTGTGGTGAAAGTACTATAAAGTGTAAGTGTAGTATTTAAAGCAACTCTAAATACTTATCTTGAAAAAAAGAGAAATTTAAGGAAGACAAAACTGCTTTCATATATCTGAGGATTTCCTATTCAAGATAAGTTACCTTTAGTATGAATATCTCTAAAGACCATTATGTTAAAGGAAAGCTAATTTTGTTGAATTAGGTGAGTTTTCACACACTTATCTATGCATAAGTTTACAGACTGGCCACTCAAATACATATAGCCAATATGCATGCATGCATTAACATGTGTAGTAGAAACTTAAAGGTTAATATTGATTCCCATGGCTATTAAACCCACTATCTTATCAATAAAAGTACAGAGATACTTGTTAGATTTTTAATAGCCTTAAACCACTGGGGCAGGGGATGGGTGGAAATAACCCCTCTAAGCTACCTTGTTATCTTCCAACTCCAACCTCCCTGTCATTTGCTTTAATCACTCCTATCTTGGCTCCTTTTCATCCAAAATTTGCATAAATACTTGCACATGTTTTTCATCTGAGCTGCTTCTGATGCCCAGAGCAAGCTCCTCCCAGCCACATGGTTCTTGTTTACACCAATCCACGGGCACCTCTGCTTTCCCCTCCCTCCTCTCTTTCTCTCCTTCCATCTCTCCCTCCTGTGATCCTCTTGCCCTCCAAAGCCAAAGAACCTTAGCCCCGCCTACCTCTTTTGGCCCAACCCAGGTATATAGGCAACTTTATTGAGCCAATCAGGGTTGATTTCAGGAGGCAAGGTACACAGATGCCATTTGAATAGATGAAGGTTTGCTAGTAGCACAGCAAGAATCTCGAGGAGGTAGGGGTGTAGGAATTTAACACGTGAATAATACAATGTGGCTCCAGATCAGCCACCACAAACATGAGCATCTTTGATAGAGTATGTTGAGATGTGAGGACAGCACAATCTGAGTCATGTTTAAGTGAAAGTGGATACCAGAGATATTGTGCAGATCCTTCCTGTATCAAAAGGTAGCCATAGGCCTCTTTTTCTTATTGCTACCCACTGAGTGTAAAATTCTATTCTAGGAGGTGACTGCTATGCTCCACAGAGGATCATATTTCTTGGAGTGGATGAAACTGAAGCATTAGCTGAAGAGAAAGAAACCGCCTCAAAAGGTTCAAATGCCAAGGGTAATTGAATCATCTTATGACATTGACCTATCTGTGTTTTGGATAGATAAGTTAAGGCTACATCTTAGTTGTTAGAAAAAAAAAAAAAACAAATGTAATGTAAAAGATAATGTATTGAAAAGTACTGACTAGGACACCAGAGCCTCAAGGCTCTAGACTGGCTTTGTGCTTAATTGTTTTAAGCTTTTACAGTCTGTTTCCTAGTCTGAAAATCCACCTGTTGGGAGACGACATTCCAGGGAGGAGTCTTCCAGCTATAACGTTATTGCCCTTCTATATGGCAAACCCAGGGCCTTTCAAGTATTCCTTCAGCAACTTAAAGCAGAATGTCTGAATTTCCTTGGAAACACCATGAACACTGTGTACAGATTCTTTCTTATGAGGACACACCTATTATACTATAATTGCTAACAACAACCTGTGAGGACTCCAGAACTGTGGTTTTTCAAACCTCCTAAGGCTACAACCCTTTAATGCAACTCCTCATGTTGTGGTGGCCCCCAACCATAAAACTGCTTTCATTGCTACTTCATAACTGTAATCTTGCGACTGTTATGAATCATAATATAAACATGATATGTCGGGTATCTGATATGCAACCCCTGTGAAAGGGTCATTCTAGCCCCCAAGGGGGTCACGACCCACAGGTTGAGACCCATTGCTCTAGAGCTCTGTGCTGCTTTAACAATCTTCAGCTGGGAGTGCTCCGGTGCACAGAAGCATAGAAAAAGACATTTGTGGCAAATTGTTTAGTGGAAAATTTATATGTAAATTTGTCTCATATTCAGAGCTAATTTTTTAAAATCCCTAATCCATCAATGAAATTCACGGAAAAAAAAAAGTATCTGTATTAATTTGAAGGCCAGTAGCTAGCTCTGTATCAGTTACTACATCAGTAATTATAATTACTAACGCTCTAAAATCAGCTTTTCAATGGCACTAGCCCCCACACCAAATAGTAATTGGGCAAAGGGTGCTACAGGTTTACTGTGTGAAAGAGCACAGATTTAGGGCATTCTCATAATTGTGGAAACTTTATTGGATAGTCACCTTACCAAGCACAGAGCAAATGACCGTGGCAACATTGAAAGTGTCTTGAGCCGGGCATGGTGGTACACACTTCTAACCCCAGCAATAGTGGAAGCAGAGGCAGGCAGAGCTCTGTGAATTCAAGTCCAGCCTAGTCTACAAAGTGAATCCAGGACAGCCATGATACTCAGAGAAACCCTGTCTCAAAAAACAAAACAAAAAATTAGAAAAAAAAATTATCTTGAGAACTTAAACGGGCTCATTCTTTGCAAAATATGCAATTTACTTAAAGTTTTCAAAGAGATGTTAACATTTTGGCTCAGAACTCTTAGAATTGCATTGAAATAATAGCTATAGTTTTAGAATTTTTTTTTTTCTATTTTAAGTTTTACTGGTACATGAGGGATGCTGTGGCAAGTAGAAAATTTTTACCAATGCCTTCTAGAAAATTACCACACACATATAGAAGGCACGCCCATTGGAAGTGTTTCTTTTACTAATACTGGCATCATATTCTTTTAATTTGCTTTAGAGGAGAGCAAGAACAGTCTTCACCAAAAGCAGCCCCCCACCACTCGCCTCGTGCCTGCAACACATGTACTAAATGCTACTGAGAACATCAGCAGCAAGTGCAGAGAGAAGCCCTCTTCAAGTAAGACAGCGGTCCTGTCGCTTTTAGACCTTGCATTTGTCTGCCTTATGATGGGTGCACTTTCCTTATTTGAAAAGGAAGAAAGAAAAGGAAAAGGTATGAGTTGAAAAGTCTGCTTTTGCCGGGCGTGGTGGCACACGCCTTTAATCCCAGCACCCAGGAGGCACAGGCAGGCAGATCGTTGTGAGTTCGAGACCAGCCTGGTCTACAAAGTGAGTCTAGGATAGCTAAGACTACACAGAGAAACCCTGTCTTGAAAAACACACACACACACACACACACACACACACACACACACACACACACACACACACACCAAAAGAAAAAAAAAACAAGAAAGAAAGAAAGAAAGAAAGAAAGAAAGAAAGAAAGAAAGAAAAAGAAAAGTCTGCTTTTAAGTCCAGAGTGCAGATTGTGATACAGGTAATAGCAAATTATATCCACGAGTTTAAAGTGTACATTAATGTAATAGTAAACTTCCTGTGCGGGAAGTCACCAGCACAGTGTGTTGGATTTTGCCCATTATGGAACATAATTGGCAGCTGTGTAACTTTTGTGGACCACTTTTCTCTATTTGGCTTCTCCGTAGCCATGGTGCTTTGAGGTGAAACTTTGGGATCTGCGGTTCCTTCTCCGCTTCCCTGTCTTAGTTAGGGTTTCCATTGCTGCACAGAAACTCCACACCCAAGGCAACTTCTTATAAAAGCAAACCTTTGATTGGGGCTGGCTTACAGTTTCAGAAGTTTAGTCCGTGATCATCATGACGGGAAGCATGGCAGCGTGCAGGCAAGGCAGGGTGTTGGGGAACGAGGAAACAGTTCTGCATCCCGAACCACAGGTAGCAGAAGGAGACTAGATGCCACACTGGGTGAGCCGTGAGCAGGGGAAATCTCAGAAGCCCCCTCCCCCAACAGTGACGTACTTCCTCCAGCAAGGCCACACCTACTCCAACAAAGCCACACCTCCTAATAGTGCCACTCCCTGTGGGCCAGGTATTCAAACACCAGAGTCTATGGAGGCCACACCTATTCAAACCACCTCATTCCACCTGTTCCATATTTCATTTGGTGAACTGTAGTATTCTTGGGTCTTAGGCACTAAAGGAGACCCTCAATAACGTCCCTCAGGACACTCGCATTAATGGTGCTTGTTATAACCTTAGGTGTTCAAATCTTATGTATAGGAGTTTGGGAATGGGGATGGGACATGATGTATGGATGATGTATGGGGAGGATGCAGAGATTCTGAGGGTTTCAAGCTTGAGCTAAGGTTGAAAGCTAAGGCTAACATAGAGTCATTGGCCTACTAATAGAGGGCCACACTGACACTCATTTTCCTAGTCGTCAGTTGTAAACAACGGGATGACTCTATGAAATCGGTTTTAAAATCTCTGGAAATATTTCTTAGACAGTTTTGAAAAACTGAGAATGCATGTCGAAATTGTGACGTCAGTTTTATCTACATAAAATGCGAGTTGAATCTGGTTGGAAACTTAGCGTTTCTAAAATCCAGCCTCACTTAACCAAACTACCTATGGTTCCAAGTTCATAACACTGTAAAAAGGCACAAGGTACAATTTTAAAAAGCACTCTAAGTATTAACCTAGTGCATTAAGAAATAGTAGTTTGGGCTTAAGAAAGACACAAAGGTTTATTTTGAAGATAGCAATTACGACTCTAAAGTACATTGTACTGTGGTTTGTAATTATGGTTGAGTGCACTTTGCTTTTCCTGCTTTTTTAAGGAGTTCATCCATTCCTTTGGAGAAACAATACAACTTTTTAAAAAATTTTTTAATTTTTTTTTCATTTAAAGGAAAGCAACTTACCAAAAGTTTTTTTCTCATTAATGTATTTCCGAGGTTTGGGGTTTTGTTGTTGTTGTTGTTGTT
This sequence comes from Acomys minous, assembly GCF_964271855.1. NCBI lineage: Eukaryota > Metazoa > Chordata > Mammalia > Rodentia > Muridae > Acomys > Acomys minous. The sequence goes on from NC_140490.1 coordinate 102,873,205, forward strand.
ATTATTTTGTTTTGTTTTGTTTGTTTTTGACACTTAAAAACCAGCCGTTCTTTGTTCTCAAAACTAGTTTCAGAGTGGCACACTTTTGCTTGGCATGAGAATGCATAGAACTGCAATTAGCGCCTCAGTAATTTCCTGATGAGAGTATCTCTTAAAAACTACCAATTTGTTTCTTCTCCAAGTCAATGCTGTCCAGCCCATGAGGAAGCCTCATTTTAAAGGTGTGAAGAAAAGAAAATGGATTTATGATGAACCAAAGAACTTCCCTGGCTCTGGAATGCGGAGAGGTAGACTATCCACGTGTTTGGTGTCTCTAATTATACTTTTCCACAGAGATTAAATATCAAATACTTACCACTCCACAGAGCAAGTCATTATCATATAACTTAAAGCCTACTTTAAAGGTTCTCCTGAATTGAATCATCCTTTAGCTTGATTTATCCTGTTTTTCTATGCCATGCCTCATGTGCAGTTTAGTTTTACGAAAGTGAATCCAGCTTGCTTAGTTCCTCTTGTCTTCTCCTTTGTTTTACAGCAGTACACACCCCAAATTCCAAACATAAAATGAGTTACCACCATCATAATAAAAGCCGAAATGCTGAGAACACCTCCTATGTGCATGTTCAAAGAGATGCTGTAAGAACTGTCACCCTGAACGCCCCTCCCCGAAGCAGGCCCACAAGCGGGTCCTACAACAAAGCCGATGCCAACAAGGAGCCCAAACTCAACCTCTGCCCAGGTGAGGCTCTTTCTTGACGGGGTTTACACTTGCCAGCACTTTGTCTTCCTGTGGGATTTCCCCTCCCTCCGGCTGCATTTCCTGGGCCGCCATCACAGTAGCGTCTTTAATACTAGCCAGAGGCTTGCATCCGTGAGCAGTCGTGCACATGATTTAAAGGACACGGGTGAATACTTAGGCTGGGTGCTGACGAGTTGACACCACATCTCCCTTGAGCTTTGCCTCCTTGCCTCCACCTTGTAGACCCCGTGGAGCTTTACTTCACGAGGGAGGATTGTTTGTACGTGGTTGACATTTTCTTGTTCCACTAAGTGCACTGTTCAATTACTACCGTCAGACCACTACCCTGCCTTTTCCTCAGGACATCGTGATTACTTTCTGAAAGGGTTAGTGTCAGGGTTAACTGCAATATTTCTGACAACCTCTCATCTCTCCCACCATGCCCTTCTGAGTCATTTCATCATGTAATAGGATAAAGCATGGCATATGTCAGGAAGCACAAGGCCACGGGGGAGAGTCTCTTTTCCTTCCTGCTTTCGATGAGTTTTGCTCTCTTGAAGTTGGGTTTCAGTTCTCTCAACTTAACAAAAATGCCATTCAGTTCTCTGTGATTCACACTGTAGCTTTCTATTCACAATGGAATTTGTAGGTTCCAATTGTCAAGAGCTTTTGGAAGTGCAGGTAAAGGCTCTATGTCTGCCTTTGACAGGCTAAGTAGACATTTTATTTCAATTATTTGTTTTAGAATACAACGGTGTATGGGTGTGTGCATATAAGCAAATGAGTATTCACTATGAGCAAACTTTTAATTTTATTACTATATGATTATATTTTTTATTTTAGCTACAATACTGTGATGGTTATGAAAACTACACTGTGAACTAGCACAGTGTGTTGCCAAAGACTAGATTTTATGTAAACTGAATGTGCCAGGAACTATATTGCATTACTGCTGTGCCTCATTCATTCAAATTTTGACACACAAAAACGACAAAGAAAAGAAAATTCTTGGTATTATTATGCTACACTCTGAGAACTATAGATGTGTAGTAATAACCTGAAAACATAAATATCACAGTGTTAGGAAACCAAGAAAACATGTCATTACAGATGACTTAGTCTATATATCTGTGTGAGTTTTGTGTGTATGTATTTGTGTTCTTGAGTGTGTGAGTACTTGAGTATGTGTGTACTTATGTGTGTATGTACTTTTCTGTTTGTGTACTTGTGTGTGTGTGCATACTTGTATATGTATACATGCACGTATGTGTGTGTGTGAGTCTGTGTGTGTATGTGTCTGTGTGTCTGTGTGTATCGACTCTGGATTCCTGGAGCCTCAAGTTCACTATTTCAGTGGTCACTGTTTTTAGAGAGGGTACTTCATGGAAATAAATGTAGCTTGTTATTGTTTTTAAAATAAAGTTAAAAATATTTACAAAGTAGCTTATTTCTTGTCTGTTTTTAAAGATAATATAATAAAATTATATTATTTTATATGATAGAATATTATATAATTTTATATATGATATAATTATATGTATTTCTCGCTTCCCTCTCCTCTGTCCAAGCCCTCCCATAAGCCCCTCTGTTCTCTTTTGAATTTATAATCTCTCCAAACATTAGTAACACAGTATGTTAAATCACAGAAGAGCGGTAATGGAATACTGTATCCATATACTGCTCTGTTCTGTCTATCATGGGATAGAACCTTATTTGAGAGCGTGAATAGTAAATTAAGAGATTTGTCACCGCGATTGCTGATTACTTAACTGGGCTTAGTAAACTCACCTGTATCCATGCTGGCCTAGTTTTCAAATGGTAGAGGAAACACATGGAGGGTAGTTCTTACTGCTGAGCTCTTTATAGCTTTGAAACGCCTGTAGACTGTAATCATTCAATTTAGCAATATTTGCTAGCAGCTTCCTTTTTTAAATTTTCTCAGATAAACATATGCCAGCACCATACAACGGTTCAGCCTGGAGAAGAAGAATTCCTTTTTCAAAAACTTACTCAAAAACTGAAAAGATATATCCAGGTAAATACTTACTGGTGACTTTAATGTGCCAGGTAGCCCTGAAAAGAAATGACAAGCTCTTTGGCCAAGAAACAGATCTTAGAACATTTAAAATTAATAAAAAAATTTCAAGATTATTTAAGTACATGTGAGGCCTGGGAAGTTAATAGTTCTGTCATGCGGTGACAAGTTAGTTACTTGGTTTCATGGTGTGCAGCTTTACCTACTTATGTGTTGGCCTGTAAATAAGATTCCATGCCACGCTGTATTTATCATAGACAGATGTAGGCTAGTAAGAGCTAGCAGTGCATGAATTTGTTCATCACGGAGGTATCATGCAACTTTATTCTCCCCCTTCTTATACCTGAGCTCATGGGGGGGAGCAGAAATGCTGGATGTTAGATGTTTGTAGGGGTCCTGACCACAGGTGTGTCTTTTGCTAAATGGGAAGATGTCTTAGTTTGCATAGAAAATAGTGATGGTGAATTCAATTTACTCTTTAGACAACTGAATCTCTCAGAAGAAATAATTCAGATAGAGAACTTGTATCTAAATGAGTATCCTAGAAATGTTTAAATATTCTAAATCCATAAGTTCTTATACCAGGGCCTCCCAGAAGGTGGACTAGATATTTTCCTCTCTCTGAATTAAACAGCTTACGTGACTCTTTTTAAAACCTGTGAGTCGGTACCCCAAAATCTATATACATTTATATACTAGAGACAACTCCATATTTCCAAAGTATAACCTTACAAACCAAATTATGTTAGAAGAGACTATTCATACAGTAATATTTAACTGACTACATTTTTCTCTTAACTTTGGCTGGCTGTTGATGTGTGTCCAAACTTAGTTTGAAAGGGAAGAGAGGAAGGAGAGAGAAGCAAAAAATGAAGATAGGATGAAAAGTCCTTAAAGAACCTAGGCATTTCTAAGTTATAAACCTTACTGTGGTTTCCATCCAAGAGGGATGCCTTTAGGATGTTTAAGGATGTGCTCTTTGCCCTACCATTGTCTGAGAGTAGCTACTTTTATACCCCAGTAGTTCCTTTCCTCCTCCCAACACCAAGTAGCTAAGCAGCAGCTATAGATGTATCCAAGGGGAAGGAAACGTACTTCTGCACACATGTGTACCACTTATCTATACCATAGAATAAAAGGGTATGTTGAGCTTCTTAGGTGTAGATCAGGGAGAAAAGCTCTAGAGAAAATGTCTCAGTGTCACGTTGTTAGGGGAAAGGCAGGCTCAGTCTCACATAAAAGGCTAAAGATAGCTTTCTGAGGGTTCTAAGTGTCAAGGTTACATAGGTATGCATCACACGGTCCTGTGGGGGCTCAACAGGACAGGTTTGAAAAAGAGAGATCAGGCAGTGAATCCACAAAGTGTTCTGGGCACAATTGAAGGGATGGACTTCAGAAAGATGCTCTTGTTGGTGAGCTCTCCTGGAGTGAGGGTGGTACTTAGCTGTGATCTCAACAGATGGCCTCTGACAGAGATATAAGTAGAAACAGGTCCGGCACCCAGGGAGCAAACCTCTGTTCACAAAAGTTTGATCTGAGGATCAGCTGCCATGCCATCCCCTGGGAGTTCATTAGAGGTGTGTGTGGAACCTCTATATTATACCCGCTGTGGCAGAATCTCTCCTAACAACGTGACCAGGGGATTAGTTAAAGTTTTGATAGCTTAGGCAGGTTACCTGGCTCAAGACCCAGCTACTACATCAGGTCTGTTGAAATTATATATTCTCTCTTTGGCTGCCACACAGCATTTTCCTTGGCCCATCCCAGAAATTAACAGAGTCTGGGGGAGGAAAATAGTTCCAAGAAAAACCTTTACATGTGACTAAATTATGAAAGTGGAGTGACCAAGAAATTATGGAATTCAAATGGATTTGTGTTCAAAGGTCTATTACTTCAGGAAGAATGAGGACTTAAGTTTAAGATATACATATTATATGTTCTAAAATAAGCATGCAGCATTTTATAAAACACAAGTTTCCTTTCTTGCATGCTTTTGGGAAACTGATAAGTTCCAAACTCATCCTTTCTAGTTTTTGCTGTCATCGTCAGAATGAAAAGAGAAAGATGAGCTTGTGCTTTGCCCACATGTATCTTTGCTAGGGCGCAGAGCAGCCATTGTGACATTTCCCAGTGGACAGATGGATTGCTAGAGGAAAGAGAGAAAACACGAGCTACCACTTGCCTGTTCTTCTGAGGCTCTGGCAGCCAGGACCACAGAAGTGTTAATGGACCAGAAGAATCTTTTGGGAAAGTGTTTCAGGATGCTACGGGCATAGTGGGAAAGCAGGAGAAAGGGCTGGCTGACTATGAAAACCAGGGACACAACCTAAAGGGGGCGAAAGAGATTCTCATTGCCAGTCTTCCCTTGTGGCCACATGTGCATCCTGATGGGGATGTATTAGAGCGACATGAAGTGTCTGTCTTCATATTATGGGATGTTCATTTCATTCTTCCTGAGTGTCCTCCAAAGTGCACACTTCATGCAATATTAGTCCAATCTTTCACCACCCTTCCATCTAATATGCAAGGCTCCAAAAACATAGAAAAAAAAACTAGGAAGCTTGAATTGCTTTTGGGAAATTTAAGGAATAAAGCACTAAGCGTGGTTTTATTTTTTGCCTTTAGACTTCATGTCAGTTAACAAAAAATATGCATTAATGAAACCCCAGGCAAAAAAATGTAAAGAAAATTAAATATTGTGTGTATTTTATTATTAGAGCCAAGAAGAAATGGGAGTAAGTAAACATGGAGGTTGAGAGAAGAGAGAAATGAGAGAAGAGAAAAAGCGCCAGCAATCATCTGATTTACAATCAAAAATGAAAATTCAAAGAATGAGATACTCAAGTACTCCGTAGTATATAGTGGGTAGGCAATGGTGATAAAATGCAAATTCTGAAAATAAGACGCAGGAAGAACATTGTGCTCTTTCAAAAACCGATAAAATGCAAATTGCAAACAGCTGCCTGTTTATTTATGTATGTCTGGGATTCATTCAATACATTACCACAAACATTTAATAAAATTTCAAAGTTTGACGATTAAAATCATCCTTTAATCCCAAGCAAGTTAGACAGCACAGACCGAGGAGTGAAGAAAGTGTGCTTTCATCTCTGCTGGATGGCATCGTCTTTACTGAGGACAATTCCCCCATGGTCATTCTTTTCTTAGACTTCGGGCAGGTCTCTCGACAGTAATTCATAAAGCTCATAAAGCATGCACAAATGCAGTGAGGTCCCCGGGGTTGCAGTTGGTGATGAGTACCTTGGAGGAATTTTAATATAAGCAAGCCTTGATGCATCGGAGACAGAGACAGAGTTGGTTTACCATGCAGGAAAGTGGCTAACCAGGATCTTTTTAATTGGCAACTGCAAAATCTGATGAGATGGGCTGCCTTCAAAACTGAAAAGTAGATGTTGCCCTGTCATAAACAACAAATATATATTCATACATATATATGTGAGCGTATATTTATACATATGATCATAATGGGACAAAGGAGGTTCTTTTAAAAAGCAGTAAATTGACAATAGTTCTCAGAAGTTTTACTGCAGTCTGAAGGCCTCAGTAACTCCAGAAATACAGACACAAGTGAGGGGCCTGGGAAGTGGTGGCACAAGCCTTTCCTCAGACACTGGGGAGGCAGAGGCAGGCAGATCTCTGAGTGTAAGGCCAGCTCGGCCTTACAAAGTGTGCTCCACGTCAGTCAGGGCCACACAGTGAGACCCTACCTCAAAACCAAGAACGAAGTGAGGCCTCCTCGCCTGGAAGCTTTGTGATCATTATTAATTAGTATTTCTGTTATCATTATTTCTTTTTCATTTTAGAATGATAGATTTTGAATGATAACTTTTGAAATTTTCCTCAACATCACTCATTTTCAGTGTGACTAGAACAAGAACTTGAATGCTTAGGTCTTAGTCTTAAAGAACAAGCATGAAGTCGAGTGAAGGCTTGTTTTTAAAGACGTGCTCTAGCATTTACACTTCGGTCCTAGTTTCCACACATTTATCTCTTGATACACTTACAGAGAAGCATCATTTTTTCCCTTTTTTTTTTTGACTATTTTATTCATTCATTCATATTACATCTCAATTGTTATCCCATCCCTTGCATCCTCCCATTCCTCTCTCCCTCCCGCTTACCCCCTACTCCCCTCCCCAGTCACAGAAAGCATCATTTTTCTAAATATTTTACTTAAAACAACATTTTACGCGGCACAGTTAGCATTTGTGGAGTAATGGACTCCAATTCCGCTCTAATGCACTCCATGTACTCACTTGCAAAAACAAGGGGTGCGTCCATTTTGCTTTTATGGTCAGGGCATAGCAAAATGCAAACTATGCTGAGGTGTACATTGAGGAGGGAGATTTGAGAGGTATAGAAGAAAGCAACTCAACTGCAGAGCTCCCTGGCGAGGGGACATCATCTAATCAAATTTAACTAACCGACCCATTTGGTTATCAATAAACAATGACTAAGAGTACCCTGAAATATAGGCATTAAACTAGGATTTCCTAAAGAACCCATAAATCAGGGATGAAAGGACAAATTTTTTATTTTGTTTGGTAACAGCTGTTCAAAGTTCTACTCACCAAATTAGTGGAACACAAAAGCTAACTCTTAGCAAACCCAGAACAGAAGGAATCTCTTCAACTGACCACGGGGTCCCTAAAATTCTACAACAAACACACTCATTGTCAATGATTAGGGTTCTCCAAGTTGAAGACACAAACAGACTGTGCTATCATTCTGTTTTAGTAGTTTGCTAAATGTCTTAATGGGAAGAGTAAGATGGGGGAAAAGGTTAAAATTTGAAATTAAGGGGAAAGTTTCCTAGTTCTTAAGTAATGTTATTTTCTATCTAGATATGCCAAAATAATTAAAAAGTGTTAGATTTATCAAGAGCGGTTAACACATTTTGCATATTGGAATGATCCAAAACAGTCAATTGCATTTTTTTAGTTTTTGGTGGTTTTTTGTTTGTTTGTTATTTTGTGGATTGTAATTTAATTGTTTCTCCCTTCTCTTTTCTCCCTCTAGCTCTTTCCATATGCCTCCCAACCCCCAACTCTTGTTCAAATTCATGGCCTCTCTTTTCAATAACTGCCATTGCATACAATATGTATTTTTCTAGAAACGCACATTCCAAAATGTTCAGTCCATAAAATGTTACTTGTATTATGTCCTCAGTGTTGCCTATCTGGTACCGGACAATCAGTTGGTGAGCTCTTCCCTGGGGAAGGTCACCTCTCCTGCCCCCAGCTTTCCTCAGTTGCCTGTCGTACTTTCTATAGGCTGGAGGCCTCCTGAGATGGTCCCCATCCAGTTTGACTTGTCTGCTAGTGTCATCCTTCTTCAGGTTATGTTTTGCCAGTCATGTTGGCAGGACCTTTTACCACAGAAACTAGCACATATGTTTAAAACAAGCAATGCATGTGAAAACTGATAGACTATGTTTAGTCAAAAAAATAAGACACCAGGGAGCAAAACTAACAAATAGTTGGGAAGCTATATTATTCAGCTACCAAGAAAGAATTACTGTCATATATGGTATCATGGATATATATATATATATATATATATATATATATATATATATATATATACATATATATATATACATATATATGTGTGTGTGTGTATGTATATGTATATGTATATATATTGCATTGTGTGACATGAAATAATCCAGACACAGCAGTATAGATGCCATGTTTTATCTTTTATGTAGATGGTAAATAAAAATATTGATCTCAATTCAGAAGAGCAGCTATTAGAAATTGGGGGTGGAGGTGGGTAAAGGGAAGCAAAATCCAGGTACAAAGAGTAAGTTGTAGTGTCCTGCAGCGCAGAATGACAGCTAGAGTTCACAATTATGAAAGTCGTGAAGGTACAGAAGTGAGGGGCTTAAAGCTTCCACTGTGAAGAAATGATTGGAGCTCGCAACGTAACTCATCAGGTGAAGAACAGCAACTTGGCTCCAGGCCTGGTGAACTAAATTCTTACTTAGAGGGCCCAATGGTTGAGGGACAGAACTGACTCTGGGAAGGTGTTCCGGATTTGACGAGTGCACGTTGCACGTGTCCACCTGCCACCATGTGGGTCATTGACACATGCAGTTGTGAATTACATGTCTATCAAGACAAAGATGATAAGCAGCTCTAGGCTGACACAATACCATACCCTTCAAAATCCTTTGCTTGTTCTCAGGAAACCTCAAACTTATTCTGTCGTAAACATGAAATCACAGAGCGTCCAGAATAGCTTAAAACATTAGCAATAATGAAGTGTAAAATATAGGCTTTCTCTGAAGGGCAAAAGTGATCTTCAACTGCCTCAAGTTAAATTTCAGTTTGTAAGTGGGTAGTACAGCCATTGCTGTAGTACTTGGGACAGGTGAAAGAACAGCACAGACAGCATCTTACATGAGCTTACACAGCTGTGCGATGTGGAACACTGGTGGCTGATGCACGCGAGATGGGCGCGGTTAAGTGAGTACAAGCGAATCCGTTACCTATTTGTGGGGAAGCAAGACAATAGGTTCCTAAACTTGAACAAAAAAAGAAAAAAATGGGTTTTCAGATGAATCAAGTACTTGTGTAACAAGCAAAATGAAATTTTATAAATGCTTTTTGTTGGATGTGTAACTGAGTCAGAGCAAATTTGCAAATGGACCCAGAAGAAGATTTCGATAAACTTAAACTTATAGTTGTACTTTCCAATATTTGAGTTAAAGAAAAAAAAAACAACATGCATCACTATTTTTTTGCTTTGGACAAATTAATACATTTTTACTACACCTAGGGGGGAAAAACAAGCATGAAATACAAAAACACTTGCCAGAAACATTGTGTTTTATTAAATGACCATGCTCTGTCCTTAAATTCAAACAGAACTTGGTAAAGTGAGCTTCCTAAACAAATTAAAGCATGTTTGAAAATATTAGTCACTAGCCTCTAAGGCATCTTCTGAAGATGTTGTTTTCATTGGTCTTTCTCTTTTTTAATTCTATGTTCCTGGACATACGTAATTTATCTCACACTACAACTGTTAACATTTTACCTTGCCCAAACTTTTTATGTTCACTCAAAAGGCCCAACTAATTTGTTTTTTAAAACTCTAGTCTTTATACGCATTGATGCTGTCTTTAAGGAGCGATCACTACACATAACCTTCCCTTTGAAAATAATTTTTTGCCACTGGTATGATTTGACCTGGAAATGAAAGTTCTGGGTCCACAGTTTCTTTGGCTTTGTAATTATTTTGTCACAAGCTGATATTTCCATTGCCCAGGAAGAGAATAAATAAAAGAAACCACATTTGGTTTGCTCCTGGCAAAAAGGCAAAAGGAGAATTTGTGCCATTTGTGAGATGATTAAAACAGACCATCCTAGGAAACCAGGGAGAACTCCATGGTCCAGTCCCATCTGCTTTGTGCCGCTTTCTCCCTATAGTGTGTGTGGACGGACAACTGAGCCCCTTTCAGAACTGATGCGTATGCTCTTCTCCCCAGGGAAGCATGGCCTTACAGCAAGTTAAGGGAGCTTACTGGGCTCACTGGGTAATTGCCAATAAAGTCAGTAAACTCATGCAGCTTGCAGCCAGAGAGGCTTTCTTGAGGCTCCTGGGTTTTTTCATTTTCTAGCTGTTTGACCTTAGACATAATACTTCATCTTTCTAAACAATAGTTTTCTTATTTACAATATTATTTTCTGATAGGGATGTGATGGATATTAGAAATAATATGTGAAATATAAAAAGTGGTGCCTGGTGGTTTTGCCTTTAATAAAAAAATATCTGATGGATTGTCCCCACTTACTTCCTGGAGCTAGAGTTCCACATGATCTACATTAGATCAAAGAAACAAACAAACAAAACCCTTAAAACATAAAAATAGTAAATGTGTTTAAATGTTCCAAATATAAGTAAAATAGTTCATCAAACACAAATAACTAAATACAGGCAGAAACATATATTCAATCTAGCATTTAATGGCTGCTGAGAAGGCAAGTCTCCTTGATCTGTTTCTCCATTAGGCTAGCATCCTTGAATATTTTTAGTTTTAAGTACAATAGTCCTATTATTTCCATACGTACATTTTAGGTTCAGAGGATGGAATTTTTAAAAGGTCAAATCCACATTGTGGTGGCGAATCCTTTTGATATGATCCAAGAGTTAGTTTCTTAATGGCTTCACCAGCTATTCTTTCTTCTGAGAGGGCAGTGCTGCCCACTCCTCAACCTCATCTACTCCAGAATCATCCATCCTAGGCATGTGGGACATGATAATATTTAGTAAGTAATAGACTCACCCAGGTCCCTCTGAAGAAAAGGCGGTACTTGGCCCACATCAGGAAGGTCTTGAAAGGAAGCTGTTTCCATGGGGGCTCATTGACTAGATCTCCTGTGACATGAAAAGGTTGGAATGCTGTAACTCCAGAGTTTAATTACAGTTTATCTCAGACCCTCTTTAGCCCTATGAAAAGCCATTGCTTGCTCACTCCGGGTCTGACCTAACATCTGGAGACTGACATCCATCTTCAAATATATTAACAAAAACCAGTTTAGTCCACCAAAAGGGTCAGACTCATCAGAGAGCATCTGAGGCCTCTATCCAAGACTCCTCTGCTTTGCTGTAACTAATTGATGTTCCAACCAATGGATTTGAAAACTGCCTTGATTTATAACTTTCTTTGTCTTATTACTATAAAAAAGTGTTCATGAACTTGCTTCCATATTGGGATGTGGAATTTGGGGAACTCGAAAGCTACCTTCCCAGGACCATGGTCACTCATATTTCCCCAAAATAAACTATCTTATTTCCCTTTTAAAAAGTGTCAGATGGATTTCAGTAAATGGTATTCTTTCATGAAAAATACTGGGTGGATTGTCATCACTCATTAATTAATAGAAGAGTAGTGTGCCCATGCTTTTTCACTAATATTTAATTCACATGATATTAAACAGCAATTAAATATAAGAACTATGTATTTATGCTGGAGCATAAGTTAGGAGTAACCTCAAGATTTTAAGAAACAGATGGTTAATTCTCATACTGGTTTTCTTGCCTATGAGATCCTCTGATAACTGCAAATGTTCAATTTGCTTTCTTGCATTTTTATTCAGAAGAAATCTATTCCTGGTGTCTTAGTAAAATTATTTCTAAAGCATAATAAGAGGAAATTAATTCATTGGGGGTACACTTCTACAAGTTAAACAATACAACATATGCTGCAGAATTCCAAATGCATTTTCGTTTTTTCTTTTTAAAATTCTGATTTAATAATTTATGCTCCATAGGCATGCAGCCCTAGAGGATTCAAGCCCTGGGCACTGTAATTCTGCACATACTCAAGTAAATGGTTTTCATGTGATTTTCCATGGGGAAATAATTTCAAATTTGCCTCCTTTTGACACCCAGAAAATTCTTTTTTCCCATATGTAGCATACCTGGCTAATATGTTTAACGTATATAAAATGGCTTAACACCACACGAAGTGTTTATTAATAGGAACAAAATGGCTTTATCCAAGTATCTCTTTTAAGTTAAGTAAAAATTTAATGGCTGGTGGTGTTGGTTATGTTTACTGATTATTAGAAAAAGCTAAATTTACTTAAATGGGGTGCATTTTTAAAAATCACCCTCAAACCAACACTCAACTGTATAATTGCAAACTTGTAAAACACGTTATTGTGCTATATTCATATACCACAGCCAATATGCAGTATGCTAATATGATATGCTACTGTTTGTTCCCTTTCAGAGGGGCTTAAGATTCAGATTTTGTTATTTTTCCAGACTGCACTGGTTTCCTGGTAAATGCTTAACTTGTTTGCAGCAAAAACAGCCCTTGAGTGTAGCTGATTCCCGTGGCACAGGGGCTCCTCCGGTGACTAATTTAAACCAACTAAAGTGAAGTCACTGATCTCCAAAGCTGGAGGAAATGCACATCACTGGCTCTTCCGCACTGGCTAGAGCTCACTCCAGAACAGTTCTGCTTATTCATCCTGGCTTTTAATTACACAATTTAAAAAGATAAATTTAATTCATTTGGAGTGACTATTATGAACCACTCTTTATTCAGCATGTTAGAGGTCTCTTTCCAGATTTGTATTTCATGTTATGTTTGTTTCTCACAGTATTTTTACTATAATAACTATTGTAAAGGGGAGGGAGTTAAAATTTTTAATTCTTATTGAATCAAAAGGAAAATCAAGACTGGGATACAGCTCAGTGGTGTGTATAGTTGTGTAGCATATGTGATGCCATACATTCAATCCCTGAGACAGAAAAAAATATTAAATAGAAAGGAAACTCAACTACAATGAGTATATTACAGCTTATTAAAAAAAATTTAAAACATAGTTGTTCTTGAGAATTATATTAATTAATCACATAATTATATCATGTAATTAACAAGTCTTCATATTTCTAAACCAGAATATAAAACTGTAATAATTTGATAATGCTATAATAGCAATATGTATCTGCAGCAACAGTTATGTTTTGATTTAAATATAGTATATTGGCTGTGCTCCTTCAAAGACTGCCAATGCCAACAGTAGTAGAAAACTCGTCTGGAGTGCTTATGTCATGGGAGGAACAATTTAAGAAATATATATATGCATTCCTAAATTTCACTCATAATAATTTTAAATATGTCCAAATTTTACCTACCCATTTTAGGACCTAATCACAGTTGACAACTGTCCACTACCTTGCTCAGGTCAGCAGCTACTTGTTGCTGCCTTTGACCCTTAGTCTTTTTGCTTTGGGAGACTCCTGTAGACATCTGGAATCAGTCTACTGAGTATAATTTTGTCATTTCAGAATGGTGTCAGGTCTAGACAATTTCCGTTTGATGCTTTGCAATGTGCAGATACAAGATAAAAACTTACGATAGGTTTTCAAAGTTTAAGAGGATCTGTGGTTGACAACAGGGTCTTTGCAAAGTGCTATGGAGTTGCCTTCAAGACATGACCGAGTTTACTATTGGTTGTAAGGAGAGAGTCATAAGCCAGCTGCATTTTTTTTAGAAATGTGCTGAACAGCTATGAGTAGGTAGATATTGATAATGTTTCTCTTTTTAGATAAGTCCAAATTTTGGGCTACAGAAAGTTGTATAATTATATCTTTTATATGTTACTGACTGTTGGGTTTTTGTAGTGTATGATTGTATGTGATAATCCACGCAATCATTTATTGTGATGGTTACAACTAATATGCTACCACTAAGTGGTGATATGAACTTTGGCAAAGAACTGCCATGTTAGTAATATGATGTCATAGAGCTGAGTTGAGAGAAATAAATATGACAACATGGCTGCTTTCATTATATCCAAAAGATTTCTAGGTCTATGTGATTTGGCTGGAATAAAAACATTCTCTTGGTACATACCTTTAATCCCTAACAATAAAGGTAAGATTAATTTGTAGAAGGAAGTGCCCATGTTTGAAAGTGATGTCTAGTTGTGAGGCAGAAAAAGTGATAGAGAAAGATTTGACATCATGAATCAGAGATGGTATATGCCCAACTATCACAAGAACAGAAAGGAAAGAGAGGCAACTTAAGGGGGGAGGGAGGGAGGGAGGGAGGGAGGGAGGAGAGAGAGAGAGAGAGAGAGAGAGAGAGAGAGAGAGAGAGAGAGAGAGAGAGAGAGAGAGAAGAGAGAGAGAAGACGATGATGAGACAGTTTTACCAGGACAGTTGTACAGAGACAAGTTGTAGTCAGTAAACAATCTAGACCCAGGTGAAGACAAAATGAGCCAGAGAATGAGAATGAGCCAAAAGATTGAAACATATTGCCAGAGTTGGCATGAGGCCAAGCAGGACAATTCGGTCAGAAGTTTAGAGAGGTCAGTGTGAATTAGCTTGGAGAGGAGTTTGAGCCAGAACTGCTGAGTTGAACAAGCCAGCCAGAGTTTATAAAGAACTAGACAGGGTGAGATTATTAAGCAGTAAGTCTCAGAGGTTGAAAGCATTCTAGGCCTGGATAAGATTGTATGGAGACTAGAAGATTCCAGGACTAAGACTAGGTTAGCAGACAGAGCCAGTAAGCCTCTGAGATAACAATTACATCAGGCAAAAAAAAAGATAAATTTACAAGTACCCGTGCAAAATTGTTGAAATTATACATGCCATTTAGTAAGCATTCTACAGATTCGAGGTTTCAGTACAATTATAAGTACATTTGAAGTAACATTTCAACATTTTACAAGCTAGCCACTAGGTTGTTAACCATGGTGTGTTGCTCCACAGTATAGTGTATGGTTTTCAATGACCGGGTTGAGAAATACCTTGGAGATTACAACAAGCCCCTCTGCTGTGCCTATGAGGACATTATCAGATAATCAGATTGCAGATACTTTTTGTGGAAGGATTCAAATATGAGTAGTCTATTCGGAGGGGGTCAAAACTGTGGCACATGGTTGAAGTGGGTTATGGGAAATGGGTCTTTGAAGGGCATTTTTTTTTTATCCTAGTCCCTTTCTGTCTCCACACTGCTTCCTGGTTATAATGAGATGGCCATTTCTGCTACCCCATGGCGTGGTATCCGCAATGGAAAGAAATCTCTGAAATAATGAACAAAACAAATGTTTCCTCTTAGGTATTTTGGTCACAGTGACACAAAGTGTTATTTTACAGAAATATCTGTATGAATAAGATGTTAAAAAATAATGCTGACACTGTTAAAACACCAAAGCAAGAGTGCTTCAGGCGAGACACTTTCAGTGGAGCTAGTGGATTTCTATGGTGGGAGCTTTTCAATAGAGGAGAGAAAATGGGTTGAACTCTGTTCACAGCAAGGAAAAGGAGAAGTTTAAAGCTGATGATCAGGTCTCATTGAGAAGGTTGATCCAGAGAAGCATAATAAAATTCAGTGAAGGTGCCAGGTGGTGGTCGCACACGCCTTTAATCCCAGCACTTGGGAGGCAGAGGCAGGTGGATCTCCATGAGTTTGAGGCCAGCCTGGATTACAGAATGAGTTCCAGGACAGTCAGAGGTGTTACACAGAGAAACCCTGTCTTGAAAAACAAACAACAACAACAAATTTAGTGAAGGCAGGAGTCCTGGAACCGGGCCAAGGCACAGAAAGTACTTGGTCCTCAAATTGTACCTTTTCCCAAATTAGCAAGCTGACAAGCTTAATGGCTTAAGGATTAAGAGCACTGTCTGCTCTTCCAGAGGTCCTGAGTTCAATTCCCAGCAACCACATGGTGTCTCTGGCATGCATGTGTACATGCAGATAGAGCTCCCATATATATACAAATAAGTAAAAACATCTTTTTAAAAAAGAAGCTTAATGTCTTCCCGCCCATACACATTTTTCTTGTTACCCTAAATAAACTCACTTTCTTTTTGTTTGTTTGTTTTTGTTGTTTGTTTGTTTGTTTTTGAGACAGGGTTTCTCTGTGTAGCCTTGGCTTTCCTGGACTCACTTTTGTAGAATAGGCGTGATCCACCTGCCTCTGCCTCCCAAGTGCTGGGATTAAAGGCGTGCACCACCACTGCCCGGCTAAACTCACTTTCTGATTCCTAATTAGGAATAGTTTTTTTACTTGAATAGTGTATTTTATGATAGGAACTGCATTTTTCTTCTTAGTCTCTCCTCTAAAACATCATTTAGGAGTTTCTTCTGCAGAATAATGGAATCAGAAATCCATGGGAAGCAATGGATGGTGACTGACTTAAGTATGTGGTCACTTATGAGAACCAATGGAATATTAACTGTTGCCTTGGGTGGCCTGAACTTCTCAGTGAGAGCAGGCAGCCCTTGAACTTGCCAGGGATCTTCCTGCCTCTGGCTCCCAAGTACTGGGATTATAGATGAGGGCTGCTACATCTGGCTGATTTTTTTCTCTTTAAGAACTCCATTTCTATGTCCAAGACAAGATCCCTCTTAAAATCCATTTACCTATTCTAGTTTCTAATACGCACTGCTAATGAGTCTCCCACACACCGTTGCCCCACACCTCTCTATGCCTATACGCAGTCAGCAGTCACCCGAGTGCATGCTCTCTCAGTTCATTCTCCTCCAGTCTCTGGACCCACACAGTCCTTCCATGCCCAGGCACGGCTCAGAGTCCCAGTCACTTAAAAGCTTTCTTGGTGAGTCTGGCCTGTCCCTGACTCTAGACTTAGCTAAGTGCTACATTAGTGTGCCTTCTCAGTTACCACAGGATGTCATCACCTGGACTCTAATACAAACTCGATATTGAACACTAAAGGGGCTGATCTATAAGCTCCTTCTATCTGATCTGAAAAGAACCAACTTCAGACAACATGAAAAACAGAACCGAAATTCAACAAAAGCAGGCCAGCATTTCATATCAGACACACACAACCAATGAAATAAATGCACATACCAAAGTCCCAGTGCAAAAATACAAACAATATGTTCTCCCGAAAGTGCTATAGAAATGTTCGAGAGTGAGAATTACTTCAATGAAATTCTAGGCACATAATTTAAAAGAACGATTGTAAACATGATCCATCAATTGAAGCAGTTTACAAAGTGCATGAACAAAACGCTGGATGAACTTAAAGACAATAAGAATAAACTACTGGTTGAAGACCATGAAAACATAAGATTACAGCTGAATGAAACAACAAAGACAATCGGGCATTTGAACAATAAATTCGGTAAAAAGAAAATACTAAAGAAAACTCAAGGTGAAATGAAAATGGACTTGAAAACAGACAAGTTAAATAGAAAACTCAGCAAAAAAAGGCTTATTAGTAGAATAATCAAAGTAGAAGGTAAATTATCAGGACCTGAAGGTTAAGTAGAGGAATTGGATTGCCAAAAGAATGAGTGGGTTATGGAGGAATTTTTCTAAATTTTAATTTATTGTAGTTAATTCAGATTACATCCTGAGTGTTAAACCTTCGATTGTATCTTCCCTTTCCCACCCTCCCTCCCTCTTCTGCCCTGGTCCCTCCCCTAGGCGTCTGACAGAAGGGGACCTCCTTCCCCATCATATGGCCACAGCCTATCAGGTTTTACCTGGATAGCCTGCTTTCTCTTCCTCTGTGTGCCCTCTGGGCCTTTCCAGCAAGGAGAAGTGACCAAATCAGGGGCACCAGAGTTCATTTCAGAGGTAGTCAGTGCTCTTCACACAACCATGGAGAATGAGTTGTCTATTGGTTAGATCTGAACGGGGGGTCTTGGTTTATTGCGTGCATTGTCCTTGGTTCAACAGTTTGTGCAGCACCTCCTGGGTTCAAATCCACCAGCCTTGATGGTCTCCTTGTAGGGCTCCTGAGCCCTCTTGGTCCTTCTATCCCCCCACTCTTCCATACCACTTTCAGCACTCCACCCAGAGTCCAGCAGTGAGTCTCAGCATCTGTCTGATCCCTTTCTCAGAGGACATCTATGGTGGGCTAATAGCCACTTATAAGTGAGTATATACCATGTGTGTCTTTCTGGGTTTGGGTTATCTCACTCAGGAAGATCATTTCTAGTTCCATCTATTTGCCTGCAAATTTCAATATTTCCTCATGTTTAATAGCTGAGTAGTATTCCATTGTGTAAATGTACCACAGTTTCTTTATCCATTCTTCCATTGAGGGACATCTAGGTTGTTTCCAGATTCTGGCTATTATGAATAAAGCTGCTATGAACATAGTTGAGCAAATGTCCTTGTTGTATGGTGGAGAATCTTTCAGGCATATGCCCAAGAGTGGCATGGATGGGTCTTGAGGTAGCACTAGTGCCAGATTGGTTTCCAAAGAAGCTGTACAAGTTTGCAGTCCCACCAGCAATGAAGGAGTGTTCCCCTTTCTTTGCATTCTTACCAGCATGTGTCAAGTAGAAAAATGCAAAGAGATCCACATTTATCACCCTGCACAAACTCAAGTCCAAGTGGATTAAAGACCTCAATATAAAATCAGACACACTAAATCTGTTAGAGCTCACACTAGACACACTAGGACTCGTTGACACAGGAGACAACTTCCTGAACAGAACACCAATAGCTCAGGGTCTAAGATCAACAATTAACAAATAGGACCTCATGAAACTCAAAGATTTCTGTAAGGCCGATGGTACTGTCAACAGAACAAAGTGATGGCCTACAGACTGGAAAAAGATTTTCACCAACCTTACATCTGACAGAGGGCTAATATCCAAAATATGTAAAGAACTCAAGAAATTAAACACCACCAAACCAAATAACCCAATTAAGAAATAGGGTTCAGAGTTAAACAGACAATTCTCAACAGACGAATATTGAATGGCTGAGAAACACTTACTGAAATGCTCAATGCCCTTAGTCATCAGGGAAATGGAAATCAAAACAACTCTGAGATTCCATCTTATACCTATCCAAATGGCTATGATCGAACACTCAAGTGACAGCACATGTTGGTATGGAGGAATTTAAGATACCATAATAGAAAGACAAATCTATGAATTACAGTCCTAGAAGAAGGACCCCAGGCCAATTTTAACACCAACTTCTGTGTTACATTTCTATTGCTACAATAAACACTATGGCTGAGGCAGCTTATAAAAGGAAGAACACATAGTAAGGTCAGAAAATGCTCAGTGTATGGGGAAGGATGAAACAGGGAAAAGTGTAGAGGTGCAGCAATTTGCTGCTTTATGTAAAATGGGGACTGACACTTTGGACAAAGGCTCCTAGTATACCGAGTATACCTAGTATACCTAGGCACAACTAGGGGTCACCACGATGGGAAAGAGGAAGTTCAGACACACAGAAGGAGCAAGTGCGCTTGCATTTCCAAAGGAATATTGGTGTGGACGCAGTTGGAGGAGAGGAATATGCCGTGTAAGAAATATGACAGAGGCTGAACGCAGCTCCGCCAAAGGCTGGAGATGGCTAAGATCTGGCATGAGGAATTGCTGGGCTGCCTGCACGTGAAAAAAAAGTAAACGCCTCTGTCCTCCCCACCTCAGGCAGTGTTAGAGCTAGGGAAGAGAAAGCTAGGCTTCTCCTCTTTTAGAAGCAGGGAGAAGTGTGCTGTAGCCTCCCTTGAAGAGTCCACCTAAGAGATTGTCCCTAGGTCACCAGAAAAGACTTTCCTGAAGGTCTTGAAGAGGAGGGAAGACACTTGAAAGGTCTGTGGGGACCAGTGCTGTAATCCACTCTGTATTTCTGAGGGACTATAGTGACTGCTGAGGCTAACACGCTCTAGGTGGGAAGGCAGCTGTGGCTCAAGAAAACCATCCAATCTAAAAGCTTAACAACATAAACCAGAGACAAGGAATGCAGATCAAGAACGTGATGGCAGGCATGAGAAATGGCTGAGTTCTGGTGCATTTAGTAGGCTATATAGCCCACTGACTTTCTCATGGAATTACTGAGAAGCAAAGACTTCAAGAGGGAAGAGTTAGGAAAAGTATAGAGCTGGTTTGGAGCTGGTTTGAGTTTTAAGTAGTAGAAGAGAGCCTATGGCCATAAAGACCAGAGTTCGAACCCAAGGAAGCACTAAAAAACCCCAAATCAATCAAACAACAAACAAACTGATATAACAACAAACTCTTGATGTGGTAGAACATTCTTGTAATCTCAGTGGGTGGGAGACAAGCAGATGTTTAAGTAATGACCAGCCTAGCCTAGCCTACTCCACGGTTCCCAGGCCAGGAAGAAGAAACTCCTTGGCTCAAGGAACACTGTGAATATGAATAGTGTTTGAGGAAAAACATTTGAGGTTGATGTATGTGCATAGGAACACACACACACACACACACACACACACACACACACACACAGGGGCATAGGTACAGTAGAGGGATGGAGGGATGGGTGGAGTGAAGGAAGGAGGGAGGGAGGGAGGGAGGGAGGAAGAGAGGGAGAGAGAGAGAGAGAGAGAGAGAGAGAGAGAGAGAGAGAGAGAGAGAGAGAGGAGAGAGATCAAATGGAATGCCTGATGACAACTGCCACATGTTGAAAATGTTTATAAATCTATCTTACAAAAATGCAAAAAAAGTATTTATATCTTACAAAGTTATGTTATTTGCTACTTAAAGTATAATAATGTATTTCTGATTATAGACCTTATTTATGAAAATCAGATTCTAGTAACAACAGAGCAAAGCACACAAAGTAGCTTGGAAATAAGATTGAAATATGAAAGGCGAAACCTAGCAGGGTCAAAGCAGAGGTGCCTACAGCAGTCCCAACAACAGCAGAGGGGGAGATGACAACGGAACTCTTGCATATGGTTTCCTGACAGGAACGATTATAAAAGACTCTTTTGGACTCATGGATTTATAGTGAGGTCTCCACAATGCTATATGCCACAACCTGTCTGTCTCCAACAGTGTTTATCTGTAACCGTCTGTTCAACCTCAGACTGTTTTCCATCTTTTCATTAATCATCATGATCAGGGTGTTGTTTCAAAAAGTTTGATGTAATTCTTATTCTTGCTTTGAAAACTTCCCCCTTTCCCTCTTTCAGCACAGCTACGGCTTACAATGGCATGGGTGTTTAGGCTGCAATGCTCTTCCTAAATCAGTATCATCATTCTTTGGAGACACCCAGTTTTCCCTTGTCATAAATTGACCAAAAATATCCATGTTATGAACGCTAGAGGTCAGCACAGTCACAGAAACAGCACATACATCTAGCAAGCCTTTCTCAATAAGACATCTTGTTTGGACACATTTGTTTCTACCTCACTGATGCTAGCAGAAGGAGTCTTCAGAAATGAAAATAAACAAAGCGTAACCTTTTCATTGAAGAGACTTTATAGAAAGGGAAAAAAAAAACATTTCGTTTTCATAAGGATTCGGAGGAGCTATAATGTAGCTTGGGGGCTTCTATACTGTTTGAAAATAAAAGCATAAAGATGGATAGAGCAGGGGATACTCCAAGGCATAATTTCCTCTTGATGCCTTGGCAGAAATCACGCTAGCAGCGATGAACTGCATTATGTTAGAGAAGAGAGCAGCCTTGGTTGCCCCAGTTCAAATTTGGAATTCCTCTCCAGGGCTAGGATACAGGTTGGTGAATGTTCCTCTTCAAAAGAGGTGACATTGCTGCCTGTGGCCTTACTGAAATCAGCCGTAGCTGGAAAGCCCAGCAAGTCATGAATGCTTGAGATGGGGCTGAGAATTCTCTTTCCATCGGGGAATAGAGGTGGATTCAAGAAACAAAATGAGAAAAGAAATAGGGTCAGGAAGAAAGCAAGTGCAGTAAGGAAGCAGAACTAACAAAAGTGTGAAAATGTGAGAAAAAGGAACATCTATATTTTACAGCAAGAACAAAAAGGGCATAGGATTGTGTAAAATTGGGATTATATTTTGTTATCAGAAAATATAAATAAAATATATGAGGAGCTATTAAACCTTTAAGTTGGAGTTGAAGAGTGCTGTTCAGTGGAGATATTGGGTTATGATATGATAAATCAATTAAGAAGTCTCTCTCTCTCATGCACACAAACAGATACACACACACACACACACACACACACACACACACACACACACTGGGGTGGGGGGAGGTATAAATAGGCACAGAGAGACTGAGAGACTATTTTTTATGTGCCACTTCATGGTCATCTTCTGCTCAACATTTGGCTGTAAACACATTAATTTGTTTGTTTGTTTGGTTTGGTTTTATGAGACAGGGTTTCTCTGTGTAGCCTTGGCTGTCCTGGGCTTGCTTTCTAGACCAGGCTGGCCTCAAACTCACAGCGGTCCACCTGTCTGTCTCCCAAATGCTGGCATTAAAGGTGTGTGCCACCACACCTGGCAGATTAATTGAAAAAATTAATTTGACAATGATGTTTGCAAACATGAGACTAACAAAATGACATTGTCATGTATGAAACTTACCACCTCATTTTCACAGTTGAATAGAGAAAGGTGTAAATATGTTCCTGTTGCTTTTTAATTTTGAGATTATAACAGAATTACCAGTATATCATTTCCCCTTCCCTTTCTTCCATCCAAAACCTTCTGCCAACATGTAAACCTTTTACAACAGTGCCTGGAATGCAAGGGCACATGAGAGTGTAATAAAAATTTAACTGCATTGTTTCTGTTCTCCTTTCTATTTTCTTACTAAATGCTATCAGGGTTCTATTACACAGACAAGTTCCGTGCACTGGGAATTAAATAATAGGCCAAAACTTGCTGGTCCCTGCTCTTTGGAAGTTTGGGAGAAAAGTGAAAGTCACAGTTACATAACCACACTAAGAAATTATTGCATAGAGGGAGCAATCTGGAGCTATAATATATAGTTCATGATGTGACCCCAAGGACCTGTTGTGTAACTTTTTCTGGAGAGACATCAACAGATATCTGTGGACCCCAGATAAGACATCACCAATAGACAAAAGAAATGATTTCATGCAAGTCTAGCTTAATGAACTGCTGAGTTTGTTGGGACTGTTTACAGAATCGCAATGAGGGCTCACCCAAAAGTAGCTGCGTCAACAAGAAGAAACATGGACTCAGGACAGCTGCACCCTCAAAAATCCTTGAACAACCTTCATGACGGAGTGTCTCTCCTCCTCCAAATTATGTACTGATTGCAGTTGTTTGAATGAGAAATGACCCTGGCCATTCCCCACCCCTACCATAGTAAGAGGCATTTGAACACTTGGTCCCCCATTATTGGTGGTGTTTGGGAGGTTCAGGTGGTGCTTAAAGAAGCGTATTACTATGGGTAGACTTTGAGATTAAAAGCTTGCACCTCTTAGGGTCGTTTCTTTCTCTCTGCTTCACACTGTTCAAGATGTGAGCGCTCAGCTTTCTGCTGTGGTTGCCGTGATTGCTGCTGTGCCATCTGCCATGATGGACTCTTAAGCTTTGGAACTGTGAGCCCAAATAAATTATTTTATCTATTGTTTGCTCTGAATTGTGGGGGTTTATCAAGGCATAGAAACATAACTGACAACTAGCACATTGCCTTTATAATCTTTGAGGGAGGGTCTATGAATATTTTTTTAAAAATTATAAATTATCTTTTACATATGCATTTATATTTCTACACATATATAAAATAATCTACCTACAGCAACAAGAACCACAAAGCAATCACGATATATATATTAGATTCATAGTGTTTTGAATACTTATATTTGGTAACCATAAAGAAAATATCTTTCCTATGTTGGTGAGTCTAAAATTGAGAATGTAAATCAATATCTATCATATCTTATTATTATCAACTGAAAACATCTGTCTAGAACTAAAATTATCTTAACCCCTAAATACCAAGCTTTATTGCAAAATTAAACTATCTTGCCTTTAATCCCATCAAGGGCTTATGAAGGAATAAAGTTAATTACCTGAGTATACAAAGAGTACAGGTTAGCAACTTCCCAAATGAGAAGATGACAGAGACAGTTTGCTGCCTGAACATCACCCAAAATTCACTATAACATTGGAGCATCATCTTTAACCTTCTGGCCCAATATATCTGACAGATACGTTTGTGAGGCAGGAGCTATTGAGGACTTGCTTACCCTGTGTTGGCAGAGTTTGCCCTGCATCCACGCTTGCCCTTTATTAGGCAGAATTCTGTCTGTGGTAGAAACAATGTGTCCAGTGGCCATTTTGTTACATTCAACCCATCTTCATAAGGAGGTTCTTTGATGCTCATCATCTTCTTTGATAGGCTGGGTGTTGCCAGGAATTAGCCTATCTTTGAAGTGATTAAAAAAAAAAACATCTTTAAATGCCATATTCTGTATGTCTCTGGGGTTTTTAAGACTTTATCTATTTTACCTTATCTTTCTATAGAATCATATCTGTTACACCTAAGATGTACATTGTTGTGATAAAAATAGACTAGTAATTGATATGACCATTATTTGATGAACTAACAATTAACTTGTATATCTTAAACAGCCTGCAATAGCACTTTCAAAGTATTGGAAGTAAACCTTGTATTATAATTGAGTTGTATGGGTACAATACTGGATATTAGTGTGGAGATATATATATATATACATACATATATACATACATACATACAGTGTGTACAGAATAATCCTAAACTTGAGTTCTATACCAGTGTATCTAAAAATTAAATTTATTTTGCATCTATATACAAATTCTATACCAGTGAATTAAAAATAACCTTGTGAGTAACAAATAAGGCATTAAGTTGCAGAGTAGATTCATTAACCTACTTTTGTCCTATCATCCCTACATATTTCTATATTTCACTTTTTTTCTTTTCAGCCCCTATCTCCAAACCTAAAAATGAAAGATAAAGTAAAGGAGAGACATCCCTGAGTACACCCTTGTTTTCTCTCTAAATAGGACCAATAATAACATAACCAACTCCCAATTAAAATAAACATCTGTCACCCAAGAAAGCAACCAAAAACCAATCCCCCTTAAGGGAAATGGGGTATTATTCTCTTAAGGGTTCTTCCAGATGATTTAGGACGAATAATACCTTTATAGGGGCCCAAATAAAATTGGTTAAAGAAGCTAAGAATAGTATTTGTGGTCTAGTTTATAAATGTTGAGAAATTTCAGACTTAATTAGAGTCTTGTGTAGGACAGTCTGAAATGCTGGACCAATTGGGATTGGAAGCTTTCTTTGAAGCTGTCCTGGGAGCTGTCTTGTTCTGATGAGGCACAGCAACTGAAGCACTTGCTGCTGGAACATGAAGGATGCAGGATGTCAGTGTCCAGCATGCTGAGAGGAAGGAATCCTGTCGGGTCTGATGCAACCTCATGTTTTGTTTTGAAAACATATAATTTCTCACAAGCATTATACAGTCCTAAAATTATAAATGTATAAGGTGTATATGATGTACAGAACAATTAAGACTGGTTCTCTGCTCTTTGTATGCACAGAAAAAAAAGGCATCTGTAAATCTTCCTTCATACCATATGAAGAATAGCATCTAATAATAACTCACAGGGATTCTGTAACCAACAAGAAGCATTGTTTATGTATAGACAATCATATCTCAGCCAGTCTCAGAGCTATTCCCATGTAGTGGGACTAGCAATGTTAGTTACTTACTTGTTTTGCAGTTTGAATTCTTCACATTCTGATTGTATCCCCTGAAGTGATTGGGTTCCCACCCCCCGACCTTCTTGAGATGGCAGCAAATATGAGTTGTGGCCCATGCCAGTCTCAGCTTTGCTTATCTGGTCTGTGTCCCAGATGGTAGGCAGCTTGATGGCTAAGAGAGAATCTGAGCTCAAACTTGCTGGGGTACTCCACAGGCCTTCTCAAGATGGTAGGACTCTGCTTATCTGCTCTGTGTCCCAGATGTGC
Organism: Acomys minous; assembly: GCF_964271855.1. Classification (NCBI taxonomy): domain Eukaryota; kingdom Metazoa; phylum Chordata; class Mammalia; order Rodentia; family Muridae; genus Acomys; species Acomys minous. Next base: position 102,899,200 of record NC_140490.1, read on the forward strand.
TAGGCCAATTAGCAGTTGGCAGGCAGAGAGAGATTCAAGGCTAAAGCTGCTGAAGGAATAGCAACTACTGTGGAGAGTGACTCATGCAAATTATCTGCTCTGTCTGCCTGCTCTGTGACCCAGATGGGTTAGGCCAATAAACTGCAGGTGGGCGGAGTGAGATTAGAGCTGGAAGCTGCTCACAGGGTAGCAGCTAATGTGGAGTGTGGGCCGCACATGTCTGCTCAGCCCATCTGCCCTGTGTCCTAGCTGCCTCGGCCCAGGAGGCTTCAGGTAGGCACAGAGAGATCCAAGCTTGAAGCGGCTCACAGGATTCCAGCTAATGTGGAGTGTGGCCAGTGCCGGGACTCAGCTCTGCCTGTCTGCTCTTTGTCCCAGATCCAGTAAGTAGCACATGCGCAGAGAGAGTCCAAAAGCTGCATGGGTGTCTCACTGTCTTTCTCAAGATGGCGGCAAATGGAGGTTGTCCCCTGGGACTTTTCTGTGGGTTAGCTGGGTGGCCAGGGGTCAGAACCACCGTGCTCCACACAATGTGGATCCCTCTCACGTGGGAATCAGCAGCACTGGTGTTTTGTAGCTCTCAGTTTGGTCTTTAGGTTTCTGTGTGGTCCTGGTTGTTTTGCTGATCAGAAGAGGTGGGCGATTGGCACCGCCATCTTGGATCCCCTCCGGCTCTGTGAATCCTTTAAATCTCGGAGCTCCAAGACTTTGTAAGTTTCATTAATTTCCTGCGTCTTATGACTTCAATTCTAAGGAAATAGTTACACAACAGGGTCCTTGGAAATTTTCCATGTCAATGGAGAAGTTTTGAGTCTTTACCTTTTGATTTTTTTTTTCTTCCGGTTTCAACATTGAAAACTGGTCATGGGGCTAGTTATGAGTGTCAGTCTGTGGGGTGTTGACTATGACTGCAGTGTCTACGGAGGGCAGAAGAGGGACTCAGATCCCTTGAAGCACGGGTTACTGGTGCTTGTCAATCACTTGTCATGATGGAGACAACCAAACTTGGGGTCTGCAGGAGCAGAACGTGCTTTGAGCCACCGAGCCATCTCTCCAGCCCCTGTGCTGATTAGAATTCAATGACAACTTGCCACAACCTACAATGACCTGGGAAAAGAACTTCAGCTAGAAAAGTATTTAAATCAAGTTGCCCTTGGGGATTTCTGTGGTGATGACCCTGATTGTTAACTGTTTCAGGGAGACCCAGACCACTGTGTGTAGCACCAGTTCCTAGGCTGTGCCCTGAATAAGTCGTGGCAAGAGAAAGCTAGACAAAGCAGAAACAAGAAGCAGCAGCTTGTGCACAGTCATCCCTCTCCTCTCTTGACTCTAGACATGATGCGACCAGCCACTTAAGTTCCTGCTTTGATTTCTTTTTTTCCCTCAGTGATAGAACTAGAGCTGTAAGCCAAATAAACTCTTTCTCCTCAAAACTACTACTGTTTGTCAGGGCATTTGTCACAGCAACAGCTATGAAACTAGGATTGTCACTATTGTTACTATACTGTTCCCGCTGAAGGAATAATTTTTATGTGTGATGACAAAGGGAGAAAACAGTAATGAGAAATGTTCTTTTTAAGTTTCTCGTCTTTCTCTGTTTAGAATTTATGTCTCCTACCTGGTAGTTTCTATCTTTTCCTTTAGAGAAAGGAAAAAAAAATATCTCATTGCCTCTAAGTGCCTGCCGCTCTCGAGCATTAAAAAGGAGGTTGTGCTTAAATCTTATCACTGCTAATCAGCCGATTTATAAAAGACTGAGCTGGACACATGAAGGACAAAGACTACGCCATTGATTTGGATGCAGCTCCCAGGTAATACAGGTGGACTGTGGCCACTGCTCTCTCTATATTTGCCAAAGATGTGTAGAGGTGAGTAGATGCCAACCCTCACCAGCCTCCTAAACAAATGAAGGCTAAGTCAGCAGAAGGCTAAGTCGGTGAAAGGAACATTTGGCTGTGCAGTAATACTAACTGGCCCAGAAGTAAAAGAAACTGTTGAAACCCTTTGCCTGACCTCTCTAATGGTTTCACTATTTGTCTTATAACTTGAGAAAAACGTTCAATCCATCTTTAAGGCCAGTGGCAAAGACTTTTAGATGCCCTTGGAAATTCATTCTCTCTTTTTTCCCCAGCATAAAGCAAAACTACATTTAATAGCTTCCTTTGCTGTTAGGTGACGACATGTGACCAAGCTCTAGGCCATCACCAGAGTGATGGATGTACTTCTAGGGCTGGCACATAAAGTATGCTAAGTGGCTCCTCCATGTTCTCTTTCTTTTATGGCTATACAGGATTGCAGTCTCCCGATGAAATGGAAGATGTGTACCTGGATCACAGAAGGCCTTTGTCATTCTGAGTCCTTAATTAGTTATGTAGAACTTGCTCCCTAATCTCATTCCAATGGGCAACTTTTGAGGATTCTTACAAGAAACACAAATATATTTCTCATTCATTAACAATTGTATTTTTTTTCTGCTAAGTGCAGCAGCACTACTTGAGATAGTGAGTCATGTAAAGATAGGACTCAGCCATGATAAATGATAATGGGACACCGTCAAGACATTTGTCAATCCCGTGTATTCTTCTGGAGGAAAAGGTGAGAGGATTTGACTGCGATTGCTACAATTTCTATAAAGCATACTGACTGAAATATTTCTGCATTTCACATAAGACTGGATTACAACACTAGGTTGGTGGGAGGCAGAGATCTCACCTCCTATCTGTGTTTGCTACATGACCCTGAGGATAAGGCCATCAAAAGAATCAGACAAGGGTTTTGGGATCTCACGCACATTTCTCAAAGCCCTTCCCCAAAAGTCACATAAGCTTCGCACATAAGAACACAGGAGGCATCTAAGGGTTGTTTGCTGGTGCCTCATACAATGCCGAGTGCTACAGTTATACGTTTGTATTTTCAGTCTAGAACATTGAGCTTCAACTACTTGGGGCTTCAGGTCTTTTTCTGTCTTTTGCCCATAAAGAATGTGAATATATTCCTTTCTTTCCCATCTTCCCCTGACATCCACTCTGCTCTTGTGTTATCAAGCATATTGCATTGTGTCAAGGCCAGGGTCATCCTCAAGTGTCATTCCATTTTGTTTTTCTTTTTGTTTGTTTTGTTGAGACAAGGTCTCTCACTGTGACATGGGGCTAACTGATTAGGCTAGCCTTTGCCTTCCAGCAAGATCCTGGGATCCTCTTGTCCCCATCTCCACAGCTAGTGGTAGGATTGCAACCATGTGTCTTCACTTGTGGCTGGGGATTGAATTCATATCCCTACGTGTGCGCATCAAGAACTTCCCTGCTCGAGCCTCCTTCCCATCTTTCCAGTACACGTCTTTAATTTCTACAGTACGATTTTATAACTCCATTGGAGATGAGTAGAATTTTATGGCCGTGGACCTTAGACAAAGTTAAAAGAAAAATACTTTATAATAGATATGGATTATTAAAGCCCTATTCTTTGTTTCTGTGAACTTAATTATGCCCTCTAACTTAATTTGTTTCTGACTTCAGTGAAGTGTGATCATCTGGCCACACGTAAACTACCTTGTTCTGAGATTTGTTGACTTCTTTTGATCCTATGAATTTGAAGAAAGGTAATGTTGGCTCTGGTACCTTAACAATTCTACTTTCTTAGTGATTTATTAAAGGCATGTGCCTCCCTTACAACCTAGCTGCCCTAAATAGGCGGGAAAGGGGATTAAGGAGGACAAGAATGCAACCTTCTGGTGTAATTATCAGGACTCTAGCAGATCATCTTTCTGAAAGAAGAAGCTGCACCATCAGTGGACCAAACCTGGAGATCTCCACCAAGCTCGCTGCTGCTGACAAAGTCTCCAACTCCTCACGGCATGGGCCAGAACCTCTGATTTCTCTTTCCAATTCCCCAGTGTCCTTCTCCTCTCTCTCTCTCTCTCTCTCTCTCTCTCTCTCTCCTCCCAGATTCCTCCTCCTAATTGATGGTCCTTTTGGCAATACAATATCGTGCCCAGAATCGCTGGCCCCTGTCTTTTGTCTTGTGCTGATCTCTTTCTCTGAGTCTATCTAAGATCTTTCTGAGTTTGTAGAGACAAAGTTTCAGTGTGGTCAAGCATCCCAAGGCTGTTTTCACCTTGGGCTCAGGCAGGGTTACATTCTCTTCACAAGTAGGTCTTTGTTCTCATCTTGGCAGGTGTTGGGTTCTATCTGCTGGGTTCATATGTCAGAATAGTACCTGAATACTTCAAACATGGCACACGTTGTGCTAATACCTGGTGGCCTATTATAGTTGAACACATCACACAGACACACACACACACACAGAGTTGTCTGTTAAAGTTGTTGGAAAGATCATGAAAACACGATGCCCCCATTCCCAATAAGTGGCGTGGGTGTTTTTGGTGGGTTATCAATGTTTATTATTATCTGGGGGAGTAGTTATAAGTTAGTACATGTTAAATTTAGGGATTTTTTTCTTCTATTCTTTGTTCTCTCTTTCTATCCTATCTAGTGTTTGTGGGAAAGTGGTGAAGAAGAGAAGGATAAAAGAGGAGCATATAGAATACTAGCCTCAAATATTTCACATTGGTATTGTAGAGTGATGCAAATTTAAGACTATTTTATGCAACTTTTGCCCTATGTATTGTATATCATATGTTTGTAAAAATTTGAACTGTATATTGTATGTTAGTAGAAATTTAAGATTATTTCATTCAACGTTTACTTAATGTATTGTACATGTGTAACTCATTTGAAAAGGTGATGTACACTTCTAGTCTTATGAAAACTAACTGTTATAACCTATTCATGATGGTTGGATATAAAAGTTGGTAGTTATTCACCTATAAATTAGTTAATTACAGAATAAGCTTTTTCTAGTCTCTCATATATATTACAAAAATAGTAAATAGCTAAAATCATGCAATGTTTGTTTATCTAGATACATTAAGATAGATAAGTTAAGCAAATGAGAAATAAACAAATATGTAACTAGATAGATATGAATGTGCATAATAGTAAATAGAAAGATAGTCTTCAAACACTTCAGAGATCTATAGAATATGGCATTTAATAATAAAGGGCTTTTCTGACAGAGAGACACACCTGTTTCTGACAATACCTCTAATCTACTTCAAGGGAGATGATGGGCATAGAAGAAAAAAGTATGACATAATGACCACTGGATAAAAGTACTGTACTTGTCTCTGTTGGTGATGGCAGACTGACAGCCCAAACTGTGATCATAGCAGAGTACAAGGTAATTGGCTGTGCAGCTTTGTGGAGACTGGCTGGACCAATTCTTTAAAACTCCTGCTTCACAATTATGTCTGTCAGATATACTGGGCTATAGAGGGTTATTTTCAATGGGAGTTTGGTATAAGTTATTATTGGTCTTATTTAGAGATAAAATAAGGCTGGACTCAGGGAAGTCCCTCTTTTCCTTTACCTTCCATTCTTAGGTTTGGAGACAGGGGTTGAAAAGAAAGAAGAGAGAATATAGAAATATATAGGGAAGATAGAACAAAAAGTAGATTAGTGAATCTACTCCTTAACTTAATGCCATCCTTGTTACTTACAGATTATTTATTTTTGATTCACTAGTATATAATTTTGTATATATATGCAAAATAATTTTAGATAAAGTGGTATAGAATTCAAATTTAAGATTATTCTTCACACACACTATATATATTTCTACACTAATATGTGGTATTGTACCCATACAACTCCATTATAATACAAGGTGTACTCATAAAATTTTGAAAGTGGGACTGCAGGCTGTTTAGGATAAGTATGCTTATACAAGTTAATTATTAGTTGATCAAATAGTGGTCATATCAGTTACTAGTCTATTTTAATCACAAGAATATATATCTTAGGTGCAACAGCTAGATATGAATCTGTAGAAAGATAAGGTAAAATAGCTAGATAAAGGTCTTCTAAAACCTCAGAGACATACAGAACCTGGCATTTAAAAGATATTTTTATTTTAAAGATTCAGTGAAAATGAGACAGGTTAACTCCTGGCAACACTCAGCCTACCTCAAACAGGATGATGAGCATCAAATAACCTCCTTATGGAGATGGCGGCAAATGTGGGCTTTTGCAAGCTGGACCCTCAGCAGTGGCAAACCACATACTGGGAAGAATTTCCTCATTTCTACCACAGACAGAATTCTGCCTAAAAAAGGGCAAGCTTGCATGCAAGTAGAGTCGATGGCCAAACTCTGCCAAGACAAGGCAAGGAAGCCTTCAATAATTCCTGCCTCACAAATATGTCTGTCAGATATATTGGACCGTAAGGCTGAATATGATGTTCCAACCCAGCACAGTGCCCACTGCAAGGAGCCAGCGCCGTGCCCATTGTGCACGCATGCGCACGCACCGTAGTGCGCATGCACCGTAGTGCGCACTACGTAGTGCGCAACCGTAGTGCGCACGCACCGTAGTGCGGTGTTTGCCTATGATCTGGAGACTGTCCACAGTCGCCTGGGCCCCTGCATCCCTTCATGGAGCCTCTGGGTGGTCTGAAGTTACATCTATCCCAGCTTCACACTCGGGGCTCCCCGCTGGACCAGCAGACATGACTCTGATGCTCTGTAACCCACAGTTCTGCCAGAGAGAAAGCAGGTACTTCCTGGTAGGCCAGTGGGCTTTGGAGACCCTGGCAGATGCCAGAGGACCTTGGGGTTTTGTGTGGATTGGCAGGGGTGGCCTGGGCTCAGATCCACCCATTTCCTGGGATTTCCCCTGGACCAGGAGATCCAGAAACTAGTGCTCCAAGGCCGACAGTTCAGTCCCAGATATAGAGTCTGCGACATAGAGCACAGCTGCAGCTCGCAGGCAGGTATACGGCCAGACTCCGGGGACTGGGTATCAGTCCTCCGGGGACCCATTGGATGGTTCTAGGCCAGAGCCACCTATGCTCTGTACTGTGTGGACCCCTCTGATGAGGGCTCTCCAGGTTTTGTGGTCTGTAGGTCCCAGCCTGGTCCTTAGGCTCCGTCCTGCCTTTGGCTCCGTCCTGCCTTTCGGCGCCACCATCTTGGATCTTCGAACACGTGAGTTTTAAAAATTATTAGCTAATAAGTCTTTAAAAAAATCTCTGATTCAAATACATTGAGTTCTTTTTTTAAATTTAAAAACAGTATAAGTGTACTTTATTTGTATACGATTTACTCATATGCGATTCACAGGACAAACACATAAGGTGAAAACACATAAGGTGATTAGTAAGTAGATATGATAATAAAATTTTAATAAATAACATGACATTTTTATGGTATAGTAGAAGTATGAATGAGTTCCTGTGCAAAAGATCTGAATACCTTTAAACATAACCTAATATCAGCCTTAATAAGGAACTCTAAAATAAGAATTATACTTTCCAGAAAATGTATAATAAAATAGACAGAAATTGAAATAACATAGTAGAGAATAGCACGAATTAAATATGGGAGACATTTAACTCTGTCTATGTGTAATATATTAAACAGTTAAAAAATATCCCATGAATATTGGATACAATTCTTATATTCACATGGTATATAACCCTGTAATGGTTTTTCTCATTTGAATTCTCATTTAAATTGAAGTATAAGCTAAAGCTAGTTAATTTAAGTAAGCTAAAGTTACCCTTGCTTATTTAAAATTTAAAAGTTATGTAAAAAGCAAAATAAAAATGAATCACAATCATACAGTTCAGAAATGACTGCTAACATAATTTGACCTTTCTTCCCAGCATGTTTCCCCTGCATGTGACTATACTTTGGTTAAGATTACATATTATATTCAATTTTGTATTTAGTTTTTAAAAAAATACTTCCTGTGTCATCCCAATTTTGTAACCTCTTACTGGCTCCAGCAAATTATGTTTCACTATTATGGGTCCTAGAACAATAATGCTGAGCTTTTCTAGGACACTGACAGGCAAGAAGGCTTATGCTTCAGAGTTCATCACCATCACTGTGTAGTACAGCTTTGTATTTACCAGACAATATTTTAAGATTTCCACAGGCACGAATTCATTGAATCCTAATGTACCTTCCAATATGGTAGTACTCATTTGGCACTTACGACAAAATAGGCACAAAGACATGAACTGTTTTTTCTGAGGTCATAGCAAGTAAGAGGGCCAGATAGCCAACTATGAGCTGCCTGAATCTACGGTTCATCATAACCAATAGACCCAATCTCTTTTTAGAATATTGACTTGTCCCCAGGGTGGTATTCTAAAGAAACAAATAGTTGTATAGAAGCCTCAAATACTTAGGACTTAAAAGCGTCGGAACGTTATATAAGGTCCACGCATGGAGCAGCCTACACTGTAGGAAGCGATGCTGCCAGCTGAGAAAGAGGGTATTGTTAGGGAGCTCAGAAATACACTGACAGGCCCTAGGAAGGCATGAGTCAGTCAAGCTGGAGCCTCATACTGTGCACAGAGGGATGGGAGGGGTAAACCTCAAGGATGGTGGCTGCAGACAAGTAGATACTATTTCATCTCCCTACACTATCTATGGAAGAAGGTTTGAGTCACCACTCTTGGGTTTTATAAAGTCCTTACAGATCTTGGGAGGGAGGGTGGGTGTGCAATGAAGTGAGGTAGAAGATCCTCAAGTGGGTGGTAATCTACTTTGTTTTTCTTTTCCTTTTTGTTGAAAACAGATCCTTCTCTCACACAATACATCCTGACTACAGCTTCCCCGTCCCTCCACTCCTCACAGCTCTGCATTTGCCCATCTCCCCTGCCCCAAGGTCTCTTATCGTATTTTGTTTTGTCGTGTTGTGTTTGGTAATCTACCTTTTAACGCTATGTTAGAAGGAATCGTACCTATTCTAATATCACCAGCGTTATAAATAAATAAATACAGTAGCTAAAAAAATATTGCCGTACTATGAAATCTTTGTCCCATTACTGGATATTAATTTTATTGATCTATAATGCTGTAGGAGACAGGCTTGAAATTTCATATTGTACAGCAAGGATCTTCCAAGATCATTGTGAAATCACACATGGTAGGATTTTTGTCACTTCTAATGGATAAATAGTACTTCTTCTCTCTATAAAGTCAAATTTCTTTATCTCTACATCCATTACTGGACTCTCACTTCCGTATCATGGTTATTATGAAAAATACTGTCAACAACAAGGCGCACGTATCTCTTTGGCATATTGGTTTCCGTTACTTTGGGTATTTAAGCAGTTGTAGGAAGGTGGGACCTTTCAGTATTTTTTTTTCATTTGGATTTTTTGAGAAGCCTGTATATTCCTTACCACAATAACTACAAATTCTCTTTTAGTGCCAACATTAAAAGTTCTTCTTTACGTTTTATTTCTTCCCATCATAGCTAAGAGAGACGGGGTCAAATGTTGCCAAACTACTTATACTTTTTATTGAAAAACATTCATACTTCAATATTATATACAGCTTTTTCAAATCTCTTTGGCAGACTTAATAGTGAGAATAAGATGATGACTCTTAAAGCCAACAGTCTTCACTACCTGGGCCTTTATGGAAGGATATTTTCTGTCCCTTTGTTGAGGTGACCTTTCTACTTCCTTCTCATACTGAAATTTTATGACTGTGTAAATCTGAAGTTCAGGGCACTTTCTTCTGGAAACTTCTCCTGGAGTAATGCCAACAACACTTAAAATTTACTATTTATCAAGAGAAATAAGAGGACCATCATCTATTTTAGATTTTACCTTGGATCTCTATTTTATACTTCTATTCATAAAAAATAAAATGATAAAGAAAGGTGCACAGAGTGTAAATACTACCAAAATCCTTACATGTATTTGGACTGAAATGCACACGGAGAATATAAAAGCTGGCTTGATTTTTTTTCCCATCAGAAGGATGGCAGTGAAATTCACAATAGGACATAATAGAACCAGAATTTTGATTTCTGACAGTTATTATTTTTTTTCATTATAAAGGTAGAGAAAGGAAAATGCTGGGAGAGAAATCGCCCTGAGAAATCTTTCACCTCCATTTCTGCAATGTTTCAAGTCTAGAAGTAGGCGAGTGCTGAATATTTCTTGTTCTGAGGGTGCAGATACCTGCTGTTTGATGTAAGGCATTAGAAAAGCGATCAGCTTGCTCTGGGGTGAAACCGCTATAGAATAAACAGCCTCATGAGTCCAGCACTTCTGAACTTTTATTGTATTACTCACCCCGTCAGTTTCCCTCACCCTTTGCTGGCTTCACAGGGTGACCCAGCACCTGCTCCTAGCTTGGGATATTAATGGTGGCGATAGGCAAGCTCAGGAGAGTGGAGTTTTAAAAAGGCCACATTGTAACAATCTTTATTTAACTCTCCAGAATTTCTTGGGGCTTTTGCCTGTTTGGAACTCTTTTCCTTTTCCTTCTGTAGAAGTTTATTTTACCATTCTTGCTCTTACTTACATTTTCTGCCCCTGAAAATATCTTGAATCAAGGCTGTTATTTAGTCACTATTTGGTCAATTTTCTCTTTGTAGATTGTTGGAGGAACTTTCTGTTGCCTGTGACACACAAATCAGGGTCTACACCCAAGCTCTAATGCTTCTTTGTTCTCAATTCAAACATTTTGATCACTGTAAAAACCTGAAGCTCCCCACCCTGGGCAAGTTTACGATATTGGTCTTTGAAAAATGTTAGCTGTATGGAAAACCAGAGTCATTAAAAATCAGTTAATTAGTGAAGGTGGGACTACACCAGCCTCTGATGATAGGGCCTGAAGATATGCAACTAAGATCAAGAAGTTAGCTCATGGCCTGCATCTCTCAATTGCTCTACTATAGTGAGAGAGTAGTCCATGGAAATATGAAATTCTTTGTAACGTTTGGAGTCTGGTAGCTTGTTATTCATCCATGTTCCTTGTGAAATTACTCAGGGTAAGATCTAGCATGCTGCACCTCTCTGAAGACGATGTGTTTCCAGGGGCTGCCAAGTCTGAGCTCAGAGGAGGAGTGCAGACCTACTTTTAAAGAAGACTGTTGACAAACCCATGGGGGCGGTAATCAACACAGACAAGGTTTGTTTGGACTCATGGTGTGCAGTCTGCTTTCTAGGCATTGGATCTTGACTTTTGGCAAGTTTGAACATTGCTGTAAGAATATATATTTGATAAAGTTGCTCACCTCATGGTGGCCAGAAAGGAAAGAGAAAGAGGAGTCTAAATATCCCCATATGCGCACACACACACACACACACACACACATACGCGCGCGCGCGCACACACACACACGCTTCACAATTTATAAGAGACCTCTCCTTTTAAAGGCACCACCATCTTCTAATCTAGCAGCAGAGGCTGGAGAGATGAGGAGACCAGTTCCTTAACACATGGAGACCTTTAGGGGACAGATGGTGTTGAATTTAATGAAGATAATGCTAAGAATCCTATAAAAGATGAGAATGGGACACAGTTTACTGTGTTCTTTGAGAACTGAAAGTGTTTCTGACTGACCAAGGAAACAAGGCAGCCGATAATCTCAGAAGCAGCCCATAGGGAGACTGTATTTGGCACCTCCGATTTCTCGGTCTTCTATTGTCAAATGGGAAGAAACTGCCGCTTCTGGGATGAAGAAGCTGGTGAACATGATGCTACCAGTAGTCAGAAAGTTCATGGGAAACCAGTGAAGGATGAACAAGAACTAGATGCTCCTTCTTGTCTCTGCCAGTTTAACCTCTAGCTTCCAGCCTTCCACGTCATCAACTTTTTAACATGGTCACAGTTCACTTTCACGAATATTGGTTTTCAGATTCCCATAAAAAAAAAGCTAAGTTGTACAAAATTGGCTTGGAGCAAAGAGACAATCAATTAAAAGTAGCGTAAAGCACAATTATCCCCCACCCCCAAGTTCTGTTAGCATTGAAATAATAATAAGTACAAAGGAATGTGAAATATTTCCCAAGTGTTCTGTGGGTCTTTTGTCTAAGCAGGAATGATAGATAAACAGAAATTAGGTGGGTTCTATATGTATGTGGTAGGTGAGGTCTTCAAAAACAATCTGTACTGTTGCATGTTTTTAAAGCATGCTAGGACTAACTAGTGAATAGAAAATAAAAGTTGCCATATCTTACATAGCAACTTGCCCATTTCCCAAACGTCATTGTGAGTCCTGTGTTTCTCTTGTGCTTTATACCACTGTAATCCTCCGGGTCCAAAGTGGCACATAAAAATATCTGACGTAAGCTAAGCACCTTTGATTAAGAAAGGCGTAGCGAACATATGCTTGCAATTCTCCTCCACGCGTGGAAGCCTCAATGTGGTTTCTGTTTATTGCATCGGCCTAACTGCCGTGCAGTTGGCTGTCATCTGGAGCGTCAGTTGGCGTAGCGCAGAAATAGCTCTGCTCTCTCATTTCCCACAGGCAATATTTGTAATGGCATGTTCATGTGTCCAGAATTCAAAATAAGCAAGGGGCGGGGCAGAGCAGAGCTTATCGTTACAGCGTTTAATGGCATTGCAACAGGGGCCACCAGTTTCACTGGCCAGTGAGTGGTCTTCGTTCCAGGTGACTATGAGGGGGCAACCACGCTCTGAAAATAAAGGGAAGCAAAGTGTTATGAACTAAGTAGACCAAAAGTATTTGAAACTCTGAGAAACGTAATCATCTCAGGTATTTAACAGAAATAATAACTGCAGGGAGATGAAAAGGCAAGACAGGCCACAGAGCACACAACCCGTTCTCCAGTGCTGTATGACGAGCTGTCACAGCTACACAATGAACGAGGTTTCCATTGCCATCTCTCTATGACAACAGAGAAGATAGACACTAGGAGCCAGGGCTGAAGTGCACTTCACTGCAAACAGTTTCTCGTTGGGCGCAGTGGCACAGGCCTATAATCCCAGCACTCACAGAGGCAGAGGCAGATGGATCTTTGTGAGTTTGAGGCCAGCCTAGTCTACAAAGGAAGTCTAGAAAGCCAAGGCTACATAAGAGAAAGCCTGTCTTGGGGGAAAAAAAAACTCAAAAAACCAAAAAACCAAAAACAAACAAGCAAAAAAACTAACCCAACCCAAACCAAACAAAAAAACAAAACAAAAACCAACTTCTCCTTTATTTCCATTTATTCAGACTACTGTTTAGATATTTTTTCATTTTGTTAGGATGAAAGTGGCCATCAATGTATCTTTAAGAACCTCAAAGAAAATACTCTGTGTTTATGGCCCTTATGAGTAAGAAAATTTGGACAAATCATTTGAATATTTCTGAGCCTTAATTTCTTTTATAAAATGAGGATGAGAAAAAGCAAAGGTAATATAGAATTGTTCAATACCCTGACTTACCCTACCATGTTCCAGGAAACATGTCATTATAATTCTATGATTAATACTTCTATGATTATAGTTAGCAACAGAATCCATTGTTACATTTTTGTTAGATATGCCCATTATATTTTTGTAGCCAAGTGTAGACTTTTGACTGAAAGCAGTACTTGTTTTTCTGGCCCATGTGTCTTGCCTGAAGGAGCAGCAAGCTGGAGAAAATAACAGCTCTAATAAGGAAAGAGAGCAGGAAGCTGTTTGGCAGCTGCTTTGTGTACTGCCAACATGCTGGTGGGCAGCGTTCTGTCTCTAGTTTGAACTTACCTGCCGGGTGGTGTTCTTGTGGGCCAATTTGTTTTGCATGTCTGATATAACACATTTGTGATCAAGTAGGCATTTAAAATTCAAATTTCCATCCTCAAGAAAATGTCTATGTCAATGAAAAAAACATTTGCATTCTTATACATTGACAATGATCTGGAAAATTAATTTAAAATGATACTTGACCTGAATGACTATTGAGGAATATGTTACAATTAATGTTGGATCAACACTTGATGGATTTGCATTTTATTCCTATTAACTTTCTAGGATCTATCAATAGCTTATGGGGTGTCTGTGAAAGGCTTGAAGGGGATTTTTGATCTCAGTGAATAACAACACACTTGGGAAATATATAGGGAAAGTAGAAAATGGGGACACACGAGGTGGAAATAATTTGGAAGAACCTCGTCAAGTTTTGGCTAGATTGCTTAAACTAATTGGTGATCTGTTTCCTGAAATGCCAAATAACTGTGACATGTTGAAGTGATATGCTTGGCTTTAACCACTTGCAAGGGAAGTTCCAGGCCTCTAGTGTGGCTCCTATGCCAAGTCTGTGACTAATGAATGCTGGCTGTTAGTGCTTCTGGGAAATGAGGTCATTTGGGGGGGGCATTTCTCTTTTTTTGGTAATTAAAAAATATCTTCTTACTATATAAAGCATAGAATTTTCTTCTCTCGTCTATTTCTCTACATAAAGGAACTACATAATCATATTTATTGCATGACAATTGACCTAAAATTCCTGAACTTGCAAAGGAATTAGATAGTTTTGGGGAACCAAGAATGGCTTAGAAGTGACTAAGTAATCTTAGACTCCAAACCATGAGAAATGAGATGAATGTGTGTTATGTAATTCCATTAGAATTGTGGCAATATTGCTATGTAGTGCGTAAAAACTTATGTAACAGATGTCCCTCAGGAAGATTAACAACTGCCCCATACTCTAATTAACCACTTTGGCCATAAGTTTGATCCTGCTCAAATCCATTCTCTTCCTTTTAGTTACAGTTTATTCTCTAGTATAAATTTGTTTATGTCACTTACTTGCTTAAATCCTTTTTTAGTGAGGTTACATACCACCTGAACACCATTCATTATGGGCTTCCTATGTATCTCTCCTGCTTTTGCTGGCAACTTTGCTTCTACTTGACATCTGAAAATATCCCATAGAACAGCTTCTCTCTTTTTTACCTGCTATATTCATTGTCCGCTGACCTTTCCACAGTATAAATATAACTACAAACAACTGACTGTTACATACTTATTTTACCTATGAGTATAGGGTCATATAAATCAAGCTACTTTTATGCCTTTGAACTATTCTGTGGGAGAATTTGGAACACTCATCAAGAAAATTCCTGAATATTAGAAGCAGAGCTGAAAGGGGCTTTCTAGTAGAATCTTGGAAGATAAGAACATCAATAAATTGGACCCTAGAGGTCTGGCTTCTGAGGTTTCTGAGGGTAACCAGACTCTACTAGAAACAGGAAGAGGGGACATTCGTGCTATACTTTGTCAAAGAGTCTGAATTCTGCCTGTGTCTTCAGAACTCTAGAAACATTGGATTTAAGAGTAATGGAGGAATAACGCTTAAGTCAGTGGATGGTATGGGCTCTTTCCTCTAAGGAGTGTATGGCAGTTCATTTTAAGTTATGTGTATGCATGTGGCGGCTCTGTGCGTATGCACAGGTGCCTGTCTCAGCCAGAAAGTTCACATCTCCTTGAATCTGGAGAGATAGATGGCTGTGTGATCTTCCCAAAGATGCTGTGTCTACAGCTCAAGTCTTCTGCAAGGATTGTTCCCTTAGCCACTGATCCATCTCTCCAGCCCCAGGTAAGGTTTGTTTGTTTGGTGTTTCTTTTTTTTTTTTTCTTTTTTTTAAATTTTAGAAGCGATCACAGAAAGCTCTTACTTTGAGAAATTGAAAATATTAAAGATGATGGTAATTTTAAAGGTTGTAGATGATGTAACTTAAAAAGTTGAATTAACCATGCTTTGCATCACTTAGTAGTCATGAGTCTATGGGGGGTTGGTGATAGAATGTGGTGGTTTGAAAGACAGATGTCCCAAGTAGACTTACATGTTTGAACACTTGCTTACCACTTGGAGCTGTCTGGGAAAGGATACAGAAACTTTAGGAGCTTGAGCCCTGCTGAGGAAACATGCCAGTAGAGGCTGGATTTGAAGGTTTATAGCTCAACCATATTTCCTGTTTTCTCTCCATGTTTCCCATATGCAGATGAAAATATCACCAGCCAGCTTCCTGTTCCTGCTACCACACCTTACATATGTGTTGTCTTGCTTCCCTCACCCCTCTCTAGATGTAGGGGAGAGCACTGCTTTCCAGATAGATAGATAGATAGATAGATAGATAGATAGATAGATAGATTCTTGGCACAAGTTGCTTTGAAAATTACATAGAAATTTTTACCTCTTCTAATAAAGAACTATAAACTTTTTATTATATAATAAAAGTGGGTGATTCAGATCTGATTAGTTAGAAGTGCTGAGAGACGTGAGAGGCTGTTACTCGTTGGCAATGTGTGCCATTCGCCATGCACGTGCCATTGTGAGAGGAGGTCTGGAAGAGTCAATCAAACATTGTTGTTCTGATCTTGGCATCTGGTAATGACTGGTTGGTTGTTTTGGCTCCAACTTTCACATTTGTGCAAACCCGAAATCACTGTTTTGTTTGTTGTTTGTTTTATCATGGAGTTTGAAGTAAGACAATAAATTTATTATGAAGGCTTCCAAGCAAGCCATGAATTGTAAAACTGTGTGGTAATTGATTGGAAGTCAATTAATTGTTATAAAATAACTATTTCTAAAATAGGCTGTTTTCATCAAGTGCTTGGGTCAGTTCTCATAAGAAACTCTGTCTTCATTAGGAGTCTTTTATCACAAAAGTCTATTCTACACTACCGGCTTCTGCTTGCTAGTCATTTAAGACTCTGCTTGCTGTTAGCTTGAATGCAGGAGTCCTCCAAATTTCTTTGAATTTTTTTCTCACAGTTTTCTGTTCGTTTGTTTGTTTTCGGTTTTTGTTTTTTGAGACAGGACTTCTTTGTGTAGCCTTGGCTGTCCTTAATTCACTTTGTAGAGCAGACTGGCCTCAAACTTACAGTGATCTGCCTGCCTGTGCCTCCCTGAGTACTGGGATTAAAGGTGTGCACCACCATGCCCAGTTCATTTTTCTTTTTATATAGCTAAAAATGATTCCCTAAACATTTCTCATCCTGTTGCTTTCCCTTTCATTGTTACTCATATATGTTTTCAATTCACTTTGAATTTATTTTTTTCTGCCATCCTTTAATAACTTTCTTTTTTCTTCTAGTAAGTTGCATCTTCATATTTTCCTCTTGGTTCTCATCAAGCTAAAGTTTGTGGATGCTGGACCTCTCATTAACTGCAGTTTGGTTGTCGTCATGATTTCCACAAAAAAGCTTAGCTAAGTTAGGTACTTAAAGCACAACGGGCTTATGAGATAGCTACTAGGATATTTAGAACTGACCATTAGGAAAGCAATTCAGGTGATCAAGAAGGGAGAAATCCTTGAAACTCTTTTACAAGAGTAGCCATTTGCTTTGGCTGCTTCATGGAGATGATTAATGACCTCTAATAGTTTTGTCTGTATTTGACATAGTTGCTTATTATAAACCTACAATAAGGTGTGGAGTTCATTTTATTGGGTTCCTTTAATTTCTAGAGCCACCATGGAAAGAGCCAGGGAGAGAAAAGTTCTGAGGAAGGCATGACACACAGTCATATCAAAGCCAAACTTCAATAACTATAGCAGTCACACTTTGACTTTCTTTTGGGGAGGGGGGAGGTGTAAAACAATCCTGGGCTCTAGACCATCAGTTCTGCTTAGTTTAATATTCAGCTACTTTGAATTCCAAAAAAGCTTGATCTTGCTACTGTGGTTAGTGGGGGGGCGGAGGGGACAAAACCTAGAAATAAACTTTTGCAGTCAAAACAACTTTAACTCTGGGATAATAGGTCATGGCTGCGAAGATGCCCATTTATCTATTCTCATCATTGGTTGATGAAAATGATGGAAAAATACTGACTCTCATCACATCACAATTTATCCAAGCATGTTGAAGAGTCTTTCGGTCATAGTCATATTTTTCCTTAATTCCCTCAGCTGCCATTTAGTTTTGCTGACACAATTATGAAGAGGGATATGCTAAACTTGGTAAAGAAAAAGGCAGCTGAAAAATCCTTTCCGTAGTTCCTCAGAAGCTTTTATATACCTATCCTCAAATAAGAAAAAAACAAATGCAGAGAACTTTCTGGAGGATATTCCAAGAGCCACATTCCTTGTCATGTCACATAGTGTAATAGCCTTTCAAGGGCTTCCCAGAAGGCACAGCATTTATATAATTCACTATAATAGTTGTCACATGTCAGCCTCCTCTTATACAGTCTTGTGTTTCTCCTCTGCAATGAAGAATCTTAATCAGATTGGCTTGTTTTCCTTCTTATTCTTTTCACCATAGAGACAACAAGGTCTCTGTAGCAATTGTCATATGGCAAGTATTGACAGTGCATAGACACAGACCATCTGTAGCAGTCTCAAAAGTCAGAGCACTTCATGCTGATGAGCACCTGTCAGACGAGTTCATGCTGGACACGAGAGGAAGACAGTAGGCTCAATTTTCTTAATAAATATATTTTATTACGAACTTATTAACGAGAGTACCTCATTTATAACCTGACTAACCTAAACAATAGGAAAAGAAGAGTAAAGAAACAATAACGAAACCATAATGATATCAGTTCCAAGGAAGGATGCTCCTGGCATTATCAGCACGATTTCTTCTACTGGATCTGGGAGCAACCAGAACCCAGAACCTCAGCTGGAGCCCAGAACCCCGAAGCCTTCCCTTGAGCAGTTCTCTCTAGGAGAGTCTCAAAGTGGAGGGATGAACAGGCAAAACTCCTAAGTCTCCAAAGGCCCCACCTTTTGTTTTTGGCTCATTTTTATACCTCCTCTCAGCATTTGTTCAAGGATGTTTTTCAGCTAGTTAATAATCAATCTCCCCCACATGGTGGTTTGACTTTTAAGTGGATAAACATCACCTGCTCTCTCACAAGTCTTTTCTTATCCTCCACTTGTGATCTAAACAAAAAACTTGTTTATTTCTCCTTTAGAAGATGCCTTTCAAGGCAGCACAACAGCATTGCCAGGTGCTCTTGGCATTGCAGGGAATTTCCATAGAAAGTCTCATGAGCATTGGTGGTACCCAGATGAAAATATCCTGCCAAATCCTGCAGGGTATTTTCATCTTTAACAGGGCTCACTGGAAACCTCTCTAGAAATTTATTTATAACATAATATTATTAAATGAGATACAACTTCACATGATAGTCTTTAGAGGTGGAAGACTGGGTCCAGCAATGCACCCCTATGCTCTGTCTTCTGCTCCACACCACACTTATTTTCTCATTTTCTTCTGTCAATTATTTGTAGATACATTGTTTTATGGATCTGGGGTGAATACTATCATGGTTGCACTGTTTTGTGTTTGCATATGATAGATATATGCTTAGTCCTCCCACCACTATGTGCTTTGATGGAAAGGCCTCCAAGGACATCTCACACATAGAACAAGGTTTGTAGTTCATATACTGACACCCAGGCAGGTATTCATATCAGCCTGGAGCTGCTTGAACAGATGTTAGCCGTGATTTCTGTTGCATTTTGATGTTAGCTATCTTGTAGGGATATTGTTGTGTATTTTCAATGATACCAATAGAGTTCTTCTCTGTCCTCAAGTTCTCCAGAGGAGTCAGAGCTGTGCATCTACACTGCTGTTTCTTTTACTGACCATCATTTTATGACCCCTTTTGATCTTTTGTCTCTTGGGACGTCTTAGTTTATGTAGAGGAGTTCCAAAGTGCAGGATAATTAGGCCTCTTGGCACATCCCACATCTTTATACGTGAGTTCTCTTTTTTCTCACTGGATGGTCAGTCAGGCACTGTTGTAGGATTGCATTGGTCAGCCGTTCACATTGTCGCTGAGTCATGCTTTTTTTTTCTGCATTCTGTCCCATGCTGCTCAGTCTGTCATTTACCAGACTTCTTTATTACACTAAACAGAACCAAGCTGGTGCTCTTTAGCAATCATGTTACCCATGCAAGAATGGATAATAAACTATATCACATATATTGATAGGTTGAAAAAAAAATGAGGCCAAAGCAATTGGTAAACTTGAAATAGTAGAAGTCTTTTCTGACTTAGAAAACGTGCATTTCCAGTGAGTTTTGAAAATAAAATCCTCATTCAAGTGACATAGGAGGAGAGGAGAAGAAGGTTGTTTATTAAGAGTAGTACTACTGAGGAATTTTGCAGAGATGTGGGAGAGGAAGGGAGGGAGAGAGATAGAAGGAGAGAGAGAGAGAGAGAGAGAGGGAGGGAGGGAGGGAGGGAGGGAGGGAGGGAGAGGGAGAGGGAGAGGAGAGAGCACTCCACTAGAAAGGCAGTGGCTTTGAGTAATAATGAGAGAGAGAGGAGGACGTGATTCACAACACAGGTGGAAGGGTTGGCCTTAGAGTGGAGCATGAGTCATTCATCCGCCGCAGCAGTCGGGAAGGCTGAGCAAACGGGGAACCAGAGACAGATGGTAGTTTTGTGGTAAACACTAGAGAAATTCTCTTCTGATTACTTTCATCTTCACAGTGAAATAAAAAGGAAGTCACTGGTGTAAACTTACGCAGAAGGTGTACCGTTTATGCTAGTGCTTGAGTTAAAGCTTTCCCAATCCGCCCCTTTGAAGGTCAGAATTCTTAGTATTAGAAGCTGTTTCGCATAATGTGGGGGAAGACGCAGTTGAATCATTTGGGCCCAGGTGAGAGATAACTAACGACTGAACACCTGGAGCAGTCCTGTAGTTTAAACATTTACATTTTTATTATTGAAACATTTGGGCATCCTTCAGCAAAATCAAAACACGTGCTTCTCTCTCTTAAAAGAAAAAGGAAAGAAAAGAAAAGTTCCCTAGGTTGCCTAGTAACACGAGGTCTGTATCTTACAGGACAGCCGCAGGATAGAATTGGATAATGCTGTCCCTTTAGACAAGTCACTGCAGCGCTCCTCATTTCCTGTTACACTCATTGTTAGCACTCACTTGGCTACCCTTTCATATTAGTTTTGCAGCACCTACTAAAGAGGTTGAGGCAAAGGCTGTATTTGCTGCCACTCAGGGGTGTTTGTGGGATAACCCTTCGAAATGGTGGCTCCTGGCAGCAGTGCAGCGTAGCGGCCTGCAGCTCAATTGATCTTTGCAGTTCTTCCTTTGTACTGCCATATTGAACTGAACATGTAGAGAGTGTTCCTAAGAGAACCACTCTCACAATTGGGTTGATTTCCATTTCCTATGGTGCAATTTCCTTAAGAAACAGCTCTGTAGCACTACGTCCTTTCAAAGCATCTAAGGAGATACGTGTAAGTCTTAACTCAGTCAGTATGTTGTCCTTTGGAAATAGGGTATTTACAGATACAATTGTAAATATAAATTAGGGTTATCAGAAACGCTAAGTGTCATTAACATCCTTTTAGGAGTTGACACAGAGATGTGGAGAACTAGACACACTTAGAATGAAGAAGGTCATAAGACTTAAGGAAGAAAATTAAAGGGACGAAGCCCTGGTTGCAGGCAATAACCAGAAACTGAGATGTCGTAGAGAACCAGTTTTTCCAGTGGCCTTTGAGGAAATCTGGCCTGAAGACAGATTAATTTTGGAATTCTAACTTCTAGAACTATGACAGTAAATTTCTGCTTTGTTTGGCTTACAACTTGTCATAATTTTTATTGCAGCCACAGCAAACTCATACACGGTCACCCACCCAAAAGTCTCTTTCTTTATTGTGTTCTTCTAGATACTTTAGAAACCCTCTGCATTTGGTATTTATGCCTTGGCTTCTTATTTGAAAGGGAAAGCACATTCTTGTTTAAAGAAGCGGCAACCTGCATTTGATTATGCAGATTGCCTTTTATTAATGCTGAAGTCATTTAACTCCTTAGGCAATCTAGACTCACTCATTTTTTTTCTTCATTGAAATGAGCGCATGTCTCTAGGCTCCCCATTATACAATTTCAGATTTCTGAAAACGTGAGGTACCTGGTGTGGTGCCTACATTTTGAACTGCAAAACATATAATTATGCTGCCTAGGGAGTGAGGGTGGAGCTATTCTATAGCAGTATGTTTACAAAAGACTAGGCATTGATTGTATTGTTCTCAGTGGATAAAGTCATGGACAAGACCAAATTAGTTACGTGATAAAACCTAAACAGATAGCGAAAACAGTGTCATTTAAATGATAGCCTAAATGTTTTTTATGAGAGGCAAAAGGTGCATGTGAAAAGAATATCATTTTACTCAGATAAAAGGAAAGAGATGCTTATAAAATTAAAAAAAACTTTAAAAACTAAAAACAAAGCAAAACAAACAAACAAACAAACAAAAAAACAACTTTGTGGCCAGCTGGTGGTGGTGCACACCTTTAATCCCAGCACTTGGGAGGCAGAGGCAGACAGATCTCTGTGAGGTCGAAGCCAGCCTGGACTACAGAGCAAGTTCCAGGACAGCCAGAGCTGTTACACAGAGAAACCCTGTTTCAAAACAGCAGCAGCAGCAGCAGCAGAAGCAACAACAATAACTGTTAATGCCCATCTGGTGCTCTGGAGAGGGTCCAGGGTAGGGTCTCTGGTGCTGGATGCAGATGCCCTTGCAGTTCACTTCATCTCTTGGGTGGCCAGAGCTGGCTCAGGCAACCGATCAGGTTTGAAAGAAGAAAAAGGAAAGGGAGCCCAGGGTTTCTTCTCTAGGGACTGGCTGTACTGCGGCCAAGGAGAACTTAAACTGACCGAAACTTTCCTATGGCTGAGGCTGTAAATGTGGCTTCTGGCTAGAAACTGCACAGGGGTCATAAAAGGAGGCTCTTGATCTGTAGATAGGCCTCTTTGCAGAGATCGCCAATAAGTTGGTGTAAACTTAGGCTTTATTAGCTGTAGAAGCCCTGAGTCTGCTAACTTATATGCAAATCTACAGAGAAGTAAGAATTAAGAGAGAAATAGAAAATAAACCACTCACACACATATGTTTAAGAAAAAGGGTGGATGAAATTGGGCATCTCGACTTAAGTGAAGTCAGGTTTCCCAATTTTCAGCACATACATCCAAGAGAAAAGGTTCAAGAGCAGAGGTGGATGAAGTCAGGCATCTTAACTTCGACTGAAGTTAAGCTTCTCAATTCTCCCAGCCACATTTATTGTAGAAGACCGTATTATACGTCTGAGAAAAGGGAATTACCTCATAGTCAAAAGAGTACAATTAATTACAAAAACAGATGAATTCTAAAATATAACAGGTTATATGTTTTAAAGCTAAACATTTCTTATCTATGTATCCATTATATAAGTTCATAGTGAGTTCAGAATGATGAAGGTTGGCAGGGTCTAAGGTTAATAAGATCTGAAACTTATAAGAATATACAACTTATCAATTAGAATGGACCTAACTATACAATATCCAGCTATCTCTTATGTCATTATGAGCCCAAGACAATGGGCTGTCTTTCATTCTAAGAAACAGAGTAAATTCAGACATATCTAGGTAGCTTCATTCCACTTAGGTCATGAGAAGTTTAAACAAACTTGCCCATATTTATGGTGAAAATACCAGGATTCATGGTGCCATCTGCAGTGGAGGCTTATCTGAAGCCACAAATCTGCTAGTAGGCTATCCTTAATGAGGTATCTGGAGGTCCGCAAAGGTATTTATTGCAGCCATAAACTAACTTTAACTTTTAAAACTATTTGAGTCAAATCAGGAATTCCATAATCAGTGATTAATTCATCTGAATAACAAATAGTACATCTTCAATAAGATCTTATAGGAAGTTTGCTCAATCAGAGCTGGTCAGTGCCCAGAAAATAACAATTCACACCAATGCCAGATGTATTTACTTTTGGTTTTTCGAGACAGGGTTTCTCTGTATAATCTTGGCTATCTTAGACTCGCTTTGTAGACTGGGCTGGCCATGAATGTAGTCCTGGCTGTCCTGGACTCGCTTTGTAGACCAAGCTGTCCTTAGACTCACAGTGATTCACCTGTGTTGGCTCAGTTTATTAACAATTAAACTTTATTATATAACCCAACTAGCATATACAAGAAGGAAAAAAAAGGTTAAAGGGACAGAAGATTAAAACCTCCTGGAATCCGTTTGGCAGGACGGGTCTTTAGGTGTCTTAGTCCCACGAGCTGGTCCGGTTCTTTCCTCCCTCTCCGCGCCTTTTCCTTCTCTCTTTTTACCTTTTGTTTTTTTTCCCCCCACCTTCCCAGTCATATGTAAAGGGCGGTCCCTTCTCCCTTCGAGGGTCAATTAGGAAAACAATAGCCACGGTGGGGTTCTAGGTAGGCTTCCTGAATTTCAAGCCCAGGAAGGCTCCAAACATTACAAGGTATTCATGGTGTGCCCCAAGGGTAAAGCCCGCCAAGACTGCTTCCACCTGCGACAAAGCTTAATCTATCCCACACACCTGCCTCTGCCTCCCTGAGTGCTGGGATTAAAGGCATGCACCACCATGCCTGGCCCTAATGCCAGATTTTAGAGAGATGCAGCAAAGCACAATTGACAGGGTAGTCAGAGATTGGAAGCAATTCTGGGATACATCACGATACAGACCTTACAAATACCGGATCACCTCCAGAGATCTCTCACGCCTACTGGAGTTCCCCAAATCAATGGCTCCTGACAGCATGTCAGAGGGCTGGAAGCAGTTTAGGGGGTGCGTCCTGGTATAAGACCTTGCAAACACAAGATCACCTCCTAGACAGCCCACATGCCTAGTGAGCTCCCTTAACAGGGTGGCTCTTGGCAAACAACAACAATAACAATGCCCAAAACAAAAAAAAACCCAAAAAACAAAAAAACAAAAACAGAAAGCAAAAACAGAAAGAAAAAACCCTTTGTGTTGGTTATATTTTTGTTTCAACGTTTGGAAGTACCCAATAATAGCAACATATTCATTCACATCACTTGAACCCTCACTCTGAAAGACAGCAATGAGGTAAAACAAAGAGTGAATAAAAATGTTGTAGCAAACCTTTAAAATAGTAAACATATTTAATGCCATATTCTGTAGGTCTCTGAGGTTTTTGAAGACCGTATCTAACTATTTTACCTTATCTATCTATAAAATCATATCTGTCTGTTAAGCCTAGGATGTATATTCTTATAATATAGGCTAGTAATTGACTTGACCATGATTTCATCAACTAACAATTAACTTGTATAACTTATCCTAAATAGCCTGCAATAACACTTTCAAAGTATTGGAGGTAAACCTTGTATTGTACTTGAGTTGTACAGGTATGATACCTCCTATTAGATTAGAAATATTTATAATGTGTGTGAAGAATAAATATTTTCTACATGCAAACCCCAATAATTGAAGAGAGATCATCACTTGCCAGTGAGAAATGTATGGTTTTAATTTTTTGTACATAATCATAAATTCATGATATAATCAGAAAGTAAATCACATAAAAATAAATGAATTAGATGCTGAATTTTGTAAAATCGGTTACATGATTAATTACATGACAAAGATATGAACATTTTATTTAACATTTTGTTAGCTGGAAACTTAATTATAAGATGAAAATCTCTCTTCCAAATGAATGACTCCTTTAAAATATTTAATAATCTTCATCTAACTGAAATATATTTTAGTGTTAAAAACCTGAATAATTAAACTGTTGCAATGATTGCAAAACTACATATTTTTGTTATTTTTCTAGAGGGATATATTAAATTAAGTGCTGCATGTTTAAGTATATGAATGTCTAATAATAAGAGAGAAATTATTCTCTAGAATCCAAAGTTGGTTTCCTATATTAATTTTGATAATGACAAGAACACATATTCTTTAGTGATGTGTTAATAATCAACCTAAAGTAATAAAATATTAGTATAGTATAAATGAAAACCTTTCATAATTAAACATTTTTATTTCCTTATTTCCTGGGAGAGATTTTATTTTAAATTTGCATAGACTAGCATTAGTTTTCTATCACTGTAACAAAATATCTAAGGTAGTAAAATAGTCTTACAAAAGAAATTTATTCTGTTGTACATTTGAGAAGGTTCCTGTTCATGACTGGACAGTAACATTGGTTTCAATTTTTCTGGTGAGGTGGCCAGTGGCAATCAAGGTGGGGAATAAATGTTGGAAGAAATTGTTCACTTTAGTGGCCAGGAAGACAGACTCAGTGACTCCTTCAAGGGAGTACTCCCAAGTGCCCTGGGGACTGTCCACTGGGCTTCCCTTCTTAAAGTATCCATGTATTTCCAGAGTAGCCTGGGCTACAGACATAAAAAGAAAATTATTTAATTTTCTTATTTGCCAAATAAAAAATTCTGAATGCCTGATATATTCTTAATATCAAAGTTATAGTACAGAACAATACCTGAAGAATCATGATGCTTGCCGTCTATGAGACCAAATGAACATTTATATATAATATAATTTGCTTTCCCTAGTACTTATTGTACATATGAAGGAGACATGTGTACAGCTTTGTTAAGTTAAGAAGTTTGGTGTTTCTTGCTTCTGGTAGGTAGGTTAGTCACCTCACCCATGTGTTAGACAGTCTCTTTATGGAGTCAGACCAGTGCTTTGTTCCAGCTCTACTTCCACCTCTGGTATTGAAAAGAACACTTCAATTTCCATATGCCCTTCACCTGACTTACCATGTTGCCTTAAGTTTCAAAATTAAGAGGTTGACATTGATACATTTTTATTAACAAAAATTCTGACTTCACTAGTCTGCCATCTCTCCTACTGACCAGCTCAGTTTCATGGTCCAGGATCCAACCCAGAGCACCACTTCCCACTTAGTGGCATATCCATTTTGTGATTTCCTTGGTCTCAAACAATGTCTCTGGATTGACTAGAGATAATACAATTTTTCTCTTTTCTCCCTTCATATTCATTTCCCCTTTCTGCCTCATTTCAATAAAATTACCGTGCCTTATTTCAAAGACTTTAAACTTTTTTCTCCCATGGAACAACTAAATAGATTCATAGTTTGACAGAATTTCAGGATATATGTTCTTTCACTTAAATATAAAGTCAGAGAGAAATCTTTCGGAAGAGACAATAAGATCATAGACTCTTCTAAAGTTCATAAGACAATTGAACATTATAAGATCCAATAGAGGAAATTACTTCACCTCTAACATTCCAGAAAAAATTGTTTTGTACTTCAAAGTTAGAAGTAAATTGATCTGATTGCTGCCTGACCTCCAACTCATAGTCTCCAACGAGAATGAATTTCTGTTTGTAGAAAGTCAAAGTAAAATAATTTAAGAAGCACATGGTCAGAACTGGAGAAAGATCACAGTGCATGGATATTTGAGAGAATACTGGAAACTTTTACATGGGTTTTGCTGCATTGCCTAAGACTTAACCCATGTGAAAGCCATAACTGTTAGCCAGCTGTGGAGTGACACTCTCTAATTTTCTCAAGAGTAATGAACACCATTTAATTTTTGTAGCTTGCAAATCAGTTGTTCAGTTTTGCTTTATTATGATTTATTATCCATAGTGAATTGTTACAAATGAGAATGGTCCTACAATTTTGAACTTTTTACCAAGACAAACATTATGTTTTATTTTTTCACACAACTGGTTTCCATTTATTCATTTTGTTAGCATTCTTTATAAAAATAAGGAAGTGGTATGTGTATTGAATACCCATTTTATTGCAGTTACAATTTAAAGTGCTCAAGTTACAGCCATGAATAAAACAAATGACGCCTCTTGTCTCCATGGAATAAGGAGTGTATATGGAAGGTGAGGGGAGAATGGGGTTATAATTTAAAACAGGACATTAGAAAACATTTCTCTCTATTCATAAAATCTGAGCACAATTTTAAGGTGATTGGTGAATTTGTGGGCAAGCATATGTATTGGCAAATTTCAACTTTACCGAGAGTTCAGGAAACTGATTTGCTGGGTGGTAGTAAAACCATCATTTTAATTTAAACCTCTTTAAACCCAATGACAACTGACAGCGATTACACACCTTTGTAATACTCAGATGATCTCATCTGGGGTCACTCAAGCATGTTATTTCATTTGACAGCTTGGCTCTGATGCGTAGTCACAACTTTTGGAGCCTAGAACATTCTGGAAGCCCAGTCTTCTTTACCTAATGACAGACATTTCATGAACCATCAAGGAAAGAATTTGAAGAACTTCCACAATTATAGTTTGTGCTAATTTATTGGTCAAAGCATGCCATGGTCTTCTTCCAGATTCAAGGAATGGAAAATATGACTCTACTAAATGGCAGAAGCTGGAAAATAATGCAGGTGTCAATTCCACTTACCAAGAATGAGTTGTCCTAAGTAGAGCATTGACAAGGGTAGTTTCTAGTGTGGAAATACCAGTGGGATCCTGTTACACAGAGAACCTCACACAGGCAGCTCGTTTTCTTTATAGCCTGAACTTTGGCCTAATTAAAACTACTGATTATTTTTTTCCTCTGTGAGAGAATATGGAGATAGAAGCACTAGCCTCAGTCATTATTTAAAAAAAATTCTCCTGTTGATCTCTCTCTGTTTCATTTTTTGTGCATTCCAGACTAAT
The DNA here is from genome assembly GCF_964271855.1 of Acomys minous. Taxonomy (NCBI): domain Eukaryota; kingdom Metazoa; phylum Chordata; class Mammalia; order Rodentia; family Muridae; genus Acomys; species Acomys minous. The sequence goes on from NC_140490.1 coordinate 102,927,433, forward strand.
TTTTTTCTGCTTTTTAATTTATAACTGTTAGGTTTGAAATATGTCTTTTCAAAATGTTTGCAATGTCTTCCTTATGGTGATCTTTCCCACAGTTGGAACTGGAGTTTCAGACAGGTGTGCACCACTAGGTAGGTGCTGGGAACTGAACCCCTAGAAGAGCAACCAGTGCTCCTAACCATTGAGCCCTCCCCATCCCTGCTGGATGTCAGTTCCCAATCTTTATAAAAAACCTTAATATGATGCCTATGATAGTATATAGCAGCTGTCCTAGGAGGACATTATGTTTCACTGTGTAGTGGTCAGGGTTTTGTGTCAACCTCCCAAAACTATACCCCTCACTTATTTGAACACAGATATGAAATGGCTGCTGTGGAAGACACTGCATAGATGTGATCAAGGTCATGGTCAGTTGACTTTAAGCAAAGGAGATTATCTTTTTTTTTTTTTTGATGGTTTTATTTTATTTTTTATTTTCGTACATTCCTCTCTCTCTGTCTCTCTGTCTCTCTGTCTCTGTCTCTGTGTGTGTCTCTTTCTCTCTGTGTGTGCATGTAATATGTGGTGTGTATGTGTGTGTGTGTAATATGTGGTGTGCGTGTGTGCGTGCATGCGTGTGTGTGTGTGTGTGTGTGTGTGTGTGTGTGTGTGTGTGCTCACATCCAGGCTGCACATGTACAGGTCACTGGAGAGTTTTCTGGAGTCAGTATTCTTCTTCCACCATGTGGGGTCAGGGTATCCACCTCAGGCTGCCAGTGTCTTTACCCAACTCAGCTTCAGCTTTTTTGCTGGCCCAATGGATAATTTTAAAGAAACATTTCTCTGTTTATTGCCTGATTCAAATGTGGCTCTTTTGCTTGGTTCTTCTATGAAGGACAAGAGCAAGGGCCAAGTGCAGTGGCAAATGCCTGTAATTCTCACATTCAGGAGGCAAGTTCAGGACCAGCTTGATCTACACAGCACATTCCAGGCCTGCCAGGCCTGTAGAGCAAGATCTCTTCAAAATAAAATTCCAAGAACATGACACCAATGTAATGAGTGTTGGTGACAGAGGACTCTGGTGTAGACTCAGCCAGTGGTGTGTTGCATAGACTGATGAGGACTTCCTGGTGTCTGTGGGCACTTCTGAGTTTACTGAAACTGTACATGAAATCGGTTCCGATTCCCAATGAGCATTGGAGATCTCCAGAAACTTCTGCTGAGTCCTGAAAGAGTGGTCCATTTCCATGGTCTCTTGAATTTCTAATCACATGCACCACCACCCCCCCCACCCCCGGCCCCAGTTTAGCAATCAAAGGAGATTATCTTAAGCCATCTGGGAGGATTTCATACAATCAATGGCAAGACATTAGGAACAGAACTGAAGTCTCTTTTAGTAAGTCATTTTCACCTAATGGTAGGAGCTTGGACTCCAGCCTGAGGTTTTCTAGGCTGCCTTGCCATGAGGTGACCCCAGACACCACAACCGTGTTAACCGATTCCTTTCAATTATTCATCTGTCTATGTCTATGTATCACCTACCCTTTATCGCTCCTCATTTCATCTATCTATGTTCTGTCCCTATTGCTAGAAATCCATTTCACTACGGTAGAAGGACAGTCACTTGATGGCTTGACTGCATGAAAGGATTTTTTTTTTCAAGTTTTAATGTTTATTTGTTCATTTGTTCTCTGCACATCTTATGGTTTATGTATATTACCTTTGATTTACTTGGGGTTTATCCCCTTATGGCATGATCTTTTTCTTTCCCAAGATGACTATAAAAACTTTCAACAGGGCACAGTAACACTTTAAACATGAGTAGGCCTTGGAGTAAGATTTTCTAAATTTTTAGCTTATTGTCTATTCATTCCTCTGGTGACGTCGTTCATGCTGTTTTGAATTTTGAACCTTTATAACATACTGTAGAGCCTAGTAAGGCTCCCACATGATTATCCTTTATTGAGACTTTTCTTACGACTTTTGCTTTTTCATTCTTTTCCATGTAAATTCAATTTTTATATTTTCACTAAAATGTGAATGAGATGATAAAAATTCATAAACTCAAGGAAAACTATGTCATTGTGAGCTTAAGTTTTCCTAAAACGAAAGGTGAAATACTTTGTCATTTCTTAAACTTGCGTGTGAACTTCTAGTTTTCCTCATGGAGGTTTTCTGCATTTGTGTTAGGTTATTTTATAGTAACTATTATATTATTTCTGTATTATAATTTCAACATTTGTTTTCTTGACAGCTTTTCTTATTTTGTTCTTTGTATAAATTGTATGTGAGATTGTTCTCTGTTATTAACCTAGTACCCCACTATCAAAATAAATTCTCTATTTTGTAAAGGAGATATAGAATATATATTATATGTAAATTTAATGTATAATATATCATATATAATATTTTATATAAATATATTTGTGTGTAGAGTTTTGAGACAAACTCTCACTCTATGGTCTAGGCTGGTTTTGCATTAAAAGGTATCCTTCTGTTTCAGTGTGAGTCTTGGGGTTATAGGTATGAGTCACTGTGTCTGGCTTATAGTTTCATTTCTTAAGTTTTCAGGGGGATAATAATAATAGTTGCAGGTGATTACAGCCCCTCTTCCCTTTCACTTATACTCATGCAATGCCTGACATAGGGCAGAAGGTTGCACTGCCGTATTATTGGAGAACTGCCTTTGAAAGACTTCACTCTAAGTTCCTGAAGTGCTTCATTGTCTGATGCATCACTGTAAGGAAGTGTCCACCAGTTCTTGTCTTATTGAGGCTTATGATTTTAAAGGTTAAAAAACAAGTGTTAAGTTTATGTTAAATGTTTTCTTTCCAGAGTCAAAAAATTGATCATCCTTTAAAATGAATGTTATTGATAGTTTTCTTTTTTTGCTGCTGTATGTCTTTGAAACCTAGGACAAACCCCACTTGCCTATGAAGCAGTAACTTCAAAAGCCTCTGGTTCTTTGCCTTCATGTTTATTTGTCTGTTTGATTGTTGGTTGGTTGGTTGGTTTTTTTTTTTTTCAAGACAGGGTCTCTCTGTGTAGCCTTGGCTGTCCTGGACTCACTTTGTAGACCAAGCTGGCTTCGATCTCACAGAGATCTTCCTGCCTCTGACTCCTGAGTGCTGGGATTAAAAGTGTGAGCCACCACACCCGGCACCCTCATGTTTATAAATGAGATATAACTGTAGGTGTCTTTAAAAGTGGTAGATTTTGTTATTTTGTTGTTGTAGTATTTCTTCAACCTTCATCAGAGGGTGGGTTATAATTAGTCCTTCTCTTCATAGCAATAGTGAACCTGTCACTTACTTTGACTTTATGGGCAGTTATGGCATGTGCTCTGTATTGACAGACACTATAAGGACAATCTTCCTTTTGGGCTGCAACAAGGAAGATGTCGTTGATAAGACATGTTCCTTCAGCCTGCTTCTCCCTAAGAGCAAACATAAAAATATGGGCCATGTAAGCAGAATCATCTTTTAGGACACACTATGAACAAGGGACAAATGCTCTTAAAAGCCAAAGGAAAAGAGGTGTTTGGTACTATATGATCCCTTTCCTAAGATTATTTCTGTAGACATATAATTTCTGTTAACATTTTAATCACATCCAGCTTGCCAATCATTGCTAATGATCCTTTTACAAATAAGGCAATTGGTATCTCTTACAATCAGAAAAATGTTAGGATATTTTCTTCTTTTTACTGTGGTCTAGAATAGATTAAATTACATCCTAAAATTTTTATTGTTAATTCATCTGGGGCTTATGCTTGACATATTTAAAATTAAAATTTAATTATCTTATTTACATATTTAGCTCTCTCTCTCTCTCTCTCTCTCTCTCTCTCTCTCTCTCTCTCTCTCTCTGTGTGTGTGTGTGTGTATGTGTGTTTGTCTCTGTCTGTGCACCCATGCATGTGCATTTGTATGTTTGTTTGCAGGTATGTGTATCTCTCTCCTGCTAACCTGTGGGATCTGGGGATTGAAGTCAAGTTGTCAGAGCTGCACTCAGGTGCCTCCCCCTTGATGAACCATCTTGCCAGGTTCTTGTAAACAATTTTAAAAATTGCTGTGCTGAGGGAAAATTTTCTTTTTAAACATTCTATTATTTACCATTAATTTTGGTGAGCTACATTTTCTCAGTCAGTTATTCATTTTTTCCAATTTTCATAAAAAGTAATACTAATTATTTACACATGATTTAATGAACTCATTTCTTGTCTTCCCTTAAACTCCTAAGATTTGTATTTGTATTGGCACAGAAAAAATGTGTGAATGATTCAAAACTACCATCCGAATGTAAAACATTAACTTTTAAGAAGAAATATTGAGTGAAAATGCAGTTGTTTTATTTTTAATCATCACATATGAGTAATGTATTTTACAAGTATTAAAATAGACCTTCATCTATGTTAAGGCAAAGCGTTTTAAGGAAATGTTTCCTCCTTCTGTCTTTTCATCCAAGTACAAAATCTCTACCATGAAAAAAAATGGAAAATCTTGTTAGAAAGATTAAAAATGGTAGTATGTGAAAATGTGATAACCATCCCTTTATTATCACTGAGGAAAAAATAGATACAGTGCTTATTTCAGATATCAGCATAGAGCTGGGCTGGTGGGATAGGTGATAAAGGAATATTGATTAATAATCTACAGTTTAGTCAGTAGCTTGAAGCATGATAAAAATTCTTCTGCTAAAGTTTGTGGCCAATATAAAGTTAGGCGAGATATCTGGCAGAGTGAGTGATAAAATGAAAACTCAAAATAATAGTGATAGGTTAGATGTCGGAGACAAGATGAAACTTAATGGAAAACAATGGTGTTCTGATATAGAAATGAAATTACCACAGTACAGGACGAGGCTGAAAGCTTTTGTTCACAATCACAACAAATTAAGACAAGATAAGTGGAAATTTGGGGACATGTATACTTAGCATACACCAACCACTTGGGTTTTAGTTAATGTTAATATTGCTGTGAAGAACTGTCATGACCACAGCTGCTTGATGAAAGAATTTGTTTCTGTATTCACAACCACAGGCCACTGAAGGTATCCAAGGCAGAAATTCAAACCAAACTGGGACCTGGAGGCAGGAGCTGATGCAGAAGCCTCAGAGGAGTGCTTCTTACTGGATTGCTCCTGATAGCTTGCTTAGCTTACTTTCTTATACAACCCAGAACCACCAACCCAGGAGCTTCCCCACCCACAAGAGACTGGGCCTCTTCCATCATTCACCAACCAAAGAAAATGCACTATGGGCTTGTCTATAGCTAGATCTTATGGAGACATTTTTTTTTTTAAGTTGAGGTCTCTTCTCTCAGATGACTTTAGTTTGTGTCAAGCTGACATGAAACTAGCCACCAAACCCTGGTTTTAGTCCTCACTATCCCTAACACACACACACACACACACACACACACACACACACACACACACACACACAGAGAGAGAGAGAGAGAGAGAGAGAGAGAGAGAGACAGAGACAGAGACAGAGACAGAGACAGAGAGACAGAGAGAGAGACAGAGAGAGACAGAGAGAGAGACAGAGAGACAGAGAGAGACAGAAAAAGAGAGAGACAGAAAGAGAGAGAGAGAGAGAGAGAGAGAGAGACAGAGAGACAGAGAGACAGAGAGAGACAGAGAGAGAGAGACAGAGAGACAGAGACAGAGACAGAGACAGAGACAGAGAGACAGAGAGACCCCAAATACACACAAAAACCAAAATAGTTCAATATTAGTCTGGATTACAAACAGTTCAAAGAATATATGCTAAGAAGGAAGTATATTAAAACTATCAATTGACAAACTGTTTTGGGATTATTGCTCTAAGTGTCAACTTACAAATTGTAATTTGGCATATAGGCATTTAGATTTTGAAGCTGCTGAAGTCATGAAAGCATACTTCCTTCTGAAGCATCTGAAAATTTGAACGTGTGTCCTAAAAGGCCAAGGGATGATCTCTTCCAGAAAGCTTTCTAGGATGCTCTGGGGAGTATTCCAGGCCTTTCTTTTGTATCTACCCTAGATTAATTGATTTTAGTAAGAATTATACTGCAAGCATGTGATGTGTTAGGGGCTGTCCTACCCCCTGGATCACAGAATGCTGAAGAGAAAAGACAAAATTCCTGCCCTCACGGAAATGGCTCTGTGAGAGTTACAGATAAGCAAAACATTCAGATCACTGACGAGCACCATGAAAGAGCAAAGCGCTGCGTAGAAATGGAACAGTCAAGCAGAGAAGCTTTCTCACACCATGGCTGTTGAAGGCCTCTGTGGGAAGTTGACATTAGAATGAAATAAATTACAGTATGAAGAAGCCAAGATGTAGATTTTCTCCTTGAGGCAGTGTAATAAAGACAAAGTTTTGCTAGACAAAGTGTGCTTGGCTTGTGGCACAGAACAACAGATAGAATGTAGGAGATGTAATTAGAAATGAAATAAAGTTGCCTTTTACAGGATATTTCTGCGGCATCAGTGATTTTGGGTTTTGTTCAACATCCATGAGAAATTCATGGATCAAGTTTGCAAGCTATAAGTATGACTAAGGGGCACATTCTTTATAGAGTGACATAATCATACTGAAACAAGTTTAGTTTTTCACACTATAATGACTTTGTTTGTTTACCCATATTTATTTGTCTCTAAGTATAGTTTCCTTAGAATGATCACCATCTCACTTATTTTCTGCCTCTATTATTACCCCAAAATGTTAAAGCTAAGAGATGTAATATAAATTCTTTCTGGAAGATTATGCTTTATTCTTGTTGCTGTCTGATATAGACTAATCAGCACTTGGGAGCTGGACCTGGAAACAAAGATATTTGGTTTGTGACAGTGGGTTAAGTGGACATGTAAGGTTAGGCCAGGTATGTGCATCACAGGGAGGTGTCCTTTGTGAGTAATGTTACTAGACCCTCAGCTTTGGCTAATCCTCTTTCCTGATATCGCATGTGGAGACTACAGTTGAACTCTTATCATAAACTCATGATTTTTGGTTTTCCTTAGGTTGGCTTTCTGTTCTCTACAGTTAATTCTTAGTGTCTACTTACTTCATGAGTAATTCAGGGACAATAATTTAACTTCTATTTTTCAAACATTTTATATTTATATATAAATTTAAGTACACTCACACATACTTTTATTAAAACTGTACCAGTTGGGAAGACAATGCTGCCTCCCACACCATAGACTACCTAACACAAATCCCATGGTCAGGCATAGGAAACCTACTTTTGCATTGTTGGTCATCAGGGGTGTCCAAGCCACGCACCCAAAAAATACAGGCTATTGTCATTGCTTTCAGTGCCTTCCAGAGACTAAACATAATATTGCAGAAGATACCACACACTTAAGATTCAGGACTTGGAGGAATTGATCTGGGCCTGACTGAAGTCTCTTCCCTGAAGATTAGCCCTCACATTATGTGAGGGGGCTGCGAAAGTTGCCAAGGAAGAACAGCAGTCAGCAGTTCTGTCTAGTTGCAGCACCCATGAACCACAACAATGGCCAGCACAGCAAGACCATCTGAGGCCTACAATAGTGGCACTAGTATCTTGGAGGTAACCAACAGCCTCCTAATTGGACTTAAGGGCCTCTCAATAGGAAAGAGTTCATGCCTGGCCCTGTACACTTAGCATGATTGGTGGGTGAGGTTGAGGAAAGCCTACCATGGCCACTCTCCTGAAACAGCATAATCCTGAACTACACTCTGAGTGTTGTCTTTATATCCTTAACAAATGTAGCTATTACTGCTCCCCCACCTCCCTTCAAAGAAGCATATTTTTACAGCAGACAGACATCATTACAAAAACCGCAAATGGTCAAAATACAGAGATCTACTGGCCACAGGTTGCCCATGCTCCAGCTGATATGTTTATAGCATAATTTCTATACTTAAGGTTCAAAGAAAACCAAAGAAGAGGAGTTGGAAAGATTGTAAGACTCCGGGGAAGGCCAGAATGTTGTCTGTGAGATTGTGTGTGTGTGTGTGTGTGTGTGTGTGTGTGTAAATATTACATCTTTATTATTAATTTAATATATTTTTTGAAATTACAATTTAATCACATCATCCCTTCTTTTGTCTTTCTGACCCCTCACATGCAGTCCTTTGCTCTCTCTCAAATTCATGGTCTCTTTTTCTCTAATTGTTGTTGCAGATATTAAAATATATGAGTAAAATATGCTCAGTCCATATAATATTACGTATGTACTATCATCTCAAGGCTGACCTTCTGAAAGAAAACAAGAAGGGATGTCATGGCTTTAGGAAGAAGAGAGTGGATCTAGGAGGAGTTGCCAGCAGGGATAGAGATATAAATTCTCAAGGAATTAGTTAAATATTTTAATTATTTTATGTACTACATTGTATGTGTGTCTGTTTGGTTATGTATGCACATTTGTTGGGGGCGGGTGTATGTAACTTTGCATGTGCAGAGGCCTGAAGAAGGCATTTTATCCTTCAGAGGTTGGGCTACAGGAATTAGTGGAACATCCGGCTGGTGTGGGTGATGTGATCTGGTCTCCGTTCTTCAGGATTTGGCAGCAACACTGTTAGTTGCTAATCCTTCTCTCCATCCTTATTAATTAACCTCTGTAAGCCCTACTTTCATTCTCCTTAAAGTAATTTTCCTATTATAACACCTGGTGAAAATATAATGTAGATAGTGCAGCTAGTGTTTCATCATCTTCTGCTTAGGTCTGACTCATCACACAAACTGTGTAGGGTAGCCATGATGGGGGTTTGGGTTGGAATCAAAGAGTAGGCCAGTGGGATTAAGGGCGATATATTTGGGGAAGAGGAAAAAATAAAGATGAATTGCTCTGACCGAAGAAAATTCCAGCCTAGAATAGTCACTCCATATTGATTGATTAAAGTGACATGGAACCTACGATTACTGCTTAGAAGTTCAGTCCAAATAAAGTCCCAGCATAGTAAGATATGCCAAGTTGACATCTGTCACCAGGTGATGCAAATCTACACTTGGGACCATGATGGATACAGTAAGCATCATAATCCATCTTACTCCCTTAAAACTTTTTCAGGATCAAACTAATTACTTAACTGTATCCTCAGTAATGTGGCTTTGTATTTTATGCTGTGGAATTTTTATATACCACTTATTATAACATGCTACCATTTTACAGTGAAAAGGTCCATCAAAGTTACTATAAAAAAATCAAAATGCGTCTATGTAGTTCATCTAGAACACTGTCCTCACAGTGTTGTAAAATAGCTATCAATAACTACTATTGTCAAAATTATGGTTATTACAATTGGAGGGCTGAAGGAATTGGGAATAGCATTAATATATATAGCTGAGGTGAGAATTTGCAAATTGTTACTTCTTCTTTTACCAAGACTACTTGTGTTTTGGATGCATAGTTAGTGTTTTCAACTGAAGAACTGGCAGTGGGTTCTCTCTGTTGGCATTTTTTGCCCATACATATGCTCATCCTATGCCTAGAGATAGTGTTATTTTTACCTTCCAGTCACCGCACTGCTCTATTTTATAAGAGAAAACATTTCAAAATATGAACATTTGGGATTTAGTTTATTCATCTTAAAACACTCATCCTTTTAACTTGCATTCATTTCCCATGAAATATGAAGCTTGTAGACTTTGTGCTACTTAGGATTTGTAAGGCAATTATTAAAAGTCTTTGATATTTATAAAGGATCTCAAGCTTTCAGAGTGATTAATTATTGATTACCCAAATGAATCAACCTATCAGACTGTAATAAATTTTTAATATTTTTGAGTGAAGTGATGCATTTCTTGAAGAATTTTGAAGTTATATTGTTCTTTAGTATTTAAAGTGCCACATTACAGTTTGATACTTTCTAGTAAATAAAATTTTTGGTTCTTAATATTACATTTAATTTGTTATTTGGGATAAAAAATCATAGTATAGTCAATGGCTTTATAATGATAATTTAAACACTGATGGTTTAAATTTATATTTAATTCACTGGTATAGGATTTTGTATAGAGATACAAAATAATGTTTATTTTGATACATTAGTATAGAATTTAAATTTAAGATTACTCATATATATTTTATATATATTTATACTCTAATATGTGGTATTGTACCAATACAACTCAATTATATTGCAAAGTTTACTTCCAATATTTTGAAAGTGCTATTGCAGGCTGTTTAGGATAAATAAGTTATACAAATTAGTTGTTAGTTCATCAAATCATGGTCATATCAATTACTAGTCTATTTTTATCACAGCATATACATCCTAGGGGTAACAGATAGCTATGCTTCTATAGAAAGATAAGGTAAAATAGTTAGACAAGGTCTTGAAAAAACTCAGAGACATACAGAATATGGCATTTAAAGATGTTTTTATTATTTTAAAGATTCATTGACAATGAGACAGGTTAACTCTTGGCAACACCCAGCCTACTTCAAAGTGGATGATGAGCATCAAAGAACCTCCTTATGGAGATGGCATCAGATGAGGCAGACAAGATGCTGGGCAAAATGTTTTCACTTTTACCACAGACAGAATTCTGACTAAAAATGGGCAAGCTTGGATTCAGGCAGATTCAACTGCCAAACTCTGCCAAGACAAGGTAGGGAAGTCCTCAATAGTTCCTGCCTCACAAATTTGTCTGTCATACGTATTGAGCCAGCAGGCTGAAGATGATGCTCCGATGTTTTAGATAGTTATGTGTAGCTAACTGTCTCTGTCATCTTCTCATTTGGGAAGCTGTTAACCTGCACTCCCTGTATACTCAGGTAATTAATTTTATTCCTTCTCAATTTTCTGATTTGAGACCAGAAAGTTTAGATTTATGGTAAAGCATAGTTGTTTAGGGGTAAGATGTTTTTAGGTCTGGATAGATGTTTTAAGTTGATAATGATGAGAGATGTTAGATATTGATTTACATTCAGAATTTTAGGTACACCAAGATAGGAAAGATGTTTTCTTCAAAGCTGCGAAATACAAATAGCGAAAACACTATGAAAGTAACATTTATATAATTCCTGATTGTTTCACGGTTCTTCTTGCTGTGGGTAGTTTGTTGCATATATGTGTAATAATACAAATGTGTATGTAAAAAATAAAAAATTATATTTATAGTCAGTTATTCATATATTCATGTTTGGTTATCTGATGCTTTGTATGAACATACATAGGATGTCTGTTTCTCTGAAAACACTTAGGATAGTTATGATGTTTTGATTGTGTTTGTGCTTTATGTGCAATTACTCATCCTACATAAAATTGGTAGATGTCTATGAGCAAATTGTTCTTCAGTCAGAAAGATAACTTTTTATATCACAATAAAATCTGTTATATCAAAATCTGTAGTGAAACTAGAAAACATATCTGGTAATTTCTTTATTTAAAAGTCTTTAAGAACACAGTTTTGTTATCAGTACTATTTGTTTACTCTCTATCCTTTCAACAATGGAGGAGTATATTCTTTGTATGTACATGATGGATTCTGAGAATTTTACAGTAAGAAGGACAGTAATTTAAAAAGGAAAAGAGCGCATGAGTTTGGGCAGAAAAGGTGGGAGGAGGTCAAAGAAGAAATTAGAAATGAGCGTATGGTGGTAAATTTGATCAAACATTTTCACCTCAGATATTTGTATTAATGTTTTCCCCAATGCTTTCAACCCTCCTTTTTTTAATAACCATAATTTTGAAGGTGTTGGATATTGACAGATATTTCACATCATCATGAGTACAGTATTCCAGATGAAAAACATATGCAATTTGATTTTTTTTCATATATGAAATTCTCAAACTTAAAAAAAAAAAGATGACAAATGTGCACATTTTTAACTGTTGGAGGAATTTGAGTAGCGAGCCGTTCATGACAGCACCACCTAAAGGGTGGTGGGAGAAACTTCTATAAGGCAAAAAAAAAAAATCATATTTGGTGAAAGTGCTAACACACATACACACACCCACACCCACACCCACACACACACACACACACACACACACACACACACACACACACAATGAAGGACTGCCATGTTTCCTGTCTCCTAGAGCTCAATATATAAAAGGCTGTGACACTGAAAACAACTGGACTTAAAATGACACACAGTGAATATGTCTAAGTTCAAGTAAATGTATGTGGAGAATATAAGAGGTATTTGCAAAATGTAAAGGCAAGGAATAGAATAACTGAAAAGAAAGGAAGGGTTGCAAAAGGTTAGAGTGTGGAAAAGGTGCACAGTAACAAAGAAAAGATGAGATAAATGTTAAACATATTACATAATTAAGAAAATAATTAAGTGTAACATCGAGTGGGTAAGAAACAGAGGGGAGGACATCCTATTTGGACTCTAGGTGAGAGAAGTATGGGAAAATGGGAGAAATAGAAGACTCTAGAGGGTCCTAGAAACATACAAGAAGAACATTATGATGGGCAGATCTGGGCACAGGGGTTCTGCTCAAACTATGGCACCAGCCAAGGACAATACATGCAGTAAACTTCAAACCCCTACCCAGATCTAGCCAGTGGACAGGACATTCTCTACAGTTGAGTGGAGAGTGGGGTCTGACTTTTCACATGAACTCTGGTGCCCCGTATTTGACCATGTCCCTTGGATGGGGGGGCCTGGTGGCACTCAGAAGAAGGATAGCAGGCTGCCAAGAAGAGACTTGATACCCTATGAGCATATACAGGGAGAGGAGGTTCCCTTCAGTCACAGTCATAGGGGAAGGCAGTAAGAGGAAAATGGGAGGGAGGGAGGAATGGGAGGATACAGGGGATGGGCTAACAATTGAGATGTAATATAAACAAATTAATAAAATATATTAAAAAAAGACATATAACTGCAAAGAATAACAATTACAGGATGCCGGAGGTTAAGAGTACATGCAGCTCTTGCAGTGGGTCCCAGGTTTGATTCCCAGCATCCGTGTGGTGGCTCACTACTACCTATAACTCCACTTTCAGTGAATCTGATGACCTCTGATCTCTGTTGGTACCCGGCATGCATGCGGCTCACACACATACATGCAGGCAAAACACTCATACACGTAAAACAACAAAATAAATCTAAAAAAAATAACAAGAATAAGAAAAAAAGCATAGGAGAGTAAAACATTATTATAGGACATATGAATTATTTTAAAAGGTGTGAGAATGAAACTAGATTTTGCACAGTGTATTTCTCTTGGTACTGTTGTGTGTAACCTTTAGGATGCTTCCATTGTAGTGTAGGACTGTGAAAAATGGAACAAGTCTTTTCAGAGCCCTTAATAATCTTATAAGCACTGTGACTCTAACAGGAAGCAATATATCATCTGTTTCTCCCAAGTTTGTTGTACATAAAAAATTTTTCTTACTAGTGTCTCTAGAGATGGCACTACTGACAAAGGGGACATTTTAAGAGAGACATATCAAGAACTGCAAGAGAAATAAGAATTTAGACCAACTCTTTTTTTTTTTTTTCTGAAGGTTGTCACCTTGCAAACTTCTGACTGGAAGCCATTCTTAACTTTACATAGCATTCACTTCTTTGTAACTATTTTAGAAGCAAAAACGGTGTGACCTCTTAAATGTGTAATCTTCATATATGAATCTAGACAGAAAGACAGGTATGTATACACGCACATGTATGTCTGTGTGGACACAGGTACATATGACTAAATGGGCATGCATATGTATACATTCCACATCTTTTGTTTGTCTTAAATATTACTATTCTCATATCAAAAGCAAACAATATCCACTATCCTAAATTATTTGACAATTTTGATTTTGTTTACTAAAAATTTATTATCCAAAAAGTGGTAATGGAAACCCTTTCTGATGTAAAGTGAAAAATAAATAAAGAATAGGAAAAATGTAATAATGTGGGAAGAGCTATAGAAATGCTGTCCCAGTCTGCAAATGTTGTAGCATAGAAACTCTTCAGGGATCAATAACAACAGTGTTTATGCATGCCATATGGAAATATTTCTTCAGCAGCGTGCCTGCATTGCTACTTAAATGGAGAATAAATGTTATGTTAGCAATATTTTTATATAGCCTAGAATGTGTGGTTTTAAAATATTTTTCCTCTTCCCTGCATCTGGATGGTAAATAAAGGATAAAACTCAGCTACCAAAGTAGTTATTTATAAAATTTATGTAGCATGATTAAAAGTGGACCTTTTATAATATTATCTTGCAAAAATTCTCATTATTTTTCAAAAGTATTAAGGTTCAATGACTAGGTAACTGTGTCCTTTTATGGGTCACTGGTCTTTAATTAGCAGTCTGATACTGGGATTAACAATGAACTGTATACACCAAACTGCTAGTTAAAATGAGAAACTTCCGTATTTCTGGAAGCTTTCAAGCTGCTTTTGAATTGTGTTTTAAAGGCTACTGACAACCTACCATTTCTTTGTTACAATTATTTCTAGACAATAAGAATATAAATCCATTTGTTTTAACATTTTAAGCTTTTACATAACCGAGCACTGCATTTTATAAAGCAGAAATTTGAAATTATCAGTTTAAAAATGCAGAAAGTAGTGAAAAGAATACTACAACTGAAGATAATTTCAATTGCCGAGCTCAGCACGCTGCACAGTGGCCATCTTTGTGTGATATGGGTTCTAGAAGCCTGTCTAACCTTATAAATTATGCATAGTTTTACTGTTCAGCATAGGATCACACTATGTGTGTCATGTCACTGCTTTATGATGTATTTTCTCCTAGCTGTACTGGAGGGAGACATATGTCTTTAGGTTGCTAAGTGGCATCCACAGCTTGCTCCCTCGGCTCTGGCAGGCTTTGGAGTTGTCTGTTCCCAGGCTTTAAGCCTCTATTTCACTGGTTTCTCACAGTGGACCCCACTGTCTTGTGCATAGAGGAATGAGCAGACTAGGTCATTATGTAGTTCTCAAAGCATGGGGACCCTTTGTAGTCAGGACAGGAGGAAAAAAAAACCTCCTTGTAAATTCTAAGTAACATGTGTTTACCCAAATACCGAAGCTGTAATGCTCCGGCACTCAATACCCTTTTAGCCAACAGAATTGGAAACAAAATGGTCTATTACTAAAAAAAAAAAAAAACCAAAACAAATAAAAATCCTAATTAAACTACAGCATCACATACAAAGAAGCTCATGATGCTTAATGATTGAATTTAAAACATAAGTACTCATTCATTTACCAGTCTCAGACATTTTTAAGTCGTTTCAGTGAGAATCTTTCCAGATTTCATGATTTTATTCAGGTTTGTTATCTTGCTCACCAAATTCAATTCAAAATAAAATTTCAGCACTCTACTCTTACCATTTTCCTAAAGCATTCAATTTAGCTTCAGTAGAAAACTTTTTGAACTCACATTTTGTGGGTTTCCAAAGTACTTAATTAGATTGGGTAATTATTTTCTGTGAATGGGGATGGATAAATCTGAGGTTTTGGTTTTAGTTCTGAGAAAGAGTACAGTGGGTTCCACGGTGGGAACAGATTGGTGTGACTGTGTGGCCCACAGGCTGTGAATTTTCAGCAAGCAGAGGGTTTCATACAGTGCATTTCACAGTGCAAATAAAATTCCCACTTGATTTTCAGGATTTGTTAAGGCAACAATAGTTATATTTTACGTGTGTTACAATCATCTATGGATCCTTTTATAAAAATGAACCTGATGCTTTAGTTCAGCACCTACAAAATCAAAAGATTTCACATTAATCTACATGTAAATGAAAGCATTAATATACATTCAAGGTAAATCTTACATGCTCTTTGAGAACCCTAGGTTACTAATTCACTTGTGTAATATGGGTCAATTTATATAACTGTATTAATATATACTGTAGGATCTCTCCCCTCAGTGATCTTAATCGCCTTGAATAATTTTACATATTTATTTTACTAGGTCAAAGTGAAACTTTTACTTTAGTTTTTTTTTTTTTTGTTGTTGTTGTTGTTGTTGATTATTTAGGTGAAAGTGGAGCGAACATCCTTGCAACATGTTATATATTTCCACATTTATAACGTGTGGAAGCTTTCTACAGTACAAGGTTTCTATAAGACGTTTTTTACTCCGTCTTCCCACTCCCGTGTCTCAATGAGCAATACGCAGTAGGGGTCAGAAAGAGCCAAAGGTAGTGGGCATCTGACACAGAACAGTACTTGTGACAGAGGATGCTATGGACTCACAGTGGCTGTGGCTGCAGCTAAAATCTGAGGAAGGAAGGACAAGGACCTCACCATGTCCCACCAGTAGAAGGAGATGTCGGCAGCTGCTGGCTGCTGGTGGAAAGCCTGCTCTTACTCTAGTAGCTTTTATACCCACGTACACACAGGCAGCACTAAGTGACGTCAGTGTTTATTGAAAATGAGCATGTGAACTGGAAGGGGAAAGAGGTTTAGAGGATAAGGGAGTAATTAGAGGCGAGGGTTTGGAGGATGGATTTGACCGAAGCGCATTGTGCACGGGTATGAAATTCTCAAACGACAAAAAAGGGAACAACTTCAGTAAGTGTTCTAACGGAAAGGAAAAAGATGGTCAAATGCAGTGGATTCAACCTTCCTAATGCTGTGATCCTTTAATAAAGTTCCTCATGTGCTGATGACCACGCCCCCCTCCCCGACTCACAACCATAAAATTGTTTCATCGATACTTCAAAACTGTAATTTTGCTACTGTTATGAATCTTTACGTAAATATATGAGGTGCAGTATATCTTGTATGCAACCCTCAAAAGGGTCATAACCCACAGGTTGAGAACCTCTGTTCTAATGTGCTTCAGTAATATTTTAAAGTTTTTTTTTTCTCTCTAGCTCTTCTTCACAAGCTTCTGTCTACATGTTTTAGTCTTCTGTCAATTCCACTGAGGCATCAACTGTTCTAATTCATGATATGCATGATGAAAATTTGTTGCTTTTATATTTCGATTTTGTAATATTTCCTGACTGATTTTTTTTTTGTTTTCTTTTTTTCTTTTCTATTTAAATAGTTTATTCTGGTTACAAATTGATTGTTATCCCCTCACTTGTATCTTCTTTCACCCTTCCTTCACTCCTTCTTTCACCCTATTCCCCTTTCCTACGCCTCTGACAGAAGGGGACCTCCTCCCCCATCGTATGACCACAGCCTATCAGGTCTCATCCAGATAGACTGCTTCCCCTTCCTCTGAGTGCCACCAGGCCTCCCCACCAAGGGGAAGTGGTCAAATCAGGAGCACCAGAGTTCATGCACTGATTTATTTTTTAAATATTGTTTCTAATAGTTCTCTTTAAAGGCGATTCTCTGTGCATCCAAATATTTAGTCATGTATAAGGCAAATGGTGCTTACTTTGTCTTTTTTAAGTTTAATTATAAGGTTGTATAATTAAATATGATTTTCTCATTTGCATACTCCTTCCCTAAAGCTCCGTCTGTGCCCTTTCTCTTAGCCCCTCCCCAAATTCTTTTGTAAATCTACTGCTGAGTGCACCCAGTGCTGCTTGCTTTGCATTCATGTTTTCAGGGCTAACCACTTGGTTGGGTTCTCTAGTTATCTGGCTTATACCTAGGAAAGACTTATCCTCCCTCATTCCGCAGTTAGTTGACTGTAGCACTTTGTCTAGGGTTGGGGGCCCTGTGAGATTTTGAGCTTCCACATTAACATATCTATTGGCATTGTCCTTGTTCAGTTCTTGTTTAGGAAGCCAGATTATTGAGGTATCAGGGATGCGGCTTTCCTGAAAGTTGTAGGACACGTTACAATCTTCCCTCCCCCACTTCTGCCGTGTTCTCTCACCCTTTGGTTTGGGGATTGTGTTGCAGACATATTAGTTGGGGCTTAGTACCCTAAAATTTGTTTTTTTTTTCTTTGCGTTTTGTGGAGTTATTAATTTAGGTGGTAGTGGCTTCTTTTTTATTTTATATTATTTTTTTTATGAGACAGTAGTTCTCTGTGTAGCCTTGGCTGTCCTGGGAATTACTCTGTAGACCAGGATGACCTCAAACTCATGTACATTCACCTGCCTCTGCCTCCCAAATGCTGGAACTAAAGGTGTGTGCCACCACATCTAGCTCAAGGAGAACCTTCTGTGATAAGGAAGTTGTTATAGCTACACTGACCTGTGAGTGTAAGGTCAAGCATTTAGAATGCAGTTAGGAATTATACTGGTTTAGTAAGGTGTTAGTAATAGGTCCGCCTCTAAGATCTATTTTGTCTTTTTTGCTTTATAAGTTTTATTTCTTGATTTTTTTTTTCAAATAGCCTGAGTTGCAGAAGGATACTTTACTATTCCATAATATGAAATTGGTTCCCATAAGGGTCCTGTCTATTTCTCCCATCTCTCCTTTTGCCTATGGCACTTACCAGTCTAAGGAAATCAAGGCAGACTTTTTAGAGTGATGCCCTTTAATTCTTGATAAATCATCCCTGAAGTGTAGAAAGTTACACCGTCCCTCTCTTCGCTCCCAGGCACACTGCATTTGACAGATACTTTTCTCCATTTGCATTTTACATTTGCAACTTTTATTTAATGGATGAGCCCATAATCTTTGATTCTGTGTTTCGGTGGAGTATTCAGGTTGGATGTGAAGAGCAAAATGATTGCTTTTCTGCAGCTAATTCTTGCAACATGTCTCCTCCATCAGTTTTTCAAAAGCTGAAAAAATATGGCATGAGGATTTTAGTTTCTTTTCTTTCACTAAATTTCCATATCAAATATGCTGAGGTTTTTCCTGCATAACTCGGCCTTATCAATGTCACAAAAGGTTGCAGATGTTGGAAGGGTTGAAACCGGATAAGGACATACAGGAATTCATAATGCTGTTTGTCATGCCCGTTTACATATTTATATATTTCTAAAGTAAACAAACTTTAAACTTGAAACATACTGCCCAGAGTTTCATTTCAGACATTTTATTCTTAATTATTACTTTCACTGATTTGGATATTTTGTGACATTGCATGAACATGCATCTTATCTACCAAAGAGACCCCTAAATTTTCTCATTCTGCTCATTGCACATTTCTCCTGTCTGTCTGTCCTTCCTCTGACAAATTTAGGTTGCTACTCATACAATTTCCTAACACCATTGATAAAATCTGTTTTGGGTAATTTATGCCATTTTGTCTCTCCTTCTATGCTTACAGCAGTTTTCTTAGATCTTTAGTAGTTAGTAGTTTTAAAAATTATTTACTTATTCACTTTACATCCTGGTTGCAGCCCCCTCCCCTTCTTTCATTCCTCCATCTTGCACACTCTGACTCCCCATTCTTCCCTCTCATTCTCCTCAGAGAAGAAGGAGGTCCCCTATGGTTACCAACCTTCCCTGGCAATTCCATGTGAAACTAGGCGGATCCTCTTCTACTGAGGCCAGATTTAGGCAGTCCAGTTAAGGGACTAGGGGGCCTAGGACCAGCCCATGCACGCTCTTTGGTGGTTGGTTCAGTCTCAGTGAGCCCCCATGGGCCCAGGTTAGTTGACTCTCTAAGTCTTTTTTGTGGAGTTTTTGACCCCTCTGACTCCCTTAATTGTTCCTCCAACTCTTTGATAGGACTCCCCAAGCTCTGTCTAATGTTTGGCTTTGCGTCTCAGCATCTGTTTCAATCCCATGATGGGTGGAGCTTCTCAGAAGAGTAGGCTCCTGTCTACAAGCATAGCGGAGTAACATTAATAGTGTCAAGTGATTGGTTCATCTCCCACGGCATGGGTGGGGTCAGACTTCAGTTGGCCATTTCTGCAAACTTTACCCTATCTTTGTCCCTGAACATCTTGTAGGCAGGACAAATTTTGGATTGATGCTTTTGTGAGGGGGTTGGTGTCCTTATCCCTCCAGTGGAAGTCCTGTCTGGTTACAGCAGGTGGACACTTTGGGCTTCATATCCCATGCTTGTAAGTGTCTTAGCTAGAGTGTCCCCCGTAGACTTCCTGGAGCCTCCCCTATTCCAGATCTCTGGCAAGTCCCAGAGATTTGGTTTCTGACAATTACAAATAAAGCTTCTATGAACATAGTTGAGCAAGCGTCCTTGTGGTACGGTGGAACATTTTTTGAGATATACGCCTAAGAGTGGTAAAGCTGGGCCTTTAGATAGAGCGATTCCAATTATCTGAGGAACTGCCGGATTGATTTCCAAAGCAGTTGTACAAGTTTTCACTCCCACCAGCAATGGAGGGGTGCTCCTCTTCCTTCACAACCTCGCCAGCATGTTCTGTCACTTGAGTGTTTGATAATAGCCACCCTGACAGGTCTAAGGTGGAATCTCAGAGTCATTTGTTTTTATTTGCATTTCCCTTATGAGTAAGAATGTTGAATATTTCTTTAATTGTTTCTCAAGTCATTAGAGATTCCCCAATTTAGCTCTCTGCCTCACTTTTTAATTGGATTATTTGGTTTGTTGGTGACTATTTTCTTGTACTCTTTATATATTTTGAATATTAGTACTCTCTCAGATGTAGGGTTCGTGAAAATCTTTTCCCATTCTCTTGACTGCCATTTTGTTCTATGGATAGTATCCTTTGCCTTGCAGAAGCTTTTCAGTTTCATGAGGTCCCACTTGTTAATTGTTGATCTTAGTGCCTGAGCTGTTGGTGTTCCGTTCAGGAAGTTGTCTCTGTTGCTTCTGCATTCAAGGCTTTTCTCTACTTTCTCTTCTATTAGACTTAGTGTTTTGTTTTGTTTTTTTGTTTTGGGTTGTTGAGTTCTTTGATGCACTTGGACTTGAGGTTTGTGCATGTTGATAAATATGGATCTATTTGCATTCTTCTACATGCAGATACACATTTAAATCAGCACCATCTGTGGAAGATGATTTTTTTTTTTAATTTATTGAATGGTTTTGGTTTCTTTGTCAAAAATCAAGTATCTGTAGTTGTGTGGGTTTTTTTCCTGGATGTTCAATTGATTTCATTGATCAACCTGTCTGTTTCTATGCCAATATTGTATAATTTTTATTACTATTGCTCAGTAGTACAGCTTGAAACCAGGGATGGTAATACCCCTAGAAATTCTTTTATTACATAGGATTGTTTTAGCTACTCCGGATTTTTTTCCATATGAAGTTGAGGATTATTCTTTCAAAGTCTGTAAAGAATTCTGTTAATATTTTGAAGAGAATTGCATTGACTCTGTAGATGGCTTTTGGTAAGATGGCCATTTTTATTATGTTAATTCTACCAATCCATGAGCATGGGTGATCTTTCCATCTTCTGATATCTTCTTCAATTTCTTTACTCATAAACTTGAAGTTCTTGCATTACAGGTCTTTTATGTACTTAGTCAGAGTTAAACACCAAGATAGTTTATATTCTTTGTGGCTATTGTTAAAGATGTTGTTTCCTTAATTTTGTTTTCAGCCCAATTCATCATTTTTATATGAAGGGCTACTGATGCTTTTGAATAAAGTTTATGCCCAGCCATTTTGCTGAAGTGTTTTATCAACTGTAGGAGTTCTCTGGTAGATATTTGGGGGTCACTTATGCATACTATCATGTCATCTGTAAATAGCAATACTTTGACTTCTTCCTTTTCATTTTGAATATCTTTGATCTCCTTTAATTGTCTTATTGTTCTAGCTAGGACCTTAAGTACTATATTGAAGAGATATGGAGAGTGTGGGAAGCCTTCTCTTGTCCCTTATTTTAGTGGAATTGCTTTAAGTTTCTCTCTGTTTTATTTGATGTTGGCTATAGACTTGCTGTATATTGTCTTTACTGTTCTTAGGTATGTTCCTTGTATTCCTGATCTTTTTTTAAGACTTTTAACATAAAGGGGTGTTGGGTTTTGCCAAAGGTATTTTTCAGCATTTAATGAAATAGATGGTCATGGTCCAGAGGCTGGAACTCAGGGAATGGTTCATAGCTTTCCTGTGATGCTGTGTCCCAGTTGGTCCCCCAGGTAGGGGTTGGAGTAGTAGTGGGGTCTAACCTGAATGATACCGTGGTCTGGTCTGGCAGGTCTCCTTGGGAGGATGGGTAGGGCCATGGGTTGGAAGTTGGATGATGGATGGACCCAGAGCTTAGGAGCCCCCATCAAGAAGGCAGGTATCACTGTGGGCCTGAGGCTGGAGCAGTGTGCCCTTTGGGCCCCTGCAGTAGAGCTGTCAGCTAGAGGATGGATGATCCTGTGGCCCAAGAGTCCTCCTAATCTAGACCTAGTCCTGCAGGTCTCCTTGTGAGGGCCAGGAGGGCCATGGGCCAGATGTTGGTTCAATTAATGGTTTTAATATTAATCAAAGTAAATATTCTACCTTATAAAATATTATATTTCTTGAACTAATCTAGGCTTAGAAAGATTATGTGTATGTCACAAATATACACACTGACTGACTTTTTATTTTATTTATTTATTTTTTTTTAAATCTAAAATCTTTAAAATATATACTTCAAGAAACCTTTCAAATATATAGATCTGGGCAGAATAATCCCTTTACATTCATTATTTACTGCATCTTAATTTTGTTGTTTCTTCATTCTAGTCTTTTTATTTATAAATTTATGCTTTCTACCTCTGTTCAGACTTCTCAGCTAAACATTCTGTTGGTACCATATAATTTCCCAAACTGGAAAAATTAAACTGTAATTTCCATACAGGTAACTTTTAAATTAATACAGGAAGTCATATATTTTCCTCTGAGCGTGGGCACTGTGTTTATTCCACAGGGCGTGATGTGTGCCTTTCTGTGTCTGTTCGTCTGTCTGTCTGTCTTTCTCACTCTTTCCTTCATAGTGTTTTTAAGAATTGTGTATCTTGGGTTTTGACTTCCTGTGTCTTAGAGTTGTTAAGAAAGTTGTTAGGAAATGATTTTCAGAGCCAAGCATGAGAGCACTTAGGATACAGAGGCAGGCAGATCTCTGAGTTCGGGGCCAATCTAATCCACAGCCAGAATTATATAGTGAGGTTTTTATCTGTACCAGTTTTCTCTGAAATTTATCAGTTTTTCCTGGGACAATCATCTAGAGTTATCTTTTATGAATGGTCCAAGACACTGTATTGTAAAAGAATATATTATCTATACATATAACAAATATATATATATATATATATATATATACACTGAAAATCAGTACTAAGGTTGAAATATTCATGTAGCTGTATTAATTCTATTGCTACATAACAAATTAACATAAATTTAGTATTATAAAATGACAATTATTTGATATTTCATTGGGGTTACTTTTCTTTAATTATTTAGATAAAATATAATAAAATAAGTCAAGAACTATCATATCTAGGCTGGATAAATCAAGCCAACAATAACAACAACAACAACAACAAACAACAAAAAGAGCACCAAGCATAGGCATAAGAATCAGGGAGGCCCACTCTTTCACACACCAAGGAGTCCCATAAAAAGCTAAAAGCTATAATATATACATAGAGGACTTGGTGCACATCTGTGTTGGTCCTGTGCTTAGTGCTTCAGTCTGTGAGTTCATAGGAACCTTGTTCAGTTGATTCAGAGGCTTTTATCCTCATGGTGTCCGCTAGCCCCTCTGTTTCTTACGCTTTTTCTGCTACCTCTTTTACAGGGGTCCCTGGGTCCTGAGGGAAGGGATTTGACCGAGACATCCCATTTAGAGCTGTGTGTTTTAAGGGCTCTCCCTCTGGGTAGTGACTGGCTGTGGGTTTCTTCATCTGTTCATATCTGTTGCAGGAGGAAACTTCTTAGATGATCACTGAATAAGGCACCGATCAATAGGTATAGCAGTATATCATTAGGGATCATTTTTTTTTTTAAACTTTACTTTTTAGACCAGTACTGTTAGGCTTTATTCTATGTTTCTGGGGTATCTAGTCTCTGGACCTAGGTCACCCAAGCTGTGTCAGGTATGGTGGGTTCTGTCTTGTGGAGTGGGCCATAAGTCAAATCTGACTGTGCTTGGTTACCCCCACAACTTTGTGCTATTATTGCTCTAGTGAATCTTTTAGGGAGGACAGATTGTAGATCAAAGGTTTTGTGGTTGGATTGAAGTCTACATTTTCCCTTTGGTAGCCTTCAGAGTATCTTCCCCCACAAAGGACACTAGAATGTAGGGGTGAAGGCTCCACATAGGCACTGGCTTGACTTCTCCATGTTCAACCAGTTGTTTGGTTGGTTCTGTTCAACAAGGCCCTGATGTCCGTTTGCAAAAAACAATGGATTGTCTTACCAGCCTGGATTGTTTGGGGTTTGGCCAACAATTCAGATGGATGCCATGCAGCTCTAGTACTATAAGCTTCTTTGGTGACTAGAGATGACAAGTTAGGACTTCATCTCCCCCATTACTAGGAGAGCTCATTAGAATTATCTTTATACATTTTAGGACTTTTCCACTGCACTAGGCTTGCATATCTCTCAATGTCCCTCAGTACCAGCTGTCTCTCCTCACGTTTCCTCCTTAAGTCCTATCTCTCCTCCCCTTCCCCACCTGATGATTCCATTCATGTCCTTACTTGACCCTAGTCCATACGTAAAATCTATATTTCCACTCCTAGGAAGACCAAGTGTCCCTTCCCCCAAGTCCTTTCCTTTGTGTCTAACCTCTCTACGACTACGTATTGTATGTTGGTTATTATTTATTTAATGGCTAATATCTACATGTAAGTGAATAAACACCACATTTATTTTTCTGGGTCTGGATTGACTTACTACACATGACTTTTTTCTAGTTCCATCCATTTGCCTGAACGCTTCATGATGTCATTTTTTTTAACATTTTTTTAACAGCGGAGTAATAATATTCCACTGTGCAAATATACCACGTTTTCTTTATCTATTCTTCTGTTGAAGGACGTCTGGATGGTTTTCAGTTTCTGAATATTATGGATAAAGCAGCAATAAACATGATTAAGAAAATTGTCCTTGTAGTAGAATGAAGTGTCCTTTGAGTATATGCCCGACAGTAGTATAGCTGAACTTTGAGGTAGGTTGGTTCCCAACTTTCAGAGGAATTGTTGTATTTATTTCTATGGTGGGTATACAGGTTTGCACTCCCTCTGCCAATGGAGGACTATTCCCCTTACACCACATCCTTACCTCCATGAGCTGTCACTTGTGTTATTGATCTTAGCCTTTCTGACAGGTAGAAGATAGAATCTCAAAGGAGTTTTGACTTGCATTTCCCTGATGGCTAAGCTTTGGAGGATGTTTTTGTGCACCATGTATACAAATGCTGATTTCTGTACCCAGGGATCTGGCTATAAGTCAGATGTTGACATTGTCATTTTTATGAAACATCTCCTTAGTGTTGTGTAAAAATCATTCTCTATCACCTTCAGTTTTTCATTTGAGCCTAGACTTTAACGGCTGATCCATCTCTCCAGTGCTCTCCGTCAACATCTACTTTGTTAATAAAGAGCTGATCAGCTAATAGCTGTGCAGGAGAGGATAAGGTGGGATTTCCAGGGCCCAGAGAGAAAGGGCAAGGGTCTCAGGTGGGGACCATAAATTGGCATCAGGACATGGATGAAGAAACAGGTACCAGAATGAAAGTAAGATGGTAGGTAATGGGCCAGGTGGTCGGTCGTAGGCCAGGCCAATATTCTTGCATTAGAATAGTTGAGTATTTGGTGAACTATTATGCCTAAGCTTATATAATAGGTCTCTGTGTCATTATTCAGAGCCAGGGAAAACTTAGAAAAACTCTACTGTTACAGCTAGGGTTGGTGAACATTTAACTGTTCCTCAGTCATTTGAGTTTTCTTTATTGAGACTTCTCTCTTAAGACTTATACATCATTTTAAATTGGACTATTTGGTTTGTAGATGTCTAGTTTAAGCTCTTTATAGAATTCTGATGTTAGCTCTCTGTCAGATATAGAGTTGGTAAAACCCCTTTTCCGTTCTCTAGGCTGCTTCTTAGTCTGAATGACGGTGTCCTTTCCCACACAGAAGCTTCTCAATTTCCTGAGGTCCCACTTATTAATTGTTGATCTTAGTGCCTCAGTTTTCAGTGTTCTATTCATGACATCTTCTGTACCAATGAGTTCAAGGCTGTTCAGCACTTTTTTTTTCTGCTATCAGTGTCAGTGCATCTAGTTTTACGTTGTGGTCTCTGATCCATTTGTACTTGAGTTTGAGACAAGGTGATAAGTATGGGTCTTTGTGTATTCTTCTACAGGCAGGCATCCATTGTGACCAGCAGCACCATTTGTTGAAGATGCTGTCTTTTTTCCAGTGTGTATTTCTGGCTTCTTACCAAAAATCAGGTGTCCATGGATGTGTAGATTTATACCTGGTTCTTCAATTTGATTCCATTGATCCATGGGTCTGTATTGATTCCAATGCCGTGAGGATTTTATTAGTACGGCTCTGTGTCACAACATGAAATTGAGAACTGTTAGACTTCCAGCAGTTCTTTTATAATTCAGGATTGTTTTAGCTATCCTGATTTGTTTGTTTTTTTGCTTTTCCATATGAAGTTGAGAATTCTCTCTTCTTGGTTTGTAATAAATTGTCTTAGATATGGAGAGAGTGCATGACCTTGTCTTCTTCCTAATTTTAGTGAAATTACTTTTGAGTTTCTTTGCATTTAATTTGATGTTGATTATAGGCTTACTGTAAACTGCCTTTGTTATGTTTAGCTATGTGTTCTCTGCTAACCAGGGTATCTATATTTCTCTAAGGCACAGGAATTGTCATTAAAAAAAGAGACAAATATTGTAAGGAAGGAGTGTTATGAATTCCTATCTCTGGATATATCATGCCCATTGCAGTCATGAGCAAGTAGCATTAATTCCTATCAGCCAAAGACATGCATACAAGACAAAACAAAACATGGAAGTAAGATGGGATTATTTTGGAGGAAGTGTTAGCAGCATTGGCAGGGAAGTAAGATAGTAATGGGGAGATAATTGATTGCCATACATTGTATACATGTATTAAATTGTTGTAAAATGATCTAAATTTAAGGTGGTGTTGTTTTACAATACTATGCATAGGCTACACTAAAAATATTGGGTTGTGCAAATGTGCAAAATGTATTTTATGTAAAATATTAAACAAGTATAATTTTATTTTGAAAATGCTTTCTTGGATATTTTTATTTACTCACCTTTCTTGACTAAGTTTGGGACCATTCTGTTAACTTCAAAGGCAACCCCTGTGGTGTATGACTTAAACAGTACTAAAGCTCCTTAGATGTCTAGGTCAGTGTTGTCCTCACAGTGTGCCTCTGTCACTTCTGCTCAGATTCCGTTGGCTCTTATATCACCCCATATAGACTGGAAGAGTGTACTTTTTTCATAGGGAACTATCACAGGAAATTAAATGGATTATGGAACAATTATATAATTAATGTTAAATTATAAATGTTTGATCTTATATTCTTCTCTTTTGGTCTGTTTTATTCAGTATTGTTGTAAGCCTAGGGGGGTTAATTTGAGGTGTTGAATACGCTCAAAGTCCAATTAGCTACCTACTAAAACCAGGATCTAATATATATCCTAGATTGTGTAATTTACATATCCTATATGGTTTCACAGCGAAATTACCTAAAAAAAAACGAACTCCTGAACCCTAACCAAAGTGATTAATGATAGTATGGAGGCTCAGGTGTGAAGCAGATACAACATTTATTTAAATGTAATTATACTTGAGTCTGAGTTTTTCTATCGTTTTGACCTTTGCCTCACCACGTTATAGATCTTCCTCATTCCTCAATAAAAGTAACAGAACACTCTAGGGGTTTTCCATTTGCTCCAAAACATACTCGCTTGACTTGTCTTCAGAATTGTTCTAGGCTTGTTCCCATTTCTGAAAACAAAGCAAAGAACTTGATTCACAGAAAACTCCACTTCCTGTGATGGATTGCATCGTTAACAAGCACATGTGAACAACTGTTTCCCAGGATGCCCTTTTTTGAGTTCATCAAATTAATGTTGGTCAAAAGCAGATATATGTGATAATAAGGAAGCTAAGGTATACCTACAGACACTATGTTTTGAAGGAAAATGTGGACTAGAGTTTATGAGAGATGCATGTGGTGATCCAGCCAAGGCCCTTCGTACATCTTTGTCAGTGTGTAGAATCTCCTCAACTGTTCACTCTCTTAAGCCATAGCTTCTAGACCTACAGTGCCATGCAAAATCACCAATCACAATGGTAGTCATCGCAGGGAGACAGGGACTTTGAATGCCTCCTTCCCACTGCTTTTATTATTATTATATTATTATTTATTATCATTATTATTATTATAATATAAGCAATTTGTGATTGTATTATAATTGCATCATTTCTCCCATTTCTTTCCTCACTCTAAATCCTCCATATAATGCTTATTCTTCTTCAAATTCATGACATCATGTTCTCTAGTTGTTTTAAACACACACAGACACACACACACACACACACACACACACACCCCTAAATAAACAAACGCAATTTACTCAATCTCTATAATATGCACTTTGCTAGTGTTAAGATTAGGATTGAGCTAGACTTCTTTCCCATCTAACAGTACCAGAATGAGTTACGGAAAGTCTTACATCCTTCAGCTGATGTCTTTGTGCTTTACTTCTCTTCACTCAGCTCAGGTAAGCAAGCGCTCTACGAATTATGCCACTAGTATCTGCTTTGTTTTTATTCAACTTTTACCTTTCAGAACTTGGTGTAAGTTAATTCTAATTGTAAATAGTGGGTAGGTTTTTCCTTTCTGATTACTAAAGTGAAGGTTCCTGATAAATAGCCAGGACTGATGTTGACATCACCAATGTGATGGGACCTGAGATAATATGAATTTTATTATTATTAGTGATAAAATCTGAGGAAGATGGAAATATATTTTCATGCTTGTGGACTCCTTGAGGCTGCCTTCTATATATTTGGATAAATGGAATTTCAAATTAGTGACAGTATTGAAAAAAAACTATATCCAGCATTTATAACTATGCTCTCAAGCAATGTTAGACCTTATTTACAAGATTTGTTTTTATTTTGTGTTTACAATGCTGTGTCATTCAGAAAAGAAAATCTTCCATGCTTTGGAAGTAAATATACATCAAGCATTCAAAACTCAAGAACCTGAGGTGGGAGGGCCACATCCCTACAGTGAGAAAATGTCACTTGAAAAGTAAGATCCTACTACGTAACTGAGTGGTCACAAAAAGCTGTGATCAGTAATATCAAATGTCCCTGAGATGCGCATTCTTTTCTGTTGTTCTGTTGCTGCAAAACCATTTCTAGGAAACAATTCATTGACTTAAAGAAAAATTTGAGGAGTGTGATGACAAACAGACGGACTTACTGATGTCTCCAGAACATTGCTTTCCTTATACAATTCATGTCCTACTTGACTGAAATGTGGACATCAACAGGCATTATGTTTGCCATGAACGTGGCGTTTCAAATGATTACTGTTCATTTAATGAAAACAAGAGGTTAATAGTGAGAAAAAAGAATGAGTTGATCTTTGCATCTAAAACATGTCCACTTTGTGAACCATGTCCCTTTGTGCTTTCTTCTGGGAAAAAAATGGCTTAGGCACATTTAATTTCTTATAAAATATTAAACCAGAACTATATAAAGTTGGTATGCTAGTCGTATAAAAGGCAAAACCCTGGTGAAATAAAACACCAGTATGTACTGTTACTATAAAGTATAGTAAAACATGTAAGATTTCCATCACTAAGTTTTTGTTTCATATGGAGTCATCATTAACTCATGTTCTGTGTCTCCTGTGTTTGAGGAAAAGTACATAAACAAGAGGAGTCGTCATTCACCAGTGCTCTGCCGCCATGCTCCAAGTGAAATGAAATCAAAGGGAGCACATTACAAATTTGATTCAAAGGAAATTTCAGATACTACAGCCATTATACGCATATTTCTTAAATAAAAAATGAGTTGTCTGCAAGCTGTCTTGACATGGCCTGCAAAGGCTCACTACATAAAGCACCATTTCAGTAGTTTTAGTCAGGAGAGCTCCTGAGATAAACAAAGCTCAAATCAAACTGCTCCCTTCCTGCCTTTTTAAGCTCAACTTCATCTTGACATAAAAAATAAAATAAGAAAGAAGGAAAGCAAAACAAAAGAAAAAAATGCTCTTTTACTCTGTAAGAAAAGCCCAGACTAACTCTGTCTATGGTGCCTTTTGATTTCCAAGTGGGTTGAAAACAAAGACCAAAACCCTCATGAAATAATGCATAGATTGTATGCAAATGATACATGATTAAAGATATATTAGGAGTCTAAAAAAACTAATCAATTTTCTTTTGTATATGAACTCCTGTTAATTACAATTCAGATGCAGAAAATATTTTAAAGTAATTGTAGGTGTTAAGAGCTAATTACCTGGGGTGTGTACCTCATAAATACGCTCAATTACTATACTCTTGTAGAGAAAATTTAATCCAGCAATATGGCTGCTCTGGCAAGGAATCATATCCAAAGACCTTCTAGGTCTATGTGATCCAGCTGGAATGCAGATATGCCCTTAAGGTACCTAGTGCTTCATTGTGTCTCTTCTTCCATGCCTAGCCAGTTTTGTTATTTATTTAAAAGACAAGTTAGGTCCATTTGAAAAAATAAGTATCAGTTGGAATACACACACACTCACAGAGTGATCATATATAACACATTATATAATGTATATTGTGTATTATATATTTGATATGTATATCAGGTTTTTTTTTTAGCTTTTTTTTTTTTTAAGTTTTTTGAGACAAGGTTTCTCTGGGTAGCTTTGGCTGTCCTAGACTTGCTTTGTAGACCAGGCTGGCCTCGAACTCACAGTGATCTGCCTGTCTCTGCCTCCAGAGTGCTGGGATTAAAGGCGTGTGCCACCATGCCCAGCTGTATATCAGTTTTAAATGTTGTTTTAACATTTATTTTGTACTCCTTGTCTTTTAAAACAGAGAAACAATGAGGCTTTTTGAGATTGTTTCTCCCAAGGAGTGTCAGAAGCTACATCCATGTAATTTCACCAATACAACTGCCTAAACCAGTAGGTTGTTCTCATCCTATACATCGTGACCTTTCCGTGGGTCAAATGACCCTTTCACATGGGTCGCATATCAGATGTCATGCATATCAGCTATTTACATTACAATTCATAACAGAATCAAAATTATGGCTATGAAGTAGCAAAAAAATAACTTAATGGTTGGGGGTCAGTCACTACAACATGAGGAACTGTATTAAAAGGTTGTAGCATTAGGAAGATTGAGAAGCACTGGCCTAAATTGAACTGAACAAGGATGACAGCAATAATAAACATGCTAAAGTAGACTAGGGAAGGCCCATGAGGCTTCAGCTATACACCAGGAGGTACAAATAAGCAAGAATGCTGAGAGTGGGAGATAGAGTCTTCACCAGAGAAGAGTACACCAGTTGGTTACCCAACATGAGGAAACTTTTTAAATGTTAAACTCATTCACTAAATTCTGCATCAATTTTAAGGCCCACCATGGCTCCTATATAAAAGAGAATGCTTCATCACGTACATCTTCAGGAAACGCCTTAGCAGAGCTTAAGCATGGTTACAGTGTTGTGTTTTCATTCTGGAGCTTAGAGGCAGATTGTCTGTTGGCAAAAGGAAAAGACCCGGCCTGTGCTTCCATAGTTTATGATGAATTTGTACTAACTTGTTTTACATTTCCCAACTCACATTTGGTCATCTTTTGGATGACTAGTGATTTTTAAAAAGAGAACATTGTTGCCGAGTTGAGTTGATAAACACCGCTTTCTCCAATCACTCTAGGCAATTAATATGTATGTTATCCTATAACAAGGCTACAAGAATATTATAAAAAGCTATAAGAATTTCATGAAAGGTAAACATATTTAACTCAATCTGATATGTCCTTTATGCTTTTTATACCATCTATTAACATAATATAACATCTTGTTTATGATTAAAGTAGAGAAGTATACCTACTCAGATGCTGAAAACATTCACTGTGTACCTAGAGATAAATTTTAAATAGACGAAAACCCAGAGAAATGTGAAATATACTTTTATCTCATTGATTGTTTAAAATGTATAATATGCCATTTACCAAACTTTTCCATGTTTTGATTAAGTACTTCTTTTTGTGGGCAGTAAGTGTGGGTTGCAGAGATGTCTATGTGGGTTGGAATTTTTGCTGCACAAGTACAAGGACCGGAGTTCAGGTGCCTAATACTCACATCAAACCTGAGTATCATGGTAGACACCTGTAACCCAGCGTTAGAGCGTCAGGGACAGGAAGATCCCTGTGATTGGTCAGTTCATTTGGCCAAAACAGTAAGCTCCACGTTCTGTGTTATGTTGGTTCAAAAAATACAGTTTAAAATGGAGGAAGGCACCATATGTCAACCTCTGGCCTGTATGTGAACATGCAGAGCCAAGCGCACTGCACACACATGCACATACATAAATGTATATATTTAAAAAACATATCTACTGCTATCTTTTTAAAACTAATTGGGAGCTAACAAAGACCTACCCACAGAGAGAATGGCAAATGGGCTAGTAGCTCTTAGCACAGCCTCAATGTAGTGCAATTGCTTGCACTGAAATTATATACAGTATCCTAGTCTATGGAGTATTTATAGAGCTCACCCTATGCTAACAGTTAACCTAAATTAAATCTAGATCACAGAAAGCTTTATAGGCTGTTGGCAAAACTGGAGTTATTAATCTTTCTCTAAATGAGAACTCAGGATGATTGAAAGCGAACTGAGCTAACGGGTCTCCAACTCTTCAGTAGCTGGTGAAAACAGAAGAAAGGCTGTAGTGACTTTCATTTGTAGCTCAGTAGCTCTGCCAAATGTGTATTATATTGGGAAAATGACATTCTATTAAATGCTTTAGCTTCCTTTTGGGGTCTGTGAGAGTGCTAATTTACTTTCATTTTATGCCAAAAAACCATTGCTCTGAGCTTGACTTAAGCAGTGATAAGTTGTCCCTATGTACTTGTACCCACTGGAAATCTCCTCAGTTTTCCTTTTATTATTCTTCCAAGAATATTTAAAGACACTATATATTTTAATTGAATGATGCAACTATAGCAACTAACCACTCGTTGGTGTTTCCCCAAATTACAATTTTCTAGGCTTTACTTATTTTTTAAAGTCAGAAGAGCTGGGTAGAGTTGTGCTTCTGATGACATCTTCTCCAATTTGCCAGG
Source organism: Acomys minous (assembly GCF_964271855.1). NCBI lineage: Eukaryota > Metazoa > Chordata > Mammalia > Rodentia > Muridae > Acomys > Acomys minous. Next base: position 102,960,420 of record NC_140490.1, read on the forward strand.
TTTCGAACCCTCATCTGTGTCATGATTTACTCTAGATGGCTATTTTCTACTGAAGTAGTCTGGGCTCATGATTAATCCCAGGCGCTTGAAAGTCGAAACCATATTTTCCTTTCATGCTCTCGAATGTGTTCTCAGGGCATACAAGAGACCAGAAAATAAAAATTTACTGTTCTTCAGGCTTTCTTTTCACCCTTATTTACTCATTTTCTCTTTTCTTTCAACCAACTTTATTAAAAAATAAGCATTGGAATATTGAAGGCTTGGGAGAAATTTATAGTATGATTAAAAAGAGGTGTATGATGGATGTGTCTGGTGTGTAAGAGCAGGGTTGGCATAGAAGGAAGGGGATTTTTTCTCCAGTTATAAACATGCTTCTAGAAGTTTTTATGGCATTTGAAAAAAAACGTCTGATTGAGGTTGGCAGGTAAGAAAAGAGAAACCAGTAAGACAGCAAACGCTAAGAAAAATATCCCTGTCTAAAATTTATGAACCCTCCTTCCCAATATTAATAGGGATAAATTGGATGCAAGAAGCAAGTATTCACAAACTGAGAGAGAATGCATGGGATGATGATAAATTTTACTGGGTGGAATGGAGATACATAAAATACCTTAGACATCTGAATTTGGAGTGTGGTTGAAAGCTGGTGGTGTTGAGGCTTATGAAACAGTTTCAATACGTGAGAGTGTTTCAGCATATGAGATTAAGGGGACTCACATGTGTCACCAGTGAAAGGGAAAGCCTAGGAAGGGTCTGTAAATGCAATGCAAGCATGCTCTATCATCTTTGTAAAGCCTTTAGTCAATGTATTTACCCTAAAATAAAGTGAGACTAATGGTGAAATATTCCCTACATGTAACAAATCACTTTGACTTTTAAAATATCCACAGATTACTTGAAGCTTCCAAGAAGTAGAGCGGGGCAGTGTTGCAGCAAGGTGCAGATGCTCCCAAACCAGAGAGACAGACTTCCAAGAACCAATAAGCTATTCCAAACAAATTATGATTGTGTTGGAAAGATACACTCAGAGGAAAGTGCCAAAGGCACACTTGGAGTTTAAGGGCTGAAAATCTGAGCCAAGGACTCAGGAACGTGTGAGCTCTGAGCCAACACACACAGCAGATGGGAACCATAAGGCAGCTCAGAGCATCAGATATTTTCATGAAGGAGAGCTAGATTCCTAGATATCAGCAACATTTTATTTCCTCTAATCCTGTTTCATCTGCTTTGTTAGTCATAACCAAGGGGAGAGAAAAGGTGGTCACAACGTTCAGCTTTCTGTAGGCAGTAGTAGCTAAGTGACTGGCTCTAAATATGGCCTTAGAAACTAAACATGCATGTCAGTAAGCACAGGCAAACCACTGCTAACTGCTACATCCATGAAGGAATCGGAGCATTGCAGCTAGGGAAGGTTTACTAGTCACATCTCTGAATAGAGGGAAGGGAGGAGTTGTTTTTTTTTTTTTTCCTTAAATGAAAGTGCCCAGAACTAGAGGTGGACATTTCAGAAGGTCACTTATTTGGGGACAGAGCAAAGAGATGGGGCAGGAGGCTTACTTTGGAGGACAGCTGGTGAGGAAAATGATGAAAAAGAAAGTTGAACATCCTACAAAATGTATCTGGGGAGATGACTCGACTTGGAGAGTGATGCCCTGCAAGTATAAGGATCCAATTTTGGATCCCCAGAACTCATGTAAAAAGGCCGGCAGTGCAATTTGTACCTGTACTTTCAGACTCAGGAGGCAGCATCGGTAGACTTCACAAGGTTTTCTGGCCAGCCTATCTATCTGAATTAGTGAGTTCCAGGGTCAGTGACAGATACTGTTTCAAAAATAGAAGGTGAAATACAGAGGAAGGCACTGGACATCAAAATCTGGTGTCTACATGCACACACACTCATTTACACAGGTACATACATACAAAACACACACACATGGTCATCTATCAATAATCTATCCGTCTATCTGTCTGTCTATCTATCTATCTATCTATCTATCTATCTATCTATCTATCTATGCACCTGTCTATCCACGTATGCATGCATACAAGCACAAAAGATCCTACAGCAATAAAGAAAAAAAAACCTCTTGGAAATATCAACCATTCCAACCTCATGTTCTACCCACAAAATATGTATCTCCCTCCATTACAGAAAACTTACTTCATACTTTATATATTACTGTTAACACCGCAAAGTGACTTTAAGCAAACAAAACTTCCAACACAGGGAAATAACAAAAGAACCTAACTGAATAGTACAAAAACTTGAATAGAAAAGTCAGATCAAGTTATTACAACAAGAAGAGGAGACTTTAAAATGGAAGCCAATAATGAAATATAAGAAAAAGTAGTTATTGCCAGGCTGCAAGAGCTTAATGGATAGATTTAAGCATGTTTTTACAGATTAAAAGAACCACTTTATGCATATAAAAATCTTGACATAGAAAAGGACTATAGAGTAGGGAACAAAACATGAATTTAGAGCTTATTCATTTGGGAAAGCAGTAGAATATAAATGACAAACAACCTTATTAATAAAAATGAAGTACAAATAGTCCCAGAATAATTTATGAAAAACTCAAGGAAAATTCATATGATTAAAAATTCGAAGAATTTCAATGTGGTAATAAAATAGGAAACTTAAAAATAAAAGTGAAGTACAAAATGCACTTAAGAAGACAAACGATTGATGTGTTCATAGTTAGACTGCCTGAAGAATAGGCAATAGAAAAATATCAAAAATTAAAATATTTGAATTTAATATTAAAAGAGCTTAATATATTTGGAACACTAAATTAAAAGTAGCATAAGAACTAGGCATGAGGCTGAGAGCCAGCAAATTTCAGGTCATCCTGACTTAATAGTGAAGGTATAACTCAAAACACTTAAAACAAGGGAGGCAGGGACATCTCTGAGGCCTATTCTGTTAGGGGACAGTCTAATATATTTTGATGCTAATTACTGCTTGCTGTCTTTATAACCCACATTTTGATTAATAAAACGCCATCCCACCTGGGCAGGGCAAAGGAGATAGGTGGGGCTTGGAGAGAGAAATCCTGGGAAGGAAAAAAGGAAAAAGACTCTGAGGAGAGAGGAGAGAGAGGAAGGCCGCCATGGGTTAGATGAAGGAGAAACATGTGACGGGCATGGATGGAGATTCATCCCTGATAGAACCTTGGCAAGTATTTGGGATTATGGGTGGGAGATAGCTTGATAAAAGTTATAGAAGGAGATAGCATGGAAATTAGTTTAGAGGATTAATGTCTGCCCTGCCCCAGGTTAACTAAGGCTATTTTAAAATATAACAAGTGTCAATGTCTTAATTGATAGCTAGCCTGTCATACTGATAATATAAATAATTTTAAAACAACACTATTCTCACAGGCATATCACGCTTTTATTATCCCATTCTTTTGGAGCATCATGCCACCAAAACAAAACAAAAATGTAAAACAAAACCAAACCCCAGATGAAGTAAAACTGGAAACAAACAATTTTGCAAGACGGAAAAAAAAACATGAGCCTCAAACAAAGATACACTACATTAAAATACTTTGCAGTTAGTGATAGCCTCAAATACAAAATTCAATCCCCACACATCAACAGCAACATAGAACCCACAGTATGCTTTGTAGTACTGTGTTACAGAATTGAATAACATAAATAGTCTAAGGTTACTTATAAAAAAAAAGAGTTTCTAGTTATTTTATTGTGAGAACATTCAAGTCAATCTTGACTAGAACAATCATTGAGCATTAAAGACTGAAAGATCACATTAAAAGTGTTGTCAGGCAAATACAAAGCAAAAGAAAGAAACAATTTAATTTTGGTTATGGAAAGATAATTTTCAGAGCAAAAATTTTAAAATGATGACCAAGAATGTTATTGAATAATATTGAGGGACAAAATTCATAGTTAAGATACTTTGTTAATGAACACACAGCGGATATAACATTCACCTTAAAATATGCATAGGATGCCTGTGTGTGTGTGTGTGTGTGTGTGTGTGTGTGTGTGAGCGTGTGGGCACGCGCACATATAGGCCTGAGGTCAACCTTAGTTGTCATTCTTTAGGAATCATTTACTTTTAGTTTTTTAGAGTGAGTTTCTTTGGTCTGAAACTCACAGAGTTAAGCCTAGACAGACTAATCAGAGACACATGTCTGTCACCATCTCCCAGGCGTCAGGATCAGAAGAAGCACATGCCAGCACACTCATGATTGTAGTCAAGCACTTTACTGGCTGCAATATCTCCCCACTCTCTACAGTCTAGATCATACTATGAAGTGAATAAAACCAGTTGCAAATAGTATATATAGGATACTGTTTATTTTTATTTTTATTTTTTGCAAGTGGGCAAATAAGTGAATGAGTATTTTGCAAAAAGAAATGAAAGGGAGAACAGGAAGAATGGTGGCAGACCCAGCCCCTGATACGTACTATGTGTCAAGGAAATGTGAGTTTCTGGAGGCTAGAGAAAGAAAGAAATGGCTTCCTCACTAGCATCCTACTCGGCTTGGTGTACCACAATAAACCATTGGAGGTTGGAGAGCAGTAACAGCAGAACTTATTTTCTCATCATTTAGGAGGCTGAAAGGCCATCCAGTTGGTGCCAGGCTGGTTGCCAGACAGGATGAACTCATCCAGACTTTCAGACGGTGCCTTCTTGAGTCTTCATTGAAGAGACTGAGTTACATAATGTTTCTAATACAGATCCACTGCCACTATGCTGGATCCGTTTTGTTGACATCACTGAACTCTAACTACCTCCCAAAGATGCTGTTCCACATATTCTATCAATGATGACTAGGATATTTTCATGCATATTTTATTTATTTATTTATTTATTTATTTATTTTGAGTTTTAACTTAGTTGTTTAATAACTTACTATTCCGGAAGCTGGGTCAGCATAATCTATGTGCTTAGTAATTTTTTTTTCAAATGATTCTGGACATTATGCTACACTGTGAAAAAAACGTTGTGTTTGAAATGTTGTAACATTACATTCTCATACAGACTTTGCACAGTTTAAAGGATTTACCCATCATGTTTTCCAGGCTGATGGTTCTTGGAGGTCCACCTGGGGATTCCTAGTTCTGGCATCACATAACTCATGTCCCTGCTCAGCCCATTCTTTCCAAGTCAGTTTCATGCATATTTTATATACATATATATATTCATATGCACCCTAAATATACAACAATGAAAAATGGTCCCAATTTTGTAAATTCTTGGTCTCTAGTTGGTGGAACTGTGTAAGAAGGATTAGGAAGTTTAGTCTTACTGGGAGAGGTGTGCTGTTTGGGGTGGGCTTTGAGGTTTCCAAAGCATACACCATTTCTGTTCTCTATTTTCTGACTGTTACCTCATCATACAGTGTCTCAAATGCTGCTCCAGTGCCCCGCCTACCTATCTGCTGCTGTCATCCCTTCTATGATGGCCGTCAACTCCTCTACATTCTGAACCATGAAGCCCAAGTTCAATGCTTTCTTTTATAAATTTCCTCTGTCATGGTGTTTTTGTCATGGGAATGGGACAATAACTATGACTTATGTGTATATTTTGTTTTGACTCTTGAAACATGTAAATAATTTGCATTTTCAAATGAAGTGAGTATAAATGAAAATACTATAATTTTTATGACACACTTAATTGATACAAACCTGTACTAAGGTGATAACACAGTTACATTTAAAAAAGGAGTTATCCAGGTAACTCTATCAACAGGAGCAAAACCACAAAAACAATAATATTAAAGGCAGAATGATAAAACAATAAAAGAAGATAAAACAATATACGGAATCTTACCATTTAGTTTCTCTAACATGTTTGATGTGGGTAATGATATTGGCTTCATAATTCTGAAGTCATTTTATGTGTTCCCCAAAGTATGAGACTCAGCATGCAAATGTATTTGTACTATTGGGAACTGGGGTTCATATATGTGAAAAATGGAAATCTTTGGGCAAAGAAAAGCTTCTTAGGCTCTATATTTACAGCCTGTCCATTTCATGGGGTCAGAATCAATGGCAATCACAATAATAATAATAAAAATAGCAATAATAACTGATCTTTAATAATATCAATTCGTGGAACTAATATTTTTCATAAAGAAGTCTCTGTGGTTTTTGTTGTTGTTGGTTTTTTTTTTTTTTGTTTTGAGAAATGCCTCCATGTTAGGCTTGAAGTAGAAAAGATATAATATGAACTTAGAATGTTTTGAATTACAGAAAGTTTGAAGCTACTTTTTTTGTGGTAACAAAATTGTTTGCAGAAGTACAAGCTGGAGTTTACAAGAGCACATTTTTAGTAATCAGGAAATAAAAAAAAATATTGATAGTATATTTCAAAAATCCATTTTCATTGATTGAAAAGTAACAAAAATTTAAGATCTTCTATAAATTATAGAGGAATTTTAATTCATAACATTGCTGTTCTGGCAAGAGGTCACATCCAAAGACCATCTAGCTCTATGTGATTCTGCTGGAATACAAACATGCCTTTAATCCCAGGAGAGACAGGCAAGCAGATCTCTGAATTCAAGGCCAACTTGGTATAGAGCAAGTTTCGGGTTAAAAGAAAAAAAAACCAACAAAACCGCTTAGGTCCAGGTGTGGTGGTCCATGTCTTTAAACCAAGCACTCCGCAGGCAGAGGCATGGAGATATCTTGAGTTCTAGTCAATGCAGGTCCGGCAGTTCAGTTGAGTCAGAGAGTTGAGAGGCAGTACAGTGGAAGTGTGTTCATGACGGTATAATTCGGGGAATTCAGAGGCAGTCTTATCAGGTGAGCTTTACAGAGATAGGTTGAAGAAAGAACAAGATAGACACAGGTGAAAACAGAACTAGCCAGAGAACGAGAAGGAGCCAGAAGATTTCATCAGATTGCTAGAGTTAATTTGAGTCCAAACATAGCAATTCAGTCAGAAGCTGAGAGAAGTCAGTTTGAGTCAGTCAGCTTGGAAAGCTGGAGAAATCTAGTCCTGGGTTAGAGTGTATGGAGGTTAGAATCTTCCAGGACTAGGCCTGTGCTAGCAGATGGAGGCAGTAAGCCTCCAAGATGACAATTAATTAAATCAAATAGAAGATACTTTAACAATATAATGAATTAAAAAAAGATACTTTAACAATAAATCAATTATGTTTACCATATATAACCAGAAATAAGAGAATTCTTTCTATAACATTAAAATTAAATTGTTGTAATAAAATTTACATTTCATTACATTAAAATTACAACAAATTAAAAAAAAAGTTTTCTGCTATTGGGGTCCAGGTGATTTGCTGAAGAAAGACCCCAAGACAGTATGCAAAACCAAAGAGTGTTTATTCCAGCATGCTGGGATCACCTCTCTCCACAGGAAGGTGACCTTGAAATGAACACACAGGCTCAATTTACAGACTTTTAGAGGGATTTATGACAAACTTTAATTGATTGGTCAGAAATAAGTCAGAGTGTACAAGGGAATTCAGGATTGGCTGCTTGGTTGGTTACTGGGGCCCTTTTGAGTCGTTGAGGTTCTGGCTTTTACTCAGGAGTTGGTCTTTAATTTGATTAGATAGGACCAGATATGTTCTTTAGCAAGGCCATAAAGTAATAAAAACATAGTATGTGGTCATTTTGACCTGTAATCTGATTAGCAGCCCATGAGCTGTCCATGAGTTGTCTATAAGTTGTGGGTTTTTTTTTTTTCTTCAGGAATTGTTAGAAACTTGGCCTAGTTGGGTCGAGTAAAACCTGAAGACTGTCCTAGTGTAGGACTAGTCAAGCAAAATGGGACCTTTGGAGGCTATTAGGGAGGCTATGAGTGGGGAGGGTGCCCTCACTGCTTTTTCCTAAAATTAATAGCAAGTGCTTACATTTCATTGTACGAATTATGAACTTTTATGTTTTAGCTTGCTTAACTTTTCATGAGAGGCTATCTTCTTTTCATATATGACAAAAGTAAATTTAAGAAAGCATCCCCAAGTCCCACGAAAGAGGAAGGATTTTACCATAGATCAAATTATCTTTAAATTTTACATCACTAAATGTGCCCTGACACTTAATAGTCTTGCAATACATCATTTGATTATAATCACATTGTGTGAGTTAATCATGCCATGGATTCCGCATCACCTTTATTTTACAAGTAAAGAAACCACGGCTGGGGCCCCAGAGTTCATGTCAGAGTCAGTCCCTGCTCTCCACAGAACTGTGGAGAATGTCCTGTCCGCTGGCTAGATCTGAGTAGGGGTTCAATGTTTACTGCGTATATTGTCCTTGGTTAGTGCAGTAGTTTGAGCAGGACTCCCTTGGTCCAGATCCGCCCATCATGATGTTCTTCTTGTAGGTTTCTTCTAGGACCCTCTGGATCCTTCTATTTCCCCATTCTCCTGTACCTCTCTCACCTAGAGTCCCAATAGGAGATTCCTGCATCTATCCAAATCTCCTTGTGGGAAGGCCTGGTGGCACTCAGAGGGAGACTAGGCAGAATATCAAGATGAGACTTGATAGGCTGTAACCATATGGTGAGGGAGGAGGTCTCCTTCTGTCACAGACCTAGGGGAGGGGAGTAAGGTGAAAGCAGGAAGGAGGGAAGAATGGGAGGATACAAGCAAGGGGATAACAATTGAGGTGTAATCTGAATAAATTAATAAAAGAAAAAAGAAACCATTGCTGGTACATCAAAAGATCTTGATGTAATTAGAGGAAGAACCAGGATTTAGATTTCTGGTTTTGGGTCCTACTTCATATTTTTCCACAATAGCATGCTTCCAGGAATATATTATCTATGGAAACTATGAAAACTGAAATGAAATTTAATTATGATAAATGGAGATTGTGTTTGCATGAGTTTTTAGAAGGAAATGCTTGAAAGGCTGTTAGAACGTACAGTATACAAAAAGCCCAAAATGCCCAATACTAATTCTTTAATCTGTGAATGTGTTAGCTTGTATGAAAAAAGGAAATTGAAATTATATAAGGAGTTAAGATTTCCAGTTACTCTACCTTAAAATAAGAAATAGTTCTGTGTTTCACCAGTGGGATCAAAAAACTGACAAAAGTCCTCAAAATTAGGAGAAGATGAAGGGCTGGTGAGGTGGCTCATCTGTTAGAGCCACTTGCTGTCCTGTCAAGCCTGATACCTTGAGATAGTATCTCATGGAAGCAGAGAATCCATTCTTACTGGTTGTCCTCTGATTTTCTCACGTCCACTGTGTGGTGTACGCATGTGTGCAAACACACTATAAGAAAATAAACATTAAAGACATCCATGGTAGTGTGCACTTTTAATTCAAGTGTTATGAAGGCTGAGATTGGCAGATCCCTGCCATCTAATTCACACTATATGCTTCAGGGTAGTGAGAGATGCTGTCTAAAAGTTAAAGAAATAATAAAGGTTAAGGTTTCATTAGGAATGACACCTGAAGTTGTGTTCTACTGCCACCTCACAGGCACACACACAGACACACTCAGGCATGCACACACAAACACACACATATATACATGTGCATTCATGCACACTCACAGACACACACAGAGACAAACATGCACAAATGCATGCACACATGTGTATGCATGCACACACACAGACAGACACATACAAACACACACACAAACAAACATGCACACACACACACACACACACACACACACACACACACATACATCCCAGAAAGAGAATCAGACTTTCGTGAAGGCACACGGGAAGGAAGCAGGCAAGCATGAAAAGGCTTCTGGGCGCACTGATGGAATAAGCCTGTGAGCTAAGGACGTGGTGGCTTTGGTAACTAGAAAAGGAAGGAGGAAGTAGTTCTTCCTCCAGAATTTCCAGGAGAGTGGCTGCCCAGATCCCTGACTGCAGTAGACAAAGAAGCCCAGAATTCTAAGATGATCACAAATCAATGCTCCTTATACCCACGAACTTTGTCATGCATTACAATGATAAATCAAAATGATTCAGAGACAAAGGCTTCTGTGGAGGACAGAGGAAGTGGCTTCTTTGGAATCAATTCCCACGAATTAGAAGTAGACAAAAATGCTGATGCCATCAATTCAGAGAAAGTTAAACCATGTTTGAAGTTAGCAGTTAGGATATCTGACTTTGGGATATAAAATATATCTAAGCCAGGTTTTATAATTTGACCATAACTCTTCCTCAGTTTCAATAACTTTTTCATTTGCTCTTACATCTCTTGGAATAGAGTCAAAACCTTTGTAAAGAAATATTATTGTGCTGAGAAAAGAGCAGAGGAGCAAAATCCTATTTAAATTAAAATGAATTGAGAGAAATGTTTTAAAAGGTCCATAGCAGAGCAAGGGGCTTCTCTGATCTCATTTTTCTTCTTAGCCCTTCTGACCTGCTGTGCCAACGGGGTCACAGAGAACTGTTTAGCATTCTCTTTTGTGACTCCTCTTGAAAGAGCCTGAGAACAAAAAAAAAAATCATACTGTCTGAAATTTCAATAAATCCTTTTAGAAAACTTCAGAGCACAAGAGAATTGGAGGAAATTTAAGACCATCCATTTGTCCCGATTGCCAGATATGATTTCAGTGTGATGACCCACACAATTTCCATAGAACTGAGAAGAACTGCTGGGCAGTAGGTGATTGATTGAAACGTTTCTCATTTCTCTGTCATGTCCCGTCTTGCAGTGTGTGTCTTTCTTCGTCTGTTGTAACACTTCTGATGACGAGTCTAGAGGTCTAAGAGAATACTGACATTTCGGATCTGACCATTTTTCATATTGTCATAGAATTTGTAAAGCATTTCTGTCTTCAGATGTACTTGTGAAAAGTATGAGCTTCTTTTTCTAAAGGTAGAATTGCAGCAGGTTGGATATGCGTTCATCTAGATATATCTTTGGGAAATTTTATACATTGCTATAACTTCTATTATTTAGTGGCCGAAGTTGTGATGACTTGATATTGGCTTGATATGAATATAACAGAGGCATTCAAATCAATTAAACATTTCGCTTATCATTGTTATGGAAACTGCACCACCACTCCAAATGAAATAGGATATACTAAGAAGATTTGATTTGCCAAGTGTGTAAAGTTCTCATCGGTAGTTTTACATTTTCACTTCTTTTATTACACAGCTCAGGCTTTGCTGTGTGTGCTCTTGGATGGTAGAACAAAAACTGCATCAATTCTGGGCAGTAGTGATAAATACTTAGGTTAGGAGGAGCCTGAAGGCTAAACCAAAGCCCTTGAAGAATTTTTTTTCCTCATAGCAATCGCAAATTCCCATTTACTCATTAAACTCATGTTACTGCCAGTGTTTAACTAAGTCACACAAAACTGCAATCCAAGTAATATTCTTTGTGGTGACCCTTGGATCCAGAAAATGAGCTTGAGAAAAATGGTCTTTAGCTCCAAGGAAAAATGTATATGGACAAAAACTGTTTGGCAAAACTGGGAGATGAGTCATTTGTGTTGTAGTGGAATCTGGCTCATAATTTCTGGGTTTATAAAAGTATGTATTCTTGAGTCTTTTGTCAGAAAATACTCTAACACGGCAAAGAGTTAACTACTGAGTATAATACTTCATGAACACAAAAAACTGAGATGCACCTTGAGTCCTTAAAAGCTGTTTCTCACGATAATTGAAAATACCAGGGATCTTTATTACACTGCAAACTTTTTATCTAAAAAGGGCTAAAATGAAGCTTTAGTGATTGTCTCAGGTATGACTTATTAAATATGTTCAGTGTTAAAGTCTTACCCGCTTACTACATGTGCATCCATGTTCTCTAAGCATCTCTCCCATACAAAGCCTACATATCCGCCACTGTTGTAACTCACACCACGTCTTACGTTTCGGCTTTGCTTCGAAAATTATGCTCTAGCCTTTACACGGTAGCATGCAAACGGTCCAAATAAATTTCTCTTGTTTAAAAAAAAAAAGCTTTTTAACTCTTTTTAGAGAAGGTCTTACTCTGTACCCATGACTGACCTCAATCCACTCCTGCTGCAGCCTAGCTGTTTTCAGCTCTAAGAAAATAAAAGTAAAGACATTAAAGAAATTAAATCAAAGGTTACAGTGGATCTAACCACCCTGTTCTTTAAGAATAACCGAATCAGTTAACTAAGTAACTGAGAAACACAATCAAAATCCTTCAAAGAGAAGTTGAGATGATGGATGAAAAAGATATAAATAGTATAAGGAGGGTGTGCACTGGAAAATAGCAGTTTGTGTCCACTATCCAATGCCACACACAGCTGATCCCTGGCATATAGAAACTCAGATGAAGGTGCCAGAACTTATTGGTAAGGAGAATCTCAACATTTGCATTGTAACTAAAATATCTTAAATTCTGCTTTCTACTGAGGAATAACACAAAACAAAAGGAAAACACGTTCATATCTATCAAGGATTTCTATTGTTGGAGTCTGTGGAGTGAGGGCCTTTCGGATAGAGTGCTCCCTGCCTAGGTCTGTAGACTGGAGCTTGAAAATGCTCATATAAAGATGAGGCTCAGTGGATTATATCTATAGCCCCAGCCCTGTGGAGGGGAGAGTGAAGACAGGCAGAGCTCGGTAGCTTTCTGGCTAGCTAGTCAGTCTTTGTGCTCTTGTTTCAGATTCAGTGAGAGACCATCTCTGAAACACAGGTGGGCAGGTACTGAAGAACACACTCCAAATTAATCCATGGTTTCCACAGGTACAGAAACGGGTTTAGGGATGACACATACATACGTGCCCACATACCGCAGATCTCTTCCTCCATAATAGACTGAATTCTGTGTGTCATCTGACTGGTACATTGCCAGACAAAAGCCAGCTTGGCATAGTTTCACTTGGTTACAGGGATATTGTCACTGTCTTTTCTTCGTAACTCTTAAAGCAGTCACGGTTGAGTCCCACACACCCAAACTGAATCGTTGCTACTAAATTTACTTACGATCTCAAGAATACTCAAAGCAATCAAATGGATAGCACTGAAATTGCACTGAGCATTCTAGGTGCCTCTTTTTATGCTGGTGTGACCACATGGTCTGAAGTCACTGTTCTTAGTGCCTCCTTTGTATTGTCCTTTTCTTTTATAGTTTCACAGATACTTACTCTAATTTCTTTCAGCACAATCCTATCCTGGATTCTCTCATTTTTTTTCCCTCCTGTTATTGCTCTCCCTCCCTCCTCCTATTTCTATTTTATCCCCTCTCCCTTCTCCTCTTCTACCTCTTTCCTCTTCTTGCTACTTTATGAAATTAATTTTGATGAGTGTCAAAAAAAGTCATTACTTCAACTTGTATCCATATAATAGTGACTTCTAAATGTATTTTAGGCTCAAATTTTTCGTAGTTTCTAAATTTACAATTGCCTATTATATGTCTATATTTAGACATTATTCAAGCAGGTCTGTGTGACTACATACATTTTCTGTTATAAATTTGAATGTCTAACTGTCCAGCTTATTCAGGGCTGGAGGATTTCCAAGGGCAGAAAACTTTTAGTACTGAAACTGCTATAGGAAATTTAAAAAAAAAAAAAAAAGAATGAATGAATGACAGTATCAGCAAGTACAAAAATCAGCCAGTTCAACCCCTTTTTAATTTTATTCCTTTTCTCTGATTGTAGGTTAATGGACTTACCAAGTCAACTCTCCAAATCAGAACACTGGGAGTCATCTTAGACTTTTGAGAACCATGGTCTTCAGGACCTCTGGGTGCTAATTGAAAATTAAGATTCTAAACACACCACTCATTTTGTACTAATTACAAAACATCTGAGGATGGGACATTTAAATTTGCATTTTAATAAGTTTCCCAGGAAATCATTAAATCACCTATGGTTTAAAATCCTTGCTTTGTTCCTCTTGCCCTGCCCAATCAATTAATTAAAATCACCACTGCTTCCATCCCCTTCCTGCTATTCTTACACGTACTCTCTGGAGAGGGCTTTCAACATTTACATTTTATATTAAGGTGGTTGTTTTCTAAGTCCTTGTTCAAATTCTAGAGTAACACCTTTTTGAAAATGCGTAGTCTAAAGTGCAAGCCCAAAACATCTCCGTCATTCTCGACAGTTTCTCTAGTTAAAGCCAGAATGTATTGAATGTTAAATTAATTTATTTGGGTTTAGTTTATTATCTACACTCATAAAAAACACTTTTGCATGCAATCCAGTGCATAACTGAGTACTGCTGTGAATTCACATGTATTATGTAGCACAGAACAGACTCAGTTCCAATGTAAAACTCAGGCACTAGCAATCCAGTCCTAACTTGCAGGAAGCTAAGTGGTTGAAAAGACGAGTTACATTATCCAATTCACTCTTCTCCATCTGGACCCAGTTCTTCAGTAGAGTATGTGTGTTCATGAAAGGAGGACCTGTGGACCTACGTGTTGGAGCAACTGTTAAGTTTGTACTGGCAATAAAACCCACGTGGAAGAGAAACAGGCAAATGATAGTCACTGATAATATTCTTGGAACCCCTACATTAATTCTAGCCAGTTAACCTGCTGAATTTAACAAATATACCTCAGTCCTAAATCTGTACTTCTAAATTTATCTGGGACTCTGAACACTAAGCTCACCATCCATCTAATTAGCACTTTATGAATATCTCAACTGCAAGGTTTTAGAGCAAAGAGAAGGAGCTGAGAGGGACAGGGTACTTTTATAGTTTTTTCCTTCCTCTTAGCTCTTGGCAGCATGGCTTGAGGAAGTGGAGATGGCTCAGCTCTAATAGTCAGTTTGTTTATTTTTGTAAGATAATTTTACAAATGAATGTCTCTTCTTCCTATAGTGGTGTTTAGATTCACAGAAAAATTGAAAGCAAACTGTAGATTTTCCATTCTACCACCACCCTTACTAACCCCACATACATGATTTCTTCTATGATCAATATTCAATGATGTCTTTTTATTTAACAGAGAATTTAATACTTAAATGTATTATTTAAAAGGCATTTTTGTTAATTTTTTATCTATAAGGAAATGGAGAAGATAGAACAGCTATATCATCCATATCTTACATGGCAATGACACATTTAGCATAATCAGTTAATATAATCAGATATTATATATTAGATCAACTAAGAATTAGCTCATATAATTTGCTTATCTTAAACAGCCTGCAACGGCACTTTCAAAGTAAACCTTGTATTATAATTGAGTTGTATGGGTACAATACCACATATTAGAGTAGAATATATATGATGTATGTCAAGAATAATTTTAAATTTGAATTCTATACTAATGTATCTAAAATTAATCTTAATTTGCATCTATATACAAAATTCCATACCAGTGAATTAAAAATAACCTTGTGAGTAGCAACTAAGGAATTTAGTTGAGGAGTGGATTCACTAATCTACTTTTTGTCCAATCATTCCTATATATTTCTGTATTCCCCCTTCTTTCTTTTCAACAACTATCTCGAAATCTAAGAATGAAAGATAAAGGAAAGGAGAGACATCCCTGAGCCCAAACTTGTTTTCTCTCTAAACAAGGCCAATAATAACATAACCAACTCCCAAGGAAAATAAACATCTATCACTCAAGAAAGCAACCAAAAAACCAATTCCCTTTAAGGGAAATGGGGTGCTGTTCTCTTAAGGGTTCTTTCAGATGATTTGAGATTAATAATACCTTTGTAGAGGCCCAAATAAATTTGGAGAAAGTAGGTAAACAAGCTAGGAATAGTATTTGTGGTCCAGTTTCTAAATGTTGAGAAATTCCAGGCTTAATTAGAGTCCTGTGCAGGACAGTCTGAAATGCTGGACCAATTGGGATTGGAAGCTTTCTCTGAAGCTGTCCTGTTCTGATGAGGCACAGCAACTGAAGCACTTGGTGCTGGAACATGAAGGATGTAAGATGTCAGTATCCAGCATGCTGAGAGGAATGAATCCTTTCAGATCTGATCCAGCCTCATTTTTTGTTCTGAAAACATATAATTTCTCACAAGCATTATACAGTCCTAAAATTATAAATGTACAAGGTGTGCATGATGCACAGAACAATTAAGGCTGGTTCTCTGCTCTTTGCATGTGCAGAGAAAAGACATCTGTAAATCTTCATTTATTCCATATGAATAATGGCATCTAATAATTCACAGGGATTCTGTAGCCAACAAAAAGCATTCTCTATGCATAGACATTCATTGCTCAGCCAGTCTCATATCTGGTCCCATGTAGTAGGATTATCAATATAAATTACCTGCTTGTTCTGCAATTTGAGTTCTTCATATCCTGATTGTATAGCCCTCCCTCATCGCCTCTCTTTCCCTCCCCTCATCCTTAGAAATGGGAGTCCTCCTCCCCTAACATCTGACCTCTACCTATCAAGTCTCATCTGCACTTCATTTATCTTCTTCATCTGTGGCCTGGCAAGGGCGCCCTGCCAGGGGGACGTGATCAAAGTTGGGGGACCAGAGTCCATGTCAGAAATAGTCCTCTCTCCCCATAGTTGGGACCCACAAGGAGACTGTGCCACTTACTACATCTTAGCAAACGTTCTAGATCTACATCATATATGACCTTTGGTTGGTGCATCAGTCTCTGTTTGTGTTGTACTTTAGATATCCTGCATTATGTGGCTAATATCTGCTTATGAGTGAGTATATACAGTGCATGTCTTTCTGGTCTGAGTTACCTCACTCAGGACGATCTTTTCTAGTTCTATTCATTTGCCTACATATTTCAAGATTTCCTTGCTTTTAATGTACCACAATTTCTTTCTATCCCTGCACCCCCCCCACCCCCCGTCCTTTGATTTCTTCAAGAGAGATTTCTTTGTGTAGCCTTGGCTGTCTTGGACTCCCTTTGTAGACTTAGCTGGCCTTGAACTCACAGTGATCCATCTGCTTCTGCCTCTGGAGTGATGGGATTAAAGGTGTGTGCCACCACACCTGGCTTACCACAGTTTCTTTATATATTCTTCAGCTGAGGAACATCTAGGTCGTTTCCAGATTCTGGCTATTACAAATAAAGCTGCTATGAACATAGTTGAGCAAATATCCTTGTTCAAGCCGTTGGGGAGACATCTGAGTCCAAAGGTGCTTGCAGGATGGCAGCCAATGAGGAGTGTGTCCAGCACCTGGACTCAACTCTGCCTCTCTGCTCTTTGTCCAAGATCTGGTAAGTAGCAGATGGGCAGAGAGGGCTGAAAACTACATGGGTGTCTCACAGTCTTTCTCAAGATGGCAGCTAATGGGGGCTTTCCTCCTGGACTTTCCTGTGTTTTAGCTGGGTGGCCAGGGTTCAGACTCCACACAATGTGGCTCCCTCTCACCTGGGAACCAGCAGAGCTGGTGTTTTATAGCGCTCAGTTTAATCTTTAGGTCGCTGTGCCATCCTGGTTGTCCTTCTAATCAGAAGTGGGGTGCAATTGGTTCTGCCATCTTGGATCTCTACCTAGATTTTTCTACTCTATCAAAAGTCATCTTGTTGCTATTGAGTAATCTAACACAACGGAACTTCACATTTCTGCTGAAACCACAATTACAGTCTTAGAGTCTAAACACTTTGGACTGTTCATATGTGATAAAAATAGGACTTATCCAGTATCATAATAATACATTTTCTGTGGTTTGAAATTTTTATGCTGTTTTAGTTCAGTTTTATTCATTTTTCTTCATGGTATCGTGCTAATACAGGACTTCCAGGCATAGGCATTTCACAGTCCAATAAAATCAGAGAAAACAATGACCAGTTGGCTTGACAGCTCTAAGTTTTGACTGAGACAGACATGAACAGTTGGTACCACTTATTCCTATATCACTGAACATAAAAATATCTTAAACTGAAGGTAAGGATTTGCATTTAATAAAACAGGAAAATAAGCTCTATGATATCAAAACCAAACGTAGATTATTCCAATTTCCCTTACTTATTTGCAACTCAGAGAAGAGTCCTGTTTTTCTCACATGGAGTGAACATTGAAATAAGACAGAGCTGGGTGTATATTCCAGTTGTGCCATGCTCTAGCTGTATGACCTAGATGTATTTAACATTTCTGATAATTTTTATCCTATATAAAAGTAAGTAATTATTTGCTTTTCTTCAAGGACAAGGTTACTGAAAACATCAAAAGTTAAGACGCACAAAAATGTATCAGCTAGTACATTTCCTAACAATTATTAAAAATAAATTAGGGCTGCTGAATGAATCACAGAGCCTTTCTCTCTGCTTTTATGTAAGGAGAGGAAGAGAGGATGGAATCCAGCCTTTGCTGGACAGTGTTTGCAGGAGCTTGGGAAAGTAGCCTTTCGTTCCCTTTAGTTGTTATAACCAACCCCAAGCTTCCGGGTTCCCATCAGCAGTTTACAGACAAAAAAAAAAAATGCTTACAAAGTTTGTAGAATTAAACAGCCTTCTCTCATCACATAGCCACTGAAATATGGAATTAGGAATTCAGTCCAAAGCCTGTTAACCTTTCATTATTTAATGCTCTTCCATAAAGCTAAAATCAGCACCCTTCGCTCTGTCCAAATATATAATCATTATTTTATTTAGCTCTCAAAAGTTGGAAGTGTTAATTTCTGGGCTAGCATATAGTGGTTAGGTCATAGTCAAGGACAAATTCTGTCAGTGAAGTTTATATTTTAGGAATTGAAGTTCTGAGTTATGTTAAAAACCCATTTCTATATTATAATTAACTGTCAAATTAACTTTCCTGATGAATAATTTAATACTATTATTCACATGGACTTCAAGAGGATTCTTACAAAGAAAATTAGACAATAGAATGACATTTAAAATAAAGTTTCTACAACTTCTTTTTTGAGCTAAAACAAAAGGATAATATTCTCTAGTACACTATCATCAAACTACAAGGGCGGTATTTGAATTTTGGAACCATATTCTAGAATGACACTTTATTACTGAGCTTAAGAATGACACATTGAACTTACTGGGTTGCTTAAGTGCATCAATCCATATATCATGCATGTTTCTAATAATAAAAAATAATATATTTCAGGTCAGGTTCCAAAGCCTAGCAATATCATCCAATGAGTTTTTTCTTTGCAGTCTAAAAATAATTCTTAGTTACTTAATAAATGTTTCTAGTTCCACGTAAGAAATAAAATGTTTTACAGTTCTGTATAAGAAATTATTTCTAAAAATTATTTATTTTAAGGTATTTCATACAGGTATACAATGAAACCTGTTCACATCAAACATTTCACTCTTCAACTTTCCCCATATTTCCCCATCATATGTCCCTCCCAATCTTTTTTGTTTCTTTGTTTTAATAAGCAACGAAGCCCAGTCTAAGTTCATTTGGTATTGCCATATGTGCATGCCTGTGGACCATCCCCTGGAACATGGGAAACAGTTGCCACACCCTCAATATAGAATGAGTCTCCTACCCCTAGTAGCTTTCAACTGCCAGGAGCTCTTTAGGGTAGAGTGTGGCTGGGAGAGAGAGCATCTCCTTCATCTGTTAGTGGGGTTTTGGTTGGCTTGGTCTTGCGTGGTTTTTATGGGAGTAACAGAAGCTTCTGTGAGCTAATGATTGTCCTAACCATGTCATGTAAAGAAGACAGCTTTCACAGCGTCCCTCCTTACCAATTGGCTCTTCGTTTCTTTCCATCTTCTATTGCATGAGTTCCCTGAGCCTTGGTGATGAGTTCAATGGTTGTAGATGTCCTGTTTAGGGCTGAGTGTTTAGTCTCCTTTCTTGTGGGTGGGGGAGGGGGGAAGGAAGGAACTTCTCTGACCAGAACTGAGAGCATCCCTGGTTTATGGTCTTAGCATGTTTAGAAGGCAATTTCACAGCATCATCATTTAGCAAAATAACAATAGCAGATTCTGCCATAAAGTCTGACCTTAGAGCCATAGATATTTTACCCCCACAAGGATTACAGTACCAGGTATGAAAGTGCCTCCTATAGAACAAGCCTCATATCCAGTCAGAAAGCCCCTGTTGTACCAACAGGCATACCTTTCCTGGCAGGTTGATATTGTTGCGTGCAGGGTTCTCAACTGGGTAAGACCATTGGTGTCTTTTTTTTTCCCATACTGGCTGGTGTAGCAGTTTCAGGAATTATGGAAGTTAGCCTAAAAGAAAGAAATTTCCACATAGTTTGAGATTCACGTCTTGTATATTTGTTTTGCTTTTTAAATATATGGTATACTTAATAAGAGCAAACACTAGCTATATCCTTAAGGTGTCTTTTGTGTTTAGCATTATAAAAAGTATTTTTATGACTAATGTTTCCAGTTTCCAGAGCATAGCTTTTTACAAAAATCATCTATAAGAGTTTGGAAAAAAAAAGCCTTGTGAGTGAAATGGTGATTTTTTTTTCAGTGTTGTGCCTCTTTGCCATAGGCAGTCCTTGTACTTTGGCATTAACAGAAAAGAACAATCATGTGTGTAGTAGACATTAGACCAGGTGTCTTATTAACTCTCTACCGTTGCCTCTGGACCAATACTGGCAATGTTATTCTGAGCTACAAACCTTGTATCAATTGTTGGAGTGCAACCTTTATTTTGTGACAATGACAAATATCAATATGTTCCCTTTTCTTTCCTGCCTTAGCCTTCATGTGTTGATTCGGGGGGAAAGTCATTACTAAGCTATATTTGCTCCCCTTTCACGGTTTCTCAGAAACCTAGACAGAGGATCTGGAGATAAGTAGGAAGCAATTTCATTCTTTACTTCCCACTGAGCTTTGCTTATTGCTGCTGAAATGGTATGTGACCTCTGCAGTGCTAGTCACAGCGGGGCAACTTCAAAGGACGAGGAATTTGGCTGGAGTTAACACTTCAACCCTTCAACAATGGTCAGGTTATTTGTGATATGAGACGAACTATACACAAGTGTTATTGGCAGAGTGATTTTTTTCCTCCCTTCATCTTTTTTTTTCAAGTCAAACATAAAATTTATTTGACATTCAGGAACACAATCCTCAAAGTTGCATTGTCTCAACGTAGCCATCTTTTTCTGGACATGATTTGTTCATGGCTGCACCAAACACTGTCATCTCTAATAGATGTAGTTGGCTGATATCTTCCCTCATGGGGTCTGGGGCAGGTGAGGACCATATGTTCTTTGTTACAAACATGTAGAGACTTTATTTTAGGCTTTACTTTTGAGGTAACTGTAAAATATCGGAGAGATAATTGTTTTTTAAATGTCCCAATGCTTTTAAAATGTTTTTTTTTAAATGTTGCAAACATCTCTTTTTTCAAGCAGTGATGCTCATATATTATCTCTAATAAAATCTACAATAGTTAATAGTCTCTGATTGTTTGCTCTGTGCCAAGCATTATATTCATGTTAGATAATTAAACTAAGGTCCTATTGGATACAGATTCTTACTCTTAGTAGGTCTGGGAAGGTCAAACATCACATGTTTCCAATCCATCCTGGGGTCATGCTACTGTAGCTGGTTGAAGGACCATTTAAAAGTCATCTAAAGTAAAACTTTCCTTTTGACTGAGGACATTGGAACTTGGAGAGGTGAAGTAACTTATCCAATACCATACAACTAAAATTTCACTGTGTTTAGAGCTAATGACAAATAGGAATGATGTCAGCAGCTGTTGGAAGTGGCACCAGGTTCTTGTGTTTGGGAAGAAAGCATGGAACAGGACTACATAGTTATAGCAGGTGTAGGCATGTGTTATTAGGTACACATTGGACATCTGCAATATGTGGTCTCTCTGTCCATATGCATAATGCAGATATTATTGCACATGCTTTATCTGCTACATACAGTTCTGCAGTTTCCTGCATATCATGTATTGTGTTCATGATAAATCTCCGTGGAAGGGTATGTGCTTTAGTAATGTAACTTATTGCAGTTACCCCCAGACAGTTTGAGTGCCTCTGTGCAGGCACAGAATGCCTTGATTTAATCCCCCTAGTCACAGGGGTGTCAACCCTCCTTTGTGCAAATTTGCTTTTTTTTCCTTTTGCTAATTTTTAGCTAATCTTTGTACAAGGTCTTTTCGCCTCTCTCTGTGTCCTCTTTTTCTGCCTCAATAGAACTGAAAAAAAAAAAACTTCCTATCTGCTGCTAATGGTCATCTTTGGCCAAGGATTTTACATTTTCATGTGTGAAAGTACCTGCTTTACATTTCTTTATCTGCAGCAGTCCAAGGGTATTAATAAAGTACCACCTCCTGGCCTGCACACATGTTCCTTAGCATGTATTCATGTGTGCACAAATAAACGTAATGTTGAGTTTAAAACTATAGCCTAAGAATGTGTAGTGGTAGTTTATGTGCTTGATTTTCAGAGACAGTGCTATCACATGACATGTTCAAGTTATCATCAGAATTTAAAACCATGTAAGTTTGCATGGTATTTCATTGGCAATAACAAACATTTAAAGTTCAGCACTGGTCTAATAGACCATACTTCCAGCAGTATTTTTAAACACACACACACACAAACACACACACACACACACACACACACACACACACACACACGTGTGTGCGCGCACATTGTAGGACATGACACATATGCCCCATAGCATGTATGTGGAGGCAGGGGACACCTTGTGTGAATTGTTTTTCTCTTTCTACTGTCTTTATGCTGGGGATTTAGAATTCAGGTCGGAAGTCTTAACCACAAGTGCCTTTACCTGCAGAGCAATCTGATTGGCTCACGGAATTAGCGTCTTCTAATGAATTTGGGAAATGCATTGGTAATTTGTGAGCAAAAACTACGACCTTACTTATATACAATAAATGAACTTGCATGAAAATTAAAAGAAAATGCCAGTAAGAGAAACTGAAAGCCTGACATTTCTGCTTCTCATGAATTTTTAAATGAAGTAGTTCTGTTGGTTCTCAGAATATAAGGTTTTGGCATTAATGGGCAAAGTGAATTGATTTGTTTGCCTTGTGCCTATTTATTTCGACAAAAATCATTATTGATTCTATTTGAAAGGTTTTGCTATTTACTTCTTAGCTCAATTGAATGTTCATAACTTCTATTTTTTCTAAAGTCTATAGTGACATTACAGATCTCATCTTTGGGCCTGAATAGAGCACGAAGCAGAGGTTGCTTCAAAATATTTATACTATTTCATAAGAAAAATTATGCTTCATGCTATTTATTAATTCTAAACAAACATGTCTTCCATAACTTCAGAGGAAACCACAGAAGAGTGCAGGATACTCTGGGAGCATTCTGTAAGACAGCTTTTTCCTCCTCAGCACAACAGATTTCTCATCATTTGTTCTTTGGCTCATTAATGGCAGTGCTCATGTAAAAGGAGCATCTGCCTGTCAGAATGAACTCCACCCCCCACCCCCAGAGGGAGAGAAAGGACCACATGCTTTGGATTGGTCTTGGGTTTTCAGCTTCCACTGTAGTAGTAAGACTGGGTAAGTGTAGGTTTTGTTGTGACTGTTGACATAGCACTCAAGGTTTGATATTTTATGTCTTGTACAATATTAATAACCTGTATATCTTTTATCAAAACTCTAATATTAAGAAGCTTTAAGATTTATATCTCATTATGAAATACTATTCTTATCTTGCTATGCAATTAAAATACAATTTCCATGAAGCTACCTGATTCTTAGGTACAATTACAAAGTTTGTAATTGTAACATGAGGAAATAAAGACAAATGGTGTAATTATTGAGGTTGTATTATGATGGGTTAAAGAAATGTATGCATCAGAATCTTAAGTAATTTTGAGTTTCCTAAAATCTCTTAATTTTGGGGAGTCCACTGGGCAGCAAAACCAGTCTTGGTTTTCATTTTGGTACCATAACTGCAGGTTTTATGGCCTACATAAGTTTGCTTAATTGTTTCCTAATTGTTTTCTCTGTGAACTCCAGTATAAAATGAGACTGGTTATAATGAGCTTGAAAGGTGTTCAGGTATTAAATTGGGTAGTGTGTGAAAAGAATCTAATATGCTGAATATATTCAAGTGAGGACAAAGTGTCGTTGAAACACATGTTTATTAATATCATCTATGGACTAATAGCCACTATACAAAATTATTTCTACTGATAAAACATACACTGTGGTGTTTTAATATATATTTATAGAATAAAATTTATGTATTTAACATCTTTATGATGAAACTATTTTATACTTATCATTTGATAATTTTGGAATATACATTATTATTAACCACTGTGCAAATGTCTCAAAACTTAATATCTATGCTTAATTGTAACTTTGTGTTTCTTTAGTTGTATCTCCTTAGTATACCCACAAGGTCTAATAATTATTATACATCTAACAGTGTTAGATTCCATGCAGTGGTTGTCTTTCTGTGCATGGTGTATTTCATTTAGTTTAATGTTCTTGATATTTATCCACATAAAATTAAATATTTTGTTATGATGGGACAAGTCATATTTTACTCACATCAATACTTCTCTCTATATATCTGTGTATATCCATATCAACATCTCTTATAATTTACACATTTATTAGATCACTTATATCTAAGAATACATTTTAGTTGATCTGCCTTATTAATCTACTGTCATCTGTGCCTACAACTTTTTCTTTTCCTATCATTTATAAAGTAACATATAACTTTAATTATAACACAAATTTTGACTCTGTAATGCAAGAAAATGAAGATTTATACATGTCATCATTTCTTCTACTTTAGTGTCCTTTTGATGACTTTGTGTCTTTTAACTACATACTTAATTCTTTTATATGTTTTCCTCTAACTACCTTCCTCTATTTTAGATGTATCTTGGCACAAGGAAAGTCTGTTTGATCTGAGGTGATGAGTAAAAGTGCTGTTCTCAGAGACCTGTCTTTCTACCTGTGTGGTTGGCATTTTAATATTCTCTGATACTCTTGCTTTGAGTACAGGATGGCACTTGTGACTTAAGACTCTTTTTCTTTCATATTTACTTCCTATATTGCAATCTTTCATTCCTTTTCATGATCCCTCACTAGGTCACGTGGGAACATATGAGTTAGTGACATACCAGCCACTGGCTTTCCAGCCTGGTCTTCCCCCCTCCCTCCCCCGCCAGTTGTACTGTGATGGACACAGAAATAAGTTGGAAGGTTCTCAGCACTTCAGACACCTTAGAGATATGTGATATGGGCCTTTTGCTTTCTTCCATATAATCATATATGGCATCCCTGTAAAACTTGGCATCAAATCTGCCTCTTATCTTGGTCTTTCTTATCCTTCAGTATTCCCACTGGGAAAGTCTCAGGGAGAGTACAGACACCTTTTGGTGTCTTCTCCCCCCCCCTTTTTTTTTCCTGTACCATATTCTATGCTACTATATGTTTAAAGCCAAAGAACTATCATTGTATAAAATTAGTATACGTAGTAGTAAACTTTATCATTGTTTTGGTCAACTTAAGGAAGGATAGATTCATTTTTACTCCCCATGCAGGAAGTACAGACCACCATGATGGGGGAAGATTGGGGCAGAACAACTTGAAGTGAACAATGTGGCTTATTCCCACCATCACAGAGTAGGAATCAGAAATCAGAGTTCTTGGCTAAAAATAATGTAGTAGACTATAACCCTCAAGGCTTGTCTTCCACTTTCTGTATGATCCTCAGGCTTCCAACACAGCAACACTAGCAGTGACTTAAGTTCTCAGTGACATAAACCTCTGCGGGACATTTTATATCCAAGCCATAGATGTATGCATTAAAATTATTCTAAAACTAGTAAGGGCATATCTGCACTCAGACATATAATCTAGAAGAAGGGTGGAAGGGACTCAGAGAAAGAGATAGACAGCAGATAGACAGATAGATAGATAGATAGATAGATAGATAGATAGATAAATGATGGATGGAAAGAGATAATATATGGTTCCAATAACTATTAGTTTTCTTTAA
The DNA here is from genome assembly GCF_964271855.1 of Acomys minous. Lineage (NCBI taxonomy): Eukaryota > Metazoa > Chordata > Mammalia > Rodentia > Muridae > Acomys > Acomys minous. Next base: position 102,986,169 of record NC_140490.1, read on the forward strand.
AGAGGAAGTGAAGTATTATTGCTTATGAGCTTTTTTGATGAGATCAAATATAAAAGCAAAAAAAAAAATGACATCTGAATATCCTTATTTAATCTCCTTTATACAATTCCAGAACTTTTGATGGCCAATGAATATGAGATAAAAATATCCATCATTGTAAGGATGCTTTTCTAAGAGCACTACTTTATTTCTTTGATTAAATAAGTTGTATGAGCTGGGCGATGGTGGTGCACGCCTTTAATCCCAGCACTTGGGAGGGAGAGGCAGGCGGATTGCTATGAGTTCGAGGCCAGCCTGACCTATGAAGTGAGTCCAGGACAGTCAAGCCTACACAGAGAGACCCTATCTCGAAAAACAAACAAACAAAAAGTAATATGAATCTTAGTTGATGTGCCCTTTTCATCTGTGGCTTTTCTAGTATTGTAATGTAGCGTCTGTAAGCATGAAACTACCATATTCATTAAAAAATAAACCAAGACTACTGATATATTTTTTAAGGATTGCTTCAGTTTAGAGCCACAATTATTACCTTTTACTAATGCATCATTGCAGCAATGAGATTAACTTCAGATTGATATTTAATTTATAGAACTTTTGCAAGGAGTGTATATCAAGTTTGTCTTCAATTAACCATCTTTGGTACATATACATATTTTCCAAAGACATGAAGTTATGACAGTTTTAGATACTTGCCCATCTTATTTATTTAATTGAAGATCTATTGGCTGTTATTTTTGAAAAAAAAAATGGTTTTGTTCTGTGAATACACATATAAACAAAATCTTCTGTCACACTCAGTTTGGAACATACAATCAAGCACAAAAATTAAGCATCTAAGTATATAATTTGATAAAAAATCTCCTTTTGGAAAATATCATTTCATTGCTGAGTTGACTAAGTTTGTGAAATATGACACATGTTTTGGGCATGCATGTTTATATATGATAGTTAGTTCTACAAATCAACATCTGTTTTACATATCCCATAACCCCATAATGGGATAGTTTGTAGCCTTACACAAAAACTTTGAATTTACTATGAAGAAAAAATCTAAGCATGGCTTGTTTTCTGTTTTTAAAGCCAGAATATGGGTAGTTCATGCTTTAGTTATATGGAAAAAAATCCACTGCTCCCAAGTGCTCATTTTGGTGGCTTTTGAATGTTATCTGTTGCATTATAAGTATACCTCTGTGCAGTTGTTTTTTAGTCTTTAAACATTATAAAACTTACCTCATTTTAGCATGTTCTGCTTTTGAATCCCTAAAACTTATGCTCTTGTGTTTTTATAACCTAACGCCATCACAACCCATCACATGTTATTGTCCTAACTTTTGTATTCAGTGGATTTAAAAAATAATCAAAACATGTATAAAAATTAGAGTGATGAAAATGATTTTTATTTCAACCTACATATTTAACCTTTTGGTGTTTTGTCATTCTAAGGTGTGTTTCTATCTCTCCTTAGGCTTACACACACACACACACACACACACACACACACACAGTACAGAAGAAAGAAAGAATATTAAAAGCGGCAAGAGAAAAAGCACAATTAATATATAAAGTCAAACTTGTTAGAATTGGACCCAACTTATCAACAGAGACTATAAAAGCCAGAAGAGCCTGGGCACATATCTTACCGACTCTAAGAGATTTCAGATATCCATGTAGACCATCATATCCAGAAAACCTTTCAATCACCATAGATGGATAAAACAAAATATTAGAAAATAAAAACACATTTAAACAATATTTATTCACAAATCCAGCCCTACAGAAAATACAAGAAAGAAAACTCCAATCCAAAGAGGTTAAACAAACAAACAAACAAACAAACAAACAAACAAACGTGCACTCCATTGACAAAATTGGAAATTCTAAAGGAAAAAGATAATTTTCTTGAAAGATGCCATTTAGATAAATCAAGATCAAGTAGATAATTTAAGTAGACCTATTACCCCGAAAAAAGTAGAAGAAGCTATTAAAATCTCCCAAATAAAACAATCCCAGGCCAGATGTGACTTTAGCACAAAACTCTATCAGACTTTCAAAGAAGAACTAATACCAATACTCCTCAAAATATACCACAAAATATAAACCAAAGGTATATTGCCAAATTAATTTTAGGAGGTCACAGTCATCCTGATACTTAAACCTCACAAAGAGTCAACAACAAAAAAAGAGAATTTCAAACCAATTTCCCTTATGAACATCAATGCAAAAATACTCAATAAAATACTTGAAAACTGAATTCAAGAACACATCAAAATACCACCCGCCATGATCAAATAAGCTTCATCCCAGAGATGAAGGTATAGTGCAACATGTGAAAATCCATCAACATAATCTACCATATAAAGAAACTGAAAGAAAAAAAACCCACATGATCATCTCATTAGATGCTGAGTAAAGCCTTTGATTAAATTCAGCACCCCTTCGTGAAAAAAGTCTTGGAGAGATCAGTAATAAAAGGCACATACCTAAACACAACAAAAGCAATACATAATTAGCCAATAGCTTACACCTATCAGAATGGATAAGAGCAATAACTCAAGCTTGTGAGGATGAGCACTCCTCTGTTTCAGGTATAAACCTGCACAACCACTTTGGAAATCAATTTGGCAGTTTCTCAAAAAAATAGGGTCTATGGGGGAATAAATCTATGCCAAGACCCAGCTATATCACTCTTGGGAATATACCAAAATATGCTCCATAATACCACAAGACCTCTTGCTCAACTCTGTTCTTAGCAGCTTTATTCATAATAGGCAGAAACTAGAAATAACTTAGATCACCCTCAACTAAAGAATGGATAAAGAAAATGTGAGTACTAGTCAGCTATTCAAAACAAAGAGATTATGAAATTTGCAGGAGTTTTGATTGAGATAACAATGAATATATAAAATATCTTTGGCATAATGATTAGTTTTACAATATTAATACCACCAATCCATTTTCATGGGATATTTTGCACATTCTAGTGTCTCAAATTCCTTCTTCAGAGATTTGAAGTGTTTATTGTAAGGGCCTCTTACTTCTTTGTGTGTATTTCAAGGATTCATTTATTTTTTTTAATTGATATTGTTAATGAAAGTGTTCCTACGGTTGCTTTCTCAGCGTTCTTGCTTATTGAGCTTTTATTTCATGCATTTTCATCAAATCCAACCTCACTTCCTTGACCCCAATTGCTATTTTATGCTATCGCTTTTCCTTTCCAATGTTGTGTATTGTTTTTTAAAAAAAACTTCTGAACCCAGTTAGTGCTGCCTGTGTTTGTAAGGGTGTAGGACCAGATAACTATGTGAAGTACGATTAGCCTCTCTGTGGCAACATCAGTATAGACTCCTCTTCACCCAAAAGCCATCAGTTGCCATTAGCTCCTTATTTAGGAGGATCCCCCTCCTCAACCATGCTGGCATTTTGTGGAACTGATTTTAATGCAGGTCACATGAATGCAGCCACAGATGTACTGAATTCATATGTGCAACAGCCCTACTTTGTCTGGAACAATTCTGTGCCATTGCCTATGTCTAGTACCTTTGGATCCTACAAATTTTTTGTCCTTTTTTTCTGTGATCTTCTCTGAGCCTCGATGGGGGAGAGTGTGATATAGATTTCGTATTGAGACCTGATATGGATATCCTATACTCTGTATCTCAACCACTTCTTGTGGTGGTTCTCAATATTAACCACTATTTACTGAAAACTAAGCTTTTCTGGTGCGAGTTGAAAGATGCTCTAACCTATGGGCATAGAGATAAGAAATAAGGGAAAGTTTTATTGCTGTTTTCAATTAGCTGAATAGTACTATTAGGTTATGTAGGACACATGACATTTCTAGCCACAAATTTGTTGTTGTTGTTGTTATTGTTTTATTTTATTTTTTTGTACTTAATGGCATAAATTCCATTTTCTGGAGTTGACTTCAAGTGTAGTAAGAACTTGTTTGGTTACTTCTATAACATTCATGCCATTACTGCATTAGTAGGCCCATCTTGCCAGCGTAGTTACTATTGTAGCTCATAGGGTTGACAGCTATGCAAAATTGTTGGTTACTTTTCTCATCTCTTAGCATGCACAGAACCTTCCAGCACTGTGAAAAGCTAGTTCATAGTTTTGAAACTTCCAGGTTGATAGCGGCTTGATTTCTCCATGTCTTATGCGTTAAGTATTTGTTGTCTTCAGCAATAGCACATTCTGATGGGTAAAGAGTGATAATAGTAGCCTCTAATGCTCAGAGAGAATGTGTGTATGCGACACCTGTGACAAGCAACAGGAGAACATGTCCTGTATCTAGGAATTTACTTTAAAAAATATCTTTTGCATCCCATTGTGTATGGGAGAGGCATTTTTCTCTCCTAAGACTACAACAGTATATGGTAGCTCTACTTAAATGCCTCTTATATGTGTATGTATTTTTAAAAGCTTGTATAAGGCTGGATTTCTGTGCCTTTTTCAAGTGTCTTTTAGATCAGCCACCATTCTTCACCTTCCTCTCCCCTGTCCTTTTGTCTCCCACTCCACTGTAAATCTTTCCCTAACACTTTCTAGTTTTAACCTTTTATATCTTTTCTTCCTGTGAAATGTAGCCTTTACCTCGGCACAGATGGGTTCTTATCAGTTACCTCCTCTGGATTGATTTCTGACCCCTGTCTTCTGTTCCATCAGCTGCTGCACTTTTGCTCTTTGAATAGCATAAGAAAGATTCAAAGCCCAGAAGTGGTAGATTTTTCTTTCCTGTCATGAAATGTTCACCTCAACAATAATTACACAGTTTGCTTCCTGGCTTTCTTCTGGTGTCGACTCAGATACCAGTGCCTGTTAGTCCTTTTCTGATGACTCTCTGAACTCAGAATTCATTTTGTTTTATCTTTTCTTTGCCAGAGTGTTGGGGTCCCCTCCTTGCTGGAAGTCTTAGCTATGTTTGACTCTCCCAGATTAGACACTCCTAAAACCTTGGGGAAAAAAACCTCTCAAAATAAAACTGAAGCCTTGGATTTAAAATAGGGAGGGTTCCTAGATCCACTGAACTTATTAGGGTACCACTGCTGCTTTCCTGATAGTACAGGAACAGAAGGGACTAGAAATTGTGAAAGTGCAATTCCGTATGCCAGACCAATGTGGAGAGAGCACAGCAAAGCACAGATAAATAAATGGGCCCAGTGACAGAAACATGAGAGCCAGCTAAGCAAGTGAGGAAACAGAAGACCGGATGTCAGGGTAGGAATCGCCACAGATGTCATACTAGATTCTTTCTGTTACAGGACTCCATGCTAAAATGGCGCGCTCCAGAATAGAAGCACAAAGAAAGCAGAGTGCCTGGTCCAGGGATTCAGTGTACTTTTTCTAGTTGAAAAAGGTGAAATTCGTACTCTGGTGCCTCATATTTGACCATGTCCCCTGGAGGGGGAGACTTGGTGGCACTCAGAGGAAGGATAGCTGGCTACCAAGAAGAGACTTGATACCCTATGAACATATACGGGGGCGGAGGGGAAGTCCCCCTCAGGCACAGTCATAGGGGAGGGGAGTAAGGGGAAAATGGGAGGGAGGGAGGAATGGGAGGATACAAGGGATGGGATAACAATTGAGATGTAACAAGAATAAATTAATGAAAAAAAGAAAAGAAAAAGGTGAAATAAAAAAAAAAATCCCATGAAGTTCTATCTTAGCTCAGTGTTTTTTGTTTGCTTGTTTTTTTGTTTTTTTATGTGTAATACATACTTTTTTTTCCAAGGAATCTGGAAGTTTGGCACATACCAATCACAGCAGACGTGGACAGCCCCATACAGAAATGCTGAGTGTCTCTAATGGGAGACATCACACATGGTAGTGCATTTTTTGTTGCTGTTCTTAGAGAAAGTAGCACACTTGAGTACCCCCTCCCAAAAGGAGAGGACATCAACTCTTGTGCATGGATTCACCTAGATTCTGCCTATCTTTTCCATTAGGATCTGACTGTGTGCTTTTGTGATTACATCAGTGTAAAAGATCCTAGCCATGAGTCCTACTGTATGCAAGAAAGTCTCTGCCTGTAGGGATACTCTTGAGCATCATTACACATGCCACTGCAACTGCACATGCCACTGCAACTGGTGTGAGGGATGGAGAGAGAGTAGCTCAGTGTTTGTATGTATGAGTTAGGAATGGTTCGAACGGTTCAGTTGGTGAAAAAGTTTCAGAGAGAGGTCTGTCAAGAGCACACACTAGGTCCCAATGAGCGAAGAGCACACACTAGGTCCCAATGAGTGAAAAGCACACACTAGGTCCCAGTGAGCAACACCAAATCCCAGCAGCAGGAAATATGACAGGAAGAGGCGGACCCATTCACACCGCTCTCATCTTTGTTAGGGTCAATTCAACAGATGCAAACTCAATGACAATTTTAATTATATTTTTGCATAATCCCCAGAGCATGTACAAAGTTTGATAACAAATACAAAACTTGAGTATCATCTTTGGAGATTATTGATTTTTTTCTTTAGGATAAAAAAAAAACCCTTAATGTTTTTCTAACTTTAATCATTGATCCAGTAAAAACACGAGTGCAGTTCGGTGAGACAAACACTTATTAGATTTCTGTGATAGATAGCTCGTTCAATAATGGGTTTATGAAGATAAATAAGACATACTCCCTCCAGGGACTTGGAGTAATGCGAGTGAAAAACTGATAGATAATTAAAATTCAGGTTTTTAAAAAACCAGCCCTTCTAAAAGTCCAGTACAAGTGTTTTCTTAAAGCCATAATTATCTTCCAATTCAATAAATAATTATTTAAGTGTTAAAGAAAAGTAGCTTTGAATCCTACTTTTCTTGCTATATATTCTGTTCTGTTTTAACAAACTACACCTTGTAATAGTGCACAGCTTTAGACTTCAAAATGATTTACAATTATAAAGTTTACTTTACAATGTAAAGTAAATACAGCTATGTACTTAAAGTTAGGGGTTCATTGCAGAGGAGGAACAGAATAACTCTAGGGTCAGATCCGCAGGCTACCACTCATAAGGTCTCACCAATGTGACCTGAACCAGTTCAACAACAGACATGCTCAAAGGATGAGGGACAGTCCACGGGGCTTCAACCCACACAAAGACCTATTGATCATTAAGAGATGCCGAGAGTGAGAGAAATGGACCTCCCTGGTGAGGGACAGGCCAGTTGGTTATTTAATACTGATTGGTCATCCCTGAAAACACACCTAGAAGTAACATTATACAGACTCACCAGGTTGTACTTATGCATTTAGAACACACACACACACACGTATATGTGTAACAATTAATGGAAAAGATAATGTGGATTGGGAATAAAGCACAGATGGCTATATGGGAAAGCTTGAAAGGGGAAGGATGACACCAATAGGCATATTGACCTGCACAGGGAAACACCCGGACAGCCTCAAGTTTACACAAGAAATTATAGGCAACTGAGCCCAGCTGAGGGAGTGGGAGCAGTGGACAGCAATTGGCTGTCCAGTACCCCAAAACACACGTACAAGTTTTAATATAGGGGCCACCAGGTAATATGTAGGGACACACACACACACACACACACACACACACACACACACACACACACACACACACCCCTCCCTCTCTCTATATATGCATACAGTCGTAATCAGTGAAAAAAGAAGGCAGGTATTTAATGGAAAGTAAGGAAGGTCATAAGGGAGGGTTTGAAGGGTGGAAAGGGAATGGAAAAATACCATAATTATAATCTCAAAAAACAATTATAAAAATAAATAAATTTAAAATATTCATCATATAAATATATATATGTATATATATTTTAATTTGAAAAGTCCCACAGAATCTGTTGCAAATGCCCATTCTGCTTGTATAGTAGCTCGTTGAGTTGGATAGACTTTAGGCCTGATTGATATTGATGTGTGATGTTTTTATTTATTTGCAAGGTCTTTCTGAACAATAAAGCTTTTAAAAAAACTTTGTAGCTACGTATATTTTGAAAGCTCTTTTGAGAAATTATATTTTCAAGTTATTTATGTTCCTGCATTTAAATGTGCACACTTTTTGTTTCCTAATTGATAGTCAAAATTATATATATGAGATATAGAGATACATGTATATATGGTTTCATGTATAATATGTTGGAAGTGCATATCATATGATACAACAGTGCTAGTTAATTATCATGTATATTTCTTCATATACTTGATTTTTGTGACAGGAATAATTTGTAATCACTTTCTTAGCATTTTTCAAGGGCAAAACATTTTTTACCCATAGTTATTACCTTGTGGCATTCTTATTTTTTTCCTCTTGATACTTTGTATAATTTGACATTTGTGAACTTTATCTTTGGAGTTAAAGAGAAAGAAATATAATTATCATAGGAGATTATGCCATATTTTTTAAAAATAACCCTCTGAGTCTAATTAGTACTGCCCATATGTGCCTGGGTATTTGGCATCTACTGGGGGATGAGTAGTCCACAAACAACTGTGTTCAGAAAGTCGAGTTACTCTCCCTTGGCAGCCACAAAGTTCAAAAGAACTTTAAAAAATAAAAGATGATAGGAAGTTTGGAGGAAAAGCAGGTTGGGGCCATCAACCCGGGTTGGAGACAGGTAGTGGTCAATTGATATGATCAATATATATTGTACCAACGAATAGAACATTCATTTAAGGAACAAAATTATTTTCAGAAAAGAATAAGCTGTAGGGTATGGATCGGGCTTCTCTTAACTGAATTTTACATTTATTTTTTTGTCATCGAGTCCAAATTTTCATCTGCATCTCTGTTGGTTTTCCAAGCCTGCTTTCCCATGTCCTTTGAGAGTACAGTGATTCATTCATAGGCACCAACACCCCCCGCTGTTGTTCTTGGTTGGCCACCTTCTGTGTGTTTGACTTGCGTGGAAATGAGCAACTGACTCCAAGCCTTAAGCCTTTTGAGGGTGGGTTCCTTCAGGCATCATTGACTACACATGAAAACAACAGTAGTCTGATTCCTTAAAAGCGCTTTGCGAGAAAATTGGCAGCAATGACTTTAGAAAACTCTGGACTGAGTACAATAATAGTTTCATGCAAAACTAAGAACTTGATTTTAGGAGCATCCAACAACAACATCCAATGCCAGAAACTGTGGTTTTACAATCATTTTTATACAGTTGAAGTCAGTGGGGAACAGGATGTAAGTATATGCAGGCCTAGAATCCCATAGAAGAGAACAGATAACAGACTCCACATCCCTGCTACCGAGATGCTCATCTTCATACCTGCATCAGCCACCAAGGAACCTGAATCTCATAATTTTGCCACAGGGTAAATCATTGTTTGCCACATTTACTGCCAGATTGTGTTCAAGTCTGACTTGATGGTCTATGCAAATGAGGGCGATAGGCTCTTAGCATTTTAAATGATTGCATAGGCTGTTTTTCTTGTGGCTAGCAGAAGGTGTGGGGGGGAACCCGTGTCTAGGTGGAGCTAAGGCAAGATGTAGCTAAAGGAACAACAAACTCCCAGTTTCTGAGTGCCTGCGGTGTGCTCACCCTGTGCTGGTGACTCGGCTGCAAATAAAGATTTGGACATTTGCAGAAGAGCCAGAGAGACAGATTACCTTTAAGAGCTGGCTTTCCAGATTTAGACTGTAGCGATCTTGGAAAGCTCATCCAAAGGAGAGCCTCACATTTCACAAAGGCACAGAGTCCAGACACCGTTCAACACACACACACACACACACACACACACACACACACACACACACACACACCAAAATTGAGTTTCCGTTTTCTCATCTACAAAGCTATTGTATTTCCAGTGGTTCTAGATATTGGCTTGATAATCCATAGGGTTTTTTTTTTCTTAAGAAATAAAAGCAAAGGAATTTAGAACACACACACACACACACACACACACACACACACACACACACACGACACAGTTCCTGGCGTTGAAGACCAAGTAGGAGGGGAGGTCCTAAGGGGGAGTTTCTTGCCCTATTGTAGAGAATGCTTGACTTTTTCACAACTGCAACATGTACTGAGAGCTGCTTGGCCAGTGGACCACAGAGCCTCGCCCCCCCCCCCCCCCCCCCCCCCCCCCGTCCTTTCTGTCTTCCCAATAAACTTTGTCAAGACATTAAAATAGCTACCAGTTTTCAGCGTGTGTCTATTTACTCTCTGTGATATCTTCCAAGAATCTGTCCCATCAGAACACTTTCACCTTCTTAGCCTTCAGCTTCTCCTCTTGCAAAATCTCACACATTTACTAAAAAAAAGTGGAGAAGATGCTAGCGGCTTGTGAAGGACCCCTGAGGCGCACGCGGGCTACTATGCGTCACCACTAGGTGGCACTCTAACCACACATGCTTTTAATCAATGACATCGGCTTTATGGATGAAAAATTTCACTTGTTTTCTGTTTTAAAACTGTTCCCTCTTTTACCACTCAAATGAAAGGCTTAGCTTTCAGAGCACTTGAATTTTTTATGTGTTGCTTTATAAAATCACAAAGTTCAGTTATTTTGTTAGGCATTCAATAATTTATAAGTCCCTTTTATACCTCATATAACAAGAAGCAAAATTCAACAAATACTTGAGTGGTGGTGAGATAGGGGTGTGTTTGGTTGGTTTGGCTTGCTTCTTACAAAATGAACTGCACATTTTTGAAGTGGATGGTGTGATGAGGCCGTGTAAAAAATTTAAAACTTCTCAAAAAAAAAATATGTACAAGGATGTAAAGGGAAGTGCTTCCCTCTGCCCCCTTGTGAAATGAAGCAGAAAAATATCCTTTTGGTAGATTCATTATTGTGTGTCACTGAATTTTTTTTTATTATCACTATGGATATATTAACTGGGGGCGTTAGGATTTTACAAGGCTTTCTGTAGAAATCTTAAAACATTGCTGCTCTGGGATGCTTTAATAGCGCTCTTATGTGTACTTGGCCCTAGAGGGCAACTTTTATGGATAATCGATGGCCTATGTGTGTATTCCTAGATTCTATAGATTCTAAGATCTATATTCTTAGATCTTAGAAGTGGCATTTCCACTTTTACAATCACCCAGACTAGAACCGCAAACCAAATTCATTTGTGGTTTTGCCTAGAGAGGAAAGTACAATAAACGGAAAACGTTTCCTGGTATGACTTTTTGTTCAAACAAATTCATATCCAGACATTAAAGGGGTCAATTTTCAGGTGTAGCTTCCAGGAATAGCAATGACAACAGTTCAAATCAATAAAATACAAACTAGAGAACAAAAACCAAACAATGTACATTTTATTTTTTAATGTTAGCACCTAAAATATGGTTGTATTTTTTCTCTTAAGCAATATCATAATGTACAACCATTTGTGGTACTATCCACATAAGGGCATTTCCGTAATGGACATCAAACATATTTCCCCATAATCCTTTGCTTTTCCATTTCACTTTCTCTAAGACCACGGTTCTCAACCTATGGGCTATGGACTCTTTATCAGGCCGAATGACCCTTTCACAGGGGCAGCTTATGGCTGGGGGGTCACTGCAACATGAGGAACTGCATTAAAGGATTACAGCATTAGGAAGGTTGTCCTAGATGGTTTTGCGCTCACAACCATTGGCTCCACACTTGCCCAACCTTCCCAGATTAGCCCATTTTCTGTTTCTTTGTTTTTTTATATTTCAAATTCCTCATAGTTTTTAAATGTCCTGTGTGAAGTCTGCTCTCTGTCATTCTGTAGATGTCTGACAACTCTGAATAAGTTTGTGAATAAATATCATAGGGAGATAGTGATCCATTAAGCTACAGAAGGAAGCACTTACCTTTTTACACTATGCTATAGGAGGAAAGGGTACAGATTTTTCTCGAAAGGTGCCAAGATGGCTGCCTTCCTGTTTCCTCTCAATAGGGCAGGTTTCTCATGAGCTACAAGCTTCTGACTTTCCCTTGATCGGAAGCATTTTATTCAGAAAACCTGCAGTTGTAAACGATCTCTTTGTTTCTGGACTAGAAATCATCTTGCTAGCTTCATATCCCAGGATTGCCCTTCTCAAGGACTTGGGAGCCATCTCCTGAAATGTAATAATGGATAAAGGGAGGTTTGATCTTCCACTGTCTGGGAGGACAGGAGCCTAAGTCCGTAATTGCCAATTAGCTTTCACTTAGCACAAAGCACACAGACTAAGTTTCCTCCTTACATCCTCCAGCGCTCTCCCAATAGTTCCGCACCCCCACCTCAGAGTCTCACAGCTACAGCTCCCCTATCTTTTTCAGTGGAGCTGAGTCCAATTTGTTTCTACTGTAATCCTCCCTATTAAATCATCTTTGCTGTTTAAATGTCCTTTCTCATATTACATGACCCAAGTTGCACTTCTAAAAAAAAAAAAAAAGGAACATAAGAAATACCAAAGTAGCTTGCATCCACAGTTATTTAGGTCAGTGCTAAATCTCTGCTAGTGGCATCAAAGATATTTATGTGTTTTTTCCCCTTATGAATATTAACTTCACAAGGTTAGGATATACTTCAACCATCTTAAATGTTCATAAATTCTGGTGGAAATGTTTTATATAAATTACTTAAAACCATGTATGAATGTATGATCATGTTTATCATTATTTAATTGTCTCTTGGGATAAGTAATCAAAATTATTGTAATAGATAATTTACCCAGTAAAATTTCAGTAGTGCTCTGTGTTGCTTGTGGTGTGTGTGTGTGTGTAGGATGTAGATACAGCATTCTTGAGAGACCACTCATAATTCGAGAAACTTGTTCTCAGCATACCCGTACAACATGTGCAGGACATCTCTGGTTAACTGTCATTGTGCGTAAAACAAAAGGGGTTCCACTGACAAGTTTGTTTATAATTGATAAATTGAAGAACATTTTAAAGTTCCACATAATTAATAGTTCTAAGTTTTAACTGTAGAACTTTATGATCTTCCAGCAGTATTTACCTAAATCTTCCGGAAAGCTTTAATGTTTTATTATTTGTTAACAGTTTACACATGATAAATTGGACCAAATATTCTTGAGGCTCCATTTATTTGGTTCCAAAATTCTAAAGCGATGATCAGGTACAGTGAGCAATCAAAGTATATATTCTACCTATATCTATCTATCTATCTATCATCTATCTATCTATCTATCTATCTATCTATCTATCTATCTATCATCTATCACACATACAGTGTTCTGCCTGCATATATGTGTGCAGGCACCAAGTCTTATTATAGATGGTTATGAGCCACCATGTGGTTGCTGGGAATTGAACTCAGGACCTCTGGAAGAACAGACAGGGTTCTTAACAGCTGAGCCATTTCTCCAGTCCCCCAAAGTGTATATATATATATATATATATATATATATATATATATATATATATATATATATTTTTTTTTTTTTTTTCTGGAAAGGAATATGCTTCTACATGGGTCTTTCGCCCTTGAAATTGGAAGCCAAAGCAATCAAAGCTTTCTATTTGGAGGACTTGGGGCCCTGGAACCCAGCTAACACTTGCTGTTCACACGCAAGCTGCCATTTATTATTCCAGAGAATCTTTCTGTAACTCTGTCCTGGACATAAACTGCTCCTTAGGTTTCCAACACACCCTTGTGTATCCTTGACTGGCCTAGGCTGCCGTGACCCTGATAGTCTGCTCCCCCTACTTTTGAGAGCATCGTTAGCAACACAGTCTGCCACTCATGTGTTTGAATGTCACTGTGTTATGTCCCTGGTATCACAAAACAAAACAAAATTAGATGCTACAAAGGAAATCGGTGCCCTGTAATCATGCTGTAGGCTGGCACACCGAGACCTCTGCGATGACATGAGCACTGCTGTACTTTAGAGTTCATGTGTGTTCATGGTACTTCCCTTTCCTTCTCCCCACTGACTTCCAGCATCTATAGTTTATCCTTGATTAATTTCAATAACATAAATGCTTACCCTGTAATTTTTAAATCACTTTAATGTTATTGCAAAAAAACAAGGGTATTTAAAGACTAATAAAACACTTTTATACCTCATTTGAAAAGTTCCTCATCCTCAGCCACGCTTGACATCACAAATCATCCATTCACACTGCTTGTGTTAGCGATGCCTTGGAATCAGCTTAGGAACGGATCAATGGATGACGATAGAGAGAAAATGGGGTTTCTATGGCCAGACGACGGTGAGCCCGCCACACAGAATCAAATCACACCACTTTCAGGAAAGGCCATGTCAAGGAGAATGACCTGGATTTGAAAGACAAATACAGCTTATTTCCTATTAAGAATTCATATTAAGGGGCTGGAGAGATGCTTCCTTAGTTAAGAGCAGGCTGGGATTGCAGAGAATCCGGGTTCGGTTTCTAGCACCCACATAGCTGCTCACAATTGTTTGTAACTCCAGTTCCATAGGATCTCAAAGCATTTCTTTGTCTCTACAGGCACTACAGTTACATACATGTGGGATGAGCACCCAAACACTTAAAATAAAAACAAAAATAAAAGTATAAAAAGTCTACAATAGTATCTAGATTAAATAATTGATATGGATGTGAGGGTATGGGCAGAAGAAAGGCACACAAGAGGGAAATTAGGAAAAATGATTAAAGTACATTGGATACATGTATGAAAATATCATAGTGTAACATTGTTTTGTACAACTAATAATATGTATTAATAAGCTTTGTTATGAAACACCTGCCATTTCCTTTCAGAGCTATCCTTTGGTTCTGAGCAGTGTTTGAGGATGTTTGGATAATGACCTCTGATAATCCTTGTCTGTCTTCAAAACTGCTTGTTCAGTCCAACTTACTCAGCGTTGCTGTGTGAATACTGTACACAGTGTCACAAACAGAGGCATGCACAAAGTCGTGCTTTTATAGGACTTTCATCCAAGAGAGTGAAGTACACAAATAAGGAATTGGGGGAAACATGGACACTGTCACGCCCCACTCTTAGCTGCTCTTCCTTTACTTTAATCACTTTTTATATCACCGCAAAGTTTGCATTTTTTTTTTTTGCCTTTTTCTAGCATCACCATTTCCCTCACCTCCATGATATATATATATTTTTTTAATTCTCAACTTGGCACACAGTTGAATTAATGGTTTGGTTAGTGATGACACTG
This sequence comes from Acomys minous, assembly GCF_964271855.1. Classification (NCBI taxonomy): domain Eukaryota; kingdom Metazoa; phylum Chordata; class Mammalia; order Rodentia; family Muridae; genus Acomys; species Acomys minous. The sequence continues at coordinate 103,001,232 of NC_140490.1, forward strand.
CTGGAAATGGGTGTCTCTAAGTCACTTAGGTGTTGCTGGGATTCCATGCCTCCACTGGAAACGTGAGAGGACGGGGTGGGGGGGGGGAACTCCTCTCAGGGAGCTTACTCTGTGCGGTGGAAGGAATATTGATACTTGAGTTTATGGATGTTTTATGAAGTGGACTAAATAGTGCTCCTGCTGACCAAACACATTAGTCCAGTGAACTGCAGGCTAGTTTTTAAACTGTCAGATAAAATTTCTATTCTCAGTTAAACAGACTTCTTGGAACAACAGGGAAGAGGCTGGACCCATCTACCTCTCTTCTTCTACTCTGCAGTTCCAAATCCATGACTTATTATTATTTTTAAGTATAACTGTGTTTCTATTTTATTAGCTCCTTCCTCAGGTGTCCACGCGCTCCTTCTTTCCCTGAGCACATCAAACCAGTTATCTCTGCTTAACTCTTCACCATGCTTACTGCGTGGTTCTTGAAAGACTGAGCAGTATAGATACTCACTTACCGAATCAGAGATAAAGTGGATCCTCATGACTAGCATGCTGAGGTTGTCGGAAGCAGTTAGTATTTGGAAGTGCCATGCTAGGGAAAGAGAGTGGGGTGCTTTACTAGTGTGTAGACATATATGCATCTTTTCCCTCTGTCCCTTGCTCTCACTGTATTGCTGGTTCTCTCTCTGTGTCACTATCTCTCTGTTTCTGTCTTTCTCTCTCTCTCTCTGTTTCTTTCTTTCCTCCATAAATTGAGTTGAATTCAGGTGGCATGTAAACCTTTCTGTACAATGCTAATGATTTTTAAATTCATACCTTCCTAATTAACTCTGAGCCAGATAACTTTTTCCATGCAGGTTTAAATGTACTACTTGACTGGGCAATTATATTTAGTGATTATTAATGTACTAAAACATTTCACACAGAAACTTCTCTTATCTAAGTATTAATTATTTATGATTTGTCTTTCTCTATAGAGCATTGGATTCATGTGTCTCTGTGTCAGATGCTTTCTTGATCCTGTAGTGGAAATGCAAAAATATGGGGCTGTATCCATAGCAACAGCCTACATCACTATTTTATCCTACACATAACCAACAATTTTAGTAATTACATTTCTTGCATTCAGTCTGACCAGAGGTTCACAAAAGGATTACCAAAGGATGTGATCTATTTTCCCCTTTAAAATAGAAAAATGTTGAAGGAAAGCCATTTTCATACAATTGTGTATACATGTCGATTTATGGAGAAGCCAACATTTGTTTTAGGCTGTGGTCTTTAATGAAAGCAAGTTAGGGTGGAATTGAACAAAAATCCCTGCTCTTCAAAGTTTGACCCAAATTATCTATTCTGAAATTAATTTATTAAAGTGAAGTTTCCTTACTACAGACCTAAAAATATGTTCTGGGTAAAACCCATTAATATGCATTTTAATAAATTTCTTAGAGACTTTTATGCCTGTTAAAGATTAAGAACTAGTGCCCTAGAGGTAAATTGTATTTATAATTCATAGAATACAAGCCAATAGTTTCAAGACCCATTAGGGACTCAAAGAGACACTTATCAAAAGAAACAACTTTATTGAAACCATAGCATAATGTAAAAATGCTACAGTAGAAAATAAAACTGGAGAAAGAATGCAAACAAAGAAGTTGGCACAGCGTGTTGTTCTCTCAATTACTCATACAAATAAAACATTCCACTCTCCTCGGGTATATTCTGAAGTCTTCATATGAAGAGCTGAATTCACAGGACATCTAAATTGAGTTACAGAAATTCTTTCAAAGAGTGGCTCTAAGGAGACTGAGAGCTATCTTAGCCATTTCCCTGTAAATTGATCTTATTTAAACATGAATTCCTTTATTCATAACTTCTAAAGCAGAGGAAATGATATTAACACTATCAGGGCTATTCATTCCTAGATCCTGAGATTTTTTAAAAAATCCCAAGGTTTTGGGACTCTTTAGGTTCCATTTCAGATTCTTGATGCCCCACAGAGAAGAAATTTATTCATATTTTGCAGTTTAAGTCTCTCTTACCTCTAGGAAATATGTGTTTAAAGCTAGTGGTTAGCAGATCCCTACTCATGCCTCGCTGAGTAATCTACTTCATCTGTCTTAGTCTAAAATGGAAATATTCTGTGGAGGGTCTTAGAGCTGTGTCTGTGAGCAGAAGTATCAACAAGGAAGAAGCACTGCTCAGCCAACAGAAGAAAGAAAACATTTAAAGAGTTTTGATTGGCTTCTTGATGTGTCTGGCATTGAATACCTTCATAATGTTTTTTTTTTTCTCATCTGCTCTATCTAGGATCAATCATTCTGTCTAATTCATATCTGGAGACAGGGTAGAGTTTGAGGCTTTCACAGAAGCTAAACTTATTGATGTAGTCTTCTCTCATGCCAAGGCCTTGAGCAATATTCATGTCTATTTGAGTTCTTAAAAAAATCCACAGAATGGCTCAAACATCACTCCTATCAATCTGTTGTTCAACTAAAATAGATTAATTTGATTTCACTTTGACATGCTAAAGTATCTCTGCTAAGTAACTAGGATGCTTCCTACTTTTATTCATGTTGTGTTATAACTATTGAGCCTCTGTCTGTGTAGCTTATTTTGATGTACACTGTTTTATCTCTCCTGTCTCTGTGCATTTCCTACAGTCATATTTCTGTAGGAGAGTGTAGTGGTTTGTGGGGAGTGGGTGAAGTCCTTTGTGAGTGTATATTATTGACATGAGCCTAGCCATGTCAAGGACCACTCTGCTTCACCCAGATCCGTATGAATGGAAAGGCCATCCCAAGGTGAGGCTCTGAGAAATGGTAAAGCCTTCTCTTGGTTCAATTACAAATGGGTGACACCTTTTGTACTTAGCTAAAACTAGTGTGTACAGAAGGAGGATGGAAGGACCCTGATGGCTCAGGAGCCCACAGGGAGAACATCAAGGCTGGCAGATCTGGACCCAAGGCAGCTTGCACAAACTGTTTCAACAACCAAGGACAATGCATGCAATAACCCTAGACCCTCCAGTTCAGATGTAGCCAATGGACAGCTAATTCTCCATGGTTACAGGGAGACTGGGGACTGCCACTGACATGAACTCTGGTGTCCCAGATTTGATCACTTCCCCTTGGTGGGGAGGTCCAGCAACGCACATAGGAAGGGGAAGCAGGCTATCCAGATGACACCTGATAGGCTGTGGTGATATGGTGGGGGAAGAGGTCCCCTTCTGTCAGAGGTCTAGGGGAGGGGAATAAAGAAGAAGAGGGAGGGGGGAATGGGAAGATACAAGTGAGAGGATAACAACCAGGATACAATCAGAATAAATGATAATAAATTAAAATTTAAAAAGAAAAGAAAATATCTACTGCAGCTTCTTGTGTTTTTGGTTTTTTTCCTACTACAGCTTCTTTTTTTAATTTTGAAAGTTGTATTTGTTATTTATTTATTTATTGAGATTACATCTCAGTTGCTATCCCCTCAATTCAGCTTCTTAATCCTGGGTGCTGACACTATAGGCAGAAACTGTTAACTCCAACTTCCTCTTTGAGGATGGCTGCAAATTGCAGTGCTTCTCTTCAGGCCCCTCCTACTGAGGTTAGCTAACCTGCCTCACCTTCCTCTGTTTCCTTGGAGTTGTAAAATACAACAAACTGAATTTGCAAGCTATTGTTGGTACACCTCCATGAGAGCAGATGGCCTCCCTGGTCCCAGCTTTTCTGTGTGACTGTCTGTCATTTCTTTGTTCCCTGTCACTGTAGTTGGATTGATCCCCAAGCCTTGCAGGTAGGTGTAGTGGTTTGTATGGGAAAGGTATCCTAGAGCCTTCGGGTATCTGATCAATTCTTTTGCATTTGATGGCACTGGTTGGAGGATGTTTACTGGGTCAGCCTGGCTGGAGGAAGAACAGTACCAGGGGTGGGCTTTGAGATTAAAAGCTTCATGCCAATTAACAGTCCACTCCCTCTGCTTCCTGAACGTGGTTTGAAGATGTGAAATCCCAGTTTGCCGACGTCATGACCATGGTTGCCATGCACGGCTATGCTTCCCACCAAGAATGGAGTCCTAGCCCTCTGAAATCGCAGATCAAATAAACTCTCCCTTCTGTAAGTCGCTTTGCTCATGGTGTTTTATCACAGCAATAGAAAAGTAATTAATACAGAAGTTGAGGTGCAATAGTCTTGGAAGGAAAGTGAAAGACTGTGGGACGTTGTACTAGAATGCTGCAAGCAGGTCTTAGTGGGTTGACCTAGTAAGAGCCTGGAAGACAGCAGTGAGTGCCAAGGACCACATGGGCTGTGGAGGCCCAGATGGAGGTTTTGGAGGGAAGCAAGGATTTTAATACTTAATGGACTAGAGGCCATTTATATAATGTTCTGGCGTATGGCTATCTTCTGGCCTAGTCCTAAATAGTTGCCTGAGGCTAGGTTGAAAAATAGTGGAGTAATTTCCTTGGTGGAGGAGATTTCAACACAACCTAATGTTGAATCTATCACATGGTTGTCAGGGGTAACATGTTATTCTCAAATGCAGAAGAGCAAGTAGGTCAGGAAAACAAAATGTGCAGTCTGGGGAGAAAAAGAACAGTAGGAAGCTCAATGTTCCAGCCAAGGCATGGGATAGAAGAGAGAGCGTAACTGTTTAGATGATCAGAACCAGAAATAGAGAGGTTTGCCTTACACCGGAGCAAAGGCTAAAGGTGCACTCAGGGAGAAACACTAGCTAGATAAGCTTCCATGCTATGAATGGGAAAAGCCAAAGGAGTTTGCAGTCTCTGGAAGGGACCTAGATCAAAAGCGGCTGCTAATGTCATTCAAGGCTGGCTAGCAAGTCTTGGCATTCTTATCCTTGTGGTGTTGGCCTGAGAGGGACAAAGGATGCAAGAGTGAAGGGGCCATAGAGTCTTTCTCCATATTGTCAAAAAGCCAGTGAGGTCGGGCTGCATGTGGGAATGGGCTCTGTGAAGTTTAGGGAGACCATTGTGTGAAGCTACAACACGGGGATCTGGGTTACAGTGGGGACCTCAAGATGCTGGAAATACGGGGCATCCTGAGACGTCTCTCTTCCAAGAGAGCTGCCAGACAGGCATTGGAATCAGCCCATAAGAAATGTGTGTTGTAGGCAGCAAAGCAGAAGATTCAGGATTATTTACGACCTTGGGAACTAAAGGTCTAGACCTCAGAAGCAAAACTACAGGATTTGATGTTTGCCCTTCAAGGTTTCAGTCTTATTTTGGTCCAGTGTTTTCTCCATATACCTGTAGCCTCCATTTTGTAATTGTAACGTATATTCTGTGCCATTGAAAGTTGGAAATTTGTAATCTGAAGGAGAGATAAACCTGTTTTTTAGGATCCCAAGTGCGGGATTGGAATGGTCTCGTGAGAGAACAGGTGAGGTTAATTCACTAGAAGAGCAACCACCTCGTGCGGGAGCTTAATGGTAGCCAGCTGAAAAGATCCCGTGACCAGACTCTGGGAGGAGATATATAAATGAGCCCAGAACTGGAGGTGGGGCTTTTTGGAGACTTGGGATAGTTTTGGTTGTTCATCCCTGCTTTTCAAGACGCTCCTAGAGAGAACCGCTCGAGGGAAGGCATCGGGGCTCCAGTTTCTGCTGAGGTTCTGGGTTCTGGTTACCCCAGGTTCCAGCAGAAGAAATCCTGCGGCTCACACCTGGAGAATTATTCCTCGGAACTGATATCCGTAAGGTTTTGTTATTGTGTCCATTAATCCTCATTTCCTATTGTTTTGGTTAGTTGGGTTATAAGTGACGTAGGCTCGGTCACTAAGTTGTTAATAAAATATATTGGTTAAGAAAATTGAGCCTGCAGTAATCTGCTTTTTTTGATTTTATATCAGGTTACAGTTAAGAGAGCGCTTTGAGTCTTAGAAAGGGCTTCGGACTCTGGGGTTTTAAGCACTGTTCGAACTGTGAATGATGACTGGGACCTTTGATTCTGGATTAGGTGTATTTTGCTTTTCATGGGCTTGTGGGGGCCCAGGAGTGGAATGTGATGGTTTGAATAAAAAAATGTCTCCTATATACTCAGGCATTTGTACCCTTGGTCCCCACTTGGTACAGCTGTTTGGAGAGTTTATAAAGGGTGTAACCTTGTTATGTCAGGGAGTGTTTTACTGGGGACTGAGTGGAGAGTTTAAAGCCATAGCCCTGCTTCCAGTTTTCTCTCTGTGTTTCATGGTTGCATTTAGTGATGGGAATGTTAACTTTCTGTTGCTGCCGTAATGACTGTTGGCTGCTGCTGTGCATCCCACCGTGGGATAACTAATAAAAAGGGGCTGTCACTTTACACTGGAGGATTTGGGGGCACACTCAACTAATTCTCATCCGAGATACTCTTCTTTATTTTTTTTAAGTGTCACTCAATTATTTATCTGTCTGATTATTTATGCTTCTGGCATCTACCAGGGCAATTGATTCCTTTACCTCATCTGTGGTGAAGTAAATATCAGGAGATCCTCGATGATATATTTTTCTGTGTTGCAGTAGTAACTCATAATAATAATAAAATAATAATAGTGGGAATAAAAACTTACAATGCAAGTTTTACTTTTCTTTTGAAGAGAGCTGTCACCAATATTACTGTGCCTTGTGTTAGAAGGCAGAAGGTACAAATATAGGTGCTTTGGTTACGGATATTCCCAGTACTAATTTTTTATTATTAATCTGATTGGGTTAAGTATTTTATAATGAGTTTAATTTCTACAATGGTTATTTGTCCCATCTATTTTCCACTCCCAAATATTCCACTCATGCTGCTTCACCTCTTAAATATGTATGTTGATGGTTCCTAAATCTTATTTATCTCCCCTCAGTCTATCCCCATGAGCCTTGGTATGTTGATACTCCATTAATATATCTAACACACGTTTCCAGGGGAGTTGTATAGCTATTTCTAACCCCCAAAACCAAATTATTTTTTTATAACACCTATTCCACTGGCATTGGAGATTTTTTTTCTCCGTTATGCCACATAATTATATAATTCTTCCATATATTTTCACTGTCCTCACACTTTGTAATATACGGATACAAGAGCCAGTTATGATTTGTCAAAGAAACATTTATGCATTTGTTTTAAGTCATTTATTGAGTCTGATTTTTCATAAAATATAGCTAGATAATAGTCTTTAACAAATTAATAATTTTTGCTAATATTCCTATAATGCACATTTCTTAGTTTTTGAGACAAGGTCTCATGTAGAATTGGTTGGCTTGGAACTTGTAATGTAGACTAGACTGGCCTTGAACTCTCAGAAATCTTCCTATTTCTATCTTTCTAGTGCTGGGATTAAAGGAGTGGACTATTGTGCTTGGCCCATAGTGTACTTTGAAAAATAACTCATGTAATGGTGTAGTTCTTGGAATAAAAATGGCTAAAGGATTTTGAGCAAAGCACTCAGAAAAGAGTGTCAAGGCGGTCTTCACGAAGTGACATTACAGGGCAGATTCAGTGGGCTCTTTTTGTGGAGCCCAGTGAGGGAGTGGAACAAACATGGCTTTGGTGACAGACGGAACTCGATCACCACACCAGCCATCATGGTTGCTGTTGATTCAGGGTAACTCAAGTTTGTCGCAGAGCATTGCTTTACTAAACATTAGTTTCCTTTATGTCCAAAGCTTCCAAATTATATATGCTCAACACCATTAGATATGGCCACTTAGAGCTACTTGGAGCACAATCATCCACACCTGCATGTAATTATGGTCTGCTTAAAGTTATTCAGCTGGTGATGGAGGTTGCTTCGTAGATTAGTTGTTATGAAATGTTTCTCAGACCACCTGCTGGGTTTCAGGAGCTTATTGGAGTGGTGATTTGAATTTTGATATATTTATGGCCAGTTTGCACTGATGCACCCTGGTTAGTTACATCCGCTTAGCAGTCACTTAGCAAACACCCTTGTGAAAGGGAGGAAATATGAGCCCTTGCTCTGTATGCTTCATGCTCTGTGAGAGCATTGGCAACGCTGATGAATAATTAATCAACTAATTGTTGCCCTGTTCAGTGCTCTCCTTGCGAAAACCAGATGAGTTCTTTTATCCAGGGCGATAGGTACTTAAAATCCCATTTCAGTTCAGAAGTAGAGATGCGAATTGTTTTTGTTCTACAGCTTAAGAACTGAGATTGCTTGTGTAGCCCCTTTGACCCCCCAAAAAACACCTCTTCCTTTTCGTGTATAGCGACCAACCTTGTACCTGACCATTTATATTCCTTACCTATTTACAGGGTGTCTGCTTCTGCTGAATTCATTTGAACTTCAGATGTGTTGACTCTCATATTTCGGTCTCAAGTGTTCCAATGTAACATAGTTATATTAAAATCCTCGGCAAAGATTTAATAAAATGAAACACAAAGAACACACCAGTAAGCTGTAGTATCACAGACATTTATATTCTACTTAAAATCACAGACTAATTTTTTTGGCAAGCATTTCTGAGACTTTTCTCTTTTCCTCTATTCCAGCTTTAGAGCGAATTTCTTTTTAAATTTCCATGGATTGCTTAGGCATGATCCCCTTTTTGATGAACCTATCTAAGAGATTTGGGTGGGATAACATCTGTAACACAAATCTGGATCTACCCGAGTGAAACCAATTTAAACTTATTAAATTGCTGTAGCATTGCAGGGGCCCTGATTAAGAGCTCCTCCATCCAGGAGTTGAATAATTTCACTGCCACTTCAGGCCATTGGATGTTTTACATTATCTCTAGTGGTGTCCTTTCAGATTAAACATAATCCTATTAAGCAATGCTTCTGGCTCTTCAGGCTGTATACACAAGGTTGAGGAATGCTTTACTGCTATTTGTGGCCACATTTCTTAGCTCTTTGTCTTGGATGGCTGGCCCACTTGGGCAGTGCTGTGGCTTGAATGTGCAATGTTCTTTATGTGTTCAAGTGTGTGAACACCTGGTCCGCATCCGGTGGTGCTTTTTGAGAAGATGGTGGGACCTTTAGAAACTGGAACCTTGCTGGAAACAGTGGCTCACTATGGGTGGGTTTTCATCTTTTATAGGCCATCCCACTTCCAGCTTTCCCTCTACTTCCTGACTGCTAATGCAATGTGACCAGCTGACCTCCTGCTCCTGTCACACGCCTGTCTTCTCTGCCATGGTGGAATGTATCCCTTCAAACAGTAAGCCAGAATCAACTCTTCTTTGAAATTGTTCCTTGTCCAGTGTTCTGGTAGAACAAGAAAAGTAAGCAATTCAGGACCTAAATAAACACAGTGATAACCAAATGCACAAAGATGATAAAGATGTCATAAAATGTCAGGGATCAAATGCCTTAGGACACATCATTCTTCAACTTAAATACCTATGATTCAAATTTGAGTACACTGAAAAAGAAATCCAGTCTTCCATCCTAGCAAGGCCTACAAATATATTATACATGTATGAAATGACTCTGAGTTTTGTTTGTATTCCTGATGGTTGTGGATGTATGTGGATGTATCTCCCCCTACTCTTCTGTCTACTTACACTACCAAGATGTATGTGGGAACAGATTTCTCCCTCCTTTCACCTCCATGTATGTCTCCACCGCAACAGCAGGGCACTGCTAGAGAACACAGCAAACTGCAAATGCCCTAATGTGCCAATCAAATGTATACAACCTCCTGGCTGTAGATATCATCTGATACTTTTGACCACCATTTGTCATAATCCTGTCAGAAGACCCACAATTGTAACTCACTGCTGAGCATTCTTTACTCATTTTCCTGTTAAGCTCCTTCAGCCTAAACTGTTTTAATCTAAAAACAGCTGTTATTGGTAGTACACAGCTCCTTTAGTTGCTGTGAAGTTCAATGAGATAATTTACATCAAGAGCACACTGAACAGCGACAACATAAATGCTGTCTAATATTACTAGTTCTATGATAATAGATTGGAGAGGCTATTTAAAAATCTGTTCCTTTGAGTGAGTATGATTATTAGCGATTTTCTCTAAGTCATAAATCTATATAAGATATATTTTCTAATCTTTGTGGTGTGAGTGTGTGTGTGTGTGTGTGTGTGTGTGTGTGTGTGTGTGTGTGTGTGTGACTTAATTCCTTACTTGAGTAGTGAAGGCAAGACTGAGCATGTTCAGGTAACGAGTAGCAAGCACAGTGCTTAACATCCATCTTAGTTTTGTTAAAGAAGCCGCCTAGCCAGAGAACAGACTCTTGTAACATGCATATAAGTGGCAGATTTTCTGTATGTCTACCTTCACAGAAAAAGTTCATAGATACTGGTACGTACAACAATTAAATGAATCAAGTATTATTTATCCTCCTTTTCAAGAAGATAAAACGAGGTATGAAAAATTAAAATGTTCCAGTGAGTGACAGGTGCACCCAGGCTTCTAACCCAAGTCCTCCGATCCTGTATGCTAGGTCCTCATCATAATGTGTGTGGCATTGCTCAGATGTTTCATTCACTGCAATTCACTTTGTCTTTGGATATTTGGAACCTCTGGGTGAGCTATTATAATCATCCTTGAATTAAGTATAGGACACAGGACTAATTTCATCCAATGAGCACCAAAGGAGCAAACCAGAGTTAGAGCAAACAAAACAAACAAAGCATGCCCTTCCAGAGGCTAGCATAAGGTAGCTCCAGGTTTTTCTGGCCAGAGCTGCAGTATCTTCCAACAATGTATGAACATTCTCTGCAGTCACCACCCTAAAAGAGACATTGCATTGTGCATCTGTCCTCTGTTTATTCAGCCCAGCTCTAGTTCTACGACCTTTCGGGAACTAGGAGGAAGACACTTTCCTTTCCCCTCTTCCATTTCCATATTCCCTATGACCATGCTCCAGGAAGTGAAGCCATTAAAGAAGACTAAATTTCATTCAGTATTTGTTTTCTCACCTCATTTGAACTTATGTTCTCTGCTCAAGTTTAATGGTCTAGAAAGTACTTCAGTAGAAAAATCTGGGACAAATGCTGGGCTCAACTTTTATGTTTTCCTGCTCAGAAGACTCAAAATTTTGCGCTGGCTGATTATGCTTAAAAATAGCTGTCTCTTAGGATTGGTCTAGTGAATGATTATTCCTAGTGTGAGATGAAACCTTGTACCAGCTGTTCCATCAGATCTGGAGGGAGGATTCTATTTCTTAACTCATCCATAACTTTACCAAAAAGTATATAATTATTTCACACCAATATAATTCCAGGCTTCTAAATTTCTCTTTTTAAATAACCGTACTTATAGATAATTTTCTATTTATTTGTTTACCTACCAACGTACCCTAGGGATTCACAATTGATATGTAATATGATGAAACTATTTTAAGGTAGAAATATTTATGTGAGAATATTTATATGTTTTCTTTAATAAACTATAAGGGATGTGAAGTTGATTACATAGCATTTTCCTCCTATTTCCGCATACTTGTTAATGCTGATCAGAGTGGCCACAATCATTGTTCTGTGAATTTGGCATAAGCTTGCCTGTAACCATGAAGGCACTCAGTAAAAAGAGACTGAGAGCAAGTTGAGGATTATTTTAATTGTAATGTTTCTTCTATTTTTTTACATTCAGAAGAACAGATTAGAGTTAAGGATGCTTAATCCAGTTGGTTGAATTTCTAGCTGTAGAAATGATTTGCTACCAGAACCATTGGAATTCACTGACATCTTTTAGCACTACTCACAGGAAAAGTTAGCTATTGAAGAAGATTTCAGGGAACTAAAACATCTCAATGGGCTCTTTGTGTATATGTGTGTCATGTGTACTCCCATCTTTGGGCTTTTCCCAAATTTTAATTTTGGGGTGAAAACAGTACTTTAAAAAGTCTAAAAATATCTTTTGCAAATCACAAACATTAAATATTACGTTTGTGTTTAAGAATATGTCTAGTGAATCATTAAAATCAAATATTATTATTTTACATGAATGTACATAAATCTAACAGTTAACTGAAGCAGAAAATCATAAAAGATATAACATCAGGCTCAAGAAAGGTGATATCAGGGAATCAGTTATCATTCAGTCAGCCTTATTTTCTCTACGATAAACATGGGAATTTTAATGATTTTGTTCATTATTTTAGGTTTTATTACTATTTATTGAAGAAACCGTTGACTCAACTTGGAAATAATAAGAGTTTAAGAACTTTGATTTCACTTCCTATGGTATTGGGCTAGTTTTAAACAAATAGATCTATGTGGAATGTGTTACAAAACATTCCATTGTCATGATCAGCCTCACATTTCTCACACATATGAAAGCACTACTACATTTTTACAGTTATTTATTTACATATCTCTGTGTGTGTACATGCGTGATTGTGGTTGGTGTCTGCATACATATGCTTTGCTACACTTGTGGAAGTCAAAGGTCAATTTACTGGACTAAGCTCTCTCTTGTTTCCATCATGTGTAGTCTGGACATTGAACTCAGGTTAGCATCAAGTGTTATATCTACTGAGCCAGCCCCAGTTTTCTCATTTGCTTTTAGTTTCTAAATACCATGAATTTCGTAATTCAATGGAATGACATTTTACTTTAAAAGTATTCAGTCATTCATAAAATGCAAAATACAATTTAATTACTATCAATTTCATTATATTTCACAAAAATCACATTGGTTTGGACAGATCAAGGTACACATGCTCTCCCTTGGTCAGAATGTCTGTCTACTCCTATGTTGCCATGTTTTAAGCTATAGCAAGTTTACAGTCTAGTTTCACAATAACAACCAAAACATGTCTTGAAATGAATTTTAGTAGTTTAGTATTTTACTAATGATATGCAAATTCTCATGGGAATGTCTAATTGCTAGACTTACTACTAAATGACATTTTCATTTGAAGCAATCAATTTTGATTTTCTTATGTTTACATATATATATGTATTTATATAAATATATATATAATAGTCTTATATGTATATAAGACAATGGTGTTGCATATATCTCTTCCAAGCTTATATATGCTAATTACAAGAGGTGTTTCATTAGTGTAACCAAGAATGTTTACAATATTATTCCATCTGCATCAATTCCATCTGATTTTTCTACCATTTAGTTTTCAGCTCTTATTTCTATAATGATTAATAATTCACTTGAAACAAAATCAACACAAGGAAACATTCAAGAAATTCTCCACATTATAGATACTTCTGGTGTTTTTCTTCCCATGTGAATCACTTAAAAGGATTCCGGTCCTTGGAAACTCAATGTTTGGAAGTTATTTTTCTCAGAGTGTATTGGTTATTGCTTGAGTAGAATGAAGAGGAATAGAAAGAATAGCAACGATTTACATGTTTCCAGTTTATTCTATCAGCAGGAGAATTATTAGGTATTGGTTGTAAAGAGTAAATATTATTTGCACAGTAGCAAGAACCGAAGACCCAAGACACAGAATAATAAAGCTGCCAATAAGGCTAGAATTGCTTGTTTGCACACAAGTAATGATAAGGAGATATTAGAACCTAAGTAGAAGCCATAACATAGTCATTGTATTACTCTATTGCTTCAGAAACATCCTTCATACCAATGCTGGCATTGGGCTCACACAGACATATTGGGAAGCCTAGCTTGAGCTATTTCATGTTTTATTGTGAGCTTTGAGCTAATTTTCCCTAGGTCTTTTATTGTGATATGTGTATAGGATCACAAAGTTATTTTTTTTTCTCCTGGGACAGTATTTCCTTCTATGTCATGTGCAATTTCATGTGTTTTCACATAGGTGGAAGATCATGCAAAAGCATCATCAAGCCTGTTTATTATATGTAATAATGAGGTTATCTGAGGGATTAAGTGTAGCTGATAGCAGGAAGAACAACATCTTACTTCGTTTAATTCTTTAATTAACTACTATAAATGAAATAACTTAAACACTTTTGATGACTCACAGTCACTGTTAAGATACTACTTATTGTGAAGTATAGTAGCATTCTGTGTGAGTGCCTGTGAAGTTGAGCTAAACGCGCTGTGAGTATTAAATAGAATCTAGATGACTTAATTATGTTAAGTGTGCCATTCATCAGCCTTGGAAGGCTGTACCTGAGAAACACTTGAATATACATAACCAGATAATGAAGACTAGCTATCATTTGCCTGTAATACTTGCCCTTGTGGGAGTGTTTTTATTTTTCCTTTGGGAAAAAAAAACAATTTGAAGCATCTTCTACCTTTCTTTTTGAAAAATTTTGCCTGGAAAATGATTTTATTATTATTTATATATTAATTAATATTAATACATATCAAATATATTATATTTATTATTTTTTATTAGTAGTAGTACTAACTTATTTCTTCTTTTCTATATTACATCCCAACTGCAATTTCCCCTTGCTCTTCTCCTCTAACCCTCTCCCTCTTCCATCCAGACCCACCTATCCTTCACCTGGTCTCAGATACCTTTCTTTATTCTTCAATTTTAATTTATTATAATTTATTTAGATTATATCTCGATTGTTATCCCCTTGCTTGTATCTTCCCATTCCTACCTACCCTCGCTCCTCAGCCCTATTCCCCTCCCCTAGTCATCTGCTGTGTTAGAAACCACTGGTCAACTAGTTATTTTGTACTTTTTTTTTTCCAACATGTATAATTTTTTTTTGAGAATTTTGTAGACTTAATAGGAACCACCAGAAAATCTGAGCACTCCCTTTCTTCTAAAGGGCACCTTATGCGGCGGGGGTGATGAACTATCACTGAGACATGACTGCTCTGAGTTTTGTGTTGCTTATCTAGGACCTGACATTTTTGGGTTGTCCTTACATTAGTAGACTGCTATTGATGGGATCAGGACATGACTGTAGCTTCAGGAGACTGGATTTTGCTACCCCTTAATTTGTCAGATTGGCACAATAATTATTTGGCACAATGATTGATTGTATTGAAAACAAGCCAAAGCAAGGCGTTTTTACCTGCCTAAAGTAAAGTATCAAAATTGTCCTTTACAAAGAATATTTATATCTACATTTCTCCTCTTTTTAAAGGGATCTGTGACAGGAAGAGTAGGCACATTTTATTGCTTGAGAAACTTTTATCTGTATTCTGTCATTTTTAGTCACCTTTCACTTTGTGTCATCCCCTCCTAAATTTTCCTATCCTTTCCCAGAAACTCCAACTTCCTGTTCTTTTTGTATCACAGGATAAAGTATCAGCTGTAATCATCTTTCTGAGTTTGTTTTTGAATCTCATATTTTTATGAGACTTCTTTGCATAAATATGAAAATTTCTTAAATTGTTAATCAACTTTACCTCAGGTTAATTTATAAATCATCTAGAGCTTAGCACGGTAGATATACTTTTTTCTTCCTCTATAGTGAGTGACATGTGCTAAATGCCATTATAGTTATTGAATATTTAACAATAAGCACAAATAATTTTTTTCATAGAAACCCACTTACAATGCATAAAAATCATCCCCAAGGTGCTGTGAGACTGAAGGAAGAGGGCCACAGTTGTATAAAATGTCATGGGACAGACACAAATCCACCGGATCCCTTTGCTTACAGCAGCTTTTAAAGTGGTCATGATAAAGTGGATCTGATTCACCTTAAGCTAATATTGAGGATGTCACGTACACATGGAACATATAAGCGCTACTGTCCAGTTTCACAGTTATCAACAGTATGATGGTTATTTTGTGAATACTAAAGAACGTGACTCAGGAGCAAGCATTGGGTTGTTATTCAAGGTGCTTATGGCCAGATTAAGGTGAATCTCTACAGCCTTGATCTCATGGATTTACACAAGTTAGTTGAAAGAATGTAGGGTGTTTTTTTTATTATTATTATTATTAAAGTGAGACAATAAACTACCTATAGAAAGAACCACATGACACAATCAGGAATTATATAAGTGTTACGTTCTTAGTGTTCGGGCTGTTTGTATTTGATAGCCTTAATTACATTCAGAATTTTAGATGTATCTTGGCTCCTTCAACCATACTTTCACATTTCCCTCCCACCCCACTGGACTACCTTCCTCACACAAGGGTCTTTCCAATGCTCACGATGTTTTGTTTTATTTTGTGTCTCAAGCAGTGTAAGTAGAGCTGATATCATGGCTGTGGCTATGGAAATATCAGAGTATGGACTCAGAGTTGTAGAAAATACTAGGTACTGTGCCTTTCCCTCTTCCAGAACTTGCTAATTGTCAATAGTTCAGAAGTAACTTGTAGTGTCCCATAAGCCTCTGTAGGGCAGGTCCATCTTATGTAAGCCAAGTGCCAACAACTACACTTAACTGCCATTATAAACTTACAAAGCGTTTTGTAACCCGCTTCTTACCTTTGAGATCTTACTTCTTTCAGTCACATCTTTCACAGTGTTCTCTGAGCCTTAAGTGGGTGGTATCCGCGCCTCTCTCAGGGACAAGCCTTCCATCATCGTTTGTTCTTACCATCTTATGTAGCCATGGTTGCTGCATTCATGTCTGTTCACTGAGAAAAGGGGGCTTCTCTGATTAAGGTTTAGAGTAGCCTTCTTCTGTGTGTTAAAACATAAAATTTAGAAGAGTGTTTCTGCTATGTCAATTTAGCCACTGACCCGTGCTGAGGGCTTCTGAGGGCCTAAGTCCTCTGCACTTGCAGGTTGTAGATTCCCTCTTGGGAAACAGGTCTTACATCCAGTCAATCGCTAGGCAGGGTGGCGCTCGCCTGTATAATCCCAGCACTCAGGGAGGCAGAAACGGGGACGTCTCTGTGACTTTGAGGCCAATATGGTCTACTAAGTGAGTCCAGGACAACCAAAGTGATACTGAGAAGTCTTGTTTCAAAAAAAGAAGACGAAACTAAAGAGTCCAATCAATCTTAGCTGCTTGTCACATCCACAACCACCTTGCCACTATTATACAAATGGGCACATCTTGACTGGCCTATTGTAGTTTATAGAACTCTCAGCTGAGTAAGATGCCTTTACTCCCTTAGCACAGCACTACTAGGCACTGTGAAAACTGGACACCATTAGTGGAACTGTAGACTACCACAGCCACTTTGGAACTCAGTCTGGAGGTTTACGCTAAACCTAGGATTAAAACTACCATATGACCAAGTAATATAACCCCTGACATATACCTCCCAAAATTTGTAATCTAGAACATAGATATTTATATATCCATCGTGTTCATTGCATCTCTGTTTACAATAACTAAGAAATGAGACACGTAAGGATGTCAATGAAACCAATGAATATATTAAAAAATGTCACATATACAGAATGGAATTTATTCAGTTGTGACTAAAATGTAATTTGTACATAAATGGATGAAACTGGAAAAATTAAAGAGGCAATTCAGTCCCAAGAAGACTGTATGTTTTCTCTCACGCAGATCATAGCCTTGAATCTTTAGTTCTGTTTCTTAGCCTTGGAGAGCACCCAGAAGATAGGAAACTAGAAAATTCTTGAAGTGAGGGAAGTGCCTAAGGATGTAAAAGACTAGCACACACGTAAAGTGAGGATGGAGAGGAGAGCATTGGAGTGAAAAAAGATCAGGTAGAGAGACGGGTGGGTAGGATAAGGGACAGAGGTAGCAAGAATGGGAGTCTATGGGGGAGATTAGTCAAAATGGTGAGGATGTGAAAAATCCACAAAACACCCCTGTTATTTAATAACCCAATTTTAACATGTAGGATTATTTAATTGTTATATTTTATTAAACGTTATCAATTGATAAGATCAGAGTGTCTTTTATAAATGTCAACATGCTTTTATTTTTGTCAAAATTAGCTTAATGATATGTACTAAAAAATTAAAGGCATCCTTGTTTACATTTCTCTGAATAGTTCCATTTTCTTGATGGATGTTTATGTTTCTCTGAATAATTTCATTCTCTTGTCATGGATGGGCTGAACTTGAGCCATCCTTATAATAAAAATAGGTTTAGCAATAAAAGATAAAGCTAAATTTTCATAAGATGTTCATTCACAACCTTGGGAGACATGCTCAAACATCATACATCACACCAAAATGCTTGGATTATAATACAGAGATGAGAGTCAATATGGAAACCTATTTTCTGACGGATCTTTATTATACACTGCAATCCTGCTTATTCAAATAGTAGTGACTATAGTGTGTCTTTGGCTTTCCCATTTCTGGTTAGTAAATATGTGAGTTTATTAGGAAAATGTAAGTTTGAACCCCTAGGACTAATTTTACCATTTTGTTTAACATGTATTACCTGTTCTTGTTGATACAGTACAAAGTGATGGTGTCACACGTGCTTACAGAGTGGCACTGTCAAGTCAAGGTAATTAGTATTCCCTTCTCTTCACCAGTTCTTTAATTTTGGAGCCTCAGGATCTTTTAATTGTTGATATTCTAAGAGCAGAATGTTGCTTGCTACATATGCTGATGATTTCTGAATTCAGGTCCCCAGGCTTCAACTTCAATTATTTGGCTGATGGTAGGGAAAAAAAAACCCTATATCAATTTCTCATTTTCTCTCTTCTCAGAGGAAGGGGTAGGTAGGATTTGTCCCTTGTTTTTGCAGCAGTCTTAGTTTTGGGAAGACTTACATTCCCCAGTGCTTTCCTGTTGATGCAGGGTTTCTGTCTGAGCTTTTTTATCCACAGAAATGGAAAGACATAATTCTCCTGAGGAAGGACATTTGGGGCAATGTCATTGGTAATTAGAAATAAAATGTGTAAAATTTAAGAGTAACACTGTGGGAAAAATTAAGAACTGAATTTTAATGATCACAGAATAGAATTAATATTTTATAGCGTGTCCAGCCATTGTTGCTTTTCTACCTTTCTATTTCTTGTGTGTTTCCCAAGAGAAAACATTATTTTCTTTTCTACTCCTTGTATAACACAAGCATGAGTTGCCTCAAGAACACTTTTAAAATGTCTCTACCCTGGGACATCTCCCAAGCGGCAGTTAGACTTGGTGCTCCTGTGCCTATTTATTTATTTGCATGTATATGTGATTGTGGACATACACACATGTATCACAGCACATGTGAGGAGGTCAGGAGACGAGTGTTGGGAATTGGGTCTTGCCTTTGGCTTTGTTGAGTCAGTCTCTCTCTCTCTCTTGTTGGTTTTCCTATTGTTCTGTGTATTCCAGGCTAGTGGACCTGCAAGCTCTTAGGTGATTCTCTTGTCTTGTTCTTTCTTCTCACTGCAGGAGTGCTTCTATTACAGTCAGGCTTTACCTCATCTGGCTTAAAAAAATTCTGTATGGGTGTTAGGATTAACTGTGGATGCTTTTTATGTATATGTTTAGTTCTCTACCATAGAATGGCCTCCTGGCTGGATTACTATGGGTATTTAATGAGCACATATTTAAAAAAAAATAAGAGCCTCCAATAATAGCAATACTAGAACCTATTTAAAGAAAGAAGCTAAATGGTTTTGTCTTTGAGGTTTATTCCAAAGTACAAATTTTATAAGAAGTCACAAGGCACTTTTCAAATATTGGCACAAGGAACATCACTTCGTTTAAAATGTTTGGCAGTAAGAGAGCAGGCTGTCATAACATTAGTAAAACATCAAAAGGGAAGAACTCTTCATTATAGATTTTACATAACCATTTCATGGCTATTAATTGTTGCACTGCGGACTAAGTAAGCAAATGGTATGAAATACGATGTTCAGTGGTTTGAATTGGAATTTTAATGCGCTGAAAAACTCAACACACACAGGTTTTACACTGATAACATCTCATTTATAGCCTGATCCATAGGGTCATTATATAGCATAAACAAATGCTAAAAATATTTCATCATATTTTACATTGGTTAATGTTAATATTATTAGTTGTGCTCAGACATGGGGAAAATACTCTTATTCTTACTTTCCTCTTAATGATATTTGCAGGTTGAAATCTAATTTATATGGTGGGTGGTCTGTCATTTGTGCCTTAGAGACAATAATAATTCAATAGTATTGATATTAAGAATTTATTAAGGCATATACTAATTTTTTCTGACTTTTAGATCTTCCTTGCTACATTCTTATGAGTAGATGATTATTTTTGATATTTTGAAAGTGTGGAAATATGTTCCCAGTAAGATGATAGGGTACGGGCTGAGAAGAAACAATCATGTTATTAAATGCTGTCATTGATTAAGCTAAAACTAACACAAACAAAATAGTTTGGAGAGCTGTCTCCAGAGACTACTAATAAATATAATTATTTTTATTTTCTCTTCCCTTGAGTTTTACAATTTTTTGGAAACTTCAAACTGTAGAGAGTGGTTTCTATCCTTGTGGGTTTGTTGTTGTTTGCTTTGTGGCTACTTCTCCACTAAGGTGTATATAAGAGCCACAGAAATATTTTCTTTACCTCCCGTCCCATTATCCTGTTAAGGCCAAAAACATTTTTTAAACCATTTATGACACCCATCACTGCCATACGTATCATCCAGTCTTATTGTGTGTCTAGGCATGGAGACTATAGTGTCCATTGTCCTTATCCTTCAGGGTTTTTCTTATTAGTGGACATAAGAAACCAAAAGGTGATATGATCAAGCAGACAGTGTACAGATGGATGACATGAGAGTCAGGGGTGAAGTACAGTAAAACCACTTTATCAGATAAGTTGAGTATAATATAGATATGTAATTTTTACAATTTTTTCTCAGTATTTGAAATTATAATTACATCACCTCACTTTATTCTTTCATCCCTCCAGTCTCTCCTATCATCACCTGCCCTCTCTCAAATTAATTAATTTTCTTTAACTGATGTTACGCACATAACACACACACACACACACACACACACACACACACACACACACACACACACACACACCTGTTGACAGCATTGACACATTTACTAGAAACATAGAATACAGTAGATACTAAAATAAACCTCGATATGCTGGAATAACAGATAGGAAGGTGCTGGAGAGATGACTCAGGGGTTAAAACTCTTTGCTGCTGGAAAGGAACATGCCTTGGCTCCCAGCATACACACAGCGGACCACAGTCATCTACAACTCCAGTCCCAGGGGATCTGACGCCCTCTTACGTCCTCCTCATGGACCAGGCATGTGTATGGTGCACATTCATGCATACAGACAAAACCCCTGCACACATAAAATGAAAACAAAAATAAAGGTAGTGAGAAATACAACTGCTGAGATCAGTGGAAACCGGAGAAAGCAGCCACACCTACTTACGAGGATTATGTGCAGAGAGGTGGCAATTGCTGTGGTCTCCCCATTTAAGAAAGAGTAAGTACTTAGTTTTTCAGCTGAGGCACTTAGCTTTTTTGTCTGGCCACTGATTTTCAAATTTGTTTGACTTTACAATAACTAAAGTACTTACAGTATTTTTGGTATCTGTCTTAACAGACTTTTAGGAAAACAGTGTTCATCCAGTAGAGTTATAAGGAGAAAGCATTAGCTATCAAGATACTGTGTTGCTAATCATTCAGAACCCATGTGGATCCAGATGGAGGCAGTAAAATATGTATTTGGTTGTAATCCCCATTGCTGAAATGAATTAAAATATCAGTAATACAATGTGAACGTTAATATATTAGATACAATATGAGTATATGTCCGTGTTTCACGACTGCCGGCCAAGTAGACATTCCTCACTTGCTCTCTAGCCTCCATAGAAAGGGACTTGAAATTAGATGCAGCCAGGAACAGTGGTCACACTTCAGAGGGGCTTCCATTTGTAAAGTGAAACTAAGTATGCTTGTTAGTAAATTGGTGTTATAGAAACTACAATGTATTGTAGCTCTCTTCTGCTTCATTGGAAACATTACCGGAGAGAGTGCTCCTGGGAAAGCAACTCAGTGGGAAAATATTCTGGAAACGGTGTGGCTTAGTATGTTGTCGGAAGCCTACGTTTGAGCGTAGGGTGAGTAGTCCTTATAAGAAGCAATGTGGTGCCTTATTTGTCTAAAGTATCTTAAACAGGAAAAAAAAATCATTTAAGTAGTTCATTTCTACTTCGATTGACCTGGTTTTTATTGCAGTCTCCTTTTGGCACCCCACTTAGCTGTTTGTGAAATTGCTAAATGGTGACCTTGGCACAGAAACCCTGACTTTCTTCTAAGTGCTTAACCCTATTTTCTAACCCCAGCTCAATATGCCTAACTCTAACTCAATATGCCTAACCTCTTCCTGGCCAGTGAGGCACTGAAAGTACAATAAAATGTAAAAACCATTAGTTCCATTCTAATTCTTATCAGCTTCCCTGGAGAGTTCAAATTCTTCTGGAGTTTCTGAAGATCCTGAAGAAATGCTAATAGAATATTAGAGCAGGGAGAGCTGGCGGATCCGTCGGGAGATTGCTAACTGATGCCCTACTGCGTTTGCACAGCAAAAGGTAATGCAGCTCGTGACTCTGCCTCAAGATGAAAAACCTTTAAGTATTTTGAAATAAGTAAGAAGTGACTTAAGTCCTTACCTTTCCCTCCTGTTTTTTTAAATTTTCTCTTTTTCTTTTCTTATGCTTTTATATTAAGAGTTAATCTGGACTGTGAGTTAGTGGTCAGCAGTAGTTTGTTGGCTAGCATGTTAAGTTAGTGAATTAGTTAGTATTGATATTTTAAAAGAATAGAACATTACCCCTGAAAGGTCCTCAAGGCTAGAAGTACCAAATCGAAGTGCTGACGAGGATGATTTCTTCTGGGGATTCAAGTGGAGAATCCATCATGCCAGGAAATGGCTGTTTCTCGTAATCCATGGGCTCCTCACAGAAACAGCATTCTAGTAGTTTTCTGCTTATGCCATGACACTTGTCTTGTGTGCCTTTATGTGTCTTCATCTGACCTGATTATAAATTAATCCTTCTTCTCTAGTACAGTCTCATTTTAACTACCACAGAAATAGATTCCCGATAAGCACCTTGTGAGTTCTCTAGAGAGCATTTTCAGTGCCCATCAATACTATCAGCTTTCCTAACCTTTCTCCACTTATGGGAAACAACCCCCATGCAACGATACTACTTGTCTGTTGCTTTTACACATGCTGGGAGTGTTAAGGTTGCTTTGGAATGCCAGTGTTCATCTTCACCTCTCTTTCAGTGATGCCCAAGATTAGTGTTAAAAGGGAAGTATTATCGGCTGGTAAGTGTGCTCATCAGTGAAGCACACTGATGTTATGGAGGACCTCAGTTTGGTTCTCAGCATCTAACTCCTGAACAACAACAACAACAACAAAACACCCAGTAAAACTAACTCCCTCTTTTGGGCTCTGTTGGCACCGTACTGCTATGTGCATACCTATGCACAGACAAAAATGAATCTGAAAAAATAAAAAGAAATACCACATCACAAACTTGACTAGTGGAGTTTATTTTTATAAGAAATTAAACTTTATGTTAGTTTGATACTCTAGAATATGAATAAATAAAATGAAAGATTAGTGTTGAACTCTTGCAAAAATTTTTGTGCTAAGAGAGTTATGCCATGTACTTTTGTCATTTAGTTATTATAACATCCCTAGCTGTACCACACTGGTGAGAAGTAAGACTCTAAAAGTGGTGTTTCTATATTCACTATATTTTTTTTTTGTTGAGCTGTGCTTTAAACCTTAGAACTTAGCATCAGAGGCAAAGCTTTTATTATTGAAAATAAAAATGGTAATCTATAGATGGTCTTACTGCAAAGAATACTGTGACATTTCAGACATATGTTCTACTTCTAACTCCATAATGAGTTTATTTTGAGTCTATTTATATACAGTTCATTCAAAGGGCAAAATGAGAAGTTATACACAAATGGCAGGGGTCCAAACCTGATGTCAGTTAAGCGATGATTTTATGTGTAATACAACCCCCTGCTGAGATTTCTGAAGCTCTTTCTGGAATGCTACATTAAAAACTCAGTGCTAAAACACAATGGAAAAACTCATTTTAAAACTGACAGAATACAATTATCTCCCAACAAGTATGAACTAGATAATGGTTTTTGTAGGGTGAAGGTCAAGGGACCTTGACCTCAATATGTTGATCTATAGAAGTATAGAAATCAGTCTGGGTTGCTCACCCTCTGACAAACCAGCTGGCTAAGTGGTGTTACTGTGTCATGCGGTAAAATATCAAGGGCGACCTTCTGTCATCAACCGTGCTCTATAGCTCAAAAGTCCCTCAGGAGATGCCTGTGTGCTCCTAGCCATGGTCGGTTCAGAAAGTATCACCATCATCTTGGGGTCTGCAACCAATCTGTTCTCTTGACAGCTTTCAAAAGTGGATGCGCCTGAGCTCATTGAGCTGTGCTTGTCTGTGACACAATCTGCAGCCACAGTGGCGAGCCCAGGTGAGCCTGCTTCGTTTCATACCCACAGTGGACCAGCTTTTCTCACTCAATGCATGCTTTCTGGGTAGTTCCTATGCCAAGCTTTTCTAGTGGGTTTTGTAGTGATACAAAAGATGACTGGTTCCTGCCCTCTTTGCATTCACAGCCAAGTGCCCCAAACTGGCATTGCTGAAGCAACCACAAAGGTGACAATTGTAGTTGCACATTATGAGTGTTTTTATAGGAAGATAAATACAATGAATAAAACATCTTTCTGTTCCTGTCTCACCAACTTTTTCCAAGATACTTTGATAACCTGAACAGCCTCCCATTTCTGCCTGTTTTCATTTTATTCTGCACCGCACTTACAATACTGCTTCCGTGCTGGCTCTTCAGTTCAGAATATGTCTTCTTCCCTTGCTTGTTGGCATAATTTGCTTGGTCTTTCTGAAGTGTTAACTACTACTGTTGAGGATGTGTTGATTTTATGCTAATAATGGCAAACAGCTCTGTTCCCAGAAGAGATGAATTTGTCAACATAATCTTTTAATCCTCTTTCATCTCAACGATAAGTACAATGTTGATTTAAAAGTCCTGAGAACGAGAACTATACATGATATAACTTTACCATCTTAACAGGACTAAGCTAAATACTTGCTGTATTGTTAATTAAGGAGTTGCTGGGTGAAAGAGGGGCATTGAGTACTTTATTTCATATAGGAACAATGGCTTAAGAAAACACAAAACCAATAACAAGAATGTAAGGGAAGGTATCTGGACTGCTTTCTTCTACAGTGAACTATTACATTTACATAAACACTTCATAGATGTTTATTAGAAACCCAGTTTCAGGGATAGGGAGACAGCTCAATGGACAAGACTCTTTGCTGTGCAAGCATGAAGTATTGCGTTTGAATACTTATCACCCATGTAAAAACTGGGTGTGTCTTGCCCATCACCCCTTTGCTGCAAGGTAGAGAGAAGCTGATTGACTGATCAATCAGCTTAGTTTAAAAAGTGAGGAGGAGAAGAGGGGAGGGGGCTGGGATCAGGCTGTAAAGTGATTGAAAATATTCCCAAGATGTGTGATATAACAGGGCACTTAAGTCTTCCGATGACCTCTACATATGTAAATGTGCACACATGGATGCACAAACACATACAGGCACATGTGCACACAGAGAGGAGACTCAGTTTTTGCTAGCTTTTATGAATATTTCCCTCCTAATTTGATAGCATTTGAATTTACATTGACTAGCATTGAATGATAGATAGTTCTATGAGATACTGAATACTAATCTGAAAATGGCTAGCTACATGAAACTGTTATGAAGTGGTGAAAGACTAGGGGAAGATCAGACAAATAAAACATAGAGAATGTGAGCCTAATTTTTTTTTATTTAAACATTTTCACCACTCAAGATTAAATAGCAACTTGTGTGATAGCAATAGTCTCTTTCCCCTGAGGTCATGTTGGGATTTATTGCCAGACCTTCAGCACTCATGATACACATCGCTCCAGATTCGATACATTACATCTAGCACCATGTTCAAGCTCATAAATATCTGTAATTTTCTGACAGCGTCTAGCTCACAGCTCTATTTATTGTCTAAATCAATCACCCAATATCACTGTATATGTTGTTGAACTTGCTGACATTTTCATTTTATTATCAAATTAAGACATTGGTATCATGCGTATTCATCACCTTTCTATTGCCGTGATAAAATTCCACGACCAAAGTCACTGATAGAAGGAAGGTTGTTTGGCTTCTGGATCCAGGACACAATATGAGAGCTGGTCCCAGCAGGAAAACATGGTGACAAGCAAGCATGGTAGCTGGAACTAGTAGCTGAGAACTTAGGGATTGAACTGCAAGCAAGAAGCGGAGAGGGAGAATTGGGAATGTCATGTGACTATAAAGCCTCAAAACCAGCCCCTAGTAACACACCTCCTCCAGTAATGACATAAGTTCTAAACATTCCCAAATAGTGCTAGCAACTGGGGAACAAGTATTCACCCACCCGTGCCTGTGAAAGACAGTCACATTGCAACCATCACATCCTGCTAGTCTCTCTACTTGCAGTCCCTCTAGCCTCTCACATATTTGGGTCTTATTCTTCTCCTCAGGTCAATATGACTCACACAGAGCCCAGAATTTCCAGTTACCGTGTGAGACAAATATAAGCAGTGACCTTGAACAGATAAAAATGCGTCATTACCATTCAGCTGTTCGCTGGTCAGTCTTTCAGCAGTTCCCATGAGGAGAACAAATTTGGACTAGAAGGCAAACCTAAATCCTCTTTTTTATTGCAGGTTCCTCAAGTAAATTTACCCAGATACCCAGTAGCGCTTTTCAGCCATCATCTTTCTTCCAGGGTGGACATTTCCCAGAGGCTCAGTGCAGTCTGTCCTCTTAACTTGCTGTTCTTTGGTTCTGACTCTGTCTCCAGTTCTAGGGCTGTGTTTTCTTTGACCTTGCTATCTGTGAGATTGTGAGTCGTGCCTGTGCTTTGATTAACTCGTTTATTTCTGGTGGTGCTTCCCCTGGTGTATTGTCTGGTTGGTGACCAGCTTGTCTCTTTTCTTCATTGATTTTTATAGGTTCTGGGACTGTGGGATAATTAGTATTATTAATTAAGTTTGTGCTTTGGGACTTGTGAAATCTGAAAATTATGATTGGATGTATTAAATCCTTATCACATTTTACAGTGAACCAAGTGGATTTTTTTTTTGTAGAAGTACTCGAATTTAAAGGTATAAGAACTGGCTCTGAGCAAAGCTCCATCTGTGATTATTAATCATAGCAATGGGCTGAATGAAACTACAGAACTACTTAGACTTTAAATTCAAATGAAAACAAAAAAACGTCTCTGGATTACCTAGGGGGCTTACTTTCCTAAATGTCTATGGGTAGTTTAAATTGAACACGTGCAAAGGAAAAGTGGCTTGGAAATTATTAATGAGCCTCTTTATTTTGCCTTTCAGAGTACAAGACCATTGTCTCTGGTAGCTTGAGGCAACAGCGGGTCTAGGGAAGATTAGAATTTATTACAGAAGAGATGCACAGAGGTGGCTTCAAAACACTGAAAATGAGAAGAGAATAAAGAAGGAAAGTAGAGGAAAGGTTTCGTGGAGTTGAAGGTAGTGCTAGAAGTTTCCTTTTATAACGATGAATCAGGTTGTTAAGCTGTTCTTCAAAGAAACACTCTGTTCTTTTTATATTCCCCATATTTGCAAATAAACAACCCATGTTGGAGTAATCACTTCAGAACCTGTCCATAATAGAATGGGATACAATCCCATTTTCCATGAAGTTTTAAGCAGAGAATTCTAGGGAAAAAAATTTCAGAGACACAGGAGAATACTTTAATTGTCGTGTGTTTATGTATTTTTGTTATGCAGGTTTTGGCCCACACCAGAGATTTGTAGGAAGAGGATGTTAGCAAAACTTGATGTCATATGTAGATGTCTGATGTAGACGTCACATGTTGGCGTCAGCTGTGCACATCACATGTAGAAGACTTCAGATGTAGGTGTGTCAAATGTGAACATCAGATGTGGACTTCAGATATAGCTGTCAACTGTGGACATCAGGTGTGGACTTCAGAGATAGCTGTCAGATATGGACATCAGATGTGGACTTCAGATATAGCTGTCAAATGCAGACATCAGGTGTGGGCATCAGATGTAGATGTCAAATGTGGACATCACGTGTGGACTTCAGATGGAGCTTTCAAACATGGATGTCAGGTGTAAACCCTTATGTGGTTTCCTCTGGAAGAGGAGGATTTCAGGCACTGTTTGCAAACAACTTGTGTGTTATTACTTTAAGGGAGTAATGTAGCCTATTAAGGCTAAAAAAGGAAAAGGTCTCAAGATTGGTTTTTCTAAGGTTCCCCTATGACTCTTCCCAGAGTAGAGTCTCCATTGCAGAAATAGCATTTGCAGCAGGCAGAATTTGAGGTGAGGGTTGCTAATTATACAAACAGCAGTGTTTTTACCATACAAGTGGCTTTTGAGATTTCATATTCATGAGCTTTCAGTATCAGAAGTGGGCACCCAGGCTCCAGGAGGGCAGAGGGCAGTGGGCCCATGGAAGGAGGAAGAGAGGAGGAGTAGCATAATCTATTCTCTGCAAGATTTAGTATCTGTTCTTTATCGTGATTAATAAAATATATTCCTCTTCTAGAAGCCAATGATCAGTCATGTGGATGTATTTTGTCAAAGAGATTTTGGATTGTACCTAAACTTTAAACTGGATTACACATTTAGCTATTTTTATTTGTTCCATATTTTTCATCAATAGATAGGGACCCAGAGAAACCTAACCATTTTCTCCCTATTAATCTGTATTCATGATTTGATCACTGGTGAGACTTCTCTTTCCTATCCTGCTCACCACTGTCCAGGACACAGACATTGTTTGTATCGCTTGGATCTACATCCAGAATATACCTGGCTTTGGTTTCTGTTTTTCCCTCAATGTCTGAATTGGCACCTGTAGTGAAACTGACATTTTGGATGTCTCTTTGGCCTCCCTCTTGCTATTTCAACATATTCCAGTAGTTATGTGTTTCTCTTGAGCCTTTCTCTTCCATGTTTTCTATCTTTGGTTATTTTTTTTTAATGAAGATCCCAATTTTTAAGAATAATTCAGTGGGTATTATTATGTATTACATCACATAAAACCTCTCAGTTTACACAAAACTCTCCCAAAATATTACCGCAATATATGTTTTTAAATCCTACTTTTGTCACTATAAATAATCATTTAATTAGTCAGCGTAAAGAACTTTTGGGTAAGATGCTACAGCCTTTGAAGTTCTAATATTTCAGTTAATGCTGATGGTCTTCCATTAGGGTACTATTTCTGCTCTTCCATTCACATCTCCTTATTTTCAGAGGCTGATACTTTGGAATGTATGTTTTTGGAATTTGGGAATATTTGCAAAATACAATAAGAAATGTGAATATAATAGTGAAAATAGGACCTCTCTGATTGAGAGTGAGAACGGGGAGTAACAGAAATGAGCTTAGACCTCTGGGGACAAAGGAGAGCATCACTGGAAATAAAATCCCTCAACAGAATGAAGAGAGGATGAAGTTATGAAAATACTTTTGAAGGATCTGGAGAGGACTCATGACTGCTAGGAATTTGAGAACACGCATCAGAATAGAACTCAGATGGAATTTCCCATAAACATGAAACCCCTGGATGTGATTGGACCAGCAGAAGATGTCAGCTCTATAAATGTGGGTCACGGGGAGATTACAGTTCAGGCATTAGGAAGGTTGTCCTTGTTGGGGATGTCATGCTCTTAGCCTCTATACTTTGGAGTCAGAGGCAAGAGAATTTCAAAGCCAACCTGACCTATATAGTGAGACCCAGGATTTCTCTATATAGCAAGGTTGACTCATTCTGTATAATTTCCCTGTGTTCAGATATTTTAATTAAATGGCTTTTCCAGAAAACTAAACATTTGCTATTGTAAAGTAGAGAAAAACAGTTCTATAAAATTTATTATCATTTATTTTTATTGGCATGAAGTCATACGCATATACAAGATAATATTGATGTCTTAATGCATGTGTCCATTGTATTAGATGCTTATTATTTCTGTATGAATATTAAAAATCCTATCTCCTAGCCTATTGGAAGTATAGAATGTATTATTGTGCATTTTTTTGCCAATACTGAGAAATGCTTGTTCCTGATCTTTAGTCTTAAAATCTTTAGTCCTCCTACTGTGTGATACATTACACAGTAGAATTTCTCCCTTTCTTTTAACTGTAGCTCAGTTCTGATTGCTTGGCCTATGCCCGTCCTTTCAATCTCTTCCTCTTATTTTCCTATCTATTGTTGGACTTCTATTTTATTTTTGAGATCACACATGTGAGTGAGATCATGTGTAGTTTATTCTAGTCAAAATATCTTCCATATGCACGTTGCTGCAAATGACAGATTTCTCATGTTCTTATTTTGACCCAAACAGTATTGCATTCTGCATTTGTATCATGTGCAGTGTTTGTAGGTTTTCTTTATCCATTCATCAATTTAGTTTGTTTCCATTTCTTTCTTGGTTGTTGTGAATAATGCTTCAACTAAAATGGGAACACACACATCTCTTACAAATACTGTTTTTATGTCTTTTGGATATATATATATATATATATATATATGTGGTTGCCTCACTGGATCACATAATAGCTACATTTTTAATAGTTTGAGGCATGCCTCTACTGTTTTTCATATTATTTATGTTAATTTACATTAGTACTAAGAATATATAAGAGCTCCCTTTTCCTTATATTCTCACTAGCACTTGCTCTTATTTATCTTTTTAAATTTGACTTTACTTTTTAACATGGTTTTGCTAGAAACTTTCCTCCCTTGCTTTCCTCCCTCTGACCCCTCTCTCAGATCTCTCCCATAGCTCCGTCCCCTTACAAGGTGATAGCATAGTTTTCTTTGATTATTATTGTTACATAGATATGTGCATGTTTATGTGTCGGTATGAATACACACACACAC
Source organism: Acomys minous (assembly GCF_964271855.1). Classification (NCBI taxonomy): domain Eukaryota; kingdom Metazoa; phylum Chordata; class Mammalia; order Rodentia; family Muridae; genus Acomys; species Acomys minous. Next base: position 103,031,920 of record NC_140490.1, read on the forward strand.
ACACACACACACACACACACACACACACACACACACACACACACCCTGGGTGAATCCATTTCTGTTGGTGATGTATATACAGTTTAAAATCTGACCACTCAGTGTGGCACACCCAAAGGGGCTCATCCTTGGGCAAGGCAATTTCTCCTTCTCTCAGCAGTTATTAGTTGCCTAAAGTTTATTGACTGGAGGTGAGACCCTAGAAAAACTTTCTCTTCCCAGATTAATATATACATTTACGTCGCCATTTTCCAGCCTTGTGTATGTAGCTGTTATTGGAGAGCCTGGTTCACAACAGACTTCCCAATATTCTGATTCATACAGTCTTTTTGCTTCCTCTCCTCCGCGTTGCCCATTTAGCCATAGATGCAGGAGCTGTGATATGGATGTATCTGCTGAGAATGGATATCCCACCACCTGGTCATGGCTGCACCAGTTGTGCTTTTCTGTGATGGTCATCACTTGCCATAAAATGAGCCTCCTTTAGTGAGGGGCATTAGCTAACACTTACCCAGCAAGGCTGGCTTCTGCACCACGTTTGTCTTTCATACAATAGCCATTCGAACTTATGAAATGGTATCTCTAAGCATTTTTTATTCGTGTTTCACAGATGATTAATAATGAATACTGTCTCATTTTTGCCTTAAGCTATAGATCACATATCAAGTGGTGTGTGTGTGTGTGTGTGTGTGTGTGTGTGTGTGTGTGTGCGTGCGCAATGGTATTATAGCTTAAGTGACTTAGAAGGTTGAAGATCTATGAGATGATACACAGCTTGGGTAGTGGAAGGCCACACAGCCCTAGATATGAAGCAAGCTTAGGATTTCACAGGGAGAGAGGGAGAGCCCTGTGCCGGCTTATGTTTCACAGGTTTTTGTTTTGACACTTGCGGAAATTACAGTGGACGGTTGTTTTTGTTTTCACCCTATAGTTCAGGATTGTTGATGCAGTTCCCTCTTGATAACTGCCAAAGGAATAGTTTCTGAGAACAGCTTTTGCAAGTGTCTTTGCCAGTTGGTCAAACATTATAAAGTATAGAAATAGAAAATAATAAAAAAGGCAGAGAAAAGGAAAGCCTCTTTTTTTAATCTCTTCTAAATTTAACAATACCTATATTAATAGTTCAGGTAGATATGTGAGAGAATGTCTGGTGCCTCATTAATAGATTATATAAGCTCATTAACAATAAAGAAAGTACACTCATAATGAAACAAAATAGATCATATAAGCTCATTAACAATACATAAAGTAGAATAATAATGCAACAAAACAGAAATTTTACTGCCTTTCAGCCAAGGTGATGAACATGTACCTGGAACCTAGAGCAGAAAACATGTTCCATAACACATAATCCTGAAAAAGCATGTGTGACTAGATGGGTAAGTTATAGTTTCCATTTTAACCCATTCTCTAAACATGAATGGTGGTGACTATAATTTACCATATTATGTATATAGATTGATAAAATATATCATTTAAGTATTTTTGACATGTTGATTCTTCTGGCTCTTTTAGTCTTTTTTCTTATTTTGGGTTTTAGTGATTGAGGTGTCTCCCTCCATAGCTGAAGATGCCTTCAAGCATGGTTTTTCTGTCTCAGTGTTTCAACTACTAGGATTACAGGTGTGCACCCACGTGCCTGGTGCACTGCATTGTATCCCTTGTGTGTTGTATCGGAGACTGTGCTTGTATATCTCTTTTCCCTACTGCACTCTAACCCACATCATGGCTTTTTTTTTTCCATAGGAGAAACAGTGCCTTACTTATTTACTGTTTGGATTCACTAATATATCACACATGGAAATTGATGTTATTTAAAAAATATTTTCCTTATTTTTATTTGTGTGAATGGATGTTTTGCTTTCATGTTTGTTTGTGCACTGCACATGAGCAGAGTGCCCAGATGTCAGGAACTGTCATCCCCAGATACAAGAGTTGAACTTGGCTGTGAGCTTCCATGTGTGTCCTGGGAATTAAGCGTAGGTCTTCCAGAAGAACAGCCAAAGCTCAACCACTGACTCATCACTCTAGTCCCAAACACTAATATTCCTAAATCGAATTCTAGCTAGAAGTATTCATTTCTAACTTGTTTCTTTCTTCAAAGTGTATTACATTTTTATTTTTCTGTAATGGTAAAATGTTTTTATTGTTAGTGCAATGTCTTCTTCTTGTACCAGTCCTCAGGACTGTGCCATTTTAAGCATATAATGGCAATTCCAGAAATATTTTCTAAATCATTAACTTTGATTTACCAGGTGAATAAATTATTTTAGAGTAGTTTTGGTTTGAATACTGCATATTTTCACTTATTTGGCATATGGGTATGTCTGACAGATGAATCAAAGTGTCTTATAATTATGAAATATGATGGTTTATTGAGACAGGTGTACATATGGTGCACCTTCTGAAATCAAATCAAATGTGCCCAAGTCTAGCATCTGTGTGGAATGCATCCATCACAGCATGTCCTGGAAACAATTTGAAGCTTCTTTTGCTTTTAATAGAAATATTCTTTCTCATGCCCACTCTACACAGGTTTGCTATTTTAAGTCAGGGACACTCTTTTATAAACTTGGTTATATTTCATAATCTCAAGTGTCCTTTTTGTCACCAGTTTGTTATTAGGTTAAGCCATGTATTGTGTTTTGATATAGTCTGAGCTGTTAGAACAACATCTGACCTGTAGACTTGAAGCTTCTTTACTTTTTTTTTTTATTAAAAAAAACAAAAAACAAAGCACCCAGAAGTGAGCAGTCCAGGTTTGCTAGGTGGCTTTGCTTTCCCATGTCATCCAATAGGCCTCCAACTCCATCATCTCCTCCTAGAGAATTGTTCACAATCTAACTAAACCAACAGAGGAGGAGATGCCTAAGGCACATATTTTTTTATTTTTAAGGAGACAAGCTAGAAGCCACTCAAATTGCTTCTTGTCACATGTGACTTTCATGGTTACACACACACACACACACACACACACACACACACACACACACACACACACACACACCCCTCTATAGGACAGATGAACAAGCCTGTGCTATAAAAAGGGAAAAGTAAGACACAGAGATGGGTGAACAGTTTGACTCACTCTGCTTATCAGGCCATGTTCCATAACTATCTCTTTCTCGCTTTAGTCGTTTTCTTAAAAAAAAAAAAAGTATACAAAATTTCTTTAAATTATCCCATCCATAATAATTTGAGACAGATAAAATGAATGTTATATTTTCTTCCTTGACAAGTGTGAGGTTTGCTCTCAGCTAGTTGTTTAAGTCTTAAGTGAAAGTCCAAATTATACATGCCCCAACCTTCCCTGTGTGACTCACTGTTTCCTGTCTGAGGAGTAAGCGGCTCTCAACAGAATATGCTTCCATGGTCACAACGCTCTGCCTAACCACCCTGGGCCAGCCAATCATAGCCACAGTCCTAATGATTTCCTTCTCATCTTTTACTTCATCCCTCAAGTACTTGGATTCAGCAACCGTAAATGTAGCTAATGCAGAATCCTGGTTCCAAATGTGCTAAAGGTAGAATGCTAATGCTAAATGACAAACAGAGAAGACAGAAGGGAGAAACAGAGTGAAAGAAAGTAGGAGGGAAGAGGGATGCCAGAAGAAGAAGAAGAAGAAGAAGAAGAAGAAGAAGAAGAAGAAGAAGAAGAAAGAAGAAGAAAAGACAAAGTAATAGAGGTGAAAATGAAAGTAATGGGATGACGTTCAGTTAGCAGGATGCATGGCCATTAATTTTATCTTTCTCAATCTCAGAGAAGCTTGTCTACAACTAAGGGTCAACTTTGCCATTCTATATTTGAGAAATTCTGAAGCCACAGCTAACTTAAAAAAAAATATAGTTTCTAAAAGTAGGACATGGACATATTTTTCCATCCCTTTGGAATATCAATGACAATACAAATAACACGAGTAGGGAGTTCTTAAATATAGAAGGAAATATTCCACTTTAGAGCAAGGGGTCAAAATTTACAAGTATTTTAAAAATGTTATTCAATTTCAGAGTAATACAATAACTGCTAACTGATCTTGATTTTCCCCCATTAGCGATTTATTTGGGTCACTGCACGTTTTCTACTATTCTTTAATATATTCTCTGCAGAATCCTCAGTTGACTCCAGGAATGATTAACAGCACGCGGCCCTGCTGTTCAGCTCACTCATTCATGACTTCACCAGATGGTTTTGCTTTTTGGGCCAATGATTTTTTTTCCCCCTCATGTTGCTTCCCCTCCCTTGGATATAGTCGGGATTCAAAATATGACACTAAATTTCATTACTAAAATAATAAAATAGCAGGTAGAAAAAAATTCTTTTATTTTCTCATACTTAATGTTAATAGCCAGTTTGCCACTGTGAGCTAGGTAATTTTAAAGCATACCTATTTTCCCCGATTACTTCCTCATTAGTTTTCTTCTCTCTCATTATTTCTTTTTACCACCTCTAACAATCTTCCCTTTGGTTTCCCTATTATTTTTATGGACTTTCCTTACTTAACAATTTCATTTAATGTGTGGTCCAAGTCCTGCTGAGCAAAGCTCATTATTTATTACTCTTTTAATTATTTCTAGTCAGCATAAAGAGCATGTGGTTTGAAGAACATTTAAGTAAAGAAAGACAGAAATGAATACCTAAAATATTCACCTATCTTTAATATGGCAATGAAAATTTATATGAAAACTAAAGGTTTTACGGAAGAAAAGACATGTAACTCACTATGCAGCATTTTTGGAAATGCTTCTGCTCTTTAGAAAATATCTTATATTTGTTTATCTTACTTTATTGTTTTCTGAGGTTGGCAAAACATTCAAAGGACTTTATTGTATTGGTTTATAAAGTCATTACCCTAAGTCATTTATTCTCTGCCCTGTGTGAGTGCATGCCTCTGTGTGTGTGTGTGTGTGTGTGTGTGTGTGTGCGTGCGCGCACATGTGCACGTGCACATGTGTAAGTATGTATATATAAAGCAAATTTTAAATGCAGTAAACGTAATTTCTATTACTTCTTTTTTTTTTTCTTTAGAATGTGTATGCCTAGCCAGTGAGCAGAAAACATCACTAAGGTCAATTCTGTCATTTTATAAATGGATAATGAAGGACTTTGACATATTAATGTCCATGGCTATAACTTCAACTATAAATGGCAAAAGGGAAAATGGCAAATTTTACTTTCTTCTTACCAACTACTCATTTTTTTGTTTCCTTCTATTTTAGGTAGTTTGTAGGCTTAGAATGTGCATCTCAGTTGCTCATAGTATTTAACTGTCAATATCTGCTATATTTAAAGGTCAAATGAAATATGCAAAATATTATTTATTTTTAAAAGAACATAAAAATTTACCTTTACTAATTATTGATTTCTAAATTTTCTAAATGTTAATGAGGTTTGAAATGACTACTTGATATTTATTTATTTAATTTTTTCAGATTATATCTCAATTGTTATCCCCTCATTTGTATCCTCCCATTCCTCCCTCCCTGCCTCTTTTACCCTATTGCCAGACTTCTTGATTTTATATTAAAAATAGGGATGATTTAAATATAAATTTACCCAAAGAAGCAAGTTTATATTTTTGCCAGCATTTTTCTGTTGCTTTTTTTTTAGTTAGTTACTTTATGCCTCTGTATACATTTCAATAAAGATTAATTGCTACAGTTTGATTTTATATATATATATATGTATATATATATATATATATATATATATATATATATTACCTAGTATATTCATAGCAGTTATAAGGGTCTGGCATATATACAGACACTCAATAAATGAGTGTGAACAGATCAGAGAATATAAATACAGTTTACAAAATATATGTTTTTAAAAGATTTATTTATTTATATTATGTACACAGTGCTCTGCCTGTATGTACACCTGCATTCCAGAAGAGGGCATCAGATCACACTATAGATGGTTATGAGCCACCATGTGGTTACTGGGAATTGAACTCATGACCTCTGGAAGAGCAGTCAGTGCCCTTAAACTCTGAGCCATCTCCTCAGCCCCAAATTATATGTTTTATATAGAGAGATGTATTCATGTATCCATAGATACATATAATATCCTAATTAAATGTTTAAAATATTTTAAAGATTAGCTTGTTTAAGTATCATTATGTCTTTTTAGAGTGAGTGCTGTAGGTGATTCTGGGCAATTTTGAAATGGTGAAGTGGGATGAGTGAGAATCTTCTTGAGGCATTGTGTATAAAAGGAGGGGGTAAGCATTGTTCACAAAAAGAAGCAGGATACACGAATGTGTAATTACTCGTCATGTATGGCAGTGAGTGGCAGAACATGAGGCTGGAGACTGGGGAGGAGGACAAGCAGGTGTGGCAGAATGCTGTCACTCATGGATTGGTCACATCCTCAGTGAGCATGTGTTTGCTTAGGGATGGACACTTCATAGTGTAATGCTGAGTCTACTAATATGATCCCTTCACAGAAATTACACTAATAATTTAATTTGCTTTAGAAAAATGCATTAAGCACACATGTATTACTACTACTACTACTACTACTACTATTAATTTTGGTGTTTGCGACAGGTTTTCTCTGTGTAATAACCCTGACTGTCCTGGAACTCTATTTGTAGACCAGGCAGGCCTTGAACTCACAGAGTTCTCCATGCCTCTGCCTCCCAGCAAGTCTATAAGGAAATGACTATTTGAAGGTAATGTAAAATGTGAAAATTGGGGCCTATCTGGAAGAAGTGGGTAACCTTGGAATGAAGTCTCTGAAAACATCTTTCACATGTGATGTTGGCTTACTCAGATATTTTATCACAGTAATGAAAAGTGCCAATAACAAAACTACAAAATAAACCACCACCATCAACAAAACTGATGCCAGGATGTGGTGCCATTATTGTAAAATCTTGACAACATTTCAGAAGACTTTAGGACTCATCTGCTTGAGAAAATTTGAAAAATTTTAAGAAGGAGGCCACAAAAATCTTAGAATGACGTAGTCGGATCTCAATGTATAATTCCTGTGGCAGCACACAAGACCAGAATGCTAATAGGGATGAGGACAGTGAATACCAGGCTTAGGGGGTTTTAGGTATAGATGAGAGTTCTGAAATTAAACTAGGGGTCACTCAGGTTTAATGGGAACCCCACTTAGTTGGAGATGCTATGAGTAGGAAGTGTCTACCCAGGAAATATATACACAGTTGGTGAGAACTAGGGGCAATGGGAGATAAACCATGAGCTAACACACTTGCATACACCAATTGCTTTTAGGATTCAAAGTTATTAAGTTATAGTTTTAATTGAATTTTCCATAGCTATTACTTTCATATATTAGATATTTAGATTGTGTTTTTATGTACCTTTATTATTGGAGTCAGGTTACTGCATGGCGACTCACCTAATCGCGCATCTGCATAAAAGAAAAACTTTCTCTATTCATATATAATCCAGTTTTGCTGATACCAACGATTCACATTCTCTTCTCTGACACTTTATTATTTGCTGAAAAATAGTCTAATTACAGGCTTCTCTTCTCAGAGTCATAGTTCTAATTATTAGTCGCATTGACCTTTTCTGTTGAATAAAAAGAAACAAATGTTACATCATAAACCATAAAAGCAATGGCATTAAATACTAGCTGTAAGGAAGCGCATTCATTATGTACTTCCAAATTAGAGTGGAACATATTTACAAGTCTTGCATTTGGATGTGTTTGAGACTTTTTTTTTTAAGAAAATGTCTTTATTTTTAATAGAGCAGGCAGCAGCTTTTGTGACCCCAACGTTCGCCTTAGGAAAAGAACTTAACTCAAACTTTATTTATTGCTTAATGAAAAAGCTTCTGTGGAGTTGGCATGCAACCTCAGATTTGTTCTGACTTTCCAAAGTTGCAGAAAGCAAATTACCCAAGTCATTTTTATGGTGAGTGGATGACAACAAAGACAATTTTCTGCAAACACTCATCAAGGCTGAGGCCTGTTAAAGAGCATGCATACTGAAGGGGCTGAAAGTCAGCCAGGGTCTCCATAGTTAGTTACTTGAATACTTTTCATGTGTCATGTTTGACTGCAGTGTTTCCTTAATGAGGGGACTAAAATACAGGCTTTGTGCACTTGCTAACTTTACAGGAAATTGAGTCTCTGTCGTAAAATAAACTCTACCCTAGTTCACAGTCAGTTTTCAGAAACTTCAAGCATCCTTCTAAATATTGTATCTGATACAACAGGAATAATGCCCATGTTGACTATTCTATACCTGTAAAATGTCCATCTTGGCTTATTCTTGGTATTAATGTAGGTGCATTTTAACATTGACACTTTCAGTATGGATTTTTAATATTTAGTTTCAAGGGGGGAAAAGCTTATTAAGAAACCCAGAAGGAAATTCAAATAGCCATTAAAACATAACAAGATTCACACTTGTAATGGAAAAAAAAAACTGTTAAGCCTCATGAAGAGTGTATTGGTGGAGTTACTTTTACAGCATTCTAAAACTGAGATAGCTTGAAAGATCCCTGAACAGGTAGTCATCTCTAACAGAATCATCCTTTGCCACCAACAAAAATAACTCAGGCTAGTGTTTCAAGAAAATAGAATTCTTTAAAAACACTGATAAAATAGCACATGATCTTATTCCATTTTTTCATTCATTCAGTAACATAATTATTAACTACAAAAAGACAAGTAGCTTTGAGTGTTTGAGAAGGTAGCAGCAAGTAAAAAATTTCCCCGCCTTATGAGTTTATATACTACCAGGAGGAAAAAAATAAACAAAATGAAATAATTAAAATGTAACTCTGTGACAACCATCATGGCAAGATGAGAGAGATATAGAGTGTTTTGGTATGTGGCCCTGGAAATATATATTTAAAATTGGTTCCCTAGTACAATATGGAATATAGAATTTGGTCACAAGACAACTTGAGAGATGAGGGGTTTTTTTTTTTTCAGGGTAAAGAGAGACACAAAGCTGGGTGAGATAAGGCAGAAGGTGTCCGTGTCAGGTGGTGGTCACTTCAGGTACAGAAACTTCAGGCACAGCAGTAAACACTCAAGTACAGGGCTGTGCCCATCTGGATGTAGGTGTGCCCTTTGTAGCTTGTCTTGGTTGGTCCCTGGGTGAGTTGGCTCTGCATGGCCAATAGAGAAGCACTTGGGGCTGAGACCAATTACGCGGATAAAACAGAGGCAGCTGTGAGTGCTTACTCAACCAAACTAGTGGTAGTAAGCCATGGGCACTCCAACTTTTTTAAAGGATTTGAATGGAACTTCAAGTGTGTTGTTGATTCCTGTAGCTGGGAAAGCAATGAGAACATTAGGGGGAAACAGAGCCAGCTGTTTTCAAGAACACTGCAGAGAGAAAGAGCAATGATTCCGTAGGCCTGAACTTATTTTGCTGGAGGAGTAGAGCCATGTTTAACAAGTCTACAGCACTGTGACCGAGAAGGTAGATAGATGGAAGAGGGATTGAGAGGGTGAGGTCATATGATATTCTGTAGGTCACTGAGTTGTACAAAGAATCATTTGACTTTTATGGAGTACATGATACAGAATTAGTTTAAAATGCTTATAGTAGCTGTGACGTATGGATCGGCTATGGAAATAATATAGACCAGAGAGTTAACGGTTCTCTTTCATCCTTCTATCAAGTAACTCTACTCTTTAACAAATAAAATTGTGATAGATTTATATGGACTCTGTAAGTGCTGTGCATAAGCAGGGGTGCTGTCTCCAGTATTTGTTAACAGCATGATGGAGGTTTCGTTCAGAAGGCTGGCCTTTAGCGTCATACATAGAAAAGATGCAGTTCTTGGTACAGAAACAGGTTTATAGATTCATTGGAATAAAAGTTTTGACTTCTTACATGTTCAAACTTCCAAAATAAGTAGGTGATATTTGGTATTTTCTTTCTTTTTTTTTTCAATCAAAAGAAGCAAGATAACATTATCTGGAGCATAGTACAGTACAGATTGACAGTGAGCCACCAGAGAGAGGATACTCATGGGCTAGCATTTGTCATTTTCTGAGAAGAAAGGAGAATGTTCGGTTTGCCTTGGGGGCTGGCATACAGTGGTGGAAGGTAGAGTTACTTGAAAATGCTGTGTACAGAAGTCTAAAGGGAACAAAGGATGCTGCACACAGGCAGATAGCAGTCTACAGGTCGAGACATTTTTGGACTCTACTCCAGCTGTGGCCCTGCGTTATTTTATGCTATTGTTACTTATTCCGTCTGCTTTGTAGGCTCCATTCTGCCTGACAGCAAGATAGCAGATATCTTTTATTCATATTTGTATGGTCAGACTCTATTTCAGTGTCTACATTCCATGTTTATACAAATACTCAGAATCAAGTACTAGAGCCGCACTAAACCACATCAGATGATAGGACTGGGTACATGAAATGTGGCGTAAAGACAAAGGAGGGCTCTATGGCTTGAATCAGGTAAAGAGCGTTCTTCTCCAAAGTAGCAGTAGCTTGACCTAGTTTGGTGGTCAATGAGCCGTTTGAAGTAAGATGTTTCTAAAAGTTAGATGGACACTCATTCTATCAAGCTGAAGGAAACTTCAGTGTCTTGTTGCTATAGTTTCCATATTTTTCTTCTGGAAGCTTAGAATTTCCCGCAAAAGTGATATTGTTCTAGTTTTGATGATGAGTCCTCAGAACCCTCTATGTTGGAGGTTTGCTTTCTAGTTCATCAGAGCTGTGAGGTGTTTAACCTCTAAGAGGACGAAGCCTGGTAGGAAGGAGTAGGCCACTGGAAGCATGTCCTTGGGAGATTGCTGGGTCCCCGGAGGTGTTCTGAACTAAACAATTTACTTATCACTTTCCCACAGCACTCAAAGCAATAGGACCAACCGAGCATGGCCTCAAACTTCCAGCTTTGTAGTCAAAATATTTTTTTTATAAGTTAGTTACCTGAGGTATCTTGTGGTAATAAAAAGCTAAGAGGCATCAAGCCTAAAAAGAGACCTGATCTGGGAGGGAAGAGGGCCCTACAGGGACAGAGGAAAACAAGGGACAGAACAGGACCCTAAAGATGGTTGAAAAGTCGCATACATTGTGACTTGTACCTCTATCATCTACTCTGGACCCCACCGATACCTCCAAGGAAACCAGGTGTCACTGTTAGCTGGATGCCTGTTAGAACTGTTGATTAGCATTGCTTTTAAATCCATTCTTCCCTCCCTTTGCCATTTCAGTAGCAAGTATTTCCCATTAATGATATTATCTTTTTTAAAAATGTATATGTTTTTATTTTATGAGACTGCAATGCATTGTTATCATTTCTCCTTTTCCTTTGCTCCCTCCAATCCTTTCCCTGTGAACCCTTGCTCTCTTTCAAATTCATTGCTGCTTTTTCTTCGTTTTATATATAATATATATTTATGATCTATAAAATGCCATAGATAAGATAGATTCACATATTCATAAATGTGAATAAACAGAAAGTTTGCTGTGAGATTATGTGTTCTGGAAATATCTAAAACTACACCCCTAAAGTCTCACCAACACGGCTTCATAAACATGACCCGAATAAGGACAAATCCAGTAGAAACTAATAGACAGGGTAAAATGAAAGAGAAAAATCTCAGGAGGGCGTGAACCCTAGAAGCAACTAAGGAATACGGAGGACAGGAGAAACAGTTTTCCTTAGGGAAGAACACACTGATTAACAGTCCAACACCAAATCGTGGGGTAGGGGACGGGGCTAAGACAGACAAAAAGACACACAGAAAGAAAGCTGTTATTCACCTTGGTTATATTTATATTCTACTTACAAATAACCCTGCCTCTAACCCTAACCCCAAGCCCAAGCCCAACCCCAACCCCAACCCCAAGCCCAACCCCAACCCCAAGCCCAAGCCCAACCCCAACCCCAACCCCAACCCCAACCCCAACCCCAACCCCAACCCCAAGCCCAACCCCAACCCCAAGCCCAAGTCCAAGCCCAAGCCCAAGCCCAAGCCCAAGCCCAAGCCCAACCCTAACCCATACCTTTGAAGAAGTCACACTTACTGAAATCCTTCAATAATGCAAGCCATTGTTAAAAGGAAAGCTATTTTGCTTGCACTGCACATTCTTCTATGAAGGCACTGTGTCAACTGCTCCATTTTAGTCAGTTGCAAGACAGTGAAGCTGAGGTATACATTAAAGGGACAGAGCATTCGGGGACCTGTGCTCCACACTGTGTGTTAGGGACGCCATTGCAGCTTCATCTGCTTATGCTGTATCACAGTAGTTGAAGGTGAGCAGGGATAGACTCAGCTGCACAGGATGGAAGCATCTAATGACTGCAAATGGCTTAAGTGTTTTAAATAGACGTTTATATTACCTCACACTCTTTATTTTATCCAGAGGCATTAGGCCTTCTTTTCAGTGAAGAAGCTATCCAGAAAAGTAAATACAGATAGCTGAATTATAATACATAAAAATTACTTGATATTCTCATCAGCCACCTGCCCCCATTCCTGAGGCAACACTATGGACAATTATATATTTTGTTATATTGCTTGAGATTTGGTAAGATTTATGTAATTTGCTATAATAGCACATTTCAAAATTTAAATTTATTTTTGTTTTTGTATTTTGAGACAGGGTTTCTTTGTGTAGCTCTAGCTGTCCTGGAGTGAACTCAGAGATACACCTGTCTCTGCCTCCTGAGTATAAAAGGCATTTGCCGTTACCATACAAGTTAAAAATCTTTATTTCTTTCCATTTCAGCCAACTTAAAGAGTTGGAGACATCATTTTTAAATGTAACCTTTATTGGATTAAGTTTGTCTGGAATGTTCCATAATAAAGAATAATTGCCATTTTCTGGAACTGAAGTCTGTAATTGTGAAAATGACATGCTCCTTTTGAAACTGTGTTAAACACTGGACAAAGGGAATTTGACTGTGACATTCTATTGGCTTGCACTCGTTGTGTATAGTAATGAGTTAAATAAAGTTATTGTCACACAAATGTAACATACACTTTGAAAAGAGATAGTTGTTTTGAATAGAGATAATTGTGATAATATTTTTCCTTAGTTTGAAGTGTTTTTTTTAAACTATGATAGAGGGACATGTACAATTCATTCATTATAAGGCCACAGTTTGATTTGTGTGTGTGTGTGTGTGTGTGTGTGTGTTCACAGATACAGTCATGGCTATCTATATCTACAAGAGTCTGTAGTATGAACCCTTTAACAGTCATTATTTTTACTCTTACATGTCAATGCCCTTAATTAGCAGTCAGAAATCTACCTTCTGATTCCATTATTTTGTCCTCTGTGATATCACATACACGTGGTCTCGTGCAAAATATATTTGTGATGGTATTCTTCAATTTTAACATGCTTTCAACATTCATCCAGGCTGTTATATAAATAATATTTTTTATTGCTTAATTATACTCTGCTATGCGGGTGTACAGAATTTTACATATTTAATTATTCTCCTATTAAGCTATTATAAAAATTCTTCTAAAAACTTTGTTTAAATTTGTTTTTCTGGAATTTCATACATACATAAAGTGCATCCTGAGACTTGCACCACCCCATCTTCTCTAGCTCCCTTCTCATTCCTGTTAATATTTTTTCACCCCTTAAACTCTCTTCAAACATACTTTTGAGACTCATGAAGTTTAATCAGGGTTGTATTTGTGACCATGAATTTGGAGCCACCCGTTGGAGCCTAGCAGGTTTCTCAATGAGCACCCAACTGAAAACAATGATTGTCCCTCACTCAAAAATCCATCGATAGCCAATAGTCCAGTAAGCACTAAGAAGTTGTAGAACCCCACAAATGGGTATTTGATGCATGACCCTTGGCGGATCCAGCCTGGTGTAGGTCTATTGCAAGCAGCGATAGCTTCTGGGGAGTCCTGACTACATTGTCTGTGCCATGTTCAAGAAGTAGCATTTTATAGCACTTTCCTTTATTATTCAGCTCCTAAATTCTTCCTACCCCTGTAGTGAGAACTTTGGGCTTCTTAAAATAATAAAATAAAATAAAATAAAAACCCAAATGTTATGGGGATATGGTTTTTGTTTTAATTCTAGATGTGGGATAAGGGCTGCTTCAGATTGTCCATAGCAGCTGACTATGATTTGTCTCGTGCTCTAGCAGGGGCACGGTTTTGCCAGTTGAAGATAGATTATGTTTGTAATTCTGGGGCCTCTTTATAGGTATATAAGTGCCAGAGTCCTGAGAAGAGCCACAGGTACTCAGAAGAGGCGGCCCCTGCTGCCCTGCTGCTCTGCGGCCCGCTGCCCTGCTGCCTGCTGCCCTGCTGCCCTGTTGCCCTGCTGCCCCCTCTCCGCTGCCCCGCTGCCCCCTGGCCTGCTGCCCCCTGGCCTGCTGCCCTGCTGCCCCCTGGCCTGCTGCCCTGCTGCCCCCTGCCCTGCTGCCCCTTGCCCCCTGCCCCACTGCCCACTGCCCTGCTTCCCCCTGCCCGCTGCCCCCTGCCCGCTGCCAGCTGCCCTGCTGCCCTGCTCCTCGCTGCCCTGCTGCCCTACTGCCCTGCTGGCCCGCTGCCCCGCTGCCCTGCTGCCCCCTGCCCTGCTGCCCCCTGCCAGCTGCCCTGCTGCCCCGCTGCCCGCTGCCCCGCTGCCCGCTGCCCTGCTGCCCCGCTGCCCCGCTGCCCCCTGCCCTGCTGCCCTGCTGCCTGCTGTCCTGCTGCCCGCTGCCCTCCTGCCCTGCTGTCCTGCTGCCCGCTGTCCTGCTGCCCGCTGCCCAGCTGCCCGCTGCCCCACTGCCCCACTGCCCCCTGCCTGCTGCCCTGCTGCCCTGCTGCCCCCTGCCAGCTGCCCCGCTGCCCTGCTGCCCGCTGCCCCGCTGCCCTCTGCCCCGCTGCCTGCTGCCCTGCTGCCTGCTGTCCGCTGCCCTGCTGCCCTGCTGCCCCGCTGCCCTGCTGCCCTGCTGCCCATTGCCCTACTGCCCTCTGCCCTGCTGCCTGCTGTCCTACTGTCCTGCTGTCCTGCTGACCCGCTGCCCCGCTGCCCCCTGCCCTGCTGTCCTGCTGACCCGCTGCCCTGCTGCCCTGCTGTCCTGCTGCCCGCTGCCCTGCTGCCCGCTGCCCTGCTGCCTGCTGCCCGCTGCCCTGCTGCCCTGCTGCCCTGCTTCTCCTGCTGCTGGTTACTGAGTTGCTGTTTGACGGTTGGTGATATCCTGAAGAGAAAGAGAAAGATCAAATTTTACCCCCAAACCTTAATCAACAGAGAGTAGTCTAAAAATATCCATAGGGGAACCTCTATTTTTCTTTTTCTCCTACCTAGTGTTGGGGGGGGGGTGGGCAGTTGGAAGGGAAAGGAATGGTGTAGGGAGATAGATGAAAGATAAAAGAATCCAATAAATAGCCAAAAAGTCTGTTTACACATTCCCCCCACTTCCTCTGAGATGAACCATGAGCCTTAGAGGTGGTAGTTTAAGTATTTCTTTTGGAGCAAAGCACTCAACCCTCACTTAGCCTCAATATTTTGTACAGCCATGCATCTATGCACTCAACACTATTCATTGCAAAGAGATGCTTCTCTGATGGAATCTCAGGACAGCATTTATCTATGGGTGTAAATATAAATATTTAGAAGGCATCTTGACATCGCAACAGTTTACATAAATACTAAGAAGTTTCTCCCTTAGAGCCTATGACTTGATTAGCTGTGGATTTTGCACTGGGTTTACAGTAGAAGATATACATTCCCTCTTCTGAAGTAAGTTTCAGATCCAATCATAAATTGGTCAATGAAAAGGATTATTATGAACATTTTCACATCACATACTTTCGTGGACATGATTTTATGTCTTTTGGGTATGTACCAGAAGCATAATTGCTACATCACATGGTAATTTTCGGATACTAATGATACAAAACAACGTTTTATGTGTTTATTATCATCATGTCACACTGCAATGTGATCTTTTCTATTATTATCTTGAGGTTTCTTTTGTAATCATGGAAACTACACATTTAAATGCATATTGTACATTATCTATAAATAGTGTTTGCACATATGTGTACCTGTGTAGGGTTTATTGAGTATATTTGGATAATTCCCTAAGACATTTCTTGATACTATACTTATTTATTTTTGATACTTTAGTTTTATCAGTTTACAAGTGAGACTGTATATGAGGCCAGGTGGTGGTGGTCCATGCCTTCAATCCCAGGACTTAGGAGGCAGGCAGATCTCTGAGTTGGAGATCAGCGTGGTCAGCTTGATTGACAGAGTGAGTTCCAGGATTGCCAGGGCTACACAGAGAAACTCTGTCTCAAAGCACATGCACACACGCACGTGTGCACACACACACAGACATACACACGACTGCGTATACAAATAAAGTTAACAAAAACTTAACCTGAATATATTTTTGTGTTGTACCCTTGGGTAAAACAATTTTTAAATTTTAGATTGAGAAGATAGACAGTGGCTCAAAGTGATTTTTGAATGGTAAAAAGGATTCTATACATTAGAGGAAGGAGATAGTTTAGTGGATAAAGATGCTTGCCACCAAACCTATAAACTGAGTTTTATACCCAACACCCATTTCATGGAAGGAGAGAACCACTCACAAATGCTGTCTTCTAACTTCTATTTGCACACCGTAGTGCATGTGTGTGTGCACACACAGAAATAAAAAATAAATTAGCATATAAACATCAGAGGAATAGAATTATATTTGTTGTAAAATAGTTTCTGAATAAACTTGTGTTTATTATGATTAAATCACAAAATTATAGACCATATTGATGAAAGGACTATTCAAACTAATGAATTTGTGAAAACAAGGCATGATGTTTCTCCATGTGCTTGCTTTTAGCTAGTATTTTGAGATTTGTAGCATTACATTTATTTTTAATTAAGTGTGATTCTGAAGATTCTCTGGCATTACCTTTCAAACTGAATTCATAAGCTAGTTCAGCTCTTCAAACATATATTTTCCCAATATGAACATATTTAAAGTTTTAATTGTACCTTTTCAGATGATAGGTTAACAAAATTATAAATGAAGTATTAAGCTCCCTTTCCATCCATTTAATTTGCCTTTAAAATATTAATGTTTTTAGCCTCTTTAGTATTATGGGATATGCATCTCTGTCTCTTTCTATCACTTGATATTACTTACAGACTTATAAAATATGCACAAAAGAAATTTTTCACAGAGTGTTAATCTGTAATGATTTTCTTATTTTTCTAACTGGCAATATTTGTGCTGTGGACGTACTAGTTGTAAGAATTTTTACTTGAGTCCTTCATTCTTGCGGGCAAAGAGATTTATTTATTTATTTTTTCAGTTTATTTTTTGGGGGCTGGCACAAAACACTCTGATTTAAAAAAAAACAAACAAATTATGGATTGAAAGGATTTATTTGCATTACACTTTCAGTTCAAAATGTATCACGAGTGAAGGTCAGGAACTCCAGGGAGGAACACGGAGGCAGAAACCATGGGGGGTTGGAGGTTTGCTCTATGGCTTGATCCCTGGCTTAGGTAGCTTTCCCATTCATCTCAGAGAACCTGCCTAAGGATGGTGCTCCCCACCATGGTCTTGACTCTCCTAGATGAATCAATAACCAAAGCAATCCCTCACAGTATAGTGGAGAGTGGGATATGACTTTCTCACATACTCTGGTGCCTCACCTTTGACCATGTCCCCTGGAGGGGGAGACCTGGTGGCACTCAGAGGAAGGACAGCAGGCTACCAAGAAGAGACTTGATACCCTATGAACATATACAGGGGGAGGTAATCCCCCTCAGGAACAGTCATAGGGGAGGGGAATAAGGGGAAAATGGGAGGGAGGGAAGAATGGGAGGATACAAGGGATGGGATAACCATTGAGATGTAACAAGAATAAATTAATAAAAAAAGGAAAAATTAAAAAAAATGAATGTAAAAAAAAAAAGTATCTTTTAGTCTCCTGGCTCAATTGCTGTCTGGGAGGCTTATTGCCTCCTTCTGCTAACATAAGCCTAGTCCTGGAAGCTTCTAGCCTCTGTATAATCTAACCCAGGACCAGAATGTTTTCAGCCTCTGACACTTACTACTAAATAAGTTTACCCTTCCTTGTTCCTTTTGAGCATTGGGCTGGCTGATAAAAATTGGTTATTCTGGCTCTTCTCCCAGCTAACTGCTTTAATCTGGCTTTTCCATTGACCCAGACTTGTTCTGCCTGGACGCAAACCAACTCAGCAATCTGCTATAATCTGGATTTCTTCTCATTTTCTGGCACATTCCATCTTCACCTGAGTTCTCTCTTTGCAACCCATCTCTCTATTACTGTCATGGTAAAATTCCTTCCTCTCTGAAAAACTGCCTCTTAAGTAACTTCCCTTTCCTTTCTATTCTCTTTAGAGTTGGGCATAGCCTCTTCTGTCAAATCTCTGATTCTCTGATTCCATCACTTTTTACGTCACTCAATTAGACATCACCTTCAAATATGGGTGCTTCCTTCTACAAACGAACTTTACCTTCCTTTGGGATTTTTTTAAGTAAACATTTTTTATTTTTTATGTATACATTTATATTATTACACATATATACAATAAACTACCTATACCACGACACAACCAGGAGTTATATAAATGTTACAATCATAGTGTTTTGACTATTTGTATTTGATAGCCTTGAGGAAAACATATTTACTATATTGATGCGTCTAAAATTCTGAATGTACATCAGTCTCCATCACATCTTGTCATCAACTTAAAACATCTATCTAGTCCTAAAAACATCTTAACCCTAAACAACTAAGCTTCATTATAAGAAGACTTGAGAAGGAATAACCTTGATTACCTTAGCACACTGGGAGTGCAGGTTAGTAGCTTTCCAAATTAGGAGATGACAGAGACAGTTTGCTACCTGAATAGCCACCCAAAACTCTCTATAACATTGGAGTATCTTCTTCAGCCCTCTGGCCCTATATTTCTGACAGACATATTTGCGAGGCAGGACCTATTGAGGACTTGCTTATCTTGTCTTGGCGGAGTTTCGCCTTCAACTCTGCCTGCATCCAAGCTTGCCCATTTTAAGGCAGAATTCTGTCTGTGGAAGAAATGAGGACATTTTGCTCAGTGGCTTGTTGGCCACATTTGAAGCCATCATCTCCACAAGAAGGTGCTTTGATGTTCTTGATCCTCTTTGAGGTAGGCTGGGTGTTGCCAGGAGTTAACCTGTCTCACTGTCAGTGAATCTTTAAAATAATAAAAACATTTTAAAATGCCATTTTCTGTATTTCTCTGAGGTTTTTTGAAGACCTTACCTAACTAATTTACCTTATATTTCTATGGCGTCATATCTATCTGTTGCACCTAAGCTGTATATTCTTGAGATAAAAATAGAGTAATAATCGATATTACCACGATTTGATCAACTAGCAGTTAACTTGTATAACTTATTTATCCTAAACAGCCTACACTAGCACTTTCAAAGTATTAGAAGTAAACCTTGTATTATAATTGAGTTATATGGGTACAATACTTCAGAGTAGAAATAAATATATAATATATATATTATACATATGTATATAATACATAACATATATACATATAATGTGTGTGAAGCATAATTTTACATTTTAATTCTATACCATTGTATCTAAAATTAAACTTATTTTGCATCTATACATAAAATTCTATACTAGTGAATTAAAAATAACCTTGTGAATGACAATTGAGGCATTAAGTTGAGGAGTAGATTCACCAAGCTAGTGTTTGTTCTAGCTTCCCTATAGATTTCCTCTTCTTTCTTTTCAATTCCCATCTCCAACCCTAAGAATGTAAGATAAAGGAAAAGAGAGACATCTCTGAATCTAACCTTGTTTCCTCTCTAAATAAGACCAATAATAAATTTTAACCAGTTCCTATGATAATAACTGTCTGTAGTCCAAGAAAGCAACCAAAAGCCTACCTGACCTCCTTAAAGGAAATGGGGTGTCATTCTATTAAGATTTATTTCCACTGATTTGAGATGAATAATACCTTAGTAGGGGCCCCAAATAAAATTGGGGAAATGGTTAAACAAACTAGGAATAGCGTTTGTGGTCTCGCTTATAAATGTTGAGAAATCCCAGGCTTAATTAATGTTCTTTGTGGGACAGTATGAAATGCTGGACCAATTGGGTTTGGAAGCTTTCTTTGAAGCTGTCCTGGGAGCTGTCTTGTTCTGATGAGGAACAGCAATTGAAGCACTTGGTGCTGGAACATGAAGGCTGCAGGATGTCAGTGTCCAGCATGCTGACAGAAATGAATCCTGTCAGGTTTGATCCAATGTCAGTGTCCAGTTCTTTTGTTCTGAAAGCATATAAACTCTCACTAACATTATACTGTCCTAAATTTATAAGTATATAAGTTGTGCTGGTTTTTTTTTGCTCTTTGTATGAGCAGAAAAAAAGAGACATCTGTAAACTTCATTCACGCCATATGAAGAATGCCATCTAATAATAATTCATATATGTTCTGTAGCCAACAAGAAGCATTGTCTATGGCTAGACACTCATGTTTCAGCCAGTCTCAGAGCTATTCCCATATGGTGGGATTAGTAACATAAGTTACCTGCTTGTTCTGCAGTTTAAATTCTTCACTTCTGGATTGTATCCCCCTCCTTCATGCCTTCCAGATACCCTTCCCTCCCTCATTCCCTCTCCCTCCCTCCCTCCCTTAGTCCTCAGGAGTAAAGGCATGTATCACCACACCTGGATCTCATCTTTTCTTTACCTGATACTTGCTCTGTACCAGGGTGTTCTTCAGCTCAGATCATTTTGCCTCTGTCCCCTGGACTAAAGGCATGCTTATATTCCAGCTCTTGCCAGCCAGATCACATAGACCTAGAAGGTCTTTGGATGTGATCTCTTGCCGGAACAGCCATGTCCTAAATTAACCTTCTTCTACACCTCACAGATCAAGGAATTCTTCAATTGAAGCTTTCCTCTCAGATGTCTCTTAGCTACATCAAGGTGAGAGTTAAGCTAACTAGGACAGAGGGCAGATTATAACTAAACAATATCAAAGATTATTGATAAGCGTAGCTTAATTCTATACTTGACTCTCCCAAACTAAGAAGTCATACAGTAGCCTAATAATTTATTTCACGTCAGGTGCTTGTTTCATCCCTGTGTTTGGTGAGAGGCTAGAATGGCACTTTTCATTAGGGGTATAGGGTATTCAAGTCCAACAAAAACCTGCTTGATAGACAAGTTGCTAAGACTCAGTTGTGTATTAGTCCTTTCAAGGGTACAAACTGCGTAGAAGCTCTTTGACTCGGCGGTCGTATACACACTAGATTAATTATACCCATAGAAACAAGCCATCTCAGATTTTATGAGGCTTGCTATTGCTGGATGATATTCCCAAGTGGGTCACTTAAATTTCTGTACATCCCTGTAAGGTGTCCTTGATGCCTTTTGCTTTGGACTAATTTTTCCTAAAACTTCTATAAGATAGAGAGTGTCTTACTCTGGAGCAAAGAGTGAAGGTAGTTTCTTAGTTAAGATCATAAAGGCAGTCCTCTTCTTTGGGGCCAGAGGTTGGGCAAATATGCTAGCCCCTTACAAAGATGAAAATTTCCAGGTCCTAAAGGGCCTCAGTAGCTACACGAACTTTGAGCACATGGAAGTCTCATCGCTTCCCCGTGGAGACAGGCAGGGCAAAAGATCACAACACAAATATAAAACTAACACTGTCTGCTGGGGTGGACGGTAGTCCCTGACCTCAGGTCCAACAGTTTCAAGTCTTATGGAATCATCTTGGCGATTGCAGCAAGCTGCCTGTTAGCTTGCAAGTTGAGCCAAATCTTAGATTTTTCACAGGTCTCCTAAATCTTGGGCAGCCTTACATGGAGCCTTTGTGTAGCCTTTTGACAAAGATATTCTGCAGGTTAACACTGGTGACACAATGCACTTATGTGTAATAAGCTGTCTTTTATCCTGTGCATGTGAATGGATGTTTGTAATATTGTAAACCTAAGAGAATAACCAATCACATTGCCTGTTATTTTGCTTAATTTTCTTATGGAATCCATGCGAAAGTAGCCATAAAATCCCAAAAATCAGTGTCATCCTGGCTTCTAAAATCAGTAGTATAAACATCCTTTTTAAGAACAATATTGAAAATTGACCTCCAAAAGTAATAAATATAAAAATATGACTCCTTCCTCAAAGACCGAATACACTATTTACATTATTGTCAGTTTTCCGAGGCAAGAGTTCTTGTGAGATCTCCAATACTTCAGTGAATGATTTTGATAAACAGATTTTAAAAGAAAATGGTAGAGTTAGTTCATCTTCTAGTAGACCTGGTGGAATTGTGCTTTGGCAAGGAAACTGAACAAACTGCCGCTTTGTTTGCACACACAGTTATGGGGACTCTTGGGGACTATACTGTGCCCTTGTCCTCTTTGCTCTTTGTTAAAGGAGAACAAACATCACATTGTTACCAAAGCAGATGCCAAGGGGACCTAGAGCAGTATGTGGAAGTTGACAGTGACATTTGTAAGCAGCACAAAAATAATCCTGTCATACTCACTGTTATTAGACAGCAATGTCTAGAAATTGCCCAGTCCCACCTTACCATGGGTCAACATTACCTGCTGGCATATAGCTGTTATTGACTTTGTGAAAAGTTTCCTTGTGTTAGTGTGAGAAAAAGAACAAAAGGTACACATTTTACATCATCTTTCATATTCTTTGACAATCTATAGAGAAGTTCATCTGACACAAAAACAATTTCAACCTTGACAACATTGCTTGTGCACTTTGTATAATTCATAATTTAAGTCTTTATGAAAATGTTATGCTCTTTTTTATTTTCTGAGATTTTTAAAAACTAATTGTTCTTTGAGACTTGTATATGACATATTTTGATCATAATCACTCTCCCAGATCCATCAGTCCATACCCATATACCCAACTGTTTGTACTTTTAAAAATATAACTCTTTAAGACCATTTTGTGATGCCAAATACTCTTGGATATGTGGCTAATAACATGGTTTTCTTACCAGAACAAATATTAATTGCTGATAGGTCCACAGCCAGGGGTGGAATTTTATACCCAAGTCCCCTCCCTGTGCTGGGATGTGGCCTGCCTTATGCTTTTGTATGTCTTGTGCACATCATTAGAGCCTCCATGAATTCATATGAGCAGCTGTCCTGTCATATTCAAAAGATATTGATTTCTTTTAGTCATCTACCAACTTTGGTTCTTACATTTTCTTACCCCCAGCTTCTGTGATGATCCCTGATCCCTTGGAGGAGGATATGTAAGATGTATGTGTGTATATATATATATGATATATATATATATATATATATATATATATATATATATATATATATATATATATATATATAAAATTTTCTGTGCCTTGCCCAGTTGTTGATCTCTGTTACTCACCATCAGCTACAAAAATAGATTGTGTGATTATGGTTGGGAGATGTATTAAACAACAGGCCCAAAAAAAAAAGTCATTGGGAGTCAGTTTAATAATATGTCCACTTAGCAAAAAATTAGCAACAGTTTTTCCCTAGGTCCTATACCATGTGTATCCAGAAGTTCTTGGCTTCATAATGGCATCAGTTATGGGTCTCATTTTATGGAAAAGAATTTCAATTCAGTTTGAAAAGGGTTGGTGACTCTCATTACATTCATGCTACTATTGCACCAGTAAGCCTGTCTTGCCAGGTCATTCAATGTTACAGTTTGCAATAGTAGGTGAGAGTGATGCTTAATTTTTCTCCTCTAGTGGCATGTATGCCAGGCTCCAGCACTGTGAAAGGTGCTATGTCTTTGAAGCAAAGGAGGAAACTATATCTTGTAAAGGAGAGACTTCATATCCCTTGGGTTCTCTATATACTCAGAATCCATGAGTTCTTTTCTCCTAAAAATCCTAAGAAGAAAGCATTTGCTCCACCTCATATTCCATTCTTTTTGTTTTTGCTGTATTTTAAGATTCTGGCCCTTTGTTTTGTTTCACTTTCTTGTTGAGTTTTTTTTTTTTTCCTAGCTTTTTTTCCCCCTGACCTCCTGCAGTCTGACATGCTTGATCTTGTTTCATTCATCCTAAGCTTTCAGGTGTCGGCAGGGTAAACTTCCTTATCCTGTTTGATTGTTAGCCTAACTGGCATTTCAGGAATTCAGACTATGGAAGACTTAGGTTTAAGGTATGCGATCACTCATCTGCTCACTTGTGTGTTTACTCATATATTGTTTTCTTTTCCTCAGATTGTTACCCATTATTTTAAAGATTCTATGACTTAGATATTAACGTTTTTTAAAATTAAAATTGCTTAAAATTTCAAGTACTATGTTGATCAGTAGAATTGTATTGAAGACCTAGACATAAACCCACAAAGGTATGGATGACAACTTCTTTGATAGTGAAGTCAGACATACACAAGGGGGGGGGGGAAATAGAACCTTTAAAAAATGGTGCTGGTTAAACTAGATGGTTGCATGTGAAATAATTCAAATAAATTTATACCTATCACCCTACACATAATTCAACTCTAAATAGATCAAAGACCTGTACAGTACACCAGGAATACTGAATTTGATAGAAGAGAAAGTGGGAAGTAACCTAGAACTCATTGGCATAGAAGACAGCTTTCTGAATACATCATCTGCCCAGGTACTAAGATGAACAATTAGTAAATGGGACCTCATGGAACTAAAAAGCTTTTGCACAGCAAAGGACAGAATGTTTGTTTTTGTTTTTGAGACAGAGTTTCTTTGTATAGTCCTAGCTGTCCTGGAACTAGCTCTGTATACCAGATTGGCCTTGAACTCACAGAAATCTGTCTGCCTCTGGCTTCTGAGTGGTAGGATTAAAGGCATGTTTCACCAATCCCAGGCATTGTATCACATTTTAATTGTATTATTTGTTTTTTATATCAAGTTTCTTGAATTCTTTATGTATTTTGGTTATCAGTGCTTTATCAGATATAGAGTTGGTAAAAATCTTTCCCACTGTCTAGGCTGCTAATTTGTCCAAACAAAAAAACAAATCAGGTATAGCTCTAAACAGAGAATTCTCAGTAGATGAAACTCAAATGGCTGAGAAACACCCACAGAAATGTGTAAAACCATTAGGGCAAAACAAAACTTTGAAATTCTGTCTTACACCTCTGAGAATGGCTAAGTGACTAGACCTTATGTTGGTGAGGATGTGGGACAAGGGTAACACTTGCTGTTCCTTTCCTGATAGCCAGAAAGTGGAAACAAACTAGATGTCTTTCAAAAGAATAATAAGTAGATAAACTATGGTATATATACAGAATGAAGTATTGCTCAACATGATGAAATTTGCAGGCAAATAGTTGGAACTAGAAAAAAAAATCATCCTGAGTGTGGTAACCTAGACCCAGAAAGACAAATATGGTATGTATTTGCTTAATCTTAATATTATCCATTCAATAAATAATGACCAAGCTACAATCCATAGGACAAGAGAGCTTAGGCAAGAAGGAGGTAGCTGGGTGTAGAGGACTTTTATTCTAGCAACATGGCTGTTCTATCCACATACAAAGCCTTCCTAGGTCTCTGTTATCCAGCTGTAATGCAGACACGCCTTTAGTAGACAGCTTTAATTCCTCTTGCTAGGATCCTTTAGTATACATACACCTTTAATCCCAAACTGTGGCATCTGGTTGAGGGGCAGACAAAGTGACAAATCAGAGAAAAATTTCACAGAATAAGTCAGAGAAAAGATATATCCAACTCTCAGGAGAAAAGGTATTTAAGAGCAGTGGGGCGTGAGGAAAGAGTGAGTTCATTTGTGAATTCATTTCAGTCAGTTCAGTTGAGAGGAGTTGAATTTGTTGCCTTCAGCTGGTAGTCAGTGCACTGAGTATAGCTGAGTGGAACTGAGCTTATTTGGGAGTTCTTGCAGAAGCCACTGAAGCCAAAGAATAAGAAGGAGCCAGAAGATTAGAACAAATTGCCAGAGTTAGTCTGAGGCAAAGCAGAGGCATTCAGTGAGAATGCCAGGGAAGCCAGTTTGAATCAGTCATCTTGGAGAGGATTCTGAGCCAGAATAACTGAGTTGAACCAGCCATCTAGAGTTCGGAAAAAACTAGAAAGGGTGAGCTTATTCAGCAATAAGCCTCTAGGGTGATATTTACAAAAGACAAATACTAATTACTCTTACACTAGGGAGGAACACATGAATCTCCCAGGGAGGGGAAATAGATTTTATGAGTGACCAGGAGCTGGTGATGATAGGGAGGGCCTGCAATAGGAAGATCAGATGGGAAGGAGGAAGGCAGATGGGATTGAAGGATGGAATTGGGAATTGAAGAACTGACTACTACTACTATTCTCGTCACTTAACAAAGTTCCCAGTGCTGAGACTGGGTTTCATCCAAATGAGTTGCTGGCCAAAAAGGTACTATAGAAATTCCAAAACAACCAGGGAAATTCCAAAAGCAACCACACAGTAGGTTGCTTTCTTGAAACTGACAGCAAGGCCCTATTGCTGAAGACAACACATACACAACTCATTGAACATGGAAAGATGCCTAAGAGAACCTTTGCCAGCATGTTCTGGCGTCTTTGACATGACAGGTACGTTGTGTAGAAAAAAACCATTTATTGTGACCTCTTTCTTGCTATTGTAAATAGCACCCAGCAGTGCTTCAAAACAGATTCTGTGACTCACAGCAAAACACTGGCCAAAGCACAGGGAGTCTAGTGGAAAAGTGGGGGTTGGGGGTGGAGAGAAGGACAAAAGGATGTAGGGAGCTCCACAAGAAGACCAACAGTGCCAACTAACCAGAGCCCAGAGGGGCCTGTGGAGGCTGAAGCAGCAACCAAGAACCATGTTGGTCCTCTACATAGATGTAGTCAACAGGCAGCTCAGGCTTCATGTGCTTCCACTAGTAAGGGGAGAGGGGCCTGTCTCTGACATAGACTCTGTAGGCTGCTTTTTTTCCAATCACTTCCCTGTGACTGTCTTGCCAGGCCACAGGGGAAGAGGATGAATTCAGTCCTGATGGAACTTGATGAGCTGGGGTGGGTACGTAGGGGGGCTCCCGTTTTCTGAGGACTAGGGGAGGAGGAATTGAGGGAGGGTGGCTGGGTCTGGGAGGGGAGGAGGAAGGGAGGCTACAGCCTGGATGTAAATTGAATAAATAAACAAATAAGAGAAAAAATTGTGATATATTACATATATGCACTATATTGAGATTGGCTTTGTTCTTTACTTCTAGAAAAGAAAAAAAATCTCACGAACTTTCCAAGACTATTTTAAATCATTTTCTATATATTTAATTATATATTTTTGTACATATAGAGAAGTTAAAATAACTTTTGACATATCCATACAAAAGGAGAAGGTGGATTTACAGAGCAAGGCTTAGAGGTACCACAAGACTGAAAGAGGATACAGAGGGTATAGGGAGTGAATAGTAGTGTAAAAATAGAAGTATGATTTATTAAAGAGAAATGAGTACTTTTGTGGACATTATTCATTATAGAAATTGAATACAACCACACATTTGCCAGTTGTGGAGCCATACTAGCAGGTTCTTTATTTTAAGCTTACTTTATCACAATAGTTGAATTTTTATTCATACATGTCAAGACCAAAAAAGTTGAGATTTACATATATACAATTTATCTAAACTTTCTATAGAGTATAACACTGTGGCTACAAAGGTGATATTTTTTAACCCCCAAAATGTACAAGTGCAAAGGATTAGATCATATCACTGCAGACAAGGAAAGACAATAGGTAGATTTTGTTCTTAACATGAAAGAAATGTGTTTTCATAGAGAGTGTGTGAGACTATTCCGTGAGTCTGACAATGCACTGTGTCTTGCTTTCAAGAGGAGGCATGAGATGAATGAAAGATCTAGGAGCCATTTGATTTTCTGTAATATAATCTGGTATCTGTCCTAAAGACTTTGAAGACAACACACAGAAAATAAGTCTCATGGAAAGGACATGACAAAAGAAACATTTACATCCATTGATTGTCAAGTGGTAGCTGACCAAAGCACTTGGTTACTAGGGGAAGAAGTTGATCCATTAGAAAACATAATAAGAGAATTTAAATGCTCATGAGAATTATGGGAACTCCAAAGTATTGGCTTTCTACAGATAGGAATAGAACTGCTTGTCTATTCAACCTAGATAATTACTAATTGCCAGAGTAGACCATGCTAAAGGTCAGCAGTACCTTTTATCGCTAATTGCTTCTCTTTCCCTTTTGTTTAATAAATGACTTGGGCAGTGTTATACTATTGGGAATAGGTATCATTTTACATTTTCAATAAATTTTTCCACATTCAAGAAAAAGTGCTCCCACTATACATTATTGTTGGAAGATTCATAGCCTTTTAAATAATCCATTGGCATTTTCATCTAAATCTATACTAATTCTTTTACTTTCATGAAGCTTTATAGAATCTGGATATTGAGTGGAGTGAATTTCTCAGATAAATCACAACAGACTGTGTTATTTCTTTGTTGATGAACACAAATCCTTCAGGGTTCTAACACCAATGATAAGGGTAGTGTTTTACCATTTCAGATGTAGAGTTTACACAAACTAACTTCAGTAAGTCTGAAGAAATACACTGAGACCTTGAGTAGCAACAATTACGTTTTTCTGTGTGTGTGGTGAAGGCTGTGAGAATACTTAATATCCACTCATCAAATTTTAAGTGTGTTAGAAATAGTAACTTTGCTCATTATATTATGAATTACATCCTTAAACAAATTAGATCCTGCCTAATTGGACCTTAGTGTCCTTTGAGTGACATCTCCTTGTCCTTTTCTTGTCTCTTACTCTGACAACCAATATTTCACACTTGCCTCCCCGAGTCTTACTAGTTTAGATTTGTGTTTTAGTGGGCAGGGTCACACAGTGTTTCACTTTTTATGCCTGGCTTTTTTCACATAGCACGATGTCCTCCAGGTTTGTCTATCTTGCGACAGATGACATGAGTTCCTTGTTTAAGTGCTCAATAAAATTTTGGCTAATACTTATTATAGGATACACATTCCATATATGTGGACATCAATCATAAATTGTTCCAGAACTGAGATATTTAATGAATGATGCAGAAGGAATTTATCCAAGTTGGAAGAAACTATTTTCCCCACATGTCATGTGCAAAGGTGCAATAAATAATCAAAACTGAAAAACCAAGCATGACATTTTATAAACGGATGTGATTGAGTTTTTTTTTCAGATAAAACATAAAACAATTTAGTCTAAATAAAAAAATGGATAACTTTTCATTGCACTAAAATTTAAACCTTAATTGTTCATTGTGAAGTTGTTTTTAAGAAAAGGTAGGGAAAATATAAAGGGTCATATCTTCATAAACTAAAGAACTCTTCAGCCAGTCAAATAAATGGACTAGTTTTGGTTATCCAAGAAGAGAAAAGGCATAAGAAAGGCCTGCTATTCTATTATTTTTACTATTAAATTATTATCATACTGATTACTTTTTAAACTGATAAAATACTTATGAGTATGTGAAATACAAATCACAGTCTAGGATAATGGCTGTTCCTGAGTAAAGAGAGAAATTGATTAAGTAGGGAATATTGGTTCAACTAATTTTGTTTTAAAATTTAATACTATTGTGATGTTTAAAGAAAAATTATAAAATTGGGTATTTACAGACACTCATGTTGTTGTAATTAGAGTACTTGGAAGGTTAAATAGTTAAGAGTTCAAGGCCATCCTGATTTACATACATAGTATAAAACATTGTCTCAAAACGCAAATCAATATAAAAGAATATTGAATATTCAAATATATACATTTGTAGTGTTTTCCATTTTTAAATAATATTTTTATTTTTGAAGTTTTCATACTTTCATACAGTGTACACTGATAACATAATTCCATCACTTTCACTCTCCTCCCAACCCTAGTACCCCTTGCCTATCTACAAACTTTATATACTCTTTATAATTGTGATTAAGGAACACTGATGTTAATCGGTGTTACTCATATACATAATTGGTAAGCAGCTCTCCTGTGGGCCATGGGCAGCTTACTAGAGGCCAAGACCACAAAGGAGTGTGGATCTGCACTCTTTATCAGCCTTAAACTGCCAATAACTCTTCAACTACTGATGAGGCCTCAGAGACCTCTTCTTTGTTCATGTTGGAATTGTTCATGTTGGCTTGATCTTACATGGGTCTTGTGCAACCACAGTTGTTGGTTTTGATTCAGGCAATGCAATAGTTGAGAGATATTTAGGAGCCAGTATTTTATATTTCTTCTCAGTTGTTGTGTATTTCATTTCTTTCACCTTCCTCTACTAAGTTTCCTGAACCTTGAAAATGGTCAGAGGTTGGTTTACATGAACCATCCACATCTGAACCTTCAGTGTTATTTTCAGCACTTTAACCAGCAATGAGTCTCTGAGTTAATCACTACCCACTGCAAAAAGAAGCATTCCTAACCAAAGTTAGGAGCAGTACAGATCTATGGGCATAAACATAAATATTTAGAATGCAGTTTGACAGAATAACCTTTTTTTCAAAACAACAATAGGTTCAACCATTGGCTCATGATTTCCTTGTCATGGGCTTTAACCAAATTTACAGTACCAAGAATGAAATCCTTTCTGTGGAGCCAGCTTCACATCCAATTAGTAAGCAGCTAGTTAGCTCTAATAACATATTACTAGGCTACTGTATGTCTGGGCTATTTTGCTGGCATGTCAGTGTGTCAACATGCGGAGTCCAGAACTCAGTATGGCCACTGACATTTTGCTTCCCCAGAAGACTGTATAGTACATTCTTACACTGTGTAAGTTAGCAGATGGCTAGCTTCCTGGTCATTGCGAAGTTGATTTCTCTTTGTCATACATCCAACATGAGTGGTGTCTCATGAGTAAGGTCCTACCATCTAGTAACGGGTGGAAATCAAGACCAACGGCAAAACTCTGTGATGTTCTGAGTGCCTATGAAAGTCTCTCTGAGTAGTAAGGTATGTCATACTTGGTACCGACTTTTTCATTTAATAATCATGGCATCATAATGTTAATATTTGCTATTGTATGCATACTTAAAGTGTCTTATAATTTAAAAGCAAAGCTAAACCCATCTTGCTTTTTAGTACCCAAGCTCCTTAAGTTTTCCTTGAAATAGAAACCTGTCTAGATTACTCAAGAATAAAAACCTCAAAAACTATAAAATAGATCATTTTTATTACCTTAAAAGTTCACATCTTTACAAAGTAAACTCTTCCACCAAGTGCCTCATGTAAGTGATGTTAATGGGGAAATTCTTTCCAGGAAATTCTTTTCATAGAGTAAAAAAATGCCCCTGGTTAGCTACTAAAAGCTTGAGCCACAGTTCTGACTTTCTGAGACTAAACTATATAAGGCAAATCTCTAAACAATTTTCTCCAATGCTGGGACCCATTGACCTGCAGCTCCTTCCTACCATGTAAGGGAGATCACAGGAAGGATATGATGTTCCTGTCAGTGGAAATAAAACTATTTTTGGAAAAATCTAGTTTGTGCCTGTTACACTAGATTTGTGCAGAAAGTCGCTCCCACTTCCCTGCAGCCCTGTACCAGTCATAGTTTGCTTTTTGAGATGCCTGGAAGTAATCTTAGCATCTTTTTCATAGCGAGATTCAGGCAAAAATGAGAAAACGGGCAAACCTTTTTTTCTCCAGCAGTGAATATATTGTTGGCATATTAAAATTTTAAACTGAAATGTCCTATATTACTGGAAGAGAAACTGTTCGGCTTCAGGTCCAATTTAAGTATTTTTTCTTCTAATGGAGCTATGTCAATTTAGTAAATGACATTGTGGTTTAAAATGTCATTCCATAACCTTCTTTAATTAAAGTGGCAATGGACCACCAATCTGTTCCCATTATTGAATTTTTAACCATTAGAATCTGGGCTGTGTGATGTACATTTTAATCCCTCCACTCAAAAGTATGCAGAGACTCCTCAGAGAATTGCAGTCAGAACTTAAAACTCAGCCACTCGGTAAGCGATGACTCAGGAACAAGAAGAGGGGAAATAAGCAAAGAGATGAAATAAGACAGAAAATGAGAAAGGGAGAGACACACACATGAGAGAGAGAGAGAGAGAGAGAGAGAGAGAGAGAGAGAGAGAGAGAGAGAGAGAGAGTCGGGGGCTGCAGGAGGAGGGCAGAGAGAAAGGAATTTAATGAAGTGCTGATACCCAAGTAGTTGAATACTCTCTCTGGGTTTAGTCCTGCGAGTCAAAGGGAACCAATCTTAGCTATATCTCTCTCCAGAAGGTGGGAGAGACTATGCTTTCCCTATTCTCATTTCAACTTGAATTTTTGCACATTGTAGGCTGTTTTTTTTTTTCATTTTTTTCTCCTTTATTAATTTATTCTTGTTACATCTCAATGGTTATCCCATCCCTTGTATCCTCCCATTCTTCCCTCCCTCCCATTTTCCCCTTATTCCCCTCCCCTATGACTGTGACTGAGGGGGATTACCTCCCCCTGTATATGTTCATAGGGTATCAAGTCTCTTCTTGGTAGCCTGCTGTCCTTCCTCTGAGTGCCACCAAGTCTCCCCCTCCAGGGGACATGGTCAAAGGTGAGGCACCAGAGTATGTGAGAAAGTAATATCCCACTCTCCACTCTACTGTGGAGAGTGTTCTGTCCATTGGCTTGATCTGGGTAGGAGTTTAAGGTTTATCGTCTACCTTGGCTGGTGCCTTAGTTTGAGCGGGACCCCTGTGCCCAAATCTGCCTATCATAATGTTCTACTTGTAGGCTTCTATGCTCCAGCACACAACAAGAAAATTTGCTCAACCATGTTCATAGCAGCCTTATTCATAATAGCCAGAACATGGAAACAGCCTAAGTGTCCCTCAATAGAAGAATGGATAAAGAAAACATTGTAGGCTGTTTTAAGTTCCCAATCCTGATCATGGTCATAGCACTTTAGCAGAGTCAAACAGTTATTGACAGTAGATGAAGAACACTGTGGCAAAGATTGCAGTAGCTCAGAGAAATAAGTCCCACAAATTTCAAACACATTGTACATTTTAGCGAGGTGAGCCTAGGCTTGGATTTATGAAGCAAGAAGAAAGGTCATTGTGTGCTGTAGGGATACAGCTTACAATTCCATGGTCATAGAGTGGCAAGAAACAAGTCTCACCTCAGTAGAATTGAACCCCTCACGTGCTGAAAATTTAGAACAAAAGGTCTGCAGTCATGTCTCGAGAATTTTGAGGTTACTTTCATTTTTGCATATCTCTTTCTGTGATCTAGTTATTCCTCTTCTTTTTTAAAAAAATTTAAAGTATATTTTTTATTTAGTTAGTTTTATTTCATGTGTGGGTGTTTTGTGTGCATGCGTGGCTATATACCAGGTGTAGACCCTGCCCACACAGGCCATTAGATCCTCTGGGATGTGAGCTAGATCATTGTGAGCTACCATGTAGGGCCAGGGAGTTGAACCTTGTTCCTACAGAAGAGCAGCCATGGTTCTTAACCACTGAGCTATATGGGCACCTCCAGTGATCTAATTATTCTTTTTTTAAAAAATCTAGTTATTTTTATTCTTTACTATTTTTTTTATACTCTTTCAGTCTGCTCAACACTCAAACAGTTTGCTGTGACCTAGTTTGGGACAGAAATTAATAAAGCTCCCTCATGTCTCTTTTTAAACTTCACAAGAAGGAATTTAGACTTTTACAAATTAAGTCTCTCTTTCTCTCTTTCATCATGCCCCCTTCTCTCTCTCTCTCTCTCTCTCTCTCTCTCTCTCTCTCTCTCTCTCTCATGCGTGCGTGTATTGGAGTACAGAAACACACACTTGGGACTATCAAAGAACATCCCCTGTTATCATTCCTCACTTTCTACCCTGAGTCTTTTTCCCTGCTGTATGCTAGGCCACAGGCTTCTGGGATTTTGTTGTTTCTTTCCATTTTGCTATAGTTGCAAAGGCATCACGTACATGGCTCTGTGCCTGGCTTTACATGGGTTCCAAGGAGTTCAACTGAGGTCTTCTTTCTTGCACAGCAAGTGCCTTACCCACTCAGTCACTGCCCAGCCCTTTAGTTGTGTTTTTTTCCCTTGAAATGTTGTATTTAGACTACATATATGTAACACACATGCACATAATGCATATATGAAGCATACATCTATAATGCACATAGCCCACATATAACACAAACATATAACACACATACACATAATACATACATGTAATATACGTAACCCACATACCATACAAAAGTTATATAATGCAGTGTTTTATTTATATTTTTGCATCAATTTCATAAGAGAAATTGGTCTGAAATTCTCTTTCTTTGTTGGGTCTTTGTGAGGTTTCGGTATCAATGTGACTGTGGCTTCATAGAATGAATTTGATAATGTTCCATCCCTTTCTATCTTTTGGAGTAGCTTGAAGAGTACTGGTATTAGCTCATCCTTGAAGGTCTGGTAGAATTCTGTACTAAAACCATCTGGCGCTGGGCTTTTTTGCTTGGGAGATTATCAGTGATATTTCTATAGGGGAAATGGGACTATTTAGCTTGTTTATCTCTTCTTCACTCAATTTTGGCAAGTGGAATTGATAAAGAAAATCATCCATTTCCCTTAGATTTTCAAAATTTGTGGCATATATGCCCTCAAACTAAGATCTTACAATTCTTTGTACTTTTTCATTGTCTGTTGTTAGGTCTCGCTTTGATGTCTGGAAATAATCAAACTCAGGGCTGACATTAATAAGTTAGAAACAAAGAGAACAGTCCAAAGAATATATTTATATTTGTCAAAAACTGTATACAGTTTTTGTGAGAGAACAAGTCCTTGATTTTATGTTCTTATGGTTTCTAGGACTAATGCTAAAACACCTTGAACAATCTTGTGTTATCAACTGTCCTTCCTTTTTTTCTGTCTTTTATTATTATTTACTTCTTTTTTACATATACATTTATATTATTATACAGACATAAAATAAACTACATACAGCAAGAAGAACCACAGAACAATCAGGAATTATATTCATGCTACTTTCATAGTGTTTAGGCTGTTTGTGTTTGGCAAACTTGAAGAAAATATTTTCCTATCTAGTTGACTTTCATAAATAATAGCTAGTGGCCCGTGACGCCCTTTAAGCAAACTTCAAAGCCTATTAAAATATCACTTTTATTACATGTCATCTTAGTTAAATATTTATTTGAGCCACTACCATGTAGTTTACTCTAGAATAATTTGATACATTAGCTCATATTTTTTTCTAGGAATATGAGCCTGGTGACAAATAGTCTTTATCTCTGTTTGGCTAATGTTAAATTCCCAAGTTTTTCCCAGCTTTCTTTTGGCAGTAGCATCTCAATATGAAATACCAAGGTACTACGAATACGAATATTTTCTATCTTGAATTGAAATATTGGAAACTGGAGTTGGCAGAGTGCTTTCTGAGCATTTACAAGCCTGCAAACCCCTAGGCTCGTCTCCTCTGTGTGTGTTGTGTTCATGTGCGTGCACAGTACATATGTTGAGGTCAGAGCACTTATGGGAGTTGGTTATCTCCTTCTACCCTGTGGGTCCTGTGGCTTAAAGATAGTCTGCCACACCCTTACCAGCTGAATAACTTCATTGGTTCCTACTTCATTTTTTGTGTCCCAGTTTGAAGCATATTTTCCCATAACCATTCCTGTTATCACTATTATCATATGAATGCTTATTATACAGCACATTTCACTCTAGGGTAGTTATATATTAACTCAATATTCTCAGTTCTTTCAGGTGGACATTATCTTACCATTTCCATATGTCAGGAAGGCAACTACTCTGCACATAACAGAGTAATTTGTTGAAAAGGCACACTTCTTTTCTGGAAACCTGTATTTTAATCCTAGTGTTGGATTTCAGAGAGCCTGGACTTCTCTGGTTTTCATTCCCGTATGTGTTCTGGTAGTACAAGTCAGGATTGTTCATCAAGAGGAAGGGAAAAGATGATGTAGTTTTCTGTTGATTCAGTAGAAAGAATGTAGAAAGATTGCTTGCAATTTAGATTCAACGAAACATGACTAGACCGTAGTGTCTTAACTAAACTGGCAATTTCACTTACAAACAAGGGCATTTTCTATGGTAAGTGTTGTTTGAATACCCAGATATCTCATTGAAGTATTACATAGAAGGGGACATCTCAGGTTTAGGCCTAAGAAGTATCTTAGATTTAATTAGAATAGAGTATAAGAGCAAGAAAAGTAGCTTAAATATGTATAATAGGTTATGGAAAGTCAGAGTATAGTCAGAATGTGCCCGAAGAAGGAAATCAGCAACATAGATCAACTGCTTATTAGAATTTCTCTGCTTCCCCATGAAGAAGTACCCTCCATATCTACTGAGCAGTGGATGCTTCCTGCAGAACAGCTTCCAGACACTCTTGCTCCTTGTCACTTCTCATCTCAGCTCTAGTGTTGACTGTTTCTTGTTCAATTTTCTCCCACTCTGCCTTGAGGCAAATTTAGTGAAATGCATTTTCTTATGACTATATTTTGCCCAAGGCTGGTATTCATTTTGCCTCCTTAAGTAGAATTTGCTTATTTTTCATATCAGGCCTTCTGTCCTGATATTTTTATTTTAAAACATTGAACAATTTTCTTTACTTCTGTGTCTTGTCAAGGCTTCTTCACTGTCCTCAAGTGCTACTTGAGGGAAGTCTGGAGAATAGTGTGGGCAATATAGTGTGGATAAAGGCACAAATTATATAGCCATCTGTATCTAAATTTGAATCAGTCATTGCCAGTCATGGGCATCTATTTTGGAAAGTCACAAAATAACAGTTCTCTAGCTTTCAGAATTTAAAAATAAGAAAAATTATTGTACATATTATCTCAAGGAAATTTAAAGAAAATTAAATAAAATTTCATATGTTAGAGAATTAATAGGAATTAATATTCTATTTGTGGTAGAGTATCATTATAACATGTTATCATCATCATTTTTATATACTTTTATTGCACATGTATAAAACAAACTACATGCAACAGGGAGAACTATGTGACAATCATGAGAATACTGAGTACTATATATATTATATTCATAGTGGCTTGGCCATCTACATTCATCTCGTTTGAAGTAAGTGTTTTTCCTGTCTTGTTGGGTCTAAATTTCTGAATAAGATTCAATATTTTTCCTATCTCAACTCTAATAGCTTAACTTCTTTATCTTGATCTAAAACGATCTTGTCCCCTAACCAACTAAACTTGGTTGTAAAACTATACTATCTTGTCTTTAACATAGACAGCCTAGGAGAGACTCCTCCCAGCAGATTAAATCACCATTTTTTTTTAAACAAATATAGTTTACTATATGACCCACTTTTACTTTAAATCTATTCAATGCTACATTTTAAGTGAATTTCAAAGAACCAGATTAAAAACGTCCTCTCTTAAGATTGAACTAGGTAGAAGCAAGGGTAATTTAAAAATAATGTAATATATACACACATATGACTTTAATTTTATATGCATATTTGTTTCTGTGCATATGCTTTTTATTTGCACATGCCTTTCCTTCAATAAATGTGAGAACTTTTCAGGGCCGTGTATCAGTTATTTATTACTATGTAAACAACTTCCTAAATTTTTTCCTTTTTCTTTTTTCTTATTTTTCTTTTTTTACATATACATTTATATTATTACACACATATACAACAAACTACCTATAGCAAGAAGAATCCCGAAACAATCAGGGATTATATAAATGTTATATTCATAGTGTTTTGGCTATTTGTATTTGGCAACCTTGAAGAAACATCTTTCCTATCTTGTTCCATCTAAAATTCTGAATGTAAATCACTATCTATCATATCTTATCTCTATCAACTTAAAACATCTATGTATATCCAAAAAGTCTTAACCCCTAAGCAACTAAGCTTAATTGTAAAAGTAAACTATGTGGCTCTTAACCCCACCAGAGACTTAAGAAGGAATAACCTTAATTATCTGAGTAGACAGGAAGTGCAGGATAGCAGGTTCCCAAATGAAAAAAATGACAGAGACAGTTTTCTGCCTGAGCAGTCACCCAACACTCTCTATAACATTGGAGCATTATCTTCAGCCTTCTGGCTCAATATATGTGACAGATATATTTGTGAGGCAGGAGCTATTGAGGACTTGCTCACCCTGTCTTGGCAGAGGTTGGCCATTGACTCTGTCTGCATCCAAGCTTGCCCATGTTTAGGAAGAATTCTGACTGTGACAGAAATGAGGACATTTTGTCATATTGAAGCCATCTCCATAAGGAGGTCCTTTAATGCAACAAATATTCTTATCATTTTGTTTTGTTATTTGACTAGGCTGTTCTTGTTGTCCTCATGTATCTGTGGCATGAGATGTGTCTAGAGCTTAACCCACACTACAAAATCAAGATTCTCATCATCTACGAGTCTGCTGGCATGCCTTATCACATTCTACAGGGAGCTTTCTTCCTTACAGCATTGCAGTGGCTGTCATCCATGGAGGCAAAACGTCATGTATAAGGGGTTAATCAATTGTCTATTTATCATGCTTGCCTCTGACTCTTTGGCCAAAGAAAGATACATGATCAAAGTCAGATTTCATCTGGGAGGAAGGTCCATTAGAGTAATATAAATTATATAAAGTGTGGTTCAATGGAAGCACTAATGGAATATTTTACTACACAGTTTCTTTGAATGGTGTAACTGACTATAGTGAACTGAAGATGTACATGACACTTTTATAGGACGACTTAGTTCTGGTCATTTTAAGGAACTTCTAATGACACTGTACATTAGTAGATAAGCTTGAAAAAGCATCATCTTCATAATTACTCTCCTGTTACTGGATCATGATTTACCACAGTGCAGATAGGTGTTTAGTGGCTTGCTTTGACATTGAGATAAAAGAAGGCTTTAGACATAAATGCTTGAACTAATATAGTAGCTAGCAGGTATCAAATTTACTATTTCCCAAGCTTGTGCAGAAATTTCCTTCCTGCCTTAACTTCTTGTCAACTCTTTAATGTATAAAGTAGAAACAAAATGTCTTATAAGAGAAATAAGGTTACTTTAGTATTTGAACTTAAAATAATCTTTGCATTAATTTGTAATTATGGGATGGCGATGAAAAAATATCAATACAATTAGAAGACCAGGTCTGCTAAAGGAGAAGGATGTGGATTGCTGAAAATGACAGGCAGCTTTATGAGAAAAGGCTGTTGATCTGAAGGAAAAACAGCAAAAGGAGCTTGCTCCCTACATAGCTAAAGGAAATGGGATTCACCAAAAGGGAGTTGTCTAGGCTAGAAAGAGAAAGAATGAGAAGGAGGAAGAAAAGAAGATGAACAGGATGATGAAGAAGGTGAAGATGGAGATAATGATGATAAAGAAGAAAAAGAGGAAGAAGAAGAAGAAGAAGAAGAAGAAGAAGAAGAAGAAGAAGAAGAAGAAGTTGGTTCTAGCACAGAAATTTTCTTGTCTATAAAACATTTACCTGAAACCTCCACTCTGCCACCCAATGAAAACACAACTCTCTCTTTTTAAAGGAAAATATATAATGTAAACAGGTGTAGGGTTGAACTTTCAGATATACAGCGTCTTTCTTTTATTTTTATTATTTATTTATTATTTTGGGTTTCCAGATTCATTTATTCTATCAAAAATGTAGTAATAAGTTGCCAGGAAAAAAAAGCTCTAAAGTCATTCTGAAGTGAGTCTGGAATTTTAATTTGAATGGAATGTTTGGTAATAATATTTGGTTGTTTCAATTTTTAGATACAATGATGATATTGCTATTTTTAGAGAGGAGATTTTTGTCATTCTCAAATCATTTGTGTTTATTAACTAACTTCTTTTAGATTATCACAAAAGTACCAGGAGTAAAAATAATTTTATTCAATGTAATTATAATTTTATTCAATGTATTTATACTTGCACTCTTTTTCTTTTTTAAAATTTAATTAATTTATTCAGATTACAGCTCAATTGTTATCTCATCAATTGTATCTTCCCATTCCTCTGTTTTCACACTATTCCCCTTCCCTAGGTCTTTTAGTGGTTATTAAATACCCAAATATGTCTTTAGATAGCTATTTCCTGGAGATATTTTCAATAGCCACTGGCATTGCTTGGTACAATACAGGGGTGTAAATTGGCATGAAAATTTCAACCAGGTTTTTGTT
This sequence comes from Acomys minous, assembly GCF_964271855.1. NCBI lineage: Eukaryota > Metazoa > Chordata > Mammalia > Rodentia > Muridae > Acomys > Acomys minous. The sequence goes on from NC_140490.1 coordinate 103,072,004, forward strand.
GGTATACAGAACAAATCACGTCTAAATGGGGATAGTCTTTTGTTTTTATCTTCAGTTGTGTCTAGTGCAGTTTATATGACAACAATTGTTTTGGTAGCCAGATACCACTCTGTAATTGCAAAAAAAAAAATCCTCAAATCCCAAATAAAAAAGTATTACATCTGTTTTGTTGACATTCAGAATGCTTCTAAATTAATTCATTTTTACTAGTATTTTCCTTTACATAGATCTGAGATTTTATTTTTTTTCCCGAGGGGAAGCTAGTTTTTTGTCTGATGTTGATAACAGAAACTATAGCAGTGTTTGTTTTTATGTAATTAGCTGATGAAATGCTTTATCTATACAACAGGTATACTGTTATGGGGATGCTAATGGCTTGAGAACATATTCAACCATTTAAAAAAAGTATCTGAAGTCATGATCCTAAAATGGCATCATTTTATCAGACTATAATGACTCTGGAGTTAGCAGTAGAATCTAAACACCTCTGCTTGGCTTTTACCTCTTTTGCATTTTTTTTAGTGAAACTTAAAAAATGTTACATGTATTTACTTATTTGTATATAGTGTATGTATGTGTGTGGGGGCGTGATTATGCCGCACTGCATGTGAGGAGGACAGGAGCTGATTCTTTCTACCACGTAGCTCCTCAGGTTTGTACTCAGTTAATCACATGGGGAAGCAGGAGCTTTATGCACTGAATTCTCTTTCAGGGCCATTAGTGGGCTTAAAAACCATCAAACTAACAAACAAAAAAATAAGCAAGCAAACAGATAAAACATATAATCCTGAATGATAAAAGAAACACAGAAGATTTCACCAGCCCAGATTTTAAATAGCATGACATAACCATAGTAATCAAAGGAGAGTTGTATTGCTATAAAAGCAAACATATTGATAAAGGAGGTAGAACAAAAGACCCAGATATAAGCTCACACATATATAAACACATAATTTTTGTTAGAGATACAAAAAAATGTGGAAAAAACAGTATCACCAACAAATGATGCTTATCTAACTGGATAATTTCATACTGAAGAATGAAATGAGATTCTTATCTGTCACTTTGAATCAACTCAACTGAAAATGGATTGAAGACATCATCAGCATAGGACCTAATACTCTAAGTCTAATGGAAGGGAAAGTAGACAACATGCTTGATCTCATTGGAACAGAAGTAACTTTCTGAACCCTGCCCCAATAGCATAGGCATTGAGATTAGCAATTAATAAATGGAACTTCATGAAATTAAAAAGCTTCTGTACAGCAAAAGACACCATAATTTGAATGAAGTATCCAATTACAGAATGGCAAAAATCTTTACCAACATGCATTAGATAGAAGATTATTATGTAAAATATACAAAGAGCTAAAAGAAAAAACAGCTGAATGTAGAGAAAAGAAACAATTCAATTAAAACTAGGCAAAAAGTAAGTAGGGTTCCAACTTGTGAGAGAAGTGGAAGGTCAGTACAGAATAGAAGCGTTCAGGAGGGACAGAAAAAAGCAAAGTTCTATGTTAAAGCTTCAATGATTCATATTGTTTTTTGGTTATCCAATTTCATACACAAAACATAAATATATGAATGTGAATATATATAAATCTACATACATAACTGTTTATATATATAGCATAAATGAAGATATGTTACTTAGGTAATTCTTTGTAGAAGAGCTACAGATGAACAAAACCCCTAGTATCAGGCACCAGGGTAGTCCAAGTGGTTGCATACAAGTAACCAAAAAATATGCTGTCCTCGGATGTATTTCAGAGGTAGAAGTTAAGAAACTATTGCTGAATGCACTGCACACTTAGAACACAAGGCTATACTATTCAAACTAGATCTAATCTCAAAGCTTTCTTCCAATTATCTAACTTCTAAACTACCAGAAAGTAATATGTAAGTTGCCAATGGAGGGAAGCAATTAACAACAACAATGACCAACAACAATGATATCTATAAAGACAAATAGTGGGGATCAAATATTAGTGGTAAGCAATGGCTTTCTAAATGGACTTGAGATGCTTAGTGGGAGGGAAATTATGTCTGTACTAGAAACACAGCCAACTCCCAAGAGCTAATGAGGCCATGGATCTTAGAAGAGACTCTACAACTGCTACTTTGCTAGACTAGCATAAAACATTGCGTACATTAAGTCTTATCTTTACATGCACAGATAAGTATAGCCATCACCCATCATCAAAGAAGGTTTGCTTTGCAGCAAATGGAGAAACAGGGAATCACAGCTGGGCACAATGCAGATATAAGTCAATTTTAGGGAAACAAGACCTGGTGACTACATTTACACCACAACTTATGTATCTATGGCTTAGGAATGTGTATTGAATGTAAACATGTTTTTGTTTTTATCCCAAGTGTGGAATGTGAAATAGACGTGTGAGAGGGTCCATGACGTTAGTCTACTGGAAACAGACTTGTGAGAGAGTGTGTGATGTTTGTCTGTTGGAAAAAGACTTGTGAGATGGTGTGTAATGTTGGTCCGCTAGAAAGCGAACTACCTCTTGAGAGAGCATGGTCTTTGCCAGGTGATAAACATCCTGGTATGTACTCTGAGAGGAGATAAATATGAGCCCAAGAAACAGAGGCTTGCCAGTTGGCTTTTGTATTGCTTCACATCACTTGGCTGTTCATTGCTTTTCTTTGAGATGTTCCTATAAAAGACTTTGAAGAGGCTGCTGTGTTTGTTGTTGCTCCCACTTCTGCTTGTTCCTGCTGCTGTGTTTGTTGCTGGAATTCTGACAACAAAGAGTAGAATCTCCCTAAGGGACTTGTCTAAGAGGGCCTACTTCCATTGTCCCTGCTAGGCTTTTTGATATTGGTTATCGAGTATAAAGTGGACCATCTTGAATACATATGTACAGAAACAATGGAGTCAGTGGGTTGTGTTTATATATTCTCTCTGTGAGTGCAAATAGAACCAAACAATAGACCCAAAGACAAAGAGGCTATCAATTTTAGTGTGAGGAGTTTAGAGGGAATAAAGATATGGCAGGGAAGGAGGGATATGATGTAATTGTATCTTAATTAAAACATATTTAAAATTTTTCATGAGATATAGGTTTACACAGAAAATTCTTAAAGCATGAAACATAAATAGCTGAGAAATTCTAGAAACTGTGCTTAACATCATTAACCCTTTGGGAAATTAAAGTAAAGCTCTTTTGAAAATTCATCTTAGCCCAGTCTTAAGAGCCAAGGTTAATGAAAATAAGTGAAAGGAAATGCTGCTGAGGATAGGGGGAAAGAGAAAAACATCTATCGGTTGCTGATAGGAGTACAAACTCATAAAGACACTCTGAAAATCAGTGTTGAGGGTTTCAAAGGCTGAACATAAATCTACTCCCAGATTCAGCTTTACCATAATTGAGCATATACCCAAAGGACTCTATATCTTATTAGTGAGATATGTGCTCATCCGTGTTCATTGCTAGTATACTCATAACATCCAGCAATTGGAAGGTGTCCTTCAGCCAGCAAATAGTAATGAAATGTGGTGTATTTACACAATGGGACATTATTCATCTGTTAATAAAAGTTAAATTATAAAATTCTCAGGTAAATTGATGGAGCTAGACTTATCTTTTGTAAAACAACCAGACCTCTAAAGACAACCATTTTATCTTTTCTTTTATATATGGATTTTACCTTTGAGACTTTAGATATTTGTGTTTCGTTTAGAGTAACCACGGATGCATTAAAAGGGGGGTAAAAAGGAAATAAAAACAAAATGTTAAAAGATATTTGGGGAATGGCATGAGAGTATAGGAGGGATTTCAGAGAGGGATAACTAATGCTAAAGTCCTTCTGTAAAGTCATGTAAAGACCTATTATTATAAAAGCTTCCATATGTGTGTGTGTGTGTGTGTGTGTGTGTGTGTGTGTGTGTGTGTGTGTATACACTGTATCAAACTTCTAGTACCATGAGTTGCATCTTTTTGAGTTCTTGGTCAAAAAACCATAGAGCCCCTCCTACCCTAACGAAATAGCAGTAAAGCCTATTGCTTGTGCTACTAGTTATGCTCTAAAATTTGATGACACAACTTCAACTTCATTTATTTATTTATTTTTTGTGTTCCTTTAAAAAAATTTTTTTTATTAATTTGTTCTTGTTACATCTCAATGGTTATCCCATCCCTTGTATCCTCCCATTCTTCCCTCCCTCCCATTTTCCCCTTATTTCCCTCCCCTATGATGGCACAACTTTATTGCTGAAAATAATACATACTTGTGGCATAGATCTTGGAGGAACCTAGCTGGTAAACAACTGGAAACTGTGTCCCTACTGGCTAGCATTCATAGTCCAGGAAGGCACCATACACACTACTGACAGAGTAAATTAGTCATAAATATAAGTCTTCTATGAACTCTGCAAACTAAAATTAATTACATTAATTCCTGTAAGACATTTCTACTGGTGAAATGCTAATACAAATGTTAGGGGAATAACTAACTAGTTTTTATCTGTTCACATTAAAGGCTCATATATATATTATGTGTGTGTGTATATATATGTATTATATATTATATATTATATCTGCCTATCTATCTATCTATCTATCTATCTATGAGGGAAAGAACAACACAAAGTTGTGTGGAGGGAGGTGGTTTCTCAGAGTGACTGGCGGATAGGAAAGAGCATGATAACAATGTAATATATGAAATTCTCAAAGAATACATTAACTGTGGGGAAAAGAAATTTTAAAAAGATGAATACAACTTTTTGAGAGGCAAATGGACTCAACTTGGTTTCTTGTTCTCTGAGTTACTCATTTTATTAGATTCATAAAGAGCCACACAGTACACATTTCTGACAAAATTAAAATAGAGTGGAATAAACACAAGGAAAGCTACCTTGAGGCAGATAGTGAACTTATTTCTGCCTCCATCCTATCTCTTTACTTAACAGTCCACCAGTGTTGTTCATGTAATGCCTTCAGTGTCTCAAGTACATTTTGAGAGATGCTAAAGAAGACGGGATCATGGGTTGTCAACGGGGTCTGTGTAGGCATCGCCTGGGCTGTGCAGGACAAGTGATGGAAAGCCTCTGTCTTTCGGAGATTCACACTACAGAGGAAAATACTCCCTCCCCACTAAGTACTGTCAAGTTCAAACAGCTTAAGGGCTTTTCATGTCTGAGGCCGAGTCTCTTCACTGGCATTCTCAGAGATCACTGCAAAGGTGAATTGAAATGTGTTTTGGAATAAAACTCTGCGGCTGCTGTGTGATGTCTCTTTTCTCTTACTCTTTATTTTTAATGACTTTTCGTGCTTCAGAAAAACCTTGATTTATTTCACTTTTGTTTGCAGGAAAGTGTATCTTTGTTTCACAGTTCCTAGGTGTTGGATTTTTCTCCTTCCTGAATCCACTACCGGGTTGCATAAATCACACAGAATTATCCTGCGTTAAATCAAGTGACACCATGTGACTATTAATGTTGTGAAGTGTAAGAGGATGTATCACTTTGGGCTGGGAATATGATTTCTGAAAACAGCTGTCTCTGCACTTACTCTCTAAAATTTTTCACCTTGGGAACGGAGTTGTTTACCGTCTAAGCAATTTTATTGACAATTTTGAAATATGCTTTAAATCCCATTGTTTTTCTTCCAGGATTATTAAATATTCATGATCCTACTAAAGTTTCAACTAATGAAATAAATGATATGGATTATTATAGGTAACATACTATTTACATATTTAGAGAAATTAAAAGGAATAAAATCAGGATGGCAGAACAGATCTTTCCACAGGATTGATCATGATGTTTAAACAGAGTTTATCACTGAGCCTTCAGTTGGTTGTTGCAATCGTAATATTTCTTATTTAATGTGATTTATACCAACTAGAGAAGCAAGTTCAAATACATATTATTTCTTTGACTCTACAAACCTGTTCCACCTCTCTCTTCTGAGCTTTGTGGCCGCTGCTTTAATATCTAAGAGCTGAGGAAACCAAGGGGCCATTCTTTTCTCAGGAAGATATTGAACACAAAAGTTAATCCTTGGTTTCCATTAGAAAAATAGGTTATTTATTCTAGGGAAAGATTATTTCTTGCTTTTTAAAGAAAAGAATTCCTTTGTCATTAGTCTGCAGATGCACAAAATCTAGTAGTGATTTTAATTTAATTATTCCTACCCATGTACACTTTTATGCCTTTTGAATAGAAGAGAGAAGTCCTAAAACTGTTGAGAAAATGTTTTCCTCCTCAACAATATTTAAGAAATTTTAGACTTTAAAATTAATACTGTACATTGAAGTCCAGAGTCAAAAGCAATAAAAAGCTAGAGATCATAAATGGATATCTTTCTTTCTCTTATTTTCTCCTTCATATTCCCTCTACTGCCTAATGTTCATGACATCTAATGGCAGTTTTTTTTTGTGACTGTCAAATAATATATATGTTATAAAAATGAATTAAATATTTTAAAGGGCTTAGAGTGAAAAAACAGCCGTGGGTCTCACTACTTCCAATAAGCAGCTGGACACCTGAAGTGCTATTATGGCTCTTTTGACCCATTTACATTCCATTTAAATAAGGCAAACTCGTAGTTCTATTTTTCATTTTATATATTTGTTTCCTATAATGGAGCACAGTTACTTACTTAGCACAAATATTCCAGCTTCCTAATGTTGCTGTCCGATTACATAGAATTGTAGCGTCAGTTGAACAATACAGGAGACTAGTCCGTTCTATAGTTTCCTTTCCTCAGGTACAAATAGTTGAGGGGTCAGTAATCCTTGCTCTAAACAATGTGGGGAAACAAAGCAAAACCATAATGAGGTTGAAGGGAGAGTGTCAGCAGGTGGTTTGGCGTTTAAAATTTTAATATAAAATTTGAAATTAAAAAATGTGATTTCTGTGGCCAGAAAAATCTTTGTAACCATATTATTTCACTGTGGCTCCACTCTGTAGCCCAGGCTGGCATGCAACTCATGTGTACCTCAGGCTGGCTCCTAACTCATGGCTGTCCTCCACCTCATCAGCTTCGTGCGTGCTGTGATTCCAAGGGGAGAATGCCAAACACATCGACACAGCTAAGAGTGCCAAATGGGGCATGTCTCCTCATACGTTTACTCCCCAGAGCATCTGACTTTTGTTCAGACTGCTCCTCACAATTGTGACTGTGTGTGAAACAGATGGTGTACATTTTTGAAGATCCCAGTGCTAACTCAGGCCTGGGCTTGGAGACTGGGGTCAGTGCCCTGTGCTGAATTTCCCTCGTCTTCTTAATGTCTCAAACACCTTCTGCTAAGTAACTTCTTAGGAGCTAGATGGGTGTTTTCCTTACTGTTTGGGTGGAACAATAAATACATATGTCCCGTGGAAATGAATGCGGGAAGACGGCCCACAGAGACAATGGACATGTTGTCATTACCTCATAGAGACTTTAAAGCAGGAGCTCCAAAAATGATCCAAGGAATTTCAGACACTCTTGAAACAAGCGGGGGGAGGGGAGGAAGCATCACTGTAGAAAAATAAAAATCATTATTGTCTCTATTAGTTGTATAAAGTGATGTTCATCATTACTCCTTCATACATGTATACAATGCCCTTAAATCATATTCAATCCCAAGGTTCCCTTTGCTCTTCCCTTCTATTTAACTTCTTTTTTAAAAAAAAAATCTAGATTTATTTTTTTAATTTTATTGATTTATTCATATTACATCTCAATGGTTATCCCCTCCCTTGTATCCTCCCATTCTTCCCTCCCTCCGATTTTCCCCTTACTCCCCTCCCCTATGACTGTGACTGAGGGGGACTTCCTCCCCCTGTATATGCTCATAGGGTATTCCACCTGGCAGAGCCTCTCACATTTAGCTTTACCTACAGCTGTTTTGGTGAAGCCATACATACCATCCATGACTATGACTGACCGCTGTTGAGGGTAAATATTGTCTACACGTTATATTGGCTACATCCTTGTGTTCTACAGGTCAGAGCTTGTCACGCCCACTTACCCTACAAGTTCCATGAAGGGCAATGTCTACATCATGATATCTATTTATCAAAAAGAACTAAGTTTTGTTCAGCTATCCCTGAACTTAGTTCTTAATTCAGTCAATTGATAGTTCATCATACCTCCTGTTGTATAAAATTCAGTCCTTCCATTCTCCACAGTTCCGTGGAGAGCGGGGACTAACTCTGACATGAACTCTGGTGCCCTATATTTGACCACCTCCCCTTGGTGTGGAGGCCTGATGGCACTCAGAGATGAATGAGCAGGCTACCAAGATGAGACTTAATAGCGTATGACCATATAGTGGGGGAAGAGGTCCCCATTGGTCTTAGACCTAGAGAAGGGGAATAGGGTGAAAGTGGGAGGGAGGGAGGAATGGGAGGATACAGGTGATGGGATAATTGAGTCATAATCTGAATAAATTAATAAAATTAAAAAAGATTCAGTCCTTCATAAAAACCTTAACTTTTGAATTATGTAAATTATGCAATATCAAGCTGGTTATTCTGTAAGGTTATCAAAAGCAATTTCATTCACTTGTGAGGCTTAAGAAGCAGCAAACTACTAGTATTCGTTTTAGCACTGAATTTGTAATCACGACCCAGAGATACGATTTCTAAGTATTTACTGTATGCCAAGTAAGCTTATTACTTACTTGATCTATCATTTTTTTCATGTAATTCTATTTAGAAACTTGTATGTTAGTATGTAAACAATAAATGAGATATACTAAGGCTTTAAAAATAATAAAACATGTGATTTCAACTTGGGAACAGAATGAAAATAAACAAAATCTTTCTCTGTTCTGAGCACATATCAGGTATACGCACTTATACTTAGGTATATGCACATATGACAGTTAAAATTTCATGGATGTGTTTTGTGTATGGTGGAGGCGGGAAGCAGAGGAAGATGGATCTGAGTTTGAGGCCATTCTGATTTACATAGCGTGTTCTAGGACCATCAGGGGCACAAAGAGAAACCCTGTTTAAAAAAAAATCATGGAAGTAATGTCAAAAAGATAACCAAATGGATCAAGTAGAGAGAAAATATACTTCCAAATTAGAAAGTGTCATGTGGATTATAAAAGTTAATGTCTAATACTTCCTGGAAAAGCCTTGAAGCTTTGTTAGAAACAGGAACAGAGCTGAGGGTTTGCACACTTTAAGGATTTGAGAAAGAAAGATCCATCATCAAGATGATAGATCAGTCTTTGTACGGACTCACCACCTGGCTGGACATGTGCGCCACACAGCAGTTACCACTTTCATACAAAGTCTCCAAATGATGCTTTGACACATGTGAAAAGTATAATAATAGAAAAGTTCTTTGAAGTTCTACAGGGAAAATAACCATGATAAGAAAAGTTTATGGAAACAGCAAAACATTTTGCGAAGAGAGATTAAAATAAATGTATATTATTCTAACAGAGATAATAGTCTCAGCAATAATAAGAGCAAGCTGCTAAGCAGGGACAGGGAAATCTGTGAAAAAGAAAAGTAAAAAGAAAATAACAGATTATATGGGTAAGAAGTGAACACCATGCTGGCTGTGTTGTGGAACAGTAACAATCATCATAAGTTAACAATAATGTGATAATAAAAGATGTTAGAGAGTAGACCAAGCCGGTGTGACACTGAGGTAACTAGACGAAAAACACAAAGTCAAAGTTAAGAAGTGGAAAATAGAGCAGTTAACTTTATGTTGACAAGATGATTTTAGAGCGGAGAAAGAAGATGAAGAAATTCTTTATTATTTTAAGCAATTATTCAGGTCAGAAATCTTTTCCAAATCAAAGAAGATAATCTATACCATGAGAGGAAACCTGTATTAATCATCACCCATTAATGGTTGTGAAATAAATCTCAGAAGCAACAGGAAAATATTAAACAAGGGAATTTGTCAACTATAGAAATATATGCCTGGAGAGAAAGAGTTGGAAGAAAATGAGTCTGTTCAGGCTTAACCCATCATTTAAGAGTGACAGCAAAACAATTTCCTTTATCATTTATCTATTTTATTTATTATTATTTTCTTTATTTCCTTTATGACAATAACATTTATTTTTTAATTTTCAGTAGATGTGTGTGTGTGTGTGTGTGTGTGTGTGTGTGTGTGTGTGCAGTGCATACTATGCACACACGTGGCAGTTAGGTGACAGTTTGCAGGAGCTGATGCTTTTTCTTCTACTTTTTTTTGACCCGGGGAATTGGACTAAGATCATCAGGTTTGGTGGCAAGTGTCTTGTTGAGATATATCTATGGAGATATTTTGAATGCTCTGAGAGGTAGCCGTCAGAGGCTTTTATAAACTACCACTAAAAACTAGAAGATTGTTGTTTGAAATACTTGGAGCAGTAGTTAACAAATTCATAAAATAAATATCAATTCTAAGTATTAATTAATTGTAGGAGTAAAAGCAGCAATAATATGATTGAATTTAGAATGTTATAAAACTGTAGATAACAACATGGAATGGGTTGTAGAGTATAGGGAAAAGATAGCCTTTGAGTTTCAGGGAGATGCTTATGTAAAAATATGCAGATGTTTATATAAAATAATATATCTACAAAACAGAAAGCTTTGGAGATACACAAGTCATGAGAACAATCGTTTCTGTAAGCTGGAAAAGAGAATATGAGGGTCAACAATGGTTCCAATATCTTATAGAGAATTCTTATTTCTTTCAACAGAATAATTGCGAAATATTACCATATTTATGTCTTTGCAATGTATGGTGGCTATATTTGTATATTTTACATATTTAAAGCATTAAAATGCATAAAAGTTCATCAGTAAGCTATATTTGCATTTTATTCCTATGTAAATATTGTTTTCTTTCAGATGCAAGTTACATATTATGGCTTTATTTTCTTATTTGTATTTGTTTTATTTAGTTCTTAAAAATTGCCCTTCTTTTTCCTTCTACTTGTGTTTGTTATAGTAACTCTTATTTCTTACATAGTTTCAGTGACTCTCAGATTCTATCCAGACCTACATTTGGCCCTTGACTCTCCTATTGCAGTTCTTCTCATTTCTTTCTTTCTTTCCTTTTTTTACTTTATTAAAATACTGAGTTTATTTCCCATGTGTATTTTTGTCTCCCTACCATTTCCACATCTGACCACCACTATTACTATGTCCTATCATAATACTCCATACATGCTTAAAACCAAGTAAAGCCTGAGCATTGTGGCACTCCCCTTTTATCTCAGCACTTGAGAGGCAGAGTCAGGTGGATTGCTGTGAGTTCAAGGCCAACCTGGTCTAGAGAGTCAGTCTGCAACAGCCAAGACTACACAGAGAGACCCTGTCTTGAAAAACTAAAAAACAAACAAACAAACAAACAAACAAACAAACAGCAGCAACCAAGTAAACTGTTGAAAACTAAAGAGACATTTTAGACAATACATTCTTGCCAACAGAACTTGGACAACATTTATCAAACACAGTAGGGAAAGTTCTCACTTTGCTTCATAAAAAGGACAGCCAGATATTAACTGTTAAAGAAATGAAGTAAGACACAGTATGTCAAACTGTTTAAACCGTTTTCTTAAAGAGACTTCTTTCACTGCCAGAGATCTTGAATAGCCTCTTGGTCAGTCATCAGGAAGCAATTCTTCACATAATTAATGAACTTGGCTTCCATTTGGGAAGAGAGCCACCTTTGTCTATACTTGCTTGAATTTTTGCCTTAGTGTCTTCTAAACACCTGGGTCCTTTTGATGTTTTAGGAGTTTTTCCCTGTCTTTTGAAGGACTCTTGACCCTTTTATCTTGGTGTTGATGGTTTTAAGTCTTTTCCATCTGGGTTTGATTTTTGTACACTGGAACTTTTTCTTCAATTTCTTCATAAAAAATCATCAATTTCTTCTTCATCATCCTCATTATTATCTTTGACACCATCCTCATCATCTTCTTCAAATTTTCCTTTTTTCTGTGGGAATTTGTTTTGATGCCACTCCCATCCAGCAGGAAAGACACCAACACCGGGAACTCTTCTTGCAGCAGTTTTTATTTAGGATCCTGGAGTGACCTCGGGAAAAGCTCCCACAGAACCTTTATAGTGTGCCTGTCCTATCAGAAACTGTCATGTTGTCACTCCTGGTTGGTGCATTCGGATCACGCCACCTCACGCTATGCCTTGTTCAGATCACACCACATCATGCTATGTTTTGTTCGAATCACGCCACCTCACGCCATGCCTTCAGGCATGCGCATAAGGGGCTTGCTCACTGCGCATGCGCAAAAGGGGGTGCATTGCGCCGGGGAAGCAGCAGGATGTGCTGCTATCTGTGGCTCTCCACAGTTCCCCCTTATTCATTAAATTTTGAGCAAGTGGCACAGAGAATGTCTGGTAGGTTGTCCCCCCTGCACTGGAGAAATAGGCTTACAAGATGGTTGAACATTGGCCATGTAGCCCGTTTCCAACATCTTTTTTTTTAACATCTTTTTTTCCCCTCCCTCTCTTTATTAGAAAAGGAGGTAGATGGATCTATCATATATAGGTGTGCTTGGGTCCCCGAAGGGAGCGGGCATTAACCAGAGGGGGGAAGCATTGACCTGATCCTCCTGGGGCCACATTGGCCTGTCAAGATGTCTTTTTGAGGAGGAGAGGGGGATCCTGATCTGTTGTCTGTGGGCATCCCCAACATATAGCGAACAAGACAGTTTTCGACATCAACCTTTATGTAATTAGGTTTACTTTTCGGGGGACTCAGAGTCGGACAATCGGGTCCTCCCCCTGCGGTACCTCATCCTACACCCCTTGTAGGTGCCCATGCCTTACCACAGGCAATATCTGAGTATATGTCATTCTCACCATGCCAAGGAAGGGGAAACGGAAGCACATTAGTGTCATGGCCTTGGTCCGCCAAGTGCACGGAGGATCTATACCCGTCACTGACTACTTTTCTATCATGCCAAGCCACATTTGAGGAGATTGCCTAGCCTTCAGTGTAGCAAATGCTTGCATCATAGAGGCCTGCGTGCGATGTTGGCGAGCGTGCATCCTGTATATGCACCAGAGTGTTAGGCAACTGACAAGGACCAGACACACTGTCAAAGCTCTTATTTCTGCCCATTCCTGCAGATGAGAGAAGGCGTTCTGGAACCACTGCGACAGCCCAGAGACCATGGAGACGTCAGTTTGTGTAGAATTGGTGTGCACTAGGGAGAGACGCAGTTCTTGCAAGGGACTATCCAGGCTTTTGTTCCAGTTACCTGCAAGATACTGGGAGAGACTGTTAGACAAGTTAATAATCTGAAAACATAAGCTTTCTTTAAGGGGAAAGCCCATATTTTCTGTATCAGGTGCAATCTCTTTTGTTAACGAAACATTGGTGGTGAAGATTCTTGGGAAAATTGCAGTTGTATGTTTTAGAAAACCCGACAAGATTCTCCACCTATACTCAGGCTGTGTCATGGAGCCCAGAATGTTTATAAGGCCTTGTAATGTAGTAGAACTACGGCCAATTAGTAGTCCCACTGTGTCTTTTGGTAGAGGGCCAGTGAAATCAGTGGCTACCAGCTGAGGCCCTATTTGTGGGGTCAGTACGAGTCTGGTGGTGGAACAGAGGTGGAGGCCTGTGCTCCCTCTAGTAGCTCTCCGGAGCGTTGTCATTTTATGGGAGAACGCAGACTCGGCCACTGTTCCGGAGCTCTGGTCTTCTCCATTGTCCCATATATTTGAGGGCCCTGAGGACGAGGGCCCCGTGTCCCGTTTTTTGGCCGTGCTCCCCTAAATCTTGCTGCTAGTGGTTGACCATTAATGTCTTTTACTGACTGGCATTCATTAGCCCAATGATTTCCTTTCCTGTATTTGGGACAGAGGCCAGGTGTATGTGGAGGAGGATTTTGACTATTCTGATTAATCCCCCTGGGACACTGGCGTCTGAAATGACCTTTTTTATCGCACTTGAAGCAATTTTGAGGATCAGTAATTTCATTTTTATTTCTTTTTTGGGCTGTCTGCATCACGGCTGCAGCCAATCTTGCATTTGATAATGGTCCTCCTATCTCTCTGTTGATCTTTAACCACACATCTAAAGATTTATGTTTGTATGGATTTATAGCTGTCTACACTCCTTGGTACATTGCTCAAAAATAAGTTGTTTTATCAAAGGCATTGTAGTATCTGGGTCACCGAAGATCTTTGTAGCAGCATCAACTAATCTGGCCACAAAGTCGGCAAATATTTCATTGCCTCTTTGAATAATTTTTGTGAGATTTCCAGATACTTCCCCTCATTTAGGAAGGGCTTTCCATGCCCTTGTGCCAATAAAATTAAGTTGTTCATAAACTTGTACCGGATATCCTGTCTGTTGGTTAGCGAAACGTCCCTGTCCCATAAACATATCCTGGTCCCATGCCAGTTGTCCGTTAGCTGCATTGGCAGTTGCCTGCTCAGCTGAGAACTCAATGTAATAAGCTTTCCAATCTAAATAGGTGCCAGGTGAAAGGCAGGCTCGTGCTAAATTTTGCCAATCTGAGGGTGTCATGCAATATCTCCCTAGGGACTCCAACTGTGCCATAACAAAGGCTGCGGTCGTGCCATAAGCATGAACAGACTCAGCCAGTCTTTGGACAATTTTAAAATCCAAGGGTTCGTGATAACGATTCCCTTGTGCATTCTGAAAAACTGAATAACATTGAGGGGCATTTTGCAAATGAAATTGCCTCCATATCTCAGGACAGGCAGACCTACCTCCCCCTGGTATATGGGGCGGGGGTCTTATTCCGCCTGGAGATTTAGGTGGCTCTAGTTCAGGAGCTGACGGCTGCGTAATCTTGGTCTCCTTCTTTTTTGGTATAATAATGCTATCTAGCTGTTCAGCCAATTCTTCTAATTCTTCGTCCTCGGGGCCAGAATCGTCCCCTTCAAACTGTTCCTCTTTCACTTTCCCCAAAATATAATTCCCCATTTTGTCCGAGTCCCGGAACTTTATTGTCTCAAAGCCTGAGAACTTAACAATTATGTCTCACTGACCGGGAACTTACCAGCTAGCTGCCCTGGCTGCCACAAGTTCTGAGAGTCCCCGTATGGGCCACCAAAATGTCGATGTTGCTCCCGTCCAGCAGGAAAGACACCAATACCGGGAACTCTTCTTGCAGCAGTTTTTATTTAGGATCCTGGAGTGACCCCGGGAAAAGCTCCCACAGAACCTTTATAGTGTGCCTGTCCTATCAGAAACTGCCACGTCGTCACTCCTGGTTGATGCATTTGGATCACACCACCTCACGCTATGTTTTGTTCGAATCACGCCACCTCAAGCCATGCCTTCAGGCATGCACATAAGAGACTTACTCACTGCGCATGGGCATAAGGTTTACTCACTGTGCATGCACAAAAGGGGGCACATTGCACCGGGGAAGCAGCAGGGGTTGCTGCTATCTGTGGCTCTCCACAAATTTGTTACCATCTGTAGAGGCAGATCGCTTTCCAGACATATTTATGAATTTTACATATTCCTCACCCTCATCTTCAGATTCTTCATCTTCCTCTATAGCTACTAGCTGCCACTAATGTGCACCAGCCCTGATCCACACTTCAACCTTAAGACCACAGGTGGTGTAATTTCAAAGCACCCAAGGGAAGCCATTTGTTATACAGACATTTTCAAAGTTGTCAGTGTTCCTTTAATTGGACTGCCTTCATACTTCATTGCTTCTGCCTCTATGATGTCTAATTCTGCTTTTACTGCCCTAATCTGACTGTTCTTAATGATAACTGGTGCTCATTTTTACCATTATGCGCTGTAAAGTGATAATCTTAGTCAGCCTTTAGCTCACAATTGAAATGGTAGTTCTGCAGCCTAAGAGGGCTATGTCCATGTCCGTTGAGTCTTCCATGAGAAGGAGGTGCACACTTGGGTATTAGAGAAGTCAGAAGAGGAAACTACTTACTGCTCCTCAGAGCAGACATGCATGACGGAATTACACCAAGCCCCTTTCATTTCATAAATGTCTCTGGATGGCTCCTTACTTTCCTCAACTCCACATCATCTCATTATGTTAAAAGTATGGTTCTTTTAGACAGCAATCTGAGCAACGGCTGATTAAGATCCACATTGTGAATTCTCCACACAGGGTCCACATTCTATCTTGGGTGCCTGTTTACTGCTAACAAGCAGGAAAGCATAGCAGGAAGAAATGAAGAGTCTTTTAAGAAGAATGTATTCAGAGTTTTATATTCATTCATTGTCTAGGCCATCCTAAACTTCTGCATTTTAGCGAATGCCAACAAGAATTTAAGAATGCCCAAATTGGTGCTAGATATGGCTCGGGTGGCTCTGTTTTTCCAGAGGACATTGATTTAATCGCTATCACACTCACGTTGCCTTCCAACCATCTGTAACTCCAGTTATAGTGAAGTCAACATCTCTTCTGGTTTTCTTTTTGACATCTGTGAGGACTACATGAACACGGTACATCGATGCCAGCAAAGCACACATACACATAAAATAAAAACAAATATAAAACAAACAAATAAACCCTAAAGAATGTCTAAACTATGTTTTTTAGTACTGCATGAAACTTGTGTCATATGCTATCTGTTCAGTGGATGAGAGGTGCGTCATGATGAATTGTAATTATCTGTGTTTAAATTTTACTGCTACTTGGTAACTATTCTGAACTTACTCAAGATGCAGCTATTTCTGTTAAGGCACATCAGGATCTCCCAGCTGTTCTATTAATGTTTTTGAATTCTTGCTGTCATGAGGAATAGGATTCTTAATTTTAGATCCTAAGCTCACTTGTTGGCTTCAAGACAAAACAGTTTTAAAAATTATTTTTTGAACCATGGGTTTCTTACCCCCTAACTTCTCTCAGATTCCTTCCACTTCCCTACCCACACAATATAACTATATGCCCCCATCTCAAGCAAACAAACAGGTAAAAAGGTAAAAAGGAAACAAACAAACAAACAACAACAACAACAACAAATAACCAGAGCAAAACAAACAGTCCAGAATATAAAAAGAAGAAAAGTAGAAAGATAACCCACAAGTAGTATAAAAACACAAAATTGGAAACCATAATATTCAAGCAAAAGACAAGCAAGACAAAGAAAATACCCAAACAAAGAAATATGAGACACAAAGACTAAAAAATTAACATTGAGTTTATGTTGTATTGGCCATCTACTGCAGAACATAGGGTTGGAGCATGTACAAGGCTTGCCCAGGCACAGGCCAGAAGGGTTCTAATTCTAAGAAGGGGTAGTGGACACAGGATCCCATTCCAACCAGGAAACTATCTGCAATTGACACCCACTTAAAAGAAAAAAGTAGTTTTTCCCCCAATTGTATCTCTTTCCAATATGTTTGCCACACTTAGGGACAAAACTTTTGCTTGCAGCTACTGGAGTCAATCTCTCCTGAACTGTTTCATGACAATTGATAGGTCTGCTTCTGACATCTCCATTCATGAACTCTAGGCTTGCATGGTGCTCCATTCATCAGTTGGCTGTTTGGGCAACTATAATTTTCAGGTGACTATACCTAGTGAGTGAATAAGACTAAGAGACATTACAGAAATAAACACTACAAAAATGACAATGCCTCATGGCCTTGTTTTTCTAAGAAGGCACTTCCTAAGAGCTCGTAGCCCACTCCAGCCAGGGAGTCAGGTAGGCTCATTGCAGATCTTCACCTTTCCCTCGGCTCCTCCAAAAACAATCACCCAGTCTTACCCCCAGCTCTGTAGCAAACCTGCTGCAGCCTTCCACTTCCCAGCCCTGCCTTCCTCATCCCCAGTGGATCACACAGGTTTTCCTCTCCTAACTCTCTCCACCACTAGTTGTTTTATTCCATCCCGCAAACACAGTAGATGCATCCCTAACTCTATAGAAGACCACTCTCTGTGGCTTTTCCTCACCTTCTGACCCCCATTACCAAGGGACTAAGCCAATTCTGGGGGAACATTCTACATTTCCTCTATTCTGTAGAATCCCCTCAAGGCTTCTCCCATCCTTGCCCATCATCATTTTTAACTGTAAGCTCCTAATACCTAAAAACATAACATAGCAGCAATCCTCGGTGAACACACTTATCAGGATGTCAGAAGAGTTTCCTATTAGACAAATGACAGCCAGCAAACTCTACTAAGAACTAGAGAGGGAAACAGAAACCAAGGAACAAAACATCTATTAACAAAATAAGAGCAGCTATCAGAAACGAGGGTTACAATCTTCCCCAACCCAGATTCCTAGATACCAGCATACAAACACAGTCAGTAACAGCCAGAACAGTTTGTCTCCCCTAGAGCTCAGCAGCCCTGTACCAGCAGGTTCTGAGAATTCCAACATTGCTGAAGCACAAGAAAAGGACCCTAAAATGGTCTTTATGAATAAAATAGAGGCCCCTAAAGAGAAAGAATAAGGTGCTTAAATAAATGTATGAAATCACAAACAGTAAAAGGAAAATAATAAAACAATTCAGGACCTGAAAGTAAATATAGAATAAGTTTTAAAAAAAATCCAAACTGAGGGAAATTTGGAAATGAAAAATTTAGGAATTCAAACAGGAACCTCAGAGGTTAACATCATCAACATAATATAAAACATAGAAGAGAGAATGGCAGGCATTGAAGACACAATAGAAAAAATGGATACCTCCATCAAAGAGAATGTAAAAACAAAGAAAACAAACAAACAAAAACCTCTTTGTACAAAACATTTAGGAAATCTGGGACGCAATACAAAGAACAAACCTAAAAATATAGGAATATAGGAAAGAGAAGAAAACCAGGTCAAAGGCACAAAAAATATCTTCAACAAGATCACAGAAGATTTCCCCTACCTGTAGAAGGATATATACATATCATGGCAAAGAAGAGTAAGGAGCACCAAATAGACTGGGCTGGGAAAGAAAGCCCCCTTGGGACATAATTATCAAAACACTAAACATTTAGAACAAAGAAAGGATATTAAAAGTTGCAAAAGAAAATGACAAAGGGACATATCAAGGCAAACCTATTGGAATTATACCTAACTTCTCAATGGAGACTTTAAAAGCAAGAAATGCTTTATAAAATGCTCTATATACTCTTAAGAGAGCAGAAAATTAATATCTATCTATAAATTCAGCCCTATAGAAGGCAGTAGAAGGAAACTATAAATATGTTAACAACACCTAGGAAACACAGGGAATAAATAATACTAGACTAGCATATCAGAAGGGAAGTGCACCAACACAACCCCCACCACAACAAAATAGTAAGAATCAAGAAAACCTTCTCTTAATAAAAAAATAAAAAGAAAACATTCTCACTGATCTTTCTCAGTATCAATGGTGTCAATTTCTCAATAAATAGACACAGAATAACAGATAGATGTGAAAACTGGATCTATTCAAACACACGGTAGCATGAAATAAAGACATTACTTCAGGGTAAAAACGGGAAAAGATATTCTAAGCAATTGTACATTATAAGCAAGCCAGTGTAGCCCTTAATATCTGACAAACTATACTTTAACCTAAAACTAATCAGAGGAGACAGGGAAGGACACTACATACTCATTGAAGAAAAAAATCCATTAATGGGACATTGTAATTCTGAACATCTGTGCACCTAAAACAATGGCACCCAAGTTTGTAAATAAACTCTACCACAGATCAAATTACATGCTTACCATCACACGTTGATGATGAGAGTCTTCAATACCTAATTCTTTCCAATATATAGGTCATCTGGACAAAAACTAAACAGCAAAATGCTAGCACTAAAAGATATTATAAAACAAATGAAACTAACAGATATTTAAAGAACATTTCACCCAAGGACAAAAGAATATACCTTCTCTATGATTCATGGAAATTCCTACAAAATTAACATATACTCAGACACAAAGAAAACTTCAACATATATAATAAGTAACTCCCTGGGTCCTATTAGATCAACACAGAATAAAGTTGAACATTAAAAACAACAGAAACAAGAGGAAACTTACAAAATCAGAGTAACTGAACAATTTTCTTGAATGAAAAATAGGTCAAGATAGAAATTAAGAAGTTAAAGGTTTCTTAGAATCAAATGAAAGTGAGTACATAACATACCAAAACTTATGAAACACAAAAAATAAAGTTCTAAGAGGAAAGTTTATAGCACTAAGATCCCACATTAAAAAAGAAACCTGGAGAGATCTAAATAGTAATTTAACAGCCCACTTAAAATCTCTAGAACAAAAAGAAGAAATCACAACCAAAAGAAGTGGCCAAGAAATAAACTCAGGACTGAAATCAATAAAATGGAAATAAGCAAGCAAAAAACATTATAAAGATTTAGCAAAACAAAGAGTTGGTTACTTGAGGGAAAAAAGATTAACAAATTCATATAAAAATCAACTAAAAGCTAGGTTAAAAATATCCAAATTAATAAAATTAGAAATGAAAGGGGAAATATAATAAGGTTACTGAGGAAATCCAGAGAATTGTGGAGACATGCTTTAAAAGCCTGTACTCCATGAAATTGAAAAAAAAGTTGGAGAAATTGATAACTCTAGATACATGCTGCTTACCAAAAATTAAATCAAGATCAAATGAACAATTTAAACAGACATATAAGCCTCAATGAAATAAGTAATCAAAAGTCTGCCAGTAAAAACAAAAACAAAAAACACAAGACCATATGGTTTTAGTGCAGAATTCCACCAGATTTTCAAAGAACAGTTAATGCCAACACTCCTCAAATTATTTCACAAAATAAAAACAGAAGGAGCCTTGACTAAGTCCTTACATAAGGCCACAGCTTCCCTGATACTCAAACCACCCAAAGACTGCACAAAGAAAGAGAATCATAGATCATTTTCCTTTAGAAAGGATACAAAAAATTTTCAATAATATGGATCTAATGAAAGAATACATAAAACTGAGCGTGCATTATGAACAAAATGTAATCCTTATTTAAGAAAAGACTAAATCTGAGCTGTAAGCCAGCTGCAATTAAATGAGTTTGTTGTTGTTGTTGTTTTGTTTGTTTGTTTGTTTTTATAAAAGTTGCCATGGTCATGGTATTTCTTTACAGCAATAGAAACTGAAGCTAACACAAAATCCAACACCAATTCATGATAAATGTCATGGAAAAATTAGGGATACAAGGCACATACATCAACATAATAAAGGCAGTTTACAGCAAGCCTACAGCCAACATCAACTTAAATGGAGAGAAACTCAAAGTATGTATCATCATAAAAGGAATTAGTAAGAAAACAAGTATAAATTTTCTCAGGCAGCATCCATCTTTGGTCGATAAACTATATTTTATACAGCTCTCCTGTTTGGTATATACACAGAAAACTGCAATGGCAGCTCTTCAGCAAAGCTATAGTGCCCTAGTTGTCACAGTATCCATTCTTACATATATGGCTTTTTAAAAAAAATTTACTGTGCAGAAGGGTCCTTTTCAGCCAACCATCACATCTGAGCATGTATCAGAAATTAAGAACAAGATTAAAAACTTAACTACACTATTAAGATTTTTCTACCAGGAGAAC
The DNA here is from genome assembly GCF_964271855.1 of Acomys minous. Taxonomy (NCBI): domain Eukaryota; kingdom Metazoa; phylum Chordata; class Mammalia; order Rodentia; family Muridae; genus Acomys; species Acomys minous. The sequence goes on from NC_140490.1 coordinate 103,093,473, forward strand.
AGAAAGCCTTCAACATGAGTTCACATTGAAATAGTATTAGTGAGGGCTGCCTGTCAACTTGAATCAGCAGGTGAAAGCATCTACTGAAAGCCCGATGACTTGTATTCAATTGCTAAAACCTACACTGTGGAAGGAGAGAACAGACTTCTACAAATTCTCTTCTGACCTCCACAGTCTCACTGTGATACACACCTGACTACCTCCCCCCCCCCCCACACATAATGTATAACAAAGTATTAGTGGTTTCCTCCAGATGAAAATATTGCTACATGTATTTTGTAGCTGAAGTGTTTGTGAACTACAATTTTTAAAAAATCCCCTCTTTCTTTCCTTCCTTCTTTCTTTAATAGTATCACCATGTAGCACAGACACACCCATATCTCACTATGAAGACATTATGTCATCACTAAGGATGACACTGAGCTAAGGAATAGCCTTATGATTGTGTCTCTTGAATGCTGAGGTTGGAGTCATTTGCCAACAACTCTAAGCTTCTTATGTTAGAAAAACCTTTGGCAACACCACACAACTTAATACTTAAATGTAAGTGTTAGGTTATGTGAATTCATCCACGTTGTAATCTTTGTTGTACTCCTGCTTCCATGGTGGGTACCATGCTGACACTCAAATGAACAGGTAAACCTTTGCTTTTAAGGTTTATACTTCAAGTGATGGAATCATATGAAAACCTAATACAGTGTAGGGCCCAGCTGTGCATGTCCATAATCTCTCCACTGGAGAGCAAGAAGGAGAAGATTCACTGCAAATGGAAACTAGTCTGTTCATGAGATGCCACCCAGACAGGACTATGTAGGGAGACCTTGTGCCAAAAATTTTTTAAGGAGAAATGAGAAAAAGAATGGTAAAACACCCACAACCGTCATCCCAAAACACCTCTTCTAATAACTAATATAATATCAATCAGACTGACAAGTGGCACAGAGAAAAGCAAAAAAGTAAGAAGCTGCTGTTATGTGAGATTTCACCTATAGGCCAGAGTCATGGTTTCAGAAGGAAAGCGCAGTTGCTTGGATACCAGACCACCTGCAGCGGTGGCCTTAGTGATGGCTGTGTGTGGTTAGTGGGTACAGGGGGAGGAAGAAGAATCCAGGTATCAAGGGCTTGCTGATAATACTTTTTTTTTTTTTTGGTTTGTCTGTTTGTTTTGTTTTTGTTCTAAGCGACACAGGTGAGGCAGGAAGAATTGTTGACAAAGAGTATAACCCCGGAAAGACGCCTGGATGTTGTGCAGAAAAGTATAGCATTAAAGAAGAGAAAGATGGCACTAAGAGTTTGTGCTAAAGAAATAGAAGGTGATAAGTTCATTGGGTTAATACAGATGTGCACTTAAATATGCAAAGTGTAAAAAGCAGCAGGTGAAACCGATAAGAAAACATTCTTTTCAAATACTAGTACTGAAGCAAATGAGTTGTTGGGTATAAAAGACATCTGTGTGAAATCACTCCCATGTGTCAGAGTATGTTTTACAGATGCTATCCAACATAGGAAGTGCATGATATTAAGCCGTGGAGAGTATTGTTAATGAGAGAATGGTGCACTCACCATGAAGGACTATCCCCACCACATGTTATGGCTGAAATACCACATTAAATTTCTGCTTTTAAAATTTATCCATTACAAATGGAGGAGTGTATTTGTCTGAGAAAATAATGAGGGGTTTTTTTTGGTATGCAGTATACTGTGTCCCTGATAATGTCAGTCACTATGCTACAGGATGTGTAAAAAATTCTGATATTAACATTTAAAATTAATGAGATGGGTGTCTCCATTTGCAGAATGCAATAGGGGAGATGTATCCCAATGAATTAGAAAGGGAAAAATCAATTTTATTTTGAAGTTGATATTTTCTAAATGAAGAGAAAACTTAGTTATTAACATTCATTGATATGGTACTTAGAATAACGATGTATTTAGTAAAGCAACACTAATAAATTCTTGTCTAGTGCCTATGATTCTCTGACCATGGATTTTGAACATATTTCAGTATGAACAATAAATTTTCTTGTGTGGAGCCAGTTTTCAATTCAATGAAGAGAGTAGTTGTTTACACACATAAGCAGTGTTGCCAATATTGTACCTATGGGCACTTATTGCCTGTCAGCTCAATGTTTTCTTCAAGGTTAAGCTCTGGGCAGCATGCATCTCTTTTGTCATTCATGAACCTTCAGAAAAATCTCCCAGCACTATGAAAGATAGGCGTAAGGAGTAGAATTTCTTAGGTATTTCAAGACTAATTTCTCTGTATCATGTAATCAAAATGAGTGGGCCTTCAGTAATAAGGTGTCACCATCTTCTTGTTTATGGCTAGCAACCAAGAGAGATGGCCCAAATCTACCCTGCTTTTGGTGCTTCTGGAGTGTCTTTAGCCAATAACATGTAGGGAGGTAGCTTGTGCTTGTCACTAAGATTTTTCTTTGAAAAAGCAGCTGAGGAATATTGAGAGACAGGAATTCAGTGTATCTTACCTTTAATAGAATCTCCTTCCCTGTGTTCCTTTCTGGAAGGATAATTCAATGGTCATGAAAGTCACCTGCGTACCAAACTCTAGAACACTTATAGATAACTTTTAGTTCAAAGATCAGTGTTTTGGTTTGTCCTCAGGTCACAATTTGCACCCCAATGTTGTACTATGTGAGCGCTATAATCAGAGACCCCTTCACTTAAGCCATGTAACAACTGTGGGGGAATTAGAAGGAACCTCCCCTGGGTGCATAAATTAGGACAAGTCTTCCCTCTAGGCGCAAGTCCCATTTTTTTTGGTGGTTTAGGGAGATGCTCACATTCCAGACTGTAAAAGAATTATATTTTGACTCCTCTGTTTTGTTCCTGGAGGATAAAGCCCCATGCTGGGATGCAGGGTTAGGGAATGGAGCTCTTCTTGGATTGAGGTCCTCGTTCTCTCCCCTGAGTACTTTTGTATAGTGCACAAACTACACAAGTGCACATAGCAGACTTACAGCTAATGGTTTCACAGTGGGAGATCCAAGCAAGCAATTATGTTAGATAGTATTTAGAGAAGGCAACCTACAGACTGTGATGTTTGCTTTGTTGCTGTTGTTTGGTTTGGTTTTACTTAAAACAACTGAAGTCTTTATTGTTGCTAATTAGGTTGGTAGAACGAATTCTTCACCTATAAAATGCTTTGTGTGTATATGGGATATCATGTGATAATTTCCACACACGTGTATTTTATAGAGCTCAAGTTAGAGTGTCCATAATTGTGTGCAATATTTGGGCACTTCTTTTTTTTTTTCAAAGAATTTCTTTTTCATTTTTTCACATATATTCTTGAAAAAATTTTTCATACACTATATTCTGATAATGGTTCTCCCTCCCCATACTCTTCCCAGATCCTTCCCTTTCACTCAAACCCACATATTTTTTCATACTTTCTCTTGTTAAAAAAAAAAATCAATTAAGTGATTCCTAAGGGTTTTCTGTTACACTTGTAGAATGGTGCTGTGTCCACTCATCATAAGAGAGGCTTCCTCTGGGGGCAGGTGCAAAGACCCACTGCCATACATTATGCAGAAAGAAAGTCTCATTTGTAGGTCTCTCCATTGGGTACCTTGTATTGGACCTCAGGGAACCCCATGGAAGGGGGGGAGGAAAAATTGTAGGAGTCAGAGTGGATGGAGGACACCAGGAGAATAAGGCCAACTGAGCAATCTAAGTGGGGCTCAAATGGACTCACAGAGGCTGAAGCAGCAAGCACAGTGTGTACATGGGTCTGCACCAAGTTCTCTATGTACATGTGTGAATGTTAGCTTGGCGTCTCTGTGGGACTCTAAATGGGGGTGTGTGTCTCTGACTCTTTTTGCCTACTCTTCCTTCCATTGGGTTGCCATATCTATCCTCAATATGAGGGCTTTTGCTTTTGTAGTGTTTGGCTGTTGTCTTTTGGAGCCCTGCTCTTTTCTGAAGGAGTCTGGGTGGATCTTGGTGAGAGGTAGCTAGGAAGGTTGAGGGTGGGGAAACTGGTTGGGATGTAGTGTAGGAAAGAAGGATATTTTCTATTAAAATATAAAACAAGGAGGGAGGGGAATCAGTGGTTGGGATGTAGTGAATAGAAGAGGAATATTTTTTATTAAAATATAAAACAAACATGCATATAAAATGACAAAATGGAAACAAACAAACCCAAATACATAAAACAACCAGATAAAAAGGAACAAACAAACCATCACCACCACCACCAAAACCAACAACAACCAAAAAAAAAAAAAACAAAAAAAAACTCCCACAAGAAATGCATATAGACCCAGCGTAATACACACTGACAGACACAGAAATAAAAAATTGGAAACATAATATATAAACAAATCTGTAGAGTAAGGAAAAAAAAAGAGAGAAAAGGTCCCCAGACAAAGCATTATAAAGCAATAAAATCTCCCAAAATACAATTGTTTATTTTGTGTTGGAGAAATTTTCATTTATGAGTAGTTATCAGTAGGAAACAGTTTCTGGGAGCAGGAAGCGGGAGGAGCTAGTGTCCATGTTCATGTGAGTCCTTATGTGTCTGCTCAGCCCTTCTGTGTTTAGAAGGTCTTGTTTCTGTGCTATTCTCCATTCCCTCTGGCTGCTATAGTCTTTCTGCCTTATCTTCAACAAAGTTCTGTGAGTCTTGAAGGGAAGGATTTTCTGGAGACATCTCATATGGAACTGAATGTTCTAAGGTCTCTCTCTTTGCCCGTAGTCCCACTGTGGGTCTCTGTATTTAGTCCCATCTACTGCAGGAGGGAGCATCTCTGATGATGGCCGAGCAAGGCACTAATTTATGAGTATATCAGACTGTTAATAGGAGTCATTTTGTTGTTACCTTCCTTTAGCAGAACAGTTTGATCTAGGTCCCTGACCTATCTACCTACAGGTTCTTGGCCACCTAGCTGTGTCAGGCATGCTTTCAATCTCATGATTGAATCTAATCCCACAAGCGTTTCCACTATGCACTAACACATCTTGCATGCATGACACCATTGTAGATGAAGAATATGTAGCTGGGTTGGTAGTTACATTTTCCGTTTGGTACTTGCAGATGGCCTTCTAGTATATTGAACACTAGTCAGTAGTGGTGAAGGCTCTATGTAGGTACCAGCTTCTCCATGTTTAATGAATTGTGAAGGTATTGTCTTCACCAGTAGGGCCTTTACCAACAGTTTGTGGTGAGCAACTAATAGCATAGACAATATCCTTGGTTGTTTAGGGGTTTCATTGGGCCCCTGTAGTCAATATCTTAAATAGATGTAACCCATTCACAGAACAGAATTTTGATTTGGTGATGAGCGATGTCCAACTGGGTCTTTGTCTTGCCACTTATTTGGCATTTTAATTTAGATCACTCCCAAGTATGTATATATTTTAGGAACTGTTTATAGTAGTACATTTCCATATTATTCTTCAGACTTTTATAATTATGTAATTATAATTGTCTGATTAACTTCTCCTCTTCTGTCCTTCCTTTCTAGCTTTGTCAGCCTTTTGTAACCAATACTCACCCCTCAGCTCCTGAGAGATGAACTTTCAGATTTCACAGGGTGAGATCATGCAGTGTCTATCTCATTAAGCTTTACATATGATCTTTCTTACAACTTGTTTACAAAATGACAGGAAGTAATGTCTTGGTCACCAAATTTTATTGCATTCAGTATATTTAGCATATTTTCTTTCTGTTTTGGGGGGTATATGATAGTACCACAATAAACTTGAGAGTAGTAGTAATTTTTCTGCACCTGAGGTGAAATCACCTTGTGCTTTTGACTTGCATGTCTTTAATGTCTCAAGAGGCTTTGCCTATATCAGTGATCTATTTTTATGTTTGCTTTTCTGAAATACATGTGTCTGTTGTTCATCTATAAATTAGGATATTCTATTTATTTACCTGAGTTTCTTACATTCTGCTAGTAGTCCCTTGCCAGACAATTTGACTTTCTTATATCTAAACTAGATCCATTCCATTTATATCCACCTTGCTAATTTCCATTAGTATAACTTTGAGAGCATTTTTGGCAGATATTTGTCGGAATTTGGGTTCCTTTATAAGTTTGGATAATGTTGGATGTAAGGTATGAATTTGGAAGAATTCTTTTCTCTGGGATCTTTAGTGGGGTTCAGCAGTTTTGCTTTAGATCTTGGCTATTTCATATGAGGCTTTATCTCAATGATTGAATTTAATTTACTCATTGTGGGTGTACCTGGGTAGGTTTCCTTTTTATACATGCTTCAGTCCCTCATTTTAAAATTAGTTCTTTGTGAGTTTTATATAATGTATTCTGATCTTTCTCATCCCCCTCTTCAGGTCCTGCCATATCCACCCCTTTGCCCTACAAGTATGTGTGTCTTCTCTACCACACTGTTCCCTCTCTCTATCTTTTTGAGATTCACACATAATTTAGGCTGCCCACATACTCTTTGATGTGTGATTTTTCCACTGCAACATGGTCTACTTACCTGCGAACACACGCTTAAAGAAAACTGATTCTTGATGTAGCCCTATTCCCAGTTCTCTGAGAAAGCACCAGATTGATTTCCAAAGTCGTTGTACAAGTTGTACTCTCACCTGCAATGAAGGAGTATTCCCCTTTCTCCACATCCTTGCCAGCATATGCTGTCACTTGATGTTTTGATCTTAGTCATTCTGATAGGGGTAAGATAGAATTTCAGAATCCTTTTGATTTGCCTTTCTCTGATGACTAAGGACATTTAACATTTCTTTAGGTGTTTCTCAGCCATTTGAGATTCCTCTGTTGAGAATTCTGTTTAGTTCTGAGCACCATTATTAAATTGGGTTATTTGGTTTGGTGGTGTTTCATTTCTTGAGATCTTTATATATTTTGGATATTAGCCCTTTGTCAGATGTAGGGTTGGTGAACATCTTTTCCCAGTCAGTAGGCTGTCGCTTTGTTCTGTCAACAGTGTCTTCTGCCTTACAGAAGTTTTTCAGCCTCATGGAGTCCCATTTATAAATTGTTGACCTTAGAATCCTGGGCTGTTGGAGTTCTGTTCAAGATGTTATCTCCTGTGCTCTTCCCCACTTTTTCTTCTAACAGATTTAGTGTCTCTTGTTTTATGTTGAGGTCTTGAACCCACTTGGACTTGAGTTTTGTGCATGGTAATAAATATGGATCTACTTGAATCTTTTAACATGCTATTCCACTCCTTGGAATGCACCCAAAAGATGCTCCACCACACAATAAGGACATATGCTCAGCCATGTTCATAGCAACCTTATTCATAATAGCCAGAACCTGGAAACAACCTAGATGTCCCTCAGTTGAAGAATGGATGAAGAAACTGGTACAATTACACTATGGAATTCTATTCAGCTATTAAAACCAAGGGCATCTTGAAATTTACAGGCAAATGGATGAAACTAGAGATGATCATCCTGAGTGAGTTAACCCAGACCTGGAAATATACACACGGCATATACTCACTTATAATTGGACACTAGCCCAACGGAGATTTCCCCTGAAAGTCTTCACTTAGCCAGAGATTGGGATAGAACTGGGACTTCCTACTGGGATGCTAGGTGAGAGAGGTAAAGAAGAATGGGGCAATAGAAGGATCAAGAGGGTCTTAGAAACCTACAAGAAGACCATTAAGGCTGATGGATCTGGACCCAGGTGGGTCAGCTCAAAATACTGTATCAACAAAGGACAATGCATACAGTAAAGCTAGAATCCCTATCCAGACCTAACCAATGGATACATCCTCCACACTTGTGTGGAGAGCAAGGACTGACTTGGACATGAACTCTGGTGCCCCCTATTAGACCACTCCTCCCTGCTAGGGAGAGCTGGTGACACTCAGAGGAAGAGTAAGCAGGCTACCAGGGAGAGACCTGATAGACTGTAATCTTATAGTAGGGGACCAGGTCCTCTCCTGTCACAGACCTAGGGGCGGGGAATAGGATGAAAGAGGGAGGGAGGGTGAATGGGAAGATACAAGTGAGGGGATAACAATTGAGATGTAGTCTGAATAAATTGCTTAAATAAAAATAAAAAAGAAAATAAAAAATGAAAAGCAAACTGAATTTTTTTTCTAAGCATTTGCCATTTGCTAGTAATTCCTTACATTGTAGTGGAAGTTTATGACTACCTTTGCTCCTCACGCTGGGGTCATCATGGGTTAGTATTGCTTGGGTCCTTTAATGCTATTTCAGCTGCTGTGCATGCATACATAAATCTGCTCTGAATGTCTGGAAATCCCTGTTTTCCAGTAGTCATTTATCACCTCTAGCTCTTATACTTACTACTTACCCCCTCTCTCAATGACTCATGCCTTGGGTCAGTTCTCTTTTTAGATATAACATTTTCTTTTATTTTTTGAGATTATAGTATAATCACAATATTTCTCCGTACCCCTTTCTTCCTCCAAGCTGTCATTTATACCCATCCTTGTTCTATATCAAGTTCATGGTCTACGCTTAATTCAAATTATTGAAGCTGTCATTCTTAGTGTTAGGTGGCGGGCAATTGGGTAGTTTCTGGGTTTTTTTTTTCTTATTCAGTGAGCATTTAAAAAAAATTATAGTAAAGCCAGGTGCTGTCTTTTATATGGATTCCCTAGGTCTTATGAATGCAATCTCCTGGGTTAATAGTCTTGAAATGGGAGTTTCTGTAGAGAAGGAATCCATGACTAGGTAGCTGTATTCTTATCTTGTTCATAAAGCATTTGAATTTCAAACCTGAGAGCTGGTGATAACTTTTTAAAAGATGAAAAAAAAAAAACCAGACACTTTCAGGAAGAAAGAAAATCATAGAAGCATGTTGTTTTCACATTTTATATCATGGCAAGTAATTAGATACAGCAGGTTTAAAAATTCATAGTTGGCAGTGATATGAGTTGTTCTTGGAAAGAAAGGTTCGTGCCTGATTGTTAAGAGCTTGGAATGTTTTCCTTGGAGGGTTGTGATAGACAAAGAAGAGTTGGAATGCTTTTGAAGGATGGTTAAGAACCGTTTTAAAGGATGATTGATTATAAAATTTGCCACCATAGACAGAGACAATGTACAATGTAGCTGATTCTATTTTCATTTGTAATATGGCAGATGGCACTATTTAATACATGGCAAAATTGGAACTTACAAGTTATAAATTAGAGTAAAACAGTCCATTTCAATATTTTTTTGTTCATGAAAGCTGTGTACTCTTTTTTATTTATTAAATATTTTTATTTTTACATATACATTTATATGTATATTATTACACATATATAAAATGAACTACCTACACCAATAAGAACCATGAAACAATCTGGAATTATATAAATGTTACATTCTTTGTGATTTGGCCATTTGTATTTGATATCCTCAAAGAGAACATCTTTCTTGTCTTTTGTGTGTCTACAATTCTGAATGTAAATCAGTATCTATCATATCTCCTCATTACCAAGTTAAGACATTTATCCAGACCTAAAAACAGCTTAACCCCTAAGCAACCAAGCTTAATTGTAAAACTAAACTATCTGGTCTTTAACCCCATCAGAGACATGAGAAAGAATAAAATTAATAACCTTGAGTATATAGCGGGTGCAGGTTAGCAGCTTCCCAGATGAGAAGATGACAGAGACAGTTTGCTACCTAAGCTGTCACCCAAAACTCTGTATTATGTTGAAGTATCTTCTTCAGCCTTCTGGCCTAATATATCTGATGGATGTATTTGTGAGGCTGGAACTTTTGAGGACTTGCTTTCTCTGTCTTGGCAGAGTTTGGCTGCCTAATCTGCCTGCATCCAAGCTTACCCTTTTTTAGGCAGACTTCTGTCTGCAGTAGAAATGAGGACATTTTCCCCAGTGGTTTGTTTGCCACATATGAAGCCATCTCCATAAGGAGGTTCTTTGATGCTCATCATCTTCTTTGAGGTAGGCTGGGTGTTGCCAGGATTTAACCTGTCTCATTGTCAGTGAATCTTTAAAATAATAAAAACATTTTAAATGACATATTCTGTATGTCTCTGAAGTTTTTGAAGAACTTGTCTAAATATTTTATCTTTCTATATAATCATCTCCATTGGTTGTACCTAAGATGTGTATTCTTGTGATGAAAAGAGACTAGTAATTGATATGACCATGATTTGATCAACTAAAAATTAACTTGTATAACTTATTTATCTTAAACAGCCTGCAATAGCATTTTCAAAGCATAGAACGTAAACGTTGTATTATAACTGAGTTATATGGGTACAATACCTCATGTTAGAGTAGAGATATAACTAATGTGTGTGAAGAATAATCTTACATTTGAATTCTATACCACTGTACATAAAATTAAACTTATATTGCATCTACGTACAAAATTTTATACCCATGAATTAAAAATAACCTTGTGAGTAACAATTAAGGTATTCAGTAGAGGAGTAGATTCACTATTCCACCTTTTGTTTTATCTTCCCTATATATTTCCATATTCCCCCTTCTTTCATTTCAACCCCTATCTCCAAACCTAAGAAAGTAAGATAAAGGAAGAGAGATATCCCTGTGTTCAACCTTGTTTTCTCTCTGAATAAGACCAGTAATAACTTATAACCAGCTCCCATTGATAGTGATCCCCTATATGCCAAGAAAGCAACCGAAAACCTACCTGACCTCCCTTAAAGGAGATGGGGTGCCATTCTCTTCAGGTTTCTTTTGGCTGATTTGGGATGAATAATACCTTTGTAGGGGCCCAAATACCATTGGGAAAATGGTTGAACAAGCTAGGAATAGCATTTGTGGTCCAGTTTCTAAATATTGAGAAATCCCAGGTTTAATTAGAGTCCTGTGTGGGACAGTTGGAAATGCTGGACCAATTGGGATTGGAAAATTTCTTTGAAGGTGTCCTGGGAGCTGTCCTGTTCTGATGAGGAACAGCAATTGTAGCACTTGGTGCTGGAACATATAGGCTGCAGATTGTCAGTGTCTAGCATGCTGAGAAGAGTGAATCCTGTCAGGTCTGATCCAGTATTAGTGTCTGGTTCTTTTTTTCTGAAAACATAATTTCTCACAAACATTATACAGTCATAAAATTGTAAATGTATAAGGTGTGCATGAGCCACAGAACAATTTAGGCTGGTTTTCTGCTCTTTGTATATCTTCATTTATTCCATATGAAGAATGGCATCTAATAACAATTCATAGGGGTTCTGTAGCCAGCAAGAAGCATTATTTATGGCCAGACATTCATGTTTCAGCCAGTCTCAGAGCTATTCCCATACAGTGGGATGAGCAATATAAATTACTTACTTGTTCTGCATTTTAAATTCTTCACGTCCTGATTGTATCCCCCTCCCTCATGAGCTCTCCCGATCCCCTTTCCTCCATCATCCCCCTCTCTCTCCCTCCCCTGGTCCTCGGAAAGGGGAGCCTTCATCCCATAACGTCTGACCTCAGTCCATCAAGTCTCATCTGTACTACTTGTATGTAACCTGTTCCTCTGTGGCCAGCCTGTCAGGGGGAAGTGATCAAAGTTTGGTGTCCAGAGTCCATGTCCTAAGTAGTCCCCACTCTCCATATTGTGGGACACACAAGGAGACTGTGCTATTACATCTGAACAGAGAGTCTAGGTCCACATCATACATGGTCTTGGTTGATGTATCAGTCACTGTATTGTCATGTTGTTATCCTGTATTATGTGGATTTTATCTGCTTATGCATGAGTATATACCATGAGTGTCTTTCTGGGTCTGGGTTACCTCACTCGGGATGATCTTTTCTAGTTCCACCCACTTGCCTGCAAATTTCAAGCTTTCCTTGTTTTTAATAGTTGAGTAGTATTCCACTGTGTAAGTGTACAACAGTTTATTTATCCATTCTTCAGCTGAGGTACATCTAAGTTGTTTCCAGATTCTGGCTATTATGACTAAAGCTGCTATCAAAATTGTTGAGCAAATGTCCTTGTTGTATCTGTTTCAAATTTTTATAAGATGAAATCATTCTTTATTTATTCTTAAAGTGTTAGATTAAAAATAATAAATAGGCAGGTTATATGGATAATGAAAATATGTTACTATGAAATACAGACAAATCTCTTTTAAGACTTTATAGCATCGCAGTAGAATCTGTTTCCTATATATCTGTATTAAAATATGTAATTTCAATGTCAGCTTAAGATTGTATCAACTTGTTAAAGGCACATTTAAAAACACTAGGAAGTGTATGGATTTCTAGTGGGCATGGTAGTTTGTTATAGAGAAAAGCGTTTACTTTGTAATGTTTCCATCTTGTTATATTACTTTTGATTTAACATTTAAATGTATTATAGAAGATAAATTAGTATTTGTACTATGTTTATCTAATATTTTTATTGGTATTATTTAGTTTATATTTATAATTAATTTAAAATTTAAATTTATTGTTCATTTATGTCAAAGAGTAATTTGTTGTGTGCTCAAATTGTAAACTGGAAGCCTTTAAAGATCGTGACCCTTCAAAGTGATATATTACTTGGACATGTGATCCTGCTTAGTAGGGGAAAGATCAGTTCTTCAGAAATGAAAACCTTTTCTAACAGTAATGATTCATCATCATTCTCACTGTATTTATACCCCCTTAGGGTCATTCAGACTGGGTTTCCTTTTTTTCTTTTATTCATTCATACACTCTTCTCTTTTTCTTCTTACATCTCACACACTCATACTTCAAGGGCAGGCTCTTCAACTATATTTGTCTTGATTATTTCCAGACATACAGAGAGAGAGAGAGAGAGAGAGAGAGAGAGAGAGAGAGAGAGAGAGAGAGAGAGAGAGAGGGAAATTGGATTACCAAGGGAGGCAATTTAAGTAATTTTATAAAATGCATAATTTCAAAGCAGAGTGAAACTGACAATGTAAGGTAAATATAATGTCTTTCTAATAAAAGCCTTCTCATATTTGGCTGTATTTGTTAGTTTAGTATCCTTCACCGTAGGTCCTAGTATGGGTTTGAACAAAGAAGTCTGCATTGATTTTACTCCGATTTGTCAATTTTTTATTAGTTTAAATTGTGTTGTTTTGTTATCTATTCATTGCTTTTTGTTGCAATTCTGTAATGTTTCATCAAAATATGTTCTAATATAATTTAATTTTTATAGTTTATTATTATTTTGCTATTTCATTAACTTAGAGAAATAAAAACTTATTTTAAACATCCCATGGTACCTTTTAGTCCATTTTTGTTTATCCTTTTGTCTATTTTAATGGGTGTTTATATTATTGTCATTATTTACTAACTTCTTGTCAAAAAATTAAGGAAGTCTACTTGTAGCAAAAATATTCTTATTTTAGTAAATGATAGTATTTGTTCATTTGTAAAATCATTATTAAATAAATACTCATGAGGCAGTTTTTTTTCTTTTCTCGGCCAGCTCCTTTGCCATATTTTATAGCTAGTCACTTCTACCTTGTATTTGCCTCATTAATCCATCCATTCATATATTTATTTCTCAGTATTTCTTAACAAATTTATCTTTAACTTACCACCGCTATTGGTTATGCTTTATTTTAACCTTTTTGGGAAATATATACCAGAATGATTTTATTTCTATTATTTATTTCTATGTATTTATTTCTATTTATTTATTCTCTGGGATCTTCTATTTAAGCTCAGAATCTTCTGAACACTATCTATGTAAATATTCTATCCCTTAGCTATACTCATAGCCTCAGAGATACCATTTTTAATATTAAAATGACTCTTTAGTGGATTCTGATATGGCTTAGAATGCTAAAACAGTAACACCAACAATAAACCATCCATTTACATTCTAAATTTCCTGCAGAATTTTTCTTTTTCCTGCTTTTCAACCATTTCCCCTCATTGGTTGTCTGTTCTTCATGTAGAACTAATTGCCTTCCTCATTTTTCCTACATGCCACATTCTTTCTGTGTCATGAGTGTTTTCATATAAACACATGCACCTTTTTCAACTGTTACAGCATTTCAACTTGAAATCAGTATTAATAAAGCTTGGCATGACCTTCAAGGTCAAGAATAGGAACCTGAGATTGTTCTCTTCCATACATGGTTTTCCAAATTATAAGTATTTGTTTTGAGGTTTTTTTTTTCTGTCACTTCTAGATTGTTCATTCCTTTGGAGAAGTCATCACATTTAAAATTTTCCTACTGCATTATAACCTCACGGCCTAATGTTTAAATTCATAGTACTACATAATAAATACCAAAGCTTTGTGGTAAGTTAGCCATGTGGAAGTTTATAATAAACGTAGCTTATTAATTTAGACAAAGGAGATTACTCCAACTATTAAAGTACTAAGAACAAACGTTCCTAGCTTTACTTTACATTATAGTTGCACTTATTTATAATTAACAGTTAATTGAACAGAAGAAATATGATAAAATTATTGTCTAGATATTGGTGTTTACAGACCTTTCGCATTATTCCTGGTACATTATACATATCATCTCATTTAATTCATTAACAACCTCATAACGTGCTTTACTAAATTTAGTAAGTGAGAAAATGGACTATGTGATAATTTTCATTAGATTACATTGCTCATAATTATAGTACTGGCACTTGAATTCAGTATGCCATATTTCAGAAATGACAATAATAATTGACATGCTATTAGCCCCTGAATTATCCACTTCCTCTAAGTTAATAGATAGGAGTTCAAAGCAAGGGCACCTGGAAGTAGCACTGGTTCTCTTCTGATTGCTTTGTGTGTTTGTGTCCATTAAAATAAAAAAAAAAACAGCCCATAGTATATTTATTATATCATTATTATTTAGTGTCAAGCGTGCAAGAATGCTTTGTTTTAGGAAAGTACACATATAACAAGGAAGAATTGAAAACTGTTTTTATTTGTAACGTTAAAATGGAACCCATAGATAGCATTCTGGTTGCAAAGTGTACTAAGCAGCACAGGGCGATGTTGAACACATGCCTAGAAAAATGTCCAGCCTTCTCACATGTGTGGACACATGGTACAGAGCAGGTCATTAAAATTCTCTCTTCTCTTTATCACTTGTTCCTCCTTAATGTATTCTCAGAAAACCTTCCTCATGGTTGCAAGTGAGTTTCCAGTAGGAATGGATTTAAAGTTTCCTACCTTAAAACTCAAAAGAAGAAAATTGACACTTTAGAGTGTCTCAAACCAAAGTACTATCAGTAGTTGATATGACTGTTAATTGGCGACTGTTGAACCAGTCGCTATAGTAAATACTATAAAGCAGTTTGCTTAGAAGTTATAAATTATATGCCCATCATTATAATCATGCATTTATATATATACATACACACACACAACACACACACACACACACACACACACACACACACACACACACACACACATATATATATACACACACAAAAGCCTAAACTGGAAGTTATGGACAATGATTTCTCAGAGTAAGAATGAGATTGTCTTCTACAAGTAGGGTGACTATGCTTTGATCAGAAAAATTCTATACACACACACACACACACACACACACACACACACACACACACATATATATGATTTTTATCTACTTACTTTATATACTGCAATCAACTTATGTACAAAAATTTTATACTTTTTATAAATGTACAACTTTATATACTTACTAAGACAATTATGACAACATTTTCCTTGAACTTAAGTTCAAGTGACAATGACAATTCTATCACAAGCTTTGAATTGGTACTCAGAGAAGAGAGTGAAACCCATATGCAAGTTAATGGATGACACTGAGGCCTCAGTGACCTAAATGTACTTCTGAAATTTAGATTATCTCCATGACATATCCACAAAATCTTCCTGCTCATTTTTCCAAGGTGAAAAATCAATGATTTTCTTTTACATAAACCCAACACCTTCAAAAATATAAATTTTTTTCTAAAATATACAGCACTACCTTAGTAACATAGAATGGTGTTAATCTAAGAAATTGAGACCTGCTATACCTATCGTTTCAGCTGTCAGGAGTTTAAATTGGAGTTATTTGTACATGAGCTTTTTAAAACGCATATTCTTGTGATTGATCCTTCTTCAAAACTTTCTATTAGTTCTGTTTGTGACATGTACCATGATTTTTCAAATACACTTCAGAAAGATTTTGAATTTGGGAAATAAAAGTTTGCATACACTTCAATGTAAACCTTGTCAGATATTGGCTTGAGACATTCCCTGGATGTTAGGTTAATGAAAGCCACGAGACAGTTTCTGACAACATACTTTCTGCTGAGGCTTCTCTGTGGCCTAGTAAAGTGTGCTTCTTTCAAAATACCAGGAAGAGTTCTTTGTGGGAAAGAGGAGATGTCAACAAAGTAGAAAAATGAGGAGTTAATTGCTTATCTTCATAAAGATTGAGATGTTTGGCAAAATAACAAGAAAAATATATACATTCAAATATTCAAGTTTCGAAGTGTGAAGGAAAGGCGACACCTGCTTTTCACTGGTCTCTTAAACAATATGTAGTTTTGTTTTTTAACTGAATAGCCCTAGCCTGATACAAAACGCTAAAGTAAGCAATGCAGTGTGTGCGGCCAGGTCCTCATACTGTAAGTACACTGTAGAAAAATAAGATAAAACTTAGGAAAGACACGGTGCCAAAGCTGCTAAAAAACCTTCTGAATTAAAAGCAACTGCAGTTCTACAATAGTTAGTGAAGAAAATTGTCCGTCACCTAGCAACGTGTCACCTAGCAACGTGTCAGAAGGTAGCTGTGAAAACAGTGGTGCGGAGTTCATGCTGGAACGAGCAGCTGAGTCAATAAAGAAAAACAACACTTTAAATCACATTTGACAATGAAATAAACAATTTTTAATGAGCTTTTCTTTTTCACCTCAAGTGTCTCTCACTAGGAAAAAAAAGAGACACCACAAATATCTAAACAGAAAACCTGAGACTAGAAAGATTACTTATTAATATGCAAAGAAAGGAAACAAGTGAGGTATTTTTTTTGTTGTTTTTTTTTGTTTTTTGTTTTTTTCTGTCCCAAGTTGCACGTTCTCTATTTCTACTAGACGCTAGAAGACTTCAGGGCAAAGGTAATGGGAAGATGAAACTACTATGGTTGGGGGTCTCTTATCTGGTAAATTAGATAATATCACAGACATCAGAGATGCTGGGGATTTTAAATTAGATTCAAACCTGGAAATCTGCAGCATGGCTTTGACTATCAGATTCCACATAGGAACTCCCATGAAAAGATGCTAAATTATGATCTATGTCTACGTTTTTAAGATATCCTCTGCTACCTTAGACTTAGGGTATTGCCTTTATGTACTCACAGAACATAAGCTACAAACCCGTATCTTCTCTCATGCTGTGTGAGTTAATGGTGGATGATGAAAAATCCCTAGAGTTTTCCATTCAGTGTTCTTTTTATCAGGGAAAAAGTTAACAATCACACTGCAGGTGTTGTCTTCTTTGTTTCCCCTCATTCGGAGTCATTTTCTAAACATTTCCTGGTCTGGTACGGAATCCCGACTTGTAAACTAGCAAGTCTAAATTTGGTAGAGATTATTTTAGGGCTTTCTGGTCATTGTCCACACACACACTACTCTGGTAAACAACGTGGAGCCTCAGCTGGCACTCTCACAATGGCCGTCCCTTAATTCTTCTTGTTGTTGTTGTTGTTAAAATATAAATAAAGTTTCATTTAAAAAACTATGCTCATTCATTTCTGCATTAGCCATGGTTGTTTTTATTTATTTTTTAAATATTTTATTAATTTATTCATATCACATCCCAATGGTTAGCCCATCCCTTGTATCCTCCCATTCCTCCCTCCCTCCCATTTTCCCCTTACTCCCCTCCCCTATGACTGTGACTGAGGGGGACTTCCTCCCCCTGTATATGCTCATAGGGTATCAAGTCTCTTCTTGGTATTCTGCTATCCTTCCTCTGAGTGCTACCAGGCTTCCCCATCCAGGGGACATGGTCAAATAGGGGGCACCAGAGTTCGTGTGAAAGTCAGACCCAACTCTCCACTCAACTGTGGAGAATGTCCTGTCCATTGTCTAGATCTTCGTAGGAGTTCGAAGTTTCTTCCTTAATTCTTTGAAGTGACCATTAGGAAGCCAAAGAAGTGAGAATCATGAATTCTACCTACTTTCCAGATAGAGAAAATGTCTGTATTCTCTACTCTTACATATTGGATATATATATCTATCTCAGATATTTATTGATATGTATTTTGATAGCGATATATTGATATATACACTCAGATATTAAGTATATATGAAAAAATCTCTTATTCGTCCTATGTATTTGACTTCTTTTGGAATATTTTCTGCTCAAAGTTTCTATCTGACAAAATAAACCATAAGAAAGCCATTTCTTCCACATAGTCTTTCCTTAATAAAATAATATAGCTTTGGCAAGTGTGAGGTTCTGATGTTGCCTTTGTCTCTGAAAGGCCCTCAGAGTTCAGCCGTTCTGTACAGTCTACACCTCTTTGGCCTTGATTGTTTTATGTACCTCTGAACTACTGGAGTTATTTGAGTGCTGCTGTATTCCAGCCTAAGTTTCTAAAACAGAGTCTTTAATATGTATTAATTCTTCACTTGTGGTTGTAATAACGTATACTAAAGGATTCATACCTTACCTCTAAGAGTAAATAGTTAAATCAAGTTTAAAATAATTAATAAGATTGTGGGTCTTACTCTTTTGGATTCAAATGTTGGTTTACTTCAGATTCAAACTTAGTGAAATTACAGAAGAATCTTTTTGTTATTATTTTAGCATCAAACAATCAACCAACAATTTAATGTAGGATTAAATCCTTATAGAAAAACAAGAAGTGAAGTGGCCTGTACCTCTATTAATAAAAGATTTCAAAAATTGGTTTTAGAAATACAGTACAAAAAGCAGAGCTTTTAGACTGAGAAAGACTACTATAAACTAGTGGAAAATGCATCTTTTTACACCATTGTGCCCTTTTCTGTCCTTTTACTTGTGACTTAAACCAGTGTACACTTTTAAAATAAATCAATGGACATAACATATCTCCATAAGCAGCTAAACTATCAGGAATTAATAACAATTTAAAAAATAACACAAATTTGAAGTAGAGCAAAAAGAGGTAAGGAAAACATGAGTCCAATAGCTTTCTTCAGTAAGCAATTACTATTTTTGGCATAATGTCTAGAGGATGCTGAGAAATGTGAATGGGGAGAAAGTTCAGTTTTCTTTAAAATAAATAGAAGATTTCATCTCAAATATTTTGGGAAATATTTTCACTGTGGGCTTTATAAAAATAACACATTGTAGTTGTAGACATGTTTCAATTTGAGACGATGAGCCAGCATCTGTACTTAGAAGTCTTTTCATCGACCCGTAATGAAAGTGCTCATCTTCTTCAGGCTGTGTTTATTCCCTCTTCGCACCAAAGACAAAAATCCTCATTTAGTCCTTTCAGATTTTCTGGGATGAGATTTAAGGCTTTTTCTGTGCGAGTCAGTGCTTCCCTTTGAACATCCTGCTTGTAATATGAGTCACACCACTTGCCCTGAATTTGAACAAAACTTTCATCAAATCTATCTCCTGAATTCTTTCTTTGGAAACTCTGAGTTTTTATGAACTGTTGCTGTTAACTGTTCTTTGTGTCTTTTTTTTAATGATAGTTTCTTGGCTCTAATGAACCTTTTATGGACTCCCTTAGCATCAAAGCCAGAGTTAATTGTGAAAAAGCAACGACAAAGAACAAAGAAACTCAGGCTTTACTTTTTAATTGACTTGACTTGTTTCAACTCGTAAGCCTTTTGTAAACAGTCTAGATTGAATTGCTTTATGGTTGTTTAATATAACAAAGACTAAGATTCTTCTGTAAGTTTCTTGAAATTTGAATCTAAGTTAAACAAAAAATTTTAATCCACAAATTAAACTGTCATATTATTAATTATTTTAAATTTGAGTTAACTCTTAAACGTTCATGGTAAGGTATGGACAATTTTAGTTTGGTGATGGGTGGCATAATTTCTTTCAAATTATTTCTTCTGAACAAATAGCAAAACAGTTTTCTTTTACAAGTCAAGAAATGATGTGCATCTTACATGTGTAATGTATGATTTCATTTGCTTTTCAAAGATGCTTTGGTACTTCATTGAGGTGGCTTTCTCTAATTATGACTTAGTGATATTAGTAAATCATGAGAACAAACAATGCTTGTTCAAATCATTCTTGAAAAATAGGACTATGATGTTCTTTAATTCTCTACTTGCTACCCTGTCTTCTCTTATGGAAGTTTGTGATACTTGAATCTGACAGTTTTACAGTAATGACCCGATGTATATTGTTCAACTATATCATAACATAGTCAAACAATTCTTAGAAAATCTGAGCACATATGAACTCACAGGAAACACAGGGCTTTCTGTGTAGATACGGTCGGCACCAGTTCCTCTGTGTATATATTATGGCTTCCCTTTATTATTTTTGTGGCATTCTTAAGTACGAAAATGAGTGGGTCACTGTTTCTTGTGCTTTCCCTTGGGATCATTTTCTTCTGTTTGTTTGCTTGCTCCATTTCCCATATATTAGTTTTTTTTGGTTTTATCTTATTGTATATTATTATTAAATCTATGCAAAGGGATATAAGCCAGCGTGACATTGAGACACCTACTTATTTGTTCTTTTTTTTAAAAAAAGATTTATTATTTATTATTATGTATACAGAGCTCTGCCTGCATGTACATCTGCAGGCCAGAGGAGAGTATCAGATCACATTATAGATGGTTGTGAGCCACCATGTGGTTGCTGGGAATTGAACTCATGACCTCTGGAAGAACAGTCAGTGCTCTTAACTGCTGAGCCATCTCTCTAGCCCCCTTATTTGTTCTTATTGTGACACTGTTCACCATACTTAAGTCACAGATTTATCCAAAGTTTCCATGAACAGATGAGTGGATAAAGCAACTCTGGTACGTATATAGCTATTGTAATTTTTAAATAATACCTTACAAAACAAAAATTATCACATCAAAGTTGGACAGGACAAACCAACAGAGGAAAAAGGTCCGAAGAGAAGGCACAGGAAATAGAGATCCACTCATTTGCACACTCAGGAATCCCATAAAAACACTAATGTGGAAGCCAAAATATATACATAGAAGACCTGATGCAAACACGAGCTGGCCCCGTGCTTTTGCTTCAGACTCTATGAGTTCATGAGAGCTTAGCTCATGTTGATTTAGAAGGACTTGTTTTCATGGTGCCTCCATTTCCTTTGGTTTTGGCACTCTCTTAGCTTCCTCTTCTTTGTGAGGTTCCCTGAGCTCTGAGGAGAGTTATTTGATGGAGACGTACAAGAAACACACCTTAACATCGAGGACAGACATTATATACTGTAATTTTATTAATGTATAAAATGAAAGAAAGTACTTCTTGCGCATGAAATTGGATGCATTTTTAAGTTACTCTGTTAAGCGAAGTAAGCCAGACCTCAAAAACCGATATGACTTGCTTTGTCTCTCTCACATATATATCTGTTTTCTCTCCTAAATATAATGGAGTTTGTTAGGGGTTGGTCTCATGCTATGTATACAAATGCTAATTTCTAGGACCCGAGATGCGGTTGCAGTCCAGATGAGCACATTCTCACATATATCTAATGACCTTGTGTAAAATTTGCTCCCCAGTATTCTCTGATTGGTTAATAAAATAGGCTGGGCAGCCAGTAGCTGGACAGAAGAAAGGTAGGTAGCGCTTCAGTTCCTGGACTGGGGTATCACCAGAGGCAACCAAAGAACTACAGAGTTACGTAGCCAAAGCTGGAATAATATAAGTAGATGAAAGGACTCTTGCATAAAATATAAAGTAAGTTGCATAAGTTTCTACTGACCACGAGGCTAGGAGAGAGGAAGGAGAAGGAAAAAGATGGAGAGAGAGGTCATGGCCTGATAGAGCAGATCCAGCGCAGACAGGAGGACACCCTGGCAAAAAACTTGGGGCCTGCAGCTGGACGGTAGCCAGGCTAGCTTAGAAAATTGGTTTAAATTGTACCTCCCTACTTATTGTGCCTAAGTCTTTAAATAAATCAACAGGTCTGTCTTAATCCTCGAGGAACTAGCCAGGTTATAGTAGAGCCTTTTAAAATTAATAAATATTTCACAACAGGAGTTAATATGCAATTGCTGCTATAGATTTCTATTGGGACTGAGTAACTGAGCAAATAGATGGCATGTGATAGAAGCCCATTTATTCCCCATTGCTGGACGAAGAATTTACAAGGTAAGCATAGGGAGAAGATGTACATGGTAGTGAATTACTGTTGAAGGTCTTGGTATGACCACACTGTTTAACTTGAAAGATCAAGAATGAACTATGCCCCAGTCACAGAATATAGCTACCACTTTTTCATTAGAAGGAATCAGAGCACACTGGAGACTGCTCTGAATCCGCGACGAGGAGCAGAAAATACAGTAACGAGGAGTAACATACCACCCCACGAAATGAGTAGAATTAATCAATGGTAATATGTGGAAGAGACATCAGAGGCAACTAATGAACTACAGAGTTACACGGCCAAAGCTTGAATAATATAAGCAAGTGAAAGGATTGTTGCTTAAAATGTGAAGTAAGCTGAATAAATTTCTAGTGACATTAGCTACTGAATCAGTTCAGCATAACTTGAGTGTGTGCTCAATGCTTGCTTCTAACCAGCGGCTCCTACAGCTACAGGTAAGAAAGAGTTTACCTACAATGGAGAAACCTGGTAAAAAGCCACCTGAGCAGGATGTACAGTCAACCCTGAACAGTATCTTCTCTAGATATAGTGTGATAATAGTTTCCCTTCAGCTCTGTAATCATCTCAAGAACATACACCTTCAGTGGAACCAAACAAAGCATCTCAAGAAACAAACGCAGAGCCGGGGCTGGTGGCACATGCCTTTAATCCCTGCACTCCACAGACAAAGGCAGGTGAATCTCTGTGAGGTCCAGGCCATCCTGGTCTACAAAGTGAGTCCAGGACAGCCAGGGCTACACAGAGAAACCCTGTCTTGATAAACCAAAACCTAACAAACATACAAAAAAAAAAAATACCCACAAGGCATTATGCCCAATGCTCAAATATTATGTTTACTTTCTTGGTAAATTCATTAAATTAAAACAAAGTTTTGACAAGCATTAACAGAGAGAAGCCTAAGGAGAGATTAAAACTAGATACAAAGTTGTATAATCAATGTGATACAGAAATCACAAAGGACAATTAGGTTAAAAAAAAACCAATCTGAATCCAGAATTAATATCTTATACCAGCTGATTAATTATAATCCCCCAAACTCATCTAAAACTTAGGTTCTGATATTAGAGAAAATGGGTTGTGAATAATAATTTATTTTTAATGATTTTCTACAAATAAAATATTTTCTAAAAGAAAGATTAAAAAAATAACAAACCAAAGATGAAAGCTCATTTAGTAAAGAGGGTTCCATATAGCTAGCTGGTTAGAGAGTTCCCAGACCTGCCCGTCTCTACCTTCCTAGCGCTGAGATTGCAGGGTGCATCAACAGGATATCTCTTAATGTAGGAGAATTGTTGTTCTAAATTGTGTCTTCATTTCTCCTTGGGTTGTTTCTCATGTAGATAACTAAATTTGCTTCCTTGAAGATCTATTGTAGTTGGAATTTATTACTTAGTCATGATTAATAATTGTTTTGTACAACACTGAGCATAGCATTTATACAGAAGAAGATAATAGCTTTCTAAGTTTGATTAACTGAATGTGTATCTTACAATTTGTACACTGAAATCCTAACTACTGACATGATAGTGTTAAGGAAGGTGACCTTTGGGAGGTGGAGCAGCCCCTCATGAAGAGGACTGGTGTGCCTGTAAAGGGCATCAGTAAATGCAGTAGTTGTGTGTGCAATTCTCAGTAAATAATAAGTCAACAACTTGTTCCTAAAATTTATAAATTAATTTTAAGTTAACAAAAGGACCCCAGAGACCTCCATTTGCTTCTTTTGAAGATATGAGAAAACATTTGTCGGCCACCATGAGCAAACACCATCCCAGAACCTGACCGCTCTGTCACTATGAAAGTAGGTGTCCCGGCTTCAGCATTATGTGGGATTATTGCTTACTGTCCACTAGACTTTTGCATTATCTTATGGTAACCCAGTGACACTGGCTCCTTTGTTTTCTTCCTTTCTCTCTATATTCTGTTATTGCTAATCCAGCCAAGCTTATGGATGTTGTAAAATAGCTGATGAATATTTCATAGAAAATATGCGAATGGTAGAAACTTTCGATGCAGAGAACAATTAGAATAGGGTTTCGAGGGAAACGTAGCTCATTGGTTAGCTTCTCAGCTATGCAGAAATCATGATTTTCTTTTTTCTTTTTTTACCCAGTTTTCTCTGTCTGTGAACAAAAAAAACTCATTAAATACATCTTAACAATGAGCCTAAATTCAATTACAGGGAAGCTTGATATTATTTAGCAAATCATTTTTTTAAATGCATCTGTTAAAATCACAGGCTTCTTCTTGAAGCCATGCTGAGGATGAGTTGAGAAGATCTGAACAGCATTGTCATAGCTCCTGATGTGGCCTTCAGAGTGATAAATGCCTTACAATAACATTCCAGAAGATATAATTTCATTTGAGAAATTTTTATATGCATTTAGAAAATAACGTAATCTTTTATTATGTCCCAGTTCTTCAATCCAAGTAAAAAAATTTCAAGGGATTTTTAAATTAGCACTGTAAGTATAACTCATGACATGTCATTTTGGATATAGATAAAAATTTCTTAAAATATATTATTTCCCTTAAAAGATATTTGGGATATATATTTATATATGACATTGATATTCTACAGCATGAACAAATTTATATAATTATATATATTATTTGAAATTTTGACTTTAGAGTGTGTCTTCTAGATGTCAGAAGCTATGCCCATAAAGATTCAATAATATAGCTGCCTAAACATGATAAGGGTGGTACCTTAGATATGGTAATGGAAGAAGGATGCTCAATCATAGACAAAAAAAAAAAAAAAAAAAAAAAAAAAAAAAAAAAAAAGAAACAAAAACAGAAACCACCTAAGAATAACTAAGGAATAGAAACAACTATGAGAGAAACAACTTTTCCCATGGAATAGCACACCAACTGGTTATCCAAATCAGCCTCGTATCAATATATTTTTCAAACTTTAAAAAGCGATGGCTGTACTACTCTGTTAGTAAAGATATGGTTTCACATTTGCTTTTAAGATAACCTTCCGAAGACCTCAAACATTCTGTATCACTTGGTTTTAGAAAAAACAATTTGGGATTCATTCTGTAACTTTTTCACCTTAAAAAAAAAAAAAGTCTCCTTTTTCTGTTGAACGGCTTTCTTCCTTGATAGAAATGTAATTTTAGTTTATCTACGTTGACATTTGAATTTGTGTGCATTCATTAAACATTCAGATTGTATAAATAATGAGATCTATACTTTAACAAAGGAAGCTTTCACGGATGAACAACTGCCTTCCCTGGCATGATGACAGCTATTGAGAATTAGAAATTTCATGCCTTAGAAAAATACTGCCTGGAAATATCTTTACTAAAGGGAAGAATCAAATAGAATAATGTTTTAAATAGTAGTTGTTTTTAATAAATCAATAATTTTAATTTTGTAATGCAATATCATATTTTACACTCTTTCTAGAAGAAAAGATCTTTTAAAATTGTGTGTTTTGGCTGAAATAGTACATAGTGTACAAAGCTATAGTATCTATACAATCAGTTATTCTTAGAACAACTTCCTTTTTGTACTGAACTCCTCTCTGTATAATAATTTGTAGTGGAGTTATTTGACCTTCCTTTTTGCTGTCCATTGTTCAGCATGCTTATCAACTTTGTATTTGATCAGTGACCATCACACGCATTCCACCCTAGATGTCAGGCATGCTCTATGAACTCTGATGCTAATTTGACACACAAGAGCATGAAGGTACTCTTTCAACCTCATTGTTGCTAGAGAAAACATGGTACAGTGGTTTTTGGCTTTGACTTTATCATCCTGTTGTTTCAAATTCTGAAAGTAACGTAATGTCCAACTTGTACTAAGAACACAATCAATGTTTTCTGTGTGAATTAGAAACAGACTTGCTGTCTATTGGAGCAATGCGTAAGGGTCTTTAACTGTTACCTGGAAGGATGGAAGGCCAACCCCAGCCAGAACTTGTAAAGTCATTTTATAAAATCTTGAAAAATGGGGGGAAAAAAAGGAAGAAAGAGAGAAAGAAAATAAAATAGAATGTTTTCATAATGAGAAAAATTAGGAAAAGTCAGAGTAAATATACAAAATGTAACAAGAGTATATAAAATGAAAAAAATCAGGGCATAGGAAGCAGTTAGATGCATTCTGTCCATATTAAAGGCAAGAAAATGCAAGGAGGAATGTGAAAATTAAGGGAGCATTCTTTAGATTGCTGATATCTATTTTATATCTTAGATTCCTGTATCAATACTAATTCTACATACATATATTAAACACCCACTATACACTAGCTTTGGGCATTGAGGAACGTGATTTAAAGAGGTATAAAAAATGTATACCTTCTATATTCCCTCTGCATTTATTTATTTAAATATTTTTGAGGAATCTTACAATTTATATGCATGAGGGTTTTGCCTACCTGTGTGTTTATGTGCCTGGTGAATGCCTTCTCCTCAGTGAGGTCAGAAGTAAGAATCAGATCCTCTGGAGCCAGAGTTATGGCTGCCTGGAAACAGAACTCACGTCTTCTGCAAGAACAGCGAATGTCCTTAACCTCTGAGCTTCCCTAGCGCATCCTCCTATGTTTGGAGGATACGCAACAATCTTAATAAAGAACTAATAAGAAAACTTCATAACCTAATAAAGAACTGCTCGGAAAATTTTCCTTGAGGAGAATTCAGTGATAAAACAGCCTAATGATCACCAAATGTTATCTAGACGGTCTTAAAATGGCTAAGATGTTGTTACCCAAGTAACTAACCATTATTGTTATTTGCTTCCAAGCAGCACAATATAGCCACTGTCTCCTGCTCTTGTTTAATACATTCTTTTCTCAGTCAGATCCAGTCTAGTGGGTGTCAGACAACTCTTGGAAGCACTTCTGTAGGCAGAACATTTATTTCTGGTCTGGTTTATTATTTTAGTTATTATGCCGCCACTAAATAAACAACAGAGTAACTTGGTTCTGCCTTGCACACACAGGATACCTTAAGCAGCGAAGGTAAGCAAGTGTTCAGGATGGAATATTATTGTTATCCTACTCACTCAACATTCCGTTTTTCCTGATCGCCCACCAGTATTTAATTTTTTTTCTGGAGTGGAAGAGAAACTTAAATAGTTAAACCTATCTAATATTTGGTTTGGAAGGTGATTTAATGAGATCTGAAGGTTGTCTTTATTTCCATATATTCATGCACCTTTTGCTGCCCCATTATTTGGGTGGATGTGGCCTAAGGGTGGTGAGGAGGCCCTTGCTGACTGACTGAAGCACAAATGTTCATTGCCACAAAAATAATGATGCCTACCAGGAGGCAATGCATCAAAAGCTTCTTACACCAAATGAAATATTTTTGACAGCTTTGTTTATGAAAGAAGTTAATGATTTTAGCAGGAGCTAGAGTAACATTGTTGACTTTTTCACAGTGTGTATAGTATTACTGAAATATATAATTGTAAGAAGTCTATTTTAATAAGGTCTTTTTAGAGGCATGGATGTGCTCTTTTGATAGGAAGGATAAAAATAAAAGATAATTAGGTTGACTTCTCTGAAAGAACTCACATTTCTACCCTGGGCTATAGTGAATCACTCTGCTTTGGTGGCACTGCTTGATTTATCAAAGAAAATTGCATTTTTCATACTCCTGGAGCAAAGAAGTGTAGAAACTAATGTCATGACCTTAAGTAAGAATTCAAAATCAAAAGAAAGCCTGTTTAAATAGGAAAATGTGAAAAATCTAAAGGAGATATATTTTAATATCACTTAGTAAACCAAATATAGAAGAAAAATTGAGCTTGAAATATGGTATTAGAGCCTTGGAACTATGTAGAGTATGTTGAGGTATCACCTAAATATTAATGTCAAAGTATTTACCAGTTTCCTGACCTTCCAGGGTTCCTGCCCTTTGGGGATATCACTGTGCTTACAGTGAACATTTGGACCTGAGACAAATGACAACTTTGAGCAATAAAACATTGCTACATTTATGGTCCATTCCCCTGTGACCATGATGGACAAGTTGCTTATAAGAAAAAGCACACCCCACGTATAATCCACGGAACATTCTTTTCCTTACTTAAAACCTGAAATGTGCTCTGGTATTCAGTTTCATGTCCAGTTTGAGTTCTTTATGAGCCTTGCTGCTGTCTTGACGAAACAATTCACAAATGATTGGATTCCTGCTCACAAATTCTTGTCCCATCTCCTGCTTGATGCTCTTTTCTCTTACCATCTGTGTTCAAATTGAAATCTGGGTTTTAGGATTCATTTGAAATGCCTGTTTTCAGTACTCTTTAGGGTGTGATGATTGAATCTGGGTCCTAGCGACTAGCCCTGAAAGAGCCTCACTCATAAACAAAATATGAAACTGTCTTTTAAAATGAGAGGTAATCTCCAGAATTCGAAGTTTATATTTATCTTTAGGGGACTTGATAATTTGTTTTGGGAAAAGAAATGATACCCCCTACAATAAAAAGTAATAAAGAAAGAACAAGCAACCTTTGTAGCCCTTTGAGCTATATAAAGGAAAAGTAAACATCCTCCAAAAAAGATGCTGAAAGCTGAAATGCTCAATAAGTTACCTTCTGGTGTTTCTACTGACAGCAGCTTGTCCATTCCTAGTAGATTCATCATTCAAAATTATCAAAGGGTACTTCATTTTAATATGTTGGTTTAAAATTTCCTGTAACTTTGTTTCTTATTTTGGTTCACAAGAAGATAAATTATTTGTATTCTGACTGAATTGCTCTCAGTAGTGAGGAAAACGAGACTATAAAGACAAAGTGATGTCTGTCTAGTCTCTTTCCTTAGGCTCGTTGTGAGTGGCCTTGGGTAGCACTCCATCACTGTAATTGAAACTATTCTGTAGTTTTCCTGGATTTATATGGAAAATGAAACAATGGATTAGTATTAGGTTAGTAACAGTTTGATAATATAGCTCGCCTTGTGGATCCATAGAGAGAGCAGTGGCTTTGCAAGAAGGGCCTTGTTTGTCTCAGATGATGTCTGTGATGGTTAACGCTGTGCACTTGATAAGAGCTTGAACCATTTAGAAGACAAACCTACAAGCATTCTTGTGGAGAAGTTTCTAAGACAGGCAAAGTAAGTTGGGAAGACCCACCCTATAGTGTGTGGCATCGTTCTATGGGTTGGGTTTCCAGGCTGAATAAAAATGAGAAAGCAAAATAGTCACCAACACTTATTTTTCTTTGCCTCCATACAGCCAATGTCATGTGACCAGCTGCCGCATGCCTCTATCTAATTAAAATTACTATCTAATTAAATTCTGAACCAAGTAAACCTTCTTCTTGTGAGTTATTTTTTGTCATATTTTGCCACAGCAAGGAGAAAAATAACTCATACACTAGGTCTGATATTAGGCTTTCTGGAGAGTGCTTATTCCAAAATCAGTACTATGTAATCAGGAGGAATTTATTTGAAAAAAGTAATGCGGTCAAAAGGTGATTGAAGCTTTCGTCACATCATGGAGAGCTACAGTCAAGGAGCAGTGAGTGATATATGTCAGGGAATTTCTCTGGGAGCTAGTATAGAGTAGAAAATCCCTCAATTGCAAAAACAAAAAATAATTGTTCATAGAAGTTATAGCAATGGTGGGACAGGGATCTCAAAATCAAAACTTTGGTGCTTGAGTTAGTAAAATTTGAATCTGTAAGGAAAAGGATGGCATTTGTTTTGGAGTCACAGCAAGTGATGTCTGAACTTTTGCACTCTCACTGATCTCCTTCTGGGGTGATTTCCTTGTAGCAGTCTGAATGTCAGGCTTATGCCTTAATGAGTAGTTCCTCAGCATTGTGTTTGCAAAGTGGTTTTTTTTCCTGCTATTTTACTGAAGCTTGAGCTATTTATTTAGCTCCTAAGGAAAATCTGAAGTGGTTAGAAAGCACCTAGTTACACAGTGAATTGTGAGCAAAAGTTTATATTTGGTATTGCAGTTTATTCTTGAATGTGAGCACTGACTGTGATTTTTATTTTGTTCAGGAATTAGGCGAAATGTTCCTTCTAAGATTGCTTCTGAGACTGTGAGGAAGCACATTCCTAGAGGTCTAATGGTACACACCACTCTTCTGTCCAGTGTTTGACTTGATCTTTAATCTTATTATATGTAATCCCACATGTTGCTGGTTTAGGATTTATCCTGTGCAGTTATGACATTATAATCTTGGGACAGGAGCTTTGATTTTATTTGCTTCTTTTCCCATTGGATGCTGTCTGCTCTGTTCTTGACCTTTCCCATTTGACTCATCACAATGGGCAGTATGCCTACAGCATGTGAGTATGTGTCTAATATGTGCTGGTCAGAGCTAGGTAAAGAGAGTGGCATCGTTTTCTAAGGCTGTTTGCGGGAATTTCTACCAACTTGTAGTGGTCAGAATGGACACCGATAGAGTAGTGTTTCCTTGTGTGTGTCTTTCATGATTAAGTCTTAGAAGGCATGGAGATGTGGATCTTATTTCCTAGTAAATTCTGAGAAGGTTCTTATCACGTTCTAAGTATCCTGAATGAATTACAGATCTGGTATGGTAATTAATAGTTAAGAGACAGAAGTGAGATATACACATTTATTCCTTTCAAAGAGACTCTGAGGTGACCTGTGGAACAGTCTGGGTGATGCTTGGGAATATTAAAAGTGGAATTAGTTTGGATTTAATTAGCTAACACCTTAGTGGCCTATAGCTTTTATGTAAAACAAACAAACAAACAAACAAACAAAAAAACAATGATGCAGTCTCCAGACCTCAAAAACATCCCATGGCCATTGCCAAAGCAATCAGGTTTTCACAAAATAAATCGATGCTTTCAGTACTACAGACACAAGTCCCAGTTCTATGAAGGGTATGAGAAGGAAAGGAACAAATGAAGACAAATAGGACTTATAAAATTTCTTAAACTTGTCACAAGCTGTGACTTTCACTTATGTAACTGATTTAGGCTTTCCAAATTTTAATTTCTTTTGCAAAGTGTCGATTGAATAATTTATGAGTTGACATAAAAACCTTACCAATAATGTGTTTTCAAGCCTGTTTCCCCTCTTGTTGATTACACACTCTTTGACGACAGGGAAGACGGTGTGTTTTTTAGCTCTAACTTTCCAGCATTTACGTGATTGATGATAAACAGCAAATTCACACACACCTTTAAATAGTAAATTCATATTTATTTACTTGTTTCTTTGTTTTTCAAGACAGGGCTTCCCTGTGTAGCCTTTGACCTACACAGTCCTAGACCAGGCTGGCCTCATCCCAATGGTTCACCTGCCTCTGCCTTCCGGAGTGCTGGGGATGAAGGCATGCACCACCACTCCTGGCTAAATATTAAACTCCTAATGAATATATGCTGAATGCATTGATGACATGATATTTCCTTATTGAATTTCTCAAGTTTTGCAGCCTGTGTGAAAATGAATGAATTTGTTTCCTTTATAGAAATGTATCCTCTAAAATAAATTAGCAGTAAGCCATATTAAATTGTTTTCAAGTTACATATGCTGTGACAGAATCATTGTTTTAATTTTAAACAATCTTTTTATGTTTGGAAAAGAGCAGGGTTTTCACACACACACACACACACACACACACACACACACAACTACAATCACTAAAAGCCTACTGTGTGGGAAGATTAGATGATTTCCTAGACAATAGTTATGAAGAATAATGGTACTATATTTCTGTTGAGAACCATATTATGTAAGTTAAAATAAGGTGTGTAGCTGTTGAAAACCTTTTCCTATTCTGTAGGCTGCTGCTTTGTCCAATGACACTGTCTTTTGGTGTGCAGAAATTTTCAGCTTCATGAGGTCCCATTTGTTAATTGTTGACCTTAGTGTCTGTGCTACCACTGTTTGTTCAGGAAGACGTCGCTGTGCCAATGAGTTCAAGGCTGTTTCCCTCTTTCTATCCCATCCATTTCAATGTATCTGGTTTTATATTGAGGTCTTTGATCCATTTGCAATTGAGTTTTGTGAATGGTGGTAAGTGTGAAGCTATTTGCATTCTTTTCCCTGTATCCATCTTGGTATGGCCAGCCTCATTTTCTGAAGTTGTCTTTCTTTCCAGTGTGTATTTCTGGATTTTTTATCAAACATCAGTTGTCCATAGGTGTGTGGATTTATGGCTGGCTCTTCAATTCAATTCCATTGATAAACATGTCTGTGTTTATGCGATTACAAGCGTTTTTTATTGATTAAATTATTTATTTACTTTACACCCATTCAGCAGCTTCTCCTCCCTCTCACCTTGCCTCCCTCCTATAGCAACCCTATTCTTTGCAGAAAAAGGGAGGCCTCTAGTTGATATCAACCAGCCCTCACACATCTTCTCTTAATGAGGCTAGAAAAGGTAGCCCAGTTAAAGGAAAGGGATCCAAAAGCAGGCAATGTAGTCAGAGATAGCCTTGGCTCCCACTGTTAAAAGTACCACATGAAGACCCAGCTGCACAAATCTTACATATACCCAGAGGACCTAGGTCCATCCTATGCATACTCCTCAGTTGGCAGTTCAGTTTTTGTGAGCCCCTATGGGCCCAGGTTAATTAATTGTATAGGTTTTCGTATAGTGTCCTTGACCCCTCTGGCTCCTTCAGTCTTTCTTCCACTTCTTCTACAAGATTCCACAAGCTCCACTTCATGTTTGCCTTTGGGTCTCTGCATCAGTTTCCATCAGTCTCTGATGACAGGTTTGCTAGGCGCCTGTCTGCAAGCAGAGCAGAATACCATTAATAGAGTCAGGTGTGGGCTCTCTTTCACAGCATGCGTCTCAGGCTGGGCCTGTCATTGGTTGGCCTTCCTTTAAATTCTGCTCCATCTTTAACCCCTGCACATCTTGTAGGCAGGACAAATTGTAGACCTAAATTCTGTGGCTAGGTTGGTGTCCCAATCCTTTCATTGGAAGTCTTGCCTGGTTACAAGAGATGGCCTTTCCAGGCTCCATATCTCCCAATGCTGGGAGTCTTAGCTACAGTCATGCTCTTAGACTTCTGGGAGTTTTCGTTATCCTAGGTTTCTAGTTCATTCCAGAGATCTCTCCTTTCCAGTTGTCCAATCCAGTTGTCTCTCCCTCCTGTTCCATCCACACCCTCTCACTCACACAGTCCCCTTTTTCCATCCACTCCTAAAGTCTCTTCCCCCTTCTCAGTGAGATTAAAGAGTCCCCCTTGGGCCCTCGTTGTGACTTAGCTTTTTGTGGCTGTGGTTTGCAGCATGTTTATCTAATGCATGTGGCTTTTATTACTATAGCTTTGTAGTACAATTTGAAAGTGGGAATGGTAAGAGCTTCAACAGTTCTTGAATTGTTCAGGATAGTTTTAGTAATCCGGAATTGTTAGTTTTTCCATATGAAGTTGATGATTGCCCTTTCAAGGTCCTGGAAGAATTGTTTTAGAATTTTGATGGTGATTGCATTCAATTTGTAGAATGACCATTCATATTATGTTAATCCTACTGATAAAATCATGGAATTTCTTTACATTTTCCATCTGAGATCTTTATTGATTTCTTTCTTCAAAGACATGCGGTTTTTAATCATGCAAGTCTTTAATTTGCCTGGTTAGAATTACCCAAAGGTATTTTATATTATTTGAGGCAATTACGAAATGTGTTGTTTCTCTAATTTCTTTCTCAGTTCAAGTCTCATTTGTATATAGTAGGGCTACTGAATTTTATGGGTTAATTATGACCCTTCACTGAAAGTACTTATCATGTGTAGGAGTTGTCTGGTAGAATTTTTAGGGTCATTTATACATACTGTCATGTCATCTACAAATAAGGACACTTTGACTTATTTTCCAACTTCTATACCCTTGATAGTCTTCAGTTGTCTTATTTCTCTAGCTAATACTTAAATTATTATATCGAATAGGTATGTAGAGAGTGGGCTAAAATGTCTTGGTTTTTTATTTTAGTGAAAATTTAAAGTTGGCTGTAAGATTGTTGTGATCTGCCTTCGTTATGTTGGTGTATGTTCTTTGTATCTGTAATCTCTCAAGGACTTTTATTATGAAAGTGTATTAACTGAGGAGTCAAAAAAAAGTGTGAGAGTCAGAAAGGACAGAGGACACCAGGGGGAAAAGCCCATTTTACTCCACTCAGAAAGTCTCATATAAACTCACAGAGAATGAAGCAGCAAGCCCAGGGCCTACTCAGGTCTGCACCACGTCCTCTAAGGATACAGTTTTGTGTTTTTACGCTGACTGCTGAGTGTGTGAACAAACGACTTTCTGACTCTTCTGCCTGCTCTCGTGATGCTTTCCTTCTGTTGGGTTACCCTGTCAAGCCTTGATGATATGTTTTTGGTTGTTATCTTATTATATTTAATTTGGTCATGCTGATCATGTTTCTCCTCGAAGTCCACTCTTCTCATGAGAGACAGAACGGGAGTGGCAGATCCAGTCAGAGGGGAGGTAGGGAGAAACTGGGAGCAGTAAGGGGAGGGGAAACGGTAATGAGGATATATTATGAGAAAAGAATCTACTTTCAATATAATGAAAAAAGTAGATTCCACATATGAAGGAAAAGATATATGCAAGTTAAAGTATATTTACCCAATGAAAGTATACTCCTTGCTTTGTTGAGTGCTATATTCCCATATACGAACAGTTTATTTCTTTTCCGCTCTGGGCATTTTTTAACCATGACACTTACTGCTTTCCTTCTTACCAAATGCCACCTTGTGTTAGCACTGAGCTTTCCTGTCTGCCACTCCTATGACAGTCTTTTCCTGACCTCCCCTGCTGCCATCGTTAGCTGATTCCACACCCCTCCTGTAATTCTATAGTACTTTCTGATTATCTCTATTATAGCGTAATCCTATGATGGGGGTTATTAGTGCTCTATTGTTGCTGTAAAAGTGGAGCAGAGATTTTGGCCTAAAATAGGTTTTTAAATAGCACAAATTCAGTAGTTTGCAGTTGTAGTCATCAGCAGTTTGAGGGGGCCTTGTTGGACTGATGTCAGGGGCGGAGGGGAACTGATGGTTCATTCTAGTGTTTCTAAGAGATGACACGGATCCTGGATTTTTCACATTCTGTAGACCACTCACCACTGCTCATTGCTGCCTCTGATCTTCCAGCCATTGGTGGCTAGTATGTCTTTCCTTTCAAGCCGTTACTCTAACCTCCTCAGTGCTTTTCACTTTTAGGTTTTAGGATCTTTATGCATCATTTTGTTCTCATATATAATATAGGAAAGCCTGCATGCTTTAATATCATTATCACCCCTAACGTCTGTCTTAATTTTTCTTACACAGTTTAACGTACAAAAGCAGTGATGATTAGATCAGATTTGTTTGACGTATTTTTTTGTTCTATTGTGAAATTGTAAATATTATTATTATGGAGAAATTGATTGAACCCAAGTTAGACAAGTACTCTCTGCTAAACACTCAGCTGTATGAATAGGGACGTTATATATATATATATATATATAGGCATGGTTTATAGTACTGCATATATGGCCAATTTGTATTTTTTAGCAAGTTAATAATTATAAGTCATCAAATATTTAATATGATGTTTAAATTTAGGGCTAGGAACAACCTTACAATTTTACTTTCATGCATTTTTACTATAATTAGAGTTTAAAATATATTCATTACATATTGTCATAAAGATATTGCTTTTCCCATCTTTAATCTATGTTGCACAAGAAAATATCAATGCCTTCCCCCCGCATACACACACAAATGATGGTACAATTGCAGTGTTGAGGCAATGAAAACTCACTGAATACTTCTTTATCTTTTATCTAAACTTCCTTGTGTTATACATTATTTGTAAAGATTTCAAATATCACCTAACCATAATGATCAATCTTTCAATTTTCATAATCATATTTTTCTCTAAACAAAAAGTACTTCCTTACAACATAAATAAAATTTTATAGTATATTTTTAGTTCCTCTAACATAAAGTTAAAAGTAACACTCTGCTTGATTGTAAAGAAAAATCATCTCTCACATATCAAGATATCAAATCAAAGCTGCATAAGCAGTTTAAGTTTGAGTTCATATCAGAAAGGTTGTCTGAAGGTCACTGCCAATAAAGAAATGTTAAAAAGAGTTTGAGAAATGGTCGGATGGCATCTTCTCTATCAATGTCTATCTATATGACTTACAGAAAGCCAAAAGTTGCATATTTGAATAAAACTTTACTCTATAAATGTAACTTAATTCCCTATTTTCCAATACAGTCGTAACAGAGAAGCTGATTGCAGTATTGATATGTGGAATAAAGCTATTTCACATCAAAGGATTGCTGCTCAAAGAGTCTTTTAGTGCAACTTTTAAATTTTTACATTTTAATATTCAATACTGGTATATTGATTTTCATAATATCCACCTCAGGGTTTTAGAGAGTCAAATTAAAAGAAGATACAAATAATTAAAGGAACTTAATAGTGTTTAAAAGCATGAGATTTAAGTCTGTGAAAAAATATCAATGAATTACAGTATGGAAGTTAGGTAAATCCCTTGATACCACGTACTTTCGAGTGTCTATCTTACCTGGATAACAGTCACCCACAATGATTCTCCACTTCCTGGAAGTGTAGTAGGCCAGATCTCAGCTATTAATGTCTAGGAAAAGCTGGGGTTTCTACTTTTTTCCGTAAGATTTTTATAGAAAGTTATTTTATATTTTACTTTTTAAAAATTCATGCTATCATCACAAAATTATAACCAAACCAAAAATACACGAACTTCTATTCTGTTCTGCACGTATAAAGTTCAGAAGAAGTGATATGCTTTGATCACTTTTATAATTATCTATGTTAGGATTCTGTGTCAGTCTGCCTACCTGTGATGTCACTGCTTACCTGCCACGGGGGCGTGGCCCTGTGCTGGGCCATATAAAAGAACAGAGCCTCTACATGGCAACCTCTCTCTCTCTACTTCTGTCTACCTCTTTACCTCTTCTCTGTCTCTACCTCTCTACATCCCTCTCCTCTTTACCTCTCCTTTCTATCTGGGGTACCCCCTTCCCCCCTTCCCTCCTATCCTTCTCCCCCCATGCTCATCTAATAAACTCTGTATAACATGATATCTGCCTGTTACCTTGTATTCTATCATCTGCCTTTATCTTTAATTTTTATATATAACAATCTTGGCTCTCGTACAGTTCCAGATAGTGTAATGCAGATCATCGACTATGGCAAAACTATATACTTAATTTTTATTGTTTTATCGCTTATTACTTACATAATTTTATAATGATATGATACATGTTTAATTTTCATCTTAGAGTTTTTGTTTCTGCACATTTCTTGAGCACACATGTATATAAGGACACATGCGTTTTGTTCTTGTTTTGTGGCTCACTCAGCCTAACCAAGGGCATCTTGATGTGCATTCCATGTGAAGAAACTTCCAGCTCAGGACTACTTTGATTTCTCTAGATTCTACAGCCAAGATATATTGTGTCTTCAGCAATAGGATCTTACCAGTTAGTTCTTGTTGGACACTAAGAGCAATTACAGCAGCCTATGTTCAAAACTGTATGCTGCATAATCACAAACAGCATACAGGAACAGAAAGGTATTAGTACAAAAGGTGAAGTAAAAATTTAAAGCTATAAATTCAACAGTATACCATATATATGTGTACACACACACACACACACACACACACACACACACACACACACACACGTATATTTATATGCATATGGCCAAAACTGATACAGAGAAATTATACTTTCCACTCTGAAATCCAGTAAGAAATAACAGTGGGGAATAAGATAGACTTAGAAGAACACAAGTAAGAATGAGTTTTTAAGAAAAATACACATATACACTGTTGTAAAATGTAAGTCTATGAATAATTTTTAATGTCAGTGTACTGGAAGGTTAAAAAAAAGGCAGGATAAACTGCACACAAAGGTTAATAATCATGCCATAAAACAACAATCATAAATATTTTATCCTAATATGCCTTATCCAAACTAAATTTAGGGTAATTAATCATTAAGCCAATAGTACCCATCCCAGGAGATGATGAATAATTTTCTGAGTAGTTTTTAGGCACCGTTAAAGGTGATGATTTTAGAAGAATCCATCTTTCTGATGGAAATCATCAATCTCTTTATGCTCTTAATTGTAATCATAAAATAAATAGCAATTTATTTCTGTAATAGCTTTCTTTTTAGCAGGAAGGTGGCATGTGGTCAATTTTTGATTGATTATATAAAATGGGCCCAAGATCCCTCTGTTTTCACAGCTCAATTGACTCTTTGGGTAGATGCCCAGACACACATAGCTTAAAGTTGAGGCTAAAGTTCTTGGTACATTTCAGGATTAATTCCTTTCATCTTAGTTTTCCCATCGCAGGTAGAGTATTAACAATTCAATAGCCCTATTCATTGTGTACCTATTGTAAGTTTTCAAATGCACCAGGGATTTTCATATCCATTGTGCTATACTTTGTTAGCAGATGAAAAATAGACTTGCAAATGTTAAGCCAATTGTTAGAATAGCCATGCTATTTGAGAGAGATTTAAATAACAGAGCATCTGGTAATAAAGAGGAGATTGTTCTCCCCCACCACTTCATTTTAAACATCTTTTCATTAGCACAGTGGTCTAGGACAGCCACTGTGTCCACACTCCTGTGTTTCGTGAGTCCTGAGTTCAGTGAGCAGGGGGTTGTAAGGAAGTCTTCCATAGAGCTTTCCAGCAGCACTCAAAACTGTCCGCTCTTATCTGCATATCAAGCCACTTTTTCTACATCTCATCTAGTGGTTCTTACATTCCCAAAGAATGAAGACCGTTACACCTATGAAATATATGTGTCAATATATAGTCACGATCAACAGACTATAACTAGAACATTGCTACAATGTATCTTTAAAATAACTTCATTTTGCTTACATTTCAAATTAATCACTGTCATTGCTTTTCTTTTCTTAATTGTGAATAATATAAAAAGCTGAGTTCTGTTAAGCTCACTCTATTGAATGTTTTACATGTAATGTATTAAGAGTTACAGTATGATTTAAATGCTTAAAGCTGTATCATTGAGGTTGAAATACCAGCTTGATTACTTCCTGGCTCTTGGCTATGAATCCTGTGTAAGTCCTACAAATTAATTTACATAAAATCAATTGTAATCTTCACTATTGAGTGTTTTATGCATTGTTATTAATTAAGGAGATGGGCCTATAATTACTCCATTTATTTATACCCTACACAGATTCTCCATTAGTAACAATTACTCTGCCTTTAATACTACAAGAAATGTATTAAATCCACATCCAAATTGACTGTAAAATGTTTAAAATCCATACCACAGTTCAAT
This sequence comes from Acomys minous, assembly GCF_964271855.1. Classification (NCBI taxonomy): domain Eukaryota; kingdom Metazoa; phylum Chordata; class Mammalia; order Rodentia; family Muridae; genus Acomys; species Acomys minous. The sequence goes on from NC_140490.1 coordinate 103,132,911, forward strand.
ATGTCTGTTTCCTCTTCCATTTAGTTGCTTTGTTTAGTTGTTTATTATCTTATTTGAGAATTTTAGATAATCCACGCCAATTTGTTCATGTAAATTCATATATCAACTAATTAGAATATACAGCTTTTTGAAAAGAAATTAGGAACTATAACACAAGTGTATCTAATATGTTTTATTATTTCCCTAGTTTTATTCTCAGTTTATATTTCAATAAGTTTCTGCATTTGTGAAGAAATTGAGTCATATAACTCTGAGGCAGATCTGTAACTAAATAACCTGATAATTGTAACAGTAAAGGAGTCATTTGCATTATGACAAGTAACATTTTTGGTTTTGTTGTTACTTAATCTTTAAAGCTCTTCACCATGAATTAATTTATGTTTATGAGGAACTTGTGGCTAAGGGAATATTAAAAGACTTTCAATGTTGAAGAAATTTGGACTCTGACTGTATACCTGAAAGAGCTAAGCCAATCACAAAGCAGCAAATCAGGTAAAATGAACTCAAAACTCTGGTCCCCTGAATCTACACTTGGAGCCCTTTTAAAGCATACAATATTTACTTATTTCTTTGGATGTTATAGGAAGTAACTGTAATAACAGGAAAAGCAAACATTTCAAAGTTTTATAACCGTCTTTTCTAATTGAGCATCTGTTATCCCAATCACTTTCCTGTGACCTTGACTCAGTCAATTATTCTCTGCCCAACATACCTTTTATGATTTACAAATGAGTCACAACATTCATAATTGTATGTTGAAAACAATCTATCATATTTTTAGAATGAAACCATTGCTTGTAAGTTTTTACATATTAAAATTTTTTTCTTGTTTAGTTCTCAAAAGTTTGAGAAAGACACACATGTTATAAGCTCACTTATAAGTGGATATTAGGCCAACATAAATGTCCTCTGAGAGACTCCATCCAGTGGGCGACTGGGACAGATGCTGGGACTCCCTGCTGGACTCCTGGTGGAGTTCTGAAAGTGATATGGAAGAATGGCGAGTTGGAAGGACCCAGAAGGTTCAGGAGCCCCACAAAGAGACCATCACGGCCTGGGGAGCTGGGCCCAAGGGGGCTTGTACAAAGTGTTGCACCAACCAAGGACAATGCATGTAGTAAACATAGGCCAGATGTAGCCAATAGACAGTTCATTCTCCACAGTTGTAGGGAGACTGAGGACTGCCTCTGAGATGCACTCTGGAGCCCCTGATTTGATCACTTCCCCTTGGTGGTGAGGTCCACCAGGCACTCAGAGGAAGGGGAAGCAGGCTTTATGGATGAGACCTAATAAATAGGTTGTGCTTATATGGTGGGCAAGGAAGTCCCCTTCTGTCAGAGGACTAGGGAAGGGTACTAGAGAGAAAGACTTAGGGAGGGTGGGAACAGGAAGATACAAGTGAGGGGATGACAACTGGGATGTAATCTGAATAAATTATTTTTTAAAATGTGTCTGCAGACGCAGGCAGATCTCTGTGAGTTTGGAGCTCGCCTGGCCTATAGCGCAAGTTTCAGGATAGCCAAGGCTACACAGAGAGACCTAGTCTCCAGAAACCAAATAAATAAATAAAACTATATGTTGTGCCCTGCATCAAGTTTCTCTCAACGTTCACTTCTTACTTTAATATAATACATGGCTCTAATAGACTACCACTGACAGTGACATTAACCAAGCCCCACAATACTTAGATTTTTAAAGTTTTATTTTAATTTGATATATGTGAGTGTTATGTGTACCATGTGTGTGCTTAGTAGAATTTTCTATTTTTATTTAACATGTTTCTCTTCTACTTCTTTTTCTTCCTTCTTCTCCTCCTCCTCCTTGTTCTTCTTCTGTTTTGTTATTTTGATGTGTGTTTGTGGACAGCACATAGTTTCAGAGACATCTTGCATTATTTTCTTTCCTGGTCCCTTGTTAATTTGATCTGAGAGCAAGGCGGGCTCATTACTACTGAAGACTCTTTTAGATGAAGTTCTCTGACAGAGCACAACGTATGTGTGTCTGACATCATGACACAAGCATGATTATAGGCAAATGAGAATTCTCCATCCAGTTTATATATAGTTATTTTCTTGCTATGACCTAAAATGGTTTGTCATCATAATATAATACGGCATTACTTACAATTTTGTTCTAAGAGCCTTTCCTGGTGATTTAATACAGTTGCATCTCAGGATCCCGTTGTAGAATGCAGTAACATTAAAGATTAATGCCAACAAAATGAACATAAACACTCAGCCCATAGCCTATACCTATGAAAGAATAAACATTAGAATGTGGGATATGGTGAAAAAGATAGAGTTGGATCAGGTGTAATTTGTTACTATGACTTCTCTAAATAGAGATGCTGCCTTTAGTGCTGCCTATTGGTATTTAGGAAAGAGAGTGGGCAAAATGGTTTGTTGACTGAAATATGAGCTGAAAGGTACCTTACATAAGTTAGCAAGGCCAGACCCATCTTGATTTAATGTGGTGATAAGGAGTCAAAGGCTACAGGAGAATGAAATGCTAGGATGAAGTTTTAATTTAAACCTTATCCACATTGAAATAATTACTTTGGCACACTTTTAACTATTACTGTAAAAAAATAAACCCACAGAACCCTGAAGTTTCGCCTTTTTGTAGGTAAGAACTTTTACATAGAAGACATAATCACTGAATTGGGTAACCCAGATACAATAAGAGTTTTGGGACCTCAAGGTGGTGGGTTTCCTGATGGGACTAGATAGCTGATAGTAATGTAGGCGGGGTTCTATCAGCAGCAGGGTCAAACCATAGATTTGCTGAGTTTAACTCAGTCTTATTAATGGTATTGGCTACTTGATCATGGTGGTCTAAGAAATGAATATTGATAGTAGGTCTACCAAATTCTTACTTTGTCTATAAAACAGAAAGGCTATCGACTGAGAGAAGAAAATCTAACTTGAATTATAAAAACACAGCCACAGACATGCAATTGATTTCCAGACATTATCCAATAAAAATCTTAGCTTCCTGAGATTGAGGAAGCTAAGCCCCTGTGGGGGAAGGATCTTGTATTTGCCCAGAAAGTTATGCTTTCAATCCATTTCCTTCCTTCTTCAGAAGGATGTACATGTTTACTAGGACAACTGTGCACTGGAGAAAGGGAGATAATCAAACCGGAAGGGGTTGCTGGGCTTCTGTTCCGAGCTGACACTAATTACATGAGATTCAAATGTCACTGTAGTTCATCCATTGCCTGACCAGGCTTTGAGAGGGCAGGCAATCAATGCAGTTTTAGGTCAGGTCTATCATCACACAGTGAGCCCAGTGGCTCAGTCCCTAACCTATCTTTTGTTTGTTTGTTTCTCCAGCTAATAATTGAAACTGACACCAGAAGTTTGCAGCATCCTTGGACTCATTGTAAACATTGTAAAGCTATTTATAATGTGACTGGTAAAGCTACTGCCTAGAAACTAACTCCTCCTACAAAACCAGATATTCAAGGGAAAGAGATGCAGAATATTATATTCCTAAGAAATTACTGACAATACTTGGGACTTGAGTAATACAAAGGTTGTGATTTCCCTCAAATCTACATTTGCTTGCCCAGATAACAAACGGGTCTTAAAGAATGACATCTTAGTCATGCAATGACACTAATTGTAGCTTCTATGGCAGATGCAGCCTCATCTCACTGGCAAAGGATCCCATCCTCTGCTATCAAGTGAACAGAAATTAGACTTTCTTCATATTGACTGAGAAAGCCCTAAAGAAACACTTACATTTCAGATGGCAAGACCATCAGTAAGTGCTCACCTTCTCTTCTCGGGTCTATTTCTACTGCCCCACACTATGCATCATTTAGTTTGCCAGAATTTCAATGACTTCTTCACCAGTGATGCCACTTCTTTGGTATTGTATTAATAGCATTCAGTGAACAACAAGTCATGACATCGTTAGACTTACTGGTAGATAATTTGCTGTCAGAAGGCGAGAATGAATAAGACAAATTCGGGAGCCTTCTTTTCAATGAAATCCTTAGACATCTAGAGATTTAGCATTGTCGATCATGCTAGGACACTGATTCTAAGGAAAAGATTTAAAAAAAGGCTGAATCTGGCTGCTCTTGCAGCTGAAAATAAGACATGATTAAGTTGTGTCATAATTTGTCTTTATTTTTATGTGTTACTGTGATATTTTTTGTGAATATCCCAGAAAATTAATAGTTTTGAGTGCATTCCAGAAAAAATTGAAGGTTTCCGACAGGCCCAGGGTGCTGAACAAGATTCTTTATTACCTAGACTGTATGATCTCAAAGGATCAATGGTGCTTCAAGTGTCAGTGGTAGATACAAACGCTGTTTGGAATGCTATAAGATTGCTACACTGGCCAGTAGGAATTTAGAACCAGCCAAAGCATTCTGTGCTCACAACTACTCTTTGAACAAGGCTCCTAATTTGTTCCACAGTCCTCCTAGCAACTGAACATTTATTCTCAGGCCATCAAGTTACCTCGCGAATGACTTCAAACCAAACTCACAACTCCTGGCGTTCTCCAGCTCATAACATCCACAGTGCCAAAGCTGTAATTGCCTTTCGGGTCCTATGCTTAAGTTTTGATGGTTTTCAGGGCATCCCACATCCCCTTTTCTGCTGGTGTCAACAAAATAACAAAGGGAGTATAGGAAACGTAGCAGCAGAGTGAATGGAAATCAACAAAGAAAAGAAGCGAAGTCCAAGGGTCTGGCCACATTTGAGTATTGAGGGGCATCAGCAGACACAAAGTCTATGAACATGCACACTCCAGTTTCCCACACATGCTGAGAAGAGGACCTCTACTCCAGCAGTCACTCAGAACAACCTTTATTAAATATTGTGCCTTGGTCTTCCCCCAGAACGGCTGAGATTGAATGCAGGTATTGGTATTCACTGGCGTTCCCTAAGTGATTCAACTGTGATGACGAGTGAGTGAAACATAATTGGGTTAAAGGAAGCTAACCCTGGCAAACAGAGTTAGAGAGATGTATAAAAGTGGCATGAACACTAACCAGTTCAAAGCTGCTGACAGTCATTTAGAGCAAAATGTATCTGGTCTTCATCTATCAGAAATGGTTGACAATGACAGTATCTGTTTTCCTCTGTCACATGCATTATCTCTTTATATTATCTACCTAGGCAGTTCCAATATTTTCCAAGAGAGTTTGCATTCAAGTAGGGCATGTATTTATTCTTTGCAAAGAAATGTTAAGGTTTAATCGTATATCAAGGTAGTTAAGTAGGAGAATAAAACTTTCTCTAAATAGTCTCTTCTTTCCCCTCTTGGGCTGATGTCAGTTCAGGATAACATTGGTTAATTTATCATATGAAACACTGTTTGTGTCATCTGGAGCCCATATGAGAGCACCCTCTCTCTCACTTGGCCAGTTTATATTGAACTTATATTGAAAGTTACATAAAATATAGTCATATGGAAACCTAATACTGTGGATGCTTGTGTGTGTGTGTGTGTGTGTGTGTGTGTGTGTGTGTGTGTGTGTGTGTGTGTGTTTGTGTGTGTGTGTGAAGGAATTTAAATGGCATTAATCTACAGCAGGTGGGATTGGAACACCTCTTCCAGATACCATAGACAGTAAAATTAAAAACCCATTGCCAGACATGTACTATGTCTTCTCATGTTGCTTGTCAGTGGTAGTTCAAATGTTACAGGCTATTGGCAGTGACCTTGCATATCCTCCAGAACAGAAGAGTGAAACTCTGTTGCTGACGACAAGATATACTTGAGTTATATGATGTGGACAAATAAAGTTAAAACTGACCTTGTAGCTTCATTCCTATTAGCTAGCTTTCCCAGTGCTATGAAGATCAAAGCATACTATTGAGGAAAAAATGTAAGCAACAGTTCTACTAAGCTGTAAACGCTATGACCTATAACAATAAGTGTGCTGGAAAGATAGTTCCATTGATGCAATAGTGGCATGGATATTATGAGAGTAATGGACCACTTTCTGATTGGACATAAAGTCTACCCCACAAGATGAAACTCATGCTTGGTGTTGTTAACTAGTTCCAAAACCTGGGCTGGCTAGGCCATAGGTCATAAAGGGAATCCAATAAATACTATTGTTTTCATATATATATATATGAAAACAATAGTATTTATTGTATATTATTATATATATATAATATATATATATATATCCTGTCCCCTAATTAAATGTATTTGTGCAGATGTGTATGTGTGTTTGTGTGGGATATGTGTTTGTGTGTTTGTGTGTATGTGTCTATGTTCAGGTAAGCGTAGTGCCCCTGAAAACCAGTTTGAGGCATGGTTCCCCTGGAACATGAGCTGGAGGATTTGTTAGCTGATGTAATCCACCCTGCATGGATTCTGGGAATCTAAGCCAGGTCCTCTGTAACAGCAGTATGTACTATTTACCACTAAGCAATATCCCTAGCCCTAGTTCCTGTCTGTATGTCTACAGATTAGTGTATCTAAAAGCTTCCATCAGAGAAGTTTCTTTTGCAGTAGATGCTGATTAATGCAGAGGCACACAACTAGTCTCTGTTGTGTGAATAACAGATAGTGCAGTGCTCAGCTCACGTAGTATATCTGTATCAAAGCCTTCCCTGTAAAGCTCAGGGATCATTGCAAAAAGGGGCCATAAAGATTGTAATAGTCAAAGGCAGTGTATATCTGCAGCCAGTATCTGCTGAACATGGCAATGGTATTGAATGTGTGAATTTATACTAGTTAGGACTCCGTGCCTAATGCCGTCATGACACCAAGCCAGCTCCAGTGCTACCCCTAAGTGTGGAACTGTTGGCAATGATGTTTTTGGGGAGTAACAGTCAGGTTTCTTCAGGAATGTGCCAGTTGGGAAGTATCCAGAACTCCAGTAGATGGTTCTACACCATGTACACATAACCAACACCAAGTAGAGTCAGTGAGTTTTTAAAAAAAAGAGTTCACATGAAATTGGGAAGGAAACAGTGGCTGGGGGGAATAGAGAAGGAATTGGAAGAGAGTGGACGTGAGGTATTTGATAAACACACACACACACACACACACATTATATACATACATGAAATACTCTAACAATATTGCATTATGTTATACTAGTGTAATATATATTGTATTAACCAGCTATGTTCATCCTGGTCTCTAATTTGGTGGATATTTTTAGTTTAGTTTGTTAGGGGATAAGATTTTTTTAGATGAAGATAAAGAAGTTAAGTTATTAGACTTGAGATAGGATAGATAATTGAATTTCATTCAGAAATTTAGACTCAACAAGACAGGAAAGACTTTTCCTTCAAGCTGGACAAATACAAATAGCCAAACCACCATGAATGTAACATTTATAGAGCTCATGATTGTCACATGGTTCTCCCTGCTGCATGTAGTTTATTTTATAGATGTGTAATAAAATAAGTGCATTTAAAAAGACAAAAATCTATCATTTGTTTGAGGTTTCAACTGATTATCTCTTGAAGATAACTTTTTGTAGTTTTTATAGATAGCATCTTACTCAATGATGTTAACGTTATAGCTTAAGAACTAATTAATTCTACTTTTCCCTGACATATTTTTGTAGGCAATGTATTTTATAGTATGTATAACCATTACACACTTCAGAGATTAAAACCATTTGAAAGGAAGAAATTAAGTAGTTTATGCTCCCTGAACATTCAGTGTCCTTCTGTCTTTTCCATTTTAAAGAACTTCTTGTGTTTTCTCTATTTTCTTCTGTTTCTATTAATGTCTGTTACTGGCAACTTCTGAAAACCCCCTCAAACTCCAACTCCTTTGTATTCCCGACCATGAATCTTACCCTCGGCCTACTGCCCTGCCCTAGGCTGTGGTAATATTGATGACTTCATAACCATGTGTCCTTTACCTCTGACCCCTCCACCTGCCCTAATCACTTTGTAACTAGCTCCCTAATGTATAGAATTCTTTTCCTTACCTGATTTTCCTACTATGCTCAGTTGGTCATATTGCTCCTGAATCTATTCCTTTTTGTTTTGGTCACTGTGTTATCACTGCCATCCTTTCTGTCTAACTACACTGATTTACAAAGAAAATATCCTCAGGAACTATCCTTTTTCCTGATATACCATTTGCTTTCAATATTTTGGGGGGGAGGGGCAATAAGCAGTGACTGACAGAGCAGTGGAATATAATAACCTTTAAAAACACCTTTTTAAATTTGAATTCAATTCATCCCAGCAGGTTATTCATTATGAAGTTATTTACAGACATATGGAAATCACAGTTAGGAACAAAATATTCCAAATAGCACAACACAAGGCTCATTAATCAAAGTCTCATCAGAAACACACACACACACACACACACACACACACACACACACACACACGCCCAGGCAGCAGCTTGTATACCTAATTGCATAAATCTTATGGGGCTATTGATTTACTGTTACAGTCTCTCTGGTGTGTTAGATGCACCCCCCCTGCAGAGGACGGAATAATAAATTTCGGTGGCTACACGGTGCTGGGCAGAAGTTTTTATTTCTCTCTAAAATTATTGCACCTAGTTTTCAAATACACTTATCACCAAAATATTTAAGGAAAATAAGAAATATCAGCAAAGGTATAAACTGAAATGGCGTGTTGGAAATGTGTGCATATCTTTAAAAGCTATATCCCTTTGAAGTTGAATCTACAAGTTATGTGTATCCTGAATCTTTCCAAATAAGAATGACTTAAGCTCACAGTGATGTGCCTCTTTGCTTGATAATGCACACTATGCAATGTTCAAAGACATCTCTTCCTCCCGAGGATGCTCCCAGTTCAGAAAGGTCTCTTGGGGAATATAGTGATTAGTAAAGAGCTTGTGATCTCAGATATGGAACAATATTTTCTTCACATGAAAAAGAAGCTCATGGTAAAAAGGTTTTCTATTAAAGCTCAAAATTCCTTAAGATAAGAAAATTTAGAGTGGTAGAAAACAGGGAGGTAATATGCTATATGCCCATACCACGCCTTAATGTTTCACATCTGCTGAAGTGGGCCTCATTATCTTTTACAAAGGAAGTTGCTGTCCTGTATATATTTAAGTTATATATATTTTTTCTACAGTCTGAAATTTAGTTTCAATATGTAATCAGAGAGCTCTGCTCTCTGTGATCTAATGCTCTTTGTAGTCATTGAAATACATCACCACTAACTCTGGGCATGGAAAAGATTAAGGCAGTTAGTTGAAAGTACATGAGAAATAATGTATTTATGGCTAAATTTTAATTTTCACAATTGCCTTAGCTCCTTAAGTCTTTATATTGTTATTAGCTCCTGCAATTATTAGATCTTTATTAAATCACTTAGACTATTAGCACACTTCTTTATTTATAAAATTAGAGCAAAACACTGCCTGGCATTTTCAAGGATTTGCTGAAGCTATCAAAAACTGGAAAATATTATATGACTATTGTTATTAGTCAGTAACTTCAAAGAATTTTTGCCTCAATAAATATTTTGTCCTTTCTTTGAGTTGAAGAACTCAAATATTTCCTTGGTATATTACCTATAAAACCAAAACCAGTGCACAACCATACCAATACTGATGAGAGTATTGTGAGAGTAAATATGTCTGAAGTAGGTTGAATATGTTTGTAAATATATACTTATTAATATGGTAAATTTGAAAAGTCTGAAATTCTAGTATTTATTTCTAGATTTGGAATGTGCCCAAACGGGTGAGGTAAATAATCTAATAAAATATTCTCTAAGTTTTACTCATTTTTTATTTTTTTCTTCTTAAGAGGAACCGTTACAAGTCAAATATGATCTCATTTGCATATGCTTCTTCACCCCTACCTAATACAGGAATGTAATATCAAGTTTTAAAAAAAATCACTAGACAATATGTAACGGTTGACTTGAGAAAAGGAAAAGGACAAATGAGTCCATCACTTCTCACAGAGAGAATAGTTAATGCTTTGTGACATTGGTGGTACAGGAAGATTGAGAGTTCCTTAGTGCAGGGAGCACGTGCGCCAGGAAGAGTTTCCTCTATTACAGTGAAGAATGATCCTTGCTCAGATAGGGAACTAGGTGAGGTATCAACCGATTTCAGTGGCTGGTAGCCTAGTTTTTAGCTGTGATTGACAGGACAATTTAGATTCTACATAGATAGGATCCCAAAAATACAGAGTAGATGAAGATGCTTGACTACCTTGTCCTTTTGGTTAAGGTGAGGAATGCTCTTTGCGTCATTTTCCCTACGTTATTTTTTTTTTCAAACTAATGTTGCATGTAATAGCCAGTTCTCTTGTCACATATTCAAATTCTTATCTTATTGTGATTTGCTTAATGGAAAATTAATAGTTAACTTTAAGGTGTCAGACAGTCAGGTATTATATCATTATTTAGAGTACTTAACTGATGAATGGAGAATGTGCTGAAGTGAAAAACTGGAAAATAGCTTTCTGCCCTGAACTGTTAATTAATTGATTTCCATGTAAGTTATGTGAAATTTTCGGGGTATGTGATTAATATAATCCACAATTAGTTTTTTAATATTTTTTATTAAAATATTAATATTTTAATATTACACAAATGTTACACAATATTACACAAATGTAGCACAAAATGTATACATATAATATATATATACACACATATTTGTATTTAAATAGGTATAAATGTTGGTAAAACCTAAAACATTTGAAATGAGACCAAGAGAGGCTAAATCAGGTAAGGAGAAAGGGTTGGAGTAGGCAGTAGTCTACATGTGACATGAAAGAAGATAAGAAACAGGGCAGAGAGGCTGCAAGGGGCAACTAGTGCAAGCACAGGGAGATGGGGAAGATGAGAGAAAGACTATACTAAACATACTGAGTTCAGAATAGCATAATGATATGCAATACTCTGTATGCTAATAACATTTGTTGTGATCTCATTGTTATTTTCTTATATTTCTTTGCCAATGATCAACTATGATATATTTATGGATTTTAAATATTGTTCAGTAATATGAACCACCTACTTCATATCACTTGGGATTGATAATGTCTCTGATTCAACTCCACTTAGAACTGCCTCTCTTAAGCTCTTAAACTACATATACATATATGTATATATTATATATATTTATAAGCTATATAAACATATATGTCCATGTGTATATATACACACCTTTTCCATAAAATTTGACTTCTCCAATATCCTCATTTTGTATATGATGATTTTTCTAAAGCTACAGAACTTGTTTCTTGGAAGAACTTATGACATAACAAGTTTTTAAAAAATACTTGGTAATCTTTAGGAACAGTTTTTATAGTCACATTGGTGTGACATCTAATTTGATCATACATAGTACTCAGTGTTTTTGAATGTATCTTCTTTCTAAGGATCCTCAGAGTTTGTAGAGGTTTCTCTGGGAAGCACTCCAGTATTTGGTAGCTAGACTTGGTAGGCATAGTTCTTTGATTTTAAAGAGTATTTTCTCAGCACAAAAGGAAGCTCAATGAAGAAAAAAAAAATGGACCCAAGCAGATTTAGGGCAGCAGAAAACAGAGATGTTTTTCAATTGTTGTACATCCAGTTTAGAATTTAAAAAGCATTAAGCAGTGACTTGAACCTAATTTTCTCTCCCAGTAAAATCTTGCCTGCCTTTGCTGTTCCAATGGTCAATGGAAAAGATTTACCCGGATGTATCTGAGAGTCACACTTCCTACATGAGGACATATCTCTGGATTTCTTCAGATATTCTTGAGTCTATTATCAATAGTTAAAAGTGAATTCTGCCGTGGTGCTAAAGTTGAATTAACACACAGGTTTTGTTTTTATTGGCTGTCTGATAATAGCATCCTAGTTATACTGGGGCGCTATGCTGGACTCAGAGTGGAACCCTGAGAGTGGTATGGAAGAGTGGGCAGATACAAGGGCACAGAGGGGTCAGAAGCTCACAAGGAGACCATCAAGCCTGGCGGATCTGGACACAGGGGGCCTTGCACAAACTGGTGCACCAACCAAGGACAATGCATGCAGAGAAACCAGACCCCCTGTTCAGATGTAGCCAGTGGACAACCCATTCTCCATGTGGTGGTGCGGGGAGGGCAGACTGCCGCTGAACCTCTGACATGCCCTCTGGTGCCCACAACTTGATCACTGCCCCTTGGCAGTGGAGCCTTGGAGGCACACAGAGAAAAGGGAAGCAGGCTGTCCTGATGAGACCTCATGGACTGTCGCCGGATGGCGGGTGAAGATGGCCCCACCAGAAGTCTGAGGGAGGGGAATGGAGCAGAATGGGGAGGGAGGGTGGACACCAGAAGATAAGAACAAGGGGATAATGTGAATAAATTATAATAAAAATAAAATGAAAATATCAAGCTAAGCACTTGGGTCTCCCAAGACAGGCACATATAAACTTTCCTATCTCTGATTTTCATATCCATAAATTTCTTCTGAATATACGACATACAAAAATGGCAGAAGATAATTAAAGAAATACTTTCTAGGTCAGCAATTAGGCAAACTGCAACCTGGTTGTCAAAAATGCCCTGCCCCTGTTTATGTAAAGGTTGTTTGACCATGGTCATGTACATTCATTTTTCATTGACTATGGCTGTTTTGTACAATCCTGGAGGTTTGTAGTTGTAACACAGCTTTGTGTGGTCCACAAAGCCTAAAATGTTTACTATCTGATCTTTGACATAAAACATATGTTGCAACCAGCAAATTAACTTACAAAAACATAATTTTCCAATCAGCAGCTCTTCAACAACCTATTATGTATTATAAAGACAAATTCAGAGGTCCTAATGAACTAAATTTTCTCTTCAAACAATAAATTGGGGCCTTAATAACCTAACATTGATTAGTCCTACAGTATGAAACTTTGTTCTTTGACATGAAAAGTTAGGGCTGGGTAGAGACAGAGAAACAATAGACTGTATGCAGAAAAATGTGAGTCCTTTGAATACAAATGCAAATGGGATCATGAGCTAGGCAAATCAAGTAAATAAAAGCAGACTTCTACAGTGATGGTCATGTTTTGTTGGTTCCTGTGATGTAGGAATACAATCATAGTTGTGAATACACTTTTAGTGGAACAATAGAAGACACCATTGTTAATACAATTATCAGGCCACAGAACATTGGTCAACATGACGCCCTTAGTAGAATTTTATTGAAAGTTAAAATCATTTTTGCAGTCTCTTCCAGTTGACCAGTGGAGAATCTGCAGAGATCTCTGCAGGTGACGAGACCATACTGAATATGCACAGCTCCTCAGCTTCTCTCCCTTCTAATTTTCTATCCTTTCCTTTCCACTCACAGAGGATCATCCTAGGGACCTTCCAAATAATAGCCCAGATCGTGATCTCTATCTCAAAACTGCTCTCTAGTGCACTCACGTTGCAGAAGTTGTATAGGAAACGATCCAAGGAAGGTCCTAATATGATGAGGGTTGTAATCTGGGTAACCTCCTGATTACCAAGAGCAGCTTGATGATATAAAAGAACAGCACTCGACGCAAAATGCTGCAGCGTACTTGTTAAAACATTTACTGCTAGAGAACTATGTCGGCATTCTTACGGGGATAACTTCACTGATGGGTGTGATGCACCATCAGCTTGAGAAGCATTGGAGCACTGACAGTTACAGTGTGAACTTTAGGAACGCTTGCTGACCACAAGTGCTCGTCAACAAAGTGAGGAATTGCACAGGGTAGCTAACTGCACATCTTTGTGAGGGTGCCAGATCTGGATTGGGGTCATAGAACAGTTGTGAGCTGTCACATGGGTACTGGGAATTGAACCTGGGTCCTCCGGACAAATGGCTGCTGCTCTTAATGTCAGAACCATCTCTGTAGCACCAGAATTGGGCCATTTTTATGGCCTCTGAGAATCAAGCAATTCAAGATTGTCTGGCCCGAAGCAGTCTAACAGTGCAACCATTTTGGACCTCAGCTGTTCTTATTTTTACAAGCCGACCTCACATTTCTATGTGTTCTGCTTCCATTAATGGAAGATGTCTCTCCATACTATCTAAGAGGTTCTCTGGCTTTCACATTGGTCTTTGACTAGCCAATTAGCTACCCTGCCACTTTTTATAAGCAGTATTGTTTTTGTATCGTAGAATGATTTAATCATTGCAGGAACTTTGGAAGGCCGACTAAAACGCAAATAGGAACATAAATTCACCCATAAGCATATTACTTAGGTTTTATTCTTAATGTTTATATTATCTCTTTTGTATTTTTAATTCACAAAAGTAACTTTGTTAAAGTTGAGGCATAAAAATATCATAAACTTTGAAAGAACATTGTTATTCTTTATTGGTTAGAAATATAGGATGGTGAAGTTGGTTCTCAGTAATCTGTGGGAGGTTTTTCTTTTTCTTTGTTCTTTTCTTTATTTATATTTTCATATCTCTAACCTAATAACTTTTGTAACATTATTGATCCTAGAAATCATTTTCTGTAATTTAACATCATTTTTGATAGTTTCACACGTATAATGCATTGTGATCATATCGGCCCCCTTTTATGCTTTTCTTCTTCCACTGCAGCTAATTCCCATTTTCACAACTAGTATCTCTTCAATTTTCAAGTCTTATTTGTTTGACTCACTTTGATTAGAACTCTTTCAGAAGTCATCAATCATATGATCAGGCAGGCTCTGAAGAAACTGTTGTAACAGGGAAATCAAGGAAAATACCAACAGGGTTAGGTGACACAAATAAGAGATATGAACAACTAACCCAATCTGCTATGCCACTTATGGCCCAGTTCCAGGTCTATGGAAGTATTCAAATATAACATGTGGAAATTTTACATCAAAGTATAGATTAATATTATTAATATTATATCAGGAAGAATCTCTTAGTTGTAAAATTGAAAAATTTGTGTACGTTTGACACTTTTGATTTAAAAAATTAATAATGTTTGTCATAAAATGACAAAAGTTGCTCAAAGCCACACATTTTGAGAACATATTTGCAGCATATAATGCATGATGGATTATTATTGAGAGTATAGGAAGTTTAGAAATTAGTAGGAAAAGGAACTCAGTGGTTAAGGGTATTTTGCCTTGTAGAGGACCCAGGTTCATTTCTCAGAACCCAATGTGGCTCACAACTACCTGTAACCCCAATTTCAGGGAATCAGGCATCATGGTTTGCCCCCACAGGCATCTACATGCACACCATGCACATAATTTTAGACACATAAACTCATAACATAAAGTAAATCAACATTTGAGGCTAGTAGAAAGAGAGATCAGCCAAGAAAAAAGATAAAAACATATAAAGGGATGAGATTCAAAACTGAACAGATCTGGCAATAGAAACAGATCTGTTAGAGAACATAGGAAGGTAAAGAAAATGTGAGACAACTATGTAATGGAGGAACTGTGAACTTTTGCATCTTGTTTGGCAGAAAAGCAACTTTGTGCTGTCACCCTTGGAAACAATTTAAACGTTTTCCCATCCATATTCCCTGTAGACTAATTAAACATTATTTAACCACACCCAAAATAAACTTCCCTGTGTGAACTTTGAGGTAACAACATCATGTCACTAGTAAAAATCAGAAATTGAATACGTATGATTATTGCAGATACAATGCAGAATAGAACAATAAAGCATTAGCGTATGAATGAATTCTTCTATATATTTTAATGTTCAGAATAGAAAGTAAGTGGTGTGTGTGTGTGTATGTGAGAGAAGGGGGTGAGAAGGGGGAATTTGAAAGATTTCAAGTATAATCATACTCTTTTTTAAAGAAATTAGACCTAAATACACTTTAGGACACAGTTTTATTTAGCTGCTATTGTCACGACCTCGAAGAATGTAACAAAATACCGGCGAGGGTGACATTTATTTTGAAGCTTTGGAGGTCTCAGCTCATGATCATTTGTCCCATTATTTCTCCTCAGGTAAGTGCTAGCCACCAGATCACATGGCAGAGAGAACTTACTGTGGGGCATGTGCAAAAGAAAGAGAGAGTAAGTGAAGGGACGATATCCCATAATCTTTAAAGAGCATGCCCTGAGGAACTAAGCCTACAACATGGCTAACGTCTTAAAAGTTCTATAAGTTCCCACAGAGTGTGGACCAAAGCCTTCAGCACATGGCTTTGAGAAACATTAAATGGTAAAATCTATGAGGATGAATAGCAAACTGGGGGCATGAGTTTGGAGAAGAAAGGATTCTAGAAATTAGGATTCTATTTAGTTATCTAGTTCTTTGGTTGCATGGCCAATTTATAGACGGTCACTGTGTCGCATATACAGAGCAATCCGTTCATCAGATATGGACTTGCTTGCTGTGTATTACATTACAAGAAACTAAATGGTTTAAAAAAAAATAACCATTTTAGCTTCAAATTATTTTTATTAGGAGTTTTTCCTCACATGGCTGGGTTTTCTAATGAGGCTATTATAAGGCTGAAGCCATTGCGTTTTCAGGGCTGAGATCTTCTTGTGTGCGTGCTTTGGGGGATATTTTGTTTTGAAGATCTTTCTTGCTGTTGTCATTTCAGTACTGTGGCTGTGAATTGAAACCCCCCAGTCCCTGCAGTCTGTCAGTGGAGTGTAAGTGTGTGACACACCCTGTGTTCTGTCCCTTGTTTGTTAGACCTTGCATCTGAAAGCTACGTGAAGCACATGGAATGTCTTCCCAGACTGTGAACCTCGTATTTTCTTTTCTGCAAACAGCAGGGAAATTCTCTTGATTTTGAAGTGCTCATGTAATTTGTTCAGATGTGGTTTGACAATCTCTATATTTAAGATTGAGTTCTCCCTAACATTCATCTGAATAAGAGGAGAAGAATCCTTTAGATTCACAGTCCCGTATTAGGACACGAGAGGGCAGATCATCTTGGTGGGCATCTTTAAATTCTGACCATCTTGTCAAGAACCCAAGGAAACCAGATTATGATCTGATTTTGTGCAGGCAAGTTTGATTATACTGACAAATCTTCATCTTTCAGTGGGTATTTCACTGTGGCTTAAAGTTTAAGCCCCTTTAAGGATTAGCATCTCTTGAATATTGAAGAAAAATTTTGTAATAAAAACGACTTTGCATCTAAATCTAATTATAGTTAGTGCAGGTTATTTCAAGGAATGTGCTTTCCTATAAAGCTCTGTGATTTGACAACTCCAATAACATTTTCTCAGTTGATTTGAGAGTTAGTCATTGAGGTTTTTGCAATGTAAAACAGTGATTCTCTGCTCATCAGTAATCATGATCCCTCTTGAACTATGGAGTCCGACTATTGAAGTTTAAATTCTGGTGCTGTCACTTACTACTGGAATCACCCAGGACTAGTAACATAACTCTTCTAAGAATCTTTACATAAAAATATTAGAACAATGTTCTATTTACTTAAGAATAGCCCAGGTAATGCTTCTAATGACTGTAGAAGCCAGCAAGATGGTTCGGTGAGAAACCAGTAGCCTGCCTGCTGCCAAGCCTGATGACTTGAATTTGATCATAGAGACAAACATGGCAGAATGAGAGAACCAACTTCTACAACTTGTCTACACACACACACGCACACACACACACACACACACACATACACACACACACACACACACACACCATAAAATGTAATTTAAGAAATAATATATCATGCTTATGTTGTGAAGACTCAATGCCTTTGACTACCCGCACCATTTAGCCCTTTCAAAAAATTAAAACAAAATTGAAGTTAATATTTTGTAAGCTTATTTATATCAGTAAAACTTTTTATCATGTATAACATACGTAATGCTAATAACATGCCATTTATTCATTTTTATATTCACTTATTAAAGTTGTCACTGGTAAGGTATGATTTATCTGTCTGACCAAAAAAAATATCTTTTCCTTTTTCATTTCTTCTATTAGTACAAATCTCCCAAGTTGCCATTGTTGTTTCTAAGATAAATCCATTGAGCATTGGATCTTATATGTTTTGCTTTTCATACTCTTTAGCATTTGCTTTTATTGATGTTGTGTATTGTATCGAGGCCTACAGAGTTCTTTTTGCTGTCTTTCCTATTTAAAAAATCAAATGGTGTCTTCTTTATTAGAAGAGACTGCACATAGCAAATACATTTATGAAATATTTTTATTTTGCTAACTCATATCTTCTTTTTAAAAGGATATGTAGTACAGGTTTCAGTTTGTTTTTAGAATATATTTTGATAAAATACCATAATATTACAAGTATTGCATAGTCAGCTTGACAGAGATAAAGCACTTCTGATTGAGATATCCGGTGTTTTCTATCAATCCTGGGCTTTGCCTTTTGAAGGGTCCGTGAGCCTGGATTGGCAGCATTGCTGCTGGTTGCTTACAATGTGGTGATGTGTTTCTTCTTCTGTCAGGAGCTGCTGATATGACAACTTGAGGGAGCAAATGGTGAAATGAGAATTAGATAGACCGAGCAGTTTTCTGTATGGAATTACATGCCATGTGCTCAGTATTTAGGTCACAAAGCATATTAAAAATCAGAATGAGAAGAAAAAGTCTCAAATTTATGTAAATGAATTCTTTCTAAAAGTAAGAGAGAAAATACAAACTAGAAAGCAGGCTTTTCCTTTTCTTGTCCTTTTCCTTCCCTCCCTGTTTCTCTCTTCTCTCCCTCCTCCTCATTCTTTTTTTTCTTCTTAATTTCTCTTTTTCTCTTTTTTTCCCCTTCAATAAAAATCCAGGTAGTAACTCCACACCTTGAATTAGATAGCAATAAAGCCATCACATGTTCTGAATGCAGGGCTGAGGTAGAGTGTAAAGCCTGTTGGATGGCTGATCAGGAGAGACAAATGTATATGCCAGAAGGAAATGTTATATGTTGGCCAGCTGAGGGTCATTAGGGTTTGAGGCGATCTCAGTGCTTACAAGGAACAGAATTCTGAAGCCTAAGTGCGGAGAGGCGTGTGATCCAAATTGGTTAAAGAATACACAGCCTGATGTAAGAGAGAAATGAAATCCAGTGGTTCTTGGACCCTTGTAGGGAAAGAAGGTACCCATCAGGGACTCATACAGGGGAAGATACATGAATTAAAAAACAAGCATCTACCAGAGGTAGGTTGGTGTAGTGAGCAAGAAGCGAAGAACTACAACCACATGAGACACACATACTAACTCAATAGTTCATTTCTAGTTACATCTCCTCCATTTCTGTCATCAAATATTCATGCTACAAGTTAAGGGGAAAAATCAGGAAATTGAATGCCCCAGCATTGTTAAAGGAATGGCCAGCTCAAAACACTAATGAAGATGCTTCCTCATGTCTGGGAACGTGGCTCAGTAAGAGTGCTCAGTTTGCAAACTGGAGCTTGAGTTTGAATCCACAGCATCTATCTAAAAAGCAAGGCATAGAACCAGCTCCGGTGTCCTCAGAACTGGAGTTAAGGGTGGAGAATCCCTGAGGCTTGCAGGCCAGCCAATCTACCTGAAAAATGCAATCACTGGCGTTAGTGAGAGATCCCACTTGAGAGGAATAAGGGAGAGCATTAAGGAATCTGAATGGATTCCTATGAGGTGAATAAGTAACAGAGCCAGACACTGAACATCCTCCCTCCTTTGCACACATGCACGTGAGCACACATATCCACACACATGTGTACACATACACATGTACAACACACACACACACACACACACACACACACACACACACACACACACACACGGGCACACACATACTAACACAGACACATCCAGAGAATGAATTATTCCTCAGTAGTCGAACTAAAATATTTTTATTCTTTCAGTTTTAACAACATATTAACAATGCAGAGGAAACTTCTAGAGAGATGGCATTTGATAGACATATAACAAAGGCAATGAAAGTTATTTACAGATGCAAAATGAAATTTTATAGGAGTCACATTGAAAAAGTAAAGCAAAATAGGTGAAAATAATTGTAAGATTATAATTTGCCAATTCCAATACAGACAAACATCATTTCAAGTCATAGTCAATACAAAATTATAGCTGATATATTTCGGCTGTATATATTTTAGGAACGCTGACACCTTGTCTGTATTTTCACATATAATGTCTCTCAGTTTGGAATAACACATTCCACATGCTTTACAACTCCGTGTTTCAAGTGGTCACTGTACTAGACAGCTCATCTCAAGGGAAAATCCAGACACTGGGCTATAATTTTTTTTATGTAGAAGTTTTGTGAAAAATTGGGAAATAGATTTCGCCATTGCCTTGTTAGCCAGATACTTACTGACACAGGCAGGACAAAACACCTGATATTTCCTTTTGTCACATGGGTAAAAACTGTAGATGAACTGGAAAGATATTCTATTGTCACAGACTGCCACTTCCAGGGTAACAGCTCTTATAATGTTAATTAATTAACTCAAAATGTGTAGAAAGCATAGAAACTAAATTTTCCAAATATCTATCGTAGAGGGACATTTTCATTTATATTATTGGCTGTGAGACTAGCCTTTAACGGCTGAGCCATCTCTCCAGCCCGAAAATTTCATTTATAAACAAACCCAAAATGTCTACCATAAAAATTCATTAGTGATATATTTATATAACCATATATTTATATTGATATATCATGTATGTAAATATTATATATAAATATTATATGTATATATAAAAGGACATTCCAGTGTAAGCTAACCCTCTCCCACACATTTCTATTACTTTTTCCATTCTCATGACACTTAATTTCATGTTATTGAAAGCACTATCTTTTCCTAGTAGATTTTCTAGGAAAGAAATGGCATGGAAAGGTGCAGAATTTACTTTGAGTTTGTTTAATAAAGACAAGTATTGTTGGCCATATAGGCAGACATATTGAAATATGTACTAAGCCCATATTAGTATGCCAACGTTGATTGCTCACATCTGGAAATCTGCCTATTCAGAGCCAGATACTCCTATAGAAGCACCTGTTTCCATTCATCTCTGTATATACCCACTGGAGGCCACCTTCACCCATCTTCACTCAGGCTCTTCCTTTACCCAAACTACTGGTTTCTTAAATGACAACAGCTATTTTCTTTTTCAAGGGTCTGGAGATATTAAAATATTTAGTCAGAGATGAATGAACCTTTAAGCAATGTTATAGAATGTCCTATAGAGCAAAAGAACTGTGTTTGATTCAGGTCCAATGTATAAAATGCAACACAAGAAATTAAGACCTAATTAGCTGCATAAAAGTAAATTGATGGGTTTAGCAATTCCAATTTCTGCCTCACATCTTGTCTACGCTATTTGTATTTCATAACCTTTCTCTATTATGTGCTCATTTTATTTCCTGATACTTTGATGAATGCCTTTCTTAGCTGTAGGATATTTCTGGTAGTTTCTTTAGAGTTGCAATGTATAGAATCTTATCATCTGGAGATAAGAATCCTGTGATCCTTTTTCTCTTTCCTAGATGTATCTCCTTCACTTTTTTTTATTGCTGTAGATAAGACTTCAAGCACTATAATGAACAGAAAGGGGGAGAGTGGATATCCTTGCCTTGTTCTAAATTTTAGTGGAAATTCTTTGAATTTTTCTCCATTTAGAAAGATATCTTGTTGGCCACTGGCTTGTTGTATGTAGAGGTACGTCCCTTCTATTGGTTATTTTCCAGAACTTTTATCATTAAGGGATATCAGATTTTATTAAAAATCCTTTTTTGCATCTAATGATTTGCTTGTGTCGTTTTCATTCTTGAGTCTATTTATGTGGAGTTTCATTTATCTAATCATCTCTGCATCTCTGGAACCAACCCAATTTGATCATGGTGGATAACCTTTGTTTTTCATTTTTAAAGATTTCATGCAAGCCGGGCGTGGTGGCGCGCGCCTTTAATCCCAGCACTCGGGAGGCAGAGGCAGGCGGATCGCTGTGAGTTCAAGGCTAGCCTGGTCTACAAAGTGAGTCCAGGATGGCCAAGGCTACATAGAGAAACCCTGTCTCGAAAAAACCAAAAAAAAAAAAAAAAGAAAAGAAAAAGATTTCATGCAATATGTTTTGTTCATATTCACCAGCCTCTCAAGCCTTTCCAAAATATAAGCCGTCTCCTATGCACACCAATTTTGTGTCCTTTTGTGTTTTTTTAGACCAAATCATGGTGCCCAACTATTCTTGGATGTAAGGTCTTCCTCAGAAGTATAGTCATCCCACGAGGTCCTACAATCTTAGAGAAAACTGTCACTCCCTCTCTCTAGAGCTAACAGTTGTCAGTAGCTTTATATCTATGGCTAGACAGTATTTCTTATGTGTTCTTGAATTTGGTTTGCAAGTATTTTAGTGGAAATATTTGTAGCCACATTTGTCTTTACTTGTTGTTTGCATTCTGGTTTTGGCATCACAATAATAGTAGACTATAAATCTAATTGGAAAATCTTCCCTCATTTTCTATTTTGTGGAATAATTAGAGGATTATTGATATTAGGTCTTCCTTGAAGGTCAAGTAGAATTCAGCGCTGAATTATCTGGTCTTAGAATTTTTAGGCCTGAGAGATTTTTAATTGCTGCTTTTACTTCATTGGATTTTATGGGTCTATTTAAAATATTTACTTCATCTGATTTAGCTTTGGTGGGCCATATTTATCTACTTATCATTCATGTCTTTTATTTTTCACATTAGTGGAATATGGACGTTTAATCTATGTTCTTATGATTTGGTTAATTTTTCCGTATCTTTTGTAATGGTTCATGTTACATAATGATATTGCTTTATTTCTGATTTTATTAACTTGGATTCTCTCTCTTTTGGTTAGTTTGGCTGAAGGTTTATTAGTCGTGTCAATCTTTTCCTAGAGTCACCTGTTCATTTCAATGACTCTTTGCATTAGTTATTGTTTTTCTAAGATTTCAGGCCATATTTGAAAAGCATTTTAAAGAGTTTTCCATGTATTGTTTGCATCAGTTTCTGTTGTACAATAAGGTTAGTTTAGGATTATGACTTGTATTACTTGCCACTTGTTTCTAACTGGACTGATTTATTTTTGTTGTTGTAGAAGTAGTACAGGTGTTAAGTAGTGTTAAAGTAACTTTTATTTGCCAGATGTAATTGTTGTCTTGTAGCCTTACTGCTCCACCAACTGACCTGCCAGGATCTTAACTCTACTGCATTGCCTCTCAACTGATGTCCCACTCTCTGCCAACTGACTGACCACAGCTCAGCTCTCTGTGCCGAACTGCCTTTCCTTGTGTTCTTTTAAAACCCTCTTTTTCCTATGCTGTTTCTCCTGAGAGTTGGGAGCACACAATCTTGTCAAATCTTTCTCTGATTTGTCACTTTGTCTATCCCTCAATTAGACCTCATTGGTTGGGATTAAAGGTGTTTACTAAGAGCATGTCTATATTCCAGCCAGAGGGGTAAAAGGCATGTGACATGCCAGATCCCACAGATCTAGGTCTTTGGGTACAATTCCTTTCCAGAGCAGCCATGTTGCTGTATTAAAATTCTTTTACAAAACATTTTTAAAAGTAGGTAACAGTTGCTTGCTAACTGTGTTTTCTACACATACATTTCCTTAAAGCACTTTTGAGTAGATTAGACTGAGAAATCAGTCTAGTTCAAAAATATTTATAAAAAGTATTAGTTTTACCTTATTATTTTCTTAATTATTCTAACTTTTCCAAAAACATTAAACCCTTAATAATATAAAACTACTAGAAAACTAATATACTAAAGAGGCCTGAGAGCTCAGTACTAGGTTATAGCTCGTCTTGTTTTGTGTGTCATTTGTCTACCCATATGCATAGATCTATTGTACCTATTTAAAGACTTAATTTTGGTCTCTGGGACTTTTATCTCTGATCTGCTATTTTGTGCAATTTTTATGGTTCTATAGCCAATATTGACCTCTGCTTCATGTTTATATTCAGAATTCTATTAGCAAACGTCAGGTGATATAGTTATCATTGCTACAGCTAATATAAAGACATTTACTCCTGGCATTTTTTAAATGAGCTTAAAGAAAGAATAATCACATTGTCATCACTTTTAATTATCTTAATGTATGCCTCCTACACAATTAAAATTCTCCATTTTATTTTTATCTTAGTAGTATTCTATTTAATTTAAGCAAAATGTTAAAGTGCACAAAATTTTAAAAAATATTTCTCTCTTTTTTTTTTTTGTTTGTTTGTAAGACAGTTTCTCTGTTTAGCCCTTGACTGTCTGGAAAGTTTCTTTATAGACCAGGAAGTGAAGGTCTCTTAAATAAAACTGTGTGAGTCTGACCATTCCTCACCGTAACCTGAGGAATGGTGTACTGGAATTAAAGATTTCCTAAGTCTGTGTGAACTGGCTGAAATGCGGACACACCCTTAGTACACCTTTAATCTCAAACAATGAAGGTAAAGTTAGCCAGTAGAAAGAAGCAACAATATTTAACAATGATGTCTAATTGAGAGTCAGACAAAGGGATGGATCAGAGAAAGATTAGACAGAATAGGATATGCTCAGCTTTCAAGAGAACAGAGAAGAAAGAGGTGACTTAAAAGAGAGCAGGACTGACTAAGAGATAGATGAGGTAATTTTACCAGGAGAGTTTTATAGGGACAAGTTATAAAGAGAACAAGCTAAGCACAAGTGAAAGACATATGAACCAGAGAATGAGGAGGAGCCAGAAAATTACAACAGAATGCTAGAGTTAGGTTGAGGCCAAGAAGAGCAATTTAGTCAGAAGGTGAGAGAAGCAGTTTGAATCCATCAACTTAGAGAGTAATTTGATCCAGAACAGCTGAGGTAAACTAGCCAGTCAGAGTTCAGAAAGAACTAGAAAGGATGAGCTTATTCAGCAGTAAGTCTTAGAGGTTAAAAACATTCTAGACCTAGATTAGGTTGTTCAGAAGCTACGAGATTCCAGGACTAGGCCTAGCTTAGCAGATGGAGGCAGTAAGCCTCTGATAGGGCAATTACATCATATGAATGTAAGATACTTTTACAGCCTGGGATTGGAATCAACTCAAAGGCATAGACCCAAGAAATATGCAAATATTTAGACAGTCCTAGTTATTAACTGATAAATATTATAGGAAAAGTGAATCTTTTCCAACTCCCACAACTTTTGTGGATAAAAAACTAACAAGTAATTTGGCTTTTTTGTTTTGTGTTGTTTTGTGTTTGTTTTTGCTTTTATCATGTCAATCCTCAGAGTTATTGTTCAAGTCAGATGTGGAGCTATGAAAAGTCATGCATGAGGCTGGAAGCTCTGTCAATAGGGATCATTCACATGCTATTTAGTGATAACTTGATGCTAGTTACTGTGTGGAGAATTTTTTCTCTATATATAAATCCACTCCTTCACAATGGCTTGAGTTTTTCACAATCTGGTAAAATATTTCCTCCAGAACATGATTATAAAGTCATTAAAATTTAATGAATGACAGTAAGCCATCATATTTTTATTATATATTATTTACTTGGTCACAGTGATACGCATAGATTTATTGTCAGTGGTTATAAATACTAAGAGGCTGGAATCACTGGAGAATCTCTGTGGCTGGCTATCACACCTAATGTATGTCTTCGATAAATCTGTAGAATAGAAACAATTTAAGCTTAGCATTGGCTACATAACAAAGACACTGAAAATGTAGATCAACTTGTAAAATGCTTTCCTTACATAGACCAACCCTGAGTTTGATTCCTGATACTACATAAACAGAAAGTGGTTGTACATACCTATAATCCCAACACCAAGGCAAGTATAGCCAGGAAGTTCAGAAGTTCAAGGTCATTCTGTCAGTTCTTATTAATTTTTATGTCCTTGCAACATACATGTTCCTACAGGTATATTGGAATCCTACGGGTGCATTGACTGGATCAGAACTTCCAGTTGTAGAAACAACTTGAAAACAACATGATCACAGCTGTCATAGTTAAGGTTTCTACTGTTGTTATGACACACCATGACCAAAAAGCAAATTTGGGGAAAGGGAGGTTTATTTGGTTTACACTACTGTATCGCTGTTCATTATTGAAGGAAGTCAGGACAAGAACTCAAGCAGGACAAGATACAGGAGGCAAGGGCTGATGAAGAAGTCATGGAGGGATGCTGTTTACTGCCTTGCTTCCTGTGGCTTGCTCAGGCTGCTCTCTTACAAAACCCGGGATCACCAATCCAGGCATGGCACCATCTACCTTGGGCTGCCCCTCCACCATTGATTACTTATTGAGAAAATGCCTTACACTAGATCTCATGGAGGCATTTCCTCAATTAAGTCTCCTTCCTCTCTGATGACTCTAGCTTGTGTGAAGTTGACACAAAACTAGCCAGTACATCTAGGCTAGGTTCCTATCTGTCAACATAGCAGACTATTGTTAATGGTGTTAGAGGTTGGCTCTCTCACAAGAGGTAGGTCTCAGGTTGGACCAGGCATTGCTGGTACATTTCCTCAATCCCTGCTCCATTTTTACCCCTGTACATATTATATGCAAGATAAATTTTGGGTCAAAGTTTTTGCGGGTGGATTGTCGTTCCCCGGCCTTCACTAGGAGTCCTCTCTAGTAGGAGAAGGTCTCTTTAGGAGCCTAGAATAGCTGTCCTCAGATAAGCTGCACCCAGCAGCTAACAGCCAAACACTGAGCATCATGCAGGTGATCTTGTGGAAGAGTTGGGGGGAGGGGGTAGAAAGACCAGAAGGTGACAGGAGCTCCACAAGAAGACCAACAGAGCCAACTAACCAGGTGCCAAGGGGCTTATGGAAATGGACACACCAACCAAAGACCATGCATGGACTGGACCTAGGCCCCCTACACATATGTACTGGACAAATAGCTTGGTCTTCATGTGGGTCCCTTAGTAAGGGGTGTGGGGGCTGTGTCTAACTTGGATTTTGTTTCTTGCTTTTCAGTCACTTCCCCATGGCCAGGCCACAGGGGAAGAGGGTGCATTCAGTCCTGTCACAACTTGAGGAACTGTGGTAGGCAGGGAGGAGAAGAGCTCCTCTTTTCTGAGGAGTAGGGGTGAGAGTATGGGAGAAGAGGGAGGGAGGGCGGCATGCGAGGAGAGGAGGGAGGGAGCTACACCTGGCATGTAAAATGACTAAACAAATAAATAAGAGAAAAAATTAGCCAAATACAACAACTATGGCAACTAAACATATGCTTTATACATTTTCAAATATGCTGGTTATGATTAAGCACTGAATGACCTTGATGACACCAAGATTTATTTTGCTTAAACGATAAGAACGAAAATAGCATCATTCAGGGGCAGCTATAAATGTTACCGGGTTTTCAGTTTGAGCTTTTGGGAGACTATGTAAAATTGTATTTGGAATTGGATTAGCTTAGATCACAAAATGAATAACTTGTGTACAAGTTTATAGCCAAATTATATTAGTTCTCATTAAGAGGAACAATTCTTGGAGCTCTCAATACGACATTCTTATGTAAATCTTTCCTGTCTGGCTAATGATTTCTTTGTCTGCTTTTTA
The DNA here is from genome assembly GCF_964271855.1 of Acomys minous. Lineage (NCBI taxonomy): Eukaryota > Metazoa > Chordata > Mammalia > Rodentia > Muridae > Acomys > Acomys minous. The sequence goes on from NC_140490.1 coordinate 103,160,258, forward strand.
AGGTGCTAAGATATCAATTAGTTATTCTATTGTTATGTATCTCGTCAGTGTAAGAGCTGTCTTTATTTTGATTATGCACTTCATTATTTTAAGAGATAGAAAATGATTCTTAATGCCTTCCTAGCATTTATTTATTTTTTTACTCCGATTCTGTATGAGCTTTCTTTTTTCATAATAAGAATAAACTCAAATTTTTCAGAAAGCAAGTGTGAAATATAAACAAGAAACTCCTGGAAGAATAATTTAAACACAAGGAAGTTATTTGTTGTGTGTCAAATTTTACAGATAATTTTGTTAATTATTCTGTGTAAACTGTCAGATATTAAGAATTTTTAAAAAGAGAACATAAATTTGGCAGGGTAGGGGGTTGAAGGGACTCTAGCGAGAGATGGAGGGAGGAAATAGTGGATGAATATGACCAAATATGAAATTTTCAAAGAGTAAAACAAAAAGTTATTAAAATGATTGAAACCAATGAGACCAAAGGCTACTTAAGAAAACAACAACAAAAGAAAACAAAACAAAAACCAACCAACCACCAAAGAATCCACAGCACACAGAAGACCATAATGCAATTTTCAAAATTCTTTTGTGGACAAACTAATACATACCCCTCTTCCACATCTAACATAAACCTTGTGTTTAAAAGAATTCAGCTGAATTTAAATGTTTCATTGCTTTTATTTTTCTCTCTTTTTTTTCAAGCCTTGCCTCTGCCCATTTAAATTGCCTGCCTTATTTAATGCAATTAAGATTTTGGCACATTTACAAAGAGTCTCAGAAACTGCTGTGAACAGAAAAGCATATGTAAAGATGTAGGCATTATTTTTTTTTAGTGAATTATAATGCAAAAGAGCTAAAATCTACCAATACTCTCTTGGAAAAAGTGGATGCAGAGAGGTATTCATGCAGCTCTAATTGGAGATGCACAGAAAACAATGAAGCTTGAAGCCGTGCAACAACCATGCCTAGCCTCAAATAAATACATTAGAAGTGAATAAACAGAGGGATGTGCCTGTGAAAGGTGATAGATGAGCACTTTATAGAATTTCACATTATAAGCGATGCTACGGCTGAGAAAAGGCCATTATTTAATGATGTTCTATGAGGCAATGTTTTGTTACCCATTCCATGCACATCACTAGAATTTGCTCATATGATGTCACGGTGCTTTTCTGTGGCACAGTCTTACTGTTGCTTCCAGATTCAGGGCCCTCATTTGGACTTGCCAGTAGACATAGCTCATCATATATACCAAGGGCCAAACAAACAGACAAATTAGACTCCTGGGCACCTCACAAGAGTCTCTATACACAAAAGACCATATTAATAATTAAAACAGAGATAACTGTCAATACAGTCTGATAGAATATATTATTATGACCAGATCTCCCCTAAGAGACAATTCTTTATGGTGATTTTATATCTTTTGTGAAATGTCTTTTAGGAAGATTATTTCAGTCACTCTTAGACTTTTGTTTGAATGGGATGGATTTAAAACATTAGAGTAGAATCAAGAACACTTTAGTAACAAAAGAAGGCAAATAATTTTATTTTAATTTTTTTCTTCTTCTTTCAGGGTACTCAAAGTCTTCTAAGAATCAATTCTAAGCTGCATATCAGAAACTTCGTTCTTAATATTTATTTTTATTTCATGTTTGCATATATGTATGCATGTGCACTGTGTGCAAGCCTGGTGTTTGTGGAGGTCATAAGTAGTCATAAGTAGTCAGACAGTTGTGAGCATCCATGTGGGTACTAGGACCTCAACTCTCGTCCTTTGTAAGCGCTGTTAACCACTGAGCCATCTATTCAGTAACTCCCCACTTTAACACACACGAAAAGTTTATTTACTTTTATGTATACATGTGTGTGCCTGTGGAGACTAGAGAAGGGCGAAGGATTCCTAGAAACTGGAGATACGCTTGGGAAAAGCACTTGTGAGTCACCTGATGTGGGCTCAAGGAGCTGAATCTGGTCCTTTGCAAGAGCTACAAAGGTTCTTGACCACTGAGCTTTCTCTCCAGCCCATATTTTTAGTTTTTTTTTTTTATATGGATGCTCCATCTAGTCTGACTTTAGTTAATTCCATGATTAAGAATGCCCCTCATCTCCTAACTCCTGTGCTTTTTAGTCATTTTATACCATGTGTTTAAAAGCTGCTATTGGGAAAACCAAACAAAACAAAACACCTCACTAGGTCCCACAAGGTAACTTAAAACACATGAACACATGGTTGTCTGTCTGCTGTGCCTTGTGAAGGACTTTTGCCTCTGCATAGGTATGTTTATCATTTAAGGAATGTCTGTGTTCTCATCTCTGCCATTCTGCATTAAAGTTGATAGGTGCATAGATGAACCATTGCCCTAAACGTGGAGTCGCCATGGATTCCATGCAGAACCCTTCAGAGACAAGCAACAGAGCTACTGTAACAACCACCTTGTCCTTCTCAGCAAGGTGGACATCATCAGACCACTTTGTAGGACCACCCTTAGTACTGGGACTTATTAGTTATATATATTTCTTGACTATTGCCTAATTATTCCTTTATATGAATCTGAACCTAAAGCCAGTATCTCAAAGGATGAATTCAGGCTTGGCCTCACTGGAACATCTATCATTTCTTCATTTCCTAGTTTCCACATTGAATTAAACACTTATTATTCATCTCCTTAGTTATTATATAGTCTATTAAATTAGTATATAGTGAATTAGCATATAGTATACAGTATATTATATTAGTATATATTATACTGAATTAATATATAACATATTAGCATATAGTATATGGTATATTGATTTAGTATATAGCATATTGAATTAGTATATACTATATTAGCATATAGTATATAGTATATTGAATTACACTGTTATGGCAGTCAGAACTTGCGCATTTATCCTAAATCTCTTATTGTACCGTCTCTATGTTATTCTATCTCTTTAGAGCTCACACATGAATGTCCATTCTTATATATGTGTGTATACATACATAATCTGTGTAACTATACGTATATGTACACATTATCTCCCTAAATATGTATATAATATGTACATGTATACATACATGCATGCATACATACATACATACATATATACATAATCTGTTCATTGCTTTATCTTCAGGACCTATGATATCTGGCATATACTAGAAATTCAATGAGAACAATATTTTTAGCAAGTATCTATTGCCTGAATAAATACAAATTAATTTAGAACAAGTTCAACCTTTTGAGAATATTTGATTCTCTAGAAATTTCCCTAAAAATTTTCAGTATTAACAAATTTCAAAGCTACATGTGATGGCACTTATCTATAATCTCAGGACTCTGATTGCTGGGTCAGGAGGATCACGCATTCAGTATTATGATTAGTTACGTAACAAATTCTGTTCTAGCCTGGGCTATATAATGATGTTTCAATGCAAGAAAAACCGAACCAAATACAATCAAAATGGGAATCAGGTTATTCATATTACTCACTTGTAAAACTCAGTGTTACCAACTTTATGGAAGAAGTAGAATAAACAGTTGTTTCAACATTAGTTGTCTTAACCTATTTAAGCTCACAAGAAAATGCATATATATATATGCCTCCTTAGACTGCACTGTTTAATTTATAGTCATATTGAGATAAGTTTTCTTCAAAAGATATATTATCAGTAGCTTAACACTATTCACAAAGATATAAATTCATACTCTCCCAAGAATAAACACTTGTTTATTTCCTCCCAAAGCTCTAGTACATAGCTTGGCCTTTGGCTTGAGAGATAAATATAATTAATATCATTATAGCAATTAAATTAATTCTAAAGTTCCATAGAATCCTAGAGAAAAATATTGGTTTTTATTTACTCATAATAAAGATTTTACAGACATAGTAAAACTATACACCATGGAAAAGAACTGAAAGGCCATTTAGTGACAGAATTTATAGGACTGTGTACAGTTTTATATTATGGGATCCCTGTTCAATGTCATATTTCACTGTTACTTCAGGGTTTATTGATTTTTAAAAAAATTTTTTACTAACCATTGGTGTTACCTCCAGAACCCATTTCTTGACTGTGCCTTCTTTGGTTAACTGCTTCCGATCTTTGACTCATTTCACTTCTTTTGGACCCATTTACATTGTAGTTTTCTTTCATCAAAGCCCTACTTATTTTTCAGTGAATAAATCCTGTCTTCACAGTAAGCCTCTATGTGTGGTATGGCTCCGTGAGGGCATATCATGATGTCTGTTTTGTCCAACGTTTTATCTCCTATTATTATCAAGTTGAATCTATTTATACTAAATAGTTATTAAATTGAAGAAAGATTGAGCGCATGATAATAGACATCAGTTGCCCCGACATGAATCTTCAGATTTGGTGTTTGCAAACCCATAGGCTTCATATTGCAATTGTTTTTGCATATATCTCTGCCCTGAAATCTTCTGCCGAAGTTACTGCTTTCTAGATGGCCAAGTCCACTTGTAAATGTCTCCTATGCCTTCCTTAGATGTAGATCTTTTATCTTTCTTCCTCTATCCTTTCTCATTTGACTTAAGAGATCTAAGGGGCATGATCAAGTGACTGATTTTTTTTTTGCTGTAGAGTTTATGAAAATCTCTTCACCACTACACAAAAGAATGCACAACATGGCATTTCCTGGTCATAGAAAAATTGTCATTACTCAAAATAAAAGATCCTGTTTCTCCCATATGATCCTTTAGAGTTCACTAGAGCACAAACCTGAGTTCTGTGCAGTGTAAAGAATAATTCCTTTACACAGATCCTGATTTCCCAGGACAGTGGTAAGCATTTAGTTGAATCCTGGAAACACTGTATTGAAGATGCTTTGTCTTTTTTGTTGACATAAAAATGTGACCTATACTAAGCCTGACACAGGGAATAGAAGAAAACAAAACCACAAGTGAGCCAAAATTCCAGATATGACAAATTTGTGCAGGGCTAAACATAAAGCTGTGATCTCAGAAAGATGGTGTGAATCAGGGGATGAGAAAGTTGTTGTGAGACTGTGTGCCCTAGTAATTTCAGGCACTACACCCTTAGTTTCACCAACAGGACTGCCCAGGCATGATCGGAACAAGGACAAAAATAGACAGGAGAAAGCCTGAGTGGGGGTTAACCCTATACAGAGAACTGTGGGCAACTAAGGAAAACTGAGAGTCGAAGCGACAGTCTTCCCCAAAGAGGAGCACATCAATTGACTACCCAGTCAGTACCAAGTGGTCAATCCTGGAAGCACACACACAAGTATCATTGTATAGACTTAGTAATACACACACACACACACACACACACACACACACACACACACACACACGGATATATATGTGGGAAGGGCGTATGACATATACTATAATCTCAAAACGTAAAATATATAATGAAAGAAATCAAGATCTAAAACAATTGTGGACTCACATGGCATTGGAGGTTATGCTATCATGCCTTGAATTAGGCCAGGGAAAATGAAACTGCAACACCAGTGAGATGCTAGGTGGAAGGAGGTGGGAGGTGTGCGGAGGTCTGTGGATCTCACCCCCTACTCCTGCTTGCAGATCAAACTCTCTTTTTAAGAACTATGAAGATTGTTAGACTCCTCATATTTTCCACTTTAAAAGTTTAGGCAAAATTTTGATTAGTGTAGCCTTGTTCAGGGACTTGGAGAACAATAACAAGTAGGTAACGCTGATGGCGGTTGCTAAAAATTGATGAGTGTTAGGAGATAGGAATTTGATCAAGTCTTTTCCATTTTTTATATCAGTTGGTATTCTGAAGGAGGGCTATTATCCTCATTTGCAAATGAGTAAGCTGAGAAGATGCTAATTAAACGTGAGTAGCAATATCAGCATTTTTTTCAGCAAGGCCCTCGATGCAGAGAGGAATCTTTTAAGCACAGGCATACAGGAAAGGGCTTTCTGAATGAGGGACACCTGAAGAGAAACCGGAAGTTAAGGCAGTGAAGGATCTGTGCTAAGAGCAAAGACTACATTAAGATAGTAAAAAAAAATAAAGTGGAGAGAACAGAGAAGAGGGACTGGGGGAGGTGTGAACCAGAGATAGAAGGAAGGCAAGTCGTAACAAAAAATTAGGACTTTTGGTGTGCTCACAAAATGCCAAGAGAAAATGCCTAAATTCAATTCCCACACTTGAAAAATCGCCAGGGCCACAGATGTTGCCTCAGTCAGTATTACAAAAAACAAACACTCTTCACCATTCTGGACAACTGCAAGGCTTTGGATTTCAGAGACTGTACTAGGAAATATAGCCTTCCTTTGCTTGTAGTTCCCAAAGCAGGAAGGGAATTTGCATAGAGACATATTTCAAAGACAGTTAAAGAACTTTCCATGGCACTGATAAAGTGGGGCTTCTCTGAGTATTATGTTTCAAAGAATGTGAGACACTTTAAAGTGCACTGAACAAAATCATTGAATGTCTTAAAGAAAATCTTGTCCATTGCATATTTTGGTGGCTATCTATTTTTAAAAGGCTTGCATCTTTATCTTTGATTTGTTTTTTGTTCCTTGGTAAATGAGAGAAACCTGCAGTTTAGCAAATGATTGACATTCAACGCTACTGTGCTGGATTTTGTAGAAAGATTTTCAGTACTTAACTGCTCTATGACCAAATAACATTATGGCATCTTACAAGTTCATTTCAATTATACTGCATCCATCTAATTCTGATTTCCATCTTTGGTGATTTTATCTTGCACATTTTTTATCTTATTGTTTAACATCATAATCCTGCTGTGCACTCATCTTGTATTTCCTTAAGATTTTAGCTCTTCAGTTTGCAGCTGAGAATTGAAATTTTGCTTATTCTCAATGACATTACTTTCTTTTCTTGTTATTTCTGGCTTATTTGCTCATGATGTTGGTCACTATAACATTTACATTAAATAAAAGCCAGTGGCCAGAGTATTATCAACTACTATCCTCTGTATGTTTTGCCAGGGTGGTGTTGAGCCATTATATCATTTTATACCTACAAAACATAATGGGAACTAGTATACCTACCTTCTGCCCCAAAATAAGAGTTAGGCAATCCAGAAAATATGGCAATATGTATGAAATGGGAATCAGAATTTCAGTTTAACTCTTGTAGTTGGAAAGATTTTTGGCTTAATAAATAGACTATATCTTCTGTGGGAAGTTTACTTAAATCTTAATCCTCAAAGCCTACTTTTAGGGCATGACCACTATTAATGGAATATAGTGTGTGTGTGTGTGTGTGTGTGTGTGTGTGTGAATAATTGATGATATCTTTTGATTAATTCAATAAATAGGTCCTATAAACTAAGTGAAATTGTATCAGCTATGAGAGCTAAAAACATAAGCCAAAGCACTTTGGCCTAGAAGAATGTAAAGAAATTTCTGGTTTATTATGCTGAAAAGTCAATGGCATCAACCGGTTACCACAGTTGATTGATAGGGCTGAAAGATTTTGGGGCCTTGTCTTTCTATATTCAAGGCTCAGTTTTTCTGCTTGCCTCCTTCCTTTCAGTTTGGGAGAACCAAGCGATTGCCCCAGGGAGGAAGTGTCTCTGCAGCCAGAGCGCACATCAGCTTTATAGCCTGCAACTCTAAGAAAATACAGGGCATCTTTGCCAATAATTCCCAGAGAACTGTCCTGAAAGGCTTCAGGCAATATGTTCCGCTTGAATAGATTGTCACATCTACTTTTGCTACATTTTCAGTTTTTGTAAATCACTTAAGTAATCTCCTCCACCAGCATCAGCTCACACAGGTAGAAACAGTAGTTTACTTATCTCCTAGTCTTCTGGTTCTTTCTCATTTTCCTCTAATTCTACTCGGTGGTCTTTGGAACAGCCAATTCATTCATACCAAAGCAAAGCAGAAGTAAAAAGAGCAAAACCCAGATCATGAAACAAACAAATAAAAGCTTGAAAACTTAACCTTTCTTGGTCTATTATGCTTTTGTTTCTCCAAAGGAAACATATAGATGAATCTGTTCCCAGACAGGGGAGCCATACTGTTGGCCCGGACAAATCGTCCAGGAGAATGTGGACATGTGTGTGCTGACAATCTACAGTTCTGCTTTTTGATTCAATATTAAAAACAAGTTGATGTCATTTTCATTTGCTTAATTTTTAAAACTAAAATATAATTATACAATTTCCCTATGTTTCTCTTTTTTACTACAACTTCTCCCATGCTGTTGACACCTTTTGCAAAGGCATTTTTTTCCCTCATAATTCTGGTTTAGCTCTGTTTAAAGTTTTACCAAAGTCCTTCGGTGTAGGGTGAGCAGGTCAGCGCTGGTTCAGGGATGTGAAGGTTTTTTTTTTCACCTTGATCAGAAGTTAATTCTCACATTTCCAAGGAACCCGATCACAATCTGTATAAACCTTTCAACACATATAGTTTTCTGACACAGAGTTGTCAGAATTAAACAATGTGAAGCATCTTGATTTGTAAGTCCTCTGAGTTAAAACATGGAGGCTCTATTGTCTGACTTTGTGAATCTTTAAACACATTGGCCCAGGTAAGAGGTATGATCGATGTTGTATTTCAGGATGAGTACTTGAAATATCGGTTAGAAGGTTGGCCATGTCAAGACAGGTGAAATGTCATGTCTCTCTCTCTCTCCCTCTCCCTCTCCCTCTCCATGTTGAAGAAGAATGATCAATATTAGATGTATTAGTGGTAAAACTGTCATGTGTTAACAGGTAATGCTTTAAGGTTACATGGAAAGAGAATAAAAGACAATTTTAAAAGTTTGAGCTTAGGTGACAAAGATATATGGTGGTTTCTTTCATTACTGGTTTGAAATGCAGCTCCCTGATGCAAATTTTCTGGAGTATAAAATGTGGCTATTGGGTAAGCAAGCAGTGTAAAAAATTTTTTCAAAATATAAGGTTCTTGCCATTCTCAGTTGGTTAGAAAACTGTGCTTTGCTGTTTGATTGCAAATCTCTGGGCAGCAGTCAAATATCCAGACACAGCAGCCATGCATATAGAAACAACATGGATTAGCAGTGGGAAGACTTTATGAACAAGAGCCTCAGTGTATTTTGCTAGAAAGCTCTAATAAATCAGTTCTGTAGGAAACCTCTGTCCTGATACAACGCCTCCCCTCAAGGTAATGCAGCTGTGCTCCACATTTATCACTTGTGTAAGTTTTAACCTCTGTAATTCCCCCAAGTCAACTTTCAATACATTTTAGCTTGATGATTTATTTATCATGTCATTAAATATTTCATGAAAAATATCTTCTTACTCAATATCCCCTAAAGTCAATTTGGATACAATATTTTTATTCCTTCTTCAAGTAGTTGTTCTTTCAACCTAAAATTAAGATGACTCATAATAAGACAAAAGAGCAAGTTTTTTTTCCTTTTGGATCTTGAGAGCAATATGATATTAATGTTTTGTTTATAGGAAAAAAAACCAGCCACACCATTTTTATTTAAATGCAAGTCAAATTTTCAGTTCTATCAGGCATCCACAGAGAGTTTCTCATCCTGACCTTGTAGCTTACCTCTTGATGTGAATTCAGAAGGAGGGTTGAGTAAGTTTATTGTAAATAGCATGTTCCATTATGCCATTAGATATGGCTTTACTATTTAAATAAATGCACTATTTAAATAACCCACATCAAACTAATCTCATTCAAAACAGCCAAAATGAGCAATCTTTCAATTAATTTTATGCTCATTCCTGATAAGGATTTTTGTCTGCACCTGATCTGAGAATAATTCTGGATTACACTAAAAATGGCATTTGCTTGGAGTTAGAGTTTGTTATTGTTACAAATTTTACTTAAACAATTAGGCATAATATCTCCTTTTTTGCACAAAGGCATGTGACTTTGGCATTCATTTTAACATCAGTATTTCAAGCAACTATACTCACAGAACTGAACCTGTTCAGGGGTCCATCTCATGGTGCTGGTTATGTCATTAACTATTATATTAAAATTACTTGGCAATGCCTTTATTTTTTCCTGATTCCAAAGTGTGAGCATCAAAATTTATACTTTGAATGAAACTTAGATATTCTGGTTTATTTTAAAGCTCTTTATGTGTATTATCCTATGCCCTGTTTATGCTCCTTTTGGCTCATAAATGACTGTTTGATTCATTCAAGTCAAGATGTCAGTTTTAGGATGAATTGAGTGGGTCAATAAAAATGTTTTTATTTAGCTTGGAAAATTTCATCCCTAAGAAAATAATATTATTTTAATGGAAATTTATTGACAAGAAAGATAAATTATTGGGGAGAAAAGCAAATACTGCTTCTATAAAGGCAATATTATAAGGACTGCACTGCCAATGATCTGTCAAGCATGTTTATGAATGCTATCCTTCTTCAGAGGAGAAGAGAAAGCTCAGTATTAGCTCAAAAGCATTCAGTTTGAAATACTGATAACAGGCATCAGAGTAAGAGATTTATAACTGCCATTATTTTCTGGGTCTGAAAAAGACATTACACATCTAAATATATGGTAGACCATGAGGATAATAGTCAACCACAAAAGGACACTTTATCAATTCTTCATTTCTAAGCATCACTAACAACTAACACAAGCAAAGTTGCATGTGAATGACAGAATTGGCCCCTCTCAGATATGTGTTACATACTACAGGCATCTGAAGTAAAAAAAAAAAAAAAAAAAAATCAAGGTTCCAAGATGGCAGCACACATCACACACTGTATCTGATCTACTGCATGGAGACCAGGGACCTGACTGGCAGCCATAGTCTGCTAAAACCAGAGAACACTAGGTAGGTGGGATCCTGCACATTGCAGACCACAGGTGGGCCTGGCCATGGGTCATGCAACAGCCCACAGAGGTCCTGAACCCACTCTACAGATGCTGGAATGGAACCCACCTGTGGACTGCAGCCGGCTAATAAAGCCCAAACTCAGTGTGTGGGATGGTGGAACACTGGAGCTCTTGGCCTGGGGAAGTCTCGGGGAAATGGGTAAATCTATTTTTGGACCCCCCACCCCACGCCAGTCTGTGGAGGGCCCTGGGGCCACATGGAAGCCCAGGTGGCTGGGACCACCTAGCCTAGCCAGAGTGCGCGCAGCTCAAGGTCAGAACGGGTCCAGATCAGAGCGGGACACACAGTGGACTGAGGCTGCAGACTTGGGCATATAGAACCCAGCTTGGACAGTTCCCACAGCCTGGCAGGATCTCTCACACTCTAGAGGGGCTGGAAAGCCCTGAGGTGTCTATACTCTGGTCTGAAAGGCGGCCACAAGTCAGTGGGTCTGACTCAGGCAGCAGCTTAACTGCAGGGCCACAAGGAAGAGCAGACGGCTGGAAGCAACTTGGCCAGCCAGAACGTGCACTGCCCATGGTCTGAATGTTCCTCGTCTGTGGGCCGTAGCCGACCGAGCCTGCAAACTTGGGCAGATAGAAGCCAACTTAGACAGTTCCCATTGCTCAACAGGATCTCCCACACTCTCTGAAGAAGCTGGACAGGCCTGAGATGTCTAGACTCTGGTATGAAAGGCAGCTACAACTCGTTGGGTCTGATCTGGGCAGGGACTTGACTGTGTTTCAGAGGGGAAATCCAGGTGGCTGGGACCACCTCCCCAGCCAGAGCATGTACTGCCTGTGGTCTGGGCCCCAATACAACTGTGCTGTCGTCTGAATCACAACAGTAGTGTGAAAGGGACCTGGCAGAAGCCTACCTCTGCTGACCCAGTCAGGAGCCTAATGTGTAGAGCAAAGTCTCCAGGAGGGGAAACAAGGTTACTTGCCTGTTCCAGGGAAGAACTCCTTGATCCCCACAGGCAAGGACATGCACCTATAATCACTCACCAACTATCCACTCTTAATGACCAGTAAAGGATACCAGAAGCTACCTCCCAACATCAGAAAAAGCAAAATGACTAAAGGACAGTGTAAGAAAGCAAAAAACAAAAACCAAAACAATTCAGCATCTCCAGATACCAGCTATCCCAAAGAAAGCAACCCTGAGAACCCACCCACAATCGAAATACAAGAAAATGACCTCAAATCCTTAGTAATAAAGATGATAATGGAACAAATGAATAAAATCTGTAAAGAAATGTAGGAAGATACAACCAGACAGGCTGAAGAAATAAAGGCCTGGAAGAAACTCAGGAAAATACAAACAGATGAGGGAAATCAATAAGGCAGGTCAAGATCTGAAGATTAAAATGGAAACTACCATAAAGGCACAGACAGAAGAAAAATGGGATCGAGAGGCCTTAGAGAATAAAGCAAGCAACTCAGAGGTGACCTTCTCTAACAGAATCAAAAAAAAAAAAATGGAGGAATGAATCTCAGGAGTAGAAGATACAATCATAAAACTCGAAACAACCATCAAAGAAAATGTTAAATCCGAAAACTTCCTGACACAAAACATCCAAAAAATCAAGGACACCATTAAAAGAAGACACCTGAGAATAACAGGCATTGAGGAAAGAGAAGACTTCTGACTCCAAGGCCCCAAAAATAACTTCAACAAAATCATAGAGGAAATTTTCCCCAATTTTAAGAAGGAGATGATATAAACATACAAGAGGCCTATAGAACACTAAATAGAATAGACCAGAAAAGGAAATCTTCCCACTACATAATAATAAAAACACAAAATATAGAGAACCAAGAAAAAAATATTAAGAGTGGCAAGAGAAAAAGGCAAAGTAACATACAACCATCGCAAAAACATATCCCACAAATTCTCTCACCAACATCAAAAATTAGGGACTTAATAGTCACTGGTCATTAACATCTCTCAATATCAATGGTCTCAGTTCTCCAATAAATGTCACAAACTAACTGAATGGATGCAAAAACAAGATCCAGCATTCGTTGGCATTCCAGAAACACATCTAAACCACAAGGACAAACATTACATCAGAGTAAATGGCTGGATAAAATGTTCCAAGCAAATGGTCACAAGAAGCAAGCTGGTATAGCCATTTTAATATCTAATAAAATAGCCTTTCAACTAAAATTAATCAAAAGGGATGGAGGGCACTTCATACTCATCAGGGGTAAAATCAACCAAGATGACATCACAATTCTGAACATCTGTGCTCCAATTACAAGGGCACCCATATTTGTAAAAGAACTATTAACAAAACTTAAACCACACATTTATCTCCACACATTAATAGTGGGAGACTTCAACACCCAACTTTCACTGAAGGATAGGTCATTGAAACAGAAACTAAGCCAAAAATAACATCATTAACTATTGTCAGGAATCAAATGGATCTAACAGATATTTACAGAACTTTTCACCCTAACACAAAGGATTATACCTTCTTCTCAGAACCCCATGGAACCTTCTCCAAAACTGATCACATAGTAGGTCACAGAGAAAACCCCAAAAGATACAAGAAGATTGAAATAATACCTTGTATCCTATCAGATCATCATGATCTAAGGCTGGGCTTCAACAACTACAGAAATAACAAAAAGTTTACACACATATGGAAACTAAACAACTCTCTACTCAATGACACCTAGGTCAGGGAAGAAATAAAGAAAGAAATTAAGGGTTCAATGAAAATGAAGGAACAACATACCTAAATTTGTGGGACACATTGAAAGTGGTGCTAACCTGAGCTGTTCAAGTACTCTGAGGTGCTGGACCTGCGCCGTCTCTACTCCAACGACATCCACGCCATGGCCAACACTTACGGCGTTGAGGCTGCACTGCTAGTGATAGAGAAGGAGATTAAGAATGTGTTTGCTGTGTATGGCATTGCGGTTGATCCTCGCCATCTCTCCCTGGTTGCTGAGTATATGTGTTTTGAGGGTGTTTATAAGCCTCTCAATCGCTTTGGGATCCAGTCAAGCTCCTCCCCTTTGCAGCAGATGACATTTGAAACCAGCTTCCAGTTTCTCAAACAGGCCACCATGATGGGATCCCATGATGAACTGAAGTCACCTTCAGCCTGTCTTGTAGTGGGGAAAGTCGTCAAAGGCGGGACAGGCCTGTTTGAGCTCAAGCAGCCCCTAAGATAGCAGCATTGTCTGCCCAGCCTGGAGGATCTGGGGGTGGGCACAGCTGGCAGTTCAGTGACATAGCGAAGCGATGACCTTGGGCTCCAGAAAGCTACCGGCCGGGGCTGGCCTTCACGCAGAAAAGGCTCGTCCTTGCCTTTCCCATCTCAGGATCAGTAAGAGGCTTCCCAAGCCCTCCAGGATGGCTGTGGCTTCACTTGTGCTCCAGGAGCCCCCAAGAAAACCCTGACAGAACACCAAGGACTGCACAATGGGACAATGACTGTACGCCACGCTTGCTGTAGGATTTCCAGATGCCACCATTGCTATACACAGCTAGTGGCTAGGGAACATTCCTAGGGGCCCCCGAAGAGCCAGAAAGGGCACGGAACCTGTTTCCCCATGCCTGTCCTTCCTTGCTGAAGCCATTGGAGGAGAGTTGTCAAAGACAGAGTGGTACAAAGCACTGGTCCTGCTGCCATTGCTGTATGGTGGCATGTAGACCAGACTGGCCCCACAGCCAGAGCCATCTCTCTGGAAGCCCAGCTGCTCTCTACCTCACAGAAAGCCCTGATTTTCCCACTGGGGCTACTCAGCAAGGCCAAGCAGTCTGTTCTTCATGCCTCTGCTCTCCACTTAATGTCAAGGTCATAGTCACCCCATAGGCCCTGTACTTGTGGGGTCTTTGAGGCATGCAGTGGCGGTCCCTGTCTGGGCAGGAGAGGCGGAGGGTTTGGAAAGCAGGCCATTTCCGGTTTTGTCCACTGTTACTCCAACATGCACTGAATAATACACATGACTGGGACTGGATGTCAAGAGAGAATCAAAAAAGAAAAAAAAAAAAAAAAAAAAAAAGAAAGTGGTGCTAAGAGGAAATTCATGCACTAAGTGCCTTTATAAAGAAATTGGAAACATCCCACTAAAGCAACTTAACAACGCATCTAGAAGCCCTAGAAAAAAAAAAAGAAGCAGAAATACCCAAGAGGAGTAGACGTCTGGCAATAATCAAACTCAGGGTTGAAATTAATAAATTAGAAACAAAGAGAACAATTCAAAGAATCAACAAAACCAGGAGCTGCTTCTTTGAGAAAAAAAAAAAAAATAGACAAACCGTTAGCCAAACTAACTAAAAGGCAGAGAGACACTATCCAAATCAACAAAATCAGAAATGAAAAGGGAGACATAACAACAGACTTTGAATCAATAAAAAGAATTGTAAGATCCTACTTTAAAGGCATATATGTCACAAAATTTGAAAATCTAGGGGAAATGGACAATTTTCTTCATTGATTCCACTTGCCAAAATTGAATCAAGATCAGATAAACAAATTAAATAATCCTATTTCTCCTATAGAAATACAAGCAATCATTGATAGTTTGTATCAAACTAGTTTGAATCAAAAGCCCAGGGGCAGATTGTTTCAGTGCAGAATTCTACCAGACGTTCAAAGAAGAGGTAATATCGATACTCTTCAAGCTACTCCAATAGATAGAAATGGATGGAACATTACCAAATTCATTCTATGACATCACAGTCATGTTGATACCTAAACCCCACAAAGATCCAACAACAAAAAAAGAATATCAGACCAATTTCTCTTATGAACATTGCCACAAAAATAATAATAATAAAAAAACCTCACAAAACAAATGAAAAACATATCAAAGATATCATTCACTATGACCAGGTAGGCTTCATTCTAAGCATGTAGGGATGGTTTAATATACAGAAATATATCAACATAAGCCACCATATAAGCAAACTGAAAGAAAAAGAAACACATGATCATCTCCTTAGATGCAGAAAAAGCTGTACCAGTACTATGCTGTTTTAATTACTGTTGCTCTATAGTACAGCTTGAGATCAGATATCGAGATTCCTCTGAATGATCTTTTATTGTGCAGAATTGTTTTAGCTATTCTGGGTTTTTTGTTTTTCCATATGAAGTTGAGAATTGATCTTTCAATTCCCAGTCTTCAAAAAACTGGGTAGGTATTTTGATATGGATTGCATTGATTCTGTAAGTTGATTTTGGTAAGATGGCCATTTTTACTATGTCAATTTTCTGATCCGTGAATAAGGGGGATCTTTCCATATTCTGATGTCATCTTCAATCTCATTCTTCATAGATTTCAAGATTCTTTTCAAACAAGGCTTTCACTAGCTTGGTTAGAGTTACTCCTAGATATTTTATGTTGCTTGTGGCTATTGTGAAGGGTGTAGTTTCCCTAATTTCTTCCTCTGCACTATTGTCTTTTGTATATAGGAAGGATAATGACTTTTTAGAGTTAATTTTTTTTTGTCCAGCCATTTTGTAGAAGGTGTTTATCAGCTGTAGGAGTTCTCTGGTGGAATTTTGGGGTTCACTTATGTACACTGTCATATCATCTGCAAATAGGGATACTTTGACTTCCTCCTTTCCCATTTCGATGTCCTTGATCTCCTTTTGTTGTCTTATTGCTCTGGCTAGAACTTCAAGAACTATATTGAAGAGATATGGAGAAAGTGGGCAGCCTTGCCTGGTCCCTGATTTTAGAGGAATTTCCTTGAGTATCTCTCCATTTAATTTGATGTTGGCTATTGGTTTACTGTACATAGCCTTTATTATGTTTAAATGTGTACCTTGAATAATGAGTCCCTTTCTTTCCTAAGCTCTCTGATTAAAACTTTTGCTGTCTCTATTAAATTCATATCTGTCTATTCAGTGAAATTAGTATATGTATTGCATGGATATCACTTGCTAAGAATGCATACGTGTTTATTCAGTAATAGTTATAGTTTTCTTATATTAAGTTACTCTAATTTGAGATATCGGTTTTAGTGTGGAAAGTTATGAGGCATGTTTCATGAACCCTGCTGATCAGTCATCTTGAAAAAAATTCAGTTACAAGTATTTGGTTCCTATTTGAGCATAATACAGAGAAAAATGTTCATGTGGTTAATGACCTTAACATATCAGCTCTTTAATAAAAATCAGAAATGAATATACACAATTATAAGTTTCTATAAGGGAAGAAAATCTCCCAATAATTACAGTAACGTACAGGGAGGTAAAGTGCCCTTGCTATGCTTATATACATTTTAGTGGCTCTTGCAAAGGAAGTTTGCTAAAATTCCCTCAAATACCCATGTGGGTAGAATGTCAGGTGGATTTATGACATGAATCTATGTTTCTTTAACTAGTATATTGTTTTAGTTTTAAGGGTTCATGACTTTTGAAAATCACAAATTTAAAAAACTATAATTTTATATTTTCTCACGCACCCATTTAAATAAGTTGAAAGTATACTTTGCATCTACTCTATTGTAGGTATTTAATTAGGAATGTATTTTTTGTGACACAACGTACTGGTATGATTTGTGTTGGTGTTCTGTTTTAGACTTTTCCTTTATAATATGAGAAGATAAGCTTTTTTGACTGTTTTCATTGTTAATTCACTTACTGTATGCGTCTGTCTCCTTACCTGTGGGGGCCACACACACAGGGATACCTATGTGGATACCTATCTGAGAATTCCCATGTTAGTTCTCACCTTTACCCTCCAAAACCATCACAGTACCCCATTTTTAAAAATATCTACTGCTGGTTTCAATTTATATTTCTTAGCAATTTTCTTCATTAAGGAATTTATTTAATCACTTTACAGCCTGGTCACAGGCTTCTCCCCACTCTCCTCCCAGTTGCACCCTCCTATACCCAACCCTTATTAAGGGGAGTCCCCTCCCCCCACCCATGAATACTAACACACTCTGGAACATCAAGTGGCAGAAGGACTAAGCACATCCTCTCCCACTCAAGTCAGACAAGGCAGCCCAGCTAAGGGAAAGGGATCCAGAGGCAGGCAACAGAGTCAGAGACAGCCTCTGCTCCAATTGTGATGGGACCCACATGAACATGAACACCAACCTGCAAATATATATACTTTTCAATTCTCACAGAATAATTTCGACACATTTTTCCTATCTTTCCTGTTATTAAAAAAAAAGGTGTCTGCTTTTCTTATAATACTCACTTCCATGATTACTTCAGTGACCATCTTCTCATTCATTATCAATGTTCTGTTTATTTAGCATTAGAAAACAATACATTTAATTATCTTGTGTCTTAGTCACTGCTCTTTTGTTAGGTCAAGAAAGAGTTGCACAATGGTTTACTATCATGTTAATATCAATAGTTCTTCAAAGGAAGGGCGTGCTTTACAAACATGTATAATTCTAAGATAAAAGTTGCCATTCTGTTTTACAGTTTCTTATTATTACATCATATACCATATAAATAAACTAAATTGGAAGCTAGAAAACAAGGAAGAATTGTTTATGACCTAGCCAGATAGACACAAGAACTTCTATGGAAAGTGAACCTTTACACAACACATGGACATTTGACATAATTTAACATGAAGAAATATAAAGAATCTTTTCATTGTGATTCATAACATTATCTAAATTGACAACAAAAACTAGAAGAAAAATATGAAGAATGATTTGATTCTAATAAATTTAAAAATGACTTAAAATTAATGTAATACTTCTTAAAATTCAATGATGTATAGAAATAGTTTTAACATGTTTTATTTCAAGCTAGATAAGCTTTAAGAAAAAAGGAATGTTAGCACAACACATAATATTGATACTTTACTCAGCTATTACATAATTTTGAAGCATGCTTGGAACAACTTGCACACATGAAACTATAAACTACAGATACTATTTTGTTTTGAAAATAATCTACTCAAACTCGTTCATTAAAAAAAAAAATCGGAAAACTTGGCAAAACATTGTCTTTGACTAAGCCTTTGAATTGGATGTAATTTAGGAGAAGTGTTTCTTTCTGATTCATAGAAATTATCCTTGAAGATCTTGAGGGCATGTCACATTTTTCTTTTACTTGAATAATAAAGTTTGGTGCAGATATTTTCTATTATAATAAATTATTGAAATGTGGCTTTGAAAATCTGATCAGTTTGAATAAAGTCGAGATCCTACTTATTTCATTAAATAAGTCAAAGCCACAACTTCTGTTGTTTGACACAGATAGTTTAGGAAAGCACGTTCTACAACATAAATAGCATGTTGCTTATTTTGCTCCTGTTATTATTCTGTTAGGGCCTTGGTTTCTGTTCCTATACTGCAATGCTTACTAGAGATGGCTGAAAGGGGGGGGAAAGGCTTCTTTTGATTGATAGAGTAGGATGACTCTGGTCACGGTCATTTGGCTCTCTGGATGTGTGGTGAGGCTCTTGTTAAGGTGATAGGACCGGCTAGTAAAAGAGAAATGTTCCTGTGAGGAGACCAGAAAGCAAAGAAACTGCTTTCCTTTGAAACAAGTCCTTCACTGAAACCCATTAGGCTGTGCAACATAACTGACTAAATATAATCATGGACACAGAGTCTTCATGACCAAGTCACATCACAAAAACCTTGTCTCTGAATATTGTTGCACTGCGCAGCAGGCCTTTAAAAAACAGGTTTTATTTTATTTAAACTACAATCCAAAACAATGCTTGAAATAAATGAAACTCATATGCCTTATATATAGATGTATTGACACACTCTTTTCTAGGGTAAATATGTACTTGGAAGAATATAGACAATTATTTGCTGGTGACAAAGTATAAGGGTATAAGGAAAGTGGTGAAATATATCAAAAAAGAGAGAAATATCTCCTTAGTTTGTTTTAGGTTTAAGGTAGCAAACTAAGAATTTATTGGATTGCTATGAAGGCCTAAAAATTAACTATGGTAGCATGCCAGCAAAGGTGGGTGTCAGTGATTCTTTTTTGTATTGCTATATATGAAAATTTCACCTTTAATCAAGGAAGAGTTTGTATCTTTTATTTTTGGAAATGGGTCTTTGTATAAGGATTTGTGGTTCTACATAGGAGGCTGTGTGTAGAGAGGGAAGGCTAATGAGGTTACAAAAAATAAAACAGGTCCCTGGGACCTACGGAAGGCAGCCTAATAAAAACTTAGCATGAAGATCTTATTTGAAGAAGTGATGCTTTATGGAAAAGTCCGTCAATCGTCCAATCATTCAAGACTGCAACACTGGCGGCCAAGATGAGTCATACAACCCTTTCAAGCTCTCAGTGTGGTAGATGCAGGAGAGGCAGGTACCTCTTACTTTTAATACACAGATCTTTGCCTGTGTTGGAACTCTACTTCCAAGCCTGAGGCTTAAGGCAGGATATATAACATCATATTGGACTAAACTGAATGGAACTTCGGGGTGACAGAAGGTAGATGGTGGTATTCTGACTGAGTGGAAGGCTGTAAATTTGCTGAAGCTCCAAATCTCATTACTGAAAAGATAATTCTGCTTAAAGCCATATGTGTATGACATTTTCTCACCAAGAAATGGAGATTATTTCCTATCCCTGTGGGTTTCTTTTGTTCTAGTGGCAGGCCCAACTTGAGACCAACTCAATGGGAGAGAGTCAACCTCTGGCACTATTAATAATTCTTTGATATTCTTGAAGACAGCATCATAGCATAACTGTCTTTTGAGAGGCTTCAACCAGCAGTTGATGGAAACAGGTATAGAGGCTCAGAACAAGTAGGCTGAGATTGGGGAGTCCTGTGGAAGAGTGGGGAGGAAGGATTGAAGGAGCCGGAGTGGTCAAGGACACCACAAGAAGATCGACAGAGTCAACTAACCTGGCCCCATGGTGGCTCACAAAGACTGAAGCAATAGTTACTAAAAAGCACATGAGAGTAGCAAAGACACTTTATCTCACTGTATGTCCTTGTAATGGTGAGATAACTTTTTCCTTATGGAGATTTATAATCATGTACATATCGTATATCTTTTCTGATTTTTATTTAATTTTTAAGATTATTAAAGAGTTTATATGCTAAGGTAACTGATCAGATCAACTTAATTTTTCTCTTTATTAGCTCAAATAGAAACCAAATACTTGTGACTGAAAAAAATTTCAAGATGACTGATCTGCGAAGATTATGAAAAAAATCCTCATAACTTTACACATTTAAAACACCCCAAGTCTGGTGCTCTGTGACCTTTCCCGGTGTGTTGTTGTATACTGTGGCCTGTGGCCTTGGTCCGCGGAGGTGCTTCAAAGCCTTATTAAGAATGTCTGAGTCCCAATGAAGCCCTACTAGACCCAGGTTTACCAGGAAATTTGGGTAGGAATGGGGCTAATGACCTTCATCCTTTATAAAATCAGGAGTGCTGATAAAAGAACTAAAGCTTTGAAAGGCTCCAGCCCTGCACTTGCCCATGGCCCTCATTAACTGCTCCATGTGTCCACTCAAGATGAGGCATGTCGACTAAGCTTAAGCAAACTGTGTTAGGTGGACATGCCCCATCGCTGTACACTTGTCTAAGTACCACTACAATGTGGCATTAATAAATGTGAGAAGCACACACACACACACACACAAACCCAAGTCTGTGTAATTTAGTATAAGAAAACTATTATTATGACTGAGTAAATGCATATAAATTCTCTACGCATATGTTGGAGATGTGCAGCATGGTCTTCATGTGGGTCCACTAACAGTTGGTGGAGGCGCTGTCTGACCCTGCTGCCTGCCTTTGTATCCCTTTCCCAAAGCTGTGCTGCATTGTCTGGCCTTAGTGTGAGAGGAAGTGCTTAGTCTTACAGTGACGTGATTTGCTGGGGTCGGTTGGTACCCTTCTTTGTGGTGAAGGGGAGTGGGAATTGGGGAAGCGGATGTGAAGGTGGGGCTGTGAGGAGAGAAAAGAGGGGTCCGTGATCAGGCTGTAAAGCGATTAATAAATAAAGTAATGAAGAAAACGGTGAAAAGACAGAGATCATCTCCCAGGCTAGGAAGATAATATCCGTAAAAACTAAAAAATATTTTATGCAAACAGGAATGCACTGTGCTATTTGAATTTGATATGCTACTCAAGGCAATGCTAGGTGTTATGAACTGAAAAAGAATACATTAATCAAGATCTGTCCAATCGTTAAATGTATGTAGAAAAATTAGACACATAGTAAACACTGATAAACCAAAAATGAGAAGTAGACAATTCATGTCTAATGATGGTTTTAATATTATTTTACTAGTAACAAAACAAATAGTTGGAAAAGTATAAATTATGCAATATTCCTGCATGATACCATTAACCAATTTAA
Source organism: Acomys minous (assembly GCF_964271855.1). Lineage (NCBI taxonomy): Eukaryota > Metazoa > Chordata > Mammalia > Rodentia > Muridae > Acomys > Acomys minous. The sequence continues at coordinate 103,182,346 of NC_140490.1, forward strand.
CCTAATAAGAGCTATAACATTCATAGGGACAATACAGAATATATAAGATTTTGAAGTGTTCAGAAGCATTTTTATAACATACCATATGCCTAACCACAGAATTCTCAACACAATAACAAAATCGAACTAAGAGTATACAGAATACAGAAGCCTGAAATTTTACATATGTGAAATTCCAAATTATTTGGAAACATCTCACATCATTTATAAGCAAGCTATGTATTAAAGGAGAAAATAAAAAGATGTACAAGATATTTGACATAGTAGGAAAATAAAATCCTGGTCAATTCAAATGTGAGCATTACAGCAAAAGAAACATTTATAGAGTTTTATGATTTCGGTACTTATATTAAGGGAAACTGATGTAATTTTCTGGGCTTGCATCTTAAGAGATGAGCAAAATAAAACCACAATGAAAAAAACTATTTGACTAAAAAGTAGAAAACAATAAAATAAAATAAGTAGACAACTTTGCAAAGATAGAATTAATGAAGTAAGCAACAATCAGGTAGAAGGACAGTATAAACGACCATCAAAATAACAATCCCAAATATTCAGGATATTAATGTACCCAGACCAAATTGCCTAACACCTCAGCTTTCACTGATTTTTTTTTTCAACCATTTGGCTTAAAATATAACCATCATGATTGGGTCTAATGTGTTATGGGAAACGTTTTATTTCTAGGAATCTCCAGTTACATTTCATATTTGTATTAGGAAAAGAAAGTGTTATTTTGGTGTCAGGTGCTTTCTCACAAAGAGGTATTGGAGAGGAAGTTGGAGATGTGAGAGACGGTACCTCTGTTGGAACATTGTATCACCCACAGGTCCAGAACACAATCGCTATGTGACCTTGTGCTATCAGCACAGATGTCTTAACTTTGCTGCTATTGTCTAGAGACAGAATTGGTATACACTCTCAAGACGTCTGTAATTTTCCTTCTCCAGCAGATGCAATCTCATAGAGCTCCATCACGCAGAGATTCACATGGCTAAGTATTTTTTATCCTATAAGACCTCCTTGTAGACTGCACAATCAGGAAGCGCGTAGCTAAAACAATAGAGCCCTGCTACCAGGTGCTAGTCCTGTGCATTACAGAGAGCGGGCAACTCCCTAGGCAACCCCACAGCAGTGATGTATGTAAAACCAGCAACAGAATCTGCTCTCCGATACCTGGATGATACTATCTCCATGAGCTCTGAGGTGTCTTGCCCATCTTTAGTGTTCCTTATACACATTCCTATTCCATTTTGTTATACGTTATTTTTTTATATTGAACTTTACTGTATTGAATGATAATGTATTTATCATATTCCCCGCTGCTGGAATTCTAGCACCTATTGAAATCCAACTAGGGGTCATTACAACCATCTTAGAACTGTTACAAAAACTTTAACAATGCTTCATTGGTCTGCTGAGATTTCTTGACGTCCTGTTCCTACAACAGTGCAACAGAGACATGTAGCCTGTTGGTAGAAGCCAAACATTTAACACATATAGACACAGAATGGCAGTTGTGGCCACTGGTTACCACAACTTATCATTTCCACTTAATACTAATATTTTAAATCTTTCCTATTTTCTGTAGAAGTCTTTGGGATTATATTCATTAATTCACCCAATGATCCTGGAGAATGGCACTTAGAGTGAGGATAAATCAAATACTTTCTGTTTCACTGGTTGTTTCTGATAACTATATTTTACTAGGCAGTGAAGCTCAGTATGAGTTTTTCATAGGTATTGGTATCCATTTTGTGTATCTGTGCATAAATAATGTCAAAGGATGACAAGAACTGACCAACTGCATCAACATCATCTGGAAGGTTTTTGAATGCAAATTGTCATACAAGTTCCTGGCCCTGTGCCAATGAATCTGTGTGGTAATAACCAGTGCAGTGATTCTTTGTAATGGTTTTATTAATTATTTGGCAGCGTTGTAGCTGAACATAATGAATTTTGGTCAGTTATTATACCTTATTACGCTCTTTCATCTCCCTCCCTTTCATGATAAAACCTTTCTTCTCTCTGACAGTATGCTTCCTTTGTCTCTGTCTCTCTCCCTCACACACATCTGTGTGTGTTTGTTTAGCTGATTTTAATTATAGTCACTTGCATGAATATGAGTGGTGATTCATTACCGAGGAAGTAACTTATCATCGAAGAATATGGCTCCTCTCTCTATCAACATTAACTGCCCATAGTCCCTCAGGAATAGCTGGGTCTTGCAAAGCTCTCTCCCATGCCTGACGGGATGTTGATGCTCAATTTTGTGCAGTCTGTGTGCTGGCAAGAGTGAGTGTAGTACATGCATGCATTCTAAAGCCATATCATGTCCAGAGGATACAGTCATCCATCCTCTGACTTTTATAATCTTCCTGAGCATTGAAAAAGGAGATGCAGGTGCACCATTTGTGGAGGATCACTCACCAATCACTTACTCTCATCATTTTGAATCATCATGAATGTTGTCATTAACATCTGTCCACTGCAAAAGGAAGCTTGTCCGAGGAAGACCGATAGAAGCACTCATCAATGGGTGTACACACACATATTTAGAGTCCTTGACAACGTATCCATTTTTTAGAGCAACAGTAGTGGGTATTATGAGCTCCTCAGCCATAAAATTGTGATTATGTTTACCAGTCATGTGTTCCGTTATGTGCTGTGGGCTTCAAACCTAATCAGAAAGCAATTGGTTGCTTGATAATATCCAGCCCACTATTATACCAGCCGGCATATCTTGCCACTGGATGATTATTGTTGCTGACGGTGTCCACTGCTACAAAGTATAGATGATGACTTTCCCCAAGGCAGCCTGCATAGCACCTTCTAGCACGGTGGAATCTAGCCAGTAAGAAAGAAACTTTCAGGTCAGTTTTTCTAAGTCCTGCAACCAAACTGTGTGGTGTCTTTAGCAATAGGGCTCTCACGTCTCATTCTGGTAGACAACAAGTAGCAATGACAACATTCAGCATTGGGAACCTCTAGGGCCCTACTGACCCACACTTCTGGAGATGTAGTCCATATCTGGACATCGATGGGGTAGGGAGAATTGTGGTGAATAGTCAATGGTTTCTCCCAGTCTCATTATCTGTTCAAGTAAGGTGCATACTTTGAAATAAAATAAAAAAATTCCTCTGCCCTCTGAAAGCACCAGGAACACATTCTGTGCGCACACATTCATTCATGCAAATGCTCATACTCATAGAATAAATAAAATCCTTCTAAAGAGAATTCTTCATACATGGTGGCAGTGAAATATAAGAGAGTAATTTCTTTATTTTTCAAAATACAAATAGAGTTCCATTTTTCCTCTCTGCCATGCCCCTTCCATTCTGCTTCAACACTTCCAGTTCCTGGAGAAATACTACCCACAGCATGACAACAAAAATGCCACTTTCTTCTAATCCAAATAGAACATGTTATCTGCGAATCATAAAAGTAGCATGTCTTTTCTCATAACAGTTTAGCATCTGTCATTGTCAGAACCTTTTAAACCAAATGTCTCATAAACAAAACTAGAGAAATTTTACTGATGCATAAATTTCATGCACTGCTTTATGAATAGGCTGTGCATGCATGTGTATCACTTGTGAATATACCTTTACTTTTATTTAGTACATATTTTAGGGTATGGAAGATCAAGGAAAATGAATATTAAGAACTCATATATATTTGTGTCTAACACTCTGTGCTTTCATGATTAGCTTAGTTCAGTGTGCGGTGTGTGACAAAGTGAGGAGAGAGCTCACTGGGACTAGTCTAATGTCTCACACTTTCATCAGACTTAATGCTTAGAGCTGTATTTCTTACCCATGCCTAGGAAAATAGAAAATATTCTGGTGTGTATCAGCGTCGCTGAAAGTAAAATAAATTAGTTACCCAGCAAAATGATTTCCCAAGTATGATTTCAGTGCATTGTATTACTAGACTCTGCATCTAGGCAAAAATGATTGTCAGTTTATAAGTAATTTTTTAAATGTTAGATTCAAAAATAGAAAAAGGCATCAAAATGATAATTATATAATCAGCAAGAACAGGATTTCAAAGCAGCATTTAGTGACAGAGCTCTTCTCATTTCTGCTCCACTGTATTCATTACTCTTTGAATAGAGTGGCTGTGGTGATTCCTCTGGGAGGCAGAGGGTTTCATTCTGCATGGTTTGTACTATATGGAAAATAAAATCAATGTTCCCTTTCCACAAACTCCCTTTCCACCCAGTGAGGCAAAGTGTTTTATGCAAAGCATCTGCGGCATCCCACTAAGGAAATGAGTTCTGTGTACTTCTCAAAAAACCATCTGTAAGGTGAAGAATAAAATGATGGCCATAGGAAAAATAGTGGGTTTTCCTGAATTCAGGCCTATTACATTGTTTGCAGAATTTCTTCTCCTAATCAACAATTGTGTGTGTGTGTGTGTTTGTGTGTGTGTGTGATGTATGTATATATATGTATGTATGTGTGTGTATGTATGTTTGTGTAAGCACGCATATGTGGTATTTGCTGGTAATACATGTACATAAGTGTTTATATGTGCATGTACCCATGTGAATTCATTAGAGGCTGGAGCGGGATGTCAATGGCCTTTTGGATCAATCTCCTTATTGTCTTGAATCTGCTTTTCAGTGAACTGGAATCTTACATTTTGGGATAAGCCAGTGAGCTTTTGAGATTCATCTGTCTCCTATCCCTGATGCTGGGATCCCAGGGCACATGCAGTTATGGTTAGTTTTTAACATGTGTGCTAGGGAATGGAACTCAGGTCTTCAGGCCTTCAAAAAAATCACAACTAAGCCACTTTCACTGGCCCTAGTTCATTATATTTCCATGTTTTGGAGGACAAAAGATACGTATACTAATGTGCAATTATGTAAGTTATGTATATTGTCTGTCTTGAAACGTTTCTCTGTTCTCAGAAAATAAGCTGTTCTAGAGTAGAGAAATTGTTCAGTCAGTAAAGTACCCCAATTTAATGCCCAGAACCCACATACAGAAGCCAGGCATGGTGATACTTGGAATCCCAACCCTAGGATGGTGGAGACAGGTGGATTCATAGCGTTCATTGGGCAACCAGATTATCCAACCCAAAGAGCCCCAGGTCCTAGTAAGAAAACATATACTTTAAGAAAGTAGCTGTTTCTTCTGAATTGACCTCTGAATTTCATTTATCCACACATGCAAATCTGTATAGTCTTTGGTGAGCCTCTATTCTCACTTATTTGACCCTTCTGACTGAAAATCAGACCAATCAGTTTAGTTTTATTATTCTCTTGGAATTTCCAATATTGTAGGCTTTTAAAATTAAGATGTATAATTCATGTTTTAAGTGAGTAGAACTCTTGGTTCACAGCAGACTTTCAAGTATCCAGTGTTCTGTTCAGGTACATAAGAATGGGTGACCCACGACTGGGATAGTCCTACCTCCTGCTTAGCTTAGTTTTTACCTTCTAAAAGGAGACTTCTTCATAAACAGTCTCCACTAGGGGAATATCTGAAGACTCTAAGTAGCAATGAATGTCAGCACAATTTGATCACTGACCCATTACCAGCCGCAAAGATAAATGGGCACTATGGGAGGGAGGAGCAGCTAGCTTATCACAGTGGTTCAGAAAAGGCAGCATGAGCTCATCCTTGGCAAATGCCAGGCTAATCATCTTTTGATTATATTGTATGAGATCTTGAGAACTAAGTTTTTCCTGACTATAATATTCTGCAGTGATTTCAATTTGTTGCAAATGCCTTATATTTATTTCTGACTGATTAGGAATTGCCAGTGGACTCCTGTCAGTTAGCCTGAACTCTTTTAACATAAGATTTTAACTGTTGAATGAGAAATAGACACCTGGCTTGCTGCATGGATGTTTTCATAAACTGGTTGTCACTTAAACTTCAATGATGCATATTGGATTTAAAATATGAGATAATACGAAATGAAATAAAAAGTCTTTGGAACTCAGACCATCACTGTAAAGCCATACATGTACATGCTTTAAAATTCAAATGGCATCTAAGGATTTGAAAGGAGTTATCCTTCCTTGAAAACAAAACACAACTTGAAGTGTCTTATGAGGTTCTCCAGTGTTTCCAGAATGTTTATGCCGTTGTCTACACCAAAATATCAGTATTCTCATCATCTTTATGTGCTTTCTCGGCTTTAAGTTAGCATTCAGTTCAATCTCTTTTGTCAGTGGCAATGGAAGCATCCATTTTAACTACATAATTTTGGGAATTTAACAAATGAATAAACTCATATCGCAACAACTTCAGTCAAGTATTTTCATTATACCACAAAGTTTCCCCATTCCCATGAGTCCCTCTGTGGGTTTCTGAGTAGAATGTATATAATTTGTGTCTGGGCAGTTTATCATGTAGATATGTGCTAGGTCTTTTCGAAGTCCATCAATGTCTTTGTAATTCTGCTAACTTTGATATTTTTGTAGGTGAATAAAATTCAGTTGTGTATACATACAACATTTTCATTATCCATTCATTAATTGACAGACATATAAGCATCTTCTTTTCCTTGGCTATAGTGAGTAGGACAACAGTGAACATATATTGGTAGATGTGCCTGAGAAGGTGGATAGAGTAATTAGGATATGTTCCCGGGGTGGGTAATAGCTGAAGAATAAGATACTTATCGTCAATATAATGCTAATGGAGCAAAGTTAAAAGGTCAGGAACAAGACAAGGTTGTGCACTTTCTTCACTCCTATTTAATACACTGCTTGATTTCTGTCTAAAGAAAATAAAAGGATTAAAAAGGATATGAACAGGAACAAATCCACATGTCCCCATTAGCATGTGACATGATTCCTCTATAATAGACCCCAATGAATCCACCAAAAACTCTTAGAGCTGATAATCACTTTCAGCAGAGGTGCAGCGTTCAAAATCTACACACTCAAATATTCTTCCTATACAGCAATGACAAACACAATGAAGAAGAAATAAGGAAACCACCCTATTCACAATAGGCCCTAAAGTAGCACATTAAGAATAAGGCCCCAAAAGCAAACGAAAGATCTCCCAAATGAAAACTTTCAAACCCTGGAGATAAATGGTGGAAGACACTAGGAGATGGAAAGAACTTCCATGCTCACAGGACGTGAGAATGAGTGTGAAATGGCCACTTTACCAAACACAACCTAATGATCCAATGAAATTTCAGTAAATACTCAAGGGCCATTTTTCATAGATATAGAAAAAATGCTTAATAGTTTTATGTAATTAATAAAGGCCAAAGAGAGGTAACATAATCTTGAGGAAACGGATTGGTAGAAAGGATAACCACACCTGATGCCAATCATTCAGTAGTGCCATAATAATAAAACCAGTGTAACATTGGCAAATGACACATTAGCCAATGGAATTGGTCAAGTATAAGTCTATTCAACTACAGGTACCTGTGTTTGACAAAGATCTCAGGATATACATTGTAGAATACAGCCAGCATCATAAAAAATGCTGCTGGGAGACCTGAATATTAATGTGAGGATGAATGAAATTAGATCTTTATTTTTTGCCCTGTAGAAAACTCAAATTCAAATGGATGAAAGACCTAAACATAATGTCTAGTGTAGTTCCGTCTATATCCGTAGTTAATGACTCTGCACAGGATTTCCCTGTCATAGTAAATGAGATCAACAACCAATGAATAGAATTTTTGGAATTAAAACATGTTTGAAAAGCAAAGAAAACTATCAATCTCATAAAAATACAGCCTTCAGAATTAAAAGAAGACTCTTGGCCAGTGATAGATCTGACAGTGATGTGAATATATAAAGAGTTCAAAAAACCAGACACCAAGACAACAGCCCTGTTGAACTGAGAGACCTATTAACCCCAACTACAAAACAAAACTTAGCGTCCTCAAAGGGAAATAGAAATGTCTAGAGATAAATTGAAAAGAGTTCAACATCAGTAGCTAATTTTGAAATAAAGACTAAAAGTATTTTAGGATTCCATTTCACCCCAGTCAGAATCTGTCCCCAAGAATACAAGTGAGAACAGGTACTTTTATGGAAGTTAGGAAAGGTCAGTTCTTTTATGTATATATGTATATATATATGTGTGTATATGTATATACATATATATTTTTTTATTAATTTATTCATATTACATCTCAGTTGTTATCCCATACCTTGTATCCTCCGATTCCTCCCTCCCTCTCATTTGCCCCTTATTTCCCTCCCCTATGTCTGTGACTGAGGGGGACCTCCTCTCCTTGTACTGCTCATAGGGTATCAAGTCTCTTCTTGGTAGCCTGCTATCCTTCCTCTGAGTGCCACCACTCAGTGAAAGGTCAGTTCTTATATTCCATTGGTAGGAGTGTAAGCTAGTGTAGCCACTTTTGAAATCAGTCAAGATGTGTCTCAGAAAACAAAACCTAAAATTACAACACACTTCAATTACACCACTCCTGTGCATTTACCTGAAGGACTCTGTACTCTGTGACACATATCTGCACATTGATAATTTTTGATGAATTTGTGCATTTCGATTATGCAGTACCCCTGTGACAATAGTCTCTCCTGAAACCTACCTTATCTTTAACTCACACAAGCTTGCTAGCTTTCCTGTTACGTATGTATAATAAGCAGTTTCCTTCTGTTTGCTTTTAATTTATTTCTGGATTTTCTGTGAAAACCGCCCCTTGATAGGCAGCTTAACCTTTGGCCTCATGTAATATTCAGCTTGGCAATGTCTGTTTTAATTTGTGCTTACATAGACTTGTTTCATAAAATGCACCTTTTACTGAGGCAAGAACTCAGTCTCTCATCTTATTTGTTCTCTCCTGATTTTCTACTGTTCCTTTATATTCAGACTCTTTTGGTCAGTCTCCATTTATGATGGACCAAGTTCTTTCATAAATTTTTTTCTCCTTGTTCCTGCACATATCCAAAATCATATCCATTTTTTTTTGACTTCTCATTGAGTCAGTTTCTCACCGTAGAGCCTTCAACTTCTAGAGATTCACGTGTCTACGCCTCCAGAGTGCTGGAATTAAAGACATGAGCTATTTTCTTCTGAAAAGTAATTCTCTCAGAGGATAATCTTATGAATGATTTTCATTTTTAGTTGTTTCCAGGTTTTAGTAATTGACTCTAATCTGGTTTAATGCATACATGTTAATGACAAGTTTTCAGTAGTAAGGAAGACCTGTCACTCTTCAGGATGGTGTGGTAATACAGAGATATAACTTATTGGTACTGGATATGTCTAATTCAATATCTATAGAAAAGAAAATGACCAGTGTTTAAAATATAGAATTTATACATTTAAATTTATGCATAAATTTGCATAATTTAAAAATTATAGCCAATTTGTGCAAATAATAGCAGTTTCTAATGAACTAAAAGTACTAACAATGACAGTTGTGTTATTGTGTTCATCTTAGCTTTATAATTTTTTAGTAGCTTATTATTTTATTTTGTTTCCTTAAAATTATTGCCACTGGGATTTTTGTGTGCTTTTATTTGGCTACACTTCTTTCAGGGGGTGGGAGTTAGTGTTTTATGTTGTTTTCTTGATTTTGAAAAGTTTGTTGTTTTTTGGGGGGGGTTTTATTTGTTTTTTGATAAAGTTTGATAAATAAAGTTGAAAGCATAGGAGGGAGAGAGGATAAGAAAGGACTTGGGGTAAGGAAAGAATACGATCAAACCATATATAAAGATAAAATTTGCTTTATAAAATAAAAAATAAAACCTCAAAAATTAAAAATAAAACAAAATCCTAATCTACTAATGTCACAGGATTCTAGTCTGACAGCTTTCATATACTGTTAAATATTTTAAAATGTTAATGTTTAAGGAAATGTTTGCTAGTTTGTACATAGATAATATATATACATATATGTAACATATATGTATCTTAAGTTTCTTTTTTAATCTTTGTGAGTTTGTAGGAAATACATCTTTGAGAGGTGTGGACTAGTGGAAATCACGTCATTGGGAGTGAGGTCCTTGAAGAAATTAATGTAGTTAATTTACATTAGGTACCATTTGTTTATATTAATTTGTATTAAGAAGTTGCCCCTTGTCTGTTTTGAGACATTAACACAATGGAAAGTGAGACTGATTCCTCTCTGCTCCTGCTTTGTCTCTGCTTCGACTCTTTTGCTGCATTAATAGTATTAGGACATTTGCCCATAGGACATTACTTAAAACAAGTAACTAACTAACTAACTAAAAGCTGCTAGGACCACACAAACTCATCTTGTCAGATTCTAAAACTCCAGGAAATAACCATTCTTCTTTACACAGTATCTATTTTGTGGCAACATTACATAGTCAAATATAATGGAGAAAATCATAAATGTACTCATAGTAACTATAGGGAATCCTATATTCAACTTGCCACTTGTGGCTGTAGGGTGGTTATTCAATGCTGAATTTGCAGTTTCTGTGAAATGAAGCAAACTTAGCACGAGAGGGCTCATTCTCAAAGGATAAGTTCAAAGTTAACATCAGAGAGTGTATCTATATCACTATTTAGTGAGCATGGTTCCATGTGCAGACAGTATAATACCGTAGAAATTAAATGCTTTGTCTGAATAAGCTTTAATAGAATGTTTCCATACCTCTTTAGACTTCTGTGACCTATTTTTGAGTGTATATAATTTCTTAGAACTTTCCACGTTAACTACAAAATCATATAATAAAATACTTCTGTATTTAAAAAAATCTAAACTTCAAAAATGAATAACTAAATTATGATTGATCATTAGTATTTTAACTGTCTTACCTATCAGATTTCTCATTTCATGTATAATTATATATATATATATTTCACACATTAAGATCAATCTCTGCATTTTATAAACAGTAGAAAAAGATGAGGGATTTAGTATGACAGGTGTTGATTCAGTAAGCTCCAGTGGAGAGAGGATTTTCTCCTTGACTGTGTGCCTAATGTTTTTGGAAGGCACTGAGCATTTGCCTGAGGCCTGCAAACACTGTACTTTGGGTTCACAATGCTGAAATACATATTATACAATACTTCATGTGTACTTGATTTAAAGTGAAAGAAAATCTGTAGGCCTTTTCTTTGTTAATATACAACCTGATTCAACAAACTTTGACTGAGAGTTTTGAAATGATTTGCTGTCATAAGTAGGTCTCGTGGGCACTGATAGCTGAAACAGGAGGATACTTTATTCTTATTTTATTTATAAGTTATTCTAGTAATCTAAGATAGCATTTCCTGAAGTGAGAGTTGCTTATTAGTTTCATTTATAATTTTGCTTTTTATCCCCTTATTCCATCACTAGTATTATGTTTATAGTTTTAATAAGTAAGAAATATTTCCTGCACAGCGCATTAAAATATCTGCAACAAGCAACTTCTATTCTTTCCTCAAATTTTATTTTGTTGGCTTAATAGGAGCCTCTTTGGCAATAAGGGGTTTTGTTGTCATGCATGTATGTGATGGTTGAACTTATAAGCATGGTGGTATTTACCATCGTTATGGAAACAAACCTCTGGACTTGGTTGTGTTGTCTAGAAAGGTTCACTGAAGTGGAAAGATCAACCCTAAATGTGAGTGTTACCGTTGGATGGACCAAGGTCCAAGCCGGAAAAGGAGGAGAAGAGTAAGCTCAAGGTCGTCGGTGTCCATTTTTGATGATGCAAATTGACCAGTCACTTTCCATTCCTCCCAACACGTCACGCCTTCTGCCGTGATGGACTGGGAGCAGCAATGAGCTGGTTCTCTTTTGAGTGGCTTCTGTTCACTGTTCTGATCTCAGTGTGTACATTGAGCTAACCCTGCTCTCATGTCAGTGTCAGTCTTCGTCTTTCTGTGTCCATGTGAAAAGCTATGTTCCTTTTCCGAGATCACATGTATAAAAGCGTACTTTTAATCACTGAAACTTGACAACACGCTGTTTTTGTTTGTTTAATTCTCTTACTTTATCTTTCTATATGGTTATCTTTTTTTTTAAAACTTCGGACATTTGAAATTTTTGAGCCTTGATGCGTCCTACTGACTGACTGGCCTTTGCTACTTTCTACTTGGGACTTTTTACATAATACATATTCTGCTTCTGACCCACATTTGAAACTGTTTCCGAACTGCTTACTGAAACATTGAGTTTAGATTGTATTATGCTCCGAAAAAGCTTTCAGTGTCCCCACATTACTGAGTGAGAGGCACAGTAAACTTCCCTTTGTCCTAGACAGTAGTGGAGGAAGGAACATGGGTTGGGGCGGGGGGGGGGGGGGGGAAGGGACATGAGGGGGATGGAGAAACAACTGGACAGTTCTGTTCCACAGTCGGCTTGCCAGTCAAAGCAGCCTAAAGAAAGTATTTTTTATAGAATTAGAGCCTGCAGGTCTTAAGGAGAACTATAACTAAGCCAGTTATACCAAACAGGGAGTAAGATACTGCTGATTTTCTACATCTTTAAAGGGAAGCTGTGCTCAGAATGCCTAAGATGCCTGGGCAAAGAAAATTATCTTCATCTATAGACTCATCACAATAATTTGCTAAAATACAACATAGATAAGTACTCCTGAGTTACTGGGCAGCGAATCAAACAGGTCTCTTCTCAAATGGTTTCAAATAGTTGTTCTTTAAAAAAAAAAAAAAAAAAAGCTGCTAACCTGCACTACTAGTTCACTCAGGCATTTAGGTTTTATTCCTTCTCAAGTCTCTGATGGGGTTGAAGACCATATAGTTTGGCTTTATAATCAAGTTCAGTTGGTTAGTGGATAGAATCTTAGATTTTATATCAAGATAAAGGATTTAAGCTAATAGAGATGAGATATGATATATATTGAATTTCATTCAGAAATGTAGACCCAACAAAATAGGAAAGATGTTTACTTCAAGTTTGACAAATACAAATGGCCAAATCACTATGAATGTAACACTTATATAACTCATGATTGCCTCATGGTTCTCTCTGTTGTATGTATTTTGTTTTATTCATGTGTAATAAAATAAATATATATGTTTAAAAATACATAAATCTTTAGAAATAAATTTAACCAAGTAGATCAAGAATCTTTATATTGAAAAATACAATATTAATGAAAGCAATTGAAGATTTATTTTACCAAACAGAAATATATCCTATATTCATAGGTTGAATAAACAGATTTTATAAGTAGACTGTTCATGTAACCCAAAGAACTGTATAGATTAATATAATCTCTACATAAATTCCACTGATATATAAATCACATAAATATAATGAAAAAACATTAAAAGTCACATTGATCCATAAGTTTCCAAATAGCAAAGGCAATCTTTAGCAAAAAAAAAAAAAATCTAAAGGCAACATATTATCTAGTTGCAAAATATACTCCAAATCCAGAGAAATGAAAATTGTAAAGTCCTATTATACATAGTGACAAATTAATCTATTCATCTGTGAAAGCACCTAGAATTAACAGAGACATTTTCATTTGTTTGATTTTCAACGAAAATACTAATAACAAAGTGAGTAAGCATTCCCTTCAATTAATATTGTGGAAAAAACATCCACATATAGAAGAGTGAAGTTGAATTTTTAAATTTTAATTAAATTTATTTATTCAAATCATAGATCTGATAAGTAATAAACATCTAATATATCTAAAGAAGTTAAGTAATGACAAACATAAAACACAATAAAAAATGATCCAAGATGAGAGAAAGCCTGTCTCAAAAGAACACATACAAATAGCCACCAGGAATGTAAAAAAAAAAAAATGTTACAAATCATCAAGAAAGGCAACATTGTTATAATTAAAACGCCTAATTTTATATAGATGACAGGTGTTTATGTTAGCAGAAGTGTGGTTAAAAAGAAAACCATTCTATGCCCTTGATAGAAAATAAGTAAGATGTTTATTATGAAAAGGTAGTCAATGAGTAAGAAAACATATTACGTGATCCTACTGCTGGAAATAAAAAAAAAAAAGTGTAATTCAGAATACTGAAGAAACCCATCTCAGCTATGGGTTCACCATAGCCAAGATATGGAAGTCACCCTTAGAATGTAAAACAAACAGATATGCGTATAATATGTAGTAAATGTAACAATGATCCTCAGAGAATCCCGTATAGTCATCAATATGACTAAATCCTGTTACTTGTGAAAATGCATATGGATGTGTTTTACTGGCTGAATTGGGGTGGACTAGTTTGTGAATAAAGACAAGTATATTTGCAGTATGCAGCATCCATTTGGACATCTTCTAATGTTACCATGTGCCATGATTAAGACTCAAGAAAGTTTTAACAAGTATCTCTCAATTGGTTTACTCAATAGTCCGTCATGAAGTAAGGTTTGGGTGACTACCAATTAATGAACCAGCTGAGCCACTATGTGAGGGCAAAAGTAATACAGAAGACCACTCTCCAAAATGCCACCAGCTAACCTCATGACAATCTTTCATTCAACTGAAGTATCCTAAAAAATATATTATCTAAAGTAATAAGGGAGGCTGCAAATTGGCATCTCATGTATTTTTGAATGTTAATTCCCTTTGCCGTTAAAGATAAAATTGCTTATATGATAATACATCTGAATTGTATATATGTTAAAATTACATATTTATAATTTTTATATTCTAGCCTTACATGTGACCTCATTGATAAAGAAATTTTTATTAAGATTTGAGGAAGTTAATGAGAGAAATATTTGGAACTGGTAGACACGTTTAGGTGAACATTTGATAAATTATTTTGATAAGCAAGTGGTTTTCCCATCTGAGTGACTTTTAGGCTCAGAAGGGAGCAATTTGCCATAAAAAGTAATCTATTGTCCTAAGAGAAGACTATTGTTCAGAAGAATGGATTTTGAGGAAGTTCTTGGAATCAAGTTATTCACAGAATTTTCTTTAGTATGAGGTCTTGTTTATAACAATTGCTGAGACCATTCTGGGTCCTTATTCAGATTGGCATGGGGGAAATGCAGGCAGGCTGTTTTCAGCATGGCTAGAAGATTATGCTCCAATTTGAAGTTAATTGGAGCCAATATTATGGTTTATTTTCTGTTTGTATAGACATGTAGAGAGACAACGATTTTTTAATGAAATTTTAGTTTATTCTCTAAAGCTATCAATGGTTTTCATTTACCAAAATACCTTTTTCAATAATTATAATTTCATAAAATGTTAAATTTTATACTGTACCTTGAAACACACCACACATGTGCAAAAAATAAAGTCAATAATCCAGTTGAGGAAAAAAAGCCCTTTTGTTTTTCATGATATAGAAAATTTCAATTTCTATGTCAATATATTTAGTTGAAACATAAAAATATAATGAATAGACTATAAACATGCATTTATAAAAGGCAACCTTTGACATAATTAAAAACAAACCAGCATTGTACAAATATATTCTGATCTATAAGTGCATTATTACTGAAATAGGACTGTACGTGGTGATAGACTCTTCTGAGTCAGAACATTTATATCAGCAGCCACAAATATTTTCAGTACAGATGATAATCCGTGGAACTATTAAGCAGGTATATGTGACAATTGTATATTTAAGATGGGTATATAGGGATGTTTATTATAACTAAAAATGAGAATGAGACAACAGATATGAATATGGAGGGTTTTATTTGAGAGATAGATAGATAGATAGAGAGAGAGAGAGAGAGAGAGAGAGAGAGAGAGAGAGAGAGAGAGAGGTGGGGAGGAGGGAGGGAGAGACAGACCTGAGAGAAAGTGCAGAAGAGAATTACAAGAGTAAGAGACAAAGTGAGAGCAATGGATGGACACCTTTTTCCTTTCACCCTGGGCCTCTGGTACACATCTAGTGGTGAGCAGGGAATGATGTCAAAGATTGATGAGCCCTTTATGCCAACAGTGTTTTTTATATACATTTATTTTTCAGACAGTATCCCACATTCTAAGCAGAAAAATGGAAGACAAGAGGGCCAGAGCATGCAGGAGTTGTCTCTTATGGACAGATCTACAGGCTTTTTATTTTAGCTTTCATTTCAGGGATGGTTGGCAAATGTTTTCACTTTACACATCATCCAGGCACCTGGCTCAAAACATCACTCTTACTAAATATGAGAACACTCTTTTTTTTGTTTGTTTGTTTCGCAAGGCAAATTAACTCCAGTGTGTTTCAGCTGCTAAGATCTAGTTGCTTTTTTTTTTAGATAAAGAAAAGTGTTCATTAAAAATACTCCCAAACAAGAATGTCTTTTTTTTTTAACATAATCTGTTGCTTTTATAGCATTTAAATGTATGTGCCCAGATAGTTAAAATATTCAGTTTCACTAAAAAAAAATGTGACTAAAAAATCATTTGTAGAATGCATGTGGGTATAAGAATGAACTCAGAGAATAAAGTAAACTGCGAAAGATGTTTATTTGCTCAATAAATGTACAAAAGATTACTTCAACTTGTGCTTATATTCAAAACAACTTTTTTACTTAAAAGTTGAAATACAAAAATTTTTACCAATTGACTGACTTTCCATTCATTTCTTGAAATGTATTTGGTGATTTTATAGCCTGTGTATGAAAGATAATAAATGTTAGGCCATCATTTCTCCCACCAAGTTGTCTGATATGTGTTGGACACATTGGCTCACAGGTGTTTTTCAATTTCTAATTACTGAAATTTTAAGGCCAACCGTAATTTGCCAAAAAAAATCTACATTTTGAAATGTGCCCAGGGATGTGCTTTAATGAATGTGTGAAAACTGCTGGTCCAATAAGTTAGCATAGTATCAGATCTGTTATGATGTGGAATGCATATGTGTGCATCTATGTGTATGATATGGGTTCATAGGATATATTAAAAAAGGCTGGAATAAAACTTGGGTAATTTCCAGAAGCTTTTGAACAGAGTATCATACCTTAAGGTTTTGATTTTTTTGTGAAAGGCTTATGTAAAGATTGAGTTTCCAAGCAGGGAAAAATGTCATCAGATTGGGCTTCTATGAAGTGATATCTGATGTCTCCTTAAATACACTAGGTCTTCATGTGGCACACATGTATGGCATTCTCATCATCAGACTCTCAGTGTATCTCTTAGGTCCAGCATTATATTAATGCTACATTCACAATGATTTGGCCATTTGTATTTGGCAAACTTTCCTATCTTGTAGGGTCTAAATTTCTGAGTAAAAATCAATATCTATCATATCTCATCTCTATTAAGTTAAAACATCTATCTTGATCTAAAAACATCTTAACCCCCAACCAACTAAGCTTAACTGTACGACTAAACGATCTGGTCTTCAACCAACCCCATCAGAGACAACTGAGTGAACCAGAAGTGCAGGTTAGCACTTCCAAAATGAAAAAAATGACAGAGACAGTTTTTTGCCTGAACTGTCACCTAAACCTCTCTATAATGTTGAAGCATCATCTTTAGCCTTCTAGCTCAATATCTCTGTCAGACATATTTGCAAGGCAGGAACTGTTGAGGACTTGCTTACCCTGTCTTGGCAGAGTTTGGCCATCAACTCTGACTGCATCTAAGCTTGCCCATTTTTAGGCAGAATTCTGTCTGTGGCAGTAATGAGCACATTTTGCCCAGTGGCTGGTTTGCCACATTTAAAGAAAACTACATGAGGAGGTTCTTTGATGCTCATCATCTTCTTTGAGGTAGGCTGAGGGTTGCAAGGAGTTAGCTTGTCTTGTTGTGAAAGAATCTTTAGAATAATAAAAAAAACATCTTTAAACGCCATATTCTGTCGGTCTCTGAGGCTTTTGAAGACCTTATTTAACTATTTTACCTTATGTATCTATAGAATCATTTCATATGTCTTACTTCTACGCACACAATGCAGAGAACTGTACTTAATTGCTCTGTACATCCTGCACACCACATCAATTATAATGTTAGAACTGTATAATGCTTGTGAAAAATTATGTTTTTATTAAAAAAAAAAAAACCTGAGACTGATGCTGGATCAGACCTGACAGGATTCATTCCTCTCAGTATGCTACATGCTGACATATGCGTCCTCCATGTTTCAGCCCCAGGCACCTCAGTTGCTGTTACTCAACAGAAATGGACAGCTTCCAGGACAATGTTGTAGAAAACATCTGATCCCAATTTGTCCAACATTTTAGACTGTCCCACACAGGACTCCTATTAAGCCTGGAATTTTTCAACATTTAGAAATTGGACCACAAATGCTATCCCTGGTTTACTTAACGATTTTCCTCAATTTTGGAGGGAGGGGCCCTTCAAAGGTATTATTTGCCCTAAGTCAGCCTGAAGAAACCTTAAGATAACAATGTCCCAGTTCCTCAAAGAGGGGTGGGGGTGGGTTGGGTAGGTTTCTGTTTGTTCTCTTCAGCTACAGATGCTTATTTTCATTGGGAGGTGGTTTTAAGTTATTATTGGTCTTAGACAGAGAAAAAACTATGTTGGACTCAGGGACATCTCTCTTTTCCTTAATCTTTCTTTCATAGGTTAGGAAATAGGAGCTTAAAAGAAAGAAAGGGGCATATAAAAATATTGAGGGAGAGTAGAACAAAATGTAGGTTATTGAATCTACTCTTCAGCTCAGTGCCTTAGTTGTTACTCACAAATAAGGTTATTTTTAATACATTGGTATAGAATTTTGTATATTGGGCTGGAGAGATGGCTCAGAGGTTAAGACCACTGACTGTTCATCCAGAGGTCCTGAGTTCAATTCCCAGCAACTACGTGTTGGCTCACAACCATCTATAATGTGATATGATGCCATCTTCTGGCCTGCAGATGTGCATGCAGGCAGAGCACTGTATGTATAATAATAAATAAATATAAAAAATTTTGTATATTGATGCAAATTAAGGTTATGTCAAATACTAGTCTAATTTTATCACAAGAATATCTACCATTCTTTGTTTTCTAAGAAATGATGTAATCCTAAATAGGACCTAAGCTTAGTGACACATAATGATGCAGAGGAGTATAAGATTGTACACAGAGAGAGAGAGAGAAACTTCGCAGAATACAAACCTTGGGATAGAAAATCATAAGGTGAATTGAGTATAGATAATATTAATATTAATACAATGACTTTTTATATATCAGTGGTTTTTTTTTTGCTTTTGATTATCTTATATTTAAGACAATAATTTATCATTTTCAGAGGAGACTCAGAGAGCAGGGTTGCACAAGCTTAGCTTCTATAGAGTTTTGCATATCTTCTTTTATTGTAGGTGAGCATTAAAATATAAGGCAAACCCACCCTAACAAAACAAGAGCCATTCGAACGCTCTATTAAAAACTCTCACTCTCTGTGTGACTCTGATAATCCATAAAGGGTATCCTAGTTTCGATTTTATTGCTGTGAAGAGACAGCATGACCAAGACAACTCATGAAAAAGAAAACATTTAGTTAGGGCTGGCTTACAGTTACAGAGGCTCAGCCTGTTGTCATCATGGTGGAAGACACTGAGGCATGCAGGAAGACATGGGGTTGGAGGAGGCAAGAATTCTACATCTTGATCCAAAGGCTGAAAGGAGGGAGGAGACTGTATTCCACAGTTGGTGGAGCTTGAGAATAGGAAACTGCAAAGCCATCCCACATAATGACAGACTTCCTCCAACAAGGCCGCACTTCCCTAATAGTGCCTCTTCCCAAGGGCCAAGCATTCAAACACGTGATTCTATAGGGGCCAAGCCTATCCAAACCACCACAGAGGGCAGTCATGTTTTCTGTCTATTCGCACAGGTATTGCCTGTTTTTTACTCAACAACTTGAAGCTCAGAGCAGGCGAATGACTTGGCTAACTTAATACAAATACAATATGTTAGAATCAGATAAAACAGCTTGATCCTATAACTCTATGGTTTGTGGTGTAGGCATTGAAATAAAAATAACACCTATTATGTTCTCATGTGTGGCTGAGATATGTTTAAGCAATCCATATGGAGGTAATTTATCTTATGTGGGGATTAAATATGAACTGGAGATCCTGAAAATCAGATTTATATTTTTCACAAGTGTTGATGTTTCAGATATATTCCTGGAATAGCTTATAAAGCCACTAAATACAGTGAGTATAAATACTCTTCTTCTTATTTATATTTTCCCTTTCTATTTCCTTAGAGGCATATGAATTTAAATTCTATATACATCTAGTAAAAAAAGTTTTAAAATAGTTCATCTTGGTTAGAACTATATTTTACAATCTTCTGCAACCAGAAAGGGAGAAAAAAAAGTGTGAATTTCCCTTGGATTCAGAACAGGATCCCAAGAGGCTAATCATAAATGTGAGAACTCTTTTTGGTTTCATCCTTTGTCCTAAATTATTCATGTGGATTTTGCATTCCATTCCATACTATATCCTTGCTTGTTTTAATAAGAGCTGCTTTAAATTATTTACTATTGAGGAAACAAATATCCCTTTGTTGTTTTATATACATGGTTCTATTGCCTTCTGTCAGTTGAGGGAAATAAAACTAGTCATGGTTACCCATGCAGCTGTTGACAGAGAATATTGTGAGACTATTATACGTTGCCAAACAATTTCTGGAGAATTACCTGAGTCTGAGTGGCAATTCATCATTTAAGTGAGAAAGGCACTGCATTAAGTTATTGTCACATTGATTTTTGTTATATTTTCCTCTTTTTCATTTCAAAGAAGAATGGCTCAATTTTAAGTTTGAGAGCTCTGTCCTGTACATTTCTTACAGTAAGCCCTGCACAGTACGGGGAAGCGGAACATCAGAAACTTTTTTTTCCTGGAATATGATGTTATAATTGAAGAAGTTCAGTATGATATATTTGGATATGGCCTTTATCAATGTCTAAAGGGCCATCTGTTAGAATCCTGGCTCCTGGTATTGTTCTTTGGGAACTAGTGGGAATTTGAGAGTTAGAATTTGTGAGAAGCCCTTTGGTCAATCACAAGTGTCGCAGGGAGGCCCTGTGTGAACACAGAGGAAGGGGGTACAGGTTATCCAGATGAGACTGATAATCTGTGGTCGGATGGTGGGGGAGAAGGACCCCAACTATCAGAGGTCTAGGGGAGGGGAATGGGGCAGAAGAGGGAGTGTGGGTGAGAACAGGAAAATAAGAGCAAGGGGATTACAATCAGGATGTAATGTGAATAAATTATAATAAAACAAAATAAGGTAAATGAAATCCACAATCTGAAAAGACAAAACAAACCAAAACCAAAAATGGACTATAGACTCTCCTGTCACTCCTTGGGCTCCTCAGTAAAGATGTGACATTTCCCTGCCATTAAACTCCTGTCACTTTGGTTCCCAGTTGACCCTCTCTTAAAGCCCTGCATATTCTGATACCAGCCTTTGAATCTTGAGAGCTATGAACTAAGTGAACTCTTTATTACTTACTTACAAATTCATGAGCTTCTGGTATTTTGTTATAGTAATGTACTAATGGCACTAATCTCATCAGAAACTATGTGTGCGGGTGCCATGATAGACAGACATGATGAAGACGTGATGAAACTATGTGTGCGGGTGCCATGAAGGAGATAGAGAACAAAGAATAGCTGACTTGCTACAATTAAGACTTAGGCCATCAAAATGATTTCATCTTCTGAATGGGAAATAAGAGAATAATATAACGTCAAGAGATTTTAACCATTAATAGATGTGACCAAAAATCTTACGTGAGAATGACCAAGTTAAGTGTGACATATGACATGAACTAAGACATAATACAAAAGCAGAGGTGTGGGTTCAATCCCACTGTCACAAATAACTGGGCTGGGAGGCACACGCCTGTGCTTTAAACACTGGGAAGTAAGGCAGTAGATCCAGAAATTTACTGTCTGCTTTGTCTGTGTAGCAAGTTCTAGGTCATTAGGAGTTCAGGAGACCTCTAACACACACACACACACACACACACACACACACACACACACACACACACACACACAAACACACACACCACATATACGTGTGTACGGATACAGGAGCTACAATGATGACATTAGTGTAATACTGAGTCTTTTAATTGCTTACATATTGTTCGAAAGGCCAAGTTATATTCTTAAGACAGTTTTTTCTCTTAAAACATTATAAAATAACCTGAGGGAAAGGTGGTTCACACTTTTGATCCTAGCACACAGGAAGCAGAGGCAGGTAGATCTCTGAGTTTGTGGCCAGCCTCGTATACAAAGTTAGACAAAGTCTACAAAGTCAGGAAAACCAAAGGATACACAAAAAAAAAACTCCATCTCAAACAAACAAAACTACTCAAAACCAAACCAGACCAAACAACAACAACAACAAACAAACAAACAAAATAAAAAAAGAAAGAAAGAAAGTTATTTTGAAATAAGTATTACTATGTGTGGGAATTGTTTGCCAAACAAAGGAAACTGTGTTCAGTGAAAAATGAGAAGTCCCTAAATTGCTGTCACTTATCTTTTATTTTGCTTTGTTGCTCCTGTCAGTCATTTAATCTGATTCCCTACTTCCTCCACGTAGGAGTATTATCATTTGCTTATCCAGGGCCATTGTCTCTTACAGGAGGAAAGCTGGTTATTTACTAAGCTACTTCCTTAAATGTGCTGCAAGGGGACGATTTTTCTCAAATATAATCCTCTAAAGAAAAACAAACAAACAAAAAGTAATGTAATGCCTAATCTCATTTCCTGAGCCCATGAAAATCTATTGAGCATTTTACTTCTAACTCCAGGGATATCATAATACAGGAAGAAAAATACATAAATAAATGGAAGTAAAGGATTCCGCATGTGTCTGCACGCGCACGTTCAGATACCGCTCAACACTTGTGGATGCAGAAAGCAGCTTTGAGAGGCTGCTAAATAATGAATCAGGATAGAGAAGGAAGCTGGGAGCAGAGCACTCTGACCTGCTTTGCAAAAGGTCACAGTGTTCTGGGTACAGAAATTGCCAGCGTCACAGACATTAAAATGTAAAGAGTAAGGCAGGATCTCTCAGGAGTCTGGATATGGTAGACTCATGCCAGTGAACTGGCCCATGCAGAATTTCAAGCCCCACTCCCCCCTTTTTGCTTCTTTTCAACAAATTTATCTCCACACAACTAAATGAAGCATGGATGTAACTATTTTTTCCCCCAATTTGTTGTCTAGTTTCCTGGCAAAATTGTACATGGCCCAACCCTTACTGGTGATTTCTAGAATATTTTATGCTGTACTGACTTCTGTGCCCACACATCAATGTTGCTGAAATATTGAAGATTTATCATGCATTTGAAGTGCTCTAGCTTATCCTTGGAGCTATACACTTTGAGAGATCTTATGGGTATTCTTACTTAGGCATTTCTTTAAACTTGAACTCTTAAAAACTATTTATTCACATAGAAACAAACCACAAAAATTGTTTTTATACTCACAGATTCTGTCAAGTTTATAAATTGCCTAGAAAATATTGACCACTAATCAGATACTGTATTTCTTCCAGTTTTGTTTTTTTTTTCAAAAACAGTGTTGGAGATGGCAAAAGGTGTGCTCTAAGTTGATAGAAACTTGTTACTCGAAATTCAAGTTTGAGGATAGAAACAAGTATCTGCTGTGATAAGGTCTGATAAAAGTATAGATATGTGGTTACAAAGAAAGTTCAATTGCCCTTATTGCAACTCTTCAATTATAAAGATCGTAGGAGTCAGGAGGGATTGAGGATGACATGGTGCAATCAGTCAGTTAAATGTGGCTCCGTTAGGCCCACAGAGACTGGAACAGCAAGTACTGGGTCCGCAGGAATCTGCGCCAGCTCTTCTGCTTATGGCTGTTAGCTTGCTGCTTTTGGTAGATCCCAAACAGTGGGTGTAAGTGTGTTTCTGAATCTTTTCCTTGCTTTTGGGACTTTTCCCCTCCTTTTATGTTGCCTTGTCCATCCTTAATTTGAGGGATTTTGCCTTGTCTCATTGTATCTTGTTTTGGCCCGTTAGGCTGTTGTCTCTTGGAAGCCTGTCCTTTTCAAAAGAGAAAAATGGAGTGAGAGTGTGGATCTGGGGGAGATAAGAGAATGGGAGAGAGACTGAGAGGAATGGAGGCAGGAAACTGTGGTCTGGATGTATTGTATGAGATAAGAATATATTTTCAAGGGAAAAAAAAACCCAACAAACTCATGGGAACCTGCCAGATTGTATACCACTCCCTCGTCACCTCCCGATCCCACCCTCCCTCCCCATATTCTCTCCTAATAAAAAGAATAATGTACAACAGTTCAGTTGATCAGCTCGGATTTTTCTATCCTATAGCATACCAGTATTTAACATACATTAGTAAAATGTATATTCTTTAAATCCAGGACTCAAGAGTGATAAGAATGCCATTTCCCTTGCTGTCTATTTTCTAATCTTCAGCTGGTGGAGATTTTGTAAGAAAATG
Organism: Acomys minous; assembly: GCF_964271855.1. Classification (NCBI taxonomy): domain Eukaryota; kingdom Metazoa; phylum Chordata; class Mammalia; order Rodentia; family Muridae; genus Acomys; species Acomys minous. The sequence goes on from NC_140490.1 coordinate 103,206,613, forward strand.
CACTCACTGCATTTGCTATATTAACAAGAATACTTTGGTACATCAGTAACATGCAGTAACATTTGAAAACTAAGATGGATGGTTTCTTAAATATCTGAACATCATTATCTTTCTTATTTAGCTGAATATCTTTCCATGTTGGTTAATCACAGCAGTTAGTATTTGACTTTGGTAACCATCTCATTAGGAAGGAGGAAAGAGAAAAGAGAACCCTACACAGTTTATATAAAACACCATAGAAGGCAGACTAAAAATATCAAATTGGTTTTGTGAAACTTTATCTGAAAAGTAGTATTTTTTAAGTTAACTTCCCTTGGAGCTTTCTTCCTATAGCTCTTGGCAGATTCACAGCCTTTCAGAACCTGTTTTAGTTAAGAGGTAAGGTGGTGGGGCTGCACACCTGAAAGGCAGATGACCCACGTACAAATGAAAGGTGGGACACCACAGCATGAGAACAAGCCAATGGCCAGGGATCAAGGCCTCAGGCACCGTGAAGAAAAGGAGAAAATGACAGAGGCCACAGAGACAGGTGCCTCAAGATTTCAAAGATGTCACTTTCATCATGGTATACAAGAGAAAGAAGAAAGGACGAATGTTCAAAGCATCTTAAATTTTTTTTGTTGCTCATACAGCCCTGCCTCCTATCCTTTGATTTGACTGCTACCAGCAGTGCACTTTCAGGACCATGAGTGGCTTTAAGATCACAAACTCAAGGTAGTTACAGTAAGTTTCTTAGTGCTTAAGAACATGGAAAAGAATTTCAGTGAAAATCATTGGCTTTTGTATTTCTTTCCCATCCTTCACATTTTCTATTTGCCAAATTTTTTCTTATAGATAAGGAAGTATTGCAATAGAATTGAAGAATAAAGATGAAAGTTGGTAAGATGAAGAGAAAATTCCCAGGCAAATGTTCTCTGTATCGGTAATATCAGCAATTCATTTTGAACTTAGAAAAGAAAACTATTTTTATACTATAATTTAATCATAATATTTATCCTGTCCCTTTCCTTTCCTCAAGCCCTTTTATATACCCTTCTCTACTCTTCCTTAAATTCATGCCCTATTTTTAACAATTCATATTACGTGCATATATCAATTTGTATATATACAAATAATCTAAATATAACCTGCTTGGTCAATATAATGTTAAGTGTGTGTATGTGTATGTATGTGTGTGTGTGTGTGTGTGTGAGAGAGAGAGAGAGAGAGAGAGAGAGAGAGAGAGAGGGGGGGGGGAGGGAAGGAGGGAGGGAGAGAGAGAATTTAGGCCTAAGTATTTGGCACTGGACAAACAATTGGTATGCTCTTCCTTGGGTATGACCACCTCTCCACCTCCTAGTTTTAGTGAGTTGCCTGTAGTTCTTTCTGTAGGATTGAGGCCTAGTGGGCTCACCAAAAGACCTGGTTCCTCTCCAAGTTTAAATCAAGAAAATAAATAGCTGACGCGGGGCTGGGATGCCTAGTGCATTTGCTACCTAAGGCTAATACTATATCCAACTCATCTAGTCCTTGTCAGTCAAAAATTTGCACTTATTCGCATCCTTTCTTTTAACAGGATGATAACTTCTGACATGAGTTAAGAAAAATTAGAAGGTAAAAATATGTTTAAAAGAGGGCACTAAATGGTGTGAATCTCCAGTCTCTAATATGCAGGGTTGTAGCTTTGGGAAACCACTGTGAAGGAACTTAATAATTAGGCAGAAGCAAGAATTGTTAGCCTTTGGCCCAGCTCAATACACCAGATTGTTGTGGCCCTATGGATGAATTTTAATCTAGCAACATGGCTGCTCTGGCAAGAGATCACATCCAAATCCTTCTAGGTTTATATGATCCAGGTGGAATACAGACATGCCCTGGTTTACAGTATGATCTGGATGGGATACAGATATGCCCTTAGTGCACATCTTTAATCCCAATCAATGACGTTAAGGTTAGTTTATAGAAGGAAACAGCCATGTTTTAAAGTGACATCTAATGGAGGGACAGACAAAGTGAGGAATCAGAGAAAGATTTGACAGAATGAGTCAGAGATAGGATACACCCAAGTCTCATGAGAACAGACAGGAATTAGAGACTATTTAAAAGCAGTGCAGAGAGAGAGAAAGAGAAAGAGAGAGAGAGAGAGAGAGAGAGAGAGAGAGAGAGAGAGAGAGAGAGAGAGAGAGAGAAGAGGATATTTTTGTTTTTGTTTTTTTATTTGTTTGTTTGGTTTTACCAAGAGTTGATTATGAGGACAATTTAATAGGAACAGGTTTCAGAAAGCACAAGCTAGACACAGATGAAGGCAGAATGAACCAGAGAATGAGAAAGATCCAGAAGATTAAAACATTTTGCCAGAATTAGTTTGATATTAGCAAGAGCTATTCAGTCAGAAGCAAAAGAAGCCAGCTTAAATCAGTCTGCTTGGCAGGACATTTAGGCCCACACAGGTGAATTGAACCAGCCAGCACAGAGTTCAGACAGAGAGAGATAAACTTGGGAACAGCTCTCATTTCATTTCCTCTCCTGAGGAAATAAAAACGACATTTACATCTGGGACCCAATGTAGTTGGAAAGGAAAACACAATGTGACTGGAGAAGGAGAAGAAAGCCCACTAACAGTGCCGGAAGGAGAGGACATCTGACGGAAAAGTCTCAGAGGACAAGAGATATCTACCGGCGTGCTTACTTTTTCAGATCCTGTAGAAAACAACACTCTGGGAAGCTTGAGAGATTAATTACTCTCGTCATTGTGAGTGAAAATTTCCTCAGATCATCCCATTCTCATTCTCACTCAGTGCTTTAGGGGCTTCGTTCACTTGTGTACTTCACCATCTCATACAGGAAGATAACTGAATGGTGACCTAGTTTTCTTTTCAACCTATAGAGGACTGCAAGAAATAGATAAAAATCAATGGAATCAATCCTATTATTAACTACTTAATCACATACTTTCTATTTATTGAGCCTCTTATACAGAAAGCAATTCTGATATTAAATGGCCTTTACAATTTAGCTCTACTTATCGGTATGATTCATGTTACAGAGTATGTTTTAAAATGAAGAGCAGCAATTTTATGGACAACCTGGGGTTTTATTCCTCACAAGGTTTCTCCTGTGATCCAGGTTACAGTCCACCAAGAAATCAGCCTGTGCTTCACCTAAAAGTTAAGATGTAAAGGATGGTGATTCTGAGAAGATAACGGTCATCATATGCAGTGGTAGGTAATGCTCATCACTTGAAGTGTTAGACAGTGGCCGCCATATGCAATGTTTGATAATCTTGATAATCATCATTAGATACAGTGTTAGATAGTGACCATCAGATGCAGTGTTAGAGAAAGACGATAGTGTTCGATCATGTGTTACATATTCATTGTTAGCTCATGGTCAATCATATGCAGTGTCAGACAGTGGTCATCAAATGCAGTGATAGATAGTGTTCATCAGATTCAGTGTCAGATAATGGTCATTAGAGGCAGTGTTAGACGATGTTCATCAGACACGGTGTTAGAAAATAATTAGAAGCAGTGTTAGATAATTGTGCATCTTATACAGCACTGGATAATTATTACATCAGATACGGTGTTAACGGGCCTCAGCAGCTGGTACATCCTCCCATCAATCGGTCCTGACAGTGAACAGAACTATTACATTCGTCACCAGTGGCTTCATAGCGCGCTTTACAGAGGAAGCCATTCCTGAAGAGCACTTCATGGCTGCTCTCCCTCCTCTTTTATGCCACTTTGATATCTAGTCAGGTATAAAAGTTTCCAAGGGTTTTCCTTCAAGCTTTAACCTATGCACACAGTCTAGTGTTTCAATTGCCATGATCAATGTCATTGATCCTTCAACAGCTACCTCTTTTAAGGCTGTACATCTTCAGGTCTTCTATTTTATATTGAGACACTTATAGAAACTTCTTTTTCGCATACTTATAACAGTACTTGCTTTCATTCTGATCCTTAATTGAGAGGGCTATTACATATTGATGCCAAGTAGGCAGGATCTAAAAGCTGTGGTTAAAATATTGGATTATATTTGACTATCTTTGAGGATATTAATTGCTCCTTTGTCAGTGGTACACTAAATATTCATTAAATTCAGTGGCAAAATAGTTTTTGTGCTCACCATAGTCAAATACCTATTGAAGGCTTGTCTTTGACAATTACATAGAGGCTTCTCCTGAAAATTATAGAGGAAGTAGTAACACTAGGACTGTGCAGCTGATTTACTATAACTCTGTTGGAAAATTTGTAGAAAAGATATGATCAACATATTGGTTGACTTTCCAGCTCAAGACCATAGTATACCTGAAAAAAGTGTCTGGAATTATCTAAAATTATGTATCTTCTACAACTAAACATTTGTAATTTACTAAAATATTAAAAAGTCAAATTTTTTCTATTAACAACTAAATATCACAATAATACAAATAACTGTGCAGATTCATATTAAGCTTTGAGTCATCAACTTATAAAATTCTCCTCAATAAGAGAATAATATAATTGATACAGCATTAATAACTATCCTTATAGATAGTTATTTCCTCATTGTTGTTATATAATAATATCTGAATCACCAGTCCTTGATTGCTAGACATAAGTACATAGCATTTTATTATTTTACAAACCCTATAATTTGATATTTTAACTGCTTCTATAAAAACCATATCATTTCCAAGGGAACGGTTCATTTCAACATTTTGCTTATAATGAGATTTAGTGGTAGATTTTTTTTTCTTATAAAGTTTTGTGGGTGTTTTTTTATGTTTGAAATATTCTGTTTCTGCTGCCTGGCATTTCATAAAAGAATTACCCATCAAAAACAGTCAATGTTTATATGAAAGAAATACATTAGGAAATAAATCTATATATTTAAAAATATGACTTTACACAACAAAGCTTCCTGAAGAGTTTGCATTTATTAATCCCTCTCCTCTCCAGAAAACAATGGGCCTAAGCTTCTTCTTTGAACATTGACAGGAGAGCTCTGCTTGTCTTTGATATTTTCATAATGCTGGCCCTACTGCATTTTAAGAGTTTTGCTTTCATAAAACTATCTTGGAGAGTAATGTGCGCAGCAAAGGTCATGACATCAGATGTGCGGAGTGGAGTAAATGGCGAAAGCCAGTAGGTTTGAAAGCATAATGCAAGACAGCGAACAACAAGGCCAATCACCTCGTGTCCACATGTGGTTCAACACAGCTGCAGTCAAAAAGTCACAGTGCTTGGCTGGTGTTGGGCAGCTGGGTAATACGTAATAACAAGAGAGCAAGAATCATCCTTTTAGAAAATCATGGCATTCCCGCCCTAAGCAAAAACATAGAGTAGTGGCATGTTGTAGGCCAAAAAGATGATTGGTAGGAATTCATAAAAGAAATACAGGGATGGAATGCAAAAGCAAAGGCGTCTCCTTAAAAAAAAGGACATAGGAGAGTCTGAAGTGGCTGCTGCTAAGTTCTGCTTCAAGCTGAATTCAACTTCCTCTATATACCAGCCTTTGTGTTATTCCCATCCGAACAAACACAGAGCTTTTCCATACTGGTAACTGAGACCCACTCCTGAGTGGGATTGTCGTGAAGACGCTGGTATTTGCCGTGGTTAAATGATGCCCCTTACAGGAAATGTTACAAAGCAAGATTTATTTGTGTATGCGTTTAGATCTGTATGTGTTTACCTGTAAATCAAGTTGTGCTAGTACATGTAACTGAGAACGGGTAAAGTGATTCAAACTCTAAGGCACAGAAACTGTGAGGCACAAAGAGTCTGGTTAGGCTTATGGCTTCAAATGTGACAAACCAGCCACTGGACAAAATGTCCTCGGCCACAGACAGAATTCTGCCTAAAAAGGGGGGAAGCTTGGATGCAGGCAGAGTCAACAGCCAAACCCTGCCAAGACAGGGCAAGCAAGCGCTCAATAGCTCCTGCCTCACCAATATGTCTGTCAGATATACTGGACCGGAAGGCTAAAGATGATTGTCCAACGTTATAGAGAGTTTTGGGTGACTGTTCAGGCAGCAAACTGTCCCTGTCACTTTTTTCACTTTGGAACCTGCTAACCGGCATTCCCTGTTTACTCGTGTCATTAATTTTATTGCTTCTCAAGTCTCTGATGGGGTTGAAGACCATATAGTTTAGTTTTACAATTGAGCTTAGTTGTTTTGGGTTAAGATGTTTTTAGGTCTAGATAGATGTTGTAATTTGATCTAGATGAGATATGATAGACATTGATTTACATACACAATTTTAGACTCACCAAGATAGGAAAGATGTTTTCTTTAAGGTTGCTAAATACAAATAACCAAAACACCATGAATGTAACATTAATATAATACCTGATTGTTTTGTGAGTCTTCTTGTTGTAGTTTATTGTTTATATTGTAATAGTATAAATATATATTAAAAAAGAAAAATAATGAAAAAAAGAAGCCTGAGCTGTCAATTATGATGGTGACTTTTCCTCTTTCTTTTCTTTCTTTCTTTCTTTCTTCCTTTTTTAAAAATTTATTTATTTTTATTTTTTTTTCTGAGGCTTCCAAAATCATTAAGGATGCAATGTGCTTTGGTTTCTAACCACGACTCAATCCTGATGACAGAAAAGCAAAATTCTCACTGACCTCCTTTGAAAGGTTACTTGCACTAACAGCTGACGATGACCTGCCGACAGAGTGTTTGCTTTTAAATCAAATCATTTATAGTGCACATGTCTTTTTCAAGGAAGTAATGCTAGTTTGAACCCACAAGCCCTGGTCTTTGTACTTGTCTGGGGCTTTAGAATCAATTATAGGAGCGTTAAAGTGGAGCAGTGCTCAGCTAATGATGCTTAATGTTGTGGGCGAAGCTTGTTGCTTCTGCCTTTTTTGTAACAGTTGCTTTCTGAAGTGAAAAATCTATTAAGATGACAGGAAAACACACCACAGACATTCTGAAGAGGTCTTTCTCTTCTTTTAAGTATATACAGAAAAAAAATTATATAGAGAATGCTTGCAGTCATTAACTAAGTCATATCTAATATTATCTCTCTTGTTTCTATTTTGCCTTCATGGATGAGGCAATTCTTTCATTTTGCAAAATGCATTTGTCTTTTACCAGCGGGCACCACATTTTGATACATACACACACACACACACACACACACACACACACACACACACACACACACACACACAATCTGCCTTAGTCAGTGTTCTACTGCTGTGAAGAGACACTGTGACCAAGGCAACTCTTAGAAGACCTTATCAGAGAAAGCATTAAATTGGGACCTTGCTAACTGTTTTAGAGGTGAGTTATTGATCGCCATGGTATCATCATGGTAGGGAATGTGGTGGCCACAGGCAGGCATAAGGGTGAAAGCTAGCATCCTAATCTGCAGGCAGCAGGGTAGGGACATGGAGAGGGAGGGTTAGTGGGTAAGGGGTGAGAGGTGGTATGGGGAGGGAGAAGGGAAAGGGAGTAGTGGGAGGGAGAAGGAGGGGGAGGGAGGGAGGGAGAGAGAGAGAAGAGACTAGACCTAGTGTGGGCTTTATAAACCTCAAATAAGTGGCACACCTCCTACAATAAGGCCACACCTACCCCCAAAATACTATATCCTCTAATCTGTCCCAAAGAATTTTAGTAACTGGGGACCAAAAATTAAAATATGAGAGCTTATGGGGACCTTCTCAAAACACCACATCATCCATGCCCTTCAATCTTTCCATCAGAATAGCAATCTCATGTACAAATATTTGATAAAACATGAAGTTGTCACTTCATGTTGATGTGTTAAACATTACAGCCATAGGTTAGATCTCATTGAATAGTCTCAGGCAAAGGAAGGATTGGAGTGTATTATTCTCTTCAAAGTGTAGACTGAATAACTGTCTGATCACAAGGAAACAGAGCTTATCATCTCCACCTTAAAGCAGTTTATATTTTTTATTTGGAGAAGAGCAACAGTTGTGTAGAAATGAAGTGAAACAAACTTATTTTATTTTGTGGAAAATTTTTAGGGATTAGACTTATCTTTCACCCTAAAGAGTTGGTATTCCTTTACTTACCTCAACAGTGAAAAACCCACTGATGGGAAGTAGAAGCTATGATATAAGTTCATGGTTTATGCAGTGGATTCAATCTTGAACCATTCATCAGAAGTTTTCTTTAAAAACCCATGTTTTATTTTCTACACATGTCTGTAATTTTTATTAATTCTTATGTTACTTATTTCTTAGCCAAACACAGTTTATCTCCACCTTTGGGTTTGGGTCTATTTTATATGATATATAAAAAGAGACAACTTTTAAAATATGAGTGGCATCTGCCTTCCCAGTTGATCATGGCAAACACAGGTAGAATCTATCCTTTTTCCTCCTTCGTGATGGTTACTTTAAGTGAATGGATGGCTTCCTTATAAGAAAGCAATCCATCAAGTGAGATATTTAAATCTTTACATATAAAAATAACTTTTTTTTACTTCAAATGATTATGTTTATAATGAAGGTCCTTAAAAAAGGTTTTTTAAAGTGGTGTATAAGACTTCAGACACTGAATAATTGTTGGAGAAAGGCAAAGAATTTCTCAGTAAGGCTGAGGTCTGGTTTACTCGGTGGAGTCAAACTTGAACCAATCATCAAAAGTTTCCTTTTAAAAAAACCAATTTTTCATTTTGTAGTGAGGCACCATGCACGGTACCGTGGAAGCATTTTAGATACACAGAATCTGAGGTCTTCTGTCTCCTGAGAACCATAACTTCAGAAAGATAGGCTGTGCGTTCCCTTAGCTGCTGGAGTAATGAATGTCAGGTAAACTTTCCTGATCTCATTCTGTCTTGCAACAGAAGCCAGATTTCAGAGATGCTGTCAAGCTGCCCAAAGGTTTGCATAGCCTTGTTCTCTGTAGGTGATGTCTTTCCCAGTGAGAACTGAAAATGGAAAAACATATCTAAAAGCGGGTTGAAAGAGATGGGGAATGCGATAATTGAGGATTTCTGATCCTCTAGGCCTTGCCAAGGCTCATTGGAAATGCTTCAGAGTGTTGAGTCATAGCATATGGGGAAGTACCACTGTGGAGCTGTATTGTGCTACTGATATGTTTTATTTTTAGTTCGATTTGGGAATTGTAGACTCTAAAGTACAATCTGTATTTTAAGATTTGTAATGTATATTTTAAATGTATCGTATAATTAAAATTGATGCAATTTGAGGTACTGGCTAAAGAATTTGGTATAATGTCACTTTTTTTGCATTTAAAAAATATGTACGTACTTCTACTTTTTAATTATGTGTCTCCATGGGTCTGCTGTGGGTATGTGTATAGGAATGCCAGTGCCCAAGGAGATGAAAGGGAGGTGCATGGTCCCCGAGAGCTGGCATTCTATGTGTCTGTAAGCTCTCTGTTGTGGGTGCTGGAAGCCAAACTCAGGTCTTCTGCAAGAGCAATAAGTGATCATCAACACAGAACCGTCTTTCTAATCCTCCTATGTTGCCCATGGCTTTTATGACCTTTTAAAGTTCTGAATTTTTGAATAAATATTTTGTCTTTTCTGTGTGTTCCTTACATAGCAAAGACATTCCTGATGTTTTGCAGCACACTGCTTGACTTTTTGTCCTTTTTTCTTAGTAGCTATGGGACTACGAACAGTGTGTCTCTATTACTTTTAGTATGTTACTGTTTCTGTTTCCCACTCTTTATGGTCTTTGTTTGTATAACCATGGCCCGACTCTAACTGGAAGAAGAATGTATGTATGTCTGTATTAAAGTTTAGGTACCTGTGGAGAACGTTTCGGCATAGAGTGAATATGTGAGCAGAGAGGCAGACTTACGCTATGAAGAACAGCGTGTGAGTCCAGCTGAGGGCTTTGAAGCCCCTGCGTGAACCGTAAGTACTCTGGAGGGCTTCAGAGTTGAAGCTGGCAGCTGGAGCTCTGCTGTCTTCCCATGCTGATTTCATTCCAACATCAGTTATAGGTCAGCTTTGCTGTTGCCAAATAAAATAAAATAAAATAAAAAAAGAAAATGTTCTCATTCAAATAGAAAAGATAAAAGTTTTAAATAATTGTTGCAGAAAACAAAAACAAAAAAAAAAGTGGCAAATAAAAGACTGTGGAAGAAATTTATTAACACGACTCTGTGGTAGAAACGTTAAAATCTTCAATTTCAAGTCTTTGATGTGTGCTCTTTTATTTACCTCAATTGTGGAGTAATGCTTAGTTGTGTTAGGTCTTTGTGAAGGAGGCTGGATACGTGAGGCCAGTTTCTAGACCATCTGCTGCCACAGCTTGTGCCCTGGCTAACCTTAGGACTGTGAACTTCACTTTGCCATGAGACTATTGTTCAGTACAGTTTTAAAGAATGTACACACGCACACATACACACACACTTATGCTGATATTCTAAGATGAAGTCTCGCTCTCCTAGACATATGTCAAGCAGAGCAAAAGTGAGAAAGTATTTAAATGCATTACTGAGCTCTGCATTTTGCAGCAGCATCTTTTTTTATACATTTATGTACTCTTATGTGATTTCTTTAGGAAAGCCATGTTTTCCTTTTTAAGTAACAGAGGCAGCGAATAAGAATAGCCACAAAGGTGTGCACATTGTTACGGGAGAAGCCTGGCCGATAGTAATGCAAGGTCTTAGGAATACAACTCCTATCCTGACTTCACACAATGCCCATGGTTCCTTCCATATCCTGAAACTTTGTGTGCTCTGTCAGGGCGGGTCCTAGACAAGCAAGACTCCTTCACGTACAGTCGACAGACATGGATAACTGGTCAGCATGCGGAGACTAAGAGTCTTCTTGCTGCTCAGCCCTATAAAACACGTTTATACTAACAGCACGCACCCGCCTGCAGCAAAGCACAGGAGCCATGGAAGGAGAGGAGACAGAAGGAACGTAAGAGCTGACAGTGGGGAAGGGTGCTGTGAAATCTTGTCCTCGGCACATGGCTGTTACTCTCATAAATGCACCCCAGCTATGGCCAAACTTGGAAAAAGATCAAAGCAGCCCAAGTCCCAGCATAGATGAAGCAAATGATCTTGGCCCCACTTCTTACTTATGAACTATCAGAAGTAAGAGAGTTGATTAGCGATACATATGATCCCATTTCCTTGTGTTCGTATTGACAACTATCAAAAATTTAAAGAGTAATTATAAAAAAAGAAAGGCCCCTGTCTTGTCACCAGTAGGTGCAATCTCTCACTCACATGCCCTGGAAGTCTTGGATACTTGTTGTTTATTCAAAGGAACAATTTTCCAGTGGTACGCTGTGCAGTCTTCACTGCATTGCAGACGAGGAAACTGAGGTTCACAAACACCTCCTGTGACAGGAATAGACAGGTTTCCTGGATCGGACTTCAGTTGAGATTCTGACCTGGAAACTCTTCGGCTATTTTTGCAATAGGAATTAAATAGAAAGGAACTATTCTGACTTTCTAAAACCAGAAGAAGAACCACTTGATCATAACAAAACCACAGCCAAGAAGCCTATGAGAATGACCTGAGGGAAGGATTAAAGAGAGAGTCTTCAGGTTTAAGTTGGAGATGGTACAAACACAAATACACACTAAGACTTAAAGTAAAATTCTTATCACTGCTTTCAGTGACTTCACCATCACTAGTGCCTACATGGATAAATAAAGTGAGTACAAGTTTGTATTCTTTTGGGGGGGTGTGATTGTTTTGTTGTTGTTGTTTTGCTTTTGTTTGTTTGGTTTTTTTTATTTTTGGTCTGTTAGAAACTGAAAGTCCTTTACAAACCCAAACTGCTTACACAGCAAACAAACTACTCCAATCCCACAGAAAGCTTAAGCTACATTGTTTGTTTCAGAGGAGCTTTCCCACCATAATAAAACCAGTAATTCCATTTATAATTTATCAGTCTCACTAGTTTCAATGCATAAACTGCCAAAGACTTAATACAAGTAAAATTGCCTTAAAGCTTTGCTGAATATTTAAACAGGTTTTGATGAGGAATATTAAATAAAAATATAGTGTACAGTCTGCAGCATAAACTACACAAAAGGCCTTTAGGCTCAACATAGGTAGAATTACAGATATTTTAATTTGCAACCCCAAATAAATCAGCATTTTTATGTTAAAAATGGCCCCTTTTTATTTTTCTTTACTTTAATAAAGGTATCCCAAGGTTTCTTACAAATATGTGAAGGCAAATATTAAATATTTATTTTAAAATTCAAGCTCAATTTAAAACATAAAATCTGTAAGGAAGTAAATAATACCATAGTCTCTGAATACAGCAAAGCAAAGATTGTATTTTCATGGAACCTCAGAATCTTATACCTTATTAAATCGTTCTGAGGTCAACATTGACCTTTAGAATATGCTTCTAGAAAAGCCCAGTGATGTCCTGTCCCTGGAAAGAACTTGCAGCGCTAGTAGTGCTTGGCACACTTTTAGTGTCTTTTTTATTTTCATAAAAGTTTTAAAATAAAAAAATTCTACCTTCTCTGTTAAGTATTGAAATGCCAAATTTTCTTTCTGTAAAAATTCAATTTTACTATCCAAGACATAGTTTTTGGTTCATAATTGTACACCAAAAGTCTCTTGGATTACAACAGTAGAGACTAATTAGTGATCTTATTAATAAGCATGCTAAGTTTGTTTTTCATAATCTAATACAGTAGAGAAGGTCAGCAAGAAGGCTCTAGATACCAAATACTTTAATTCTGGAAAACAGAATATTTCAAGAAAAATGTCAACATTTCCTGCATGCTTCTATTCCTTCAATATCTTTCCTCCACCCATCGTGTGTGTATATGTGTGTGTGTGTGTGTGTGTGTGTGTGTGTGTGTGTGTGTGTGTGTGTGTGTGTGTGACTTTAAGACTACATGTATTTTGTCCAAAGCCTGTCCTAAAGTTTGGTCACTGTACTAGTTATACTATTTAGGAAAACTGCCTTTCCCTCCCCAAACAGCAATTACTCGCCAATAGGATGTTCTACTTTTTTTCCTCCATGTTACCATTTTGTCTGATTTGTGTATAGTTTCATAATTTCTTTTAATTCTTACGTGCATCTTTGTTGTGTTTTAAAAAAAAAACACTGTTTACTTAAAATCACGCACCACCTCAGGCTCTCATATTTTTTCCCCTCCTTTCTGCCTTATATTAATCAGTTGCAAGTGTCTGTGTTAGTTGCCACCTTCTGAAAAAAGTAACTACTGGAGTAAAGAATAAGTGATGCACCTTTCTGGATAGGTGCGGCAATAAATCATAGAAATCATTCTAATGCTACATCCACTTAGCAGGATAAAGTGTTTTGTAGTACGTTCTTTCTTCGGACCCGTGAACTATGTAGACACAGGCTCTGGGCTTCAGGAACAATGTTCTGCATAACTTTGGGATTAAGCTCTGGCCCCATTCTTATAAGGCAAGCACTTTGCCAACTGAGCTAACTCCCAACCTCTGGTAGTTTACATGTCAAGCATTTCTTTGCCTTCCATGTCCAATCTTACAATAAAAGGATGCATTACAGGCCTTAAACTTTACAGTGAAAACCGGGATCCTGGCAAACTGATTTTCTCTCCTTTATGCTAGTTCCAGACTGGCAAGATGTCCAGGTGCCACCTATGAAAAGAGACAGGTCTTTATTTGTGGCATTTGGATAAAGGATATGAAATTGTAGACACAGTACATTTGAAATGTATATCAGGTCCACCACAATTTGATTCATTATTTCAAATTCTATGTTTTATCACAGGAATAAAGCTGGCTCTTATGTAGTTAAACTGTGGTCATTAATAGGGTTGGTGGATGTTAGAAGCCTCAAAGAACTGCCTACTCTCTCCTTTTCCTTTTCTTTCTTTTCTTCTTTTCTGCTCCTTAACCCTATATGTTATGTAACACATTATGATCTTTATCTTTCTGTTTTCATTTTTCTTCTTTTAGATAAACATTCACTCACTTGACGGATCATGGCTTAACATTTTTTTTCTGGGATGCTGTGAGAAGGAGAAGCATTTATTCCACTCCATATAATGTCTTCATTAAATAATACAAGAAACTAAAGCTATAAATATTGGCTGTATAAGCAATTCTGAGGATAGGAAGAGGCCATAGAAAGGTATGGTCAATAGATGGCATCTTAAAAAAAAACAGCATTTATACATAGCTGCTGGGAATAGCGTGTTTACTACTACTGCTCTTGCTGAACCTTTTATAAACTACTACTGATATAATAAATGCTGTCTTTATTGAGCAGTGAAATTAGCTCAAAAGTGCCTTCCCAAGATGCCTGGGACTTAATCCACGAAATGAGTGGACATACTATTTACATAACAAATGGAATTTTGCAGATATAACCAAAAAATTTGATTGAGATTATCCTGGATTTTCTGTTTGGATCTGGTGTGATTGTGAGAGGCATCATGAGAGAAAGAAGATGGTATGAACTTGGGAACGCAGATCTAAAGAGTGACACTGCTGCCTTTGAAGACAGAGAAGGGCACTAGGAGACTGAGAATCAAAGCTTTTATCTGTGAAAACGAAGAGAAGCAACGGAAAGGATTCTTTCCTGAGGCCTCCAGAAGGAAGAGCCCTGCTGACACTGTTACTTGGCCAGTGACATGAACTTCAGACCATAGCCTCTGGGAATATATGAGGATACATTTATGTTGCTGTAAAATAATACTTTCGTGATAGTCAATAGAAAACAAATGAGTCCACTTTCTGTATGCCAAACTTTGGGCTATGGACTTGGTGTACAATTTCAGCATATTAATGACTGTGTTTTCCTCACTCTAATGGCAGCACAGTTAGGAACACAAACACACACATAGGCGCACGCGCGCACACACACACACACACACACACAGAGAGAGAGAGAGAGAGAGAGAGAGAGAGAGAGAGAGAGAGAGAGAGAGAGAGAGAGAGAGAACATATATTCCTCATTGAAAAATACTTATTTATGCTTTAAATCATCTGAATTCCCTTTAATCTCTTAGTGTTTGTCCTATGAAATCAAGACAAACATTTTTTTTTATAAGACGGGAGTTAAAAAATGATGATACCTGTTAGTCCTTAGGATTGAAAGTATCATCGATGCAGAAAGATGCCACAGGAAGAGATTTTTTTTTCAGAGTAGATAAAGATGGAAATAAATGCAAAACTGCCAACACCAACATGTGAAAGGCCCAAGTAAGAGACCAGTTTCAGAAGAAAAAAAAAACTGTACAGGTTGCAGAATTCTATTTTGAAATTTGTAGACTGTTATTATGTCATGAAATATACATCTTTTACATTTTCCTTTTGACACATGCATATGAAGAAGTTCCTGGTGTGATTGCATTTATGGAAAAGTTGATAGCTCAGTGTTAAAATGTGAAAAGTGACAGCAATTCTTAAAGAAGGAAAAAGCCCTTCAGAATACTGATGAGAAAGGACACTGTGAGCAAGGAGTGCAGACCTGATCGGCATAGACTTTATTTTCCTATCTTATCTGACAGAAAATATCACATCCTCAAAATATCACCTACTCTGAATAGGAAAAGGCCAAATTTTGTGTTTTTGTGACAGACGATTACATGCAAAATAATGGCCTTTTCTACAGCTTCTTGGTTCACTGTTAGTTTAGAGAAATGCCACACACATCTCATCAATATACGCATTTTTCCCCATAGATATCATCTAATATACTTTTTAGAATTACTTTCCATTGCTATGCCTGATAAAATTCATTTAGGGCATAACTTCAGACATTTTCTTTTTCTTTCCTTTCTTTCTTTCCTCCTCCTCCTCCTCCTCTTCTTCTTTCTCCTCCTCTTTATTTTAATTCTTTGAAACAGGGTTTCTCTATATAGCCTTGGCTGTCCTAGACTCCCTTTGTAGACCAGACTAGCGTCGAACTCACAGTGATCTCCCTGCCTCTGCCTCCTTGAGTGCTGGGATTAAAGGCACGTGCTGCCAAGTGCTGCCGATGTTTTCCTTTTCTAACCTATAAATTCTCACTCAATATTCTTAGCTCCATTATGCAAACTTTTTTATTTGAAAGGTGGGGAGATGGCATGGTTGATAAAGTGCTTGCCTTGGAGATTTTAATTTTTCAGGAATAACGAAAACCCATCAATGAAATGATTAGGCAATAGAATGGACACTGAAATATGGAATTGTCCAATTATTCCATCCACACACTTTTCCACCACAGCCAGTTTTGTTGCTCTTTAATGTGTATCCTTGGGGTGCACTTGGTTCTAATTAGCTGGCCTGTGACATCCATACACATACTAGGATCCTAGTGGAATACTGTGACATCTTTAACAATGGTGAACTATTATTAGGCAGCAGAGAGTGTTGCTCACTTCTCAAGCACCTAATGTAGAGGAATATAAAACACGCTTCACTTTTGATAGTGACCTAGCATTTCACCTAATGCTCACATCTGAGTCAATGGCTATTGTTCCTTTCCTACACTGCCTCTTTTTTGAAAATAATTTTTATTTTTTATATATACATTTATATTATTACACATGTATAAAATAAACTACATATAGCAAGAAGAACCACATAATATTCAGGATTTATATTAATCTTACATTCATGGTGTTTTGGCTATTTATATTTGGCAACCTTGAAGAAAACATCTTTCTTTTCTTGGCACTTCTAAAATTCTGAATGGAAATCAATATCTATTATATCTCATCTCTATCAGCTTAAAACATCTATGTAGATCTAAAAACATCTTAACCACTAAATGACCAAGCTTAATTGTATAACTAAAGTATCTGGTCTTCAATCCCATCAGAGACTTGAGAAGGAATAAAATTAATTACCAGAGTAAATAGGAAGTGTAGGTTAGCAAGTTCCAAAGTGGGAAAAAAATGACAGAGACAGTTTTCTGCCTGAACAGTCACCCATAACTCTCTACAATGTTGGAGCATCCTCTTCAGCCTTCTGGCCCAATATATCTGACAGACATATTTGTGAGGCAGGAATTATTGAGAACTTGTTACCCTGTCTTGGCAGAGTTTGGCCGTCAAATCTGCCTGCATCCAAGCTTGTGTATTTTTAGGCAGAATTCTGTCTGTGGCAGAAATGAGGACATTTTGCCTAGTGGCTGGTTTCCCACGTTTGAAGCCATCTCCACAAGGAGGTTCTTTGATGCTCATCATCCTCTTTGAGGTAGGCTGGGTGTTGCCAGGAGTTAACCTGTCTCATTGTCAAAGAATTCCTAAAACAATAAAAACAAATTTAAATGCCATATTCTGTAGGATTATGAGATTTTGAAGACTTTAAAAAAACTGTTTTACCCTATCTATCTATAGGATCATATGTATTTGCTCCACCTAGGATGTATATTTTTGTGAAAAAAATGAGACGAGTAATTGATATGACCATGATTTGATCAACTAATGATTAACTTGTATAATTTACTATCTTAAACAGCCTGCAATAGCACTTTCAGAGTATTGAAATGAACCTTGTGTTCTACTTAACTTGTATGGGCACAATACCTCATATTAGAGTATATATATATATATATATATGTGTGTGTGTGTGTGTTTGTGTGTGTGTGTGTGTGTGTGTGTGTGTGTGT
This sequence comes from Acomys minous, assembly GCF_964271855.1. Lineage (NCBI taxonomy): Eukaryota > Metazoa > Chordata > Mammalia > Rodentia > Muridae > Acomys > Acomys minous. The sequence goes on from NC_140490.1 coordinate 103,224,122, forward strand.
GTGTAGAATAATCTTAAATTTGAATTCTATACCAATGTATCAAAATTAAACTTATTTTACATCAATGCACAAAATTCTATACAAATGAATTAAAAATAGCCTTGTGAGCAACAATTAAGGCCTTAAGTTGAGGAGTAGATGAAATAAATAATCTACTTTTTGTCCTATCATACCTATGCATTTCTATATTTCTACTTCTTTCTTTTCAACCTCTATCTCAAAACCAAAGAAAGAAAGATAAAGGAAAAAAGAGACATCCCTGCTGACTCTTAATTCCTACTTCCACAGATGCCATAGGCTATACCTCTCTTGGCCTCTCTTCCCAATAAGCACACACCTTCTCTGGATGTTCAGACTGAAAACAGTGAGGTCAGAGAGGCAAAATAAACTCATTTCCTGGAAAGCATTTCTTTTCTCTGGAACTCGTTTCTGTATCTCACACTCAGATTAAATTAGCTCTTTGTGCTTCATCACTAGGAAGTGTCATTTTAAGCATATTTGTCGCACAGCTCGTTCCTTCAAAAACCCTCAGACTGTTTTGTCTGGTTTGCCTTATTAGAAACCCCACATTTTCCCTATTTGCAGTGTTTCTTTGGTAAACAAATTATTCTCTGTAATTTCGAAAGAAAAGGAGCAGTTCAGAATGGTCCTTGTCTGACACAATGTAGTAAACAAGTGCATAACTCAAGTGAGTTTGAAAAGACAAAATTCTCTTGACTCATATCAAGTGCTTCCTTGGCTTTCATATTAAGTATTTGTATTCCTTTTATTTTCATTATCAAGGATCTATGTATAACAGTTTAGCAAATAGCCATGTTGTGTACTAGTGTATTAATTTTAACCATAATTTTATTTTGTTTGAAATTATTACTTTTATTTTGCATATACTATTTCATAAAAAACAACCACCAAGCAAACAGATGGTCAGAATAAGAACTATGTATGATTTATTTCCAATATATTTGAACTGATTTTTAACCTTAAATCTGAAATACTGAAAATATAAAAGGAAAAATGTCTTGAATAAAATCTACATATAGAAACAACTGTTTGATGACACTAATATTTTAAAAACTAAAATGAGATTTTCTTAACCGAGTTTCTTTATTAGAGGGAAGCCTTATTTCAATTCAGATCCAACATTAACCCTTAATGGCTATGATAAGTACTACTTTTTTCTTTCTCTATGCTTCCTTTCCTCAACTTTAAAGTGGATATTTAAAATCAATAAAGATATCAAGTCATTTACATAAATTAACTAAGGTAATTCCCGTGCAAATGGCATTGAAGATCTCATTTCTACATATACCCAAAAATTATAAAGAGATTCATCTCAGTTAAAAAACCAACAGCTTCATGTTGGAGGTGGGATGACATTTGACAAAACAGTACACTCTTTTAAATATTTTACTATTTTTACTTTTTAATATGTATATTAAAATTTCATACTATATATTTTGATGATGTTCTTCATTCCTCCAATTCCCCCAGATTCCCCTCACCTCCATACCCATCCAACTTTCTCTTTCAAAAAATAGTCATATATAACATCAAAACAAACAAGAAAAAGAAAACCCACCCAATGAGATAGAAAATTCCAAATACAAAATCCACATAAATAAATGACAACAGCAAAATTGTGTAGCTTCTTTAGTGTTGCATAGCTATTCCTGAGCCTGCCCTGAAGCATGGCTTATATACTCAATAATAATAAGCTTTATGCTAGTTTATGTATATGAGCCTTTTTCCCTGACGTAAGTATATGCACCATGCATGGGTTTGGTGCCTGAGGAAATCATGACAGAGTGTTGGATCCCTAGAACTGGAGTTCAGATGGTTGTGAGCCTCTATGTGGGTGCTTACAGCTGAACTTCAGCTCTCCACAAAAGCAAGAAGTGCCCTTGACTGTTGAGACAACACTTTAGCACCCATACATTCTTTATTTTTAATTAGCTTATTTAGACTATTTATAAATAAACAAGTGTGCTTTTGACACCCCATGTAACAATAATACCAACACCAATAGCAAAGGTGAAGAATTATACTCTTCTAAAATTTTCTTCATATTGGATAAAAACACCTTCCATTTGATATTATTCTGTTGAGAGTTCTGTTTAGCTCTGTACCCAATTTTTTATTGGACTACTTGATTTGTTGGTGTTTAATTCATTGAGTTCTTTATATACTTTCTATATTAGCCCTTTGTCAGTTATATGGTTGGTGAGGATCTTTCCTCAGTCTGTCGGCTGGTTCTATTTAGAGTGCTCTTTACTTTACAGAAACTATTCAATTTCATGAGGCCCTGTTTATCAATTGTTGATCTTAGAGCCTGAGCTGTTGGTATTCTGTTCAGGAAGCTGTCTCCTGTGCTAATGAGCTCAAGGGTATTTCCCACTTTTTCTTCTATTGATTTATTGTGTCTGGTTTTATGTGGAGGTATTTAATCTACTTGTACTTTAGTTTTGTGCAAGGTGATAAATAAGAGTCTATTTGCATGATTCTACATGTAGACATCTAGTTAGACTAGCATCATTTGTTGAAGATGCTATCTTTTCCCCACTGTATCAATTTGGGCTCCTTTGTCAAAAATCCTGTGTCCATAGGTATGTGGATTTATTTCTGGGTCTTCAGTTGAATTCCATTGCTCAACCAGCCTATTTATATGCCACTTCCATGCAGTTTCTATTACGATTTCTCTGTAGCATAGCTTGAAGTCACGGATGGAAATACCTCCAGAAGTACTATTATTGTGTAATATTGTTTTAGCTATTCTAATTCTCATTCAGAAGGGCAAATTGAATAAACCCTGGAAGTGGTTAAAGAGAGGCAACAGGATGGAGCCCCTCCATAGTCCTCTGGAAAAGTCCACCCATCAGGGGATTGAGGCAGATGATGAGATTCACAGCCAAACCTTGGACAGAGTACAGGAAGTCTTTTGGAAGAGTAGGGGGGCGGTATAGAAGGACCCCGCAGAGTCGGGAGCTCTACAGGAAGGTGAACAGAGACACGAAATCTCGGCCCAAGGGGGCCTTCAGAGGTTGAAGCACCAACAAAGGACCAGGCATGGAAAGGACCCAGGCCCCCTGCTCAGATGTTGCCTATAGGCAGCTCAGTCTCTATGTAGGTCACTTAGTATAGGACCAGGAGCTGTCTCCCGATGAACTTTGACCTCCTTTCCATGGTGAGGCCACTTTGCCAGGTCACAGAGGAAGAGGATGCAGACAGTCCTGAGGAGACTTGATAGTCTGGGGTTAGTTATTAAGGAGGAGTTCTCCCACTTTCTGAGGACTAGGGGACCACGATGGTGGAGAGAGAGAGAGAGAGAGAGAGAGAGAGAGAGAGAGAGAGAGAGAGAGAATGAGAGAGAGAGAGAGAGAATGAGAGAGAATGAGAGAGAGAGAGAGAGAGAGAGAGAGAGAGAGAGAGAGAGAGAGAGAGAGAGAGAGAGAGTGAGTGCAGGGGGGAACCATGAAAAGACAAGGAAGGGACTATGATTGAGATGTAAAGGAAATACATTAATAAAAATAAAAAATACCTTTCATGTTATAAATTAGTGATTACCTTCCCAGCTCTAGTTTCTTTACAAAGTAATATTTAATGGAACTGTACATACCCTTTTAAAACCAGATTTCCTAAGCCTGAGGACATTTCTGAAATTTTAAATTATTGCTTATATTCAATACTGAAGGAATTAACTAGTTTTTTAATCTCTTAAGAATTATTATAAACACAAAAAAATTATCATAATTTATTCAGATTGTACCCTGATTGTTGTGCCCTCACTTGTATCTTCCTGGTCCCACTCTGCCTCCCTTTTTTGCCCTATTCCCCTCCCCTGGACCTCTGAAAGATGGGGACCTCCTCCCCCACCATATGGCCACATCCTAGCCAGTCTCATCCAGATAGCCTGCTTCCAGTTTTTCTGTGTGCCCTCAAGCCTCCCCACAAAGGAGAAGTGATCAAATTGGGGGCACCACCATTCATGTCAGAGGCAGTTCTGCTCTCCCTACAACATGGAGGATGAGCTGTCCATTGGTCCCTGAACAGGGGGTCTAGGTTTACCGCATGCATTGTCCTTTGGTACAACAGTTTGTGCAGGCCTTGGACACATTATAAAACAGAAACAAAGAAATGTTCCATTTGTAAGAAACCACTAAAACTGACCTCTGAGATGTTATTCCACTGTGTTTCTAGTACTTCTATGAAATAAACTCTCACATTCTGAACAATTTAGGGAAGATTTTGTAAAGGCAAATGTAGGAGTTTTTTTTACAGAGTCTGTAAAATTACAAATATTAAGAAAATTTTACTTCTTGGTGCCTACTTGAAACATCCCATGACACACTCAAATCAGTCTAATTCTGTGACTTCTCTCTATTTCACAATCATAGAAACAGTAACTGACAGGTAGCAATAAACAATAACCTGATTTACCAACCAAGAGGTGGTAAATTTCCTTGCATTTGAGCTAATGTGATGGTTGCTGCTCCTTTTCAATGATTTAGTGCTTTGTGTGTGTCCATGTGCGTTGTCACTGCCGCACAACCTCATCTTCTTCTTATTGCTCTTCCTCTGCTTGTTAAAATTAGCCTCTGATTGACACCACTTAATATCCTCGGAACAATAAAGACCCAAAGCTCTTTATTTTCGATTAAAGTAACAATGCTTTTCGAAGAGCTCAGAATCACTCTTCATTCCTTCTCTATTTAATAACGGATATACTATTTTCGTTTTGTCTTTTTGTCTACAGACTTTTTTTATTTTATTTAAAAAAATGTTTTGATTGTAATTTAGTTATGTTTTCTCTCATTTTCTTTTTTTTAAATTTGTTTATTTTTTTTAACCCAAATTATATCCCAATTGTAGTTCCCTCCCTTGTCTCCTCCCAGTTCCACCTTTTCTCCCTCTTCTCTCTTTACCCCCTCCCTACCATCTGACTCCAGCCTATCAAGTCTCATCAGGACAGCCTGCATCCTCTTCCTCTGTTGACTGGTTGGCTGCCCACCAGGAGTAAGTGGTCAGTAAGTGGGCACCAGAGTCCTGTTAGAAGCAACCCCTACTTTCCATATTATGGGGACTTTACATGGAAGCTGTTCTCCTTAACAGCTACTGAGCAGGGGGTCTAGGCCCTCTAAGGGCGTGGTCCTTGGTTGGTGCATCAATCCCTTGTAGGTCCCCCTGAACCCAGATTTGTTGGCTTTGTTGTTCTTCTTGTGGTGCTCTTGTTCCCTTCACATCCTTTGATGCCCCAAGTCTTCCATAAGTCCCCTTGTGCTCTGTCCGTAAATTTGGGTGTGAGTCTCAGCATCAGGTTCAATCCCCTGTTGGCTGGAATCTTTCAGAGGACCTCTATGGTAGGCTCTCATGCTGTTCTCTCTCTTTAAGCATGTTCTATTTGCCCTTCTGAATGAGAATTAAGAATCCTCCTTGTAATTTAGCTTCTTTATGTCTGTGGATTGTATTGTGGTTATCATGTAATATATGGCTAATATCTGCTTATAAGTGAGTATATACCATGCATGTTTTTCTGGGTATGGGTTGCCTAACTCAGGATGATCTTTTCTGGTTCCACCCATTTGTCTGCAGATTTGAAGATTTCTATGTTTTTAATAGCCATTGTGCAAATGTATCACAATTTCTTTAATCCAGTCTCCAGTTAAGGGACATATAGGTTGTTTCCAGTTTTTGGCTATTATGGATAAAGCTTTTATGAACATAGTTGAGCAAATGTCCTTGTTGTATGGTGAAGCATCTTTCTGGTATATGGCCAGAAGTGGTATCGATGTGTCTTGAGGTAGAACTACTCCCAATTTTCTGAGAAAGTGCCAGATTGATTTCCAAAGTGGTTGTAGAAGTTTGCACTCCCGTCAGCAATGGAGGAGTGTTCTCCTTTCTCCACATCCTCACCAGTATGTGCTGCCACTTGAGGTTTTTATCTTAGCCATTCTGATGGGTGCAACATAGAATCTCAGAGTTGTTTTGATTTGCATGTTCATAGGTGTCCTTTGCCTTACAGAAGATTTTCAGTTTCGTAAGGTCCCATTTATTAATTGGTCATCTTAGACCCTGGGCTGTTGGTGTTCTGTTGAGGAAGACGTCTCCTGTGCCAATGAGTTCAAGGCTCTTTCTGCTTCTTCAGCTAACAGATTTAGTGTGTCTGGTTCTATGTTGAGGTCTTTAATCCTGTAATCCACTTGTACTTGTGTTTTGTACAAGGTGATAATTATGGATCTATTTGCATTTTTCCACATGTGGACATCCAGTTAGACCAGCACCGTTTGTTGAAGATCTTATCATTTTTTTTTCATAGTATGGTTTTGGCTTCTTTGTCAAAGTCAAGTATCCCTAAGTGTGTGGGTTTATTGCGGGGTCTTCATTCCATCGATCCACTAGTCTGTTTCTATGCCAGTACCATGCGGTTTTATATTACTGTTGCTCTATAGTACAGCTTGAGACCATGAATGACGATGCCTCCAGAAGATCTGTTATTGTACATGGTTGACCTAGATCTGGGCTTATTTTGTTTTTTTCTATATGAAGCTGAGAATTTTTCTTCCAATGTCTGCAAAGAATTGCGTTGGCATTTTGTAGGAAGTACATGATTGTTTTTGGTAAGATGGGCATAAATTTTTATGTACATATTTGTATTTTCAATCAATATATAATAAATAAGTGAATTCTAAAATTATCTTTAAGACCTAGTTATGAAGAATAGATGTTACTTTAATAATTGTGAATGCTTTTTAACAATTAAATTCATAATACAAATGTTAAGACATATTGTGGTTTAAATAAGCATTAACTTAGAAAAATGTCTTATCATGGATTGATTAATATTTTTTTCAATTTTTAACAATGCCAAAAGCAAAGACACAATGGAACAAAGTACATGCATTTGGTTAGGGATGGGGAGATAACTCAGTACAATGCTTGCTTCCCCAGAATGATCATCTGTGAGTTTCATTGGAAAAGCTCACATGAACTTGTAATCACTGTGCTAGGGAAAGAGACCGGCAGGTATCTGGCCAGCATGCTAAATCCCATTACAGTGAGAAACCATGTTTCAAAAAAATTGAGGGGGATGGTATGCAAGAAATGACTCTTAAAAATTCGGTTTTGGTTGCCACATGTATATACATCCGTAGATAAAACATTCACACGTGAAAACACATGATCAATTAAAGTTTAAAGTTCATATATATATGTGTGTGTGTGTATAATATATACTTACTAATTTTAACTATAAAACATTTATTATCAAAATATAAGCATACTTATTGCTTGGAATTATTAGTAAAATACTTTTAATGACAGTGTCTTGGTTAGTATATTTTCTGGCAATAAGAAATTTTGATTAATGATTTGGCCCTTTTTATTACTTTAAAATGTGTCTTTTCTGTGAGTTTTGAAACATTACCCAAAGAGATAATGCAATTGAAATGTTGCTAATATGATTGATTTCTTTTATATTTATATGTATACTCCTGAGAAACCTAATCATGGTTTGGAGGACTCTAAATACTTACTTTTTAAAAAGCTCCCTTTTCCTAAAATTACTTTGTAATTTTGTGCAAAGAGAATTTCCATAAGAACAGATCATAAACTGTACTACCAAATTAGATTCCATTTCTTTAGCTTTATCTCCATCTCAAATGCTGACATTCATCCCTATCATCAAATTTATTCCTACTGCCTACAGATGATCTTGAGATATTTTAAAATTAAATCTGTTCTCAAGTGGAAGATACTTCTTGGCATTGTGGATATTTTAATATGTGCTGTAGGAAGGAGAAAAAAAATCTCAAGAGAAAAGTTATCTAAATATTTTGAATAATAAAATCTATGTCAATTATAAGTTCCTTTAACTGAATAGTTGCAATGAAAAAAAATCTATGAGATTTGAAAAGTATTGGTTTGCTTCTTAAAATTAAACTAAATTGTACTGTTATACAAGGCTAATTTCAATTGTGTAATATTTCAGTCAGAAAATTTACCAGCATTTGGATTTAATCTATTGTGAGATTATGTTAAAAATAAAATATAATATAATTTATTAACATGTTCTATTTGACCAAAGAAGCACAGCCAGCGTAAGTGTTAATTCCTCAACTTCTAGTCAGTATCTCCTAAAATAAGTAGCCTCCTAATATTAGTGAAATTGCTTCTGTTCATTAAGTTGTCCTTGGTAAGGCAGCTGATAGTATGTCAATTTCTTCACGTTTCTACACTGACAGGATTATAGTTCTTAGGTAATTTGTGAAATCACACAGCTCTTATAATTCTACCACAGGTTAATTTGATTTTTACAGTGAAGATAATTTCTAATGATAAAAGCTAAAAGGCTCCATCTCCTATGACAGGTTGACTTATAATAATCATAGTTACATTCTTGTTAAATAAATATTAAATTCCAGACTTCAGTCATTTCTTTTCTTACTCAACAGGACACACACACACACACATTTACAATTCTTAATAAACATTCCAGACTTATCTGTGCTTAAAATGCAGACATATCTAATCAAATATACACTATGATAAGACACAGACATATCTAATAAAAATAGAATATAATAAGAAAGTCAATAGAAAATTTTATCATAATAATGTACAGAAATGTCTTATGTATCGCTAATACTGGCTGAAATGTGACATAGAATATACATTGAAAATAACCAAAAAAAAAAAAAGCCGGGTGTGGTGGTGCACGCCTTTAATCCCAGCACTCGGGAGGCAGAGGTAGGCGGATCGCTGTGAGTTCGAGGCCAGCCTGGTCTACAAAGTGAGTCTAGGACAGCCAAGGCTACACAGAGAAACCCTGTCTCGAAAAAAACCAAAAAAAAAAAAAAAAAAAAAAGAAAAGAAAAAAGAAAATAACCTACCTTAGTTAAAAAATATCTTAAAACAACAAAATGTAATGCATGTTTTTATAGATGTATGTATCAATGTATGACAGCAGAGTATATCATTGTGTAGAAAAGAACATATTTAAAGATAATAGTTTGAATACAGTTAATCAAAGTATATAAATATAACTAAAAAGACATCACAGAGCTAAAATATTGAATTATTACAATAGTTAGCTTTCAAATATCTACAAAAAAAACATTTTGTTTAAACATTTTAATGATTTTCCTATTTAAACTGCTAAAATTTGTAGTTGTGACAAAATAGAGCAGTACCCACAGGACTCTCTCTACTGAACCCCAGTTTTATTATAGAAAGAACGGTTTTGTGTGAGATGGAGTTCACACAGGAAGTGAGATTGTGATTTCGAGTCCATAGTAACAGAGAAAAAGCATGCTGGATTTATCTGTCACAAGCCTTAAGTCAGGGACTCCTGTGCGGGGCTGTTCCTTTAATCATTTGCAAAGTATTTTGCGGTAGTGTTCTTCAAGGCATCTCTTCAAAGGGACTGAATTCAGAATCTCTTTAAATGGAGCGAGGAGGGAATCTATAAGCTCAGGATTCCCACAGGTAACCCTGCTGAGGAAATCACATTTCCTAGATAATTTTGCCAGGAACTGGCAGGGGTTTGTTTCGGGGAGAAAACGTTTTTACCTTCCGTCACAAATGCGCCGCTGGCTCTGCCAAGATTTCTAAGAATCATCTAGATTCTTTGCCTGAAGAAACGGCTACACTGAAAGAGTAACTGATTTATAAAATTAGCAGACATGCCCAAAAGGTATGGCTTCCCAGAATTCCTCACGCATTGGGGTTTAGTGTATTTGCTTTATTTTGTTTCTAACGAGAACCATAGGCAGTGGAACAGACAATACTTAGAAACTTTCAGGGAATCAGGCAAGTGTGGCCTAGCACAGCAGGCTAGCTGCTATTTTTCAATCCAGTTCTCTCAGGCTTTTAAGCAGAGGGGAAAATGTCCACATCCTGGCAATTGGCTAACTGTCAGGCAGAGTTTTCTGCAATGGGAAATTTAAATCTGAATTCTGCTTTCCATGTATGCATTAGTAAATATTAGAGGAGTGTGCACCAGGGATTCCTAGCCTGATCAGTTACCTCTAACTTCTGTTTCATTGACTTTTTTTGCGATAGGAACTACTTTTTAATGTTATTGTCTTTTGCCTAGAAGAATAGATAGAGGGCAAGACTGTTAATGCCATATTTATTTGGGTAAATCTTTGCTTCCATGGTATGTATAAAATCAGGACAAACTTACTGTTCTCCTGGGACCTTAGCTAAGTGAGGCTAACAAGGAAAGTTGATCAAATGACTACTTTGCATTTTGCCCTGACAAGTCCACAGAATTTCTCTTCACATTGTTGCTTATTTTGAGGCCGTTCATCATTCCAATTGGTCCCTTGCTGCAAGGAAGATATAGTGATATCTTGGACTAGATTAAATAACTTGCACACTATCACAGAATGAAGAATTCAATATACCCCCCCCACACACACACATAAGCCTTTTCCATAGAAGACTCTTCTGAAATATTTTATAATGGTTGAACTAAACATAGATTACATGTTAAGATACTGTCTTTGTTTTCTAGGCTTTTTACATACTACACTGGATATGTAGAAGAGAGGCTTATTTTCAGTCATAGTTCCGGCCACAGGTCAAGGGTACTGCATCCTGTGACAGTCTGTGTAGGTAGAATGCCAGTGTAACACAGTTATTATCTCAGTGAGAGACAGGCGGTGTCTGTATATGAATATCCTCATCCCTCTTGCTCCTCTTAGAACACCACCTGTATTTATTCCTGAGCCTAAACTCTGGTAACAGTATCTAATCCTAGTCAACTTTCAGGAGCCAGACCTGGACTTAACATAGATTAAGTTTTCACCTATATCATAAAATATTGACTAAAGTTTACCTAAGTTTTCAGAGGGAACGCAATCTGTTCACAACATAGTACTTTTTTTTTTTCAGAATATGAATATCTCTATTAACTGATTAAAAAAGAATATTTAATTTCCAGCCCACAGATGGGCAAAAAAATCTTTACCAGATGTACATCTGACAGAGAGTTAGTGTCTAGAATATAAAAAAAAATCTCAAAAAACTAAAACTGAGCAAACAAATAACTTAGTTAAAAGATCAGCCACAGAACTTAAAGGGGAATTCTTTACTATATCCTACTTCCCCCATGACTATGTATTGAAACATTTCACCACAATTTCCTGCCATACTGTCCCTGGCACGATATATTGTGTACATAGCACCAATCCTGTTAACAGTTACAGACTCTCGCCCACACACATTGACTTCTTCAGTTATTTTATAGATTTTGAAAGGAAAATCCACACTTGTTTATTGACATAATTTTGTTACACATAGCTCTAAAATATCTCCACTTCAAGATAAAATATAAATAGCACCGGATGTTAATATTTAATGTTAATCAAGTTCATATATTATTTTATTGAGTTGCCATTGAATTATTTTAATTATTTCAAGATAATTACTTTTTGTCATCTTATATATTTTATTCAGTGAACTCAGATGGTCGTTCTGACAAAAGCTAAGTCCAAAAGCATTATCAACCTTTCAAAGCGATTTATGATAAAGAGAATTATTAAGAACTCCTGTTTAATTAATCAGGCTCAGGATGTGAATTCGCTTAAGACAAAAAAGTTTTTCCCTTCAGGCATAATCATTTGTCCTGGAGTATTTCCCTTATTTTGAGAAAAAAAAAAAAGAACAAACTTCCAAGTTAATAGTCTAGATTTAAATCTTCCAGTAAGGATTTCATATATGTACAAATCATTTCACTAACATAATTTATTATGAGATTAATTCTGTATATGTGTACTAGATAAAGCATCCTAGGAGACTACTTATTCAATGAGGCCTAAATAAATAAAACCACCAAAATAAAGATACTATATTGGGCATGTTTTGAGATTGATTGATATGATTCTAAGTCACTGATCTGGGGAATTTTAAATACTGCACATTGTACACTTTCTTTCATTAGAAGATTTACTTCCTCAGTGTTTATTCTGCCTGCCAGGTACCCGTCTAGGCTTATCGCCATATGTTTACTTATTTAGCATTTGTTTCGCATCTGCTTTGTGCCAGGTGTTACGATACACGTTGACTTCTATCACAAAATAAAAATTGCACATTACTCATGAGCACAGAATGAAGTCAGGGCTATTTATTCAACATCTCCTTCCCTGTTGTTGTTTTGTTTCCGTTTGGCATCTTCATACACAGTTGCCTGCTAAATAGACTATACTTGGATATCCTACTAATTGTGTTTATAAAATATTACATTCACATTTTAAAATAATGCTTGCATAGCCATAGCTTCTCTGACAGGATGGAGCTAAAAAATAATCCTTTAGGATTATAACATGGGGCAAAATATCATTGGCCCACTGACAAGAAGATGAGATTTCAGATGGATTCCAAGATTCCAAGACAACTTATAAACCTGAACAGCTTTTGTGTAAATTTTTTTAATCTTTATTTATTTTCCACCCAAATCTAAGAATTTACTGATAAAAACTTATACTAAAAATTGGCTTCAACTTTTTTAAACGTACAGATTTTGTTTTTGTTTTCTATTTGTATTTAGGTTTTGAATCAACATGAGCGATAAACCAAATGAAAATCTTAGTGATGTTCAACTTAAATATTAATTTTTAGCAATATAGAAATATGACACAATATGTAATACATGTATTTTCACATCTCCACCCTATTTAATCCTTGCCTTACCCCCCCCCCCCGCCACACTCAATGCTCTCTCTTCTATTTTTAGGCTTCTCTTCCACTTTTATGACTTTTGATTTGTTGCTGGTTCTGTATCGTGATCCATGGAAGTTAATCAGACTAATCTCACTGTGGTTGTGGGTGGAACTGTGGACCAGGGCTCAGGGAACTCACTAGTACATCACGACTGAATCCAGTGATGTCCTTCATTCCCAAGAGCCTTCAGCAGCCAAGAGACCCCAAGACAGAGCACAGACATGCTCCATGATCCCATGACTGGATATTGGTAGACTCAGTCTTGTGTAGGTACTATACTAACAACTGCAATGGCTGAGAGTCCATGAGTGTAAGAGATATGTTATGCCCAGAAGACATCACTTCACTGCATCCCTCCCCATTATCTGAATGTTTTGCTTCCTCTTCTGAGATGCTCCTTGAGCCTTAGATATTATAGTATGGACATCATACAAAGGCTGAACATCTAACAATTATTTATTTACAGAGCCTGAGATAGCTATTATATATTCTTACAGCATAATCGTTCATTATTTTTTCAAATATTATTTCCAGTTCTGTGAGTTGTTATTTTCCACTAGACTGAATTCTTTAAGGAGCAGAGTATTTTGATTTTGGGGAAAATAAAGATAAATCCATAATTTTAAAAGTGCTATGGATAAACCTCATTATGAACCTTCTGTTATAGCTAATGTAAATATCTACATCTGGACCCACTAGATTATTCTTAGAAAGATATACAATCTGGCTGATAGCATTTGTCCTAAATCGGCTATATGAGAATATTTGAGAGTTCTTTTGCTGTTTTAAAATATGTTTTAAATGCAAGCCATAAACTTCAAACCCTTACTCAGATCTAGCCAATGGACAGGACATTCTCCACAGTTGAGTGTAGAGTGGGGTCTGACTTTCACACGTACTCTGGTGCCTCATATTTGACCACGTCCCCTGAATGGGGAGACCTGGTGGCACTCAGAGGAAGGATAGCAGGTTACCAAGAAGAGACATGATACCCTATGAGCATATACAGGTGGAGGAAGTCCCCCTCAGTCACAGTCATAGGGGAGGGGAGTAAGGGGAAAATGGGAGGGAGGGAGGAATGGGAGGACACAAGGGGGATGTAATATGAATAAATTAATAAAATAAAATAAAAATTAAAACATGAAATTGATTTACAATATCTTCCTCCACTCCTTTTCTTCCCTCCAACCCCTTGTAGGTAAACTGCCTCAACCTTCCATGCCTCCTCACTCTGAAGTTGATAGTCTCTTTCTTTATTAATATTGCTACATATATGTAAATATATATGTATATGCATATGTGTATTGTGTACATATACATACACACCTATACACAATTTAGTCTTGTTTGGTGATGACATGTATATGGTTTCAGGGCTGATAAGTCTTCTTTGGACAACCAGCAAGGATGTTCATGCTAGGAAATGGCTAAGATTCCTTCCTTCTGCAGTCATCAGGTGCCTGCCCTTTTACGTCTCAGGGAGGGACCACATGAAGTTGTCATCCTTTTGTGCTTGCACTGATGTCACTGACAGTTTCTATGCATCTTGTCTATGCAGCTATTTCTAAGAGAGACTATTTCACAGCAGACTTCCGGGCATTCTGACCTTTTCCATCTTTCTGCTTCCTCTTCCGTAATGTTTCCTGAGGCATAATTGCAAGGTTGTGATGTATGTTGTGGCCGTGCTCTGCTGTTGCTTTGTATAAACAGAAATGTTGCTATTCATACAATATTGGTAATCCATAGCACACAGGGATCATGCGATGAATATCCCCAATTTTCATATACTCACTCCAAGGATGGTCTTTCATGATTTTCTCATACCCATTGGATTGATAGGCAGAATTATAATTTTCCTTTTTGGGGGGGGGATATATTGAGGGAGGGGCAGAGAAAGACGGAGTCTCTCTGTGTAGCCCAGGATAGACTCAAATTCATGATCATTTTACCTCATATTTAATAATTCTGGTATTACAGATACATGCTACAAGTACTAGCATAGTGAGAGTCGCTTGATAGAAGGAGAGCTAATAGACAATTTAAAGAGTTGTCCTGCACAGATCTATCCCAGAGTCATTGAGAGAATCACCAGGACCGCTGTGTAATGTGATATGCTGCACGAAAACCAATTCAAGTGAACTGAAAAGAACTGAAAGTTCTATGAAACTGACAGTTTATGATAACCAGTTTCTTCTATCTCCTAAGTAATATATAATCATTTTTAAATTTCTCAATAATTTTTCCATTACATAAAGTCCCGAACAGAGGTTTCATGGAGCAGCACCTCAGAAAACCCCTCTGGGGGGTTTTATTAACTCTATTTCACTCTCAACTGGAGCTCTGAATCATAATGTTTCTTATCATGTCCCAGCCTTGCACCTGCTCTGTAGTCTACTGTTATGTTTTCAGATATGTAATTGAAACTTGGTTCTCTCCATGCCCCAAGTGTCTTGGGGTCTACACATAAATGAGAAATACAAGAGGAAAACTGAGTGTTATATTTAGCCACATTGGATCCTCTTCATAGGAAGTCACAGCATATTTTATCTCTGCACGTTTCTTCCAACACAACTAAGATCTATTTTGTGAAAATTGACCACAAATTACCATTAGTAATAAAATAAAATGTACGTAAGTATTTTTCTTTTTTTAAACACATTTTTATTGAAAAATAAAATAATTCACATTACATCTCATTTTCTATCCCATCCCATGCATCCTCCCATTCCTCCCTCCCTCCCACTTTCACCCCAATCCCCCTTCCCTATGACTGTGACTGAGGGGGACCTCCTCCCCCTGAATATGGTGCTAGGGTATCAAGTCTCTTCTAGGTAGTCCGCTATCCTTCCTCCGAGTGCCATTGGGCCTTCCCAACAAAGGGACATGGCCAAATATGGGGCACCAGAGATCCTGTGAAAGTCAGTCCCCAGTCTCCACTTAACTGTGGAGAATGTTCTGTCCCTTGGCTAGATCTGGGTAGGGGTTTGACGATGACTGCCCGTTTTGTCCTTGGTTGGTGCTACATAAGTATTTTTTCATTCTCAGCACAAAGTACATATATGCTTTTATGCATTTGCTTCAAAATTAACAAAAAGTTATTTATGGCTTACCACTTGTCAAATATAACACTGGAACAGGAAATATAGAGCTGCTAAGTGTAAGAGAATAATGAGATCATTGGTTGCATAACCTTGAGCTACTTCAGCATCTCGAGACAATATAAAATTGCCCTTGTTTTCTCCCAGGATTGAAACTGGGCAATGAGTCTTTTGGGTCCAGCTGTGACAGTTCTTAACTATGATAATCTTCAATTCATAGCTCCCTCAGCGCTTCTGCTCCTTCCCATAATCTCTTCTGATACCATATAGATCTTGTGGCTATTGGTCATTTGTCTTTATTTGCATATAATTTGGCCTTGTGTTATACCTTGCTATGTATGAACAAATACTCTTTATGATATTTTATCTTTACTACATATCTGTCTGCTTCAATATGGGTAATAGGAGACATTAAAACATTACAAAACATCTTAAATAGCCAGAATCATGTTTTAATTAATATCTCAAATTCTTGAGATTTTAATTATGTATTTGCTCAGCTATGTCTGCTTTGCTCCATCCTTTGACATTTTCTAGTATGCCTTTCTGGGATTTGGATTTGCTTAGGCCTCTTATTACCTTTACCCCAACTTGGGATTTATTGGATAAATTCTGACTGATGGAATTAAATTTTGAAAATAAAAAAATATAAGATGCAATTGTAGACTCAGTAGAATGAAAGGACTAAGTAAATGACAGAGACAATGGCAACCATGGTTATATTAGGAAAGTTATAGATTTGGCTGATAGTGAGGAGCTGAAGTCTTAATGCTTTTTATTTTACTTCTGGTAAAACTTAGAATGAGTTACTTTTTTAATACTTGAAAACATAGTTGGCAACCTCAGGAATTAGTTAAAGTAGAGAGATTTTTGTTCAGGTATTCTACTTAATCACAACTTAAAAATTAGAGGCTTTAATTTGTCCCAGGTGCAGGGTGGTTGGTTATTCAAACAAAAGTTTCTTAATTTATAGTCAATAATTATATAAAATATGTCATAAATATTTTGTATGGTATGGAAATGCATTCATCATACAAATACAATAAATTATTTAACAGATGATAGAATTGTTGAAAATTATCATTGTGTCATTTATTCATAAGATGCCAATCCTTTGTAAATTAAACACTTAAACAAACAAACAAAAAACCTACAAATTTTGTACTGGAATTTGAATTAGAACAGGAAACTAGTGACTCTCTTCTTTCCTCATCCATGTTCTGAACCACTTGAGAGAAGTAAAGTAGAACGTCCAGGTAAAGAGAGAGACTAGAGTTCTTATCATTGAGCATGAGATACATGGACATATAAACATGTAACATTAATGAGAGGCCCTCATTATAAACTCCAAATTATTACTAAATTCTGTATCTAAATTCTTTTGCAGTCTTTACCTATATCCAAGCAGGAAGAAGCAGAGGCCGATTATGTTCCTGAAGATGGGAGCCAATGGAAAAGGAAATTGACCTATATATAAACAGTTGGAACAGACAACTTACTGTCCTTTGAGAGAAGTGAGGTAGGTAACTCAGACAGCCAAGAGCACTTCTTCTGGTGTCATCAAAAGAAACACATGCTGTATTATTTTGCCGAGGCTCCAATATAGAATCATCTTTAAAACAAATACTACACATCATGACCATTACAATTTACTTTAAAATTAGATACTTTTGTAGTTTGACCTAACTAGATGGATAAGTGACCAGGTGAATGATTTGAGGTGTTTTGCTTTGGAAATGACTTAATCTTTTATTGCAAATGTAGGAGAGGAGAGTTGAGTGGCTATTTTTTTCCCTTAACATGTCTTATTCTATTACCAGCAATAGCATTCCGAAATTATTTCATTGGCCTTGAACCAACTTGCAGTCATAAAAGGAAGCGTAGCACGTAGTTATTTTTGTGATAATTTCTTCCCATCATCTACAGAAAAGTATATTTTAAAAGTTTATGCTGATCCAGAGGTTTTACCTTTACCCTCTCCTTGCCTCTGTAACTTTTTAAATCTCTGCTAGACTTCAAGCTCTCATAAGATTATAAAGACACATCATGTGACAGACTTCAGAGCCCTTTACACCTAAATGGAGAAGGTAAAAAAAAAAAGGCAATTATCATATAGTGCAGGAGCTGTTGGGCAGACCTTTGGTACATACTTAGCCAAACAGCAAAGGCTTAGAACAGCATCCTTTCTCAACCCAAACTGTTATTTTCTCCCTGCATCACACACTAAAAATATGTTTCAGTAACGCAGAGACACTAAAGACCCACAAATCCATCTCCTTATACTACTGAGGCCAGTCCAGAGAAAAATTCATGCCCAGCTATTTTCCCAGGATACCTGTGGCATGTATTAACACTGTAAGCCTAAGAGTGTGTTTGGCTTTTGTAAGCACAACTCCAGGAAAAGGAGATTAACGCAGGCAAGAGTCACCTAGATATGAACAAGATTTCCTAGTCCTATATGCGAATTGAGTATGGGTTTGGAAGTTACTGGTTATCAATATTAATGAGGCATCTGTCTACATTGACTCTAGGTAAAATGTAACTCAGTTCTATAAAACTGAAAGCATTAAAACTAAGCCTTTGTAATGGGCCATCTTTTTCATCATCTACGTACCAGAATTTGCAGTCTACCTTTCATAAGACTGAATACTTCATTTTTTTTTTTATAAAAAGCTACTTCTTTTGTCTCTTATTGCCACAATAGATATTGTGTTCATGTAAAGAATAAAAATTCATGTAGATTACAGAGTTATAAGAAAAGGAATCAAAATGCAATGAAATAGGAAATATTTGTGTCACTTTATGTTTTTGATTGTGTCTATAAATATTAATGATAGCATACAAATAATTTACAGATTGACTCAGGAGCTGTTATATATTGAATATTGATTCAGAATTGGTTTTATGCATAAAATATCACCAATCTGCATTCTCTTGGAGCTTCCAATTTAGTGGAATGAAGCATACAATGCAAAAAGTTACCAAGAATGCTGTATTTCACATTAGAATAGGCTGGGTACTTTAAGGAAGAGTAAATGAAATGCGTATATATGGAGAGTATACTGTTTAGACAAGAATAAGAAGACGACGGTTAATACTTACAGATGTTTACGGGAATGTATTTTAAGCAGAAGGAGCAACAAATGCAAATTGGCTAGTCCTGAGAACATACACACAGGTAACAGTATACAGATGGAGCAAGTCATACTTAAAATATATATTTATATACCTACATAAATGTTCATGTAATAGCAATTAATGTAAAAGAGGCAATACATTTGAAACATAGTGAGGCAAGGATGGGTATGAGAGAGAGTGTAGAGTGTGGGAGGGGAAAGGACCTTAGTATAACCTCAAAAATAATAAAACTATAAAGAATTCTGATTTTAAAATAAAGCAAGAAACGACAGTGTAGCTTTGGCATATTACATGGACAAGAAAGAGAACAAAAATATGAGGTTAAAAAAGGATGAAGTAACAAGGACATTTTGTAAGTAACACACAAGCAATTGGGTTTTGTATATTCCTGTTTTGTTATTTTTAAAATATTTTAAAATAGATGTTGAGAAATGGTCATTTCTGAAGGGTTTCTAATAGATGAGTAGGTGCTTTTCCTCTCAATTGACAAGTAATTATAGAGGATCAAGACCAGAAACAGTTCAAAACTAATTACAGTAAAAATAAAATATTATTTAGAACTAAATAATTAGTGATTAAAATGTAATTATTCCTTTGTGGAAGGAAAGGGAGGAGGAGTGGATAGAGGT
Source organism: Acomys minous (assembly GCF_964271855.1). Taxonomy (NCBI): domain Eukaryota; kingdom Metazoa; phylum Chordata; class Mammalia; order Rodentia; family Muridae; genus Acomys; species Acomys minous. The sequence goes on from NC_140490.1 coordinate 103,243,704, forward strand.
AGAAGGCCTGGGAGGAGAGGAAGGAGGGAAAGCTGTCCGGATGTAATGTAAATTAATTAAAAATGTTATGGCCCATATATGAATACTCAGATAGTGTGATTGTTCCCCTAGAAGTTTTGTCCACATTCTACTGCTTAGAAAATACAAATGTTATCTGATTTGAAACAGGCGTTGGAGCAGTTGAAGCTAACTTAAGGAATCTGAGCTGAGGATATAATCCTGAGCATTAAACAGGAAAAGGCATTATGAAGCCCGAGACAGGTACTATAATGTGTCCATAAGTCCAAAACTCTGGTTGACCCCTGAAAATCAAAGAGCTAAGGAACAGCTCCTGGGGCTGACTGAACACTTTATTTTACAATGTTGACTTCTCTAAAGGTTATAAAGGTATAAAATTCTGGTCTTCTCTTGAGATGGTCTGAATGTAAAATATTACTTCACCCGAAAATCAAATTTTGATAGATGAATTATCTTCTGTTATAACATCCCAAAAGTGTCTTATATTGATTTGTGAAACATAATGCCTTAAGAATTTAAGTAAATTTCTTAGTACAATATGTGATGACTTTGCTGAGTCCATACAAACAAGCTAAATATCTATACCCTCACCTGGGGTTATGGTTAAGGTCTTAACACATCAAATGAAATTTTAGAAATCAGATGAATACATTCTTTCCCCCCTCATTTGTTCTCTCCTTTTTTCTCTGAAAAGTATAAAAAAAAGTATTATTGTACATGTAAGTGTGCATTTAAGAGTATTTAAATATAGCATAATAATACTAGAGTTGAGCTACCACCACCAATATCCATCTACAGAACTGAACTTTTTTGTCATTATAAATTGAAACCCTGTACTTAGTTGACAATAACTGTACATTCTCCCCCCCTCCTCCCATCCACAGTAGCTTCCCTGCACTGTTCCAGCAACATTCCACTCCATATATATATATATATATATATATATATATATATATATATATATATATATATAAACTTGTTTCTTTTCTGTATATCTCCTTGCTGTTTCATATAAATAGGTAACTGAAACAATATTGGCAAAGAGCAGGCTGACAATTTATTAAGCAAATGAAGTATTTTTGTTATGGTATAGAACAAAAGTGAGCATCTAAGTGCTCTTAATTCAAATGTAGAGTAGTAATATTTGTAAAGTAAAGAAAATATCCTGTGAGCATAAATAGTAGTTTAGAAGGGCATTACTTTTCATACAAATGCTATTCTGGTGCTTAAAACAACTGTACACCTGATAGGATAGAATGACATTAAGAATAAATGGCATACCTTTGGATTTATTATTTACAAAAAGCTCTTGACAGCAAGAGGGTGTACAACTTGCATTCTCTAAGCAATTGGGTTTTCTAGTCTATCTCAAGTATGGCTGTGGCCTGATGTCTCCAACCCACTGAAGTTTACCCCAACAATACCCAGAAAAATTAATATATTAAATGCAATACATATATACATATATTATATAATATATATATACACAAATATATGTATACACACACATATATATGGGATGATGTTTAGCTCATTTAAAGTATTTGAATAACTTTTAAAAATATTATACATGAAAAATTCCTGTTGGATTCAGAAGACACACAGGGAGGAAGAATATAGCTAAAACCATAGAAACAAAAAAACCATATTTTTGTTGTTGCTGTATTATAATTATTATTATTATTATTATTATTATTATTATTATTATTATTATTATTATTATTATTGTTATTATTATTATTATTTTATTCACCATACATCTGGATTGTAGTTTCCTCCCTCTTATTTTCCTACTCCCACCTTCCTCAACCCTCAGACCTATTCCCCTCCCCTAGACCTCTGACACGTTGGGTCCTCCTTCCCCACCCTCTGACCACAGCCTATCAGGTCTCATCCAGACAGTTGGCATCTCCCCTCCTCGGTGTTCCCACAGGACCTCCCCACCAAGGGCCAGTGATGGAATTCAGGGCACTGGAGATCTTGTCAGAGGCAGTCCTCTGCTCCTCCCCACCTTTGCACGTGTGGAGAATGAACTGCTCGTTGGCTACACCCAAACAGGGGGTCCAGGTTGTCTGCTTGCTCTGTCCCTAGTTGGTGTATCAGTCCCTGCAGGGCCACCTTGGGTCCAGATCCCTCAGTCTTGATAGTCTCCTTGTGGAGCTCTTGACAACTCCCCCCCACCCCCCACGGTCCTTCAATCCACCCTGTCTTCCATACAAATCTCAGCACTTTCCTCAGAGTCCTGCTGCAAGTCCCAGTATCTGTCCTGATCTCCCACTGGGTGGAGTCACTCAGAGGGCATCTATGTTGGGCTAATATCCACTTATAAGTGAGTATATACCATGTGTTTCTTTCTGGCTCTGGGTTACCTAACTCATGGTGATCATTTCTAATTCCTTTCATTTGTGTGTCAATTTCAAGATTTCCTTGTTTTTAATAGCTGAGTACTATTCCATTATGATACCACAGTTTCTTTATCCATTTTTGGTTGAGGGACATCTAGGGTTATTTCCAGATTCTGTATACTACGAATAACGCTGCTATGAACACAGTTCAGCAAATGTCCCTGTGTGGTGGAGCATCATTCAGGTATATACCCAGGAGTGATATAGCTGGGTCTGTCAGTAGTTTTATTCCCAAGTTTCTGAGAAAGCACCAGATTGATTTCAAAAGTGATTGTAGAAGTTTGCACTCCCACCAGTAATAGAAGAGTGTTTTCCTTTCTCCACATCCTCACCAGCATGTTCTTTCATGTGAGTTTTTGATCTTAACCATTCTGATGAGTGTAAGATAGAATCTCAGAGTTGTTTTATTTGCATTTCATTAATGATTAGAGGTGTTAAGTATTTCTTTAAGTGTTTCTCAGCCGCTCGATGTTCCTTTGTGGAGAATTCTCTGTTTAGTCATGTACCCCATTTTTAATTGAATTATTCATTTTGAAGGTGTTTAATTTTTGAGTTCTTTATATATTTTGTATAATAGTCCTTTGTTGGATGTAGGGTTGGTGAAGATCTTTTCCCAGTCTGTAGGCTGGTGTTTGTTTTCTTTGACAGTGTCTTTTGCCTTACAGAAGATTTTCAATTTCATGAGGTCCCTTGTATTAATTGTTGATATTAGAGCCTGAGCTATTGGTGTTCTATTCAGGAATTCTTCTCCTGTGCCAATGGGTTCAAGGCTCTTCCCCACTTTTTTAAAAAACAGATTTAGTGTGTCTGGTTTTATGTTGAAGTCTTTAATCTATTTAGATTTCAGTTTTGTGCAGGGTGATAAATATAATCTATTTGCACTTTTCTACATGTAGACATTCAGTTAGACCCACACCATAACCTCATAGATGAGTGGCTATAGGGTGAGATCCGGTGCCTGCAGGGACTAGAGGAATCCTTCTGTGGACCAGCCAGGTGGCCTGAGGTCAGATGCACTTGTATTCCACATTGTAAGATCTTCTCTGGCCTGGGAGACCCAAACACTGGTGTTTTTGGCCCACAGTTCAGTCTAAGATACTGAGTACAGTGAACTGTATGCAGGTCTGTGGTTAGGTGCTGGAGACCCGGAGCATACCTACAGGGACCCTGGGATTTTTCTATGGATTAGCTGGGTGACATGAAGCCAGAACCACCTGTGTTCCACACTCTGTGGGCCCATCTCACCTGGGCAACACCATCACTGGTGTTTGGGAATCTAAAGTTTGTTCCTTTGGTCACTGTGCAGTCACTGGTTTCCTGCTGATCAGACACAGTGTGATTGGTGCTGCCATCTTGGATCCTTCCCAATATATTTTCTTTCCCTGGTGGTTGTGGTGGTTGTGGTGGTTGTGGTAGTGGTGGTGGTGGTGGTGATGGTGGTGGTGGTGGTGGTGTGTGTGTGTGTGTGTGTGTGCGTGTGTGTGTGCGTGCGTGTGTGTGTGTGTTTAAAGTGCCATATTTACTTTGCAACATATGATGCATGCATGTGAGTTCACACAGGGTGCATTCTAAGAAAATAAGCAAATATCTTATATTTTCAGATCAATTCAATTTTCTAATTTTAGACAAAATTTTGATTTTTAAAAAATTGTCTCCATTACTGATTTGAGGATATATAATAATTTGAATGGAGTCACAAATACAGATTCACCCCCTTCATAATTCAGGAAAGAATAAGGAGCATCGAAAATAATAAAATCATCATAGCTAAGTTTTTTGCAAGACTAAAATAGGGGAATATTTGAAACAACTGTAATGGTTTCCTAAAATATCACTCAAATTACGGTGGGGCCCTTTGAGCTTTTGCCTAATAAAGGATCATTATGCCATCTTTTGCCTTTACATTGGACAATATGGGTTACAGGAATTTTATCCTTTGGTCCTGTGGTATTTGCACATGTTCTAAACATTACACAAATACTTAATTTTATCCATTTACACTGATTTTCTTCTTTATCCCCTCCAAAATGAGACACTATGTTCTGTCACTTGGGTGTAGTTATAATGATCACACGTACTGATATTGCCGAAGGCAGAAACAGAACTGGATCAAGGAAATGTGACCCCACGTATATGACTTTAGACTTCAGTTGTGACAGCTAATGTGATCTTTGCCTGAGGAAAATGAGTCCCTTGACAAATCTCATCCTGCTTCATAATCTGATTAGAAAATGCCTGGTGGAGTGGGAAGGCAGCACGTGTGGATCCACTCACTAATCTGATGAGAATTGCTAAGCCTCTCAAGAAACTTTACTGAGTTGGCTCCTATGCACAATTTAAAACATATTACACCTTGATGGGAGGCTGTTAAAATTTGGTATTTTGTGCAATAAATGAAAACCATGGGTGCAGACTGCACAAAGTCAAAAAAATGCCATAACTAAGACCTTTTCTTTGGGATGTACACACATTTTTTAGTGGGCTTCACCATGCCCTATTTAACTAACTAGTCAAGACAGTGAGATTTTTAGTTTTCACAATTAAAATCGAAGGATACTCTCAAATATTGCCATAAGATCAGTAGACAAGGCGCTGTGATTTCGGGAAGAGGGTCCAGTTTGACAAAGGGAGTAGAAGATAGGAAAGGAACAAAAAGGCTGCCTGAACTTTCACTGAGGACACATAAAATTGGTTACACTGGTCTTTTAGCCTTCTGCCAAGAATGCCAGGTCATTACAGAAGAGTTAGTTGGCTTCTTAGTACACTGGTGGTTGCTTAAGAATTCTGTATATAATATGCAAATTAGCAATGTTCACTTTAACAATGAAAACTCAACCAATTCTCTCTTAGCTATTAGGTTAGTGTTATTCCGACCATATCGCTTTGGCAGGAAAGATAGATTTTATATTTAGTGTATGGGTGATTGATAATCACATGAGTATATAATATGTCAAATTTATTCAGAGTTAAATTAATTTCTCAAAAATTTTTTGAACGATTAAATAATTGACAAAAATCAAATGAACATGCATGCACACACACAGTGCTTTCTTTCATCAGTTAAAAGTTAATTACTGTACACCAAGATTACTAGAAAATAAAAATTTTTAAAAACACTATAGGTTTCAAAATGCTCTTCTCTATAAATTTTTCTTTAAAAAAATAAGACATCAGATATCAAATCTCTATTGTGAAGACTTTTCCTGAGAGACATGCAGATATATTTCGTTCATTCTACACATGAGCATTATAAATTGGTTTTCTGCTTCAAAGTGTATAATAGGAAGTAGACACAGATGAGTGAAATATGGCCCCTGACCTAAGGAGTTCTGTAACCTGCAAAGATATCTTATCACAACTCTGATACAAGGAGATGTACAAAGTACACTAAGTTGTGATTAAATATTTTAAGATATACAACCTAGAGTACACAAATGTTGAAAACGATGTATCTATTCTATATATTTAAGGCATCAACTAAATCACCACACAATTTTAAAGCCTTCCTTTTACACTTGACAAGATTTATTTTTATTTAAATGCCTGAGACATCACTTTAAACTTTCAGTGCTTTATATTCTAGAATACAACATGCTTGTGATGCTGGAATAGTTTGTCCAGTTTGCAAAATAAAACAATAATATGCTGCCTTAATTTGGCACGGTGGAAGAAAAAAAAAATAAAGATCCAGGTGCCTATAATTTTCCAACATTATAAGTATATAAGAATTAAAATATGCAACCTGGTGGACAGCTCACAGGTGTTTGACAAAAATGACAAAAGCTGACTTTCCAAGATGGGGTAGAGAGAAGAAAAGCAAAGCCTGCTCTACCTAGCAAGTTGCCTAGGAGACCAGTCCATGGTCACCAGACAATGAAAACACACAAAATGTCAAGGAGCTTTAACCCCTGGTTTCAGAAGCCTTTTAAATATTTTCTTAATTCTATTTTTTTAAAATAAAAGAAAATATTGAGCAGATAAGACTTGTAATGTGAAATGTATAAATGGTAAAAATATTAAAAAATATAATAACACAGGATATCCTTCGACTGTGCATTCTGAAGCAACACAGTATCTAAATGATTTAATTGTAAGTAAGGAGTGGCAATGAGTTTCCTCTTTTTGACTTTAAAACCTGTCCATGTGAGACAGCATTTGATAAATCAGGGCTATTCACACTCTCTTATCAGGTCCTGCCAGGTTCCTTCTGGTTCTTATCTTTGCTGACTTGCAGTGCCTCCTGGGCCCACATCCGGACTCTCCGTGTAGTAGTAGCATCCCTGATCTCATCTCTCCATGACCAGGCATATCCCCACGCAGAATCTGTTGATTCCTATGGACAGCTTGCTGAAACTCTTAGCACATCAGGCCAAAGTTGCAACCCAGGCAGCCATGCACAATCAGATGAAACTAACTTTCTGCTTGGAAACTATTTTTCCCACTCTAATGACTGCTATCTTGCCTATTATTTATTAAACAATGGGCACTCAGCTCAACTAATCTGGAAAGTGGCTGTTTTATGCTACTAGGTATTAAGTAAGGTTTTTTTTTTTTTACTACACATGATTGTTTGGAAACATAATTTGCTACGAATATCTTAACTACAAACTATATATCTATTTGGTATATGGGTGCAAATCTCAAACAAATGCTTTGTAAGACTTCTTTTACAAAAGATGAAAAGGGGTGGGAATGAACTGAATAAATTAATGAAGCTCCCTGTTAATGTTTAACTGAATGAGTAATTGAAGTATCTTGATACATAAGTAGTTTAATGAGAAAATCATTATGTTCCACAGTCCTCAAAAAGGTCAAACTGTTTCTATTACTAAGGATAAAGAGCCATTTTACACTGGTGGAGTAATCATGTGCATTTACATTAATATCTACTTGTATCTATTTTATTAAAAATAGATACTTTCTCATACAGCACAATATATCCTGATTATAGTTTCCTTCCTCCTCTTCTACGCCTCCCACTTCCTCCTCACCTCACCTCACCTCTTCTCCAAATCCATTTCCTCTCTGTTCCTCATGAAAAGAACAGGATTCTAAGAGATGATGACCAAACATAACAAAATAAAATGAGATGAAGCAAAAACTGTCATATCAATGTTGCACACAGCAACCCAACAGGAAAAAAAAATGACCTGCAGGAGCATAGAAATACTAAGCTAATAGCCATAATATCTGCACAGAGGACTTGATACACACCCATGGAGGCCCTGTTGTTTCTGCTGCCGTATCCGTGAGCTCATGAGTGTCTTTCTTAGATGATTCACGGGGTCCTGTTCTCTGGGTGTCTTCTCTCCACTCAGGCTCTTACACTCTCTCTGCCCTTTATTCCTTCCTGTTTTCCTGAGCTCTGAGGGGAGGAATATGATGGAGATCTTCCATTTAGACTCTCTTGCCACATAATGTCTGGCTGTGGGTTTCTGCATGTCTTCCCATCTGCTGCTAGAGGAAGCCTCTCTGATCATGACTGGACAAGGCACTGATGTAAGAATATAGCTTAATATCATTACGAGTTATTTTTTTTAAATGTATATATCCATTTTACATCCTGATCATAGCCCCATCACTCCTCTACTCCTGGAACCTCAACTCCCACACTCTTTCCCCTATTTCCTCTCCCTATATCCTCAGAAAAGGGGGACACCAACCCACCCTGGTACATCAAGTCCCATCAGGGATGAGCTCCGCTTCATCCACTGAGGCCAGGCAAGGCTAGGGCAAAGTGATCAAAAGAAGGCACCAGAGTCCGTGTCATAGACATCACCCACTCAGCTTACTTGAGGACCACATGAAGATCAAACTGCCCATTGGTTATGTATGTGTATGGGGCCTAGGTCCAGTCTATGTATGCTCTTTGTTTAGTGCTTCGGTCTTTGTAAGCTCCCATGGATCTAGTTTAGCTGAGTCTTGCAGCATTCTTTTCCCTTGGGTCCTTCTATTCCTCTCTACAACTCTTCCATAGGCCTCCCCAAGATCTGTATAATGTTTGGCTGTGAGTCTCAGCATCTTCTTTGATCAGCTGTTGTGGAGCCTCTCAGAGAATGGTTAAGTTAGGCTCCTGTCTGCAACAGTATCGTTAATTGTGTCAGGGGTTGGCTCTCTCCCATGGGGTGAGTTATTTTCTTTATACTTTTTGTTTTGAACAGTAGTGCTTGTTTTTATCCTAGGCATCTGGGATTTCTAGTCTCTGATTCTTGCTTATACAAGAAGTACCAGTTATGGGTTCCTTCTCATGGAGTGGGTGTTATGTTAAATCTGATATGGGTTGTCTACTTGTGCAAGTTCTGTGTTACCAGAAACCAAGCATAATTTGCAGGAAGGACAGACTGTAGGTCAAAGGTTTTGTGGCTGGGTTAGTTTCCACATTTCTATTTTAGCCTGCAGACAACCTTCACACACATAAGGTGATATATAGTCACCTACTCAACTTCTCCATCTTCAGTTAACTGTGTGGGTGTTGTCCTCTTCAATGGGGGCAGGACTGTCAGTGTGTGGAAACTAACCCTTTGGTTTAGCAACAGCCTGGAATGTTTTGGAGTTTCCCTGAGACCACCTTCAACAATAGCTCAACTGGCTGCACAGAGGTTCTCCACTGGAAGCCATGTCTGGCAAGAAGACATAGCCAGATGAGACCCCGTATCCCCAAATATTAATAGTCCTCATCAGGATCACCTTCATGGATTCCAGGAAGTGTTCACAGCATTAGGTTCTCACATCTCTTTCCTAATGCCCCTCAATTCCAGCTGACTCTCCTTGAGCTCCCTCCCTCCACCCGGTACCCTGTGTCCTGCATCCAATCTCCCTTTATACCCCTGTTCACCCCTGAGTCTACTCTTAAAACTTATTCTGCTTACCCATCCCTGGGATATACATGTGTCCCCCATAGGCCCCTCCTCTTTTCCTGACCTCTCTGGGTCATTAGTTTGTAGCTTGGCTATCATTTACTTAACAGACAACAACTACTTATAAATGAATACATACCATATTTATCTTTCTGGGTCTGGGTTACTTTACTTAGTATAATTGTTTCAAGTTCCTTCCGTTTTCCTGCAAATTTCATAATGTCATTTAAAATTTTTTATTTATTATGTATACATGGTTCTGCCAGCATGTACACCTGCACACCAGAAGGGGGCACCATATCTCATTATAGATGGTTGTGACCCACCATGTAACCACACAGGAATTGAACTTAGGACCTTTGGAAGAGCAGCTAGTGCTCTTAACCTCTGCACCATTGATCTAGCCTCCATAATATCATTTTTCTAAGGGCAGAATATAAGGCTCCATGTGATACATAAATGTACCATATTTCTTTATCCATTCTTCTGTTGAGGAACATCTAGATTGATTCCAATTTCTGGCTACTACAAATAAGACTGCAATAAAAATGTTTGAGCAAGTATCCTTGCAGTAGGACGAGTATATATTCAAGAGTGATATAGCTGCATTTTGAGGTATATTAATTTCCAATTTTCTAATGAGCCGCTATATTGATCTCCCTAGTGGCTGTCCAAGTTTGCACTTCCAACAGCAATGGAGGAGTGTTCCCCTTCCCCTACATCCTTGCCAGCATGTGCTGTCACTTGTGCTATTGATCTTAGCCTTCCTGACAGGTGAAAATGGAATCTCAAAGTAGTTTTGATTTGCATTTCTCTGGTGTCAAAGGGTGTTGAACATTTCTTTTAAGTGTTTCTCAGCCATTTCAGTTTCATCTCTTGAGGATTCTCAGTTCTTATCTGTACCCCATTTTTAAAAGTTGGGTTATTTACTTTCTTAATATCTCATTTCTTGAGTTCTTTATATATTTGGATATTAGTCCTCTATCAAATGTGGAATTTGTAAAAATCTTTTCCCATCCTGTAGGCTGCTGGTTTTTTTTTTCTGGTTGACAGTGTCCTTTGCCCTACAGAAGCTTTTCAATTTCATATGGTTAATTTATTAATTGTAAATGTTAGTGCCTGCACTATCAGCGTTTTGTTCAAAATTCGTCTCCTATGCCAATTCATTCAAGGTTATTCCCTCTATTTTCTTTCATTGAGTTCAGTGCATCTGGCTTTATGTTGAGGTCTTTGACCTACTTGGACTTGAGTTTTGTGATAGGTAATGAGTATAAATTTATTTGCATTCTTCTACATGCATACATCATGTTTCTCCAGCTTTTTTTTTTCTGGTGTGTATTTCTGGACTTTTTTTTTTTTAAATAAAAAAAATCATGTGTCTCAAGTTGGGGGACAACATCTATCAGAAACCAGCATATGCTCTTGTGAGGGTTACACTATGGCTGATTCAATCACTTCTCTATATTCTAGAAGCTCAATTATAGCATGATAGAGGACAGATTTCTTCTTAAATGCCTAGACTAGATTTTCTTTTCTTTTCCTCATGATCTGTCTTGTTTTGTTTTGTTTGTTTGAGTCATATGCCATGAGGGAGAGCCCACCACTGGCACTACTAATAATATTCTGCTATACTTGCAGACTTGAGGCATAACTCTCATCAGAGTGGCATCAGCCGGTAGCGGATGTAAACAGATGCAGAGACCCACAGCCAAACATTAAAGAGAGCACATGAAATGTAATGAAAGAGGGGAGAAAGGCTTGAAAGAGCCAGAAAGGTCAAGGCCGTAACAAGAAAACCTACAAAAAGTACTGACCTTGGACCCATAGGGGCTCACAGAGACTGAACCTCCAACCAGGGAGCACCCATGTGATGGGTCTCCCCACACATACAGAACATGTGTACAGCTTGGTCCTCATGTGGGCCCTCTAACAACAGAAGCAAGGGCTGTCTCTGACTCTGGCTTGGATTTGGATCCTTTTCACCTAACTGGATTTCCTTGTCTAGCTTCAATAGAAGATGTGCAGAGGCTTACTCTATATGCCAAGGTAGACTGATACCCACGGGAGGTCTCTCCTTCTTTGAGAAGTAAGAGAGGGGGCCTAATGTAAGGTGAGGGGAGGGGAAAGCAGAGGGACAGACTGGGAGGAGAGGAGGGAGAAGAGGTTCCAACCAAGATGTAAATTTAATTAATTAATTAATTAATTAGTGAAGAAACGTGTGTGTGTGTGTGTGTGTGTGTGTGTGTGTGTGTGTGTGTGTGTGTGTGTACATGCATGCACTGATTTATGCCTGGGTCTTCAATTACATTGCATTGATCAACTTGTATGTTTTTATGCCAATTCCATGAAGATTCTTGTTATTATAGCCCTGCAGTACGCTTGGAATTTGAAATAGACCTTCAGCAGTTATTTTATTGTTCATGATTGTTTAAAATATTCTGGGTTTTTATATTTTCAATAAGAAGTTGAGAATTGCCCTTTGAAGGTATATAAAAAATGTGTTGGGATTTTTATGGGGATTGCATTGAATCTGTAGATTGCATTTGGTAGGAGGATCATTTTTTTCTATGTTGATCCAACTGACCTATGAACATGAGAGATCGTTCTATCTTCTGATGTTTTTTCAGTTTCCTACATCAAAGGTTTTATCATGCAATCTTTCACTTGCTTGGTTGTTATCCCAAGATATTTTATATTATTCGAGGCTGTTGTGAAAGGTGTTGTTTGATGTTTTCTTTCTGTGTCTGTGTGTCATTTGTATGTAGGACGTTGATAATTTATGTGGGTTAATAGTGTATTCAGCTACATTGCTGAAAGTGTTTATGAGCTGCAGGAGTTCCCTGGTGGAAATTTTAGGGTTATTTGTGTATAATATATCATTTGCAAATAATGATACTTTGACTTCATTTCCAATTTGTATCCACTTAATCTTCTTAAGTTGTCTTATTAATATAGCTTAAACTTCATGTACTATACTGAATAGATATTTAGAGAGTGGAAAACCTTTTCTTGTTGCTGATTTTAGTAGAATTGCTTTGAGTTTCTCTCCATTAAATTTAATGTTGGAGATAGGCTTGCTATAAACCACCTTTATTATGTTTAGGCATGTCCCTTGTATCCCTATTCTCTCTGGGACTTTTACAATGAAGGAGTTTTGAATTTTGCTAAAGACCTTTTCTTCATCCAAGGAGATGATATTGTGTTTTTGTATGAATGTTTGTTTATATGGTGGATTACATTTAATGATTTTTGTATATCGAACTATCTAACCCTGCATGTCTGGGATGAAGTTTACTTGACATGGCAGGTAATCCTTTCAATATATTTTTGGATTCCATTTTTTGATTTATTGTTTTGATTATATGGTAAGGGAATTTTCTTTTATAAGCTATTTGGTGTTTTAGATGATCCTTTTACCTTTATAGGCATCTCCGTTATGTTGGGAAATTTTTCTTCTAAGATTTTGTTAATAACATTTACTGGGCCTTTGAGCTGCGATTATTCTGTTCCTTTGTTTTTCTTATTCCTAGATTTTGTCTTTTCAAAGTTCCCCATAACTCCTGAATGGTTTGTGTCAGGAATTTGTTGTGTTTAAACTTTCATTGACCAATGTATCCATCTCTTTTGTCATGTCCTCAATGCCTGAGCTTCTTTCGTCTAGCTCTTGTAGTCTGTTGGTGAGTCTTGCCTTTATAGTTCCTATCAGTTGCCTAATTATCTCATAAATTAATTTAAGTTAATTAAATTCCCTGTTAATGTTTAATTGAATGATTAACTAAAATATCTTAATACATATGTAGTTTAGTGGGGGTGTGCATTAAGTTCTATCTTCCTCAACACAGTAAAAAATGCTCCTATTACAAAGGATAATTAAAAAAAGACCTTTTATAATAGCAACAAAATCATGTATGTCTACATAACACCAGGACCTCAAAGCAATTAAGAACTTAATGGACTGAAAACCTCACTGTGTGCGTTTGACTAAATTGAAGGAATACGCTGTTTCTACAAAGGCTTGTTTATGTGTAAGTTATTATAATGTGAACACTTGATGTCTTGAATATCTATCTATCATTTATCTCTCTGTCTCTCTGTCTCTCTCTCTGTCTTTCTCTGTCTCCCCCAATCTCTGTCTCTGTCTCTCTGTCTCTGTCTGTCTCTCTGTCTCTGTCTCTGTCTCTCTGTCTCTCTGTCTCTCTGTCTCTCTGTCTCTCTCTGTCTCTGTCTCTGTCTCTGTCTCTCTCTCTCTCTCTCTCTCTCTCTCTCTCTCTCTCTCTCTCTCTCTCTGTGTGTGTGTGTGTGTGTGTGTGTGTGTGTGTGTGATCTGCAGTTTACTTAATTACTTATGTGTGTTCAAGACTCAAAGTATTTGACAAAAAGTTTTGTCCTTTTAAGGATTTAATGATGCTGGAGACAGTCCAAGTCCTGCATAATTTTTAAAAATAAATTCAAGCTTACCACTTATGTTAAATAATGCACATATCCTAGGATTTAAAATTTTTCACCAGATACCAGGAGAACAGGATATATATCTTGACATATCTAACACTGGTTGGAAAAAATGCCCCAAACAGACACAATGAGAATGAGGGAGAAGGGAAAAGCAGAGGTGGGTGAAAAGATTATGACATTCCAAATACCAGAGAACGTGCTATAGTACAGCTTCTCCTAGAAAATGGCTGCATAAATGTGACTAGAAGAATAGCAGTATCAACAGGCCTGCTAACTTCCAAGGAGGCCTACCTTACAGCTTGCCATTCCTAGACAGAGACCCACTGGCCACTAATAATAACTCCTGGGAGAGGAAGACTTGTTTTCTCCAAGTGGTCAGCCCTGAAACCATGTACATATAAAAACTGCATCCAAATAATTTAATAGAAATATGTGTACATATGTATGAGCGTATGTTTATGGGTTATGAGAGAGAGTATACAACAATAACTATCAAATAAAAGAGGCTTTCAATATTTGAGTAGGGTTTCGGGGAGAAGTCAGAGTGTGAGGACCTGAGGGGGCTGGGGGGAAGAAAGAGAGGGGGCTAGCCATCTATCTATCTACTATCTATCTATCTATCTGTCTGTCTGTCTGTCTGTCTGTCTGTCTGTCTGTCTATCTTTCTTTCTTTCTATCTACCCAACTACCTATTTATCTGTCAATCTCTCTATATATTTAATTTATAGATTTATACACACACACATTACTTCAAAACACAGTAAAAACACTTCTTTAAGTTTTGTAATTATTAGCAATTGTAGAGCCAATGCTATCTTGCCTAAATTACTCAGCGATAGCTTCACGAGCATGATCTTGTCTGTGCAGAAACTGTAGCCAGAGAGTCTCTTTGAAACACCTGCCACAGTAACTGGACACTAAAGTATAGACCTGTCCAAACTACATTTCAGAAGTCATTGGTGCTATGAGAGAACTCTATTCCCATTGAAAGAAGTTAGCTGTACTTCAATGTAGCTTTCCTCTTTCACCTGCGTTGCCTCATGACACTTAGACTCTCTGCTGAGTAGCACCTGTTAGAAAGAAGTGCCAAAGTATAAATATTTGAACAGACAGAAATGTCTTCCTTTGCCAAAACATTAAGTTGCATTGCAACAGCTGGCAGTACCATCAGTAATGGAAAGTCATTTAGAGTAGTGAAATTTGCTCCACTGTGGAGAATGTTCACAAGCAAACCACTGAATGTTCTCTCATAAGGCCAAACATCAGGTTAGTAGAGAATGGGATGGATTGTCTACTATTCCCGTGGCTCCAAGCAGATAGGATGTGAGAATAAAATATCTTGCATCCTAACCTTATTCCAGGATAAGTTTTATTCTTCTGTTATATCTCCATTTTATGTTCCTCATTTACCATTCAGTCTTTAGGGGAAACCAAAACGCAATTGGAAAATATTTTCCTAGTATGGTCGTTCATCACCGAGCATCTAAGACACATTCTGATAAACACACACATACCATACATTTTAGATATGGTAAATAAATAAATAAATATATATAAAATGATAAAAACATACATACATACATGTTATACAGTCATTGCGTGAACATTATAGAAATGCTTATAAAAACCCAAATAGTATAGCACAACTCAAATGCTGATAATACTGTCCACTGTTGCTAGGCTACAAATATATGTGGCATGTTCTGACTGTGCATAGTACAGGATATACCATTTGTATCTTTAAACACAGACAGTGTACGGAAAATGTGGTTTAAAGATTTGTGCCTAAAATAGTGCTGGAATGGTATAGGAAACTGAACACAAATGGAATTTAGTGCTTGGAGGTCATTCTAGTGAGTCAGTGATTGAATGGTGAGTACATGGCTTGTGATATCATTGTCTACGACCCCATGGACACCATACACTTATAAACACTAGACACTTAGGCTATGATAAACATATTAAAATAATTTTACAATAAAAATTAACCTTAATTCACTATAAATTCACCTCAATTTCCTCCTTTTATTGACAACAGTTTTCTTCATTTACTACAACCTGATTGTGGTTTCTTCTCCCTCTATTCCTCCCAGTTCCTTCCCAACTCTCCTTCCATCTGGATCCACTGCCTTTCTGTCTCTCAATGTAAAAACAATCAGATTCCTAGCAGGTAATAATAAAATAAGAAAACAAATCTAAAACATTGGGATTGGATAAAACAAACAAACAGAAAGAAAAGAGCCCAAGAAACAGAGATCCACTTGTTCATACACTGTGGAATTACATAAAAATATTAAACTGAAAGTCATAATATACACAGAAAGAACAGGACAATATTCTCTGAACAGAACACCATAAATACATGTGTGAAGATCAGCAATTAGTAAATGGGGCATCATGAAACTGCAGAGCAAATGACACCATCATTTAGACAAATGAGCATCTCATAAAATGGGAAATTTTTTGTTGTTGTTGTTGTTTTGTTTTTGTTTTGTTTTTTACCAGCTATACATCTGATAGAGGGCTAATATCTTTAAAAAAACATAAATAACTCAAAATACATGTGAAGAGAACAATATGTCAATTAAATTGGCATATAAATCTAAAAAAAATTCTTCAAAGAGAAAATTCAAATGACTGTGAAACTTTTTTAAGCTGTGAAATTCTTAAAGAAATGTTCAACATCTATAGCCATCAGAAAAAAAATGCAAAACTACTTTGAAATTCCGTTTTACACTTGGCAGAAGGGCTAAGATAAAAACCAAAAGTGATAGCTACGAAGACAACGATGTGGAGTAAAGGGAAGACTCTAACACTGTCAGTGGGAGTGGAAACATGTATACCTACTTTGGAAATTAATACAGCACTTCTTTAGGAAGATGGGAATTAGTCTAGCTCAAGATCCCGATATACCAATCTTGGGCAAATAACCAAATGATGCTCCAAAATTCCACAGAGACATTTGCTTAACCATATCCATTGCTGTTTTATTCATAATAGCTCTAAATTGGAAACAACCTAGATTTCCCTCGACAGAAGAAGGAATACAGGAAATGAGTTACACTGACAAAATGGAGTATTACTCAGCCATTTAAAAATCATGAAATCATAAAATTCATACGTAAAATGGACAGAACTAGAAAAAACATCATCCTGAATGAGCCATTCCAGACCCAGAAAGACGAATATGCTATGTATTTGCTTCTATATAGATATTAGCTGTTAAATTAATGATAATCAAGCTATAATTTCTAGAACCACCATATATGTTTAAAGTAAAAGACTATAAGGATGGCAGATTGATCTTCTTAGGAAAGAGAAATACAAAAGATAGTTATGGGCTGAGGGGGCACGTATCTGACACAGAAGGATCAGGTGGATAGAAAGATGGATGAGAGGGAAATGGAGGAGGAAATAATGGGCAAGAGAGTTAAAATTGAGTCATTTGAGTAGTAGGATAGACACCTAATACTTACTAAAATATAAACATTTATAAAGAGGGTCTAAGTGAAACTGTCAAATAATACTGAAGATCATTTCCAACTGTCCATTTTTGTCACCAATTTAATATTCTAGTACTATAATTGGGTTTCATCTAATTGAATTGTTTGCCAAAGGATCCCATGGGAATCTCCAAACAACACAGTCTTTTGCAAAAAAATAATAGGTTCTTCCCACATTCTAATAGCAAGGTCCCATAACTGAAGATAGCATGTACCCAGCTCATCTATGATAGTGAAGTTCAGCTGGTGGCTAGAGAAAGCCATCATCTCTACCTGCTAGCATCTTTGGTACTGGATAGGACTCTGCATGCTGTCAAAGTGAAAGCATGAACGTCAACCTAACTGCAAACCCTTTGGTCTACAATGCTTCCCTGCCTGCAAAATATCTTAGGGCAATGGTGGAACAAAGGTCATGGGATTAGCCAACCAATATTGTTTTGACTTAAGGCCCACTCCATGAGATGGAACACATACCTGGCATTATTTTGGTGACCAAGAATCTGAGACTAGACAGGCCAGGAGCCTAGGGTACAAACAAATATATGGGTTGAAAAAGAAAAGTAGCGATAAAGTGACTCCTAATGATACTCAGCTATACTCAGAGATCACCACCTTATTTAGCCGTCATCACAGAAGCTTCCTCCTGTAGCAGATAGGAATAAATACAGAGTGAGAGACCTTGGTCTACTCAATGCTAAATGGATGTATCCATCAAATCCCTCTTTCTCAGTCTTCTCAGAAAGCAAGGTCTTCTAAATTAACATGATCAAAGCTCATATGAACTCACAAAGACTGAGGCAGACTGCATGCATATGCATCAGGTCCTCTGCGTCTGTATAAATTTACTTTTTGGTTTTGGTGTTTTCTTTTCTTTTCTTTTCTTTTCTTTTCTTTTCTGTCATGGGCTTTCTCTGTGTAGCCTTGGCTGTCCTGGATTTGCTTTGTAGACCAGATTGACCTTGAACTGTCAGAGATCTGCCTGCCTCTGTTTGCCTGAATGCTGGGATTACAGGCATGCACCACCACCTAAATTTACTTTATACACTTTCATGCATTTTTAATGTTTCTAGTAACATAGCTTAAAACAGAAATAGGTTATACAGTGCTCATATTTGTTACTTGATCATGACAGTATTTATTATCTAAGTGTTGTTAAACATTAAGATAACAACCTGACCTTAAGTTGAGGTTGAGTTTATAAATAGCACCATTTCCCACCTACATACTGTGTTTGGTGCAGTGATATGCATGGAACCTCACCCCCTATGTTGATGACTTTTTAAGAATAGTGAGAAAGATTTACCCTAGATTCTTGCTTCTTATGTGTCATGGTTATTTGTTTTTCCAGAAATAATTTCATTGTGGTTTGTTCCATTTGTTTCTTTTATATATTTTTAAAACCTTGGATTTGTTTCTGAGAACATTGTCTACTAATGACATTCTTCTCTTTCAATTAAAACCTTTGTTATCCAGTCCATATTTTAAATTCTTTATGAAGTCTTATAAGCCCAGCTAGTTTCTGCTGAAGTTTTCATTTGAATTAACAAAATATTCTTTCTGATTCTATTCTCCACCATTTTCCTTGATCATACACTTTCTTCTATTATACATCCTTATTCCTCTTCTAGGTCCTGCTTTGACATCTCAGTCCCACTATTGTTATACACATACACATGCCTACATGTATACTAAATCAGGATCATGACTACCATGGAAAACCCTCTAAAGTGACAGTGTGATGTCCTGAATATCTTCTTCCGTATGACACCTGCAATTCTGCAGTGATGTCATACTATGCCCTAGAAGAGGTTCATGAGGAAGCAATACAGGTAGAAGTTGTTTTAGAATTGCAAGTGTGGTTTTTCAGTACTTTACTGAGTTTCAGCAACTTTCTGAGACAGTGTTCCTGAGCAGTAAAGTTTAAAAGCTGCTTTAAATCTTTGGTCTTTTAGTTGTATTAAATAAATGGTGTCCAGAGGGAGCAGTATCACTTTGACATACGGTTGATATGACCAATAAAAGACAGAGGTGTGGGTCATTAACAACAACAATCAAAATCTTGAAAGGTGTGTTCTTCTTTATAGCCAGCACTGAACCTAGGGGATGCCTTAAAAAGAGGGCCTGGGTCATTTATGCCTTCAATGCTCTCATAACTCCCTAGAAGTGAGTGTGCCTTGATGTGATTGAAGACTGTAGGTTCTCACTATGTCCGAGCACAAAGGGGTTTCCATTGTTCCCCAGGAAGACTTACCCTGTTCTTAGGAGGCTTGGAACATAGTGTTATCTTAGCTCATTAAGGATGAAACTTCTTACAAGCATCTATTTACATTATAAAGAAAGTCAGTCTACACTGAAAATTTGCTCTCTCAAGTCATTCTCCCCGCCCCACCAACAGCTTATCTAGTTCCCAAAATTCTTAGGTTGCTTTTGTACCAGCACTCACAGCCTCTTGCATTCACCACATGGAATAAAGTGCTTAAGTCTGCCATGGCTCACAATGAGTTCAGCATCACTGTTAGTGTCAGCCTGTCTTTTAAATGTCAGCCACATACCCCATGCCTTGGCCATGAATGTCACCGTGCTGAAAGCAGTGTGTTTCTCTCTGTGGTCTTCAACAAGGTTATTACAAGTTTCTGTTTGTCTGATGTAAGCTAGTTTTTTGGAGTTTCTCCTAATCTCCTTGACTCCAATGAAGCATAAACTTCAACAGCTTCTGTCAGTTTTCTCTTGTACGTTAGGATCATAGCTCCAGTGGAATGGAAAAATGTCTTACCATTGCATAGCAACCATCACTGATGTTTCACTCTCATAGTTCTTAATCACTTTTTAATTTAATTTCCAGGAAAATTACTTCATGTGACCTGTTACTGACAATGTGAACAGTAGAGGTTTTCTACTAAGGATCCATGATTAATAAAATGACTGAGATCAAATTAAGTATACAAAGAAAAGATGCTGCCAGAAGATTCAGTAAGCACAAGATAAATGAAGCTCCTAGCCATGGAACACAGCATACCTTGTTACTTCTTTTGTTAATAAATAGAAAACAAGTTCAATAAAATGATAACCATAAACTTCTATAAATACCTAAGCCAGTAGCATACTAATCTATTATTATAGTTGAGTATAGGACTATAGATTATATTATATACAATATAAAGTTACATGTCAGGAAGTAAATATATTTATGTTTATCACAACATATGAGAAATATATTGTGATTATAAGCAAAAGCTATGACATCACTGGGTGTTATGGATTTTAAATTTCATTCTAATCTTTAATATGTTTATCATACAGAAGGTCTGTCACTGACTGAAAAGTTGACGAGTAGTGCATGACTGCAAATGCATCTCTATCCTGTGTATTCCTTTTCCTTTGCAAAAGACTAATGACAAATTAGTGACATGAATAGCCCTTACAGAAAATACACTAAACCATAGATTATTGAATCCCAAGCAGACTTTTAAATTGTCCTGTTCAGTAACATTGGCAACACTCCCAATGCCATCTGGGGTAGGAGTGTGTGGTGTGCCAGATTGACTAGTGCACACACTTAAACTCTGGAACTTTCACTAGACTACTCACCATCAGTGATACCATTAATATCTACTTCTTAAAATATCATCTAAAGCATAAACTTTTCTCCCAAAGGCTCAGGGTTTATTATGAAAGAAGAGGTAAGATGGCTTTAAGAGCTGGATTTGGTGGGTGACTACAGGGAAGCGTTGTTTTCAGTAACAATAGCGCTGTTGCAGATATGAGTGAACAGTGGCTGTGACAGCGTGCACAATGCCTGATATGATACTTTCATGGAGTGGGAGGAGGGCACAAGGTTTCATTGCTAGATAAAGAGGTGTCGGCCACTGATAGCTTTGGGAAGAGGGAGAGTCCATTTCCTTTCAGGTTGCAAGCACTGAGTGGTAGGAGGTTGGCTATATATTTAAGATTATAAGGAGATAAACTGGAATCAGCGGATTAAAAACAAACAAACCTACCAACCAACAAGCAAATGCAACATAAAGTTGGGTGAGTAGGAAAGGGGGAGGAGCTGGGAGAGTGGGACATGAATAAGATCAAATTACATTGTTTAAAATTGTCACAGAATTATTAGTAAATATAAAATAAAATTTTATTGTCTACATGCTGTCTTACAGTTAAATGGTATCTATTGCCAAAATTATGTTTTCAGATACCTATCATTTGGTTTGAAAGGTGAAGAAAATTCTGTCAATGTCAATAATATTAATTCCATTTTTTAAATTTATTTTCGTTTCAGATAATAACCAGTGGCTACTGTTCACTCTACTATGTCTATCACAGCCTCTGACTCCCTGTTTTCACTTCGTATATTTCAAAAGAGAAAGAGTTTATTCCTAAAACGCCTCCCATTTATTGAATGGATGTGTCTGTGAAGTATTTTGGGCCATATTGAGTGTCACGTTCATCAATACTTGAACTGGAGTCACAGTTAATCAAAATGTATTCAGAAACCGTGTAAAACTAATCAATATTGCTGCCAACTTCAAAGCCAACATGAAACTTGCTTCAAGAGGGCATGGCACCAACATCTCTGGTATGCTCGCTCATGAGTTCAGGAGAAACATTCTTTATTTCTCTCTGTCTCGTGCGCACGCACGCGCGCACACACACACACACACACACACACACACACACACACACACACGCACACAAGTCACTGAAAAGTCCACTAGAGAACATTGAGTACCAGGAAACTTGAGAAATGACAACTGTAGTCCTTTGCAAAATCAGTATATCAGCTGAACTACACCATCCCTGGCTAGGTATTATAAATTCTATCTCAAAGAACAGAGAAGCTGCACCCTGACAAGTCTTTCAGCAAGGCATGCTGTCAAATCTACATCCATGTTTGGTTTGGTGCAATGTAGGAACGCGATGATAACACAGTAAGCTGGAGGCACCGCTACTAATGGACATTTGAGGGGGGGCAAAAGGTGAAACTTTCCATAGACTTCAGAGTAAAAGTAAATCTTAGAGACCAAGTTGACAGATAGAGAGATGTGACTGGGATGAGGAACAATATGAGTGGGCTGCAAGGCCTCCAGTTTTACTACTATGAAAACAAACACTGAACCAGGCAAAGTCAGATAGGCAATGAAAACTTTATTCCAGCTACTTAGAAAAGCTTGAGCCCAGGTCCTACTGAAATGAAGCACCAAAGGGGTTTAATATTGAGGATGAAATTTAAGGAAAAGTACAGGGGCTGTTAAGTGGGTATTCATCAGTGGCAATGTGTGATGTATGAGTGCATCTGTATTTAAGCCAATTGTACTTGCTCGTTGGCTTTATAAAGAAAAAGTAATTTTTAATTGTTTTGTGTTGAATGTTAACAAAGGATCTTGTGACCTAAGCTGACCTTGGCCTTACACACATATTCCTCCTGGCTTGGGCTCCAGTGTTCTGGGGTCTAGTCTTTTCTGTGATCACATAAAAGGTTATTTTATAGTTTGGAGCAAAATTCCCTAATCCAAATCATGATTCACCAGTCTATCCCAAAGACTGGGAAAATAAAGATGTTATTTTCTGTGGTTTCACATGTGCAAATGAATATTCTCAAATATTTGAGGAGAGGCTATTGTAATGACAGTAGTTTGAAAGAACTTAACGTGCCCTACAGGACTGAGAAAGTTGCACATTGACATTTTGAGCTTAATGCTTAAAAGGAAAACCTCGGAGGAAGTTAAGAACTTACTGTGAGAAGCAATAGATGTAAAGCTTACTCAAATGGAGACAGATTCCCTTTTGCCACGTAGATGCATCCCAGTCCTTAGGCATGTTGAACGTGCTAGCCTAGGTATTGTCTTCAAACATTCTAGTGTTGTGTTCACAGTGAAGAGAACATTCTAAGGAATGACACTTCCCATGGCATGGAAGTTCGGGGTGTAGGCTGAGAAGGAGGCAAGTCATGAAAAGTCTTCTGTTTCACAGAAGTTTGGGTTTGGTTGTAATGTGGATTTTAGTCTTTCGCCCAGTATTCTGGGAATGATGTGATGCCTGCATAGACATCACAGAGGATGCACACATGTCCAGTTTCCACCGTTTGGTTTTTACAGTTAATTATATTACTTTATGCCATCATGTATACAAAATTTGTATATTTCACCATAATAATTTTAGAAGTGCATAATACCCCCTGTTGTTAGTTATTTTAAATTATTGAGTGAGTTTCTTAGACCTAAAAGTTTTTTTCCTAAGTTTCTCATTTAGAAATAATGCTTTAAGGAATAAAATTTCACAAAATTTAGTTTTTCATATTCGATAGTGCTTCTTGGTAAAGCTCACAAAATATAGGGCTAGTGAGTTAAAAATGAATATTTATAGAAATAATGACTTTTAAATTTTCCCATGGCAGGCTACGTAAATTTACATCCCTAATCACACTGAATAAAACAAGCCAGGAAAATAAATGTTTGCTGGTATTTAGCTTTATAGTTACAAAATATTTTCATCTTATGATAGCCTGTTACTACATTTGATTTACTAATATATCATATTACTTATACTATCTTTTCATTAATTTATTAAATAAACTACAATATATGAATAAGCTACTTTTCTCACTGCTCTAAGAAAATGTTTGATGAGAGCAGCTTGTAGACAGAAGGGTTTATTTTGGTTTGCAGTTCTAAGGTATCTTCCAACAATGGTGGAATGGTATGGCCACAGGAGCTTAAGGCAACTGGTGTCCTTGCATAC
Source organism: Acomys minous (assembly GCF_964271855.1). Lineage (NCBI taxonomy): Eukaryota > Metazoa > Chordata > Mammalia > Rodentia > Muridae > Acomys > Acomys minous. The sequence continues at coordinate 103,267,677 of NC_140490.1, forward strand.
TATTGCATGTATTACATCCACAGGCAGGAAGTGCAGATGGGGTTGGAGTTCTGGTACTCAGCTAGCTTTCTCTTCTTTGCAATCCAGGACTCCGGCTCATATTGGTCCCTTATTGATGCTATTTTTATATAACTTTTTGTTTCTCAGTTTGCCAGATATCACACAAATAATAGAGACTCTTTTATGTTTTTTTAATAATAAGCTTCACAACAAAATAACTGAGTGGTTATTACTCTATTCTTAACCCTCTAAGCTAATCTGATTTCTATCCAGAATACATCTCAGTGATAGAGACATGTTGTAGCTTTCCTTGCTCCAGATTATCTCCTTATAACTCTTGGACTTCCGCCCTAAACTCAATACCCAACTTCCTCTTCTAACTCCTCCTCCCCTGGCTGGCAGGAAGTCCGGCCATATTTTATCCCCAGTGATTTATAGCTCAATGATTGGCTGTAAGCTGCTTTATTGATAGCTCAGGGGACAATTGGGGAGCAGTGTTTACATAACTTTGAGACAGGAGATTCTTAGAATAAGGGTTAGATGCAGATATGGGAGGGTACAGAAATCAGCATTTGAGTTACACAATAACCTCATGCCTACAGTGCCTACAGAATGGGTCCTCCCTCCTCAGTTATTTTATTTCTAGAGACAATCTCACATAGACAGTCAAAAAGTATATTTCCATGGCTTCTGTAGCCCATTAAATTTACAGTCAACATCATTGCTCTTTCTTATTTTTATTTAAAGGAATTTGAGTTTTTTAAACTTGTAAAGTGATGTTATTGTGCTCTTTCAGACACATTTCTCCTTGGGCTTGAGTTTCAGGTAGATTCTTTGTTCCTCCAATATCCATCCCTTTCAGGTTGGCTTTGTAAAGCCCCAAGGTACTGACCTTTGCTACCATAGTGCAGAACATGCTTTTTCAATTTCCTGTATGTGTTTTATTTGCTATAATTCTAGAATTTTTGAAACACTGGTATCTTAACATGTTTTTAAGTTCTTGAAGTAAAGAAATATTTACTTCATGTTTTTGTATTTAGAATATATTGTGTAGTCTCTCTCTTTCTCTCTCTCTCTCTCTCTCTCTCTCTCTCTCTTTTTACAGCCTCATGCTTTTTCTTTTATCTGAGTATTCTTTCTGAAGAACTGAAGCACAGAGTGACTGCGCATTTAATGCATTCCTTTTGGAAATATCGCCACCAGTCATAGCAAGAGGAGGAAGCCCTGAGCAGGTGACGTCCTGAGCATACTATTGCTGTGGGCACAGCCACGTCATGGAATCTGATGCCTCAGCCTCATGGGTGTGGCAAAATCTTCCCTGGATGAGGTGAGGAATGACCGAGTTTCCTCAAGTCTCCCAGTTCATATCATTGACCAGCATATAAAAACAAACAAACAAAACACAACAAAGCAAAAAAAACAAAACAAAACAAAAAAAAAACAAGCAACCGCTTCTCATCCTCCAAGATGATCTCAACCTGAAACTTCTAGACTAACGTAGACCTCCAAGCCAAACTAAGACATGCTAACCTACTCATATGCCATAAGTAATCAACCTTCTCATATGACTTCTCTATTTTCTAATGTCCTGCAATGCTTCAGTCAGAGACTCTAGAAAAAGTGAACTAGAATTGCTCCTGTGCAATATAGTTTTAAACTCCATAGAATTGGCCTGCGAAGAAAAATTAGAATCTTCCAGATTTAATGTTTCCAGAACTGCCACTTCATCTTAGTGAGAATGCCCATTGTAAACAAACAAACAAACAAACAAACAAGCATAAAGACAATAAGTGCTATGGAAGGTGTAGATAAAAGGATGTCTTTGGGCCTTGGAGTATGTATTCAAGTTAAGACACCCATTATGAAAATAGTACGGAATTTCCTCATAAATTGGGAAGTTCAAAGGCCATATGATTCAGTAATTGCACTGTTGGATAGATATTCCAAAAGAAGTGAACTTGTCTGTATTGTTACATTTATTGAAACCCTATCTGCAGTAGCCAAGAAGGGGAAGCAATCTAAATGTCAGTCAGCAGAGGAATGGATAAAGAAAATGTGCTACATGCACACAGTAGAATACCATTTAGCCACAGGAAGATTGAAACCCTGTCATTTGCAGCCGTTGGATGGAATTAGAGATGTTTAATCTGAGTGAAGTTATCCAGACAAAGAAGCAACACCACATGATTTTATCAATATGATGTCTAAGCCCAAAACTGATGTCACAGAAGTTGATGGTAGGACAATTATTAACACATGCTGGGGGGCAGAAAAGGAAGAGGATTAGGAAATGTTAATTTATGGATAGTAAATTACAGTTTGAAGCAAGAGGCAGTGTTTCTTTTTCTGGTTGTATATACAGAGATGTATAAAAAGAAAACAACTATTTAAAAGTTTTAAGAAATTTATTGTGGCATATCCGCTCCTCATAACCTAAACATTATAAGCTTTCATAATTTGTTTAGCAGTAGTTTATGCTTTTCCTCAGTTTGGGAACTGGAATATATTGAGTATATTTCATCATTAAATATCTCTGCTGCTATCTAATCTGGTTGTTGAGAGAAGCTAATAAGTGGGTAGTTTAATTAATTCAGGCATGATAGTAATCAGGCTATGTATCTCAGGGAGACTACATATGATGATAAAAGTGTACATGGTGGTAGCTCTATAATTTCACCAGTATGTACTTCCAAGTACATGTTTTGAACACATTCATGGATTGCTTTGTGTTGTTAAAGCCTGACTTTGTCATAAGTTGATACAAATTTGCTGTATAAATTCATAATATGGGAATTAGCTATTTGATATAAGGTTCCTGGTAAGTTTTGGGCTGTAATTTGCAGATATCAGAAGAACAAATATCTAATAGAAAAATGAAAGTTACAGGTCAAAACTGGTCATATATATTTTTCTAAATTGATCATTGGCAAACAAAATCCAGGAATATATTAACACACACACATCCATAAATTATTTATTGACCTATAAATAGTTAAATGTTTTATATTAGAGCATCACTTATATAACTAAATAGGACACTTTGGAATAAATGTAAATGTTTTAAAGGAACAAATGAAAATACTCCTTGAAAATAGCCGAAATTCCAACAATTTTATAAATAGATCTTTAACTTTTACAGTAGTTGGTAAATGCAAAGATTATTGAATGTTCAAATTACTAAACCTTAAAGCAATAATAAAGCTTTATTGGTGCTTTGACATTATAGGGTCAAATCTTTGTGGCACTAGAATGATCCAAATTTTCCTTTCTAAGTCATTAAAATACAAGTTGTAAGTTGAGATGATTAATTTTTAACTCTGTCAAATGAAATAGAATTATGAAACAAGATACATGCTCAAAATTAAAAGTAATGTAAATAGTGAAATATTTACTATAAAAAATGTTATACCAGCAAATACTTTCATGTTCAGAGCTCAGCAGTAGACCCACACCAATTCAGACATGATAAAGAATACAATATAAAATCTATCACATAATACAAACAGGTGGTAGGTATGTAATATAATTTTATTAATTACATTTGTTCTTTGGCATTATCACATGTTAGTAAATACCTTTTAATTACTGTCACCGTTTATCCCTGCCCATCTCCCCTAACTATATAACCATGAGCTTGACATCATACCTTGGAACCTGGTGAGCTCATATGTGGTTACAAAATCCAAAGCAACGATATAGATATAAATATTGATGCATGGTAGATGATAGTATTGATGACAGGTGGCCAAAGAGAGACAGATAGATAGTAGATAGATAGTTGCTGGGAAACTCATAGACATCAGCGGCACACATACTGCAGTTGTTTTAACATAGTTTCAACCTGTCTCTTAAATGTTTTTGTTTATGTCCCTAGACAAATGCTACTTAGTCTTAGTGAAATTAACTTCTGTGAAAACGTAACGTAGATGTAATGTAAATGTATTATAATTTTAAGAAATGCAGGCTTATGGTTGCTCAAAGTGCTGAAAATAAGTGACTACTGAATGCTTGTACCCCACATAGAAGAAAATGGAAATTTTAATGGAAACTAACAGTAAGTGCCTGCTTTTCTAACTGTCTTATACCAAATGGTGAGAATGATATTTTGATATGAGAACACGTATAGTTGTTGTTGTTGTTGTTGTTGTTGTTGTTGTTGTTGTTGTTGAGACAGGGTTTCTCTGTGTAGCCTTGGCTGTCCTGGACTCACTTTGTAGACCAGGCTGGCCTCGAACTCACAGGGATCCATCCGCCTCTGCTTCCTGAGTGCTGGGATTAAAGGCGTGCGCCACCATCCTCAGCCTATAGCTCTACTTCTAATAATGAATTTTATAAAAATATAAGACACCTCTCTGACATAGCGCAATAATTCCATTGATTTAGTTGGTATATAAAAAATAAATTTCCAAATGATCCACATAAAAGTATATTAATTGTTTTATACCTTATAGCTCAGGAGATCTAAATAAAACGTCTTCCTTTAATTGCAGTGAAAATACACAATTAATTTCATTCACATATTGGAAAATTATGGATGCATATTATAAAATGTGATACATGTTGCATATAAGTTATGTCTTAAGAAAGGAGTGAGTGAAGGGCAGATGCATAAGTATATGTCTGTGTGTGTTTTATGTGCACTCATGTGGGGCATAGAGAATAGATTCAGGTTTCTTTTTGAAGCAGGGTCACTCACAGAAACGGGAGCTCAAACTCAACAAGGGCAGCTGACTAGCAGGTTCCAGGGACCCTCCTGTCTCCTCCACAAAGCTTCCCCGCGTTGCTAGAATCAGTGGCACGTGCTGATGCGCACGGCTTTTCATGTGCTGGTGTGGATCCAAACGCAGCTCTTCATACTTGCATTGCAAACACTTTGCCAACTGAGCCATCCCCTCCAATCCAAAAACGAAATCCATAAAACATAATTGAGACAGATTTTTCGATTTTATCACAGGTGTCCTTGTCAAGATATTTAGGAAGATAGTTGAAAAACTGTCTTTAAGCTGTAGTCAATTATTCTTCATTCATTTATTCAGTTATTTGCTTATTAATATAGCCAATTGGATTTCATGAGTGTCACTAACAATAAGCCTTAGGAGGTAAGAATATATTTGTGAGAAAACCCATCAAACTCCTGTGCTTTATCTGGAAAATCATATATATATATGACTTGGGATCACATGAGACTTGTTCATATAGTCATGAAAAAAACTAAACAAACACAAAGATCCTTCCACAGCTGAGATACTATGTGTTTCAGAAATTCTAAAATGTTTTTGATGCTTCAAGCTAATTATCAGTGGGGCAGATTTGAACTTACAGATGGCAGAGTGATGATGGGTGACTTCCGCGGAAAACTGTGGGGAAAAGTTGCCAGCCACTCCGTAGCTACCACTTCCCAAGGCTGCGAGAGGCACTGTTGATTTTACCTATACCTCATCTGAGGCACCTTGATGCCGTTTCTTAGCATAGAGGCAGCGACATACTCCTTATTAAAGCTGCTTCAAACAGATATGCTTAGGATGTTCGAATTATGGCCTTATGAGATTGAAATGGTTGAAGAAAAACATGTAATATATATTAGAACTTTAGCCGGGCGTGGTGGCGCACGCCTTTAATCCCAGCACTCGGGAGGCAGAGGCAGGTGGATCCCTGTGAGTTCGAGGCCAGCCTGGACTACAAAGTGAGTCCAGGACAGTCAAGGCTACACAGAGAAACTCTGTCTTGAAAAACCAAAAAAAAAAAAAAAAAAAATATATATATATATATATATATATATATATATATATTAGAACTTAAATGAACAAGGCAGCATAAATACTAAAATGCCCAAACAGCGTGGCTTCTCTTCCTTTAAACTGTGCTGCACATCCTTAATTTGCATCTTGTAATCCAAGTGAAACCTTTCTCAGTCCAGAAACTGCTTTTTACTAAAGATCCTTACAGAGATTAGCATGCTGTTGCATTGGCTGTGCCTATCATTTGTGTGTAGCCTTCTCTGATCGTTGACAAGTTTTTTTCAAACATTTTTTTATTTTTTACTTATATATTTATATTATTAGACATATATAAAATAAACTACCTATAGCAAGAAGAACCATGACACAAGCAGGAATTATATAAATGTTATATTCTTAGTGTTTCGACTATTTGTATTTGGCAGCCTTGGAGAAAACATCTTTCCTATCTTGGTGCGTCTAAAATTCTGAATGTAAATCAATCTTCATCACATCTTGTCATTATCAACTTAATTCATCTATCTAGACCTAAAAACATCTTAACCCCTAAACAACTAAGCTTCATTGTAAAACTAAGATACCTGGTTTTCAACTCCATCAGAGACTTGAGAAGGAGTAAACTTGATTACCTGAGTACGCCAGGAGTGCAGGTTGGTAGCTTTCCAAATGAGAAGATGTCAGAGACAGTTTTCTATCTGAATAGTCACCCAAAACCCTCTATTGTGGTGGAGCATCTTCTTCAGCCTTCTGGCCCAATATATCTGACAGACATATTTGTGAGGCAGGAACTACTCAGGACTTGTTTACCCTGTCTTGGCAGAGTTTGGCTGTCAATTCTGCCTGCATCCAAGCTTGCCCTTTTTAAAGGCAGAATTCTGTCTGCGGTAGAAACCCAGACACTTTGCCCAGTGGCTTCTTTGCTACATTTGAAACCATCTCCATAAGGAGACTCTTTGATGCTCATCATCCTCTTTGTGGTAGGCTGGTGTTGCCAGGAGTTAACCTGTATTATTGTCAGTGAATCTTTAAAATAATAAAAACTTTTTACAGTGCCATATTCTGCATGTCTCTGAGGTTTTTGAAGACCTTATCTAAATATCCTACTTTATCTTCCTATATCCTACTTTATCTTCCTATAGACTCATATCTATCTGCTGCACCTAAGATGTGTATTCTTGTGATAAAAGTAGACCAGCAATTGACATGACCATGATCAGATCATTGACAAGTTTTATGGCCAGTAAAAACCACAGTTCATATATCTTAGCCTCTCAAAACACTGTTTTATATTTCTGCATACAGCCTTTCAGTATTGTCACAGAAGAGGACAGGCTTATAATTAAGTTGTAAGAATGTGTATGGCCACTTTACTATTAACAGGTTGAAAACTAAGTTGCCTATAACTGAGATCAGGTGGGGAAAGGCCAGAAAAGGGTTGTGCTAAAAACAGTCAGTAATTTCATGTTTTGTATAATCACTACGTTAAGATATATAGATAATTATTGAGACTCTTTCACTCCCTCTGTTGATATGTTCATGGGTGTGAGAATGTGTGTGTGTGTGTGTGTGTGTGTGTCCATGTCTGTGCACACATCTGAGAATCTTATTGAGTGTGTATGTGATCAATACTTGATTGATGGTAACCAAGCTAGGATAGGCTTCCTGTGGCACCCTCTCTTCCTCTTTGATCCAGAAGCTGAACCAGCAGGAGGCTTTAATCTGTTTATTCAGTTCCTGAACAAAGCTTACACATTCTCTTATTCTGTTTCTTAATGCTACATGAAATGTCAATCAAATCCTCCACCTACAGTATGAGGAAAATCAATTTTGCATTTTACACTTCTTTTGCAGTCAGAGCTTATTCCTAACTTCTGTGAAAGAATTTTGAAGATATTAAAAAGGTATCTTGACAACTAATGTATTTTTTTTTTCCTATCCCACAAGTTCAGACAAAATCCATTAATTTAGCTACAGAGCTTTGAGCTGAGTTGAGAAGATTGATTAACAGGTCAAGGTTTTGCCAACAGAGAAAGCAGCTTTCTTTGAACTTACTATGTGCAGCCAGATAGAACAGGTCTCATTTTCCTTCACTATGGAGTGGGCGACATTGATATTTTAGAGGGGTCCAGGGAATAGAAGCAGTAGTGAGATGTATAAACAAGCGCTCTGGGACTTTTCAGTGCCGAGAAAAAGGAAGGCCTGGATGACAAAGAGCTAAGCTTGAATTAAAAATTTAATTAACCAGCTAAATCAAATAAGTAGCATACCTAGGAGAGCGACATAACCGTACAGTACACGTTCTCTGTGCAGATTATAATTGGTGCTCCAAGAGAGAAAATGTTGACATTCCACAGGAGATCATAAAACAAGATTTTAATAAACAGAGAGATGCTGGAGAGAAACAGTGTGCACAAGACAATTTAAAAATGTAATCTTTTAAATCAGCTTTGCTTTAGTTCACTTTTATACTGTAAACAGAAGGTAAAAATATATAATAGGTCATTTTTCTTATAACATTCTTGGTGAAGGTTAATCGACTAGTCATAGCTTTTGCATACTTAGTATCAAGGTTACGTTGTTTAAGACCCTTACCTTTTTCAGTAACTGTAAATGCAAAAATATGGGTTGCATTCATTTCAATATAGTTGTTGGTTGTCTGTGCTGTAACTCCAGTTTGAATAGATGGGACTCTACTAATGGCTGCGTCTCCTATATCTTGTTGCACTGCTCCAATCAAGCATCCCTTCAGTCATGGGGTATTTCAATTATTATAAGGAAAAAAAAAACACGATGGAATTCCTAACACGATGCCACAGCTATTTTAAATTCATGGTCTGGAAATAACAGAGTTCTTCACAAACACATTCCTGACGATTTGATGTGGTAGAAGGAATGTGGTAAAGCTAAAAATATTGAGAGTTATAACCCTAGAAGATTAGTAAGTAATCCAGTTACAAAGTCAATCAACCTTAAGTCATGAATTCCTAAGAAAACAAGCTTAATTAGTTTGGGTGCATGCCTCATGAAGCTGCATGTCAAGGAACTTAATTAATTTTATTTAAAAAATAGCAAAATAAAGCCTAGATTAAAGGCAATAAAAATTCCTCTGATGTTTTCCCATTAATACTGGTTCTGTTGACATGTGTCACACAGAACATCATATTTCAGGATTATATTTTGCCACCTGGTAGTTAATGTTGTGGGATTCTCTTGCTGATCCTGTGTGCCATGCCTAACTTTGTCTAATTATAATCCAGAGTCAAAGTTTCCTTTAAGACACATTCTTTCAAGAACAGTTGAATATTTAAGAATGAAATTGACTCAAAAGTCCTCCTGAGGGAACAAACGATTCTGCAGGAAGTATCTCACAGAGAATCAATCATGGGCAAACTCCTCAGGTACAATTTTGTCTGAAGTATTCATTTTGGCTAATGCTTCCTTGCTCATCATGAAACCTTTGACACAGGTAAAATAAAAACTGTTCAAGGTGAAAGAACTTGCAAATATAGTTGAATATTTTATTACTAATATCTCACAAATTATTTTCTTCTGAAGAAGCCAATTGCATTATTATAATTTTAATATATCTGAATTACACATTACATATGATGTCTTCAGTAATTTTATGCCATAACTAAATTTAATAGGCATATTCTTCATGATTTTTCTGTTTATATGAAAGTGTGAAAAAAGTGTATTTGATATATTTTACAGCGTTAGTAGGAAAAGAAGTCTAACACTTTACAACATGCTAAGTAGACTCTAGAAAAAAAGGTTTCAAAAATAGTTTTAGTTGTTTAATCTTATATGAGGGGAAACACTATTTTGTTGAGAATTACATGTATTTTAAATTCTATTTCACACTTAAAATTTTATATTTTCCATAAAATGTATCATCTTAGATGTCATATTTCCAAAGACAAAGAAAGTATAAATAATCATTTAAATTCAGAAAAGATACTCACAGTGCCAATTGTAGCACAATAGTGTCATGTAGGCTCAGATGCATGTTAAAACACAACACTGCAAAGAATAGTAGTTGCTGTGCGATTCCTGGAAACAGTTAAGAAATGTTAGTGAAAGGTACACACCTTAAAATATCTATTTTTGCATTATGAAAGAGTGGAAACACAAATTGTTCCTTATTGAAAAACCCGTACAACTCAAGTAGAATACGAGGTTTACCTCCAGTACTTTGGAAGTGCCATTGCAGGCTGTTTAGGATAGCAAATTACACAAGTTAATTGTTAGTTGATCAAGTCATGGTCACGTCAATTACTAGTCTATTTTTATCACACGAATATACATCCTGGGCTTAAGAGATAGATATGATTCTGCAGATAGATAAGGTAAAATAGTTAGATAAGATCTTCAAAAACCTCAGAGTCCTACAGAATTATTATTATTCTAAGAATTCTTTGACAAGAAGACAGGTTAGCTCCTGACAGTACCCAGCCTACCAGAGAGAAGGTGATGAGCATCAGTGACCCTTCTTATGGAGATGCTTCAAATGTGGCCAACAAGCCACTGGGCAAAATGTCCTCATTTCGGCTACAGACAGAATTCTGCCTAAAAATGGGCAAGCTTGGATGTAGGCAGAGTCAATGGCCAAACTCTGCCGAGGCAGGGTAAGCAAGCCCTCAATAGTTCTTGCCTCACAAATATGTCTGTCACATATACTGGACCAGAAGGCTGAAGATGATGCTTCAGTGTTATAGAGAGTTTGGAGTGACTTTTCAGGAAGCAAACTGTCTCTGTCATTTTTTTTTTTCACTTGAGAAGCTGCTAACCTATACTTCATGTTTACTCAGCTAATTAAGTTTTATTCCTTCTCAAGTCTCTGATGGGGTTGAAGACCAGAGAGTTTAGTCTTACAATTAATCTTAGTTGTTTAGGGGTTAAGATATATTTAGATCTAGCTAGATGTTTTAAGTTTATAGAGATGAGATATGATAGATACTGATTTACATTTAGAAATTTTAGACTCACCAAGACAGGGAAGATATTTCCTTCAAGGTCGCCAAATACAAATAGCCAAAACATTATGAATGTAACATTTATATAATTCCTGATTTTTCATGGTTCTTCTTCCTGTATGTAGTTTATTTTATGTATGTATAATAATATAAAAGTATATGTTAAAAATTAACAAAAAATTAAAAATTCTATTGATTATTAGAAATTTAAAGGAGTTCAATTTTAGAATTAGAAAGCCTTCTGCATGAGCATCTAGGAGCACATATTGGAGCACATATATATCCCTATACTGAATTAAGTTATCAATAACACAATATGCAGAGCTAAAGGAGGGACTAACTTAAAATATGTTCAAATGAGATTAAGACTCCATGTACTTAGTTTTCAATTCAACTCTTTGGCTAACACTTATAGTAATTTAGGTGTTAGCTACTGAACAGTTATCAAATCTCATGGTACATGTATAGAAAAGAGAGAATATGGTGTTGACTTGGCAGGGACTGCTGCCAAGGCAAGATGAGGAAAGCCTGAGGCATTATAAAGAAATGGTTATGAAACCAGTCAGAATATTTTAAATGCAGTGGAGCAATATTTAGCCTACTGATTTTTGAATTCTGGACACTGGTGAGACACAAGTCAAAGCACATTGGGTTTGTCAAATGCAGTTCATGCTGAAGTTGAAGAAGGTAAGTGATCTATAAAGTAGATGAAGACAGTGGCAGGGATAATGTTATAAAGAAAATCAAATAGTGAATGATTCTGATGCAGTAAATTCAACAGTTAGAAGAACAGAGAACACAGGCCATGGGCCTGGAAGCATCTGCCATCCAGGCCATGTTGACGTCTAGGGCCCCTGTTACCCCAGGGCTGAGCAGGGGGGTGGGGACACTGGTGTATGTGGGCTTCTCTGGCACCTGAACCCATAATGGTTTTAGTGGTCAGTGCCATCTCTTAAGGCCTTTTGTGTGTCCGTGGTCCTATTGCAGCCAGGAAGTAGTTGTATTCATGGTCTGTGCTGTCCCCAGAAACTGTCTGGAAGCCCGAAATCTGTTCCTGCTAACTGTGAAGAGCAAGGAGACTACATTTGTTGTGATAACTATGGGTGCAGATGCACAGTTGAGAGGAAGGGACATGGAAGGCTTTTAAGACAACCCCTACCCACTTTCATCCTCTTCCCCCGGTTTAAAAAAACACAAAGTAACTGCCTAGTTAGGAAGTTGTCAAAAAGAACTCCTAAAAAGTGTGACGGGGGTGCGGAAGTGTAGCACTCTACAATGGATGGCTTCTGAATGAGGTACAGGAAAGGAATGACTGGGTTCTATTTAAGGAGCAGGGAGAGCCCTCTCTGAGAGTTTGGCCTTGTTCCAGTGAGTATATAGATACCACAGAGTGCACCTGGTTTATTTTTTCTAATTTTTTTCATAGTTTAATATTTATGGGTTTTTTGGGAGGTGAGGTCACAAGGGTAGTGTGCTGATGTGGGAAGACTGGCTAGGGTGATCAGATGCATGATACGAAAGTCCTAGTGAATTAATGAAAATTATTATGTTTAAAAAAAGAAAATAAAAAGCAAACAAACACCCCAGCAACAACATCAAAACTTTCTTCCCTAACTCAAATGCTAGAATAGCATCATAAGCAATCTTGAAGAATGCTAGCTAGGACAAATGAAATTGTTGGCACTAGAAAACATTATTGTGTTCAGGATTATGCAGGGGATTAGCAACACAGCACAGAGGGCCATAAAGGGGGAGGGGGACACGTGTGCAATGAAAGGGAAATCTGATGTGTAAGCATGTTCTCTACAGAGACATCTCTGTCCTGAGAAATGTTGGGCACAGACCCAGCGTCATTTGAGGGATTTATACAGGCTACTGTAGTAATAATTGGGATTTTCGTTGTGTTGGCTTTATAATCCTCTCATTAAATTTATTAACATGACTTTTGAAACTTTAAAGTTTTCAGTGATACTATAATATTTGGGTGGTGCTGTCAGAAATGGAAAATAATGTGTAATGCCATAAGCTAGATTTGCCTGCAGTGTCACAATTCTTTTTATTTTTTTATTCATTTCTTCTTGTTACATCTCAATAGTTATCCCATCCCTTGTTTCCTCCCATTCTTCCCTCCCTCCCACTTTCCCCTTATTCCCCTCCCCTCTGACTGTTCCTGAGGGGGATTACTTCCCCCCTTTATATGCTAGTATCACAATTCTTTATGCATGGTTTGTGTTTTCACTGTAAGTTTGATTTCTTGGTTTTTAAAAGTAGTATTCAATATTAGTTACTTCTTATTTTATGTGTATGGATGTTTCCCAGCATGTATGTTAATGCAACAATGCATGCAGATCATTCAGAAGTCAGAGAAGACATTGGGTTCCCTAGAACTAGAGGTACGAAAGCTTGTGAAGTGCCATGTATATACCCAGAATCAAGCCGCGGTCCTCTGAGAGCAGGAAGTACTCTTTATACCAAGCCATCTCTCCATAAGGTGGTTCATTGGCCTTTTTGAAACTTCAACATTGTGTACCTTAATGTGTTCATCATTTTAATGATTATTTTCATTTTTATATCCTCTTTATTACTCATACAATTTGAGAATAGGATGAAACAGAAGTTGAGTGATATTTGTGTTTAGAATGTGTGTGTGTGTGTGTGTGTGTGTGAGAGAGAGAGAGAGAGAGAGAGAAGAGAATATGTGGTGTGTGAAACACAAATTATATTCATTTAGATACATTGTGATAATTTAATATTAGAAACAAATAATTTGTAGTATCATTAGATTTTGGGTTTTTTTTTAAATTTTACTTTTTTATTAATTTATTCATATTACATCTCAATGGTTATCCCATCCCTTGTATCCTCCCATTCTTCCCTCCCTCCCATTTTCCCCTTACTCCCCTCCCCTATGACTGTGACTGAGGGGTACTTCCTCCGCCTCTATATGCTCACAGGGTATCAAGTCTCTTCTTGGTAGCCTGCTATCCTTCCTCTGAGTGCCACCAGGCCTCCCCCTCCAGGGGACATGTATCATTAGATTTTGAAAGGATATTATTTCATTTGCAATGAAATTTGGATTTTGAGTGACAGTTCATATTGATGAGTTTAACAAACTCATAAATTTCTATCACTTTATCTATGACCCCACCAGACATCACCAGTGGTGAGTAGAATCCAACTTCAATTCTTGCTTGAAGGTTGGCTCCTCTATTGCTGATAACAGACCAGACCAAGAGCAGAAGTTACAACATTTCAACTGTTGCAGATTCCTTGAATTCACTATGGCATTCCGTTTTCAGTGGAGGTTCTTCTTGGGGCCCAGTCACCATGTTGATCATGCAACATTCTACTGCACAGTTTCTTTTACGTAGATATCTACTACCTTTAAATAAATAATTAAATGAGGCCATAGGCTAACTTTCTAATGTATGGATCCAGATTCTGTTTTTTGTAACACATTTGTTTTTCCTAAGGCTAAAATCAAGTCAGTGTGCTTGACTGTCATTTAAAAAAAAAAAAAACTATATTAAAGCCTTTCAGTGATCCAGGAATTTTGCTTCATTACATAACATCCTTCCTAGAATGATTATATCACTTCTAATTTTTAAGATCACCAGTGTGACAGACAGAAAAAGAATGAACTATTGGGTGACAGCATAGAAAGAGTTCGCACCGGAAGGGACCTTTGAGATAGAGCTTGAAGACTGAGGAGGCAGAGATTTGAGTAAAGGCTTTGCAAAAATAGCTAAGAGCCGTGTCAAGATTTAAAAAAGAAACAGAAGTGTGAAAGGGCTCTGTGCCCTGTGGAAGGTGAGGTGTCTCATGTCTTTTGTATAAGGTTGTGGTGAGCTGAAAGATGCTGAAACCTAGGAAGTAAGTTGGGTCTTTAAGTTTTCAGCAATTTAGCAAAGAAATGTGTATCAGATGTTTGATATAATTTGGAAAACTCTTGTTCACCTCATGGATTTACATTAATGTTCTAAGAAACTTGGGAATCCATAAAAAGTAAGATAATTATAATATATTTGTAGAGATGACACAGTTTAGTTTAGATTTCAGAAGGTGAGCTTAGTGGCAATGGGCAAATTGGCTAACATCAGGACAGGCTAGTTCTTAGAGAAGGTGGAAGACTAGGAGTTTACAGGATGAGATACTTGGTAGTTTTCCTAAATATGCAACATCATTCTCCAAAGCTACTTTGGAGAATTTCCTTTTAGTTATCTGAGAAAACTTGCTTGTTTATTTGGGCAAAGGGCTTAAGGACTGGATCACATATGGGTGCTTCGCTTGTGTGTATGTCTGTGTACCCTATGTGTGCCTGGTGTTTGTAGAAACCAGAAAAGGACTTCACAGTCCATGGAACTGGAGGTACAGATGGTTCTCAGTTCTGAGTCATGTAGGTTCTGGGAACCAAATTTTGTCTTCTGAAAGAGTAGAAAGTGTTCTCCCCAACTGAGACATCTATTGCTCGAGGACAGAAATGGATTTTTCCATAGAGACATTAAGAGAAAGTGCCCCATGCACTCATAATGCCAGATTTGCAGTACACTTTGAATCAGTTAGGTTAGGCTAGACTTTCTGGCCTGCAGAATCTGAGTTAATACTTACACATTATTTTGTGTATCAAATGTTTTTGATTTTTAATATAAAAGAAAAATGTAAGAATGGACAAATAAATACAAGTGAATAAGAAAAAATTATGACTATAAATTTGAAAATGAGTTACAAAATACTACTCCTATACAGAATAATAATTTGGAAATTTTTAGCTTCAAAAACATGAGCATTTCTGGTGAAAAATTAAACAAAACCAAATTAGTAACTAAGAAAGTTGAGGATACCATCAGTTGGTTTTAATAAATAATGTAGAAAATTCACGGATTTTAGATTACTCTATAATGCTTTTATACTGCATATGTATATATTCTGTATGGTCAAAGTATGTTATTTTAATCTAATATATAAGATATATATATAATATAAATTCTTTCTTAAAAGTTAGTTATGCACATTGCATATTTACAATATTAAAGATATTTTCACACCTACATATATAATTGAATATGCAATTAGATGTAAACATTGGAAACATTATAAGTAAATATTAAAATTTGGAGTAATCATTATAACTTTTTATAAAACCTTAAGTATGATTTGAGGATTTACATATGAAAATACTACTTCTTAAGAATCAGCTAGAAACATAGGAGCAAAGACTATCATGCATTACATAGGTGACATAGAGGAGAAAGGAGGTACAGAAAATGGATCTAGACATGTTTCTGACACATTGTGCATGGGTTATACACCAGAGTTGAAAGTTTGTGAGTATGTGCTCTCCATTATATGTAAAGAAATCAAAAATTTTTAATCCAGAGTACCAGAATCAACTACACTCTGTAGAAAGACTAACGTATTGTATAGAGAATGACACACAATTAGGTGATATAGGTGAGAGATTAGATTAGTGGCTAGTTGAAAGTCAGAAAATACAATAAGACACTGTAATAAAATATGACTCGCCGGGTGTGGTGGTACACACCTTTAATCCCAGCACTTGGGAGGCAGAGGTAAGTGGATCTCTGAGTTCAAGGCTAGCCTGGTCTACAAATGAGTCCAGGACAGCCAAGGCTACACAGAGAAACCCTGTCTTGAAAAATATTTTTAAAAAGAAAAAAGAAAAGAAAATATGACTCAAGAGTTGATATAATATTTATGAGAAAAATGAAGCATAATTAATTGTAATATATAGAAAAATAGATTCCATAAAATTACACATTTCAGAATTCTTTATAGTTTATATTAATTAGCAAATTGATAGCAAATTTACCTGAGAATCCCACCACAATATAAAAAAAAGGCTAAAGGATGATGAAATGAATGTTGAAGTTATCCTTAGGTAAGTATGTCTATAAGTAATAAATGTATATGGATCCACATAAATATGCATACATGCAAACACATAACATAAGATAAAATTTTAGGCTCTAAAAATAAACTCATACTTTTGATAACATCAATGCTGAAACTACCATTATCATCTCTGATTATAAACTACAAGATGTTGTTGAAAAAATAATTAATCCTAATATTTTTCAAGTAAGAACTTTTTATAAAAAGTACTTTCATATTTTGAAATTTTGAAAACATTTAAAACCTTTACTTGGGCAATAAGCAAATAAATTTGTGATTGACTTGAACAAATGTGATATCTCCCTTTATAGATTGCTCTCATGAAGTCTATTTATAATGCTTTATGTAAGAAAGAAATAATACTTCAATTACATTGTCAACACATGGAAAATGTTTTGACTGCCTGATGTCATTTAATAGGTAGATATCATGAAAAATAACACAAAAATCACTAAATAAAACATCAAAGAATGCAGTTTGAAATTAGTTTGGAATTCATTAAGAACATTAATTTCTAATTTCATAGATGGAAATTATATGAGGATATTTTTGCTGGATGAGAAAAAAGATGTGGCTTGGCTTATTGAAGTTATCAAGCACTTTAGTCAAATGAAAACTTATTTTAGAAAATCATATGCTACATTCAGATGGATTTTATGGTGTTCATAGCTCTGTAATTAAAATTATTAAGCTCTGTATGTGTTTTGTTCATTACGATGACAACTTGTGTGTCAACTTGACTGAGCATGGAAATGCTTAGATTCATGGCAAAAATAAATTATTCATTATGGTTTCTTATCAAGTTTGGTTGAGTTAGTAGATTAAGTAAATAAGATCAGTCTCCCTAAGCAAGTAGACATAATCAAACTGATTGAGCATTGAGAAAAACAAAACTCTCTCTCCTAGAACTAAGGTATATACCATCTTATCGCTCATGTTTCTGTAAGCAGCCTTGACTAAGATAGGCTGTATTCATTGAAATTAGGTACCAGAAAATTAGAACAATCTTTTTCTCACTGTTTTTAAAAAAATCTGTTTGTATCTCTAATTGAATTAAATTTAGAATCTAAGCAATCTGTTTCCAATGGTAAGGGCCCAATTATAACTCTAAGCAACATATAGCATTTGACTTACCAAAGCTAAATGACTACGGCTTTAAATGTCTATTCATGCAACAGTGCCGGTTAATGATCAGAAAGCAATTTCCCAATCTTGAGGGACAGTGGTGATTAATGCCAGGAAGAAAGATATGGAAGTGAGTCTGTTACGTGACACCCATCTTCCCTAGTTAGCTCATGCTGAATACAAGTGGGTCTCAGAAACTGACAGTGGATAATCACTACCACTGTGCCTTCCCCTCTGATATGAATTTACTTCTTGAACAAGTTGACACATCCATCGGTACATAGCATATAGCTGTTGATCTATAGTTTATTTCTCTATAGGAAAGAGTGGGACAAGAGCTCACACTCAGAGGCAAAGACAGGGATTGACCTTCATTGTCACACTTCCCTTTGCCACATTTTGTTAACAAGAATCTTATTGACTTCAATTCAACAATATGTAACACTGATCCATCAAATTGAAGACAGTATGCTTATTGAACTTAATGAGTTAGAAATGACAACTACTATAGAATTTCTTTTGAAGACATTTACATGAAGGAAGGCAAAAAATAAGTTCAGTAAATATTCATGAGCTTCTATTAAGTTCCAGTGGTTCAATGGTGTGATGGAATAGAGATTACACTCCTGAAAAAAAGGGTCAGCTCTTGTACTCAGGTCCCCACACCACCAGTATGTACATCAGAACTTGTTTTTATGCTTTTAGAGGGAGCATGCTCCTTATTTAGGATGTAAATATGGTTCCTTCCCAAATCATCTAAAACCTGTGCTATGTGTCCAGAAAAAAAGAAAGCTTTCAAATGAAGGTAGACTCCTGTACAAGCTGTATTGTCACTTGGAACCACATAATTCTGTAGGGATCTTATGGTGTGTGAAGTGACAGTAACAGCTGTGGATGCCATTTAGAGGTGATGCCAGGCCCATGTAGGTTAATATCAGAACAATAGTTTATGGTTGTTCTGTCATCATCAGGCAGATTAGTATGTTATTTAATCATAAATAACTAGCATGTTATTGTATATATATTAATACATATAATACATCAGCAAGCCTATCATCATCAACAGATTAGTATGCTATTTAAATATATAATTATTATGTTATATGTATATTAAAGTTCTAAATTTTTTTTAAATTTCATACATTAGTATTTTATTTACCTAATTTTTACCTTCTCTTTCTATCTTCCTACTTCTCTTATGTCCCCTCAAAACTCTTCTTCAGAAGTGGCTCTGGCCTGCCATCTGGTTTTACTATGTGTCATAAACTTATACCTGCCCATCACGAACTCATTGCTTGGTTTAATAGGCCATAACACTGGGTGTACATAGCAATATCTTAATAACCAACAGGTGCAGCACATGCATGCTTGGTTACCAGCATGTCCTGAAAGTGCAATTTAACTACATGAAGAAGTGGCTCAGATGCCCATGGTTCCTTCTCCATTCATCCTGCCTCATCTTTCTCATGCTGCATGAAGAGTCTCAAGGAGAGTAGGCTACTATTTCCCATCAGAGGACCAGAATCCTACGGCTTTTAGTGCAAGTGCTCAATGTACACATGTCATTCCAAATCAGACAGTTCCATCACTATCCATCACTTTCCATCATTCTACAGGACCAACCTAGCCTGAAGAACAGTAGTGGAGAAATTTCTTCTCACTGAGTGAAAACTCAAGAAGAAGTAGTAGTCAGACATTTTACAACTCCTTCTGTTCTTTATTTAATCATTTAGCTGATATCATGACAAGGAAATAATGTTATAAAATAGTCACAAAAAATTTGGGAAGAAATAAACATTTATCAAACATGGATGACATATGAATGAGTGTCAGACATCAGAATATTCTCCCTCAGCAAGGAATCTTTCTCTAATAGAATGGGACATTATTACTTTATCAATAAGTTCCTTATCCCTGTTAATCCTACTGTTGACCCATGGATATATGAATAAATTAGCAACAGTGGCAAGAATGCAAATTAAGAGTAGAATCAGTTTCATACCATTTTATTTACCAAGCTAACCTGGATATGACTGTAATTAAATGTCCTGTGAATAGAAAAAGCAACGTTAAAATCTATTGTGGTTTCATCTCTCAAATAAGCCAGCAACTTGCGATACATTAGGTACAATGGATTTCTTCGATCATTCAAAAGGCAGTATTTTTGTCCTCACTGTAAAAGACAGTTTGTATTTTCATATTTTACACTCCTGCAAAACAACCATCTATGGACTCATGCAATGGATTAATCCATAAGCAGAGTGTACCACATAGGACAACGTCACAAATCTTAGCAGGCATCCTCTCATCTTGAAGCAGATAACTCAGTGAAATGGACATTGCATTGTGTTCACTACATCTTGCAGGGCTGCTGCAACACTGAGTTGAAAGGTGTGTATGTTCTGAATCAGTACTCAGCATCTGTACACTCATGCCTGTCAGTAACTTCTTTAAAAATAAATAATCATTGCACCGCTCCTAAGTCCCAGATTCCTCATCATGTTTGCTGGGATGTTACTCACTGCCCTATTATTGAGAACCAAAGTAATGTGTGAATTTGATTGTAAACTTCTACATAATCACAAAATCTTACTTTATCTCATTACTGAAAACACCTAGTATACTAAATTTTCAAAACAGTTTTGCAATGCATATTCGTTGTGCCAAGTCAGACTGATATGTTTTTATATCATTGTGTTTATGTGTATAAATATCTACAGCACTGAAAAAAGAAAAAAGAAATATCAACAGCTATGCTTTAAGGACCCAAAGATAAAGCAGTGGGAGTTGGACCATTCATTGCCACATCTAGTTATTTTATTGGCTCACAAACTCATTTCCAAAGTTATGCTTAGTCCTGTGACCTTGTAGTCTCCTGTCTATAGGTCTTCACCAGGAAGGATTCTGCAACATGATGCTTCTGTTGTATTGAATGCTAAGAGTGTGACCTTGCTACATTGGTTTCTTGTGTCCCTTAGTGAAGAGGTCAAAAAGTAGCTATATAGCTACTGAGGTGGACATTTCTGACTATGGAAGCACAACATTAAATTTTTCGTTAGATTCAAAAAGTGTATTTTTAATTTTGAGAGTATTTTTCAAAGAACTGAACTGATTTTTCAAAAATAATCCAGAATCACAAAATTTAAGACAAAATTCATTTAAAAATAAATAAAAGAATCTGTTAAAATGTATTTCCAATGCCTATATATAAACTATTGATTTAACTTTAATACTTTTTAAGGCTCATATAAAACAGTTTCTAACTTAATATTAGCAATTTTAAAACCAGCTGAGAGCTTTGAAGTAAATATAGTCTTCATATTCACTCTCAGATTTTAAGATACATGACTCATTAAACATCATTCAAGGTGCTAATCTGAGACAAAAATTTGTATCAGTGTTCCAATGCACCTTTCAAAGCATATTTTCTAACTCTTGGCATCAACATTTTGAACGTATCTCCGCATTGAAATGATAAATGTATGAAAGCTGTCCTCCAGTAGTCCCATTTGCAGCACATGAATACTTTAGCTGTTGAATTTTATACAGAAGAAATTTCAAAATAACAATTTAATGTATGAATATGATTTTTATAAATATCTGACTTTGGACATTGCTACATTTTTCTCTATCAAACATATTATGCATTAAAACAAAATAACTCCTTGTGCACCACAGAAAATGCTTGTGACTTCTATGGCATACCTTGGAGAGAATTCATTATGAAGTCTTTTTGAGATCTGTTAAACCCTTATTATAAATATCTTTACCTTTTGGGTTCACTACCTTTTTACATAATATTTTTAGAGATTATTTTAATGTTTTTTTATCACAAATCCTGATCACACTCATTAGTTTTCCCAGGTCCATTCACACACTCTTGTCACCGCCTTGGCCAAAGAAAAAGAAAAAAGGAAAGAAAGAAAAGAAAAAGAAAAGGGAGAAGGAGAGGAGGAGTCCAATTCTGTATTGCCTACATATTCACTGGAGCATGATCAAAGTCCCAGTGGCCAACCCCTTAAAGAAAAAAAATGATTCCTTCCCAACCTTCACCCCAACCAGAAGCCATCCATTGTGGGGAGCTACATTTTAGCATCCTTATCACAAATTTTAGGAGTTCTGTTACATGACTTTCTGTCTAGGCTGTTACTTCTTGGGAAGTGGGATGGGGTGGGGTTATCATAGAAGCCTTCTATGTCCCTTTTTCTCAACTGTGGCTCTTCAGTCATTTCTACCATTGCAAAAGTATCTTTCTTGTCCTTTACAGTTAGTGGAGCACAGATCATGGGCTTCCATATGGTTTCTGGTGACAGCACAGACTGCCAATATCCAGATGGTCCCAGGTTGTCAGCATGTGCCACAGACCTCAGCATTGACTCAGGTGGCAGTATAAGCCAAAGACAGCAACATGGACTCAGGTGGCAGCATAAGCCAAAGACAGCAACATGGATTCAGGTGGCAGTGCAGGGCACAGAAAAGCACATGGCCTTCCGTGGGGACCTGAGTCACAGACATCAGCACAGCCCCCAGCTGCTGTAGCACATCTGGTTCACACATAGCCCTTGGCAGCAACACGCACAAAGAACATCATCAAGGTCTCCGGTGGCAGTGCAGGGCACTCACATCAGCATGGCCCCTGGGTTTACTTTTTAAATGAAAAATCTACCACTAATGAAAACTAAACACTTTCATATTTCTTTAGGCTGGAGAGTAATTGTAAAAATATTGCTTTTGCATATTACAAGATGTTTGATACTGTCACAGGTAATTTTTTCTTGTGTCATTTTCACCATGGGTTTTAATTTACTTTCTGATCCTATCTGTTCTTGCTAATCTTGCTCGTCTCTCTCTCAATATACTTATTTGCCAGTGTTTTCTGCACATTTTGAGAAACTTAACCTTAAGGTCTGGATTATCATGCTCAGTCTTTGGGCAAGCCAGTGCTACTTAAAGAGAAATATCACTTGCAAGTTACAGCCACAAATATCTAACCAGACATGGTGTTCACGTCACTATTCACTCTATTGTTCAGTCAGAAATAATTCCATTAACATGTCTATGGTCTACAAAGAACTCAAAGGAGTCATAATGCCTCATTTAAAAAATCCTTTATCCATTCTTCGGCTGAGGGAAATTTAGGTTATTTTCCAGGTTCTGACTATTATGAATAAGTCTGCTATGAATGTGGTTGAGCATTTGTCCTTGCTATGTGGTGGAGCATCTTTTGGTTATATTCCAAGGAGTGGGATGGCTGGGTTTTGAGGTAGCCTTATTCCCAGTTTTCTTAAAAAGTGCCAGATTGAGTTCTAAAGTGGTTGTACAAGTTTGCAACTGTGGTACATTTACTCAGCTATTAAACACAAGGAAACCCCGAAATTTCCAGGTAAATGAGTGGAACTAGAAATGATCATTCTAAATGAGTTAACCCAGACACAGAAATATACACATGGTATAGACTCACTTATAATTGGACACTAGCCCAACAGAGATGTCCCCTGAAAGTCTTCACTTAGCAGGAGATTCGGATAGATGCTAGGACTTCCTACTGGGAGTCCAGGTGAGAGAAGTATGGAAGTATAGGGAAATAGAAGGATCCAGAGTATCCTAGAAACCTACAACAGGACCATTAAGGCTGGTGGATCTTGACCCAGGGCTGTCTGATCAAACTACTGTACCAACCAAGGACAATGCATGCAGTAAACCTAGAGCCCCTATTCAGATCTAGCCAATGGACAGCACATTCTCCATAGTCATGTGGATAGAAGGGACTGACTCTGACATAAACCCTGGTGCTCGCTATTTGATCACTTCCCCTTTGTGGGAAGGCCTGGTGGCACTCAAAGGAGAGTAAGAAGGCTACTAAGATGAGACTTGATAGCCTATGACCATATAGTAGGAGAGGAGGTCCCCTTCTGTCACAGACCTAGGGAAGGGGAACAGGGTGAAAGAGAGAGAGGGGGGAAGGGGAATGGGAAGATACAAGGGAAGCGATAGCAATTGATGTAATCTGAGTAAATTACTTAAATAGAAAATTTAAATCCCTTTAAATTCTGTACCAATATATAATATATGTTTACATCTTCATCTCTCTCTCTCTCTCTCTCTCTCTCTCTCTCTCTCTCTCTCTCTCTCTGTGTGTGTGTGTGTGTGTGTGTACAGGTGTATTACATTCACAAGCCTCAGCACACGTGTGGATTCCAGTGGACAATCTCTGTTTCTGGTCCTCACCTTCTCCGTGGTTTGAGACAGGGCCTCTTTGTCATTCACCATTGCGCCGACCAGGCTAGGTTTCTCATGGCGTCCAAGGATTCGCTGTCTTTACTGTTTCATGAACATTGCTGAGCCTTGAACAACATGTGTTCAAATCGCATGTTATCTTGCTTGCATAGAAATTACCTTATCTACCTACCCAAATCTCTGGTCTCCACAGTGTGATGCTAACACATAAGTACAGAACATCCTTAGTATTAGAGAACTTTCAAGTTATGGACTTCTCACTACCCTAATGTTACCTACTTTCAATATGGTAATGTAAGTTCTTCTCTGAAGAGAGTCTGGGGACACTGATGCACTGTTCATATGTGTGTTCTGTAAGTATGAATATTAATATAGTTTGTCAAAATCCTTCTAAAGGTTTATCCTTATGTTCTAGAATATGTTTTTATGGTATAGATAGTTATTCTCAAGCCAGGACAATGTAATATATGTTATCCCACACACATACACACACACACACACACACACACACACACACACACACACACACACACACACATTTTCTCTCTGCAGTTCTGTGTTCTAGTAGACATTGGAAATTAATGACAAACATTAACCACTGCCCGTTTTTCTTTCTATGTATACAGCAAGATAATTGGTTTTAATGCCTTTCTCTGTCCTAGAAAAGTTCCTTGGGATCCTTGACCACTTTACAGATGAGGGAAAATCATTATTATAAGTGACAAGTTAACACACTGGGCCAGGAGGCTGAAGATGATGCCACAATGTTATAGAGAGTTTTGGGTGACTGCTCAGGTAGTAAACCATCTCTGTCATCTGCTCATTTGGGAAGCTGCTAAGCTGCACCCCCTGTATACTCAGGTAATTAATTTTATTCCTTCTCAGTCTCTGCTGTGGTTGAAGACCAGATAGTTTAGTTTTACAATGAAGCTTAGACGTTTAGGGGTTAAGATGGTTTTAGGTCTAGATAGATGTTTTAAGTTGATAATGATGAGATATGATGGACATTGATTTACATTCAGAATTTTAGATACACTACGATAGAAAGATGTTTTCTTCAAGGCTGCCAAATACAAATAGCCAAAACACTAAGAATGCAACATTTATATATTTCCTGAGTGTTTCATGGTTCTTCTTACAGTAGGTAATTTATTGTATATATGTTTAATAATATAAATGTATATGTAAAAAATAAAAAATATTTAATAAAACATTATTTAACACACACACACACAGGGAGAGAGAGAGAGAGAGAGAGAGAGAGAGAGAGAGAGAGAGAGAGAGAGAGAGAGAGAGAGAGAGAGAGAGAGAATAAGTGACAAAGATTTGTAGGCTGAGTGCTTCCCAAGCTCACAGAGGGACTTATCTCATAAAGCCCTCAGCAATTTCAACATCCACAAAGCTTGTGCAGTAGTGACTTCTTTCAACTTTCCACTCCATCAAGTGAAGCACTGTGACGTAACACAAAGATTTGATGTAATGGTTCAAACGATGAGAGTCACTGTGTGTAATGAGTCCTAAGGAACATGTAGGTGTATCCCAACCCCTGTAAGAAGCAGGAAATTGAGTGTTGCCAACAGTATCATAGTATTTGAAGGCAGCAGAAACATAGTACAGATCAGGATTGTGAACTTGCACATGTAAACAAGGCAAGCAGCCCTGTTCAAGTTCTGGATCAATTCCCTGCTGAAGAAAGTTTAATATGGATACAGACCAGGTCAAATGGAATCCAGGTATGAGGTCAAAAGTTTGAGTTAAGATCACATTTTTCGTGTGTATACTATGTGAACAGTTTGGAAATAACTATACAAAATAAAACAAGCAAAATGAGTATTTTATCTTACTCAATTTCAGTCATTTTTCAAGTTTCAGTATCACCGAAAAACTGTAAGAAGCTAGATAAATTGGGAAAATTCAGTTACTCTCATTTTAGTCTGAAATGTTAATTTACATTACTCTCTGGTATCAATATGAGCAAAAGAATTTACTAGAAATTAGGGAAATTTGAATATCAACACATTCCAAGAAAGCATGCTTTCCCATTTTGATGGTATGTACAAATGTATTACCCAGGTTAAATTCTTGGAAATCTTTATTCATCTCTGGCTTTGACATTTTTCTCCTCCTTTTACAAACGTTCTTCAAATGTTGCTTATCATCACCGTATGTACTTCCTCCTGCCCACACGTCTGCATGGTATACAGGTAAACCAACATCAGACTCAGGGCTTCTCCACAGAACACACTCATGCCTTTGCTTAGGATGCTGTTAGTGTTGCTTCTTCTCTTATTATATGATCTGTTTCCTTTACATCTCCCTTGATGCTTTCTCCCACCTGAAGAGAGTCATGAGCTGTCTCTGCACCCCTCCTGTTCTCTTGGAATACTCTGCTATTCTTCCATTTCTTCTAATTATTTATGATTTATGCAAAGGATCAGATCCATTTAAGGGCTTTTTACAAAACCTCAGTGCATGTTTCTGGAGTATTTGCTTTGTGCAAGTGCACTGCCAGAGGTGGATTATTTGAATGCATTATGAAGAATCTTTGCATTTTTTTGTTCTTTCTGCACGTTATATCCTTCCCTAATTTCTTCCTGCCTACTAGATAGTGTGAGCAGGCTGCCTTTCACTGAATGGCTACCTGACTTAACAGGATCATCCAGAAGAGCTGAATAAAGCACCTGAACACCACAGAAATTTATTTTTATCTCTAACACCCTAATCATAACCCAGAATGATATGTACTCATTTTTATATTGTCTCATAATTCTTTCAGACATGCAGTATATCTGGTTTTCTCTTGCTGTAACAGCATATACTAGAATTCTGTGTAGGAGATAGCAGTTGCTCAATAGATATTTACAAGAAATTATTAATTTAATAAATAGCCAATATTTAAATCATTACCAAATTTTGATAGAATCAATTATCAATATATTTGGAATGTAAAATTGTGAAACAGCTGAAGTTCCTACTTTTAGGTTTAAGTCAGTTGGGAAACATATCTTATTTCTGAAACCCAATTTCTTTTATTTCAGCAGATAATTATGATTTAAATATGGAGCAATAGAATACATATAAATATTTGAAAGTAGAGTAAAAATACTTTGCATTTAAGCATTTCTATCTTTCATTAGAATACAATTCTTTCTTAAAATTAAATTTAAAATCAGTCAAGCCAGTTAGCATGAATTTATATCCAGAATGGTCTGGATGTTTTATATCTAATTCTAGGCTATACTTCAAGAAAATGATTTCAATGATGCATTTGAAAGACTTTCTGACAAAATTACTATATAAAACCAAGTAGATATTTTGACATCAGTCAAAAAGACTCCAGGATTTATTTATTTTTATTTAAATAATTTATTCAGATTCCATCTTGATTGTTATCCTCTCACTTGTATCTCCCTCTTTCACCCTATTCCTGTCCCCTTGGCTTGTGACACAATGGGACCTCTTCCCCCACTATATGTTCATAGGCTATGAAGTCTCATCTTGGTAGCCTGCTTATTCTTTCTTTGAGTGCCATCAGGCCTCCCCACCAAGGGGCAGTGATCAAATAGGGGGCACCAGAGTTCATGTCAGAGGCAGCCCCTGCTCTCCAAACAACTTTGGAGAATGTGCTGTCCATGGCTAGATCTGAATCAGGGGTCTAGGTTTACTGCATGCATTGTCCTTGGTTTGTATAGTAGTTTGTGCAGGTGCTCCCTGGGTCCAGATCCACCAGCCTTGCTGGTTTTCTTTTAGGCATCCAGGACCCTCTGGACCTTTCTATTCTCCCATACCTCTCTCACCTGGAGTCTCAATAGGAAGTCCCAACATCTGTCGCAATTCCCTGAGGAGTAAAGACTCTTAGAGGACATTCATTTTGGGCTAGTGTCCAATTATATGTGAGTATATACCATGTGTATCTTTCTGAGTCTGTGTTAACTCACTCAGGATGATCATTTCTAGTTCCATCCATTTGCCTACAAATTTCAAGATTTCCTTGTTTTTAATAGCTGAGTAGTATTCCATAATGTAAATGGAGCACAGTCTCTTTATTCATTCTTTGATTGAGGGACATCTAGGTTGTTTCCAGATTCTGGCTATTTCAAATATGGCTGCTATGAACATAGTTGAGAAAATGTCCTTGTTGTATGGTGGAGCATCTTTTGGGCATATTCTCAGGAATGATATATCTGGGTCTTGAGGTATCCCTATTACCAATTTTCTGAGAAAGCATCAGATTAATTTCCAAAGTGGTTGTACAAGTTTAACTCCCATAATTTATTTTCTATTTATAATATACTTTTCTCATTTACTTCATAAAATCAAGGGGGCTGTTAACCCAGCCCAAATATCATAATTCAATAACCACACAAAAATATTCACACACACACACACACATACACAAACACACATACACACTTTTACTTTAAATGTTGGAATAAAAAGATTTTCATATTTTGCTTTGTTCATAAAATTAATGTCTTTAAATTATTTTTTCTTTGATCTTTCGGAGGAGAATTCTATTTTATTTAAAATGGTAGGATTTTTTAAACTAGTCTTGTTAAATTTGTATGACTAATATTCACTACAAGAATAAAAAGGTAGCCACTTGTTGGGAAAATTTGACATGTCTTTTGTCAAGTAATAAATGATCACATCCTCCAAACTACTGTAAGAATGAGGCATGTAGATTAGCAACTATAGAGATTGGGCCATAAAATGATTTTATATAATCCGGAGAGTGTGTGTTGTACTGTATACCTTTAATCCCAGCACTGGAGAGCTGGGTTGGGTGTGTATCTCTGTGAATTTGATTCCAGTCTAGCCAACATTGTGTGTGTTCCAGGATATCCATGGCTATACTCAAAGATACTAATACTCGAGGATATTACACAGACATAGAGAAGGTGACTGGATATAAGAAAACAAATTATGAAAACTTATCCTTAATCTTCTTTCTGTTCTTTTATATTGCATTTAATTTATATCTTAGAGTCCTATACTATTATGTCAGACAAAGTAAAAATGTGTATCTTTCATGGAAAATGATTTAGAATTAGAAAAAATATACTCATTGAATGAAATTATTTGTTTTAGAGTATCTGCATTGTCTCACAAAATTATCCTCAATTTTAGACTCAAATAAATAGCAGTTTGTCAAAAATCACTTAATACTTCTTTATACAAACTGTAACGTTCTTGTATCTTTGCTTGTTGTTTCATGATTTTCTTCAAATGTACATATTTTTACATAGTGGTTGTGGTTCACCAAAGATTTTAGCTATTCTATTTTTTTAATCTAAAACTGTTTTTAATTGGACATTTAACATTTGAACATAGATTCTTTTCTCCTATCATGCATCACAACCACATACCCCCAAGCCTCCCTACTCTCCTAGATTCACCTTTCTTCCATTTCCCTTCAGAAAAGAGCCGACCTTCAAGAGAGACCCAATAAACAGGACAAAATTTAAGACAAGGCAAAAGTCCTTACATTAAGGCTGGACAAGGCAACCCAACAGAAAGAAAAGAGTCCCAAGAGAGGACGAAAGAGTCAGGGACACCCCTACGGCCAGTCTCAGGAGTCCCACGAAAACACCAAACTAACAGCCATAACATATATTCAGTGGACCTGCTACAGACCCTTGCAGGCCCAGTGCTTGCCACTGCAGTCTCCGTGAGCCCATATAAGGCCTGCTTATGATTCAGGGGGTCATGTTCTCTTGTGTCCTCCGTTTCCATCAACTCCTACAACCTTTCTTCTCCCTTTTCTCTGGGGCTCCCCAATTTCCAAGGAGGGAGATATGACAAAGACCTCCAATTTAGAATCTCTCTCTCTCTCTCTCTCTGCATAATGTCTGGCTGTAAATCCCTCACTCCTTCACATTTGCGGCCAGAGAAAACCTATCTGATTATGATGACTGGAAAAGACGTCATCAATTAGAGTAGCAGAACTTCGTTAGGATTCGTATATATCCAGTAGTGTTTTGTTCTACCCTAGATCTCTAGGCTATCCAGTCTCTGTTCCTGGCCATCAAGGCAGTGTAAGGCATGATGAGCTCCCTCTCATGGTATGTGCCTTAAGTTAAACCAGACATTCGTTGCCACCATTACCCAGCACATCTTGCATATAGACCAAGCTCTAAAGTTTAGCTATTCTAAATGATCATGATTAGTGATTTTTCTAATGTGTGTATGGTATTTGATGACCAATTGTCACTGTAGCTTAAAATGTTTTTTTTTTCTATTTCATAATCTGACAGGAAGTAAAAGTAGTATCAACAGTCTTTCCTGTCTCCACTGAAGTTTCAGTCTACTTCAATGTGTTTTTCTACATTTGCATATAAAAGGGAATCTCACAAAGGCCATATACTTATATGTTGATACTTGCAAATTTAGAGAGAAATGGCTTTCAGATAGAAAAATAGTATAAATTGAGTTATTGTTGTTACGCTTATTTTTCTGATAGGTACTATATGGGTGCATGTGCATGCATGCACACACATGTGTGTATGCACACACACAAACATATTACACTATACACACATACTCATACATATATCATATAAGTGATGATGACTAGGACCTCTTGATGATTACATAAGTAAGTATCCATCATTACTTTAATTATACCCTTATTATAGACACAGAATTAAAGTTCAGTGTTAATAAGGGATTGAGCCAAATTTTGCCTGACTTCAAATCCTATGAATTAAGCATTAGACTGATTATCCTTGGCTCTCTAAATTGTGATAGTTTGTCTATTCACTCATTAGAAGACATTTATATCTTTTTGTTTCTTAGGTATTGAAGGGAATGTAAATAAAAATCTTTTAAGGGCTTAGGTGCAGTAATCAGGCAAAGATATGAGGCTCTGCGTACAGCACAAAGGAGTTTGTTGCTGTAGAGTTTTGAAGTTTTGAAGTCACATTCTGTCTCACTGCTTATTGCTTTCCATTTCAAACTTGCACACCATTTGACTGCTAAATTCTGGTTTATCCAATATACTGTGTAACACTTTGAAGGTTTTATTGATCCAACAATGCCTCTTAGTCTATGAATATTTTTATCTTTATTCTTATTCTACCTTTTACATATTAATTTTTTGTTGTCATTTTAACAATTATTTCCAGGCAAGTCCAAAGATTTGAATCTGTGATGCAATGCTGTTATCTACAAAGGTATTATGTGAGAACTGAATCATTGAGTGAAAAATGTAAAATTGAAATGTTATAATATTTAAAGTACATTTATAGTTTTGTATTGGGAAAGAAGAACAGATATTTTTGGTCATTTATTTTTCCAATGGTTGGTCTTATTTTTTTTAACTGAGACAACTGACAATTTTATTTTCACATATTGCAATACAGTTGAAAATTACACTTATTTTTAATTCAGCTTTTCCTTTCCAAAACTATTCTTTTTGCTAGAAGCGGAAAATATTCCTGATCACACTGCTATAAAATACTTAGGCTCAGCACATTGATCTCCCGGTAAAACTGAACAAGTAATACAAAACTAATAAAGAGATTTCCTCTCTTATCTGGCAAGTCATGGCAGTCCCATTTGGCACCATCATACCACAAGTTGGAAGTCTCATCTTTGGAGGCCCAAGCATCATGGCCTTCATGGTGGCCTCGTTCTGGGCGTAGGTCTCATAGGTATCAACTCAGGAGTAAGGGGTTCATCATTAGCATCATGGCAGGGCCTGCCATGTAGAATGAGACAATCATACCAGGATGTGGATGAGCTGGAAAGTTGGGGCTGGGGGTGAGATCATGGTCCCTGCAGAAGGAGGAGCAAAGACTGGAGCTGGGGATATCTTTCCTTGTTGAAAGGCAGCCCTGGTTTTGTCAGTCTAGCTCTTGGCCTGCTGTTGCATATATTTCTTTTACTAGTCCTTCACATATTTTTTTGTGTCTTTCCTAGCTCTGTAGTATGTCTTTCTCACTGAAGGAGAATCATAGGTAAGATGTGTATCACTGTAGTCATAATACAACATAGGCATGTTGCACATAAGACAATTCAACTCTTTTGTTTGTTTGTTAAGACAAAGTCTTGCTGTAGAGCCCAAACTTCCATTGTCCTGCATCCGCCTCGCAAGTATCAGGCTTACACGGTCTGAGACCAATGTTTCTTAAATACTTTATTAAGCACTCTTATCAACAAAATATAAATAATATTTCCCTCATCCATAAATATTAATATAACTTTATTTATAAAGTATTCATCTGCACTGATGTCATTAACTAACAGTTTATATTAACTATATATTTCTGTTAGATGTAAGAACTATAAAATAATGATTTTAGCACATATAGTTTGGGGTAAGTTCATGTTAGATGTAGTTGACTTAAATTCAGTATTTTAACTATGTTCTATATAATTTTAAATAATTTTATGTTTTTAAAATTACTTTTTGTGTTTATAATATAATACAATATTTCTCTTTTTTTCTCCCTCCAAATCTCCTATGGCCAACCTCCTTTGTTCTCTTTGAAATATATAGACTCTTTTTCTTTAAGTATTGCTAAATCATATAAACATAACGTATGCATACATACATTCATGCAACACACACACAGACACACACAGACACACACACACACACACACACACACACACACACACACACACCTGCTCAATCTATGAGGTTAATTGTCTATATATGGTTTGAAGCTTACAAAACAATTTCTGTAACTGTTTTATTTCACTTTCAGGTTAGTTGAAATACAGGATAGTCCAATGAAAAGTCAGGATAGTTAGTATAATATGAAAAGAATTACAAAAATAGATGTAGTGTTAAGCTAGATTTATCAAAAAAAAAAAAATAGAAATCAAGAATGACCACATCACTCCACAGCCTTAGTGATGTCCTAGTGCTATATACCTTGGGGGAAACATTTTAACTAGGCTTAAGCCCCATTTAGGAAGAGGGAAACAATGCCTGGTACTGAAACCTAGCCAACTCTCCAAGTTTAATTAAGGCGTGGGTCTTGGAGGGGAATCCACAACCACCACTTTGCTAAAGTAGTGGAATCCCTAACTACATTCTAAATGTTTGCACTTATACCAACGGGTAAGTGTCGTTCTTAGCCCTTATCAAGGAAACTTCATTCTGCAACAAATGGAGACCATTACAGAAAACCACAAGCAATCAAAATGCAGAATTCTGGAACTTTGTCCCAACAGTTACAACTACAAAGTAAAGGGCCAGAAAGATGGAAAAAGTGAAAGTATCAGGGAGTTTGGTTGTAAGATTGTGTTTCCTAGAAATGTCAAAAGCCATAGACAACTCTTGTCACCAACAGGACTGCCTAAATATGGACTGAACAAGAATAACACTTTAAATGTTCAAGTATGTGAGGGGGACTCACCAGTCTTCAATATCAAAGAACTACAGGAAACTAAGGAATGCTGAAAATGGGAAAAATAGTCTTCTGCAGGAACATACCAGTTGGCTACTCAATACCAGAAGAATAGCCCTGAAAAAATATATCCAAGTACTATTTTACAGACCAAGTGTTGGTATTTATGAACATACATGTATATACAAATATGCATATATGCACATATCAATAAATAATGTAAAAAGAGGCTGTGAATTCTAAAGAGAATAAAGAAGGGTATGTGGAAGTATTTTTAAGGACAAAATGAAGGGAATAAATAAATATAGTCATAAAAATTTTAAAGTAAATGCATAATAACAGAGCTGTATTAAAATAAAAAATTCAGAAAGAAAAAAGTATGATAATACTGAATTTTTAAAAAATTATTGGTTTTTGTCTATCAGGAAGCCTGCATGGGTCTGACCTGTGCCGTCTGCATAGATATTATGGTTACATAGCTTGGTCTTCTTATGGGAGTAGTGGCTGTCCCTGACTCCTTTGCTTGCTTTGGGAACCCTTTTCCTCCTACTGGGTTGTGTTGGCCATCCTTAATACAAGAGATGGTACCTAGTGTTTGTTTGCTTTCCCTGGGATGCCTGCCCTTTTCTGAAAGGAAAGGAGGAATGATTGGGGGCACAGAGGAATGCAAGAGAAGATTTAAAAAGAAAATATGTATTAAAAGAAGAAATAATGGGTTCCAATTTGATTGTCAACTCAATGTTTTTTTATACTTTTATTAAGTTAAAAAAAAAAAAAGGATTCTCATGGATGTCAACCAGCCTTCACATATCAAGTTACAATAAGACTAGGTGCATCTTCTTTATTTTAGGCTAGACAAGGCAGACCAGTTATGGGAAAGGGATCCGAAGGTAAACAACACAGGCCAAGACAGTCCCTGCTCCAGTTGGTAAGGACCCACATGAAGACCCAGCTACACAACTGTTACATGTGTGCAGAGGACCTAGGTCCATCCCATGCATGCTCTGTGGTTGGTAATTCTGTCTCTATGAGTACGTGTGGCCCAGGTTAATCGATTCTGTAGGTGTTTCTTGTGGTGTCCTTGACTCCTCTGTCTCTTTCAGTCCTTCCTTCCCTCTTCCACGGGATTCCTCAAGCACCACTTAATGTTTGGCTGTGGGTCTCTGAACCATTTCCCATTGTTGCTGGGTGTAACCTCTCTGTTGACAGCTATACCAGGGTCCTGTCTACAAGAATAACAAAATACCATTAACAGTGTCAGGGGTAGGCTCAAGTATTTCATGGGTGAGGAAATTTAAGGTTAAATTGATTAAGGTCCATTTCCAATTCAGGTTTAGGGGCTCAATCTAGAGTTCTGAGTGATTTCTCTGATTTTCTTAGTATCACATATCTTTATGTGGGAGGGTGAGGTATTACATTGGGAGGGAAGGCTGAAGATTATGCTCCAATGGTATAAAGAGTTTGGGGTGACTGTTCAGGGAGCAAACTGTCTCTGTCATCTCATTTAGGAACTTGCTAACCTTCATTCACTGTATACTCAGGTAATTAATTTTATTCTTTCTCAAATCTCTGATGTGGTTGAAGACCGGATAGTTTAGTTTTACAATGAAGCTTAGTTGTCTAGGGCTTAAGTTGTTGTTCAGTCTAGATAGATGTTTTAAGTTGGTAGAGCTGAGATATGATGGATATTGTTTTACATTCAGAATTTTAGATGCACCAATATAGGAAAGATGTTTGATGTTTTCTTTAAGGCTATTAAATGCAAATAGCTAAAACACTATTAATGTAACATTTATATAATTCCGGATTCTTTTGTGGTTCTTGCTGTAGGTAGTTTGTTTTGTGTGTGTGTGTGTGTGTGTGTGTGTGTGTGTGTGTGTGTGTGTGTGTATGTGTGTGTGTAATAATATAAATGTATATATAAAAATAGAAAAATTAAAAATATCAATTGTATGATGTATTTTGGGGCCCAAGGCCCCCAAAAATGAGATAAGTAAAAAAAGTGGAAATCATATATTTCACTGATTTTCCACTGGAAATAACTTGTACCCAGAATGCATATGTTTACCTCTGAATTCACATTTATCTTCATGTTATGGAGGGGTAGGGACATATTTTAATCTAGTGAGTAAAGGACAAGGATCCTGCCACTCACCCCTTATGTGTGAGAAAACTCAACAATTATGAATCGTATGACTCCAAAGTTCAAGAGTATCCCGGCTAATAAGCCCTAAAAAGATAAGCAAACAAAACTAAACTTCTAATAATTAGACAGAGAATATCTATGTCTTTAAAAAAAAACAATGAGAAAAACATGCAGAAGAAATAAAGTCAGATTCCTATGGGTTTTACATTTGTGTAATCAATGGACCAATAATTTTTAAAATTAGCATCTTTATCAACACATAAAAGTGTTTTTATGCCTTTTGTCTTTGAAACATTGTACTGCCACAAGCATTCATGTAGTATTTGCATTTTTATCAAATGTAACTAAACATTAGGGTAATTTAAAGCCCAATGAATTATATACATTGGTTTTATGAAAATTCTGTGCCATTTTATGTAAAGACTTGAACACACACAGATTCTGCCACTCATGGATGTCTCCATCTCCTACACACATAAAAGATTCCTGAGGAAATATCAGATAGAAGAAAGGTGGGAATGTGAAAAGAAATAAGGAATTCTTCAGTCTATATACAGGATTCCCTGGAGAATACTGCATCTATGTAAATCCAGCTGACCATACTGCACAATGCAAAGAAAATGCTACTAAGTTGTTTTGCTGGTGGAAAAGCATGCCTTTAAACTTATCCTTTCATGTCATACTTCCCTTTTCACAGAAGACCTGCACACAGAGACGGCTTATTCTCTAGAAACCCAATTATGTAGGAAATGTTACCATGCCTTAACAATCGAATTCCTTTGCTCGTTAGAGATAAAAATGTTTTATCATTTTTTTCCCTTGTGTTGTGGTGTGTCCAGATTTGGAGTTCTAGAGAATTCTTTGAGGAGAAGTAAACATAATTTTTTAAGGTTTTCTTTCCGTGAGACCTAGCTGCATGCATTACAAAAGGCTTCACAGATTTCTATGAAGAATCAGAAACAAAGATGAATTAGACTAAGAAAGCTTGCCACACTTCTGTGGATTTCAGTGGACTCCTAACCATCATTATACTTTTATTTAGACATTTATTTTGTGAAAATCACCTCTGTATCCATGGCAAATTGTTTTCTCTATCAAACTTCAGGAGTCTTAATAGATAATTCTTATGATCTTTCATGTAATGGGTTGCAGTTGATTTTGAAGTAATTTTTCAAGTTACAAAAGTTACTTGAAAATTTCTCCTTTGAGAAATATATTAATATAATTCCCTGAATGAGGAGGAGATCACATAGAGATAACACATACTTCACTAATAGGTACCGTCAGGTATATTATTATTTAATAAAGTATTCTTTAGCTTTGCCGACCCTTCAAAGAGATACAGCTACTATAAGTCCTTTAGTACTTGTAATTCTTGCTCCTGTTTTATTTCTAGAAAGTAGAAATTGTGTCTAGAATGGTCAGAACTATCTTAGGAGATGAAACAATGAAAGATTAAAAGGGAAGATACAGAAAAGGTGTCTGGAACCTGCCCATTACAGGCTTGCTATCCTAGCCTTGGATAAAAACTTTAGCCATATTTCCATTAGGCAAAACCGGGTCTTCATCCCCTGTAAGCTATTACACTGTCAGGGCTTGTTTCTGATGTGAAACAGAAGCCAGCCTTCATCATTTCTTTTGTGTCTCTATTGAGTATTTCTTGGTGTGACAACGTGCTGGGAAGAGTCAGCACTAAGAGCGGGGAAGTTTGTTTTTTTCTATGTTTTAAGAGAGCACAGCCAATCTCTGTGAGGGAAAAACAGAAAGAGGCCACAGTTCCATAACAGCAGTAGAGTGAGGTGGCACCTTGTTCTCAGGATGCAGATGCGGACAAGAATCAGAGGACCTGGGGAAAAACAGAAGTGGGTGCGTCCCTGACAAGACTCACACCTGGTGGCGTGCCTTTCTCCTCCAAGACTAATTCTCTCAAGGTTCTTCAAAAGTTCAAAAGGATTCCAGAAGCTTGGAGTACAGAGTTCAAAGCATGAGTCTTTGGATGTCATTTCAAGTTCAAACCGAAACAACAGGTGTGTATTAAACTTATTAAAGAAAATGACTTAACGCCCTTTGCTTTCAGCAGAGTGTTTCTCTCTTGTTCAAGTAAAATAAACGTATGGTTGACTGAGCACATGTTTATCTCCTCTCCTCTAAAGCTCTTTTGAAATTATAGAAAATTACGTTTCAGTAAAAAAAAAAATGAACAAAGAAATCCATAGCTGTTTATAACAAGGATGTAGAGCAGGCATTTGTAAGGAATTTCATGAGGACCAAAGGAGATAAATGTAATTGAAAGAACACATAAAACTACAACCAAACAGCCATGAAAATGCTGTTGCTTTTGGAAGGCTCTTTCTTTCTTTCTTTCTTTCTTTCTTTCTTTCTTTCTTTCTTTCCTTCTCCCTTTTTTCCTTTCTTTCTTTCATATTTAGTTCTGATTGTTTGTGACAGGATTTCTTTGTGTAGCTCTGGCTTGCCTCTGCCTCTCGAGTGCTGGCATTAAATGTGTGCACAGAGGGTCTTCAGTTGAGATTTCCATTCAACTCTGCCTATCATAATGTTCTACTTGTAGGTTTCTAGGACCCTCTGGATCCTTCTACTTTGCTATTCTCCCATGCTTCTCTCATCTAGAGTCCCAATAGGATGTCCTCCCCTCTGTCCCAGTTTCCTGGTAAGTGAAGGCTTTCGTGGGATATGCCCCTTGGGCTAGTATGCAGATATAAGTGAGTATATACCATTTGACTCTTTCTGCTCCTGGGTTAACTCAGATCTGGGCCCAGGGGTCCTGCTCAAAGTAAGGCACCAGCCAAGGACAATACAGGCCGTAAACTTTAAACCCCTACCCAGATCTAGCCAATGGTCAGAACATTCTCCACAGTTGAGTGGAGAGTGGGGTATGACTTTCATACGTACTCTGGTGCCTCATATTTGACCATGTCCCCTGGAGGGGGAGACCTGGTGGCACTCAGAGGAAGGATAGCAGGCTACCAAGAAGAGACTTGATACCCTATGAACATGTACAGGGGGAGGTAATCCCCCTCAGGAACAGTCATAGGGGAGGGGAAATTGGGAGGGAGGGAAGAATGGGAGGATACAAGGGATGGGATAACCATTGAGATGTAACAAGAATAAATTAATAAAAATTAAAAAAAAAAGATTTCCATTCAAGAATCCGAAGTGCAGGGAGCAGCTGGGACCCAGGCAGCCATTGTGAATGCTTCAGACTTAGAAACTAGACTTTCCCATGGAGCCACATCTTATTCATTGGTAAAACCCAACTACTGCAGCTGCCCATTATGTCCAGGTTGAAAACAGTTGTCACAATTTTGGATCTGTCTTCCTCCTTATCTATATTGCTGTGTGTGTACTGTCATGCTCAGGCCTTCCTAATTGCAGTCCAAGGCATTTCTTTGGATTAAATGCTATCATATGGAATAGTCTAATCTCTTTAATTCATTTTAATGATATTTTAAAACTATAGTGGAGTGGTACAGTTTGAGGCGTAGTCATATACTACAACTTTAGTTTAGATTGTTCATCATTTAATCAGAAATGGGCTTTGCCGGGATTCCTGGAAGAGCAGCATCAAAGGACTCTAGAACTCACGGAATGTGACCCACTGTTAGCCTGGTCACAGTGGTGTGTCTCAGCAAAGCACAACCCAAGAACTATATGTCCTGTTCTCGTGGCCCTCACAATTCTCCTAATATATGAACTGTGTGAGTACTATAAAGGGCCTCCCAACCCCTCACTGGGCTGTATCAGTGACACTCACAATAATAATCTTGATAATAGTAATACACTTGATCTCTTTCAGGCATTGCTGCTTGAGCAGATTAATGATTCAGCCACCACCCTTGAAAAGATCCTACAGGTGTAGATTGTTAGCAGGTACCTCTACTCTTAGAAAGAGCAACATAGATTGTTTAGCAAGGTTAGGTAAAGATGTATTTGCTACTGGCTCTGGTACAGAAGATCTTAGGAACAATTTGAAGTTAAGATAATAGTTAAGGTAGGGACATTTTGAGGTTGGCAAGCAGGTAGCACTGGCTGACATGACTCAGGCTCAGCCAGTGACTGAGATGACAATTGGTTTTCTTTTTTGTTGGTTTTTGTTTGTTTGTTTGTTTGTTTGTTTGAGACAGGGTTTCTCTGTGTAGCCTTGACTATGCTGGACTCGCTTTGTAGACCAGGCGGGCCTCAAACTCACAGTGATCCGCCTGCCTCCGCCTCCCAAGTAGTGGGATTAAAGGCGTGCGCCACCACTGCCCAGCCCGTTATTCTATTTTTTTGTCCCCAGCTTCCTGATATGATTTAATAAAAATACTAAAGACTAGATGGACATCTTCGGGATTTAAAGTAGAAATGGCTGGTTATTATTATGTAAAAGTTTAGACTTATGATTATTCAATATTTTTATAAGATCATTTTTTAAGATAATTGATTCTTTCTTTGTTAACTGCAAACTGCAGCCTGCCTGTAAAGAAAAACTGGCTGAGAAGTTACCTTGCTTGCTCACATTTTGCTAATATATAACAAGTTGCCTAGTTACAAATGTATATGGGTTCTTGAGAATAGCTTATTTTTCATGTTTATTTCTCACCCATAATATGTAACACATTTGAGCATGTTAGGGCATTGGGGAACATGTTTTTCTTACATATACTTATTGTAATTTTTCACGTAAGGAAAAATAGAATTTTACCATATTGTGACTTTTGTACTTCTTGAATTATTTTTTTCTGGATTATGTAAACTGTGGAAAAAATAAAATTCTTGGAATTTACTCTTCAGAGTCGATTCCATCAACCAAGGTGTGTGTGTGTGTGTGTGTGTGTGTGTGTGTGTGTATGTGTGTGTGTGTGTGTGTGTGTGTGTGTGTGTGTGTGTGTGTAAGGTTGTGTTGGAACTCACTGTTCAGAGTTTGCTGCATATACCCAGTGTGTGAATGAGTGTGTATATGTGTGTGTGTTTATGTGTGTGTATGTGTATATGTATGTATAAGCATGCATAAAGTAATAGAAGAAGCTTGTTGGAACCTACTTGCTGGAGTCTGCCTTACTTTATCAAGTGTAAGTATACATGTGTATTTGTGTGTGTGTGTGCACGCGCGCACACACGCGCGCAGTCCTTTCTTCTTCCTTTCCCTTTTTAGAGATTTGCCACAATTACATGGAAGATCCCACTTGTCATAACCACTACAAGCGCCCCTTTGGGGCCATCAGCCCTAGCTCCCTCCCCCTTACGTGGTAGCTGTAAGCCTCCTCCAGGAAGCTCTCAGCACTGGCCCACTGCCAGCAATTTGATTCTGGCCCCTCAGATGCCACTATAAGTGGAAGCCACTGCTGGTAACAATCAGTTCCAGCCTGGAACGTTGCCCTCAGTGAAAGTCTGTTGGATGACCAGCCAGCTGTTGCTTTACACCCGAACTCAGTTCTCCCTTTTGATGTTGAAGATGGACACAATAGGGCTTAATAAGCCACAATGAACAGTTAAAAAGTAAGTACTGAGGTGCAACTCTCCACAATTGATGGCTTCTGGCGGAAGACACTGGGGGCGTGGGGGAGGACTCATTTCTTTTTAAGGCTCAGGCCACTGAGAGTTTGACCATGCTCCTGTGAGTATATAGATAACAGAAACTGGACTTTTGTTTAATTTTTATTTTAATTTTGACTTTTTTTTTGAAGGGGGGGTCACAAGAATGGCAAAATTCCTTGAGAATCAATAAAAATGCTATGTTTAAAGAAAAAAAAGTAAGTACGAAGGATGAAAAAATATTCTCACTGTAGATGCCATCTAAGAAGCGATTTTCTACACATATATATATCCATTCTCCTCAGTAGTGTGCAGATAGCTAGCTTCCTTCACTATAAAGGCCAGACAGGAGAAGTGAAAGTTCTAGCTGGCCACCAACACAAGTGTTGTCTTCAGCATAGATACCTTGTGAAAATAGAGGGGCCTAATGTTTGATGTCATATTTAATTGTGCTTAAGTTGGCATGGTAATGCTCCAACATCCTCTGCAATCAGCATTTAATAAAGTTTCTCAGTGTGAAACTTTTTCAAAAGATACAGGGAAGAGCTGCATATCTTACCAAGGAGGGGAGATGCAGTAGACACAGCAGGGACTGGAAAACAGTGGGTGAGACTGAAAATTACCACATATGGGTTACTATGAAAAATATAATCAGAAAAATGTCCACTGTGTAGATATGGAAAACCATGTTCTCTAATTCTGTGTATATCAGAGTATTAAGCCACTATGCCATGCTATAAGCAAAGGAATAAAATAGAAACATTTTGTCCCAACATGTCAGGTGTAATCTATTTTGCAAATAAAGATTTTTGCACATGGTATTTTGTGTGAAAAACATTTTTAATATGTAAAAAAAATTGATGATAAAAACTCATAATCAAAGAAAGTACATAATCTATTTCCTGCTATTTTTCTCAATAGCTGTAATTGGTACTTTTTTTTTTTAAAAAAAATGAAATAATAAGGAGAAAAACAAAGAGAAGAAGGAGCAGATGCCTAAAGTTTGAAAAGGGTTGACATCAGGACCCAATATTTGCAGAAAACCTTCAGTGGTGAAAGGATGATTGAGTAGAGAAGATGAGAGAGAAGGAATTGATGCTGAGATTGAGTGTTGGTTTGG
This sequence comes from Acomys minous, assembly GCF_964271855.1. Lineage (NCBI taxonomy): Eukaryota > Metazoa > Chordata > Mammalia > Rodentia > Muridae > Acomys > Acomys minous. The sequence goes on from NC_140490.1 coordinate 103,309,826, forward strand.
AGAACAAAAATCAGGATCTAGGGACCAGAGGAAGACAGCAATAGTAGCCAGATGGCTCATTGCAACGTTACATTGGAAGTGCTTAGCTGGCTGGGACTTTGGTTTCTTTAAGTTACTTTAAAAATAAAATGATTACAAAAGGAAGCAATGAATTAAGAGTATTATGTAGTAACAATCTAACCCCTGGGAGGTGATGTGTGTGGAGCCAAGGATTTGGAGCATGTTTATAAGTAGTTATAAACTTAAAGAAATGTAGAGCTATGAAACAAGAAAAGATAAAATGGAATACAATTTGTATTTAAAAGTATAATTTGAGAAGATGTTCAAAACAAAGAAAAAGGGAAACCTGGGTTTCTGAGTGGGTTGAAGTTGACAGGGTAAAATATAGATGAATATTATCATGTTTTGTTTTATTACATATATATATGCATGTATGAAATTCTTAGTAATAAAATATTATAAAAATCGCATTTAAAATATCAAATGTATATATCTAAAAATTTTGTATATCAGACTCAGAGTGGTTATTTATGAAACCCAACTTAAGCTATTACATTTTCAAGGAAGAAAAAGTCCTCCAGACTTGTAACATAAAGGAAAAAATATTTATAAGGGTAATAAAAATACTTCAGAAGTACACAAGACCTTATACATAGTGTGAAAAAATGTTGAATTTCCTTAGGGCTGAAAAAAAATTTAGACTTGATCTTGAGAAACTGATGGAAGTTTTTCATGACTTTTATTTTTTTTCAGCCATATAATGTTAGTAAGCATATATATCAGGGTTTGGATCTAATAACTAAGAAATATTAAGTTACAGACAAGGTTTTCAATTTCTTATAAGAAAAAAAGCTTAATTTTGAGATTTTAAAAAGAAAAGATTGCCTGAAAAAATATGCTACAATATGCTTAATAAAAATGAAAGATGTTTAGATTCCCACATTTAGAATTTGACATTTTTATTCCTGCTTTGCTTTATGCTGTAAAAATAGATATATTATATATTATATTGTAATACAATATGCTAATAATTAATCATATCAAATTAATATATTTAAATATAAGTATGTAATACATCATATATATTTTAAAAGTAACATCTTTATAGATAAAATCTAATTGTTGTTGGAAATATTTATTAAACCATCTTTGTAGAATATAAATGTTTTTGAATATTAACTTCGCTTCTCATTAGTAAATCACCTTGGTGACATTAATGTAATTATTTAACTATTCATGGATCATACTTATCCTCAAACATGTTTTAAATTTATCAATAACAACAAATTACCTTTAAGTGTTTAAAACATAAATATGTGTTAGTGCATATACATATGTGTGTGCATTTGTATATATATATATGCATATATACATATATGTTTTTCTTTTAATTTTCAGAAAAGGGACAAATTTCAGAAAAGAACCATTTGCATTTAAAAAGGGCAGTACATTTACAATAAAAGAAACTCAAAGTAGATGCAAAAACAATTAAAAATTAAGGCAAACCCCCAAAATTTTTAGTTTAGTTTTTACCTATATCATTGAAAGATGAAAACAAGATGCAGGGGAGTTAGGGCAGGTGAGGGCTACAACTGAAGCAGCGACTCTGAGCATGGAGAGGGAGTTAGTTAGTTTTACAAATTATAAGGTTAAAAAATATAAATAATAGGAAACGTTTACTCTTCTCTTTGATTTTTTTTCATAAGAAAGTAATTTACACTGAACTCAAAGCCCATGGTTGGGACTCCTGAGCAGGTTTGGGTAAAATGAGAAAAAGCATTTAAGAGAAAGATAGTAAGATGTAATTGGTTTGGTCAGATGTGTGAGCGACCTTAAGCATTCTGTGTGCAGAAGTAACCTCTAGAAAGAAATCAGAGTCTTAAGAAACTAGAGGTTAAAGTTGACTCAGCTGTATAGGTGTCTTCTTTTCATTAGTGATTCAATAATTTTGTACAATTATTCTGATCATGTTCACCTCCCTCCCACTAACTCTTCTCGAATCTGTATCCCCTTCCTTTTGCAAACAGTTTCGTGTTCTTATTTCCACCAAGGCACGTCTGCGCTGCTCAAAATTCTCAGGTGTGAGCCATTTCATTGGAGTGTGATCAATTTATCAGGGGCTATACTTTTAAAGAAAACTTCTTCTCCTTCTAGGTAAGAACTTGCAGTAGTTCCTCATCTGGAGTAGTATTGTGTGCCCAACTTGCTACTCCACACTAGCACCTTGTCTTGTTTAGGCTTACGCAGGTCTTGTACGTGGTATCGTAGCTGCTGTGAGATCACATGTGGATCTGAATCGTTCATAGGACACTGTTTACTTTTAGTCACTTATTATATTCTTTCAGTGTCTTTGTCCACAATGATCCTTAAGCTTGTGGAGAAGAGGATACAATGTATATGTGTTCCATTTAGGATGGGGCATTCTAGAGTTTCTTTTTTTTTTTTTTTCCTGAACTTTGGTTGGTTGTGGGTCTCTGTGCAGCTCTGTATCTACTAGAAACAGAAGCATCTATGATGAGCGTTGAGAGAGGTCTTAATCTATGGGCGTAATGGTAAGTCACTAGTAGGTGGTTTAAAGCTACAACCATATAGCAGAATAGTAGTAGTAGTTGCTTCTCTCCTAGGGTGACTAACCTATCTTGTCATAGATTCTAGACCTAATAATGTTACCAGAGACAGTTCTCACTGTGTGGAGTAAACTGCAGATTCAATGGTGAAGCCGTTGGCTACGTCCATAAGTTTCACGCCACTCTTACACTAGTGGGCAAGAGTTGTCAGACCAGGTGTTCATGTTGCCTATGCGGTTCACACGTTGGTTAGTTGGATGATTATTTTTATCCTGTGGTAGCTTGCATAGCACCATCCAACACTATGAAAGCTACCAGTAAGATGAAACTTTCAGGCATATACCAGATTGGGTTTCTTCATTTTCAATGACTAAAGTTTGTGATGTCTTTAGAAATAAGGTTTTACTGCAGAATTCTTGGGGATAATCAGCAGTACTCGCAATAGTCTCTGAGGCTTGGGAGATCTTTACTCTCTCTCCAGTCAGCAAACCACAAGGAGATAACCGATTCCTGGAATGACTTTTTATATGTTTGTCTCTGTGTATAGAAGGTGGGTTTTTTTTTTCTCCTGTTATACCATAACTCAATCTTGACTCCTTTGTGTATTGGAATAGATACATTTAGGAAGCTTCTACATTATTTGAATTCCATACAACTTTTTGAAAGGTCTTCAATGTTATTTACTTTATAGTTTGAGTGTCTTAATGTGGTAGGATCTTAAGAAATGGGCAAAGTATTATTGTTTGAGAGTTTTAATTTAAACTACTTAAAAGTTTAACTATAATGCTGAAAGATAATCAACCCCCCCCCAAATGATAACTTATACATAGAAACTTTAAAATGTATTTTATCTTCCCATCATAACTGGGATGAGAATTTAAGACATGCTCAGTGATGGAGCACTTGCCCCACACATTTAAGGTACTGGATTCAATCTCCACCATCAAATACTGAAGAATCTGAAAGAGAAACAGCGGGTTTGAATTGTTCCATATTTCCTTCACACCATGTCCCCGTGTAAGTTTACCAGCAGAATTAAACTGTCTGGATTTGCCCTGAGATATAGCTCAGAAACACATTTTTTACTTTCTGGTTTGAAACAAAGATTGGGTCTTTAACATTCTTTCATAAATGTGTGCAGGGGAAGGTAACTAATCTTGATCCTGAGAAAATGTCTTTAAGCCCTTTTGTCCACTTCCTTACTTTTAATGCCACTTGTGAATGTCTCTAGGCGTGGCATTTATTTCTCTCATGGTTTATCATGATGAGTTCTGTGGTCCCCTCTGTAACTTAGATCCCAAATGTGTGTGTTACTCATCTTGTGATTCTAAACCCACTCAATTTCTATATATTTTGGGAAACTGTGTGAACTACCATGTCCTTTAAGTTTGGGGAAATTCCCATTATAGTTTTTCTTTTAAAAGCCCCGCAGTTGTAAGTTGTTTTGAATAACTGAAAATAGTAATTATATACTATGGCTAACAAATTTCTCAATTTTCATTTGGGGAAGTTTTTGCTACTAAGCAAAAAAGTGTCTATACGTTGGTTCAGTTGGTCCTCTGTTGAGCCACAGGAGTGAAGACTGGGGGAAAAATACCTGAAAAGCACAGAACCACACTGTTGCCTGGGGTTTCCCTAGCCACAAAGCTGACAGAATAAAACTGTGTATTTGAGCTTGAGATGTGGATTACTCCTCACTCGAGGTTAGTGCTTAAAATGTGGGATCAAAAAGGTCAGCACTTTTATCCATTAAGCCATCAAGCTTTTTTCTATAATAAGAGTAGATGAAAGGTTTTAACTTGAATCACAAACGTAAAGTTCAGCAGACTGATTGTATCTCAAATTGAAAGAACAAGACAAAAATGCCTTTGTCATTCTGTGGATTGGAATCCAGTGGCCTAAATGTCACTACAGAAAGGCAAAGTATCAAATGTTGGCTCCTATCACCAAAAGCCAGAAGATATAGCAATTTTCAGCATTCTAAATCCATATTATATTTAAAAATAGGATCACAATTTGAACTCTACTTATCTAATACTAACATGAGTTTAGAGTTTACAATAACATGCTTTTTTCTAATTACTTGCTAATAAATTTGATCCCCCATTTAGAATTCAACTCTGATATTGTTCTTTGGTAATATGTCATGTACCAAAGGCAAGCAACTACTGTGCCCGCTTCCTAAGCAGAATTTAATTGCATACTTGATATGATGAAAATGAAGACAAATTTGATTTCATTGTTCTTATAAAATAATATTGTATAGGACACTTAGAGTTTGCATTGATATTTATAGTTCTTTTATTGAATTGTAACATCCAAATATTTTCTAAGACATTACAAAGCTATTGTGTTCATAATTTTCTTCCCAAGTGACAAACACTGGCTTCTCTTTATTGTGTTTTTCCTTTTTTAATACTTCTTTATTAAATTTAGTGTATTTATATAACAAGGCAAGAAAAAATAAAACTAAGAGGTTTTTCCAAGACACTGTCTACTGTATATTGAGAGATTATATTTATTTCATGAAAAAAACAGATTTTGTAACTTTCTGTCTTGAGCAAATAGAGAATTCTCTAGAATAACAGCAAATAAACTAACCAGATAAACAAAAACTGCAACAAATCCATTAGCTCTATAAATACTCTTACCTAATAAAATGATTCAGGAAGCAAAACAGTTGAATTCTCTGCAATTCAGTGCACCTTATCTTATACTTAAACACTCTGCATATGGTTTACTTTCGAATGTTCTTATGAAATTAAAACATATGAAGTTTTAGAATTTTTATTGATTGTATTCTGACCTTTGTTTTTATGGGTGCTATAGAAAGATGCCATAAGCAGAGTTATTTATAGATAACAGAAGTTGATGTCTCACAATTCCAGAGGCTGGTGAGTCCAGGATTAATTAAGGTTCTGATAGAATACAGTAAAGATGGTTTGTTTGATTGATTGATTTTCACTGCATTACTGTTGTTAGAGTTCCTTTTATTAGCAGATGATAATTTCTCATCATTATCTTATCTTGTAAAAGAATAAATAAACTTCTTTGGTACTTTGTAGGGATTAGATGATAGGACTATTTGATGCCCTTAGCGAGGACTGAATTTTGTTTCAAGCAACCCTATTGTGTGGGTTCTACAGCTGCTGCCACTGCAGCTCTATAGCATCCAACACCTTCTTCCAGCTCCTGAGACCCAAACATGAAAGTAAATAGTAAAAGAGAAGATTATAGTTAGTAGAGAGTCTGTTTTTGCACCACCTTGTCTTCTCTGAGTCCGCTGAGTTATGTCATTGTTTTCTTCAGCAAAGGGGCCTTACTTTGGTTGGTTTTTCGAGACCAACTAATATCCTTGGCAAAAACCTGAGTTTATGGGTTCTTGTGGTGACCCTATAGCCAACAAAGTATTTAGATATAACCCATGCCTGCACTGTAGATTTTGATTACAAGGGATATTCAATTAGGACTTTGATGATTCCATTTAGTATATATATATATATATATATATATATCAATGCTTCTATGTGTTAGGTTCCCATGAGACTCCTCAAATGGTCATTAGCTTTAGCATTCTCTCTGTTACCCACCTCTTCACTGCCTCCCTCTATTTGATCCTCCCATCCAGCCTCTTTCCTATTCTATTCCCCTTCCTAGGGTATCATCCCACCCCACCCAGTATTTCACTCAATACCTAACCTCTGTTATAAATGGTACTATAATGTACTCTGCATTTTACCAGAGGAGGAATGTAAATATGAACGTCGGCCTTCCAGAATGGTGACCTGCTTTCAAGATATGGTGGTGCAATAGTGGTACAAAAGTTGTGGGAGCAATCAACTATCATCTTATCAGACTTGAGGCTTTGTCCATGACATGGAACCCATGCCTGATACTACCCTGCCTACATGATCAAGAACCTGAGACTAGATAGGCCAGAGACATAGAATTAAACTCTTGTGCTAAAGTAGTATAACGAAAAGAATGCTTCAAATACATTCTGTCATACTCACAGACCAGCATTTTGCTCAGTCATCATTAGAGAATGTTTTAATAGATGACAAGAAATAGAAAATCCTACAACTGGACAACGTACAGAAAGTGAGATGCCTTGGAATATTCAGTTCTAAATAGGATATCTCCATCAAGTGTCTCCTTTAGGGCCAATAGGGATGGAAGGAACCAAGGAAACAAGTCCTTCTAGACAGGACAAAACTGGTGCACATATGACCTCACAGGCATTTCAGTAGCATGAACGGTGCCTTCACAGGTCTAAACCAGATGAGAAGGGAAGTTGATAAAAGCCCAAAACCCTAACCCAGAAGCAATCTCCAATTTGTTACTATCAAAGGAAAAATAGGTATTGCAGAGAGAAATAAGGGTGGAGATTACACGTGGGAAGGGACAAGAGGACAGAAAGCATGCAAAGAAAAGAGAAACTCTATGTCAGCATCTCTGTGATAAGCTGGAGACTTAAGTTAGACTTGGATTCTAAGAGAATATCTTGGTGACTCTAGCTTAGACTTCTAATAGCAGGGGCCATGGACAATGAAGTGTACACCTTCTAACTAGACAAGACTCCTAGTGGAGTTAGGAGAACATCAACCCATCTACAACAACTTCTACTGAAAACTTACTCTGCATACAAGACTTGCAGGGATAAAGATAGAGCAGATAGAAAAGAGATTGAGGGAGTGTCCAACCAATGTATGTCCCAACCTAAGACCCAGCCCATGGAAGAGAGCCAACCATACTCTGCTATGCTTGGAGACAGGAGCCTGTTAGGATTGTCCTCTGAGAGGCTCCACTCAGCGGCAGTTTGTAACAGATACTGAGACTCACAGCTTTTGTTATATCTATTTTTCTTTGTTATTTTTCTTCTTCATGTGTCCATTTTTTTTCACAATGACAGAGAGAAAGAAGGCTGTGGATTTTTGTGGGTGGGGAAGTGGGGAGAATCTGGGAGGAGTTGGGGTTAAAAATCATTACCAGATTATATTGTATAAAAATCTATTTTCAAATAGAGATTTAAAAAATGTCTACCTTTGATTGATTCAAGAGTGCAGATTTCACTGCTACCTCCCAGGAGACCAGAATATAAATTATAGCAGAGTCACCCCCATAGATGGCAGGGACTCAACCCTATTTTAAAAAATAAATCTTTGCAGATATAATATAGCTAAGCTAATTATCAGCAATACAATCCAGAATGACTGGTATGTTTAGGAAACAACATAAATTTGTACAGAGACACAAAAGGAAGATGGTTGAAGAAATGGAGGTTATGTTGCTATGATCATAGGATAGTCTGAGGCAAATAGAAGCCAGAAGATGCAAAGATGCTTTGAGCCATGAAAGCGTTGGGAATCCACATGCTCCTGCTGCTACCTTTATTTTTAAAATGTTACGTCTGATAACTACAGGAGAAAACAAATCATACTTTCCCTTTTTCTTCTCGTCACCCTGACCTCAGTTTCTCCTCCCTCCACTTCTCCGAGTCTCTCTCCACCCACCCGCCCCTCTTCCAGATCACTCCTCCTTTGTTTCTCCTCAGAAAAGAGGCTCAGCCATTAAAGGTTAGGCCTACAACCAAAATGATACTTTTCATTACTGTTACTTTAATATTGGATCATGTGGCATTTTCCCTCTAAAAGAATTTAAATTATTCAGTTATTTTGTTAATCATTTACACTGTAATTTTTAAATTTAATTTGAAAATGATTCACTTTGTATTTATTAGGACTTAATTCCAATATACAATGTAATATAAGGAACTAATGATAAGCAATTAATATAATTATAGCCCATTTTCATAAAACAGAAACTCTACAAGCATAAAATTACAATATATTGAACAATATAAAACAAGGATGTGTTTAATATATTAAAAAACACATTATCCAGTACTCTCAGAGAAAAATCAACAAAGTTATATTGGCTTGTGCTTACTTTATTCTGGTTCAAATTAAATTTTGATAAGTAGAACAACAGCAAAAATTATGTGTTTTTGTCATTTGTTTTAAATAAATTGTCATCACTTTGTCATACAACTAATTTTATTTTACCGTAAAGGTCAAAGGGAACTTCAAATTTTCTTGTAGTTATCTATTTAAGAGGGTAAGGATAGCAGTGTGACATAGCTTATGGTACACAATGTTATCAAAATAAATTGCAAAATAAGTGAAAAAGGAAAGCAAGAGTGGAGAAATAAAGTACTCACAGAAATCCTAATACTTGCAAGGCTTGAGTTGCCAGTGTAATCAAGGCTTTGGACTCTAGTCTGTGTTAGTCTTCTGAGTGCTGGGGTTACAGGTGTGTGCATCAATGCCCAGCTTTAAATTTAAAAAAACAACTTTAATTTGTTAACAAGTATTGTACAGCTTTGAAGACTAAGGCCTCTGTAGGCATCTCGGGCAATAATCTTGATTTATCACAAAATAAGCCTAAAATTTACTTTGAAATGATATATTTGAATAAAACAAAATGATTAATAATATGGTGCATATAATGTGACAGGTATATTAAATATTTAGGACAATGAATAACTGTATCAGTTAATGTTTATAAGCCACAATTAATTAGCTCGCTAGTTATGAATTATGCTTCATATCTGCATTAGAATTAGACTGCTAAATAAGTATCACTTCTAGCTATAATCTTTTAGGAAACACCAGATTATCTTTTGTCTCCTCATAGTAAAGGTGTTAATTTTGAATAAAAATATCTGCATTTGAAAGCTGGCCTCAAACTTGGGAGCAATGCGCCTGAGGCGGCTGTTATGTACAATCAACACAGATGAGCCTCCGTGAATATTTATATGAAAATATACATAGCTATTAATAATGAAACAACAAAAATGCTGAATAAAGTTTTGGCTATTAGCCAGTTTTTTAAACAGATGCTCAAAACCATATCAAAATTAATTGGGAACTAATGAAGACAATTATATTCATCATTTGAGTCATCTAGATCTTCTTAAACAACATAGAAAACAGATATGTTTCTGGCAGTGCTAAGAATATATAAATATTTTGAAAAAAGAAATACTGAACTCTTAAAACTGTTGCAAGTTAGCATTTGTACATCATTTTTCTCTATCTGGAATATTCTTAAATAAACTATTCTATTGATATTTTATGAACACAGGTCAATAACCAACCAATTACCTGTCGTGGGACTCCACAATCTTCTGTAACTGCCTCCGGCCTCTAGTCATTCATGTTTTAATGCTGTATTAGCAGCTATTAATCTCATTAGATACACCTACATTTTAATAATTCAATAAATTCCTTTTCCAATCTTCCAACATCCTTTTAAACCCCAGCCAAAAGCAAGGCCCGAGGTGATGAGAATTTCACAGAGGTAAGTGAAACGTCATCCAAGCAGAGAAGATACGGTTTTCGTAAAATAGTAAAATACTGCAAAATAAAGATGGACATGTGAAATATAGGTTAGTGAGGCTGTCTTCAACAAAGAAATATTTTAGTTTAGAATTTTTAGATGGTAAACATTTGCTTATAATAATATGTAGTTAAGATAAAATCACCTTACTTTATGGTCCTATTTGGTCTTAAGAGGATGGTTTCAGTACTCATGTTTTTTTGTTTGGTTTTTGTTTTTGTTTTGTGTGTGTGTGTGTGTGTGTGTGTGTGTGTGTGTGTGTGTGTGTGTCTTTTGTATGATACCAAAGAGATAGAAAGAAAGAAAATGAGAAGTTATCATTTTATAAGTAACTGAGAAGAGCACAAACACTTTCAAAGCTGCATGGCTGTTGTTTGGTAAGCTACTGTGTTTGGGATGGTGGAGGAAAAGTATAGTAACTCATAAAAGGTCTGAAAAATTTACCTGTTTCTTCAGCATAGCAGCTTAATATGAACAAGCTTTCTTAGGGGTAGTCCCTTGGCTAGATACTTGGCCCAGCTCAGCTGGAAGAGTGGTTCTCCAATCAGGCAAGAGAGTTTATTTTCTTGACCAACAGCAGTTTTCTCTTAATGAGCCTTTAATGCTACAATGAAACATACAATAATGATAGCTCCTCCCATGACCACTCCAGAAGGGTGCTGAGTTACACATTATTGTTTTCTATGTTAATTTACTCAGTCGGCTGCAAAAATGATAAGGTGAAAAATCACAAAAATACGTTTTTAAGGAACTATCGATTTCACCCCTTCTCTCCTTTCTCTTTTTCTCTTTTCTACTGTCTTTTCATCAAGAGTCTGATCAAGACAGCCTTAGCATCACCTAGCTTTCTGCCTCTAGGCCATGATCTTTCTTCTCTCAGAATACCTATTTTAGAACACTCGCAGTAGTAAATTCTTCCTGTGCTCTTTTGTGATTCAAAGCTTTTTTTTTTTTTTAAGCACTCTCACTATCTAAGAATGTCATTCTGAGCCCAAGAAACTCTTTCACTATGACCTGGAAACCTTTCTTTTGAAAGGCAATCATGAATTTCTTCAAAGGATATTGACTTTGGCCACAACCCAGTCCTGTATGACTTCATTCTCATTATATTTGTAAAGATACAATTTTCTCAAAAGATGACACTTTCAGGTACTAGGCTTGTGCCTTCTTTATATCCTTTAATAATGACTTTTAGTAGAAAAGTGACCCTTACCTGAACCATTGCTTCAGAACCAAATTGACTTGAGCCATTTTTCCTTCAAGCACGTGACTTGAGGGTTTGGTAGCAGCCTATTGCCAAGACTGTGCTCAAGTGTCTCTATTTCCCTCCATCTCACTATTCTGGGCTCATCCTTATCCTGTAACCCAGTCCTAGAGTAAATTAGTCTCAAAAATTCTTCTTCTACTGACCCAAATAGGGAAGGATTCTGGTAAATGACCTTTGATCCAGCTATGGCTCATTCTTTTTGGTCCTACTTTTTCTGTGTACCAAGTTGTATCTCAGTTGACGCAGGATTGGTCAGGAAACAGTACATGGCCAGGGCTGCACTAACCCTTAATTTGGTATCAAATCAACCCTTTTTGGCTAAGTGTGAATTGTAATTTGTGCCATGGTGACTCAATACTTTTATTTTTTATTTAAATTACAGTTCAAGGTTTTTCCTTTCTTCTTTTTTCATTGCATGTGGCTACCTAGGTCTTCCAGAGATACCCAGCTGTGGCCTAGGTTATTTATTGTTTCTGGGCTGGATCTTGTTAGCTATTATGCCCTTCATTATAAGAAGCACTTAAATTCTTCCATATGGCTCATTTATGTGTTTTGTAAACAAACCCATGCCGCATTCAGTCATTTATGCTATAACTGCATTTTATGGTGGTATCTCAGCTCCTTTATATAGTCACATGTCACTTATCAATAGGACTTCATTCTATGAAATAAAATACTAAGAGATACTCTTGCTATGGAGACATAGTACAATATACTTTACAAGTCAAGGTTAGTCAGAGGACATGGCGTTTGATCTAATCGTGAAGCAAAGTAAATAAAAGAGGAGTGAACGCTTGTATGACGCAGCATGCTGTTTCTCTTTGCGATGAGTAATAGAAATGTTATATAGAATAATGACAGCATGTATCACACAGTTAATATTTTAAAGTTACAGTGTAATATTTTTATTATTTACTGTTATACAGCATACATTATATAGTGTAATACACACACACACACACACACAAACACACACACACACACACACACACACACACACACACACATATATATATATATATATATATATATATATATATATATATATAACTACAACTTTATAGAGCCCTTAAATCACTGGGTTTGTTACATTGACATTATGAAGAACAGATGAGAAATATATAGATTAATATGTTGTGTGAGGCAGAGCACTGCTAAGCAATAGGATCTACTATCACTTTTGAGACCAGTCCTATATATGTAGTCTCTTACTGACTAAACATAATGCAGGTTATGACTGTATCTGTTGTCACATATCATTTCCTTCTTTTATATTTTCCATCCTAAAGCTTACCTTTTCATCGCTTGTCTAAGACTTCTTAATATGGTTGGTGAATTATTTATTGTGTAAACTATCCATAATCTTTTCTCCCGGGCCTCAGTCCCTTCCTGTCTCCTTTTCTATGATTGCTTAATATGTTTGACCTATTCTTATTTGAAGTCCCTAAATTACTGCATCACTCTCCCAGATGGTCCTACATTATTCTCTTCCTAAACTAGCCAGAACTTTTGAAGGAACAATCTGCTCTCGACTTCTCTGTGTCTTTTGCATCACTGTTGTTGCCAACTGCCACTTAGCTGAAAGACCTAACAGTCACTCCAGGAGATTGTAACTGGCTGTTAAGTTGAGATATCATGAAACATCAAAGGATGCTACTGTACATCATTACCTGCAGTGAGACACTAAGTCTTATTAATATTTGAAGATTAATTGACAAAGAAGTTCTTACATGACTCTTATGCGGTCAGATGCATGGAATTATGAAGACTTGAGTATCAGAAAATGTGAAGTGATATTTTATTTAGAGACAATGGGCATGAGGATGTCACCATGCCTTATAGATTATACATACTCAGCAGGAAAAAAAATGTAAGTTCAGCACTTCAAATCAAGACAAACATACAGGAACAAACATATTAAGTCAAAGTCTCCATGTATAACATTCATGTGAAATTTCAGTTTTTTTATAAGCCTATATATCTATTCAGTTCTTCATCGTCAGGCTTTGCATGATAGCTTGTCCCCTGCCTGACTTTTCTACATGTACTACTTCTGACTTATTTTTAAATCACGTGCCAAGTGGCTGTTGCCCTTGTTTGTCAATGTGTCCTTTCATTCCTAGGAGAGGAACTCTCCTAACTTAAATAGTCATCTTAATTGCTTTGAAATGTACTCCCAATAAATGTCTGCTGAGATTGATTGTGCCCTTCACCTTTGCTTTGGCATTCTATCAATCTGAAAAGCACTTATTGTTAATAAAATGCCAAGTAATTAGTGGTATTGTTTTAATGGTGATACTTTTTTTGTGTCTAGTGACAAGATAGAAAATAGAATTGCCCTGAGGTTCTTCTATGTGTTTATACATATTGAAGATTTTAGAAGTAACCCCAGACTCTAAAATGTTATCAGATAATTTAATATACATTTTTTCTTGTTTTTTTTGAAATGGTTTTCTATAATTAAATACATTTTAAGGATGTATATGATTCGTTGTGATAAATGTGAGGCTGAGAAACAAAATATATAAAAATAAGTTAGAGTCACAATCTATACATATAACCATAACTTATTTTTCTTTTTTACTTTTTGTGTATTTGTAAACATGTAATAAAGTTTAAATCTGAATTATTCTGATATTACAAATTGGAGATTGAACAAGACTGGTCTACATCACCTCTTTATTTTATAATTTCTTTTCTTCTCCTTTTGCTCTCCTCATTCTACTTCCTTCATGCTGTTTCTTTTTTCCTCACTGAGTTCTTCAGAATTGCTGGTATTTCTTCTAAGTTGAAGAGGTAAAGGTTATTTTTTCTGTTATTCCTGATCTTAGAAATTGGTCTTTTACCATTAGTTATGATATACTATGATATAGGAGTCAGTATCCATCAAGCAGATGAGGTCTCAATCTGTTAATAATTTGTTGATAGTTTTTCTTTCTAGCATGGATGTTAGGTTGTATCAATTGCTTTTTCTGCATCTATGAAGATAAAATATAGTTTTCTTATTTTTAAGTTTGTTAGCATGCTGAATTATATCAGTTTTCAAATATGCATAGCCTTTTGCTTTCCTAGCATAAAACTCAACTCATCTTTTGTTTACTGAATTACTTATGCTGTGCTGTCTTTTATTGCATTTTCTACCATTGGCTAGAAAATTACTGTTTTGCATATAGTTTCTACTGCTTTAGATATGCCCAGTTGAAAGACAGTTTCAGTCCCTTTTCCATTTTTGTCAAAACCAAAAGTCCTCTAGCATTTATTAATAAGTGTTTTTATGTAGATTAGGAGTGTGAGCACACATGCAAATGTGTACCCTCGTGTGAAGGTGATGGATTGATGGTGTCTTCCTCAATTGTTTCCCCTCACCCTATTTTTCAGGCAGGCAGGGCCTTTCGCTGAAATGGAAGCTCAATGATACAGGCATAATGATGGACGGTAAGATCAGACGAGACCACACGTAACTCTCTATACAGATACTAGGAAAGCAAAATCAGTTCCTCATGCTTCAGTGATAAACGCCTTATTCACCGAGCCATGCCTTAAGTCCTGGACTTCTTAATACCTGTTTCAAAGTTTCTCTTATATAATTTTAATTTTATAATTTGGCCTCCTGAGAAATTATTGGTTTCCTATAAGTTGAGAGGTGATTTATTCATAGTTTTATAGTTTCATAACTCCAGGTTTGCTGTGATCTCCTCAGAGGGCACCAGTCTCTCACAAGTACTTGTCCCACCTCAATTTACTTCTGTGATCTATAGATGAGTAAGCAGATTCTAATCAACTGGCCTATACTTCTATTCCTGATACCAGAAGTGTTCCAATATAGTAGAGGCACCTCTTCTTGAGAGTTCCTTATAGATAGTATATACATTTACAACACAGCATTACAGAGCAGCTACACTTTCCTGCCTACTTTGATAAGAACTAGAGGTAGAAAGAAACACAAATACACAAGCTATCTCAAATTAAAAGTGGCAGCCCTGGTCAATCTTTGATTTTTTTTCCTAAGAGAGAAGATAAAGGAAATCAATGATGCAACAGCTTCCACAGCTGGTGATGTGATTAGCACCATGAGGTCTGATGACTGCAGGTCTTGTACCACTACAGCCAGTTCCATGCAATTATTGGTATTGCCTTTTCTTCCTGATGTCCTGTGAGTTATGAATTTGTAATTTATTATCTTTTCTCGTGTGTGTTATCTACTTGAGTATGTTAGTTATGTAAATATATATCCATTGTTTGCATCTAAAAAAGATTAATGATATAGTTAACCTTGGTCTTTGTCACCAAGAAAAGATTTTAAAAAGTTAAAGTAATTCACAATTAAGGACAATTTGCATATATAATTAACAGTAATTTTAAATTTTAATAGTAATATATTACATATAACATCTACATCTGCACACATTAATATGTATACATATATTTATATTTATGAACACGTATATATTTATATATGTGAACACAAAAATTTTACATTAATTAATTTTGTTGTCATATTTTATTTTATTTATTGTATTCTATTGAAAATAAATTCTTCTCCAAGTAATTACTATCTCCAGATGACAGTTTCCCCTCCCTGTACTTCCCCTGGTTTCTCCCCACCTCCCTCCCATCTGCATCCACTCTTTTTCTGTCTCTCATTAAAAAGGGACAGGGTTCTAAGAGATAATAATTCAGTATATCAAACTAAAATATAACACATAGAAAGCTATCATATCGAAGTTGGAGAAGACAAGCAAACAGAGCCCAAGAGAAAGCACAAAAATCAGAGACCCACTCTTTCCCACACTCAGAAATGCCAGAAAAACACTGAACTAGAAGAAATAATACACACACGGAGGACCTAGTGCAGATGCGTAAAGGCCCTGGGCATGCTGGTTCAGACTCGGAGTTCATAGGAGTTTTGATCATATTGACTTAGAGGCCTTGTTTTCTTGCTTTCTTCCTTCCTCTCTGGTTCTGTGCACTCTCTGCCTCCAATTCTTTGGGGTTTCCCAAGCTCTGAGAAGAGAGATTATATGAAGACATTTCATTTAGGGCTGAGTATTCCTACATCTCTCACTCTCTGTGTAATAATGTCTCCCTGTGGGTCTCTGTAGTTGTTCCCACGTGCTGCAGGCGGGAGCTTTCGGATGATAGCTAAACAAGGCACTGGTCTATGAATATACAGAATATTATTAGGAGTTGTTTTATCATGACATCCATTATTATTAATATTACTATTCTTAAAGCAATACTTTAATATATATTAAACAGACTCTCTCAGAGTCTGTTCGAGGATATTTATCAGTTGGCCTAGACCATGTCCCTGCAAGTGACAGTTCCTCTTCTTGTGAACAGATATTACCTGTTCTCTCACAAGTCTGTTTCTAGCGGAAAAATGCCTCA
The DNA here is from genome assembly GCF_964271855.1 of Acomys minous. Taxonomy (NCBI): domain Eukaryota; kingdom Metazoa; phylum Chordata; class Mammalia; order Rodentia; family Muridae; genus Acomys; species Acomys minous. The sequence continues at coordinate 103,326,452 of NC_140490.1, forward strand.
AACCCTCACACAAGTCAGTTTCACATCCCACCCTTGGCATCAAAACTAAAACATGTTTACAACCACTGCAGGTTACTTATTCTTTTCACCTAACAACTCATCACCCTTTTCTATAACATTTGGAGTGCGGGATGAGCCAAAGTTCAGACTCCTGTATGTCAGATATTGCCTCTTCTTTACTCTTTGGTAGTTACCTAAGTTACGCCTTTTGTTTACTAAAAAACCTCCCTGTTTATCTCAGGGTTTACATGCAGCCTACAGGTCAGTCACTGTGGTATTCCAGTGACTCCAGGACAGTACCAGTGTTTTCAACATCACTGACACTACCTGCAGATGCTCTTGCCTTGCCTACACTGATTGCCTCCGACTTTATCAGTGGAGACTTTTGATGCCCACATTAAGCAACTTAATTTGTTGTTACCTTGCTGCCTTGTCATCCTGTGGAAACTTTAATTTGGCCAAGCATTGCCTCTGAACAAGTTAATTTCAATAACCCATTTTCCTAAGATAAAAGGGTAAATTTCTCAGCCTGAGTAACAAATTAAGAAATATGCCTAGTTCTTGCTTACAAATATCTGTCCCCAAGGTGTTTTCTTCTTCAGTAAACATAGATTTTAATTATTTCAGTGAAATGTACACATGCAGTAAATAAAGCCTGAGCATCTATTGCATTTCAGTTATTTTTATGTTGAAAAATATATGCCTGTGAAATTCTTAACCATTAGCCAAGCAGGCTGAAGAGGTGTACGTAGATGGAAGCGAGATCTGGAAATGGGGTTAAGCTGAGGGTGGCAGGTATTTTTCATAAGCTTGTCAGTTTAAGTCACTTTAAAATAGCCAAGATGTAGACAGAGAATATAAGCATTAACAGATTTTTTTTTTTTACTCTTTTCAGTGAAAGGAGATGCCAGAGAAAGTAAAAGCAGTGCACGGCCACTGTGTGAACTCTGTCTGATGTGTTCAAGGAAATCGATGGAGAGCAGTGGTTCAGGTGTGTTTAGCTAGGGATTTAAGGCAAAGCCATGACATGATATGTTGTTATTGCAATTATAGACTATACTGTGTAGGCCTAAAGCAGAATGGACAGTAGAGGAGCAATGGTGGAGATAAGGATACTATGTGAAATACAATTATTATTATTTTTTTGCTTCTAGCACTAAGTCATATTCTAGATGAAACCCCTCCTCATACTGTATCTCAAGTCGTGGACAATTTTTACATGATTTCAATTGCTATCCCTATTGTGCATACACATCTGTTAGTTAGACTGTTTTCTTTGTGCTTTTACTCTATTTTTCAAGGTTTTTATTTGATACGCTACGTCTTCTCCTTTGTCGTGATGAGTGGGCTATTTTTCAGTATGTTCAGAAAACTAAATTCCTGTGGATGGATGAATCCCAAACAAAACTATGGATGAGATGAAAGCAGAGACTTTGAAGTCAACAGTAGGGTGCTGTCTTCCCAGAGCATCAGTGAAGCAGAATATTACAAGGTAGAAGAGCAGGGGATGGGAATAAGATGAAATGTGCACGAGCCAGCACAATAAGTACATTTAACAAATGTTGTGTCTTATGTATAATTTATCTCTTTGCATATTCCAGCCATTTGCGGTTGCCAACTCTATTTGTACATAATATTACCATGTATCTTGATTACAACTCTGAGTATTCCTACACAATATTTTTCTTCCCCCACATTTGCAATCTTCCGCATTCTACTCATTCAAATCTACAAACACCTTATGTCTAACCACCTTCCTTTTGCGAACTTTTCCCAAAATATATTACATTATTTGAAAATCTATTCTTCTTTTCCATATTTTTAACTGAAATTTTCATTTATTCTAAAAGCCACTTTCTTCTGAAATAATAGAAAAGTATTCTGTGTTTTATTTTCCCTGATCCATTAGAAAGGATCACCATTTACACAATTTATTAAGCTTGTTTCTGAACTTCGTTTTTAATATCACAGTCTTCTATTAAGTCTTTGGTTTTTTTTTTCTTTTGTTATTTGTGGCAAACATTTAATACAGTTATAATCTTCATCTTCTTCCTTTTCACCCAACCTGGAATTAATGATCAACCCTAAGGACTGAGCACTCTAAAATTTCTCTGTTCTGATTTTACTTTGGGATTATTGGAGTTGAAACACACAACAAGCATCCATTCTTACACAGGCAGCTGACACAGCCATGAACCACACATGGATTGTCTTCACCTGAAAGGTTATTTTTAATGTGAAAAGAGAGGATTTTGTCACAGAAAACAAATAAGGGGAATATGGGGGTGGGGAGATATGCCTACTTTTATTGTGGACTAACAAAAACCTTTCCATAAAAAGATAGTAAGTGGTATTGTTATTTGACAGAAGTGTTCTTTTAGGTACAGGCACAGCACCTGCAGATTCCTGAGTACAGATGCTAATGAGATAGGGAGATAACGAGCCAAGAGGGAAATGGTAAGAAGTGATGTGTCTTCTCTGATGCTGTGTCTTCTTTTAACTATTCCATATCCCATTGCTTCCCCTCTGCTCTTAGTCTGTTGCAGTTCATTCTCATCAGATCCATGCTTAAATGTCACCATTGTGTTCAGTGATAGCAATTTATTATTTTGTCCTATATTGGTCATCTGCCAAGTATTCCAACATTAATGCGCCCACTTTTGTCTTTAACATACGTACAGCTTACTTAATTTACAGTAAAATCTGCAAAACATGTAGAGTTGCCTCCATGTGTATTCATGTTGGCCTACATTTTTAAAGGTTCTGCTCTGAAGGAAAAAAGAAGTAAGAAAATAAAAGAACAGAGAAACTAACATTTCTCTTTGAACCACTCTTTCTGCAGGCTCCAGTAAGACTGAAACTGTATCATCACTATAATCTAATAATTACACCTTTGTGAACCACTTAGGAAATATGTACATAGCAAGTGGCACTCAGCCCTCATCTTTAATATAGACTTATTTTATAATGTAATGTTGAGCACATGTCCACATAAGACATGCAAATTCTGGAGACAACATTTAAAGTAAAATTTATGATTCAAAATTGAAAACTGACATGGAAAACTAAGGAAAGCATAATTCAGTGTTGCAGAGGACTGTTTGTGTAAGTGATAATATATTTGTTTTAATGAGATTTTATTTACTCTACGTCGAGTGCATCTCAAAACTTAGAGAACTGAGCATAGTACATTTCACACTGCATCACACTTATTTAACACTGTGTTAGCATTTGAAAGATCATTTCAGTTGCTGTCTTGTTTAAACTTTTCATAATCCAGTCACTTCATTTCTTACTATATTGATCCAATACATTTTCTTCACTTGGTTGGATACAGCGTTGTTCAAATGCACCATGAACTTACTTTATGGTCAGCCTAGACATTTCCTCAAAAATATATGTAAAGATATTACTTTCTTAATATTCTGAAGCTACAAAGAGATTTACAGTCATTTCAAACAATATGTGAGGAGATTTTCAGTAAAACATGATCTATACAAATTGTTACATTGTATTATGATAAATTTATGTAAAATAAAACATTTTATTGGGTGTGGTAGCACATGCTTGTAATCTCAGTACTCTGGGAGGCAGAGGCTGATGGATCTCTTTGATTTCAAGGCCAATTTGATCTACAAAATGAGTCCAGGACAGCCAAGGCTACATAGAAAACAATTGTCTCAAAAAAAGCAAAACAAACAAACAAAATTTTTAAAAGGAAAAAGAAACACAATAGCTATGTTTTCTGATATCATTAATTTAAGGAGATGAAAATTATAATCAAACCATTTAAAATTTGCTTTAATAATATAATTCTATAATATGGATAACAAGTTGAATAACTATCATATTATAAAGTATAAAATTAGGTCATAATATTTTATAAGTGCTCTGGTAACATTAAGAGACATTTTTTTGGTTTTTTGGGTATTTTTTTTTTTTTTTTGGTCTGGCTTCAACAATATCAATGTTTAAAAAATATCTATGGCTGACAGTATTCTATAATATTTTATAATGGACAATGCTTAACATTTAGAATGTTTACATTTAGTCTTTGACAGTTACACATATGTATATATTGTGTCATAGACAATCCCATTGCTCTGTTATCATCTCTTGATCCCGAAGAGTCCTTTCTAATCAGCCTCCTCTTCTACTTTCATTTTTGTGAGATAATGAGTTTAATTATGGTTGCATGCATAAGCATGGAGTGGGGCTGGTATTTACAAGGACTGTATATGTATGTAGTTATGTATTTACCCTACCCAGACCTTTATTTATGCTTATAGTAGAAATTTACAGATAAGCAAGGCAAAACAAGAAAGGTATGAGGTATGATCAATACGATAATATAATAGATTAGGGTTGAGAATATTGATAAGTCCCTGTGCTTCATAAAATACAAATGAAGGTGGTTAATATGTAGCATTGTCTGTAGATTATAGGATACATGTATGTACCTGTATAATATCTGAGCTGGAAGGACATTCTGTCAACTGAGAGAGTCTAAAAGGAAAGTGTCATCAGTGTCAACTACCACAGCTGCTTCAGAGACCTTGGTTTCTGTGACTAGAGTTTAGCACCAACATTTTTTTTCTATTTTTGAGTTTTGATATTTAATATGAATACACTGAATTCATAGGTGCTTGAGTCATGGATATGAAAGCCTAACTATAAATGAAATTGGTTTGTTAATCAGAGTAAAAATAAATATGTACAAGTATACCTTAACATGGATTATGAAAATTAGTAAATATAGAACAGACAAACCTCCCGTGCTGAATGATATTTTTTAGGTATTTTGATACAGAATATTGTAATATTTTGAGAGTCTCTAGCATAACTATAAGCACCAATTCAAAGGAAGCTTCTCAAGATTCGTGTTGTGGCTCTTAGTTAGATAATTTATGCCTTTTGGGAGAAGCATTGTCAGTTCACATGTAAAAACTTTTAACTATATACATGATTATATATATATATATATCCAGCCTAGGAAGCAGCTAGGAAGAAAATGAAGTGGTTTCAACGCATATTCTTGTTCTGAAATTATAATCAAAGTGATTCAAAGAAGCATCAGATTAAAATTTTCCAATTAAAAAAATAACCTACTTTGTGAAAAGTTCTGAAGGAGGAGAGAAAAACTCCATTTTTCCAAAGTGTTTTGTCAACATTTTAATGATCAAGTCAGAAATAATGTGCCAGAGTGCAATGCCATTTCCCAACACAGAGATAAGAAAAATATGTTTATGTTGAGAATTTGGTATGTTTTGATCAGATTATATCTATGGCTCGAGCAATGTTGGGAATGGCACGTTTTTCGCTAGGGTGGAAGGATTGCCACTTGATTCTATGGTAAGTCATTTACACTAGCTGCAGTGAGCACTTGGTGAGGAAATAGTTTATTAGTGTTACTTATTTTTGAATCACCATTCACTGAGGCAAGCCAAGGCAGGAACTCAAACATGGCAGGGATATGAATGCAGGATCTGATGCAGAGGTCATGGAAGAGTATGTAGTATTAGCTTGCTACTCATGGCTTGCTCACCCTGGATTTTTATAGCACCCAGGACAAGGTGCCCGTGGGTTGTCCCAACCACAATGGGCTGGGTCCTCACACATGAATAACTAGTTAAGAAAATGCCTTCCAAGCTTGCCTACCACTCAGTCCTATGCAAGCAGTTTGTCAGTTGTGGTCCCCTCCTCCGTTGCGGCACTGTTTAGGGCTACTGTGTTAATTGCTTGTCCCTTGAGATCTTTACTGTTCTATGAGCACATTCTCAAGTGTACCAACGGATGCTGTGTAGCCTTGCCTCCAAATTCTTTCTGGTTGGCCAATAACAATTGCATACACCTGAGTTGAACCAAAGAGAGGCAGGCAGAATGAAGGCTTGAGTGCTGGGAGGAGGACAGACAGATCATGGGAGAGAGAGGAAGAGAGAGGTACAGGAGAGTAGGAAGAAGAAAGCAGAGTCACCATGGGTTAAGCATAACTGGAAGCAGGTGGGTGGGAGGAGCTTGGTCTTAGGATCAGCGGGAAGCAGCCCAGATGAGAAGCATGTGCAAGTGTTTATGGGATTTTGGATATGAACTAGTCCAAACAGGAATGATCAAAGTAAGCAGCGTGGCATGTGGCACTTGGAGATAATCAGATGGCTTAGGGGTTTGTTTTATACCCACGTCCAGAGTTTAAGGCATGTACTGCAAACTTCCAGAAACCTATGAATATGGTATTGTTAGATCTATAAAATATTTTATAAAACCGTAAAATACTTTAAATGTTGTTTATTTCAAATCATGTTCATTGAGCCACAAAATGAAAGTTTTGTGAAGTTATGAAATTAAAAAAAATCTAACTGGTGTCTGTGTACTTTTGTTTCTATAATAGCAGGTTAAATAATGACTGCCATAATAATTATATGTATTAATAACCTTTTTACTATACTCCTTTTAAATGATTGCAGCTTGTATGAAATTGATACTAAACTAGCCAGCACAACTAGGCACTACGTGTTTTAGAAAACTGAAGCCAATTTCATTCCCTTAGATGTTGATATGTTTCATGTTTTGTTTTGTCCTTTTTATTTTTATATTATATGTGCATAATTATAAGCAACACAAGTTAGGACACAGCTTGCAATAAAAATTTCTGAATAAGATGGGTCTGTGTTCAGCATGCTGACAGGAACAGCGGCAGATAGATATGATTCTATAGAAAGATAAGGGAGGATAGGGTAGATAAGGTCTTCAAAAACCTCAGGGACATACAGAATATGGCAGGACAGTTCCTATTTTGATTGCTAGGCACTACAGAGTTTAAGTACAAACCATCAAACCAATTTCTTATATACCATATGTGAATAAATATAACATGGGATATGAGCACATAAACATAAGAGGAATCCACTCAATACATTCTCAAGATTTGCATTATGTTATGTTGTGCACTTCATCATTCTTACATCTGTTGTTCGCAATGATCATCCATATGCATATCAATAAACTTCCCTGAAGTCTTTTAATAAGACCCTTTCTCAGGTCCATCTGGAATAATATCAGTAGGTTTTGTCTTGAGAGATATGATTGTAATTAATTTTGCTGTGAGTCAAAAGCAGTCCGAAGGAGATTAATTTTAAGCTTTGAAATCCCCAAGACACTTCATATGGTGGCATACATCCTAAAGCTAATCTAATCATCTGATGATTATTCTAGATTGAACATTATTTTATTTAATTATTTTTGCTTTTCCTCTTAGGGAGCTCTTACTACATGAAACAAAGGTGGAAGGTCTTTTTATTATAGGGTAAGGGGAGCTATACTTCAGAAAGAATTAACTGATCACCTGTATATTCTTAGTGGAATAATCATTAGGAGTGAGATTTTCTATCGTTTGTTCGTATTTTTAGAGAATTGTTTAAATCAATCTAAGGTAAATGCATTTTATATTAGTTGTCATTATAACAGCACTTGTGTCATGAAAATCAAAACAATTGAAATAAAATTAAAAATAAATTTGGGATATTGCCTCGTCTCTGATATTCAGTCTCAGCCTCATCATTATCCAAACTATTCCTCATCTCAGGCATCCCCACAGGAACATGGCGCTGCCTCACTCAGTCATGCGGGAGGGAATCTGCACAATCAAGATAGTTGCACAGTATCATGTAAAGATGCCCAGCATCTCTTCCACTTTAATGTTGGTGCTCATAGCACATCATAAAGTAACATATTATCTCATAGTTAGAAAGGGAAAAATTTGCCCCTTGGCTGAAACTTGGAAAACATGGAGTATCAATAAATTTTGTCATCGTCTGCCATATCTTCTGTGTAATAAAAGTAAAACAAGATTGTTTGCTATCTCTTCATCCTTCCTTCTTTAGGTGTTTAGGAGATAAACTTTTGATTATTTGCATTGATCCACTTTCCAATCTATTTTCCTCCCAATCACTAAATTGATAAAAGCATTTTCAAATAGTATATTGTCAGCCATGCGTCATCATCATACTAAGCAAGGATACAATAAATAGTTTCATGTGTTTGTGTTTATTCTAAATTTTAGAGCAATGGATGCCTAAAGTCTATGACTATCCTCTTGAGAGCTCTCCCTAGTTATCCCTAATATAGAGATGTGAGTTGTACTGTGTGGGCCCTTATGGGTTATGATGAAAGTCATCCATAAAGGATGCTTTGATGAGCTCTGCTCTAGTGTCAAGAGGTCTCCAGAGCTCACTCAGCTGATAATTAAATTCAACTATACTTTTTAATCTTACATGACAGTTGAAGGATTTAATTAAAAATAAGAATAGATGCATAGTTAATTATGTGAGTTGTTTTTCCTGTAATAGACAGTAAAGTAGAAGTAGAAATTGCAGAGCGTTTTGAGACTGGCCAAAATTGGATAATAATTATTCCACTAATTGGACACATGACAACAAGAAAGATGTTAACTTCTGTAACTCACAGTATCTTTCATGTTTAAGTGGAGATTACAGTACCTAGACCAAAACGACTTGTGGAGAGAATCTAATGAGAGATAATTGCAAGGCAATTAGCACATAGACATTAGTCATTTCATCCAACATTTCCTGTATGCTGCCAAGTGTCAGATGTTATTTTAAATACATTTGAAAATAAACAAATTAAAACTCCAGATTTTTAAATCTACTATTTACCTTTAGACAAATAAAAGTACATAGAACAGTAGGTAGAATAGCATTATGAGATTAATTAGACAGACACAGTAATTTACCTGAGGCTTTAGAGAAGAAAATGGATTCAAGCACACAATTAAGTCCTAATATAAACGAATGTCTGAATGTCTTGTTGTTGTTGTTGTTGTTGTTGTTGTTGTTGTTGTTGTTGTTGTTGTTGTTCTTCTTCTTCTTCTTCTTCTTCTTCTTCTTCTTCTTCTTCTTCTTCTGTCTCCTTTTTATCTCCTTCTCCTGACTATATTTAGAATTCAAATTTATAAAGAGCATAACAAAAGAGAACATATATTTTTGTTTTATTTATAATGCCATTTTATGGGATGGGATAGAAAATGAGATGTAATAGGAATTATTTTTAATTTTCAATAAAAATGTGTAAAAAAAAAACAAAAAAAAAACAAACAAACAAAAAAAGAAATCACATGAAAGAATAATGACAATTGAAAGAAGTCATATTTTTTTCTTTTTTTGCATTTTTTTTCTTTATTAATTTATTCTTGTTACATCTCAATGGTTATCCCATCCCTTGTATCCTCCCATTCTTCCCTCCCTCCTCTTTTCCCCTCATTTCCCTCCCCTATGACTGTTCCTGAGGGGGATTACCTCCCCCTGTATATGCTCATAGGGTATTTTAAATCCATCTATAACACAGAACTACATAACTTACATATGCTTAAACATAGATGGTAGAAAAAGAATGGATTTTCTAACTTGATCCCATTGCATTGGTTCCTGATACTTAAGTCACTAGCTTTCTCATTCACTGAGGCTGAAAAGGCATTGTGAATGAAAGAAGGAGAGGTGAGGACTCGTATATGTTGAGAAATTATAGGGCTGAGACTTGGTGTGGCATTCATACCATACTTGATTGTGTGGTACATGTTCTGAAACAAGTGAAGATCATAATAAATACAGAGATGAGTGTAACCAACATTTTATATTGAAATAAACATCCCATTATCTTATGCTGACATATGGGATAGCAATGGACAGGCTTGGTATCAGTAACAGGATTTTAATATGTAAATTGTTTATCAGAGCAGCCTAGGTGTTTAAACATGGGTAAAGAGTAGGATTGGGTAAAACATTCTTTATGATTACATTCGTACATATGATGTGCTGAGATCTTTTCACAGAAATCCAATATATGATATAATCATCTTTTTAACCATTTTAAAAATGAAATTGAGGTAAAATTACATGTAAAAATTTTTGTATGTGCAGAATGAAAGAGATAGGGCTGGGGAATAGCTCAGTTAGTAATGTGCATTGCAAACACAGGTACCTGAGTTTGAAACCCAGAAAACCAACCCAACACACAAATAAAAAATAAAAGCTGGGTGTGGTGGCCCCTATTTGTCATAGCACTGCTGAAAAGGTGGAAACAAGGCAAATTACTTATACTCCCCGGCTAGCCTAATTTATTTACTGAGTCCCAGGCAGTTAGAGACTCTTCAAAAGAGAATAGATCATGACTGTTGACAGGACACAGAGGTTGTCTACTGTATTTTACACACACACACACACACACACACACACACACACACACACACGCGTGCACACACAGTTGAGAGAGGGGAGGATGAAATGAACACCAAAGTTGCAACTCAGATATTTTTGACCACTCTCTTTCTTGTTTCTTTGTTTGTCTGTTACTTTTTAATAGTCTCCATGCATGCCTGTTGCCTGTTGCCTGTTTCCACAGAAACCATCAGTCTGTGAAGTTATCTTCCCAGCCTAACCTTGGAGCCTTTAACCCATGCACCTTATTTAATATTGACTAGCTTAGGACTGGTCTTCACCTGCTTACCATAGACTGACAGCTACCTTACTAACCGGGCTCACTACACTCTGGCAACATTCTTCCTGAGTGTCCTTGACCTTGCATCCTCCTGACAGTCCCTGGGAAACTAAAGCTGGAATGAATGTGCACTCCATGTTGGCTGACCTAGGAGAAAGATTTTATTTGATTGGATGTAGATTAGAGGAAAACGCTACAAAACAAACCCCTGAAATACTACAAAACTCAAACAATTTCTTAGTAACAATGAGCCAAATGGTCATATGGTTTATGTACCTTTCCCTGAAACAGATTTTTATTTTTTTATTAAACAGAGATACAGACATACTATGGGGCATAAAAAAAAGTTCTGGTTTAACATTGAAAAATATTGGATTTGTTATAAGCATCTTTTAGTATGAAATCAATTATTTAAATAATTATAACAATGTAAATGAACCATCATCTCAAAAAAGAACACAATTTGCCTCCTGCTAGTACCCTAAGGGGCTTTTTTCTGTAGTTTAGCGTAACCATGCCATTGTTCCAATTCACCAATTTGTGCTTTCTGCTTTTTGGATTAAGCTCTGCTGGAGATGTAATGTTCTAACTACCTTTGTTTTTTTCCTTTCTTTTTGTGTGCCATGTTAGTATTTTACTAACAACTGACAAAGTCTGAAGGGAGCCTGGAGGTGAGAACAGCATGTCTGCAGGGTAATTCAGGTTAAATATATGTGCATTTAATTATTTATACGTGAATTTCCATATTGCAATTTGGAGTTCTGGGAAGGCATTAGAATCTCAGTTTATTGCTAACAGCGTGACACTTGAGTTTTCAGAGAGGAGTTGATATGGGGCTAATGAGATTTAATGTTGGATATTTGGTTTTGCCTGAAGTTGCCTTCAATGCATAGTAAGATTTCAATAAGTCCCTTATCTTTAGGATACCCTTTAAATTGAAAACCATATACTGTACAAAATGACTTTAAAAGCAAGTTTTGAAATGTACAGCAAGATTCTTTACTTGCTTCCACCCTGGAAGAGGCAGGATTATGTAGGTTATTGAATTCCCGTTGGAGGAGGAGAAAGAGCCATATCCTATATAAGAAGAAAACATATTTTTGAAGTACTTATTGCTTTCAAGGTTTATGGACATAACTTCTGATGTTTGTGAGTATGTTTCATAGGGAAAAGAAATACTTGGCAATGTCTTCCATTTAGCTATTAAAATAATCACCTGTGGACCATATGAAATCAGAAATAAGATTGATTTTCTCAGGATGGAGAGGATGGCCACAGAAGGAAATGAGAGACACGAAAGAAGCATTACTTGTATTTTAATAGTTTTGTTGCATGACATTTTCTCAGAATTATTAGTGCTGTGCATCTGTATAACTTGTGGATTTGGTGATGTGTGACATCATCTGCAGGGATGTCTTTCCATGCATAGGACCTCTCCTCCTCTTGCTCTCCTCTAAATCTGTCCTGTTTTCTTGACTAGTGATCTGGCTTTGCTCAGATCTCAGCTTCTCAAGTCTCCATCCCTGTTCTCATCATAGCTCATGTCTTGCCTCTCCTCCTTTTGTGTCTACTTTTACTTTTACTTGTCATCATAGTATTGTTAACAAAACGCAAATGCCATGCAGCAAAACAGAAGGGGACGCTTTGAAAGATAAAGGCACCAAGTTACTAATAAGCCCTTTTGATTCAAAACATGCCTGTAGTGGTGGAAGCACAAAATATATCAAGGAAGATTTTTATAAAACTAAATTTATGAGATACCCACATTCATTGTTTATAACTTTATAAAACATCTTAGTGACGTAAGATACCAAGACACCAGTGAGAACTAACATGAACACCAAATTCAATGGGTTAATTCTACATGAAGTTAATGAAACTTTACATAATGACAGAAAATATATTCTCTGCAGCTGTCTCTGGTATATTGCCAAATGTAATAATTTAAAATAACTTGGAATTTATTTCCTTAGAACACTACAATAAGCTAGAAAATTCCTATGGTAAAAACTCATGCCATACATTCTAAGCATCAGAATATTCAATTAAGAAATAAAAATTTAAAATATGTTAGATATAATTTTAAATATTTATTTAAATTTATAAGATTCTGTTAAAAAATACCAAAATTGAAGTTTGAACCTTATATTTTTATTTTAGGAAAGAATATGTTCAGTGATAAGCTTTTCCCATAACTAATTCTGGGCTATGTGATTTAATTATGATAAATAAAATGTTGTGCATATCTTCAAATTGTGTATATTTCTATTTAATATGAACAACAAAATGTGCAGATTTTGAAAAATAAAGAAAATTTTCATAACTGTGGCTTCCACAAGCATTTTGCTAGAGTAGTAACAATGTTTTAACATGAAGAAGTATAAAATCCATTTGGGAATTACAATGCTTCATTATTTGAAGAATTTCGTTAGCTAGTGTTCAGCTGTTTTCCAAGACATTTGAATCTTTTTTTTATTCCTACCTGCCAGTTGTTATTAATAATAGCTTTGGAACTATTATTAGTGGATGCGAATTGGTATCTGATTGTGTTTGATTTGCATATCCCTGGTGACTAATGAAATTGTCTTTCATGTACTTAACCATTTTGCTTAGAGAAATGCCTGCTTAAATCCTTTTACGTTTTCAATTTTGGTTCATTTTTTTTTTATTTTACCTTTTATGACTTCATTTTCTGGACACAATTCCCTGAGCAGATTCAAGAATTAGAAATATAAGTACTAAAGTATAGCTCTCCGCTATTGATGGCTTCTGTCTATGGTACAGAGAGGGAAGGACTCAGTTTTCTTTAGGAGACTGGCCAGCAGGAGTTTGACCATGCTCCAGTGATTACATGAACGACACAAATTAGACTCCTCCTCCTCCGCCTCCTCTTCCTCCTCCTCCTCTTCTCCTCCTCTTCCTCTTCCTCCTCCTCCTCCTCCTTCTAATTGTAGGGAGGTCACAAAGCAGGGTGAACCTGAGAAGACTGGGATGTGAATTTCCGGTTCATGATGTGAAACTCCCAAATAATCAATAAAAATATTATGAAAAGAAAGAAATATTTCTCCCTATTTGTAACTTATGATTTTACTTTCTTCAAGTCCTCTTGACTGAAGGGTTTTGTTTTGTTTTTTATCTTTTTGTCATGAAGTGAAACTCACCTCCTTTGTCTTATTTTCCCTTTTCTCCATTGTTGCCATAACAAAAATCTTTTTTCCAAATCATAAATATTTACAATGATTTTTAATATATTATTTACAACAGGAAGCTCTAGGTCTTATACTGAAGTTATTGACTTTTTTAGTTGATTTTTGCACATGTCTGTTTGAGAGTTAAGGGTCAAGCTGTATTGACTTGAGTGTAGCCAAACAACTGAATACTGACTGCTGTTCAAAAAACATTTGCCTTCTCTCCGGCTAGTTTTGTCCCACATAGTCAAAAATTGTCTGGTTATGTCTGAGAACCATTTCTATTGATTTACATGTCAATTCACATTTTGTTTTCACACTACTTTTCCATTGTTTTGTCTGTGCTTTTGAAAAGAGAAATGTAACATACTATTTTGCCACTTTTCCATATCATCTTGCAAGTATTTTGGTTCCATCTCAATCCCACTTTCAAAGTCAGATTATCAATTGCTATTAACAACAGCAGCAGCAGCAGCAGCAGCAGCAACAGCAGCAACAACAACAACAGGCCAGGTAATGTACGAATAGAGATTCAATAAACTCTATAAACAAACAATTTTAAGGGATATTGCTATCTGAAACCTACCGTGTTCTCATTGATGCATATGTACACATTCCCAATTATTTAAAAATATTTATTTATTCATATTTTAGTGTATGAGTGCTTTATCTGCATGTACATATGAAAGCTAGAAGAGGGCACCAGATCTCATTATAGGTGGTTTGAGCCACCATATGGTTGCTGAGAATTGAACTCAGGACTTTTGGAAGAGCAGACAGTGTGTTTAACCACTGAGCCATTTCTCACATCCTCACCCAATTAATAAGATTAATTCATGTTAATAACATCTTGTCTTACAGGGATAGCAAGATTTGAAACTACTTTGTTTTCCTACTATTGTAAATTGAATTATATTGTAAATATTATATTGACAATCTTTCAATGCCATCAATATTTGCAAATGTAATTTGCATTTGTGCATTGGTCCAACATCCTTGAACACTGCTGAAATTGTTAGTTGTAGCAAGATTTTTGAGGATTCTTTTGCAGTTTTTGTAATATCATACCATTGTTATGGTTTGGCACATGCTAGGGGAAGGTAGTGACTCTGAGAGGTAGGGAATAGTGGAAAGGAATGAGGTAATTTATGGCATGTTTCTGTAATAGATGTTGGGATGATACCTCTATCTCCCTTCTATTGGTCTGCATAAGATGAGAAACTGCTCTTTTTGAACAACAGAACGTTATGTTCCACCTACCCACAAGCCACTAGTCAAGTGGATATGGCCTGGAACTTCTGCAAGAAGGGGCCCCCAAAATCTACCATTCTACCACAGCAATGGTTAGCTGATTAACACTATAATACTTGAATAAGTATGGGTTTAGTCATATCCGATTATGGGTTTAGTCATGTCCAATGTCTTGTCTTTAGTCATGTCTTACCTAGCATCTTCAGTATGATGCTGGACAGATGTTATGGAAGCAGACATCCCTTACCTGCCTTAATTTAAGGAGCAAATTATTTGGTCTTGCACTATGGTATGATGATAGCTTTGAGTCTTTCATGGGTTCTAAAAAAAGTTTCAATATCTTATACATTAGAAAAAAAAGATCACTTTTTTAGTTTTTTTTTCTCTCTCTCCAGGCTCTCCCGGGTCTCTTCACTTGAATTTCTCCTATATCTTTTCCCACTCTAGAATGATATTCTATTTTACATGGATTACACATAGATATGTATATATACATATATGTAGAAACACACAAATGTAAATATAAGTACAATTTTATCTATCATCTATCATCCATCATCTATCACATATATATATATATATATATATATATATATATCTCAAGATTCTAGATTTTGTGTGTGTGTGCAGTCCCATGTGCACATGCAAGCATGCACATACATGCATGAGCAATATGGAACTATAACCTTCTGAGTCCATTTTGGAGTTTGTGTCTATATGGTTTCAGGAATGTCGTTTGTTCATTCTGTATTGGACAACCAGTAAGGCAGATCATCCTTACGAGAGGACAACTTCCCCTTTCCTAGTAGTCACTATAGTTGTCAATAGTTCTTTGTCTAGGACTAGGACCCAGTGTAAATTTTCCCTTCCATATTAGCATGCCAATGCTATTGCCATTGTTTGAGTCTTATATAAGGAGCCATTTTTAGGTTAAGCTGTTTCTCAGAATGTTACTTAAGCCAGAGATGCAGAAGATGTGATGTAGCTGATTTAAGGCTGGGCTCCCCACAGTCCTTTAAATCTGGTGATATATGCACTGTTTCTGCATTATGTCTTAGTATGGTTTTCTGGGTGGCTCCCATTTGCTGTCAAGATAAGTTGGGGTTTTCTTTCTTTCTTTCTTTCTTTCTTTCTTTCTTTCTTTCTTTCTTTCTTTTTTAATGAATGGTGATAACAACACTTACCTATAGGTATAAAGTCAAGATTTAGAATGTAGTTTGGAAGTATGCATGTCTAGAAAAGTGTTACTAATGTATTCTTTTCTTAGGTCCATAACCTCATTGACCCTGGCATGTTGGCTAGATCTCCAATACCAGGCATTGTTACCCTCCATTTGTGTCATAAGTCCAATTTGACAACTGTTAGCTAAAACCAAGATGTGATGGCCACCTGTTGCACTCTGAGTCTTGTATATGGCATCTTCAGGAACAGGTGCCTATTGTCAATCTCTTAGAGAAAATCAAGGTAGACATCAACATGCTAGATTGTTTTGGAAATAATTGGGATTATTAACCATGACCAAACAACCAAAAGAAGTTTCTTTTTTTTTCCCATTTGTTATTTATTATAATTTATTCACATTACATAGAAATTGTTATGCCCTTACTGGTATCTTCCCATTTCCACCCTCCTTCCCTCTTCTACCCTATTCTCCTCCCCTAGACCTCTGACAGGGGTCCCCTCCTCCCCCACCATCTGAACCCAGCCTATCAGTTCTCATCAGGGTAGCCTGTATCCCTTTCCACTGCATAGCCACATGGCTGTCTGCCAAGGGGCTGTGATGAAATCGCCCGCCCAGAGTTCATGTCAGAGGCAGTCCCCATGGGCATTCCTGCGCCCCCTCCCAACCATGGATAATGAGCTCTGCATAGGCTATATCTGAACATGGAGTCTAGGTTCTCTGCATGCATCATCCTTTGTTGATGTATCAATTTGTGCAGGCCCTCTGGGTCCAGATGCACTGGCCTTTTTTCTTTCTTTTTTTTTTTTTTCTTTTTACATAAATGGACAGCAGTTTTCAAGATATTTATTTATTGTCCTGGTTAGCCTTGACACAAACATAGCCCACAATCATCTGAGAAGAGAAGGCCCAACTGATGAATTTCTAAGCAAGCTCACATGTTGAAGGATTATCTCACTATGGAATACTATTCAGCTATTAAGAACAAGGAATTCCCGAAATTTGTGGATAAATGGATTGAGCTAGAAATGACCATAATGAGTGAGTTAACCCAGAAGCAGAAAGACTCAAATGGTATATACTCACTTATATCTGCATATTAGCCCAAGTGGCATGTCCCACGAAAGCCTTCACTTACCAGGAAACTGAGACAGAGGGGAAGGCACTGGCCTTTCTTGTGCCTGCTATTGTGGTTTTTGTTAGTCTGTGGTCGTTATGGGAACATTATCGTCTCTAGTAGGTCTAAGCTTCTTCCTGTAACCTACACTTAGGTTCAGTGTGTATAATTATCGGAAAATATAAAATAATATCACTCCTTCATGCCTTATTAAAAATCTTGGTGATATTTGTCTCCCACCCCTTTACTTTCTATGTTGATTGCCCCTCTCCAATTGGATCCTACTCCAGATTTTTCTATTTCTTACTTGATATCACCTGTATCCTGTTATTCCCTTCTTTAACTTTCAGCACACTCATACTCCTAAGGTCCCTTTGCACTCTCCTGGTTCCTGAGACTAGCCCATGCTGTAATCTGTGTATTTGGACCTAGGAACTGCAGAGAGAATGCGTAACATTTGTCTCTCTGAATCTGTGCTACATCACTCATATAATCTGTTCTAGATCAATCAATTTACCTGAAATTTTCATTTTTTTTACAGCTGAATAATATCCATTGTTTAATTACTCATTCATCTGTTGAGGGACATTTAGTTTGTTTCTATTTCCTGGTAATTGGGGACAGGGTAGCAATGAGCATTGCTTCAAAAAATATCCACAGACTATGATGCTGAGTCCCTTGTTCTTATGCCAAGGATGGGAATAGCTGGATCATTTTATTAATTTTGGTTTGTTTGTCATTTTGATTGATTCTCCATATAGATTCTCAGAGTAGCTATATCAGTTTGTATTCCCACAGACACTGAAGGAAGGTTTCTTTTCCCCACAACGTCTCCAGCATTTGTTGTTAGATGTTTCCCTATAAATCCTTGGCATTCTGACTTGGTTAGTTGAAATCACAAAGTTGATCTTTTTTACATTTCTCTAATTGGTAAGAATTATTAATACTACTTTATTATTTTACTTTGTTTCATGTGCGTTGGTCTTTTGCTTGCATTCGTGTCTGTGTGTGAGTGTCAGATTCCCCTGAATCTAGAGCTAAATACACTTTTGAGCTGCCGTATGGTGCTTGGAATTGAACCTGGGTCCTCTGGAAGAACATCTAATGCACTTAACTGCTGAGCCATCTCTGCAGCCCATACATACTTTCTTAGATAAGAATTTTCTCACCCGTGTTTCTTCTACTGAAAACTCTTTGCTTAGGTCTGTATCCCAATTTCCAATTGGACCATTTGTTTGTTTAAACGTTTTGTATTTTTTATATTAATCCTCTACCAGATATATACTTAACAAAGATTCTCTCTGATCTGTGAAGGTTTTTTCCATTTGAATTATTGAGTTCTTAGCTTACCAATTTTAAGTAAGTCTGGCTCACTTGTCAATTATTGGCCTTAATTCTTGAACAAATAGAATCTTTTCAGAAAGTCATTCTTTATGATTCCTACCTGTTGTTGTTGCTGTTTGAATTTTTGCTTATTTTACTAACAATTTTAGTTAGTTGAAGGTTTCAAAGTGAGATGTTTAGTCCATTTGGATCTAGATTGTATGCAGTGCGATAGATTCGGGTGTAATTTCTCATCATTTGCATGTTGACATTTAGTTTTCCCAACATTGTTTCTTGAAGATGCTGCTTTTCCTGAGTGTATTTTTTCTCCCCTTTTGTCAAATACCAGACGACTATAGATATGAGTACATATGCCTTGGCCCTCCCTTTTATGCCTTTAGCATATATGTATGTGTTGTGCAAATACCATATTGTTTTCATTATAGCTCCTGAAGTATGAGATAACAGTGCCTCTAACATTCCTCCTTCTGTTTTGGTTCCCCAGGAGTGCTGTGGAAACCAACCAAAGAGGTTTCTTATCACATATGATTTCTATCATTTTTCTCTCTATTTCTTTGAAGAATATTTTAGCTGTTGGGTTTCATTTAATCTGCAAATGACTTTTGGTAGGATGGTTGCTTTTATATTACTAACTATACACATTCATGAGCACAGGGAGTCTTTTTATGTTCTAGTTTATTTCTCAATCTCTCTTTTATTTATGATTTGGTATATTCATTGTAGATGGCCTTCACTTACTTGCTTAGGTTTACTTGAGTATGTCTTTGTGTCTTGGATGCTATAGTAACTAGGAGTATGTGCACAAGCTCTTCCTCAGTAAATTTTTATTGGTGTTTATAAATGCCACTGATTTTTATAAATTGATTTTGTACCGCACTGCTGAAATTTTTGAATCTACAAGTTTTCTGATATATATTTTGGGATCTCATAATTATGATATCGATTTCATGCCATCTACAGAGAGGGGTAATTTGACTTCTACCTTGCCTCTTTTTTATCTTTTCATTTTCCTCATCAGCCCTATGATGAGAAAAGAGTCATGCTATGGCCAACCCTTACTTATTCCTGATTTTAATGAGACTGCTTTGATGTTTTCTCCATTTAAAAGAATGTTCACTGTTGTTTCGTCAAATGTAGCCTTTTCATGTTGAGGTTTGTTACAGTCAGTACATTTCAGGGTAAAGCCAACTCTATCAGAGTGTATTATCTACTTAATATGTGCTTAAATTAGACTGGCTAATATTTTATTAAGGATTTTTGAATCAATATTCATCAGGGATCTTAATCTATAGTCCTGTGGGTTTCCTGGTTTTTGCCTCATTTGGGTATGAAGGTAATACTGGCTTCATAGAATGACTTTAAGAGGCATCCATTTGTTTCTGTTATTTTGGGGAGTTTTAGGAGGTTTGGCTCTAGTTCTTTGAAATTCTGTTAGAATTCTGCTCTAACTCTGTTTGGGCCTGGACATGTTGTACTCAGAAGGATCGTTGTTACCGGCTCAATCTTCACTTTTGTTATGCGTCTATTTTTTAACTTATGTTTTTGGTTTCTTCTTGATTTAATTTTAATACTTTGTATGAACCAAGTAATTTATATTCAATTCTTTTACGTTTATCAACTTAATAAACTACCCGTTTATAAAGTATTCCTGTATAAAATTCTGTATTTGTTTTTATTTTTTACAATATATTCTTGTTCATTTTTAATTCTGTTAACTTGGGTCATCTTGTTTTTTAATTTAATCAGCTAGGCCAAAAATCTGTCAATCTTGTGTATCTTCTCAAGGAATTAGTTCTTTGGATTCAATGATTTTTCAAACAGTTTTCTTTGTTTTATTATTATTAATATTATTATTATTATTATTAATTAGTTAACTAATTTTAGTGCTGACATTTTCTTATTTCTTGATATCTGATTGATTAGGATTTCTTATTTTTCAAATTTTTGATTTGCATTATTTAGTTATTTGTGTACTTTCTGATTTTTTGATATATGCGCTTAGAACCATAATCTTCCTTCTAAGAACTGCTTTTAATATGTCCTACATATTTTATTGTTTGTGTTTTAATTTTTGTTTAGTTCCAGTCATGCTTTTATTTCCTCATTGATTTCTTCTTTGATCCTTTTATTTTTCAGTAATTACCTATTTAATCTTTGAGTTTACAAACTTACTAAAATTTTGTTTACAGTCGATTTTTGTGTTTTTAACTATGATATACCATAAGGTTTTTTCATTTTCATTCCTGTCTGTTTGAAGTTCTCTGTGCTTTTTTAAATCTGTATGAGTATGCCTTTTGTTATTTGGCAGGAGTATTTTTCCAATATCTTGCAGAAGATTTGTCCTACATCAATGATATAAGATTCTTATCTCTCATCTATTCCTATAATTCAAAGTGTTAGTCGATAATGTTACATATTTTATTCATTTCCTTTTTTGAACTTCATTTATTTCATATTCTTTGCTTACATCTAAGTACCTTCCACTTATACTTAATTTATTTTACTGGAAAAGCTTTCTCATGAATTTTCTAATTTGGATACTGAATTTTTAAATTCCATCATAACTTCAGCTTGCTTTTTCCCAATGTTTCTTTTCCTTGAATTCAATTTTTAAGTTCTGAACTATATTCACAATTTCACTTAGCCACATATTTGTACATTCATGGTCATCACTTTAACATTTAATGTTGAATGCTTTGATTAAATGAAGTTATTTTTATTATTTAGGCCTATCAAATGTTCTTTGATAACATTTAGGATTCTTCCTTTAAATTCTGTATCCTGCAGTTCATCTAAGTGGTTTACATTAGAGACTTGTGGATTTATGGAAGAAATGATGTCTTGACACTTCATGTTAGTTTTGTTTTTGAGATTTGACATAGGAATGTGAAATTTTTTCTTTTGCGGTATATTTGTTGTAATAATCTGTAATGTAATTCCTTCTATTGGGTCAGAGATGACGATGCATGATCTGGTTTGGAACAGGTAACGTTGATGAATGAACCATATAATTCAGTCCAGGAAAGAAGGTTTACAGAGCATGGGCCTGAGCCTAGGTCTTTGGGTACAGAGATGGGCAGAGAAAAGGAAGGGAGAGGAAAGAAGCTTAAGGGCACAGTGTAACTCTATCAATTTCCAAGTATGATAATGCAAGTTATTTAATGTTCCACACCCCAGAACCTGACAAATTATTCAGGAGATATTTGCCTAAAAGCTGAAGGTTACTAATTACCTTCATCTTAACATTAAAATGTTAACAAGCTGAAAAGAAAGAAAGAAAGAAAGAAAGAAAGAAAGAAAGAAAGAAAGAAAAGAAAAGCAGCTTTTCATAGTTGAAGCTGGCTATAAAATAAGTCAGGTCCGAAGGCCACAGATACGGAGCAAGGATGCTGGGTTTGGAAATGGCTTCTGCTTTGGGTGAGGTCTGGGAGGAAATGGAAGAGGATATGGAGGCCCAGACCCAGAAAGAAGTGACTTCTCATACAAAGGCTCTCAGAAACAAAGAGATTTGTAAGCTTGTGGGTTTGCAGAGAGTGGCAAGTGGGGGACGGGGAAGGAAAGGACAGACGCAACTTACTCGGCAAAAGTGATATGCAAGTTCACAGATTTCTTAATCTGTTATTAAAAAACATTCCTTTTTTGTTGCCATCTTGTTTAGGATATTATTCATGGAATGTTAGTTTTGTGCATTGTTTTTTATTTGTTCATATTATTTTGGTAGTTATTATAATGATATTGTGTAGTTCTTTAAATAGTTGTCAGATATTAATCTAAGCTTGCATTGGTAGTATAGTTGCCTCTTGGTCATAGTGAATAGTTATTTTGACAGTTATTTGATGAGTCTCTTTGCTTGCATGTTTATGAGTGAAAGCTGTCCTGAATTTCCTTGAAATGCTTTTGTTTTAGATTAGGATAAAACCTTCATTATAACTCTGAGAATTTTTAAAGAAATATTTAGCCATTATTAAATCATTATAAGATGAAGTAGAGTTAAACCTGTCAAAGTAAAAAGCTCCCTCAGTCCTCAGCAATATTTTTTATTATTCGCTTAGTATTTTCTCTTTGTGTTTTTCTATACTGGCTTTTCCAGTAAAATTCAGTCTTTCTAGCTTTGTTATTCATTTAACCTGTTGCCTACTTCGTTGGAATATAATTTTAGTAATAGTTCTTTTAACACCAACTTATTTCTGTAAGGTTGGTAATAGAGTCTATTGTGTAGCTTTTTCCTATGAAATTAAGCATTTCTCACTCAAAGGATGAAGGAGGATCATAGGAGTGAATAAAGCAGGGACTACAATTAGATGGTATAAATAACGTAAATACAGGACTCATGCATGGAATTCTCAAAAAAGAAATGAATGAAAGAACTACGGAGACTTGCATTGGTTAGAAAGTGCAGCCAGTTCAATTAACAAGACCCCTTCCCAAGGATAAGTAGGTAATAATTAATCCTGGCGAAAGGAGACTTTCCAATGGGGTTTGCTTAAAATTGGGTAGGGAACACCATGGCAGCTTTCTGGAGTTATCATTCATGCTGAGGTGAACACTTCAGCATTGCAAAAACTTTCCTTCTGCATTGTGGAATAATTATAAGAATAATAAGGGGAAAGGAGAGAGAACTTGCTAGAGGGAGGGAGAAAAAGGAAAGGGAAGAGGAAGTAGTTCTCTTTTACTACTTCCTGCTATTTGTGGTCATCAGGTTCTTTGGGGCCAATTCCAATCTCTATCATAAGGATATTCAGCCAGCAAGAACAAACACAACAACAGCTTTCTCTTCTTACTCCAACTGTCTCCTCCATATGCTGTTTTCACAGCCCTTCTTCCTCTCTCTCTCTCAGGTCTCCTATTTTTTTCTAACTGGGAAAGACTACACCTCAGCGGGAGTTTCCTGTTGACAAACGTTGTATGCCCTCTCACAAGACTGTTATCAGCTGTGGACAAACTGGAGTAGCCCCCATATCCTACACGTGTGATTAAAGCAAAAACATGCTTACATAACAACTGAGTTTTTAAGGAAAACAAAACTCCCTCAACAGTGATCTTAACAAAGTCATTGCATGACAGTGCCTAACATAACTTGCTGACTAATTTCCTAAATTTTCTTCTCCTAAGGGAAGAATATTGAATAGGAACTTCAGCTTCTTTGTTTTCATATCTCAAATTTCTGTTTCATTTACAAATGCTATCTGAGTGTTATGCTATTATTTTAATGGCTAAAGCAAAGAAATAAGGAAATATGTTGTTTCAGATGTTAGGATATATTTGGCCTTCATAAAATTTTACATTAACAGACTGTGAACATATTTTAAATGGTTTAATTATGTTTTATATATGCTTTCTTCTTTAGCCTTATTCATAATCCAACTATCCAGTTATTTTTAAGGAAAACGAACATGTTTAATATATTTACAAAGCTGAGATTAACATATTTAAAGATAAAATAACATACAAGCTAGTCTGAGCAAAATAAATGATTGTTGCTCACATTGGGCAACCTAAGGAGGCCACTTTATCGTACTTTGTGAAATTTCATTTCAATGCGTGAAATGAACAGGAGTTTTATTTTTATATAGTGTTTTCCACCTTATCCTAACAAGGCCTATGAGCAGTGACATTAATCTGTTGACTGTTGCTGAATACATCAGATATGCTTCATAAATGCACACCTGCTGTGCTGTTCAAAGAACCTGGTACATTAAGATGATGCTCCATTGAATACAATGGACTGACAATTTTTATTGAGGCAGAAGGAAAGATAGGTGGAAGGGAAGTCCATTAGCAAACGGGTTAATAATATGGTACAATACACCCTGCAATGAAACCAGTTATTAGTTCTAAGGAATAGAGCAGCAACAAGTCTTAAATTAAGTCTATGTTATGACAAGCAGTGATATTACCACATGATAAAATAGATATGTCCCTAAGAATGAACTGAAGAGAAATTTGGAAATGCACAGAAATATAAGGGTTTCCTTTTTCAAGTCTGAGTTATTTAGAGGTGAAAGGCTTGGCTGTGAACTAGTCAAGTTGTGCATTATAGTTACACAGTATTAAAATGTAGAGAACTTTTATCAAAAAAATTGGCTTATCATACTCCCTTATGTAATATTACATTTCTAAAGTTTCAACAAAAGGGCTATAAAACCTCTGTGTTGAGCTGCATAATGGCTCCCAATTGTTCTAAGAAATAGCTCAATCTATGGAAAACATTTTTTAAAAAATTTTACTCGGCCCTAAATACATCTATTCTTTTGACATAGTCACAGCAGTTCAAGCATGAGACTGAATATAAATACACCTTACTAAACTGAGGTGGCCTTTAAAAATTACATGTCCCTCCAGTGAGTGATAGGAACTGGAGAACATTCAATTTAAGATTCCTAGAATCCTGCATCCTTAAGACAAAATATTCCAGGAATTACCTTTTCTTTCAAAATTGTGATTGTGGGAATGTTTGTTTTTGTTTGTTTGTTTGTTTTTGCCTCTCGTTTGCAACTTCTAAACATCATATTGCCACTTTTTAGTTGAAAAACTTGCACGTTAAAAATAAGTGGAAATTATACACTTACAATGAAGGACCTCCTGGTTTTTCAGGTTTCAATTTATTAGCCTGTTAAACATGTCCTAGTTACTTGACAGTGAAATTTTCTTTTCCAATATGATAATGAGTACCTATAATCCCAGCGTGAGAGAGGGAGGTCAGAGTATCAAGAATTAATGCCTTGATTCACTCTACTATGAATTTTGATCTAGGCTGTGCTGCATGAGACACTGTCTCAAAAAATAAAACTTAGTATTGAGTCAGGGCCTCCCTACATTTTCTCAACTCTACCTCCCAAATGCTAGCGTTATAGAAATGCTCTACCATGCTGTCTAAAATATCACTGTTCATTAGAGTATATCTCAAAGTTTTTGTCAAAAAAGCAACAAGTTTGACTCTTAAAAGAATATAAAAACCGTTTACTAGCCAACTTTGACTACTCCATACTATCTATAGTACTAAATTATTTCTGCTTTCAGCACATTTTATAATCCAAATTTTTTCTATTTTAAAACATTTCTCTGGCTTTTAATGCAAACAACTATTTTGATCCCAATTTTGCTATGTTCCAAATTTTTTTAGTCAATAGTATTACCTTTATGTACACATTTGTAGAGAATTAGTGTGAATTTCTTCAAGCAATGATTAACTAGACTCTACATAAAAATTTGTTACTCTTGATTTTAGCTGTAAGAAAATCCTTCTAACTTTGTCAGTTTTCTAAACTTGCACTGTGAATCTTCAGCTAGTTCCCCCTTTGTGATGCCATTTGGGCATGGCGGTGATGAGATTTATATGTAGTATTTCACCAGGGTTACACAGATGGCCTTTGAGAATAGAAGAAGGATTCAACTCGCCATGTTCTCTTTGTGGTCACATGGTTTATAACTTCTAAACTATGATATTCCAAGAATGAACTGTCATTATTAACTGTGACACTTTTATAATTATTTAACTTCATTCACATAATATATGTGCATGCTTTTCTATATTAGGATATGATTTCAATGAAAGTGAGAACTTGATTGTCTCTCAGTAAATATTATATTCTTTTAATACAATGTACAATCCCTTCAGGAGCATTTGGATTTTATGAATATCATTGTGTATGCATGAAATACTTATTTCATTCCTTTTTTATCCATGCTGTCACTGATTCTTGACTAAATGAGGTTCTTTTTCACACAATCTTCTAATACCTAACTTCTTTTAAGTCACTTCTTGTATTCTCTTCGTACTTATAAATCATGTAAGTGATGTGATTCACTTCAATGTACAAATTAATGAAATGAAATGTTATGTTCTTTTCTTTAAAAGTAGGACCTAGGAGGTAGCTTTCAGATTCTGTTGTCAAAAATTTAATTCTCATGCCAGGAGCATCATAGTCATAAGAACAAATGATTTTCTCCCAGAATAGTCATGGACCATGCTTGCTTAAATACTTCACAAACCTTGTACTTTAAAGTTCTTTCTCGGGTACTTTTCTGTAGTGACGTTGTCTTCTCTGTGTATGGATATCTGAAGGCTTATCCAAACATTGATGTTAGCATGGTATTAAAAGACTGCCTAATTGTGGTAATCTGTGTTTTTCTCTCCCAAACTATAGAGATAAAACACAGGAGGACAAAGCTAAATACAACACAATTAAAAATATGTTCCCAAAAGAAATCAAAATATAACTCTTTAATTTTGGCAATAGCTATATGTGCCTTAGAACTACCATATATGGGAGAGCCAGAGCAAGAGTGTGGGTGGGGGATGATAACTGGAAAGTAGAGAGGACTGTAAAAAAGAAGATTCTAAAGGGAGGGACAAGAGGTAGATATTAAAGAGTAATAAAGATACATGGAACAATAAAGGAGAAGGAATAAGTATTTGCGGAGATGAGACTCACCATGGAAGAGGGAAGCAAAGGAGTAAGAACAAAGTGCAATAATTATATATATATATATATATATATATATATATATATATATATATATATACATACATATACATATACATGTAAATGCAAACACATAATGTAATCTATCACTTGGTTTGCTAGATGATGATGATGATGATGATATAAAACAATGAATAATTCCCAAAGCAGAATTTGAAGATATTTTAAATCTAGTTCCCTGCCTGTATAAAAACATCTTTGGTAGTATTTGCCAATGAGAACACATAGAACAACAGAGAGATTGTGTTAAAATTAGATCAATCACGGTCCAAGGCTTCAGGAGGTCTCTCTGCTATGACACACGTGTGAATTTACTGCCTAAATTAAACTCTGAAACCTTTCCTTCCTCATGCCTCAAAAGGCCATAAAGTGGTCCATATGCTCACCTGTAGGCCCTTAAGTAATTGGCAACATGACTTTGGGGAGATCATAAAGTGCATCACCCCTCTCACATGTCACCTGTAGTGGATGTACACATGTTTCTGTTTTGATCCCAAACGTGGCATGGAGAACAGACTTGTGAGAGATCAGGTGATGTTTATCCACTAGAAGACAAACCACCTCATGTGGGGGCTTGGTTTTTGGCAGCTGAAACACATCTAGTGGAGACTCTGAGAGGAGTTTTATACATATGCGAGCCCAAACAAAACAGGAGGTGAGTTTGTTTAAGTTTTGTATTGTTTGGCTGTTTATTGCTCCACTTCAAGATGCTCCTAGAGAGAACCACACAAGAGAACGCTTCAGGGCTCCAGGTTCCAGCTGCTGTTCCAAATTTCAGCAGCAACTTTGGTTGAATTGCTGCTCTGCTGAAATCCTGCCAACGACACCAGGGGAATCTCTCCCAGGAACTGAGCCCAAAAAGGTCAACTTCTCCTGTTCCCATTAACCTCTTTTCTCTCCTATCTAGGGTAGGTGGGTTAAAAGGGAGGCATAAGCATTAATGAACCTCAAATAAAGTGGGAAATAGAAGAAGCCTACAGTGACCCTTCCTCTGTTTTTATTATTGGAAAAACATATTCTACTAATTTGGAGAGTATTGCCCCCCACACACACACATTATAGGTCTCATCTTTAAACTCAGTCTCCAAGAAATTTACTATTTTACTTCAAATGCATAAATTTAAATCCATTCATCTTTTAAGGTATTTCTTGCTATATTTTAGAAAAATAATGTTTGTATTCATATATTAATTTAACATCTATTTCACATGCTTTCTTAAGCCATTTTGTGCCTACTATATAGTTTGGGCAAAAATGATTTTTCCATTAATAACCTTTTAAATATTCTAACCTATTATGAAATAATTTCCTTTTCGCTCACAAATTTTGAACTTTATCAAATATAACATGTTGGAGGTTGGTCTGATGTATTTTGGTGCTAATTACTACTTGCTAACTTGTGACCCACCTTGCCTTAGAGCCTTGCCTGATTGACCAATAAAAGGCCATCGCACCTGGGCCAGGCAAATGGGAAAGGTGTGGCTAAAGCTCCTGGATTTGGGGAAATAGAGGAAATTTTGGGAAGAAGAGAAACTGGAGGAAAGGGAGAGAAAGATGGTTGCACCATCATGGGTTAGGTGAAGGAGAAGGACATAGCCAGCGTGGATGGAGGATTTGGCCCAGATGAAGAACATTAGCTAGTATATGGGATTATGGATGGGAGGTAGTGTGAAGGAAATTATTAGAACAGATGGCATGGGATTGGAACAGGTATTCAATACCTGCCCTACTATGGGAATTAATATGCCCTGCCCCAGGTTAACTGCAACTATTTTAAAGTATAATAGGTGACTGTCTTAATTGATGACTAGTGGGTTAGAAAATACTGTTGTAATAATAATTACAGACCAGGTAAAAAACATTATTAGGCCATACTGGTGAAATAACTCCAACAATAATGTTAATAAATATATAGGAGATTATATTCTGAGTTGTCACCTCACTCACTGTGCTCATTTTGTTATATCATTAATTGCAGTAGCTCTTCTTTGACTGATATGGGTATCTGAAAAAGGCATTATGCTACTGATCAATATACATTACATTTGGAAGCATTAATGGAAGCTTATTAATAATCAAAATAAATTTTAGAGTATCCTTCACAAACTAAAAGGTATACTATTAAGAGCATTTTATTAGTTTAAATTTAGAAATCTTTAATCAAAAGTTTGAAAGTGTATTTATTAGTCTTTCCTTTGTGGGATGCACTGTGTTTTCTGTTATTTCATGTGGAACTTATTTTGTGGGTAAATAAAGTGGTCTGTGCTGATCTTAAAAATGAAAAATGCAAAAAGTTCAGTTATTAGGTCCTAATGGAGCTGGGGTGGCAAGGATGGTATGTGAAAGATGCCTTAGCATTAGAGAAGAGATGGTATCCTTGTCAGTTACACAGGATCTGGTGAGATAAGAAAAAACAGTCCATGACTATGTAGACAGATACAGCACTACAAATAAGATAAATAGATTACATTATTTTCTAATTGAATTAATAGGTCACTTAGCCTTTACATTTGTAAACAGTAAGATATATGAATTAAAGAATAAAATGGAAGTTTGGCAGAAAGTCTGATATGAATAGAATTATACATAACTTAGGGTTACATATAAAAAGATTATATATAAATTATACATCAATATGTTATCAAGGCTTAGTATGCTAAAATTTTCTAGCTAGGG
Source organism: Acomys minous (assembly GCF_964271855.1). NCBI lineage: Eukaryota > Metazoa > Chordata > Mammalia > Rodentia > Muridae > Acomys > Acomys minous. Next base: position 103,356,200 of record NC_140490.1, read on the forward strand.
TTATAAAAATATGTTTCTTTTCAAAAGGAACATCTGTCTCTCTTCATTTTATTTTGGAGTTGGATGTAGCTCTAAAAACTCAGAATTATGCTTTATCAGAATTATGGGTTTACAAAGTTAGAATTAATTTTGGAAACAATAAATATTATATCATTTCCCCTTTATTGTAGACACATCACTATTCAGGACAAATGACATACTTACCCTTCAAAATATAAAGTTTTTAAAACTTTTTCCCACTCTTTTATCTATGGAAGTTTAACACTAGAATTAATTATTTTAATTGTGTGTTTAGAAGGTGCCTTTTACATGAAGACAATAACTTTTGAGACTGAGTCTCAAAGCACCAATTTTAGCTTAATTAGTTCATGTCTTTGCTGAACTGATAGTTTCAATGTCTCTGCTCCATTTCAGAAATTACATGCCCTTATCTGTGAAAACAGAGCGGCAAACTCACACATATTAAACAGAATTACTCATGGTTGCAAGTGATAACATAATATGTGTGCAAGCATGGAATTTGGATTTTTATTGTGTTTAGTCTTGCTGTTACTAGTTATTCCCATTTGTAGAGAGAGAGGGAGAGAGAGAGAGAGAAAGAGAGAAATAGAGGGAGAGAGAGAGGGAGAGAGAGAGAGATGGGAGCTGGAGCTTCATTTTTATCTTTCTTTTTTAACATATGCATTTATATTATTACACATGAGTAAAGTAAACTATATACAGTAGGAAGAACCATGAAACAATCAGGAATTCTATAAATCTTACATTCATAATGATTTCGCCACTTGCATTTGGCAAACTTGAAGTAAACATCTTTGCTATCTTGTTGGGTCTAAATTTCTGAATGGAGATTAATATCTATCATATCTCATCTCTAGTAACTTAAAGCATCTATCTTGATCTAAAAACAGCTTAACCCCTAACTTACTAAGTTTAGTTGAAAGACTAAACTATCTGGTATTCAAACCCATCAGAGACTTGAGAAGGGATAAAACTTAGATACCACCTGGTCATATCATGCTTAAGATTCAGTTGGGAGCATATCAGATGCTCTACAAAATAATCAAGGGAGGTGGATCCACAGTGATTATCTATAGCCTTTCAAACCTTTTTTGTGTGTTGACGTCAATTGTTGACCTTAGAGTCTTTGATGTAAAAATAAAAATATTTTCATATATATATAATTTGGATACCTGAGTGAACCCTAGGTGTAGGTTAGCAGCTTACAAAATGAAAAAAATGACTGAGACAGTTTGCTTCCTGAACAGTCACCCAGCACTCTCTAATGTTGGAGCATTATCTTCAGCCTTCTTGCCCAATATATCTGACAGACATATTTGAGAGGCAGGAACTATTGAGGACTTGCTTACCCTGTCTTGGAAGAGATTGGCTTTCAATTCTGACTGCATCTAAAACGCCCATTTTTAGACAGAATTCTGTCTGTGGCAGAAATGAGGACATTTTGCTCAGTGGCTTGTTTGCCACATTTGAAGCCAACTCCATAAGGAGGTTCTTTGATGCTTGTCTTTTTTGAGGCAGGCTGGGTGTTGCCAGGAGTTAACTTGTCTTGTTGTGAAAGAATCTTTAGAACAATACAAACATCTTTAAATGTCATATTCTGTAGGTCTCTGAGGTTTTTGAAGACCTTATTTAATTATTTAACCTCATATATCTATAGAATCATATCTATCTATCAGACCTAGAGTTTATATTCTTGTGATAAAATTAGACTAGTTTTTGACGTGGGCATGATTTGAATACCATTGAATTAAAAAATAACCTTATTTGTGAGTAACAATTAAGGCCTTGAGATGAGGAGTAGATTCAATAATCTACCTTTTCTTCTATCCTCCCTCTATATTTCTATATTCCTCTTCTTTTCAGCTCCTATTCTCCTTACCTACAAAAGAAAGATAAGGGAAAAGAGATACAACTCTGAGTCAAACCTAGTTTCCTCTCTGTAAAAAACCAATAATATTTATAACTAACTCCCAATGAAAATAAGCATCTGTAGACCAAAAGAGTAAACAGAAACCTATCCAATCCCCCTTAGAAGAAATGGAACATCATTCTCTTAAGGTTTATTCAGGCTGATTTAAGGAGTTAATGATTCCTTTTAAACCCGTACCCCCACACACACACCAAAATTTGGGGAAAATCATTAAGTAAGCCAGCGATAGTATTGTGGTCCATTTTTCAAAAATTGTGAGATTCCAGGCTTTATAGGAGTCCTGTGTGGGACAGGCTGAACTGCTGGAGCAATTGTGATCAGAAACTTTCTACAACCCTGTCCTGGACGCTGTCCTGTTCTGATGGGTAAGGTGCCTGGGGCTGGAACATAGAGGGTGCAGGACGTCAGCATCCTGCTTGCTGAGAGGAATGAATCCTGTCAGGTCTGAGCCAGTGTCAGTGGCCAGGTCATTTTTTTCTGGAAACATAATTTCTCACAAACATTGTGCAGTTCTAACATTGTGATGGTGTGAGGTGTACAGAGCAATTAAGGCTGGTTCTCTGTTCATCGTATGAGCAGAAGTAAGACATCTGCAAATCTTCCTTCATGCCATACTAAGAGTGGCCTCAAATTATATGTCACAGAGAATCTGTGACCAACATGAAGCCGCATCTATGCAAAAACCTTCATATCTCAGCCAGTCTCTGAACTATTCCTATGTAGTGGGCTTAACAATATTAGTTACCTGCATGTTCTGCAGTTTGAATTCTTTTTTTTTTTAATTCTTTACATACCAATTGAAGGACCCTCCCCCATCACCTCCAGATCACACCCCTTCCCTCATCATCTCCTGCTCCCACCCCCTCCCTCATCCTCTTTTCCTCCCTCCCCTAGTCCTTAGCAAAGGGAGCCTCCCTCCCCTAACCTTTGACCTCAGCTTATCCAGTGCCCTCTGTACTACCTGTAGCCTCCTCCTCTGTGGCCTGAGAAGGCCACTTTGCCAGGGTAGAAGTGAACAACATTAGGAGGCCTGAGTCCATGTCAGAAGTAGTTCCTATTCAACTTATTGTGGGATCCACATGGAGACTGTGCTGCCTATCTACTACATTTGAGCAAGAGGTCTAGGTCCACATCCCACATAGACCTTGGTTGGCTCATCAGTCTCTGAATTGTAATGTGGATAACCTGAATTAAGTGGCTAACATCTGCTTATGAGTGAGAATATGCCATGTGTGTCTGTCTGAGTCTGAGTTACCTCACTCAGGGTGATTGTCTCTAGTTCTCTCCATTTGCCTGAAATTTTCAAGATTTCCTTGTTTTTAACAGCTGGTTAGTATTCCGTAGTGTAAATGTACCAAAATTTCTTTATCCATTCTTTGACTGAGAGACATGTAGGTTGTTTCCAGATTCTGGCTATTATGAATAAGGCTGCTATGAACATGGTAGAGCATATGTCCTTGTGTGGTGGAGCATCTTTTCGGTATATTCTAAAGAGTGGAATAACTGGGTCTTCTGGTGGCCCATCTCCCAGTTTTCTGAGAAACCACGAGATTGAATTCCAAAGTGATTGTACAAGTTTGCATTCCTACCAGCAGTGAAGAAGTGTTCGCCTTTCTCCACATCCTCACCAGCATACGCTGTCACTTGAGTGTTTGATCTTAGCCATTCTGATGGATATAAGATGGAATTTCAGTGTTGTTTTGGTTTGCATTTCTCAGATGACTAAGGATGTTGAGCATTTCTTTAAGCATTTCTCTGCCATTTGATATTTCTCTGTTTAATTCTGAGCACCATTTCTCAATAGTGTTATTTGGTTTTGTGGTGTTTCATTTCTTGAGTTCATTATGTATTTTGGATATTAGTCCTTTGTCAGAAGTAGGGTTGGTGAAGATCTTTTCCCAGTCTGTAGGATGTCTATTTGTTCTGTTGACTGTTTCCTTTGCCTTACAGAAGCTTTTCAGTTTCATGAGTTCCCATTTATTAATTGTTTACCTTAGAACCTGGGCTGTTGGTGTTCTGTTCAGGAAGTTGTTTCCTGTGCCAATGAGTTCAAGGCTCTTCCCCACCTTTTCTTCTAATATATTCAGGGTGTCTGGTTTTAAGTTGAGATCTTTAATCCATTTGTACTTTAGTTTTGTGAACTGTGATAAATATGGGTCTATTTGAATTTTTCTACATGTAGCCATCCAGTTAGACCAGCACCATTTGTTGAAGATGATTTCTTTTCTCCATTGTATGGATTTGGCTTCTTTGTCAAAAACCAAATGGCCATAGATGTGTGGTTTTATTTCTGCAGTTTTTATTACTGTTGCTGTATAGTAAAGCTTAAGATCCAGGATGGAGATTCCACCAGAAGATCTTTTATTGTACAGGATTGTTTTAGCTATTCTGGGTTTTTTGTTTTTCAATATGAAATTGAGAATTGATCTTTCAAGGGCTGTAAAGAATTGTCTTAGAATTTTGATGGGAATTGCATTGAATCTGTAGATTGCCTTTGGTAAGATGGACATTTTTACTATGTTGATTCTCCTGATCCAGGAACATGGGAGATCTTTCCATCTTTTGATATCTTCTTCTATTTCTTTCTTTAGAGACTTGAAGTTTTTTCATATAAGTCTTTTACTAGTTTGGTTAGAGTTACACTCAGATACTTTATACCCTTTGTGGATATTGTGAAGGGTATAGTTTCCTTAATTTCTTTCTCAGCCTGTTTGTTGTTTGTATAGAGCAGGGCTACTGATTTTTTTGAATTGACTTTGTATCCATCCACTTTACTGAAGTTTTTTTTATAAGCTTCAGAAATTCTTTGGTGGAATTTTTAGGGTCACTTATGTATACTATATGTCATCTACAAACAGTGATAGATTGACTTCTTCCTTTCTTATTTTTATCCCCTTGATCTCCTTTAGTTGTCTTTTGTGCTGGCTAAAACTTCTAGAACTATGTAGAAGAGGTATGGAAAGAGTGGACAGCCTTGTCTTGTCTCTGATTTCAGTGGAATAGATTTAAATTTCTCTCCATTTAATTTGGTGTTGGCTATAGGCTTGCTGTATATCTCCTTTATTATGTTGAGGTATATGGCCTTGTATTCCTGCACTCTCCAAGACTTTAAACATGAATAGGCATTGGATTTTGTCAAATTCTTTTTCAGCATCTAAGGAGATAATCATGTGTTTTTTTTCCCTTCAGTTTATTTATATGATGGATTACATTGATGGATTTCCATATATTGAACCACCCCCACATGCCTGGGATGAAGCCTACTTGGTCATGGTGAATACTATTCTGTTCTTGGATTCAGTTTCCAAGTATTTTATTGAGTAGTTTTGTGTCAATTTTCATAAAGAAATTGGTCTGAAATTCTCTTTCTTGGTAGGGTCTTTCTGTACTTTAGGTGGAAAAGTGACAGTTGCCTCATAGAATGAGTTAGGTAATGTTCCTTCTGTTTCTGTTTTGTGGAAGAGTTTAAACATAATTGATATTAGCTCATCTTTGAAGGTCTTGTAGAATTCTACACTGAATCCATCAGGCCCTGAGCTCTTTTGGGTTGGAAGACCTTTGATGACTTCCCCGATTGCCTTAGGAAATATAGGACTATTTAATTTTTTTTTTTACCTGATTTTGGTTCAATTTTAGTTTTTGGTACCTATCCAGGAAATTGTCCATTTCATTTAGGTTTTGAAATTTTGTGCCATATAGGCTTTTGAAGTAGGACCTAATGATTTCTTGAATTTCCTCACTGTTGTTATTTCTCCTTTTTCATTTCTGATTTTGTTGATTTGATTACTCTCCCTTTGTGTTTTAGTTAGTTTGGCTAAGGGTTTACCTATCATGTTGATTTTCTCAAAAAAACAACTCCTACTTTTGTTGATTCTTTGAATCTTTTTGTTTGTTTGTTTGTTTGTTTGTTTCTATTTTGTTGATTTCAGCCCTGAGTTTGCTGATTTCCAGCCATCTACTCCTCTTAGGTGAGTCTGCTTCTTTTTGTTCTAGAGTTTTCAGGAGCGTTATTAAGTTGGTAATATGGGATCTCTCCAATTTCTTTTTTTTTTTAAATTAATTTATTCATATTACATCTTGATTGTTAGCCCTTCCCCTGTTTCCTCCCATTCCTCCCTCCCTCCCACTTCCCCCCTTCTCCCCTCCCCTATGTCTGTGATTGAGGGAGACTTCTTCCCCCTATGTATGCTCTAAGATTATTGAGTCTCTTCTTGGTAACTTGCTATCCTTCTTCTGAGTGCCACCAGGCCTCCCCATCCAGGGGACGTGGTCAGAAAAGGGGCACCAGAGTTCGTGTGAGAGTCAGATCTCACTCTCCACTCAACAGTGGAGAATATCGTGTTCGTCGGCTAGGTCTTGGTAGGGGTTCGAAGTTTACTGCCTATTTCTCCTTGGCTGGTGCCTTAGTTTGAGGAGGACCCCAGGACCCAGATCTGCCTGTCATAAAGTTCTTCTTGTAGGTTTCCAGGACCCTGTGGGTCCTGTTATTTCCCCATTCTTCCATGCTACTCTCGCCTAAAGTCTCAATAGGATGTCCTCTCCTCTGACCCACTTTCTTGGTAAGTAAGGTTTTTCATGGGACGTATCCCTTGGACTAGTGTTTTGATATAAGTGAGTATATACCGTTTGTCTCTTTTTGCTTCTGGGTGAACTCACTCATTATGATAATTTCTAGGTCAATCCATTTGTCCACAAATTTCGGGAATTCCTCGTTTTTAATAGCTGAGTAATACTCCATAGTGTAAATGTACCATAGTTTCTTAGTCCATTCTTCTACTGAGGGACACTTAGGCTGTTTCCATGTTCTGGCTATTGTGTATAAAGCAGCTATGAACATGGTTGAGCATATGTCCCTGTTGTGTGTTCGAGCATTTTCTGGGTATATTCCAAGGAGTGGGATAGCTGGGTCTTGAGGAAGCCCTATTCCCATTTTTCTGAGAAAACGCCAGATAGCTTTCCAAAGTGGTTGTACTAGTTTGCATTCCCACCAGCAGTGAAGGAGTGTTCCTCTCTCTCCACATCCTCGCCAACATGTGGTGTCATTTGAGTTTTTGATCTTAGCCATTCTGATGGGTGTAAGATGGAATCTCAGTGTCGTTTTGATTTGCATTTCTCTGATGCCTAACGAGGATGAGCATTTCTTTAAGTGTTTCTCAGCCATTTGATATTCCTCTGTTGAGAATTCTCTGTTTAGTTCTAAGCCCCATTTTGCAATTGGGTTGTTTGGTTTTGTGGTGTTTAATTTCTTGAGTTCTTTATATATTTTGGATATTAAACCTTTGTCAGATGAAGGGTTGGTGAAGATCTTTTCCCAGTCAGTAGGCTGTCGCTTTGTTCTCTTGACAGTGTCTGCTGCCTTACAGAAGCTTCTCAGCCTCATAAGGTCCCATTTATTAATTGTTGACATTAAGGCCTGGGCTGTGGGTGTACTGTTCAGGAAGTTGTTTCCTGCGCCTATGTGTCCCAGGCTCTTCCCCACTTTTTCCTCTAACTGAGTTAATGTCTCTGGTTTTAAGTTGAGGTCTTTAATCCACTTGGACTTGAGTTTTGTGCATGGTGACAAATAAGGGTCTAATTGCACATGGAAGAAATAAGGGAAGAAATTAAAGACTTCCTGAAACTCAATGAAAATGATGGAACAACATATTCAAATTTGTGGGACACACTGAAAGCAGTGCTAAGAGGAAAATTCATAGCACTAAGTGCCTTTAAAAAGAAAATGGAATCATCCCACATAAACAACTTAACAACACATCTGGAAGCTCTCGAAAAAAAAGAAGCAGAAACACCCAAGAGGAGTAGACGCCTAGAAATAATCAAACTCAGGGCTGAAATCAATAAATTAGAAACAAAGAGAACAATCCAAAGAATCAACAAAACCAAGAGCTGGTTCTTTGAGAAAATTAACAAGATAGACAAACCGTTAGCCAACCTAACGAAAAGACAGAGAAACACTATCCAAATTAACAAAATCAGAAATGAAAAGGGAGACATAACAACAGATACTGAAGAAATACAAAGAATCGTAAGAACCTACTTTAAAGGCATTTATGCCACAAAATTCGAAAATTTAAGGGAAATGGACAAATTTCTCGACCGATTCCATTTGCCAAAATTGAACCAAGACCAGATAAACAAATTAAATAGCCCTATTTCGCCTATAGAAATAGAAGCAACCATTGATAGTCTTCCAACCAAAAAAAGCCCAGGGCCAGATGGCTTCAGCGCAGAATTCTACCAATTTCTTAATAAAAGCACTTCGTGCTATGAATTTTCCTCTTAGCACTGCTTTCATAGTATCCCATAAGTTTGGGTATGTTGTGCCTCCGGATTCATTAGATTCTAGAAAGTTTTTTATTTCTTTTTTATTTTGTTCCTTACCTAGATGTCAATGAGTAGGGAGTTGTTCAGTTTCCATGAGTTAGAAGGTGTTCTGTTGTTTTTGTTTTTATTGAGATCCAGCTTTAATTCATGGTGAACTAATAGGATGCAAGGAAGTATTTCTATCTTTTTGTATCTGTTGAGGTTTGCTAATTGTCAATTTTGGAGAAGGTTCCGTGAGGTACAGAGAAAAAGGTGAATTCTTTCATGATTGGGTGAAAAGTTCTGTATACATCAGTTATGTCTATTTGGTTCATGATATCTATTAGTTTCATTGTTTCTCCATTTAGTTTCCACTGAGAGATGGTCTGTCTATTGGTGAGAGTGGGGTGTAAAAGTCTCCCATTACTAAAGTGTGAGGTTCGATGTGCGACTTGGGCTTTAATAATGTTTCTTTTATGAATGTGGGTGCTCCTGTATTTGGGGCACAGATATTCAGAATTGAGACATGATCTTGGTGTATTTTTCCTTTGATGAGTATAAAGTGTCCTTCCCCATCTCTTTTGATTAGTTTTGGTTGAAAGTCTATTTTATTAGATACTAGAATGGCTACTCCAGCTTGATTCTTTAGTCCATTTGCTTGGAAAACCTTTTTCCTATTATTTTGATGTTGGTAGTGGAAGAGAAAGAGAGAGAGGGAGGGAGGGAGAGAGAAAGAGAGAGAGACAGAAACACACACATACACACACACACACACACACACACACAGAGAGAGAGAGAGAGAGAGAGAGAGAGAGAGAGAGAGAGAGAGAGAGAGAGAGAGAGAGAAGGAGCACTTCCTTTCTTTTGGTTTTTGTGGATGTGGGGTTATTCATTTCCTTTGTTTCCATGAGTGAATTACCCTCTCTAGGTTAAAGTTTTCCTTCTAGTATTTTCTGTAGAGCTGGATTTATGGGTAGGTACTGTTTGAACTTGGTTTTGTCATGGGATATCTTGTTTTTTTCTATCTATGGTAGTTGAGAGCTTTGCTGAGTATAGTAGTCTGGGTTGGCATCTGTGGTTTCTCAGGGTCTGCATGACTTCTGTCTGGGCCCTTCTCACTTTCATAGTCTCTGTTGAGAAGTCAGGTGTAATTCTGATAGGTTTGCCTTTATTATGTGACTTGGCCCTTTTCTCTTGCAGCTGTTAATATTCTATCTTTGTTCTGTACATTTAGTGTTTTGACTACTATGTGGCAGGACATTTCTTTCTTTAGGTTAGAGAAGTTTTCTTCCATGACTTTGTTGAAAATCTTTTCTGGGCCTTGCAGTTGGGAGTCTTCTTTTTCTTCTATCCCTATGATTCTTAGGCTTGGTCTTTTCATAGTGTCCCAAATTTCTTGGATATTCTGTCTCAAGAGCTTTTTGATTTCGCGTTTTCTTTGATTACTGTATCCATTTCTCCAATTATACCTTTTATTTCTGATACTCTTTGTTCTGCGTCTTGAATTCTGTTGGTCATACTTGTGTTCTTAGATCCTGTCCTATTTTCTTGGGTTTCCATTTCCTGGATTATCACAGATTGTATTTTTTTTTTCATAGCTTGGGATCTCTTGTTTTAGGTCATCAAAATTTTTTATTCATTTCTTCCTCCTGTTTGATAGTAGTTTTTTCAAGTGGTTTGTGCATTTCTTTGTATATTCCAGTTCTAGTTTGAGGGTTTTATTTTCCTCCTTTAAGGCCTCTATCATTTTCATAATCTCAGATTTGAAATCCTTCTCTTATGCCTTGGCTGTGGTAGTATCTCCTGGGCTTGTTTTGCTGATGGCACTGCTGATTTCTGGCAGTATCCGATGGACCTGGGGGTTGTTGCTTGTGTTCTTATTCTGACCTCTTCCCACTATGATGTTTCTGTGCGGGCCCTGCAGTTGTTGGATACTTGGGCCCACGGAGTTTTCTGGGTGGTCTGTGGACAGATCGACTTGGGTTCAAGTCTGTGACATATGTTCCGGACGAGGACTCACAGACACTGGTGTGTTTGGAAGCAAAGGCTTTTTTTCTGTGCCTAGGGAAATCAGAGGCTGGGGAGTCATAAGCACTTGGGAACTCCAGTGGTTTTTTGGCCTGCTGGTGTTGTTGGGATTTTTAGGTGGTCTGTAGGTCAGATCCACTCGTATTCTGGTTTGTGTTTTCGGCTCAGGGCTATGACCCACCAACCCCAAGTTTTGGGGAGCAGAGGCTCTTTCTGTGCCCTGGGAAATCAGAGGCTGCTAGCTGCCTGGTGAGTGTATGCACACCCAGGAACTCTGGTAGTTGTTTGGTCCACTGGAGTTATGAATGGATTTTCTAGGTGGTCTGTGGTCAGACCCACAGCATTCTAAACTGTGGTGTCTGCTTGGTGCAAGGAACCACCGGTCCTGGAGTTTTGGGTGACAGAGGCTGTTTCTTTGCCCTGGGAAATCAGACACTGCCCACCAGCCCCTGCGGATGCACATGTACCCAGGATCTTGGTGGCTGCTTGCCCAGCAGATGTGTCGCTTTAGCCTTCCGACCCGTGAGGCCCCGGGTCTTTACTGCATTCGACACTATTTGGAGCCCTTTCACCTGTGGGTTGCTGGTGCTGTTGTCCTCTGGGTCTCAGATCAGTCCTTGGGTTGCTGAATGTTCATTGCTGACCCGCTGCTCAAACAAGGTGTGTGTCAGGTGCCGCCATCTTGGATGATCAGAAATTCATTTTATTGCTTAGGTATTTAGTCTAAAATAAGACAGCTACTGATTCTAGAACTTGGCAACTTATTTTGTTAAAATTATTTTTGGAACATTGAAACTTTTTCTTCTTCTTGGGCTGTCATGTCCAACTTTGATATTATAGTTTTTGCCATATCATATATTTTATTTTTGTCTTGATTGGTTCTTATATCCTGGAAACCTGATATTTTCTAATAAGAAGCAGAAAGAGAGTGAATTTTCAGTAAAGAGGAGGTGGAGAGGAGTTGGGAGGAGTAGAGGAAGAAAAACTATTATCATGATATATTGTATGACAAAAGAACTTATTTTCAAAAAAGGGAGAATACAATCTTTTGGAAGCAAGATTCTTTGTCCCCTTAAAGTTGATGGCTCAGTGAAATGAGGTTTTAAGAACAATCTCCTTGAATAGCAATTCAACTAAGAAACTTCAATTATACATGGCCCTTAAGCCTTCATTATGCTAATGTCACCTTTCTATCACAAATGGAGACATTATCTTCTATTATCAGGTTATGTTGTGTTTTCCAGATCATTCTCAAATGCTATAAGTAAACGGAAAGAGCTGTAATACAATTCTTAGCTGCTGACTTCTTACTTCTACACACACACACACACACACACACACACACACACACACACGTTCACACACACACCACACCCTTGAGTTGAAGGAAATGTTAAATCAGGAGAGTGGAGATATCAAATATCAAGGATTCACATTATCAGAGCTTTGCAGAAAACTCTGAACACCTCCTCTTGCCCTCTAGAGTAGCAGCACTTTGATTCCAGGGACAAAAGGAGAATTAGCAAATGAAGAAATGAGAAAGTTACTGGATTCTCTTCATTCCCTTCCCTCTCCCCCTTTTTTGCATTTCTTCATTTTAGATGCATTTCTCTATATCTATAAGAGATTTCAGAAATATCAGCTTAGATTCTCCATTTCATAAATTGTGATGAGTTTCTGATTGTATAAACCTCTTACCTATACCTTTAACAAATGCCACCCAATGATAGTCTTAGTGGTAGAATTTTAGGGTACAATGTACATAGAAGGAAGAGAAAAATATCTGTCATTATTTTTCTCAAAATGCTATTTCATGATTTCTTTGTTTTACCACATTGATTCCAACTCTATTCTTATTCGGTGGATTCATTTAAAGCTCTTTACTGTGTCCTTCATATTTTATGAGACATTAGAGAAAGATTTTCACCTACAGATGTATTACTATTTTGAAGTTCTAGAAATGAATTATCTAGAAACTTTATGAATTGTCACAGGAGGGTCTAACTAAAATGCAGGTAAACTGGTCTAATTCTCCTTCATAATGAATTTTAAAACAAGAGAATAGGGTGACGAGAAAACATCTCTCATTAGAACTTGGTAGCACCAGGTGCTCTATTTAGTATAATCATGTGAACTTTTCTTTCTGAGAAAAACATACATGTCTTGGCATTGCTAAACAATATTTCTAAAGAAAACTGAATGAGTGTCATTGTTACCCATCTTCCCCCGAATATCTCCAAGAAAGATAAAATAGTGAAAGTGAGTGTAAAGAGGTGATGAGCTTATAAATCATAATCTATTGAGGGTCACCTCAAGCTCACAGTTTACCCGAAGGAAAATACAGATTCACGTGCTTCATCATGCTCGCTTTTCAGAGAGATATTATATTAGGAAGGAGCTGCATTCCTCTTGCTTTATGCCTATTGCTTTCAAGGGAATCTACTTCCTGTTTAATTTCTTATTACATTTATCACTGTGCGTACATATATCATGGGGTAGAGCAGAAGTAAGAGGAAAGCTTCTGGGGTTTAGTTTTCCCCTTCTACAATGCAGATCCCAGGTATTTAACTCAAGTCTTCAGCCTTTTGGCAAGTACTTTTACCTTCCGAACCTTCTCACAGACTCCCTTAATATTTTAAAGTAGATAAATAATTTTCTACACATCAGCTATAATGACCTTCCTTTTCTTTCCAGAACTCCTCTGTTTTTAATTTTAAAAGGTTAATTGATTTCAAAAACATCATCAAAAATGTCCTACGGAAATTGTGAAACAAGGCCAAGGAAAGATGAAATATAGTTGATATATTTGAAAACAGATTACAGGAACTTTTATAATAAGGGAGTATACACATTTGTATTTATTGAATTCATTTTGTTTCTACTTTGTAATTTTATTTTATGGTTCTTAGTCATAATCCTGTTTTTATGACTTTCCTAGAGTTATTAACACTTAAAAGTTATATTCTTCTCAAATGAATTGAGATTTACACATTGCAAGTTTAATCTGCTTTTCTTTGAATGCACTGAATAATAAAGAAGATAAGATTCAAGATTTTATAGATAGTGACTTATTTCTTGCTCTTTCCATGAATATACATCAACACTATACTATCAGTACTAATGTAATTAATATGTGATTTTATTATTTTTCTACAATGTGGCTTTAATAAATTAGGGAAATTTTCTGTTCTTAACTCCAAGATCTTCTACACATTACTAGGATAATAGAATCCTGATGTTTTGAAGTAGCATTAACAAATATGTAAGCCTGAGGAAATGCTACTCATTGGCACATCAGTGTATATCACATACTCTTTGTTCTAGGTAAATGGGTTGAACTAGAAAAGATCATAGTGAGTGAGGTAACCCAGGTCCCAAAGGCAAACATTGCATGCCTTCTCCTCATCTGAGCTTCCTAGCTCTTCAAATATGAGTAGATAACCAGGAGTAAGCACACAGACCAGGAACATAGAACAAGGCCCAATTTGGGAGTATTGGGGGCTGAGGGGGATAGAAAGGCAATAGGAATTAAGACCACATCAACAAGAGGGAGATGATGGTTGATACTGGAAACCGAGTCACCCTCCCAGGGCTAGTCAAGTTGTGGGTATTGGAGGAGAACCTACAACCACCACTATATTAAACTGGCACAATCCCTAAGTACATTGCAAACATTTGTCATTATACCCACAGCTAAGGATGGTCCTGGGCCTTCATCAAGGAAAATTCTCTTTGCAACAGATAGAGACCCTTACAAAAAATAAACAAACAAACAAAAACCCAAAAAACAAAAAACAAACAAACAACAAAAAACAAAAAACCCTACAACTAATCAAAATATAGAGTGGTGGGAATTGGAGCCATGAGGGCAGAATATTGCAAGAGCCAGAGGAAAGGCCAATTTGGTGTGAGATTGTATCTCCTAGAAGTGAGAGAAGTAACATCATGAAGTGTCACAAATATGGCTGTCTACACATGTCCTGAACAAGGACAGGAGCAATAGATGAACTCCCTACACATCAACCATCAACTAACAACTATAGCCAACCAAGGAAAAGTGACCAGGGCAGGAAGAGTATTCCTCAGGGAAGAGCACAGCAATTGTTTTTACAATACCAAATGGTCAGCCCTGAAGACAGACTGAACAGGTTGAATTTAGGAATTTAGGAATATATACATATATGCATATGTGTTTGCAGCTATGTAACAATAATCAAAAGATTACTGTGTATCAGAGCAAGGGGTAGGTCCATGAGATGGAAGCCATGAAAGGGGGAAATTATGTAAGTATTATTTTTGCCTGTTTTTTGAAATTTAATTAATTTATTTAGATTACAACTCAATTGTTATCCCATCACTTGTGTCCTCCCATTCCTCCCTCATTCCTGCTTTCACCCAATCTCCTCCCCTAGGTCTATGACTGAGAGGGACCTCCTCTCCCACTATATGGTCATAGGCTATGAAGTCTCATCTTGGTAGCCTGTTTATTCTTTCTTTGAGTGCTCCCTGGCCTCCCCAGCAAGGGAAGGTGGTCAAATACGGAGCACCAGAGTTCATGTCTGAGTCAGTCCTCACTCTCCACATAACTGTGGAGAATGTCCTGTCCACTGCTAGATCAGAGTAGGGGTTCAATGTTTCCTACTTGTATTGTCCTTGCTTAGTGCAATAGAATAAGCAGACACCCCTCCACCCCAATCCCATCACAATGTTCTTCTTGTAGGTTTCTAGGACTCTCTGGGTCCTCCTATTTTCCCATCTTCTATGTTTCTCTTACCTAGAGTCTCAGTAGGATGTCCCTACATCTAACCCAATCTCCTGGTAAGTGAAGACTTTCCTGGGACATGCCTTTTGGGCTAGTGCCCAATTATAAGTGAGTATATACCATGTGAGTCTTTCTGCTTCTGGGTTAAGTCAGTATGATCATTTCTAGTTAAATCCATTTGTCCACAAATTTCGGGATTTCCTTATTTTTAATAGCTGAGTAGTATTCTATAGTGGAGATGTACCACAGTTTCTTTATCTATTCTTCAACTGAGGGACATTTAGGCTGTTTCTAGATTCTGACTATTATGAATAAGGCTGCTGTGAACATAGATATTATGTAATTATATTAAAAATATAAGATATAAAAGTAGTTTGGAGTGGATTTATAATTAAATTCAGCATGAAAAAAAAAAGCACAGAATGAATAAGAAGATCCAAAAGGAAGTGAGGGTAAATATAATCAAAGAACATTATATATGAAGGAAATTGTTAGAGAATAAATTTTAAAAACTTTAAAAGACAATAAAAAAGAATCAATAATCTTAAATCTTTTGATGTTTTATCCCAAGGAGATAAATATAATGTCCACTAAGCCTTTTGCTAACAGAGTAACAGTACATATTTTCCAAATGACAACATGTTCGGGTCTCTGTGTGTTTTCAGTGTTGTATTTTGAAACTGATGATATAATGTTCACGAGGTCAAAAACATGTCAACAGATTGCACCAATTAATATTTAATGGTATGAATAAATAATTGTATCATACTAAAATATAAAATAAGAACTTTAAATCAGTAATTCTAATTACATATTGGTAATAAATGTAGATAAACTAATTAAATATATTTATGAAAGACAAAAGATAAGTAAAATTCCTATGTTAATATGAATATGTTTATACTTAAATATACATGGTACATACATCATGTGTAAAAATGTTAACAATATTTCATATTGTGTAGCTGTTATTTTCTTCTTACTTCACTTTACATTTATTTTTACAGTAAAAAAAATTATTCTTGTAGTGGCCACAACAAAGTTTTTTTTAATTATAAGTCAAAATTTATAAAAGAAAATATTTTAGTTAATTAAATAACTTATTTTGCAGTAAGACATTAGAAGGAAGTGATAAAAAGAATTTGTTTGAAATTTGCATAATTATTTAAAAAGTTAGTCATTAAAAATATACACATAGTTCATTAAAATTCATCATAAAAAACCTAAATACTAACGAGAAAGTACTCAAAAAGCATAAATATCAAGAATACTGAAGATGTAAGCCACAGTCCTGCATAATTTTCACTTATTATACCACAAACACCCAAGCAAGGAAAGAGAGCTTGTTAAAACTCTCTATGCCAGCATAGATATTGGTTTTTATGGTTATTCTGGACCACCACCTGATCATTTATTAAGATAACATCTACTTTATATTTTGCTCTTGTACATATATCAAAGAAAAATGCTAGTGCTTAAAAAGACTGCATCA
This sequence comes from Acomys minous, assembly GCF_964271855.1. NCBI lineage: Eukaryota > Metazoa > Chordata > Mammalia > Rodentia > Muridae > Acomys > Acomys minous. The sequence goes on from NC_140490.1 coordinate 103,372,736, forward strand.
TTTTTCATTGCTCAAAACGGCAGAGATGAGGGAACTCCCTGATTGTCTGAATAGCCTGACTATAGCGCAGCAATTAAAAAGGAAATGATGTAAATACAGTGAAATGAATGCACTGTGCTCATTCATGTGTGGAAAGTCTCAAAGAGTAAACAAACAAAACAGTAACAACAAGACACAAACCAAAAGGAAGCATGTGATTTCAGGGTAGACAGTAGTTGTTGAAAGTAAGGAGTGGGTCCACAAGGAGGGAATGGTCCAGACATGTGATATACATGCATAGGTGACTAGTGACAGATCAGAAGACAGAGCTTCCACACTGAAGGGTGTTTGTTTATCAATAACACAGACACACACACACACACACACACACACACACACACACACACACACCATAGTTTAAGAAATGATATAAACACATTTCAGTAATCCAAAGCTTTCGTGTGGTCAGGCTGCCATCAGACAGCCTAATAACAAGCAATGGGGCTAGGGCAAAGCCTCCTTAGGTAGGGGCATGTGTCGCCGAGACTGATAATCTGAGTTTGATGTTTGGAATGCTTAGTAGAATCCAGCGCCAACTCCTGCAGGTTGCCCTTTCACCTCTACATGAACCCTGCGGCACATATTCTCCCCACTCCCCTCAAATAAATAAGTGTAATAAAAAATTTTAAAAGTTAAGAATAAGTCCACTTTTAATTGGATGTAACATTGCAAAGTCATTTTTATGGAATTCATAATGATTTTAAGTCATTACTGAAATATATTACTATTTTTGCTTCTAGAAATTGTAACAAATTAAATTATATAATAATTATATATAATAATGAGAACTTTAATATAAATTATGACTAAATATTGTGTTAATTTCAGTGGTTTGCAATTTGTATACTTTCTGATCTAATTTGTTTCCCTATAAATCACACAATTAAAAAACACAGCAATTTAAAGAAAAAAAACTGCACAATTTGAATGAGGAGAAATTAAGTTACCAGAATATTATATTGCTCTTTATAACTGTATAAATAAACAGCAGGAAAAAAATTAAAGAAATCCTCATAACTATATTTGCATTTGTAAAAGGAGAATATTGAATATTTACATAGAGATATTAACATAGGTTTCTACAGGTCATGATTCACAGTGAGATGGAGCTGAATACATAGAAATAAAAGTACGTAATGGTAAGTGGAATTTATGATGCAAATATCTACAGATACTTTACAATGTAATGTTTGGATGTTAACAGAGAAGTGAGCTGCATGAAAGAGAACTCATTTGATTAATTGGAGGGATTGTGATTTTGATCTTGTTTCTGTTGTATCTTGCTTCTAATAAACTCACGATAAGAAGCCGGAGTCACTGGTGTGTGCTTTGTAAAATGTGGAGGAAAGCTTGTCAGCTGCAATCTTTCTTTCCCTGGGGAAGACAGCCTGCCAACTCTAGAAACAGACTTGCCAGTCAGTACCAAGTGCCAACTTACACCTTGCCTTTAGAGAGACTTATTGCATGATGGCACAGCTTCATTATGTTGCCTAATTTGTGCCATCTTTTTCCTTTATGCATTTACAACTAAATCCTGTCCAAACTAGCCTTGGCTGTTTCTTGAATTTATCATCAGCAGCTAAGTTAAAAGGTCCAGAGCTTTCCCACAGAGCCACATGGCATTAACTTTCCCACTAACAACCTTGTACTCAAACCCTGTATCAAAAAGCACATGTATGCTCTCTCTACATGAGATAATCTTCGTGACTCACTTCAACAGCATGGAACAGCACACACTATAATATCATTATTGTTGTTGTTGTTGTTGTTCTTATTTTACTAAACATTTATCATTATCTGCCTGACATATGAATGTTTATCTATTCACTTGGTTATCACTCAAGATATTCTTAATAAACTGTAAGTACAATGAGGAGCTTTGATTGCCCTTGTATCCTCAGGTACTAGCTGAGTGGTGTTACTGTGAAAACAACTTTTGAATTGTTTAATTAATAAATTTGCAAGAAAGAATTAAAATAAACTACTGAAAAATTAAAAGTTGAATCTCATGTGTGGAAGCTGTTCTATAACTATTCACTTTCAAAATAAAGGACAAAGTGTAAGTGAATGGTTTGATTCTATTTTTAAAGCTTTGTGGAAATTCAGAAAGGATATGTGTTGCAAATTTCCTTTGATATTAAGGCAACTATAACCAAGCTACAACCACAGAATGAAAGAGGGTAGGTATAGAGTAAGGAACTAGAGGGAACATATATATATATATAATTAGAAAAAGGAAATGGAATAAATAAATATGGATGGAAGGGAGGGTGGAACAGGAGCATCAAGTGAGAAGAGGTAGGAAGGGCAACTGTGTAGGGAAACATGGAGAGAGAGCTAAAGTTTTAAAAATATTTTATTAATTTATTCATTTTAGATCTTATTTGTTTTAATTTTTATTAATTTATTCTTGTTACATCTCAATGTTTATCCCATCCCTTGTATCCTCCCATTCTTCCTTCTCTCCCATTTTCCCCTTATTCCCCTCCCCTATGACTGTTCCTAAGGGGGACTTCCTCCCCCTGTATATGCTCATAGGGTATCAAGTCTCTTCTTGGTAGGCTGCTATCCTTCCTCTGAGTGTCCTCCAGGGGACATGGATTGTTAGCCCATCCTTTGTATCCTCACATTACTCCCTCCCTCCCACTTCCCCCGTAGTCCGCTCCCCTATGTTTGTGACTGAGGGGGATCTCTAGCCCCTGTATATGCTCATAGGGTATCAAGTCTCTTCTTGGTAACCTGCTATCCTTCCTCTGAGTGCTACCAGGCCTCCTCCTCCAGGGGACGTGGTCAAAAATGAGGCACCAGAGTTTGTGTGAAAGTCAGTCCCTAATCTCTACTCAATGATGGAGAATGTCCTGTCCATTGGCTAGATCTGGGTAGGGGTTCAAAAGAGAGGTAAAATTAAGAGCCATTTGAGGGACAGTATGGAAACTGAATACAGTAGAAACCTCCTAAAATATGAAGGCATTCTAAATGAAAGCATCAAACAATGTGGAAGAAAGTATCCCACCTGGCCAGCTCTTGTCACCCATTGTAGCTTCCAGTACTAGGTTTGGGATACATCTAATTGAATTGTTGGCCAAAGGGGCAGGAAAGAAATCCTCAAGTAAGAAAGCTGTTCCCAAGATTATAGGTTGCTCACCACAAAGAGTAGCAAGGCACCATTGCTGAAAATAACATCTATATTGAACATGAAGGTGTTGTCCTGGTGGTGCCTACATAGAGCCTTATCTCTCATATCCAATGTCTTTGGTACAGAAAGATTCTCTTCACAGTATCAAAAAAAAAAAAAAAAAAAGAAAGAAATTAAATACCATCCTAGGTGCAAACTGTCTATCTACAATGGTGTACTGCCTGTAAGATGTGTAGACATAATGGTGGCACAAAACTTGTAGAAGTAACCAACCATTAACTGATTTGACATAAGGCCCATTTCCCAAGATGGAACACACACCTGGCACTGTTTGGGAGACCATTGACTAGTAATCTCAGGCATCCAGAGATAAAACAATTGCTACTAGTTTTAAAAGAAAGGAAAAGTAGAAAACAATGACTTCTAATCGAATTTTGCTATACTCATGGATCAGTGCCTTGCACAGGCATTATCAGAGAAGCTTCCCAATGCAGCAGATGGGAATCAAAACAGAGACACACAGCCAGACATTAGGCAGAGCGTGGAAGGCCTTGGAACATTCAGTCCTAGATGAGATGTGTCTACCAAATTCCTCCTCTCAGATCTCAGAGAACCCAGAGGCAGAAGAAGCAGAAAGAGTGTAAGAGCCAGTGGGGGATGGAAGATAGGAAGAAAACAAAACATAAATCTTTATGAGCAAAGCTCATATGAATTCACAGAGAGTGAAGCAGCATGCACAGGGCCTGCGCTGGTCTCCCCAAGGGCTTTTGTATATACATACATACATACATACACACACACATATAGTGGCTTCCACTTTAGTGTTTTTATGTGATTCCTGGATGAATCAAAAGTGGGTCTTGATTCTTGTGTCCTCTCTTGAGTTCTTTTTCTTCTCTTGGTTTGTCTTAGCCAAGCATAAAGTGCCTGTTTTATTTTATCTTACTAGACTTTATTTCATTATATTTAAAAAATGAATGAATGAATGATACCCTATGCACTAAGGAAAAGGTTAACAATGGAACTGTCATTTTTACCTGCTGGGAGAGGGAATATCAGTTTTGTCCAGCAGAGTGACACTAGGTCTACCAACCGCTCCTAGGACTGGTCTCATGTTTATGAGTAGTTGACCAACATATAATGCACCCACAGAATTTCTGTGGGCTTTTATTTGTTTAATATTTGGTGGCTTTGTGGGTTTTATTGGGGGGTAGAGAAGCATGGAAATTTTGTTTTGTTTTTGTTTTCTTGGTTGTGTTGTTGTATTGAGTTTTTTCTTCTATTTTTGAGAAGAAAACGTGAAAGTTGGGTAAGGAAATAGGGGCAGAGAATCTGGAAGAACTTGAATATCTTTAAGTTTAGAAGTTGCTTTGAATCATAAAACATATAATAAAAAAGAAAAAAACTTAGAAATGATAAAGTCAGTTTGATGGAGATATTATTAATGTGGCCAAACTCTCCAACACCAGCATCATAATAAAGACATTGATTGATAACTAATTACCAGATGATGAAACTTGCTTTTCCTCACACAAGGAATGTGACATTTACTTCATAATGGTAAGGTAAGTATGTCTAGAAAGTATGTTGGCTTTCTGCATGGTAGCATCCCTGGAACAGCTGAACAGTTTTGTGAGGGATTCTTAGGTGCATAATATACTCCTTGCAGTTCTGGAAATCCTAGCCAACTCAGGTTGTAGCAATCTGTGTATTTCTGAGAGATCTATATATGGGTTGTATGGGAGCTTTCAAAACTAATTTTTTCCTATGATTTGAGGATCATAGGAAAAAAGGCTATAAAATTGAGGAGGGGAAATGTTGGAAGGGTTTAAAAGGAGTTAGTAGGAGACAGTAATGGAGGAAAAGGAATGTGATGAAATTCTATTTTAATTAAAACCTTATTTTAGAAGGTTTGCTCTGGCCAGTAAACATTAAAGGGGTTTTATTGGTAGTTCCTGAAGCACTTGAACACACAAAGCACAGGCAGACAAAGGTTCAGAAAAAAAACAACCAAATTAAGTGAACTGTAAATGTTTTCTATATATCATCATCATCATCATCATCATAATCAAAGAAGACCATCATTTTGAGAGTTGGGGGATGTGAGGAGTTGGAAGGATGAAAAGGAAAGAATTTTCATCCTATTTTAATTAAAATGTCTTTAAAAGTAAATAAATAAATAGACTTCTTTTTTCTGGTAAGGGCCATTTCTTTTTACTCTAAAAATAATACAGAAAGGAAAAGCAAGTAGAAGATAGAAAGTTCAGATGTCCAAATCATGGTCACATGATCTACAGAGCCATGGAAAGGCTGAAACATATTACTAGAGACCTCGGGGTACAAAGATCTGTGCACCATAAGCTGAGGAGTAATTGTCAGCTCATATGAAGGCTATTACACCTCTGAAGATACTAACCTGCCCAGAGTAGATATTTTCACACAATATGAAATACCATACTAGGATAAAAACTTTGAAATATTACTCAGCATTCAATATGAAGATATTATAGTATATCATTTATGAAATGGTTTTCCTAACATCAAGTTACTAGAATTTCCTTTTCTTGTGTGTGTGTGTGTGTGTGTATGTGTGTGTGTGTGTGTGTGTGTGTGTGTGTGTGTGTGTTTGTGTATGTGTGTGTGTGTGAGAGAGAGAGAGAGAGAGACATAGACAGAGAGAGAGGGAGAGAGAGAAACAGAGAGACAGAGACAGAGAGAGACAAGAGAGAGCAAGAGAGGAGACAGGAGTGTAGGCTTTCATGTAAAGTATGCTGGCATAGAAGTTTTATGCAGCTCAAGATCATTTTGAATTTCTGAATTTCCTGCTTTTACCACTGTAATGCTGGCCTTACAGGCATGCACCACCATGCTTAGTTTTATTCTCTACTAAGGGGGAAAAAAAAAAGCCCAGGACCTCAGGCAAGCCCTGTATCAACTGAGCCACATGCTCTGTCCCCAGGGCAGGAAAATGCAGTTCAGCAAGCCCAACTACAGAGAAATAGAGTAAAAGGTAAAAGAAGACACAGAGGGCACCTGTCTCCACATAAGAGAAAGCCAGGAACACATAGTAGTTTTTTGTCACCATTCAAAATCTTGCTGAAATGTGTAAATTCCTTTTTGAGGCTACTACTTGGGAAGAACATTTAAGTTAAATGTGAGCAACATTTCTTAGAGCATTGGCAGAAAATGCAGGAATGGAGATCCTCCGCTGGCAGAGCTACCCATACCTTGTATGTACACACACTTACAGATTCACAGTCTGGGAACCATCACTGGGATAAATTAAAAAAAAAAAAAACCTCTGTTCAATATCCAAGATGGATCACATTGATAAAAACCTCAACATACTCAGGGGCACACCCCTGTAATCCCTGCACTCTGAGAGACAGAGTCAGGCTGATCTCTATAACTCCAAGGCCAGCCTGCTCTACAAAGTGAGTCTAGGACAGCCAAGGTTACAAGGAGGAACCCTGTCTTGACCCCCTCAAAACATGACACAACACAGCAAAACAACAACTAAAAAAACTCTACCAACACTGTAGGGAAACACTTAAGCTCTTTGGGGAAAGATAAGCTCCACAGTGTTGATTGTGCAGTTGAACAAAACACAGAGTAGGCAATATTAAATATGACCAACTGGAGGAAAATGACATTTTATCACAAAATTCCTGGGATATGTGTGTGTGTGTGTGTGTGCGTGTGTGTATACACACACACACACACACACACACAATACATTCACTATTTGCAGACAATCAAGAACTAAAAAACAAACAAACAAACAACAAACAAACAAAAAACCCAGCAACCGGGAAGCTATAACAAATCCCAGATATGATAAGGAAATTGGCACAAGTAGGAACATCCCATACCGGCAGGTTGAGTCTATCTTCAATTGACCTTGAAATGGACTATTCAACACTTTTCAGAACTGGAAAGGCAAGTTAGTAGTTTTGAAATTTGAGATTAAGAAAAAAGCAATAATACCCATCAAAGTCAAATCACAGTGTAACTATACTCAAAACGAAATTAGCTCATTACTAACCTCCCCACACCCACCCCAACTCTACGCAAACTCTTCAAAATCAGAGAGAAATAGAAACCTCCCATTTAAAAGCTCCTCTGTGTGGAGAGCAGGGACTATCTGGGGGTGGATCGTCAATCATTCTTCTTACAGTCATACCCACAAACTCTACGGAGGAGAAAGCCCCATAGCAATTGCTATTTATTTTACAAAAAAAAAAAAAAAAAAAAAAAACTATGTGTGAAAAATAAGGATACTAATGTGGTCCTTATTGACATAGCATAAACAAATGCAATATTTCTTCGCTCTTATTTGTAATTGTTGTGTAAGCACATGGTTCTTTCCACATGTTTGCGTCTCGCATTATGAGCTTCTCTAAGCTATTTTTTATTATCTTGGCCTTGAAAGAAAAACTATTGACTCAGAATCCCCAAGACCAGGCTCTCAGCGCAAAGGAGACTTATTTGCTCCGGAGGGACAGAGGGCAGGGAATAAGAGACAAAGGCAAGAGATAAAGACTGGGGAGCAAGGGCGAGGGGACAGGGTGTTTTTCCTAGTGGATAGAGGCCTGCCTCTAGACAGAGAGGGAACAGAGAAGGCACATAAGAAAAGGGTTATTTATATAGGAAAAAAGAGGGGGAACCCTGTGTTATCATGAAGTGTTGAATTTTAACTGGGCATGTTGATTAGGTTAGCTAAAAGGGGCTTTTGATCGCTGGTGTACAATATTTTGATATTTGGACCTTTGTAGTCAGTCTCAGGAGGAGGAAATGGCAAAATAAATTCATTTGGGAGCTAGCTTTAGAAATAGAACCTCATAGGTTTTTTTGAATGGCAGAGGGAATTGGGGAGAAGAACAAAGCCTGCCAGACCTGTGCTTGCCTTCAATCATTATACATCTAGGAGACAAAGTTTCAATACATGTGTATTATGTCTGTGTAGCTACGTGCTGTCATGCCAAGTTTTAATAGAAGGTGCATGACACACATTCCATGGTTTGTAACACTTATGCCACTAAACATTGCATTGAATAACTTTGGTTGTTAAGCCAAATGTAATTCATAAAATTAATTATGATTTTATGGAGCATTTGTAAAGTTTGGAAACACATAGTGCAATAGCCAAATCGGTTACAGAGACCTATAGGAGCTCTGGCTATGAATTATTTCCACATTCATTGTCTGTAGATTGGACTAAACAGCTCTTAACATTTATGGACTTTTGTTGCAATTTACTTCCTTAAGTTAAAGTAGCACAAACACCTGTGTTTAAATAGAGCCGACAGATGAGTTCTCATCCAAAATCTATTTCTTGAGCATGTTGAATCCTAACTTCTGGCTTTTAAAGTGAAATGTATTAATTGTGACAAACTTCAAAGTTTAGTGACTAAAATATTATGATGTATGCTAATGTGGAATGATTAATAAATATAAGCTACTATTATTATCTGTTCTTTCTAGAAATAGGTCAAGTTGCTTATTGCAAATATAATTACATATTCACATACAATTAATTATACGTATATATTGTACATTATTAAACCTATTCTGAGGTTTTTGGTTACATTAATGTTTTGATACCATTTTTAATACCTCATATATTCCTTCAATTTATTATTATTACAGTATTTCCTAGACCTATTACATTTGGTGTGACTTTTATTTCTCAATATATCTATGCGTATTTAGAAGCAGATCCAGTCTTGACTTCCACACAGCATGCAGTGATTTCTGAAATGCACACCTTCAGTTGCTTAGGATAAAATATCTTGATTTATTTCTAAGCAAGAAAAAGGCAGAAAGATCTGCAATCTCTCCTACCTTGAGAGCATTTCTGTGTCTAATGAAGTCTTTAAAGGGTTGGTTAAAGGTTTACTGATTTCTGGCTCTTTCTCTTAATCTTCTTAATGTTTTGTGTGCCATCCAAAATTGGTACTTCTTCAACTTGAAGTGCATTTCAGACTTCAAAATAAAATCACTCTTATTTCTCTGTTCCTTAAGTTGTCTGTCTCTCCAGAGAAACAAATCAAATACTTGAATCAATGCAGCATCCTACTACTCTAAACTGATTTGAGATATAATTAAATTGTCTATTCCACAAAAGATAAATTTGTCTTTATTTATGCAATGCCATGTACATAAATTATGGTCTAAGATCATAAATCTCAAAACCTTGCTTATTAACTTCCTAAGAACAAATGAAAAATATTAAAATGTGGAACATTTTCCATAAGAGTCTAGATATTTTACTAAACCATTTATTTTGTCATCAAGTGATTAGAATTGTCTTTCTGATATTGAGGACACACTTTCTGGCAAGATTAGATGTATAGCTCCCTAGCAAGGCTGCACACCTTTGGAAATATCATTAGCATTCTTATGTCATGATAATTTATTTAATTATTACCACAAAATAATATTATATATAACACTTATTGTAATAAACCATATTTAATCTTCTTAGCCATTTTATCTCAAGGTGAAGTGTTTTCTAACTGAAGTACAGAATACATTATATGTACCCTAATAAATTCTGTCATATAAATGACATTTGGGCAAAATATGTTTCTGATTCATATCTTTATCAGTATGGAAACTTGCCCAAGATGTGAAATAATTTGCCTTGGTGTTTTAGCTTGCTCTATATTGGCAACATTCAAGAGTATGTAATATATATATATATATATATATATATATATATATATATATATATATATATATTAGTACTTAGTAGACTACAGTGTTAACACTTAAATTCTACCAAGGACATATTTTTAAATACCAATAAAATTTAATACATTTACCGATGTTAATATTGAAAAAAAATCTCTCAATTCAAAAGAAACTAATAGAATCTAAAGGGATTCTACAGAATAGATTTATTTTAAAGCACCATAAGTAAAGAATGTTTAATACAAATGTTCAATAAGGCTGCTAAGATACAGACCTTCTGTTGTACTTAGATACTTCTTCTTACACAGTGTATTCTTGATTTCTGCTCTCATTTGTATAATATCATCGCTCAGTATCTATTTCTTTATAGTCACATTTCAGAATAACCCTAAAACAGTTGGTGACTTTTTCTTTTATCTCATTTTCCAGAAATGCACACCGTGTCTACAGTGGAAGCTTGAACAGAGAGAAGTAACATTCAAATTAGAAGAAAAGAATAATTCATTTGGACATAGAATTTTGAGCTGTCCACCTACCTGCCTCTTGTGTGCTTCATAATTAATATTTTAGAACTAATCCAAATCTGTATTTTTTAACCCATTCAGTTGTATATTTTAAAAAGTTAATGGAACACTCACCTACCGCTGATTGTTTAAAATAATTACATATATACATATAATTACATAGAGATCATAGTTGATACAATAATTAGATATCAACATATGTCTCTGTTCAGGACAAAATCTATATCATATTAAATAATCAAGATCAACTCCAGATAGATTTCAAATCTAATCATTAAAGGCAAATGGTAGAGATTTATTAAAAGTTATTTCTTTGATAATTTCATACATGTGTATAATGCATTGTTTACTCTCAATTGTTGCATTCTTTTATCCCCCACCCCCATTATTCCTACTTCCCTTTACCCAGAAAAAAACTTTTCCTATATTCAGGCCTTTTTGTTTTGTTTTGAGATTTTTTTTTGTTGCATTTTTAACAAGAACACTATGTCTGGCCGTAGGTGTGAAATGATCCAATAAGTCTGGTAGGCTAACCCAGCTGCTTGCAATAAACCATTGTCCCTCTTCTAGAAGGCAGCACTTTAGCAAGAAGGAATAATGTCCCATGAGCCCATCCTCGGTCCATGAATAATTGTTCACAGACCCAGTCTTGTGCTGGTCCAGTGTGAGTAAACGTAACTGCTGAGTGATTGTGTCCGCGATGACTGTGTCATGTTCTGAAGTTATCATTTTATATATGTTTTCCCTGTCTTTGAGCTCTTATACTTTCTCTATTCTCTCTCCCATAATTCTGGAGATAGAGAGACTACTGTAAATATCTTGTTTAGAAGTGAGTAGCAAAAGTGTAGGTATTTTATGACCTTTAAGTATAAAAATCCTTCTTAAAATAAGCAGAGATGAATACATTGAACAATATTAACTATGTCAATATTGAAAACTTCTGTTTGCCCGAAAAGCTTAAACAGAACAGGAAAGGGACATTAAAAGTTGATAGAGTATGTAATATGTATATAAATGAATATCTGAAATAAAATGTGGTATACAAATATAAGAAAGTTCTTATACATGTCAATCCTCAAGACATACAAATTCAGACAAAATTGAATTAGAAAAACATTTTAAGCGTGTTTGTTGTGTGGGTTTTTGTAGAAGTGCAAAGGTGCCTGCATAAACTAGGAGAGAGTATTGGAACTCCTGGGGTTGGACTTACAGACATTTATGAGCCACCTGACATGGGTGCTGAGACAGAATTTAGATCCTCTATAAGAGCAGTATACACTCTTAGCTGACATGCCATCTCTCAAATTCCAAATATTTAGATTTTTTTATATACATCTAAGATCATAAGAGTGGTTGTAATAATAACAACAACAAAAGCAAACAAACTGAGAACCTTCTGTTTGGAGAAACTGAAATTCTTCAGGTTGTGTCAGTTGGCTCATGCCCTTTCCCAATCTGTTTTGTTGTGTTGAACATAGCGAATAAATATATTTGAATTATCCAGCATTTCTGTTTCTAGGAATATGCTAAGATAACATATTTTCATGAAACAGCATGTCTGCTATTTGTTAATAGTAAAATTACAAATAATTTATATGTTTATCATCAATAAAAATGATTAATAAGTGTGATGTACGAACAAAGAGATACTAGAGTGCAGCAGAAATAAATATCAGCTTCATGCAGCAGTATTGATGGATGTCACCAGAAGGATGCTAAAAAAAAAAAAAAAATGAACCAGCCTCAAGGCACACACTGTGTTCCAGCAACATAAAGCACAAAGGGCATATTGAACCTCTTGTTGTACTCAGCATGGTTTAGACTCTCAAGGACTGTAGGTGAGTAGAAAAGAAAGTAAGCTTACTTAGTGCAAGTAATAAACCATTGGTTGATCTTTGAGTTAGTCACACAAACATTTTCTGTATAACAACACATCAAGCACCTCAGTTAATGATACAAAGACTTTTCTTTCTGAATTCATTCTGAAGCCACACAGTGACTAAAAAAAATGCCTACTCAAAAAACAACAGAAAATACATTTGAGGGTGAGCCCATAAACATTATGGTCTACTAGGAGAGACATTAAGCAACAATTATAATAATAAAAGTGTTAATGTGAGTTTTACTGCATGAATTTAAAGGTAATTGTAGAGTATCTAAGGATGCTAAGCTACACACTAATGAATTATTAAGACATTGTAATGAATCCAAAGATTGAGGAGAATGCTGAGAATCATGAAGAAAGACATAAGACTAAAAGAAATAATGAAAAGCATTCTACCATAGACCGAGGCAATCTGAGATTGAAGAAAATGCAGACATGCTCATCTTCTGACCTCATATAATGTTGCGCACACGCAATTGCTAGAGTAGAGTGAGAGTCTGTAATGTTGAAAATAAAAAGATGACACCAGGTATGTTAGTTCAGTAGGAGCATAATTGATTTTGATACAAAAGCGGGAGTTAATAATTAGTCATGGTAGAGTATTCTTCCAGTAGGCAAAATAGTTTCTTATAATTAAGTGCTTACCTAAAAGCTAAAAACAGAGACCAGCTAACTTGAATTAGTTGCTCATAATTTCTTTGTATTGACTGAAAAGAATTATAAATATAATAAATGAAAAACTGGGCTCCGTGTGCCAATCTGAATGCACTCACATTGTGTAGCACTGTTCCTGGGAGATGTGAGCAAATATCTAATCATACCAGGAAGGGCGTTGATGACAAACAAAAGTAATGATGCCACTAAAGTCCACCTTGGGGAACCACGAGCTTTATTATGGTCACCTGCAGGAATATGTATCAGAAGTGACTTACAGAAGCAGAAATGAAGCAACGAAAATTGCATCTCTGTAGCCCAACAGAGAATGGGCAACAACTCATGAAAACCAGAAATGTGTATTTCACTGCACAACTTGCAGGCTACTTAGGAGGCTGGACAGTGTCTTTCCATGTGGCTTAGTTAGTCTCAGTCTACACCAGGCAGTTCAATGTATCTGCGCATGCCTCTTAGCAGGCCTTACTGCTTGTATACGCTTGGGGGAGGGGATTGTTAGGAAATTTTTTTTAATATGCTTTTTATTATTCATTTATTCAGATTACATCTCAATTGTTATCCCATCACTTGTATCCTCCCATCCCTCCCTCCATCCCATTTTCACCCTAATCCCCTCCCCTAGGTCTATGACCGAGGGGGACCTCCTCCCCCACTATATGGTCGTAGGTTTACGAGTCTCATCTTGGTAGCCTGCTTATTCTTTCTTTGAGCTAGGAAATCTTGACAAGCTTCAAAGACCTTGGAAACTCAATGTGTTTTTGAGGATGAAATATTTCACCTCTCTTTAGAACTTAGTGTTGTAGAAGGATGTGGGGAGGTGGGCTGTGCTTGCAGACTGGGACTGGAGTCAAGCAGATTTGTCCTCTGAGAGGCTCCACTCAGCAGTGCCTCAGTACAGATGCTGAGACTCACAGCCAAACGCTGAGTGGTGCAGAGGCCACCTCGCAGAAAAGGTTGTTGGAAGGGGAGAAAGGGGACTAGGAGGTGACAGGTGCCTCGTAAGAAGACCAGCAGAGCCAGCTAACCAAGGCCCAGACAGGTTGCCGATACTAAAGCACCAACCAAGGACCTTGTATGGACTGGACCTTGGACCCCTTACAAAGATGTAGCTGAGGGCCAGCTCAGGATTCATGTGGGTCCCTTCATAAAGGGAATGGGGGCTGTCTCTTACATGGACTTTCTTCCAGCTTTTCAATCACTTTGCCCTGCCAGGACTGCCTTGCCAGGCCACAAGAAAGGATGACACTTTCAGTCCTGGTAAGACATGATGCGCTGGGGAGGATGGCAAGGGGGATCCCCTTTTCTGAGGAATAGGGAAGGGGAATATGGGAGAGGAAGAGAGGGTGGGGCTGGGAGGGAAGGAGGGATGGGTCTACCATCAGGATTAAAGTGACTAATTAAAATAAAAAATGAACATAGTGTTGTTGTTCCTCCCTAACATCTTGTGTCTTGAGGAGCTTCCCTCCAGGGTCTTAGAAGGGAATTGGATATAACCACTCTGAACAACAGCGTCAGTTGAGGAGATGTGTCAGGAATGGCCTGCCTTGATCTGGGGAGATGTGGATGGGAATGGAAGTGTAGAATCCTGGAAGCAGACATTCAGGGAGGCAGCTAGGGGCTCCTAAGCATGAGCTAATAGTGTTGGAAGCAGCAGAATTTCTCTATTCTTTGGGAAAGCATCAGCCCTTCTCTATCAGTTGAATCACATCTAGTCAAATTAACTAATACTGTCTCTGTGAAAGTGAACTGTCTACGGGCTTTAACCACCAACCTTCCCAGGACAACATATCTTAGTGTTTGTTATGACATACAAATGATCACCGTTTGTACTTCCTAGTAGTATAGCTTTTGTGTGTTCTTAAGTTGGAATAAGTTTCAGTTTTTCTTGGTTTGTATTAGGAAAAAGAAACCTCCAATATAATAAAGTGTATTAGTGTTCCATTCGCATTTAACCTTCAGTAGACAGTTATTTTAAATGGGTGTCCTTCAATTTACTTAATTTCAGAATTTCTCCTTAGATGTTGTAATGGATTCATTTCTGTTGATTTAGCCTATAAGAGTGATTGCACTTTCTGAATGCTTTAGTGTAATTTCAGAAACACAAGTTTCTACCTTTTGATATGCTAATATTAGTTTCCCTGAGTACAAGAATTTCAATGCCCCGGGAAAATAACTGTCTGAAAAAATACATATTTAGTTTTGAGAGTGTACAATTTTTTTTTAGTTTCTCACTTTTACCTTAGTGTATAAGCTTTTCAAAACTAGCACAAAGTAATGATCTCTTTTCCTCACTCATCTGCTCTGCTTTTGTGAGAAGACAAAACAACTACACTTACTTTTGCTGATTATTTATTTAATAACGAATAGATTCATTTCAAATCATTCCTTTATCATACTAATAATTCAAATGTTTTTTTTTTCATCTTAAACATTTACCGACTAGTATTAACTGCCATCTAGGTCTTGAAATTGATGGGTGTTGGGCAGGCAGAAATGGAGGTAAGTTATTTTGAAAGAAAAGCATGTGTCACAGGCAAACACATCAACATATAGAAGGGCAAACACTATTCACGGATGGGAGGATTCTCACTGTGAGTTCAGATCTAAGTGTATGAAATAGAATCTAGGGTGACTAAGCCAAGGAGTCTATAGTGTTTGATATCCAGTTCATATATGTCAAATAAACAGTGAGCTCATAGCAGAGGATCATAGGATTCAGTGGGTTCTCACACGTTCCTGACACTAATCTATATATCCATAGGTAGTGCCTACATTATTTTTTATTCCATCACAAAACATTCAGTAAATGCTTTTTTTTTTTTTCAAGATTGACAACATTCCGTGATGCATATAAGGATAAGAATAAAAAATAAAAAAGTTTTCTTGGTTATAATAAAGAGTGGCCTCGCAAAATAGCAGTGAGAAATTGGTTTGAAAATGACTAAACAGGAAGCTAGGAAAAACACAGATTGGATTCAAGATTACTTGTTTTTCTAACTGTAAGCACTTTAAAAGAGATTTTGTATTAGTATCAAAAGTTTAAATACGTTTTTATAAAAGTAGGCAGTTATGTATGGTGGTATTAAATCAAAATGAGACCTGTCTGTGTGCAGTGTTTACAAACATCTAAAACTGTATGAGGCAGAGAAGAACATTATAACATGTGGTACAGTTTATATATTCTTTTTCTTTGCGGGCAACTCTGAAAAATGTCTTTGAACAATGGATCAATTTTGTGTGTTTGCCAATATATTTTTCTGTGACAGCAAAAATATTCAAGAGATAACTAGAAATTGGATCTGAAATAACAGTCGGGTTCTGGAATTGCGGTTTCTTTCTGCTGATGAATAATTGGTTCGTGTCTGGAGGTAATACTTTCTGATGGGCTGAAGTATCCCAAGGCATCTCCAAAAATATTTTTCTCTGCACACACAAATTGATCTCAAAGTTTAAAGAATTCATGGCTGTAATTTTAAGTTGGATTTATTGACACCCATTCTTATTGAGTGTGAAAACAGATTGATGAGCAATTTGTTTTAATCCTCCTGTGGAAAGGTGGGATCACTCAAGAGGATTGTTAGTAGTTTGATGGTTTTATTTTATTTTATTTTTCTGGTACCATCTGCCAACTTTAATAGCCAAGAAGAACTAGTTTGTTTTTAAATTATAAAGTTTAAGAGTTGTGTTGCATAGCAGAGAACAGGTAAGAAAGATAAGAAAGTCCCTCCTGGAAATTATACTTTGCTTAAAATTTTAAGCAAATTGAAATACAACACAAAACTGTATCAAGTGGAGCCGAGCATTGCATTTAAAAAAAAATGAAAAGGTAAGTAATTTAACTTTTAAAATAAAATATTTCAAAGCACCAATTGAAAGAGATTATTTTGAGAGAAAAGGCTTATATACACTCTGTATTAAGTTAAGCATAAATGTACACATTTATCCAGAGAGCTTGTATGGTGAACATCTATGTAGTCTTACATATTTCTAATTTCTTGTTAGCTAATATTTTAACTAGAACCATGACTATTTTCCATCAGGATGGTAATCTGTATTTTACTAATACAGGACCAAGTCTAAGGAAGGACTTTTGGCTAAATGGATGCTTCAGGGTTAGACAGAAATTAATAGCTGCATCACTTCAGCCACAGAATAAAATTTTATTAGAAGCTCTGCATTGTGAATTTTTCTTTTGGGTCCTGCCCTAAGGAAGACTGATCCCGTAGTGGAATCCTTAACTGTCTCTACTTGTCATAGGGAAGATATAGCATAATGCCTAAGATTAATGAAAGACATTTGTCTTTATAACGTTTAACATGAAAAACAGTTCATGCTCTGTAAGAATAAAAATGTAGGAAATTTGCTTTTTTCTTTTTTTTTAAGTTTTTTTTTCTCCTTTATTAATTTGTTCTTGTTACATCTCAATGGTTTTCTCATCCCTTGTATCCTCACATTCTTCCCTCCCTCCCATTTTCCCCTCACTCCCCTCCCCTATGGCTATGACTGAGGGGGATTACCTCCCCCTGTATATGCTCATAGGGTACCAAGTCTCTTCTTGGTAACCTGCTGTCCTTCCTCTGAGTGCCACCAGGTCTCCCCGTCCAGGGGACATGGTCGAATGTGAGGCACCAGAGTATGTGAGAAAGTCATATCCCACTCTCCACTCTACTGTGGAGAGTGTTCTGTCCATTGTCTAGATCTGGGTAGGGGTTTAAGGTTTACCGCCTGTATTGTCCTTGGCTGGTGCCTTAGTTTGAGCGGGACCTTTTTTCTAGGATCATTGCCTCACTGTCATGGCTCCTTTCGTGATTTGAATAAGAATAGCCCCACAGGCTCATATGCTTGCATACTTGGTCTTCAGTTGTGGCATCTGTTTGGGAAGAATTAGGAGGTGTGGCCTTGTTGGAGGAGGTGTGCAACTGTGGACCCACTTTAAATATGAAATGATGCCTGCCATTCCTCCTCAGCTCTCAGCTCCTGCTTCAGCAGCATGTCCGTCTGCTGCTGCCTTCCCCCATGCCCTGATTGACATGAACTATCATACTATCAGACTGTAAGTCCTAAGTACACTCTTCTTTAACTCACCCTGGTCATGGTGTCTCATCACTACAGCACAAAAGAAGCCAAGGCAAGGACAAAAAAACAAAAAACAAACAAACAAACAAACAAACCAAAACCAATTAACACACACACACACACACACACACACACACACACACACATACAAGCACACATGTGTGTGCTTACTTTGTGGTTTTCTTTAATATCCTCTAATCTTGAACTTTTCACCTTCCTAAGGCATTATTTTTTGTATTGTTACTCAGTTCTAAGCACAGCTTGCTAATTGAAAATGGTACCATTGTAAATAGAAATTCATCTCCCACTGAAAATGAATAACTTAGTTTGTGGTCTCTGAGAGTCTTGTCTGTTTAATTTTACATTCTTAAGTTACAGAATAGTATTATGGCCAATCTCTTTTGATCTAATATCATTTAATATTTTATTAGTGTGTATTAAGTAGAAACACTTATTGGTTTAATTATTGTATTTTTACCCATGTACATTTGATATTGTCAATGTCACTGGAATTGGAATTACTCAGAGGCATACCCATCAGTGCATAGTCACAGATATTAACTGAAGAGAAAAGACCGACTCTAACTATAAGTGGCTGTGGTCTTAGACTAAGCTTTAAGAGGGAGAAAGAGAGTTGAACGCCAGAGCTCATTATTCTCTGCTTTATTACTGCAGATTCAAAGAGACCAGGTACTTAATGTGCCATTCCTTCTCAGCTACAATGAATAACTTACTCTCAAACTGTGAGCCAAAGGGTTGTGTGGAGGACTTGGAGTTTAAAGTGTTTGTGGTGGAAGTGCTAGACCCAGTTTGAATTTCCAGCATTCATATAAAAAGCCTGGTATATCAGTGTGCACATGTGAGCCCAGAGCTTTGAAGTGGAGCCAGAAGGAGCGCAGGCATTTTCTGGCCCGCCAGAGTAAATGATTATTAAGATTTGTATTGGAGGTTGGTCTGATGTATTTTGATTCTAATTAATGCTTGCTGTCTCTCTGACCCAAATTGTACCTTGCCTAAGAGCCTAACCCATTTGACCAATAAAGGGCCATCACACCTGCACAGGGCAAATGGATGAGTGGCTAAGGTTCATGGGCTTTCAGAGATGGAATCTTGGGAAGGAGGAAGAGTGGAAGAGAAGAGAGGAAGGAGAAGGCCGACGCCATGGATTAAGTGGAGGAGAAACACATGGCCGACATGGATAGAGATTTGGCCCAGATGATGACAATTAGCAAGTATTTGGCATTATGGATGGGAGGTAGCTCGATAGAAATTATTAAAAGATGATGGCACAGTACTTCGTCAGGTATCCCATACCTGACCCAATATGGGATGTAGTTTATGGGATTAATATCTGCCCTCTCCCTGCTTAATTAAGGTTATCTTAAAATATAACAGGTGTCTGTGTCTTGATTGATTGCTAGCAGGTTAAAAATTACTGCTGTAATAGTAATTATAGGCCTGATAATAAACATTATTAGGTCATATTAATAAATTAACTGCTACAGACTTGGGTTTAGAAAAAGGCACTGGATCACAAAATATAGTCAAAAGTGATTAAAGAATCTCCCCCTCAGTGATTTCTGTCCTCCATAGGTTTATGTATGAGGACACACCTCCACCACAAACACACAAAGACACAAATACCAGCACATATTTACACACACACACACACACACACACACACACACACACACACACACTGGCAAAGAAATCTCAAAAGAGGAATTGCACCTATCAAATTGGACTGTGGGTATGTTTGTATTATTATTGTTGGTTGATGTAGGAAGAACCAAAAAATGGCACTTTGAACGGTGCCATTCCTGGGTAGGTAGGCCATGCATAAGTAAGAAGCATTATGCAGTGGTTTCTGCCTCTGCCTCTTCTTGAGGTTTTGCCTTGACTTCCTGCAATGATGTACTATAATTAAGGAGTATACATCAAATAAACTCTTTCTACTCTATGTCATTTTGGAATATGTTCCGAATAACAGCAGCAGGAAGCCGACTATGACCCCTTTCCTGCATAGTTCCTTTATATCCTAATATCAATTATGATCAACTTTAATGTAAATCCTCGTATAGATAATTCCAAGAATGTCTTGAGTAAAAGTTAACAAAAGCTGAAGTTATGGAAATAAAAGAAAACTTACTTCGACTTAAAAAAACTATTTTGAAGTAAGACATTGTTGATGGTTAAGGATGTTGAACATTTTTCTGAGTGTTTTTAGGCCACTTGAGATTCCTATATTGAGAATTCTCTGTTTAGACATATACACCATTTTTTTCAATTGGATTACTTATTTTGCTGGTGTCCAGTTTCAAATACAGGGAAAAATAACTAGAAGTGGGGGGAGGCATTACAGAGACGAGGGGAGGAAGGAGAAACTGGGGTTGGGAAGTAATATGTGTAGGAAGAATTCTTCTAAAGAAATAGGAAAATAGGAGATGCTGGTACTGGAGAAGCAAGTGATGCCCTGCATAAGTGTGTGTTGTTGACATGAGTGCTTCCATGTAAAGACACTAACGTCTCCATTCCGTGGATGGACCCTTCTCCAGGTAAGACTCAGAGGGGTGTCAAATTCTTCCTTAGGGGTCCAAGAGCAAGCAGTTGACCATCCTGTATAAAATCTAGTAACAGCAGCTTCTTCCTCTCTGAGGACTGTACTCAAGGCTATTCACTTAGGGAGATTTGGTACAAAGACCAGCCACCTTCTTGCCCTGTGTTGCCACTTGATGTATTCACGCTCGGCTATGGTGGTATTTGGTGTTCCTCCATCGGAGTGTACACAAACCATCTGTACCCATATGTCTGCTGTGCCTTGACAATCCAGCCTTTCTTCATTCTTTCACTGACCCTCGTCAGGGTTCTGGACCAAGCCATCCTGGAGACAGCCATCAGCAAAACTTTATGAAAAGAGAGAGAAGTCTTATAGGCTATTATTAAATTAAAATAAATACTTGAGGTGAAATATGAATTGTATGTCAGAAGTATAAGGAACATGTAGATAACATTGCTAAAGACAGCTTCTGAGGTAAGAGAATATGCATAGAAAGGTCATTTATTCACAGGAGAAAGAGTATTCTGCCCTTTATTTCTCAGAAAACAGTAAAAAGTGGTATAGCTTAATTATGCTGGCAGTCTTTTAAAGAAAGGAAACAGCTTCACATATCAGAGTGTGCAACCACTATGTTAGCAAAGTGAAATAATCTGAATGTAATAAAATATAACTGAGAAATTATCTATAAAGTGACGCCATTTATGGAGGACTAACTTCTATTCCCTGGTTTTCTATTGAGAGAAAAACTACTATTCTCCAGTGCTATATAAAGCTCTATATTCTATTCTGTAAACATTTTTAGCATGTGTAGAAGCTCACAAAAGTGTGTGCTTTTAACTTCTATCAGAAATAACTAAGCACCAAAACTGATTCAATCCCGAATTTGGAGCAAGAGAAAGCTAAAATTGAACTTTGATGAACTGTCCATACTGTTCCTTATGCTCAAACGCTGCTATTTATTCATGTTGCTATCAATTTGTGTTACCCAGTTATGAGGAATCTGCTTTATCCTCGCCTTTGATCCCTGAGGGCACTGAAAAATACCTTCCTGGATATGAACTCAAGAGGATTCTCTCTTGCTCTAATTCTCTGTGGCTGTTGGCTTTCTGCCCGGAAGCCCCAAATGCAGGTCAGCTGGTGAAATGATCAGGTTTTCATCTCCTCAAGAAGCAAATGATGCCCTTTTGGCTGTGTATAAACTCCCAGGGCACGTTAGAACACATCTGAGTTAGAAGAAGACAAATGTAAATGGAATTGCTCATGACCAAAGTGCATAACAAACTGAAAGTGTTTTCAGTGCCAGTGTCTTCCCCATTCCTGAATACGAAGGCGCTGTTTCCAGGGAGCAGTGGAAATGAGGACAACAGGAAAGATACATTGGCTACACACACTTTTGACAACTGACCTTGTTCATGTAATTCTTCCCAGTATTAGATTAGTCAACCCTCCATGATATGCAGACCCCTGGGACAGAACTAATCTGGGCTAAGCTGAATGGCCAGTATGTACTCTCTAGTAATGTGGCTAAGACACATTGGCTAAATGTGTGGCTAAATACCCTCCAAGACATATCCATGTTTCTGTTTTATTTTTATGATTGGTACCATAATCATGAGCAATTTCTTAAATACACAATTTGTTATTTTTCTCACAGCAAAACATATAAGCCACTAATTCACTTTTCTTTTTCAGTGCTTGCATAAGCCTCCTCAGCCAAAGGTATCTGATAAGGACTCCAGCCACTGAAATTTCCTGGTCCCTGAATAATCAATGTCCTTAATAATATCAATAATAGTTATAATCTGAAAATTGTAGGGTTTTTGGCTCACTTCTCTCTCTCTGTCTCTCTGTCTCTGTCTCTGTTTCTGTCTCTGTCTCTGTCTCTGTCTCTCTCTCTCTCTCTTTCTTTCTTGTGTGTGTGTGTGTATGTGTGTATGTGTGTATATATATACATATATATAATTGTGTGTGTCAAATAGGCAAAAACAATTATTACAAAAGATAATAATTTATCATGCTTTTAGTGGTGGCTGTTGTTGCCTTAACAAATTTTAAGAGAAGAAGACAACAACAAAGCAGAGCGGGCAGTATGTGAATCCAGGCAGCTGTTTGCCTGACAGGGATGGAAAAAGAGAAAATGATGCCTTTGGGGAATGGTTTCAAGAACGTATAAATATTGAGTAATGGAAGGAGGTCAAGGCTGTATTATGGTTTGGAGTTCTTAAGAGAATGTGAGGATGTCATTGTCCTGCTGGGGTGCTTAGGATTTTGCCTAGCATTCAAAAGAAGATACAGACAGGTAAAGAAAAAGTGATGATTTTTGAGTAGAGACTATGTAAAATATGGATGCTTAGCAATGAAGGTCAGCAAGCAACTGCCACCAACGGTTCTTCCATTCTTCATACTTTAGATAAGAAGAGTTCTTATGTCTTTGTTTCCAACCATGAGGAATTGTAATTCAGAACATGGCTGCTCTGGCAAGAGATCACATCCAAAGACTTTCAACATCTGTGTGATCCTGCTGGAATACAGACACTCTTTTAATCACAGGAGACAGAGGCAACCAGATATATAGAGCAAGTTTCAGGTAAAAGGGAAGCTTAGATCCAGGTGTGGTGGTACACGCCTTTAATCCTATCACTTAGGAGACAGAGTCAAGCGGATCTCTGAGTTCTAGTCAGTTCTCTTCAGGCAGTTCAGTTGAGTCAGTGAGTTGGGAGGCAGTGCGGTGGAGTTGAGTTGGTGGCAGTTCAGTTCATGGAATTCAGAGACAGTTTTACCAGGAGAGTTTTATGAAGACAGTTTGAAGAGAGAAAAGGGTAGACAGATAAAGACAGAACAAGCCAGAAATTAAGACGGACCTAGAAGATTAGAACATATTGCCAAAAGTTAATATGAGGCTGAGCACAGCAATCCACTCAGAAGCAGAAAGAGAAGCCAGTTTGAATCAGTCATCTTGCATAGGAGTTTGCGCTAAAATAGCTCAGTTGAACAAGCTAGCAAGAATTCAGAAAGAACTAGGAAGAGTGAGCTTATTGAACAGTAATTCTTAGAGGCTGAAAACATTCTAGGCCCAGATAAGATTACAAGGAAGCTAGAAGCTTCCAGAAGCAGAAGGAGGCAGTAAACCTCAGAGACAAGAATTACATCCAGTCAATAAAAGTTGGTTTTACATCCTACTTTCTCACCTTTGTAGCATTTATCTGTTCCTTTATCAGCACATGGGCTTAGAACACCACAGTATTAATATATTGAAGTTTTATTGGTCATAAATCTGAGCAAGGTTTAGTGTGTTTACTGCCACAATTACTTTCAGGCTGTATATAGTATGGCCTCTATCATTTTCCATCTGAACACTCAACTACAAAAGGATCACGCAAAAGCTTCCATGTCAGTTATAAGCGTTCAGTATTTGGAGGCTGTTGGCCTAAAGCCTCCAATTCTTTGCCATTTAGCAGACCTCTCTACCAGGCCACATTGCGCCATCAGAGTGTGGAAGCCGATAATACCACACTAGAGAATGCTTAGATGGAAGAGGCGGACGTGAGAAACAAGCACAAAAAGTGCACTCATGTCCAGGATGGATTGCTGAGACTTACCTAAGAAGTTTTCTTAAAGGGAAGTGATGAGAAGCAAGTTCCTGCCTATCCTCTACCCACTGTGAATGTGAACATTTAAACTTCCTGCTAAATAATAATAACTGATGATGATGATGATGAAAACTTCTACAAAAGCTGATTATTTTTCTTGAAAGAGCAATAGCAGTCAAGAAGCTAGTGTTACTTAGATGAAATGACATCAAGCTGAAAGAACTTATAAGAATAGAACATGTCATTTGGTTAAAAGATATATCCTAATTCTAATTCTTCCTTCCCATACAAACAGAGCTACCGAACAAATTCACATTACGATTACTTATTTACATCAGGAACATTCAACTGAGAAGTCATTCTAATTTCAGGGAGATTTTTAGAAACATCTCTGGGTTAGTTTGATTGTCATGGTGATATAATTTAAATTATTCTTTGTTTTGCAATGTAGACTTATAAATTTTGGTGGAGAAAGCTGTCAGGTTGGAGAGGGTTACTATGTACCTAACAAAAACAAGCAAATGAATAAAAATAACAAAGAGGAAAACATCACACTTTCCAATACAACAATTCAAAGAAAAGAGTACTACAGGAAGGAATAAGCACATGGGCCTGGAAATGGATCCTGTCCCAAGAAAGTTGTAATTTAGAAAGATAGAGGACATCTTAGAGTTTTTGTGCATATGCTACTGTACGGCAGGTACAAGACACTCTCCAATTACTAGTACTTACACTCTAATATGATTTGATCTGTATTGTAAATGGTGTTGAAATTGAGGAGCCATACTTTGCATCAATAATGCAAATTTGCCTTAGTGAAGAGCTCCAAATCATTTAAGGAAAGGTATACGCATTTTGACATTTTTTTCTCTCTCTACCTCTCTCTGTCTCTATATCTTATCCTTTCTCCCAAGCCCTCTTCCTTTTTATTCACTTAGTACTTACCCTATGCAATAAAATGCATTTATATAGGTGCTACTCACAGTCATTAGGGCCGTAATTTAGTGAATCAGGTTGAACAGGCAAGTAAGGATCCATCACTTCAGTGTTAACAGAATATTTTTCCATTAAGAACCTTGGGAGAAAACATATCTTCAATAAATTAAAAATAAGCCATCTCAGACTCTTGACCCTCTGTGTAGAATTGGAGCATTAAATCATTTTCTTCTCAAAAATTTTGTGTTATTAGAAATTCACAAAACTACTGCATCAGTTTAAACAGGAATCTTTCAACAGGAGAAAGAACATCATATTCAGGTTAAGAAATCTCATGTGTAAGTTTAAAAATGATATCTGAAAACGTCCATCAACTTCAACTGGAGCTTTTCATTTACTCCTCAGGATCTGCCCTTCCACTGGAGCATGGTCTACCTTCCCAGGGCCACACCATAAAGAAAAGTGACTATTCCTCTCCCACAAGCTAGTCACTGCTAATAACTCTTTGGCTAAGGGTGGGTCATTTTCCAGGTCTGGTTGGAGTTTGTACAAGTCTTCCCATGCTGTCACAAGCACTGTAAGTTCATGGATACAAGTGCCCTGTTATGTCTGCAAAACACTCAGTCATCGACTAACTTTAGGGGGGAAAAAAAGGAAAAAAAAAAAAAGGAAAGGAAAAAAAGAAGAAACAATGTAGGATAATCAGAGAATGGAGGTTGTGAATAATGGAATGGTTTGGTTGGGGGAATGGTTTGAATAGGATCAAAAAATGAAATTTCAAACGAACTCATAAAAATAAATTTAAGGAAAGTGATACTGACATTAAAGGAATGGATTGTAAGAATGTTTAAGAATTCCATTTTGGGTTAATAAAGAACATTCATTGTAACTAAAAAATAATTGCAAAGGTGTGTGTTTATCTTAAATGTAAGTTGGATTTTATTGGATATTATAGTAACTGAAGCTAGAGAGTTAATAGATTCTCTTCTGTGCAATTTTTTTTCACACAAAACATTTATAGAGTAAATTCTATTAAAAAACAGTGGATGTATTACAACATTATTCCATGTGTATTTGCCTGTATTCTAAACTAGATGTGTAAGAAAAAAATTAGGTATAGAAATGATTTTAGTAGCTTACAACTTTTTGAAATTTATCATGCTCTTTTTTTAAATCAGAAGAAGTGACAACTCAGAGGAGGCACGTAATTACATGAAACTTCATTACAGAGTACATCAATATTAAAATAGAATTTTAAAGGGTCATGCATACAATACTAAAAAGATAAAGTTGAGTTTGCTCTTCTATGAAATGTGTTTATTCTGTTGCTTTGAAGACAAATTAAGCGGTTCAACACAAACATCATTTAATAACAACTTTGGTCAAAAGGTGAGTAAACTGTTTATTTAAATGATTTGATACACAATGAGACATCTACAAGCTAATTTTCTTTATTTTCTGTGTGCTTATTGTTTAAATTTTCATATGAATATTTTCCTACTAGAACAAGACTATCCCCTTGTAACTGGACTCTGTTGCCTGCTTTCAACTACTTCCCACTAAAGGGGCTGTCTTGCCTGGACTCCCTGGGTAAGGATGAGCTTAGTCAAGATGTGACTTTATGCGCTGGGGTGGGTTGGTGTGTGGGGGCTCCCATTTCTGAGAAGAAGAGGATGGAGGAGAAGGGGAAGAGGATAGGAAGGGGGAACCAGGAGGAGAGGAGAGAGGGGTTACAATCTGGATATAAAATTAATATATAAATTTTAAAAAAGAGAAAAAAAAGAATTCTTTACTGTTAGAACTGGTTGACACTATGTGTAGGGGAAGGGGGGTGGGGAGAGAAAACCACCAAAGAGAATCACCTAAGCATATTCTGTAATTGACTGTCCCTTATACATACCTTTCCTAAATTATAAAATGTATATAATAAATCAGTTTCTTTACAATTTTTGTATTACGCATACACACCCACCCACCCACCCACACACACACACACACACACACCACACCACATCACTACAAGATCACAAGAGTAAATTAATATTCATTACTCATAGAAACTTGTTTTATGGGGCTTCAAAAATATCATTCACCAAAGATATAAAAACTAAAGGTCAAGAACTAGAATATATGTGAGATTTTATGCAACCCCAAAGCTGACAAGTTCATCTGCTAAGGTTTTGTGGACATTAGCAGCAAGGAAGAGATTCTAGCTAGGTTTGTTGGGGAGGCGGGGCGGGGGGGGGGGGGGAGGGAGAAGACAGTTTATTTTTCTTATTCTAGTAATTTCTCCTACATGACTGTTTTATTTCCCTTTGTGTAGAAAGGAGCCCAGCGACTCAGGCATGCTGAAAAATAAACATTACCAAAGGACAGTTTGATCATTTTCTTCTGGTGGTTCTCTGATTGCAAGTTCTCACATTGTGAGACAACATGGCAAGTTATCACCTGTTCACGTAGCAGTTTTTGTAACAAAAGAAAAACTTTAAAGTTCAGTAAAACCAAGTCTTTTATGATGGAACATAAGCCATCCTGTCCCTTTGGAGACAGACACCATTTCATGCTATGAATAATGACAGGTCAGCCTAGTGTTCCAAAGAGAGACATTGTCTCCATCTTTCAAGTCTTTTATACAAATCTCCTTAAAAGGGGAGCCCTGAAAATGGCTGCTGTGCCTCTGCTGTGAAACTGCAAAGATGGTAACATCCTTGCAGAATTCTCCATGTGATAATGGAAGCATGATGTTCGACAAAGTTATTGATCTGAATGGAAACTTCAGCTGGATAGTATAAGTCTGTATTACAGTTTCACTCATTCACTCAATCCAATGCAGTATTGAGATTATTATATAAGTTAGGGTCCACATGGATTTCACATGGATCCATAAACTATAACACATAAATAAGGGTACTAACATGCAACTTTATATAGGTATAAAAATAGCATGATAAAGTTTACTCTTAGAACTTACATTCAGCAGGTAATTCCATTAATCAGAACAACATAGCACAAGCTCCAGGCAGCTTGGACTGCGTGTGAATTTATTTATTTATTTATTTATGCATACATACATATATACATACATACATACATACATACATACATACATACATACATACATACACACATATTCTTTTAGGCTCCTCCATACCATCAAAATCAAATGTATATTTGGAGGGCTTGGGATATAGTTTAGTGTCAGTACCCCACTGTATACCAACTCAAGGCTCAATTCTCAAAAAAAAAATGTGTGTCTCAAAATAAGCAATAATTAGGTGTCCTATTAAAGTTAGTTGGATGGGGGCATACACTTTTGTAATTCCATCACTTGGGCAGAGGCGAGATCAAGCTTACAGCTAACTTGGGCTGCATGGAGAGTCTGAAACCACCCTGGGAAGCATGAGATCATATCTCAAAAACAGAAAATAAAAGTCATTGAGAGAATTTTGATGCCACAGGTTTTCTTGCCTTTCCCCCTCCGTGTTGCCGCCGTCTGATGGTGACCACTTGCTATAGCTTTGTGAATTTATCCCTTCAGATTTTCTTTCTGTAAATATAGAGAAGTGCAAAGCAATTTTTATTTTCTGTTGCTCGGAGAAGTGAATTACTTTATCATACTCTCAATATTTTATTACGTATTGGATTTTGTGTTTGTACTTCATTCATCTGTTTATATTTTCATATAATTTAATTAGATGTGTATAGTTGTAGTTATTGGTTGCTATCATTGAACAAATGAGGTATATCAAACATTTTGCTCCTACAAGAATGAAGAGACTTAATTTATATGTCTCTTTCATTGTGAAGTAATTGCAAAGCAAACTTCAACTGTAGGAATGATGCATCAAGGGAAAATTACACGTTTTTCTTGTCTACTCTGATAATTGTTAATATGATAGGTGACGACAATTTATTTAATTAAATTTTAACTAGCAGGTAGAAATTGCATATATTATTATAGTATAATCTAATGTTAATAATTAAAAACCGTAATTCTGATGAACTAAAATTTCATCACCTCATTCTTCCCTTTTCTTGGTGAGGACATTTAAAGTATGATTCATGAAAATTTGAAGTTTACAATGTACCGTCATGTATTGTAGTGACTATGATGGACAATGGATCACTCAGTCTTCTGCCAGAAAAGAGTTGGATCAAGTGCTTATCAGCACTTTGGTTCTCAAGGTTAATGAGAGGCTTTGAGCATGGAGAGCTTATTCCAGACATTAAAGAAAGTTTACACTTTCTAATGGATATTAACTCTATACATGATTTGTTATTATTCTTCTTTACCAGTAATAAAGGCAGCTTGTTTTATGCTGAAAAATGATAAAACTGATCCCTAATACATATCATTCACCTGCGTAAAATTCAGGCAGACCAGACACAAAAATACGTGAAGCCATGTGCATTAGAAAACATTAGTGACCTGAATAAATAGTGTGAACACAAACTCATGCATAAAGAGATGTCTTCTCCTTGACCCTTGTAATATTAGAAATTATAATAGCAAGAAACAGAAAGATGGAAGCACCATAAAGTAGAGAACTGCAGGAAAATTGACAGAGTCATTACTAAATTTAAAATAATGAGCGCACATGTATTACTGGATCATGTATATACAAAATGATGGCCTTCTGGGAGGAAGGAAAAGAAGACAGGGAAGAAGAAAGAGATGGAGGGAGGGAGGGAGCAGAAAAGCGATGGGAAGTATTTCTTTCAAAGTATGAGATATCTTTCAACCTTGTTGGACTTTAATGTTCTCTCTTTCTTCTTCTATTTATTTTAAAACTTTACTTCTTTTATTATGAGATAGCTGATTTCTCTATCCACTGTGATATATAGTCTGCCTATATACTTTTGGATTCCTACTTCATATTTCCCCATATATTAATATAGAATATTTCAATGTCTATTTTAGTATAAATAGTTGTACACATATATACAATAAATTGCCTACAGCAAGAAGAACCATGAAGCAATCTGGAATTATATAAATGTTACACTCATAGTGTTTTGGCCATTTGTATTTGGCAGCCTTGAGGAAAACATCTTTCCTATCTTGGTGAGTCTAAAATTCTGAATGTAAATACATATCTATCTTATCTTATAATTATCTATTTAAAACATCTCTCTAGACCTAAAAACATCTTAA
This sequence comes from Acomys minous, assembly GCF_964271855.1. Taxonomy (NCBI): domain Eukaryota; kingdom Metazoa; phylum Chordata; class Mammalia; order Rodentia; family Muridae; genus Acomys; species Acomys minous. Next base: position 103,403,002 of record NC_140490.1, read on the forward strand.
CCCCTAAATAACTAAGCTTAATTGTAAACCTAAACTATCTGGTCTTCAACCCCATCAGAGACTTGAGAAGGAGTAAAATTAATTACCTGAGTATACAGGGAATGCAGGTTAACAGCTTCCCAAATGAGAAGATGACAGAGACAGTTTGCTGCCTGAACAGTCACCCAAAACTCTCTATAATGTTGGAGCATTTTCTTCAGCCTTCTGGTCCACTATATCAGACAGACTTAATTGTAAGGCAAGAAATATTGAGGACTTGCTTACCCTGTCTTAGCAGAGTTTGGCCATCCACTCTGCTTGCATCCAACTTGCCCATTTTTAGGCAGAATTCTGTCTGTGGCAGAAATGAGGACATGTTGCCCAGTAGCATGTTTTCCACATTTGAAACAATCTCTAAAAGGAGGTTCTTTGATGCTCATCATCTTTGAGATAGGCTGGGTGTTGCTAGGAGTTAACCTGTGTTATTGTCAAAGAATGTTTAAAATAAAAAACATTTTACATGCCATAATCTGTATGCATCTGAGGTTTTTTTTTTGAAGATTTTATCTATTTTACCTTATCTATCTATAGAATCCTATCTATCTGTTAAACCTAGGAAGTACATTCTTGTGATAAAAATAGTAATTGATATGACCATGATTTGATCAACTACCAATTAACTTGAAAATTCATTATTAGATGCCATTCTTCATATAGCATGAATGAAGATTTACAGATGCCTTTCTTCTGCTCATACAAGAAGCAGAAAACCAGCCTTAATTGTTCTCTGTATCCTACACATCTCAAACATTTATAATTTTATGACTGTATAATGCATGTAAGAAACTGTATGTTTTCAGAATGAAAGAATCAGACACTGAGACTGGATCAGACCTGACAACATTCATTCCTCTCAGCCTTCTGGTCACTGACACCCTGCATCCTTCCTGCTTCAGCCTCAAGCACTTCAGTTGTTATTCCTCATCAGAACAGGAACAGTTACCAGGACAGCTTCGAAGAGAGCTTTAGATCTCAATTTGTCCAGTATTTTAGACTGCCCCACCCAGGCCTTCTATTAAGTCTGGAATTTCCCAAGATTTAGAAACTGGACCAAAATGCTATTCTTAACTTGATTAACCACTTTCCCCAATTTTATTTGGGTCCCTAAAAAGTTATTATTTGTCCCAAATCAGCAGTAAGAAACATCAAGAAAATGATACCTCAATTCCCCTGAGGGACATTGGGTAGATATTTTGGTTGCTTTATTGAGCTATGAATGTCAATTTTCATTGGGAGTTCACTATAAGTTATTATTGGTCTTATCTAGAGAGAAACCAAGGTGGGACTCAGGGATTTCTCTCATTTTTTTAAAAATTTTCTTTTGTAGGTATGGATATAGGGGTTGAAAAGAAAGGGGGAATATGGAAATATATAGGGACGATAGGACAAAAAGCAGATTATTGAATCTACTCCTCAACTTAAGACTTTGTTACCCACACATAAGGTTATTTGTAATTCATTGGTATAGAATTTCATATATTGATGCAAAATAAGTTCAATTTTGATACATTGTTATAGAATTCAAATTTAAGAGTCTTTTCACACACACCAACCACACACACACACACACACACACACACACACACACACACACACACACTAATATGTGGTATTGTAACCATACAACTTAATTATAACACAAGGTTTACTTCCAATACTTTGAAAGTGCTATTGCCGGCTGTTTAGGATAAGTAATTAATACAGATTAACTCTTTGGGAGAGATTCCTATTTAACAAGGGAGAGTAAGCAAGCGTATGTTGATGACTTCCAGTCTCTTTGGCTGTAGCCAAGTTCTCAGTTGACACAACCCTTCCTTTCCAATACATTTGCTGCCTTCTTTAGCCTCTAAGCACATGCAGCTTCTGCGTCTTGCATATTGGAGTATTTTTTTACCAGCTACAGCTGTTAGGGATGCCTTCTCTACCTTTGAAGGGACAAATTTTGTTGATGTTTCATACTTCCCGCTCTGTGCATTTCCCCCAACTTTCTTCTTGACCTTTATCCATAAGAATTTGAAGAAATCACTGTCCTGATCATAGTAATTCTTCTTAATGTATGGGGCACTCACCTTTGGGCAACATTTTTTTTTTTTTTTTACAGGAGGCTTACTGGATTTTCAAAAGCTCTTCTGAACCTAGGCTCATTTCCCTGTGTAAATTCTCAGAAATTCCTAGACATCTCTATACACTTCATATGCACTACTTTGACAATGAATTCACGAAATCCAGTTACAAGTATAACTCATAATATAAAAAATATTAAAAAAAAAACAAAACTCCTCATTCATGTTAATTTTCTTTCAGAGTGAGGAAGGGCAGTACTCGGAAGTTAAATTGTCATACAGTTTATTATAGTAGAAAATATTTTGACTTTAATGGTTTTGATGCCTATTTAAAAAAATATATACATATATATCAAGGACTACAAATATGGGTCAGTGTTTAAGATCACTAGCTGCTCTTCCAGGGGATCCAGGTTCAAGTCTCAGCACCTACACTGCGGTTCAAAACTGTCTGTGTTGCTAGTGCCAGTGCACTAAATGACTTCTCTCTTCCATAGATTGGACATGCATGTACTACAAAGCCAGACACACCTACAGACAAAACATCCATACATATAAATCAAATATAATAAAAATACAGAATATAATCAGCAACAAATGATGAGCTCGTCTTGTAAACGTTTTACTAGTTGAGTTGGTTTTGTGACTTGATTAAATGCACAGTCTCATAAAGCAGTTCTTATCGTTATCTGGTTAGTGTGAAAAGCTATGTCCTTTATGGATTGTGCCTCGTCTTTGTTACTGCACTGCAGAAAGTACAGGGACAGCTTTAGGACGTTTGGTGCTCTCTGGAGGAAACAGGAATTATATTTAATGTGATCTTAAGTGCGGCTATGAGTAGAAGATACAATTTTGAGAAAATTACATCAAGAAATGAATCTGTGGCTTCGTCTTATCATTGTAAACGCCCCCTCCTGCGGCCTCAGCATTGCACATCAAGTGATTCATTATGACTTCGCTGCATTAGGAGCAAAGGAAACTTACATGTTTTTTCTTTTCACTCTATCAACCTGGGTTCACCTTGTATAGTGACTGAAAGAGAGGTCAGTCCACAGAGTTAACATGTACCTTGTATTATTATTTTACAAACGTCTTCTATTATCTGTCTTCAAAAATGTGCAAAAGAGAAAGAAAAAATAAAAAAAAATAAAAAGAAATCCCAAAACTACGTGTTAAGTTTCTGCTAATCTCATAGCCACAAAGCAATATTTCCATACATAGCATTATGTAATATCTAATCATAATTGTTTTTATAATGAGAATTTTCTGTATGCATACAATGAGATGTAGTCACATCCATCCCTTCTTTCCCTCCATGAATGCCTCCCATATTCCCCCAAACATTGCTTCCTCCTAACCTCACGCCATTGTTTTCTTCTTCTCTGATAACCCCCTAAATCTGATTTGTACTCTTCACATGTTCACACCTTGGGGCCATGCACTGGATCAAGTGGAACTTACCACTGGCTTCACCATCACATAGGTTTATATCATTTCCCTCAGCAGCTATCAACCTCCACACGTTCTGCAGTGAAGGGCGCAGGCTGGAGAGCCCCTTTGCCATCTGTGCTGGACTTTCAGCTATTTTGATCTTCTTGCTATTACCTCATGAGTTTAATAGACATACTATGGGCATTTCATAGCACTTCCACACATAAAATAAAATACAAATACAAAAATTTAGTCAACAATAAATGATAAGCACATTCTGCACATGTTTTGCCATTTGGTATTTTGGTCCTCTGCTCTTACCTGTTTGTTTGTTTGTTTTTTGTTTTGTTTTGTTTTGTTTTTACCTCCCGTTTGCTACGATTCCTTCAGCCCAGGCTGTGAGTGATGGGTGGATAACTTGGTAAACAAGTTCTATTTAGGGTTAAGCACTCAGTCTCTTATTTTCAGTTCCTTGACCAAGTAGGCATGTTGGCATTGACTATAGATTACAGCAAAAATTAAGTTTCTCTCACCAAGGTTGAGAGTAGTCCAGGACTATGCATATAAACTCTAATATTTAGAGGACATTTTGCACTTTGGCAACATGACTAATGACCAAAAGGAAAATAGCAGACTCTACTATAGGGTCTATTACTTCCTCAGAGGAAGTTAACTACTTTGTAGTAAGCCTCGAGTACTATCAAAAGAATGTTCTATCTCAAAGACAATGGAATACATATTTTAATTATACACTTTCTCACAATATCCATTGTAAAAAGTTCTAGAATTATCCCACCTTTACCTAACTGAGCTTTCTCTTTAATAGGCTCTGTAAGACTCAGGAAGTAAGAACAATTCACAAGTGTCCAGTAGTACCCAACACAAGACTCAGAAGCATCTTCCTCAAGGTCACATATGCAGTAAAAATTTCCAAGACTCCTAGTATTCAAGCTGATCGGAGTGACACAGAGAGCTCTAGAAGTGCAACATCCTCAAGGTGAGCCACTCCTGTCGGTGTTTTTTACTTATTTATTCTTTTACTGATGCAACTATCTGACTTATTGATGCATTTTGTAAGTAGTCCCTCACTCAGTCCTGTAAGAAACTGTAAGCAATGGCTTGAAGGAGACTTGTGTGGAAGTACATGTTTTTTTTTTATCATTGGTTCCCTGCACAGAGTTACATTTACTGACTTCTTAGGGAATGCCTGCCACACAACACGAATCATTGTAGTAACAATAATGTATTTCAGGGACAATTCTAGTTAACAATTAAAGGCTATGTGCTGTATTACAACAACTGTTTCTTTTGACATAGTATCTTTCAGATAATCTATCACCGTGAACTGCAAGACTCTGTCTTGGGAATTCCTGCCCCATTTGAAATTGTTCCTTTGCTCATTGGGATTTTTTTTTGTAGCCCTCCCCTAATGCAAGCATATGCTTACCTAAGAGTTTTGCCTTCTCTTTTGCCTCCATCTGAAATAATCTCACTGCAATAGTCTTTATTCATTTTCCCAGCTCTCTCTGCTGGAGCATTACATTTTGTGGGAGAGGGGGAAGGCCTCTCCCTGTACTTAGTACTCATAGCCTTTTAATGGCAGATATATGTTTCAGTTTCATTTTATCTTATATTAATGTCTCAATAAATTATAATTAAATTTATATGGAAGTGGATTCCATTCTACTGTCCTCAATATTTTAAGTCCCTAGTGCTGACATAGTGCCTGGTACTACGAAAACACTCAATACATATTTTTAAGCATTATATTTGTTGTATTCTGTCTTATTCATCCATTAAGAATATTTTCCTTCCTAATTTTCCCCATTCCTATCTCCATAACTTAGCTTAGTGATCTTGACAAAAATCATATAATGTGATAGAAAATAGTTACGTAAATTTAATTGGATTTCAGTGACAAATATATTGGAAATTAACAACCCATTTTTTTTCCAAGAGATTTTTATTTGTGAAAGAAACCAGACTACTAGTCTGTGGCTTCAGTGCTTCTATTGATCACTGTCCCATGAGCCTAATTTTTGAGATGGCCAGATTCAAATGGATCAGTTGAGTTTGTTGATTTCAGCTATATTTTCCTCATGTATCTGCAGTTAATTAGAGGTTATCTAGGTTATGACTGGCGTGTACTACTCTTGCATGGAAGAGATAACTACATATGGTTTCTCTTCTTCTAGCATCCTAGCTGAGTTTCCTATGGTAGCTGCAGGGCTTAATAAACAAAAGCCAAGCTCTCCTTGAAGAGGTTCTCTGAAAGACTCCACCCAGCAGAGGACCCAAGCAGATGCTGAGATTCGCAGCCAAATTTTGGAGTGGAGTCCAGAGAGTCTTATGGAAGAGTTGGGGAATAGCAAGACCTGGGGGGTCAGGAGCTCTACAAGAAAAGCCATGGTGCCAACAAATCTGGGCGGGGGGGTGGGGCAGGGGAGGTGAAGCTGCAGAGACTCATGGGCCTTGCATGGTGAGGACCTAGATGCTCCTCTCAGATGTAGTAGATAGGCATCACAGTTTCCTTGTGGGTCATATAACATGGGGAATAGGTACTACTTCTGACATGTACTCTGATGTCCACTTGTGGACCACTTTTCCCTGGTGGGGTAGCCTTTCCTGGCCACAGAGGAAGAGGATATAGACAGTCCAGATGAGACTCAACAGGCTGAGGTCAGATGTTAGGAGAGGAGGGCTCCCCCTTCCTGAGGACTAGAGGAGGGCTGAGGGGATGAAGGCGAGAGGGTCAGACCAGGAGGAGACTAGGAACGGGGGTCTAATTGGGATGTAAAGTAAAAAAATATTAAAAAAAATAAAATGAATGAAAGAAATTGTGGGAAACTCTTCACAGATCCATTTCAGGTTCATAAGGACCCAGTCTCAATCAGTAGTTACTAAGTCACACTGCATAGCAAAGGCTATTCAACCAGGTAGGGTTAGTTAGCCCTAAATATCTTTTACTCAATAGTTTGTCAGAGTTGGATACGTGACCACACAATCATTGTGTAGTCTGGAACTTAACTTATAGATAAAAAATATCAGAAAAGTCTCTCTTGTATTTAGACTGTCACCTAAAAGTATGCACTCAGGAAAAAAGAAAAAAGAAGGGATATGACCTGGAGACCTTAATGTTAGGAAAATTCTTGTGTCTTGGAAGTATATTTATATTGTTTAGAAAACGGTCCTATTTCTTAACAAAACTGATTTCAATTAATTGCTTCAAATGGAAGAGCCCTGACTAATATGTCATAGATAAGCCGGCAGGACCCAACTGCAAGAGGATTGATGGGCTGTGATAAATTCATCTGAATGTTTCTGTCCTATTTTTGGTTCCATGCATTATTAATTTGAATGTAATTGACTCAATGCCAGAAGTAAGATTTGCCATGCATTAATAATGTGAGGATTATCTGCCTGGTCATTTTATAATCATGCAATGTCCATCTACCATAAGATTATTTTCACTCATTTATTAAATTGATCACTCAATCAAAAATACTTATTAAGTGAAAAAGGGAGTCTGGATTGTCTATTTTACAATCAAAAGAGAAATAGCTGGTATTCTTACATAGCTTATATATACTGTACTGTCATTTAAAAAAATCAATGTAATTACATCTGTAGAAAAAAAAATCCTTCTGATTACTCAAAGGTTTCAATGTTGAAATGGCGAATGGTGAGTGATGGATTATTTTAAAAGTTAAGTTTCAAGAAAACCTGTTCAGCTTTTTTTTTTTTTTTTGAGACATGACCAGCAGAGTGAGAAAATCTATTTTATTCCTCTTTCAAAAGTTGCCCTTTTCTAATGTCAAGCAAGTACAGAACAGATGAACTTTGGAAGTGTCAGTCTTGAAGTGTTATGTAATTTGTTCTGAGTATGAATTAGTCGGGCTGAGCCTTTGAGTGCATTAAAAACAAGGAAGATGAGCTGAACACATCCCTAAAGGGCAAAACAACTGTTAGTCCACTCAGCTCCTTTTGCATGCCATTTCTTTTAGAGTGGAGCTTTAGACTTACTGCACCGTGATCTCATGTGCCAATATAGGCTTTAAAAGATTACAGGCAGGCCACAGAAGCAGGGAGAACTGGAATAAAGTAATCACACGATAATACTTGCTTTTGATTATCAACCCAGAGTGAATAAATCTGCTTCCAAGAAAGTATGAAAGAGAGGATGTTTTTTTTTAGTTTGAAATTATGGTGGTTCAGCTTTGACATATCCCTCTCTGTTTAAAATTAAACCATTCACTTACATATGCTAGAGTCTATCTGAAAGACACAAAATCATTAGTATGGCTTTGCTTTTACTAAATTCATGAGTAACTCAGGCTTTCTTTAGTGTTGCTGAAATGCAGTGTCATGCTCTAAAAAGGACCTAGGCCACAGTGAAATCTCAGGCATGTGTAGCAATGCTGAAACATTAAATCCAGAGTTTGGCCCTGAGATCCTGGGGAGGAGATGCTGTTAGTAGTGACCACAGAAAGAAAAGAATGTAATACTCCCACAAAAGGACCAGAAACTGTTGCATGGAAGACATTGTAATTTGCCTACTCCTATTTTAACCACCATTTCTTTTCTGTTCCCTGACAGCTCTCATCTAAACACTGAGATGGGAAATAACTTCCCACTCCTTGGTCAATCTGAATACTTTTGGTTTTTCCCATGACTCTGAGCACTATGCTCAGATTTTGTTTGTTTTCAGGGCCTTTCCTGGGGAAGAAGCCATGCACTGCCCCCTGTGCGTGCAGTCTCCTTAGCATTCTAAACAGCAGAACATGTTGCTCAGACAGAACCAGCTCGAAGCCTAATAACCCCCAACTCTGGGAGAACTATCCATTCTTAGATTTATTGTTTCAACAATATCAATGGAGGGTTTTCTTATGCCAAACTCTAAAGCAGAAGAGAGTATTTACGTGTCACAGTTGGTGTTTTTGTTATTATTATAATTCTTTTTGTCATAGTGATTTTTTTCCATCAATGCATTTATTCGGTCTACATCCTGATCTCAGCATCCCTGATTTTTTTCCATCAATGCATTTATTCAGTCTACATTCTGATCTCAGCATCCCTCCCTCTTCTTCTCCAAGTCCCACATTCACCCCTATGGAATGGGCAAAGAAATTGAGGACAGATGGCCAAAGTTGCTTTCAAATTAGCTGCTGTGTAACAGGGTTATAATATTGTAAATAATAATGGCCCAAGTTGCTTCCTTATGATATTATTTCTCCTCTGAAATTATAAATTATATATACAGTAAGCCTAATCATATATGTCCTTGGTTTGAATAAAAATTGATATAATAAAAGAACAGAAAATAAGAATTGTAGTAAGATAATATAAATGAGAGAGAGAAAGATTTATGATGACATTGTTTGAACATTGTTGAAATGAATCCCAACACTGTTGCCTTTCATCCTTTTTTTTTTTTTTTGTTTGTTTGTTTCCTCTCCAATAAATACAGACAGAACATTTATTTCTGTGCTGTTCCTGAAATCTTAGCTGTCATGTTCTTATAGCTTAGGGACATATTGCATCAAATGCTTTGAAAACTTAAAATAATGGTAAATGGTTTCCCTCTGGTCTTTATTCATTTATCTTTTCTGTCCTTCATTTTTCAATACTAAAAGGCTCTATGTGCTGTGGACTTACATTTTTTATATGTGATTAAATTCAGAGGACAGAGAGGGATGCAGCCCATCTCTATATATATCACAAAGTATTACATAGTCAAAAGAAACCATCTATCTATCAATGCTTTCATGTTCCATGGCCAGGGCCACTTTGACCTTTTCATAACACAAACAGTACTCTGTGTCCATCTTCTTTCAGCACACCAAAAGAGTCCGCATGCAGACAGCAACATAAAAATTGAGCAGAGCATGCCCTGTAGAAAGACAGCCCTAGTGCCTATTCTGTGTTTATTCTTCACCCCAGGCCCTAACCATGCTGCACCTTCACAGCTCTTCATAGGTGTCTCCACTTGGATAGCAATTATACAAAAGCGCTTTGGAATTTTCAGCAGAGGGCTTTCTTAACAAAATGAAAATATGTCCCCTGTTTCCCATCCCATTTCTTGTATCATATAGGTAGAAAGATGTGAACAGGAAAAGAAAGCCTTCAGAAATAGTGAAAACAGCAAGCTGGTGTTGTTTTTGTATTCAGCTACAAATAACACACGGACCACCTCATGCGAATTGGGAGAAGTCTTTTTCAAAGACAAAGCCAGGCTCCAAACATGATACTCCCTTTGTAAAGGCACTGGCTGTTACTCTTCAATAGGTTATGAAGCTTTGATTCATCCATCATTTAAAAAACTATCTTTGTGTGTGTACGCATGTAGTCTCTCTCTATCTCTGTCTCTGTCTCTGTCTCTGTCTCTGTCTCTGTCTCTGTCTCTCTCTCTCTCTCTCTCGTGTGTGTGTGTGTGTGTGTGTGTGTGTGTGTGTGTGTGTGTGTTTGTGTGTGTAAGAGAGAGGGAGTGGAGGGAGAGGGGTTGGAGAGGAAGATTAGGGGGAGGAACACAGAGGGGGATCTATGTGAATATTCATTGTGTGAGTGCAGGAGGTTGCCAGGTGTGTCCTAGCTTCAGCATGCACCTAGAGGACAGAAGGTCTTGCATTTTACCTTATTAGAAACTTGGTCTTCATGCACTAGACTAGCTGCGTTGCAAACTTCTAAGGGTTCTTTTGCCTTCACCTCCCATCTCAATGTGGATTCTCTGTGGTTACATACAATATACAATGCCTGATATTTTAATAGGATCTGGTGATTCCACGTCAAGCCCTTATGCTTGCATAGAAGGCGCTTTGCCCACTGTATTGTCATTCCACCCCAAAGATAACTTATTACAAAGAACAGCATTGACTTCTCTAGACCTATGGCTAAATTAAACAAACTCATTCTTAGGATATATTTTCAAAGTTCTTGATATTTTCCTCTGTAAAGCTATTTCCTAAGTCGATCTAGAGACATAAAAACCCATTCAAACTTCTGAGGTTTCTTATTATTTCTTTCAGCTGCTGAGGCTAACTCTTAAAGGACCAGACATATTCTTTACGCTGCATTGTGTTTTCTTTCTGGAGAAAAGCTATTTTGGTACTTTGTTTTTGATGAATGCACTTCCAGGTAGGACATTTATTGTGATGCTTTTCAAGCTTTATAAACAAAGATTTCTTCCCTTCTTACTGAACGTTTTTGTTTACCTGAATTTGCTGTGGCTTTTTTCCACGTATAAGTTTTGTAGACTGTATTTAGCTTTAACAATCTTAATGGTTTCAAACACCATCCTTCTGCATAGAGGGACACACAGCTATGTGTTCATTTGCACCTTTTTAAGACAAAGTACTAGTCTTCTTCCTCCTGCTTCTTTAGTTCTTTATGGAGTCAGCTGTCTTCACCCTGTGTCAATTGTGCTCTGAGTTCATCTAGAGAGATCAACTCCGATCACTGCCTTAAACATTCAGCCCTTTAGAGAACTATGTGGAAGTCTGTACAGTTACCAACTGCTGATGGAAGTTTTTTAATCCGAGTGTGTCAAACGGTATATCTGAGGTGCAGTCTAAATCATTGTCAATTTTATTATTATCTTCTTTGCCCATATGTTCCCAAAATCATTGTACATGATGTCTATAAGTAAATAAAATCTATTCTATAATGTTTACTATAGGTGTGTGTCTGTTCTATTCTATAATTCTGTGCTATGTTCTCCTTAATGACCTCATAATATTACTTATCTAGTTTTTACAGAAAAGAATACCATCACTTGGAGATCCCTGTTTTTCTCCTTTTTAAAACTCAGTCCTTTGAGAATTCCATACAACGTCTTTGATTGCATTCAAATTCCTTCCATAGATTCTTCCCAGATATGCTCCCTATCAATTCCTTACCACCATTGTGTCCTCTTTTTTATTCCCATCAGGATAACGTTCTTATGTCAAAAGAACAAGCTGCATGCTTGAGGCATGGCTCCTCACTGATGTTCCTGAGGACCAACGTTTGCATCCCAGGACCCATGTCAAGCAGCAGCTCACAACCTCTGTAACCATCAACTCCAAGGGAACTGACACTGGCACCTTTTCCATTTCTCTCTCTCTCTCTCTCTCTCTCTCTCTCTCTCTCTCACACACACACACACACACACACACACACACACTAAAATGTTTAAAAGAATTTAATTTCTTACAGGGTAGGCTTTGTGCAAAGTTATTTAATCATAGCTTACAAGCAAATCTCCCTTTTAAGAAAAATCTAGTCTGTGAGAAGCACATTGTGCTTTATCAATGTAGATACAGTGTGGGAATTCACAGGACTTTTGACTGTAACATAATTTACAGGATTTTTTAATTCCATCTTAACTACTGCAAGATGATTTCATTCAATGATGTTTCTTGGAATTTTACTTTTTATGTATGATCATTTTCCAATAATGTATGCACAGGAAAAACAAAATGAGCATGTTCTTTGTTTTCTAAGTCATAATAAAACTGGGTATATCTTTATAAATAAGTCAGTGTACCTAACCTATGTATACAGAAAAACTCTCTCAATCCACATGTACATATCCCATGTATGACAATATTACATAGTTCAGTGTGCTGTGAAGAAAAATTTGAAAGCACAATAAGTTAGATGTGTTACCACCAAAAGTGAAAGCATTTTGCCACTGTTGTATTTGGCACTTCACATAATAGTAGCTAAAATATGGTTTGCTTTCCATTAGGATATATGCTATCCTAAAGATTGTTCATGGACTAACTCTCAGTATCAGGTCATTATTAAGTACAAAGTAAGACTCATTAAGTTTAACTCACATTAACCATTGCTATGGAAGTCTAGAGGACAGTCTTTCTTCAGGGCTTGTAGTATTAACTACCACCTAAATTTCCTCTTCACGCAAGATACAATTTAAGTTTCTGCCACAGCGCAACCCTCATGATCATTGTTCGGTTCTTGGTTACCAAGGATGATGCCCAATTCATCTTCATATTATAAGGGCTCAGTACTTATTCAATGCTCACTTACTTATGCTAATTAATTTTTAAATGTTTCAGCTTGTATATAGCCTTCTGTAATCTGATAAACTAACAAAATCCTCATTAACTTCAGCGTCACTTTGTTTGAACCATCAGGTTTTTATGGATTTTCTAAATGAAACATTCTTTGTGGGGTGTGGCTTGAAGTAGATTTTCACTTCTAATTGATGTGCTAGATCCTCAGAGCACAGAATAGCAATGTCTTCGTTTTACCACGAGTTAACCATGTATGGTACTCTCATGTAATGTCATGTTTGGCCAACAACAGCTGGACTCGTTGATGTTTGTTTATATTCTAGGATAGCAGAGAGGCAGATGTCTCCTGTTCTTTCACAAAGATTTGGTTATAGAGATAATGTGCCCTTTCTCTCCAGAGAAAGGATGTGCAGAAGTCCAGCAGTATTTCTGTAAGTCCAAGGTTTCTCTAACATCATCTTTCTTCTGTTTCTAAATGTTTTAAAGTGTGTTGTTGTCCAGCATTTGACCTTTGCATGTTGCCATGTAGAAAGTGAAGTTGATGTAGCCAGAGCTAGTATGGTGCTATGGTACCTAATATTTTTGTCAGTAATAACCAACCAATGTATTCAAACCAGAATGTGTACTGTTTTTATCCTACTAACAAATATAAAATTGTATCAAGATAACATATCTTTAAAAGGAAATGAAATATGAAGTTCTTCATAATTCCTTATGTTTAACCCATCTAAAGTTCAAAAGAGAACTTTACAGTTTAAAACAGAAGCTGTTCACTACAAGTAAATCAGATATTATGTGGTTTTAGAGGGTGTATTTGGATTTCTTTAGTGATGAAATAAATGATTGACATTCTTATTATATAATTAGCTCAGACTATAATAAATAATATGTGTAGCTAGAATGCCTTCCTGTCCCACATACAAATCAGATTGCTTCTGAGTGTTTATTTAAATGTTTTGGAATATATTATAAGATTTAGAAGCCAGTGGTATACAATAGTACCAAAAGTACATATATTTCCCTGGTAGAATTTTATATCACTCAGTTAGGTCAATGAGCAATTAGAATATAAATTCTTAGTTTCTGACATAAACACTCATTTAATTAAAATTAAGAAGCAGAACACGGATACATATTCTTTGTCTTATCTCTATAACTAATATAAACACACTTTAAGGCCTTTTGTGGGACGGGGGGAGGGTTTCTGCAAGGCAAGTCTCAGTGTTTGAGTCATGACTTCAAATAATAAGGTTTACGGTGAAGATTCTTAATGATCTCAATCATAACATTTGTGGACAAAGAAAATGTTCTTCTATAGTTTTCTAATATTTATATTTAACTTTTTCTGGTTTGCTTTACACATACTCAATTTACTGATGTATACACATTTCTTCAGGAGATATTGTAGTCTTGTTCTAAACAATAGAGAAACGGGCACGTGTTATTATTGATTTTGGATTTCTCAGATACAGCCTAATCTCTGAAGTCTTGAAGAAGTCCTTTAACATTCCGTGTGTGCAAAGTGTGCACAATGTAATAATTTGACTCTGCAAATCTTCCTCTGAGTCTCTTGAGGAGATCATTTGCTTCTTTCCTTAGGATGACACAGTGGCATGGGTGATGTCACAGGTATGTAGCATAGTTGGCATTCTGTGCATACTAATATGCACACAAATAATGACTCAGTTTTCTCGTTTAACCAATCTTTCATTTTCTCCAAACTTAAGTTTTTCAAAGCAGCCATCATATTATAGGCTCAATGTCCACGATATAGCTGTGTCTGTGTGATGAAAACTGGACACGGCTGGGCAGCTTTTTCTAATACTGTGGCAAAAAGACTATTATTACTAACATCATTTCTGAGAGTTGGTAGGCAGAGCTCTATATCTTAGCTGTCCTGAGAATCAAGATGTTAGCCAGCTAGTTGGGGTGTCTGATGCCACTAAAGGATAAAGACATGAACTGGAACCTCCTTTTCTCTGTATCACTCCCCTTTGTTGAGTCAAGTCACTTGACCGAATTCTTACTAGATGGCACAGAGACACAGTATGCCTTATTGAAGAAATTCCAAATACATGACTCTTGCTCCTAGAGAGGGTGAATGGTTGTAAGACAATGTAATCTTCCACCTAAAAATATTTATGTAAATGGCTGATAATTGTCAAACCTGTAGAAGGCAGCTGTATTATTCTGTTATTTTATAAATATTTAAGCATTTCAATAATGACTTTAAAAGCCACTATAATTGGAAGCACAATAACCCAAAATGCTATTGTAGTCTGTAATAACCTTAGAATTGCTGGAAATTTACAAAAGAAACTTCTGAAATGGAAATGGCAAATGTTATAAATAGAACATTTGCAATATCACTTCAGAGCTACCAATAAATGTTAATGCCAAGAGTTGCCTAAGGAACGGATTATATTATAAAGAGCTATACAAAAATATTTAAGAGATTCTTTGCAGTAGTGTGGGAAACCAGCTCTAACATGAAAAGTAAACTGAGGTTGGACATGGAGTTGGCAATTGATCACTCAACAGACTTTACTCTGAAGGGAAAAAAAACTTGATTCTATGATGCACATCTATTTATTAATACCTTTCAGTTAAATCATATCAGGAATCTGAGGCCAAAAATAGGTACAAGAAATCATTCATCACCTTGATCACCAGCCCAACATTAGCAAGGGAGGCACATCAGCTCGTACCAGTAGGGCTGCCATTGCTCTTGTTTCCTGATCAAATTGTTCTCTAAGATTTTCTACATCAAAGACACTAGCGAAAACAATTTTGGTTAACTTTACTAACAATCTGCATCTAAAAATTATTTTAAGGGTGATGGATAACTAATAATAGACATCGCTAAGTCCTTTCTGAGGGTGGTGGTTGATTCATTAATCTGCTCCAGAAGAATTATTTGAAAAATATCAGTCACTATTTTCATAAGTGCCAATAATACTGCCCGGTGAGAAGCTGGAAGGCCCCTTAGAGTTTTCATATAACTCAAAGATTAGGAGAGATGTGATGAAAATGAGGACAAGAATCAGAGTGATGATCCATAACAATATGTTGTCCTCAAAACACATAGTCCTTGGGGCCACATTTCATGAGTTCTAAAGCTCTATGCTGGTAATAACTCAAATTCAATACTAATACATAAATTTCTAATAATCTATTCCACATAAATATAACATCAGTAAATCTTTCCCTGTGGAAGTGAAGAATAATATTTAGGAATGAGCATTTGAGGGAGTAATTCTGAAAGACAAGAACACTAGGAATATGCTTTCATTTATTTAAGTACACTCCTTGGTGAGCTTGAAGTGTCTGTATTATTATAATCTGACTATGAAGCAAGACTTTGAGGTATTTAGGGCAGAGGGTATATTAATGAGATTGGAGCCTCACTCTTCCTTAGACAAACTCAAAAACTACTTGCCATGATATTTGTGGAAATTGCAGTGTGATCGGATAAATCTCTGCATTTAAGGAACACCATATTAAGGCAGTCTTACAAACTTAGCTTGAAAGGCACATCAAGTGCAAGACTATAGAGAGAGTTTAGTGCTACAGGGGAAAGCCTCTAGTCTATTCAACTGAAGTTAATGCATTGCATGTCAAGTCAGCTCTGCAAGGGAGTAGTGAGTACAAAACCAATGAGTTTTCTCTATACAGCGGGGTGGGAAACATACAAGCAAAACCAAGCTTAGATATTTAAACAATTAGTTTGCTAGAAGATACTGGCCTCCAATAATAGTTAAAAGGTAGTTCCTGCTAAACCAAGTATTTCATTCATTCACTCAGCCATTAAAAAAAGAGGAAAGGCAGATTGAGGAATAAATAGCCATATTGTTTGGTTGGTTGAGATAGGGTCTGCTGTAGGTCACACAAGCACAGTACTTTCTCTGGAGCCAAAGATAACTTTCACTAAAACTTTTTAATTTTCATTTTATTAATTTATTATGATTACAACTCAATTATTATTCCATCACTTTTATTCTCCCATTCTGTGTGGTGGAGCATTTTCTGGGTATATTCCAAGGAGTGAAATAGCTGGGTCTTGAGGAAGCTCTATTCCCAGCTTTCTGAGAAAGTGCCAGATAGATTTCCAAAGTGGTTGTACAAGTTGACATTCCCACCAGCAATGAAGGAATGTTCCTCTTTCTCCACACCCTTGCCAGCATGTACTGTAACTTGAATTTTTTATCTTAGCCGTTCTAATGGGTTTAAGATGGAATCTCAGAGTCATTTTGATTTGCATTTCTTTGATGATGAAAGACATTGAACATTTCTTTAAGTGTTTCTCAGCTGTTCGATATTCCTCTGTTGAGAATTCTCTGTTTAGTTTTGAGCCCCATTTCTCAATTGGGTTATTTGGTTTGGTGGTGTTTAAGTTCTTGAGTTCTTTATATATTTTGGATATTAGACCTTAGTCAGATGTAGAGTTGGTGAAGATCTTTTCCCAGTCTGAAGGCTGTCTCTTTGTTCTGTTGACAGTGTCTCCTGCCTTACAGAAGCTACTCAGCCTCATGACGTCTGATTTGCTAATTGTTGACCTTAAGTCCTGGGTTGTTGGTGTTCTGCTCAGGAAGTTGTCTCCTGTGCTAATGTGTTCCAGGATCTTCACCATTTTTCCTCTAACCAATTTAATGTCTCTGTTTTTATGTTGAGGTCTTTAATCCACTTGGACTTGAGTTTTGTGCATAGTGACGAATATGGGTCCAATTGCATTTTTCTACATGTTCACATCCAGTTAGGCCTGCAACATTGTTGAATATGTATCCTTTTTCCATTGAACAGATTTGGCTTCTTTGTCAAAAATCAAGTGACCATATGTGTGTGGGTTCATTTCTGGGTCTTCCATTCGATTCCATTGATCAACCAGCCTATTGCTCTGCCAGTACCATGCTGTTTTAATTACTGTTGCTCTATAGTACAGCTTGAGATCGAGTATGGAAATTCCTCCAGAGGATCTTTTATTGTATAGGATTGTATTTGCTATTTTGGGTTTTTTGTTTTTCTATATGAAGTTGAGAATTGATCTTTCAATGTCTTAAAAATATTTTGTAGGTACTTTGGTAGGGCTTGCATTGAATTGCTTTTGGTAAGATGACCATTTTTACTATGTTAATTCCCCTGATCCAGGAACAAGGGAGATCTTTCCATCATCTGATGTCATGTTCAATCTCTTTCTTCAGAGATTTAAAGTTTTTTTTCAAACAAGTCCTTCACTTGCTTTGGGAAGAAGCCGTGCCAAATTCTGCCATGTGAGAAATCCTATGCTTAGGCTATATGCTGTGATCTTCGAGTTGCTGACCTTTGCCTCAGGAGGTCTTGTGTTCCAGGCTATCCTTGGACTACTTACCTCTGAAAAAAGTAGGGAAGTCTCAACTTGGAACCACCCAGAAGATCTAGGAAGTTCTTACAAGGAACCACTCAGAGAACTAGGAAGTTCTACAGAGAGCGATTTAGGCTATTGTATTCTTTCCCGGGGGCTAGGGTGAGTGAGATTAGAATAGATCCTATTGACCTTGCCCTATATTTGTTTCTGCTAGTCGGCAACAAAGTGACTCTTGATCAGAAATTTCCTGACTAGATTCGTGATTTCTCGTGTCTCTGTATCCTACTTTCAATCCCCACTCCCTCTTTCAGGTGAATTTTTCAGATTTAGCATTGTCTTTGATGGTTGCTTCAAGTTCCACAATTGTATCTTCTAATCCCAAGATTCTTGATTTTATTAGAGAAGCTCACTTCTGTGTTGCTTACTTTCTTCTCTAAGGTCTCTCGTTCTCATTTTTCTTCTGTCTGTGCTTCTATCACTGTTTCTATTTTCATCTTCAGATTTTGAACTGTTTTATTTATTTTCTTCATCTGGTTGTTTGAATTTTTCTGAAAAATTTCCAGTGCCTCTCTATAGCCTTCTTTTGTGTCTTCCACCTGTTTGGCTGCGTCTTCCTGTATTTGATTATGGATTTTATTCCTTTCCTCTATTATCATCTTCATTACTAAGGATTTGAGGTCATTTTCTTGTATTTCGATTGTGTTTGATTTCTCAGGATTACTTTCTTTGAAATAGCTGGGATCTGGGGATGACGAGTTGTTTTGGTTTTCCGTTTGTTTGTGTGGGAACCCATGCCAAATTCTGCCATGTCAGAAATCCTGTGCTTAGGCTGCATGCTGTTACCTTTGAGTTGCTGACCTTTACCTCAGGAGGTCTTGTGTTCTAGGCTATTTTTGGACTACTTATCTTTGAAAGAAGTAGAGAAGTCTGAACTTGGAATCACCCAGAGGATCAAGGAAGTTCTTATAGGGAACTACTCAGAGAACTAGGAAGTTCTACAGGGAGCAATTCAGGCTATTGTTTTCTTGCCTGGGGGCTAGGGTGAGTGAGATTAGAATAGATCCTATTGACCTTGTTCTATATATGTTTCTGCTAGTTGGCAACAAAGTGACTCTTGACCAGAAATTTCCTGACTTGATTCATTATTTCTAATGTCTCTGTATCCTATTTTCAAGCCCCATTCCCTCTTTCAGGTGAACCCTGATTCGATTTTTCCCGTGGGCTGGGACCCGACATGTTAGTTTGCATTCCTACGAGTTCCTTTAGTCATCTTGCTATCTCTGGTGTTGTGTGGTAGCTTCTGGTGTTATTCACTGGTCATTGTGAGTGGGCAGTTGATGAGTGATTATAGTTCACGTGCCCTTGCCTGTCGGGATCAAGGAGTTCTTCTCTGGAACAGGCAGGGGACCTGGTTTCTGCTCCAGGAGACTTTGTTCTATACCTTAAGCTCCTGACTCGGTCAACAGAGGTAGGGTTGCCTCTGTTCATGCTACTGAGAGGATTCAGACTAGCTGTGTTGGGAGCCACTGCTTAATCTTCTGTCCCGACCCTGAGGGCAGTCTAGACTCCCCAAGTGTGTAGAAGCCCCCGCCAGGCCATGGGGACTGTGTCTTTACCTGCCCAATTGACCAGACCCAGATCTGGTCTACAGACAGATTCCTGCCCAGATCAGTCTAGATAGCAGACCAGTCTAAATTGCACACCCTTGCTGGCTCAGTCCCACCAAACTGCAGCGGCAACTCAGTCTCCCCTCCAGACACCCAGGACATCCCAGCATCTCCCACAAGCATGGGGAGTCCCTGCTGGACTATGGGGACTGTGGCTTAATTTGTCCAATTGTACAGGCCGGGTCTGCCGTGGTCCACAGACAGGTTCCTGCCTGGAGCAGTCTAGAGAGCGGACCAGACTAAATTGGGCACCCGTGGCTGCTCAGTCCCACTAAGCTGCAGCTGCAACTTGGCTTCCCCTCCAGACACCCAGGGCAGCCCAGCTTCTCCCACAAGCATGGGGAGTTCCTGCCGGGCTGTGGGGACTATGGCTTTATCTGTCCAATTGTCCGGGCGGTCCGCTGTAGTCCACAGACAGGTTCCTGCCTGGGGCAGTTTAGGGAGCGGACCAGTCTAGGTTGCGCAGCCGCAACTCAGACTCCGTTCCAGACACTCAGGGCAGCCCAGCTTCTTCTATAAGCATGGGGAGTCCCTGCCAGGCTGTGGGGACTGTGGCTTTATCTGCCCCAATGTCCAGGTCCTAACCGCTGTGCCCTGTGACAGGTTCCTGCCTATATCAGTCTAGCTAGCTCCAGCCGGACCGCCCAGACCGCGCACGCAGTTTCTGGGTACCGTGGGCTTCACCGGGGCCTCCGGGGCTCCCCGTGGACTGGGGTGGGGTGGGTGGGGCTGTCTGAGGACAGATTCATTTGTTTCCCTGAGACTTCCCCAGGCCAGGGGCTCTGTTGTGCCACTGTCGCACAGTGCGCCTGGGCTACCGAGGCCGGCTGCAGTCCGCAGGTAGGTTTCGTTCCAGAGTCCAGCAGGTCCTCCGTGCAATGTTGTTTGGCCTGGGGCCAAGCCCACCCGTGGTCTGCACTGTGCAGGACCCCACTCAACTAGTGCTCCCCAGTTCTTGCAGTCTGTGGCTCCCAATCCGGTCCCTGGTCTCCGTGCAGTGCGAGATTGGCGTCGCCATCTTGGAACTCGGCAAAGGTAACTTTAACCTATTCATCTTCCTGTCTCTGCTTTCTAAATTCATAGTTTTCTTTTACTACTTTCTTATGGATTGTAAGAAAAAAAAATGAAACCTTATACTGGATTTTTATATTAAAACAGTTGTTTAGGAGCTAGAGTGATGCCTCAGTGATAGGATCATAAAAAGCTCTTACAGAGGAGAGCCTGAGTTTGATTCCTGACATCCATGTGTGATACGTCACCAGCACTTGCAACTGTAGCTCTAGATCTAATTCATTTGGTTTCCACAGGAACCATTACTCACATAGGCCCTCCCCCACATCCATATCGATCAAAAATAATAATAAATATTTAAAAGAATGTTTGTTTGGAGAAGTCTAAATACTTTAGATGTTTAAAAGTGACAAGCCTAAGATGGCATCTCTTGGCTGCCAAGGTAGAGAGAGTGAGACTTTTTATATCTCCCTTTAAAAATGGAAGTTGAATGGCTTACCACACAAAAATCAGCATATCTTTGTCAAATAAGGTTTTTTTTAACATCTTTTAATGCATCAGTCACACACACAGAGATGGGGGGTGGGGGGAATCAACCACCAAAATGTAAATTTCCTCACAAAAGTATGGGATTTCAAACCTTAAAAATCACTGACCAATCCTATTCGAAGGAAACATGTAAGTCTAACATATTCTCTTGAGATTTATCTCTACCTTATATAGCTTAGAGCACAGGGACACTCCAATACCTATGCAATTGCTCATGTCCACACATGGACACAGATAACTGTGCAGACAGAATATAATTACCCTTCAGTACTAAGGTTCAGATACTTTGACAATACAGACACATTTGTGTGGCTCATTTAAGAATATCAATCAAAAAATATAAAACCTTACGTATTCAAATATGCAGCACAATCAACTTAACACACAGACTGATTGTTAAATTATGCAGCCTGTTGAGTAAATTCATTAAAGAAGGTCATGCAGACTAAAACATATTCAAAATTTAGAAAAAAAAATAAGTCATGTATATTGTCAAGTGTATTCAAATATCTCAAAAGACACCAGAAATGTGCAAAAATATTCAGAAAATAGAATTATGCATGGGCACTCATGAGAAAAGATTTGGGGGACAGGAAAGAATGAGGAGAGTCTCTCCATCACAGATCATCTCTTAATGTTATCACAATGCTAGATGGCATCTTGAAAATGTTTCTTTCATTTATTGAAGGGATAACATCTTAATCTAATGGGGAAGATATATAAAGTGCCTAGGGGATTGAAAGCAAGCCAGAGAAAAGGTCATTAATGTAAAATGGCAGAAATTGTCTTGTCTTCCAAGAGAAAGTTGTGAGGCAAAGCCATCAATTCAGTACAGCTCTGCTTTAAGTTTATTTTCTTACTATGTGCATTAATTTAAAAAATCTTCCTTCCACATTGTCACTTTGAAGCATTATGTCTGATGCTGATATCGTATGGCTCAGTTGTGTAACAGTAGTTACTTCATGCATCTAAACAACATAGGAAAGGCCGTACTTTTGGTGAAATCTGTGTGTCTTTTGCTGAAATCTGCATTTAATAGGAAGGGGTATGGCTTGCTTCATATATGCACTCTGTGCAGATTTCCATAATTGTGCAGATGGCTAGTTGATAATATCAAGTCATCTTTTGCACAGATGGGGGCATAAAAATGATTAGTGAAAATTACACAGGAAGATTCATGCAGATCATAGCAGTGTAACAAAGTAGGAATTATGGTTTACATTTGTGAGCTAAAATAGCACATAAAGAAATTGGAGTAGCAAAAAGGCTGTAATCAATTCAGCAATCAGTACCCAGTGGTCCTATCACATATTAAACTTATAGTCATTTTAGAAATGCTCAGAAGGCTACAATTCAGTTTTCTTCTAACCCAGAAATTTCCCGTACTGGTTTCGAGCACAGTTTTCGGTAATCATATTTTCTACATAACAGTAGTTAGGCTTAGAAACACCCATGGGGAAACATGCTTAATTTTGAAAAATTTCTCACATCTCCCCTCAATGGACAAGTTATGAAACTTTAAATGACCATTAAAACGCTAGAAGCTCATGAAATAGAATGTTGAGTGAACGTTAAACAGATTTTAATGGAGCATCATTTCCACCCTCACAAACATTTATGTCTGATCATGTTTCTCTAAATATTGTTAGACATTGAGCTGTCATATTGATTTTCAGATATTTAGTGACCATTTGGAAATTCAGCTTAAATTAATAACGTCAAAACCATTAGTAATTCAACAACTTTGCAGATGCCACACATCATAGTATGTACCTTTCCTCCCATTAAGAGTAAGGGGAAATCTTTTTGTCTAGCTGAAATGTAGATAGAATTGTCTTAATTTACTCTGTTCAGTTACTTCTCATCCACTCTTGATATGCAATCTTAGGTTATATAATATGCACAGAAGTAGAGGCATTTTATTCTATAGAGGAAGAATAATTCTGAAATTTGGACAGATGGTTCAACCATAGTTGCATAATATTTCTTAAGTATATATACCTAAAGTATGTGAGCTTAATTTATAGAATTATAAATATGCTTTTATGATTTTTCATCCATTAATAGAAAATGAAACTGGTTTTAGTCTCAAAGTAAATGTAAATGAATGTTTTTCTTTTTGCATTTTCAATTTTATGTATACAATTTTTTCACTACAGCCTTTGTTTTGTTCAGTATATTCATCAATGGACACAGTGAAAATTCAATAAATAGATCAAAATAGAACCATTAGTTCAATACCTAATGATGTGTAGAGAAAAAAGATCAGACATAAATGTTTGAAAAGAAGAAAAATGTTTAATAAGAGTATTTTATTAAACCTTCATTCAGTATTTTATTTCATGAGACTTCACAGTTGATTGTGGTCTTATAATGGTTCTGAAAGCTTCCAACAGAGTGATTTTCAATTTTCAAGACAGGGTAAACAAGTCCTCAATAGTTTCTGCCTCACAAATATGTCTGTCAGATATATTGGCCCAGAAGGCTGAAGATGATGCTCCAACATTATAGAGAGTTTTGGGTGACTGTTCAGGCAACAAACTGTCTCTGTCACTGTCTCATTTGGGAAGCTGCTATCCTGCACTGTCTGTGTACTCAGGTAATTAATTTTATTCCTTCTCAAGTTTCCAATGGAGTTGAAGACCGTATAGCTTACGTTTACAATTAAGCTTAGTTGTTTAGGGATTAAGATGTTTTTAGGTCTAGATAGATGTTTTAAGTCGATAGAGATGAGATATGAGAGATATTGATTTACGTTCAGAACTTTAGATGCACCAAGACAGGAAAGATGTTCTCTTCAAGGCTGCCAAATACAAATAGCCAAAACACTATTAATGTAACATTTATATAATTCCTGATTATTTCATGGTTCTTTTTGTTGGAAGTAGTTTATTGTATATAATATAAATGTATATGTAAAAAAAGAAAAATAATAAAAAAGGAACCCCCCCCAAAACAAAATAAAATACATTTCAATATATAAAGAAGAGGATTTGGGGAAGGGAAAGAATATAATCAATTAATTAAATAAATAAATAAACAATAAAAAAGTAAATAATGAAAAATTTCATTGGCAATGGCAGACTAAGTATAGTACATTTATGTGTAGAACTATCCCAGTTATTCATGAGACTACTGTAATAAACTCCTACACACAGACACAGATAATTTTGAAAATATGACATATGCTATCTCAGAGAAGAAGGCAGGCAAATAAGTAAAGTTTCAATTTCTAAGAATTTATGTATGATCAATGAAACTCTAAAATTGTAATAGGATTACTGAAACCTGACTAACTGGATCACAAGATTATATGTAAGAATACAAACCAAGAGCATGCTTAAAACAATGCAGGACTGCAGGGGACTTTTTCAGAATTTCAAATATATTTGGAATCTATATTAGAAATAAATGTATCATAGTGAATAAAAATAGGCACACTCATTTGTATATCATCAAAATCTTAATATCTAGATTGTCAATAAAATCATGAATGTAGACATAGTATTATTGTGCACTGTGTAAAGACTCAAAAGTTGATTTCTGTGCCCTCTCCCAATATTTGGTTGCAATCCCAATTCTGAGAATCTCCTGTCTAAACATTGCTCCTTAATTGTCCCCAATACGTCAATTAAGCAGCTTAACAGCCAATCACTGAACAGTGTAGAGAATAGGGCTGAACTTCCTGCCTGCCAGAGGAGGAAGAGATAGAGAGAGGAAGTGGGGATTCAGCCACAGGCAGAGGTCCGGGAGACGTAAGGAGAGAGCATCTGAGGCAGAGAAAGCCATAACATGCAAATATCTTGTGGATTTTTAGAAAAGAGGAAGCCAGGCTAGCTTACAGGGTTAGGAATAGAGTAATAACTGCTCAGTATTATGCCTTAAAGCATATTAAATAAATAATACAGTCTGTATCCATTATTTGGGTGCTAGCCAGGTTAAGAGAGAAACTGAAGCACACATTGATTTAAAAAAAAAACATTAGCACACACACACACACACACACACACACACACACACACACACACAAAATCAATTTAATAGTTCAGTACCTAACAAAGTTTGGAGAAACAATCAAACAAATGTTTGTAAATGTCAAGAGAATGCTCCTGTTAAAATCTGTGCTCTTTCCGAATTGACTGTCTAATACCCAATATTCCTGCAAACATATATAAAAGTAACAGTATATGGACTGAGCAGGATTATTTACATGTTTAGGTATATGATTCTGCAACATATCTGACCTCAATAAATGAATTAGAAAGGTCATGAGTTTGAAAAAGAGTAAAAAGAGGTATGTGAGAAGGTTTGGAGGAAGTAAAAAGAAAGGAGGAATAGCGTAACAATATTATATTCTAAAAAATAAAAGAAATAATTTAAACATGAAAATCTGCTTAACATTCATTTGATGCTTTATCACATTACTCTCTGCCGCATGTCAGAACCTGCTCAGTTTCCTAGAGATGAGAAACAAAGTGCTCACTGCCTTAGAATGTCAGTGCTGTTGGGAAAGGAAAAGCTAATAAATATCAGATAAGTGGTGGTGCATTATACCGGGTTCATACTATGAAGAAAGTTGAGGAAGGCAGTGTGACTGCAGTATTTGGTTGTTGTTCCTCAGAAGGACGTCATGGAAGCTATTCCACTCTATGGCTTTTGTGAAAATTAATGAGGCATTTTTATCTGAGGAGCTGGAACAGCTGAGGGACAATATTATCATAAACTCATAGAAAGAGGAGTTGGTTTCATATGCTGTTGGTGGAAGAAGAGATTAACACAGCTCTTTAGCTCTGTAGTATTGCCTTTTTGGCAATTCACATAAAGTTTCCTTTCTTGTTAAGGAGATAAATACATGGCAAAGAGTCATATTGAGCATTGTTTATATCCACATAAAAGGAAAATGTCTCCAAATTTATTAAAAGGTAGTGGTAAAATGAAATTGTGTACATGCAGAGAAGATGATAACTTGTGCCTATGGAAAAGTAGGTAAAAACGTATTTTTAATAAAGAAAAAGCCTGGGAATTTGAAGCACAGTATAACTCAATGAATTTAATGTGCATCAATTAATATTCTTTTCCCTCACTAAGTCTGAAAAGTAATTCACTAAATATGGCTTACTGGAGGCAGATGGGATTTCTAGTGCATTTTTATTCCGTATATTTATTGTTAGATTTACTTGGAGTAAGCATATATGCTTTTTACTGCAAACTTATTTTTCTGTTTTAGACCCTTGGTATAAAAATAACTTCTGGCTCAGGGACACAAATTTCAGTTATAGGAGAGAAATAAGCTGAAATGCTGTCTGATACACCCTGGTAAATACAGCTAATAGCAGTGTATGCCCTAGTTAAACTTTCTTAAAAGGTAGATATAAGTGTTCTTATTGCAGAAATTGGTAAGTACATGAAATAAATAGCTTGATTTGGCTATTCTATAATACACGCATATATGCACACATACACACACAAATTAATGAATTTAAAAAGTCAGTTCTGCAACAATTATAACAGGTAGGTGCTATACTGTTAATATACATTAATTCAGGTAACTTTAGACAATGAAAAAACATACCATGTGCAAAGTTTCTTATATATTTCATGGTGTTTCTTGTATATCTCATGAATTGTGGCTAAGTCAATAAAAGACACATGCCTTTTTTTCAGTTCAAAATATGTATGCCAGATTAGAAGAAATACCTTAGGGACAATGGGCCTGAAGACTGTCTAGTGATTAGTGAATTTATCTATTAAACAGAGGCAATGATGAGAATAGATTCTGAAGTACAGCAGGTCACATATAGGAAGACGTAGGAGGGGAAACCCTCTTCTTTTTGTTACTGGTCTTACTTCTGCTATTGCTCCAAAGGAATTAGCAGACTTTGGTTTAGTAAAGTTGCTTTGAAGAAGGCTTTATTAATTTGTTATTGAAATAAAAATGTGGTAATAAGGTTCCTATACATAAGGTCATGAAGAAATCATGATGCTTACATACAGGTTCATAGCTGTTGGTGTGAAATTAAGTATTCGTGCTATCTATTTATAAAATACTAGAATTCTAAAAAAAATGCTTGACTTGAATGTAGCCTTACATACTGCAAAGAAAGAGTAATCGATCCTTCCCTCATAGAGGTTTGTACTCTTTGTTAAGCATTGCCCTATAATAGTACTCCACTGACTACAATTAGTGTTGTCATTATGTACATTGTTATTGGTCTATCTTCCGGTGTTTGGTCAACTTACCTCTGGAACCCCTACCTGCTCCATGCTGAATGCTTCATTCTTGATTTTGTAATCAAGGATACTATATAATCAAGGATATTATTTTCATACTTCAAATAACACTATTGGAATATTTTGTTACTTTGGAAATAGTATTGTTACTTTTGTGTTGCTGTGATAAAAATGTCATAACAATATAGGAAAGATGTTTATTTCAAGTTTGACAGAAAAATATAGCCAAACCACTCTGAATGTTACATTTATATAATTCCTGATTGTCTCGTGGTTCCTCCTGCTGTATGTAGGGTATTTTGTTCATGTGCAATAAGATAAATGTATACACTAAAAAAGAAACATAATTAAAATAAAAAATGCCTCAAAATTCCATAATCAAAAGCAACTTTGTCTTAGACTGTGTTTCCAAAGGGATGGAGTCAGGTAATGTTGAGGAAGGAAGGGCGTGTAAGAGGGAGCAGGAAGTTGGATGATAACATTTTTCTTCTGTACATAGGAAGAAAAGAGACCGTGGAAGTGGCCCAAGGTTATAAACTTTCAAAGCCCAATCCCAGTAGCACACTTCCTCTGACAAGGCTCTGCCTCACAAAAGGTGCAAACAGAACTAACAACTAGGAGCCAAATATTCAAATGCATAAATGCATGGAAGACGATTCTCATTTAAACCACTTCACTGTGGGTGGCACCATTTCCTGAGCAGGGACCTTAACTGAGTGAAAGATGTAAAATGAGCTGAGCACATGAAGTCATTAATCTCTTCTTCTATAGAGCAGAAGCAATGTGCCAGGTAGCTTCAAGCTCCTGTAGCCTTGACTTCCCACTATGTTGTGCTATAAGACAAAATAAACACTGCTTTAAGTTGCTCTTGATAGAATCTTTTGCCCCAGTAACTGAAAAGTAACTAAGACTCCAATATGTATTTGATGGCTATTTTACAGGTCTTTTTATGTTTACCTAACATTACAGTCAACAAATTCATACCCATGAATATGGGAAGACTAAAAATGGTTAACAGGAAGAGACAATTTTCAGATTTTTATTTGGATTTTGTAAGTTGGTGCTAAAATTTATGCCTTTTCTTTGTTATCTTTAGGATAGAACTTCGAACTTTTATTCTTACACTTTTGTTCAGAAGAAAAAAGTGACCTATAGAAAGAGAAATAACTGACTCTACTATTACTGAGGAAAAAAACCCTTGAAAATGTACAGAATAGAGAGGAGTCTATTTTTGGATAAACACTCTACTTCAATAAAAATCCATGAAAAAATGAATCTTCCCCCACATCCAATAGCATTACTATTTTCTTGTTTGATATCCTGGATGGAATTTATGTATTACTGGAACTGCAAAAATAATGTATATGAATGAAAATATGAGAAACCAAAGCATCCAAAACAAAAGAAATAATAAACAAAGGAGCAAGTCTGAGAGGAACTGTAGAAGGACAGCACAAAGGATATTGTAGAAAGAAGGTGTCACTTCAATCCAGACAGGAATCACATAAGAAGAATGTTCCATCAACTTTTATAAAACTAGTTAGTTGTTTAGACAGGTGCTCTATCCAGGTGTGAGAAATATCTCATGCTGTGTTATTAAGGAGACTTTCGGGTAGAAAATACCACCAACCATCTACAGTAATGATCAATTTGCCACATTGTAAACAAAACAAAGCAAAACTTTAATTAGTGAATTGTTTAGTCCTCATTGCAGTGTTAATTTTATACAGTATTTAAGACTATAGATTTTGGAACAAAAGTTTAGTTTCTTATTGCCATTCACTAACAGACCTCATGTTCATAATTTTCTTTGTGCAGAGTTGTGGCTCTGTTTAGGATTCTCTTTTTACATTCCTTTCTATATTCATAATATTTGCCTTATTTCAAACCTCATCTCAAAACCTATGTGTTCTTTCAGATTTTTTACTTTTATCTATATAACATCTATCTGTCTGTCTGTCTCTGTCAGTTTATCATCCATTCTTCTTTCCTATATTAGTACATCCCAAACTCCGTTTGCCTATTCGACAGGACACAGAATTTAATCCTACAGCAGTACTTGATCCTACCATTGACAATCTCTCTCTCTCTTCACAATCCCAAGCGTTAATCACTTTTGTGAAGAAGTACTTAAATGGAAATTGTTTTCTCCCTGTTAGTGATTGGGGTTCTTTTTTTTTTTTTTTTTCACTTCCAACACTGAGTATCGAGTCCAGGGGCTTGAGCATGATAGTCAAGCACTGTACCACCTATGTCCCTTATGTCAGTTTGTAGAACTCTTAAGGACACAAATGAGTCTAATTGCATCCTTATGACCTGATGATGCCACATAATCATACACAAGGGGACAGATCAACGTGCACGCAATGTTTTACTTCTTTGCCTGGGTTGACCATCCACAGTAGATTTTATTCTTTTATGTTGGAACATGACATACAGGGCATAATGAGTTAGTTCATCACCCCCATGGGAGGGAAAGAGAGAGTTGTAGTTAAACTGAGCTAATCAACAGCAAAATGTAACTATGCTTAGGAATATTCATTAGCAGCACTGCCTTTTTGTTATTATTTGTGAAAATATTGGATAGTTGCTTATCTCCATCTATAATTCTAATTAAGTGGTGTTATGCCCTTTATGAATAATGCAAACATTTAAAATGTCTATACCTACATATACACAAGTTGTCTTGCACTTACTAAAGTCAGTATTGGTCCCAAGATATTAAAAGTTTCAAATATAGTACTATAGTATTCCCACACTAGTAGTTTGTACACATTTTAACTTCTCTAGTGTATAGTAATCTCAATCTTATGCTTCAGAAGTGGGTTTAAAAAGTAGGAAAGCTTATGATCTTAAGCTATGGAAACTTCATTTTGGAAAGGACCTCAGAGACTGTTTATTTCAACTATGTTTTTTAAGGCACATAACAAGCATATAACATCCCAAAATAATAGTATCTAAACACTAGAAAACAAGATCACAAAGCATGCCCAATAGTAGCTTAATTATATTGAATATTAATTATATTGAATATTGGCTAATTTGTACCATGTACAATATACTATATAAATCCTTATGTTTTAAGGTTCACACATTTAAAAATATCATGGTTATCAGGGCATTTAATTTCAGTAAATTTCTTTTTCTTGTTTATATGACATCAAGAGGCCTATAGCTAATACAGTCTGAGAAACTCAAAAAACAAGCTTTGGTGGTGAAAT
This sequence comes from Acomys minous, assembly GCF_964271855.1. Lineage (NCBI taxonomy): Eukaryota > Metazoa > Chordata > Mammalia > Rodentia > Muridae > Acomys > Acomys minous. Next base: position 103,433,569 of record NC_140490.1, read on the forward strand.
TTTTTCACAACCAAAATGCTTCTTAAGCAAATCCTGCCGTTGTGCTTTCAATCTTAACTATTCTGGGCTAAATTTAGGCTGCAAAGGCACCCCAAGCACAGGTTATTTAATCTCATAGAATTTGTATAGCTGCTCACACCCCAAATTTAGTTTTTTATGAATAATATTTAGCACCTGAAGTTCTCTTCACTTACAGATTGGAAGGAAAAAGATTCCTTTTTAGCAGCCTAAGAAAAGGGTCCCTGAGCTACTAAGAAATAGGGATCATATACCCCCTTGAGGAGATACGCTAAAATGCCCCTCATTTATTCAAACTTTCCTGATGAACTCAAAGCCTCCTTCAAAATAAGGTTTTCCTATCCTCAGAGGGTGATATTTTTATTACTCTACCTCATTCATAGATTGACTTAATATTTTATATATAAATTCTAATTCTTTTTCCTAGATCTATATATGAAGTCACAGAACAATTAATGAAATGTACCGAGTCATTTAAAGATAGAATGCCTAGGACAGAAGGAGGGTGGTGTTAGCCTTTAATGCCAGCACACAGAAGACAGAGGCTCTGAGAGTTCTACATGACAGGTGGGGCCATTATCTCAAAAGCAAGAGGACTCCCTTGTGCAGCTCTATTGTGCTGTTTCTATGAGACATATTTGTTTGTTTTCTAGACAGGGTTTCTCCATGTAATATAGCCCTGGTTGTCCTGGATCTGCTTTGTAGACCAGGCTGACCTTGAAGTCACAGAGATCCTCCTGCAGCTGGCCCTATAAGGCAATTTTGAGATACACCAAAGGCCAGTGTATCATGAAGTCATTTGGGGACAGAGCATCATGCTTAGTCAAAGGGCTCAATCAAAATATTTCTGTTCTTTATTTGAAAATGTCCCGTTTCACTGACACGCATGCTACCATGCTGCATCGTGCAAGCCTCTCTTGAATACTTACTTCTGCCTCTTATTCCAAGTATCATACTGGCCCAAACATTTCTGATCCTTCCATCTTTCTTGCTCACAGATAGTGGAGGCTCCACAGTTCTGTGTAACTATCGGAACGATTTATAATCCCTCCTTCCCTTCAACATGCAGTATAGACATTGCAATTACTCCCCTGCAGATAACAGTCACCCTCTGCCCCCTTACACTTGACTTAATCTCATTCTAATTCATAAGCATCTGTGAACCCAAATTGTCTAGTAATTTTGTCAGACAACTGAGTTGCATCTTCTCTTTCTTGACGGTAACTATCTCATGTAATTTATCATTTCCATTGTGTCTAGACAATATTTCTGTCTACACAATGTGTCTAGGCCTTCTGCCCTCCTGTCCTCTACCTGGTGCTTTGCTTCATAGTTCCTAGTGGAAACAGAGCAGTCAGTTCAAATTCATCTAAACATCTTAGCATCAGTGCTCATAACCTTATCCATTTCTATAAATATAATGCTTCTTTATGGAGGTAAAATTTAAATGCCCTCACATTATATCCACTTAAACACCCTGCTTATGCTATGTATCTGGTAAGATTTTGTTTTCAGTAGTGCAAGTTACAGGAAAAATAAATTTCAACACACACAAGACCATGGTATAGTTAGAGTTCAAATTTTATTAGCATAGAATTCTTTTTTTTAACAAATATTTCTAAATTTTAATAGCTTTTTAAAATGTTCACATTGTCTTCAGAAAACACAATCTTGTCTCTACTCTAAATATATATTAAATATATTTCAGCTCCCCAGATTCCCTACTAGTAGTGCTTATAGAATAGAGGCACGGGGAATATTCAGAAAAAGAAAGGATTATAGCCCAAATAATCTCCTAAAGCACAATATAACTGTACATTGCATAATCATGTTATAGCATAGATTTTTTTTTTTTTAGCATAGAATTTTTGATCTGTGGATAGGTTCCTTTTCACTCAGGCCTCCACCTCTGAAGTGGCAGGATGCAAATCAAGCAAAGAGAATGGTATGTACATTCAATGCCTCACAGTGACCAGTGAGTGACAAATCCTGCCTTCTTTCATATTGCATGAGTCAATTTTTAAAAAACAAAATACTGAAAGAGAAAGAAAACAAAGAATAATGTCTCCCCATACCACTCTGCTTAAAGAGCAATGGAATAAAGACTGTGTTCCAAAGTGGAAGATATGGTCAGCTGTTCTGAATACTGTGTGCTGACTGAGAACACAGACGGTCAGTGCTACTCTGGCCAGCCAGCTTTATGCTTTCCTATGTAGACATGATCGAGCTCAAAGCAGGTCAGTGAGCACTCTTAGGGATTAATTAAACCATTTCTCCAAACCATTGTGAAACTAGCCTATTAACCTTGTTGGTAGATATAAGCCACTTAACACCAGTCCTAAGTAAAACTTCTTTTATAAAATTTATTTATTTATTTATTTATTTATTTATTTATTTATTTATTTGCTTTATGTCCTGATTGTAGCTCCCCTCTTACTCTCCTCCCAGTTCCACTCTTCCTTCCTCTTGCTCCTAAGAAGAGCACTCTATAAATCCATACCAGCACATCAAGTAGTATCAAGACTAAGTGTATTCTCTTCAGTTGTGGCCTAGCTAGGAAGCCCCTCCAGGGGGAAGTGGTCAAAAATTAGGAAACAGAGTCCGTGTCAGTGATAGCCCAGTCTCCTTACTATGGAACTCACAAGAAGCCTGAGCTGCCCATCTGCTAGGTCTAGTTCATGTGTGGTTCTTGGTTGGTGCTTCAGTCTCCTAAGCCCCTCTGGCCCTTAGTTAGTTGGCTTATGCAGTGGACGTAAATTTGTTTTTGTTTTGATCCCAAGTGCAGGATGTGAAACAGACTTGTGTGAAGGTGTGTGGTGTTTGTCCACTGGAAACAGGCTTGTGAGAGAATTCGTGATGTTTGTCCACTAGGAGAGGAACCTCCACTTTCAGGGGCATGCTCTTTGCCAACTGATAAACATTCTAGTATGGACTCTGAGAGGATATGTGTATGTGTGTGTGTATGTGTGTTTATGTATGTATGTATGTATGTATGTATGTATGTATGTATGTATGTATACAGACATGAGGCTTGGCTTTTTGGTTTTGGTATTGCTTCCTATTGTTGGGCTGTTCAGCACTCCACTTTGAGATGCTTTTAGAGAGAAACACTCCAGAGAACACTTCAAGGTTCTGGCTGCTGTTCCAGATTCTAGCTCACCTTTGCTGAATTGCTCCTTTGCTGTTTAATGGGTTTACTTGAATCCTGACAATGAAAAATAGAATAACTCCAAGGAACTGAGTCTAAAAAGTTCTACTTCTCCTGTTTCCATTAAGCATGTTTCTCTCCTATCTATGGTAGGTGGGATGGAAGGGAGGTATAAACATGAAAGAACCCCAAGTAAAGTAGACTTGAAAAAGTTCAAAGCCTCCAGCCTCTGTTTGTCTTTTTGTGGAGCTCCTGTCCCCTCTAGAACCTTCTTTCTTCTCTTCTGCATCTTACCCCCCACCCCTACTTTTCCACTAGACTCTCTATGCTTTGCCCAGTGTTTGGCTATGATTCTCAGCATCTGTTTTGATCTGATGCTGGGTGAAGCCCCTTAGAGGACAGCTATGCTATGCTCCTGTCTATAACCATAACAAAATATCATTAAGTATGTCAGGTTTGACTCTCTCCAATGAGGTGTGTTTCAGGTTGGGCTAAGCATTGGGCATTCTCTAAATCTATGCCCTTCCCTTTTTCCTGCACATCTTATGTCTTAATCCATTAAATGAACTCCACTTTCACTGATCATGTTCACTGGTGCATATGGTTCTCCCTCCACATCATAAATGCAGCAAGACCATGTATAAATCTGGTACTAGACGCTTTAGAGTAGTTGCCACAGTATCGAGTGCTTTCATCTTTGGAATCTTAGCCATCTCTACCTCAGGGACTTTGGGTCCTTTTAAAGCATGAATTCCACTTCTACAATTTTTGGGGTGACTTAAGCTATACGATAGCATTAGAAGGGTATGATTTCCTTCAATATCCCTACTTTTTAAATACAAATGCTGAAGCTCGGTGTGGCCTTGATTAGACCATAACTCAGCTTAACTTCCTCAGACTCAAGCTGCACAGAAGTAAAAACAAAGTCTGAGAACTGGGGTCACAGAGTACATTTCAATCTGCAAATTTGCCTTGCTAGTCAAAACAAATACAGTAATTTTAGCCACTTATCTGGCATTCTTAACTAGTCATCATTGGAGTACTTAGGGACAAACAAACAAGAAGGAAATTTTTAGTAAAGGTGTTCACAGACCTTGAGAAAATGGATGGTAATAACGCTGACTAATGGCAGATGACCCGTGAGGATATTGTCCTCCCCACAGCACAGTAAGGGAGAACAGACAGAAGTTATAATCAAAGTAACAAATGTCAAGACAACAAAAATGTCAAGCACTAGCTATGTTCCAAGCACAAGATAAAGTAGTTTACATTTACTGTCTCCATTAATTTTTACAAGCTTTCTGTGTGGTTTACACTTGAGAATAATGAGGATGAGTACATTAAAGAAACCAGCAGTACACATGGAACTGCTGATTAAAAGGCCTTGTTTCAAGGACCAATTATTCTGATCTTGTGCTTTTAAAAGGTGAAACCAAAGTTCCTTATTCTTTTCATATTGTGAAGTTTTGGGTCTCTGCTAATTACATCTATTGCAAGAAGACTCTTCTCTGATGAGGCCTGAGAACTGCTCCTATCTCTTGCTGTAATATATCATTAGGAGTCGCTGTTTTCCACTAGGACCCATGACCCCACTCCCTAGTGGTGTCAGATATGAATTCCTCATGGAATATGACTTAAATCTAATAAAAACAGTAGGTTGGTTGTTTCCCTTACTGTTAAAGTTATTTTTATTAATTTATTTTTAACATTTTTTTTGTTTTTATTTTTCAAGATAGGGTCTCTCTGTGTAACCCTGGCTCTCCTGGAACTCTCTCTGTAGTTTTTATAAAACTGAATTTGTTTCTCTCTTAATGTGGCAGTCACACAAGTAATTAAGACTCTATTATACTACTTCAACAAGCTTCACCAACACAAAAACTGAGCAGTTATTACTCTAATCTTTATCCTCTAAGCTAATTTGATTTCCTTCCAGGTAGCATGCCAGTGATACTTGCGCTTTGTAGCTTTTCTGCTCCAGCTCCTCTCTCCTGATGTTCTCTGGACTTCTCCTTTACTTCTTCCTCCAACTCCTTCTCCCCTGGCTGGCAGGAAGTCCAGCTCTATTCTTTTTCCTGCTCAACAGTTGACTGTAATCTGCTTGATTGGCATACCAGGGGACAATTGGGGAGCAATATTTACATAACATTGAGACAGGAGATTCTCAGAAAAAAGGGCTGCAAACAATTATGGGGGTGGTACAGAAATCAGCGTTTGAATTCCACAATAGTCTTATGCCTACACATTACATTATGCCACTATTACTTAGGATATCTTACAAGCTGTTATAGGTCACAGAGTTTGTAGCTATGTTACTGAGGGTTACTATTGCTGTGATAAAACACCATGACCAAAAGCAACTTGGGTAGGAAAGGGTTTATTTCACTCACAGTGAAATATCAGCTCATCATCAAGAGCAGAGGGGGCTGGGACTCAGGCAATACAGGAACCTAGGGATAGGACAGATACAGAGACGTTGGAAGGGTGTTTCTTACTGGATTGTTCATCATAGTTTACTCAACCTGCTTTCTTGTAGACGTTAGGGACACCAGCTAAAGGGGCTGGACCCTCCCACACTAATCTCTAGTTAAGAAAATAGCCTACATGTTTGCCTAAGCATGACCTTATGGACGCATTATCAATTAACGCTCCCTCCTTTCATACATCTTCCACTTGTGCCAAGGTGACGTATATCTAGCTGGCAGATTGGCTGAATGATATTCATGATTACTGTTCTTCTTCGGCAGCATGCAAACTAGCTTCTCGTACCACAAATGTAGAGCCAGTAGGGGTGAGGCTTCTGTTTGGGCACCAGTTTTGCTTCTCTATGTTCAATGGCATAATCATTGAACATAGCAATATAACCTTACCATGAGGTTATGGAGAGTAACCAATAGCCTTGGCAAGAGCCTGTGTTACTTGGAAAGGGCACTCTATGGATCCACTTAGCAGATGATTCAGCTAGATATAGGCAATTCCTGCCACTGGAGGTTTTACTTGGTGACACATGATGTCTAGCCGGGGCACTGTCTTTGTCATTTCATGAAAGCTTCATTTAAATTCCTTTCACATGTGTATATATTTTGGAAAGCTACTACAGTAGTGGGCTCCATATGGCTTTTAAAAAGTCCTTTAGTGTTAGTTGTCCCTCCCGTATTCTCTCCATAACCCTACCTTTCTCTCCATTCCATATTTACTAAGCCCAAATGGAATATCTTTATTAAACCCATCCTTTCAAGACTCATGGATCTATGCTGATGAGGATGCAAGACTGTAAGAAACCAAGGTGGGGGATTGCTCCAAGGAAACAGCATCATCCAGATATAAACGGACTGATAGGCACCTGAACTCACAAGGATTACAATAGTAGATACAAAATCTCACCACCCAGAAAGGAAATGTGCTCAAAGCCCCATTAGTAACTGAAGTGCTAGTTACAATTGATCTATACTGGAAAAGAAAAAGCTAGTTCCTCCAAGTGAAGGTCACTCGATATATCAACCACATTCTAAGCAAATCCTTATGATTGGGAGCAGTTGGCCAACACAAAATTTTTTTTATGTTATTTTATTGTGTGTGTGCTTTTGTTTTGTTAATTTTGTATTTAAAAATTATGTCTATTTTTTGTTTTTGATTGTTTTTTAATTTTGAGGAGGTGGTTTTTAACACGAAGTTGGGTGGGTAGAAATGTGAGGAGAATTTGCAAAGAGTTAGGGGAGGGGAAACATGATAAAATATATTCTATGAATTTTATTAAAAAAAAAAAGCTAATTCCTTAAAAGAAAGCTGAAATCCCAGAAAAGTTAAATAAATAAATGGTGAAACCAGACATAAAATTCCTTTTGGCTTAAACACAAAGACCCCATGTCACTGAAACTGTCTTATTCCAGTGGTGGTTAAGAGAAAACTTTACAAATACAGTGAATCATACAGATAATAGAATATCTAGATTCAATGATAAAGGATTCTTTCTTGATTATTGGGTCTAGATCCCCTGCTTTATCTTTGAGCCCTGATATTCTATTCTCTGGAAATTAAAACACAAGAGGATAACATGCAGGAAATATGAGATGCCACGAAAAGAACAAACCTTCAAATTATAGGAATAGATGAAGAATAATCACAGGTGAGTGTCAAGGATGAGCTCTTCAACAAGATGTAGAAGAAAATATCTCTAAACTAAGGAAGGCAATCCTCATACAGAAAAACACAAGAACCACGTAGAAAGGACACCAAATAGAAAAGTCCAGAAGATGTATCTGAAAAGCTCAGCTTCTAATCACTCTTAACAAACATTAGAGAAGAAAGCTGCGCACAGTGATATACACTTGTACTCTCAGCGCTTGGGAGACTCAGTTGCAGGATTGCTGTTGTAGTATGGTCTGGTGCTGTGGAGCATTGTCTAACGCTATTTAACCTTGCCTCCCTGATTGACGAATAAAGAAAGCTGATACTTGTGCTGGGCCAGGGGAAGGTAGGTGTGGCAAAGGTCCACAGGCTTTTGGGACAGAGAGGATCTTGGGAAGGAGTATCAGATGGGTACCAGAGGAGGAAGGAAGAGAATCTCCATGGGAATAGGAAAGAGCCACATGGGCCCAGAGGATGAACTCTAAAGTTCCACATGGAAAGAAATGGCCGGTGAACAACCTTAGCAAATATTTTGGGATTATAGATGGAAGGTAGCCGAAATAGAAGTAATTAATAGCAGATAGCACGGGATAGAGGCTAGGGTATAATGCAAGGTAGCTTAGGAGTTAATAACTGCCATGTGCCAGGTGATGAGGCTATTCTAATTATATCAGACGTCTGTGTCTTTATTGATTGTGAAAGCAGGTTAAATAATACCACTGGATAATTATAAGCCTAATAATAAACATTTATTAAGCCATACATTTAAATTAACAGCAACAAATTGCTATGTGCTTAAGGCCATCCTAGGGCAAATAGTTAGATTCTGTGTCAAACAAAACAAAACAGAGAGGGAAAAATTAAATGAAACAAAGAAGTAAAAATATCAGCAAATCAAACAATCCATAAAAAAAACGTTTCAGGACTTGGTGCGATGCCTCTGTGGGTGAAAGCATTTGCCACACAGGACTGACTACCAGAGTTTAGTTTCCTATATCTATGTAAAAGCGAGAGGAGAGAACAAACTCCACAAAGGTGTACTCTAAATTTTCTGAGTGAGCTGATGTGCATGCCTCTACAAATAAACAAACTAATTAAAAAGTAAAACATTGATTTTTGAATATAATGCAAGAAGCTTGAATTCTCTAATTGATAATTGTCAATTACTACAGTCTTGAAATACATATTAGAAGTTCTGTGTGTGAGATGGCAGAGAGCTATTTTAGCAAAGGTAGTCACAGTACCAAGAATTAGTTCCAAAATGTTAGAGGCTCGATAGGATTGAAGCTTATTTGTCAACCAACTACTGACACTGCTAGGAGTGTGCTTCCTTTTCAGGATGATTGACCTGAACACATTCCAAGTCAGAGTCTGGCTAATCTGAAACAGTGACTCTCGGCTACAGGGTGAGTGGTCAGCACAGTTGGGAATGCCAAAGCACATAGGAAAGGCTGGCTTAAGGGTCCAGCGTGGATGTGAAGGGTTTTGTTTCTGCTTTGTAAGCAGTGTGGGAGTCATGTAGTGCCGCCTATGTGCGACCAGTCCTCCACAACGTGCTCACTCTATGTGGACTGCAAAATAGGAAGTAAAGTAGAGGAGAGGACAGAGAATCTCACACGAGAGAAACATTGCTTTTCTAGGATAAGACTATTCTACATTTTGAAACAAAGAGGCAATCACTTCTTGAAAAAAAGACAAGTGTGCACAACTTAGTTCTATCCCTATATTTCAGATGGAAAAAAAGATGAAAAAAAAACTCTCAGTTTACTGAAAGCTTAAGTATTAGAAGTATTGTTTCCTGTTACATACATAAGCTAGAATACAAATGAAAAATATTAAATAAATATGAAAAACAGACCATTTTATATTACAATTTGATTTTTTCTCCATTTAATCCTTCTAATAACTTTTGATAAAATTTCCAATGACCTCAATGCTTAGGCAGAGAAACTGAGACAGAAATGATTTGTGCCAACTCCACAGTCATAATTGCATTTGACTTTAACCCAAGTATTCTGACTCCTGTTTCACATTTTTTAATTTTTTGGAGATTTATTTTTATTTAATGTATATGAATAATTTGACTGCATGTACTTCTGTGTATTGTCTGCACACATTGCTTGCAGAGACCATAAATAAGTGGGTGTCAGATACAATGCAATGGGAGTTACAGAGTTGTGAGTGACCATGTGGTTTCTGGAATCAAACCTGAAACCTATGAAAGAGAGCATACAGTGTTTTAGCTGCTTAGCTATTTCTCTAGCTCCGGGTTTTATATTCTTAACTACCACATGGAACATACTTAATACTCAGATTATATTATTTTGAAATGTTTTGACTATTTTGCTTTGTCTAATTCAACTTTCATGCGTATGTAATTACAAAATGTAACAAAAAGTGTGAATGTGTCTCAGGCAACTGCACTTGCTTCTTTAGCATCATCCAGAAATTTCAGTACAATGTGGAGGGTGAGCATGTGAAGTGAAGCAGGTAACATCGCGCTTTGCTGTTATCTGTTCAGAGAACTGTTGTGTGGAAACTTCTGCTATCTGCCCCATTGCCCCAGCTGTCAAGCAAACTACTGCTAGTGCTCTGGCTCTGCTCTTCCAAGCAAGGCCTGCACTTAATGGATATTTTCCAGTGTTATCTGTACTTAGTGAGCTTCAAACTAGCATGCCATTGTGGCTCACACATTTATGCTGTGCTCTGACTGCTGGCTTGGGATGCAATCCTTGGCCTCTGAGAGGCTTGAAGGACTCCAGTGCACTTTGCAGAAGAAAATGCATTTTCTTAGAATTGCCACATCACACAGAACTGGGTGATGTCAGTCTCCTTTTGTCACAGTATTTACTGTGTCTAAGTCAACTTAATTAACTGTGGTCCTTTAATTTTCCTTTCAAATTAACACTGTCTCCTTGACACAATGCCTAATAGAAAACCTGCAAACAGAAAGCAACCAAGTGTTTTTTTAAATTTGCTTTGAAAATACAAGAATGTAAAAATGATTACAATCAGGGGTTGAGGTCATATAAGCATTGCTTATGAGTCTACAAGAAGCATAAATAAAAACATAACATTTTAAACGAGGTGAAATTTACTAGTCTTTAAGACAAATCCACACAGAATGATGTTTTTCTTTTCTTAATTTTTTTTTTTTTTTACTATTGCACTCCTATATAGAGATACACCTTAACAATGGAGGTTTCTAACATAATTTAGTATCTGCTGTCCTTAATATAAAACACAAATTTAAAAATTATTTGGATGTTTGGAATCAGCTATATTCAGTCGGGTGATGACCGAGGAAATATAGAGTAATACTGCAAAGGCCAGAGGGTGATAGGAAGAATCACACTCCTTAAAGAAATCTATAAAAATATTTTGTGTGCAATAATCTAATGCTATCTTTATATGGTATTTTTTTATTTTTGAAATTATAAATATTATCACATCACTACCCTATGCTTTCCTCTCCTGCATCGCGTGCTGCTGTATTGTAAATTTTTCCTGCTGACAGCATTGGAGACCAACTCTGAGCCATCTGAGTATATTGGTAAGAACAAACATTAGCTCCTCTAGTAGCAAGCGTGTGCCTATGACTCAGTCTTCACCTTCTCCTTAAACGACCTAAAAACCTCAAGACGTTTAACACTTTAATCCAATCAGATTCTTGTGTTGTAAGCTAAACCCCAGAGTAGTGGTTCTCAAGTTATGGGTTGCTGCCCCTTTGGGGTCCTAACAACCCTTTGCAGGCATCTCGTAAGGCCATCAGAAAACAGAAATATTTATATTATGAATAATAATGGTAGCTAAATTACAGTTATGAAGTAGCAATGAAGATAATTGTATGGTTGAGGTTCACAACAACATGAGGAACTGTATTAGAGGGTTGCAGCATAAAAAAGAAAGTTGAGAACCATTGCTTTAAGGTATTTATGTATTCTTAAGGAGATTATTAGATGATAGTATCCCAAATCTCATGAATGTTAGTAGTGTCACCACAACCACTACCATCACCATCACCACAACCACTACCTCCTCCCCCACCCCCACCATTCCCACCACCCACACCAGTGCAGAGAAAAGATTACATCTGTTAGCAGCCATATTTAGTCATGTCCTGCATTGTGAGAAATACATTTCAGGTATTATAAACTATGTATGTTGTGATAAGAATTTGAGTAAACTAGGACATACGGTATTTTTAGGCCAGCTCTAAAAATTTTCACACATTTCCATAAAAGTTCTGTTATGTAAATAATGGACTATTTGATCCTCTCTTGATGGAAGTTTGCTTTACCCCAACCCATGCCACAATGGAACTGAAATGTTGAATAAAAGCAGAAACAAAAAGTTAAAAAAAAGAAACAATCATCCTGAGTGAGGTAACCCAGACCCAAAAAGATGTGCATGGTACATATTCACTTTTAAGTGGATATTAGCTCAATGTAGATGTCCTCTGAGAGACTCCACCAAGTGGGGTTTTGGGGACAGATACAGGGACTTGCAGCCAGACTCTGGGCAAAACACTAAAAGTTGTATGGAAGTGTTGGGGGATGAAAAGGGAGAGGAAAATGTCCCCTTGATGGGGAGACCTGGTGGCACTCAGAGGAAGGATAGCAGACTACCAAGAAGATACTTGATAGCCTATGAGCATATACAGGGGGAGGAGGCCCCCCTCAGTCAGTCATAGGGGAAGGGAGTAGGGGGAAAGTGGGAGGGAGGGAGGAATGGGAGGATACAAGGGATGGGATAAAAATTTAGATGTAATATGAATAAATTAATAAAATATTTTTTAAAAGATGAAAAAAGAATAAAACTGCAGTTCAGAAAAAAAAAAAAAAGAAAAAAAAGGAAGGGAAGGAGTTATCAGGAGCTCCACAAGGAGCCTATCAACTTTGGCAAATGTGGACCCAGGGGAGGGGCTGCACAAACTGATACACCAACCGAGGACATTGCAAGAAGAGAACCTAAGTCCTCTCTTCAGGCATAGACAATGAACAGCTCATTCTCCATGTGGGGAAGTGGGAGGGGGGGAAGTGGGGAACTGCCTCTGACATGAACTCTGGTGCCTATGATGTGAACACTGCTTCTTGGAGAAGCCCCAAGGCAACGAAGAGGAAAGGGATGCAGGCTATCCAGATAAGACCTATTAGGCTGTGGTCGGAAGGTGGGGGAGAGCCCCACCTGTCAGAGGTCTAGGGCAGGCAAATAAAGTGGAAGAGGGAGGGAGGGTGGGAATAGGAAGATAGGAGTGAAGGGATTATAATCCAGATGTAATGTGAATTATAGATGATAGATAGATAGATAGATAGATAGACAGACAGACAGACTGAACCTGATAGAAAAAAAAGAAGCAAAAAAAAAAAAAAAAACCAGCTGGTAATGAATTTGTTGAGGTAAAAATAGTGAGTCTTATCTTCAGTTGCTGCAGAAACACAATATCCATTAAAATATCAAGGAGATTGGGAATCATCAAATGAGCATAGCCATTTTACAAAGGCAATCTAAGTTGTGTAAACTAGCATCACAAATTATATATGCTGTGCTGGAAAAATTATTACTGCTCAATGATAGCATGACAAGCACTATCATTATGAAGACATACCATTGGCAGGCTTTATCTAAAAAACATAATTCAGAAAACTAAGTAGGGAACTTAGTAAAATGGCAGCTAAATATCCAATCCAGGGAATGGAAGTAAAATGGCAATTGTGTTATCTTATTGTCTTAAAGATTCTGCTTTATCAAAGACTCTCTTTCTCTCTCTCTCTCTCTCTCTCTCTCTCTCTCTCTCTCTCTCTCTCTCTCTCTCTCTCTCTCTGTGTGTGTGTGTGTGTGTGTGTTTATCTGTGCATGCACAGGCAAGCATATTTTTTGCACATATGCGTATATTCATGTTTGTATCTGATCATATTACATCCAGAGTTTGATGTCATGGGAGCATAACTTAGGGGAACACTGCTTCCTGGCTCAAGCTGGCTTATAATTAGTTTTCTTATGCAGTCCTGGAATGCATGCTATTCGTATACAGCCCCATACACTTTCACAGCTTTAGAAATACAATTTACCAAAGAGCACATGGGATCTGGTTTTCAGTTTTGTTTCAGACTTACATTATCTGAACTGTTACACTATTATCTGCATTACAAAAGGATGATAATTTAATCTTACTTAGCTTGGTCTTATGAACTAAACTATAGTTTCTAACGTTTAGTTCTAATGGTAGTAAGAGGATTAAGGGAAATAATGAATGGAAATCACTATCGGATACATTCTCCAATTAAGGTGGCCACAAGCTGGCTGTTAAGAAAGAAAGGAAAATAAATAGCCACACAACAATCAGAATTAATGAGACATATAACACATTACAACAGTTTACGTTAAGTAGATTACATTCTTTTTGCTAGCAATGGGGACATGTTATTGGTATACAGTGGTTTCAGTGTTTCTGAGTGCCTAAATTACACCAATGTGGTCTGTACTTTCATTTCTGTTTCTGCCAGGTTCTGCACCACACAATTGTTTATATTGTATACACAAAAACCATAATCTTATGTCACTGTTAGTAGCTTTTTTTTTTTTTTTAGATTTTCAATTAGATTTCTCACTGTAATAAACAGAAAGTAACTTACCATGGGTGAAAGGATGTAATTATCACAACTGCCTTCCCTTCACCTTATCCCTTGAAGTGTGAATCTTTATGAGATAAAGTCATGAAGTAGAAAACATTTCCCAGGGTTTGTTTTTAATACGAAGGAAGACTTGGCTACATTGAACACACTCATGTTATCCAGAATTGTGGGACACATGCTCAGTTTGCAGATGCTCTGGCTCTATAATGCCTGGAGCAGTGCCGTGATTGAACAAATGTATCTTTTCAGCTCCCAGTACCAATTTTAATGATGCCCATAGCCAATTTTTATCCATGTTGCAATATTTGGAAAGTAGTTAAGCAAGAGGGAGCATTATTTTGTCTCTTGTTATTTACATGGTCTGCATAATTTCGGGAGAGAAAGTGGAATATTTTTCTTTCTTATTTCAAATCTTATGTATTTTTTAAAAGTTTTTCTTTGTATCTCAGCATATGACTTCTTTTTTATTATTAATTTATTCTATTACATCTCAGTTGCTATCCCCTTACTTGTATCCTCCCATTCCTCCCTCCCTCCCTCTTTCACCCAATTCCCCTCCCCTAGGTTTGTGACAGAAGGGGACCTCCTCCCCCATCATTCAATCACTGAAATAGAACTTTGACAAATGAAACATTATTAATTCAAGAAGGAAATATTTGTTTCTGAAATTATACATATAGATTTATTCCTTTGATTTCTTGGGTAACTAATGCATAATCCCATTATGGAATATGACATTATTACCAAATTAACTCACACATCTCACGAGTCTTTGCCTTTTCTATTACACACCTTTATTCTGTTTCTAATGTCTTTCCTTACAATTGATAACAATCCTTCTTTGGCAAACTTTGTCTCATTGCAAGTCTACATTTCAAAACCCTTGCTTAGCTTCCTTCTCCCATTTTCAAACTCTGTGTGGACTCACAATTAACAAATATCTTTTGTGAGACAAGTTCAAGATCTTCACAATTTTAAAACAAACCTCTACTGAGCCCTTAAAATCCTCTAGCTTTATCATGGTGGTATATATTGTTTTTGAAAATTTCATGCATTTTATCTTCATCCTCCTCTATCATTCCCTTCCAGATTCACCCTAGATCCAATACCCCAACAATTTTTGTGTCCTCATTTTTTTTAATATGCACCAAATTCCAATAAGACCTTATATGTACTATGAGGTGTGTGACTTCTCACTGGAGCGTGTTAGAATCACCAGGGACCAGACTCATGAAGAAAGTAATTCTCTGCCCCCCTGGAGCAATCAACTACCATTATGTCCTCAGCTAGGGGTGGGATTTTATGTCTAGTTCCCCTTTCTGTTCTGGAATTTTGTTTGTCTTGAGCTTTATCAAGTTTTGTTAGTGTTGCTACATCTGCTATGGTTTCAGAAGTATGGCTGTTCTATTGTATCCAGAAAACACTGTGTCTCTGTGGTGCAGACACAGTGCCTCTGAATCTTAAGTCATTGTTTTTATTTCCTCAGGTGAGAGGATGAGATGAGATCCATAAACAAGCAGTACTAATACATGGCTTGGGCTGAGCCCAGAGCAATTCTGTTATCTCTGGACTTAGTTCTGGAAGATTCTAGTATTCATACAATCTCATCTTCTGCAAGCCTTAACCTTGAAGGCTTCAGCTTTCAGCCTCGGTCTACTAACCTAGACTGTCTTCAGCCTCTGAGATTTTTTTTTTTTTGATAAATACACAGTTCTTTCTGAATTCTAGATGCCTGGATCAAGTCAGTGCTCTGGCTCAGTCTCCTCTCCAATCTGATCCATTCGAATTGGCTTCTCTTGGCTTTTGACTGAATTGCTCTGCTTGGAAAAGCTGCCTCTGAACTTTAGGAACCAATGTGTGACCATGGTGACTCTTATAAAAGAAAATATTTAATTGTGATTTGCTTACAATATCAGAGATTTAGTCCATATTCCTCACGGTGAGGAGACTGGTGGCACTGAAACAGACACAATACCTGAGATGTCTACATATGGATGTGGAGGCAGGATGAGGAGAGCAACATTGGTCCTGACTTGGCCTTTGGAACTTCAAAGCCCATTCCCAGCTCCTATTCCTCTCAAATACAGCCACTCCCTAGTGGCCAAGTATTTAAATCCATAGAGTTTATGAGGCAATTCTTAGATTACCACTGTACATACTATAACCTTTCTTCAAATATTTCACAGTTCAAACCTCCTTGCTAGTTTTCATGTTAACTACAATCAGACAGTCAGCTTGCCATAGTCAACAAATCATAGTGTGCTGATCATATCTAGGTATATTTGTATAATATTATCCTTTTAATAGGTTGCCTCATTGTTATCTTCTGAAATGATAAAACGTCTATAGTGATAAATGTCAAGAAAAATTAAATAAAACAATATTAGGAAAACACAAAAATGATTTCATGGTTCAGCCATGCCTTTGGAGTTCCTCCAAGTCTCATATCCATGGGGAACAATTAGCTTCATTCTTGTCCATGACAGGATGTTACATTGTATCCCAGATTATTCAATTCACAAGGGTTACCTTTTCTGGCAAGAAAAAACAAATGAATATTTACCTGATTACTATGTAAGTATTCATTTATTTTGCTTAGTAAATATCATAATTCTATCACTCTGGAGCTTTTCCTGGGCACTTTTCTTGCTTAGTTCATGTTGAATTTCTTGGTATATTTAATTACATTTCAAACGTTAAATGCTCATCACTTCCTTTCTATTGTCTCTTAACATTTTCATTGTGAAAAATTGTTAAGACTTTGAATGAATCTAGTTTACAGGTCTTTGTTGTACAAGTCATGTCCCTGGCTTTTAGCCACTGTGACCCCAATTTGGAAAATTTCTGTCCTTAAATCTGACCTCTTTCTGCCTTACCCTCAAGCCTTGGGCACACACAAAAGCAAGTGACCCTTTTATCATACCTGAGTTACAACCTCTTTTCAACAAATACTCTGGTAGTGCCTTTGGAAAAATAATTCCTGGGGTCTGTTTATACAAAAGTCTATGAGACGTAATGCTTTTCTCTAGTAATTGAAGTATGCCTATAGTCAGACTTAATATATAAAATCTTGAAATATGTGACTCTTGTTAACCTGTGATTTTATTCTCTCAAGTGTTCTGTGCCTACTGCCACATTTATTGCCTAAGTAATATCCTTTTTCCGTTAGAATTTCTCACCCTCACCGAGTTTAAAGCAAGATTTATTTTAACTCCCGCTGCTAGTCTGGTTTCCCCGGCTTCTTTATTCTTGTGTTGTTTCTTTGAGCTTGTGTCTTTGTATTATCGATATTTTATATAGGTCAAGTACTTCACAGGTATTATCCTTGGCTGAATCCTTTTGTCTCCTTCAAATGTCAAATACACAGCTTAACTATTTACTAAACCATTTAGTGTTTTTCTGATTATATATATCTTCATATATATTTAGTTACTACATTAATTTATGTATGTGTGTTTTTTTGTGTGTGTGAGCGGGCACTTATGTGCCATGACATGCATGTAGCGGTCAGAGTGCAGATTACGGGAATAAGTTATCTCTGTCTGCTGTGTGGGTCTGGGGACTGAATTTAATTTAGCAGGCTTGTTGCTATTCTCTTCTACCTGTTGAGCTATCCTAATGGCTCAAACATTTTAAAAATTCATTTTCAAATGATTTTATTCTTTTTTTCCCCACTAGAATTTTGATGATAGAGAAGTTACAAATTTTTAAGACATATTTTCCTGTCCTACATGAAGATATGCATTCTGTAATATAGATAAGTATGGATAGGTCTGTAGAGGAGATAATGGGTGACAAATAGCTGATTGATAGAAGCACGGGTAGATGATAAATAGACAGGTATATTTATGTATAGAGAGAAAATAGATTAGATAGATGATATATAGATTATACACAGATAGATAGACAAACAGACGATAGATACATAGATGATAGATAGATAGATAGATAGATAGATAGATAGATAGATAGGTTGTAGACAGACAAGTAGATAGATACATGATAGATAGTTGGTTAGATGTAGTAGTAACAGTAGTAGTAAAAGAAATATCATATCTTGTCCCAGTGTTCAGAATCATTATCAGTGTACCATTAGAAGACTTGAATTCAACTGTTCAATGTTTGCTAAGTTTCTATGTTCTTCGCTAAAATGTTAGAAATTATAAGGACCATATCTACTACTGTGCTAATTATCTTTAATGCTTATAAATGTCATCTATTAGAACACTGAATAATCTTAGAAGCTTGCTTATTCTCACTGAATTCCATGCCTTGTCCCCCTTAACTACCTGCACCCAAATCAATAAGGAATCTATATTTAAGATTTTATGAAGAGTGCAGGGCATGCCTCACATATTACCTGTCCCACTAGAATAATCCACTTTCATGTCTGATTTTTGTCATTGTTTGGTTTTGTGGAAGTTTATGTCTGATGCAGTTGTCATCCCATATCTCTTGTACTACAGCGTCCCACAGGCCCATTTTATTGTTCCATGGTTCTCCTTTCTGTTTACTAGTTTATTCCCACTTGGCCTGTCAGAAATGGAGCAGGCAGCAGACAGTACCTTCCTATAGTTGACCAGCCATCTCATATTTCCAAATGGATACTCTCTTGGTTTCACAGCACCCTTCAAAAACTATGAGAAATTTATGAAAGGCATGAGGTCTAGAAAATATATCTACTTAGTAAGGAAAACATGTGTTTTGGATATTATATCAGGAAAATGGTAAGTGTAGCCTTCAATTTTACAAATCCCATAGAATGAAATTGAATATAATGTGCAAGAACAACTTGTAATAAATTGGGACATTATACTTTAATACATGTATATGAATCCTGAGTTTAAGCTATGGAAAACATTAGTAATCTATGCATCTTCTTGTATCTAAGATTATTTTTAAGCAACTCACAATGTGCACACCTGGATACACAGATTGTGTCATGGTTGTACTTCTCTGTCAGCTTGAAAGGGTTTAGAATCACTGTAAGAGTATACTTCAGACTCTGTTTATGAGGGCTTTCCAGAAAGCTTGGAGGAGTAAAGGCCCATCCTGAATATGAGTAGCACCACACACATCGACTGCAGACATGTTGTAACACGCTGTCTCAAGCTCTTGCTACCATGCTACTTTTTGTCAAATAAATCATTTATTCTTTACTTATCATCGACAGAAATTTTGTCTCAGCACAACAGAAATGTAGAAATTTGACATCAGTAATGAAATTGTCACTGTAAGAAAGCTGACCATGTGACTCATAAGTTTTTGTCACCAGTTTGAGGAAGGGAAATGAAAGACTTTGCTCAAGAACACATGGAATGCAGTAAGGAGAGCTCAATGTACCATTTTTGTAAGATTTTAGGAGACCAGTATGTTTAGAGAAATGCAGACAATGCTGGTACAGCCCATGATGTGTAGGACCAGGATAAGGAGTTTATCAAGAATTGTTATATTTGTAGCTAAATATTGGAAAAGAATCACAGTCCACTTTGCCCGTGGTCTAATAACATGAATGAGGTAGAATTAAAATGGGAAAAATCAGCACATCTATGCAGTTATGAGCCTATGAAACATAACAATGACTGGCATGACATAATAATGCCAGTGTAAAGTTGTGGCATACTTATCTGGATATGAGGCCATAGCTTTCTATTTGAACTTAAGACACACTCAACAAAAGGGAACCATACCTAGTATTGGAAACTTAGCCAATTACTCTGGGCTAACAACCAATTTACTAAACAGCATAATCCCTAAATATTTTCTGAATGTTTGTCCTTATACCCACTATTACAGACAACCACAACCAATCAATATGCAAAATTATGAAGCTCAGTCTCAATGAATACATCTACAATACAAATCCAATACATAAAGTTGATGGGTCATTGTTGAAGAGGGGCTAGAAAGATTATAAGAACAAAAGAAACATGGAATTTGCAGTGAGATTCTATTTTCTAGTAACACCAGAAGCTAAAAACATAGTGGCTCATCAACAGGATTGTCTGAACATGAGCTAAACAAGGATGGCATCAGTAGGCATGCTAATGTGAACAGGAGAAAGCTCAAGAGGCCTCAATCCTCCACAACAAACTGCAGTCAATTAAGGAATGTTGAGGATAGTGGGAGAAATAGTCTGCCCCAAGGAAGAGTACACCAATTGTTTATCGAATACCAAATGGTCAGCCCTTAAAACACACATATAAATAGATATTATATAGATTTAGAAGACTGAATTTATATATTAGTATGTGTGCATTAGTATATTTATATGAATATTTTATTTGTTTAGAGAATATATTATATCCATATATACATATATATTTTCCCCAAACATTCCATATAGTCTGAAATGCGAACATATCACACACATTTAATCCTTCTGACTGGAATACAGACATATAGAAATGCCCTTAATACACACCTTAATCCCAAACAGTGATGGTAAATTTAGTTTGTAGAAGAAAGCACCATGTTTGAAAGTGACATCTAATTGAGGGGTAGACAAAGTGACAGTTCAGAAAAAAGTTCACCAAAATGAGTCAGAGATAGGAAAAATCCAACTCTCTCCCTCCCTCCCTCCCTCTCTCTCTCTCTCTCTCTCTCTCTCTCTCTCTCACACACACACACACACACACACATATGTGTTTGTATATTTACTTTTCTAATTTTGTTTTTGTGTTATATAAAAATTTGCTAATCTAAGGGTTCAGAAATACGAGCCCTGATTCTGTGTAGAGTACAACTTCAATATTTGATTCTGTCTATACTTCTAAATCTAAGTGTTAAAACAGTTCACTTACAAAATTTGTGCTAGACACTTGAAAATCAACCAATTTCCAGGCATGCCAATGATTGTTATAGAAATAATAAAACAATTCCAAATGTAACAAAAATTCCTATTACTTTACAAATACTACTGTGAGCCTTTTATATATATTAGATCATTAAATTTTTTGAAGTTTATTTATTTGGCTGTGTTTCAATTTACAAAAAAAAAAAAAACTCAAGAAAGGCTATTAATCTTCTCAAGATCACACAAAGGGAAGGAAAAGGTAAAGTTGGCAATGTAGTTTTATGTTAATCCCTATGCTCAGACTAATTCAAAGCTGTAAGGAATAATAGAAGAAAACAATTGAGATTGCCTTTTAAAATGATTCAGAGAGACATTGTGTTCATGTTTCTATATTGTAAAGGCAAAAAAATAATGTTCAAAGTGAGCACACTTCTGTACACATACTTTGATCCACTTGCATGTTCAGAGTCTAATGATTTTTAAAAGATGAAGTTTCACTTGTAACTTCTGACAATATGTTTACATGCAACCTTCACTTATTTGCGTGTAGGTCACTAATTCTCTGAAATGATAACGGATTCTATTAGTAGTATTTGCTTTTGTTAATAGAGGACCTCAAGAGATCTCCCATACATTAATACTTTTGATATTTTCAACAGAAAAATTATACTTTAAAACTTATTTAGTCCTGAGCATGCTATTGCATGGCCATGGGAGCCACCTCCCTGTTATCAGTGTTGTCCTCAAGGCTGCTTGCCTTTGTAGCTTGTTGTTCAAAATTAAGCTGTTGATATATCTGGAATGAAACTTTAACACCAGATCCAACAAGAATCATGGCAAGAGGCATGGGCGTGGTGGGCTCAGGCAGTGTGCATGAATCTCATTGATGAGAAACCTGCCAGCCACCACTTCTATGTTCTCCACAGCACCAGGGCAGCTGGGGAAATTGGAAACAACAGTGAGACAAATTTGAAATCAAGTTCCATTCTCGAGGAAAAGCCATTGAATATAATTAATAAGTTAAATAACAATGAAAATGTAAACACCATTTTAGTTCGGCTACTACTGTCAAAGCCTACTGATGAATGATCTGCAGTGCTGTTTTTCAGGACCAAAATACAAATGATTTTTATGTCATTAATGTTGGGCAATAGTGCTTGAACTAGTCAGTAGTGTTTGTTACCAGCTATTCCATGAAGTGTTTGGGACAATTAAACAATCTGGCATTCCAGCCTTAGGGATAAATATGGCTGTTCCTGGATGTGTCAAAAATATTTGAATGCCCATTGAGATATTGGGGCACATAAACATCCTGGAGGTGATACCACTGATATGGGATCACACCCAAATTTTCCTAAAGAGCAACCAAAGAAACATATGATCCTTGAGGATGCTGTAGTATTTGCCACCATCATTCCAAATCTGATCCCAGTAAATACGATCAAAGAAGTAGAAGGAGCAGTCATCATTAGAGAATAAAAGGAATCAAGATCTTGTTACTGTGAAATCTCAACTGGTTGGTGATAAGGAATTTGCAAGTACCAGGAAGAAAAGAAAACTATAAAGGAATTTTAATCCACTAACATAGCTGCTCTGATCACATCCAAAAATTTCTAGGTCTGTGTGATCCTTCTGCAATGCACACATGTCTCACACCTTTAATCCCTCTGGCTTAAATTCAGACATGCCCTTAGTACACACCTTTCATCCCAAACAATAAAGGTAAAGTTAGTTTGTAGAATGCATGTCTAATTGAGGGTCAGACAAAGTGACAAATCAGAGAAAGATTTCACGGAATGAGTCAGAAATAGGAAATGCCAACTCTAATGAGAACCAACAGGAAAGAGAAGTGATGTAAGACCAGTGCAGTAGAGTTAGGACAGTAGAGAACAGTAGAGAGTTCAGTAGAGAAGACAGCACAGTAGAGAAAGGAGTTGAGTTAAGATCAGTCACTTGGAAGTCAATGGGGAGTCAGTTGAGAGGCAGCACAGTGGCAGTTCAGTCTGTTCAATTGAGTGGAGTTGAGGTCAGTGCAGTTCAGTTGAGTGAGTACAGTGCAATGAAGTTGAATTCCTTTCTGGCTTCATCCAGAGACAGGTGAAGCCAGTGTATAAGAAGGAACCAGAAAATTAGAGCAAATTGCCAGAGTTAGTTTGATGCCAAGCAGAGCAATTCAGTCAGAAGCTGAAAGAAGCCAGATTGAATCAGTCATCTTGGAGAAGAGTTTGAGCCAGAACAGCTGAGTTGAACTAGCTAGCCTGAGGTCAGAAAATGCTAGAATGGGTGAGCTTATTCTGAAGTAAGCCTCTGAGATGACAATTACATCAGGCCAATAAAAGTTATATTTGTAGAAATATAGCTACATCATTGGAGTCATGTGTTATTGGTCTCAGGTCAGGGGCAATGATGACGATGAATGCTCCATTAATGCTGCAGTAATAAACTGAATGCTAAAGAGCTGAACGGGTTGACGTTCAATGAATTCAAAGCCACTACCAGTCACAGTATCACAATTCAGTAAAGAGACACCATAGAACAAGAGAAATGTGATGTTTTTTATTTAACCAATTGACGTGGTTAAAAATGAAGTATTGAGTTTATTGAAAACTTAAACATGTGGATGTGTGTGTTCATGGATCTGTGAAACTTTAACAGGGATTTAGCTGTTTTCTTGCCATTGACGTGGTGATACATAGAGGATAAACTTTATCAAAACTTTGCATTTTATAGGACCTTGTTTCCCGCCTTCTAATTTAATAAGATTTTATGCTCATTTTATATTCCAAGGTTTTAGATTCAACATTTTACATGAAAAGGGAAAAATATGATTAGAAAAGGAAAGGGTGAAAGGAAGAAATGGTGGGATCTAGTGGAGGATGGCAGTCTCCCACTCCTATGCATGCTATGTGTTTTTCATATGTCTCCTGATAAAAGCTTACTGTGTCTGAAAAGGAAACCCCTATCCCCTTATGGGCAAGTCAATGGGGGAAATGGTGAATGTAGCTTCACTTTCTGTTGTCTTCTGATCTCTTACTCTTCTGAGAAATCTTTATGATATAGTTTTCTATGGCTGGAAGCTTATTTTATAAATAATTTTGTCATGCTTAGATTTTATGACACCACTAAACTTATTCAACTTTCAGATTGTTATAGAGTACCTGTAGCATTTCCTGATATATATTGAGACTTAGTGTTCAAAAATAAAAGTTGGAGATGATAAATATTAGTGTAATTTGTGTGAAACTTACTTTCTGCACAAAGTTTTTTGGTAGTTGCTTTGTGTCAATCAAATATCATGTTGGCCTTCCTGAAAGATTATAAAGTCTTAACTAATTATTATATTTGATCAGATTTTTTCTTTTATTATTAATTAAATATTTTTTATTTTTTACATATACACTTATATTATTACACATATATACAATAGACAACCTATAGCAAGAAAAACCATGACACAATCAGGAATTATATACATGTTACGTTTTTAGTGATTTGGCTATTTGTACTTGACAGCCTTGAAGAAAACATCTTTCCTATTTTGGTACACCTGAAATTCTGAATGTAAACCAGTATCTATCATATCTTGTCATTATCAACTTGAAACATCTATCTACACTTAAAAACATGTTAACCCATAAACAACCAAGCTTCATTGTAAAATTAATTACCTGGTCTTCAACCCCACCAGAGACTTGAGAGGGAATAAACTTGATTACCTGAGTATACCAGGAGTGCAGATGAGTAGCTTTGCAAATGAGAAGGTAACAGAGACAGTTTGCTACCTGAGCAGTCACCCTAAACTCTATCATGTAGGAGCATCATCTTTAGCCTTCTGGCCCAATATATCTGGCAGACATATTTGTGAGGCAGGAACTATTGAGGACTTGCTTACCCTGTCTTGGCAGAGTTTGGCTGTCCACTCTGCCTGCATCCAAGCTTGCCCTTTTATAGGCAGAATTCTGTCTGTGGCAGAAACGAAGACATTTTGCCCAGTGGCTTGTTTGCCATATTTGAAGCCATCTCCATATGATGGTTCTTTGATGTTCATCATCCCGGTAGGCTGGGTGTTGCCAGGAGTTAACCTGTCTCATTGTCAGTGAATCTTTAAAATAATAAAAAACATTTTTACCTGCTATGGTCTGTATATTTTTGAGGTTTTTAAAGACCTTATCTAACTATTTTACCTTTTCTTTCTATAGAATCTTACTATCTGTTGCACCTAAGATGTTTCTTCTTGTGATAAAAATAGACTAGTAATTGATATGATCATGATTTGATCAATTAATAATTAACTTGTATAACTTATTCATCCTAAACAGCCTTCAAAAGCACTTTCAAAGACAAACTTGGTTTTCTAACAAATATGTTACCGTAATTATTTCTTGCATTGCTAGATATTGAATCCAGGGTACCATTCTGGATAGGAAAAGTTTCAGTCATTGAGCTACATCTTTAAGTAGTTGAAAAATTATTATATTTTTTGAGGAAATATGTTCATAAAATACCTAAAACTTTTTGAAAATTTTTGTATATTGAACAGTTTCCTATAGTTACATATCTCTTGCTGCAATGAGGAAAAGTTCTGAGAGTGAAGTATAAAATAGAAATATGCAGTGATGTACAAGATAATTCATCTTGGAAGTCAGTTCTACAATGCTAATTAAATTCATTTTAATCCAAAGAATATTGTTATAAATTCCAATATATATAGGACAAATGCTTTATTGTCTTTACCTTAATGCAGAATTCATTAAAGAGATTATGACTAATCTGCTTCTGTTTTTCTTCTTTAGAAAGCTTAAAAATGCCTATGTTTCTAGAAAGATTATGAAAAAATTAAAGTAATGAATCAAAAATAAGTAGACGACATGGGAAAACTAAAGCATACCTTTAAGAAAATTAACTTTCTTAATGAAAATGAAATGTGTCATTTTCTTTCCTACTTTGTGTTTAGTTTTATTATAGTCAAATATTTCCAATAGCAAACTTGACGTTAGCAAATTAATTAGTGCACTGGACTTCATAGTAACCCTAATATCTAGTATGTTTTTAATACATAATCCAACAAGCACCAATAATTTTTTTCTGGAGTATAGTCTCCCTTCTATACCTAGTTGATGGATCCAACTTATTACCATCATTAAAATGAATATAATGTACTCATTGGTTAGTATCTCAAGTAAAATATGCAGATGTACATTGCTGAGACTTTTTGTGATATAAATTTTGTACATTTTAATTCTGTTTTCTCTGCTCCCCTAAGAAATTCTCTAGTCCTCCTTTTCTAAAGTTTAGAAACTCTTAAAGAAAATAAAATAGAAGTATTTGTGTTCAATAGTGTCTGGTAACATCTTTTAAAAACTCAGTGAATTCCCTGCCTTATTGACTTAAATGAGAGGAAGAGAAAGGAATACTGGATGTGTAGTTTTGCTTTGTCTGGCATGTCAGTCATGCTTACTGAGCACTGAAAGCTGTATTATTGGATTTATACTAAAATTATCTTGGAGAAATGTAGCCAGTGATCATTCTATGCCAGAGAGAAAAATTCTGAAACATACGATAGAAATAATATTTTATGTCATTGTGTTGTTCTAATATCTCAAGTCAATATTCTGTGCTGTATGAGAGACTCCTGCTTTTATTGAAATAAACATCTATCTCTCCTTATTTAGGAGATCTTTAAATCTCATTTTCATTGAATAATTATATTATTTACTATAGTTAATCTCTAGAATTTTATAGATTGACATTTTTGGTACATAATGCACACCAAACAATCATTTAAATCAATAATTACTTTTAATCATGATCCTCTGAGTCATGTTGGTGACTGTTCTTATGTAGAGCGTACTCAGTCGATTATCTTTAGATGAACTCATGTGAGTGAAGTTCATGCTATATAGTCAAGACTACTTTGTTATGCAGGTAGACCAGTTTTTATTTTTTTTGTATTGCAAAAACATTTTGTATGCAAGGTAGCCTTGAGCTATATTCATGACAGTTATAATGCTCAAGGAAGGAAGCTGGGTTGTGCAAGGGATAGTTTAATACTCTCCTTGAATCCAGTTGGCTACTGTTCCATATATTTCCAAAAGTTCATATGTCCAAACTCAGAATCAGTCGAAGACACACCATACATTTAAGATGTAAAAATGTGAATGCTAATGGGAAAATTGTGTCAATCAATATCTTGTACTAGAATCTTGTAAATAGAATAGATATAAAAATCCCAACAATTAAGTTACTCACGGCAATTATCATTAAAATACTGAAGTAATGGAAATGAAATAAAGGAATTATCAAATTTAATGATGGTAAATTCATGATTAGTAGTCATTGGAAACTATTTTAGAGTACTATAGCTAATATTTAAAGCTGTTTATTATATTTTAATCAAAATTAATATACAAAATTATAAAGTAATGAGATATATTAGTTAAAATTACTCTTCTATGATTATATGTAATACATATATTCATATATAAATATTCATCGATATGTCAAAATGTTGTTAGTATATAACAATGGAGATATAATACTTTATTACTTTTTTAGTTTTTGTATTTCTTTAAGGGTCATAAATTTCAGATTTACCATGGCTATAATTAGCAGTTTTTCATAGGGAGACTTCTAATGTGGCTTCTAAATCTCTTCTTCTGAGAAGACCAGGTAGCCTGCCTGTAGACCTTCTCTTTCTCTCTCTGTTCACTCAGTATAACAAATCCCTCAGGCTTTTCCCCAGCGCTACAAGAGAGAACACCAATTAGAGACTCTCTTCTCCTCAGCCCATGTCTCCTGTGGATCCTACAGACCATCCTATTTGGCCTTCATCTCTCCATATATTGATATGTCTCAGCCTCCAACACCAGCAGGCGTTCCCTATGAAAACACCAGCCAAGCAGGCCAGAAAAAAAGAAAACAAAACAAAAAACCAACCAAACAACCAAACAACAACAACAACAACAACAAAAAAGCACACACAGCACACCACCATCCCACTCTCTGAAAATCCAGAGAAGAAACAGAAATTAATGAACAAATCCCCACCTAGTAAACACAAATCCAGAAATCAGCACCTGGAATGATCATCACCCCAAACTCCATAACAGCCTGAACAATGTGTCTCCACTAAAGCTCAATTATCCTCCTACAACAGCAGGCACTGAATACTCTAACATAGCAGAAGCACAAGAAAAAGACCTTAACACCTTAACAACTATATAAATGTGCCAGAAGTTGTTAAAGTGGAAATGAATAAATCCTTTAAAGAAATCCAGAAATACACAAACAACTGGAGGAAGTGTGTAAATTCCTTAAGGAAAGCCAGGAAGCTACAAACATTTGAAGATAACAAATAAAACCTCTGAAGATGTAAAAATGGAAAAAATTAATAATGAAAAAAACTGGTTGGAGGAAACTCTGGAAATAAAGCAATTATAAATTCAAACAGGAAGCATAGAGGCAAGCTTCACCAACACAACACAAGAGATGGAAGACAGAATCTCAGGCAACGAAGGAATGCTAGAAGAAATAGGTACATCACCAAAGAAAATGTTAAACCTAAAAAAAGTCCTGGCACAAAACTTCCAGGAATTCTGAAATACCGTGGAAAGACAAAACCTAAGAACATGAGCAGTAGTGGAAGGAAAAGATTCCCAGTTCAGAGGGCCAGAAAATGTTTTCAACTAAATTATAGATGACAAATTTCCTTACTTAAGGGAGGAGATACCTGTAAACTGTATATTAGCATACAGACTAGCAAAGATATTGGAACAGGAAAGAAAGTCCCCTTGCCACATAATAATCAAAACACTAAACATTCAGAACAGAGAAAAAACATTAGGCTGCAAAGAAAAAAAAAAAACAAAAACAAATAAGACAGACCTATTAGAATTATATGTGAGTTCTCAATGGAGACTCTAAAAGACAGAAAGCCATAGAGAGCCGTGCTGCAGAAGCTAAGAGATCACAGATGCCATCCCAGAATACTGTATCCAGCCAAATACTCAAGCATCATATATGGAGAAAATAAGATATTCCATGATATGAACAAATGTATATGATAATATCTATTTATAATATCATCCCTACAGAAGACGAGAGGAAAATCTCCATCCTAAGGAGGTTAGCTATACCCAGGAAAACATAGAAAATAAATAATCTCACAGCATCAAAGCCAAAATAAAATAAGGGAAACACACAAACACACACAAAACCACAACCAATAACAACATAATACTGGGAATCAATAATGATATCTTTTAGTATCAGAAGTCTCAATTCTCCAGATGCATAACAAGAAAAACACCTTAGCACTAAGGATAGATATTACCTCAGAGTAAAGAGTTAGACAAAGATACCTCAAGCAAATCAGACCACCTTAGATTAAAGCTGGATATCAATGACAAAACAAAACAAAACAAACGAACAAACAAACAAAAAACCACCACCACCAACAGAGCTTTCAAACACATGAAACCTGAACAACCCTCTTCTAAACAAAAAGTGAGTCCAGACAAAAATAAAGACATTAAAGACTTTCTAGAAATCAATGAAATTTAAGGAAATTTAGAGAATCCATAAGGAGATCCAAATTAGAAAATCTAAAACAAATGAATAATTCTCTCCATAGGTAAGAAGAAAATTAAGATTAAATAAACAATTTAAATGGACCTATAGCCCGTTAAAAATAAAAGCAGCCATTAAAAGTCTTCCATGGTTAAAAACCCAATGGCAAGATGGTTTAGCACAGAAATCTACCAGAGATGGACAATCAGACATTATGTGGTGAGTGTCAATCTGAATCCTTCCCTTGGAGATTAGGGAACTCCATAGAGTGGTGTGAAAAGATTACAGAGGTCAGAGGGCATCAGGAGAACATAGCCCACTGAATCAATTAAGCAGGCAGCACATGGAATGACAGAGATTGAGAGGCGAGCACTTGGTCTGCATTAGGTCCTCTGTGCATATGCCAAGCCAGTTTTGTAACTCCTCACTATGGAGGCTGGTATGGCCTTGACTTTTTTCCTCTTGGGACTCTTTTACTCCTGTTCAGTTGCCTTGTCCAGCCTCAGCGTGAAGGCTTTTGCCTTGTCTTAGTGTATTTTGTTTGGTTGTTGTCTCTTTGAGGCTTGTTCTTTTCTGAAATGGGACTGAAGGGGAGTAGATCTGGAGAAAGGTAGTGCAGGAGCTGGAAGGAGTAGAAGGTGGGAACCTGGCTATGATGTATTACATGAGAGATGAAAGTATTTTCAAAATTAAAAAGAAAAAGAAAAAGAGAAATCCCTACCTCTAGTAAATGTTTTCTGTGTGATAGGCTTCCCATTGAATATTGTGGGGACTTTGAAGGTCACGAATTTGACTTCCATGCCTCTATTAGGTTATATAAAACCAAGAGACTTGGAGTGCTAATTAGGGTTCCAGATAACTTGACCTTTGTTTCAATCAAAATTAAGATTATGCTGGATAAATTTGATTAAATTAGATGTGCCCCTAAAATATACTGTGTACAAAGCAGAGTGAGATTCCTTTGATGGTCTGAATAATTCAACATAATTTGAAAGTCA
This sequence comes from Acomys minous, assembly GCF_964271855.1. NCBI lineage: Eukaryota > Metazoa > Chordata > Mammalia > Rodentia > Muridae > Acomys > Acomys minous. The sequence goes on from NC_140490.1 coordinate 103,463,857, forward strand.
CCAATCATTCAAACATGTGCTCATCCTTTAGAAGCAAGGAGAGACCATTGCCAATCAAAACAAGAATAATCAAGATCTTATCTTTAAGAATTCAATTACAAGATTATAACAGCCTGGATTAGACTTACCATGGAGAAATAAAAAGACAGAGGCCATTTCTTGAATTTCAGTCAGGTTTTCTTAACCCAGACTCCTGACCCATAGAAACTATGTTACAAAACATAGCTTTTATTTTAAAATACTAATATAGCAGTACTACAATTGGTTATGTCAAAACAGAAAATTAATATAGAACACAATAAATGTGTAATTTTTCATTTTCTCATTTTCTAGATTTTCAACATATTTGCTACATAGACTAATATATCATTCAAAATATTGCCACCATCATGGGGAAAATTGATTGGAGTTACTATACATAGTCAATCTTACAGCTTCTTAGGATGAGAATGAAGCATCAGTTATTTGTCAAATCTTTGTTATGGGACTTAAACTTGTGTTTTGGCAAAGCAAATTAAAAAGAATAGTATAGCCTTGGAATTAATGTGCTGTCAGCTATTATAGAAAAATGGAGACATTTAATGTATAGATTAATCAATATTCAATTAAATGATATGTCATGAAAAACGTCTTCATGATCATAATTAGTAGCACAAGCTGTTATCAAAGTTAAAGCCACATGTTCATTCTTCATATAAGTCATGTGCAAAACAATTACAAATATCAATAACATCCCAGTAGTTGGCACTGTATAAGACTTGTTAACTTTTATATCTTCCCTGCCTCTGCATATTGTCATTTCCTGTTAATTTTTGCCTAATATCAGAATAACTTCAAAACAGTACTCTGTGTAACTATTTTCAATACATCTGCCTTTTCTATAGATATGGTTAAAAAAAACATCATGACCAAAGATAACTTGAGGAGGAAAGATTTTATTGTGTCCGAGAACTTTCAAGTCATATTTACCTGCAGGAAGTTGGGGGAGGAACTCAAAGCAGGGCTCTGGAGGCTGGAAATGATGGAAAGCCATGGAGGAACGCTGCTTACTGTTTTACTCTCTGTGGCTTGCAAGATCTGCTCCCTTACACAACCTAGGACTGTAGGTAGTGCCACCTACAGTAAGAGGCTCTCTTACCTCAATCACTAGTCATAAAAATGCCTCATAGCCTTTGTCTATAGGCCAGTCTGAAAAGCCATTTTCTCAACTGAGGTTCTTTCCAGTGTGTCAACCTGACATAAAAATTAGCCAGCATGCTTTAGACATGGAAGAAGAATATTTCTTCTATGATTTCTTTTTTTAATTGTAATTTTTAATTTGTTCACTTTACATTTAGATTGTAGCTTTGATTTCAATAGTTCAATTTTTCTTTGCATTTTAGCAATTGAAGACTTAATAAGTAGAATTTGTTTTATATAGTTTCTTTATAATTTTGAAACGACTGATTGTAATTTTTTTAAGGCTTAAAAAGGTAAACAAATGTTAGAAGAAAATACTATCAAACATATTTTGATTCTTTTTATTCTGGTGAATTGCTAAGTTAAAAAATGTATGGATACCACCATAGCTATTTCAAAACTTTTTCAAAACTGATCTCATATAATTATTTCATCAGACCTTAGTGGTTGTCTCTTATTTTGAAACATTTTCAAATTTGCTTCTTGTATATTTGAAACTTGAGACAATCTCCTGTCTATGCTTTAATTTATTCCATTATGGAAGTAGAAATTCATATTGCAGCACTGATTCTAAATGTGTTTATACCAGTAGTCTCACTCTTACTGATGATCTTTTTAAGAACTCAGATTCCACGGTGTCATCAATACTTGGTGCACAGGCAGTTGAGAAAGAAGGCCTCGATATGTTTTACAGCTAACAAGTCCTCAAGATTGATGACACATTTTTCACTTCAAGTTGCCTTAAACCCAATGTGAACGTTTCTTCCCCAATGTAGTATAAAGTCGTAAATTGTGAGACACTGTTTACACACGTGACAGCTAAAACTGAGTACAAGCAGACACACTGAAGTCCACTCCTCAAGCCTATCCCATCACGCCCTGGACTCAGACAGGCTGGCCCTCGACCTTGAAGTAGAGAGAAAGTAAACCAACAAAGTAAATTTGTTATGACACTTGGAACAGCTAGAGAGAGAAATGCATTTAAGAGAGATTGTTATTATTTATTCCATGTTATAAGATTGCTTGTAGTGGTAAGAAGAAGCTAGAAGCTTATCAGTAGAAAGAGAACTGTATCCTACCAGGAGGTTTCTTGGTAAAGAAATCACACATGACTGTTTTAGTAAGCCTTTCTCACTTCCTCACTTCAGTCAGATTCTTTAAGTTCTGTTCAATGATTAGGGTTTTGTTTTCTCACTCACAGTATTCCAGTCCACAATGCTGGATGTCGGATGTTTGATGGTGTTTTGTTGTCTGCCCCCTATTTCTATCTTCTACTTAATACCTGTTAGGTTGCTTGCTGTATTAAATTAAAACAATGAATCATTTAAACCCACATCTGTGGTTATCTTAGCTAATTCTCCGCACAGAACACTAACCGTGACACTTTATGGTTTGTTCATTTTGAGGAGAAGCCATGTCTGGATGTTAAAGGTTAAAATGATTAAGTGGTTCAATTTTGACCCAACTGTAGTTTTTTAAGTTTTTGTTTTTTAAATCCATCTTCTCCACGAAGATACAACTCACCCAAATCTCATTTCATTGCACTTGGCTCTAGGAAAAGAAACTCTCAAGAGCCGGGTTTATCTTTGGCTTTGAGACAGAGGCGTTCAACATGGTGCAGATAAACAGAATTTGTATTTTACATGCTGTTGCAAACCTATGGATATTGCCATCATAAACAGGACATAAAAAAGAAAAGGATTTTACTTTCAGAATTAAACAGAGCTAAGACAGAATTCTGATGCAGGGGCTTAAAATTGTATAAGATTCTATAGATACAGATACAATATATATATTGAAGTAGAAACATTGGCAATCAGGAACTAAGACACCATGAGTGGAATGACCTGGCGTGTAACAGGTGCTCAATAAATAGTAGATTTGTTCTAATTCTCAGTCTTTACAATTAGGCATTTGGTGCCAGACAACTTTATTTTCCAAAACCATTTTCTATCTGAGCCAGTTGGGCCATGTTCATAGCCCATATGTTCCAGGCAGATAAACTCACATTTACTGTTGGAAGGTTTCAGCAATGAGAAATCATCTTTTTCATTCATCCTATGACTTTTCACTACATCTACATCTTATTTCTTTTCCCTTTAGTGTAGAGTGGTCTCTGGTGTGTGGCAAGCAATGTGCCTCAGTGGAGCAACCTGCTAATCAATATAAAAAAAAACAGTAATTGCTAACAGATACTGAAATTTTAACAAGAGTCAAGTGTTCTTAGATGCAGTAACTAATTCATCTTTCAAACCCAAGTTTTGACATAAGTGATAATAGTAGTATTCCCATTTTTATAGAAGGCATTGGAACACAAGAGGAAGAGTGTTTGGTTCAAATTCACAGAATCTATAAAATGACAGAACTAGACTAAGGAAATAAATACATAAATAGAATAGGAATTCTAACTATGTGGTGAAAAAGGCTTGTACGCTCAGAGTGGAGGAAACCAAGGAGAAGTAGATTGACAGTTTGAGGCTGGGCTGGGATACACAGCAAAACAGAGGTAGGATATGGATAAAGGGAAGATGAAAAAAGTAATAAAATATTATTGCAACCTAAATTCTCATGAAAATTAAAAATGTAACCAAGTAACTTAAATAAATAATTTCAAAATATATAGTTCTGATAGTTCTTAAAGTATAATGACTAAAATTTCATTATTGAGGAAAGTAAACTTTGGCTGTATTAATCTTCCTTTATTCATGGCTCATTCCAAAATTTGAATTGCTTATAAATTTCCAGTACACCCACATCAGATTCTTTGTGCAGGCAATGATGTTCATGCTTAAGCTCAAACATGGGTGCGAACACTTTTAAGATGATGAAAATCACAGAGAAATATTTAAATATGGTAGGTCTATGAACAAATAAAATTGTTAAGTATTATAAAAATCAAGCACAGTACAGCTATTATAAATTTATATATTAAGTTTATAAATATATAAGTTTATATAAATATATAAACTTATATATTTAAATATACAACTACGTCTGAAGCAGGATGTCAGGGAAGGTCCACATTTATTAACTTATAGTCCATTTCCAAAGGTAGGGTCCTAGTTCTCTTCATCGACAATAAACATTTATCCAATGCCTTTCAATCCTCCATAAAATGTCAAGTATTAATAGGCACAAGTGACAAGAGAATAGACTTATAACATTGCATTCAATCTTATTGCATAGAATTGTGCCCTTTAGAGATTATTTTTCTTCCCTACCATGTTGATATTGTGTGGAATTCTTCCTTTTATATCCTGTAAAACTACCATGAAGCTCCTTGTTGTAATAAACATATGAGTTTTACTTAACTTTTCAAGGCCTTTAGAAAAATCTACTACATGGACAATGCAGTGCACATTACCTGCGACATCAGCATAAGCTAAATCTCTCATGTTAGAGGGCGAACATTTATAATATGTTAAGGAAGAATGTGAACAGAGTGGCCACGCACTGCAAAATAAAGCCTTAGTGTAGGGAACAGTGAAACAGGAAAGAGACCATTTTATATAAATTTTAAAAAATCCAGAAAAGGCATTTAGATAGTAATGTTGTTTGTTCAGTCTGGTTCATATATTTGAAAGCACATTGAAGTGATGCACTGCAGTTTTATTGCCTGTAGAAAAGGCTGGAAGATTGGTATTCAGGAGCTCGTTTAAGGAGCTATTGTGTAAGCGAGTTAGTGTCTTGAGTTAGCAGTAAAGGGTAACATAAAGTGAGCCTTCTCTTTAGATTCTTCTTTAAAGGGTGGACATTCTTGGTGTATTGTATTAGAAAGTCTGAAAATCTATGTTGGTACTCTCTTCAAAAGTAGCAGAGACAACTCTGATTAGTAGTAGAATTTGAAAGCCACTCTAAAAGCAATTTTGGTTTGAGCTGCAAACAAGTCAAAGAAAGGATTTAGAAAGGTTTATCCTTACTTTTGTTTGCATTTAGAGACAGACATAGCCAACCTACATAAAAATTAACATAAGGGGTCTATTTTCTGTGTAAGCAAACAGTTTCAAAATCAATGTTGTGCATCCAACTAAAATTTCCTCATCTTTTTCTGCAAGCAAGCATTGGTGGGTCACTGACACAAATGATTACCTTTTCCACATCTTGTGCTATCTGCTCTTTTTCTCTGTGCTCTCCTACTTCCAATTCCACTCATGTGTAGTGCAGAACAATTTTCCTACTTCATGGTTCATCCAGTCCCAAGAGTAAAAATCAAAATGCCTAGCCTTTCTTCCATATAGGATTTACCACATGGTTCTTGTATAAAGAAGTATCTTGGTATCTGTGACTGAGAAACTACATTATTAGTCCTGGTATACTGTAAGGTCCAATTTGACTGCTAAAAGTTATTTTAAAAATAGATAGAAAATAATAACCATAATTATAGAAAATTTTATAATTATTTAAATTTAAATGTAAGTATATTTAAATGTAGCCAACAATATTAATTATAAAGTTTAGAATTACTAATACATTGGGTCACTTTATTATCCACTTTTAATTTGTATAGTTCAAGTGAAAAGTTTCAAAAACCTCAGAGATATACAGAAAATGACATTTAAAGATTTTTTTTATAAGTTTGAAGATTCTTTGATAACCAAACAGGTTAAATCCTGGTAATACCCAGCCTACCTAAAGGACGATGATGAGCATCAAAGAAGCTCCTTATAGAGATGGCTTAAATGTGGTAAAAAGCCACTGGACAAAATGTCCTCATTTCTACCAGGAGATAGAATTCTGCCTAAAAAAGGGCAAGCTTGGATGCAGGCAGAGTCGACAGCCAAACTCTGCCAAGACAGGGTAAGCAAGTCCTCAGTAGTTCCTGCTTCACAATTATGTTTGTCAGATATACTGAGCCAGAAGGCTGAAGATGATGCTTCATCGTTGTAGAGAGTTTTTGGTGACTGTTCAGGCAGCAAACTGTCTCTGTCCTGTTCTCATTTTGGAAGCACTTCCTGTTCACCCAGATGAATAAGTTTTATTCCTTCTCAAGTCTCTGATGGGGTTGAAGACCAGATAGAATGTTTTTAGGTCTAGAGAGATGTTTTAAATTGATAATTATAAGATATGATAGATATGTATTTACACTCAGAATTTTAGACTCACTAAGATAGGAAAGGTGTTTTCTTTAAGGTGGCCAAATACAAATAGCCAAAACACTATGAATGTAACATTTATATAATTCCTGATTGTTTCATGATTCTTCTTGCTGTAGGCAGTTTATTGTATATAAGTGTAATAATATAAATGTATATGTAAAATATTTAATAAAATTTTTAAAAGAAACAAAAGTATGATTTTATCTTTGAAGCTTGCATGTTATTCAGGTGAATTTTATGAATATTCTCTCAGATTTTATGCTGTCAGTAGTGATCGAATCTTCCTTTTTTTCCCTCACTCAAATTATTTCACAGTTTAGTGGCAATTTTTGGTTATTATATTCTACTACCTAATACAGAATGGAATTAAAACATAATTTAAGATTATCTCTTCTTCATTTATTAAGTTGTTTTTCTGCACCCAATACAGCAATATTTGCACATAATTTCTATGTCAGAGTGAAACCAATGCATGGAAAAAAATCTATTTTTTAGAATTGTTACTTCTTTATATCAGTGTTGCAGAATTAATATTAACTGCATAAACTCAGTGCTTAGATTGCTGCACATGATGTCATGTGTTAAAATCATTCCTTGTCAAACCTGCGACAGGAACTCAGCATTTATTAATGATTTCTCAATTTAGACTTAGGGAAAGTTGAATTAAATTCAATAAAACTAGTGACATTCTCTTTACACTAGGTTTTGAAGCATGTAAGGAAGTCTCCATCATTTAAAATAGAGTATGAAGCTAAGAACTTCTGAAGGCTTTTTGATATTTTTCTGCTTCTGACTTTAAACCTCCTGGGAGTCTGTTCCATAATTAAGTGCTAATGCAAATCTCATGGCTAGAATTGTGAAATACTTCTGTACAGTCTGGCTTTTAAGCAGTCTCTCTCTGGTGACTAACACAAACCAGAGCAATGAAGATTATTTTTTAATTTAATTTTTTATTTTATTATTTATTCACTTTACATCCATGACATAGCCCCATCATTCCATTTCTCCAGGTCCCACTTCCTTCCCTGTTCTGTCCTGCCTCTCAGAAGGAGAGTCCCATCCACTGACCTACCGCAGTGTATCAAGTCACAGCAAGACCGAGCACATCTTCTTCCTCTGTGGCCTCCTGTGGTAGCCCAGCCAGGGTGAAATGGTCGAAATGCAAGTGGCAGAGTCCATATCAGAATCGACCTCTGTTCCCCTTACTAGGGGGCCCATATGAGGACCAAGCTGCCTATTGGTTACATCTGTGTATGGGGCCTAGGTCCGCTCCATTCCTGGACCCTTCTTAGTATCAATTAGGAATAAGTATTGGGTCTGGCAGGATGATCTTGTGAATAAAAACTTGAGTGAAATGAAAAAACATAATGTGTGTGACTACTGCAATGTTGATCAAAGGAATACTTTGTAGGGTCATTAGACTAGAGACTGTGAATTTGCATTTCCTAATATAGATTTGATATGTGACACCTAAAGATGAAGAAAGTAGAGATAGTGGACAGTTTTGTTGTCTAGAAGTTGCGAAAGTGCTGTCGTTTCAAGGGGCACGAGGAGAAGAAGAGAGGGAGCACAGCTTCTTAGTATCATCAATTCTAGAGTTTGGGGATTCTGTGCAACCAAAACATTTTGAATACTTTGCTTGAAATTTTGCTCTGCAATGTGTCAATTTGTTGTTAAATATCTCAGTATATTTTCATAGCCCAGGGCCCATTGGAAGTAATTGAAACATCTTCCAAAAAAATTAGGCCATTATAATTGTTTATAATGGATACAGTCAAGCCAACTTCCATACCCATCTGCATATCTATCATGCTTCTTTCAGGTTTTATGCTTTACTTAGCAAATATAGTCTTGTTTTCAAAATTGACTATATGGTCTTTCCCCACCATGTGTTAGGAGTATTAGGACATGGTCCACATTAGCTCTTGCTATTTCTCTTGATGAATCATTCATTCCCTATGTATCTGTAAAACAAAAACAAGAACAAAACAAAACAAAGCAAACAGTAAAAATAAAACTGAAGGAGTCTACATTTTTCTGCTGCTTCAAAGTTTATTGGTTCCTACCGGAGCATCACAGGTGATGGTACAAAGCTCCTTCATGGATCTGCATTTGCTCATTGCACAGCAGGCAGAATGGACACTGATGTACCTCAATTTCTTTAACTCTAAGATCCATGAAAATCAAGCAGGATAACTCAGAGATATTTTTCCTTATTAGTTCATGGGTTTAGTTCTGAGTGTTGCAGGATGTGGTAAGTAACCTTGCCCCACATTTTTGCTACTGAGGTTATGGCTGGTGTTCTAGCCATAGCAAAGCAAAGCAAAGTGTTCTAATGACCAGCCTTGAGTTCTCTGTCTATTTTCACAGACAGCTACTATACAAGCATCCTGGAAAAGACCCTGCAAAACAAAACCAATATGTGATGTTTCTCTGCAGTAGGTAGCATGAGTCTCAACAAAATGGCAGACTTGAAAGTAGAGGTTGTTTTTTTTTTTTTTTTAAACCTCAAAATACTGTCTTAAGCATTCTTTATACTTAAAATGTAGTTATATGTTTTAGGTGAGTCAAATAATTGTCTAGGATGCTGTCAACAGTAAGTCCCCCAGTTTTGAAAGCCCGTAGGTGTGAGGTGAGTGTGCTGTTGTAGTTATGTTGATGCCTCTCTTTTCAGAAGCAGTCTTTTTGGCTCCTGCTCTCTGAGTCCATGTGGAATAAGAGGAGGGAAGTTCTTTGGGGTCTTTTGTTATAGAATTACTAACATCTGAAGATCTTACCTTCATAACTAAATTTCCTTCCAAAGCCTTCATCTCCTAATGGAATGAGATTGAGGTTCAAGATCACAACATACAAATTTTGAAAAGTCACATTCAGTCCAATACACTATAATATGCTTCCATTTAATAACAATTTTACTTTCTGCAGAACTCATTCCTTAAATATTTTTGGTTTAGAGTTAAATTGGTTCATAGTGTATAATTAAGTACTATTGAATCTGACACCTTACCCTCCTTTAAAAGCATTGTGCAAATCATATATTATTAATCTCCATGGAGATATCTGAACTGCCTACCACCTCTTCAAACGTACATACTTACTATCAATGAGCTGCAGGGATGGAATTTCCTTATTTGGAACATAAAAAAGGTGTATTCGGATGAATTGTCCTCCTACATTTCTCACAATATTGGGAGAAATTAGAGCTGATATTTTAGTGAATCATATTTTGGTATTGTGTGCCAACATTTGTCTTTTCACAGCAATATTTTTCAGAGATCCAATTCTATCTTTCTTTCTGTTTTTTTTTTTTTATTTCATTCAGGAAAGTTCTGTATTTTGTACTTAAATGTATTTAAGTCCTGCTAAAGTTTCATTTCCATCCCATCTGCAGGTTTAAAGAAGGAATATAAATCTATGGCAAGTTATTTTGAGGAGATATTGTGACAAAAATAGCTTACTCAATTTATATAACCACTGTGATTGATTTTACACTAAATTTTATACCGAAGTTACTCTAAATGAATAGAAGAAATACAGCTCTTGTACAAATGCTTTGAGTAGTGGACACTTATGATTATGCAATTTAAAGATGGCTTACAGAAATGATGTAATTTACTAGTAAACTGCACTTAAAAACCAAATCACAGAAAGTATGATCAGACATTTCACTTATTAACTTAAGATTTGGTGAAATATATGATGTAAAAGGGAATTGATAAAAGTAATAAACAAGATGTCAAAAATAGACAGTTTATTGATGAAAATATTTATTTTGTGATGATTAAAATTAGTTCAGAGTGATTTTATATGATTTCTTACCAATGACTCATGGGTGTTAAAAATAATGTTTTGACCACACCTTTGTGTTTCTGTAGTTCTATAATGTGCGTTTACTTGGGTAATAATAGGTATTACTCATAAACCACTCACCATGTGTTTAAAACTATATATGGGGTTTTACTTGAATGACCTCATTTAATTTTACAAGAGCCCTACTATCTACCCTCAGTGACTATATAGTAGTCAGTATGTAGCAAACTTGTGTACTTCAGTGAAAGTAAAACCTTGATCCTAAAGGCAAATCAGAGTGTATCAGAGTCAGGAATCTTAGATGAAGTGCAGCTCTTGCAACAAAATATTTTCAGCATTTTCCTATCATACATACTCATATTCAAGGTGGGGATTTAGAAATGCTCATCCTCCCTTCAGAAGCACTTATTGTAAGATTGTTTGTGCCATTTAAGTTTTAATAGAAACTCATTTAAAATGTAAATCTGAGCATGGTCTTTTAGGCAATGATTAAACCGTACAGGAAATAGTAGCAGAAAACCCTGTCAATAAAGAACAATTTCCTTAATGTATACTGAATAAAGTATAATCAACCAATGCAAAGCTTCTCTGCATGGCATTCTGAAATGTCTTAGCAGGTGAAATATTTTTGTTTCAGCTACAGAATAACCATTACTTTCGCTTTGCTCTGCATCCTATGCTCATTTAGTTGGCCTCATGATTCAGAGACAGGAGCCATGCCTGAGCTCTGTTTATTATTCTCTGAAAATTTCCTATTACTCTGTGATATTCCAGAAAAACAACAATTATTATTCATCTCCCACAAGGAAAGCCAAGCTGTGCATAAAACTAGAACTGGTGTACTCCAGGTCTACAGCAGTACTTTAGAAGGGGCAATGTTTCCTTATGGTTTGTTTAAGGAAACAAAAGAAAAACACAATGTGTTCAATTTTAAAATCTACCCTCTTATGCTTACATAGTAATCTTGATGTCACATTTTAAAGCTTTGGTAATTCAGAGGAAGTTATTTTGCAGTTGCTTCTCCTTATTGATATTACCTTGTCAGAAATCAATTGGACAAAATTGATTGGGCATTCGCTAATATTGGCATCACAAAGATGGAGGCATGAGATTCAATTTGCAGGAAGGCAAGCAAGGACTTGTCTTACTTTTCATCCTAACCTGAATATTTGTTATGTCGAAGTAATTTTCATCTCTTCTCTCCATTGAGGTAGCAAATTTTTCTTTCTGGTCATATAATTAGAATCATACTTGATACTAACTATTCTGATTTCTTAGTTATGCTCATAATAATCTCAAACGTTTAGTAATGTTGAATGTATTTGCTTTTTATGGAAAAGAAAGCTCTACCAGACAACTAATAGACAAATTGGAATGATATCATATTTTATTATTTGTTGTTATATTGAACCACTAAGCAACGAATTGAGTCTTTATGGAAGATTACAATAGTTCTTATTTTTAAAGTTTTATTTAATTACTTGTTTATTCATTTAAAATTTAAAATATAATAAAACACAAAACCCATCACAAACAAGGCAACTCAACTGATGGAAAAGTACTCTAAGAACAGGCACAAGAATCAGAAACACATTGACTTGCACACTGAGGTAGTCCCTGTAGAGAGATTTTAATCCAACAACATGGCTACTGTGATCATACCCAAAGATGTCCTAGGTCTGTGTGTTCTGGCTGGAATAAAGACACCCTTAATCTCAAATAATGAAGGTAAAGTTAGTTTGCAGAAGAAAACACTTATGTTTGGAAAGTGATGTCTAGTTAAGGGGCAGACAAAGTGATGAATCAGAGAAAGATTTGACAGACTAGGATATGCTCAACTCTCAGGAGAACAGAGAGGAAAGGGAGTCTGATTGAGAGTACTGGAGAGAGAGAGAGAGAGAGAGAGAGAGAGAGAGAGAGAGAGAGAGAGAGAGAGAGAGAGAGAGAGAGAGGAGTAGGTTTAGAGAGAGAGATTGTAGAAAGAAGCTAGATGCAGGTGAGGACTAATTAAGCTAGAGAATGAGGAAGGGGCCAAAAGATTGGAACAGATTGCTGGAGTTAGTATAAGGCCAAGCAGAATAATTCAGTCAGAATCTGAGAGGACCCAGTTTGAATCAGTCAGCTTGGAGAGAAATTTTGAGTCAGAACAATTGCATTGAACTAGCCAGCCAGAGTTCAGAAAGAACTATCATGGGTGAGCATATACAGCAGTAAGTCTCAGAAGCTAAAAACATTCTAGTCTTGGATTAGATTGTATGGAGTCTCTAAGCTTCTAAGGTTAGGCCTAGGTTAGAAGAAAGAGACAGTAAGCCTTGGTGATGACAATTACTTCAGACAAATAAAAGTTCACATGTTCCATAAAAATTTTAAAGTAATAGTTATTATGTATACTCAAAGGAACTGATGTAGACCCATGTAGGCTCTGTGCATGCTGCTTCAGACTCTTAAGTTTACATGAACTTTGCTCAGTTGATTTAAAGGGCCTTGCTCTCCTGGTGTCCTTTATTACATTTGTCTCTTACACTCTTCTTGAATCCTCTTCTGTGGTGTTTTCTGGGCTTCAGTGGGGGCAGGGTGCTGATGAGACATCCAATTTATAGCTGTATATCCCAAAGTCTCTATTTTTCTAAGTAATATCTGGCTTTGGATCTTTTTCTTTCTTCCCATCTACTTCAGGAGGAAGATTCTCTGGTGATGCCTGAATAAGACACTGATCTATGAGTATAACAGAATATCAGGAGTTAATTTGTTGTTGCTTGTTTATTTTTCCTAAGGCAAATATTATTTGATTTTACCCCAGGTCTCTGGTTATCTGTCACTCAAGCAGTGTTGGGTATGGGTTCTTCTTGGAGTGGGCCTAATGTCAAATCAGACATTGGTTGGTTATTCCAATAAGTTTAGTGCCACTATTACCGTAGCATTTATGCAGACAGGATAGATTGTAGGTCAAGGATTTGACATTATACTTTTTAGCATCTGTAGCTAAATGTTGATGCACATATTTTTAAAAGTATCTTTTTGTAATTAATTTTTCTACATTTTCATACTCATTAATCTTAAAAATAAAACATAAAAACCAGAAGAAGAAAAAGCAAGTTGGACAAAATAGTTGATTCACTACTTGTACATTGGCTGTTTTAGTTTATAGCACCTTTCCAAGCCTAATGTTTAGCAGCAGTCATTTTCAGACTCCAGACTCCTGATTGCTTAGTCACTACATAGATATCATAAGTCACTCCCCATACTTAGTGGCATAGCTTAGCATATAGTAACAATTAAATTTATTTGATCTGTTGACTTAGGCAGTATAGAAAATCTTAGCTGCTCCCTGTGCTCCAGTGATTAGCTAGCAGATTAGCTCATGGCTGGATGAGCTAAAAGGACATAACATGATTTGACTCTCATTACCATTGTTAAATACCTACTGATGGTGTGTTAGGAATTTTTCATCAAGAAGCAAGTCAGGAAGAAAGTGTTTACTCTGACGTACTCTGCAAAGTACATGATGGTGAAGAAAGCATGGCAGCCATTAGCAAAAGCATGGTAGCAGGGGGCAGGAAGCTGTGTGAACACATTGTTCTGCCACATCCTGGAAGGAGAGAGAGGGAGAGGGAGAGAGAGAGAGAGAGAGAGAGAGAGAGAGAGAGAGAGAGAGAGAGAGAGAGAGAGGGAGGGAGGGAGGGAGGGAGAGAGAAAGACAATTTCTTTAAAGTTGAGAAAACTCAAAGACCACCCTGAGTTACGTTATTCCTCCAGCAGAGTTAACGTCCAAAATGTTCCATATCCTCCTCCACACAGTGCTTCTAACTGGGGAGGGATTGTTCCGATTCATTGTCTATGGGGGTCGGTTTTCACCCCGCCCTTGACAGGCCTGTTACAGATTGCATTTGCTCTTGTTGATTCTGAGAACTTAGGCCTGGGCTTGTCCTCCTGGCAGATTCTGAGTTTTTGATAGCATGAAGCATCTTTCACATTCATATGATAGCAATTCTTTCAGTTAAAGCAACTTGCCAACCAGTCAAATTTAGGGGGAGAGAAGTCTAAAACTTTAACAGGGTAAGGCAGGCACATATGATCGTGTCATTAATTGAATACTTCAGTGCAGCCAGCCATGCAATAAATATCTGCATAAAAGATTGATTTACTGTTCTATTCAAATGAAGAATACGCCTTTTCAAAAACAAGTTAATGTTACTTTTTAAAAATGTGTAAATATCATGATTATTTTTTTATCTTGGTATCTATACAGTGTGACACAACTACTGACAAACTATTTTCAATAAAAATTGCTTCTACATTTTTGTACTATATTCCTTTATAAATTCAAAACCCTTAAGTTTTGTCTGAAAAAAATATTGAACTACAGTTGTATTTTATTTGCCTCTTCTTAAAAATATTTTTTCTTTCCTTTGTTAGTAACATCATTGGGAAAATATAAGACATATTCATCTAACAAAGCTTGCCAGAGAGATAATTTGTATTTTAAAATTCAAATGAATGATTATTGTCACTTAATAAACATTTCTTTGAAATGGACCTGATGTCCTTGATTGCAAAGAACAGTGAGGATATTCAGTAAGTTTGCGCATTGATTTGCATCTTTTCCATAACAGAAACTATCTTGTTATATGGTTTATATTTTCATTATTTTCTTCAAGGCCAGTGTTTTCTGTTATTTGTACTACACAACGATGGTTGTTTGAAAAAGTCACACAGCACTTGTAGACCTTAAACTGTCTCAAATATCTAACTGTCTACAATGAAACAGTTCAATATAGCAGTTATTCAATGTAGTGATGTAGTGTTGGTCTGTCAGAAAGCTTATGTGTTTGGAATTTTTTTATTTGTATGTTTAAACACAGATTTTTAAAAAAATCTTATTTTATATTGGGCAACATAGGCTCAGAAACAAAAAGTAATTTATGAATGCATATACAGCATTCTAATACAGTGTAATTTTGTTACTATTTAAAACATGTAACTAAACAGTGAAGCATGTGAACTGGCTTTGGAATCTCAGATAATTCTGAATTTTTTCCCCCATGACAAAATTTTGTTACAGAATTATTTGGGAGAAAATGGACCTCATGAACCTAAAGTTTCATGTAAAAATTTTTCTTACTTTTGAGTATATTTTATAAAATTTCTTGATGATATAGAATATTGTGACCTTAGTCAAAATAAATACAAAGAAGTGTCATATGTATTCACTGTGTGTTTGCTTCTAGTCTAACTGTCATTTTGAGCAGAGCATAATTATTTAATACAATCTTGATTATCAATTTTGTTTTCTAAGGAATTTGATTTTTCAGAGTTGATACCTTATTGTTAATATACTTCTGGTAAGTCCATCAAACTACTGAACACACATATTATAGAGGAGCAGTCATTTTTCTTATGGATCAGTAATCCTTCAGTATGGTAAATGGAAGGAAAGAAGAAATGAACCAGTTTCTCTTCTGTCGGTAAGAGGTACAGACACAGAATGTTTGTGATTCTTCTCTGATGAAGCCATCCGTTTCAAAGAGGAAATGGAGCCACAATAGCAGGCTTACATCTAGCACTGAGGCCATCCAGTGTATTTGATGGAGGATCGTAACAATCGTGCTCTAAGGAATTGGATCGTTCCTAGAAATATGATCGAGTACCTCAGAAAACATAATTTGTCTTGCACTAGAAAGAGTTTCCTTCACAATATTGTTAAAATTCTTCAGTTATGAAATTCCAGCTGCATAATTGCTTTTCATCTTCTGCAAACCTAATTAACTAAGCTGCAAAATAGTTTGTTAATATAATTGATTTTAGAAACAAATTATTTAGGTGTGATAGTCAAGTGAGAAAAAAAGTTAAATTTAAAATAGGGACATAGCTAAGATAGAAATGCAAAGGCTTAAAAGGGTGTGTAATTGTGTGGATTTTTCTAGAATGCCTCAATACTGGGTAATTTAATAAAATTAATATTCATCCCAGTGTTTTTCAGAAAACTAAGCATATTTATATTAAAATGTTATTAAAAAGTTTTCTGTCTTTTTTGTATATTTTTTCTTTTGTGGCATGAACAAGCTTTTAGATAATTTGAGATGAATAGAAAATCATTATTCTATATTGTTGGGAAGTTCTTAAGTAACCTTAAATTGTCCATTACAAGGTTTTTCAATTTCAGTAGCACTTATATTGATTCTTCTGAGTCTTTGTGTTCCCATTTACAGTTTACATGTATGTTTTCCTCTGTGGTTAGATATCTTGCTTTCCATTGTCTCTCGTTAGAAAACTGTCCTTTGCCGGTATAAATATGGCTTTGTGATCTGGGTTTCTCTGCAGTGTCTAAATGCTGAGGGAACGTTCAGGTAAAGAGAAGGAGCAAATAAATGGCTAGAGTTTGAAAGACTTCAATTTTAAATTGGTTCACCATACAGAAGAGGGTAACGATGTCCTTACAAGAAATATTTTCATTCAATTTGTCTGTTATTGATGCCTTATAGTTCCTTAGAGGACTTCAATGTGCATCACTGTTAGTTTTGAAAACTGAGATATAAGATTGTGTTTTCTCTAATTCTACAAACAAAGCAAAACCAAATATCCTTTTAGTACTCTTAGGTAAAATTTGGAAATAGTCTGGGGCCTATTTCAGGAGAAACAACATTAGACTAAATATAAATTCTTAATAGAAACACAGGCATGTAGTTAAGCAATTAATGAATGATTTAGTGATGAATATATATATATATATGTATGTATCGACTGAAGTACAAAATATCTCCTACTGTTCAAACATCACATAAATGTATATTAAAAACATTTATATAGCTGTGAAGGTTGGTAAAGACAATATTAACATTTGAGTGAGCGCACCAAGTGAAGATCTGCCCTACTTATATGGATGGGATGAAGGCAATTTATTCAGGGCCTGAATTGATCCAAAAAGTAAAGGAAGGAAGAGTTGCAGTTGCAGTTAGTCAGAGATGTTTGACGAACCAAACTGTACACTTCAGGTTCTATCACGGTGACGTTTTCACAGTTGAACCTGAACTGTCACCGTAGAGTTGCTGGGCTTCTGGCTTGCATATTGCAAGATTGCAGGATGTCTCATCTCCATGATTATATTAGATAATCTTCCCAAGTATAGTTCATAAATTCTGCTTCATTAGAGGATTGTAATTAATACAAAGGGTAACCCCCATCAATAAACTATCTTACTTGATAATTTTTTGAGCCTAGTGGAATTTAGATTAAATAGCTTTTTCTTCTTCGGTTTATTTTTAATTATCACATAGAATAAGTTCACACACCTTTCAAACCACATAATTAACAAAATTAGTCTCATTTTATTAAGGATAATTCTAATTGTTGGTTAAAATAAAATTCTAAATTTTATTTAACAGTAAATATTTTGAAATCCATATTTTCAATCATCTCTGTGTAAGAAGTTGGACAAAGTAATTGTGAACATTTTCTCTTTTTCCCCACTCATTTAAGGCCATTCTATGTTCTAAACAGCATCTATTGAATTTCTGACTGTGCTAATTTCAGTTACAGAAATCTGGAGATGAAAGAGCAAGGAAAACTAACAAGCAAAAAAAAAAAAAAAAAATCCCAGAATATAAATCTCTGCTTGAGTAGTATGGAGTGGCCTAGTGTTGTCTTGACAGGAGCTCAACATTGACCACGCGAGTTTGCCCAGGTAGGATTCTGCCTCCTAAGCCAGTCAAGTAGAAGTTCTAGCCTGTTGTTCACCAATGAGGGTCAAGAATTTCTATTTTGTCAGTCTTACATTCTGTTATTTTAGACTGATGGTAATTCTGGCTTCTTTCATCCTAACATCACCTATATTCCTTGCAATAATTTCTCTTTAGGCAGAATTGAGGATCATAACTTTTTCTTATATCAAACCTATGAGAATCATTCACAGTTGTCTGTTGGGCAAGTACCATGGCAGGGCATGATAAAATAATGATACCTCTATGTAAAAGGAACACTTTTCCAAACCCCGGTCTCTTGTCTACAGTTGAAGTGGGTTTTACTCCCAGCTCCAAACTCCCAAAATAGTGAATCTTAGAACTCAAAATACATTTCCATAAAACTAGGCTGTATAGCTAGGCTCTTTTCCGACTAGCTCGTAACTTAACCTATTTATTCTAATCTACATTCTGTCTTGGAGCTATTGCTGGTTACCTCTTCTTTGGTACCATGCATCTGCCTTCATATCTTTCTGGATGAATCTCCTGTTCCTGCCTCTATCCCAGAATCCTTTCTTCTTGACAGATGTCCCACCTCCTATTTCCTGCCTAAGCTATAGGCCATCAGATTTATTGCTGATAGGTGAAGTTTCCATACAAATACAAGATATTCTCTCAACAGTATTATCGCCTCCTGTGTTTGGGAAGATCATAGGTTTTCTATATCAGGACAAGAAATACAAATAAGTACTCTTAAGAATCTTGTGGACCTGCACATTTCCAGGATGGAAAGCCTGGTGGACACGCTCTTCTATCTCTCAGCTCTAACTTTAAATGCTTCAGGATACTCAATGTGATTTTCAATAGTCTGCATATAGATCCAAGCTGGTCTATGAATTAGTTTGCTTAGCATTCAGTACACTTAGGCTTAACATCAGTTTCTTCATCCAGCTGTTCGTGTCTCAGATCTAGAAAATCAGACTCTAAATTATCATCTCGATCTTCCTAGGTTGTTTCATGAAGTCTCACAACAATCTATGTGAACTCTGGAATGCAGGCTCACATATACGAATGTGTAGCCAAAGGCTTTTCAAATGTCTTATAGATGTATAAATAACTGATTTTGAACTTTTTGTTTCTTTGATTCTGTATGCTTTTAGAGGGCTTTGCTTCCCTTTATTTTGTAGCTTTATATAACATATGGATATTACCTTTTCTTTCTCCCAGATTTCATTAAGATAAAGTCACGCTATCCAATTATGTCTTTCTTAAGTACTGTTCTACATTTAGATTATTTGCTTTTCCTCCATTATCTCAGATGGTCCTAAGTATCATGAGCTCTTATCCACATGATAGCACCACTTTACTTCTCTCCCAACTGGTTGATTTCACTACCCATTTCTCTTGAACTTATATTTTTCTGTTCATCTCTTTCTGATAGAAATGTCTATGGCAACACATTCTTTTGTATATCCAAAATATATTTTATATTTAAAAAATCCACTTCTAATAGACTTGCCAAGTAGTAGTTTCCCAGTAACTGTTTATTTAATGAGTGGTTAAGCCAATTTTAAAAGCCAGTTTCAGGGATTACTTCTATGATCATTATGAATAGATTTTATATGCAGAGTAACTTTATTTTTATTACTCTCAAATAAGTCAGTCTATTCAATTATGAAAAATATATATGATGTCTTTCAAAACAAAATGAATTCTAATTATATTCTATTAGCTTTGTCTGTGTGGTACCTAGTAACCTGGATGCTCAATGCTGTTTCTTATCTACAATCAGCAGTAATTGTCACAAGTGATACTGATTGTTGCTATTTTGTGTATTTTCATTCTTTTAAAATCCTATTTCTTTATTTTTAGCCCAGAAATTTCCTCAGCCATCTCCACAGTCTGTTGCTAAGGCATGTGATGTTGACATGCTAACATGCTTTCCTGAATTCTTGAGACTATAATAGCAGTTTTCATGTGGATTATAAGGGTCTTAGACAAACTGTCTTGTTTTATGGTCTAGTATCTTGGCTTTTCCTTAGCACTCGTAGAAAGGCAATTTTGAATAATGAAGTGGTGAAAATTAGAAGATGGCTATCACACTTGGGCTGCAGTTTTATTTTTCAGATTAAAAATTCACAGCAATGTGAAACTGAAAGTGGGTCTATTTCAGACGGAGAAGCTTCAAAACAACAACATTTCACAGAGAATAGTGAAGCAGCTGTGTTTATTGGATTATTTAGCCCTGCTTCCCATTACTGTGTTTGAATCTGCCTATTAGGCTATTCTTTATAGGCTCTAACTCTACTGCCACATTGTGAGACTCTCAATTACAGACACATTTCTCTCCATGTCACCATCAAAAATGAGAGAGCCTGATCCACAACACTCATTCTGTTAAATTTTGTTGATGTTAATTAACTTCAATTATGATATCCTTACAAAAGCTTTATGCTTTTAAATGTTGCCATGATGGGACCAGGGACATATCTTAGATGGGAAAGTGCTTGCTTTGCATGGGAAAGGACCTGCATTTATTCCCACAGCCTATGCAGACCAGGGCAGGTAGCATTTGGAATCCCAGTACAGAGAATATATAGACTGGGAATTGTGACAGGAAGCTTCATGAACATCTGACAAGTAAAATACCCTGGCTTGTACCAAAATAAAACAAGAGAAGAAGAAGGAGGAGGAGGAGGAGAAGGAGAAGAAGAAAAGAACTGGATGGTATGTGAGGAGTAAAACCTAAAAATGTCATCTGTACACTTGTATACATACCTGGAGGACGCACATAAATGGCCACACCCACACACCCACACATATGAAATTTAATTTACCATTAAAATTTGAAAAGTCATCTAATTTTCTTTTAAAATATTTTTTGCATGTGAAAGCTGGATTAGAAAGTGTAGTTTTGTTGTGATAATAGTCAGGTGCTAATTTGTTTAGTTCAAATATAAATTAGAAAAAAAAATCAATTACTTCCTTAGCAGTTTTAAAACCTATCCCTGTGTCATTACACTCATATGTTTAAAATCTAAAATATACACTCACTGGCAACTTGAGTGGTGGGACTGGGATATCGCCCAGCCACAAAACCTTCAACCTACAATCTATCCTGCCTATAAGATATGTTGGGGCAAAGGAAATGCAGAACTTGTGGGAGTGACCAACCAATGGCCAAATTTGAGACCATGAAAGCCCATTCCCCACACTACCTGGATTAGCAGGATCTAGAGGCTAGACATCCCAGAGATCTAGGATAGGAAAAAAAAATGAGTAGAATGATCCTTAATGATATTCTGTTATGCTCATTGATTGGTGTGTAGCCCAATCACTACTGGAGAGAAGCTGGTGGACCTGCAGTAGCGGAAGCCAAAGTTAGAGATCTTGGACCTCAGAAAACCCCTAAGAAGAATGGGGAGAAGGTCTGTAGGAGCTATAGCAGTTGAGGATACTTCAAGAGCAGGGCACAGAGAATGAACTAAGGAGGGCTGACAGGGGCTAACAGAGACTAAAACACAGCAATCAAAGCCTTCAGGACTCTACCTACGGCCTCTGCTCCTGGTATTGTTCTTTGGCTTGGTGATCTTAAGGGACTAACAACAGTGGGAGTGAGTGTGTCTCTGAATCTTTTGACAGTTCTTGATATCCTGTTCCTCCTACTGGGTTGCCTCATCCAGCCTTGATGTGATGGTATGTACCTGGTCTTATTGTAGCTTGTTAGGCTGTGTTCAGGCCTGATTTTTTTCTGAAGGGAAAAGAAAGAAAAGTGGATCTGGATGACAGGGGAATTGGAGGAAAGTCGGGAGGAAGTAGAGGGAGGGTAAACTGTGGTTGGGATTCATTGTATGGGTGAATAAGAAAAGAGTAAATAAAAGTGTTCTTTTTTTAAAATTAATTCTTGTTACATCTCAATGGTTATCCCATCCCTTGTATCCTCCCATTCTTCCCTCCCTCCCATTTTCCCCTTATTCTCCTCCCCTATGACTGTTCCTGAGGGGCATTACCTCCCCCTGTATACGCTCATAGGGTATCAAGTCTCTTCTTGCTAACCTGCTATCCATCCTCTGAGTGCCACCAGGTCTCCCGCTCCAGGGGACATGGTCAAATATGAGGCACCAGAGTACTTGTGAAAGTTATACCCCACTCTCCACTCAACTGTGGAGAATTTTCGGCCCATTGGCTAGATCTGGACTACTCAGCTGTTAAAAACAAGGAATTCCCAAAATTTGTGGACAAATGGATTGAGCTAGAAATGATCATAATGAGTGAATTAACCCAGAAGCAGAAAGACTCAAATGGTATACACTCACTTATATCTGCATATTAGCCCAAGGGGCATGTCCCACGAAAACCTTCACTTACCAGGAAACTGGGACAGAGGGGAGGACATCCTATTGGGACTCTAGATGAGAGAAGCATGGGAGAATAGCAAAGTAGAAGGATCCAGAGGGTCCTAGAAACCTACAAGTAGAACATTATGATAGGCAGATTTGGGCCCAGGGGTCCCGCTCAAACTAAGGCACCAGCCAAGGACAGTACAGGCGGTAAACTTTAAGAGTGTTCTTCTTAAGATCTTTCTTCAGAAATTGCAAGAGGCTAACCCAAACTAAAGTCTGTGAATATGGGGCAGGGGATAGTGGTTTGAAAACTCAAGTGGACATCTGGTATAGTTGGAACCTTTATTTTTATTTTATTTATTTATTTTTAGATTTCTCTATGTAATAGCCCTGACTGTCCTGTAACTCTCTTTGTAGTCCAGGTTTGTTTTGAACTCATAGAGATCTGCCTATGTTTGCCTCCTGAGTGATGGGATCAAAGGTGTGTGCCACCATGCCTGCCTGTACTTAGATTCCTCAGTAGAAAGAAGTAGCTTCTCTTACTCTCCTTAAAATTGGACAGGCTGATAAACGGGCTTTTTACTATTTATAAAAACAGTAAAGTATTTATTTAAAAAGTGAAGGTATTTGTAGATACTGCTTAAGCATGTGTGCCACCTCCTAGGACAAGTTTCTTGGAGTCATTTGCTGATAAACAACACATAGAAATCACATTTCATTTATTATAGATGCTCAAGAAGATTACACTCCACACAGTGACCAAGATTTCCAGATTCCTTGTTAGGTATTAGGGAATCTAGAACAGAAAGTGTGCTTAATTTTAACCAATCTACCTCTACTAGACAATCAATTCTGGCATTTTAAAAACAATGCTCTAATTATTTTTTTTCATTTTAAAACTTTAAGAATTTTAATTGGTGAATATTTTATATATGAACATTGTATACCCATCACTTCATCCTTTATTCTCCCTTTTAACCTCCTCCTATATCCATCCCATTGCCAAATTCATGATTTCTTCTTCTTCTTCTTCTTCTTCTTCTTCTTCTTCTTCTTCTTCTTCTTCTTCTTCTTCTTCTTCTTCTTCTCCTCCTCCTCCTCCTCCTCCTCCTCCTCCTCCTCCTCCTCCTCCTCCTCTTCTTCTTCTTCTTCTTCTTTTTGGTTTTTGGAGACAGGATTTTTCTGGGTATCCTTGGTTGTCCAGGACTCTCTTTGTAGACCAGGCTGGCCTTGAACTCACAGAGATCGGCCTGCTTCTGGCTCCCCAAGTGCTGGGATTACAGGTGTTTGCCACTGCACCAGGATTCATGATCTTTTATTATTCTCTCTCTCTCTCTCTCTCTCTCTCTCTCTCTCTCTCTCTCTCTCTCTCTCACACACACACACACTACAGCAAGTGTATATATAATATAAAATAAGCCCATTCAACTTGGCTTGTATGTTCCTGTGTAGAGGACTGACGACTTGAGATTGGACAACCTAGGTAAACATTTATCCCTGGATGGGTAATGATTATCCCATCTTGCTAGGCATTCACCAGAAGTATCTCTTCATCTTATAGTAACAATTACCTTTATTCATTTATTTATTAGTGAGTGTACATGTGTGAGCCTGTTTGTGTATGTGTGTGTGACTGTATATATGTGTGTGGGTATGAGGGTGTATACGTTGAATATGTATATGTGTGTGTGTGTGTGTGTGTGTGAATGTGTGCATGTGTGTGCCTTGGTACTGGTATGTGGGAGTCAGAGGACAATTGGCATGAGTTGATTCTGTTCTTCTGCCAGGTATACCCTGGGAATTTAGCTTAGACTCTGAGGACTTTCACGGCATTTTCCCCTATGATATCCCAATAGGCCAACAACCAAATTTTTTACAAAGGGGGAAAAATGTACATTTTGGGAAAGACAGATTTAACAAATGGTTCTGGGAAAAATAGATTTCCAACAGAGAAACGAATCAAAATATCCATGTCTCACAACACATTGGGAAATCCAATGCAAGATGGATCAATGACCTTAATGTAAAACATAAGATTTCTGAAATAATTTGAGGGAAACACAGGGCCAACACTATGATATTGGTCTAGGTAAAGATTCCATGAAAAGGAATCCAATAGCTTAGAAAATTACCCCTAAAAGTGACAAATGGAGTTGCATGAAGTTAAAAAGCTTTGACATAGTAGAAGTTAGGAGACAGAGCAGGGGGGGGGGGAATTGTAAACTACAGGGGAGACAGGGACCTATTAATTAGAACATGTAAAGAACTGAAATTGCCAGGCTTGGTGGCACAAGGCTTTAATCCCAGCACTCGGGAAGGTGAGGCCAGGCTAGTCTACAAAGCAAGTCCACAATGGCCAAGGCTACAGAGAAAAACATTGTCTCAAAAGGAAAAAGAAAGAAAGAAAAATAGAAAAAGAAAAAAGAAAGGAAACTTTAAAATGTAGATTTTCAAAATCCATATCATCAAAATAATAAATTGACCAATGAACAGACCAGGTATTTCTCACAAAATTAAAAATAGGTAGCTAAAAATAATTCAAAAGATAGATTCTTCTCCAGGGAATGAACAAATGTTCACTGTTGAGTAATAAGAAGCTTCCTATGATAGCTTTAGTTTTTTTTTTTTTTTGAATCTCCATATACACTTCAATAATATCTGGAAGCTTACTCTTCAGCAATTAATGAAGATTCTCTTTCCCACACATATTCATCATTATTTATTGTGATCTGTGTTTTGTTGGTACCCAGTCTGACTAGGTTTAGGTGGAAGCTCTAACATTTTAGATATGCATTTCTCAGTTGACTGAGGACATTAAATACATTGGAGAATTTTTCCTTCATATTTCATATTGTTTTAAAACTTTAAATTCAGTGTGTGTGTGTGTGTGTGTGTGTGTGTGTGTGTGTGTGTGTGCCTACTTATTTGTACGTGCTCTGTGTGTGCAGGTTCCCGTGAAGGCCAGAAGAGGGTGTCAGAACCCACCACTTCTGTTGAACTAGAGCCCCAGACATTTGTAATCCTGTTTATATGAATGTATATGAGTGCTTGTAACCAAACCAGGGTTCTCTCTAAAAACAGCAAATGCTCTCGACTATTGGACTGTTGAGCCCTGTAAACAAGATAGAAATCGACTAAACTTAGAAAAAAAAAATAAAGCACTCAGAAAACTTGATGTCAAAAGATTTGAATTAATAGAAAAAGCAAATAATTGTGGAGTTGTACAAATAATTTTAAGATGCCATTGAGAAAGATTTGTAAAAATCCATCCTGGATGTTTGGCTCTAGGGCTTTAAAGAAATTGATAAATCTTTTATAAGTCAATAAGCAAGATCTGAATGAAATGATGCTATACCTGACTAAAAATCTTGTCATAGTAAGCGGTTGGTTGTTACTCCATGCTTGATGTTAGAGCTGGTTGCCTATGGAAAAGCTGAAGATGTAAATAGCACACATGTGACTCCTCAGTAAGAAGCACTGAATCATTTCCTGTTCTCTGTGGTGGGAGTTTATTTACTGTCCTCATGGTGGTTGCTGCTACATCAGAAAAATAGCTTATCATTGTGTCCACAGTAAATCAAGAACCAATGCAGCACAGTTTTAATCTTCAGGAAAACAATGTTCATTTTCCTGACTCAAATATATATTTCTTTCACATTAAGTAAAAAGAAATTAAAATTTTCATTTATAATATATTACTGTTTTAAGAGAAAAATATTTTTCTACATGTAGAGTATCTCTTAGTTTTATTGCTACTTTTTCCTGTCTTGGTTTCTGTAGTCCCTAAACATATATCTTTGTATGTTTCAGAAGCATGCTTCTTATATTTAAAGCATTCTAGATGAAGAATATTATCCATTTCTCTCATATTTAAGTCATTTTCGTTTTTAGCATTACGCATTGTTAGACAGACTAATGGGTCAAATTTTAACTTATATATTATTCTTTCTAGGAAGTTTTTATAGTAGAGTTATAGCTTTTAATTTTCTCTAACATTTAGCTTCAAACTATATAAATACACATTCGACAATTTTGCATCTTCTTAATCATATTCAGTTAGTATGTGGGTATATATGTTATGTAAATGAATAGTGTGTATATCAGTATAGTGTGCGTGTGTGCTTGTTGCTGCATGTGCATGCTTGTGCATATGTGAAGCAGGTGGATTGCTATGAGTTCTAGGCCAGCCTGGTGTACAAAGCAAATCCAGGACAGCCAAAGCTACACAGAAAAGTCCTGTCTTAAAAAAATGTTATCCTCAACATTCTACCTTCTTTTTAAATCAGAATTTTAGTTTTTTGGTTTTGCCTCAGTTTACATCAGGCTAGCTGGCTAGTGAGATTATGGGCAATTCGTATGTCTCGGTCTCGCATATCCTTTAAGAGTGCTGGGGTAACGAATATGCCCTAACATATCTGGCTCAATTAATATTATCTCACTTACAATTGCTACAAAGTAAATATTAGTAAAGTTGGAAGACTTTTTCTGGACCTTTTTTATTAATTTATTCTTGTTACATCTCAATGGTTATCCCATCCCTTGTATCCTCCCATTCTTCCCTCCCTCCCATTTTCCCTTTATTCCCCTCCCCTATGACTGTTCCTGAGGGGGATTACCTCCCCCTGTATATGCTCATAGGGTATCAAGTCTCTTCTTGGTAACCTGCTGTCCTTCCTCTGAGTGCCACCAAGTCTCCCCCTCCAGGGGACATGGTCAAAGGTGAGCCACCAGAGTACATGAGAAAGTCATATCCCACTATCCACTCAAGTGTGGAGAATGTTCTGACCATTGGCTAGATCTGGGTAGGGGTTTAAAGTTTACTGCCTGTATTGTCCTTGTCTGGTGCCTTAGTTTGAGCGGGACCCCTAGGCCCAAATCTGCCTATCATAATGTTCTACTTGTAGGTTTCTAGGACCCTCTGGTTCCTTCTACTTTGCTATTCTCCCATGCTTCTCTCATCCAGAGTCTCAATAGGATGTCCTCCCCTCTGTCCCAGTTTCCTGGTTAGTAAAGGCAGTGAGAGACATAAAAGAAGCACATAGAGTACACATTCTTATTGTAATTAATTTTTCTCAGTTTAGTTTTATTTTGTTTAAAATCTAAGAGGCTTCCTTTATTCGTTATAGTTCTATGGGAGAGTCACAATGTTATAAATTAGAAGTGTAAAATTGTATAAACATGGAAATGGTAGTTTTTTAATGTCATTGTTATGTATGTCAGACTACAAGAAAGAAAAGATCAAGGATGATTTATCTTAAGGAATCAACTTTCCCTAAAAATTCCTGCATGTCTAATAAAAATAATGAAAGTGAGGAGGAGTATCATTTTATAGAAATTAGAACAAAATAGCAAATGAGGTAAAGTTCATGTGTGTATGTGTGTGTATGTATGTATGTATGTATATATGTATGTATGTATGTATGTATGTATGTATGTGTGTATGTATGTATGTATATACTCTAGCATTTTTAGGACATTTGTAAAACAGAATCCTGATATTTTTTTCAAAACTCTTCAACTGAAACTTTTACCCAGTTATTTCAGTTCTGATAATTATAACATACAGAAGAATCTGAAAATAAATACTGTTGAGGGCATACATTACCAGTAAGTGTGGAACCAATAAACCCCTGCTGTATTTTTGTATGCTACATTTAACATTAACCTTTAAAAACAGAAAATTGGAATAATTCTACCTCAAGACTCAGCTATACCACTCTTGGGCATATACCCGAAAGATATTCCACCATACAACAAGGATATTTGCTCAACTATGTTCATAACAGCTTTATTCATATTAGCCAGAATCTGGAAACAACCTACATATCCCTCAACCAAAAAATGGATAAAGAAATTGTGGTACATTTACACAGCGGAATACTATTCAGCTATTAAAAACAAGGAAATCCAGAAATTTGCAGGGAAATGGATGGAACTGGAAATGATCATCCTGAGTGACGTAACCCAGACCCAGAAAGACACACATGGCATATATTCAATTATAAGCGGATATTAGCCACATAACACAGGATAACTACCCTGCAGTAAACAGACCAAAATAAGGTAAATAACAAGGAAGATGGTAGGAAGAATACTTAATTCTAATTCAGAAGGGCAAATAAAATAGACACTGGAAGTGGTTGAAGAGAGGAAGAGGAAGGGAGACTACTATAGAGGTGCTCTGAAAGACTCCACCCTGCAGGGTTTCAAAGCAGATGGGAGATTTACAGAACGGGGTATTTAGGAAGAGTTGGGGGATAGAAGACCTGGAGGGGACAGGAGCTCCACAAGGAGACCAACAGAGCCAACAAATCCTGGAGGTGGGGGCTTGCTGCTGAGAGTGATGTACCAACCAAGGACCATACATGGTGTGGACCTAGACCTCCTGTTCAGATGTAGTCAATGGGCCACAATGTTGTCTTCTGGATTCTATAATATGGGAAGAAGAGGATATTTCTGACATGAACTCTGGTGCCCACCCATTGTTCACTTCCCCCCTGGTGGAGTGGCCTTGCCAGGGTACAGAGGAAGAGGCTACGGGCAGTCCAGATGAGACTTCATAGGCTGAGGTCACATGACAGGAGAGGAGGGTGTCCCCTTTCTGAGGACTAGAGGAGGGTAGAGAAGGGATGAGGGAGTGAGGGTGGGCTGGGAGGCAAGGAGGGACGGGGCTACAATCGTGATGTACGGTGAATAAATTAAAAAATTAACTTAATAATTTTATTCACTCTTCTCTTGCACCAACATTAAGAATTGTAATTAAAAAATACCCATTGAATGAGTCATCAAATGAATAAAAGTTGTTTCTTTACAATTATAACTACCAACTTTATAAGTAAAATATTTACATGAGTGTAATATACATGTTTGGTATGAGATGGATATCTAATGTATAAACAAGTACTAATCTCATGTCACTTGGGAACAATATTGGTGTCCAGCTGTTCCTCTAACAAATAACCACAAGTATAATGAACTAACACATTGTTAATTTGTCTTTGACATACAATACTAATGTCACAATCTTGTTTGGGTTCTTTCCTTTTGAAGATAACTTAGGGGGAAACCATTTCCTTACATTTTCAGTTCTTGGGAATGGCTGGTTTTTACTGGCTCTTGGTTTTATAAGAATATCACCATGACAACACTTGTTTGTATTTCCATATCTCCTACTCTGACTCATAAGCTCTTGCCTCCTCTAATAAGAGTCTTTGTGACTGCAATAGGCTCAACTAGATAATGCAATCCATCTTGATGTCCTTAATCATATCCAGAGAGCATTAAGATATGGGCCTTCAGAGGTCTTGCTATTCTGTGCTAAATACTTACTCAAAGACTTGGTAGTAGTGACTAAATCCATTTGAGTCTCAAGTCTCCAGTCTAATTTCAATGATCCTCTGTTTCATATACATGGCTATGTTTTGACTCTTACCCTGTGACTAGTTACCAATAACTCAGGCACATTTGTTGTTGTTGCTGTTGTTTAACTATTTATTTGGTTTGTTCTTGTTTCTTTTGTATTGGGAACCATTATAGCTAGATTAGAAGGAAGACGCTGATACGTTTATTTAAAATTACATATTTGTATAGATGGGAAAATATAAAGATAGGAGAAGAATATGAATTAGTCAACGTTGAAAGGCAAAAACTCCAGAGAAGACAGAAATACCCTTGGTATCCTGTCATTGGATTGTTCAGTGTGCTTCTGAATCAATATCCTCACCTGTCCAGTCACTCAAAACACTAAGTGAATATCTGTCCCCTTGATTGCTACTTACATGTGAATAATCTACCACAAATTAGCTTCACTGACATAATTAAGAGATAGATAGAAATCTATGCTGAACTCAAAGCAGTTTATCCATCATCAACTTAGCTGTATGTAGGTCAGTCTTGCTCAGTGAAGTCTGCATAGACAGTAGAGGACAAATAGAAAAAGGTTAGAAAGTCCATGTGAAAATGATTTCTAAATCAGAAACATAAAATTAGACTTATTTTTTCCATTACTTGTTTTTACTTACAAAGTTCAAAAAATATGAATGTGACATTTTACCATGACATGGAGTTTATATATCTTTAATTTTAGTCTCAGGACATTTGAAAGACTTAAGGATTTTGTAGTGTCTGCATGTTTTCCTACCTCTGTGTTGCTCTGTGCATGTGAAGCAAGGGTCTTGCATTCGTGAGGTAAGCACTCTGCTACTAAGTTACAAACGTATAAAAAATTACTAGAGGCTTTACCGGGATGTACAGAAAAAATGTCTGGGAGATGATATGATGTTTAAACTTCATTTGACTGACAGGACATGTACCTTCGCACATTCATGCTCTATGTATCCAGTTAATGAGTGTTGATTCAGTACCTTGCATCCTCCTTACTTTCTATTTTTCCCAGAGAAACCATTCATCGTAGTGGCATCACTCATCATCCTACGTGATGAAAATTCGGTTCTGCAGCCCAGTCTTTTTACTCTTATATCTCTAAATACCTTCAAGATAATTATCAATGTTCTGCACTACAGTAATCAGCAAAAGCAAGTTCTGATAATCTATGGATACCTCGGGTTCACAGGTGTTAATGCACAGAGTCACTGCACTTCTTCCAGACAATGACCATCATATAATACACATGGGTTTTAGTTACTGACACAGGAGCCTGCAGGTGCTGTACTTCTAAGGTGACTGATCATTGTATACAGTTGCCTTGTCATCATCCATGTAAAAAACCAGCTGGCACTAAGCTATATATTCTTAATTGTATAGAAGAAAGAATACTGTATATGGTTTTGAATAGATTTTCAGTATATTCCTTATTTTCAACAAATACTTCAGTAAAGACCCTATAAATCCTCTATGAACTTCGTCAGATGTATTTGGGGAACATGTAGCACGTGAGATAATGGAAGAAACCCTTAAGAGCAAAATTTAAATAAATTAAAGAAAATAAAAAAGAAACAAATAGATGATGTCATCCTCCCCCTTTAATTGAATAGGCCTTACTTTCAAAACTATTTAAGTAATTTTAAAATTAAGAGCCTTTGGAAAAATAGGTGTTGTTTTTATAAAAGAGAGAGACGTATTATCTTTCTTGTTTATAGCCAATGAGAACAAAGATGGCTCCTCAAGGCCTTAATTTCTTCTCTTTTATCCTTTTATTCTTAAAATTCTGATGTCTTTCAATGGAATAATGTTTATTATCACTTCTTGATTGCAGTCCTGTGATAATTTTGTGGAATTAGAAGTCTCATCTCATTTACAAGGCAATGGGGAATAGAAAGAAGTACCTACTAAAATAGGCTAAAAACAGGTTCTTACCAGCTTTCCCTCAAATTGCTCTGGAAGCCAACAACAGTGACTGTAAAACTAAGTGCGTATAATGTAGGAATTCATGAATTGAGTGAATGGGGATGTAATTAACCTTTATAAATGTGATCTTTGGCTTACATGTAACATGGGGAAAAATACTGACTTGGCCTTAAAAACATTTCATTGCTTATTTTGAATCTTGTGTTTCAAGATTGTACATCTTATGAAAGGTGATTATTGTTGACAATAATATAACACACTTTAAAAAATTCTAATAGGCATTTAAAACACTTTCAACACAAACCAGTTATGGGCATTTTTAAATCATTTCTTTTTTGTAATCATAACATATTTATATAATTCTGCCCTCGCCTTCCTTCTTTCAAGCCCTTCTGTATACCCTCCATGGCTCTCTTTAAACTTTATGACCATTTTTTTCCGTTCATTATTGTTATATACATATATGTACGTGTAGATACTATATATTCCTAATTGTATAAATACTATCTTCTCAGTCTATATATTATACTTAAAATAGTGTGTGTTATTTAGTTTAGTTTTGTTTTTTTTTGACACACAATAAAAGAAACTATGAGGAAAGACTGTAGCTAGCCTATGTCTATGAGAAGTTATATTCATTATACTCATAATTATATAATAATAAATTATACTGATATGGGAAGAAGCAGCTCACTCTGTGTGTCACCAATTCTCATCTTTATGAATGTAAAGGACAAGCCAATCAGTAACAAGCACACATACATTTATTTTCATCGTTTGCCAATTGTAGATATGGTGAGCTATTTTAAACTCCTGCTGCCTTTACTTGGCTGCTGTGAGTTGTAACAAGGAATTGTGAGAAAAAGCAACCCCACCCCTTTCCCATTAATTGTTTTTATCACAGAAACAGAAGTGAAACTATGACATTAAATATATGTTAAATGATTTTATCTGTTTTACAATGTGTATGTGTAATGTTTGCTATTCACATAGACTCAAGAGTCAGGGAAGCATGCTCTGCCATCTCATCCCTTGGCATACTTTGTAAAACATGTAAACTCTCAAGGAAGGGAAGTGTCCAGACCTCTGCCTGAGGAGCTCCAGCAGCCAGGCTCCACCCCTAGACTTCCCTAATGGTCATTTCTTAAAAGCTGTACCTGTCACTCCCAATCCAGAGTTGGGGGAGTGCCCCGACCCCACCATACAAGAAAAACACCACCAATTTCTGAACAGAAAAACCCACCAATCCCTGAGATTTCCCCAATTTTATTAGGACTTGAAATCCCACCAACTTCTCCCTCCCTGAAAATCTCCACCTTGGTTAGCTCTGCATACTGTGAAATCCTGTATAAAGTCTGTGTTTACTCAGTTCTATAGTTTGTAGAGAATCCTAACATTTCCGATTTGCTAGTTGCTCCATTTGATTCTGA
Organism: Acomys minous; assembly: GCF_964271855.1. NCBI lineage: Eukaryota > Metazoa > Chordata > Mammalia > Rodentia > Muridae > Acomys > Acomys minous. Next base: position 103,496,697 of record NC_140490.1, read on the forward strand.
TAAATGTGATATGTGGGTCATACTCATATACTTTGATGGGAAAAATAATGACAACCTTTTAAAAGATACATTACATTAATTACTTGAGAATGTCATACATTTTTGTTTTGATCATATTCACTCATCTCCCGTTCTCTTCCCAGATCCTAAAAACATCATGTAGGTGTATGCTAGAGCTAACTGTCTAGTCTTTGCCTTTGAGAGCCCCAATGAATTTAATGCATTTAATTAACACAATAGACATTTTGAATGTTGTTGCAGACTCACAGACTGTAATATGTGCATTTACAAGACATAATCCCCTTAGGAAATTAACTTCACCTTTAGAATAATCACAGTGTAAAATAAATATACTTTGTAGCTGAAAAAAAAAAAACAACCCTTTATGGAAGCAAAACTGTAATGGTTAGTTTTCAACTTCACTGACACAACCTAGAGTCCTCTGAGGAAAGGGAACCTTGATTAAGAAATTACTGAAAGTAGATTGGCCTGTGCAGGTCTGTAAGGCCTTTTCTGGCTTGCTATTTGATGTAGGAAGGGCCAGCCCAGGGTGTTCATTACCATCCTTAGTCAGGTAGACCTGAGCTTTATAAAAAGCTAGCAAATAAAGCCAGAGGGAGCAGCCAGTAAGTGGCTTTTCTGTATATTTCCTCCTTCAGTTTCTCCTTGAGCTCCTGTTTGACTTCCATCAGTGATGAATTGGAGCCTAAAAGCATAAGGCAAATAAACTTGTTCCTAGGTGCTTTCAGCCTGTTGATTATCACAGCAGCAGAACAAACCTAGAACACACAAACCAAAGTAATATGTAACACAGTCCCCACCAATGTTCTTGTACCTCTGGGTAACATGTGCCCTGCCATGGCACATGACTCACAGAAGTTTCCATTTTTGTTGTTGTCAGGTTTAGACGTTTTCCTCCTCCTAATTATTAGCTTTTAACACAGGTCTTGTTTATTTTTCACAGAGTTATGAATTACTGACTTCTCCACACCTTATGTATTGCCATTTTTTTTTTAATTTTCAAGATCAAAAGGATATTTCCCAGCATGAAGGAAACAAGGAAACTATGACAAAAACAAAAACCAAGTATCTGCTATGAAAGTCATCTTATTCTTTCAGTAATATCTGATATTACATTCTTCCTAATTTGACCTGTGTTTATTCATTTAGTATAACAAAATGTGCATCAGATATTATCTTGAAAATGTCATGGTAAAACAGACATCTATTTCCCTACTATGAAAAAAAAAAGTACCAGTTTAAAGTTAGCCTTATTGTTCTTTAAGAATTTTTTCTTATTTTATTGATAATATTCATATTATATCTCAATTGTTATCCTATCCCTTGTATCCTCCCATTCCTCCCTCCCTCCACTTTCACTCTATTCCCCTCCCCTATGACTGTGACTGAGGGGGATTTCCTCCCCCTGTATATGATCCTAGGGTATCAAGTCTCTTCTTGGTAACCTGCTATCCTTCCTCTGAGTGCCTGTGGGCCTCCCCATCCAGGGGACATGGTCAAATATGGGGCACCAGAGTTCCCATGTTTTACAATGTAGTGTTAGAATACTCCCCTCTTCTCCCAACACTAGTCATATCTACCACTTCCTTATGCATACAGTGTTGTATCTTTTGGTTTTCTTCCCTTAACCCTTCAAATACAATTTGTCTTTCCCACATACTGTTGAATGTGTGACTCTCCATTTCCTAGCCAATGACCTTTGTCAGTGTTCAAAACTCCTCAGCCAGGAGTCAGCTTTTGTGCCCACAGTCTCTCCGTGATTGGATTTTTGCATGGCTTGAGTTTGCCTAGGCCTTGGGGATGCAGGCATGACTGTTGTGAATTTCCTTTTAGACTTCTGTCCTCTTGCTTTTATTCTTTCGCCGCCGTTTTTGAAATGATCCCTGAGCTGTGACGTGAGGGGATGTAATATGCATGTCCTATTTGGTAATAACCATTCCACCGTCTCGTATTTACTACTGAAGCTTGACCAAGTAGGAGACTATGCTAATCACCATCTTCTGCAAGAAGAAGGTTTCCTGATTAGTGTTGAAAGATGCACATTAATCAATGGGTATAATGATATGTCATTAGGGGATAGTTTAATGCTATGCCATTTTAATAAAAATATATGTGCAGAACACCATGACTAAACCTCTGTTCAAGTCACTCTATTAGTTTATTTACAAATTTCCTGCATATTGCTTAACATTCATCAGCTCTTCAATACATTTTAGTGATAGTTTCAGTTTATTTATAAGTGAGAAATCCATTCTACACTACTATCAAATTTAAAAAAAGATTATTTTTGAACACACACACACACACACACACACACACACAACACACACACACACACACCTGGCAGGGGGAGAGAGACAACATTTACTTGCTAAGACATATCATGAAGTAAAGGATAGACAATATCTCACCCCTTTCAGAAACAGAATTGTAAGTAGTCGGTGGTACAAAGAAGGGAGATAAAATGCAGGTAAATGTTGGAGTCATTTTGATTTTCCTCCTGTCTGAAGCTCCTGGAATAATGAGTAACACTCAAAATAGATTTACAAATACATAAGCAATATAGCTCTTCCCTAACTGCCCATAATTTAAAATAACCCATTATACTAGTCTACATTCGGCCACGTGGATGGTTACCTCTGCTAACCTACCATGCATCTGTCTTCCTCTCATCTTCCTGAGCAAATATCCCACCGTTGGCTCTCTCCCAGAATTCTTTCTGCTTGCCAGATGTCCCATTATCTATTTCCTGCCCCAGCTATAAACAATTAGCTTTTTATTGACAGGCAATGCTTCCATACAGACACAAGAGTTTCCTTCTACAGGGAAAGAATATTGTATTAATTTAATGTTTTATTTTCTAGCATGAAGTGAACAAATAATATAAATTAATTTGAATTTCTTCTAAATTTCCTGTGGTGAATAGGCAAATATCCTAGCAAAACGTTATCTTGTCCTTGAAAACCAAGTCCTCAGATGGGGAAATATGTGAACTTAAAAATAGCTCCTCATTGAGGTAAGGTGATGGAAAAGTTCAGAGCAAATCGCTAGAACAAAAATTGATTTACTTAAAGGAGAAAGATTAGAAGAGGCAAAACCTAAAAGGCGCTGAATCTTAAACTACAAATAAAAGGTTACTGAAGATGGGTTAGGTTTCTCCCAAACTAAAAGCTTAGCATTATTGAGTAGACTAGGTAAACGTCTGTATGCAATCAAGTTTGACAGGCTCAGTGGCTAAGCATAAAAGTGGTAGAACGAGATGTGGCAGATAGAGGTTGGAGCAATATTCCAGGTTAATATCCTTTATGTTAAAATGTTATCAGTCTTAATGAATGAATCTTAATTCAGTTATCCAATCAAATAGATTTTCAGGTAGCTTAGGTAAATGCATTTATTATAAATATATTTGATTCTTTACAATGAAATCAACTCTACTACTCAACAACAAATTAAACAGGATATTTCTTTCCAAAGGAGACATAATTTTATCCTTCTTTTTCCTTGGAATTAATAGAACTTTCCCATCAACTATGGGCATTTAATTAACAAAGTCTAAAATTCTCACCATGTAGGAAATACTAGCAATTGAATATTTATGATGGTGCTGAAGCATAGTCAGTAATTGTGTTTTTAGGTTAAAAGTAATAATAATGTTCATGGCTTATGTATTGTTAGTTGGCTATATACAATCAGGGCCCTTAGGAAGAAATCCGTTAAAGCAAATCAACTTAATAAACACATGTCTCCACAGTATTGACATTTATCATTTTAAAATTATTATAACATTCACCTTATATGTCTGGAATGCTATTATATATTAGCCTCACAAAATCAATGTCTCTAGCTTCAAAAATCTCTGTCTCTTTTGCTTCAATTAATCTGCTAACAGGAATCTGATATTACTTCAACCTATTAGTATGAAAATGTGTCCATGAATATTCATTCATGAGCATGGGCTTCTCAATTTAAATAGTTAGCGTTCTAGTGTAGTTTCTTTTATTTTACTTGTCCAACCACGATCCATTATTACTTTGCATTTGCACAGCAGTTTTTCTCCAAGGAGTCTAAAGTACTGTAGTTTAATTGTCCAAAAGAAATGGTGTCAGGCTAGAGAGAAGGGAGGTAGAAAAATGTGTTTCCTGATTGTCTTAGGGAATTGGGATGTACTTAATTCTAATTCTGGCTTTAAGCCCAGACAGCCAGGCTGTGTCTACACTAGTGAGGTTGTGGGCGAGATTTCTAAATTTTCCTTCTATGAGCCCATATAAATGGAGTCCCATTTAAAAAAAATTAACTCTATTTCCTCTAAGCCAGTAGAACTCACCCTGGGGCAATTGTTTTCTCTTCATCCTTGTCTACTCTAAGGAAGTACAGCATTGTGCAGTTCTGCTATGATGGGGGATGAAGCTCTGTAAAACTGGGATTTTGTGCTGAGGCAAAAGGTGCTGCTAAAGGATCTTCAATGCATAGGGCAGTCTCCTCCAAAAAGAACCAGCAAGGCACTAAATCTCAATGGTATAGAGGTTGAGAAACGAAGCATTAATACTAGATACCACTGGTATTTACAGAAAACACTGGGTTTTCCTGGTATTTACAGAAAAGGCTTATGCTTGATAACAGTGGGAGACACCATATATAATTCTTATTTTAGTGAAACCTCATTTGTTAGGAGGAGAATTCCCAGCCATGGTACACAGTGTAATGTCAAGCTTTAATTCTGGAGTCCAATCCACTATGAAGTAATTCTCAGAAATGAAGTTAATCTGAACCCTAAGTCCCTACAATGGAGTTAAAGTAACAAAAAAACATTCCCTTTTAAAATTCCCATCTTATCTGAGGAGTCTGAAACTCATTCCATGCTTTTCTGGGATCATGGTAAGTTTCTAGCTGATGTTCCCAGAACACATGTATGGAAATACCAGGCAGCACTATTTTTCACAGTGAACAAGATAGCAAATTACTTTTACTTACTCATAACCCATAATAATTCAACATCTTAATAGGTGCAAAAAGAGAATTGAATTTGAGCTAGAGTTTCCACAAGAAGGAAGACTATCACAGATAGATACATAAAATAATCATGCAACTGCAGAATTACTGTTCAGCTTCATCAGTGTAGCTTTTATCTGAATTACTCTTCAGGTTACAGGGCTGAGGGAAACCTCTATCTCTTGATCATCAAGCTAGAGGAAAAACTCTGTGTTGTAATAATTTTACAAAGTACGATTTCCATTTAACTTACTCTGTCCTTTGCTAGGGAACTATTAGCTTCCCAACTTCCCTATCCATTATGTTGATGACCATGTAATTTATGAGCAACCTGGAAAGTAAAATGGAGACACATTGAAAAGTATTATGTCAGTTGGATATAAATCAGAGCTGTTTCCCACAAACTGTGACATTTGTTTATGCTAACTAAAGATGCCCGAATCATTTACCAATGCCATATGTGCTTTTATTCTTCTTTCTTTGAGATCACTTCTGCCAGTTACAGTTCCTCAGCTCTACTGGCCTCTGTTTTGAGAACAATTTCCATTTCTTCTGGAGATCATTGCAAAACTCACTAGACATTTTCTTTACCCCAAAGGGAATTATGATTTCATGCACTCCCTCTGAATAATCACTAATCTGTACTATATATTGGGCATGACCACCCTACCACAATTATTACGAGTAAGTGTATGCAGTCAAGCGCTAAAACCTAGGGCAAATGCACTATCTTTTCTCTTATTTGTAACATTTGGATTCACAGCATTTGAGCAAGATAGAGACTACATTGTCACAGTACTTTTTAATTTTTTTTAATTTTTAAAATAATTTATTCACACTACATCCTGATTTTTACCCCCTCCTCATATCTTCCTGCTCCCCCCTTCCTCCTCTTCCCTCCTATTCCACTCCCCTAGTCCTCTCTTACGGGGGGGGGGATTTCCTCCCCTGCCATCTGACCACAGCAGATCAGGTCTCATTAGGATAGACTGCAGCATCTTCCTCCGTGGCCGAGCAAGGTTGCTCCACCAAGGGGAAGTGATCAATTCTCAGGTACCAGAGTCAATGTCAGAGGTAGTCTCTGCTCCCCTTACCAGGTGAACCACAGGGAGAATGAGCTGTCCATCAGCTGCATCTGAACAGGGAGTCTAGGTTCTCTGCATTCGTTGCTCAACTATGTTCATAGCAGCCTTATTCATAATAGCCAGAATCTGGAAACAACCTAGATGTCCCTCCACCAAAGAGTGGACACAGAAACTGTGGTACATTTACACAGTGGAATACTACTCAGCTATCAAAACCAGAGAAATCATGAAATTTGCAGGCAAATGGATGTAACTAGAAAAGGTCATCCTAAGTGAGTGAACCAAGACCCAGAAAGACGTGCATGGTATATATTTACTTATTAGTGGATATGAACCCAAAGTAGATGTCCTCTGAAAGACTGCATGAAGCAGAGTATCAAAACAAATGCTAAGACTCATAACCAAAAACTGAGACGAGTTCTAAGGGTCATATAAAAGATCCAGAGGCTAGAAGGACCCAGAGGGGACAGGAGCTCCACAAGGAGACCATAAAAGCCAGCCAATAAACCTGGATCCAGGGAGCCCAGCACAAACTGATACACCAAACAAGAACAGTGCATGCAGAGAACCTGGACTCCCCCTGTTCAGATTTGGTAGTGTGTGGTGGTGGTGGTGGTGGTGGTGGTGGTGGTGGTGGTAGTGTGTGTGTGTGAGTCAAAAATGACTTGTGGGAGTCAGTACTCTCCTCCCCTGTGCCTCCCATGTATCAAACTGGGGTCTTCAGATTTAGTGGCAACTAGTTTTATACCCACTGCCTCATTTCTCGTGTCTCATTGCCAGAAAATATCCATTATTATCTTGTATGGCCCATAGATGTTAATTTTGGTGAATTTACCTATTTTTTCAACTCGAGACATGCTGACCCCTGCAATTTACCCAAATGTGGGAAACTGTAGTGCATAATTTGGAATAATGGGAGACTGCATTACCACCCTTTCTGACTCCTCAGTAAAGAATTTATCACTATGTCAGTGTCAGTAAATGTGAATTTAATCACCCAGAAGAAAAATAAAGTATTTCATCTGTGACTTTAATTTTTTGTGTACTCAAATATCACTTGCGTGTATATTTCTTTGCTTATCTGCTGATTATTGGTTTTATATCAACTTCCTAAGAGGCTAAAGATAACAAGAATTTATTTGATTTTGTATTATGCATAGAATGGTATCATATTCACATTCAAATTTATATGTTCAATACTAACTCTCAACATCACTGTATTTGAGAAAGAGTCCTTGAGGAGGTTACTACATTTTTAAAGGAATAAGGGTAAGAATTGGTCTGATTTGGTAATTCTAGTATAGTAAGGAGGGATGGAAGGAGAGAGAGACAGAGAGAAACATAGGGAGACAGTCAGTCAGAAAGACAGCCTCAGACACAGAGGGGTAGGAGTCCTCGTAGTAGAGCAGTGTGATGACAGGAAAGAGCGAGTGAGGGCATAGTATAGAAGCTGCCTGTAAACCCGGAAGGGCCTCAGTAGAAAGCAAATCTGGTGGGACTTTGATAGTCAAGTCACAGTGAAGTACTGTTATTAATCTCCAGCTTCCAATATTCCATTAGATACTCTGAACAGATTAATATGCCATAACAAACATGTGTCTGGGCCCCACTACACACACAGACACACACAGTATACACACAGACAGACAGACAGACAGACAGACAGACACACACACACACACACACACACACACACACACACACACACACACACACACAAAGAGGGGGAGGTCAGCGATATATTCTTTTCCTGTATCACCCAGAATGCTATCATTATATGATCATTAATTTCTAAAAAGAGTGATTTGTGGAATTTAAAGCCATCATTATATGATTATTAATTTCTAAAAGGAGTGATTTCTGGATTTTTAATGAGTTTTGCCACCCCATTTCCATCATAGTTCTGTCACACCTTTTACATATCAAGTTAACTTAATAGCTGGAATATAGCCTTTTTCATAAATACAGCATTATTTATCAGATACATTTATCTAAATTGCCCTTCTCAATCAACCTAATTTATACTTTGTCACATTTAAAGGTTTAAAAATGATTTTAGACAGTTAACATTTGGGCAGTTCTCTGGCTTCTAATAGAAATGTCTCCAATGATTCAATGATACCTACCTACCGCTTAAATTTCTAATTACATATTCTATGGAGTGTATAGGTAGATCAGTGCTTAAAATCTAATTTATTCTCCTAATTATTTTTTTCAGAAAAGGAATTCTCTATTGGAAAGCCACCTAGCATATGCATAAGATCTCCATTATCTCTTTGCAGGTACAGCCTTGCTCAGTAATGAGTGAATTAAGCTCAAGCATTTGGACTGAAGCCCTATCTTGCTGAAAGATAAGGCCAATTCACTTCCCTGTGAGAACAAAGAGGAAGAGAACCATTATAAAATTCTTTAGGTGCACAGCACCTTCCCTTTTTATGCAGGGTGTAAAAGAGCAAAGAAGAGGTTGCAGTAGGAGCAAGAATAAAAAATAATCTTGGTGTGATGCCTATAGCAACTGATGAGGCAGTGTTGCTAATGAGCTCCTCAGAGGGGCACAGCTGAAGCACATTAAAAATCAAGTTAGCAGCGTACAGATCCTATGCCTTGGCTTAGAAGTCTATTAAGCCTTTTCTGAAAAGCGTGACAAATGTGCCCATACTTGTTGTTGTATGTACTTCAACTTCCATAGGCTTGGGATCAGCAGGAGTAATAGAGTGGGGGGTTAGTGCAACAGAGACACCAGAACTTCCATTAATTAACTGCCTCCCTGATGTCAGCTACTATGCTGGGCATTTTATGGCACCATTTTATGAAATATTTTTCACAACCCCTACAAACTAGAAATTGCAATACATTTTCTTAAGGTTAAAAACACAAAGGCAAAGACAGAACTTGTACTAAGGTAGATTTAAATGGCAGAGTCAGGATTTGAACTTGCATATATATGGTTTGATTTCCCATTAGACTACTTTACTGCAACCAGCAAACTAATACTGACCAACAACTGAAACTGGGGCTATATTTATAATCGCAGAGAAGTAAAAGATCTTGCTGTCTCAAAGGAGCTTTCTGGAGTAAAACTCATTGTACTAGAAGTAGACAAGATAATTTTGTTTGTGACCTTTCAACAATTATAAACACACACAACATACACAGATGCACATACATACATACACACACACACACATGCACACACACTGTGTCTACACATAAAATTATTACAAATGTCATTTATGCTAATATGTCATTAATCAAGAGTGAGCCCTTATCTATCAACACCATGCTTAGTGTTTTAAACTTTTTAATTGCCTAGCTATTCCTCCTTTAGAGAAGTGACAACAGGGAGTGCAGCATGTTTATGAAATGGAAACTCCCCTTTATGAAATCAGCATGAGATCCTACTCGTCCTGTGAGAGGCCCTTTAGTATTCTGGCATATATTTTATTCTCCAATCTTACTTCTCTCATTCTCTCACAGAAACTCCTTTGTTCCAGCACAGGTGAACTACTTAGCACTCAAGGGTGTGCTCACTGTCATTCCTCCGTGTCTTCCTCAGTTTCCTCACCTACCATGTCAGCTTAGATGTCCCCCTGTACCAGCATTTTCCCCTGTATAACACCTCCACTGACCTTTATTCACATTTCATCCATCCCCCATCTACTTAATTTTCTTCTGTGTTTTCCCATGGCATTCTGTGCATATCGCTGCCCCTCATCTATCTATATAAGATCTTTGGCTTAGTCTCCTTTAATAAAAGTAGTCATGTTTTATAGTACATATGAGAGACTTAACTAGGAATTATAAATCCAAATTATGAGCTCTGAGTTTTTCTCAGTGCTTAAATTCATTTCCGTATTCATGTAGAAAAACTGAAACGTTTATTTGCTTTATAAAGAGAGAAACAAATGGAATAGAGTGGGGTGAGTGGGGAGATGGAAAGATCTGAGGGGCGCTAGGGGATAGGAAAACATGATCAGAGTATATGTGAAAAAAGTGTTTTCCAATAAAACATGATTAAACCTCATGTATAAACCAGAAACTTTATGTTTTTTAATTTTATATTTTGAGATTATAATATAACTATATTGTTTCCTCATTCTCTTATATCTGTCAAAAAATCCTTGAATCTAACTTTTCTTGCTCTTTTTAAAATTAATGCCTGTTTTTTAGTTACTATTATATAAGTAAAAACATACATATATACATACATATATATGTATCTACATGTACATAAATACATAAATACAACCTGCTTCTTCTGTATGTTGTTACTTGTAAGAATGTTTTCAGAAATGAGCTTCTGTTATTGCACAACCAATTAATTTGCTCTTCCTAAGGAAGACTATTTATTTCTCTTGCTCCCAGCATTCTTTAGCTGCCTGATCTTCTTTGTTTGGGTTGAGACCTTTTGAACTTCTGTACATCCATGTTAGTCTCTTGGTATTAACACTGTTCAGGTGACATTTAGCCAGCCATGTTGGTGAGGCTCCATGGATTCTAACATTTCTGTAAATCCCAGTCTCACAACAAACTCCCAATTTCAAACCAATTTTCTCAATGACCCTCAAGCCTTAAGTGTAGGGGTTGTAGCTTTCTACACATTGGGAGTGGGCTCCACAACCCTGGGTTTTGATTGGTTGTGGTTTTCTGTAATTGTCTTATCTGCAGCATGGAAAAATTTTTCTTGATATGGGATGAGGACTCCACTTATCTGTGTAGAGTGTAACTAACGATAAACATTTGGAAGGTACTTAGGAATTCTGTTGATTTAGTAAAGTGGCCAATGCATGTTCTACTCCAAGATTCCTGCTTTTACTATCCCTGTGCACTTTCAGGTTTCTGTTTCCAGGCATGAGTCTCTCTTCTTCCCCAAACTGGGTATTTGTCCAGTAAAGGGGCTGTTGGTTACCACCAAGCTATTTGTGCCATTACTGCACCCTGAATGTGATTGTGGCACTTTGTTGTTGTTGTGTTTCATAGAGGTTATAGGTACATAGGACTGTCCTTTGCATGTTTTTAGTACATTTTAACGATGCTACATTGCTGGTCTTTATTTTGTCTTTATTGTTAAAGCATACCTTTCTGGATGTGTTTCAAAATTTTTTCACTCAGTATGAAAAACTATTCTCTATTTGATTTTGGGTTTCTATTATGATTGCTGAGAATTAATTAAGATTTTCAAATGTCTTTAAATATCAGGATCAATTCAGGGAGATTTTTAAAAAAGCTTTTCTACCCAAGAAATTTTTATGCTGTAGCAAGTTCTTAAATATGACATTACATATAAGTAAAAATTTCTGATAATAAACCATAAAGTTATTTAACAATAAATTTCATATTAAAGGCAAAAATAAATTTGAATCCTAATGATACTTATTTTACACAAAAATTCAAATCTTAACTTAATATTCAATGTGGTGGGCACAGCTGTTCTTTAATAAACAGCATAGTTGAACATATTTTAATGTTGAAATCATAGGTGCTGAGAACATATTACTAGATAGCAGAAGTATGTGTAAGCACATGTCAGGAAAGATTAGAAATTCTGTACTTTTTTCTTTTATTGAAAATAGATTTTTTTATACAATACATTGTGATTATGATTTTCTCTCACACAACTCTCACCCAGATTCATACCCTTTCTGGTTATTGTTAGAAAGCAAACAGGAATTGAAAACACTATTAGTAGTAGTAGTTGTAGTAGCAGTAATAATAATAATGATAATGATGATGATGATAGTGATAATGATAAAATAAGACCAAACAAATGATGTATGACAAAACAAACAGAAGAAAATTATTCAAAGAAAAACACATAAATGCAGAGACATACTATTTGTACCCACAGAAATACTATAAAAATGCAAAACTAGAACTCATAATATATGTGTAAAGTACCTATAAGGTTAAAAATGCTCTGACAGCTCATGAGATCAAACTTCCGAAGCTGATATTGATCTCTTTTTGTTGACCATCTACTGCGGGCTTAGGGCCTGCCTTTAAGAGGGGTTTCTATCCTCATTGAGACTCTATTGAAAAAATTATTTTATTTTCATTTATAAATGGTCATCAGTTGGCAATAGCTTATTACTTAAGACTGGGAGCATGTGTCTACTTCTCCCAGCACTGGAAATCCCTTCCGGTACAGAGCTTTGCACACTGTACATGCTACCACAGTTTCTGGGAGTTCATATATGCATTGGTCATATTGTATTAAAAGGCTTTCTCCATGTTGTCCTCCATTTCCTCTGTCTCTTGAATTCTTCTGCAGAGTTCACAGAGCCTCAAAAGAACACTAATGTCTCTTACTCTCTTCACTGTAAGGTTATTGGACTCTGTGTTTGCTCCCTGTACTTCAGGAGAAAGCATCTCTTTTGAAGGTTGAGCAAGGTACTGATCTATGACTATAGCAAAATGTCTTTAAGAGTCATTTTATTGCTATATTTTTTTAGTAGAACAACAGTATTGGTTTTCCCTAGCTCTCTGGCCTATCTAGCCTCAAGTCTTTGGCTACCTGAACAGTGTCTGTAATGGGTTCCATTTTATTAGGGGATGAGTTCCATCTCATAGAGTGTGTTGATGAATATTATTAATTATTATTCAGCCATATATTTAGCAAAGCCTTACTTGTTCATTAATCATTAATTTTCCCAAATAAGGACACATTAGTACTATGATTCATTCAAAATTAAGCACAGAGGTGAACATAATAACTAATCTATTATCCCGCTGTCATTTTGTCTTCCACCCATCCTGGGTCCTAGGTACTCACATTATTCTCTGGACTCCACCCGTCCCTCTTCTTTTTCCCTCAGCTCTGGCCTCTCAGCTTCCAAACTCCACCCCCTTCTCTTCTGCTAAATCCCAAGCTTCAGTATTTTTACTGACCAGTTACCTTTAAAACAGGTGGAACAAGGTTTACACAACAAGGACAGTTACATGTGAGAATGCGCTCCTCTGAACAGGGACTCGATCTTACGGGCCCATAATTAGCCTTAAGATACATGGCACCAGTCCAACCCCCAACAGAGTGGGCCTTAAATCAAATCAGATATTGGTTAGTTACTCCCACAAGCTTTGTGCCACTATCTCACCAACAAATCTTTTAGGCAGGTCACAAATGTTGATCAAAGAGTGGTAGCAGGGTTTGGTGTTTATTATTATTCTTTGGTAGTGTACAGTATCATTAATACTTGCCCAGAGGATTAACTACTCCAGTTCGGCACCAGCTCAACTTCTCCATGTCCAATTAGTTGTGTAGATGCTGCCTTCACCAATAGAGCCACACTGTCATTTTGTGGGAAGCACCCAATGGCCTTGATTGTACCCTGGCTTGGCTGGTAGTTTTCCCAGGACCCCTTCCCCTCATATCTCGAGTACATGCAGCCTATTCCCAGTACTAGAAGCTTTATTTCAGATATGGAATATCCAATTGTGGTTTTTGTCTTCTCCAATTATTTGATGATTGTATTTAGGTACCTTCATTTTGTGTGTATTTCAGGGAGCTTCTACCATATTAGGTTCCCATACAATCCCTTAAGTGGCCCTTAGTTTTAACTGTCTCTCCTGTAATTTGCCCCATAGTTCTCCCTTTTCCCTTCTCCTCCATATTTTCTTCCCCTTCCACTATTCCTCTCATTTACCCATAATTATCTAGTCTATTATTAATCCCAAGCCAAAACTGTTTAAATGAGTTTGTATGAAGCTCAAGTCAGCAACTCCAACGAAAATTTGCAATGGATCTAACACAGTACATGATGATATTGATGTTACTCCTGTGTTGAGGAATGTCCGTGAGAAGATATTAACATTTTTCATTCTCCCCATAATATTAGTGTGTTTTACAACCAGAAAACTTTCTATTACAGTAAAATCAATAAATTTCGTAGCCCGTAATGACATTGAATCTGAGTGAAACTCCTTTGGCATTTTTCTTTGGGCATGAAGTCATGTATGGTGCAAAGTGTGAATGGTATATGTTCAGAACCATGGCTAGAGTAAAGATATGTGATGCAACTCAAGCCAATATTGCCAAAAATAAATTGGTGTCACTATTGTCATTGAATTTGAGTTAAATTTTAGTGACGGTACTTTCTAAAATCTCTTACTATTGAAGAGTTTCTTGTTTTAGGGGTTTTTGTTTGTTTGTTTGTTTGTTTTTTCTTTTTTCAAGACAGGGTTTCTCTGTGTAGCCGTGGCTGCCCTAGACTTACTTTGTAGACCAGGCTGGCCTTGAACTCACAGCAGTCCTCCTGTCTTTGCCTCCTGAGTGCTGGGATTAAAGGCATGTGCCACCACACCCCACCCTATTGAAGTTTTTAGCCCCCTTATTAAGCTATAACTCTACTCATAAACCATACCTTAAGAAGCTGTTGCCTATAAAAGAAGGATATATATTGGTTTGAGCTTAACTTTTTAAACTGTGGCATCTGTCCTTATTTCTGGACACATAGTATGCATACAATTTTTTCCAGAGGTCCCACAAATACCATGGTTAAGTTTGCCCACCAATTTATAGTTCCTCGGAGGTTCCCTAAAATGTTCACAGTGAAAAGAGTTCAAGAGTGAAAGAAGTTTAAGAAGCTAATTTATGAGAATACTTAATCTTTGGCTGCACGTGGAACATCTGATTTAAATATTATCAGGAATGTATTCTTGATGTATTCTTACATCTGCGACATTACGCCATTTTAAATTTTTTCAGTGTTTCAGTCTGAGTTATGGTGAGCTGGAAATGTTATACTGAAGTTTTTAAACCTATCAGCACAGCAGAAATTAAATGTGTCTATTATGGACATAAAGATGCCACAGGACAACTATATAGCATTGCCTTTCATGTGTGCACTTGGAAGAATGAATGATTACAGCTGATCAATAAAATGAAAATATTTCCACACTTTTTTCAGATATGTGGTTCTATTTTATTCTGCAAATAGTGTGTGTTAGGGAGCTCTGATGGATTGTATTTTCAAAAGAAGAGCTGCAGTAATCCCTCTCACCAAATAAACTGATACTTCTTTTTTTTCACTGAGAAATGGGGTTTATTACTTTTCTTCTCCAATTTGAGAGGTATTGTAAGTGCTTTCTGACTATAGAACATCAAAAATATATATTTTCCTGACTTTGTTTAAATACACTGATCTTGCTGGATCTCAGCCACCATTAGGTGAGAAATTCACATGGCACCATAAGAGACTATGTATAAGCATTTTAGATGTGAGATTAGATGAGAGTCCAGTAATAACCAGCATCAGAGACCAGGTACGAGAAGAAGGAAGGCTTCAGATATTTTTACCTGAAGCCTCTGAGTCACCTTCAATGGCTGCAACAGGCTCTGTAGAATAGAGATAAGCTGTCTTCTTTAAACCCTCCCTATAAACCAAATGGAGTGATTCTTATGTCAAGTTAATGATTGTAAGAAAGATTGTTACATTGTTAGAGATAAGCAGTCATTCAAACAAACAAACAAAAACAAACAAACAAACAAACAAAAACTCAGCTCAAATGGCCTGACCTTCAGAAATTAAATAGCTTTCAAAAGTGAACACAACTAAGTAACAAAGTAAGAATTCAATTAACATGTGTAATTCTAGAGACTTTATGTTTATTAAAACACTTTATGTCCATGAGAGACTCAGATTTGATATGATACCATTACCCTCAACATGAAGTTGATGCTGAAAATTTAATAGAAGTTATCCAAATTTACAGAGATAATAATTGACTATAGCAACATTTAAAGCTGGAATTCTCATTCCTAAATGCATTTTATCCTTAACACCAAACAGGTTTCCAACTTTTCCCCAGACTGCCAATCTCTGCAATCTTCCTGACAGGACCTGCAATAGTTTAAAAGATAAATTGAGATATATGCTTCAAATGATTGGTACAGTGATTGAAGATAAAAAGCGAATAGTTTTAAAGGTAGCTAGTATTGAAACTGTATCTTTTCTGTGCAATCTAGATTTTTAGGAGCTATGGCTAACAGAGGGAAATTGTCTAGATCAAAATTAAAGAAGTGTCAGTTTAACTTCAAGGCCCATAAAACAACTTAAAAAATGTGTTTATTTTTATTTTATGTACATTGGTGTTTGGTTTTCTTTTTTATTATTTTTCTTTTTTACATATACATTTGTATTTTTACACATGTATACAAGAAACTACCTATAGCAAGAATAAGCACAAAACAATTGGTAATTATATAAATGTTATATTCATAGTGTTTTGGCTATTTGTATTTGTCAACCTTGAAAAAAGCATCTTTCCTATCTTCGCGCATCTAAAAATCTCAATGTAAATCAATATCTAACATATGTCATCTCTATCAAATTAAGACATCTATCTAGTTCTAATAAAACTTTTTTTTTTTAAATCAGCCTTGTTCTTACAGAGTAAGTTCTCTTTTCTCCTTGGTAAGTTTTGTTGTTGCTGTTCTTTTCCTTTTTGATTTTGTTTGATTGATTTTTGAGTGACACCCTTTGGCAATTGTGTTAGTTATTTGTCTATTGCTGTGACAAAACACTATAGCCAAGGCTATTTATAAAGTAAAGCATTTCTTTAGGCTTATTGTTTCTGAGGGTTAAATTCCTGGGTGGTAGCGCAGAAGTATGGTGGCAGAAATAACTGCGAGCTCATAGCTCTTTCAAAACTATGAGATAGAGAAGTGAACATTGTGAGTCTTTTGAAAACTCAGAGCATGTTTCCAGTGATACACCGTTCCTGAAGTCCACACCTTCTAATACTTTCCATACAATTCCACCAACTGGGATTCAAATAAAGGAGCCCATGGGGAAATTAAAAGGAAAACTGCCATTTTCCACTCCCTGGCCCACATAGGCTTCTGATCCTACCATAATGTAAAAAGTATTTATTCCAATGTAAAAAAAAAATCCCCATAAACTTTCAGGGTTTTAACACTGCTTAAAAGTACAAAATCTAGTCTCTTTTGGGACTTAGGACAATCTCTCACCTGTGATGTCCTGTAAATCAAAGAAGTAAACAAATTACCTACTTAAAATACACAATGATACCGAATACCCATTATCATTCCTTGATCTGTTTGGATGTATTTTCCTGTAATTCTTTCTGGGATTTTTCAATTCCTTCATCTCTTTGTTCTTGTATGTATTTTCTGGTAGTTCTTCATAGGATTTATTCCATTCTTTCAACAGATTGAGTGTATTTTCCTGTGTTTCTTTGAGTGATTTATTTTTCCCTTTCAAAGCTTCTATCATTTTCATCACCTAAGATTTAAAGTCTTCTTTTTGCATTTGGTGGGTTTTCATATCTCCAGGGCTTGCTGTGTTAGGATCACTCATTTCCTGTGTTGTTACACATCTCTCAGTTTTGTTGCTAGTCTTCTTGCACTGTCCTCTAGTCATCTGATTGTCTCTGGTGTTAGCAGGCACAAGGTTCCTCCAATGAGGTCGCTATATGTGTCCCTGGTTGGCCAGGCCGATTGAGAGCAGGTAAAGAGAACGCCAAGCAAAGGTTGTTTGCTAGGGCTCCCCAGAGGCCTCCTTAACATGTTGGACAGTGGGTGTTAGAGCCTGCACCCATCTTAGCTCAGCTGGGTTCCCTGGCTGTATTCCAGTTGGATCAGGCAGGGGACGATTGAGCTGATATATTTCTAAGCCCAAAGTTGGTCAGGAATGCTGACAGTCTTTTTTGAGATGTCAGGGCTCTGTCTATCTGCTGTGTTACAGATGGTTCTCTGTGCCCCTTTTGGGTAAGGCCAATGGAGAGAGATTAGAGCTCCAAGCTTCTCAGGAAACAGCAGGGAATGTGGGCTATGGCCTGCACAAATCTCTGCTCTGTGACCTAGGTGGATTTGCCCAATAGGCTGTAGATGGGCGAGGTGAGATCAAGGCCAGAAGCTGCCAGCAGGATTGCAGTTAATGGTATTGTGGCCCAAGCTGGTTTCTACTCAGTGGGCTGTCCTTGTGTCTTAGCTGCATCTGAGTGGTATGCTTCAGGTATGTGTGTGTATATAGACCAAGGCCTGTTTGGTCGTTAGGTTGCTGTGCAGTCCTGTATTTGTTGCTAATCAGATGCAGTGTGGGATCAGTGCCACCATCTTAGAAATCTCTCTGCTATATTCCCTATATTGAGAACAGTTAAGTTAAAATGAGGTACAAATTTTTTTCTTTTTCTGTCAGCGAGGCAGATCAAATTAATGCAGAGCAATCATACCAAAACTAGCAATAAAACTGAGTATGTTAGTGACAGTTACGCTCTTCACCTGACAAATTATAACCTAGCATAAGAAGGTCAACATGGGGATGCTGATGACAAAGATTCAAACTGCCTTTCTAACATATGTTTGAATCCTCTGTAGATGAAGAATTATCTAGAAACATAAGGATGTGTAGATAAACACACATACATTTAGGAGACATCTCATTTCCATCTGCCACCCAGTTTGATTTGAATAGGAACTTATTCTAATACCTCACAGTTAACATTTGCTTGCACTTCTATGTCTCTGAGACTGGCTAATTCAATCATAGCTATTGATTTTTCACTAACATTTAATTTGCTTAATTTTTGTGAACCGGTGGTTTGGAAAATATCCTTATTCTCAACCCTAAAACTATATAACTAAGGCCATGTGATATTTTTTCTCTGCACCATTTTCATCCTAATATAGATTTTATACTTCATTACTTGTCAATCACTTTTAAATGGTAGCATTCATTTTATCATGTTCCGTAAAACTGTTTTATGTTTCTTTCAATGCCTTGCATTTATTCCAGACTGAGCCTTATTTATTTCTCTAAGAGCTGTATCCATCTGTAGCTGTGCACATTTGAACGTGTATTTATTTTAGTAAATGCAATATTTTGCTTTATGGTAAATTCATTTAGGATATTTATTCAAGCAAGTGAATGTTGTGGAAGCTATGGTTTATAAATGCTTGCCTGCAAAAGCTTGTATTATGGTCCCTATTTTTACTCATCCTGAAATTTGAGGAATACAGATTCAAATGTTTTAAAATGCTGACCCTGTGTTCTTTGATTATTCCTAATCAAATCAGTTATGCAATTAATATTCAAAGCCCTAGGGAAAACAAACTAGTTTTCAGCTTCTACGTTTTCACATAAATTAATAATTAGATATGTAATAAAATTATTTCCTTTTAAAAATTTAAAAAGATTGCATGAATGCAGCTTAGCTGAAAGCCTGTTGACCTGGCATGTACAACACCAAGCATTTGATCCTCAGCACTGCCTAAACCAGTCATGGTGACACAGGGTCTGTGTTGACCAATTTATTTCAAGATAGAGGCAAGAGGGTAAGAAATTCATCCCTGACTTCCTATTGATTTCAAGGTCAAACTGGGCTGCACAATAATGTATGAAGAGTAGTTTGAACTTTCAAACAACTAATGTTGTTCCATTAACAACAACTAATGGAACAAAGGCCATGAATTTGAAAAAGAGAAAGGTGGGCTGTATGGGGGGATTTGGAAGGAGAAAGGGGAAAGGGAATATGATGCAATTATATTATAATCTTAAAATCTAAAATAATTTAAAACTAATTTTGAAAAATATTGTTTCTTATTTTCATTGTTAAATGTTTTATTGGACTTGACTACATATCTGTATTAAGTATCAACCTTAAATTTCATCTTATAAGGAATATCCAAATTTGGCTGGATAAGGAGATGAGTGTCTTTAATTGTAGCAGTGGAACTAGAGGTAGAGTTTACCATGGCCTGCAGGGCTTTGTGTTGGCCTAAATGGGGCAATAAGAAATGAAGAAATGACAGACAATACTAGAAGTGAAAAGCTCTGATAATGAGAGCTGTGGTGAGCAGGATACACACTATTAACAGGCTAAAAATTAAGCACAACGAGAGGGCACACTGTTAAAAAACATGAACTGGAGGCTGGGGCTGGGGATGGTGACAGTATTATTTGTTTAATCAATAGCAATTGCTATTCTCTCTCCATGCATGGCTTTCCTTATGTATAAAGGTCATGTCCACCTTACTGTTCCCATGATATCTCTCCAAGTAGTTATACCTTTTTTGTTGTTGACATGTTATTATGTCAGGAAATGCAGCCCTTATTTTGTTTTTATAATTCTTTCAAAATACTCAGAGCTGAAAGTTGGGTCAGCAGTTAAGAACATTCTCTGATTCTGCAGAATACCCAAGTTTGATTGCCATGACACACATGGCATCTCACAATCATCTCCAACTCAAGTTCTTGGAGACCTGCAATGCCTATCTACTGGGCACATCATGTAGATGTTGCAATATGCATACAAAGCAGGAGAATCTCTTAAACACCTAAAATATAAATAAATAAATACATCTTTTGAAAAAAATACCTACATTTGAATATTAATAAAACTAAATTATTTTGAAGATTGTCTCAATATGTATAATAAAATAGAATTCTGATAAATGTGTATAACAAACATTTACATACTGATAGTTATGATAGCTCATGCTTGAAGTTCAAACACTTTGGAGGATGAGGTGGAAAGACTGTCCAGTATTTGAGGTAAGCTTGAAATTAGTTTTTAATTAATTAACTAATTAATTAATTAATTAATTAATATTTATTCAGATTACATCCTGATTGTTATCCTCGCCCTTATATCTTCCTATTCCCACCCTCTCTTCCTTTTCTGCCTTAGTCCCTTCTCCTAGACCTCTGATGGAAAGGAACATCCTCCCCTACTATTTGACCACAGCCTATCAGGTCTTATCCAGATAGCCTGCATCCCCTTCTTCTGTGTGCCCACAGGGCCTCCCCACCAAGAGGAAGTGATCAAATGAGGGCACCAGATTCATATCAGAGCCATTCCCCCCCATCCTACCCCACCCCCGCCAGCCATGGAAAATGAGTTGTCTATTGGCTATATATGAAGAGGAGTTCTAGGTTTACTGCATGCATTATCTTTGGTTGGTGCTTCACTTTGTGCAGGTCCCCCAGAGTTCAGATCCACTAGCCTTGATGGTCTCCCTGTGAAGCTTCTGACACCCCCTGGTCCCTCTGTATCCCAACTCTTTCCTACAACTCCCAGTGCTCCACTAAGAGTCTGGCTTCAAATCCCAGTATCTGTCTTGATCCCCTCCTGGGTGGAGTCTCTCAGAGGATATCTATGTTGGGCTAAAATCCACTTATAAGTGAGTATATACCATGAGTGTCTTTCTGAGTATGGGTTACCTCACTCAGGATGATTGTTTCTAGTTCCATTCATTTGCCTGCAAATTTCAAGACTTCTTTGTTTTTATTAGCTGGGTAGTATTCCATTGTGTAAACATACCACCTTTTCTTTATCCATTCTTCTGTTAGAGGACACCTAGGTTGTTTTCAGATTCTGGCTATTATGAATAAAGCTACCATGAACATAGTTGAACAAATGCCCTTGTTGTATGGTGGAGCTACTTTTGAGTATATGCCCAAGAGTGGTAGAGCTGGGTCTGAGAAAGCACCAGGTTGATTTCCATGTGGTTGTATAAGTCTGTACTCCTGTCAGCAGAATCTAATATTTGATTTTAGCTATTCTGATATGTGTAAAATGGAACTTCTGAGTTGTTTTGATTTGTATTTTCCTGATGACTAAGGACTTTGAGCATTACTTTAAGTGTTCATCAGCCATTTGATACTCTCTATTTATCTTTGTACTCCATTTTTAAATTTTTTAATTGTGTGATTTGGTTTGATTCTGTTCAATTTCTTGAGTTATTTATGTACTTTTTATATTTGCCCTCTGTCAAAGGATCAGTCAACATATTTTCCCGGTAGGCTCTTGTTTTGTTCTGTTGACAGCATCCTTTGCCTTATAGAAGTTTTTAAGTTGCATGAGGTCCTATTTATTAGTTGTTGATCATAGAGGTTGAGCTATTGGTGTTTTGTTCAGTAAGTTGTCTTCTGTGTCAATAAGTTCAAGGCTCTTCCCCACTTTCTCTTCTAACGGATTTACTGTGTCTGATTTGATGTTGAGGTCTTTAATCCACTTGGACTTTAGTTTTGTGAGGGTGATAAATATGGATCTATTTGCATTTTTCTATATAGAGATGCATAATTAGACCAGTACCATTTGTTGAATATACATTTTTTCCATTGTATGGTATTAGCTTCTTTGTCAAAAATCAAGTGTCCATGGGTGCATGGATTTATTTCTCAGTCTTCAGTTCTATTCCATTGATCAACCAGCCAGTTTCTATGCTAGTATCATGTGGTTTTTATCATTGTTGCTCTACAATATAACTTGAGGTTTGGGATGGGGCATCAGGACTCCTACAGAAGATATTTCATTGTACCGATCATTTTAGCTATTCAGGTGTTTTAATTTTTCTGAACCCAAGAACACATCAAAAATCTCATCCACCAATGACCAAGTAGGCTTCATCTCAGGCATGCAGGGATGGTTCAGTATGTGGAAATCCATCAGTGTAATCTGCCATATAAATGATCTGAAAGCAAGTAAACAAACAAAAAACCAAAACAAACAAGCAAAACAAAAAACAAGATACAAAACAACAACAAAACCTACCTGATCATTTCCTTAGATGCTGAAAAAGCATTTGAAAAAAATCCAATGTTAAAAGTTTTAGGGAGATCAGGATACAAGGCATATATATATAAACCCAGTAAAAGCTGTATACAGCAAGCCTATAGCCAGCATCAGACTAGATGGAGAGACACTTATATCAATTACACTGTAATCAGGGGTAAGAAAATGTTGTACACTCTCTCCATATCTCTTCAATATAGTACTTAGTATCTGAGGTCCTAGCTAGAGTAATAAGAGAACTAAAGTAGAACAAGAGAATACAAATTGGAAAGGAAGAAGGCAAAGTACCACTATCCATGGATGATTTGATAGTATACATAAGTGGCTCCAAATTTCTACCATGAAACTTCTACAACTAATAAATATCTTCAGCAAAGTGGCTGATACCAAATAAAACAAAAGTCAGTAATAATCCTGAATACAAATGACAAATGGGCTGAGAAAGAAATTCAGCAAACTATACACTTCACAATAGCCACAAATAGTATAAAATATTTTGGTGTAACTCTAATCAAGCAAGTGAAAGACTTGTATAAAAAAACTTCAAGTCACTAAAGAAAAAAAAAAACCCTGAAGAACATATCAGAAGATGGAAAGACTTCCCATACTCTTGGATCAGGAGGCTCAACGTAGTAAAAATGGCTGTCTTACCAAAAGCTATCTACAGATTTACAGATTCATTGCAATCCCTATCAAAATACCTACACAATTTTTAAAAGACCTTGAAAGATCAGTTCTCAACTTCATAAGGTTTTGTCTTGAATATTTTCTGTCATTTATTATTACTTTTATTTTAGCTCCACAAAAGAATAATTATTCCCCACAAAAAATTATTCTTCACTTGGTTTTCCTGAACCTATAAACATTTACTGTTTGCTTAAAGCATCTTTTATTTATGATCAATACCACAGGATACCAGATTACTAGTAAGGGAACAAATGGTCCACATTTCAACTTTTATTGGTGTTAATTCCAAAATGTATAATGGCATAGAATATCTCAAGTTTATTTTGTGCAATTTTACCTCACACAAAGTAGATTTTTATACTGACATCAAATGTTTTATCTTTCATAAAAAGCTCTGTTTAATATCTGTTTGAAACAACCAACTAACCAAACTGAACAAAAACAAAATAAAAAAATGGTCCAGAGTATGGCAGTGGTATCTGAGAAACATGTAAAATATAATTTGGGCAAAAAATATTGAATCAGGAGGAGTGCTGTAACTATTTGGTTCTGAATCTAGAGGGAAGAAAAATCAAAGCTCCAGTCAGAGATGACAGCATGCATCATGACTTTGGCAAGAATTAATATGCATGGTCCTTAAAAACCAAACAGAGAAAGTGGCTCATGTTTTCACCACTGGGCCAGAAAACACATTAAACCTACAGCTGTTGGGTCCTGATACATAACCCTGTGAAGAAACAACTAAATTTCCATTCTGAAATGAAAACTGATAGCTGTAAGGAGGAAAGTGATTTCAAAACATGTGAACAGATTTAGAAACTTATTGTTAATGATTGGGTTGCTAAAACAAAATACAGGACTTCCAATTTTATTTTTATTTCTGCTAATCACTAGTTTATCATCTAATGTAAGCTGATTCATGATCTCATTTCAACATAATTATTGCCAAGAGGTCTCTCCTGCTTTTACTGTCACATTGGAGGTTAGTACTCCAACTGGTCAGTTAGTGAAGAATATAGACTCTTGGTATATAAAAGAAAGCATTTTAGACAATGACAAAAAATGCATAAAGTCCCCCACAATTTTTATTTTGATTCCATTGCATCTCCAAAGTCACAGATGAAATATGATGTTAAGTGAATGGGTTTTATATTTATTTCATCTATTCTATTTTTGCCACCCTTTTGCAAAAAGAAAAATATTTGTTTGTGCTCATTAAATATTTGCGGACTAAATGTAAGCATATTACCATGAAAGACAGAAGTGCATAAAAAGGCGGATGATTCTTTCACTGAGGCTTACATCTAAATAGATTAAGAGTAACTAGGATTCATTTATATATATATTAAATACAGAAATTTTCTTTTATTTACTTCTAAAATATTTTGAGCTACACAGCCTACTCTATTTATATACACACATTTGCTCTATCTTTGCAAATATTTTCTTCTTGACTTTATGCAGTTTGCTTTTCCTCTTAGGTAGATTAGCTTCCTTTGACCTCAGTACTAAAATGTACCTTGTTGACATCTTCCTACACGTCTTTTTGTCAGTTATTAAAATTTGATTCTACTCTCCAAGGTGCTGACAGTCTCACCCAAATTAATGTTGTCAGTGATTTAATGAATAAGCTTTCTACTCTAGAATCCCCAAACTCTGAATATATTTCTCACAGCAAATGTCTATCAGCACAAAAATGACCTCTGAGCAACATTTGTAAATGCCAGCTTGAAATGAGGCTTTGTAATTCATATAGCTAAGTATTTTTCCAGTAGGCAAAATGGATGCAATTTGAACCAAGTTCAGTTGCACTAAGACCTCTGATGCTCTGAGGCTGTTTCAAGCAATAGGTTTTTGCAACACATGGGAATGGAATATGTGAGCATGGGTTTTATTCATTTACTTACACAGATAGACATGCAAAATATTTGGGGACTGTAAAAGCTACAATCAAATCTCCGTGTACACAAATGAATAAAAGATAATTTTGGCTAGGAGGATTACTTAGTAAAGTGTTTGCAGTGCAAACATGAATACCTGGGACCAGTCCACAGAAACCCAGTAAAAATGTTGGGCATTCCTGCAGTTCAGTTCCAAAATCATTTGGGAGATAAAGACAGGTAGATCTTTGAAGTTCACTGAACAGCCAACCTACCCTGACCATCAAGCTCAAGGAACTGAGAGACTCTGTCTCACAAAACAAAGTGTAGGGTTCCCAAGGAATGATACTAAAAGCTAATCTGGCTCTCACGCACATACACAATACACGTAAAGTTTCCATGAACACACACACACACGCACACACACACACACACACACACACACACACACACACACACACTCATTAAGAGTACAGACATGGGGGTGGGGTAGAGACAGAGGGACAGTGAGAGAAAGAGAAAGAAGATGAGAAAGGAAACACAACTCAAGGAGCACCAATCTACCCCCTGATTGCAGCTAGACAACTCCCAGTTTAGAAGGCACAGATGTCAAGCACCCTGTGCTCTTCCAGGTACAGAAGAGAGTACAGACCCCCTGGAGTGAGGGAACGGGCTACTATCCAAAACACAGTCTTGGGGCACTTCTCAGACTGAACAATTGGGAATGTTCAAAGAAGCCTTCTTGCCCCCATCATGGCTGTGGTTCCCCCGGGTTTGGGAGTCACAAACCCTGAGCATCCTGCACTCTTCCAAATACTAGGTGAAGCATAGACCCCCGCGGGGAACAAGGTTCAGAGACGCAACTATACCCTGACCAAATTTTCCAAAACCAAAGTCTTGAGAACTTCTCAGACTAAACTAGTGGGGAGGATAAGAAACTCCCCCCACCCCTATCCCCACCACAGCTGGACTTCCCCCCAGGGTTGGGAACACAAGTTCCAAGCACACTGCACTCTTTTGAGTACTGGAGCAGGGTAGGCCCCCCGCAGAACAAAGAATCAACACAGTGGAAACAACACAGCATTTTAACATCCAAGCCACCGACTCTTCTCCTCTGGTGGCTGATTCCTCTGAGGAGAGCAAGTAGCCAGAGGAACCCTACAAAATCACAGGTCCTTGGTGGCAGAGCTCAGACACATCTCACACTAGGAGGACAGTGTCTGTCAATTCAGTGTATGAAAATTACTCAGTCCCATAACTGCCAGCTTAGAAATCACAAGCCCTCTCAGCAGATGCCTAAAGGAAAAGGTAAGAAGATAAACAACAAAAACCGGGACAGCATGGCTCCACTAGAAAGCCCAGACATCAACAGACACTCTAATGCAGCCGAATGAGCAAGACATGTTTCAAGCCGAAACATTCAAGCCGAATGTTTCAAGACATGAAACAGAATTAGAAAGTGAGAAAATCCTCTAAATGGAACAATTAGAGGATGAAGCAGGAATCGAACAAACAAGTATAACCAACAGAATCCAGCATATAGAGGAGAGAATCTCAGGAGCTGAGGATACAATAGAAGAAAATTGATACATCTCTGAAAGAAAATATTAAAACAGAAAAATTAGTGTTGCAAAGCATCCAAGAAATCAAGGACACTATGAGAAGGCAAAACCTCAGGATTATAGGAGTAGATGAAAAGGAGGATGCCAAGTTTCAAGGACCAGAAAATATTTTCAAGAAAATCATAAAAGAAAATTTCCCCAACCTAAAGAAAGAGATACCCTTGAACATACAACAGGGCTCCAGAACCCCACATAGGCTAGACCAGAAAAGAAATTCTTTCTGCAACATCATAACCAAGACAGTAAATCTTCAGAACAAAGAAAAGATATTAAAAGCAGCAAGGGAAAAGGGCCAAGTAACATATAAAGGCAGACTCATCAGAATTACACCTATTGTCTAGATCTGGGTAGGGGTTTAAGGTTTACCACCTATATTGTCCTTGGCTGGTGCCTTAGTTTGAGCGGGACCCCTGGGCCCAAATCTGCCTATCATAATGTTCTGCTTGTAGGCTTCTAGGACCCTCTGGATCCTTCTACTTTGCCATTCTCCCATGCTTCTCTCATCTAGAGTCCCACTAGAATGTCCTCCCCTCTGTCTCAGTTTCCTGGTAAGTGAAGGCTTTTGTGGGACATGCCCCTTGGGCTAACAGTAGAGTGGAGAGTGGGATATGACTTTCTCACATACTCTGGTGCCTCACCTTTGACCATGTCCCCTGGAGGGGGAGACCTGGTGGCACTCAGAGGAAGGACAGCAGGTTACCAAGAAGAGACTTGATACCCTATGAACATATACAGGGGGAGGTAATCCCCCTCAGGAACAGTCATAGGGGAGGGGAATAAGGGGAAAATGGGAGGGAGGGAAGAATGGGAGGATACAAGGGATGGGATAACCATTGAGATGTAACAAGAATAAATTAATAAAGGAGAAAAAAATGAAAAAAAAATAAAAAGTAAAAAGAAAATTACACCTAACTTCTCAACAGAGACCATGAAAGCCAGAAGAACCTGGGCTGAGGTCATCCAGACACTAAGAGACCACAGAAGCCAACCTAGACTTCTATACCAGAAAAACTTTCAATCACCATATATGGAGAAAACAAGATATTCCATGACAAAACCCAAATTTAAACAATATCTAAATACCAACCCAGTTCTAAAGAAGATAGTAGAGGGAAAACTCCATCACAGTGAGGTCAACCACACCCAAGAAAACATAGTATATAGATAATCTCACAAAGCAAAACCAAAACAGGCACGGCAACACACAATCTACACCAACTCCACAATAAAAGGATCCAACAGTCATTGGTCACTAATATCTCTCAACATCAATGGTCTCAACTCCTGAATAAAAAGGCACAGACTAACAAAATGGATGCAGAAACAAGATCCATCATCCTGCTGTATTCAAGAAATACATCTTAACAACAAGGATAGACATTACCTAAGAGTAAATGTCTGGGAAAAGATTTTCCAAACAAACAGGCTCAGGCAGCAAACTGGAGTAGATAAGGTACACTTTCAATTAAAATTGATCTAGAAAGATGGAGAAGGACACTTCATTCTCATCAAAGGAAAAATCCACCAAGAGAACCTTGCCATCCTGAATATCTATTACCCAAATAGTAGGGCTCCTTCATTCACAAAATAAATACTTTTAAAGTTTAAATAACTCATCAATCCTAACACAATAATAGCGGGAGACCTAAACACCCCACTCTCACCAATGGACAGATCTTCAGGGCAGAAACTAAATAGAGAAATAATCGAGCTAACAGAGATCTTGAATCAAATGGACCTAACAGACATCCACAGAACTTTTCACCCAAACAGAAAAGAATATACCTTCTTCTCTGCTCCACTCGGAACCATCTGCAAAATTGACCATATAATCAGTCACAAAATAAGCCTGAACAGATAAAAAAAATTGAAATAATCCCTTGCACTTTATCAGTCCACCATGGTCTAAAGTTGAACAGCAACAACAATAGAATTAACAAAAAGTCTATGAACACATGGAAACTGAACAATATTTTCCTCAATGACAACTTGCAGGGATGAAATAGAGATAGAAATTAAAGACTTCTTAGAGTTAAATGAAGGCATAGCATATACAAATCTTTGGGACAAAATGAAAGCAGTGCTAAGAGGAAAGTTTATAGCGCTAAATGCTTTCATAAAGAAATAGATACCCTATGAGCATATACAGGGGGAGGAGGTCCACCTCAGTCACAGTCATAGGGGAGGGGAGTAAGGGGAAAATGGGAGGGAGGGAGGAATGGGAGGATACAAGGGATGGGATAATAATTGAGATGTAATATGAAAGTTAGCAGCTCCCAAAAGGAAAAATGACTGAGATGGTTTACTATTTCCTTTTCAAGTCTCTGATGGGGTTGAAAACCAGATAGTTTAATCTTACTATTAAGCTTAGTTTGTTAGGGGTTAAGATGTTTTTAGATCAAGTTATATGTTTATATATATAAACTCAATTTAATAGAGATGAGATATGATAGATATTGATTTTCATTCAGAAATTTGCACACAAGATAGGAAAGATGTGTACTTTAAGTTTCACAAATACAAATAACCAAACCACTATGCATGTAACATTTATATAATTCTTGATTGTCTTGTGGTTCTTCCTGATGTATGTAGTTTATTTTATTCATGTGTAATAATATAACTGTATATGTAAAAAACATAATATAAAAATGGAACAAAATATCTTAGGAGATACAAGACAGATTCCTAAATATAGTAAAGGCAATATATAGCAAGCCTATACCAACATCAAACTAAATGGAGAGCAACTTAAATCAATTGCACTGAAATCAGGGACATGGCAAGTCTACCCACTCTCTTCATTTCTCTTCAGTATAGTACTAGATGTCTTACCTAGAGCAATAAGACAGCTAAAGGAGATCAAGGGGGATACAAATAGAAAAGGAAGAAGTTAAGTTTCACTATTCACAGATCAATTGATAGTATTTATCAGTGACCCCCAAAATTTTACCAAGGAACTCCTACAGCTCATAAACTATTTCATCAAAGTGGCAGGATACAAAATCAACTCCAAAAATCAGTAGCCCTCCTGTATACTAATGACAAGTGGGCTGAGAACGAAATTAGGAAAACCATACCCTTCACAATAGCCACAAATAATATAAAGTTATCTTGGTGTAATTCTAACCAAGCAAGTGAAACACTTATATAAAAACCCTCAAGTCTCTGCAGAAGGAAATTGAAGAAGATATAAGAAAATTGAAAGATCTCCCATGCTCAAGGATTGGGAGAATCAACATAGTAAAAATGGCCATCCAACCAAAAGAAATCTATAGATTCAATGCAATTCCTATCAAGATACCTACACAATATTTTTCAGACCTAGAAAGATCAATTCTCAACTTCATATGGAAATGCAAAAAACCCAGGAGAGCTAAAATAATCTTGTACAATAAGAGTTCTTCTGGGAGAATCTCCATCACTGATCTCAAGTTGTACTATATAGAAGAAAAGTATCCTTCTGTGATTATTATTCGATAGTAAATAGTTTAAAAGGAAGCAAAACTTTCCATTGTTTTCTCACAATAGGTTATAATAGATTGTAGAGATATACATGGCTATCATAATTTCCTTATTACATAATCATTAGTATGTTTCTTAAAAAGTATTTTATTTTAGTACCTGACAGTAGTTCTCATTGTTCACATTTTAAAATATGTTTATAGTAAATAATTTAAAAATTGCTATGGTTTTTTATTGACCATATTTACAAAAATATAATATCTTAAATACCACTATAATCACTTGCAGGATTATGCTGAATTGTTGATACTTTAATTCTATGCATATTATAAAACTTTATAAATATTTCTGAGCAAGATTTTCATAATACTTTTAATAAAATTCATAAAATATTTTTATCTGTTAATGTTTCACTGCAATTTTATAAAACATACTAATGCTGCAAAATATGGTTTCTCTTCTCTTTATTTTCAGTCATACTTAAATGGTGAGGTTTTCCAAAAAGATAATTTTCTCCTACTGTATTTCAGCATGTTAAAGTCTAATTATAAAACTTCTAAATTAACTCTTGTAGCATGCATACAAATTTTCAATTACTTTAGCTTAATCCTGGCCTTTAAAAGTAAATCTTAACATTTTACTGCTGTCAATTTTTTAATAATGACTATTCACTAACTATGAATTTTATGCCTTTTAAAGATTAGCTTGAATACATATTTCTGACTGGTTATAAATGAGATATAATCAGCATGTCATGACTGCTTTACATATTTAGTATGTTGATTTTTTTGCACTGCAATTTGTGATTATACTTAAAATTAGAAGGTTTTCCAATTTTCAGTTTCCATTTATTTTTATAAATATTTGAACTTAGACTTCTGCTTTTCTGGATAGTATCTAGGTTATAGCCTATTCAGAAATATTTTAGAGTACTTCTTCTGTGTTATAAAGCAAATGAAAACAAGTAGTGAAATGGTGATCTGTAACATTAAAGTTAAAACTTGCAAATGCATCCTCAGTGCCAAACTTTTGAGTTCAGTTCGTTAATGGAATCTCAAGTACTGAAAAAATAACTTTGATTTGAAAAACGTCTTTATTTGGTTAACTTAATTGATTTTAATCTTCAGTATGTCTTGTGACACCAATGCAAAATTACTTTCCAAATAAAATTAATTTTCAAATAAATTACTGCATGGATGAAATGCACTAATTCCAGATTCTTTTTCATTTCTCCTTGCCCACTATGCTTTAAAACTTAAATTGAATTTATTCTTTAGTGATATTCTTCAGTGATAGGGCATGATCTACTTAAGGTGTAATATGTAATATTCTTTCAGTTTATAGACTGTACAATGTTTAAATCATATTGATCACATATTTACAGTGAAGTAATCCATATTTATTTTCGACTATGCACTCTCTGTCATTACTTGGGGTGCAATGATACACTGATCTCCTTGCTCATTTTAAACTATACATTAGTAACCATTGATAAACCTTCTCTTTACCTTTCTTCCTCCAATTCTCCCTAGTTTTTGTAACAGCCATTCTCTCAGCTTATCTGGGATCAACTTTCTTAGGATGGACAATTGAAATCATGTACTCTTTATGTTTTATTTTCAGTTTATTTTTTAAAAATAGAAACCTACCATTTTCTTTTTTTAATTTTATTTTATTAATTTATTCATATTACATCTCAATGGTTATCCCCTCTCTTGTATTCTCCCATTCCTCCCTCCCTCCCATTTCCCCTTACTCCCCTCCCCTATGACTGTGACTGAGGGGGACTTCTTCCCCCTTTATATGCTCATAGGATATCAAGTCTCTTCTTGGTAGCCTGCTATCCTTCCTCTGAGTGCCACCAGGCCTCCCTATTCAGGGGACGTGGTCAAATATGAGGCACCACAGTACGTGTGAAAGTCAGTCCCCACTCTCCACTCAACTGTGGAGAATATCCTGTCCATTGGCTAGATCTGGGTAGGGGTTTGAAGTTTACGGGCTGTATTGTCCTTGGCTGGTGCCATAGTTTAAGCAGGACCCCTGGGCCCAAATCGGCCTGTCATAATGTTCTTCTTGTAGGAAACCTATCATTTTCTTATATAATATTATGAATGGCACAATTTCATTTTATGTCTTACTAGTATTTCACTGTATGCATGCACTACATTTTTAAAAATCCTTTGTTAAAGTGAGAAATATTTAGGTTGTTTCTCCAGCTTGGTTATTTAAACAGTTCTGTTATGTACTTGGAAGTGAATATATCTCTTCAACATGATGTTTTATTTACATTTGCATATATACTCAGGAATGTGATTGAAATATATGGAACATTTGTAGTTTTATTTTAAGTTACTTGAAAGACTCCTATACAGTCTTCTATAGTGTGTTTACTGATTTACCTATATTGTGAATAGATTCCCTTCCTTCCATATCCTTGATAGCATTTATCTACTCCTTCACTTTTCTTTTTTTTTCTTCTAAAGATTTTATTTTATTTTTTGGCATATACATTTATACTATTATGTGTAAATAAAATATTACATACCACAAGAAGAACAGTGAAACAATCAGGGATTATATGAATGTTACATTCATGGTGTTTTGCCTATTTGTATTTGGCAGCCTTGAAGAAAACATCTTTCCTATTTTGGTGATTCTAAAATTCTGAATGGAAATAAATATCTATTATATCACATCTCTGTAAACTTAAAATATCTATCGAGACCTAAAAACATCTCCACCCCTAAACAGCAAAGGTTAATTGTAAGACTAAACTATCTGGTCTTCAGCCTCATCAGAGACTTGAGAAGGAATGAAACTTAATTACTTGAGTGAACCAGAAATGCAGGTTAGCAGCTACGTCTTTTACTATATCTTTTTTCGTAGATAGGAGTTTTTTTTTTTAATTAATTTATTCTTGTTACATCTCAATGGTTATCCCATCCCTTGTATCCTCCCATTCTTCCCTCCCTCCCATTTTCCCCTTATTCCCTCCCCTATGACTGTTCCTGAGGGGGATTACCTCCCCCTATATATGCTCATAGGGTATCAAGTCTCTTCTTGGTAACCTGCTGTCCTTCCTCTGAGTGCCACCAGGTTTCCCCCTCCAGGGGACATGGTCAAATGTGAGGCACCAGAGTATGTGAGAAAGTCATATCCCACTCTCCACTTTGGCTGGCGCCTTAGTTTGAGCTCTTTGTTTTAAACTCTTATGTAAAGCAATCTGTAGATAGGAGTTTAAAACAAAGAAGCAGGGATATAGAAATATATAAGGATGATAGGATAAAAAGTAAATTATTGAATCTACTCCTCAACCTAAGGCCTTATTGTTACTAACAAATAAGGCTATTTTTAATTCATTGGTATAGGTTTTGTATATTGATACAAAGTAAGTTTAATTTTTATTCATTGGTATAGAATTCAAATTTAAGATTATTCTCCACACACAGTATAATTTGAGGAATTGAACGTACACAACTCAAATATAATACAAAGCTTACTTCCAATACCTTGAAAGTGCTATTGTAGGCTGTTTAAGATAATTAAGTAATGCATGCTAATTGTTACTTGATTAAATCATGGTCATGTCAAGTACTAGTCTATTTTTAATAAAAGAATATACATCCTAGGTATAACAAATAGATATGTATACATCCTAGGTATAACAGATTGATATGATCCTATAGATAGATAAAGTAAATAATTAGGTAAGGTCTTCAAAGCCTCAGAGACCTATAGAATATGGATGGCATTTAAAGCTGCTTTTGATATTTTGGAGATTCTTTGACAGCAAGACAGATTAACTCATGGCAACAACCAGCCTACGTCAAAGAGGATGATCAGCGTCAAGGAACCTCCTTAGGGAGATGGCTTCAGGTGTGGCAAACTAGCCACTGCGCAAAATGTCCGTATTTCTACCACAGACGAGATTCTGCCTAAAGAAGGGCAAGCTTGGATGCAGGCAGGGCTGACAGCCAAACACTGGAAAGACAGGGTAAGCAAGGCCTCAATAGTTCCTGCCTCACAAATACGTCTGTCAGATATATTGGGACAGAAGGCTGAAGAAGATACTCGAACGTTATAGAGAGTTTTGGCTGATGACTGTTCAGGCACTAAACTGTCTCTGTCATTTTTTTTTTTTACTTCACTTTTCTTATGTGGTCAGAGAATTGTACTTGGACACAGAATTTGCAATCCTAATAATGTCTTCATCATCCCTTTACTCTGCTGTCAGACACAAATATGCATAAAATATGTTTACATATTAATCTCTACATTCACTGTGATGAATCTTGAGATACTACCTTATTTCAAAGTGCCTGTGGATTAAAGCCTACTTAAAATGGCATTAAGTGGCATGAGTTTTCTTTCTGAGTTGATTTGTAAATTTGTGGAAGAATATTCTAGCTGTAAGCCCACTTCTCTGTTAATGGAGCCTTCCCACAGGATGGATGCCAAAACCAGTATTAGGATTTTTATCTTTTCCTTTTACAGAAATTTGGAGCCACTAAAAGTATAATTTCACACCTTTGGATGTTATGTAGATATCCTTGTGTATGTAATCGTCAACTCATTCTTCATGGAAAACAGCTGTAGAGAAACACTTCCATATTTAGTTTCACAGACTGTCATGTGATCATCTCCCTTTCTTCCTTGCAAGAAGGAAAACACAGTTAATATCGGAAACAACCCAGGGCCTGTAATCAATTTCCAATGGCGGATGACTGGCTTCAGCTGTAATTTCTGAACAACAGCTTTGCTTTGTCTCCCTGCTCTTCCTTTTCTGTCAGGCTGTGAATTCATTGTTTTTCTCCTTTTCTTCTGTGCTAATTTTAAATCAAGTGTGCAATCATCTGTGACATATTTTATTTTGAAGTGCTATGAAATGCTTCGTTTTGGTTCTGTCTTCCCAAGCCAAGCTATTTGTTTCAGGTAGAAATTAGCATCTGTCTCCTGCTTTTCCTGGCTCAGTTTCACTCACCCATCTTCTTTGTCTGTCATGTGTAGTGATGCTGACTGAATGTGGTTCTTCTCACCGCTTCTTTTTATCGTGCATGGCTGCTGCATGGCTGCTTGATTTGTTTAGATAGAACTTTTATTTTTAGGGTTTTTTTTTTTAAAGAAACCATAATTTCTTATTCTACTAATCTATGCTTTTGTTAGGTAACTTATTTTGGGGTTCTATCTAGATAACAAAGAAAAATCGGAGGGGGGGAGCAGAGATGAGTCAATGTGTATGAACTCTTGATAGACAAGCATAGGACCTGAGTTTAGATACCTACCATTCAGGGAAAAGGAGAAGCAAAAACAAAAACAAAAAAGATGTGGCCACCCTTGGAACTGTAGCCCAAGGCTATGGATTATGGAGACAGGAACACTGGGGATTGCTGAATGCCAGCCTAGCTCAAGACTCGTTGCGAGACCTGTCTCTGAGGGATAATGCAGAAAGCGATAGAGCAGGACTTTAGTCTCTGTATGTCCACACATGAGCATGTGCTCCCATACACACAAGCTCATATAGGAAACACAAATATTACATAAACATTTTTCATATCTGAAAAATAAAACCTGTGCCCACTTTTTCTCATCAAGTTAGCTTAGTGTCTTTTACAGAATATCTCCAATGTAAGTTCAGACTTTTTTGTTTGTTTTGTTTTGTTAACCTAAAAAGCTGAGCAGGCTCAGGGCCATTGTCCATAGGACCTCACAGGTCCTGGATCTCAGTTCTTATTCTAGAAGCCAGCATAGTGGAGATAATTCTGGCCAGCTGGACCATATCTTGAAAATGCCATATGGTGCGGATGACTTGATTTGTTATCTCTACGTCTCCCTGGACTCAGTGTGAGTCAGGATGAGTCTGGTTATTCATATTTTCCCTCCAATTACCAGGAAAAATTGGGTAGTTGCCTACAAGTAGATCGATGCTTTCTACTTAGGACAGCATGGAATACAGCATCCATTTATCCTGTGCGCCTCAAGTTGCTGGCACCCAGGTTTTCCTCTATCTCTTTCACAGGCTTTATATCATGTATTAGGCAGTTTACAGGGAATGCAGTGACTCTTATTATGGCTATCAGGTATTTATATATGCCTTTCCAAGAGTTTTGTTTATTTGTTTTATCTCTTGATGTTTTTCTTTTTTGAAGCATCAGAATTTCCTAAGTAGATCTTAAATATACCAGATAAAGTTGGAGAGTGCCACTTGCTTATAGGACAATTCTCTGAGTTCCACTCATGAGCCTTTTTTTCCTCCTTCTTCCTGCTATCGGTGGTAAAAGTAAATCAGAGATGCTGTCGCAATTTCAGACCACATTTTAGGAATATTTAAGTGAAAGGATATGAATAGAGAATGTTTTATAGTCTATGTTTATATTATACAATTCTCAAATAAATTTAGTATCATAATAAAATACTTTTCCACATTTTCCAGAACCATTTGTTTAATGAAGCACAGGAAAGGAACATAGTTACTGCCTTTGAGATTCTCTAAAATATATTAGTCCTGGCAGCATAATGAGTGAATCACGCATTAGAAATAATGTAATGAGTATTGGACATATGATATTAGGGGAATGATGAAAATATTCTCTCCTTTCTTTGATGTACACTGATTACAAAAGTCATAGCATTGTGAATAATAACATCACTACATTTTTTTCTATCATGAAGATAAGAAATCAGTTAGAAATGCTACAGTTTTTAATAAATTAGAAAACAATGACAGCTGTTTCTGCACTATAATGTGAATAGAATTTTGGATATTATGAAAATTTTCATGTCTACCAACCAGAACAATAACAATTAATTTTTCTCTACCCATAATGATTTATGCTGCAAATAGAACATGAAATATATAATATATTTTAAAATCAAGATGTACATGTCAATAAAAGCTTCAAAAATAATATCCAACTAGAAATTTTATCTAATATCTAATATATATATATAAATCTCTTTATCTTTAATCGTGTATTTTTTTCACAAGAGGGGAGGTTGACCAGTAGGCTAAAATTATAGAGATTCATTTTAAATGAACATAGTCTGAGGACTTTCATATAATCTTGATTATATAAAACTATGAACTAAGACTATAGTACAATATCACTGTTAATTATCAATTCCATTTTAAAATTTACTCTTATTTCTAAAAGGAAGAAAACTTGGGAACCTTAGACCTTATTTACTCAAATAAAACCAAGGGAAAAATATCTAGAAACTCAGAAACTGTCCATGAATGACATCTCAAAGGAATGAGGAAAAATGAGTATATATAATGAGTATATTTTGCCATCACTATAATTAAGGGTTATGCTGTTTAGTTATTTACTATAGTTTATTACTTTTGATAAAAATTTTTAAATGAATCATTTTATTCCAAGACATACTTATACTTCCTGGAACAGGTATGTTTACTTCAAAAGAAATAAGGCCTGCTTAGGTTATTGAAAGTCAATACTTTTGTTATTGTCTTCATTTGACTACTAATAGATCACTTATATGAATATATTTTAAACTGATAGTAGCATGAGAGAAAGAAAGTAATGAAAGTGAGAGAATGAGAAATGGAAGAAGATGGAAATTAGAGAGAAGGGGTTGAAATTAGGTTAGTAAATCTTGACTATATAAACAGATATTAAGAGAGACAAGTATGAATTATAGTAGTTCAATCTTAAAACCAAATGGGCTTATTCTAAAGATGAGTCTTCCCTAGTTCCCTTAGTGGGAGGAGAAGTTTGAGACAACTGGTTTTGTTCCACTAATCTAACAACAGAAATTACCTGTATTTTTGCTGGTAATTCCAACTAAAGATTGTCATTTGTAAGCGTAAATTGTAGTATACAAATTCATAGTACTTATTTCAGAAAGGTTCCATACTCTGAAGAAGCAATGTACACAATTAACGATTTCCCCTTTTATTTGAAAATGAATACAAACAATTTACTCTACCATGGCAATTAGACAATTAACTCTGAACGAAGATGTAGGCATTCACAAAAACTTGAGAACTGAACTAAACAGTGAAATGTAGTCATTCAGTCTAAAGTATGATATAATATGCTATGGAAGGTGACGCCGTCTAAGGTTAAGCTAAACTTAACTTTGGAGTTTGATTTTGTATTCTCCCATGAATTTGAAACACTCTTTAACCTTTGTAAGCGTAAGTATTCAAATCTGTGAAATTGGTGGGGTAAATGTTTGGGTATGGATGTGACCAATGGTGAATTCTACTTCAAATGACACTCCGTTCTGTGTCATCTTTCTGAATTTCCCCCGATATTTTCCAAAGTCATTCATGCTTATCGCTTAGTGTCCACAGATGAGCTAACAAACACACAATTTATAAAATATTTATCCCCATCAGTGCAGCTTTAATGAACAGCGAGATTTTGCACATGCCAGTGTTTACAAAGAATAAATGATTGGTCTGGGTCTAATTTGTGCAGTAATGTTTTTAAAAATACATCAAGGGATAATTATTCATGCTATTTCAAAAACTAAACCAAAGAAATTCAAAGATAGGAGAAAAGTTAAAAGGAATCCCACATCTGTATTCTTAATTCTTAATTTGTAGGATATATTAGTAAATTATATTCAGTACATTTATTTAAAGTATAGTTTTCATTCTACTTTGTTGGTGTGTTATAGAGAAAAGTAATTGATGTGGAATAAGTGAGAATTCATGGGAGAAATGATGGCAAGTGTTTACATATTTGAATAAGTGATGTATTTCAGAGATAACCAATCAATTTTGAAAATATTCATTAAAAATGTACTGTTAATATGAGACCGAAGTATTCTTCCTGTTTGATGTATAAATTCTGAAATTATTTCTCTGTAGGTGCTGTTCATTTTATAATTATTGAACATAAGATTCAATGTTTAACAATATTTTCATAGGTGATTCTAATACCGATGCTTCATTGCAGTTTAAACTGTGTAAACATTCCTCAAGATCTTCTTCCATGAAATTATTCTGAGGCTAAGAAGCACATCAAGGAAGTCATTGGCAAAACATGAAATTTCTTATGGAGAAGTTTGTCATTATGGACAGACTACTCCAAGAAGTGCGAGAGCAGATGGTGAAATGCCAAGTACAGATAAATTCATCTCTCTCTCTAGTATCCTAAGCCTAAGGACTTGGAGAAGGACCAACACATACTACTGTGGGCCCGGTGAGAAGTGAAAATTATTCAGCAATCATCACAGTGAGGAAAAGAGTCCTGGAGAGTAATAACAACACTTCAGCTCGCTCCATTACAGATCCTTCATGGTTTCTGCAAGGCCATTTACAAGGCTGGAACTTGCCAAAGCACTGACTTAGAGACAGCTCCAACTTCAGAAGAAGCCTCTGACAGAGCTGTGCACATTTTCTTGCCTTCTTTCCCTTTTTAATTCTCCTTCTCCTCTATCCCAACGGGTTATTGTGTGGATCAATAGGGTGTTTAGATAAAGTTACTTTGAAAAATGCCAAATGCTATGCAGGAGTTATTTCTTCATAATGCTTTTGTTATCACACGTTTATCAACCAGGCACTGTACTACTTTCCTTTGAGAGAATATCCCAAATATTAGCTAAGCTTTCCAAAATAAAGTAAATTACAAACTTGGTGTTTGCAGAAGTGCTATTTTCTCTTTCCTTCGAAGAAATAATGGAGAGGTGAATTTTCCAAATGTTTTCTGTTGTACCACACAATTGTAAATGAAGTATTTTTATCAAGCAACTGGATTCTCTCTTAAGTTGATTAAATTCATGAAATGACAACTACATGGCTTGTAATTGGCCCCTTGATTTGTTGGCTTTTACAACAGAGAAACACAAAAGAGTCATGTAATTTTCAGAGGGACGTAGTAAATTGCTTTAAAATGATCAATGTAGTAAATAAGGACTGCATAATGAGGTTTAACCTCATGGAAATTAGACCCATCAGTTCAAATTAAATACCTGAAATGATTTTCCAAATTGGACCAATAATCCAATGCTCAAACTGAGCACTCATAAGTAAATAGGACAACAAACACAAGAAGTTTTATCTAAAATGACAGAAACTGGTGGTACAGGTTTCTCTTGAAGAAATGAATTTTTAAATTACATTTATTTATTTATTCATTTTACATCCTGATAGCAGCCCCCTCCCTCCTCTCCACCTGGTCCCACCATCCTAACCTCTTCCTCCATTAACTTCTCCTCAGAAAAGGAGAGATGCCCCACCCCTTCCCCCAACCTACCCATACCCCTCCATGCCTTGTCGTTTAGAAATCCACCTGGCATGTCAAGTTGCATCAGTACTTAGGTATCTTCTCCCACTGAGGCCAGAGAAGGGAGCCCAGTTATGAGAAAGTGATCTAAAAGCAGGCAACAGAGTCTATATCAGAGACCACCCTCCTCCACTTGCTGGGCAGCACACATTGAGCACCAAGCTGCCCATCAATTGCATATCTGTTGGGAACCTAGGTCTAGTCCAAGCATGTTCTTTGGTTGGTGCTTCATTCTCTTTGAGCCCCAATGTTCCTTGGATAGTTTGATCTGTTGGACTTCTTGTGGAGCTCATGTCCCCTCTGGGACCTTCTGTCCTTCTTCCACTCTTCCACAAGTCTCCCAGAGCTCCACTTAATGTTTGCCTGTGGGTCTCAACATTTGTTTCAATATGCTGCTGTGTAGAGCCTCTCAGGAAATGGTTAAGTTAGGCTCTTGTCAGCAAGCACAGCATAGTACCTTTAATAGTGTCAGGTACTGGCTCTTTCCTATGGGTTGGGTCTCAAGTTGGGCCAGTCATTGGTTGGCCATTCCCTCAATCTCTGCTCCATCTTCACCCCTGTATGTTTTATAGGCAGGGTAAAATTTGTGGCAAAGGATTTGTGGGTGGACTAGTACACCCCCAACCCCCACACACTGAAGTCCTACCACAGCTATGAATCTCAGGTAGAGTAACTCCCATATTCGCCTAGAAACCTACTTAGTCTCTGATACCCAGCTTGTCTCAGAAATGCCCTCTCTCCCTCAGTTTCCCTTTTCTTTGCCAAACTTCTCACCTACCCACACCCCCACCTCAGGGCTGCTCTTCCCACAAATGATCCCCACCCTTCTTCCTCTCCCCATACCTTCTCCCGCCTAGGTCCTCCTCTCTGCTGTCTATTCTGTAATTTCCCTTTATGAGTGGGATTCAAGCATCCTCCCTTGGGCTTTCTTTGTTATTTAACTTCTTTGGGCCTGGGGATTTTAGTATGGTTATCTTGTACTATATGGCTAAAGTCTGTTTATAAGAGAGTACATACCATGTGTGTCTTAACCAAACTCAGGACGATCTTTTCTAGTTTTACTCCTTTTCTTGCAATTTGCATAATTTCCTCATTTTTAATAGCTGAGTAGTATTTCATTGTATAAAAGCGCCACATTTTCTGTGTCCATTTTTCAGTTGAGGGACATATGGGTTGTTTTCAGTCACTGGCTATTATGAATAAAGCTGCTGTGAACATAGTTGAACAAACCTTCCTTGTGGTATGGTGGAGTACCTTGAGTATATAACCAGGAATAGTACAGCTGAGCCATCGGGTAGATCTTTCCCCAAATTTCTGAAAAAGTGCCAGATTGATTTACAAAGCAGTTGTAAAAGTTTGACTGCCACAGGCAATGGATGAGTGTTCCCCTTGCTCCATATCCTGGCTAGCATGTTTTGTCACTTGTGTTTTTTATTTTAGCCATTCTGACTTGTATAAGATGAAATCTCATAGCCACTTAGATTTGCAGTTCCCTGATGACTAAGGACATTGAGCATTTCTTTAAGTGCTTCTCAGAATTCTTGTTTTAGTTCTGTACTCATTTTAAAAATTGTGTTATTTGGTTTCTTTATGTTTACTTTCTTGATTTCTTTATATATTTTGAATATTAGCCCTATGTCAGATGTAGGGTTGGCGAAGATCTTTTCTCATTCTGTAGGCTGCCAGTTTGTTCTACTGACAGTGTCCTTTGCCTTGCAGAAGGTTTTCAGTTTCATGAGGTCTTTCATTAATTGTTGTTCTCAGTGCCTGAGTTGTTGGCGTTCTATTCAGGAAGTTGTCTCCTGTGCCAATGAGTTCAAGGCTCTTCCTCACATTGTCTTTTATTATATTTTACTGTAGCTGGTTTTATGCTGAGGTCTTTGGTACCCATGGACTTTAGTTTTGGTACGGTCATAAATATGGATCTATTGGCACTCTTCCTGACCATATCCAGTTGGACCAGCACCCTTTTGTTGAGGATACTTCTCCCCCCCCCCCCCCGTACCATCTTGGCTTCTTTGTCAAAAACAAGTCTCTATAGGTGTGTTGTAGATTCATTTCTGGAATTTTTATTTGATTCCATTGATCAGCCAGTCTGTTTCTATACCAATACCATGTAGCTTTATTACTATTCCTCTGCAGTACAGCTTGAAATCAGGGATGGTGAAACCGTTGGAAGATCTTTTATTGTACAGTACTGTTTTAGTTATTCTGTTTTGGTTTTTTGTTTGTTTGTTTTGTTTTGTTTTTATTTTTCCATATGAAGTTTAGAATTCTTCCTTCAAGACATGCAGAAATTTATGTTGAGGGTCTGGAGAGATGGCTCAGAGGTTAACAGCACTGTCTGTTCTTCCAAAGTTTGCTAGTTAAATTCCCAGCAACTGTATGCTGGTTCACAATCATCTGGCCTGCAGTGCAGACACACTTGAGCAGAATACTATATAAGTAATTAAATCCTAAAAAATCCTTTAAAAATTGTGTTGATATTTTGATGTGAGTTGCACTGAGTCTGTAGATTGCTTTTGGTAAGATGCCCGTTTTTACTAATTTAACCCCACAAGTTTTTTACTATTTGTTATTTCCTATGTGAAAAGCCTCGTGGTGACTTCAAAATATTTGTATACATGTGAATAATGCATGAACAAATCAATTCAGTAAAGAATATCAAAGAAACTTTATTAGCAAATTTGGTAATATAATGTTATATTTTTCTATAATTTGTTGGTTTTTTGTAGAGTATAATAGTTCATGTTAATCTAACTTAGAAACATAGTTTGTCACATCAAGGCTGTAGATACTAAAAATTTATTTACCAGTGTACAAAGATCTCACACCTGACTGAAAGAAATGAAGTAATAGAACAGTTTGCAAGAAATAAATCTAATGGTAAGTTATTTTATATAGAAATCATACATAAAATTATTCGTTATTAAGACAGTTAAGAGATATTTACTACTTATTCT
Source organism: Acomys minous (assembly GCF_964271855.1). Lineage (NCBI taxonomy): Eukaryota > Metazoa > Chordata > Mammalia > Rodentia > Muridae > Acomys > Acomys minous. The sequence continues at coordinate 103,540,201 of NC_140490.1, forward strand.
GAGATCAATGAACAATTTGACTATATAGACACAGCCAGTCTATTGTACATTCTGTGAATAAAACTAGTGAAGCACTAGAAAAATGTGAGTTGGTGGTAAATCTCTTTGAGTCTCATCTTTTTGGTTTCTATGTATTATGCTGCAGATGTTATTTTAGGGGATTTTCCAGATGACAGTAGAAAAATACTTGATGTCATTTCAGAAGATGTTCTTTCAATCCCAAGAGGTCTGCCTATGTTGCTGGGCAGTGATCATAATTTTGTGATTTATTTATAAAAGAATTTAATACAAATCAATTTGTTCACTTCTTGAATTCTTAAGTTTAAATTTGATATTAAAGGCTTTTTGAATAACTTTTAGTAATATCTCTACTTAATAAATATAAAGCCATATCTTTAGGTAATGAAAAACATGTTTTCACAGATCATTGAAACCCTTTTTGCTAAGCTACACTTAGAAACACTCCATGACATAATGTCAAGTTGATGCAACACTTATTTGTAAAACATGTGTTATGAGCTGGGCATGGTGGCTCATATGGAATCCCTCCATTTAGTAAGCTAAAGGAAGAAGATCATAGGTTCTAGACCAGCAACTAATGTACAGTAAGATTGTGTGCTGTGATGCAAAAACATGAAGCTTAAAATATCTCTAAGCTAAGTTGTGCATCACAAAGATAAAACAGTGCCCTTGTGGGCATTGTAACTTAGTTGGTAGACAGCTTAATAACAACATGAAATTCAGCAAAGAAGCACACTGCTTTCACAATTCTTGCGTTTGTATTTCACTGGTCAATTATAATTGTTATAGCTGCTTTTAGTTGAATATGCAATGTTAATTTATTCAGGATTTCATGCATATAAACAGTAAATTTTGATTATTTTCACTCCCCACTTCTCCCCCAAAGTCCCCCAGATTCATTTGCCCCGTATTTCCTCACAGCTTCATTCTTTGCCTCTGTGCTGCCCATCTATGGCCAAGTTTAGAAAGAGCCACTGTTTCTGGAGCCTTGTCCATCGACAACAGGTCATGAGTTAAAGAAACTGGCACCTCTGGGCTCTTTAACCATGCTGCTAAGAGTTTCAGCTAGAGTGACCTTCATATACTCCCTGAAACCCCCCCCCCTGTCCCAGAGATGCCCACCACCAATTTCTATTCTCTCTCCTGGTCCTCCCCCTTTGCCCTTCCCTGATCTCTGCACACATGATACCCACCCTAATTGCCCTCCCCCTGCCCTCTCCCATCCAGTGCCCTCCCTCCATCTATTTCAGATATCTATTTTATCTCCTGTCCTGAGTGAGAATCAGGCATCTTCCCTTGGGTTTTCCTTGGCTTTTTTGGATCTGTGAATTGTAGCATGGTTACCTTGTGCTTTATGGCTAATATCCACTTACAGATGAGACCATACCATGTATGTCATTCTGGGTCTGGGTTACTTCACTCAGGATCATCTTTTCTATTCCCTTCCACTTGTCTCAAATTGCATGATGTCTTTGTTTTTAATAGGTGAGTAGCATTACATTGTGTAAACGCACCACATTTTTGTTATCCATTCTTTAGTTGTGGGAAATCTACATTGTTTTAGTTTCTTCTGTAGTCAGGTGGGACTTCCAGTGAAGAGAAAGAGATATCACTCTACCCATATAAACTTTGGTCCAAAATTGTCTTGCCTACAAGCATAGCAGGAGTGAAGATGGAGCAGAAATTGTGGGAATGGCAAACCAATGACTGGCCCAAATTGAGACCCACCCGATGGGACACAGCCATTCCCTGTCACTATTAATGACACTTTGCTATGCTTGCAGACAGGACACAAACATAGCTGTCTTCTAAGAGGCTTCATTCACAGCTGATCAGAACAGATGCAGAGACTCAAGGCCAAAGAATAAAAGAATAGTCCAAGCTACAGGAATGCCATGGAAGAGTGGAAGTAAGGATAGAAGCAGACAGTGGGGACAAGGGTACTGTCAGAAGACATCATGTGGGTGCCCTAACAATGGGAGTAGAAGCTGTCTCTTACTCCGTTGCCTGCCACTGGACCCCATTTCCATAGCTGGGCAGCCTTGTCAAGCCCCAATGGGAGAAGATGTGCTTACTCTTTTTGGCACCTTATAAGCCAAGGTGGATTAATACCCTTGGGGACCTCCACTTCTCGGGAAAAAAGAGAGAGGAATGGAAGAAAGAGTGCATGACCGTGGCACTGGTAGGAAAGGAGGTAGGGGGCTGGGATCCAGCTGTAAAGTGATTAAATAAAAATGTTTAAAGTGACACAAACAAACAAGCAAACAAAACAGAATGAAAGAAAACTGGCTTTCCCTCCTCTGTAAGGTCAAACTGGCTTTCCATTTGCTTAGAGATATCAACTATCAATAATTTCTCGGCTAGAGCAGTGGGCTCTTTGCTACTTCATGATGAAACATTGACTTGCTCAGTCTGATGCAGGTCCTGTGCAGGTAACCACAGCTGGTGAGTTCATTGGCTCAGCAGTTCTGTCTTGTCCAGAGGACACTGTTTCCTGCTGTCTTCCCTTTCCCCTTGATCTTACATTCTTTTCTTAAACCCTTTCCTTATCATTGGTCCCTGAACTTTGGGGGAAGAGGTTTGGTCTTGAGAAAGAAATTAGGAAAACAATGCCTAATTGTTTCCATTTTTAAAGATCTGATTTGACTTGAATTGTCACATCCTCTATACTGTACAGTAACTTGTTTCTGAAAGCTATATAATTCCCCCTAAATACTGCTTATTTGTCCATCGTAATGTTAGGGATGAAAGTAAATGACTTCATATCTTTCCCTTGTAGCACCTTATATTTTATTTGATTCTTTTCTTTCTTTTTTTTTTTAAAGGAACTACTTTGGTGATTATTATAGCAGGTTTGAAAGGAAACACATCACCTCTGATAGCATAGGACACTTAAGTTTAACAAGCTCATCTAGGGATTGTCCCTGATAGATGAGGAGATGTCACAAGTTGTGTTCAGTTTCGTTTCAGGACAGGTAAAGTTTCAGCTTCATATGCAGGACAGGTAACTTTAATGTACCATCAAGGAACCTGGAGTTCTGAAAATCAGGGAAGAAGTAAGGGGTAAGGCTGAGACTTAATTTCTGTTTCCTTCAATTAAGATTTCTTTTTATTCCTATTATGAGGAACTTCCACAAAGACCATAGGTAGAAGAAAGGAAGAAAGCACAATAACTACACAAAGGTCAAAGGTGATTGTTAGATACATTTTCTAACATGCTGTGTTGAAAGACATGTGCACACACATACACACACACACACACACACACACACACACACACACACACACACACACACTCCAGAACTTTCATCTTATGCTTGGATGTCTTGAAAGGCTCCATATGCCTCATGGACTTTTAATGTTCCTATGTAAGAGAGCATGAATCTATAGTATTAGAATCTCATGCTGTATTGTCCCTGTTATGAATTATAGTTATTAAAATTTACTGAAGCAAATAGAGACTATTTACTTATAAAACTGTAATTGTTTCCAACTTTATAACTGTTAAGGTGTTCTCATTATCCTTCAACAGCATGTGCATATAAAAGTGATATACTTTGGGGTTTGTAAAGCAGGAACCTTTGGAGCAAACACTCTCCTGCTCATTTCTGAATGAGGTGAAAATACAAATATGAGCATTTTACCGGTTCTGTTAAATTCCACAAGTACCCTAGCCAAGTTACCTTAGAAATGGAGAGTACATTTAATTTGTTAGGAAGTCATTATTCTGTAGAAGTTGGGGGGTCTTAGAGATAGAATGTGTGCTAAAACAAAACATACACAAATGCTTCATTCATGTATTGGATTGAACTTGGCTTTCTATGACCTTAGGTATAATTTATCAAGGCTTTCTTTGCTTATAGGTGATAGAAAAAGAAAATGACAATGCATACAATAGTATTTAAATGTAAGAGACACTTGAAGAAAAAACAATATTGATGCCTTTAGCTTCATGTAGCTGCCATTATTATATCATTTTTACCTGCCAATCACAAATTAGTTTAAGAGAAGACAGTGATGAAACTTCTCACCAGTACCAAAAATTTTTTAGGCTAACCTCTATACATCTGCTAGAGGTTATGCAGTGTTCAGTAACCATTACAATTCCCTCTTTTCACACTATATTTGAGTCTTAGATAAAACACAATTAAATATCGAAGGATGAGCTGTTCTAAGTAAATTATACTTTTTGTGAAGACAGGAAAAGCAGATCATCATTTATAAGGGGTGGGGGAGAGAAAGAGAAAGAGAGAGAGAGAGAGAGAGAGAGAGAGAGAGAGAGAGAGAGAGAGAGAGAGAGAGGAATCAGAATATCCCAATTTGGGATGTGTACATATAACAAAAACTACAAGTTTCATGCTTTTGTTATCATGAGACATAAGAGAAGAATTTTAACAAGTTTGTTATGGCAAATAATGACTTTGTAAGCCAAATATCACCAAAGACTTAAAAGGAAAGCTATTTTTTACATGTGTATTTGCCTCTAAATCATCTTTAGCTGTCTCTCATATGAGGACATGACAGCCAGCCCCAACCTGATGGCTGGTTTGCCTGTCCAGAAGTGGAATACTTTACTGCAGTCATTAGAGTGCTCAGACATGAGTAATAACTCACACATGTCCCCTGTGATGACTAAGAAAATCTAATAGGGTGACAAGTATCCCTAAAGGGTCATTAACCTTTGCTCTGGAATGCCTAGGTGAGGTAAGAATAATGGGTGTGAGGTAGATATTAACAGCTGCCTTTGCTTCTGTATAACCTGCTTATGGAAAAGGGACAAAATGGTCTTTTAATTTTAACCATAACAGCAGGAAAGCAAGAAACAACCGAGGAACACAAAGCAATTTTCCTGCCCAGCTGTGGATCCCATGAGTAGTTGTGATACCCTCCTTTCTGATGCGCACCTTACAACACCAACTTACAGAATACTGGCAGTAGTCATTTTCTTTGCTCCATGAGTTTACTCATTTTTTAAATAAAACTTATTCTTTGAACATGATGATGTGTTTGGACAACCTTAAGACAACGGCATCACAGTGACTCTCACCTCACCAAATGACACTATTCATCTATAAGCCTAGGGGCCATCATCATTCCCCATTTTCTCCCAGTGAAGGTTGGCCACAGTAGATGCTAATTCTCAGAAAAGTCACTTGAAAAATGTCTTTAACAAGCTTTATCTAATGACTATTTTGCCCCCATTGCAGGTTCAGTTTATTGCTATTCTTTGACACCATTTTCTATAACTAACGTTTATCTTTTTAGACATAAAATTTTTTAGTTTTGTTCTGTTAATCTCAACACAAATTTTAAAAAGCAGTGTGTTCAACTTTTGGCCCTCAGAAATTCATATTTGTTGAAGAAAATGTTTTCATGATATTATTTTTTCTTGTATCATATGTGGTTTTGATGGATAAACCAAGAATTATTTGTAAGTCTGAGTATATGATGTTCTCAGGCTCTCTTTATGAACTTATTCAGAGTATAGGTTTCTTGACTGTGTCTTAACTGATACTTTGGTTGAATTATATAGATAAAAGTTTTTATGACAGTGAAGGCTTGGGTGAGGATATGTGTTTTCCTCCATCTGAGACTCTTAGTAGCAGGGTTCATGGAGACTAAAGAGGCCACCACCTAACTAGACAGGGCTCTTAGTGGAGGGAGTGGAACACCAAACCATCCACAAAACCTTCAACCCAGTATTTGCTCTGCCTACAAGATATGCAGGGATAAAGATAAAGGTGGTATTGAGGGAATGGCCAGCCAATGCCTGACCCAACCTGAAACCCTCCCTAATGGAGAGAGCCAACCGTGACACTATTAATGATACTCTGCTATCCTTGTTGATGGAAGCCTAATATAGCTGTCCTCTGAGGGGCTGCACACAGCCGCAGATCAAAACATGTGAAGCACAGGGAGTTTGTTGGAAGAGTGAGGATGAAGGACAGAAGGACCAAGAGGCGACAGGAGCTCCACAAGAAAACCAACAAAGCCAACTAACCAGGGCTCAGACGGGCTTGCACCAACCAAGGGCGACGCATGGACTGAACCTAGGCACCCTACACAGATGTAGCCTATTGCTAGCTTTGCCTTCATGTTGGTCCCCTAGAAAAGGGAGCTGGGGCAGCCTCTGACTTGGACTCTGTTGTCTTCTCACTTTCCCCTGGTGCTGCTGCCTCACCAGGCCACAAGGGAAGAGGAGGCAGAAGCACTCAGTCCTGATGTTACCTGCTATGCTGGGGTGGGTTTATGTTGGGGGTGGGGGTGAGCCTTCCCTTCTCTGAAGACCATGGGAGGGGAAATGGAGTAAGAGAGAGGGAGGGTGGGACCTGAAGGAGAGGAAGGAGGGGACTACAATCCGGATGTAAAGTGAATTAACTAATTACTTAATTTTTAAAAAGTTTCTAACTCAGAGGTGGCACACACCTTTAATCCCAAGAGTCAGGGAGGCAGAGGCAAGCTAAGCACTGTGAGTTTGAGGTCATTTGGGTCTACAAAACAGGTCCAGGACAACCAAGGCTGTAGTACTGTGAAACCCTGTCTTGAAACAAAATCTAAAAATACTTACTTATTTTTTATTTTATTTTATGTGCTTAAATGTTTTGTCTGTAGGTATATATGTATACAGCATGTGGTCCTCATCCTGACAGATGCCAGAAAAGAGTTCTAGGTCTCTTGGAAATAGAGTTACAGATAGTTGTAAACCACTATGTAGGTTCGGAAAACCAAACTTGAATCACATGCAATATAAAAAAGTGCTTTTAAATGTTCAACCACCTCTTCAGCATCTATTTAAGAATTTTTAACAAGCTTCAGCCAAGAATGTACTTTATTGAGAAGTTGGCTACAATTTCTTAATTGTAGAATCAAAGTTAGAGACAGAGTTAAGTTAATAATTACCCTTCTAGATATTGGTAGCATTCAGTTGTGAATGGCATTGTTGTCGATGTTAGGATTTAGACTTTTTCTTTCTAAGTTCTCTTTGATTTTTAAATGCCTAGTACGTTCAAATATTTTTCTGGAACTTCTATTTAAATTGGTATGTGTTGCTTTCACATCATAAATTTCCACAAAAACAAAACAAAAAATATTCATAGAAAATTTTACATAAGTATTCATCTGAAGACTATTTCAAGATAAAATAAATCCAACAACTAATATAATTAAAAGAACATACTTTAGTATTATAAATATTTAAGATTACTTTGGATATATCAAGTTACATGCAATACATTAATCTGTAGAGATAAACTAAATGAAATTATAGATGCATCTGAACTCCATTTGAAAGGAATCTTGCTGAAGTCTTGAGTCAAGGTTAGCTAATTTTTTAAATTTCTAATTAATTGTTTAGAATGCTATTTCATCAAGAGTATTGCTACGGAAGCTAGGAACCTAAAATATGGACAGACTGAAGAAAATTAGATTAGTTTATTCAAGTACAGCTTAATATGGCTAGGGCATTATAATGTGATGTAGATTACATAAAAGAATTGAGTAGCCAACAAAAATGCCAAAATATATTTCCCTCAAGGATGACATGTAATAGGATCTTTTCCACACAAATGCATAAAAATAATGTGCCAAATGCAGCCCTTGGTTGAAAGAATAGAAAGCCAAGTCACATAATGGAGAGAAAAGATATGGGTTGACTTTGTTAAATAGATGAACAAATCTAGTTTTAGACTATTGCTTATTCATGAGGCCTATGAAGAACACACATAATACAATTATCAGTAACAGCTTTCTATCCATAATAAAAAGCATTCTGGAGTTGATTCACTTATCAGCTACTCTGTCTTGCTGCTGTGACAAAAGCAGCTCATGGAAAGAAGAGTTACTTTTGGGCCACAGTTTGAGAGTACAGTCCATCACTCCAGGGGAGTCATGGCAGCAGGAACCCAAGGCACCTGCTCACACAGGAAGAAGAGAGACCCAACTGTTAATTCTCATTCCCCTTGGTCCTTTTCATTTAGTCTAGGGCCCAGGCCACGGGATGCTACTGCTCACATTCAGGATTGTTCTTCTCACTTCGATTAACCACTGTAGGAAACACTTACAAATATACTGAGACTTTGCTTCCAAGGTGATTCTAACCCCTATCAAATGATAGTCAAAATTAAACATGGAAACTGGTAATGGAAAACCTTATTCATAAAGAGAAAAGTGTAGTTTAGTAATGGGCTACACCCACATCTTTACTATTAAATTTCCTACAAGTCAAAATGACAAATTTCATAAAACAGCAAGGATAATCCAGAAATAAACAACAGAATATATACTGTTAGGTCAATCATATAAAAATAAAAATAAAATGCCAATTTTACCTTATTTTGGGGTTCATATTGTCACTTTGCAATTACTTCAGTAGTATATTTATTAAAAGAAAGGGGGAAAGCGTTTAGTACGTGAGATCAGAACAAGTAACAAAAAGTGAATGGAATTAAATTCAGCTATTACTAGTACAACAAGGAAAAGCTGAACATATCTCTATCACTGGAATCCTACATATAATAAAGGATTGCATGAATTTTAAACAAAATCAATAAATGCTGGTAAGAATGAAATACTGTACAGAATTGGAATCATCTTTTTGTTAGCATTTTTCTCTGCAGGTCTGGCTACCCCAGTGTTATTCATGCCAATAGAAGGAGCTCAGAACAGGAAAAAACAAGTCTTGATCAAAGGATAAAGAGGGAACTTTTGTTCCAACAACATCTGTTGCCTCACTTGAGGCAAGGGGTGTTTCCTGTAGAGAGCTTGAAAGAGCCAGTTGTACTTGGCATCACAGGAAGTAGATACTTCTTACATTTTCTTCTGCATCATCATCTTGTCTGTTTTGGGCTGGAGGTGTCTTCTGTCTTAGCTGTTTTTCAGTGAGAACAACTGTACAACTAAAGGAATGAACGAGTCAAAAACAGACATGGCTGCCAAAGCCAGACTGGAACAAGAATGGCAACATAGCCATAGTAGTATGGAAGGGAAAAATCTCACTGGGCCTCAAGCCTAGACTAAGAACTACAGAAAACCAACAACGTTGAAAGCTGGAGCGTCCTGGTTAATTTTATGTGAACTTAACACAAACTGTCAAGTTCCCTCATCTGAGTAAAGGAAACTTCAGCTGTGAAAACGACTGCCCAAATTGGGTTGCAGATAAGCAGGTAGGATCTTTCTTAAATAGTGATTGAGGTCGGAGGACCTACTAAATTGTGGGTGGGTCTACCTGTGAGCTGGTATTCCTAGGCCCTATAAGAAAGCAAGCCATGGAGTGTAAGTCAGTAAGCTAGCCCTTACATATCCTCAGCTCCTTCCTCCAGGTTCTTGCCCTGTTTGGGTTCCTATTTCTGACTTCCTTTTATGGTGTGCTATGACATGGAAGTATAAGCCACATAAACCTTTCCTCTTCAGCTTGCTTTTGGATATGGTGTTTCATCATAACAATAGTAACCCTAACTAAAACCAATTGATACTGGTTAAAACCTCATGGTGTTTACAGCCATAATATAGATCAGAATTTTTGTTTGAGCTAGATAAGCAGTGCAATTCTCAAATAAATGGAAAAGAGTTACATTGGGTCATGACAAGAGGGAATCTCAGACAGTGAACTATTTTGTAGAGCTCTGTCAGTTTGCATACCCAGAACTCCTTTAATGAAAAGATGGCCAAGTTTCATCAGAAACAAATTTGATAAAATGCCAAAGGATTTTCCTGTTGCCCTTTCTCCAATTCTTCCCCAGAGGGACTTATGGTCTTTTAAAATGGTAACTGTACACTGGGAGACAGGAAAAGAAAAAACAGATTTTCCAGGGCATATTGGATACTGGTTCCCAATTGGGGCTGCTTCAGAAGACCCCAAGAAACATGGAGGCCTTCCAGTTAAAGAAGGGGCTTAGAAAATCAGGTAACTAATGGAGTTTTGACTGAAGTTAGATGCTGAACTCATCCAATGGTTATTTTACTCAGTTCCCAAATACGCAATCGGGTAGATATTGTACAGGATAGCTTTATGTTAACTTGACACTAACTAAAATCATCTGAGAGGGGGGAGTCTCAATTAAATTATTTCCTCCACAAGATCACACTGCAGGCACACCTGTAGAACATTTTCTTAATGGTTGTTATGGGAGGGACCAGTCCATTGCTGGTGGTACCATCTCTAGCCTGGTGGTCTTTGGTTTTATGTGGAAGCAGGCTGAGCAAGGCATGGAGAGCAAGCCAATAAGAGCTCCCCTCCATGGCCTCTGCATTATCACCTGCCTTCAGGTCCTCTTCTGTTTGGGTTTCTGTCCTGACATTCTTTGATGATAAACTACTGTGGCATTATAAGCCAAACAAACCGTTTCCTTCCCAAGTTGTTTTGGTCCTGGTGATTTGTTGCAACCATAGAAACCCTACCCAAGACAAACACATTTAGAGGTCAGAAGTTTCATTCCTAGCTTCTCCCATCATTTAGGGAAAAACACAATGATTGCATACTCTTTAGTTGGGTGTGTTACTTCAGCCTAGATCCCAACTGAAAAAGACAGCTGTTAGCTTTAAGTGGGAGCTGGAACAGGAGAAGACACTGAAACAAATTCAGCCTGTGGGCTGCACTACCACTTGGGACACCGGACCCGATGGTACTTGAGGCACAGATAGGGATGCTATTTGAAGACTATGGCAAGTCCCTCTAGGGGAACCACAGAGAAGATCCTTGGAATCCTTTGCAGACAATTACTGTCCCTATGAAAGACAGCTCTTTGCCTGCTTACCCTCACTATGGACTCATTGGTATTAGAGTCCGCTTATTAAAGATTGTGATATATACTGAAGACCTTTAAAGACATTCAGGCTCAAAGACTGAACAACTGCTAAATTTTGGACTTTCTGTTGGGAGACATTCATTGTTGGACTAGATGAACAACAGACTGCAAAGTACACTAATAAGTCCAATATCATCTATCTCTCTATCTCTCTGTCTCTCTATCTATCACCTACCTATTTATTCTAACAGTCCTGTGCCTCTAGAGAACCATTACTGTAACATGTGACTGGACCAGCACATGAAGAAATAGTTTTCCACAGGGAAGAGCACACAAAATATTTATACAATGACAAGTCATCAGCTCTAATATCCTGTATAGACAAGCAACAAGATACATATTTATGGGTTGTATTTATATATTTAGCTGCATATATGCATTACACATACATTCATATACTATATTAATCTCTCTCTCTCTCTCTCTCTCTCTCTCTCTCTCTCTCTCTCTCTCTCTCACACACACACACACACACACACACACACAAACACACAGCAATGATGATGACGAAGAAGAGGAGGAGGAGGGACGAGGAGAAGGAGGAGGAGGACGAGGAGGATGAAATAGACTTTAAGAATTTGAGAAAGAGCAGGATTGGGAGGAGAAAAAGAAAAGGCAAAATTTTTAATTTAAAAAATCAAACCAATGTGTCTTCATACATATGTATATATGTAAAAAAATGTAAAACCCTAAACGAAACAATGGCAAAATTAAGCTTTAAAAACATGGGCAGGCAGTGTTGCTGAGGACTGTACAAAGAATCTTTATTGGTACTTCAGCCTGAAGAGCTTCACTTTGAATATGTGACTGTGAACTATGAAAATTGAGTTCAGTGCACCTCTTTTTTATTTTTTTCATACTTGAGCACCTTGCAGCTACAAAGAGTAGGTAGTTATTATATTTTGGATAAAAATATAGGGAGCTCTTTCTTTCTTCAATATCATATCAAACTAGATTGTTTCTATGCTTCCTTTAGTTTATACTGTGATAATAGGAGTTTATAATTGTTTCTCCTACATCACAGAAAGAAACATCTTGGCATACAATAAGCTCAATATCTGGGTTCAGGAATCAGTGTAATTTGCTCCTTCTTAATAACTAAGAATATTCTAGCCATATAATCAATTCTTTTTATTTTATTGAAATTTTTATAAATATATCCCTAATAAAATTAACAACTTTGTTACCTTCATGTGTGATGCATAGATATCAATCATTACTCAGATTGGAATTGTTTTTCCTTTCCTTAGGTCTAGGATTAAGTTCTCATTTATTCTTTTATGAATGATAGCATAAAAGAGTGTTATACTTCCAAAATATTTTTTCTGATCATTCCTTTTAAGTTTTATTGCATTAAAAGTAAAATACAGATTTAAAAGGGTCAGAGGGCAATGCTGAAGCTACAGTTTAATTAGTTACTTTGCCAATGTTGGTTTTCTTGCAAATGATCTTCCTTAATGCCTTCTAAGACTTAAAGACTATAACTTACTAGTTCCTGACATTCAGTAGAAGTTGGCTTAAGTAAAATAAAGCCTTCTTAAATTTTAACAGGAGAAAAACAGAACACTAAGAAACCTTTAAAATAATTGCAAGTCCTTGTATGTGTAATAGTTAATTCATCAAACATGATTAGCAGAATATGTACCTTTTGGTTTTAAAATTGCAGTCTTAGAGATTAGCTTTCACTTAACTCATGAATTTGAAATCTATCATCTAAAGATGGGAAATATTGACAATGAAAACCATTGTCATTTTAAACCTGAACCCATTATGTTGAGGAGATTAAAATATTTGGTTATTTTGTTTTATGGGATGATCTCAAGCTTAGAAAGGTCAGAGAAATCTTTATAGAGACTCACATAAGGAATATCAAAATGTGAGGAGCGGTATTTGTTATACTGGTTGGAAGTTGACAGCTAAGAAAATGCTCAGAGATGTGTAGGTCATGGCTTATTTTAGTTTTAAATATATTTAAATATCACAGGGTAGTTTTGAGCTCACTTTGTAATGTAGAAGGCTTGTATTTCTAATCTTCCTTGCTTTGTGACTGTGAGAGTACAGGCATGGACTGTCATGAATATGCATATAAATGAATGAACACATGAGACAGAATTGAAGGTAGGAGTAGAGGTAGGAAAAGGTATGGACACGGAAGAAAATGGGGAATGAGGGTGCTTAACATGCACCATGTGCATGTGTACAATCATCTAAAAAACAAATTTAAATATTGAAAATGGATGTGGTATATAATCTATTCTGCTCTTTGTATATATCAAATAATTGATTAATTTTTAAAATAATAATGATAGCCTTTCTTCGTTTTTCCAAAAATGTCTTGCTCATTTCCTGCCTCAGTTCTTACTAGAAGAAGGTTAAAGTACACAATACAACCAATGATCATTATGATCATTATGATGCATCTGTTTTGGTGTGATAAAATGTATAGAAGATATACTCAAGAAAAATTGAAAAAAATATGTTAAGGATGGCAGTTGTTCAGTGATATTCAACAGCTAAAATAGTCACAGCAATAAAAAAGTAGAAGGTATATTTTATGGACTAATGCTTGCATTCTTCAAGTTTCATTTGTTAGAATTCTACCAATAATTTTGTATTTTATTTATTTATTTATTTTTTTAAATAATTTATTTAATTTTATTTTAGCGTGAGGGTGTCAGAGGCATTGGAATTAGGATTACAAACAGTTGTGAGCTGCCATGTGGTGGCTGGGAATTGAACCCGGGGCCTTTGGAAGAGCAGACAGTGCTCTTAACCACTGAGCCATCTCTCCAGCCCTTAATTTTGTATTTTAAATGAGGTTTTTAAGGTCTTGAGTCCAAATGAGATCACTAGAGAAGGGCCCTGATATTATAAAAGAGAAAAGATACTAAAGAACTTATTTGTTCCTCTTTTATACACACAATGAAAAACATCATGCAAGGACACTATAAGAAGACAGCTACCTGCAATATGTAAAGACAGCTCTCACCAGATACCCAGTTAGACACAACCATAATTCTCCAAATGGTTTTCAGAACTTAAAGAAAATACAATTTTTCTTCTTTTCTAAAAATATTTTTTATTTTTTACATATACATTCATATTATTACACATAAATACAGTAAACTACCTATAGCAAGAAGAACCATGTCACGATCAGGAATTATATAAATGTTACATTCTTAGTGTTTTGGTTTTTTGTATTTGACAGTCTTGAAGAACACATCTTTTCTATATTGGTACATCTAAAATTCTGAATGAAAATCAGTATCTATCATATCTCATCTCCACAAACTTAAAACATCTGTCTAGACCTAAAACAAATTTTCTTCTTAAGCCATATAGTTATATTTCACTATGGCAATGTAAACTGTTTAATAAAGTTTAATGAGTTTTTCATTCTGCCTACCAGATGTGGATAGATAAAGATAGAACAGAGATTGAGGGAATGTCCAATTAATGCCTGGCCAGAGGCAAGACCCAGCACTTGGCAGTGAGCCAAGCCTTCACACTCAGTACTTTGCTATGCTTCCAGACAGGAGCCTAGCAGGATGTTCCTCTGAGGAGCTCCATCAGCAGTGGTTCTAAACAGATGCTGAGACTCACAGCCGAACATTGGTAATTACATTGAAAGTCTTGTGAAAAGTGTGTGTGTGTGTGTGTGTGTGTGTGTGTGCGCACGCGTGTGCATATGTGAAGACCTATAGAAGACAGGAGCTCCACAAGAAGACCAACAGAGCCAATTCACCAGGGCCCAGAGGGGCTTGCTGAGATTGAAGCACCAACCAAGGACCATGCATGGACGAGAACTGGGCCTCTTACAAAGATGTAGCCTAGTTGATGGGAAGCTCAGGCAAGAGGAGTGGGGGCTGTGTTGCCAGCTTTTTTTTATCACTTCCCCATGGCAGGATTTCCGTGCCAAGCCATAGGTGCAGAGGACATGCTCAGTTCTGATGCAGCCTCATGAGCTGCCGTCCACTGGAAGTGGAGGTCCCCTTTTCTGAGGAACAGGGGAGGGAGATGGTGGAGAGGGAGGAAGTGTGGGACTGGGAGGTGAGGCAGGATGGGGCTATGACTAGGATGTAAAGTGAATAAATAAATTAAAATAATTAAAAAAAATAAAAGAAAAAATCATGAGTTTTGATGTACAGGATGCTATAACAACTGCCTAAAATATAGAAGCAGATGGGTAAGAAAAAGTCTAGGATCTATGAAGGGAATTTTATAAGAAACATGGATGTTGTAGGCAGTTTTCCAAGGACACAGGAAGGCTAGAAGAGACTCTTTTATCACATAAAATAACAGATGCATCTTAACTATCAGAATTTTGGTAGCATTGTGTATCTGAACTTTCTAGTAAGATCTCAGACAGGAATGAGGAAGATATTTTTGAAAGGTTGGAGGAAAGCTATCATTCTTATAAGAAATTTTACCAAGTTGTATTTCAGTATTTTCTAAAGGTAGAGCTCAGGAACATTAAAAATTGGATATTTACCTCAGAATATTTTTGAAACAAAGTATTGGAATAATGGCTTTGATTCCTATAGTTAGCTGTAAAATGTAAAAAACAGTACATAAATTGACTTAATTACTTTACAAAAAGGAAAATTGATCTGATTTGGAAAATTATCAACATGTCCATATATGCCCATGGCCCCAAAACAAAATGGCTAAGCAACAACAGCAATGAAAACAACAACAGTATGTGCGTAGTTGGGTAACCATTTCCTGCAAGGCATTGTAATAGAATTCATTTTTTGTAATGGGCCATCTTCACAGAAGCAGGGAGAGGAGCTGGGATTATGCTAGCCATAGGGTCCCCTTGAGGTAGCCCTCTGCTCAGTGTAGCAGAGGGCAATAGGAGGTCATGGACGCTGGGGAGCATGGGCACACTCACATCTAGGTCCAGGAAGATGAGAGGCAGGATGTATTCTATAATCTCTTTCAGAAAAACCATTCTCAACAATAAGACCTTCCACGACTTCTGTATTCAGGTAATCTTTCTTGTGTAACAGCCTTCCACCCTGAAAACCATCCATCCAGCCCGTAGCTCCACCATCGTACATGTATTGAACGAAGCCTTAGCATCTAGTGTGGCTGTATTTGAGTCACCACTTTCAAAGTATCTGAGATTGAAATCCCGAACCCTAAACTGATAAGCAATCGTCCTCGCATGTTTCGGATTGATAGTCTCTAGACCCTGCTATGGAACAAGTGCCGTTTAGCAGTCCTCTGTGCATTTTCCATAACATATTCCTCGCCTTTTTGTGCCTTGTAAAATCATTATGACCCAGACAAAGTTCAGTGATTTTTCTCAGTTTTAACTTTAGAGGAAACATACTAAGTATACTCCCTTTAAGTTTTACTGTTTTCTCCCTGGAACCAAGTGCCCATGGGAGTGTTAGTTTTCTGCTCTGCTTTGCTGTAATTCATATCTTGACAGGTGCCTGTACCACATAAGAGGGACGCAGTTGCAAATACACTGTTTACACTGGGGCTTATCTGCCTGTTTATGAGGTTCAGCGAACAGGAGACCGTAATGCAGTCTTTCTTTCAGACTCCAACAGAGCCTTTCCCAGTAACGAAGGTCCATCAATTGTGATTAAGCTGCCACTCAATGGATGCAATAAAAAAGGAACAGACTCTGTTTCTGTTAAGCTGATGGAGATACTGGCTAGGAACGGCCTAAGAGAAGATGTTACTAACCTTACACATATCCAGAATAGGACTGCACTACATGAATTTTGAAAACTTAAGGGTTTCATGCCAATTTAATTAGAGCTCAGTTTGTAATTCTCATGATTGGCTGGCAGAGAAGTGCAAGAGAGTAAGTCACTTCTTACTGGCTGATTTTCAGAAAGAAGAGCAGAACACTCACTATAGAATTTTGTCTGTCTTTTAATTTTTTGCTATTTGTATAAAATTATTCACGTATTTTACCTATACATTGTAATTTGTTTCATAGTAATAGTTTCATATATATACATAATATATTTCCATCGTATTCATCTTTGTAACCATCGGCTGTACCACACAATCTTGCTAATCTCCTTTCTCTTACCACCTAGCCCCTTAAAGCCACACCTTTGAGTGCATTGAAGATGCAGTGCGTTTCATTACATTAGTCTGTAGGAGTGTGGTCACCATACCACTAGACTCACCACTGAGAAATTTTGTCTTTCCACCATTAACACTAAATGTTATAAATCCTGAGAATGCAGTAAAGCCTCATGAGCCTTTTATTCTTTCCTCCACAGGGTCTGAAAGGCCTAGTTTTGTGCAGATCACAGCTGTTATGAGTTCAAGAGACCAACAGACTCATCCTTGCCAGAAGTCTGTTTTCTACACTGCATCCAGAAGTGTTCTTCGCATTTTGATAAATTTTGAATCTCTGAAGGCACTGTTGACCATGGCAAAATGAAGCTTCTCTGAGTGAAAGGCCAGCAGCCCTAATCTAGGAGCAGTTAAATAATTATTTACAAGGCATGTTTATAAGCATGCATGTCTATTTAGTTAAACAGTATTAGCCGCTCTCTGACTAGGATCTATGACCACCCCAGCACAGACTTCAGACCGGGGTTAAGTACAAGAATTACTTAATGTGCATTACCTAATGTGCAGTGAGGACAAAATTCCTTCAGTAAGTGGTTGGTTACCACAATAATCGACGTGCCACTCTCACAATAGTGACATCATGCCTGACTTGTCTCTATTATTGCACACAACATCTGCAGCTGAATAAAACTACTGATTAGAATGTTTTATAACAGTATAAATAGCACTTTGTGGCAGCAGAGAAGAAACTTCCTTCATTACTCCTGCTTGATTTCTCTCTGTCCTGTGACATAGTCACCTGGCAACTTTTGCATGAATCTTTTGCAATCTACTTCAGGTGGACAGTCAACAGAAGTGGCCAAAATATTGAAAATATTAAATCTTTAGCTTGAAATCTTAAATTTCAAGGGGTCATTTGTGATCTTTTAAGATATTCTTCCTCATAAATACTCATGATCAAATTGTATTGTAATACTATCAGATTCATGGAGTTTAATCTGTATTTTCTCTAATCTAGAATATTTACCAAGCATTCACCACTGACCATTTGTTTGCACTGATTCTTTCATACCATAAATGGCATCATAAATTTCAATACATCAGTTCAAAATTCAAAACTGCCTTTAAAATGGCCTTAAGTGTTCCTAGATCATGATATATCCAAAAGCTAAAGATGTGTGGAGTAGTTACAACGTAGACTCTGCTTCTATTGAGAGAGGTTATAGTGAGCTTTGGAGTAATTGTCATTCTGTATCTTCAGCAACGATATATCAAAAAGTACTTCTATCGTAGCATTGCTGCAAGGACTACTGGGAGATGATATATCAAAAAGTACTTCTATCGTAGCATTGCTGCAAGAACTACTGGGAGAAGTAACGATATATCAAAAAGTACTTCTATTGTAGCATTGCTGCAAGAACTACTGGGAGAAGCAACGATATATCAAAAAGTACTTCTATTGTAGCATTGCTGCAAGAATTACTGGGAGAAGCAACGATATATCAAAAAGTACTTCTATTGTAGCATTGCTGCAAGAACTACTGGGAGAAGCAACGATATATCAAAAAGTAATTCTATTGTAGCATTGCTGCAAGAACTACTGGGAGAAGTAACGATATATCAAAAAGTACTTCTATTGTAGCATTGCTGCAAGAACTACTGGGAGAAGCAACGATATATCAAAAAGTACTTCTATTGTAGCATTGCTGCAAGAACTACTGGGAGAAGCAACGATATATCAAAAAGTAATTCTATTGTAGCATTGCTGCAAGAACTACTGGGAGAAGTAACGATATATCAAAAAGTACTTCTATTGTAGCATTGCTGCAAGAACTACTGGGAGAAGCAGCAAGTACTGATAGCATAGCAAAATACTGCATTAGTGCTTAATAAGAAAAAATTTATGTGATATGTCCTGTTTTATATATGTACTCTATGTAATATCCCATTAGCCCTTTATTACACCCCTTTTTTGTGCTCTCTCTAACTCATTAGCCACATAGATTTCCATAGAGTGTTTCATTTCTACTTGCATGTCCTCTGAGCAGATATGATTTTATATATCTAAATAAAAGATACACCCCTCAAATAAGAGAAAATATATTTGTCTTTTTGGGACTAAGTTAATATTTATTTCACTCACTACAATTATCTCTAGTTGCTGTAATTGTCTTCTTCATGGCTAAATAACATCCCAAAGGCTAAGATGTGAACCACAGGGCATCATCTGTTCTAAAGGAGAGCTACCTCATATCTAGCAAAAGGTTTCATTTTTTGCAAGCTTATAATATTTAATATATTATATGCTCATATCATTTATAATATATTTTATAAAACAGAAAACTCCTATATAGACTATTTTGAGATTTCCTCTTTATTTTAGTTAGTTTGGTTTAGATTTTGTCAACCAATCAACCTTTTGTTCATTGATTCATTCCCACTGTTTTTTTCTATTTGCATTTCAATAACTTTTGCTCTAATATTGATCTTTTTATTCCTTTCCATGGACTAATTTTGTTTTTTACTTATTCTTGTTTTCCAAACCCTCAGTATATACTCAGTTTTAATTTATTTCATTAAGAGGTCTCTGAATTTTTTAATATTAGCCCAAACATTAATATACATATGCACAGCATATATATAACATATATTATATACTATAACTTATATAGCATATAAAATTCTATAATTTAATGTAAATTTGAAGTTGTATTGTATTATAAAATTTATTGTTGATATTTCATTCTCTTTATGTGCATATATATATATATATATATATATATATATATATACACACACACACGTGTGTGCACACTTAAATATGTATTCCTTGGGTAGTAAAGGACATGCTATGTGTTTATGTTTTTTATTTTAAGTATAATTATTGATAGTTTGAGGACATGTTTATGGATACTATATATACAATATATATAAATTATATATAATATATATGATATATAAACTAAATTTGATTGTTTTTATAGGTGATAATCACTTGATATTTTGTGTGAATAGAATATCATATTTAAGTTATTAAACATATGAAAAATTATATTAGAGATCTTGTATATTCTAGCTCATAACCCACTGGCCACTATTTGGAAGAAGTGTGGCAAGACAGCACATCTCTAGAGGGGGGCTGGGTAGTGTAAAGCCTTTTACATTATGCACCTGAAAACAACCAGCAGAGGAAAAAAGAGCACAAGAACTGTCAAACCTTTATGAAGGTGATTTCCCTGTGACACATCCTAGCAATACCATCCTGGGTACAGCCATTAGCATATGGCACATAGACCTAAACAATAGCCCTTTTCAAATAATTTTCTGTAGAATATACAACATTGAAATTCTAATACCACCTATGGAATTCAAATCAATTCACCTCCTTTAGCCTTTTCAAAAAGTGTCTCCCAGTTTGTATCCAACTCAGTAGTCACCTGCTTCAGCGTCCCCATGCTGCAATGATAAGTGTGAGCCTCCTGTATCCACTCTCACGAATTATTTTTTTTAATATATCTGTTCATGAAATGCCCTTAGATATTGAGAACAATACCTAAGATTATAAATGAATATTTTATTCATCTACTCTCTGGAAATTTAGAATTTAGTAGGGAATAAAACATTATCACTATTAAAGATTTGAAGTTCAGCATCCAGTGCAGAACTACAGAAACATAACATATATATATATATATATATATATATATATATACATATATATATATATATATATACACACACACACAATCATACAATTGATTATATATTTACATATATGTGTATATATCCAAGTGAATATTAAATAGATTGTGAGATAATTTTCAACTTAATATAAAATATGTAAATACATTTTGCAACTGTTTTATTTATTTCAGTATCTGGGACTATAGAACAAGCAATCATAGATCAAAAATGTATCAGAAATAAGTGCATTAAGCTACATAGCTTCCAAAAGTGCCAAAGAACCTCTCTAATACATATGCAAACAGACTTACAGAAGACAGTTTAAAAAGTATAATTGTTTTAAAAATTAATATGCCGTGACATACTATATAGGAGGATACTCTTCTGACTGGCAGCATAGTAGAAGCATTAGAACAACATTAACAAAGGCTAATTTGACAATTGGAAACACAAACAAAAACAGATGTCTAGAATCATTTAAGTTGCCTGAGGTTCGGGAAACATGGTCAACACAATTATAGCACAAATAATGGGCACCGAGTAATAACTGTTCAGACTAGTGGGCAAAAGACAGCCCTCTCTTTGCTGCAGGCCGCCTGCATCCCTTTTTATATCTTTGAAACCATGTGTGAATTCTCGTAGCCATTTCCCAATGCTTGCATGAACATTTGCTTTCACACCAGGATGCCTTTCTCTTGGATTTACGTCCCTTCTTCACAGAAGTTGAGATTAAGTCTCCAGCACATTGTCATTAATAAGAGAAGAGTTTTAAATATCTGCTGAAGCCCACAAATCCCTTTTCCTCTCTTAGGCTTTTCAACTCAGCCTCTATCAGAAAAGCTCGTCTTTACAATGAACGGAAGTAATTACTGATGCTCATGGCTGCTCAGGGTGCTGAGAAGTAGGAATGAGTGAGAGTTCAGACCTTAACAAAGTGTTTATATCATGCTGTCTACTGCTCAAGGACCACCCTGCTTAAGCCTTTAATTTTAAAAAAATTTATTTATTTGTTTATTCATTTTACATCCCCGTCATAACCCCCTCTCTTCTCTCCTCCCTGTCCCAGATTCTCCCTCTGCCCCCTCCTCCCTCACTCTCCCTCCTCCCCTATTGCCCAGAAAAGAGGAGCTGCCCACCATCTACCCACCTGAGCTCATCAAGTAGCACCAGGAGCTCAGCAGCTCCTCTTCCACTGTGTTCTGGCAAGGCAGCCCTACCTGCAGGGAGTGACCAAAACGCAGGCAACCCTGCTCTGTCTACATCAGAGACAACCCCTTTTCTTTTTGCTAGAGGACCCACATGAAGCCTGAGCTGCTCATTGGCTACATCCAAACAGAGTGCCTAGATCCAGTCTATGCCTGGTCCTTGTTGGTGCTTCAGTCGGCTCAAGCGCCCCTGAGCTCTGGTTAGTTGGCTTTGTCTCTTCCTGTGGAGCTGCTGACCCCTCCAGGTCCTATTTTATAATGTCTGTTGTGTTAAAATTTAAGAGGGACGTCTCATTATCAGTAATTAGAGTTAAGAATTTTCCTAGAAGTACCAAGAAGAGACTTGATGCCCTATGAGCATATAAAGGGGGAGGAAGTCCCCCTTAGTCACAGTCATAGGGGAGGGGAGTAAGGGGAAAATGGGAGGGAGGGAGGAATGGGAGGATACAAGGGAAGGGATAACCATTGAGATGTAATATGAATAAATTAATAAAATAAAATTTAAAAAATATTTTAAAAAAACACAAAGACCTAAAAACAAAAACAAAAACAGTTTAACATTTTTTTCAATAGCTTGTAGTGAGTTCTGAAACTATCTAAAAAACTTTTTCAGAACTATGATTTTTATCTGTGCTTTTGCTTTATTCTAATTGTTATCTCCACAGTGGTGTGGAGAGCAGGTACTGACTTTCACATGAGCTCTGATGTCCCCTATTTGACCACTTCCCCTTGGTGGGGAGGCATGGCGGTGTGTGATCATATGGTGGGGGAGGAGGTCCCCTTCTGTCACAGGCCTAGGGGAGGGAAGTAGTGTGAAAGAGGGAGGGAGGAGGAAGGGGGAAGATACAAGAGAAGGGATAACAATCAGGATGTCATCTGAATAAATTATTTAAATAAAGAAAAGACCAATACAAAACTTTTTATGTTTGTTAATTACTTTCCTTTAAATTGAGATTGGCTCTTTTATAAAAGTTCATTTTTTTATTTATCAGCTTTAAATGATCTCGAAAATTATTTCGCATAACACTTAAGTTATTTTGTAATTATTTGTTTCATTGTATCAAACTGCTTTTCTTATTTGTCTAGGTTTTTATTCCCTTTGGAAGAAGATTTTGGTGACCCCTTCCCATAGCTTTGCTAATTTGTTAATGCAACTTAAGCAATGAGAGCACAACCTGCCATCCTGTCACACACTCAGGCAGGGGAACTAGTAACAAACACTGTCTGCAGGAAAGGAGATATGCTACTTATCACAATTTACTGATCGATTATACCTCAATGTGTAATTTACAGTCATAACTTTACCTATAAGAAAAAAATACCATAGAAGTTTGTATAATTAAAATGTCCAGTGTAGAAAAAATGGCTGAGTGAGTTAAGTCATTTGCTGCAAAACCTGTAAGCTGTGTGTTAATTCCCAAGATCCACAATGTAGGAGAAAACAGACTCATGTGAATTATCCTGTGACCTCACACATGTACTGAGTAATTTACTTGCTCCCATACTTACACACGCACGGCACGACTTTTCACCCACCCTAATGAACAACTGCAATAAAAATTGTTTAATTTTCAAACAATTAAACAATTGTTGATGCAGTTGTTTAATTGCATTCAATTGGAATGCAATTGGTATGATGCAAATGGAATCTGTTCCATTTTTTTAAACATATATTTAGTGATCGCAACCCACTCACTTGACTCACCTTCTGCTGATCCCAGTCCCACCACATGCACACAATCTCTGCATTTTCTAAAACCAGGTTTATCAGCAACATCGTATATCTGCTCCAAAATGTTGACAGTGTCATATAAAATATACCTGTGTTACTAAAGACATGATCCTCAATCACATTGTAGCTGAAAATAATGCCCTCTGGCACATATCATCTTATCTCTCAGGCACTGAACTGTTGATCTCCATCATATATAGGTCACCTCTCAGTAAAACATTTGCTGAGTAATCTGACTGCCTGAAATTTGATAACCAACACATATGTTAAAAAAAAGACAAGAAAACCAAAACCTTGTAGAGACTTGCCCTTCCTAGTGTAGAGTAGGTGGGATTAGGAGGCTCCTTGGAGCTTATTGGCCAGACTTTCTAACCAATCACTGAGCTTCAGTATCAATGAGAGAGCCTGCTTTAAAATATGAGATGGAAAACCATCAGGGAGGACTCTCAGTGCCAACCTCTGTCATCTACATACACACACATGTATGTGCATGTCCATACACATTTGTAAGTGCAACATTCAAACACAGGGGTAATCCAATTTAGCCAAATATAAATTCAGTATCATTTACATCTATTATATGTTAATATTAAGAATAAATCTGTGTGAACTCTATCCCATTCCATTATGTGGCAATGATTTTGTGATTTCTGAAGGCATATAGATGCATTCGTTTTTAGATAGCCTAACATACAGTGTTCCTGAAATACTTTAACTTTGATCAGATCGATTCGTTTATAATGGTGATGAGCCTGGAAGGAAATACCCTCTTACCTACATGGAATTTGTTGCCATGTACTATAGGGTGTTTATAAATGGCTTTGGTATTCAAAGAATCTGCTTTAATGGGACAGGGCAATAGAAAAGGCAAGAGAGGTCAGAAGCGTTTTTAATCAAGTCCTTGTAACCTTTTCTAGCACGGTTCTCTTCCTTACATTTCTGTTTCCTCATTATTATATGGTGAAGTTTAGATGTCTTTGTCATTTTAGGAAATTTCTGAAGGAAGAGAGGATATTATGTGAGGAGAAAAAAAAAAGCAAAACTAATTTCTTCAAAAGGCCAGAACAGGACAACACAATTCACACTCATTGTTTCATATCAAATATCAAATATCGAAGCAAAGAATATATTTATATAAACTTAATTGTGTGCTGTTGGTGCTAAGAGTATGGTTGTGTAATTTTTAAATCTAGCAACAAAATATGCTACCTATTTAAAATTGTGTCATGTTGATAATGAGCTTACATAGGTATGAGGTGTCAGATAGACAGCTCTCACGTGTGATGTTCTGTGGGCCCACTTGCTTTGCATCCTATTTTTGATCTTTGAAAGCAGACTGAAGTGATGTGCATGTGTTGTGATTCTGTGGCTCTTTTCTCTCTCATGCTTTTCATCAAGCACTTCTCAACCGTACAGGAATGACAGCAAAGAAAGCCTCTTTTCATCCTCAACAACATCAGTCCCAGTACAAAAGCTGGGTGAGGATGTGCAGCAAAATATGGACTCCTCATACAAAGCTCTTATTTCCTAGTCATTTGCATTTTCTTCTGCTTTGCCTAGAGATAACAGATGGCTGGGTGGTGATTTGGGATGCTAATTAGGCTGCTGTGCTTTTCAGCTAACCTTAGGTAGATACAGTCCTTTGAGGCCTGATTACCACTGTGCCATTTAAAATGCGCGCAGATAACCATTAAACACCCGTTAGTAATGAACTTTTTACAAACAATAAAACCGTGATTAACACAAGTATAATAATAATGTTTAAGAAGCCCTCCACAGCAGCAGTACAGCAAAGAAGTGCACAGTGGCAGTTTGGAAGTGACTTTCAGTTTTTAACTGAGCTCGGGAACTAGTAAGCATGCGACTAATGAAAATTAGAAGCATTTTTATGCAACTCTTTGAACTCTGTAATGGAGTGATAGAAAGGGAATCCTAGGAGAACAGAGTCTCAGGGGTAGAGGGAAAAGATCTGAAAGTGAGCCTAACTAGCCACTTGAATAAAACATAGAGAGCTGGAGGATAATGATGTGCCCATTATAATTGGTAGTATCTGTAGGAAAAAAAAACTCTGATTATATTACTGAATAAATTCCAGTGCTCTATAAAAAGCTTCTGTCCAATTCAACTATGCTTGCTCTTAAAATAGTACAAGACTTATAAATGATACATATATCCATGTGCTTAACATTTACATTTATTAATCAGTAAAATAATTCTTGTTCTATAGGGAAATGATACTTGGACATAAACCTACTGCCACATTTTGAGGTATCATACATTTCTCATAAGTCCAAAACAATACTTTAATAAACATGGACCATATATATTAGTAATTAGCATTAAATTCTCTAAGATTTAATACTCATCTGATGTCTGTGTTAACGTTTAGTTATGGAAAGTTGCAAGCAAAACACTAAGTGTAGATGAAATGTCTGAATCACTGTCAAATGTTGTGCTGGTAAAAGTGGTTTAAAGTCCACTATAAAATGTATTGATTTGTCCAAAGGCAGTAAAAGGTAGCAAAGTAGCTAAAGCAAAACCCTAGTGATGGCCTCGCTGCTTCTTATTCTGTTTCTACCATTTATTATTGAGAAATCAGGCAAAAGCTTTAATGTTCTTTAAGTTCCGTTTCCTGAATGTACTCTATTCAGTGAGGTTTCTCAGAACTCATAATAAAAGGCTTCACTTTGAATAATAAGTCTATATCCTGGAAACCTATGCCTGGTCCTCCAAGCCTGTAATACCAGATCCTTGAGGACTTGAGGTAGAAGAATCCAAGCCTCATATCCAACTAGAGTTGAACGCAGGCTTGAGCCAGCCTGGATAACTTAATAAATGTTCTCAAAATCTTTCTCAGAATAATACATTTTAAAAAGGTTGTAACCCATGGTAGAGCAACTGAGTAGTATTTACAAAACGCTAGATTCAATACCCAGAGTTCATAAACACAAAAGCAAAACACAGACAGGAGTCAGTGTTTGTTGCATCACTACTAATGAATCCAGATGTTATTATCATCACCTTCGCTTTGGGGAGATGTGAGAGACAGAAAACTATATTATATATTCTTGCAGCATATGCTGACTGGGATAAGGTTTGTCATGGGAATTTTGTGAAAACTATGTCTTTAACTAAGACAGTTTTAGCTGTTGCGCTGGGTGATATTCTCTGGAAACTTAAATGCTTTGAAAATTCAAATATGAGCTGGGCATGGAGGTATACACTTGTAATCCTAGCACTCAGGGGGGCAGAGGCAAAGTCCAGGACAGCCAAGGCTACACAGAGAAACTGTGTCAAAAGAAGATGTGAAAATTCAAATATTACGGTCTCAGTGGCTGGAGAAATATCTCAGTGTTAAAATGCTTAGCTTAGAATTTTATTTTAAGGAGAGAGAGAGGGGGAGGCAGCCCTGGCTTTGCATTTTTCTCTACCTAAATACATTATAGCTATTCACATACTCCTGCGTCACGTAATAAAATATCATGACTAAAACCAGTATCTAACAGGCGGAGTTCATTTGACCCACTGCTCCAGAGGCTAAAGATTTGTCATTGGAAAGGGAACATGACAGCAAGAGGGAAGCATGGCGGCCAGAGCTGGAAGCTGGGCGCGTACATCTTCCGTGAAAAGCTGGAAGGAGAAAGAACACATTGGGAGGAGGGCAATGCTTTAAGTCCTCAAAGCCTGCTCTAGTGAGAAACTTCCTCCAGTAGAACCGTATCTCCTAAACCTCCCCCCAAAATACCCTCGACTGGGGACCTAGCGTTCAGATGTGGAGCCTATGGGAGACATGCTTGTTCACACCACCACTTGCCACTCCATGTTGTCCACAGACTCACGGCCATGCCAAGCAAAATGTGTTTACCTCAACGTCATCAGTTCCGTGTTCTCTCATAGTTTCGTTACTGTTTCAAAGTTAGAGTTGTCTTTCTGAGATTCAATTTACTCCTTAACCACAACCCGTTATAAAAATCTAAAACCAAGTTGTACACGCCTAGTGGATTAAAGCACAAAATATGCATCGCCGTCCCAAAAGGGAGGAAGAGGGACGTCAGGTGGAAATACTGCACCAAAGAAAGGCTGAACCGGCCAGGGCAAACGTCAATCCTATAGATCTATTGTGGGCATCAAAGGGCTTATATGTCAAAGGGTTCGGTCCTCTTAGCTTTGATGCCCAAGACATACATCTCCGGTTTGGGCTGACTCCACTCCCTGTATGAAATTCTCCCTGCTACATGCCTCATGGCTCTGGAGTCCTTAATATCATGAGGTCTCCACTGCAACTCAGGCTTCTCCTTTTAAGCTTCAAACAATGGCCCTTCGGGATCTTTTCCTATCTCAGAGCTTCTAAGCGAGAACTTTCTGTTAGCCACACTCTGAAACCACAGAGGACGAACCCACGACATCTCCCCCCAGCACCATCACTCGTCTGAAGCCAGCAGCAAAGTTTGGCTAAAGGCTTGGGAAAGACTCTGTCCCCTTGGACATTATTAGCATCAGCATTTTCTTGTTCTTGCTTGCTAGGAAGAAAATAATCCCCAAGGCTCTCTTTTCCAAGTTAGAGGCTTACCTAGGTGGGCGTGTGCCATTGGACACACTTTTCTTAATTTCATTGCAGACCAATCTTAAAAATTATAGCCTCTCCTCCAGCACATTCCTTAGCTGTACCATTAAGCTTCTTAGTGCTCTATGTCTCTCAACAGAGTCCGTTTTGCATTTCTTTTTGCCAGTTTGCTTTTTTCCCCCCATTGTGGACCTGCACATGCACACATTGGTAACAAATGAGCAACACAGTTAACACTGCACAGTTGAAATTTACTCCATCACACAAATTAGCTCAAATGTTTGAAATTTATTCTCAAGAAAATTCTCATGATATGGGCAGAATACAGCAAGATTCTTTTTGTGAAATATTACAATAGCCTCTCATTTAGTTGCTCTTAAAATCCTTACTTCTCTGTGAAATGTTTTGAGTCTGACATCAGCAGTCCACATTACACTAAGCACTACAATCTTCCAGCCTACTGTTAGAACATCCCACTAACCTCTGCTCACAATATTAAACTATGTTTCTGGTCCATGTTTCCAAAGCTTTGCATATTCCTCAAAAACAAACAAAAGGAAAAACCATCATGATCAGCTTCCTCATGGCAATAGCTCACTTTCTGGAACCGACTTCTATATTAGTTATTTTTCAGTTGTTTGGTTAAAACACTATGACCAAATCAGCTTATAGAAGAGACAGTTATTTAGGAAGTAGGAGCCAGAGGAATAAGAGTCTAGCATGGTACGAATGTATGGAAGCAAAGAGAAAACATGGTGGCAAAAACAGGAGGCTGGGAGCCCCCATTTATCTATTTAATCACTTTACAGCCTGATTCCAGCTCCTTCCCTCCTCTGCTCCAAGTTCCCACCTCAGGCCCCACTCCTCTCACTATCCTCTTTCTTCTCAAAGAAGGGGTGGGCTCGGAGGGGTTCCAACACACCATGGCACCTCAAGTCACAGACAGACTAAGCATCCTTTTTCACTGGAGTCTGATAAGGCAGCCCACCTAGGAGCATGGGATCCAGCAGCAGGCAACAGAGTCACAGACAGCCCCTACTCCCATTAGGGAACCCACATGATGACCACACTGCACATCTGCTACATGTGTGTAGGGGTCTAGGCCCAATCCAAGCATATTCTTTGGTTGGTGGTCCAGTTTCTGTGAGCCCCCCTAAGCCTAGGTTTTCTTGTTGTGTCTTTGACCCCTTGGGCTCCCCTTTTTTCCCCCCACTCTTCCACAGCACTCCAGGAACTCTGCCTGATGTCTGGATGTGGGTCTGTGCATCTGTTTCCAACAGCTGCTGGTTGAAACCTCTCAGAAGACAGTTATACTAGGCTCTTAAGGTCCACTCACGTGTTTTCCAGCTAGACCACAATTTCTTTCTTTCTTTCTTTCTTTCTTTTCTTTTCTTTCTTTTCTTCTCTTTTTAAAATATTGTTTATTTAGTGGCTGTGTGTGGAAGCTGTGTCCAATGCAGAAGTATAATGTGCATGTGTGTATGTGTGTGTGTGTTCACGTACATACATATTAAATAAGTATATACATGTGTGTGTTTATAAGAAATACCAAACTATAAGAAATACCAAATACCATTATCATTTCAAATAGCACAAATATCTGTTCAGAAATCTAGAACATGATTCTTAAAAGCCCAATTTCAAGTTTTAGAAAATATTGGTCTCTATTTTGACTGTGCAGCATGTGCCTGGGTGCACAGATGTGTCTATGCCTCTGCATGTGAATATGGAAGCCAGAGGCTGACACTGAGTGTCTCCTTCTACCACTCTCCACAGACAAAGTCTGTAAATAAACTGGAAATTTCCAACTAGCTAGGCTGGTTGGCCAGGAGTCTCCTAGGATCCCCATGTAGATTACAATCCTGCCACCATGCTCAGCATTTTTATGTAGGTTAGGCCACATCTTCTAAAACCTCTCCAGTGGCAGCAAGGGCTGGCCATGAATTCAAATACTAGAGCATATGAGGAACATTCTCCTTCAAGCCACTAAACATATTTATGATACATTGTAAACAGTATAACTTAATTACCTGTGTTGCAATAGTCACTTAAGGTAGATGTTTCAGAATGACAGTCTTTCCTATAGAAAATACTTTCTTAGAAAATACAGAAAATTTTGCCTTCTCCTCCCAGGTAAACAGAGAGAAATCTGGGAATGTTTATAACCAGAAATCAATTGAGTACATGATCTGTTGAGCTCCGTCTCAACCTCTTAACTTGATTCTGACGCTCGCCTTGGTGTATGTTGGAAATTGGTGTCACTAACAAGTTGTGGACAACTATTGGATGGTTGCATTTCACTGTATGAAATGAAATAAAGATGTCAAGTGTCCCAGCTCCTCACTCAATCCTAGTGTTTACATTTTGAAAAAGCATTAAATCTTCAGTGCATGACAGGTTCACTTTGTAACGTCACTGAAGAAAAGAGTTATTTTTTTTAAAATATTTACTTTCTTAGACCAGAAGTATAAAATACTTCATGTAATATTACTTAGAAAAATACCTTGTATGTATAATGTTGAAATTTTTCATTATCTTGGTGATAGGAACATGGTTCAAAAAACATAACAAAATTATACATAACTTAATAAACATGAACACCAAACCACAAGTAAAATGAAAAGCAGCTGAATGAAATAGATTAAAATGCATGTGACAGTTGGATTGTCAAAAATGACACCACAACTTGAAATGCTATAATATATACAACGAATATGTTCTTATCATTTCATAGAGTTTCATGTAATCTAAAATTACCCTAAGAAGAATTTTAACTAAAAAAACTTTTGTGTTTCTATTAAATAATCCTGTCTCTGTCAAATGCAATTAATATAGCCTTGACATTGCATGCATATTTATTTTGCATCATTTTGAAGTACATCTAGAATTTTATTGGACAAATTTAATTTGGTTTATGACTCTAGGCAGATGAATTCCATAAAATATTTATGTCTAATATCTGATTACATAAAGAAGGCATGATTATTATTTATTATATTTTTTGGAAGAGAATAAAAATGCTCTTTTGCCCTGGGCATCAGAAAAATTCATTATGTGTCTAATCAGACTTAATTGTGTTGGTATGATGTTAAATATCCAAAACTTTAACAGTAAGAAAACCAATGACCTGATTTGAAAATGAGACAACAACCCTGACACACACTTTACAAGTGAGATTATGCAAATTACAAATAATCATAGACAGAAACACCCTGTATTATACATAATTAGCAAAATGAAAATGAAGAGGACAGTAGGATGATTTGTTAAAGGGACTGATGTCTGAAACCCTGACAATACTTACTGATGGTGACAGAAACTATCATTACTTCCTCTTGCTGATAAGGAACACCACAGTCTCTTTGGAAAACAGTTTGGTACTTTCACAACCTAAAAATACTCTATTTACATAAAGATATTGAAGATGTTTGTTCACACATAGAGCTGCACAGGGCTGCCTAAAGAGGTGACTTAAATGTCAGAAGCCAGCTAGATGCGTTCGGAAAGAGAATGGCCAATAAACTACACAGACAACAAGGCAAATTTATTTAAATGAGGATAAAGGAGATATCAATCCTTGAGAATCATGAAAGGCTCCCAAAGACAAATAACTAAGTGAAAGAAACCAAACCGAAAAAAGCCAAATACTGCTTAGTTCCAAGTTTTTTGACCTTCTGAAAAAGGTACAACTGAAGACAAAACAACAATTATGGATGAAGACAAAGCAACAAATTTTGGATGAATAGGAAGAGTGCAGATGTCTCTCTCTCTCTCTCTCTCTCTCTCTCTCTCTCTGTGTGTGTGTGTGTATGTGTCTATGTGTGTCTGTATGTATCTGATATAACAGTATGTGCTTTCATTATAAATTTGTGAGCTCACAGGTGACACAGCAGTAAAATACGAAATATAGGTGACTTAGGGTTTCTATTGCTGTGACAAAAACTGACAAAAAAACAAACTAGGGAGAAGGGGTTTAATTAATCTGTACTTGTATATAGCTGTTCGTACTTGAGAGACAAGAACTTTAAAGGGGCAGAACCCTGGAGGCAGTAACTAATGCAGAGGCCATGGGAGGGTGCTGCTTCTGACTTGCTCTTAATGGCTTGATTATCCATGGAGACTGATTAGAATAATTACCTTGATTAGCACCACCCACAATGGGATTGGCTTTCTCCCTTCTATTACTAATTAGGAATATGCCTTACACAGGAAATGCCTATGGAAGGATTTTCTCAATCGAGCTTCCTTCTTTTCAGATGACTCTAGCTTATGTCAAGTTGACATAAAACTAGCTAGCACAACAGGTTTCTTATGACATTTTTATAATCCAAATAAGATATTTTCATTGCATCAGCAGTCCATAAAATGGCCAATAAATGCATGTATGTATTCAACATCTTCAAAGAGTACAAATGTAAAAGTACATTGAAATTTCATTTTACCACTACTGAAAGAGCACCATCAAGAAACAAAGTAAATATTACTCTGGACATTGGTATGTATGTGAACAGGGAAACTACTGAAGAAATCTGTATGGAACAGATTTCTAAGAAAACACACCTCTAAAAATAGTACTGACTCATATAGTGATGCCTCCTCTCCGCTTATACTAAAAGGTCAAAAGTTGTAATTAAATATAGTCTTTATTATAAGCGCCAGCTTATTTCCTCTCAGTCAAGGCCAGACGTGCAGCAGGTTTACCAGGAAGCAAAGGGTTAAGCATGGGGTCCCGGACACATACAGTTCTGTCCTGAGACTTCGTGCTCATTTTTGTGTTTATCATTTTCTGTTGTTTCCTAAAGATGGGAGGAAATGTTCCAACTTGAGTCTTAGTGGACTCTGTATTCATCCCTACACATCATTCTGATTTCCAGACAATTTCTAATTTCTTGTTTTTCTAATGGTACTGTCCTCATCATTCATGTTTATGCCATCATTACAGTAATAACCAAATATCTTTCTTCTTTATCACATAAGCAATGATTACCCTAGTTCCAGACTTGTAGCACTATTTGCACAATCATTTCCTATTTTCATTCCTTGCAGTCGTCTACCGTTGATGACCTGGCTTTTCCAGTTCTCCCTCAATCATCAATTTTATTCCCTGTGCTGGATTTTTCCTTCAGTGTCAATCTTTTATATAAATATTTAAACATATTCACCATTTATTTCTGAAGTACTATAGAAGCATGACACAACTCAAATGAATCCAAAGCCCTCAGATTTCCTGTTCATAACTAACTACTGTCCTGTTTATATAGACATTGTCCAGATAAACAGTTAGCAATTGAGGGACTATGTAACTCTGTTTGTTTGTTTCTAATTTTCTTTCTTTCTTTTTTTAAAATACATTTTATTAATTTATTCATATTACATCTCAATTGTTATCCCACCCCTTGTATCCTCCCATTCCTCCCTCCCTCCCGTTTTCCCCTTACTCCCCTCCCCTATGACTGTGACTGAGGGGGACCTCCTTTCCCTGTATATGCTCATAGGGTATCAAGTCTCTTCTTGGTAGCCTGCTATCCTTCCTCTGAGTGCCACCAGGCCTCCCCATCAAGGGGAAGTGGTCAAATATGGGGCACCAGAGTTCCTGTGAAAGTCAGACCCCACTCTCCACTCAGCTGAGGAGAATGTCCTGTCCCTTGGCTAGATCTGGGTAGGGGTTTGAAGTTTACTGCATGTATTGTCCTTGGCTGGTGCCATAATTTGAGCAGGAACCCTGGGCCCAGATCTGCCCGTCATAATGTTCTTGTAGGTTTTCTAGGACCCTCTAGATCCTTCTATTTCCCCATTCTCCCGTGTTTCTCTCACCTAGAGTCCCAATAGGATGTACTCCCCTCTGTCCTACTTTCCTGGTAAGTGAAGACTTTCATGGGACATACCCCTTGGATGTGGAGAGAGAGGAACATTCCTTCATTGCTGGTGGGAATGCAAACTAGTACAGCTACAGCTATCTGACACTGCCAATAAGGCTTCCTCAAGACCCATCTATTCCACTCCTTGTACTATTTTTCTTTCCTTCTCTCTCTCTTTCTTTCTTTCTTTCTTTCTTTCTTTCTTTCTTTCTTTCTTTCTTTCTTCCGCCTCCTCGATTATTCTCTGAAACTTATTCTCAAGATCATAATTAAGTTACTTTCTTCTTAGTGTTTTTTTAAATTTCTCTTTCCGTGTATTGGTGTTCTGTATCACTTTCCTAGACAAGGTATTCTTCTTTTGTATTTTGTAGAATTTTAGTTTACTTCCTTGAGCTCTTTGGATCCCTATCTCATTTTTCTTGTCTGCAGTTTTCTAATACTCTATTCTTTGTCCACAAATAATTTATGTATGTCATCAGAAGCTGTGTTCCTAGCATGGTGAATAAACTTCAGTGACAGTCATGCTTGTTAAACTTTAATCAAATAATGCAAATGAGTTATTAAATACAATCTGTAATTACTTATATTTGTAAAAATATACAACACCCAAGAATTGTATAAAAAGTCAGATACAGTAAAGAAAGGTTTGTGGGGGAAATTATATTTGAGCTGAGATTTTATATAATTTCAAGAACTTGCTTATCTTACTAATTTATTCAAATTATTGCAGACACAACATCAGCAGAACAAATTTTGAGACCACAGAGGAAGCTTTCATAATTTGAGCTTTTGTAAGTTACAGATTCATTTGGAATTATGCCATAATGTGTTTTGCAAGATTGTCTGTTCCGGTGGAAAGTGTCAGGCATGTTGTTAATTCCATGCCTTTCTTTTCCAAAAATCTTGACTGTCATCCAACTTAGTCTAGTCATATGCTTGCCTTGAAATGTGAATTTTCAATTGAATTTTTAAGTATGGGAGAAAATGTGAATCTCACTTATTGTAGTATATCTATCTACTGACATAAAACTGTTTAATTGATATTGATATTGTTTTCTATATTCCAGTGAAATTTTATATATTATATTTTTCAAACCTGTCC
Organism: Acomys minous; assembly: GCF_964271855.1. Lineage (NCBI taxonomy): Eukaryota > Metazoa > Chordata > Mammalia > Rodentia > Muridae > Acomys > Acomys minous. The sequence goes on from NC_140490.1 coordinate 103,575,223, forward strand.
ATTCTGTTAGTTCTGTAAACTAATCCTGATAGTTTTAGAAACTTCCCCTTTTAGGCAGGGTGATTCAAATTATATACAATGAGAATCCTCTAAGTATATATTAATACATATATGTATTGTACACATACACAAAAGGGAAGATAGATTATCAAATGAAAAAAAATAGTAATCAGAGGACCGGTCAGATATTATAAAACTGAAGCATAAGAAAATATACTTACTACAAATATATAAACTGTTTCCGTTAAAAATCTGCATGATGAAATACATATTTTTATATTGATTAGGTTATTTATTTACTTTACATCCTGATTTGAGCTTCCCCTCCTTCCTCTCCTCCTAGTCACACCCTCTCCCCTTCCTTTCCCCTATCAACCCAGCCTTCCTTTCTCCTCAGAAAAGGAGAGACAGAGGCTGTCTCTGATTACATCGTGTGACTTTGAATCAAATTCATATTTAAAAAAATTCTGGTCTCATTTATAAAAATGTAATACAAAGACAGTAACTATAATGTAGTCTAGGTAGTGGTTAAAAGAGAGAAATATCAGGAGAAAACTGATGTATTTCAGAAGAATTCAGAAGGCCAAGCTGACAAAACAGCTTCTGATGGAGGCAGGGAAGAGAGGTCTTTGGAGGGCCTGACCTACCCGTTGCATGAAAATCTTAAATGCCAAAGAAGACTTTTAGAGATTTATGTAAGTGTAGTGTTTGAAACTGATACTTGAAAATGCTGTTCAAATATGAACAAAGGGAAACGTTGATAATTCAGTTCAGATAAGAGAAAGTTTGGGGGTTACACATTGAGTTTCCTGAATAACCAATGCTTTTAGGGCATTCATAAAACAATACCCAGTGGTCCCTGCCTATTTGTATCTGAGAGCTGAAAAATAGTTTTTCAAGACATATCTAGCCCAACACTTTATACTCGATCTCTTTAGCAGTTATTGGTGGTGAGTTTCTATATGCATGTTTGTTTAGAGAGAAAAAGGACTTAGAATTCACCACCTGCACTATAGGGGGATGAAAAATAATCACCACCACACACCCACATCCCTAGCATGGGAAAAAAGAGACCACACACACACACACACACACACTAAGAAGATGAAGAAGAAAAAGAAGAAAAGAAGAAGAAGAAGAAGAAGAAGAAGAAGAAGAAGAAGAAGAAGAAGAAGAAAGAAGAAGAAGAAGAAATGGCAAATGGCCAGTGCTTTAGTAGAGTTAATTTCAAACTATTCAAACTCCCACTCCTTGCTTTGAAAAACAAACCATGCCCATGTTTCCAGGAGGAAATGACCTTCTCCTCTTCCCTCCTTGCTCTTTTAACAACATTCATCATTATCCACCTGACTGTCAAGGCCAGTAGCTCTGCATCATACTTATTTGGTTTTTTTTTATATGCTTCCAATTTTGAAAACAATAAAAAGATCTCTTTTCTACATCAAAAATTGTTCTTCAGAATGATTTTATTCTGTCCTTTTGCAATCGCATAACCTTTTGCATTTATTATGCTACTATACTATTAGACTCTGCATTTTATCTAGAAGTTGAGTGTATAAAAAAGAAGGCTATGTGTGCTGTGTGCTCTTTTAATGTCTGTCATTATTCCTAGTGGTTTTACTATTGTTATTAGGTTGCTATATTTAAATTTAATGAAGCATTTATTCTCAATCAAGAGGACCATTGAGATGATACAATTCTATAAGTCTGTACTGTGAAGTAGGAGTAATAAACTTTATTTGGTGTGAGATCTGAATGATTGATTATCTTGTCTATCTATTAATATTCTTGTATTCATCTTGTATGCAGTTTACAAGTGAGGCAAGTCATAAAAGTTCTTGCATTCTCCCCTAATATTTTCTATCAACTTTAGTGAATAACGATTAAAGAACAAATTCCCTGGACAAGTTCAGCCTCAAACATGCTTTATGGCTTCATTTTATTTTGTTTTTAAACAATATTTTGTTTCTAGTGCATATGATCAAGTACGTTTTAAAGCACAGCTATACTTCCTTTAAACATGTAAACTACTTAAGATATTTAACTTAGGAAGTCAATTTAGTTAACATATATTGTTTAGTATGGCCTGGGATTTGCAATATGTTTATACTTAAAAGAAGTCCAAATCTGGTGCTGGGGAAAGAGTTAAGTGGGTAAAAGAACTTGCTGCAATAGTGAGGAGATTGGAGTTCCTGTCCCCAGAATCCATGCTGGATGCTGCATGTGAAACACTGTTCTGTGGTAGGCTGAGATGGAAGGATTGTTAGCGTTTACTGGCAACTATCATGACTTCTGGTGGAATAATAAAGTCCGTGTCCCTGGCATAAAGCAAAGAGTTCTAGAGCAAGAAACTGGACATGCTCCTCACTGCCCCACCCCCAGCACATATGCATGCATCACATGCTTACACACACACACACACTCAATGTGTACACTACACTATATCCACTTACATAGCCCTATATTTACATATGTACAAGTATTAAAAGTTAAGATCTCTGTATCAAAGAGAACATTTGATTTCTGTCTTTCTGAAGAAAGAAACATCACTCAATAGTCCTTTCCAGTTCTACCAACTTTTCTGTAAATGTCATTTGTTTTAACACCTGAGGAAAATCCCATTGTGTCCATGTGCCACATTTTTATTATTCACTGTTTGGTTGGTTCCGTTTTCTTACAGTTTTTAATAGAGTAGCAGTAAATAAGTGCATACAAGTATCTTTGTGGTAGGACAAAGGTCTCTGGTGTATAAATCAGTAGCAGAACAGCTGGATACATCAATGTACACAAATACTGCTTGTGTTTTTAATGTTTTGAGGAAATTCCTATATCCAACATTATACTAAATTCCGAAAATTATTTCTTTTACATTTTAGCACAAAACAAAACTTTATTATGACCACTTATGCAAAACTTTGTTCTACATCTTTTGTTTTTGTTTTTTAAAATAATATTTTTATTTTTTAACATATATTTATATTATTATAATATATAAAATAAACTACATAGAGCAAGAAGAACCACAAAACAAACAGGAATTATATTAGTACTACATTCTTAGTGTTTTGGCTATTTGTATTTGACAACCTTGAAGAAAATATTTTCCTATCTTGGTGAGTCTAAAATTCTGAATGTAAATCAATATCTATCATATCTCATCTCCATCAACTTAAAACAGATTACACAGAGGACAAGAGAAAAATATAAAATTGATAAAAATAGTAAAGAAAAAATGAAATTGTCTATATTTGCAGATGATATAATTCAACAGTGGAAAGGCACTATAAACTCTATTATAAAATGTTTAGCTTTAATAAACATTATCAGTAAATTGAAAGATACATCAATGTACACAAATAAGTTGTTTTCATATGGCTCAGTAAAGATTAGCTTAGAAATATATTCTTAAAATGGGGATCTAGGCAGATTATTTATTCTGAAGTCATACCTATTTACTTACTGGAAGAGCTACTGATGTTCCTAATGCCTCTGTCCACCACCTCCATCTCACTTCTTGGTAATTAAACTATGTTAATAAAGTCACTTACCAGCTTGCATATAGTTTTTGAGCAACCACTCTCTACTCATATGAAAAGAAAATTAAAGAAAAAAACTGCTAAAAGTAATAGTATAGAAACCAAGTACTTCAATACTTCAAAACAAAGAGTACTTCAATACTCATTTTAAATTCAAATTATTTTAAATAAGAGAAGATGTAATTATAACTAACCCATGACAACCAGTGACAAGAATTTTACAATAATTCAAAATTAAGTGTTAATAACCTTGAAATATTTGTCAAAATGTAATTTAGGTAAATGGCAAATTGTATCACTGATGCAGGCTAATTATCTCATTTTAACAAACATGATTAAAGAATAAAAAGAAAATGATATTTAGGTATTAAAGATATTATTACAGAATCTTTGCCAAGATAAATATTATATACATAGTTTCCGTGCAATGCTTTACATTTTAAATAGTTAAAAACTCCAAGTGATGTCACATGTTTGTTCAGTTTGTAGAATCACCTTAGCATGTCCAATGCCTTATTTAAATGCCAGGATATAAAATTGCACTCAAACAGGAGGCACCGTCTGTGCCTGATGCAAGCCCGGGTGAACTGCCATGCATTTCATCTGGAGTAGGTCTGGTTACTGTCCAAGCTGCATATAATGTTTTAAAGCATAAGTAATAAATATTCATTCATTGGGAGGTTATGCTTGCTCTGAAACACAACAGCAACTGCAACAATGACACTGCCATGAATTTAGCAATGACTTGTTTTCAGGTTTCTCCGCACGCAACACTGCTGTCAGTCCAGTCCCTGCTGCACTCGGCGTTTTCCATTTAAGCCCCAGAACAGCCTACTTACTGTCTTAGCTCTCTAACTTCGATTCATTTCTTTATATACAAAACACATATATTAGTGGTAGTCAAAGTCCCTTCCTTTATTTTACTTGTAAAAATTTCCTTTTCAGCTTTCAAGACACAGCCTGTGCAATTATCCTGTTATACATGTTATTATAACTGTTGAAAGTAGATACAGGCAGAGTGAGCAGCTATTCTTGTGTGCCTCCAATAATTTACTATACTACGGGCATAATCCTGGTCACATGAGAAAGAGCATGCGAAGTGACTATAAGAGGCAGAGTTAGTATCTCCAAGGACACAACAGGGCTGATGCATATGCGAGCTCACAGAGACTGTAGTAGCACACACAGGTTTAAGCCAGATGGGATCTCAATGCTGAGAGGGGGAAGTGGGCATGGGAATCTCACTTCTAATCAGGAAGCTCTCTGCAGTTGATGTTTATTGGCATAGGGTAACCGGTTTTCTCCAGTGGATTCTCACCAGGTGTATCAAGCACAGTTACTACTTGATGTCAAGTCCGATCATGAAGTTCAATCCCTAGGACCCAAAATGCTGTATGAAAGAACTGACTTCTGTGACACACACACACACACACACACACATACACACACACACACACACACACACACACACACACACACACACACTCACACACACACACTCACACACACACACACACACACACTCACACACACACACACTCACACACACACACACACACACATACACACCATTGGTGTGAATTTTTAAAATTAAATTATGTGCATAAATAACCAGTCAATGTGTGATCTTGCCCAACACTAGCCCACTGTTGTATCAGCCCTTTCAGGGCATAATGCTCAGATAACATTCTAATCTGTATTTCGCTGTCACTGTTGAAGGGACCAATCTGGTTCTTATAAGATAATTGTTCCTGATGCAGGATACAGTTCTGATTCCAAGGGTAACTGGTATCTATTGAATGAAGTACGTTTTAAATTGTGCCCTGAGAAGTCCTCTTCTAGAACTGAAGGTCGACTCAAGAAGTAAAGCTAATGCCCATAATTTACCTCTATGACTTCAGCCAGTCTAACAGACAGATTTCCATCCAGCATTTAGTTACTTTGGGGGCCACGTGAGGACTCATTGCTTTTTCTTAACAAAGGCAGATTCTAATGGCCTATTTCAGGACTTGTCAATCAAATATGCAATCATGAATTTTACATACCCATAATATCTGATTATTCATTTTACTCAATGTTTCCAAATCTCATGATTTGGAAAATGCCCCTAGGTTTAATTTCTTTTTACCAATATTAGTCCAAATACTTGCCAATCCTATCTGAACCCACAAAGAACAGAATTAAAAGCATAAGTGTACATTCGTGATTAATCTGTACTTCAGGTACTGGCTAGAAGGTTTTGTAGTTTTCATGACTGTGGCAGAAATAATTTAGTTGAACACCTTTGTTGTGTTTGAAAACTTGAGAAAAAAAAGAACAATTGAGAAAATATATTGGAACTGTGATTCTGATAAGAAATTATTACAAAGTTTGATATATTATTTGTGTATAGCTTAGGAAAAGAAAATTAAGATACATTATACATATATCAGCCATTATTAGTGAATACTCTATTCAGGCCATGAATGTGTTAAATGTTTTCAAAGGGTTTTGTGTTACCAGGGTCCCTTTTTCCTATGGGATTTATTCCAAGATACTCTGTGGTTGCCTAATTCTATGGGTAGTACCAGAACTGAAAAACATATTTCCTTATAGAAGCTTACTTAAAGTAAATTAAAAGTACAAATTAGTCACAGTAAGAGTTTTAATTATAATAATATAAAGAAAATACTACAATGCAATGCAATAAAATTGCCTGCATTGATATTTTTACCATTCAGGGCCACTAGTACCAAAATAATGGTTACTTGAACAGAAACGCCAGGATACCATTGCAGTTGATTTGATAGCTGAGATGAATTCCACAGAGAGGTGATCCACTGCAATGCTAGGACAAAGCTACACCATGTGAAATTTCATTTTAAAAGATTTATGGTTTTTTGGCTACTGTACTGTTTAAATTAAATTTTTTTCATACTATGTAAGATGAGTAATCAAAACACTGGAACTTGAAACTGTTGGGAAGGAAGCCCACTAGTGGAGAGATATTAAACATTTGAAATCACAGAGTTTACATCTGAGGTTAAAGTGCATGCACTTCTATATACATTTTACCTACAGTCTACATACATACATTTTAGTAAATAGATCAATACACAAATCACATTTTTAGAACAACCAAGAAGTTAGCAATCCTCTTATATTAACAGTTGCACAGCTTTGCTACACGTGTCAGATTTGTCCGGGGAATTTTATTTAAAGTGTATTGTATAACATGAAAGCCTGGACACTATGGCCAGTGAGATGGCTCTGTAGGTTAATGTATTTTGGCATCAATCTTGATGACCTGAGTTCAGTTTTTAGGACTAACATGGTAGAACATAGAGACTCGTGCATTTATTCCTCTGACATCCACCTATGTGGTGTATTGTGACAAGTATAGATATTGACACAGAGATGCAAAGACACAAATGCATGTACACATACACACACATACACACAAACACACACACACACATACACACACACACTCACCAGCCAAATTCATGCACATGCACATGCACAAACACATACATACACAAATACACAGACACATACACTAAATAAAATAGTTTTAATTTAAAAACCAAAGCCTTGTTATCTAGCTTATGTTAATATATTTATCACACATCTGTGTTAAAAGTATTTTTCTAAAAATGAGAAATGTACCACCTAACAGAAAAGAGTACAATCAATCATACCTTCAACCAGAACACTCATTGTCAGGCAAAACTTGTCAAGTATGAATAGCTAGAAAATATATAATAGGAGAAATACCAAGAATATCCCATATCCTCTTGAATATTTGCTTTTGAAATTTGAATATTAATTTTTGATAAATGCATGAACATGCTTGTTCACTCTTTGTATTTTATGTATCCCTGTGTGGGTTCTATTTTGTAGGACATAAGTCTTTTTAATGATAGAATTTTCTAGCAGGCAAAGCATTCTTTTGTGCTTAGATGCTTGATTCTAGTCTCCCAGACTCATGCCTTCTACATTCCTCACACCAGTCACAATCAAATGCTTTACTTGGTTCCATGGCTTGTTTGAGAACAATTTGGACTGCAGTCAGTTTAGCAATACAGATGGTACATAACACTGCATCCCAGTGTTGGCTTGCTTCTGTGTGCTGCTTATTCCGTAGCAGAGGAAAAGGGAAGAACTGCTGATCGATGAGATTCCTGGGACCGCACTAACCAAGACAGACAGACACCATTAGAGTGCTCAGCAAGCTGTTTTATACCTCGGGGTTCTGCATCCATATAATTTTTTCAAATCAGCCTTTGAAAATGTATCATCATATTTAGAGAAGAGTCCACGTGTAAAGCTAAACTTCTACTCTTTAAATGGAATGTTTCATTAACCATTTTTACTTGAATGTGAAGCTTTATAACAGAAATTAACTTCGTTAAATAACATTAGATGTTATTAACTCTTAAATCAATGACATTTTTTCACATTTTGAAGAGCAGAACCATTTTACTATCTTAAGCAAGTTAGAGCTCATGTAGTATGTAAACTATTCAGTCAGCTGTTGAAGCTTTGCAATAATGTATCTTGAACCTTGATAGATACCAGTTTAGGAACATAGCACATGGGGTAACTCGGTCCATAAAACCTTCTGCCGGATATAACACCACAGACTAACCCTACCATAATGGGTGACCTAAATACACAGATCTCATCAATAAACAGGACATCTGAACAAAATCAAACCAGATAAACACTGCAGTTAAATGATATAATCAATCAAATTATAGCTACAAAACACCATCCATCGAAGCATTGATATTTGGAGGACAGGGAACTTCTCTGGCACTGAAACTATTCTGTTACACATTGTCATGGTTGATTAATGTCAATACAAGTTTACCAAACCCACACAATACACACAACAACAGTGAACCCTAATGTAATCAGTAGGTTGTAATTATGAGTAATATATAAATATTGTCTCTTTATGGTAATAAAGATTACACATTAATGAAGCATGCTAATAAGCTTACATACTGAGTGTAAGTGGATGTATAAATACCCATAATTTCTGCTAAGTTTTTATGTAATCATAAAATTTATCTTAAGGCCTATAATTTTAGAAAGAATTACAAAACATTCAAAACATTTATTTTAGATCTTGGTAATAAATTTAGTGATTTGCAAATTCTATAAAGTCATCTGGCTGTCTGTATTTTATATCATTGGTCAATGAACAGCCCTATTTTGACATGGACCACGACTCTTTAAAACTCCTAATCACTTTTTTTTACTTTTTTTTTTTAAATTGTTTTAAACTAATGCGTGCCTCCAGTCTCTTTTGTAGATGTTTCCTTACTTCGCTCCTTCCCAAAGTTAAATGTGGCTTGGAGATGTATTGTGAAATGCCACGCCTCCACACTCAATAATTCATTGTCTGCGCTTGAGATTCCCTCAAAAGCTGATAAAGCACGCCAAGTCATCTGTCATTTACCCCAAACTGAATTTTCAGGCAAAATCTGTTTCTCTCCATGTGCTCTTCATTATAATCATCCATGCATAGACATGTCTATTCATATATTTTTTATTCATCTCCCAGTAAGAATCCAATACAGTGTATTACTATATACAATTGACTTTACCTTCCAAATGTACCCAAGTATGAGTATACCTCACCATACCTATTGTTTCCAGCTTAGATTAGTAAATTATTCTGGACAAGCCATTCTGCTTCTGCCACTGTCTCATAACAATAGATCCTTTATGGTGACTATCACTTAAAACACATACCATAGACAAAGCTGTGTAAAGGAGCAGTAACCATGACATTATAAGATCGATGTGTGAATTTCTATATATTCTAGAAGTAAAGCTTTTAAAACTGAAATTTTGAAATACACTTTAACATTCCATTTAATTCATATGAAATACAATCAGTCTAACTTATAGCTTCCATAAAAATCATTGAGGTGTTTAACAGTCTTTTTCTTAGTAACTTTCACATTTTGGTGTTTATTAGCATATATAGATTATCCGACATCAGACTAACTGAGCCCCAGGGCTCCGTAACTGTGGATGCAATTGTCTGAACAACATGTGGGCTCTGGTGCCTACTTAGCAACTTTCTGACCCATGTGCATATCAAGTTTTTTGTCTTTTACACATTCTTTAAGCACATTCCCTCCTAGCTCCAGACAACTGTACTCGCCGTTCTTTCTCATTCATATTTTCTTCTTGCTGTGAAGAGTCTTCACTACTGAACCTCCTCCTAGTGTCTGCAGGATTGACTGAAATCTTCTGTCCTATTGTCTCCAGAGCTCTTCAATTGTACTTTTCAGCCTTTAAAATAATATCAATCCTTGTATGAAATGACTAACATTTGGTAAACAATGACTATCCTTTGTGGTTCTGGTTCTGTGTGCCATCTATGTGTGTATTCTCGTAGCCTCTATAACCTAGAATATAACCGACATGCTGTAAACATTTTGTCTGATATTGCCAGCATTGGACAATTATAGATTATATTATATCCTAATATGGCCATGATTTAGCAAAACTGCATTTATAAACACTGGAGGCAAACCATAACCTACTTTTCCAAGGCATAACGTAACAATCACATATATAATTTACGAATCTACATTGTAGAAGTATGGATCTACACAGGAGAAAGGGCTAACTCATTTTGTGTTTGTGATCTGTTAACAAGTTGGGTGGTCTGACTCTCTACCCTCTTCTGTGCTGTTAGATTCAATGCTGGCTGAAGCAATGTGAGTAGCCCAGAGAAATATGTTTCATCATCTACCTAACTAGCCTCTGGCTAGTTCACATGAAGACATTTTCCAGGGAAGGAAGATAAAGCGAGTACTCTTGAGGCCACATTCTACCAGTCAAAGAGAGACACAAGGCCACCAGGATTTAGCTAATCTTGTATATAAGATTCATAATTGTAGGGTGAAACCACAAGTATCTCATTCCAAAGACACACAGATAAAGAGATGTAGAAAAGGGCACTGGTTTTAAATATAATGTGTCAAACTCCAAATTTTATATATTAAGTCAAATAAGCTATATGACTTATATGACTGGCCATTATTAATGAAAGCTCATGATTAGAATTGTTGTAGATATATGTCAGTTGAATAAGTATGAGTTCATGATCTCTTCTTACTTAAAACAATTTCCAATAACTGTTCTCAAGTAATGTATTTAATTTGCTAGGACTGAATCTTTGACAGTGCATATATTCATACTCTGCAATAATCTTGTTTGCCCCATTTTGTAATTTTGTGCATCAGAGCTGTCTATGCCCTTACTATGTTTAGTGTCCTTCATTTTTTAATTTTGGCTAAAATTCTAATTTCTATAAATTACATGTTGGTGTTTGGTATCTATCTCTTGTTCAGATTTATTAGTGCAGTATAGATTCTTATTGTATTAAAGAATAGTGAAACCTCAATTTTCACATTAATTTCTAGTCTTGTGTATCACCATGGAGACTTTTTTGGTGATGTTCAAGAGATAGTATCTTGGTCAAATATTCTATTGCCTGCTTATTTCTGGTTGCCTCATCAGGCTGCTTGAAAAATGAAAGCAGATGGAGTTGGCAAGAAACTATTCTTAGGAGGAGTTACTTAGCCATTAAACTTGGGATAGAGCTAAACAGGCAGAACAGAAGGAAACTAATTTTGATGAAAATGCTTTGCTTTTCTTCTTCATGCACTACTGTACATGCCCAGGCAAAACTCCAACTTTCATGAAGCTCAATTTATTTTTCAAATATTTTCTTTAGAAAATACATGTAAAATTGATAAAATATAGAGTAAATTATAACAAATTTACATGTCACTGCAAAAACAATAATGCAATTTCATAAATTCAGAGGACAACTCTTAAGATTCACTCAACCCACACAAGAAATAATAAAATAAGTCAGATTTCAAATCAATTACATCAATAATTTTTTTGCCCATCAAGGCAATTTTCCCAATCATTTGACTCTTTTGAGTAACTTATTTAGAAATTGTGATGTTTTCCTTATGATTTTATTTGAGACAAATTGATATACTTCCACTTGATTAATTCATATGAATATTGAGATGTGCTTCAGTATTAGTGTCTGATTATCTTAAAATAGAAAGAGGAACATGACAGCCATTTACAGAAATGTGAAATGAACACACTCTGCAGATAATTCTGGATAAAGGGAGCCACTGTTGAAAGAAATATAATCTGGGATTGTAAATTTTTATTATTAATGTATGTATGATAAGACTACAAGGTTGTCCTCAAATTTTTAAAAATACAAATACATTACTAGTAACAGGAAAAATTTATATTGAAAAATTAGACAGTGGTTAAACTGGAGTTATACTTTAACAGGCCAACAATGGCCCTACTACATACCAGAGGGTAACAAATAAAACCACAGTCGGCTATGTGTCAATTCTTTTGGAGCTCTTGTCCAGTGAGTTTCCATAGACCCCCTGAACACTGCATGTTATTGCCACTACCCTTAGGTCCGTAGAGATGGTATTGCTAGTACTGAATACATCATATGCTTGAGTCATACAACATGCTGAAATCAAGCTGGTATGGACCTGGAACCTTCTAGCTCCCATAATGCTGGAAGATAGTGTTCAAGCTACCAGAAGAGAAAAGTAACTGTTAATCATAAAGAGCTATGAACCCTGCAAGATAAAATAATGACAGGCATAGCGAGATATGCCTTTGGTGTGATAATGACACAAATTTGGGGATAATCAATCTTTTTTTAAAAAAAAAATCAGATTTAAATCCTTCGTCATAAGAGAATCTTATCCCTGGCACAATTATTGAGCTGCAAACTTACTGCTAAAACCTAAGGGAAGGTTTGCTACTACTACTCCAATAAATGAACATAGTTTTAAACGAACTCATAATGACTTATTAATATACTAATAGAATAATGCATTTCTTAATCCTCATTTGAGAACAATCTACTTTCAGTAGATTGTGGTAAAGACAGTAAAGCACAACTAGCCAGGGTATGGCAAATAAGAGACTGACTTCAGAATGTTCATTCATAAAGGGAATGTTATATACTACACGCCTTCTCCTTAGACTCTGGGATCATTGTAAAAGGGGAGAGAGGACAAAAAGAGGGCTAAAGTTAGTGAAAGACTACAAGGAAACTATCTTTAGCATACAGTAGGGCAGCTGCACATATAAACTCACCATGGTTGTGATAAGATATAGAAACCCCACACAACCCCAAATCACAGCAAGGGTATGGGGATTGGGCACACGATGCTTCTATGCCAGCCATGGAGCTGTTGGTCAGTGTTAGCTGCTAGGGAAGGGAAATGGTCCTCTGGAAGAACATACATCCAAGAATATTTGAGATGCACAAGTTGGTCTGGAAGGGCTTTAATGTAAAGCCACAGAGTTGGGTGGTTAGGGAGTGGGAGTGACTATGTGATGAATCAAAGTTTGGAATGAACACAATTAAAACACACTGCATGAAACTCTCAAGAATGGATTAAAACTGGACACAAAATAAGTAGTTTAAAATCCCTGACTCATAATTTCACAAATTATTCTTTACTTAGGAACAATGGATTCAACTTCTAGAAACTTCAAGTATTTGTAAACGAACACACAACCATCTATAATGTGATCTGATGGCCTCTTCTGGCATGCAGGTGCACATGCACATTCATACATTAAGTAAATAAATCTTTTAAAGAATATCAATATCAAAGGCATTATGGGGAACTCTCACAAATAGGTCAAATGTATCACCCTCTACAAGGCTCATGGAATATGGTGGAAAAACAGAACAGAATGAAAGGAGGAGATGAAGGATGAGGTGGTGTGTTGCAAAATCATGTCTAGCCATGACATGGTCTCTGTACTCATGACCTTACCCAGCAGTAAATATCTGCAGAAGACCTGCAAAAGATTAGTCCTGTCAACATTTCATCATGAAAGTCAGAAGGGCTCATGATACCACATCCCTCTCTAAGGGCCTACTAATAGTTAATGATGGATGATGGGATGGGTGTCACTTTCTTAAATGGCATGGCCAACTGATAAGTTGCAGGTGCTAAGTAAATAAGTCCCCTTAGTCCACATTTTCACACAAACAACTTTAATTAAAATGAGTAAGCAACTCTATTAGTTATTTTTATATTGCTGAAATAAAACTACCATGGTGATGACAACTTGTAAATTGAAGAGTCTGTATGGCTTACAGTTCAATGGACTTACAAATTTTTCAGACAGGCAGGCATGGCAACCAGCAGTAGGTATGGTGAAGGGAACAGGAAACTGAGAGGTAACATCTACAAGTAAAACAAGAAACAGGGAGACTGAACTAGAAGTGGGACAACACTATACACAGTCAAAAGCCTTCTCCCAGTAACACACTTCCTCCTGCAAGTGTCCACCTTCCAAAGGTTCTACAATTTCCCCAAACAATGAGACCAACTGGGTACTAAGTGTTCAGACATATGAGCCTTTGATGGACATAGTCAATAAAACCACCATAGTCCATTTCTTGGCCTCATGGACCCATAGCCAAATCATAATTTTAAAGAATTTAATCTAGGCACATAAATTCCCATATGTTCTAACAGTCTCAACACTGCTTAAAAGGCTTAATCCAAAATCTTTGAGACTCAAAGTATTCTCTTAAATATAGACTGATATATATATATATATATATATATATATATATATATATATATATATATATATATATATATATTCATTGTACAATGGTATGTAATATGCATTAGCATTCTACAATGGAAAAATGGGCCATAGTGAGAAAACATTGGGACCAAGCAAGACTGAAACCCAGACAAATAGGAAGATATCAAATCCTGTGTCTCCATATCAGTTTAAGAGCTCAGATACCTCTACTACTTATATGTTACTGCTGTAAGACATAAATCTGATTTAGGATTGTTCCACTCCCTGTGTGCAATTCTCCTTGCCAGATATTTCCTGATGGCTGGCATCTCCAATATATTTTGGGCTCCACCAATGCCAAAGTTTCATTTTCATAGCTGCATTAAATGGCCTCTCACAACCTTTTGCCCTCCGAGGACCCTCACACAGGAACTATCCTGCCACCGGTTTCCTGAAACCCACAGAGGAAGGTTTCACTCTTGCTTCCTTCATGCCTCCAATTCCTATACCATGCAGAGGGCAATGCCAACTCAGCAACCAGCACAAGAATAGGTCACTAACCCCTTTAGTCACATTATTTGTAGCTTTTCTTTACAGATGCTTTCTAGGAGTAGAAATTTTCTTAAGCATTTCCCTTTCATAAGTTAGAGGCTTAGGTGGGTGGTGTCCTATATTGAGGAGGCGCAGAGTAGGTGGCCTCTCCTTCAGGGGAGTACACAATTACAATCTTTCATCCAACACATGCCTTGACTTTAGAATAAGAACATGTAGTCTTCTAGCATTCTTTTGCTCTGTAAGCTGAACATTATGCTTTTTTAAAAAAAATGCCCGACTTGCTCCTTTTCACTGTAAACCTTCATAAACATTATCAGTATTAACCATGACACAAATTCAGCCTTATATTGTCTTGAAATTTCCAGTAAGTTTGTCCATCACCTTTTAATTTAGCCTCAGACAAATTCTTTGGACCCAGGCAGAAGGGTGTTAGAAGACTTTAGAGTCTTGAATCACCTTCATCATTCTAATGAAAAGTCAAAGTGAGTACCTAGGATAGAAGCAAGTGGTGAGAGGCGATGTCAATTTTGATGAATATTGAGTCAAGAGATTCATGGGTATTTCTATTTTCCATATAGGAAATATGGAAAATAATTCCATGATTTGATATGCATTCTTTTCTGCACACACACTGGAGCCACCATGGCTTGTGAAAAATGCTGAAAGGTATAAAGCCACCACAGCTGCGTCATATAGTTCAGCAAGGCTGAGCTGAATGTTGTTTTTGTCATTGTGCTGTCATTCACTCTGGGCTTCTGATCTCTACATGTTGTATTCATGGGAGACTTACATTATGACTCATTTATGTCTTTTTCCCCAAAAAATTATTTCTGCTTTCAAAGATGTAACCTTATCTGGCCTTACTCATATGTCTTCCTTGTAATGGAGATTGTGAAAAGCACAAAAAAAAATTCACTAGCCTCAGAGTTCTCTTGGCTTTCCTGCCCTTAAGAAAATATATTTGTCAACAGATTAGATTACAGACTTTCTGCTGTATGTAGACTTCAGGACATTGCCCCAGAAGATAAAAACTTAATAACAAAGTTAGTTTGCCTAAAACAACTTTTGATAATATATAGAGTATATGAAAGTAATATAAAAGAAATATTTTTAAAAATTACCATTCATAAAGAGACTACCTCAGATTAAGTTACAATGAAGTCTTTTAACTAAAAAACAAAACAAAACAAAAAAGCCAAAGAGAATAGTCAGCCTGAAGCCTGGGAGAGCTTTCAATATTTCAAATTAGGGTAACTTACAAAATGCACCTTAACCACTTTTCATTTTACAAGGCTTGGGAACTCTACAAGACTGGTTCAAATATTTTTCTCTCTGTTTAATGTTTCACTATTCTGGTAAAATAGAATGTCATATGTCATAAATGTTTATACAGTCTAAAATGATTTGAGATTGATAATACCCGTTCTCTCTGTATCTGTAACACTTGTCCAGGGACACAATTATATGATCAACATTTCTCTTTAAATCATAAGTTTGGCTGTTTTATGGAATCTGTATAAATAAACAAACATCCTGGTTGCCAGTCAGACAGAGATGCAAGATACTTTTAGGGACAGTCTCGTACGTATTCCTTCCTTACTCCACTATGCTTCTTTCTCTGCTGGGACCTGTCTGACTGCCAGGATGGCTCCCATAATATACACTGCATATTATAATTTTTCAATTTATGTTCTATTAATTTATAGTGAGATATAAGGGACATTTAGAGTTAGAAAATGGTATTTAAAAAGAAAGACAATAACATTTTATGTTTAATATAATAAAAGACATAAGCTTCGTCCTTTCCTCTACTGTTGAATCTCAAGAACTTTACCAAATACAGACAAAAGAAATACAGGAAGCAGAGAAATTGTAAAATTACCTTTTTGCCTGATGTAATTGTCATCTCTGATGCTTACTATCCCCATGTGCTAACCTAGGCCTGGTCCTGGAAGCTTCTAGCCTCTGTACAATCTAACCTAGGCCTAAAATATATTCAGCCACTGAGGCTTACAGCTGAGCACACTCATTCTTTCTAGATCTTTCTGAACTATGACTGGCTGATTCTACTCAGCTGTTTTGGCTCAAACTCCTCTCCAAGCGGACTGATTCAAACTCATTTCTCTTAGCTAAGAAAAGCTCTTATTAATTGCTCTGCTTAGCCTCAAACTAACTTTAGCAATTTGTTCTAATCGTAGGGACTTTTTTCACTCTCTGGCTCTTCTGTCTTCACCTGTGTCTACCTTGATTTTTCTTCAACCTCTTTGTAAAACTCTGCCAATAAAACTGTCTTCCCTCTTTGCACTGCTCTCTTCAATAGCTTCCTTTCCCTCTCTCATCTCATGAGAGTTGGGCATATCCTATGTCTGACTCAATCTGTCAGACCTTTCCCTGATTCCTCACTTTGTCTGCTCCTCAACTAGACATCACTTTCAAACATGAGTGCATCCTTCTACAAACTAAGTTAACCTTCATTGTTTGGAATTAAAGGTGTATATGAAGGGTAGTCTTCATTCCAGCAAGATCACACAGACTTAGGTGGGCATTGGATGGGATAAGAGCAGCCACATTGCTGAATTAAAATTCCTCTACAAAAGGAAGTCAAATTATCCTTATTCACAGATGATATGATAGTATACATAAGTGACCCCCCAAATTCCACCAGAGAACCCCTACAGCTGATAAACACCTTCGGCAAAGTGGCTGGATACAAAATTAACTCAAAAAAGTCAGTAGCCTTTCTGTACACAAATGACAATCATCTAAGAAAGAAATTAGGGAAACCATACCCTTCACAATAGCCATAAGCAATATAAAGTATCTAGGAATAACTCTAACCATGCAAATGAAAACCTTGTTTGAAAAAAACTTCAAATCTCTGAAGAAGGAGATTGAAGATGACATCAGAAGATGGAAAGATCTCCCTTGTTCATGGATCGGATAATTAACATAGTGAAAATGGCCATCTTACCAAAGACAATTTACAGATTCAATGCAATCCCTATAAAAATACCTACACAATTGTTAAAGGCATTAAAAGACCAATTATCAATTTCATATGGAAAAAGAAAAAGCCCAGGATAGCTAAAATAATCATGTACAATCAAAGATCCTCTGGAGGAATTGCCGTACCCAATCTCAAGCTGTACTATAGAACAACAGTAATTAAAACAGCATGGTACTGGCACAGCAATAGGCTGGTTGATCAATGGAATCGAATGGAAGACCCAGAAATGAATCCACACATATATAGTCACTTAATTTTTAACAAAGAAGCCAAGTCTATTCAATGAAAAAAGGATAGCATATTCAACAAATAGTGCCAGTCTAACTGGATGTCTACATGTAGAAAGATGCAATTAGACCCATATTTATCACCATGCACAAAAGTCAAGTCTAAGTGGTTTAAAGACCTCAACATAAAACCAGAGACACTATATCAGTTAGAAGAAAAAGTGGGGAAGAACTTGGAATGCTTTGGCACAGGAGACAACTTCCTGAACAGAACACCAACAGCCCAGGCCTTAAGGTCAACAATTAATAAATGGGATCTCATGAGGCTGAGAAGCTTCTGTAAGGCAGAAGACACTGTCAACAGAACAAAGCAACAGCCTACAGCCTCGGAAAATATCTTCACCTACCCTACATCTGACAAAGGACTAATTTCCAAAATATATAAAGACCTTAAGATATTAAACACCACCAAACCAAATAAAGCAATTAAGAAATGAGGCTCAGAACTAAGCAGGGAATTTGCAACAGAGAAATATCAAATGGCTGAGGAACACTTAAAGAAATGCTCAACATGCTTAGTCATCAGGGAAATGCAAATCAAAATACTCTGAGATTCCATCTTATACCCACCAGAACGGCTAAGCCCAACAGAGATGTCCCCTGAAAGTCTTCACTTAGCCAGAGATTGGGATAGATACTGGGACTTCCTATTGGGACTCTACTTGAGACAGGTAAGGAGGAATGGAGAAATAGAAGGATCCAGAGGGTCCTAGAAACCTACATGGAGACCATTAAGGCTGGCAGATCTGGACCCAGGCAGCTCAGCTCAAACTACTGTACCAATCAAGGACAATGCATGCAGTAAACCTAGAACCCCTATCTAGGTCTAGCCAATGGATACCCCATTCTCTACAACTGTTGGAAAGCAGACACTAACTTGGACATGAACTCTGGTGTCTCCTATTTGACCACTTCCCCTTGGTGGGGAGATCTGGTGACCCTCAGAGGAACAGTAAGCAGGCTACTAAGAAGAGACCTGATAAGCTGTGAACTTATGGTTGTGGACAAGATCCCCTTCTGTCACATAACTAGGGGAGGGGAATAGCATGAAAGTGGGAGGGCAGGGTGAACAGGAAGATACAAGTGACAAGATAACAACTGAGGTGTAATCTGAATAAAATACTTAAATATATATAAAAAAGAAATAGCATAAGTGCTGTGGTTGTTCGCCTTGGGGGTCGTTGCTAGATTGTTTACAGTGAGAGTGGGCGTCTGAATCTTGTCTGCTCATGGAACACTTTTTCTCATACTGGGTTGCCTCATCCAGGCTTTTTTGTGCTTTGTTTTAGGCATCTTCTTATTTAACATTCAGTTGATATTACTGGAAGGTGAGGGACTGGGCCAAGCAGAATGCAGGAAGGCTGCAGTCAGACGTATTGTAGGAGAGAAGAATAAAGAAAATGGAAAAAAATGTATACAAAATTAATGATGTATATCTAAGGACTACTATTTTAGATGAGGGTGGGAGGATGCAGAGTATTACAGAAGAAACCTTGCCTGGGGCTGGAGAGATGGCTTAGCGATTAGGAGCTGGCTCTTCCCTGGTAGAAGTTCAGTTCCTAGCACCCATTTTAGGCAGCTTACAACCAGGTGTAACTTCAGTTCTAGTAAAATCAAGCGCCCTCTTCTAATCACCAAGGGTAGCTATGTTCAAAGATATAAATACTCACCCACACAAATACATATGATTACAAGTATAACAAATCTTAGGAAAAAAAGTAGGTTGGAGATACCTTTATAATAGAAAATAGAAGAACTAGATCCCGTGACACAACATCACTGAAACATGTTTGCCGTAACAATAGGACTCCAAAATTTATGTAGTAAAGGCTTTGTCTGTTTCAAACCTGCCTGCTAAAATTAAGAATTTCTTTCTTCGAAAATCCGTCTATTTAAAATCCTTCAATAATATTCTTGAAAGATTTATATTCACAAGGCTTCATGTTTATATATGATTTATTTATATTCCTTCCTAATTCTGGAATATGATGTTTCAATTGAAGCTGGCCTTGAACCCAGAACTGCCATTCTTCTGTCTGCCAAGAGCTGGGACACCTACTATGAAAACATTTTAAAATAAGGAAGCAAAATAAGTCTCTTAAGTTAGTTCCTATTTAAAAAATTAGAATGGTTCTTATTGGCCAAATTTTATCATTTATCACTGAGTAAATTGATATTATTCATCTTTTCTTGCAATTAGTGTTAATACAATAATATCCAGGAAAATGCATTTATAGGCTTTTAAGTTAAATTTATAGAGCAGCTTGCTGAAAACTAAATTAAACTATACCATGCTTCAGAGTGCAGATTAAATTCTGAATATCCTTATAAGATATACATTCATAAGGCTTCATTTTCATATGATTTATTTATTCAAATTAATTATCTTCCTCGAAGTAAGCTTGGCTGATGGGATACATTGTCTGACTGAGTATGACTTGTACTAATTTGATAACTTTTAAACATAGAGATATTTGTTTCTGTCTCATAGTTGAACATAGCTTTCTAATTTGCTTTCCATATTAAGTACACTAATATACAAATCATAAAAAAGCAGCGTCATTTGTTTTCTGAAATATTCTGATTATTTCAATAAGAAATAAAATCTCACATTAGATTTTTTTCTCTTTTTTCTCTTTTTTATTTTATTTTTTTTTACTGAAAAATGAAATCATTCATATTACATCTCCTTTGCTATCCCATCCCGTGCATCCTCCCATTCCTCCCTCCCTTGCGCTTTCACCCCATTCCCCTTCCCTATGACTGTGACTCCTTTCACATTAGATTTTAAATGTGAAACTCTTTCCACACTAATTACACCAAAGTGAACATTAAACATGTATTTACTAGATACCCATGATCATCCCTAAGTATCAATGACGGTATGATCTCCACGTGTTCCTGGTGCTTCAGATGGGCACGGCTTTCCTCCTTATCCATTTTCCCAATGTTCTCTCCCATGTAATTTTACCTTGTGCAATACTCACCCAATTATTAGCACTCCTATTAGCTTTTCTGAGGTGTTATTACCTGGAGTTAATTGCTTCTGTTACTCAGTTTCTATAAAACCTTCTGTTTAACCTTTATTACAACACATTTCAGAAGCTATTGTAATTTTTTACTCAGATATGTGTGCCTCCGTAAGACATTATATTTCTGAAATAGAGGGTCTAGTGCTGAGAGATGTGTAGGAGCAGCCCAACGCATAGGACTTGACCCATCATAATTACCTTATGCATTGATCCTGAATTACTAAACGTGTAATCAGCCAAGAGGCTTTTCCAATCTCAGATTTGGGTCTAGAAAGTATGAACATGCTGTGACCTAGAAATTTGGTTAAGTTGCTTACTGACAAGCAGCAGGAGAGTATTTTGCTGGGTAGTGTTCTCTCTCTCTCTCTCTCTCTCTCTCTCTCTCTCTCTCTCTCTCTCTCTCTCCTTATTTATTGCACGTTAACTCTGCGAACCAGTTGAGTTATACTGAAGATAAAGCTGGGATTCCTTGCTCTGACTTTCTGAAATCCATCATGCCATTCTGCCTAAAAAGCCCACTGATATATCAGGTCTGACATTTTCTCCAAGTTAATGAAGATAATTCAGTGTATAAGAAATTGTATTTTGTAGTTCTAAGGTCACTGATTTACAACCCACAATAAAACTGCCACGAAAACTGTAGCTTACATAGCACATAGCCATCTATGTAAGACCCACTGGAATATACTTATCAGCGGAGGCTGTCAAAAGCACGCTATTTTACAAGCCTTACTCTGAGGTCTTTTATCTTCTGTGCATCACTAGGAGAGCATTTCCTAAATTAATATTTATTTTGTTCTCATGCACCTTGTTCACTTTACTTTGAATGATATTTGCCTTTGCAGTATATATAAGACTTGAATATTTCCTCTCTGAGGGTTTCATTCTGGTTTTGTGTAGTTAAATTTTGCAAAGAGTATCTTTAAAAAGCCCCTAGGATTTAGAGCTTTTAGGGATCTATGCATTTACGCACAGTTACTGAATCACCATGTTGCTCCAACTGAGTCACAAAACTTTCATCCACTATTATCACAGGTGAATAAAAACATCGCGGGGTCTCTAGTACAAAAAAAAAATCTTTTCTACAGAGACAAATCTTCCTAAGTTGCTTAAATGCAACAAAATGGAGTTTGCTAGTAAGATTTATCAATAATATATCTTTTCCAACATCTTCTAAAAGTAATTATGAAAGATATTTTGCATTTATGTGAAATATGGGGACACTTGTGGAGTTGTACATGGAAAAGGGAGAAGGGAAAATGGTATAAATACAGTACTTATGTGTACAAGTCTCAAATATTTTTAAATTAAAAAATCTTCAATAAAGATAGTTTTTATATATTTGTATAATAGAATCATTCATGGATTCTTTAATCAACATTATATTTCTGTTGCTTTTTATGATTCATTTTTATCTTTAGAGAGCAAGTGAAAAAAGCAGTAATATGGACATCTGTTTTTATATATTTGATGAATTATGTGATGAAATTGAAAAAGGTTATGTTTCTTATACTCTTTTCAAAGTAATGTTAGATTTTTCAAATAAATAAATAAGAGAGAAAGAAGAAAGGAAAAAGAGAAAGAAAAGAAAGAAAAAGGAAGAGAGAAAGAGGAGGGAGGAAAGGAAGGAAAAAGAAAGATTGGGATACACAGAAAGTGTCATTGTCTTTCTCCTCCATAAACATTCTCCTCATGGAGGCTACTGCATCACAGGAGTCTCTCATCTTATACTGTGCTTTAACCGCAGACTGGCACTGGCACAAGGCTAATTAACTACACTCTCTTTTATATTCTAGTTCGTTTGTCCAGTCCACTGTAGCACAATTTTCTTTGGATTCCACAGCTGTTCAAAGAGACTTTCCTGAACTTCTAGAATCCACTAATTATTTACTCTTCTCCATAGTATTACCTCTTCTGAAAGGCATACATTTTAAGTCATGTAATGCATACCCTTTGGGACTGATATATGTGACAGTGTGTATTTAAAAATTCACCATTTTTCTGAATGCTTTACTAGATCAATATTCTTTTTACTTTATTAATTTATTTTTGTTACATCTCAATGGTTATCCCATCCCTTGTATCCTCCCATTCTTCCCTCCCTCCCATTTTCCCCTTATTCCCCTCCCCTATGACTGTTCCTGAGGGGGATTACCTCCCCCTGTATATGCTCATAGGGTATCAAGTCTCTTCTTGGTAACCTGCTGACCTTCCTCTGAGTGCCACCAGGTCTCCCCCTCCAGGGGACATGGTCAAAGGTGAGGCACCAGAATATGTGAGAAAGTCATATCCCACTCTCCACTCTACTGTGGAGAGTGTTCTGTTCATTGTCTAGATCTGGGTAGGGGTTTAAGGTTTACCGCCTGTATTGTCCTTGGCTGGTGCCTTAGTTTGAGCGGAACCCCTGTGCCCAAATCTGCCTATCATTATGTTCTACTTGTAGGCTTCTGGGACCCTCTGGATCCTTCTACTTTGCCTTTCTCCCATGCTTCTCTCATCTAGAGTCCCACTAGAATGTCCTCCCCTCTGTCTCAGTTTCCTGGTAAGTGAAGGCTTTCGTGGGACATGCCCCTTGGGCTAATATGCAGATATAAGTGAGTATATACCATTTGAGTCTTTCTGCTTCTGGGTTAACTCACTCATTATGATCATTTCTAGCTCAATCCATTTATCCACAAATTTCGGGAATTCCTTGTTTTTAATAGCTGAATAATATTCCATAGTGTATATGTACCACAGTTTCTTTATGCATTCTTCTATTGAGGGACACTTAAGCTGTTTCCATGTTCTGGCTATTATGAATAAGGCTGCTATGAACATGGTTGAGCAAATGTTCTTGTTGTGTGCTGGAGCATCTTCTGGGTATATTCCAAGGAGTGGAATAGCTGGGTCTTGAGGAAGCCCTATTCCCATTTTTCTGAGATAGCACCAGATAGATTTCCAAAGTGCTTGTACTAGTTTGCATTCCCACCAGCAATGAAAGAGTGTTCCTTTCTCCCCACATCCTCGCCAGCATGTGGTGTCGCTTGAATTTTTGATCTTAGCCATTCTGATGGGTGTAAGATGGAATCTTAGAGTTGTTTTGATTTGCATTTCCCTGATGATTAAGGAGGTTGAGCATTTTTTTTAAGTGTTTCTCAGCCATTTGATATTCCTCTGTTGAGAATTCCCTGTTTAGTTCCAAGCCCCATTTCTCAACTGGGTTATTTGATTTGGTGGTGTTTAATTTCTTCAGCTCTTTATGTATTTTGGATATTAGACCTTTGTCAGATGTAGGGTTGGTGAAGATCTTTACCAGTTTGTAGGCTGTCGCTTTGGTCTCTTGACAGTGTCTCCTGCCTTACAGAAGCTTCTCAGCCTCATGAGTTCCCATTTATTAATTGTTGACATTAATGTCTGGGCTGTTGGTGTTCTGTTCAGGAAGTTGTCTCCTGTGCCAATATGTTCCAGGCAATGAAGAAAGAGAACATAGATCAATATTTTATATTGTAATTAGTATCTCTCTTTATGATTGTACCATTATTTTTGGTGCATTCATTCGTTGAAATGATCTTATTTGCTTCCAGTTCATATTGATTCCTAGTTGGACTGCCATAAGTACGTGTAGTATGTAATTTCAAACATGGAAGTGCTTAAACAAAATTGGATTGTCTAGATATATTTGGGATTTTTAGAATAGTTCCAATTACCCCCCAAAATAAACATTTTATGTTATCTTTACAAATAAATGAGTTGTTATATGATACAAAAGTGTTGGTTTCGTATTACTATAACTTTATAGATATATAGTTATATTTTCCTTTTTATGCATGAATTTTCATTATATAATATCTTCATAATATTGCTATACTTATTATTTCTTGGCAGTTTACCTTTATTTTATTCACTCAGAACTTTTTAAAAATAGATTTGACCAATTAGAAACCAATTACATCTACAATCAAGAAAATTTTTTCTTGACCTTAAGTCACCTATTCATAAAATAATACCAACAATTTTCTTACAGGTATAATACACAAATTTCATTTAATGCATAAATTTATTAATTGGCCTGATTAAATTTGTCTACAAAAATTTAGTACTATTTCATGTGATTACATTTAAGTCTCATCATAAATGTTGATACCTAAGATAAAAGTCCATGATGACTCAATTAATTACTATCATTTAATTTTAATGATCGGTTTGTTAAAATGGTTCATATAAAACTTAAGACAGCTTAAAAAACTTAGAAAAAGTGTTAACATTATACAGTCAAAATGTTAAAATTAATTTGTGTGTCTATTGCTCAATTTAGACTCGATGGTAAAAGCAAAGTTGTAAAGATTCCGTAATAATGAAAAGAGAAGGATGAAGTCTCTCTCTGCAATTAACCACCTAAGCTAAGACATATTATTTAACCTCTCTGAAACTTTTTTCCCAATCTAAAAAAAAAATAATTTAGAAGAAATGTTACCATGCTAAAATGGGACTAGACCAATTAAATACAAACATACTTAACAGATGTGCAATCTATATCAATACATCTTAGTTAACTACAGAGAAGTATGTGCATTTGCCATTTCTTGAGTGGGATTTTGAAATTTTTATGTGTGTGTGTGGACAAGCTGTTTGTGTACTTCTTTATGTGGGCATGGTTTTGCACATGCCATAGTGAACGGGAAGAGGCCAGAGGAACACCTGTGTGTTAGTCTTGACATTCACTCAACCTTGCTTGAGACACAAGCTACCTGTTCCCTGCTGCATTCAGATGCAGGCAGATTTTATGGCCTAACTTTGCTAAGATAGGGTAAGCAAGTTCTCAGTAGTTCCTGTCTCAAAATTTGTCTGTCAGATTGGGCTAGAAGGCTGAAAATGATGCTCCAACATTATAGAGAGCTTTGAGTGACTACTTAGACAGCAAGTGTCATTTTCTCAGGTTGGCAGCTACTAATTTGCACTTACTGTCTACTCAGATAATTAATTTGATTTCTTCTCAAGTTTTACAATTAAACTTAATGGTTTAATGGTTAAAATGTTTTTAGGTCTAGATAGACGTTTTAAGTTGATAATAACAAAATATGACCGATATTAATTTACATTCAGAATTTTGGATGCACTGAGATAGGAAAGGTGTTTTCTTCAAGTCTGCTAAATACAAACAGCCACAACACTATGAATGTAACATTTATATAATTCTTGATTGTTCTGTGGTTCTTCTTGCTGTAGGTAGTTAATTGTATATATGGGTGAAAAGAAAAATAATAAAAATTGTATATTTTTTATTTGACAAAATTATTGTCTTATCTGTATGTATTATTAATACAATTTTCATAAAAGTGCTCCTCCATTTAAATTGAACAATGTTTTTCTTGATTAAGGTCCTCACATCTCACATTCATCCAAGGATTTTTGTTTCTGTTTTGCTGTGGGTATGTATGTATGTGAGTGTCTCTGTGTGTATTTATATTAGAGACACATCATGCTGGCATGAAAATTGATGTGGAGAATCCTTTTCTCTATCTAAAAATTAAATTTAGAATGAATAAATAAGAGAACTGAAAATCACATATAAAGTAGTCTCTTTTATTTGTATCTATCTGTGTGCAATGATACAAAGTTTTGTGGTTTTTTTCTATTTATTTTATTATTTAATCCTGCTATCCAGCTTTGTGTGTGTGTGTGTGTGTGTGTGTGTGTGTGTGTGTGTGTGTGTGCGTGCGTGCGTGCGTGCGTGTGTGTGTGTAAGTATGTGCAGTGAGATGGGCCCATGGAAGCTGGAGACATTTGACCCCCTAAGGACTGGAGTCTAAGATAGTTGTAAACCGCCAACTGTGGATACAGAAAACTGAGCTGGCTTCTTTGCAAGAACAGTACCCACTCTTAACTCCTGGCCACCTCCCCAGCCCTGGTACAAACTGAATGCTGTATGTGTAGTTGAATTATTTGTTTTTACAACATGGCAGTTCATATGTTTAGCTTCAGATTTTGTCAGGAAGGTAGAATGTCATGAATTCAGTTCATACCATTGTAGTAGAAATCCCAAAAGACTGCCTTCCCTATTACATTTAAAGATGTTTTTATTGTTTT
Organism: Acomys minous; assembly: GCF_964271855.1. NCBI lineage: Eukaryota > Metazoa > Chordata > Mammalia > Rodentia > Muridae > Acomys > Acomys minous. Next base: position 103,602,341 of record NC_140490.1, read on the forward strand.
AAGGATTCTTTGGCAGTAAGACAGGTATACTCCTGGCAACACCCAATCTATCTCAAAGAAGATGATGAACATCAAAGAACCTCCTTATGGAAATAGCTTCAAATGTGGCAAACCAGCCAATGGGCAAAATATCCTCATTTCGACCACTGAAAGAATTCAGCCTAAAAAATAGGGAAGCTTGGATGTGGGTAGAGTTGACGACAAAATTCTGCCAAGACAGGGTAAGCAAGTTCTCAATAGTTTGCCTCACAAATTTGGCCAGAAGGCTGAAGATCATGCTATAGTAGAGAAATTTGGGTTATGGTTTAGGTAGCAAACTGTCTCAGTCATTTTTCTCAATTTGTAAGATGCTAAACTGCACTCCTGTTTACTCAGGTAGTTTTTTTCCTTCTGAAGTCTTCTGATAGGGTTGAAGACCCAATAGATTAGTTTCACAATAAGCTTAGTTGTTTAGGGGTTAAGATGTTTTTAGGCCTAGATAGATGTTTTAAGTTGATAGATAAGATATGATAGTTATTGATTTATATTCAGAATTTTAGATGCACCAAGATAGGAATAATGTTTTCTTCAAGGCTGCCAAATACAAATAGCCAAAACACTATGAATGTAATATTAATATAATTCCTTATTGCTATGTGTTTCTGCTTGCTCTATGTAGTTTATTTTGTATATGTGTAATAAAATAAAGGTATAAGAAAAAGAAAAGAAAAAAAACAGAAGTAGTTACCTAGAAAATGAGACCCACCAGAGCCTAATTGTTCTGACCTCATGACCTTCGACTTGTAAGCTGTGAATCTGGCTAAATTAAATCCTGTTTTCATAAAGCACCTACTGTGTGGCATTTACTACAGCAGCCCAGATTCACTAATACAAGTGATTACTCTCATTGTTTAAATAAATTAAACATTTAGTTCAGCTTATATGAAGTTTTTTTAAATTGAGCTACAAGCATACAAATTTTCATTTGTTTTTTTTTTCACAAAACATTTGCAAAGAAATTCAGGAACAATACAGTTGAACTGTTTCCAAACTAAACCATCTGCTTGAGTGAAAAACCTCTTGTGAAATGTTCGTAATTCACTGCTATAGAAGTCCCATCTTTACGAAAGAAATCTTTGAAGTGTCAACAGAAGAAATATATTTACAAATTCAGAGTAGCTTTTACATCCTGTTGGGAAAAGGAAAGCTCTATTTCCATGCATCAATTATTTAATACCGTCTGACTGTATTGATCCATTATATAAGCATGAGAACTTGCACCATTTATTTGAATGTGTCATAGGTGAGGCCCCTGTAACAGTGCTCCAGCGTGCGTGTGCTTTCACAGCTGCGTTCAAGGTACAATTATGTGTCTTTGCAGCATCACTTCATATTCAGGAGCTCCTCACTTGCCTTCCAAAGAGGTTGACACAAAGCTGAGCATGCTAGTCTTTCGTGCGTTTTGGTAAAATTGAAGTGTGAAGGTATAACTTCAGATGAAGTCTGTTTTATTGGTTGGCATTTATTTGGTTTTGTTGTCAATGTAATACTGTAAATCCACACTCTTTTAAAGACAAGTGCATAAGACTCATGACAATAAAAATATCAGGAAGCTTGTACTTCTCTGTTCTTTGGTAACAATCAGAGGAAACATCATATTTTTGAGTTGATAAATGTTTTATATTTTGTTTGCCTTTGGATTCCAGAAATGGTTTTACACCTATTTTTATTTTATAAATTTAGGATGACTAGTGGCTTCTGATATTTAATTCCACTAACAATAACAACCAATATTTTGTTTGTTTGTTTTAATTTGTGTTCTTGCAACAAGACCATCCCCTACATATGCTCATAGTTATGTGTTTGGTTTCATTAGGCTACATGACAGTTTTCAATTTAAAATGTTTCCTTTACCCATGCTAGTAATAGTCTAGTTGAATAACTGCATGATATTGAATTATATGCAGGCTTCATCATTTGTATTTGGATCCCCTAGTGTTGTGTAGTAATATTTATTTCAACGAATTATTTTCCATTTACTTACAAATGGGTGTGGAACAGTGATCTAAATTTTATAATTGTAAGCAGAGCTAATAAAGCGCATGTATTAATCTTCATTCATGCCATATGAAGAATGGCATCTAATAATAAGACACAAGGATTCTGTGACCAATAAGAAGCCTTGTCTTTGCCTGTACGTTCATGTCTCAGCCAGTCTCAGTGGGTTTAGCAACACAAGTTACTTGCTTATTTTGCAGTTTGAGTTCTTTTCATCCCAATTGTAGTCCCCTCCCTCATCACCTCCATATCCCAGCCTGCACCTCACTCCTTCTCCCTCCCTCCTGTAGTTCTCAGATAAGGGAGCCCTCTTCCCTTAACCTCTTACCTCAGCCTACAAGGTCTCATCTGTAATACCTGTGTCCTCTTCCTCTGTGGCCTGGCAGGACCACCCTGCCAGAGGGGAAGTTATCAAAGTTGGAAGGCCAAAGTCTATACCAGAAGTAGTCCCTACTCTTCCTTATTGTGTGATCCACAAGGAGACTGTGCTGCCTATCTACTACATCTGAGCAGGGGGTCTAGGTCCACGTCTTTGGTTGGTGCACCATCTCTGTATTGTAATATGGTTATCCTGTATTAAGTGGATAATATCTGCTAATGAGTGAGTATATACCATGCATGTCTTTCTGGGCCTGAGTTACCTCACTCGGGATGATTGTCTCTAGTTCCATCCATTTGCCTGCAAATTTCAAGATTTCCTTATTTTTGATAGCCAAATCGTATCCCATTACGTAAATGTACCAGAGTTTCTTTATCCATTCTTTAGCTGAGGGACATCTAGGTTGTTTCCAGAATCTGGCTAACACGAATAAGGCTGCTATGAACAAAGTTGAGCAGATGTCCTTGATGTATGGTGGAGTATCTTTGGGGTATATTCCCAGAATTGGTATGGTTAGGTCTTGAGGTAGACTTATTCCTAATATCTTGAGATAGCACCATATTGATTTCCAAAGAAGCTGTACAACTTTGCACTCCCAACAGCAATGTAAAAGTGTTCCTCTTTCTCTGCATCCTCACCAGCATGAGCTATCACTTGAACTTTTTATCTTAGCCATTCTGATAGGTGTAAGATGGAATCTCAAAGGTTAATCTTATAATTAATTTAAGCTGTTTTTAGGTATAAATAAAGGTTTTGAGTTGGCAGAGATGAGAGAGAATAGATATTGATTCTCATTCAGAATTTTAGACTCACTAAGATATGGAAGTTTTTTTTTTACAAAGTTGCCAATACAATTAACCAAAACACCTTGAATGTAACATTCGTATGATCCCTGATTGTCTTGTGGTTCTTGCTGTATGCAATTTTTCTACTTACGTGTAATAATATAAATGTATATGACAAAAATAAAAATATGACAAAAAAAAAAAGGAAGTGTATGTAGCCCAGACCTATCAAGATCCATGTACACAGATGTCCTCTGAGATATACCACCCAGTGGGGGATCAGGACAGGTGCTGGGACTCCTTGTGGAGTTCTGATAGTGGTATGGAAGAGTGGGGAGGATAGAAGGACCCAGAGCGTCCAGGAGTCCCACAAGAAGACCATCAAGTCCCGAGGATGTGGACGCAGGGTCGGGGGCCTACACAAACTCTCACAACAACCAGTGAGAATGCATGCAGCAAACCTAGACCTCCTGTTCACACCTAGACCTCCTGTTCACACCTAGACCTCATGTTCACACCTAGACCTCCTGTTCACACCGAGACCTCCTGTTCACACCTAGACCTCCTGTTCACACCGAGACCTCCTGTTCACACCTAGACCTCCTGTTCACACCAAGACCTCCTGTTCACACCTAGACCTCCTGTTCACACCTAGCCAATGGGCAGCTCAGTCTCCATGGGTGTGGGGACCGCCTGTGTTGTGAACTCTGGTGTCACCTCCATTCCCTGACTTGATCACTTCCCCTTGGTGATGTGGTCCAGCAGCCACGCAGAGGAAGGAGAGCTGATAGGCTGTGGTCATATGGTGAGGAAGGTCCTTTTCTGTCAGAGGTCTAGGAGAGGGGAATAGAGCAGAAGAGGGGTTGAGGGTGGGTTTTGGGATAATAATCGATATGTCAACTGAAGAAAGTATAATAAATTTGAAACATGTAGATGTACACACATAGAGATTTAGGTAGACACACATCATGAGATCTGTGCTAGTACAGTTAGCATTTACTAGGAAACAACCCACCACAACTCCTTTCCACAAGCTCCATTTGTGGATTTTGTCTCCACGCCAAAAAAAAAAAAAAAAAAAAACAAAACCTCCTTTGTGACACTGCAGTGTTGCAATTAAATTACAGTCAAATTGCGGTGCTTTAGGCTGCACAGTTCACTTCAGTGAATGCTCACAAAGGTCCTCTCCTGACAGGCTCATGTACAAATACAGCTGTCATCTGTACACAAAACAGGATCAGGTGGCTCACAGTTTAATTGCATCAAGGGCAGAACATAAGCTGCTATCTAATTTATTCTAAAGATACATCACTTTAATGGGGTTTCAATGAACTCTACACAAAAGGCCCAATGTTAAAAGCAAAAATGTGCTGTTCTTTTCCTCTCTCTGAAAAAAGTCTAGATATTGATCAGGCCCATGATTAAGTGCTCTGTGAAGACAATCTCCGGAAAGCAAAAAAAAAAAATTTTTTTTCCTCTTCATTTTTCTTAATTGCAAAGTGATCATTCACTAAGTGGACATTTTGGCTAAGTACTATGTTCAAAATGTGTAAGTATTATGGCAAGATAGTCTCTCTTCAGGTGACCTTATAAGTGTGTGTGTGTGTGTGTGTGTGTGTGTGTGTGTGTGTGTGTGTGTGCACGCGCGTGTGCATGTGTGCTATTATCATCTAGCATTTAGAATATCCTGATATGTTATATCTGAGCTAATTGATGTGAATAAATGTATGACATTGGGTAGAACATTGATAGAAAAATCTAATCACACTTACTCATTCTTTCCTCAGTTCAATTATGATGGCTCTGGGATTTAATGGAGAGTTTCAGATTCAGTATAACCAGATAAACACAAAGGTCTTCATGAAGTTGAAAGTTGTAAGAGGGAAGGACCCCTCAAGGATGCCATAATAGGAGCTTTGTTTGTTTTGACCATTGTAAGGAGTGCTTCTAATGAGACAGGATCCTATAAAACCCTGTCACTGAAGAGTTTGCTACACAAACAGAGAATAAGAAAAGATCCAACAAAATAGCAACAACATAGCAAAACTGCCTACTGAATCAACTAAGCCGAGCTCACAGGGGCCCATAGAGAATGCAAGGGTCTGCCCCAGGTCCTTTGCACATATGTTGTGGTTGTTAGCTTGTGGTTATTAGTTTAGTGATTTTTAGGACTTCTAACTTTGGGAGTGGGGGTGACTCTTGGCTGGTCTGTAAAACCTTTTCCTCCTATTGAGTTCCCTCATCCAGCCTTGATGTGCCTTGTCTTATGACATTTTGATATGGTGTGTTGAGCTGATAGCCTTGGAAGGCTGTTGTTTTCTAAAGGAAAATGGGGGAAGAGAGGATCTGATGGTAGGGGGTTGAAGGGGTATAGCTAATAGGGAAGGAGAGAGAAGAGGATATGCTTGGGATGTATGGTATGAGAGGAGACTAAATGAAGAGAAAAAGAAAAACAAATAAAATTGTTCAAAAGTCAACAAGACATACTCCACACATGCCTATATTTTCTAAATTCATTTTACTTCTTATATGGAGAAACCATTTTAGAGAGAAATGAATATGGCTAACACGGACAGTTTTGCTTGAGGAAGTTTTTTTCCCTAAATTTGTCTTTACTTCTCTCTTTCATATCTTGTCTTCGCTCACTCAAGTGTTGCGTTAGACAACACCACATGAAAGGATATGGAAATAAACCCGTGAAAGCCATAGGAAACTACTGTAATTTAAATCCAGAGGCAACAACACGGAACCTTGAAATGCTTTCCATGGAAGGCTCAGGCTCGCTCTATGCCTTTGAACTGAAATACAGAAAAGCACATGTAAGGGGTCAGTTCTTTGTGAGGAGTAAATGAAAGTGCTTTTCTCTGTAGGTGACAATTAACTGAAACTTCAGCAAAAGTACCTTAACATGCAGTTTTCTCAACTAAATTTTCATGAACTATGTGGGTTATAGAAGCGTATGAGCGTCATTCCAACGAGCCTTCTGCATGTTCAACTATACACTTTCAGATGTCAGCTTCACAGAGTCTGAAGAGTTCACAGATAGAAAATTGAACCAAATAAACGAAAGCTATTGTGCTGCTTTACCCCAAATAATTTCCTGAGTTTAAATTTGTTATTAATAAAGGAGAAAAGATGAAGAAAAGTTTGGACAAATGCCGTTTACTTAAATGTAAAAGACATATTACTTGCCTCTCTCATGTTACCCTGCAATTACTTATGTTAACAAAGTTGAAGTTCTTCTTCTTTCTTCTTTGGCCTCCATAAATTGTTCTGCTTCACATTAATGAATTTCAAATGAAAACATATATTAAGTTCGTCTTTATAAACTTAACTGACTTTTTTTTCTCGAATTCTAGAAAGCCATGCATAATTTTTAATGTGGTCTGTTTTGATTTCTTCCATTATTTTTTTGCTCTGTTTGAGTAGTTTGCAGTATCACTTTTAATTTAAGCTCTGTAATTCATGTTTTTATCTTACCTATCTATAAGTACTAATTACTTTAGAGAGAAATATTTTTGTTTGAGAATTTTACATTTATAATATTTTTTGATCAAATCTTCTCTCATTTTCTCCTCCAAATACCTCCCAGACCCTTGCTAGCACTATTCCCCTGAAACTTTGTAGGATCATTTGTTAACCCGCTGAGTCCACATAGTACGTCCATGAGCACATGCATATTGGCTCCTCTACTGGGTCCTGAGCAAAGTATCAGGGATCACATTCCTAAACAAAATTATCTCTTGCGTCCACCAGCAGCCAGCAACTCCTCAGATAGGGACGCTGGGTTTTTGCTGGCTCAGTCTTATTTAATCACAGCTGCACTGGTGTGTTGTGGCTCTGTCATGTGTCATGTGCAGAAGACATTGTTTCACAGCATTCATCTACTGCTTCCTGTTTCTACAGCCTTTGCGTCACCTCTACCAGAGAAGTACTGAGTTCTGGGAGGAGAGCTGTGAGGTACTTGCCCAATTTAAGGCTGAGTATTCCATAGCCTTTTAGGAAATCTCACTTTATATGTTTTTAGTCATTAAAATAGCCTTCTATAATGTTATTGAGGGTTTTTTTAAACATGCTCATCAACAAAATCCTCACTACTGAGAAATGTCTGTTGTAGTAATGAGACAAAAAAGGTGTTATGCAATGGGAAATTCTTACTTTCTTAGTGGTGTGAAGAAACAGAAGTTTCAGACATTAGCCTAACTGTACTGTTAGTTTTTAGTCAAAGTTTAATAGACTTCGAAGAAGTGAGTCTCTATAGCAGGCCTTACATCTCCTACGTTTTGTAGAAATTACTTGCCAGAATGGAGTCAACACAAACAATGCATTTGACTGAAGTACTTTGCCCACTAGTCAGGGTCATCTATCTCTCTGGTGTTTCCGCTTCTTTTTCTTCCTAGGCACAGAGTGCGTCACTATTCCTTCCTTTCTTAGAAAGAGACTTTCCAATAGTTTTTTGTGTGTGTGTGTGTGTGTGTGTCTGAATTACAATAGTGTTGTCTCTTAAGGTCTTAAAGGCTTTGTTGCATATAGACGCAAAAAACTTTTGGCTAGGTTTTGACCAAAGAACCTTTGTGAAGTTTTATAATAATCTTATTTTCACAGCTAATTTAGTTTATTTGGCTGTTTGTATTGTTTTTAATGACACAGGATTTTCTTCATCTACCATTAATGAAGTTACTCTATCTACACAACCACTAAGGTAATAGACTCTGAAAAGGGTTCCATTGGAGAAGACTGAAGAAAGCTTTGCTAGCTTCCTGAATATCATATCATCTTAGAGTTTCCAGAAAAGGACCTCAGCGTCCCATTTCTTTCTGATTTAAAATATTGTTTTACAAAGTTGTATATTACAGTGACTCCTCATCATAAGACACAAAACATACAAAGAAACATATCAAATCTGAATTCACTCTGGACTTTCTGTCACTTACATAACATAAAAGGACAGAAAATCAAGATTCTTTCAGAAAATCTTCCTTTGGTTCAAAAATTTTTATTATATTAACACAAGTCATTGTGTCCATTGACATTGGACACAAATGTTAGAAAACATGATGATTGTGCAAAATGTTTCTTTTCCAATTATTTTTGTAAAATATTTTTATTATGTTTCTTTTTTAACACATACATTTTATATTATTACACATGAGTAAAATAAATGACATACAGCAGGAAGAACCATGAGACAATAATGAGTTATATAAATGTTGCCTTCATAGTGATTTGGCTGTTTGTATTTGGCAAAGTTGAATTAACATCTTTCCTATCTTGTTGGGTCTAAATTTCTGAATGGAGATTAATATCTATCATATCTAATCTCTATTAACTTACGACATCTAACTTGATCTACAAACATCTTATCCCTAGCCTACTAAGCTTAATTGAAAGACTGAACTGTCTGATCTTCAAACCCATCAGAGACTTGAGAAGGGATAAAGCTCAACTACCTGAGTGAACCCGGAGTACAGGTTAGCAGCTTCCAAAATGAAAAAAATGACTGAGACAGTTTACTGCCTGAACAGTCACCCAACACCCTCTATAACGTTGGAGCATCATCTTCAGCCTTCTGGCCTAATATATGTGACAGACATATTTGCGAGGCAGGAACTATTGAGGACTTGCTTACCCTGCCTTGGCAGAGTAGCCGGTCTGCAGTGAACATTCAGCAACCAAATGACTGACTTGAGACCATACAACAACAGCACCAGTAACTCACAGGTGAGGGCTCCAAATAGCGTGGAACTCAGTAAAGACCCACGCTCCCACAGGTCTGAAGCAAGCAGCCACCAAGACTCTGGGCACTTGTGTGCATGCCCAGGGGTTGGTGGGTCCTAGCACCAGAAAATCTTCTTACTAATCAGAACAAGTATATAATAAAGATAAGTTTCATCCTAACTCTGCCAGAATTGATACCTTTTCAGTTAAATAGAAAATATCATATATGTAGGAAGTCATTTCTATAATAGTTGGTAATTCATATGTTATGAACAAAAGTACAATAGAACACACACACACACACACACACACACACACTTTTGAGAAGATAGGAAATCCTCGTGAGAAGCAGGACTGATCAGTGTATTAATATCAGGATTTACATTTCTAGTTAGATATTTGTTTGCCACATGTTACTGTACTATATAAAAAATGCTCCTTTAGCCACAGAGAAGAAAATATGTACAATATGATGTTGCATAAAGGCTAAGAGATTCTCATACCAAATGATATTTGAATGTTGCCACTGTAGTATTTCTTGATAAATGAATCAGTAGATGAATAAAAAATGAGTTAAATTGTAGGAATTATCTTTCTTTTGTCTGAGAATTATATTGAAATTGTTTAATTTATATCTAAAATAATTTTAAACATACACAAAGTTCTGGGCATTAGTGTTCAAGTAATATGATAATTTTAGAACTCTGAATGTTAGTGCTGATTAACCAGAGAGTTTCTTGGTACCAGTATTTATTATTTAACTGATTAATTCATTTGTAATTTATTTGCATAGGTAAAATGGAAACCAATTATAATAATTTAAGTATCTCCAATTACCTCATTAACTATTATGAATGTTTCATTTTAAAGGAGCAAAGCTACAGTAATATAATCTTTGAGCCAAATAAGACTTTCATAGTAAGTAAAAAATTTTCAGCTACTTATCTTACAACTGTCAAAACTTTTAGAATACATATTTCTCCTAAAACTTTTTCATTTCATCTTGTAATTGTACTAATGCATTGGTAATATTTACTTCCAAATATGAAAAATATTTATGTGTTTATTAGACCTAAATATTAAGCACATTTCTACAACTGCAAAGAAATACTTGAGATATTTATCTTATTAAGAAATGGGGTTATAGCCAGGCGTGGTGGCGCACGCCTTTAATCCCAGCACTCAGGACGCAGAGGCAGGTGGATCTCTGTGAGTTCGAGGTCAGCCTGGTCTACAAAGTGAGTCCAGGACAGCCAAGGCTACACAGAGAAATCCTGTCTCAAAAAACAAAAAACAAAAACAAAAACAAAAAAACAAAAAAACAAAAAAAAGAAAGAAAGAAATGGGGTTATTTTGGCTCACAGTTTATAAAACTTCTATCCATGATTGGGATTATTAATTGCTCTTATGTATTTGGTAGCATCGCCCAATGGTAATAGTAGTAACTCTTACAACCAGGAGTCAGATAATGAAGTGAAAAATGAAGGTACCATAGTCCAACATCATCATTTGATGTAACACTTACCATGCCTACAAGATTCCATGTCATTAAATGTTCGACCATATCTCAACAATTCCACCCTAAGCACCAAGATTTTAATACATGAACATTTAAGGTATACCCATCTCACATAAGCCAGGGATAATGTGATAATTTGGTCACCATTATTATGTTTAAGATACATGAAAATACATATGAAAAACCTAATATCTCCTCTTTTCTTCAAGCAGATTAGAGGTAGGTAGATAGGTAGTTAGATAGATAAAAAATATATAATAGACCAACAGATAAACAGTAAGATTTTCATTGGTTATATTTTTAAGGATGAAAGTAATCATCACATTTTCACAAAATTTCAAATATCATACATAATTACATATCAGTTATGAAATTAAAATCCACCTTTAATAACATTAGTGCAGTGCTTCAAAGATATCTGCCACTTAAGTAACGATAGTTTTAAGGATAGAGTCTATTCCTGTTGTTTCCAGTTGAAACTAGTTTTGAGAAAACAAACAAAATTCTAACTCTGTGGTTTTTTTAATTAAATATTTTACATATACATCTATATTATCACACATGTGTGCAATAAACAACTACAGCAAAAAGAATCATGAAACAATCAAGAATTATATAAATGTTACATTCATAGTATTTTGGCTATTTGTATTTGACAGCCTTGAAGAAAACATCTTTCCCATCTAAAATTCTGAATGTAAATCAATATCTATCAGAACATCTTAACCCCTAAGCAACAAAGCTTAATTGTAGGACTAAACTATCTGCTCTTTAACCCCATGAGAGACTTGAAAAGGAATATAATTAATTACCTAAGTATACAGGGAGTGCAGGTTAGCAGCTTCCAAAATGAAAAAAAAAATGATGGAAACACTTAGCTACCTGAACAGTCACTGAAAACTCTATAGAAGGTTGGAGCATCGTCTTCAGCCTTCTGGCACAATATATCTGACAGACATTTTCGTGAGGCAGGGACTGTTGAGGACTTGCTTATGTTGTCTTGGCAGAGTTTGGCTGTCAAATCTGCCTGCATCGAAGCTTGCCCTTTTTTAGGCAGAATTCTGTCTGTAGCCAAAATGAGGACATTTTGCCCAGTGGCTAGTTTGCAACATTTGAAGCCATCTCCATAGGGAGGTTCTTTGATGCTCATCATCTTCTTTGAGGTAGGCTGGGTGTTTCCAGGAGTATTACAGGTGCAACTTGTATTGTTGTCAATGAATCTTTAAAATAATAAAACATATCTTTAAGTTCCATAATCTGTATGTCTCTGAGGTTTTTGAAGACTTTATCTAACTATTTTACTTTCCCTTTTTATAGAATCGCATTTATCTGTTACACCTAGGATGTATATTATTGTGATAAAAATAGACTAGTAATTGATATGACCATGATTCGATCAACTAACAATTAACTTCTATAACTTACTTATCCTAAACAGCCTGCAATAGCACTTTATAAGTATTGCAAGTAAACCTTGTATTATAATTGATATACCGCATATTATAGTAGAAATTAATATTATATGTGTGAAGGAGATAGGGGTTGAAAATAAAGAAGTTGGAATATAGAATCTACTCCTCAATTTAATGCCTTAATTGTTAATCACAAAGGTATTTTTAATTCACTCGTGTAGGATGTTGTATATAGATGCAATTTGGAAACATTGGTATAGAATACAAATGTAAGATTATTCTTCACACACATTATATTTATTTCTACCCTAATATCCAGTTTTGTACTCATACAGCTAACTGTGTTTAAGGCAAATTATTATTGAAGAAGTTACACTAATAAAGTCTTGTCCACATGACTTTCCCAATATTAGTTAATTAAGGAAGACAAGAATGAGCATGCCAAGCTGTATGGGGTAAAAGACCATGAGGCCTCAAACCTACACAAAAACTATAGTCAGCTGAGAAAATGTCATTCCTGAGGGAACAGCACCAACTACTTGTACAAATAGTCAGCCTTGAAAACATACAAGTGATAGTCTATAGAGATAATAGGTCATATTTAGGAATACATATGATTGTGTGTGTGTGTGTGTGTGTGTGTGTGTGTGTGTGTGTGTGTGTGCAGTAACAATCAGTGGAAAAGGCTATGAATTTGAAGGAGAGAAGAGGAAGACTTAGGGGAAGTAAAGGGAAGGAGAGATATGTACTTATAATCTCAAAAGTTAAAATAACATTGAGGAAAAGAAGGTTAAAGCCTCTAGAGAAAACCTGAATGTCATTAATGCATTTGTGGGAGAGGCCTGCTGCCGACACCTTCGACCATACAGAAAATGAAGTTAGTGAAGTGGGCATTTAGAAATCATTATTGGCATCTTGACCTTGGATCTACCTGTCTTCATGACTGAAAAAAACATTCTCTAGTCTTAGGTATCTTTGCAGTAGTATAAATGAACTAAATCATTTACTAGAAATTATAGCAGTATTGTAAAGCCTTATTGATAGAGTTCTACCAGTTAATTTTCTCTTTGCCAAGTAAGTAGAATTTCCAATGTGCATGTGTCTTGTATGCATATGTGTGTGTACCATATATATTATATAAAGACATACTATGTTTATACATATCTTATCCTATGCATTTTCATGAAATATATGCATCCTTATATAGGTGTTTATATATGTATGTAATATATATGTATGTAATATATATGTATGTATGATTTATATTCTACTTATCTTGTTACTTATTGATTAGTTGCTAGGAAGAGCTTTGGTTATCTACAATTATAAAAGAATGTTCCTAAATTACTGAATAACAGTTATACAATCGTTACAGGAAATGCTTAGCATTGAATATAATATTAAAATATGCAAATATTTTAGATTTTGAGGTTAGCCTCTCAAGATCCTTTTGGCATCAAGGAAACCTTAAAGGAATAACTAACTTTTTGCTTTATTCTTATCTTGAAATTGAAATATGGTTTACAGTATTGAAAATGAACAATAGTTTTAATTGCTTTTAAATTTAGAATTGGGTACATAAATCCCACCAGTAGATTTATGGAATAGTGGAAATAATTTAAAGTTAATTATATGAAAGTGAGCTTAGGCTTCTCCAGTGATACTATTCATTTCTTATCTGTAATTGGGCTTCATTTGTTTTCCTATATATCAAAATTTATGTAAAGATTCTTAAAGAGAATTGATATTTTTTGCTAAGCTCAAATTTGGCCAAAGAATTGTTATTTTCTCTGCAATAAAGCTTTGAATAAGGGCTTAGATTTAAGTGCTGACAACTTGCTCTATACTTTATTTCACAATGATGATTGAGTGGAAATTTATTTAGAAAGCCTCTTTTAGGAAGAAATTTCAATTGTTAGAAAAAGCTAAAACTCAGTGAAATTTTACTAGATGGACCATTCCAATAAATGAAATGCTTATAAGAAAAAATATTCCACAGAAAGGAGAATTATATTGTGAGTATTTCTCACTTAGAAATATGAAACAAGTGGGCATATATTACGTAATACTAGAACCAGATAGAACCAGATAGAAGTCTTTCATTATGGCATACAACTGCATTTATCAGGCTCTTACTGCATAATTCCTTTTTTCTCCTAGTTTCTTATTTGGAAAGAACTTGTGCCCTTGAGAATTTATCGCTTTCCAGATGCTATGGTGCATAAATTCCTGTGTGGCGAGTCACATGGGCCTCTTCTAAAACATATCATTACAGAGGCAAGTGGTAGCATCTTTTCAAGATACTCCCAAGAACTCCTTATTTTAGCAAAAGAAGAGTAGAGGACTGCTGAATCCTTGGGAAAGATTTGAGTAACCTAAAACTTAAATAAAAAATACACATTCATAATTTGAACTCAAATATCACAGATTAAGTAGCTCAGAAACTAATTTTCTAAGTCAGTAAGATTATTTCTTAAGGATATAAGACTTATTCATCTTAGATTTACTGAAACATGGAATTTGGAGTATTCCATTTTCATGTGTGTGCATATATACATATGTATGGATGTATATATATGTGCACATGGAAACCAGAGTTGAGATCTGGTAGCTTCTGTTTCTTCTTTAGGCACAGTCCACATTGTTTGCTTGAGGCAAACAGAACCTAGAAATCAATGTTTCTGTTAGATTTTCTTGAGAGAAAGGTACAACAATCTTCCTGTGTTTGTTTCCATGTGGCTGGGAAAAGGCCACTGGCTAGGCTGTTTTTTTTTCCCATGGAATTGGCTCTCACACTCAAAGCCCCTTGCTTATTTGGCAAGCATTTCTCTGACTGTCCTATGTTCTGAGCTCCCCATTTTATTTTATCAATCTTGAAAATCCATGTATGTACTTGGATATTTATATATAGTACATACAGACACACATATATGAGTCTGTGATTATATTTTTGTTAAAAGTTCCACACAATATATATTTATTACACTCTTTTAATTTATTATAATTTATTCATATTACTTTCCAATTGTTATAACTTCTCTTTTATGTTCCCATTTCTGCTCTCCCTTCCTCTTCAGCCCTCCCACTGTCCCATAGACCTTTGACAGTACATGACCACAGCCTATCAGAGCTCATCTGGATAGAGAGAGAGAGAGAGAGAGAGAGAGAGAGAGAGAGAGAGAGAGAGAGAGATGACAGAGAGTGTTTTTATTTTTTAATTATTTATTTTTAATTTAATTAATATATTCAGATTACAACTCAATTGTTATGCCATCACTTGTATCCTCCCTCCCACTTTCACCCTATTCCCCTCCCCTAGGTCTATGACCGAGGGGACCTCCTTCCCCTCTATATGGTCATAGGCTATCAAGTCTCCTCTTTGTAGCCTGCTTATTATTTCTTTGAGTGCCACCAGGCCTCCCCACCAAGGGGAGGTGGTCAAATATGTGGTACCAGAGTTCATGTCAGAGTCCCAGTCCCCACTGTGGAGAATGTAACTGTGGAGAATGTCCTGTCCATTGGCTTGATCAGAGTATGGGTTTGATGTTTACTACTTGTATTGTCCTTGGTTGGTGCAATAGCTTGAGCAGACCTCACTGGACTCTGATCTTAATCAGGGTTTTAAGCCCTCTTTACAGTGTTCATCTGTCTTTCTATCCCCAAATCCCAAGATCTTCTACATTCCTTCATAAGTATCACGGTGAGACCTATAGTAGTGGTGCCCCACTCCTGGTGCCAGGAGTCACTTTTCCATAGCTATAGTAAGACAGCATCACCAAGCCAACAATATATGAGATTATTTGGGGATTTAAATTGCACATTGTGATAGAGGGAAGGCATGGCAGTTTGAAAGACTGAGAGTACATATTTCATATTTCATGCATGAAGAAAGAGCTCATTGGATATGTGTGTAACAAAGATTCTCCCAAGTGACACACCTACTCCAATGTGTCCATACCTTCTGTTCATTCCCAAACCATTCCAGCATCTGTGGGTAAAGTATTAAAAAATGTCAGCCTATGGAGGCCGTTCTTATTGAAACCACCATACATACCTTTTATTGGTGTACACTATATTTTATGTGAAAAATATTTCCCAGCAATGTGTGTTTGTGGTGTGTGTGTGTGTGTGTGTGTGTGTGTGTGTGTGTGTGTGTGTACACAGAGACCAGAATTTGTGATTTTGTTTTTGTGTGTCTTCTTCAGGCACTGTCGACCGAGTTTTTTGAGGCAAGATCTTTCGCTGAATGTATGGACAGAAAACAACAAAGGATAAAAGTTTAAATAGTAATGAAAGCTTAGAAATTAGAGTTGCAGCACAAATATCTAACCAATACAAGCCCAGTTAAAGAAGGTGAATCAAAGTAAACAACATGTGTCTAGGGGTGCTAAAAAGAATAAGTAGATTTTAGGTAATACATAGAAGGCAGAGCTGGGAGTTCAAAGTCTACAAAGTTAGATGATCAGTTCTACTTTTGTTTAAAACAGTAGGAAATACAAATTATTTATAAATATTTCAATTTCTACTACTATTCAACAATTTTGGCATTCAAAATTGTATTAGGAGACATGATAAATGCGAACCACAGTTAAACTTCAGCTTCTCTAATACATTAAATAATGAAATATAAAATTGATATTATGAAAATAACTCTGTGTATATAGGTGTGTTCTCATGCTTATAAAATGTTCTTTCTAGTCCGTAGAAAGTTCTAAGTAATTAAATCACAACCTCACTGGCCTGCTGTGAATCTTGACATTGTATCTGATTTGCTCCATTGTTTTTCTTTGAATATAGTTAACTTGCTTCATTAATAGCCAAAACACTAAGAATGGAACATGTATATACTTTCTGATTTTGTCATGGTTCTTCTTGCTATAGGTAATTTATTGAATATGTGTGTAATAATATAAATGTATATGTAAAAAATAAAATAAAATAATAAAAAATTTTTTAATTTCATTCTTCATAATTTAGTTTTGTCCAGCTTAGGTTGTGTAATTCACCTTTATTCCAGGACTTTTAACTTCACCATGGGAAATTTTTCTTATCTTTTTATCAGTACAGATATCATATTCTTTTCACCAAATAGTAGATGGAATTATTTTAACAATACATTAAAGTGTTTACTTTTAACAGGATTAAATTGATGTGTTAGAGAGGATTGAGATCAGTAATGTTCTCCTGTGGTATCAAGAGAAAATTCTACTAGCATTTGACACATATATAACCCATTGGGATTTTATTTTGATTCGAATGATGAGTTATGCTGCAAATGACTCTTTGGTTTTTTTCTTTAAATAAACCACGATTATTATTTAATTTTAACATAGTCATTGAATAATAACATTACAGAGGTCAGATTTTGCAGAGCTGTGTGTTTGGATATGCTTTATTAAAGTTTTTATACATTTCTATCAAATATTCTTTTATCCCTCACCTCAGTTTGCATTATTATATCATTTACTAATCAACTCCAGCCAAAATAGAGAATTGGGAGAAAAGCTATTGAAAGAAAAAGCAAAAAAAGGAAAACATATCTAATAAAAATATAATCTCTATAGGGAAGATAGTGGTTAACTAGGAAACAAAGCAAATATCCTGGCTAGTTATTATCATAACTGCTTGAAAATTGCAGATGTCCTACATGTGGAGCTTCTGTTGTTTTCTCTATCAATATGCAGTTTGTAGCTCAAGAGAAAACCCCATTGTTTAATGATTGAGACAGCTGTATTTGGGCTGCATCCTTTGTGATACAGAATTAGCTGTTCAGAAAATGTGAAATTATGTGGAAAATAGCAGAGTATCCAATCTATAATGTATACTGAAAATAGTAGTCTGGAAGAAATGATGGGTTTGTAAATAGACAAACCTTTGCAAACATAATATACCTACATCAAGATACTGACAGCATGGCTTTCCTATGAAATATTTCAGTATAATAAGCTGCCTTTGGAACTTCTCCAAACTGAGGTGGTGGATGAAAGAATATTTGTCAAAATGTATGAATGTTTTAATAAAGCATCTGTAGGCACACAGCTTTGCAAAATTCTCACCTCTGAAATGTCATTTTTCAATGACTATTACATACCTTTCACCTTGAGTTATTGAGAGCACAAAGTTCCCAATATATTTTAAAAATAATGTTTCTATAGAAACAAACTGTTTCTGAGTTCCAATTATACTTAAAAATAATTTTGTATACAGGTAACAAATGTCTTGTGTTTATTATCTAGCATTTTACTTTATTGTATTTTACTTTTTAAAAATATATTTTATTAATTTATTCATATTACATCTCGATTGTCATTCCATCCCTTGTATCCTCCCATTCCTCCATCCTTCCCATTTTCCCCTTATTCCCCTCCCCTATGACTGTGACTGAGGGGGGACCTCCTTTCCCTGTATATGCTCATAGGGTATCAAGTCTCTTCTTGGTAGCCTGCTATCCTTCCTCTGAGTGCCGCCAGGCCTCCCCATTCAGGGGATGTGGTCAAATATGGGGCACCAGAGTACGTGTGAAAGTCAGACCCCACTCTCCACTCAATTGTGGAGAATGTCCTGTCCCTTGGCTAGATCTGGGTAGGGGTTAGAAGTTTACTGCACGTATTGTCCTTGGCTGGTGCCAGAGTTTGAGCAGGACTCCTGGGCCCAGATCCGCCCGTAATAATGTTCTTGTAGTTACTAGGACCCTCTGGATCCTTCTATTTCCCCATTCTCCCATGGTTCTCTCACCTAGAGTCCCGGTAGGAAGTCTTCCCCTCTGTCCCACTTTCCTGGTAAGTGAAGACTTTCATGGGACATGCCCCTTGGGCTAGTGTGCAGATATAAGTGAGTATATAACATTTGACTCTTGGGAATAAGGCTTCCTCAAGACCCAGCTATTCCAATCCTTGGACTATACGCAGAAGAAGCTCCAGCACACAACAAGAACATTTGCTCAACCATGTTCATTGCAGCCTTATTCATAATAGCCAGAACATGGAAACAGCCTAAGTGTCCCTCAGTATAAGAATGGATAAAGAAACTGTGGTACATTTACACTGTGGAATACTACTCAGCTATTAAAAACAAGGAATTCCCAAAATTTGTGGACAAATGGATTGAACTAGAAATGATCATAATGAGTGAGTTAGCCCAAAATCAGAAAGCATCTAACTTTTTAACAGAATTTATTTAGCAGTATTTTATGTGTTTTGCCTAACAGTATGTTTCATTTAATGTAATTAAATTTTGAGATAGAGGTTTTCCCCTTCCAAAATATATCTAAATTTAAAAAATTTTTTTATTAATTTATTCTTGTTACATCTCAATGGTTATCCCATCCCTCGTATCCTCCCATTCCTCCCTCCCTCCCATTTTCCCGTTACTCCCCTCCCCTATGACTGTGCCTGAGGGGGATTTCCTCCCCCTGTATATGCTCATAGGGTATCAAGTCTCAATTTAAATATACAAAAAATGGTGAATGACAAACCCAACCAGAATATTTGCTAATTCGTCCATATAATTTCAGAGAACACAAGTAACCTGTAAAGAGGTTTAGATTTATTTTGAAGTTCAAACAATAAATATTTAAATGGTTTATGCAATGCCATTATTTTTTACATAGCAGATTATTCTACACTCTGATAAACTTACAGAATATAGGTAGTAGATGATTGGCATCTATGACTCTGGCTGAGTCTCAGCAAAGTTTCATTCATAAAAACAAACAATAATTGTGATTATTATTATTCTCCATATTGTTACTGTCTATTTTCTAGAAGACATATGTTGTTTAGATAGAAATAGCATAGCTACTGTATAAAAAGTCTGCTTAGTACGAAAGATTCTGAATAAACAGTTCAACAAATAAGTTGGAACAAAATACTACACTATCTGAATAAAAACACAGTAAAAACATTATGTTATAAAAATAGGGATATAATGATAAACAAGATTTTAATTCTTCTTATTATATTTTTATTATTTTTATCCAACTTTAAGTTCTTTCATAAAAAAGCCACTATAGCAACTACTCTCACAAAACCAAAAAGACAAAGAAAAAAAAAAAGAGAAAGAAAAAGAAAATCGCTACACACACATACACACATAAACACACAAACACACACACACACACACACACACACACACACACCGGCACCACTGTTAGCAAATAAAAGCATAGACAAAACACTGTGGAGATGATCAATTACACTTGAAAGTAAGGTCTTCTCTGGAGTGTTGGTCTGAATCACTCTACAGTAAAAATAAGTAATACTGAAATACAAGGCAGCAGTGAAAAGGTGTTAAATGGGAGCTTATTGTGTTGGTAGCCCAAAGAAAAGAATATTTCAATGAGATATAGACAGTTATTTTTAAATTCATAACTGGCAGGACAACTAATATGACATATTAATGAAAATCAGACCCTACCAAATGATTTGTTTCAAATTCAGATAAGATCCAAACACAGTAACGAAAATCATTAATGGAAAAATCAAGTGTTTTTAGGGTTGCAAAAATATAGGTAGTTCTACTTCTTGACTGGGTAAAAATAGAGAAGAAACTGGTTAAAGATTGTTGACAATCACTAATTATTGTAGTTGTTAAATTCAAATCTTTATTAAGCAATCCAATAGTAGAGAATGAGGTATTAGAGTCTGCAGTTTAGTAGAGGAGACGCTGATGAAGAAGCTAATTTTAGAAAGGATTAGAGGGAAGGACTTCATGGTTCAGACCTGTAGTGCCGGACCTTGGGAAGGTCAAAAGTTCAAAGCCAGATTGAGCTACATAGTGAACTCGAGACCCAAGTGAACTGGATTAGATGATTTTTTTAAATGCAAGCATTGACGAACGTTTGAAATCAGCGCACATGTGGCATTCAAGTTGGTATTCATCTATGAAATGTGTACAAAGATAAAAAGAGGAAAGGTCTTAGAAATTAGTCTTGAGGCACCTTAAGGCTTTGAAGTCAGAAGGAAGAGAGGAATAACGGAATAAAGAAGCGAGGGAAATCATGGAGAACGAGGCTAAATAGGGATAAATTGCTGTAATCAAAATCTTAAAAATTCAATAATGAATGAGCAACTACTACCATGCTGACATGTAAATTATAGAGATAATTTACCTTCGTATTTCACCTCTCTAACAAAGATAAATACATCTGCACACATTCTACAGCTGTTCTTTTCCACTGACTTTTGTTTGCTTTTGTATGTGTGTGTCTCATTGCCAGTGGACAGTAAATCCTTTGCTTTGCTTATCATTTAATTAGATGATTATAATAATGCTTCAGTTGGATCTCGTGCTGTGGGATAGCTAGGAACGGTTTGTTTTAGGAACACATATTTGAAAAATTGCTGTTTATATGCATGGCTGAGCTCCACAAGTGCATTTGAATGTGGCAACCGAAGAAAGAGGAACATTACACAAAGGTATCATTTAAAATACTGCCATTCAAGCAAAGACATTCATAGAAACTCAGCTTAGAGAAAATGGGCAAATTAGTGATGGAGAACACTGAAATGGGTAGTCATTTATCTTTACATCGTTTTTCTGTTAAGGCAAAACAACTGAGGCGTTCATATAGTTCTAGATAAGATAGTAGTACATAAACAAAGAAACCAATTTTCAGTCCTGTTTTCAAATGGCTATAAATGTGTTGTTGGAGACATAAAAAAAATATTGAAATGTAGCACGATTTGCTTTTGGAATTGATGTCATTATTACTATGGTTTTTTAGGGGAGGGGAATAAGGGGAAATTGGGAGGGAGGGAAGAATGGGAGGATTCAAGGGATGGGATAACCATTGAGATGTAACAAGAATAAATTAATAAAGGAGGAAAAAAAATAAAACTATATATATATAAAAAAAAGAAATAATAAATTTTAAAAAAGTAATAAAAAAATAAGAAGTTATGGGCTGCTTAACCATGCTTAGTTTTGAATGAATCAGTAATGAAACATATGTAATACAATATATAGATATGATTAACAGTGATCAAATATTTGCTGCCTGAATCACTGAAGACAGAATAACATTTTAAAACAAGAAAATAATAGCGATTTGAGACAGAAATGATTATTTATTTTAAAATGATATGCAAACATGCATACTATATTTCAAACCATTTTAAAATGAGTAATCGTTTCTGTATTAAGTCACTATTTTTTCTTCAGTTGAATACAGTTGTGTGGTCAGTTACATTTATCTGCATCTCTTCTCTAACCAGTGCCAGACACTATGATAATCATCTCCTAGTATTAAGCCTAGAAATCAAGCTGCCTGGTATTTCCCCGGCTGTTTCATCTCAGCGTTGTTCTGGCAACTCAGACCTTTCTATATGCAATAGTTTGTCCGTCTCTATGAAATACATTGCTGTGAATATGAATGAATTTCATTTAATCTATAAAAAAGCTTAAGTAAATGTATATCATATAGTTATTAATGTTTCTGACATGGTAACAATATCCAACTATTTATATCTTTAATGTTGTAGATCATTTCAGAGGAATTTTGATACAGAGTTTGTGCATATTGAGTTCAATCCACATCTTTTACAGTTTCACAATATTAAAGAGTTATGGATTTTATATGCATATCATGCCATCACTGATTACATATATATATATACACACATGTATATGTGTTTGGGTATATATATATATGAAGATAATTTTGTAATGAATGTATATTTTACTTGATTATTTATTTATTTTTACAAAATTCTGCCAAGATTTGTAAAAAGAATATATGGGCTCCTTCCCTTTCACTATATATACCTTCCATTTTCTTCAACATTCTCATTATATAAGTAAGACACTCAGGGCCATGCTAATACAGGCTAACTCTAGCTTGTCCTTTTTAAGTGAGGTTCCTGCTTTCTTATCATTGTTGATAATATACTTGTATATTTTTGTTTTTATTATATTAGTACTAAACTTTAAAATTCACTTATGATTTTATCTCTTGTGATTTGTATTTTTATATTATACATTTCACACTTATTAGCAATGTATAACTTTCCACGTAAAGACAATGTCAAAACATAATGATTTCACCTCTGTACAATGTATATGTTTCTATATTAGAAGACATTTACCATTGCCTAAATAATATACAGATAGCAAGTGATATATGAAGAACATGCAGATGTATACCCTAATCTCAAAGGAAAGTGAGAAACTATACAACATAAAATTAAGCTAAATATCTTTAGCAGAAGCAAATCCATTAAGGAAATAATGAATCGGAAAAGCCTTAATCAACTAGAAATTAATAGGTAGAAATAAAAATGGCATTAGAAGAGAGTAGCAATTCAGAAGAATGATTACATGTTTTATTGTGCTATTTTATTTAATTTTTGTGCTATAATGTCTATTAGCAACTCCCTATTCTTCTGACCACTGAATATTTTCAATATACTGTAGAAGAGACCTAGGTTCAATTCTCAGCACCAATAGATTGGCCTTTTTTGAAGTCAGTGGTAAAATTTCATGCATTTGTTGCAACTAAGTATATTCAAATGGCATTTAAATACATAATATTAAATAGATAAATCCAAATCATTAAGTACAGACAAGGAAATGGTGAAAAGTGAAATTTTACACATTACTAATAAGAATGTTAGCTAATATAATCACTTTGAAAAATAGTGTCAGAGATATAGAAACATTTGAAATTGGACTATATACTCCAAGTTTCTTACTTGGGAATAAATTTACCAAGAGAGTGAAATCAAACGTTATAGAGGAATCTTCCAAGAAGAGACTTGATACCCTATGAACATATACAGGGGGAGGTAATCCCCCTCAGGAACAGTCATAGGGGAGGGGAATAAGGGGAAAATGGGAGGGAGGGAAGAATGGGAGGATACAAGGGATGGGATAACCATTGAGATGTAACAAGAATAAATTAATAAAGTAGGAAAAAAAAAAGAAAGTAAAGACAAAAAAAAAAAAAAAAGAGGAATCTTCACTCCAATGTTCCTTTGCCATAGTATCTATAAGAGTCAAGAAATTGAAACAAAGGACATATCCAAGCAGACAAAAGAATTTAAAATAATGTGCTATATATACTCATTCAAATGCTTTTCTTAAGAAGGATAAAAATCTGCCATTTGTACCAATGCATAGAATGTTGCCATCTTTATATTGAACAAAAAGTAGAAAAAATTATATAAAGACAAAGTATCAATGCTTTCATTTACTTAGGACTCTGATAACATTGAATTACTTTTAATCCGCCATAGTAAGATGGAGCCCACCAGCCCCCAGGTAGAGTTGACCAATAGATGCAGTTAAACTGAGAAAGGAATAAAGGATGCTTTGGTGTGTTTTTGCAAATGGTGTCATGACTAAGAAAACAGTGGTGTAATGTACAATCCTGGAAGCAGGAAGAAAAGACTTTAAACCTTCAATATAAAGAAATAATAAATAGTTCAAGAAGGCGCTCTGTTTAACTTGAGTGAACACCATGAATAGGAACAGAAAATTCACATAGCGTTATGTGTCTTGGGTCCTACAGACAATCACCAGTCTGACAATAAATTTTACACAAAGAAGTTGCTTGTATTCACATACCGGCCCTAGGTCTGATCTAGCAATTTCCAGTGTTGCACCCAGCCACATCAGCCAGGAGTTTATAAAAGCAAAGAACAAAAAGTTTCATATTGTTTACTTTCAAGTGGAAGGTTATAGCCAGCAAAACAAGCTTTTGTTTATAGAATCGGAAACATTGGTTGACTTCATGATCTACTATTTTGCAAAAACAATTATTCTTAATACTGTGCAAGACCAGGTAATTACAAAAAACAACCCTTAATAACCATTAAAATTTGGAAACCAAGTTTTGCTTTATAACCACCTCCCTCCATTTTTTTTCCTCCCTCCATTTTTTGAGACAGTGTTTCTCTGCGTAGGCTTGGCTGCTCTGGACTCGCTTTGTAGACCAGGTTGGCCTCAGTCTCACAGAGATCTGCCTGCATCTGCTTTCCTAGTGCTAGAATCCATGTGTACCCCACTACACCCGGTTTAAAGTTCTCTTAAGGATTGTAATTTTAAATTTTAAACATAAACATCAATATAACCTTTGCCCTCACAGTTATACCACAAATAGAGTACATCTTTTTTTCTTTTATTATAATTTATTCACATTACATCCAAATTGTTATTGCCTCACTCTTATTTTCCTCTTCCCACTAGCCCTCACTCTTCTACCCTACTCCCTTCCACTAGACCTCTGACAGGTGGGGCTCTCCTCCCCCATAGTCTGACTACAGCCTGTCAGGTCTCATCTTAGCCTATATCCCCTTCCTCTGTGTGCCTGGAGGGCCTCCCCTCCCAGGGGAAGTGATCAAATGGCAGGCATCAGAGTTTGTGTCAGAGGGAGTCCCAAAAACCCACACGTGGTATATACTCACTTATAAGTGGATATTAGGCCAACGAAGATGTCCTCTGAGAGATTGCAACCAGCAGGAGATCTGGACAGATGCCAGGACCCACAGTCAGACTCTGGGTGAAGAGCTGTGAGTTGTGTGGAAGAGTTAGGAAATGGAAAGAGGAGGGTTTGTCAGGAGTTTCACAAGGAGATTACTAAGGATCTGGATGCAGAGGGGCCAGTACAAACTGATAATCACATAATATTAAAAAGTTCAGGTGTACCATATTTCCAATCCACTTTTTTATTCCATATTAAATTGCTAGATTTATAATCTGAAGATTTTTTTGTACTTTTTTCTATGTTAAGTCAAACATATATCTGATATTTTAGGGATTAATGAGACTTGATCAATGAACATATAATGAATATTTATTTGTAAGGAGCAAATTCAGCAGTCTTTCAGCCTCTGTTTCAATGTTAAGTGTCATAATTCTATGTCTGATTTTGGTTCAGTGTATACTATTTCAATATTTCCTATAAACTTCATCAGATAAATTGATCATCAAGCCTCAAGTCTAAGTAACTACTAGGCTGGCATCTACCTTTTAATACAAATTAATTGAGATGTCCTATAAAATATATACATATATTTACTTGTATAACATACACCTTTAGATCTGTTTTATATACAATTTTTTCTATTCATAAATTTTTGTCATTAGTGTAAACTCCCAAGTTAAAACAAACAAACAAACAAACAAAAGTGAAATAGTGGAATAGCCCACTTATAATAATGCCAGATATTTTTTAGAATGGTAGAAGAAACTGATGAGGGAAAGGTGTTGGAATGGTGTCAAATGAACTGCTACCAAACCAAATTTGCCTAGGGAGGCTTAAGAGCAGCCCTGAGCCCCAGGAAGCAAGTGAAGTGTGAAGAAAGTTGATGGAAAATAATGGTGAAAAGGAGGGCATTAACCAAACCCTACCAAGGTGATTACCACACTCTTGTTCAAAATCACTCCATTGAAACACTTTTCCTAATCTATTTCAATTTTCCTGGCAATTGCTCACCTGACAGCTGCAGACTCCTGAATTTTTTACTGAAGAGTTTTCTGAATAATTTCAATGTGTATTCATACAGGCTGAGTTAACAAGAAATAGGAAATTATTCTACTATTAGTCTATATAAATGACGCCTAAGCAGACATAACTTCAATATAAAACAAACATAGAATTGTCTCTCCTAGTTTTAGAGTTCATGTCTAATGGTGAGGTTCAAT
Source organism: Acomys minous (assembly GCF_964271855.1). NCBI lineage: Eukaryota > Metazoa > Chordata > Mammalia > Rodentia > Muridae > Acomys > Acomys minous. The sequence goes on from NC_140490.1 coordinate 103,628,834, forward strand.
ATAGCCTTCCTGTTCAGGTAGCTTTGAATAAGGTCTTCCTTATTCATAAGGAACATTTTATATATTCAAAAAGAACTTGCAGTTTTGTAAAAATCGGCTGGAAATATCAAGATGCTGTTTCTAAATAAGTGAGCCTTACTTTTTTTAAGTGAGCCTGAAAGTGACATTTGTAAACAGCCTTTCCCGGTGTCTGATGCAATCTAACAGTGGAAATTTCCATTAAAACCATGGATAATAACTCTGCTTTCTGAGTATTGTGCACATACACTGAATATGTCCAACACTGAGGCTATCAATATCGTCTGTTACTAATTGCTATGTGGGTATGTCAAATGTGAATTTACAAGGTGCTTACCGTACTAATGCAAGTACAATTCTTATGTTCTACAAAGTGTTTTTTTCTTTAGCAAAACACGTAACTTTTAAAACGTTAATATTTTAACTTCATAATTTAAAAATAATTCTCTGCAGGGGATATAGGAAGGGCCTAAGTATAATTTTGAAAATGGCTTCAAAATGAGTTCCACTGTAATTACACAGAAGGTTCAAGTCTAACTCTTGGTGTTCTTTCCCTTTACTACTCTTCTGAAGCATGTGGGGACTCTACCGCACAGTGCCAGGCTTTAATAATGGAGGGACTTAATGAGGTGGCTCGGCTGTGATTCAGCTTAAATGCACTACCATTTGCAATACAACTTGAGCACATAGTAAGGGGAATATGTAATTACCCTAAAGTGTACATGACATTGTTGATAAATATTAAAGAAATTTTTAATGTTCCCTATTTGTGTGCAGAATGCAGAGTTAGTACTGAAACTGAAGGAAAATGATGAACTATGTTTATTGTTAAGTTGGTCATCTTCTTACAAAAATTACAGAAAAGTTATATATATATAATATATATAATTAAAACATGGAATCTAATATATAATTAAGGATTTCAAAGTTTGCATTATAAAAATTAGGGTAAAAATTGAAATGATACAAAGTGGTAAAAACTGAAATTAATCAAATTATTATAGTAGTTAGCATTAATGATTTATAACATTTACTTATTGCAAGACTTACTTAAAATACCTGTAAGCATACACTTTCATATGGTATTTAAAGCAGCTATATCAAATTGGAGTATTCCAAAACTATCCAGTATTTGGGTATTCATGCTCGGTTAGGTCCTTTTATTTATGTATTCACTTATTTCCTTATTTGAGTTTATTCTAGTAGTGCCTGAAACCCCAGGAGGTAAAACAATACATGACTGGATTTCTATCTAATAAAGATCCTATAGTTAACCACACAAGTGTGTTTAGGTTTCATGTAAGTAAGAGCCTTGAAGCTATTTGGAATTTTACCAGGTTATAAAGTTAGAGTCAGTGCTGTAATCTGAACAATATTAAGAACTCAAGGTCTTTCTTTAGGGTTTTGAAATTTTTTCCAAACAGGTCCTTCACTTGCTTAGTTAGAGTAACTCCTAAGTACTTTATATTGCTTGTGGCTAATGTGAAGGGTGTAGTTTTCCTAATTTCTTCCTCTGCAAGCTTGTCATTTGTGTATAGGAAGGCTACAGACTTTTTTGAGTTAATTTTGTATCCAGCCAATTTGCTGAAGGTGTTTATCAGCTGTAGAAGTTCTCTGGTGGAATTTTGAGGGCCACTTATGTAGACTATCATATCATCTGCAAATAGGGATAATTTGACTTCCTCCTTTTCCATTTGAATACCCTTGATCTCCTTATGTTGTCTTATTGCTCTGGCTAGAACTTCGAGTACTATATTGAAGAGATATGGAGAGAGTGGGCAGCCTTGCCTTGTTCCTGATTTTAGAGGAATTTCCTTGAGTATCTCACCATTTACTTTGATTTTGGCTATTGCCTTCCTATATATAGCCTTTATTATGTTGAGGAAAGTGCCTTGTATTCCCCATCTCTCTAAAACTTTAAACATGAATGGGTGTTGGATTTTATCAAATGCTTTCTCTGCATCCAAAGAGATGATCATGTGGTTTTTTATTTTCAGTTTGTTTATGTGGTGGATTACATTGATGGATTTCCGTATATTAAACCATTCCTGCATGCCTGGAATGAAGCCTACTTGGTCATGATGAATGATATCCTTGATGTGCTCTTGTATTCGTTTTGCAAGTATTTTAGTTAGTATTTTTGCATCGATGTTCATCAGAGAAATTGGTCTGAAATTCTCTTTCTTTGTTGAGTCTTTGTGAGGTTTAGGTATCAATGAGACTATGGCCTCATAAAATGAGTTTGGTAGTGTTCCACTGGACCCATATTTGTCACCTTGTACAAAACTCAAATCCAAGTGGATTAAAGACCTCAACATAAAACCAGAGACACTAAGTCACTTAGAAGAAAAAATGGGAAAGAGCCTGGAACATATTGGCACAGGAGACAACTTCCTGAACAGAACACCAACAGCCCAGACATTAATGTCAACAATTAATAAATGGGACCTCATGAGGCTGAGAAGCTTCTGTAAGGCAGGAGACACTGTCAAGAGAACAAAGCGACAGTCTACAGACTGGGAAAAGATCTTCACCAACCCCACATCTGACAAAGATCTAATATCCAAAATATATAAAGAACTCAAGAAATTAAACACCACCAAACCAAATAACCCAGTTGAGAAATGGGGCATGGAACTAAACAGAGAATTCTCAACAGAGGAATATCAAATGGCTGAGAAACACTTAAAAAAAATGCTCAACCTCCTTAATCATCACGGAAATGCAAATCAAAACAACGCTGAGATTCCATCTTACACCCATCAGAATGGCTAAGATCAAAAATTCAAGTGACACCACATGCTGGCGAGGATGTGGGGAGAGAGGAACACTCCTTCATTGCTGGTGGGAATGCAAACTAGTACAACCACTTTGGAAATCTATCTGGTGCTATCTCAGAAAAATGGGAATAGGGCTTCCTCAAGACCCAGCTATTCCACTCCTTGGAATATACCCAGAAGATGCTCCAGCACACAGCAAGAAAATTTGCTCAACCATGTTCATAGCAGCCTTATTCATAATAGCCAGAACATGGAAACAGCCTAAGTGTCCCTCAATAGAAGAATGGATAAAGAAACTGTGGTACATATACACTATGGAATACTATTCAGCTATTAAAAACAAGGAATTCCCGAAATTTGTGGATAAATGGATTGAGCTAGAAATGATCATAATGAGTGAGTTAACCCAGAAGCAGAAAGACTCAAATGGTATATACTCACTTATATCTGCATATTAGCCCAAGGGGCATGTCCCACGAAAGCCTTCACTTACCAGGAAACTGAGACAGAGGAGAGGACATTCTAGTGGGACTCTAGATGAGAGAATCATGGGAGAAAGGCAAAGTAGAAGGATCCAGAGGGTCCTAGAAGCCTACAAGTAGAACATTGTGATAGGCAGATTTGGGCCCAGGGGTCCCGCTCAAACTAAGGCACCAGCCAAGGACAATACAGGCGGTAAACCTTAAACCCCTACCCAGATCTAGACAATAAACAGAACACTCTCCACAGTAGAGTGGAGAGTGTGATATTACTTTCTCACATACTCTGGTGCCTCACCTTTGACCATGTCCCCTGGACGGGGAGACCTGGTGGCACTCAGAGGAAGGACAGCAGGTTACCAAGAAGAGACTTGATACCCTATGAACATATAGAGGGAGAGGTAATCCCCCTCAGGAACAGTCATAGGGGAGGGGAATAAGGGGAAAATGGGAGGGAGGGAAGAATGGGAGGATACAAGGGATGGGATAACCATTGAGATGTAACAAGAATAAATTAATAAAGGAGGAAAAAAAAAAAAGAACTCAAGGTTCTTAATTTGTCCACTCAAGGGATGAAAAGTTTTCATGCCCTGTCTTAGGATGGGGAAATGGTTAGTTATATTTGTCCCATGTAAGGATTAATATTATGTTTATAGTGATGCATTTCATCTGGTTGTCATTCTTTCACTCAAAGGATGTGATTGGAAATGCATAATAAAATGTATTTACCACGAGTAATAATTATATTACCATGAGGAAAAATAAAAAAAACCTCCCTCTATATTTACAAATATAAACTATACATGTAGGTACATTTATATTTATATTCATATTTATAAACACTTTTTTGAGGTAGCCACCTTTTGAAGGTATTATTAAATGAGTTATTTACTTCCAATATCAAATATTAATGAGAAGAATTTGGATGACTGTGACTGACTGGTGAGCAAAATACCAATTATTATAGTTTTTTCTTAATAGATACCATATAGCCCATAAAATGAGTGAATTAGGTAATATTAATTGTTTATATCTATATATATGAAATATACTGGTCATAAGAGAATTTTAAATTATATAAACTAAGATTTTTTCATCCAATCTAAAATTTTTCTTATTCATTCTGAGTTGTGACTTTTTTTGGTCTTGTTTGTACAGGGAAGAATGGGAGGATACAAGGGATGGGATAACCATTGAGATGTAACAAGAATAAATTAATAAAGGAGAAAACAAAATAAAAAAATAAAAAAAATAAATGAGTGTAATGCAATTTTAAAATATGCACCTTTCCTTCCATCCACATCTCCGAATATTCCATCTGAAATTCATGTTTTCACCATCTGAGATACACACACATACACACACACACACACACACACACACACACACACACACACACACACGCACGCACGCACGTACATACACACTGTCTACATTGTGAGTTATTGTTGTCTGTTGCATGAAAGCAAGTAGATACAGGACTGGTCCCTTGCGCATAGGCAACCTATATGGTGCTGATTCCTGAAGAAAACTATATCTCTCTGAATCAGCCGTCATGGAGTGCCTAAAGCCAACTCTTAAGCTGTGGTTGGGACCCAGTGAACCATTTTCCATCCATATTGGGATGTTGACTGTTGTCCTGTGCCAGTCTTTGCAGATTGTCAACGTTGTTGAAAGTGCAGGTAGATGCTGACATTTCATGGGGGTGGGATCTTTGTCATGTGCACAAACACAATTTCCCAGCACTGCTCTTGGTCCTCAGGCTCTTACAATTGTTCAGTCTCCTGCTTAGAAATGTTCCCTGAGTTTTGGAGATACTGTAATTTCACATTTTCACATGGGTGTTCCATAATCAGTGGCTCTCTGAGTTTTAACCACTTGGGCTTCTTCATTTCACCTTCTTCTGCTGCAATAGGATGTCTCTTTGTTGGGTGAGCCGGCTGCACTAATCTGTGAACACAAGAATAAGTTAAAAAGTCAATTGGATCGCATGTCAACTTACCAGCATACCTGGAAAGTCCTCCTCTAGGGTCTATGACTTCTTAAGCCATGGATTCTTGTTTGTTTTATAGAACTAGGCATCATTTCCCATCTATGGAGTGGGACTGAAGTCTAATCACTCAGCTCTAAGGTACACTGAATTATTATCATTTGAGGTAGATATTATTTATTAAATAAATCATATCATTGACACCAGGGTATCACTGGTGTGTTAATAGTGTAGTTCAGAAGTTCACAGAGATGTGGGACGATTGCTAACTTTCTCTCCTGGTTCCATAAGCAGAACACGTCTGACACTAGGAGAGCTAGCGGACAAAGGGAAGGCTTGCAGGCCAGCGGCACACGGTCGCTCCAACCCCTTTGAACAAAGGCATTACTGTCTGAGGCCATAAGGCCACACCTTACAGTTCTGGAAGACAACCAAGTAAACGACAGCAGCCTGCAGTGCGTGAGCGTTCTCGTGGAACAACAACTCCAAAATGGCATCTCACATCTGGCATACTTTCACCTTATTTATGTAAAAAAAAAAAAAAAGTTGTTCATGGATTACTATTGTTCGTTAAATATTTTAAAATTTTGCCTATAGTTTTTCATTTTCACTTCAACATAAGCTTTTTAGGACAAGGAACAGCATTTATTTTGGGGGAAATAATATGAACACTACGTAAGTGAAATATTTATAAATCTGAATTCAAACAGTAAAGTGGCATAATATCAAATGTATCTTATTTGGTGAAAACCACCTAGCATTTGTTATGAAGGAAAGAGCACAGGTGCTTTTATTATGCCAGATTGAAACTTCTGCAGAAGAAACCACACAAAGTTAATTATGTAACAGTGGCACAGCTCTTCTGTCCTTTTTATTAGTTCCCATTGGCCATAGCGAATACTGAGTGTCAGGATGATCAGTGTGACATATATTTGCAATGTAAATTTGCATTAACTATGCTAATACAGTACTGAAAGAAAATCAAGTCATTATGCTAAATAGTATTAGTGAATTTACAAAAAAAAAAGTCTATGATATAGAGATGATTTAACACATTACACAGGTGATTGGCTTTTGCAACTTACTGATATATTCACATTAAAAAAGACATTTTTGCCGGCTCTTGGGACTCTGCAGTTGGGTTGCCATGTCCAACTTTGATATGATAATTTTGTTTCATCTTATTATATTGTATTTTTTGTCATGTTCGGTTGCTCGCTCTCTTTAGAAGCCTGTTCTTTTCTAATGGGAGACCGAAAGGGAATATTTCTGCAGAGGAGTGGAGGTGGAGAACAAAGGGAAACTATAATCAGGTTAAAACTGTATGAGACAATAATCCATTTCAATATAAAATGGAAAAATGACATTTATATGGCACATAGTGTAAAAGACTATGTAATTTTTGTCTTGTTGCACTATTTGTTTTAATGACATTAATATTTATTAGTCAATTTGTCCTAAATTTTGCATTTCTCGAGTAATATGAAAAGTCTTTAATTTTTCTTAGAAGTTCAGAAAGAGACAGTTATACACCACAGGAAATGAGTATTTTTCTCTCCATGCATAGTAAAGAAGCAGTATAATTTGACAAGTACAAACGTCTGATTAAAGAATCCCTTGCAGATTTGATTTGAACTTTTGCTTGTCTTTTGAAAGTGACAGTGAAGAATTTGCCTTTCCTAGGATATAATTTTTATGAGAAGTTTTATAATTTAACAGGTTAGCCAAATGTTGACATTTAATAGTGCATATTAGAAAAAAACCCATTGCTCAGGAGTCTGAGTATGAAAATATTATCTATGTAATTTAATTAATAGCCTGTGCAAAGATCAGAGATCAGAATGCATACTTGTATTTCAATCTCAAATACTCTATATCAAAGATGGACTGTTCAATATATCTTTCATATAAGAGGTTTATGGGGTCCCTTAATAACTTATCTGGTGGTATAAAACATTCCTGTGTGAAATATCTCACAATGCTTCATTTCAGAGTTATGGCCATAGCCCTGCATATAACACAGTCTGGCCAGAGATGAGGTATTCCAGCTACCTTCATGGATTTATTTTTAGATCCATTGTAAGTATAAGTAGTTATTTCCATTGAATCTTTGACCTTGTATTCTGGTTAATGTTTGCCTCTTTGGTAAATGACATGGCATATATCCTGAAACAAACTATAATGGCTAATATTATACTGCTCTTTTAATTTGAAGTTACAAAACCTTCAGCGTCCGAAAATAAAATTAAGGGAGTTTTTCTAAGGTATTCAACTCAATTAGATGCACCATAATCCGTCTTCCAAAGAAATCAATTCATGATATTATTGTAATTATTCAAGTATGATATCAAATTACTGAGAACTCATACTCTGTGTTTCAATCCCAAAGCTTGTATAAGGTGTCCTTTTGTTTTATGAATCTGATATTCTTTTGATAAATAGCCATAGTAACAGGAATACAGTAATTAATCTTCCAGCAATACTGAGAAAAACTTACCCTTCAGGGCAATGACTAATTCATACATGTTATTTGAAATATTAGAATTGCTGAGTTAGGTTTCAAAGTCCCAGTCAGATTCTCTTAAATATGTTCTATTACAATTGCGTTTTTATTTTTATACTTTTGAGTATATATATATATATATATGTATGTGTGGTGATACCTCCATGCCATGCACATGTGTTCACATCAGAGGATGACTTAGGAAAATAGGTTTTCTTTTTTCTACCATGTTGCCCTACAACTTAAAATCAATGTCTCAGTTTTGGTGGCAAACACACTAAACTTATGAACCATCTCACCAGTTTCAGATTCTTTTTTAATTAAGTATTAATTAACCTGCTCCCCCCAAGGACCCAGGTTAAATTTCCAGCACCCACAAGACAGCTCACAACTGTCTTTAACTCCAGTTCCATGGTATCCATCACATGTGGTCAACATATATGTGTGCATGCAGGCAAAATACCCACACACATAACAACAAAATAAGAAAAATGTGGTGGACTTAAAAAGACAGAAATGTCAAGTTAAAATAAGATTTCATGTACAGTAATTGTCTTAATACTTGCAGTATTTTACAGAGTTATATACTATGTTTAGTAACAGAAAAAATCTGTTATGCTAATTGAGTGAACATGATTTGACTGTTTCCCTCACTGCATCTTTCATTGTGTGTAGTCACGTAAAAGTTACATAAAAATTAGCCAGCAAAAGAAAAATTATAAAGGGCCCATTTTTTAACATCAAATAATCAGTAAAACTCAAGGTAAATTGTGATATTACAGGGAAAAAGAATGACTTCTGTATAACTGAAAAGCTTTAAGATAAGATTCTTGCAAACCTCTTTTATTCTGTTTTTCTTATTTTGGCTTCAATATTATTTACAAATATTTTATGCCATTTATTATTTAAAAGTCACATTTTAGCTTAAGACATTCGTGTTTTTCTTACATTCATAAATGTTTAGCCTTGTCCTTCATTATACATTCATACCTTAGATGTACTCAGTATATGTAAGGAGTTATTGCATTCTGGTTGCCGGATTGTGAGTGAAATGTCATTCTGATTTAAATGTCACCATATTATATCTGATCTGCTACCTCCTCTCACTAGTTATATCTTTTGTAATCATACCATTCTTTTATTAGTTTCAAAAATTACATTTGAAGAAAAAAACATATGTCTTTAGATTTATTATTTTGGTAGACAGTTTCACATACAGTGGTTTCCACATTATATTCATGTGACATAAGCAGTATTCCTTTCAGAGTTGGTGGTACTTTCATGTAGCTGAAAAAAAAATGCAACTTTTAAACATACATGAAGGAATTATGGGAAAAACAAAGGGCATGTTTATAGACTACTGTTTTCACTTCTAACCTAATCACTTAAGTTTTTGAGTTTCCCTCCATTATTAGACTCGTGTTTGAGGAAAACAGGGATGGTGGTAAATTGCAAGTTAAATTATGGGTAAGCAAGTCCTCAATAGTTCCTGTCTCACAAATATGTCTGTCAGATACATTGGGCCAGAAGGGTGAAGAAGATGCTTCAACATTATAGAGAGTTTTGGGTGACCATTCAGGCAGTGAACTGTCTCTGCCATCTTTTCATGTGGAAAGCTACTAACCTGCACTCCCGGCATACTCAGGTAATTGTTTACTCCTTCTCAAGTCTCTGAGGGAGTTGAACACCAGGTACCTCAGTTTTACAACAAAGCTTAGTTGCTTAGGGATAAGATGTTTTTAGTTCTAGATAGATGTTTTGATCTGATAATGACAAGATGTGATGGAGATTGATTTACATTCAGAATTTTAGATGCACGAAGATATGTGGGAAGGATTGTAAACTTTGTCCCGGGTGAAAGCAGTCTTGGCGGGCTTTGCCCCTTGGAAACACCATGGATACATTGTGGTAGAATAGATGGAGCCATCCTGGGTCTGGAATTCAGGAAGCTGAGCTGGGGACTCAGGCCAGGCTATTGTGTTTCTAACCGAAGATCAATGAAGGAAGGGCTCCTGACCCAGGCTGGCCAATGCATGCCTGAGAGAGATGCAGGCTGAGGGAGAGGAGAAGGCTGCAGTTTTGGAGCATGATCTCACGTGGATTTGGGGAGAGTAGCCTACATACCAGACCAGCTTGAGGGCCAGACACACACACACACACACACACACACACACACACACACACACACACATATATAATTCCTGATTGTGTCATAGTTTTTCTAGTTTATTGTATATATGTATAATAATATAAATGTATATGTAAAAAATAAAAAATTAAATAATTATAAGAAGAAAGAAAAAATTATGTTAAATCTCCATGGCTAGACATATTCTTTTGTCAGGAATGTGCCATTGATAGAATATGGTCTACCTTAAGAAAGCTGAGGACAAATAAATTACCTGCTTATTGTAGTGGTAGAAAAATCATCACAAAGCTGTCTTAATATTTTATTATTCAAATATATACATGTACATACACATGTACATATATATCACCAGACTCATGCTTAAAAACTTGGTGTGGGATATTTGATCTCTACTATGGTTACATGTTAGACATCTCTTTCCCTTTCCTACCATTGTGTTTGAATTATGTAATATTTTCCATAGTATACTTTTCTGCAATAGCAGGAACACTTCTTATCAATGTTCATTTCAATACACTATGAGTACATATGGTACCGAATCTCCATTGTTAGGTTGTATTTGTACCTGCCATATATAAAATCAATCAACTACCTAGCTTCCTAAGATTCAGTAAATTTTTTGTGTCCTATCATCAGAACTCCTCTTCTTAAAGCACTAAACTTCCCTGAAGTCATATAATGTTTGTTTTTATTTACAGTCCTGTTTTTGCTACTACTGCACAAGATAAATTTCATAAATCAAGTGAATACAATGGACTAGTAATTTATGAGGAACACACAGGCTTATACTCACACACTCCTATAAACACACACACACACACACACACACACACACACACACATACACACACACACAATTTTAATGAGCAGGAACGTGAGTGGGGGTTCATGCTATCCTGAAAACAGTCTATATCTGGACTTCATAATCTAGGAAATTCTATATTAGTGGAGCTAAGCTGCAAACAATGAAATGATTTTGATTCTATCAGAACTTGTAAATTGAAAGTCTAAGTTAGTCTGTACCAATTCAACATAAAACAGAATCAAGTGACTTAGAATTTGGTCCTCGTGCAGAAATAAGAAAAGAGAACTGCTAAGCCAACACTATATGTTTTAGCCAATGTCTTTTGTTGTTGTTTGCTTGTTTGTTTTGTTTTTTAATATCAGTAATTCAGATGACAACTTTGTTTCTACAAGGATCTCATGGGAACAAAGAAAGGGGAAATTGCTAAAACTTAATTTGCAAATGATTTACCTCATTTTACCTAGTGTGTAAAACTGGAAATAACTATGGTACACCAAATTTTGAGAACTGACACTAATAGCAAATGGGGAACATCTTTCTAATGAGGGTTCTGATCAACTTCTTCAATAGGAGGGCAGAGGTATCATTTGCTGTGATGATGAATGCATTCATGGACGGTGGAATGGCGTAAGATGTTTTATTAGAAGTCAGAAAGGGGAAAATAAGCAACTTGGAAACAGGGATATCTGAAATGACATAATGCATACAATTAAATGTTGTATACATTAAACTGCACAATGCCAAAATTATTATTTTTATTTTACAAAATTCCTCTGACCAGAAAACTTTAAGTAAATAAGATGTGGCTAACACAATGTAGAGATCATTTGATGGTGTATACATTAGAAAAAAAAAAAAAACGAATGGCAGTGATAGGGTCTATACTTGGACCAGATTTGACTGCCATTTTATCAAAGCAAATCTACATAATACCAACAGAAACCAATCTTTAATACTTCAAATCAGATAAGACACAAGGAAAACAAATTCTTCTCAACAGCATGCTTGGTACATTGACCTTCTGCAAGCCATGAAGGAGCAGCTATTTCTCCATTACATAATGATTCTGTAGTTCTGTGAATGTTACAGGTTGGTGTGTGCTTATACAGAATGGAGTATGTCCAGTAGGGAATTATAGAATGAATAACCCACAGCATGAAATATTGTTGTTTGGCCAACAATATGACAAGGATCCCATGGCCTAAACAGCCCATATGCCCAGGAACCAGAGACTGAATACTCCAGAGATGTAAGGTAGAACAAAACACAACTGTCCAAGAGAAAAAAAAAAAAAAAAGAACAAAGAAAAAAATCAATACAACCACTCCTGATACTACCCTGCTATACTGCTATACTGCTATACTCATAGACTGGTGCCTTGTTCAGTCATTAGAGAGGCTTCCTCTAGCAACAAATGGGAGTGGGTGCAGAGACAGGTACCTGATGTTATTCAGAGAGAGAGAGAGAGAGAGAGAGAGACGGAGTGAGGGAGTGAGTCTTAATTGGAGGTCTCCATCAGGCTTCTCTCCAGGGATTGAGGAACACCCACAGAAGAGGGTGAGAAAAGACTGTAGGAATCAGAGGAGATGGAAGATCAGGAGGACACGGTGCACCAAATCACCTAAATAAGGCCCACATGAGCTCAAAGAGACAGACTGAAATGTCAAGCACATGTCTCTTGGTTGTCTCTTGGAAGCCTTCTCCTTTCTGAAGAGAAAATAGAGGAAGAGTGATATGAGGGAGAGAGAAGGTGTAGGGGAACTAGGAGTGGTGGAGGAAGGAGAATCTGTGGTCAGAGGGTACTACTATATCAGAGGAGAATCTATTTTCATATTAAAAATTACAAGAGAGAGAGAGAGAGAAAGAGAGAGAGAAAAGAAGAAGAAGAAGAAGAAGAAGAAGAAGAAGAAGAAGAAGAAGAAGAAGAAGAAGAAGAAGAAAAAGGAGGAGGGGAAAGGAAGGAAGGAAGGAAGGAAGGAAGGAAAGAAGGAAGGAAGGAAGGAAGGCAAATTCTAACAGGAGACTTTTTTAAATAGGTGAGGACCTATCCTAAAATAGCCGATGTGCATAAATTCAACTGTACATAACCTATACTGTGTTGGAGTATTTCATACTATATATTACTGGGAAAACTTAAAATCTAAAATGTTTAGACTTTATTTTAGATTTATATAAGTGAATGGTGATTTTTCATCTTTACTATACAGAGCATATATTTAATCAGTTGGATCTTCCAAATAAGCCAAGCAACATATATTTGATGTTTCATGGCTTATTTGGAAGATATCAGAAGATAGAAAGATATCCCATGCTCAAGGATCGGGAGGATTAACATAGTAAAAATAGCCATTTTACCAAAAGAAAGCTACAGATTTGATGCAATTCCCATCAAAATGCCAACACAATTCTTTAGAGATGTTGAAAGAACAATTCTCACCTTCATATGGAAAACAATAAAAAACCTGAATAGCTAAGACAGTCCTATACAATAAAAGATCTTCTGGAGGAATCTTTATCCCTTAGTGCAGGGTACTGGAGTAGAAATAGGCTGGTTGATCAATGGAATAAAATTGAAGACACAGAAATAAACCCACACACCTACGGACACTAGATTTTTGACAAAGAAGACATATCCATACCATGAAAAAAAAGATAGCACATTCAACAAATGGTGCTGGTCTAATTGGATGTTTACATGTACAAAGAACAAATAGACCAATATTTATCACCTGCAAACACACACACACACACACAAAACAACACCAAACAAACAAACAAAAAAACACAACCAACCAAGTGACTTAAGACCTCAACATAAAACTTGACACACTAGATCTGTTAGAAGAAAAAGTGAGGAAGATCCTTGACACAAGAGACAATTTCCTGAACAGAATACCAACAGCTCAGGAAACTAAAAAGCTTCTGTAAGACAAAGGATACTTGAGAAGGAATAAAGCCTGAGTATACTGGGAGTGCAGGCTAGTAGCTTTCCAAATGCAAAGATGACAGAGACAGTTTGCTATCTGAACAGTTACCCAAAATTCTCTATAATGATGGATCATCATCTTCAGCCTTCTGGCCCCAGACTTGCTTACCCTGCCTTGGTAGAGTTTGGCAATCGACTCTTCCTGCATCCAACCTTGCCCTTTTTTAGGCAGAATTCTGTGTGTGGTAGAAATGAGGACATTTGTTTTTAGGTCTATATAGATATTTTAAGTTGATAATGATTTACACTCAGAATTTTAGATGCACCAAGATAGGAAAGATATTTTCTTCAAGGCTGCCAAATACAAATAGCCCAAACACTTACAATGTAACATTTATATAATTCTTGATTGTGTCAAGGTTCTTCTTGCTGTAGGTAGTTCATTATATGTGTGTGTAATAATATAAGTGTATATGTAAAAAAATTTTTAAAGAGTGGAAAAAAAAGACAAAGAACACTATTATCAGAACAAAATGGCAGCCTATCAACTGGGGAAAGATCTTCACCAACCCTAACAAAGAGCTGTAGTGGATGTAAACATGTTTTTGTTTTGATCCCAAGTATGGGATGGAGAACAGACTTGTGAGAGAAGATCAGGTAATGTTTACCCACTGGATGATGAACCACTTCAAGTGGGGGCTTGGTTTTTGCCAGCTGAAACACATCTTAGGACAGAGTCTGAGAGGTAGAAGGCCGGGCTCTTTGGGCCTTGGTACTGTTTGGCTGTTCATCTCTCCACTTTGAGACTCTCCTAGAGAGAACCGCTCCAGAGAATGTTTTGAGGCTCCAGGTTCTAGCTACTGCTCTGGGCTCAGGCTGCTGTTCCAGGTTCCAGCAGCAACAATGGTGGATTGCTGGTCTGTTGCAATCATATTGACTACACCAGGGAAATCGCTCCCAGGAACTGAGTATAAAAAGGGTCTACTTCTCCTTTTCTCATAAACCTCCTATCTCTTGATCTAGGGTAGGTGGGTTTAAAGGGAGCATAAGCAATAAAGAACCCCAAATAAAGTAGATTTGTAAAAGGCCAAAGCCTAAAGAGGGCTAATATCCAAAATATATAGATAACTCAAGAAATTAAACACCACTAACTAAATAATCCAATTTAAAAATGGGATACAGGGCTTGGAGAGATGGCTCAGAGGTTAAGAGCACCATGTGTTCTTCCAAAGGCCCTGAGTTCAAATCCCAGCAACCACATGGCGGCTCACAACCACCTATAATGAGATTTGGCACCCTCTTCTGGCCTACAGCATACATGTGGGCAGAATGCTGTATAAATAATAAATAAATCTTTAAAAAATGGGATATAGAACTAAGGAGAGAATTTATAACAAGGGAATATCGAATGTCCAATAAACACTTAAAGAAATGTGTTAAAATCAAAGAAGTCCTGAATTTGCAGGCAGATAGATGGAACTAGAAATGATCATTCTGAGTGAGGTAACCCACACCCAGAAAAATAGGCATTTATGTATATGCAGATATTAGCCACACAATACAGGATGACCACACTGCAATACACTGACCTAAAGAAGCTAAATAACAATGAGGAGACTAGGAAGAATGCTCAGTTCTCATTCAGAAGGGCAAATAGAATAGATACCTGAAACAGTTGACGAGAGGGAATAGGATGGGAGTCTACCATAGATGTCCTCTGAAAGACTCCACCCAGCAGGGCATGGAAGCAGATGCTGAAACTCACAGCTAAGCTTTGGGGTGGAGCCCAGTGAAGAGTTGGGGAATAGAACACCTGGAGGGGACAGGAGCTCCCCAGGGGACAGGAGTCTACTTGTGGATCCCATAATATGGGAAGGAGTGGAGTATGAGCTACCTCTGACATGGACTCTGGTGACCACTCACTGATCACTTTCCCCTGCTGGGAGGGTGGCCTTGCCAGGCCTCAGAGGAAGAGGATGCAGGTAATTCAGATGAGACTTGATAGGCGGGATTAGATAATAAGAGAGAAGGGCTCCTCCTTTCTGAGGAGTAGGGGATGGGGGAGGGGGAGGAGGGAGGGGTGTGGGACCCAGAGGAGATGAGGGAGGGGGCTACAGTCAAGATGTAAAGTGAACGAATTAAGGAAAAAAGTCAAGAAACATAGACCTCCAAAACTAACACGAACAGCAATTTTACCTCACATTACTGCCAAATCCAATAGTTTGATAGGGGACTTTTTTTTTCAAGATGTCTCCATTACCCAGATCATAGAGAATTAGGTTTCTTGATCACCAGAAGACACACATTGTAACAGAAAATGGGTCCTATTGGACAAAAACATGGCTCATTAAAAAAATATTTTTTGTTCTTGTGATCAGAAATTAACAGGGTAAAAGAAATGGACAGTTGACCCTGAATAGCAGACAGGGCATTCAGCTAATCCTGTTATAGCCAGTTGATTCACCGAGAGACTTCTGGTGTTTCCTTTAATTTATTATAGGTGTGTATAACAACACAATTAGAGAATCTGAAGAGATGAAGGTCCAAGTGACATAGCCAGGTGAGGGGTTGACAGAGAAGGGTGTCAAGTGTTTCAGAAGTATGCTAGGAGGAGATACTGAGTATCCACTGCAGAATGGATACTCATTCTACAGCAATGTCTTCAGCAACAACAACGACAACAACAACAACAACAATGCCATCCTACTTCTATTTCTCTTACATTCCCCAATAGACAGTATGAAAGACCTAGGTCCTGGACCTTCAGATGTAAGTGGACTTGTGTGTACTTCAGCAGTAATAAGATGTATCCCTCAAATGTGCTCTAGAAAACTCACTAAAAGAGTACAACAGAACGGCAGCATCAGCAGTTGTCTCCTGTGTCCAGCATCGATTTCTTATCAAAGACATACTCCCCACTGTTGTTATCAGATTGTAAACTTTGTAGGTAACCAAAAACAGCCATTTCTATCTGCCACACATTCCCTCGATAAATTCTGCCCTAGAGTTGCCTATAGGCCTAGCCAATACGTGAACTGAGACTTTTACTTCTGAAGTGCTTCCAATGTGATTCTTTACAGCTGTTAAAAAATCACTGCATTCTGATGTTATACCTTTCCATACACGTTGCCTTGTTTTTATCTTTCACAGCCATTTATTTTCTCCTTCAATCACGTCTTTCACGTACCTTATATTGTTTTGGCATCGGGTACTTTCATGTTTCTATCTGGCACAGGGGATGCACATTTCAAAATGACCTTGCCATTTCCTAAAGCTGACTGGTGAGGACGAGTTAGACTGATGACTCACTCTGTGTCATAGTAACTAATTTAAGCCTGGAGTTCTAACAACAACCTAATTTATGTTCAGCATACATATTGATTTGTAATAATTGAAAAATAGTGAAACTTAGAAAAAAATCAGTAGAGATCAGGTTTAGAGGTTGTATTTCATCTGTCCTAGGACTAATAAAATTGACTCAAGCATGACTCTTCCTTTAGTATCATGTCCTATAGTCATACAAAGCAGTAAAAATATGATAAACAATCTTCATTTTTAGAGAATGAATAAAATTGTTTTTATTTTTTACACTGTCCATGGAGGAAAATTAGTGATTCAAAATTGCAACGAGAGATATTGAAAACAATTTGGGTGATGCTTGTATTCAACCCCATCTACAAACAACTGATCAATAAAAAACTAAGAAGCTGCATAGTAAGACTTTCCTTTATTTAACATTCATAAAAAGAAATTCATAATGTCTCTGTGCTTGTATTAAATTTAGCATAGCTATTGGATTGTCTCTAAAATTTCAAAGATCTCTGAAGTGTAAGTATCCTCAGAAACTCAAAGGGTTGATGTCCCTGTTTTTTTTAAACAATTGTTCAATATATAGAGATTTATAGGTTTTCATAATATTCTTTTTTTAAAGGATATGCTTTCCACTTCATCTCTTCTATGTTACAGATGTCCCCGGGATCTCATTCTAAGTGTTTAGGCTCTTATTTTCTGAAATCATAATTAAAGCAAAACTAAGTATTTAATTTACATTTAAAGACTCTCCTTTGGAGAGGCGATATTATGGAGAGCAACCTGCTCTCGACCAGCTGTAACCGGGGTCTTGTTGCTGAACACAACACCTCACGCACTGAACATGGAGAGGATGCGCCGCTGGAGTTCAAGGAGACACTCTGCATTCTACCAAAGGAGAATTGTAAACACCAACCCTCCTACAAACTCTTTGCTCTACAATAGTATCCTGCCTACAAGCAATGCTGATACAATTGTAGCATAAAGCTTGTGAGTATGCCTTAGTAGGTCTTAACACCCACTCTATGAGATTGAATTTATAACCTACTTACACTGCTTGGGTGACTAAGAATTTAAGACTAGATAGCCCAGGGACCTAGGGCAAAACAAGCACTACTGTTTTATTAAAGGGGTCTAACAATAAAATGAGTTCTAATGACATTTTGCTATACTTACGAATAAGTGCCTTACTCAGAGACCCTTCCTGCTGCAGCAGATGAGAACAAATACAGATACCCAGGACCAGATACTATGCAGAGTAAGAAACCTTGAGACGCTCTGCTCTAAACAGAATATCTATAAAATCTCCCACCCCTTAACCAGGGCGCTCTCTCTCTCTCTCTCTCTCTCTCTCTCTCTCTCTCTCTCTCTCTCTCTCTCTCTCTCTCTCTCACACACACACACACACACATCTATCTATCTATTATCTATCTTCTCCTATTTATTTTCGCCTTTTATTACCCTATAGGTCATCTGATTATATTGTTGCTTCCACTTTTTGTTTTTAATGGGATTCCCTAGTGTGTTTTGTGATACTTGGTTATAAAGATACTGTAAGATAAAAATACTGTATCATGCAGTTAATTTATCAAAATCTTTTAGGTTAACTATATTCATTTATCCATAATTATTGTATATAGAAAAGTGAGTTGCCAGAATAAAAGATAGAATAAAGCTATCAAGATTAGATCTGTTAGCTTTAGATAAGCTTAGTTATAAAACATATAAATATAAGGCTTGTAATGTGGCCAAGCTCCCAAGTAAATTAGAATCACCAAAACATCAAACTTGAAAATACTATACCTTTTTCAATATCAGAGTAATTAGCAAAATTTTAGGAAATTCAGAAAAGACACTTTTAACTTTTATAATATTTCACTAGAAAATTAAGCTTTCTTATGTTCCCGTGAGATCTGGAATGAACAAAATAGAAGAAAATCATTATAATAATTGGTGCTACCAATTCTCACTTTACTTCTAGACATTGTTTGTAATGTCAGAGAACTCTGTTCTTCTCTTAGAATCTTGTGATGAAGATTGTTAGCTTGGCCCAGATATTTTTTATCAAAATAAATTGTCAGTTAGAGATGCTTAAGTATTTCATTAAGGGTATGATTTGTTGGACATGCTTATATCTGTGAGTAAATGATGTAGAGTCTTAAACTACCTCAAGACTTATTTTGTGCAGACATTTTTGAAAAAGTAACTAATGATTCAAGTTCATAATACATAATCAATATATGGTGAAAAGCCATTAATTTATGCTATTTTAATCTAACCATTACTTCACTAGATGACTGATTGTTAAAATTGATGAACACTTAATATTGAAGTCATTTAAATGATTAATATATTTGTACTATAAACTTACTAAAGAGTTTATAATATTTGGTGATAAAGTTTAGTTATATTATGTTTTTAATTTCTATTGCAGATTCTTTATTATAAGTAATGCAGACTGTCAAAACTACTTGTAATAAAATGTCAGTAATTTAGTATCACATATTCCATTTTAATGATATAAACTATGATTACATATCTAAGTATGAGTGACAGGTAATGTAATTTCCATGATTAATATGAAGTTATTATTATTAATCTCTGACAAAACACTCTTTATGCTATATAACCTTATTTCTGCCAAAACATAATTGGGCTAAGTATTTTTGTCAGTCAAGAGTGCCTTGCTTAGAAAGAAATACAATATTACTTGGACTTTTAGTTTCCAGATAGTTGAAATTTCATTGAGTAGAATACATTTTCTTTCATTAATTTCTTCTATGCCTTGCTTATATCCACACTGAGCCTTTTGATCTCCCAATTTTTACATGCTGTTTTATGTCTCACACGCAAAGAAGCAATAGTAGTTGTTGCACTAGAAAAACAAACAAACAAACAAAACATGAGGGAAATTACTTCCACTAACCACATAACTGCACATCCTAATTGTTGGGAACCATGCAAATGCAGTAAACAATAACTGGACTTCCTGAGAGTGTTCCTAGCCTTAGGTATTTCATACTGGGGCTCAGAGACACTGCACACGGTTATATTTTTAACTAGTGTTTATCATATAGAAAATATACAAAAATAATGAGTAGAAAAATTAATAGGGAAAGCTTAGAAATGTAGGCAAAGAAAGTAAGACAAAAACCAAAACCAAAAAAAAAAAAAAAAAAAGTCAAGCCTTTCTTAGTGGAGTCACATAACACTAATTCCTCCAGCCATGAGTTATAATGCTGTATGCAACAAACCTCTAGCAGAGAAACTCATTAGACACATTCTAAGTGTATGTTACTCTTTCAAGCTAGTAACTTATAGTGTATCTCATATATATGAATGATAATTTCATGATGGAAATAATATCAATACTGAACTAGTATTATTAGTAGCAGTATACTTACTATAAGTCACATGTTGGTCTAGAAGCTAATTTAGCAATCTAAGTCCGGGATTGTTTATATTAAGATTACAAATAGGACAATTGAGATGTAATATGATTGAATTAATAACATATATTTTTAAAACATTATACAAAAAAAGAAATGAAAAAAAGATTACAAATAGGAAAACAAGAAATAAGGACTGAATATATGACAACATCAGGTAAATTCAGGAGAATTGAATAACAAAATAAACCAAAGATCTGATAATAGCATTGAATTCTTCTTTTCTAGACTCTTTTGCATAAAAGTAACATGAACTGATGAAATATTAGTTGTAAAAATGAATGGAAAATTCTATGCTTGAACACCAATTATTTGAAAAAGGCATATATACAACAAATATCAAATTTTGGGAGAATCAGTCCATAGACACTAATGTTGTCCAGTATTGGGTTCCTTCTTAAAATTGCCACGTTTTAAAACTATTACAGGGACAATGTATTGTTCTCAAGATTACTAAAGGAAAATAAATGACATTTAAAAAATATAGATAATTTAAGGCACTTGGAGATGACTCAAGAGCTATAGTACATACTGCTCTTGTAGAAGACTTGAGTTTGGTTCCCCGCACTCAGGTCAGAATGCTCACAATGACCTGCAATTATAACTCCATGGATCTTATATGATTTTCTTATGTTCTTTTCTGGCTTACAAAGGTAACTAATATGCACATACACACCCTTACACATATACATAATTAAATTTAAAATATTGTAAAAAACATACACACAAAAACACAAACAGTAAAACAAATATACCAACTAAATTAATAGATAAAATTTTCAAAAGAAATGGTAATATAGTAATTGAAAAGAAAAAAATTAACAAATATAGACTTATGTTTTTATAATATAAGGATTATGTATATTAAGTTATAATTGTGAACTCTACATAGTTAACAAGCCTAAATTACCAGCACTTGATACTTTGAGGCCTGAGGAACAAAAGTTCAAGGCCTGACATCATTATAAAGGAGTTCTAGGATATCATGACTATAGGGAAACACTGTCTCCAAAAAGAGTATGGAAATGTACTTCTTGAAAACTATGGGATAATGGTAATTAGAAGTGATATGTAGCGAAAAAATGATAGAAGGTTTTCCATGTAGCCTGGCCCAGAAGTCACTAAGTAGTCCAGACTCACCTTCAATTCACAGGTATATATATACCTGCCTCTGCCTCCAAGTGCTTGAATTAAAGGTGGGATATCATTCCAATCAGAAAAATCTATTTAATTAACAATTATAAAATGTTATATGTCATGGTATATACAAACAAATCTTTTATAAACATTCCTTTTCCAAAATTTCAAATGTCCATTAAGAACTATATAGTATCTAGCAAAATATCATTTAACAATAACATTGTTTTACACTTAACATTTGGTAGTCATACAATTCCCTAAATAATAAGATGAAATTTATGATTTTGTCAAAACTATGCATTTACACACTCTGTATTGCAGACATCTCTAATAATCTTCAAATTTAAAACGCATAGTTAGAATGATATTGGTCTGTCCTCAAAATATAATATTTGGTAAATCCAATATGGGTGCATTTACTGGTTCCTAATTTTCCATCATGATAACAGAAGATACAAACACAAAAGCCTTCTCCCATTCATTAAGCACTGCAATCTTTTCACCTGCTTCCAGGTCATTTTTTTTTTAAAGAGGATGAGGTCACCTCTAAAACTCAGTACTCATTAATAGATGATGGAAAGAAGTAGCTACATCAAATAAATGAAGATTAACATAATTAACATCATTTTAAAGATAGCCTGTGACCATATAGTGGGACAGGAGGTCCCCTTCGGCCATAGAACTAGGGGAAGGGAATAAGGTGAAAGTGGGAGGGAAGGAGAAATGGGAGGATACAAGTGATGGGATCACAACTGAGTTGTAATCTGAATAATTTAATTAAATAAAAAATAAAGAAAGAAAGAGAAAATGTCATAACATATTTAAAACCATTACATTTTCTTCCTCTTATACCAACCATGTGAATTAATACATTACAGTGTAGAACATAAACTAATGTAGTGACACACTTCTCTCTTTTTTTCTTTGTGTGTGAGAATGAGAGAAAGAGAGGAAGTGATGGGGGAAGAAGGGAGAGATGTTCTCAGTATTCAAGCACAGACAAATTTCATCTATGATGATGGGGGAAGGGGCAGCGTTCTGTTGTACTGAGGGCAGAGATCCTCAGAGTGATATAAAGCTTAGTAACACAGAATTCAGTTTCTTCCATTAAGAAGAGAAAATGATGCCAGTGAACCCTGAACCCCAGCCTGACATCTTCATAGTTGATTTACGGTAACACTGGTGGGAGGGACGTCACCACCGTGCTGAGGAAGCTCCTTGCAGGGCTCGTGGAGAAGGTCATTTCTGTGTACTCAAGGTCTCATCAGTTTAGGAGTAAAGTGAATTTGGGAACAAGAGCTTGACATTTACAGAGAAATATTATAGTGTTCAAGAGTTCAAAGTAGTTATTCTTGATACCTGGGAAATAAAGTGTCATTTGCTCTGAAATTTTCAAACAAGACTGCTGCACCCAGATTGGGCCAACATTAAATCAGAGATACTCACATGAAGATTCAAGTTGGATATCTGAATTTTAAGTAGCCCCCTGCTTAGGAATTCAGGTTACCAAAGAAAAGCACATGCAATAGTAGGCCAAGGAAAAGCTCAGATGTGTCCTTGTGACATTTGCTATTTGCATGCTAAAGGGAAAGAAGGCTCCACCTCTCCCTCCCACTGCCTCTACTAAACCTGACAGATTTCTACCTTGTCAAAATAGTTTCAGTTTAGAATTCTTTGAAAATACACACGTATACATGTACATCTACCTACTCTACCTCTCTGTCATGAACACACACACACAGACACACATACACAAAGACACACACACACACACACACACACAAAGGGAGTAGATAGGGACAACATTACACTAACAAGTATCACTATAAAGGATCACTTAAAATAATACTGATGGACTCAGGTTTAAAATATAATTCAGAATATATGACCAAATATAATAGTGAGAGATATTTAAAATTAGAACAAGTATTAATTTTATTATTTTTATTTCATTTTATTTTTAATGAAAATAGATTCTTCTCTCATATTATACATCCCAACTATAATTTTTGCTCCTTCCACTCTTCCCAGCTCCCTCTTACCTCTCCTCTCCCCCAGATGCACTCTTGCTCTCTTTCCTCTTCATAAAAGAGCAGGCCTCTAAGAGAGGACTTACAAACAGCACAAAGACGATATAACAGGACAAGGCAAAATCCCTCATAGTAAGGCTGAACAAGATGGTCCACTATTAGGAAGAGTTCCAAATACACCCTTCTTTATTGTTTTTCCCATGTTTTCAAAACTCATAGGATTATTGTTAACATTTTTCAATATATTTTATGAGTTTTCCTAAAGCGAGTTTTATTGTTTTCTGGTTACCTATAGCTCACCAATATCCACCTGTTATTAGTTGCACTTTGTAGCTTTCATGTAACAATACATTGTTCTCTTTTTTTTATTGAATTATATTGGCCCTTACATTATTGATTATATGTGTACTTAATAGTTTTGCTTGTAAAACTTGCAGGAAAAATAGTCCCTTAAGGATGACTGGGTCAAGAAGAGTAAGGAAGGAGATGAATATGTGAAAAACACATGGGATTACATTACAAAGAACTATAATAGAAATTAAGCCTACCGGCATGTGATACTAGCCTACCTGCTCATGGCTAAGTCAATGAAAATTCCTTTATCAAAAGCCAATGTCTGTGGCTTATGAGGAATGACACCTACTTTTAAAAATTGGCTTTTTTGTACAAACACAAGTTCACACATGTATGTACACATGATAATACACACAGATAGTATATGAGATTATTTTTATTTACTAACAACAAATTTATTAATTCTTGGTTCTTTGTTTTAATTTGTTCAATGTACATGCCTACTGTAACCACCTCCCTCATCGCCTCTCAGTCTTTCCTCCTTCCCTCATCCGTCTTCTCCCCTACCCTAGTCCTCAGACAGGGGTGGCACTCCTCCCCTACATTCTGACCTCAGCCTCCCAAGTCCAATCTGAACTGTTTGTATCTCTGTCGCCAGGCAAGGCTGCCCTTCTAGGAAGTAGTGATTAATACATGGGCACGAGAATCCAGGTCAGAAGTAGTCAACCTGTAGAAAAACACAAATAAACTCTTTATTTATCAGAAAACTAAAGTCCAAGTAGATTAAACACCTCCACATAAAACCAGACACACAATATCTCTTAGAAGAAATGGTGGGGAAGAGCCCTTAACTCACTGGCAGAGGAGACAACTTCCTGAGCAGAACACCAATAGCTCAGGTTCTAAAACCAACAAATAATAAATTGGACCTCTGGAAACTAAAAAGCTTCTATAAGGTAAAGGACACTGTCAACATAACAAAATGAGAGCCTACAGACTGGGAAAAGATCTTCACCAACCCTGTATCTGACAGAGGACTAATATCTAAAATATATAAAGAACTCAGGAAAATAAACACCACCAAACCAAATAAGCCAATTAAAAATGCATTACAGAATGAAACAGAGAATTCTCAACAAATGAATAGCCAATTGCCAAGAAACACTTAAAGAAAAATTCAACGTCCCTAGTACTCAAGGAAATGCATATCAAAATGACTCTGAGATTCCATCTTACACCTATCTGAACGGCTAAGATAAAAAAAACTCAAGTGACAGCATGTGCTGGGGAGGATGTGGAGAAAGGGGAACACGCCTCCATTGATGGTGGGAGGGCAAACTTGTACAACCACTTTGGAAATCAAGCTGGTGCTTTCTCAGGAAATTGAGAATTGTTCTACCTTACGATACAGCTGTATCACTCCTGGGCATACACTGGTCTGATTCCTCACCCTACAACAAAGACAAGCTTTATTCGTAGTAGCCAGAGTCTGGAAATAACTTCAACTGTTCCTCAACTGAAGAATGGTCAAAGAAATTATGGTGCCTTTATTTATTTTTTAAATATTTTTTATTAATTTGTTCATATTACATCTTGATTGTTAGCCCTTCCCCTGTTTCCTCCCATTCTTCCCTCCCTCCCACTTCCCCCCTTCTCCCCTCCCCTATGTCTGTGATTGAGGGAGACCTCCTCCCCCTATATATGCTCTTAGAATATCGAGTCTCTTCTTGGTAACTTGCTCTGAATGCTGCCAGGCCTCCCCATCCAGGGGACGTGGTCAGAAAAGGGGCACCAGATTTCCTGTGAGAGTCAGATCTCACTCTCCACTCAACGGTGGAGAATATCATGTTGGTCGGCTAGGTCTTGATAGGGGTTCGAAGTTTACTGCCTATTTCTCCTTGGCTGGTGCCTTAGTTTGAGGAGGACCCCAGGATCCAGATCTGCCTGTCATAAAGATCTTCTTGTAGGTTTCCAGGACCCTGTGGGTCCTACTATTTCCCCATTCTTCCATGCTACTCTCGCCTAAAGTCTCAATAGGATGTCCTCTCCTCTGACCCACTTTCTTGGTAAGTAAAGTTTTTCATGGGACGTATCCCTTGGAATAGTGTTCACTTTGGAAAGCTATCTGGCGTTTTCTCAGAAAAATGGAAATAGGGCTTCCTCAAGACCCAGCTATCCCACTCCTTGGAATATACCCAGAAAATGCCCTAACACACAACAGGAACATATGCTCAACCATGTTCATAGCTGCTTTATACATAATAGCCAGAACATGGAAACAGCCTAAGTGTCCCTCAGTAGAAGAATGGACTAAGAAACTGTGGTACATTTACACTACGGAGTACTACTCAGCTATTAAAAACAAGAAATTCCTGAAATTTGTGGACAAATGGATTGATCTAGAAATTATCATAATGAGTGAGTTCACCCAGAAGCAAAAAGAGACAAACGGTATATACTCACTTATATGGTGCCTTTATATAATACAATAATACTCAGCTTTTAGAAACAAGGAAATCTGGAAATATGCAAGCAAATGGATGGAACTAGAAATGATTGTTCTAAGTGAAGTAACCCAGATGCAGAAAGACACACATGGTATATACTCATGTATAAGCAGATATTAGCCACACCTTAGGGAGAAGGCTTAATTCTCCACAGCCAAACTTTGGGGATGGAGTGCAAGGAGTCTTATGGAAGAATTGGGGAATAGAGGGGCCTGGAAGAATTACGAGCTCCACAAGAAGACCAGTTGGGGCCACCAAATCCAGGCAGAGGAAGGGAAGGCTGCAGAGGCTGATGCACCAACAACGGACCATGCAAGGTGAGGACCTAGACCCTCTGCTCACATGTAGTAAATAGGCAGCACAGTCTCCTTGTGGGTCCCATAATATGGGGAGTAGGGGTTAATTCTTTCTTTCTTATATTATTCTACCACTAGCATTTCATGCTCCTCCATGTAATCAATAAGCCACTCTCCTCTACAGAACACTGGCTTCCAGTTAGCTGAACCTGTGGCTTCTAAACCCAATTACAGCATCCTTAAAGCAGGTTCTTTTTACTTTTCTGGTTTCATAAATTTGATTGCTCAGTAGTACCTTGGAAATGAAGTAGTAGTGAGCTTGAGCCTCAGAAGACATGTACAGCAAGTGTTAACCCGCTGTTGTTATCTTTGTTAGTAATGACAGTGTCTTTTTTTCTCACTTTCACAAGAAATCTTTTTTAGTTCATAAGACTAAGGAGAAACGTTAGAGGCAAAATCAGAGTGGCTCAGAGAATTTAAAGTTAATACTTTCCTGATTGTTTTAATAGAGTGCAACAATTCCTATAATGGGAATCCCAACAAAAGCCTGATTCATTTTCTGGGAGGTTCAAGAATGTTAGGCAATACCTAACTGAAGGGCTCCAACAACAGTGACCCCGGTTTTCTGTGTGTTATTCCGCTTCAACAATGTTCCACTCTGAAATGCAGGAAGGCTGCTGAAAAGAAAGAAGCCAAACGCTGCACTTGACAATGGAAATGAAACTCTTAGAACCACCTATTATTTCTTCTGCGAGTAAAATTACAAAAAGGAAGTGTTGAAATTTGAAGAAGAGGATCTGAACTTTGGGCCTCTACATAGAGCTTTTCAAGATTTTTTTTTTAAATCTATTTACCAGGTTAACAATAGAAGATTTCCTGATATAAAATGATGGAATAACCTGCTTAAACAAAGTCTTGGGGTTAAGTGGTAGGACAAGTGGGACGCTGTAGTCACTGAAAGCACATTGTAAAGATCATGTTTTATGCTGCTAGTCAAAGAGTGAAAAACAAAGCCAGTTGCCTGGGCATCATGTCCTTCTGCTTGGTGTTGTCCTCATATCTGGCATTTGGCAAAACAACACAGCCCAAAATGTTTCAAGGACTGCTGGGCTCCAGGCCAGAAATTTATGGTATACCTTAAAATGTTTTATTTGCTAGTTTAATAATCTCTAGGCTCTATTCCAAGAACTGCCAGTCCCTAGAGATGTGTCAATTAAGCTATCAGAGAGCATTTCCACTCTGTGGAAAACATCACATAAGGTGCTTGTAAAAACAGGGAAAGAAACAAACTAAAAGGGAATCCAAGAGGGAGAAAACAAAAATACTGGAAATCACTTGTTCATTTGCTTTTTGTAGTGTAGAATAGCAAAGGAAGGTAGGAGCAGGAAGATGCAATCCAAGGGATAACATTCAGGATGTAATCTAAATAAATTATAATAATTTTTTAAAGGTGAAAGAATTAAAAAATATTTCCATTTAAACCAAATATAAATGTCACTACTAGGCTTTACGTCTCACTGAAACATTGCACCCTCCCTCCCTACCCCCCCCCTCTCTCCCCCTCCTCCCTCCCTCCCTCCCTCTCTGTCTGTGTGTGTGTCTATCTGTGTCTCTCTCTGTTTCTCTCTCTGTGTCTCTCTAACAGTATCTCTCTGTCTCTCTGTCTCTGCCTCTATTTCTCTGCCTCTCAAATTTAGGGAAGAGTATGCACCTTCTTTTTCTTTGTAACATGGTAAAATGAAAAGGCAATGAAAAATAAGCGATGCATATTAATTAAATTAACTACATAGAAATAATAGTTGAAAAATTGAAAAGCTGTTTAATGCTTTCTGGTACAATGCTATAAAGAAACAACAACAAAAACCCTCCCCAAATACATGAGTAACTGTGTTAGAGGGCCAGCTAGATATCACAAGCAAGACAAATGCCTGGCAAAGAAAGCCTCACTGTACTTCAGTCCTTCAATGCCCCGATGCATAGGGCAGTTTTAAATTTCATTATACTTAGTTCTTCTTGATTATATGAAATGGATAATTGTACTGACACCATAATGATATTCAAACATCAAACGATTTAACTTTATGTGAATTTCTTAAATGTAATTGGCATACTGTGAAAACTCATGGAATTCCATTGAAGAGTAGGTAGAAAGAGTATAAAAGTCAGAGCAGGTTGAAGACATGGGTAGGACAAGATCTTCTAAATCTAAGCTAGGTACATATGAGTTCACAGAGACTAAAGAAAAAATCACCAGGCTGATATATGTACGCATCAGATCCTCTGCTTATGTTTTATAGCCATTACCTCAGTATTTTTATGGAACTCCATCCTGTGAGTGTGAGCGGGTCTCTGACTCTCGTGCTTGGTCTTGGAAATCCTTTCCTGCTGTTGGGTCGCCATATCCAACTTCAGTGTGATAGGTTTTGTTTCACTCGTTATATTTTATTTTGTCATGTTTTGTTATCTCTTATTTTCTAATGAAAGACAAAAGGAAGTGGACCAGGAGGGGAAGGGTGTGGAGATGGGGAAGAACTGGGTTAGTAGACTAAGGAAAATTATAATCAGAATATATTGTATGAGAAAATAATCTATTGCAATAAAAGAAAATGTTTTTAAAAGCATAATTAGAGAAAATAAAAAAGAGAGTAAGAAAGTGAGAATTTGACTAACTATATAATATTATAAGATCTAATAAAAATGGAAATAAAGTTTAAATAGACATGCAAACTTATATCATCAATGTAAAAACAGAACAAAACAACCCTAAAAACCAAGCAGCAACTACAACAACAAAACAATTGGATATTGCTATCTGTTAATTTTCCCCTATTTAAAAAAATACTATACAAACCAGACTGAAAACCTTACTCATGTCATTCTTTGTAACTCTGAAAGTTTAAGTTGTCTGAGCCTCTGGATAAAATTGGCAACTGCAGGAGACTTTAGTCTGACTCCTTTTTAGGCTTTATTCTCCTATGTTCCACTGCCTTTAGATCAGTAATAATTTAAAAAAGATAAATAAGAAAACATTTTAAAATCAACATTTAAGGTAGTAAGGCAAAGGTTCTACTTCAAATTGAGATTTCATGTAATTTTTAACATAGTTTTGTGTCACATGACTACTTTTTGATAGAGAAAATAAAATATTTTCTGATGTTACTCCCTATATGGATCATAACTTATATTCATAAAGTAATTTTCATAAATTTACATAGAATAAGTATTAGGTTATTTTAAGGAAAAAATTAATTTATAATAACAAAAATGTCTAATTTCTCAAACTTATTCCCAGATCTTAAACTTGGTAGAGTCTAGTCATAAAAATTGTTATATTTATCACAGGTTTTGGTTTGTGGGAATTACCATATTTTTGTCTTATTCTCTTATTTAGTACTAAATTCTTTAAATGCTATATAAAAGAAAATTTCGTGGAAATACTCTCAATGAAGTCTTACTTTGTTCATACTTACAGTGAAATTATTTCCTAACAGGTTTGAGCTTCCTGTCTAGAATAATTTACTATTGCCTCTGGCCACATATATAAATGTCCTATTACATTTCTTTGTAGTTCTCCCGTGCTTGGGGACATAGCCTTTGACTACTACTTTAAACTTACATTTAACTGACAAGAACAAGAAGAACACATTATATTCTGAGTATGCCATGATACAATATTACATAATTCCTGCTAACAGACTAGATCCACCTCTGCAGAAGATATGCCTTGTTTATGTTATTATTACTTGTCATCCATAGTAGAGCTCCGAGAAAAGTTTGACTAACTCATAAAGCTTATTATGAGTATGAGTGGGTCTGGAACCCTGGAAACCACATTAAAATACTGTTTACTAATTTCACAACGATTCACGTTACTTTCCTCATCACTGGGCTCTTCTTTCTTTTCTTCCCCCTCTTTTACTGGAATCTTCTTAGCTCCCTCTACTACTTTTATGTAGCCTCGTTGACCTGGAATGTGATTTGGTGTCTAGGCTGACCCTGAACTCACAGAGATCTGTCTGCTTCCTCCTTCAAAGTGCTGAGGTTGAAAGCGTGCACCATCACTGCTCCCCCTCCCCAGCTTGTGTTTTCTTTATACATGGGGCACACCGAGTTTAATGAGGGTCTTGCTTGGGGAAGGATAATTTATCTATGTAAAACAACATTATACACAATGACTTAGCCAGTAGTATCATTTGTTAATTTCCCCCCAGAAGTTTTATTAGGGAGAGAGATCAGTTTTGGAGTTAAGACAGCACTCTAAGATTGAGCAATGAATGACCTTCTCTATCCTTGACCTCTGTATTTTTCCATGTTATTGTTCTCATAACTATTTTCCACAACCTTTTTAGTCTCCAATAGTCTCCTTATACCTTTGAACACATTTAAATTTTTTGACTAACTGTGGTTCTGAAATTGCTTCTTTTTTCCTAATTTTATGGCATATAGTTGCTATGGTCTGAACGTGAACCTTAAATCTCATGCATTTAAATGGGCTTCCTATTACCAGAGGATTAAAATGTGTGCTCTGTGTGAGGTGCCTAGGTCAGGAGGCTTTTCCCTTGTGAATGTATTAATTCCATTAAAGAGATTTTGGCAGAGAGAATTTATTCTCCCCTTTCCCCTGTTTTCTTCTATGTAAGGACAAAGTTCCCCTTCCCTGACTGGCATCCTCACAGCTCTCTTTTGGAAGCTGAAAGAAGAACCCATCAGACACACCCGTGCTGATCTGACAATAGACTTGGAAGCTTTCAGCACTGTGAGTGAATCAATTTTAGTCCCCATTTTAATAAACCACATGTTCTGCAGTGCTTTGTTATCACAGAACAAAATGGAACATGATATCATTGCTTTATACTGATTTCAATGGAGCAGTCACTTCATAATTTCATTAAGCTGTTATCCATATAAAAGAAATACAGCAAAATCAGAAAAACTGAGACAGAAGCAAACCAGTGTTCTCCAAGTACTCATATGAACTAATACACTATAGTCAAAATGACACAAGGCTGGAAAACTAGTCAGGTATACAGAAGAGGAACCATTCTCTAAAATAGTTTTGGTAATAATAAAAAATATACAAAAGACATCATTTAAATTTACATTTAATTCATTGTAATTTATAAAAGCTGTGCATATTTTTACTCAATTTTTCTCCATTCTTATGAGGTCATTTATATATATTGAACTCTAAGAAATTTAAGATACATAGAGTTTGTATGTATTTTATTTATTTCATGAATTTTATTGTTTGAGTAGGAGATAGTATGCTTAAAGATGTGGCTATTCCATGTGTAGGTGTACACTGAGAGAACTTACCATAAAAATAACATCATATACATATATACCTGTTTAATACTTTTGTACGTACGAATACAAGGATATGTAACCAACCTATATGTCCATCAACAGATGTTGAGGCTCTTTCCTTTTTTTTTTTTTTTTTGTTTGTTTGTTTGTTTGTTTTTGAGACAGCCTTGGCTGCCCTGGACACTCTTTGCAGATCAGGCTGGCCTAAACAGCAATAGGCTTGCCTCTGCCTCCTGGAAAGGTGTGTTTCTCCTTTAGTAAAGGAATTTTAATGCAGCAATATGGCTACTCTGGCAAGGGATTACACACAGAGACTAAGGTCTGTGTTTTCTGAATAAAATACATACCCTTAATCACTCTGTGTTGAATACATACACTATACACCTTTAATCCCTCTTCTTAAAATACAGACATGCCTTCATTACACACCTTAAACTCCAAACAATGACATCTAATTGAAGGACTTAAAGAGCAATGAATAAGAGAAAGATTTGACAGAATGAGTCAGAGATAGGATATTCCCAACTCTCACAAAAATAAATGGGAAAGAGAAGCTCCTTAACAGCATCACACACACAGACACACACACACACACACACACACACAGAGAGAGAGAGAGAGAGAGAGAGAGAGAGAGAGAGAGAGAGAGACAGACAGACAGACAGACAGACAGACAGACAGACAGACAGACAGACAGAGACACAGAGAGAGCCAGAGCCAGAGAGTGAGAATGCAGAAAAATTTAGAGGGGCAGTATAAGAATAGAGTACAGTATAGCAACAGAGTAGCATTCCTGCCCTCAGGTTGAGTTTTTGGCGGCAGTTAAGTCTCGGAGTTCAGAGGCAGTTTTGACAAGAGCAAAGAGTCTGGAGCAAAGAGAACCTAAGTCCTTCAGCTTAGAGAGGAGTTTTGAGCCAGAACAGCTTAGGTAAACCAGCCAGAAAGAGGTAAGAAAAAAATTGAAAGATTGAGTTATTCCAGCAGTAAGTGTCAAAGGCTGAAATCATTCTGTGCCTTTGTTAATAGGCAAAGGATGGAAGCTGAAGCCATCAAGGTACAGGCTTGCAGAAGATTATATTGTACAACAGCTAGATTCTTTCAGGCCTAGGCCTAGGGATGGATATATGGAAATGCTCTGGGCTTGCCCCTAGCCATGTATTAGCAAAGCTTCGGCATAGATCCCATTTCATCTCTTCATCTAAGGAAATAAAAACAACATTTACATCTTGCACCCAAGGTGATTGGAGAAGAAGAAGGCCCACCAACATTGTAGAAAGCAGAGGACATCTGACAGAAATTTTGTACAAGAGAGGAGACATATGATAGGATAGTGCAGAGCCAGAAATTCACCTAGAATTGTCTCCAGAGGAAGCTTCAGTTCTTTGAGTTCAGCTGAATTTCTAGGAGACCCCATAGCTTCAGGAGCCTTAAGGCCATAAGAAGGATCATCTCTAGGGGAATCAACAATTCTTTGAGTTTGGCTGGATGCTCGAAGAGAGTTGGTAGACTCTGGAACCACAGCAGCCTCGAGGCCAGAGCAAGGAAGCATCTAAGACAGGAAATCCCAGTAAGCCACCCAAAGCCACAATTTTAATTGAAAGGACAGATTGTTTTCTGAAAAAAAAAAACCCACAAAAAAACCAAACAAACAACAACAAAAACCCCCAAGTAAACACAAAGTCAGTTTCCTTAAGTGAAAGGGTAGAAATTGAGGGCATAAAAACGTGTCTTGAAAAAGCAATGAGAACACTTATTGCCACTGTGACCAATGGAGTAAACAATTTCAATTGCAATCTTTATGTAATTTCTCTTCAAAAAGATTGAGAAGCTGTATAACAAGGACAATAAGCTATTTAGTACAAACCTTGATGTTTCTTAGAGCTGTAAAGTAGTTAATTACGTAAATACACTTGCCATACAAATATAAAAGTGTATACTTAGAAATCATTGTCACTCAAGAACATGTGCCTATAGAGACTATTTATCAATATTTGTTTCCATAATCATATTAGAAGAAAATTAGTAGTTATTTTAGTATAGTAAGGTTTAAGTGAATACATTGATAAATAAAAACAATTAAATATATAAACAGTTTGGTGTGCATGGTACTTCTACCTAAGAAGAAGATAACATACTACTGAACTTCCACAGTTCATGTACTTTGTGCAGTGCCTACAGGTATGCACCAAAAAAGTTTATAATGATGAACAAGCCATGTTTGTTACAGTGATGATTGTATTTGTTAGAGTTACCGTTGATGTAATGAAACACCATGATGAAAAGCAAGTTGAGGAGGAACTCAACTTGGCTTACTCTTCCACATCATTCTTCATCACAGGGCAGAAACTAAATAAAATAAGGCAGGATCATGGAGGCAGAAACTGATGCTGAGGCCATGAAGAGGTTATGCTTACTCATCTACTTCCTCACCATGGAGTACTCAGCCCACCTTCTTATACATCTGAGGACCAGCAGCTAAGGGGTGTCCCCGTGCACAGCCATCCCACATCAATCATTTATGTAAGAAAAGGTCACACAGGCTATCCTACATGCAGATCTTATAAAGGCATTTTTCTCAATTGAGATTCCCCACTCTCAGATTGCTTTGTCTTGTCGAGTTGACATAAACACTAGCCAGCACATGATTATAGAAACAGCTTTCCAGTATTTTGGTAATCTATTATGCTGACATGTTTAGCTATACTTTTACAACTACTTCTAGGGATTTAACTCTCTATCAAATCATGTGTCTAGAAGTATGTAGCTCTGCTTCTTTGTAACTAAGAGTTTTTGTTGTTGTTGATTTGATTTGATTTGTTACTTACTGAAGAGAGGAAAACTGATTGATTCCTCATTAAATAGATATTGCATTCTTTCAAGGGGAAAATAGCTCTCATATTAAGTGTATCATTTTATATTCTGTTCAACATTCCTATGGATTACCTTTAGCTGTTATTGCTCTGAAAATAGTCTGCATAATCAATGAAAATGTATGTTGTTCTCAGATGTATTAAAATATGGATACTTTTTTCATTTTAAAAAATGTATTATAATTTATTCACATTACATTCCAATTTTCCCCTCACTCTTATCCTAATCATTTGATTTTATTGAAATTACATTACTTTCTAATACAAAAATATTCATTGTTATTTTGAATGTGTAGATTAAAGTGTGGATTAAAGGTGTCATTTACTACTACAGTTTCTCTTTGGTCACCTAACAGCAATGTAGAAATTCTAATAGTTTCATTTAGAAATTTTGTCTGTTCCATTATTAAATAACTACTGCATAACAGCAGAACAACATTTGGAATTTCAGAAATATCTTCAGCAGTAATTGGGCCCACTTTATGCTTCATTAAATTAATTTTGTGTGAAAAGTAAATGACTCAATGACTCAACTGGAACTCACAACGGTTATTAAATATTTAAGCTATTGACTAATTAACTTATTGCTCAAGTCTCATGCAAGGTTATGATTCTTTTATCTAAGCTTCTAGTAAAAGTAGATTATAAAAATATGATTGTTATTAATTATACTTTTGTTTTATCTGAACACAGGAACAGTACCCCATATTTGACCACGTCCCCTGGATGGGGAGGCCTGGTGGCACTCAGAGGAAGGAGAGCAGGGTACCAAGAAGAGACTTGATACCCTATGAGCATATACAGGGGAAAGATGGTCACCCTCAGTCACAATCATAGGGGAGAGGAGTAAGAGGAAAATTGGAGGGATGGAGGGAGGAATAGGAGACTACAAGGGATGGGATAACAATTGAGATGTAAAATGAATAAATAAATAAAATATATTTTAAAAATTATTACAAGAAGTGGGAGGAATTAGAATATAAATTATGGATACAATGGGTCAAAAGAGAAAAGCTAGACTCTGAATAAAATTGAAGTGATGTAATTGATTTTTCTGTTTTTTATTTAAATATTCTGTACAAAATATGTTGGTCTAGGTTTTTTTGTGCCCTCAAGTCCCAACTTCTCTCAGATATTTTCTACCTCCCTCCTTACATTGCCAATTTTGTTTTTCCGTCACACACACACACACACACACACACACACACACACACACACACACACACACACCTCAAAAATTAAAATCAAAACAAACAATGACATCAAGAAAAACCTTTTAACTGACCTATCGTGTAAGCCTTTCTTCTGTGACCAAGTTCTAGGAGGAAGGCCAAGAAGTGAGAACATGAAGAAAAATGAAGTCTAGAGGTCTTGCCCAAGCTAGGTCTTATTCTAAACAAGCTTATTAAGAAGTATAGCATTTTATGTATTATTTCTTTTTTGGAGAAAAACGGACAGAGACAGCAAAAAAAAAAAATCATAGAATGATTTATTTCAAAGTTGTCAGGGATAGCCACAGCAAGCCACAACACATATCATACTAAGGACTAATAACTATAGTCGTTTATGGTGACAAGAGTTAACTTCTCAAGGTGATGTAGCTACTCCCCGAAATACTGACCCAAGCCATTACTACTCATCCATATTCCCTGTTTCATTGTCTACACATATAGACCTTAGGGGAAAGATCCCAGGACCCAAGCCCCAGGTTAGTCCTGGTTTTTGACAGGGGAATTCTTTCTCCATGCATCAGGGCCTCAGAAAAAGCCTTTGATCAGCTGAACCCTCAACACATGAAACAAAATCTACCTACACAAAACCAGACCAAGTAAAATTGTGAGAAAAAAAAAAACCATGATGCTCATTTTGTATTGGCTGGAAATATTACCATGGAGAAAAAACACTGCCATTGTGAAGAATTACTTTAGAATAAATATCTAGCTGTACAGAAACTTCAAATGTTTTCATGCTTTTAATTTAAAAAAATAGTAATGTTGACAGTTGAAGTAATTCTGAAGATTTTCAGGTCAAACCAGACAAAATACAGCGTGGCGAGTGAGAAGGGGACACAAAGACATACATGTAACAACAACAACAACAACAAAGAACTACGTATAATTTATACTTGCTGGGAAGGGGGAAAATGGAAGATGGACCATAGAGGTCCTTAAAAATCTATTCTCTTTGTCTTTGGTGCAGAACTACTTTTTTGTCTCATTGACTTCTATGCTAATTCCAGATGTCTTTATGCTTTAAAATCGTAAGCATACCAATCTATAGGAAATATTGACTCCTGTCTAAAAGTTCAATTTATTAAGGATTAAGAGGGAGAAAAAGTAAACTACAGCATTCCTGAGGGAAAATGGAACATGAAAAACGTTCAAGGTAAGACAAAACAGGAAGGCAGGAGTTATTAATTTAAATAAGTGAAAAATATGAGTTGATCATATGACAAATGTAAGTTCAGAAAAGGAACAGAGTAAACTATTGAAAGATACTCTTTTGTATAGTGTTATATCATTGTATAAAGGTATTTGTCACATTGTAAGAAATGTGTCACTCCTATGTGTCAATCACATCTTAAAATCTATACAAACTAACCAGCATCTCCCATAATAAAATATCATCTGAGTGGTTGCTAATATATTAATAATAGCTAACTAGTAGAAAGCATTCCTATTTTGTGTAGAAGAAATCATTTGGAGCCAGTAAATATTTGTTAACAAAAGGAGATAATCCGTTCTTTGATTCTAAGGACTATATTCAGCTGCTCTTTTCAGTAGATGCAAATGCCATGTGTCTGAGAGATCAACTCTCTGCATAAATATTACTTATGAAAATTCATTGGAATACTTCATTCACTAATTTAATTTGCGACATTCTATTTTATAAAATGTTACTATTAGGCAAATGAATATGTATTAGGACCTGAAGCTGAAAAGTTAAGGAAGTGTTGCTGCTACCCTCCAGAAAAAGCCTCCCTTCCACCAGCAAACTAGCTGTGACCAAGTCAGAAGCTTGCTCCACTGTAGCACTGACAGTTACGACAAGGCATCTACTTCCAACCGGAAGCATTGAACAGAACCTTTTGAAATGAAACAATGCTAAACGTGAGACTCTAGAGTTATTCTTTTCCCAAAAGTAGAAAATGGAAATATGGAAATGAAAATGAGTAAACAGAAAGCAAAGCGAAACTGATTATGGCGTGTGCTGGAGGCCACATCCAGAAGAAAGCATCCACTTCAGCCAAAGCAAAACTATGCACAAAACTGTGTTAAATTCCTGATTTTGCTGTGTAGATAATACCAATACTAAAAGAGAGTAGAATATATTTATTCATTTTCATGTAACATGCGTATATGTTAATATGAACTCACAGAAGAAAAGCATTAACTGTCTGATTATTGTTTGTCATAGTTGGATAAGTTCTTCTCTAAAATCAAGACAGTGATTTGTCTTCACAACTGAGATGATGTCCATGTTTCTTCTTCTTTTTCAAAAAGATTTATTTATTATTTATACAGCGTTCTGCCCACAAGTGTGCCTGCCCACCACAAGAAGGCACAAGATCTCATTACATGTGGTTGTGAGCCACCGTGTGGTTGCTGGGAATTGAACTCGGGACCTTCAGA
The DNA here is from genome assembly GCF_964271855.1 of Acomys minous. Taxonomy (NCBI): domain Eukaryota; kingdom Metazoa; phylum Chordata; class Mammalia; order Rodentia; family Muridae; genus Acomys; species Acomys minous. Next base: position 103,667,318 of record NC_140490.1, read on the forward strand.
AGAACATACAGTGCTCTTAACCTCTGAGCCATCTCTCCAGCCCTCCCACCCCCGCCCTTATTTCTTCTTAATTCAAATAGGAAAGTGCAGCTTGCCATACGTGTCCATGCAGAGAGGAGCTTTATGGAAAAGACATCAAAAATCATATGCTTGGGATTGTAGCAATGTTTTGTTTTGTTTGTTTTGGTTGGTTTTATTTGGCTTTCGATTCCATTTTTTTCATTATTCTATATGAAGAGCACTAAAGTCAATTTATAAGAATATAGTAGTGTTCACTATACAGCACCTCCCAGAAGAAGGGATTATAGTACCTTTATAGGAATTCTGATCACAATGCACTCCCCTTGCATGTAATGAAACGGATGTGGCATATTAGATTCACTGTCAGCTCCTTTTTTTCCCTCCTTAACACCCTCCTTTTCCCCCTTCCTCCTACTTTCCTCCTTTCTTCTCTCTCCCTCTTAGGGTTTATTTACATTTTTAATATAGTGCTTTCATGTAAAAGTTAATAAGTAAACTTTAAGTTGGAAATAAAATTAGAAGGTAAGTCAAGTCCGTAGTATTGGCGATCTTGTTGCAGAGTATTAATAACAAAAACTGTTAAAGAATTTAATGTTATAAACACTTATTCTGTAAATGCTAATGGAAAATTTTACCTCCTTGCAGGTTGCTAAGCAACAAGCTTAAAATGTTTTTGTTGACCATGAATATAATGTGGTGCATTCCCCGAAAGTATAGATATTACACCAATCATTTTTGAGCTGTAGTATCAAATTATGCAAGCCACATTTTTAAAAAAATAGCAAGGTTATGTATAAAGAAAAATGCTCCACATGACAGGCAAATGCTTTTATGTGGGTTTTCAAATTTCCCTACTGTCAATAAATACGGTTGCTGCACAACTGTAGTTGAAAAAAATACTTCCTTTGTAATTAATTTGAATACTAATGCTAAAAGAAAAATTATTGTTAAGCTAAGCTGAGAATAATCAGAAATGTACAAAATTCAATCCTAATAATTTGATAAAAATATAGGGAAGAATCTAGCCTTTATTCAAAAATTCTTTATGATAGTATACATCAAGTTACAAATTAAAATGAAATATTTAATGTTTCATGATTTATTGAGGCTAGTGTAATCTGTGACCTTGTGTGCATATATAAATATACAATGCTGGTGTGAAATCACATAAATGAGGTGTGAAACATATCTGCATAGAAAAAGATTAAAAAGTATTTCAAAATGTATGGGAAATAAACTGATATTGTTTTATTATACTATAGATGTAAGAATTGCAAATAAAACCTTCAGAGAGTTAAATATTACAGCTGAGAGATCTGGGGAGATTATATAAAAGGTAAATTTGCACTACCTGAAGCCTATGCTTGATCTTTCTAGGGCTTTCTACAGAATTTAATAGATTGGTAGGTTACTTTTCTATAACATCATATATAGAAAATAAGAATTTATTGTTTGAAATAATCGAATGAGTTATCTTGAATTTCCATCAACCTTCAAGAATTTGGAAAGAATTTTTTTTGAGGATCTAAGTAATTTATTTTTGTTCTTGTTTGTTTTCATGACTGTAATTTAATTACATTTCTCATTTCTTTCCTCCCTTCAAATCATCCAACATACCCCACCCCCACCCTGCTCATCCTCATATCTGTGGGATCTTTTTAAAAATTAATTGCTATTACATGCACATAAGCACTTGTATATGTGCGTGTGCTCTCTCTCTCTCTCTCTCTCTCTCTCTCTCTCTCTCTCTCTCTCTCTCTCTCTCCTCTCTCTCTCTCCCACCCACCCACACACATAATATAAACTTCTAAATATAACCTATAGAGTCCATATAATGTTATTGTGTATATGTTTTCAGGGCAAACCATTTGACACTAGGCAATGAATTGGTATGTTTTCACTGAGGAAGACTGTCTCCCTGTTCCCATCTTTTAAAAAAATTAATTAATTAATTAATTAATTAATTCATATTACATCTCAATTGTTATCCCATCCCTTGTATCCTCCCATTCCTCCCTCCCTCCCACTTCCCCCTTACTCCCTTCCCCTATGACTGTGACTGAAGGGGACCTCCTCCCCCTGTATATGATCATAGGGTATCAAGTCTCTTCTTGGTAGCCTGCTATCCTTCCTTCGAGCACCATCAGGCCTCCCAATCAAGGGGACGTGGTCAAATATGGGGCACTAGAGTTCATGTGAAAGTCAGTCCCCACTCTCCACTCAACTGTAGAGAATGACCTGTCACTTGGCTAGATCTGGGTAGGGGTTCAATGTTTACTGAACGTATTGTCCTTGGTTGGTGCCATAGTTTGTGCAGAACCCCAGGGCCGTTCTTCCATCTTGAGCCAGTTGTCTCTAGTTGCCTCTGGCTCTTTGTGTGGGGTTGAAACCTTATGACCTTTCATCTAATTTTGCAAGTTTGTTGGTGTCATCCTTGATTAGCTCATGTTTGGGCTGTCATATTGATGGTAGAGCTCTTGATGTTACTAGGGCACACAATCTCATAGTAAGCAATCGGATCCTCCGGTTGTTAGAACACATTCTACGATGTTCTGTGAGCCTTAGGTGTGGGAATGTTTTGTAGGTGTACCCTTTGTGACTGGGATCCACACCTCTACATTCGGATTGATTGAGGTTTCCTGTAGTGGTCTGTAAGTGCTGCCAGGAGAAGGTTCCTTGATGGCAGGTGGAAACTACACTTACCTGTGAATAAAAGGACAAATGATTATAGATTATTGTTATAGATTACACTGGTTAAGTAAATTAATAATTGTAGATTCTCCTCCAATTATTTTTGTATCAGATTTTGAAAATAACTTTTCTTTACTGTGAGATACATTTGAAGGCCTCTGGCATAGACTTATGTAGATTCCAAGTTGAACATTCATGGCAGTTTAACAACTAGCATTTCTAATATTATTTTCATACCCATTGTGATCTTCTGTGAGAATATTAGAGTGTACAGATGGATCATCATTTATTTCTTCAGGGAAACATTCTGGTTATAAAATAAATGTTATATGATTCACATAAAATAAAAGAGACATTAAGTTATTACAAAGAAAATCTATGAAATCTATGCCTTCACCTAGAAGGAATACCCATTAAGTAAGGCATAAGGGAAGAAAGTAGTAGAGAAATCATTTAATAAAACAAAAAAGTTCAATTGTTAGTATTAATTTATTTTAGAAATATAGACCTATATATTTAGAGTTTAACAAATTCCATTGGTTTTCATACAAATTTTAAAAGACATGATTCAATTCCAAATCTCCAGAGTGGAATCTCTATGTGCCATCCACTAGAAATGGTACATTTGAGAAAGTAACATCCCACTCTACTGTGGAGAGTGTTCTGTCCATTGGCTAGATCTGGGTAGGGGCTTAAGGTTTACCGCCTGTATTGTCCTTGGCTGGTGCCTTAGTTTGAGCAGGACCCCTGTGCCCAAATCTGCCTATCATAATGTTCTACTTGTAGGCTTCTAGAACCCTCTGGATCCTTCTACTTTGCCATTCTCCCATGCTTCTCTCATCTAGACCTGGTGGCACTCAGAGGAAGGACAGCAGGTTACCAAGAAGAGACCTGATACCCTATGAGCATATACAGGGGGAGGTAATCCCCCTCAGGAAAGGTCATAGGGGAGGGGAATAAGGGGAAAATGGGAGGGAGGGAAGAATGGGAGGATACAAGGGATGGGATAACCATTGAGATGTAACAAGAATAAATTAATAAAGGAGAAAAAAATTATAAACACAGAATTAAAAAAAAGAAAAGAAAATGGTACAATTAAGACTTCCCCTTCCTCTAATCTTTTATACATCTATAGCCCCCTTTCCTCTTCTCTCTTAAGCATATAAATACGGTGTCTGTTTACTTTCACAGTTATTTTATAAGGTTGCTGTGAAACCTTACGGTATATACAGTATATAGAATTCTGTTCAAGGGAACATAGAAATTTAGTGGATATATAAAATGTTAAGTAGTGTTTTTTTTAATCACTCAAAATCATAGTTGTTACCTCGTTCTCTTAGTCTATCAATTTTGAAATAATGAAAGATATGTAAGTTAATATAATGATCACTTAGCTATGGATCATATTCTTAATAAAACAGGCAATTCATCCAATATATTGTTTGAAATAATGGGTGTACATTATATTAATAAATTACATAATATGTTATATGATAAATATATTTAACTTTCTTTGATTCAACAACACATCAGCCAATACATTGTCAAAATTATTCCCATGACTTTTAAGTTAACCTTAGGCCTCAGATAGCTATCTCATAGTTCAAAGATGATTGCCAAAGCCTCAACTGTCACACCCTCATAACAGTATATTGGAGGCAAGAAGAGAATAAAAGTAGATTGTTTGCATTTTTTCCTTTTCTAAAAAAGTTAAAAAAATTTTTACATATACATTTATATTATTAAACATATATACAATAAACTAGATACAGGAAGAAGAATCTCTAAACAATCAGGAATTATATAAATGTTACATTCATAGTGTTTTGGCTATTTGTATTTGGCAACCTTGAAGAAAACATCTTTTCTATCTTGGTAGATCTAAAATTCTGAATGTAAATCAATATCTAAGACCAGATAGTTTAATTTCACAATTAAGCTTAGGCATTTAGGGATTAAGATGTTTTTAGGTCTAGATAGATGTTTTAAGTTGATAGAGTTGAGATATGGCTGCGTTTCTCAAACCATGAAAGTCCTCTGAAAAGATCTACTTATCAGCCCAACTCATAGCTGAAATTCAGGTCACTTTTCATTTTTAACCACAGCTAATAGACAATATTGTACTAACATTGTAGACTTAAAGAAGCACTATGTTTTCCACTGGGGATAGGCTAATGTTAATTCAGTGCTTTGAGATTCAAAAGAATTGGAGAAGGTATAAAAGGAAGGCAAATGTTATCCAATAGTAACCGATGTGACACAGAGCCAGACATGCTCAACTAACTTGCACATGTTACACAGAGAGAAGGTGGAGCAGTTGGGCATTTTTCATAATAACAAATTTGTAGTAGAGTTGGACAATAACAGTTTGTTCAACAGTATATTCTAAGTATTGCTGCACCATTTTTATTTGTAAGTTGGTGAGATAATATGCTTCTGAAGGTTACAAATTTTGCTACGGTGTCAATTTCAATGTAGAAATATCGTTTGTTCATTCAGTATCTCTATTGTTGTTTATTTGTTTTTCTTTTTTATTAAATATTTTTATTTCTGCTATACATTTATATTATTACAAATATATACAATAAACTACCAACAGCAATAAGAACCTTCACACAATTCAGGAATTATATAAATGTTACATTCATAGTGTTTTGGCTATTTGTATTAGGCAGCCTTGAAGAAAACATCTTTCTTATCTTGGTGAGTCTAGATTTCTGAAAGTAAATAAATTTCCATCACATCTCATCATTATCAACTTAAAACATCTATCTAGACCTAAGAACATCCTAATCCCTAAACAACTAATCTTAGTTGTAAAACTAAACTATGTGGTCTTCAACCCCATCAGAGACTTAAGAAGGAATAAAATTGATTACCTGAGTATACTGGGAGTGCAGGTTAGTAGCTTCCAAAGAGAAAAAATGACAGAGACAGTATGCTGCCTGAACAGTCACCCAAAATGCTATAATGTAGGAGCATCATCCTCATCCTTCTGGACCAATGTATCTGACAGACATATTTGTCAGGCAGGAACTATTGAGGACCTGCTTACCCTGTCTAGTAGAGTTTAGCGGTGAATCTGCCTGCATCCAATCTTGCCCCCTTTTAGGCAAACTTCTCTCTGTAAGTTATCCAGGTTAATTGTAGTTGATCAAATCATGGTCATATCAATTACTACTCTATTTTTATCATAAGAATATACATCTTAGGGGCAATAGATTAGATATGATTCTATAGAAAGATAGGGTAAAATAGATAAGGTCTTCAACATCTTCAGAGACATACAGAATATGGCGTTTAAAAATGTTTTTTATTATTTTAAAGATTCACTGACAATGAGATAGGTTAACTCCTAACAACACCCAGCCTACCTCAAAGATAATGATGAGCATCAAAGAACATCCTTATGAATATGCCTTCAAATGTGGCAAACAAGCCACTGGGCAAAATATCCTCATTTCTCCCAATATAGAAAAAAATTTTAATAACAAATTTTCATTATATATCAAGATTAGATATCTATACATTAATAAGCAAGATACACAAAATGTACATTTTTATATTTCATGTACATTTCATATAGAGAAAAATGAATTATTTCAATTTTTAAAATATCTAAGGGAACAAAGTTTTACTCCTTGATATTCTGTGTTAATAGATAAAAGCTTGTAGATCTTTCATTAATAGATTACATTTACTACAGTTATAAAATGTGAATAAGATTCCCTGATCTAACATTGGTGCATATGATTACATTTAAAACCCCTGAAGATAAACTAGATTAAATACATTAACATATACTACTGCCAGGAAGCACCAAGGACATGCTGTAATGCCAAGTGTTCTGTTTACTTAGATAAACAGGATTTTTTTAATGCAGTAGAACCACAGATGATTGCAAGAGTAAAATTTACATTCATGTTGAGATATTAAAAAGTTTGCATGAAATGAAGTTTTTCTCCTGATCCATATCAATTTGTACAGGCAGGCAATTCAGTTTGCTATGAAATATATTCTTATGAAGCAGGGTAAAATCCAATTTAGCATGGAAATCCATTTAAATTAAAATCAGAGACTAATCTTCATATAATCCCTTACTTGAAATGTAATGATGAAAGATGAATAGGCACCTAAAGTGAACAATTACTCATCCTGATTATTTTCATTTTATTTGATAGGAATTATCATCTTCAAGAAAGAAATAATACATAGAAAGGTCACAATGCGTGTCTGTGACCAGTGAATTTATTAAAGCTATAATGCAAAAATAAAAGACTCTCCATATTTTCCTCTGTAATAATGAATATAGCTACGTAGCTATTTTCTTTAAAGACAAACCAGGAAAAAAAAACATAAAATAATACTAGTTCTCATGGATTTAAACAACCTTTCCAAAAGTACTGAAATGATGAGATATTCAGTTTCAGATGATTATGCACAATTTCATATACAGTGTATATTGACTGTCTCTGTAGAAATTTATAATACACCCAAGTGGCAGGTAATATGGCAATACTGAGGCATGATATGATTAATTAAATATAAATGTTATTATAAAGTTATAACATGTGATGGTATTGAATATGCAAATTCTCAAAACTGGCCTGTAAAAGGAGACCATCTGTTTCATTACAAAGAAGGTGAATGAGGGATGCGTCCTCACAAACGAGGCAGGACTTTAGGAATAAGGTGAGCAAAGAGACAAACAAACAAACAAAAATCTCACAAACCAAAAAGCTAATAATAATAAAACTAATACACGTTAGTGAGATTTTTACTTATTTTGAAGCTATGGCCAAGAAAATGTATGCATACTTTTAGCGTAGCATGCAGTGAGAAATACAACACAGCTTCAAAGTTTTAGCTTGTGTAACAGGGAACGTGGAAGTCACTCATCAAAAATGGAGCAAAACACAGAAGGAAACAACATGTCTGGTCATAGAAACACGTCAGACATATCCCCAATACCAACTAATGGAAATTCTAGTATCATGAAGAGAGAGAGAGAGAGGTCTAAAAGATACACACGCTGCCCAACCCCAATGTCTACAAATATCTACTTCATTGTGGAGTAACTTGTGAGCTATAATTTTACTAAAAATAATATTTTTGCACGTATGTGAAAACAAAGTTATCCTTCAAAATAATTTTATTTTCAGTTTCTATTTTATTGTCATTAAGTGCAGCTTATTCAGCATCTCAATATTACCGATCTCTGCCTATATAGATACATAATAACATAATATTATTCAGTATACATATATCCAATGTATGATTATGGAATAGGTATAGGATAATGCCAAATAGATATTTATTTGCAAAAAAAACTGAGATGGACAATATTAAAGCATTTGATCAATGTAACTTTTGAAAACTTGGCAGGCAAATATTCCTTTACTTCTTATACGCTAAAATGTATTCAACATGCTCTCATTTCTCTTTCTGGTACATATTCTGCTTTTTAGATCTTTCAGTTTGTCTCTTTGATGTTGTCTATTTCTTCCCTGTTCATGCTAAATGAAGAACTCAACATATTTTGAATTGCCAAATCTTAGGCAAATTGTCAGCTATCCGGGAAATATATAAAGTTTAACATTTTGTGATTTTTAAAAATGTCTATGAATTTGTAATTTATTTTTAGAAGTTTTTAATATATTCAGTGACAGAGGTCCTGCTCAAACTATGGCACCAGCCAAGGATAATACATACAGTAAACTTTGAACCCCTACCCAGATCTAGCCAATGGATAGGACATTCTCCACAGTTGAATGGAGAGTGGGGTCTGACTTTCACACGTACTCTGGTGCCCCATATTTGACCACGTCCCCTGGATGGGGAGGCCTGGTGGCACTCAGAGGAAGGACAGCAGGCTACCAAGAAGAGACTTGATACCCCAGGAACATATACAGGGAGAGGAAGTCCCCCTCAGTCACAGTCATAGGGGAGGGGAGTAAGGGGAAAACTGGTGGGAGGGAGGAATGGGAGGATACAAGGGATGGGATAACAATTGAGATGTAATATGAATAAATTAATAAAATATATTTTTAAAAAAGAAAAGAAAAAATACAATTTCATAGAAACAATAAATGTTAATAGTTTTAATAATAAAAATAGTCCACTATTTTTAATAATTTGTAAAATAACGTGCTGTACATATTTAGTTAATTTTTTAGATATTTACTTAAACAAAGGGTATCAACGGACAATATACAGAATTCAGAATTGAAGGAATTATGTTTTTTTAAACTGTTAGCTTCTACCTTATATTTGACTTCATATTTCTATAGGGATTATTTTAAATATATAGCTTTAATTAAAGAATACAACATAACTTTTTAATTTTTATTCACTTAACAAACTGAAAATAAAAAAATAACCTTAATTTCAAATTCAGCATGTTTTTACATTGCTATACTCTTTCTAAGAGTTCTGCATTGTTGCCTTTTTGCATAAATATTTACAATAGCTTCATGAGTTCAAGCCTGATTACAAGCTCCATTACAAATATTTAACTATATAATAAAATACACAGTGCATATTTTATCAGAACATTTTTCTTATTTTTAGTAGAAAAATGATTTCTTATTTTATAACTACAAAATCTTTTAAACATTATGAAGGGAAGCACAGACATAGAAACCTCTTAGAACTTGAAGAATCAGAATAAACTAAGCTATTTACCAATGAAAATGTGATATTCTTATTTATGAAAACTCTTAACCTTTAAACACTAATCCCAACTTGATTGGTTCCTAATGTATATTCACAAATATAGGAATCTTGGTGATATTTAAACTTTCAAAGAGAATGATGCGACACAGCGTTATAAAGCAGATTTACTCTCCTTTAAAGTAGACAGTTCCCTCTTTGGCACTCTTTGGAATATAGTTAACGTAAATAAGAATAGTTGGATATTTGCTTACAATTCCCTAACCATTCATATTTTAATAATTTTTGGCTACAATGTTTAATTGTCTTTAATATTCTAACACTTATGTACAAATATTTTTCCATTTAAAATTTCAACAAAGCACTGTCTTCTCTCATAATTAAAAATAAAATAAGGTAGGCTCAAAAACTTCTGATGTCTTTTTTGGGGGGATTCTACTTACTTGGTCTTCCAAAAGCACAGGTCATAGCTACAAGAAAGAAACCATCAAAGCTAACTATATCTTCTACATTCAATGGACCAGATAGTGCTCAATGATTGTCCATTCTTCTAAGGTAGGTAAATACAGTAACTTCTTCCCTGTATTTGTATAAAGCCTTGCAGGAAGCTTGATGTCCACAATACTAATTTTTTTAGTGGTTCTTGTTCTTTTTATTCAACCAACATGACAAGCTGACAGGATGACATCATACCAAATCTGGTTATTTGAATGATTTGGCCAGTACAAATGTTGGCTGTAACTACTAGCTGATTATGAAGAATGTAGAAATTAAAAGGAATTGCTATAATTTTCTCATCTTGGATTGACATGACAAAACATCAGATATAAGTGACTGAAACACGGAAACTTATTTCCCAATGTTCTATGAAATCAAATACAAGGAATAAGAGCCGTGGTGACAACATTCTGATGAGAGTCATTTTTGGAACGCACATGATTCTTTTCTCAATGTCCTCCAATGGCAGATAGAAAATCCTTGTGTCTTACTCTGTGTCCAAGGGAACTAATGACAGGATGGTGAGGACTCTATATTTATGATATTAGCTAAACTGAATGTTCCTAAAGGCACCAACTCCTAAGAAATTTAGAATTTTGGAAATGCCATAAACATCATTCCATAGAATATCACAAACTAAGATTCTTTTCACTTTTTAATTGCTTTTTATTTTATGTGTGTGTCTGCCTGTCTGCATGATATATATATATTAAGATATATTATATATATCTTATATTATATTATATTAATATATATATACATATATATATATATATTAAGATGGAAAAAACTATGTCCTCCAAGATAATTTTAGTCATGGTGTTTATGAAAGCAGAAGAATGCAGACTAAGAAAAGCAAGTGGGATTCGCTGTTAAGTTTATTCTGTAGCCCCAAATTAAGGTTTTTCTTATGTTGTACAACTGAACCAACATCATAGTGATCAATAGTTCAATTAAAATATGGACTGTGAACAAGGAAGTTGATCTGACGAACCTGTGCCAATGTTTTCCTTCCTCATTTCCTGATACCGTTCAATTCAATTAATCACACTCTTTTCACTGAGGAAGTATAATATTTTAAGAGTGATTTATAATAATAGGGATTAAAATATAATGTCAGTGTTTCCTCCTTCCCTTCTTCCCACAAAACCCTCCAAAATACCCATTACTTCTCTCCATCAAAGTCTAGCCTTTTGTTCCAAGTAATTATTATTGCATGCATATATGTATAATGTATATTACTCAGTCTGTATGATATTACTTGTATGTTTTCAGAGCTCACCATTTGACACTGGGCAGCCAATTGGTGTGATCGTCCCTGGTCTCCTAGTTTTCTAAACCAGCATAAACTCTGACAACAAATCTCTAAACATTTGTTCTTATAGCCACAGATATTATACTCCTCTCTCCTCTTCAAGGAGACATCTATTTTAAACAGACGCAGAGCACTACAAAAAATCAAAAACAATCAAATTCAGGCTTGTGGACCCCAGCTCCAGTGAATATAATCTACTAATGATCTTGTTAAAATGCATATGGATGCCTAGTACTTTAGAAACTTTCTCAAATATGTACATATAAAAATGGTGTTTAAATGTAGTTACCCCTTAATGGGTAAATAATACCACTGATCAATTTCCTATGTCATCAAATAATGTGCACAGTACCATCAGTTAGTAACATATATTTTGGGTTGTGGTCTCTGGGGTCCCATAGACCTTCTCAAATTTTATAGGGTATCGCTAATGCTATTGGTTACATTCAAGAACTTGATGACATTACTCTATTACTCAAGCATATACTTGAGGCACAATATGGAGAAAATTGCTACAAAACTAGTGGTTTCATCACTATTGACTAGCATTCATAATGTAAGAAGGCATTCTACACAGTATAGGATGAAAATGGTAATCATAAGTCTGAGCCAAGTATAAACCCTATTATCTAGAATAATACATTCACTTTTCCCTGATTCTCAGGAAACCATTTGCAGTAGAAATATATATATATATATCAATCCATACTGGGAACTGAAATCATTTGAGAAGAGTGTTTGAATTATGACTATTGGTTAGGTAATGGAATCTCACCCTCTCAAACCAAAAGATCGAATTGAAAAAGTTTTCGAGTTAAGTTCCACTACTTAGAAATTAGCTAAGGGATTTCTTGTAAAACAAGAGGGATTTTGTACAATTTATAAGTCTGCATAATTTCATGCCATCAGGTACCCATTGAGAGTCTCGTTATCCAAATATATAATTATAGAGATTAGTTTGCCTCAGTCAACTATTGTACTACAGTCAACTGATATACCCCAGTCTTGTATTCACCTTCACGGATTCTGTTAATTTTACCCAGGCTTTTCTCAAACAGACTGTTGAAGGAAAAAAAAAAACTGAAGAGCTTTCTGTTGAGATGTGTTGCCGGAACATGATAGTAGAAAACCCATAGACTTGGAATTCTTGGTTAGTTCTCCTCTATAGACATATTCTGAACTCTTTGATTTTTCAACATCTGGACAAGTAATTGCAAATGGTCTCAAGTGTCCTGTAATCATCAGTGCTTCAGAGAAGTTCTTGCAGATGGAAAATGGCTAATCCCAGTCTGTGGGTAAGTGCCTATGTCCTTACTGGTGTCTGTATGATTTCTCACCATCACAAGAAGAATGTAAAGCTTGGCTGCGAAATTCTGAATGGCAGAACAGGAACTTTTATTTTAAAACCTTTAAAGGTGTCATTAGTTTTAGCACTGTAAAATATATCACTATAGCATGTCTAGTTGTGATGCAAATAAACTTTGGAAGGTGTAAATATATTTTCAAATAATTACGAACCACTGACTCGACACACACATGTGTATTGTTCATATCTGTCACCTTGCATACACTTTGGATGTGATTTAGAGGGCAGAAGGACTGCAGTCATACACACACACACACACACACACACACACACACACACACATGCACGCACATACACACATACACACACACACATATTTTACTTTCCTATGAGTTTTCAACACATGCTGTTCAACTGGCCCACAGTAGTCTTTTCTTCCAGTTTGTGTTGTCCTTCCTTCTTGACCTTTACTCATACTCTCTTCTTAGAACTTGTCCTTAGCCAGATAATTTGAAGCAGTCAATTGTTTAGTTTATCCTAATATTCTCTCGTGTTTTCTATGTAGGAAATAAATATTTAACAAAAAAATTCTCTTGCATTTGACTTTCCAAAATATTACCTTCATGACAAAAGAAATTATTATTGACTTTTCCCTTTCTATTGAGTCATAATAACTAACATATTCTATATTTATAAGAACATGTAAATAATATATTTTCCCAGTCTGTAGGCTATCATCTTGTTCTGTTGACATTGTCCTTTTTCTTACAGAAGCTTTTCAGTTTCATGAGGTCCCATTTATTAATTGTTGTTTTTAGAGTCTGAGCTGTTGGTCTTCTGTTCAGGAAGCGGTCTCCTGTGCCAATGAGTTCAAGGCCCTTTCCACCTTTTTCTTCTAACAGATTTAGTGTGTCTGGTTTTATGTATAGGTGAAGGGTGCTAAATAGAGATCTATTTACCTTTTTCTACATGAAGGTATGCAGTTAGACAAGCACTCTCTATTAATGATGCTGTATTTTTCCATTGTATGGTTTTAGCTTTTTTTTTTTTTTTTTTTTTTTTTGTCAAAAATCATGTCCATAGATGTGTGCATTTACTTCTAGGTCTTAGATTCAATTCCATTGGTCAAATGGCCTATTTCTATTTCAGCACCATGCTGTTTTTATTCTATTGTTCTATAGTACTGTTTGAGATCCAGGATGGAGATTCCTCTGGAATATCTGACAAAAGAACATTCCAAAAATATACAGAACTCAAGAAATTAAACACCACCCAACCAAATAACCCAATTAAAAATGGGGTACAGAGCTAAACAGAGAATTCTCAAAAAAAGGAACATCTAATGGCTGAGAAACACTTAAAGAAATGTTCAACATCCCTAGTCATTAGAGAAATGCAAATCAAATGACTCTGAGATTCCATCTTAAACCCATCAGAATGGTTAAGATAAAAAACGCACATGACATGATGTGACAGCACATGCTGGCAAGGATATGTAGATAGGGGAATACTCTTCCATTGCAGGTGGGAGTGAAAACTTGTATAACCACTTTGGAAATCAATCCAGTGCTTTCTCAGAAAATTGGGAATAGGGCTACCTCAAGACATAGCTATATCACTCTTGGGCATATACCTGAAAGATGCTCCACCATACAAAAAGGACATTTGCTTAACTATTTTCACAGCAGCTTTATTTGTAATACCCAGAAACTGGAAACCAACCAGATGTCCTTCAATGAAGAATGGATAAAGAAACTGTGGTACATTTACACAATGAAATACTACTCAGCTATTAAAAACAAGGAAACCTTGAAATTTGCAGGGAAGTGGATGGAACTAGAAAAGATAATCCTGAGTGAAGTAACCTGGACCCCCCAAAAACATGCTTGGTATGTACTCACTTATAAGTGGATATTAGTCAAACATATGTGTCCTCTGAGAGACTTCATCCATTGCAGGATCTGGACAGAGACTAGGATTCACAGCTGGACTTTAGGAGAAGTGCTGAGAGTTGTACGGAAGAGTTGGGGGAAAGAAGAAGGAGGAGGGTGTGGAGTGTGGGAGTGGGAAGTTGGGGTCTGAGAGGGTGTGTGGTGGGGGGTGGGGATTGGAGGGTGGGGGAGTTTGGGGTTGGGAGGTTGGGGGCTGGGGGCATGGGAGAGTTTTCTGGAGTTCCACAAGGACACTATCAAGGCTGGCAGATCTGGACCCAGGGGGGCTGCACAAACTGTTGCTCCTACCAAGGACATTGCAAGCAGAGAATCTAGACCCCCCCCCCTGTTTAGATGTAGTGCAAGGATAGCTCTTTTGGCACGTGGGGGAAGGGATGTGGTGAGATGGGGGAGTCAGAGTGGGGGCAGGGCGAGTGCCTCTGACAGGAACTCGGATGCCTGCTATTTTATCACTGCCTTTTGGCAGAGGGGCTGGGTGGGAGCACACAGGAAGGGGATACAGCCTCTGCAGATGAGACCTGATAGACTGTTGTCATTTTGGTAGAGGTGTAGGGGAAGGAAATAGGGTGGAAGAGGGAGGGAGGGTCGGAACAGAAAGATAAAAGTGAAGAGAATTCAATCAGAATATAATGTAAATAAATTATAATAAAATAAAAATGTTAAAAGAACAACTAAATAGATATGAATCTATAAATCCAAATCATATTTCCAAGTATAATTTATTCTACCAGCTTCTTTTTAGATTTTAAATAAAGATATAACTAAGTCACTCTTTTACCTAACAATCAAAATATGTTATTATTAAGCAAGGCAATAGTTTTTCATTCTTCTTAAATTAACAAGCTCACTTAAGAAACATTAAAATTATAAATATGTTCTTAAATTTCAATTGCTATTCCATTACTGATAACAGCGCATGAAAATACTGTGTGGAATTTATGACTGTATGTCTATTTACAGCTATCCTTGTGACAAAATAAGTTAAAGGTTAAGCTTCAGTAGGCTGAAAAATCTAACATGATTAGTTCTCATTACTGTCATACTTAAGCTTTTTTTTTCTTATAATAAGGCAGATCTATTCCAAAGTGTCCCTTATGGAACCCCAATGTCTGTCACACTGTGATTGTTTTTTACTACCTCATTAACCTCAAGTCAACTGACAGAATGTTAAAACAAAGGTATCACAACAAGTGAAAGTTTAGTGGATTAAAAAATGTGTACCAATGTACTGTTTCACCATAGAAATGTGTAGAGCAATATAATGTGTCAATGCACCGAACTATTAGTGGACTGTATCATTTTACTTCCAACAAGAAGGCTAAGTAGTTTAACGAATGAGAAAAATAAGGAAAATAAGAAACATTAAATAACAATAAAAACTTGCTTAAAATGTGAAAATCACTTTTCATGCTGGTCAGTTTCATTCTCTTTCTCCCTGCTGGCACGCAAGACCGTGATGAAGATTAGAATATAACCTTAAGATCATCATAAACACTCACTGAAGGAAAATTCTCAGTAAAACAGTGTCCTGCTTAAAATGTAGATTGGAGATGTAGGATTCATGATTTTGCTCTCACAGGCTTGAGAAGTATTTCTTTTTCTTTTCCTTTTTTTATTAATTTATTCTTGTTACATCTCAATGGTTATCCCATCCCTTGTATATACTCACTTATATCTGCATATTAGCCCAAGGGGCATGTCCCACGAAAGCCGTCACTTACCAGGAAACTGAGACAGAGGGGAGGACATCCTATTGGGACTCTAGATGAGAGAAGCTTGGGAGAATGGCAAAGTAGAAGGATCCAGAGGGTCCTAGAAGCCTACAAGTAGAACATTATGATAGGCAGATTTGGGCCCAGGGGTCCCGCTCAAACTAAGGCACCAGCCAAGGACAATACAGGCCGTAAAACTTTAAACCCCTACCCAGATCTAGCCAATGGTCAGAACATTCTCCACAGTAGAGTGGAGAGTGGGAGAAGTATTTCATAAGTAAGGTAAAATCAATATATAGGATGCATTTTTATTTAATGTTTAATGCAAATACCATTTTACAATAGACCTAACTTTACATTATTTATGTATACCATAGAAGAAACATAAGTACATATTTTCATTTCAATAATTCTAGGAATTTCTGGTAAATTTTCCAATAAAAGTATGTCAAATATGTGAAAGCATATACTGAGAAATGAGCATGAAAAGCATTTTAATTTTACACTTGTAGTGGCTATAAAGGCAAGCTTTTAGGGAAATGTGTTCAGCTTTAGATATTATTTTCTATAATTGTAAATTAATATATATTTGGATTATTCTCAATTTTTAACCATTAGTTTCTATTTGTGTTGTGTTTCTCTCGTGTTTGTTAGCAGATCAGGAACCCAGAGGGAAGGAGCTTGTGAGGAGGCTGTGGATGAATGCTACACAATGCCCCGCTTGAGTTCCAGCCCTCCCTTCCTTAGACTAGCAACTATTACATGTCACTGTGAGTGAAATAAACCCTTTCTTCCTGAACTTGCTTTTGCTCATGGTGTTTTATCACAGCAATAGTCACCCTGACTAAGTCAAGTTGGTACTAGAATAGTGAGGTATTGCTGTGACAGGCATGACAATGTTTGGGTAGGATAGTGGAAGGACTTTGGAACTTTGGACTAGACAAGTCAACTGAGTGTTGAGACTCAGTGGGACGTTTTGTAAGAGCAGTGGAGATGATGGAGGTCTGGCTTGTGATGTTTTAGGGGAAAGTTTAAAGACTCAGTCAGAGCCAATAGCTATTTTGAGTGGAGAGTCTGTGATTCTGGTTTTCTGGGGCTGAAGATCAGCTGTGATTAACAAGAGACCAGAACTAGTGAAGTAAAACTCTTTTGTTACTCGGACCATAGATGCTAGTCAGCTAGTGGTAAGAAATTAGTAGTGATTAAGAAAAGACCTCCATCATTTAAGTGAAATGTGGAAAGTGTTGCCTCAGAGTCAGTACACACAGAGTAGCTATGTTGTAGAGGTAGCCAAGGTTGTATCTTATCCAGGCAGCTGAACCTGAGAGATCTAAGAGTCACCCAGGTGGCACTGATTTTGAAGGTATAAAGGGCTCATGGAGAGCAGCTGAAACTTGGCACTATGAGTTGCTGGAATCCCAGAAGAGAGCCTAAGGGGAGGCGGGTGGTGAGTGCAGCCCAGTTGCAGCAAGGAACCCTAGCACTGTGGAGAAGCCAGCCTCGTGGGACAAGCACCACCCCCACCAGCAGTGGTGGAGTGAGCCTGCCAGAGCTTGGAAGACTGAGTGTGTGCAGAGAGTTACACATGAGAAGTGACCCAAGCCCTTTGGAAGAGACATGAAGAAGGTAAGTGGGTCCAAGATAATTGGAAATTCAGTTGCTTACAGTTTTGGAGTTTTCTTTCACTTGGTTCAGATTGTGACTGTGCCTCAGTTCTTCATTCTTAAAGTAAGAACGTATTTATTTTTTATTTGATGAGAACCCACGGATGTGAGACTTTGAATTTTAAAAGACTTTGGATTTCAAGAAAGAGTGGCTGTTTTAAAGAATCTGAATGCTCAAGTGTTTGGACTTTTAAAGACTGGGACATTTAAAATTTGGAATATTTTAATGTATTTGGTTTTGTGTTGAAGTCTTTGATCCACTTGGACTTGATTTTGTGCAGGGTGATGTAGATGGATCTATTTGCATTTGTCTGCATGTAGACATCCAGTTAGACCAGCACCGTTTGTGCGTGATCAAACCACCCACTAAAAATTTCGACTGAAAGTTTACCCTGCTTACAAGATTTGCAGGGATTAAGATAGAGCAGAGATGGAGGGAATGTCCAGCCAATTCCTAGCGCAACCTGAAACCCAGCCCATAGGAGAGAGCCAACCCCTGACACTATTAATGATACTCTGCTATGCCATAAGACAGGAGCCTACCATACCTGCCTTCTGAGAGGCTACACCCACCAGTGGGGATCCCAAACAGATTTAGAGACTCATAGCCAAACCCTGGGCAAAGTGTAGGGAGTCATATGGAAAACTAGGGGGATGGATAGAAGGGCCTGGAAGTGATGAAAAAACTCTACAAGGAGACCAACAGAACCAACTAACCAGGGCCCAGAGGGGCTTGAAGAGAGTGAAGCACCAATCAAGGACCATGCATAGACTAGACCTAGGCCCCCTACATAGTTGTAGCTGATGGGCAGCTCATGTCTCATGTGGGTCTTCTAGTAAAGGGAGTTGGGACTGTCTCTAACATGGACCCTGCTGCCTGCTTTTTGATCACTTCAGCTGGCAGAACTGCCTTGCTAGGCCATAGGGGAAAAGATGTGCTGAGTCCTAAGGAGACTGGATGAGCTAGGGTGGGGGGGTAGGTGGGACTCCCCTTCCTGAGAAGTAGGGATTGGGGGGATTAGGGAAGTGCTTTTATGTTACTTTTTATTTTTTAAATTTTAGTCATCCTGATTTTTCATAATCTATTATAATGTAAAAAAAAAATCCGTGTAATTCTTTATGCTTAAACAAAAATTTTTTTACAAAGTAACTTAAAAAAATAGTGTGAGGGGAAGATAATAGGGGAGAATGGCTCCCCATTTCTGATGACCAGGGAAGGAGGGGCTGATGATGAAGGGAGGGTGGAACCAGGAGGTGAGGAGGGAGGGTGATACAATCCGGGTGTAAAATGAATAAATTAAAATTTAAAAAAATTAAAAATTAAACAGTAAAATCTTGACTTCAATAATAAAAGAAAGGTGTATTTTGTTTAACAGCCTAATGTTAAAATAATCAGTATGCATGAATTTTAAGAAATATCTAGCCTGTAGTTATTGCTTCTACAGACAGTTAGTATACCTTACCATGTAGGCTTCTTCGGATTATATTATCTGCGTATGTGATTCTAGGGTGTTTTAGTCATTATAAAAGTAAGATCAAAGTAAAAAAAAAATAATTTTATGACTTACCTTGGTAAGTTTGAACTCTGTGCATTGACTTCTGAAAAACCTTTATCAAAGCATCTTTTTTCCAAAACTGGTGTTTATATTTTACATGGATAAATAAACTTATATGTGTGTGCATGTATGTTTATGTGTTGAAACTATCACATCAAAACTTGTTTTTTTTTTAATTGGTTTCATTTTAAAGTGTGTGAGTGTGTGTTTGTGTGGAGGGGTGTGAATCAATATGCAGGTGAGTGTGAAGGTGCCATCAGAGGCCAGAAAAGGACAGCACAGGCCCTAAAGCTAGGATTTCAGGCTGTTTTAAGCTGCTTGACTTAGGTGCACTGAGAACACTTAGCTGCTGAATTGAACTGTCTCTAAGGTTTCCTAAAGCTGGGTGTTTTAAAATATATTTCTTTTCAAAAGACTTTGTGCCAATATTCAAACTAATTTTCTTCAAAATGAGAAATGTTTTGTCACAGTTGTAGAAACTAAATTCTGAGATGAAGGGGTCAGAAGGTTTGATCCTTTCATAGTATTAGGAAGGGGGCAGGATTTAGTCCATGCCTAAGTGGGTTTTAATCTTTGGGTTATTTCAAATGTAGAGTTGCTAATAGGTGTCTGTTTTCATCTTCTTAAGATATTATTCCTGTGTGAGTGCCTTGACTACAAATTTTCTCTATCATAGAAATCCCAGTTACCCGAGAGTAGAGTTTGTTCTAACGACCTTATCTCAATTAGTTGCATCTGTAAACCTTTTTTTTTTAAAAATCAATCAGTCAATCAAACAAAGCAACAAACCAACAAAACAAAGCCACATGTTACTGGGAGATAAAACCTCTCCTCACAGAGAATATAGTTCATTGCACGACACAATTATATCTCCTAAATATTGGTTGGCTTGACCATTTTAAAGTATTTTTTCCTAGTTTCTGTTCTAACTTTATTATAGATCTAAAAGATATCAATATACACCTTAGCTACAAAAGCAAAAATTTTGTTTAAAATAGTTTAAAGAAGAGAGAGCAAGAGAGAAGAGTGGATGAAAGGGTACGAGTTGGAGCAGCAGGCTGAGAAGGGAGTGGATATTTAAGGAATGGAAAGTGTAAACTTAATGCAAAAGTAATATCGTTTTGAAATTATGGAAATAGTTCTTTTATCACCATTCATCCTTTTAGATGTTCAGTAGGCTCTAGGTTCTGTCAGAGGCATGCCTTTGGTCCTTGGACTTCAGGCTTCTGAATTCTTTTTCTCCCTGAATCTCTGATTTTAAATGTTCTCTCTTCTTGATCAAGAACCATAGAAAAATCTTTATGACATAGATTCTGATTATATGTGCCATTTTACCGACTTATAACACATACTCTGCATGAGGAGCTATTGGTAGAGATTTTCCGAGATATAGGCTCTGTATTCAGAAGTACTACTTATCTTAAAATCAAGAATATCTCCTGAAGTGGAAATTTCATTGTTATAAACCTATCTTTATTGATGACACATGCATAGTTTTATTTTCCCATTCATCTATTTTCTTATGAATGTTTTTGTAGAGTTCCTCAAGCATTTAGGAGTTTTTTTTCTTATGAGAGATAATGAGAAAAAAAAAGACGTTTGCCCTCTGATCAGAGGGTGGTTAGAACAGATGAAAAGTAAGTGAAATGTGTAAGGGCCAACTAAATAATTTGGAGGAGTATGTGGATTCTAAATGAATTGGTGTGTTTTTAAAAAACGCACAACACAAGGAATGTAACATTTATATAATTCCTGATTTTGTCATGGTTCTTCTTGCTGTGATAGTTTACTGTATATATGTGTAATAATACAAATGTATATGTAAAAATTAATAAAAAAGAAATTTTCACCTTTCTGTGCAAAACAAAAATATGTTCACAGTTGTACTACTCCTCTTGAGAAAAAAAAAAAAGATATTTGGCATATGACCAGAGGGTGGTTAGAACAGATGAAAAGTAAATGAAAAGTGTAAGGGCCAAGTAAATAATTTGATACAGTATGTGGATTTTAAAAGAATTGGTGTGTTTAAAAAATATGTTCATAGTTGTACTATGTGAATAAGAAGAAGCATTCTAGGCAAATAAGGAATAGAAAAATAGGCAGATTATCAGAGTGTCTCCGGTAAGGAGTGCCTGGCACCTGCATGTAAGGCATGTTAAAGCATCTGCTGTGAATGGTCTGAATATGATTAACTCAATGAGATAAAAAATGTTAATTCCCCACCTCTAGTAGTCACATTGCTCTACGTTGTTCTGGAAATTTCTACTAAGCTAACTTAATTCGTAGTATTCATACTGAACAATGTATAGAATGAACATCATGTACATTAAAAGGTAAATTGTCATGTGCTCAACTATTTGTACAATTAGTTAGGAGAGGGGTTGAATATTATCAAAGACATTGGTTGGAATTAGCAAAAATAATAAAATATCCATAAAACATGATGACCCTGTAGGCTGATTATTGGATTCCTGATCTGGATATCTTTCTCTGATATTTGCAAAGTTGTTGCTTAAGATGTAAGTTAAATATTATAAAATCAAAAAGGTAAAACTTATTCTTGAGTTATTATAGAAGGAATTTTTTTCTGTATTGTGTGGATGCAACACCTGTCAATTAAAAAAAATAAAAGTATGGCCTATGGCTGAGACATGAAATGGAAGATGGAACATCACCAGTAGACAGAAAGGATTCTAGGAGAGAGCAAGACATAAAACATACAGCCAGCAAGATAAACTTATGGTACTTGTGTCAGATAACCAGCCATGTAGCAAAACGTAACTTAGTATAATAGGTTGTTATACCTTTTTGTTTGTTTGTTTGTTTGTTTAGTTTGGTTTTTCGAGATAGGGTTTCTCTGTGTAGCCTTGTCTGTCCTGGAGTAACTCTGTAGACCAGACTGGCCTCAAACTCACTATGAGCTAGTCAGAAAAGACCCTAGCTATTTTGCCTAGGTATTTGTAAATAATTATCTTAAGCCCTATGTGTCGTTATTCTGAGAGCATGGGGAGGGGAAGAAAACCCACCCACAACATAAGAGTGCACTACAGCAAGTTATCTTTCATGAAGATGAGATTATTTATTTACAGTGATGTACTATAAAAATCCATAGTCCACACTGATCATAGACTTTTCAACAATCATAATGAACCATTATTCTATGTCAATATTTATAGTTGCCAAGAGCATTCAGAAAAAATTTAGGTAGTCTGTCTAAGAGATGACTAAAATGACAGAACAATATATACTACAGAGCAAAGCATGTTTACATTAACAGAGCTCATATGATGAAACAACAGAAATAAATTTAAATAAACATTCAAGACATTCATAGAGAAACTTTTGTGTTGTAGGGGAAAGTTTTGGTTGCTAGCAGAGCTCTGGTTGTATACAATTTGGTCAAACATGAATAACAAAGTATGCCAGTCTAGTAAATACTCCCTCAAGTATGTATGCTTTAGCACATGTTTAGTAGGACTGTTTTCTTGTCTTCATATTCTCTCTTGAGTACAGTTTTCCCTGCTAAGAATCTAGGTCATAATTCAAGCATAAAATTCAGGTCCAAAGAATGCATTCGTTTTCTCTTCATTGTTTAAAGATACTATTCTGTCTCCAGAATCATGATTGTCATATTACATGGATTTATTTAAAAGATTATACCTATAGCTCAAGATGCATATTATTATACCACCCTTAACAATGGCCTCCGATTACACAACCATCAATTGCTTATTACAAGACTATGGAACTCTTACACGTTTTGTTTTAATTGCCTTCTTCCTTTACAACACTATGGTTGTGAAGATAACAGGTATTATTATCCACTAGTTTAGTTTTTCCAGAATTTTCAGACATGTTTTAAAGAAATTCCCTGCTCCCATGGTCCTTATCCACGCGAATTCCACTCCATGAGCTGGGATTTGGCCATGGTTCCGTATGCCAAGTTTATGTTTCCTTTGCTTACGTTCTTCAGATATTCACTCTGTACTTGCAAACTGCTAATGCATAATTCAAGTTGGAAGAAAGAAAGTATAATTTATTTTATTTTAGATACCTAAGAAGTTCTATTATTCATTATATAAAAATGTGCTAAAGAGAAAAATATAATATGAAGATATGAAAAAGCAAAATTGTAATATTGTAGTAGAGATCATGGATATATATATATATTTGCCTATGCACTATCTGGTATCTACATAAGGGATGAAAGGATTATCTAAAAATAAATGTAAAATTGAGGAGTATAGAATAAGCTACAATGATGTTGCCTTAGAAGAAACAAAACATGGGCTAAGTTATAAATGTGGGTGAGGAATGATTCATTGGCAGTGATGACTCTATTCATTAGATCTGAGAGGTGTTATGCACCCTATGTTGAAAGGAAAAATAGACCAAAGAGAACGGCCATGGCCATTTGGAATGTCTAAACTTGGAACACAATTGATAAGTAAACAAATATTTCAGTAAATGGAGTAACACAGAAAACACTACGATAATCTGAAGGAGAGAGTCCCAGAAGACCACATATTTTATGTGGATGCGAAGAAGGTGAGTGTTTGCTATGAGACAGGAACTATGCAGAAAGTCTAAACTAAATAAAGTTGGCCATTTGACTCTGTGAATATATTTTCTAAAAACAATCACTGAACTGTATATTTTAAAGTATAAATTTATGTTTAAAAATTTTTCATCTGAGTAAGGCTGTTACTAAAACATAGAGATATGTTTTAATGCACTTAACGATTGCCACAAATATTCAGAATCCACTCTCATTACCAGAGACATTGCATAGAACATCTCCAGTCCACTACATCTTATTAGTTTCTTGTGCTTTGTTTCCTTTAGAAAAGAAAAGAAATTATAATTCTGTAGAGGAATTTTAATCCAATAACATGGCTACTCTGGCAAGAGATCATATCCACAAATCTGTCTGTGTGATCCATCTGGAATATAAACCAGCCCTTAGTTCACACCTTTAATCCCTCTTGCTTGAATACACACATTTAATTCTTCTGAATGGAATATAGACATGGCACAACTTGAGTCCTTCTGGCTGTAATTTAGTACACACCATCAATCCAAAACAATGACATCTAATTGAAGAGGGCACAATGGGATGAATCAGAGAAAGATTTGACTGAATAAATCAGAAATAGAATAC
Organism: Acomys minous; assembly: GCF_964271855.1. NCBI lineage: Eukaryota > Metazoa > Chordata > Mammalia > Rodentia > Muridae > Acomys > Acomys minous. Next base: position 103,691,866 of record NC_140490.1, read on the forward strand.
ACTCAGTTCTCACGAGAACAAACAGGAAAGAGAAGAGACTTATAAGTAGGCAGAGAGGCAGTAGAGTAACATTTGGGAGCACAGTACAGTTTGGTGACGTTGAGTGGAATTAAGTTCATGGAGTCTGGTTTGTGGAGTTGAGAGTCAATTATTCCAGCAGAACAATTCACTGAGAAGGAGAGATGCCAGGAGCCACCTGGTTAAGGGAGCTCACTAGGCATGTGAGCTGTCTAGGAGGTGATCTGATGTCTGCAAGGTCTTGTACCATGATGCACCCTCAAATTGCTTCCAGCCTCTGACAAGCTGTCAGGAGCCATTGATTTGGGGAACTCCAGTAGGCATGAGAGATCTCTGGAGATGGTCCGGTATTTGCAAGGTCTGTATCGTGTTGTGCCCCAGAATTGCTTCCAACCTCTGACTATACTGTCAATTGTGCTTTACTGAATCTCTCTAAAATCTGGCATTAGAGCCAGGCGTGGTGGTGCATGCCTTTAATCCCAGTGCCCAGAGAGGCAGAGGCTGGTGGATTACTGTGAGTCTAAAGCCAGCTTGGTCTACAAAGAGAGTCCAGGACAGCCAGGACTACACTCATGGCCAGCCTGGTCTACAAAGCAAGTCCAGGACAGCCAAGATTACACAGAGAAACCCTGTCTCAGAAAACCAAAAGCAAATACATCTGACATTGGTGTGAATTGCTATTTTCTGGGCACTGACGAGCTCTGGTTGGGCAAACTTCCTACACAATTTTGTTGAAAGTGCACTGTTTGTTATTCAGATGAATTAATCCCTGATTATGGAATTCCTGATTTGATTCAAATAGTTTTAAAAGTTAAAGTTAGTTTATGGCTACAATAAATACCTTTGTGGACCTCCAGATGCCTCACTAAGGATAGCCTTGTAGGAGATTTGTGACTTCAGATAAGCCCCCACCCCAGATGGCACCAGGAATGCTGCCTTTTTCACTGCAAATATAGGCAGATTTCTTTAATCTTCTCATGAACCTATGTGGAATAAGCTACCTATCTGAATTTACTGTCTGAATACCTGTCTGAATTTACTCTGTTTCTTAGCATGAAAGACACATAAAATTATTGTCCTGAGCTCATAATGAATTAAGAGAGAGCTGGAAAATGTATAGTTAGGTCCATCCTAATTGATAAGTCGAGTACTCTTGTAAGTTTCAGACCCTATTAACCTTAGACCCTGTCAACCTTCATCATTCTGAACTCACTATGAACCTATGTAATGGATACACAGATAAGAAATGTTTAAATTTAACACATGCAACCTATTATATTTTAGAATTCATCTGTTTTGTGATTAACTGTACTCTTTGACTATGAGGTAATTCCCTTTTCTCAGAAGTATAAGTATGGTCTTCTTCAATAATCACAGCTGAAAACTGGGAAGCTTAACTTCAGTTGAGTTTAGATGCCTGACTTCATCAACCTCTGCTCTTGAACCTTTTCTCTTGAATGTATATGCTGAAAGTTGGGAAGTTTGACTTCAGTTGAAGTTGAGATGCCAAATTTCATCCACCTTTTCTCTTGAATGTATGTCTGTGAGTGGTTTATTTTCTATCTCTCTTTTACTTCTTATTTCTCTGTAGATTCACAAATAAGTTAGCAGACTCTGGGCCATCAGCCTTCTATAGCTAATAAGCCTAAGTTTACACTATTTACTTGAGATCTCTGCAAAGAGGCCTAGCTACAGACCTCAATTTTTTTATTAATTTATTCTTGTTACATCTCAATGGTTATCCCATCCCTTGTATCCTCCCATTCTTCCCTCCCTCCCATTTTCCCCTTACTCCCCTCCCCTATGACTGTGCCTGAGGGGGACTTCCTCCCCCTGCATATGCTCATAGGGTATCAAGTCTCTTCTTGCTAACCTGCTGTCCTTCCTCTGAGAGCCACCAGGTCTCCCCATTCAGGGGACATGGTCAAATAAGAGGCACCAGAGTACGTGTGAAAGTCAGACCCCACTCTCCACTCAACTGTGGAGAATGTCCTGTCCATTGGCTAGATCTGGGTAGGGGTTTAAAGTTTACGGCCTGCATTGTCCTTGGCAAAGAGCCTCCTTTTAAGACTCCCTTGCAGTTTCTAGCCGGAAGCTGCTTTTACAGCCTTAGCCATAGGATATTTGTGGTCAGTTTATTCTCAGCGGCAGTACAGCAAGTCCCTAGAGAAGAAACCTTGGGCTCCTTTTCCCCTTCACTCCTTTTTCTTTCAATCTTGATCAGTTGCCTGATCCATCAGCTCTGGCCCCCCAAGAGGTAGAGTGAACTGGAAGGTGAACTGGAAGCCCCAGAGACCCTACCCTAGACCTCTTCCGAGCAGCAGCCAGGCTTTAACAGAGAGAAGCCTGGTTGAATCAATCAGCCTTGAGGGGAGTTTTGAGCCAGAACAGCTGAGTTGAATCAGCCAGCTAGAGTTCAAAAGGAGCTACAAAGGGTCAGCTTATTCAGCAGTAAGTCTTAGAGGCTGAAAACATTCTCGACCTAGTTTTATAGATGTGGGCTGGAAGCTGAAGCCTTCAAAGTCGAGGCTCAAAGACAGTATAGATGCTGAAAGCTTGGGATAGTTAGAATAGGGATAATAAAAAAAAAAACTCTTTGGGCTCAGCTCAAGCCATGAATTTATAAAGCTTGGGGATGGCTCTCATCTTCTCCCCTCATCTGAGGGAATGAAAAGGACATTTACATAATTCTCTTAATTGAAAATTATTCTGGCTTAGTGAGTTTAAGCACTTGCAATCAAACCTAACAACTTAATTTGATCGAGACAACCCACAAAGTGGATTGAAGAACCAAGTGTTAAAGGCTGTCCTCTAACCTTAGCACTTCATATCAACACACACACACACACACACACACACACACACACACACACACACACACACAAACCCTAATAAATAAATTTATTTAAAATTTAAGAAAAACTAAAAATCTATATCCTCCCAATTTCATCAGCAAATTTCAGATATTTGTTTTATTTAAGGAAACTTAAATCTTTTTAAAATATAGTTTATTAATTTATTCAAATTACATCTCAATTGTTATCCCATCCCATGTATCCTCCCATTCCTCCCTCCCTCCCATTTTCCCTTTACTCCCTCCCCCTATGACTGTGACTGAGGGGGGATTACCTCCCCCTGTATATGCTCATAGGGTATCAAGTCTCTTCTTGGTAACCTGCTATCCTTCCTCTGAGTGCCACCTGCCTCCCCATCCAGGGGACGTGGTCAAATATGGGACACCAAACTTAATTCTTTTTTTTTTTTCTGGTTTTTTTGAGACAGGGTTTCTCTGTGTAGCCTTGGCTATCCTGGACTCACTTTGTAGACCAGGCTGGCCTCGAACTCACAGCGATCTGCCTGCCTCTGCCTCCCGAGTGCTGGGATTAAAGACATGCGCCACCACTCCCGGCCAAATTTAATTCTTAAGGTAAATAAAATGTGACAAAGTTAAAAACACATTAAAAAATCTTGAACTTATTCTCCTATTTTCTTTGAAATCAGAATTTAAAAATAATTATATGATTAACAAACAGAATTGGCTATTTTGTAGTTTTTCTGATTTTATGTTGGAATGTAGCACATGCAAAAAAGCCACTGATTATTAATGTTAATGTATTCCAATGAACAGATAGGACATATACATCCCAATTTTGAAGATAAAATGCTTATTCAAACATTGAACTAATAAATGTTGATGGTACTTAGAATAAGAGTGATAACGACAGCCATTATACATTTCTCTTATATATATTACTTTCGAAAGTATTTAAAATTTCACTAGAGAAATATAAATATTCAGATTATTTTTTAAATGCCATTGGAAAGATATCAGATATTCAGTTTTCTTGTATTCTTCACAATTATTTTTAAATGATATTATATAGTTAAAATGCTAAGTAACCTGGATAATATCAGCTAAAATAATTGTTATTTTATATTAATATACAATAATTTTGAAGTAGAACACCTAGAGGAATTTTCTTCCAATGTATAGATGAAATTGTGATTATTTTCTCTGGAGACTCATAGAAAGAGAAACAAGAAAACAGACATATAGACAGATAGACACACCAATATATACATGGTTATTGATAATCTGTTTTATACAAGTTAGTTTTCCTGGAAACAATTTTAGCATTGAGACAAAATCCAAGGAAAGTTATAGTTGTTTATGCTTTACACTTTTATCACGTAAATTTCTGAATGAAGGAAAGGAAAATACTGATATAAATAAACTATAATGAAATATAGTTTGGTGCATATACAGAAAAATATTTGGTTAATGCCTCAAAGTCATGTCCTCAGTAAATGAGAGTATATATAGTTAAACATTTAGTATGCATTGTTTGCAAGTTTTATAAGTAATGGACATTTTGAGCATTTATGAATGTAAATGTATAAAAATACCTGCCAAAACCATACATGTTGGATTATTTGTATGTAATTCACAACAATTCCGATATGCATAATCATGTTTTAGCATATACAGTTTGTGGGTTGGAGTTGTACATAGTATGTGTGTATTATTAGAAGGCATTAAATACAAACATTAACAACAGTACAACCTCTTTCTTAAATATTTAGTCTTTAAGCTAATTGTAAATTTAATAGAAAATTAAAAGGCTTATAGAAGTTTGAAGAAAAATCAGAGAAACAAGCATAAGAACCCAGATCTTATTTGAATGATATTGATGGCTTCTTAGCCTACATCCTTAAACACATTTCAAACTAAATTTAAAGGCCAGATATTGAATAATTTACTAAGTGTTGGGTTTGGGTTGTTGAGTATGAAACCACTTATTTCTGTGGACATTACAGCTAAACAGTATTTTCCAGAATTGTCTTCCTCCCCCAAAATAAACAGCTTCACGTTATTTTAAATTATGTGTGCACACACACATATATACACGTGCAAACACATACATTTTAAAACATGTCTTAATAGAATTATGTCACTTTCTCTCCTCCTATTCTTCCCTCAATCCTATCAACAACTCTTTGTCAAACCACTCCCATGACCCCACATCTCTCAAATTGTTAGTCTCGTTATCTTTTCTTTTTATTGTTACATACATATGTGCATAAATAAATATAGTTAATTGGTTTCCTTTTTGTTTGTTTGTGCAAATATAAGAAACACTTTATCCACTGAACCATCACAGAAACCGAACAGTTTCTCTTAATACAATAATCAGATAATCCACTAATTATAAATATAAAATAAAATATACATTTAAATTCATATATGTGTGCATGTGTGTATTAGTGTGTGTGTCTTTTTGTAGCCTTATTTGTCATAGAATATTTTAGCTTAACTTTTTATGCAATATTCTGTGGAGCTGAGAAAACCTGTCTTTAAATGAAAGATGACTATCTAACATAATCACACATATGTAGTAGATTTTTATTTTCTAACATATGTACATTTTTAAATGAATTCTTTGGCTTTGGATTTGTATTGCTCTTTTAAATATGTTTTTTCTCTTTCCCTGCATCATAATTATGAGTACGACCACATTTGTAAAGGCAAAGAACTATGCTATCTTGTCCACACAGGCATCTCAGGTCCTCCGTGTCTTTGGCCTAGAGCTCAGAAGCAGGGATTGTATGTTTAATGATCTCACCTGAGGTGATTGTCTCCCACAAAGCTAACATCTTTAACATACTGAAGGCTGGGGGCACTTCAAGAATTCAGTTCTTGAATAATCCATCCATCTGATCATGGAAAAATTTTAGAGAAATCATCTTTCATATATATGATAGTTATCATTACTTTATACTCAGAGTCATAGTATGCAGTGCGAATAGGAGCGATTTGCTAAGAGAATTCAGAAAGCATATAGGGGGTAGGTCAAGGAATGAAAACCTGGAAAGTACATTAAAAAGCAGACTTTACTTGATGAAGGTTTAGAGCTATGTCCAGAACATGAGAATCAATCATTTCAATTAAAAGATTATGATTTTGTTAGAAGAAATTTTACTATTTGAGTACTGACCACACACTTTAACTGAGTAGAAATGATAGGGGGAGTAAACTATCAGGAAGCATGGAACTATTTTTAAATATCTATTTTCAGGATAATTAAGTGTAGTTAAATGGTGGCAAAGTCAATTCAGTTCAAAAGTAAAGAACCAAGTCAGAATTAAGATAAAGACATAATAATATAAAAAAAGACATACTAATTGATATTTATCAGTCACCAAAACAGGAAAGTCATCTGCTATATAGAAGAAAATTAGGAAATTTTTATTTATTTGTATTACATGTGGATCGGATGCAGAAAAAAACAAATGGCATGTGCTACGCGAGTCTGAGTTTTAGGGAACAAGTGGGGTCAAGAACACGAAGAGAAGACCTAGAGTAAACTAACCAGTGCCCATGGGGGTTCACAGAGACCAAACCACCAAGCAAAATGCATGCCTAACCCGCCCACACATATATAGCAGATTTTCAGCTTGGTCATGATGTGGATCACCTAACACTGGGAGTAGTGCTGTGTCTGACTCTGTTGCCTGACTTTGGGTCTCTTTCCCCTAGCTGGACTGCCTTGTCTGGCCTCAGTGGACAAGGCTCTGCTTAGTCCTGCTGCCCACTGAGGTAGCACGGTAGGTTGGATAGCACATGAAGCCTCCCCTCCTCTGAGAAGAAGGAGAAAGGGAGGCGAGGGAGGGAGTGGGAGAGTGGGGCTGGGAGGAGAGCAGAGAAGGGGCTGTAATCAGGCTGTAAATAATAAATAAATGGAAGAAAAAAGAAATAAAGCAATTGATTACTGGGATTTTTTTTTTTGGAAAGGTACACATTAAAAGCGGGAGATAAACTGGAAATTAAATTAGAAGAAATTGTGGTAGTTCATAAATAAGCTATAAATATAAAAAAATTAGACAGACATCACAGAAGGAATATAACGAGTTGTAAGGTCGCCCCTGAAGTCCCAACAAGGTTAGACACATTGACTGAAAGTAATGTAGTATCTGACGACACTGATCCACAGAGAAAAAGCTAGGAATTTTCTGTTCAGTATGGGAAGATAGAATTTTAAATGTGAAATTCTCCTCGGTGAAGATAAATCAGAAATCAAATCACATTGGAAAGTTCATTGATTTTTCAAAAAAAAAAAAAAATAAGATGCTTGACAGATAATTCATTTGAATGTTGAAATTTTAGAAAACAATAGTAGGTTTGTAATGTATATGAAATGCCATGGCAAATGGCGAAAGGGGGAATAGTAGGGGTGACACCATCAGATGTCAAATGACCCATAAAGGAATAAAAGTGGAGAAATAATATGGCCTGGAAACCTAATCCTGGATTAGGTTTATGAGTCCACCACAGTGCTCGTATTTCAATCTGTCATTGTAACATTCTTATTTGTGTTCTGTGTGAAACAGAATGGAAGAAAGCACAGATGAGGAGTCTCGGAGCTGTGGAGATGGACACATTTGACCTCAAATCTCTGACTGTATCTTTAAACTTTAAACTTAGGCAAACGCTTTAAAAGTTGATAAATCTAGTACCTTTTTCCCTGAATGAAAATGAAAAAATAATCATAAAAGTTCAAATTTTTAATGTGCATGTGTTTGGTGTAAGTATGCACATATATTCCTGCTTACATGGGTATACATGTGTGTGTGTGTGTGTGTGTGTGTGTGTGTGTGTGTGCGTGTGTGTGCCTGTGTTGTGTGCATGTGTAAAGTAGTCTTCTTCAACCACTCCAGACTGTTTCTTTGAGTACACTCTTATAATTAAAATTGGATTTCTCTGTGGTACAGTTTCTAGCTAGCCATCTTGTTTGAAGAGCCTCCTGTTACTATTTTTAGTTGAATGATTTACCTTCAAATTATTCTGTGAACAAACAAACAAACAAACAAACAAACAAATAAAAAAGGAATACAAAAGACTGCCCTAGCAGATCTATTTCTCCTCTTTCCTTCATAGCATGGCTTTTTAGTTTGCCAGCCCCCGGCCAGGCACGGCACAGGCACTTCCCATATGTCTACAAAAAACACATACTTCATTCCTCAACTGTAATTCTGCAGTTTCCTCATACACGGCTCACTTTTATCCATCTCCCCATCTGTTTCTCTGTCTCTGCTCTCAGATTGTTGTGTGCTGTGGGTAGAGCAAATGTACTTCTGTGCAGGTGTGGTTTCCAACTTTAGCTAGGTCTTAACAGGACTCTGTGATCCTGTTACATGGCCCTCAGTTGGTGTCTTCATCTGTTGCTCACAACAAGTCTTATGGAACTCTTTCTGCTGTGGAAACTTCTGCAATGTTAGGCTTACTTCCTGCTGCCATGGCCAGTTATGATGAAATGACCTTAATTCTCTGCATCTTCAATTCTTCTAATTGATTCTGATTAGCCACAGCAAATTATGCTGCTATAGGTGTAGTGCCATGCTTTTAATGTCTTTTCCATTGATGGTCATGCATTCCGCTTCCAAATCACAGCCCTACCCTGTAAAGACACAGGTGCATAGTCTGGAAATTTACTTACATTTCTGTCTTTAGGGCATTAACCAGGAAAACTACTTTGTCAATATTTGTTAGAAACGATACATATGTAAGGCCCTGAATAGACCTTTTACCTCTTTGACACTTTAGTAGCTTGTATTTGTTCAACAGTTTATTTTCAGGTAAATTACCTAATATCATACCATTTATTATTTATCATTTTTATGTCATCATGAGTACATGTGTGTGTGTTCTCTATGTGACTCTGTTCTCTTTGTCTATGTCTGCGCGCTCTCTCTCTCTCTCCCCTCTCTCTCTCCCTCTCTCTCTCTCTCTCTCTCTCTCTCTCGTGTGTGTGTGTGTGTGTGTGTGTGTGTGTGTGTGTGTGAGAGAGAGAGAGAGAGAGAGAGAGAGAGAGAGAGAGAGAGAGAGAGAGAGAGAGAGAGACTTTAAGAGCACATTTTATTCTGCTTTTCAGAGAAATAATGAGTGTGTTTTAATTTGTTACGTCATTCAAAGCAAGATTTGAGTCCGCATTGGCAAATGTACTATTACTACTACTTTTTTATTTTAATTAATCATTTAATTATTTATTTTGCCTTTTTGACACAGGGTTTGTCTGTGTAGCCTTGGCTATCTTGGATTCCTTTTGTAGACTAGGCTGGCCTCAAGCTCACAGAACTCCACCTGCCTCCTCCTGAGGTGCTGGGATTAAAGGCATGTGCCACCATGCCTCAACTTATTGCAACTATTTTTATTTGTGATTTGTCTGGTTTTCCTAAAAATATAAAGTTTTAAGTTAGTTTCCTAGGAAATTAAACTGCCGTATGTAATATTATAATGAAATATGTAATGTTTCAAAATATTAAGTCATTTTGATATTGAAATTAAGTCCAAGCAGATCAATACATACCATAGTTATTTACATTAAGTTAAAAAAAAAGGATAGTTCCAACAGAAGGTATAAAATATCAAAAAACACAGATTTCTAATGATTTTAATCAATCCATAAAACAGAAGTATGTCTGCTCTAAAGTTTGAAAACAGCATCAGTGAATGTACATATTTAGGATAAGAATTACAGGAGCATGTGAAGTATTTGGGGAAATGCGCAGGTGTGCTGAGAAATCCTTTAAAAAATTCCATGGGTTTTGTTATAAATACAACATTATGCGTCCAATTCACTAAGCAGCATTAGATGTTTAGTTCTGCTGCCACATTCACTTATTTCTAAATTAAATGTGTTTCTCTTTTGTCTGAACGTTTAAAAATTGTAAATAACATATAGTTACTGTGAAAGTCAAAATTAAGAGTACATTTGTGGGTTAATGAAATCATTATTTGTTTTCTTCATAAAAAATCTTTATATTCTTCTTTAGAGATATATGTATTCTATATTCAATGTATTCTAATATTGTATATAATCTATTTCTACATATATATGTATATCATAGAAGGTCTCATAGAGCTCTTTATTCCAATATAGTATTTTGGAAGCAGAATTTTATTTTTTATTGTAATGTCAATAAAGATATTTACGTTGTTAACTTTCATTTACAAATTACAACCAAATTTCAACTACTTTCCTCATGTTGTCACATCTGTGGTTTTGTTTCCATAATATGCATGAGCTCCTACAGTTTGTCTATTGATCTAACTAGAAGTTACTAATCAAAAGTTATAGTAAAAAAATATTTTGATCAGCCTAAAATTGAACACAGCCATGGTGGAAGTGGATACTAGATTTAGGTGTAACTGCAATAGAAGGACAAGTGGAATTTAATAAAGACAAGGTAATAAGCAAAGCTACTCAAAAGGAATTAAAGAAGGGACCGACTCACGATAGGATACCTTTATATCTTGGTTTGTTTTTTTATAAAATTGTCAAATTCAACTTAATTTTCTTTTACTTTAAGATATGATAGTTGGTAAAATAATCTTGGCAAGAAGCATTATTGTGGCCTATTAATTTTATATGTGTGATACATATAATGTAAATGTATCAACATGAAATTGTTCTCTGGGAGTTGGAAGACTGTGGGGGAATGGTTAAACGTGTTCTATAAACAAAGTGTGGTAGACATTGTCAGTACCTGCCTAAGACAAAAATCTGTTTTACCTTATTTCTTCTTTAAAATAACTGATTATTTCAATATATATAAATGAAATTTGTTTCTGTCACACAAAGGCCAAATAATTAATGCGACTAGTACAATCATTGTTCTCTCAAAAATTAAAAATAAATACAAATTATCAATTAAGATCATTATTTCAGAACAACAAGACAACAAACATATTAGTTTTCTTTTTCTCATAGGACATCCCTTTTTCTACCATTCTCTAGTGTTTGACATAAATAATTATGGGAATAGTCCACATATATTCCCATTATAAACTCTTTCTCTCATATACTAGTGTTCTTTTAATTATTTTGCTTACATTAACATTTATAATCCTGAAATTATTTGTGTATATTTGTGTTTGTGTGAGTGTTTATGTATACAGATATATGCACATGTATTAAAAAACATGGAGGCCAGGGGAGAAAGATATCTTGTGGCTGAATTATAGGTGGTTGGGAACCACTAGATGGGGGCTCTGTAAATAGAACTTGGCTCCTCTGAAATATCAATAACACTATAAACCACCAAGCCATATCTCTAGCCCCACAATCTGTATATAATATATATAATATAAAATTATATACATCTCTCTCTCCATATGTGTGTGTGTATATATATATTTGAGCCTTCACTATAAAACAACATCTACAGGGCTACTGACATGGCTCAGAAGGTAAATAATGATTTGCCACAAAAATCTAGCAACTTGAGCTCAATCCCCTGAACCTACACACATGTGGATGGAGACAACTTAATTTTCTTAGTTGTCTTCTGCCCTTCATTGGCTCATTTTGTCCCTCTACACACACACACACACACACACACACACACACACACACACACACACACACACAATCACAAAATCACATACACACACACACACTGTAGTGGGGGTGGGGGACAGCAGGAGTAATGAGGAGAGGAAGAGACCCACACACATACTAAATTTTATTTTATTTTATTTTATTTTATTTTATTTTATTTTATTTTATTTTTAAGGGAAAAGAGAGCTTATTTAGCTATGCTTCAGGCCACAGTCCAAGTTACACTTCCAGGTCACAGTCCATCACTGAGTCAAGTCAGGGCAAGAACTCAATCAGTTGCTTGAAGCAGACACCGTTGAGTAGCGCTGCTTGCTGGCTCAAGTTCAGCCAGCTTTCTCACATAGCCAGATCCATAGCTCAGGGAATTGAGCTGCCCATAGTGGGCTGAGCCACACATCAGCCATCAGTCAATACAGTCTCTCACAGACATGCTTACTGACCAGCCTGATGAAGAACCTGAGTAACTACTCAGCTGAGACTCAAGTGAGTCCAGGCTAGGTCAAGTTGACAGTGCTAACTGACAAATCCTGCAAATATGGTTGGCTGTCACAAGGGGCAGGGGGACAAAATAAAAGCCCGTGGTAAGTAGAAGCCAAGGGTGTTGCTAAGCCATCTACAGTATATGAGACAACTCTCAAACCAAGAAGCTGTCCTAAAATTTAAGGAAAAATATCAATGGTCTTTACCCAAATATGTATATTAGGGAATATAAGAGCATTATTTATTTTGTTGTCTTTTCATGTGCTATTTTGCTCTTTTGTCTACTCCACATATTTGTATTGACCATATAGACCTCGTTTTCTGTGTAGGTGAGTAAAGAAAGACATATACCGAAGCATTTTGATACTAAAATACCACACCAGGAACCTTAATTTGCTGCAAATAAGACCAAATTAGAGTTTAAAATGAGAACATTGTCACGTTGCGCTTCTGGTAGCAATGTAGCATCCTAACAGCATGTAAGCCGTCAGAAGATTTAGAGCTCAGCTCAATCAGTGGCAACAGAATTAGAAATAGAAGAAGATCAATATGCAGTGCTGCCTGGAATGAGGAAACAGCCCTGGGCTGGAAAAAATCCATTTTATCTTACTTCTTCAAATTCAGTATTGTAGAAATATCTGTCTGGCCCCAAAGAAACAAAGTCCAATCTGTTTATAAAGGCATATAAGGATCGATGACAACATGTATGATATATAAACATGAACATACAAGTGTATACAGATAGATCTGGCTAAAAGATTAACTGGATAAATAACATACAATGAAATGGTCACAAAAATTAAAATTATAGATAATTCAAATTACTAGAAAAGTTTAAAATACAGTTATACTTTGATCTATTATTATCTAGATAATAAAATATATTTCTCTAAGTTTAAATATTTGCAGTACTGTTTCTGCCAATAGATTACTTGTGGTGTTTCTAATGGATTTTACTGTCAAAATAGATTATCTCTCTTGGAAAATGACAAAACAAAAATACCTCGAAAAATACCTCTTCAGGGTCTTGGATTCAGCAGTAATTTCAGACCTCTTACTATAAGTCCACTGCAGAAGGCAGCACCAGTGTTTAGAGGAGTCGTATTTATGGTATTTCTAGGGAGCTATGCTTGATTTTCATCATGATAAAGCCGCTCGGTGCCTGATCCTTTCACCACATCAGCCTTTGTGTACTGAAGGCTTCTAGCCCGGTCCTTTTGCCAGATGACACTTGATAGACAATGAGTCCTAGCACATCACCTCTTATTCTACAATACTTTCTTCAGGGAGACTTCAACAGCACATGCAGCTCTTGAATGTTTACTAAATACAGAGTATATTGAATTTGACTGTGAAATAAATCTCAGGAGACATGAGACACTTTAATGTTAAAAATGTGCTTTGCAAGCTTGGGATTATATCTACCCCAAGCAAACATAATATTTATCGAGCACAAAATACCATTAAGGGGAATGTTTTCTTTTCTTTTTTTTTTTTTTTTTTTTTTTTTTTTTTTTTTTGGTTTTTGTGAGACAGGGTTTCTCTGTGTAGCCTTGGCTGTCCTGGACTCGCTTTGTAGACCAGGCTGGCCTCGAACTCACAGCGATCCGCCTGCCTCTGCCTCCCGAGTGCGGGGATTAAAGGCGTGCGCCACCACGCCCGGCTTCTTTTCTTTTTCTTTTTCTTTTTTTTTTTTTTTTTTAATGAGAAAAATCTCTGCAAGTAAAGGATGAATACTGTCACTAGGAGTCAATAAATCTTCCTCAGGATTTAAAAATGCAAAGACCTTTTTAAGGTTGTTGTTTTTTATGAGAAATGATCCTTTAAGTAAATATTGGGTGTTTTAATTCTCAAGTATTATTTAACTCAGACAGTTAGAATTGTAGCTTTTTAAAATTATTTTTCCAACATACACACACACAAAGAGATAGATAGACAGACAGATAGATAAGTAGATAGATAGATAGATAGATAGATAGATAAAGGTTCCAATGCACACCAAATAGTTCCATTATAAGTCATATATATATGTATATATATATATATATATATACACACACACATAGACTTGTATGTGCACGTGTGTGTGTGTGTGTGTGTGTGTGTGTGTGTGTGTGTGTGTGTTTCTGTGTAGACTTGGCTGTCCTGGACTTTCTTTGTGGATCAGGCTGGCCTTGAGCTCACAGAGATTCACATGCCTCTGCCTCCCCAAATGTGGTTCAAGGAGTACACCACTGTGTCCAGCAAGTCCATAACATACTAGCCCAAGGTGCATGTCCCATGAAAGCCTTCACTTACCAGGAAACTGGGACAGAGTAGAGGACATCCTGTTGAGATTCTAGATGAGAGAAGCATGGGAGAATAGCAAAGTAGAAGGATCTAGAGGGTCCTAGAAACCTACAAGAAGTACATTATGATAGGCAGATTTGGGCCCAGGGGTCCTGCTCAAACTATGGCACCAGCCAAGGACAATACAGGCCTTAAACTTTAAACCCCTACCCAGATCTAGCCAATGGTCAGAACATTCTCCACAGTTGAGTGGAGAGTGGGGTATGACTTTCCCACGTACTCTGGTGCCTCGTATTTGACCATGTCCCCTGGAGGGGGAGACCTGGTGGCACTCAGAGGAAGGATAGCAGGTTACCAAGAAGAGACTTGATACCCTATGAGCATATACAGGGGGAGGTAATCCCCCTCAGGAACAGTCATAGGGGAGGGGAATAAGGGGAAAATGGGAGGGAGGGAAGAATGGGAGGATACAAGGGATGGGATAACCATTGAGATGTAACAAGAATAAATTTAAAAAGAGTAATTTATTACCATATTAAGAAGGAAGATTTTTATATAATTTTCAAATTTTATAAAAGAGTCAGATCTAGGCAATGGACACCACATTCTTCACAATTGTGTGGAGAGCAGGGACTGACTGGGATGTGTACTCTGGTGCCCCCTATTTGACCACTTCCCCTTGGTGGTGAGACATGATGATACTCAGAGGAAAAGTAAGCAGGCTACCAGGAAAAGACCTGATAGGCTGTGATACTATAGTGGGGACTAGGTCCCCTTCTGTCACAGACCTAGGGGAGGCGAATAGGATGGAGGAAGGTAGGGAGGGGTAACAGAAAGATGCAAGTGAGGGGATAACAAGTGAGATGTACTATTAATAAATTACTTAAATAAAAAAATTTTCAAAAAGTGGTTTATGCATAAAAATATAATTAATTTTCTTAATTTTTAGCATACCATTCAGACTATATTTCCAGCACATACCTATCTTTTCATTACATACATACTATATATACATTAAAAAATAAAACCTCAGACACTTTTACATTTCTTTATTTTATAATTTACTGAAATAAAATATGATTTTATTAATTTTTAATTGTACTATTTAATTACATTTGTCCTCCTGACACCTCCCATGTCCATTTATTCCCCACAACCTGTTGTGTCAGTTTAGTGTAAATTGAAATTCACTTTGAGAACAGGTTTTATAAAACAAAAAACATAAGTCCGCTAGTTTTGATAGGACTTGACAGGATAAACTTATGACACTTTAGTCTTTCCTAGTGTGTTAATTATTCTATCAAAAAAAACCAAATTTAAATGAGTTAGTATTTAGTTAATCTAGTAAGGCCAGAAATCTGATAAATTATTTAGAAAATAATTTGTCATTTTCCCAGCTAAAAATAATATAAATTCAGGAGAATGGGTGCCATATAAGGGCTGTAATATCCATGACAGAAGCAGAACATGGCTTCTCAGGACAACCATTTACCTCATAATCAGTAAATATGTTTATTTTTTTTTTTTTTTTTTGCTGTAAATATGGGTGATAATGGGAAAGAATTGCTTCATTTCTTTTTTTAATATTTTCTTAATATATTCATATTACATCTCAATTGTTAGCCTCCCATTCCCCCCTCCCTCCCGCTTGCCCCCTACTCCTCTCCCCTATATCCATGACTGAGGGG
Source organism: Acomys minous (assembly GCF_964271855.1). NCBI lineage: Eukaryota > Metazoa > Chordata > Mammalia > Rodentia > Muridae > Acomys > Acomys minous. The sequence continues at coordinate 103,707,740 of NC_140490.1, forward strand.
GACCTCCTCCCCCTGTATATGCTCATAGGGTATCAAGTCTCTTCTTGGTAGCCTGCTATCCTTCCTCTGAATGAGCATCAGTACCTGGGATAGCATCCTGAGCTCAGATCTTCAAAAGTAGGACGCTCTGTCAGCAGAGTGCTTAGAAGCAATTCCCAGGAAATTAGCTTTGGTGACTAAAGCGCCATGACTCAAATGCTTTTATTGACCCCGTGAAATCATCAGTTATAATAAAATATAAAAAGAAAGAGGGTTAGGCTCCTAAGAGCAGCATCAGGTGTTTAAGGGAGGTTGTCCTCTTAAGACCAGATTCCAGTTCCCAACATGTGCTTCTGACCTTTCACAGCTGTTCATTACTCCAGCTCCCCTCTCCTGGCCTCTGCAGGCAGAGCCATCTGCACAGACCCACAGAAATAAATAAATAAGTATATAAATAAATAAATAAATAATAAATAAATATTTTTAAAGTTAAAAAACCAAATGTTTTTCTTGTTTTAATACTAGACTCCCAATGTAGATTATAAATTCTCAGTTGGGTACTACTGAGATCCACTACTACATCTGTATGATGAATATCACTTAATCACAATGAGTAATGATTTAGTGTGCCAAGACAATTCTGGAGTATGTTTAAGGACAGCACTACTATGGGTTGGCTACTATGGCTTGTCCTGTGGGTCTGAGACCATTGCAACCAGCCAAAAATAATCTTTACGTAATAGGTCATAAAATAGGTCTACTTTTGTGTGTCTGGCGCTGGGATTATTTCTGAGAGTTTATCTGTGGCACTTGTCTGAGGATGGAAACCGTTAATATCTTCATACTGGTAAGTTTTATGAAAGCTTAAGGTTCTGTGTTAAATAATCTTTGTATTCTTGGAAAAAGCATTTTTGCTTTAACTGTAGCACTTGAGGACGCTGTGAAATCAACAATGGGCTTAACTCTTTCTTTTGGTCCCAAGCAAAAGGATGTATCAGTTCCTGTTGTTTGGAGCTAAAAGATAAAGATCGGTACACCAAGTCTGTCTGTCTTTACTTCTTTGATGTATCTTTTCTTTCTTTTATACTAGGAACAGGCCATGTTCCCTCACACGTTTAGCTTTCTCAGCTATATTTATACAGTGTTGCATAAAAGTGGCAGCTTCTGTATGTGTTAAATGAGAATCCGTAGAAAGCTGATGATTTCGAGGGTCATATTCAATTGCCACATGTTTAGCCTCGGTTTCGTTTCACTTCTGAGATTTTCTTTCATTAGTGCCAAATTCAGTTCATTTTTGTATATTTCCACACTCCAACTATTCCCTTATTCCAGATTTCTTCTCAAATTCATCACATCTTTTATCATTATTATTCATATGCCTAGATACACATGATGTGTGTTTGTGTGAGTGTCTGTGAACTTAAAACGTACCGAGCCCAGTTAGTGTCGCTCTTGTGTACAGGTGTTTATGTATAATAAGGATGACAACTTGAGGCAACTGGAATCTGGCTCTTGGAGGGCATGAATTCCTTCCACCTCAGCAGCCTTTGATTCTCTGAAGCACTTCACTGATGAAAAGAAAAATAAGATAGCACCAAAAAAAAAAAGTGTGGGGGAGGGGAATAACATTACAGCTCTAATTTGTAGCCTTAGAGGAAGCGTTTGGGGATATATCAACCTGAGACACTCACACTGATGTACAGCAGACAATTAAAATTCTGTGATAACGATAATATAATCTTGGAGTCCCTGTGCAAGAGCATCGCCCAACCTCCAAACCAGCACATCCCATGGGAAATTTCCCAACAAGAGTGTCAGTGCTGTGAAATCTAAATCCCCACTATATAGATTAATAAACTATATGACCAGAATAATTGGAATTACAGTTTAGAATTTAAATACATTCAATTTGACACCATTTCATTATCTGTATGATTTTATACAAATGGCCATATTGGAGAAGAAAGAATTTATGTACATTACACCCTGATTTAATAGATGGTAATTTTTTGTGGGGAAATAAAAAAAAGCTTTAGTTTCTGAAATCTCAAGTGCAGCGGAAAGATTAGTCCAGGTTTTAATCAAATGCTTCAGCAAGCTGGAAGACACTGGGAATGTATGCTAAATCTCCTCTTGCTGTCCTTCTAGATTCTCTCATTTCAGTACTAAACAGTAGTTTTTGGTTTTTAAATCTAACACAGTTTGCAATTTAATGATAAAATGCATTTAATTGTTTAACTTTAAAATTAGTTTTATACATTCAATAGTCACATTTTACATATTCATCTCTTTTTAAGGAATCAAAAAAAGTTTCCTATCAACCTTTTGATGTTTAATTTCCTCTTTGTAATAATTTCATTATTACAGTTTTACTGATGATTTATTTTTCGTTTTTCATTGTGTTTATTTAATCAGTTCACAGGCTGATTCCAGGGCCTTCCCTCCTCTCCTCCCCAATCCCATCCTCCTGCCCTGTCACCCTCATTTTCCTCTTTCCTTCTCAGAGAAGGGAAGGTCACTAAGGGGTTCCAACCCACCTTAGCACTCAAGTCACAGCAGGGCTAAGGGCATCTTCTCACACTGAGGCAGGTCAAGGACACCACAGGAAGGCCTACAAAGTAATCTAACCTGGGCCCACAGGTGCTTACAAAAACTGAACTACCAACCAAAGACTTTCATTTACCTCACCTAGACCCCCTCCACATATGTAACGGGTGTGCAGCATGGTCATCATGTGGGTCACCCTAACAATGGGAGTATGGGCTGTCTCTGTTTTTGTTACCTGCCATTTATTTATTTATTAAATATTTTACTATTTTATATATATATTTATGTTATTATACATATATACAATAAACTACCTACAGCAAAAAGATCCATGAAACAATCAGGAATTATGTAAATGTTACATTCTTAGTGTTTTGGCTATTTGTATTTGGCGGCCTTGAAGAAAACATCTTTCCTATCTTGGTGAGTCTAAAATTCTGAATGTAAATCAATCTCTATCATATCTTCTCATGATCAACTTAAAATGTCTATCTAGACCTAAAAACATCTGAACCCCTAAACAACTAAGCTTAATCATAAAACTAAACTATCTGGTCTTCAACCTCATCAGAGACATGAGAAGGAGTAAAATTAATTACCCGAGTATACAGGGGGTGCAGCTTAGCAGTTTCCCAAATGAGATGACAGAGACAGTTTGCTGCCTAAGGAGTCACCCAAAACTCTCTCTAACACTGGAGCACCCCTTTTTGATATTTTAAATGTCTCCAAAATGCTGGCTTGGTTCCTAGCTATGTGGAAAGGTGGGAGAATCCTCCCCCAGCTAAGCTTTAGCTCCCTCCTCCGAGCAGCACCTGTGATGATCTGGCTGGGGCCAGATATTGGATTCCCTTCTTAGAGGAGGATCAGAGTCTGGTTGTCCACCTCTCCACTGCCACATAGATGCCGCCCTTTGCATCCTACCTCATTGAAACAGGTCCCCAGCAGTTACTTGGGCCAGTATTGTCATTATCTGCCCCAGATTCCGTACAGCACATTGTCCTGAGAAGTCATATTTTAACAATTACCAATAGTATTTTTTGAATTAATTTTATTAACACTCTAAATTCAATATTTTAAATTTTATATTTCAATTTAAAATTTTACTCACTGTACTTCATTTTTATGTCTCTTTAAAAATATGTATATATATTTTTGCATATACATTCATATTATTATATCTCACTTTTAAATTTATGGGATAATATTTTTGGCTGGCCATGGTAGATCTGGTATATATGTTAAGTGATTGCAAGTAAGATCTCTTCTGTATAGGACCAAATTCTGTGTAATGACTAAATACCTACAAGCTTGCAGCTATTAGTAAGAAAACAAGTTTTGCTTCCATTCAATGTACATATGAATGTTGTTTTCCCATGTTCGTTATAAATAAGGAGCTTGATATATTGGCTTCAACTTAAGAAAGTTGAAATTTAATTAAGAAAGTTAATGTTTATTATTATTCACAATCATGGATATATTTTCTGCCTTCCTTATCACCCCTTCATTTTTATCATGAAATTTTAAAGTCTGAAAGTCACATGACATACTCCAGCTATAGTTAATAGACTTCTACTATGTGGGGACAAATGAAAACTAGCTTCCTTTGCACCATGATTTAATATCCATGTACTTATGTATAAATGTGAAGCACACAGGGAGAAACACATGCATATAGGTGAGGAATCAGGTATTTAATAGCACATAAAATGAATATTGTTTTATTCATTTTATAGTAGTTTTTGGAAGTCATATTCATATATCAGAGATTTTCTTAAATTCCACTTTTTGTTAATTTTACTGAGACATATCTTATGTACTTGTCCTCCTGAGTTTCTTTTTTTTTTTTTTTAATAGCTGCTGTCCTATTTTTACAGTGTTCAGGTTGTTCTGCAGCTTTGGATCTTCCATTATTGTTTTCTGTAGTTTACTTATTTTAAAGTGGTAGGCCCATGGACTGTGGCCATGATTTTCACCTCGAATGCGGCCCAAGCCTTGTCAGGGGAACTGATTTTGGACAAGACAGCATTCTAATCCCCAACACCCACTTGTCTCATGTTCAAGTATATCATCCATTCCTCTTCAGATAGTCCTGGCTCATAAGAAAAATAAGAAGCATGTTTTTGCATTTTAATAAACGAAAAACTATCAGTTCTGACGGGTTATTTGGATAAAACAAAAAAAAAATTTAAGCCTTTAGAACACTGCACTCAGCACTTTTGAACAAGCACTAGCTTCTCGGGAAAGTTGAATTTATTAAGCATTAGAAATTGAATGTTCCCTGTACTTACCTATCCAAAACCTCTGCTATTTGAGTGTGGCCATATGCCAAGCATAGTGTCAATAGAAGGGGATTAGGAAGGGCTAAAAGCACCTTTGATCTATTTGGCGTCGACAGGGAAAAAACAACTTGGTGGAAAATAAAATACCATCAAAAGCAATGGACGTACATTGAAGGTGTCACAATAGACCACAGGCAGTGAGCTGCGGAGAGATAAAGACAGCTTTTTTCAGCCGCTGCTGAAAGTAAATAGATTCTTACCATGCAGGCATGGTTTCTCTCCCTTGCTCCCTGCCTTTCATGTAGGCCTTGTCTTTTGATAGCTGTTTGATGAGGTTTTCTTCATAAAGCACTTTCCCAATCAGGTTATAGAGTCCTGTTACCATCTGTCCTTTTCCTTAGCCCCGAGTGACACTGCTCTTTATTCTGTGTGTTATTAATTTAAAATATTTTTATTTTCCCTTTTATTCCAACATCACCATTATTATCCCAACTTCCTGTTCATTTGTACATATGTAACTTTGTTTATTTTGACCTTTGAGGCTACAGTTTTTAAGTACTACTGGTCTTACTCTCTTGAGTTAGTTAAAGAGCAGACTAACTTGGTACAGTTGGAAAAAAGTTGTATACTATAGTACCCTTTACCTCCCAAAAAACTGAGTTTGTCTATTTAGTTACTGTATATTTTCCCAAATATTTTGTTCATATTTTGTGCTCTGTATTTTGTGGTGTAGATCTCCTGAACATGACAGATATTCATTGTCTTCTTTAGGCTTAATTTTCACTTCTCTAGTGAAAGCACAGCATCTGCAGAGCCAGGGATGAAGGTCTTGTCAGTGAGTAATGAAGTCTCCCTCCTGTGAGGAAAGAAAATTGATCCAGTTAAAGTTCCAACAACTTAGCACAGAGTAGTGGTCAGGACACCAGAAGAGCATAAGAAAGACAAAGGTAGAAAGAGAGCTGGAAGTCAGAACAAAGCAACTCTCTGTTGGTATTTCCTGTTTTTAAGGAGCTACTCTCTACCTTGTCATGTTAATGATGCCTCTTCCAATAGTTGTTTCAATTTGGATTGAAACGTATTGCGTAGAAGGGAAGCACCATCCTTAAGGTCAGAATGGAGCAGTCATTCTACACACAAAGGATCATTAATGGACTTACTATGGAGTGGATGCATGTGTGAGTAGTGATCGCATGGCACATTGAGATGAGAGAGATGCATTAATAAATACCACTTTTTATTTCCATTTTGGAGACATGAGCTTGATGTCTTTTAGAGTGCTGCACAGTTTCTGTGTACTTATCCATTCTTACTATTTTCTCTGGCCCAGCATGTGAAAGCTGTATTATTCCATTATGTATTTAATGATTTCTATTATTTAATCATTAACAAATGGATTAACCATTTAGTAAGTTTTACAGGGGAGAAAACTAAGGATACAGAATTTTTATAATAAACAGATAATGCAAGTTGTATTTATAATTTCTTGGTACAAACATTGAGCTTCCCCGTGGATTTTCCTATTTCAGAACAATACTTTAGGCATAGAACTTGTTGCTTTCATTTAGTATTATTAATGATGGAAAATAACTTTAAAAATATCTATCAGTCTTTTTCAATATAACATGTAGAAAATATTCAATCTGGGGTTGACATGGGACTTGCCTCTCACAGGGTCCAAATCTGACATGAGATGTACATTTGGGTGTGTATGTTTTAGAATGTTGTGTACTGAACAACTGAATAACAAGTGACCAAACCTCGTAGGATCTGCTATATAATTTTCTTCTCTTTAGGAATTTTTTCACAGATTATGTATGTCATGTGCCTTGACATCAATCACCTAATTCTGGGCTCAAATTCTTCTGATCTAGGATGAGAGAAGTTTCTTCCAAGTTTACTTACCAGACTGTGGCTAGTTCTTTTCTAGTACTGAAACTATGGTCTTAGCTCCTTGCTGGTCATTGTACTAATACTGTATTCAACATGGTAATGAAAGGAGAGACTAGGTGGGGAAAGAAGAAAGGAAGGCTGAAGGAGGGAAGGAGAGAGGAGAGTAATCACTCTTTTTTTATTCTCTAATCTCTGATGGGGAAGTCCTCATTTCAGCTATATTAGTTCCTGACAAAAAGTTACTATCTTTAAATTAGGCAGAAGTGAAGGAAAGTACAAAAAGTTGGCATACTAAGATGTCAGCAAAAGTCATGTTAAATGTTCCTTACTATTCTTAATATATTTGTAACCAATTTCTGCTAAGAGGTTAAGAAAAATAAAATTTTAAATAAAACAAATGATTCAATTTTCAGCTTACCTAGATAAGAATATGCCATTTAAAATCTATCATTTATCTCTCTCTCTCTCTCTCTCTCTCTCTCTCTCTCTCTCTCTATTTATCTATCTATCATCTATTTATGTATCTATCACTCATCTGTCATCTACTTAGTATCTATCCATCTATTGACTATCAACCCATCCCCCTATCAATATCTTTCCATTTATCTATCATCTATCTAAATTAATATATAGATGCACAATAAAATATATAAAACGCTATTATTGTGTGACACTATCACTTGGGAAACACACATTCACCCCAGAGAGAGAATCAAAGATCCACAAGATTAAGAATGCCACCCCAGTCCAGTTTGGTGAATCAAGTAGTTTATTGTGGTTACTTCAGGAACATAGATGACTCAAAACAGCTGCATCACCTAGAATTCAATCCTAAATATTTGTGAAAAAAAAAAGCTTTCTGCAGAAATTGGAGCCTTTAGACAGGTAGGAGAGACTTTCCCCTCAGCAGTTATTCACTATTTCTCACAGCTTTGATAAGGGGGGTCTTGTGACTCTTCTAAGAATCAGAATTCCAAGACAATGGAGTTCGCCAGCTCTCAGGAGTCTCCTTCCATGATGGCATTGTTCAAGTCCAAGGCTATCTTTTTATACTGCTATGCATAGAGAAATCCTTGTTATTGTTATATAACATAGTAACATACATTCATTCTTATTGTACTGAAATTGTTGAAATGGCATACCAGAGAAGGTTGGGAGGGGGATCCCACTGAACAATATTTTATAGAGTTTCAGCATCAAAAGAAGAAACTACGTAAAGTGGGGCTTTGTGCTAAAATATTCAGCACAGTGAGAGAAACATTCACTTCACAAGTATTACTTAAACACCTTTGAATTGTCAGTCAAGCTAAATGCAATCCAGCTATAAATCCATGGTAAATTTTATTTTCTTTTGGTATTAAGAATAACTGAAAGGAATAAATTCCTCAAAAGAATATTTGGATTAAGTTAATGTGAAGCTCATGTTTTACAGAGAGAAGAGCAGTGAAAGAATTAACTTGGATCTGACATCTAGTGAGCCACCGTGTCATGCCAGAACTCTAATCCTCAGGCCATTTTGTATAATGAAATTTTCATCAGTCTTATCTTTTTTTTCTCTTGTATGTTTTATTACCTCTAACTAGGAAAATTAAATAATTATAAGAATCAATGGCTGTGAAAATGTTAATGAATATTTGCTTTTAACATCATGGGCTTGGGTATCTTCAAAATATTTACTTTGGCCCTGTTTTCTAATGAGTAAGGTTCAAAATAAATAACATAATTTAACTATATGATTAAAAGACAATTTAACTGAAATATCATGAAAGTGTTTGACATGAACACAGCATTTATTTTTAAATTTTACTAAGACTGATAGTATTATATTTTTCACCTCCACAAGTTTTTTATGAGAGCCAAAAATAAAGGCTCTTAATAGTTAAAATGTGTATTTACTGACAATTTTAACATATAAGAAGTATGTTTTAGAATCACTGAATAAAAAAATAGAATCACTGAATGTTCAAAACTACCATCACTAGTTTCTAGGAATAAGTAAGGGAAAATAAACTTCTAGGGCCTGAGGTTGTTAGGGGTTAGAAATAAACCTTTCTTTTCTTAAGCAACTTCTGTCTGGTGTTTTTGTCATAGTAATAAGAAATTAATACACTCTGATAAACAGCAATGTGTTATAGACTCAATATGACTGATCACAAATTTTCAAGTTTTTTTCCTCAAAAGATAAAATTACATGTGAAAGGATTCATATCTAAATTAGCTTAATGAGTATATTGAGTAATGTACATTACAAAACCTCCTGATATACTGAACATCTTATACACTGTAGGTACACATGTCTGGGTATACGTTAGGAAGTCTTTTCTCAGTGTAACAAATACTAGAGAACACTGAAAGAGTTTTGCTAGGACTAAAGAGGCACATCCTGATAAGGTGTGAATTATCTAGCAAAACCATTTCCCTGATAGTGAGTGAGTGAACGAGGACTATGGGAGACAGGAATCCTAGGGTCCCGTTCAAGAGCATGTCTCAGCAACCAGGAGAGTTCACCTCACATTAAGCTCTAACTCTTAAAATTCAACTTCCAAATAGTACACGCTGGAGAGCCAGTTCTTAGCCACAGGACTGTGAGTAACATTCCAGATCTAAGATTCATTTAGTCTCTCTGTCTCTGTCCTCCTTTCTCTCTTTGTCTCTGTTTCTGTTTCTGCCTCTGCCTATGTCTTTGTTTCTTTCTCTATATCTCTCTGTTTCTCTGTTTCTCTATCTCTGTGTCTCTGTCGTTGTCTTGCTGTCTTTGGTCTCTTTGTCTGTCTGTCTGTCTTTCTTTGTCTGTGTGTGTTTGTGTCTGTCTGTCTGTCTGCTGTCTGTCTGTCTGTCTGTCTGTCTGTCTGTCCGTCTGTCTCTCTCTCTCTCTCTCTCTCTCTCTCTCTCTCTCTCTCTCTCTCTCTCTCTCTCTCTCTCTCTCTCACACACACACACACACACACGCTGTCTCATATGTGAAAAAAAGATCAGAAACTCTGAAGTTTAAAGCAAGATATAAATAGATTTGAAATCTTTATTTTGCTTACTGGTATGTGGGCTAAATCCTCTCCAGTGATCTATAGACAAAGATCTACCTACTTTCCTAAAGGTCCCAGTAATTAAGCCAAGGACCATTCCAATGCTCACCATATTATATCAATGAATTGGTTAGTGCTGTTTATACAGCATTGGTGGGAGATTACGGACAGATGTGTGGTTGGCCCTAAGACAGCCACCCTGGAAGGTATGCGCTCAGAATTGATGGCAGCTCTATCATGACTACGTATATATGGCCACAGGCCAAGAGTCTTTCCCCGACAAACTCTAAAATCTGGAAGGCATGTCAAGTGGTGAAGGAGTATGTATAACGGCTTTGAAGGGTGGCTAGAGACTCAGGGAGGATCCAACGATATTCCTCACTTTCTTTTTTTTTTTTTTTTTTAATTTTTCATTAATTTATTCTTGTTACATCTCAATGGTTATCCCATCCCTTGTATCCTCCCATTCTTCCCTCCCTCCCATTTTCCCCTTATTCCCCTCCCCTATGACTTCTTTTTATTTTATAGTATTCTGATACGTCTTTTTTTTTTTAATTGATTTATTTATTCACTTTGCAACCTGGTTACTCTCTCCTCTCTTCCTAGTCCTACACTCCCTCCTCCTTCCATTCTTCCTCGAATTCCTCAAAAGAGGAGAGCCCTCCTATCCACCCACCCCAGCTCAGCAAGCTGCATTAGGACTGATTGCTGCCTCTTCCCACGTGGTCTGACAAAGCAGTCCCCCCAGGGTCAAATGATCCAAAATCAGGCAACACAGTCCATGTCAGAAACAGCCCTAGCTCCCCTTACTAGAGGACCCACAGGAAGCCTGAGCTTCCCTGCCCATAGGCTACAACTGCGTAGGGTACCTAGGTCCAGTCCACACAAAGTCCTTGGTTGGTGCTTCTGTCTCCACCAACCCTTCTGGCCCCTGGTTAGTTGGCTCTGTTGGTCTTCCTGTGGAGATCCTGTGATCTCCATGTCCTTTTGTTCTTCTCCTCCACCTTTCCACAAGACTCCCTACAATTTTCCCAATGTTTGGCTGCACGTCTCAGCATCGGCTTTCCAACTGCTACTAGGTGCAGCCTCTCAGAGGACAAATAGGATAGGATCCTGACTGCAAGCATTGCAGACAGGAGTATACTTAATAGTCTTGGCTTTCTTCCATGGTGTGGGTCTTGATTTGGGCCAGACTTTGGTTTGACATTCCCTCAATCTCTGCCCTATCTGCTCTATCTTTATGCCTGCACATCTTGTAGGCAGGGTAAAGTTTGGATCAAAGTTTTTGTAGGTAGATTGATGTTTTCTTCCCTCTACATGGAGTCTTGTCCTGTTAGAGGGCGTGGGAAGAACAGGACAGGAGGACAGAAGGCCTACAGAGAAAAGAAAAATGTGGGCAGGAGCATCTTAGTGATAATCCAGAGACCTAAGTCAGGATAGGCTTCTGGGACAATATGAGAGGGACCCTAGCTGATATTCTTAATAGCAGGGGCCTTGGAGACTGAAGAGGATAACCTCTGTCTGGGCAATCCTCCTCCTTCTTAAATGAGGAAATGTCAACAAGTCAAATTATGACTGACTCTTGCAAGCAGGAATAACTGATCTGATTAGGAGGGTGCATGTGTTCCATAGATAGTATGTGTATGTTTGTGTCTTTGTTCATCTACGTGCACACGTAACTGCGATCTCTGCCTAATATTTTAAGTCAGGGTCTCTCTCTCTCATTATTTCACTAGTTTGTAAGTCTTCTCAACCACAATGTCAATATTTCACTCTTTTAGTGATTGTACAACTAGTTGAGACTAATAACCTGTGAGTTTTTAGTAAAGAGAACTGATATGAAGTCCAGAGTTCTACAAAGATCTGCTGACGTCACCTAACCTAAATATTTTCCAAAAGAAGTACGTCTTTATTCTTTGACTCTAAATATATTTAAGTTACTCTTTTCAATTTGGTATTTTATAGCTAATATTGTGATGGTTGGTATAGTTGGAACCATCATGGTATGAAATTAATGACGTGTCACCAACTGGAAACATAAAGTAGGTGCTGTTTCTAACAGCAAATGTTAGATTAATGTCATTTTCACCACAAGAAGTTGAACATCAATTTAGATGCTAATCAGTGGTAGAAAGAACAGGTTAGTAATAGAGCAGATGTCATTACCCTTCAAGAATCTTTTTATGTAATGTTTCCTGCTGGGGTTAAAACATAGAAGGAGATCATTGCATCATAACACAAAGTATCAGTTGGAGAAACAGGTGACAAAGTGAGGAAAAATCTAAGTTAAAAGCTTCTGTAACAATTCTATTTTTGCCTGTATTGAAATACCTCATCAGCACTTTAGTGTCTATACTAATATCTAAAATAAACATTAAAAGCCCTCTAAATTGAAAAATACAAGCTGTATGACTTTTGAAGAGGTTTGTGTTAAATCATTTTACCATAAAGCTCTTAAACTCAAAGCCATCATTTTTATCTTTACTCTGTGATGTTTCTTCAGACTTATATTATATCTGTTCTACTGCATTATTAAAGAAACCTAATCAATAGAGAGAAAGAAACAGCATGTTAATAGTCCTCAAAGGAAATACAATCTTGTTACTCTATTTTCAGGGCAATATGTGAAGGATCAAAACCACGTTTTCTTATATTAGAAGTCTCTTATTACTTCCAATGTAGTTTTAAATGAAGTTATCTCATATATCTGCAGATATTCTCTATGGAAATATACTCAGATGAATATAATAGATTTGGTGATGAGGGGAAGTGATTAAAATCATAATGAAAAAAATGTTCATATTTCCTCACACATTTTCAGTAAAGCAGAAACGTAATAATACTTAATTTTAAAAAATGTTTTTAGAAATATAATTTAGATAGGTAGATAGTGTTATGTATTTCAAACAGAAATTCGAATGTGGGGCCAAGAGCAAATTGTTTTGTGTTTATCACTGTGAATGCATGCTAAGCTTACCTTCTTGGAAATGTTCAACTGCAATACCTTCCTTGATGGATAAGGTGAACTACATCCTCCAATATCATGAAGATTTAACCTTTTAACCTATCATTTCAGTCCATCATTTACAGGCCTATTTAAGCCTCTAACCCCAGTTATTTGGGAGGCTGAGACAGGATAACCAGAAGAAGCTTATAAACCCTGTTACTACATCTGAACTGCATTCTAGGCCCAAAGGCAACCTAGGCAACTGTGGATGATCTTATTTCAAAATGAAAAGAAAAGAATTTTGTGTCTGTTGGTATTGATTATATTGTGTATATTTTCCATTGGCACTTTCTAAAGATGATCCTTTCACGGGAAAGATAACCAAGTAAAAGCATAATTAAAAGGAGTTATCAAGTATAGTTTAAATCTATTTCCTAGTAAACATTATGACACTAAACACCATGACTCTGTTGGAATTTTTGTTACAAGACTAGGCTTCATCTCTTGGCTTTCATGGGCTGTAATGTCTGCTGTTTAATCTTGGCATTGTATCATTTGTCTTCACCATCTGATGTCTTACTATTTTTACTACTTATTGCCATCTTGTAATTTTGTACTGCAGTAGAGCCAATTTTCTTCCTAGTTACCTTTTCTATAATGTTTCATCTAGTAATAGGTAAGACACCAAGTAAAATGTACATCAGCAAACTGTTTTCACCCATCAGTAATCCCAACCATGATGCATGAGGTAGTTTACCTGTTTTGTTGCTGTTGATAGTATATCACACTAAAGATTTTCATATAAACAATATGCATATTGTCTCATTTTGTTATATTTTCTTACACTGTTTATTGCTAAAATAGTAGTACAATCATTAAAAGTTTCTATTTCTGAGGCAATATTTTATTCATAGATACTAGTGTCTGTTTAAGATTATAGTCAAATTGTGCCTCTTGAGAAAGCAAACATCCAAGTGTCTCTCTCTCTCTCTCTCTCTCTTGAGAAAGCAAACATCCAAGTCTCTCTCTCTCTCTCTCTCTCTCTCTCTCTCTCTCTCTCTCTCTCTCTCTGTGTGTGTGTGTGTGTGTGTGTGTACATGGATGCACCCATGGAATGTTTTCAAGACTATGAAGATGTGCATTTATCCTTGTGCATGTGGAAGACAGAGGTAGACTACAGAAATCTTCCTGGATCACTTTGGACCTTATTTTCTTTTTAATTTATTCACTTTATGTCCCCTCCCAGAGTGCTCAGAGAAGGAATCCCTCCTCCTCTATCATCTGACCACAGACAATCAAGCCTCATCTGTATTTCCTGCAGAGTTTCTTCTTAAACATGGAGTTTATAAATCTGGCTAGGATACCTAGTAGCCCAATGAGTTCTAGGGATACACCTGTCTCTGTCCCCCAGCGCTGTGGCTGAGTATGCTTAGTGCCACATGCAGAGTTTGTGAATGATGCTGGAGATACAGTCTCAGGCCCTCATGCTTGGGTAGCACGCATATCATCTTTTCAAGAAATTTAAATTTATATATTTATTGTCAGACCAGCTTTGTTTTCACAAAGGTAATTAGAATGAACAAGAGAACTGAAAAATGTTCTTTTCTCTCTCACACACAGTTCTGATTTTTGTGTTCTTGCAATTGCGTGGTTTATTCATTGCAATAAATGAACTAAAGTTGTTACATTGCCTTAAGAGCTTTGTAGTGTATTATTATGTTTGTATTTTGTTTTGTATAGTCACATTTCCGGTGAAAAATACATATTATCATATTTCTATTATTGCACTAACATGAGTGGTTTCAATGGCCCAAATCATCTGTGCTCTGCCTACTATTTTTTTTTTTTTTTTATGTTTCTCAAGCCCCTGGCAACTGATGATCTTTTGAATCTCTGATTAATTTTGCCCTTTGAGAATACCATACCATGGCAGTCTTACTATATAACACTTTCATGTTGGGCTTGTAAAATATGTGCTTAAATTTTTCGATGTAATTGCTTAAATAGTTCACTATTTTTCTTAACACGAATATATTATTCTTTATATACACAACACATTCTGTTCTTTATTTCTTCAAGTTTGTGCACTTTTGAATTAAGATCTTAAAACTTTTGGGTATAAGGTTTTTATTGACACAGGTTTTGAAGTAATTCAGATGAATACCAAGGCAGGTGGATGCTGTTACGTGTGCTTAGATTTAAGCAGTTTCTACCAATGGCATTGGATTTAGCTGAACCATTTCGCATCCTCAGAAACATGAACAGGACTTCCTGGACCATGGCTGTTGGTTCGCTGCTTTGGATTAGAGCCATGCTAACAGGTGTGCTGTGGTATGTCATTGCTATTTCCACTTTCTAGTTCCACATGATATATACATTTTCAGCATGTTGTTTACATATACCAGCTTTTTCTGTGTCTGCTCCTTGACGAGACATCTACCTCCATGGCTTGCCCATTTCAGGGTGAGGTTTATGCCTTGTTATTGTGGAGTGCTAGGATAGGATTTTTTTATGAATTATATGGCATGAAAATATTTTCTTGTAATTCGTATCTTTTCTTTGCATTTCTTAATGGTGTCATTTTCACTGTAGAAGTTTTACTTTTCTGACAGTCCAGGTTTTTATGTCATGAAAATGCTTCTTTCAAACTCAAGGTCTCTTAAATTTATTCCTATGCCATCTATATGTTTAATGATTTTATTGTGTCAGTGTGTTTTTTATGATTGATTTTTAGTCTTGTTTTATTTTAAAGCAACCTAGCCTTCTCTCTGTCTCTGTCTTTCTTTCTCTATCTCTGGCTTCTTTTTCTGTGTTTTTCTTTCTTTCTGTTCTCTCTGTCTCTCTGTCTCTCTTTTTCTATCTCTTTGTCTCCCCCTCTGTCTCTATCTCCCTCTGTATGAGTGTGTGTGTGTGTGTGTGTGTGTGTGTGTGTGTGTGTGTGTGTGTGTGCATGTTTTCATGTGGGACCATGTGTATGTACATGAACATACTTGTAAGAAAGATAAGATTCACTTTGGAATTCTTTATCTTCTGTTCTCCTCCTAATGTTTCAACTATGATGTCTAGCTAGCATGGCCCCAGGAATCCTCCTGTATCTGCCTCTAATGCTGAGATTACAGGTACAATTAGCATCTAGCTTTGTTACATGTATGCTGGGGTTTGAACTCAGGGCCGCATCTTTGTAACAAGCCATTTTCCACTAGGCCATACACCAACATACTTTCTTTTATTCTAATTTTAAATTTGAAGACTTCGTTTATTCTTATTCTTATTGTGTGTCTGTCTGTGTATTTGTGTGCCTCTGTGTGCATGTGTGCCCATGTCTCTGTGTGTACTGAGGAGATCAAAGATGAGTGATCTCCTGGAACTGAAGATTATAAGCAGCTGTGGGTTACCTGGGAAACCAACTCCTAGGAATAAGCATCATGAGCTCTTTACTGATGAGCCCTCCCTTCAGTCCCGTAATTGTAGTTTTTAAATTGTTGGCATCTTTACCTCTAAAATATCTCTTGTATAAAACACATGCAATTAGGTTGTATTGTGTTTTTTTTCCTTTTTGCACTAATAGAAAGGACATATTATGTAGTATAATATGTGGTAAAATGGTTGCATCAATTAATTAAAATATTTGTTACTTCATACTTAATGATTTTGGGGGTGACATTGCTAACAAGTCTCTTGCAAATATTTTTAAAATGCAAAAATATTGGCTGTGTACATGTTGTACAATGTAGATTGCTATTAAATTTTTTCTTTCATAACTGAAACTCTATGCACTTTGCTAGGCATGTTCTTATCTCCTATATTGCTAAGAAGATTCGTCTACTCTCAGTATTTGTGATTTGATCTTTTTGGATACAGCATCTAAGTGAACTCCTATATATTTGCCTTTTCATTGTTAGGCGCCTGCCACTTAATGTAATAGCTTTCGGGTTCATTTATGTTTTTATATATACCAGAAATTTGTAACTAGTATTCTACATATACACAAATAAAATTTATTTTATTTTAAATATTCATTTTGATAGTGTTTTAACTTATTACTTATGTAATTTAAATTTAACATATGAATGTTGTATATTTTATTTAATTTTAGTGATTTTTATTCTTTATTTCAGTATTTTCTTGCTTTCCGCATTTTTTATGATTCCACCTTCAGATCATGCTTACTCTGATAAGTACATATCCATTAAAATATGTGTAATGTTTAATCCAGAGTATGTAATAAATTTTAAACAACAGTATAATATTCTTATGTTTGCACATTGACTTATAACAATGTTTCCAAGTTGCCACTCACATGTTTATGAAAATGTCTTCCTTCATTTCATTTGCCCAATGTGCTATTATTTTGAATAAGAATTATATCTATAAGTGAGAAAGAATACAAGTAGGCATACAATTATTTTGTAATTTTCTAGAACTTGGAGTAACAGCATCTGGTCTCAGTAAGCGATTGATGAACACTATTTGCAATGGCAGAATAGAATCACTCGGCAGGGGCAGTCTAGGCATACTCTAGGAGTAGCTATGGAAGATTGTTATCGATTGAGATAGTAAGGTGGGATGATTTACTCACCAGGGTGGCACCATTTTCTGTTTGGTATTCTAGCCAGTATAACTGGAAAAAGGACTTGCAGAGACTAGGGAGCCTGTAAGTATCTGATCTTGCTCCTCGGCATACATTTTATTGCTGAGTAGCTCAGGGTTCTTGTGGGATCCCTACATAAACACAGTATTAGCCACTGAGTCGTCTCTCTAGCCTCATGCTATGAGCTGTAGATTAGCAACAGTTTCCAGTACTATGGCTGCCTCACCTTGATGGCCTGCAGCCTCATACTGTGAGCTAGAACAAACCTCTTATTTAAGATGCTTTTGTCAGATAATTTTTATTGCAGCAACAAAAGTGAAGTTAAGGCATGTATTAAGCTGATCCACTTTGAAACTCCCTTAACCATCTCTTTCCTCAACAATATCAAAGTATCATTAAAATTCAAATTCTATGAACTGTGCGTATAAGACACTTAACGATGGTTATAGTGTTCTTTACCATCTGTAGGCAGAAAAGCCTTCTAAGTTTTTATGCAGTGTCTCAAATTATTATTTTTATTTTATATTTTCTAAAAAGCATATTTTAATGAAATTGTAATACCATACCTCTTGTTATTACTAAGATGTATTTATTTCATATTTAACACATTGAAAACTTGAAAATTAGTTATTGGGTTTAAAATTTTAGTTAAAAATGGTTGAAATGGATCTATGATAGAATAAAAAGTTGAATATGATTTTTATGCATCTCTAAGATAATCTCCTTAAGTGTAAATGTTTATAATCACTATACAGACATGCTGCTCAGAGGAAATGGGATCCAGAGTGTGTTGTCAAGCTAAGAATTATTTCCAAGGATTAAAAAGTTCTTGTCCATAATGTAATCACTTCACGATCAGTTGTCACCTGTGTTTTGTTTTGTTTTTCTTATTTTCTTGACACATTATGAAACTCAAGACAATTTAAAAACATTATAATTTAGAATCACATAAATAATCAAAAATTCTAGACTTTTTTTTTTTCCCAGAAAATCCTGATTCAAGTTGATAAAGGCATTTTCTCGACTGTGAAATACTCAGAAACTGACATTTTTGGTAAATAAATATGAATGTGAAAGAAAGGTGTGTTGAATGAATATTTCATTTTACCTTTTCATTTGCTTCAGTTGTGTGGAAGCTGATTTTGAACTAGTCAAGGTTTCTTCTTGGAATTCTCAATTCTATTTGCTTTATATATGTGGCCTTTATACATTCATGCTAGAGAACATTAGATTATCTGTCATGTGGGTGTCTCAAAAAACGGAAGTATCACTAACGGTTTCTATGTATGATAAAATGGTGTAACAAGCAAGTTTAACATGCATTTTAAAGATCATGAAATAGAGTTAATTAAATTGTCTCCAAAAACTGTCTCTTTGTTGAATGGTAAAATAAATGCTAATTGGCATTAAGAAACACATTCTAGCTACCCAGCATCTAAAAACCTAAAACGCTAACATAAACATCCTGTCATTAATACTAGAATCTACTTTTTAAAAATAATTTTCTTTGAGAATCCCACAGTGTTTTCTCATATTCTTTCTTATAGCCAACTCCTCCAAGATCCTCCACCCACCCATCCCTACTTAGCAAACTGCTTGTTCTTTATCCCTTTAAAAAATTAAACTAAGAAGAGACTTGATACCCTATGAGCATATACAGGGGGAGGAAATCCCCCTCAGGAACAGTCATAGGGGAGGGGAATAAGGGGAAAATGGGAGGGAGGGAAGAATGGGAGGATACAAGGGATGGGATAACCATTGAGATGTAACAAGAATAAATTAATAAAAAATTTTTAAAAAAGAAAAAAATTAAATCAAAAGAAAAATTTAAAAAAGAAGCACTAAAAGCAACAAAACAAAGCATGGATCTGATTTGTGTTAGCCAATTATTACCCAGAACGGGGCCTGTTCTGGAGTGTAGTTGATATCCCCAGTGTCACTACATAGAAGAACACCAATTTTCCCTTCCTGGATTTTATCAGAATAGTTTTTTGGCTGAAGGTGGGATTTTGTTTACCATTTCCTTTCCGCTCTTTAGTGCTGGGTTCGTTGTGCAAGTTGAACTTGTGAATCTTTTATGCAGGCTCCTCTAATCTCTGTGTGTTCAAATGCACATCAGCCCTGTTGTGTCAGTAAAATAACTGTTTAGCTCCAGAACAAAACATCTCTTATTCTCTTTTTTCCTTTGTCGGGACAACTGTGTTTTTCATTTTGCTGTGTGTGTGTGTGTGTGTGTGTGTGTGTGTGTGTGTGTGTGTGTTCGAGAGGGAGACATCGCATCTAAATTCTTTTCAAAATATATTTTAATATAATAATACATGACTCATGTTGTCAAACAGTATTTCCTATATTTGTTTTATAAAATGCCTTGTAAATGTTTTAGCATAACTAGTAACTCTATGTGAATAAAATTCACATATAATGATTGATTGAAACTGTCTTCTTCTGACATATTCATTAGATAATTTCAGTGGTTATTTAAAATAGTCAAATCAAGCTTCCTGTTACTCCATTATTTTAAAATAATTTAGTAAAAAATTAATGTGCAGAGTTTTAAACATGCTGTATTTTTGACCCATTTTATAATAATGCATTAAAATTATATTGTATATTAAAACTTTTTAAAAATTTTATTTCTTTATTATTATTTTTACATATACACTTTTATTATTACACATATATACAATAAACTACCTAGCAAGAAGAACCATGAAACAATCAGGGATCATATGTATGTTACATTCATAATGTTATGGCTATTTGTATTTGGCAGCCTTGAGAAAAATATCTTTCCTATTTTGGTGAGTCTAAACTTCTGAATGTAAATCAATATCTATCATATCTCGTCATTATCAACTTAAAACATCTCTCTAGACCCAAAGCATATTAAACCCTAAACAACTAACTTTCTTTGTAAAACTAAGCTACCTGGTCTTCAACTCCATCAGAGACTTGAGAAGGAGTAAACTTGATTACCTGAGTATACCAGGAGTGCAGGCTTGCAGCTTCCCCAATGAGAAGATGACAGAGATGGTTTGCTGCTTGAATAATCACCCAAAATTCTCTATAATACAGGGGTGTCATCTTCAGCCTTCTGGCCCAATAGATCTGACAGGCTTATTTGAATAAAACTTTCTAACTTTGGAAATTACATACCATGGAGAGATTAAAACATTGGTTATTGTTCATTCATAAGATATCACCAATATCAGTTTAAGAATATTTTAATATTTATCACATCTTGAATTATATAATATTATTCTGTGCTCAAAATTAATTTGGTTAGTATAATCCTATGTATAGATGATTTATACCTGGACCACAAAGCTAGTTTGAAAGTAATAAAATATCAGAATATCCTGAAGAAATTTTCTTTTCAGTTGTTTATTTACTTTTATATGTGTTTGACTGTTTCCTTGTATGCATGTCTGCGTATCATGTGCAAGTCTGTCCTGCAGAGGCAGAAGAGGGCATCAGAGCATTTGGAACTTGAGTTATAGATTATTCAGAGTGGTCTAGTATGTGCTAGAAACAAAACTTGAGTCCTTTACTACAGCAGCAGGTGTTCTTATTTGTTCATTTTTCACTGCAATTCCTTTGTAATGTTTTAATTATGTATTTAAGGCACAGTAACTCTCTATATGTTACTGTTAATTCATAGTTACAAATGCAATGAAAGAGCCTATTGCTAAAGATACAATACATCTTGGTTGCAGTAGCCAGAGATATCAAGTTGTATCTGAGAAAGAAGCTCCCACTTTCCCTGAAAATGACTAGTGTGCATATGCTGACATTTGGCCTGCAGAAAAGTCATTAACAATAACAAATCATAGCTTCAATCCAAAGCTATGAAATCTGCCAAGCAAAAATGTGTCCACTGTACAATAATGACAGGACAGTTTTTTCAAAGTCCAACTCTTATCTTACTGGATTTGAAGCCTTCGACCTATGAGGAGATTTATGCCTGGCACTTTAAACAGTGGTTTAAAAATGCATAACTATGAAGGGTACAGTACCTATTGGAGAGCATAGCATTATTATTTTTTTTTTTTTTAGTTCAATGTGGCATCAAACTACCTTCTAAATCTTTGTTTTCGCATCTGTAGAGAAATGCTACTGTTGGACTTGGTTAATGAAGCTTCTCTTTGTAGTGACTAATAGAAAATACACACTAGTTCTCTTGAGGAGTTCTTGTATAAATGCATGTTTATCTTTAAATACACAGCAAGACATTGATTTGCCCCCTTTAAGGCTGATTGATAACATACAAGAGGAAAAAATAAAGGAATGCAAGACCCAAAAGGTAGTGAACAAGACTGGAATGTTATCTTCTTTTTATAGCATAGCTATTAAAGTTGTGGTTGCCTGTACTGGGGCAACGATACTAACCCTACCAACAGTCAGTGACAAAAGAGAGAAGGTGCTCGCCATCCCTACCCCTCCCAGTGGAGCTACTGGCTAATGATGCTGAACAGAAGGGATTTATTTTTAATTATTTACTGAACGGTGATCATTCGAGGTTCTAGTGAATATTTCCACATATATGACCATGCTGATGGTCCTTCTTTTTTATTTTTTTAAAGATTTATTTATTTATTATTGCTTATGCATTGTCCTGCCCACTTATACACCTGCAGGACAGAGGAGGGCATCAGAACCCATTATAGATGGTTTTGAGCCATCATGTGGTTGCTGGGAATTGAACTCAGAACCCCTGGAAGAACAGTCATTTGTCTTAACCTCTGAGCCATCTCTCCAGCCCCTGATGGTTCTTCTTAAACTCAGGATATTACAAATAAAACAGAAGATATGGAATTAGGAAGACTTGTAGGGTCCTCATTTTAGAGTAGATGATAAAGATGGGAGGGATATAGAGGAGAGTGAGGGAATGCTCTGTGTGTATTTGTGTGTGTGTGTGTGTGTGTGTGTGTGTGTGTGTGTGTGTGTGTGTGTTTGTGTGTTTGAGTGTGTATGCAATATTCAAAGAATAAATTGTACTAACAAAGTATACATTTTTTGTGTGTTTTCAATTTTTGTATTTTCCACTAAAGAAAAAAGTAATACAAATGTGAATTTATTCCTGACTATACTAAAGTTGACACTAAATGTCTTGCAATATACTCAGTCATGTATGATGTGTCAACTCATATCAGTCAGTATAAGTTATTAGTCATAAATGTAGAACATAGCAGCCTATAAAGACTAGGAAAGCTATACAATGGACATATTTCTTCAGCCAAACATATGGTGATTATGAAATGATACTTGAATCATAAACAGAAATGAAAGGCATAGCATGAACTCTAATTTAAAGCAACACTTTCAGTGGCAAAAGTGCGTCTTTCATCACACAATGTGGCATTTCCCCAAGAGTATGATAGCTTGAGGTATTTGTCCTAGACCCTGTTAGAATAAAAAGTTGTAGCTTTAAATATCATCCAAGAAATGTGTTTGCTTTGTGTAATATACAGAAGAAAATCTCTGTAACATCTATATGTACCCTTCCAAAAAGTCCCCTCACTTTTCTGCAGTTTAGAGGAATTGTGCAAAACACATTTGCTTTCACACTTTACTGTGAGCATGAGGCCCAATTATAATATTGTCAGTTTTTCAATTTGAATGTGTCATTTTTCGTATTATGACTTTCACACCTGTACTCGTTAAGATTAAACAGTCATGTCATCTGAGACCACACAGCATCTAAACTGTGAAAATTAATTTCAATTTCACCTAAGCACAACCCCATGTTGGTTTCCTATTATTCACAAGCCAGGGTATCTGTGACATTTGCCGCTGGAAAGAGTGGCAAGGATAGCGAATCTTATTTCACCGTAATGCTAACAAATGCACTGTTTGGTTGGGGGAGGTAGACTATTTTCTTATTTGTAAATATGTGATCAAATACATCAAATAGTGATGAATATTAAGCTCAATATGTATATGAAATGTATCTGTATGAATATGTATGGTAATATTATATAAGAAACCATTATATGTTTCAAGTTAGCATTTATAGGAAATAGTTTTCCCAAACTGAAAACAATAGAAAGAGAAATAGAGACATCATAATCACAGTTGGAGATATTTAAATGAAATAACAAACCACACAGTAGCAATACATGGACATGAGTCACAGATTTGATTGCAAATATTTAAGTAATATAAATGGGACAAGAAGACATTCCATAGGCATGAGATACTGTCAACAGTATCCTTGCATATCAGTCTGTGGGCATATTGCAATGTCAATAAAATATCACCAGGGTTCTTTAAAATTTGACAAGATAATTTCAAAATGTGCATTGTAATTTCACTCGGGGGGGGGGGCAGTCATACATACACTAATGAAATCCATTTTCCAAACTTAGAGAATGATTTTTATCTGACATAAAAAAAGTACCATAAGTTCAGATTGAACAGGGACTCATGGAATAGACATTAAATTTTATTAAATGACTCAATTGAAGAAACCCAGTAAACTACTGATTACTGAGGGGAAAAAAGATAATTATATATAATATAAATTTGAAAGCATATATCAAACTTTACAGTAAAATTATACCAAAATTGAACATGTATTTAATGTAAAACACTGAAACACTGATTTAAAATATTTAAGAATTATCCTCTGATATTGAGTTAAGAGATGTATGCAATTCATAGCTGGTCTAATTATAGGAACTTTCACAAGAAAGTATTCCAACTTGTTCTTCTCTTCTTTCTCAGTATTCCGATTTCCAAAACCCCATTGATTTCCTCTATTAAGTTTTCTTCTATCAATTATTTTTAATAAAATAATTTCTCTTCCTAGCAACATTTATCTGGCTTTATCTCAGGTAAATCACTGCTGCATTGGTTCCTGTATACAATAGCAATGTTGTGTTTAATGAATAACATTCCCAATACTTAGGCTTCTCACTCTTTTCCATGAAGCCTCTGGACCAAGGTTGGAAATTGTATTAGTCTATGTTTACAAACAAAAATATTTATAGGGCTGTTTGATACCTACTTAGAAAAACAACATCCATATGATAGTTTAAGGCCAAGATTTAACTAGCCATGTATTTTGACCACGCTTTTAAAACAAGGAACTATCTTCCTTTTGTGGTGCAAGCCTCAAATACAACCAAGAAAAGTGGATTGTAAACAGTCTTGCCAGGATTGTACCAATGGGCATATCTTGATTGGCATATGAGTATTGTGGCATTATGTGCCCACCACTGAATAAGGTTTTAATGTCATCTTTTCTTCCAGTTCTTCACTTATTCTCACAGTGCTTTCACAATTATAGAAAGTGGGATTTGCTCATAGGCTATCAAGTCTCTTTTTGGTAGCATGCTATCCTTCCTCTGAGTGCCTATGAGCATCTACAGGGGGAGGAAGTCCCCTCAGTCACAGTCATAGGGGAGGGGAGTAAGGGGAAAATAGGAGGGAGTGAGGAATGGGAGGATACAAGGGATGGGATAACAACTGAGATGTAATATGAATAAATTAATAAAATGTTACAAAATAAAATATTGTCATTAAACGCCTCCTCAAAATGCCATGGCATAGGCATATTTAAAGGTTTCTGAAACTGAGTTCATTAATTAAAAATTCATTTGCTGCATGTCAGGGTCTCAAACTAATAAACATGAATGTTAAAATTAAAAAAAAAGAAAAAAGAAAAAAAGAAAGTGGGATTTGCCAAGCTATTTCTATGAGGGACCAGAGAGTACCAATTTGAACAATTTTATGTCAAGCACAAGTTTGTTTGTTTTGCTTCTTTTTTGGTCCTTTATTTATATAATTTAGATAGCCTTTAAAATGTAAATCATTCATGTATAAGTGTGAAAATGAGTCACAAACTAAAATCAACGTTAATTACATAGTTATCCAACCCCTGCTGTTGAGTATCATAATAGGTACTGTAAATGTTGCTTTTATTGCCTCAAAGGATACGAGTTGAGAGTCATTCCCAAGCTTTGAGAATACATGGCTTAGGCCATGTAGTGTTATCATGTCTGTTCTAAGTATCCCAAGGCCTAAACCTGGAAGTTTCTATAGGTTCCATATAATCTAATATTCAGCAAGCCTGGACTTTGAAGGTTTCATCTTATAGCCTCTTTAAGTTAAGCTAGGCCTCGAATGTTTTCAGCCTCCAACAGTTACTAGTAGATGAGTTAAACATTTCTGGCTGGTTCAAATAAGCTTCTCTGCCTCAGAAGTCCAAGATGATGGATTCAAATTGGATTCTTAGGCTTCTTACTAAATTGTTCTCCTTGGAAAAGCTGCTTCTGTCTTAGCTCCACAAACAGAATTGCCTGCACTGAATTCAACAGGACTGCAGAGAACTGTCCTGTACTGTCTATACAAACTCTCCTCTATGCTGGTCCTGTTTTAAACTGTACTCTCTGTATTGTCTGTCTGACTCTCTGTGGACTGGTCTCAAATACCCTCTTGTTTATGAGACTTGGGTATATTTTATCTCATTTCATTCTGTCAAAAGGCGTGTCAATATTCAAGCCAGGGGGTTTAATGGTGTGCGTTTCAGCTGTATCACACAGACCTAGGTCTTTGGATGTGATCCCTTTCCTCCAGTGTAGCCGTGTTACTGGATTAAAATGATTAAAATTCCTCTATATGTTACAAACCTCCTTTAGGTGAGACATTTTTCTTTGTCTAGGTCTGGCTGTACTGAAGCTCACTTTGTTGACCAGGAAGGCCTCAAACTCAGAGGTCTGCTTACTTCTGACTCCCAAGTGTTAATATGAAAGGAGTTTACTACCTTGCTGGCTTTAATCTCCTCTTTCTCTTGCTCACTTCTGATTGTTTCTCCCTTATTACCATCAGTTCAGTGCATTACTCCCATCGGACTATCAGTATTTCCAACTGAACCTTTTCTCTTCTATCTAAATCCGATTATTCTTCAGAACTGTTCTTGCAAGTTTACTTGCCTCTAGTATGTATTAACCATACTATCTTCATGCATTAACCTTATCTGAATATCCCTTTAATATATTCATGGCCTTATGCAGTAGCACACATATATAATCCCAGGAATTGAAAGAGTAGCCTGGAGGGTCACAAGTTTAAGACTACCCTGTTCTACATAGTTCTAGGCTAGTTTGGCTTGCAGGAAATCTCTGAAAGAAGATTTCTCCTTGCCAGAGATTTTTATGCTTTTCTTATTTTTCTTCTTCTATATGCTTAAAATATAATATACGGTCAAGAGGAATTACAAAATCCTCTCTGTAAACACTTAAATGTATCTACTATATGTGAATCTGCCTATTTGGTTATAATGCTAATAAATATAATGAATTCCATTATGTTTTGAGAGATGCAACAGGTCATGTACATGTTGTTTCCATGTATATAATTTTTATATGTGTGCATGTTTCTGTGTGCGTGTTTGTGTGTAGAATGTACTAGGTCACACAAGTCCATACTAAATGACACTTTCTCTCTCTTTTTTTTTTTTTGACACTTTCTTTCTAGGTATTCTATAACTTTTGCTCCCTGTCTCCTCTATTAAGTGCAGATTGTAAGACTTTTCATCAACAAATTATGAGTTTCATCATAAAGATGTTTCTACTGTCATTAAAGCAACAGTACCTAAAAAATCCTTTTTATTTCAGGTAGGACTTCCAATATTTTACCTCAAATTTATTTCCAAAATAAGTATCTTTAGATATAATATTTTTATCAGAATAAACTTGCAACATTAACCCTAAGTATGAAATCTTCTTTAATATTACTTGGAATATATGCATGTGACAACCAAATTTACTGCTATATTTCATCCAGAATTAATAAATGCACAAAATTGTAAAGGCGATAATTTTATGATTTTAATATAGTAGCAATTTGTTCAAGTAGTTCAATTAATTTTAAGAATTATTCATTCAAGACAGGTTTCCAATATAAACATACCTTCTCCCTAGATGTGTGATTGTAATGGGATTATATATGTTTAATACCTAGAATATCGAATTATATCATAATACTGTTGATTAACAGTGTTCTCAAGTGATTCAAAGGTACATAAACAAGCTTTTGTGTATTTAATAATATATGGGACTTGGTATAGTGTGATTTGCCTGTTTGAAATGTTACAACACCATAAAAATCTTTCTCAAACACCATCAAATATATTATCATAGAACAATTTAGTAGTTATTTAATATACCTCATAAACATATTCATAAATAAGTATTAGCTTACTTAGTGATAATAATAAAACCCACAACTAGTGATAACATTTAATGAGTTATCAAATATAACACCATGAAAAAATGTAGTGACTTTTAGTGACATGTTGCAGATTGATTAGAACTAATTAAAATAAATGATTAGAGAGTGTTCTATTTTGTCTTATAAAGAAAATATGATTTAGATGTTAATTCCAATATTTAAAAGCTAATAAAGTTACTTCTCTATAAACTATTTTCTCTATAAATACAGATGGATAATTTTGTGACTGTAAATAAAGTTGTCTTGTTTTAATGCATACTAAAATGAAGCTAAGAAGCGTGAGCAGTTAAAACAGCAAACTTATCAAAATTTGTTTTTAAGTGATGACTATTTGGAGAATTCTTGTATCAGAGGGCATGGTATTCACAAAGTCCTGGTGAGTGGTCTCTAATGCTTAAAAAGTATTACTTTTGAAAGGTACTGTTAGCAGCACAAGTGTTACGGTAGTCATCTAACTGAAGATCTTATTTAGCCTTAACATGTCCTTAAGTTCAATGTCTTTTTTAACATTTATTTAATTTTCACTGATTCTAATACTTAATATAATATAGAAAATGGTAAAACCTGAAAACTCAATGTATGAGTGAGGATGTGTTTATTGGATTATATATGAATATATTAATATATCTATGTAATTATTCAAATATATAAACTGTGGAATATACTTTAAAATCTTGTTCTTTCATTCTTTTAGCTTTTTAAAAAATGTTTATTTTTTACATATACATTTATTGTATTACTCATATATATAATAGATTATCTATAACAAGAAGAATCATGACACAATTAGGAATTATATAAATGTTACATTCTTAGTGTTTTGGCTATTTGTATTTAATAGCCTTAAAGAAAACATCCTTCCTATCTTGGTGTGTCTTAATTTCTGAATGTAAATCAATCTCCATCACATATTGTCATTATCAACTTAAAACAACTATGTAGACCTAAAAAAACCTTAACCCTTAAACAACTAAACTTCATTGTAAAACTAAGTTACCTGGTCGTCAACTCCCTCAGAGACTTGAGAAGGAATAACTTTTTTACCTGAGTATGTCGGGAGTGGAGGTTAGTAGCTTTCCATATGAGAGGACGACAGAGACAGTTTGCTACTTGAACAGTCACCCAAAACTCTCTGTGATATTGGAACATCTTCTTCAGCCTTATGGCCCAATATATCTGACAGACATATTTGTGAGGCAGGATCTATTGAGGCCTTGCTTATTCTGTCTTGGCAGAGTTTGGCTGTACTCTGCACGCAAGCTTATCGTTTTTAAGGCAGAATTCTGTCTGTGGTGTAAATGAGGACATTTTCCCCAGTGGCTTGTTTGCCACATTTGAAGTCATCTCCATAAAGAAGTTCTTTGATGCTCATCATCCTCTTTGAGGTACGTTGGGTGTTGCGAGGAGTTAACTTGTCTCATTGTCAGTGAATCTTTAAAATAAAAAAAAACATTTTAAATGCCATATTCTGCAAGTCTCTGAGGTTTTTCAAGACCTTATCTAACTATTCTACCTATCTATCTGCTGTACTT
This sequence comes from Acomys minous, assembly GCF_964271855.1. NCBI lineage: Eukaryota > Metazoa > Chordata > Mammalia > Rodentia > Muridae > Acomys > Acomys minous. The sequence continues at coordinate 103,736,764 of NC_140490.1, forward strand.
AAGATGTATATTCTTGTGATAAAAGTAGACTAGTGATTGAAACGGCCATGATCTGCTCAACTAACAATTAATTTGTATAACTTATTTCTATTAAACAGCTATCAATAACACTTTCAAAGCATTGGAAGTAAATCTTGCATTATAATTGAGTTATATAGGTACAACATTTCATATTAGAGCAGATATATATATATATATGTAGTATGTGAATAATAATCTTACATTTAAATTCTATACCACTGTATCTAGAATTAAACTTATTTTGCATCTATATATAAAATTCTATACCAGTAAATCAAAAATACCTGTGAGTGACAATTGAGGTATTAAGTTGAGGAGTATATTTACTAATCTACTCTTTATTCTATCTTCTATCTACTCTGAGGTAATGTTCATCTTTTTTGCTGAGGTGTGTTTCCTGAACGCAGCAGAATGATGGATCCTATTTTCACATCCATTCTGTCAGCCTGTGTCTTTTTACTGGGGAGTTGAGGCCATTGATGTTAAAAGATATTAATGACCAAGTTTGTTAGTTCCTTTTGTTTTGACGGTGGTGGTGTTAGAGTGTGTGTGTTTCTGTGTTTTGGACTTGTGGATGTGGAGTTATTTATTTCCTGTGTTTTATCTGAGTCTGGGTAGCCTTCTTGCAGTTTTTCTTCTAGTACCTTCTGTAGGGCTGGATTTTTGGTTAGATACTGATTAAATTTTGTTTTTTGCTTTGTTTTGTTTTTTGTTTTGTCATGGAATATCTTTTGTGTGTGTGTGTGTGGTTTTTTTTGTTTTTTTGTTTTGTTTTGTTTTGTTTTGTTTTGAGACAGGGTTTTTCTGTGTAGCCTTGGCTGTCCTGGACTCACTTTTAGACCAGACTGGCCTCGAACTCATAGCGATCCATCTGTCCCTGCCTCCTGAGTGCTGGGATTAAAGGAGTGCGCCACCATGCCTGGCTTGTCTGGTATATCTTGTATTCTCAATCTATGATGATTGAAAATTGTGCCTGGTGTAGTAGTTTTGGTTGGCATCTGTGGTCTCCTAATGTCTGCATGACTTCCATCCAGGCCCTTCTGGCTTTCATAGTCTCTGTTGAGAAGTCAGGTGTAACTCTGATCAGTTTGCCATTATATGTGACATGACCTTTTTCTCTTGCCACTTTTAATATTCTTTCTTTGTTTTATACATTTAAAGCTTTGATTATTATGTTGAGGGAGGATATTCTTTTTTTTTTTTTTGGTTGAATCTATTTGGAGTTCTGTACATTTCTTGTATGTTAATGGGCTTTTCTTACTTTAGACTGGAGAAATTTTTTTCTATGATTATGTTGAAAATGTTTTCTGGACCCTGGCACTTGGAGTATTCTCCTTCTTCTATTCCTATTATTCTTAGATTTGATCGTTTTATAGTGTCCAAGATTTTTTGGGTGTTTTGTGTCATGAACTTTTTAGTTTTAATGTTTTCTTTGACTCATGTATCGATAACTTTGATTGGCTCCTCCACACTTGAGATTCTTCCATCTCTTGTATTTGGTTTACATGGCTTGTGTCCATAATTCCTGCTATTTTCCCTATGTTTTCCAACTCTAAGATTGCCATAGCTTCTGTTTTTTTTGTTGCTTCTAATTCCCTAATTAGGTCTTAAATAGTCTTATTCATTTCTTCTTCCCATATGATTGAATTTTCTTATAAATCTTTATAGGATTTCTTCAATTCCTTCATCTATTTGAATGTATTTTCTGAGCTGCTTTCTAGGCATCTGGTTGTTTCTGGTGTTAGCAGGCCTAGAGATTCCTCCAATAAGGTCACTATCTGTGTTACAAGTTTGCCAGTATTCCCCAGAGGCCTCCTCAGGATATTGGACAATGGGTGTTAAAGCCTGTACCCAGATCAGCTCAGCTGGTTCCCTGACTGTATACCAGTTGGGTAGGGAAGAAGAGGGGTAGGCTGATATATTTCTTCACCCACAGTTGCTCATATACCCTACAGTCCTTTTCGAGGTATCAGGGCTCTATCGGCTGTGTTCCAGATGTTGGATCAGGCCAGTAAATTGTTGGCTGCCCAAGAGAGATTAGAGCCCTAAGCTGTTCAAAAAACAGCCGGGAATATGGGGTGTGGCCTGCACAGGTCTCTGCTCTGTGGCCTAGGTGGATCAGGCCAATAGGCTGTAGGTGGGCAGGGTGAGATCAGAGACAGAGATAGAGACAGAGACAGATAACGAGGGTGGTGGTCCATGCAGGTCTCTGCTCAGGCTGCCTGCCTTGTGTCTTAGTTGTAACTGAGCCACGAGCTTCAGGTGATTGGGCAGAGACAAACCAAGTCCTGAGTTTGCTCGCATGATGGCAGCTCGTGTGATGCGACCGTGGTCGGCCTGGATTCAACTCTGTGGGCCACAAGGTATGTTTCCAGCTAGTAAGCACCTGGAGGTGGGGGACTGTGAGAGATCAGATCTCCATGCTTCTCAGAAGTTCCACAGGTCTTCTTGAGATGTCAGGGGTATATTTATCTGCTCCATGACCCAGCCAGGCTAGGCCAGCAAGCATCTGGGGTGCTGAAAGAGCTAAGAGCTCGGTACCCGCTCTCTTTCTAGGGAAGCAGCTAATGTGATTTGTGTCTGGTGCTGGGACACAGCTGTGCCTGTTCGCTCCCTGTCCTGGATCCAGCAAGCAGCAATCAGGCGGTGAGAGCCTGGAGCTGCAATTATATCCCACAGTCCTTATGTCCTGGATCCAACAAGCAGTAGACCGGGCAGTGAGAGCCTGAAGCTGCAGAGAAATCCCACAGTCCTTCCCAACATGGCAGCTAATCTGGGATGTCCCCCAGGATTTTTCTGTGGGTTAGCCGCGTGGCCAGGGGTCAGACCCACCCTTACCCCATACTGTGTGGATCCCTCTCACCTGGGATTCAGCAGCACTGGTATTTTGTAGTTCTCAGTTTGGTCTTTAGGTCACTGTGCAGTCCTGGTTTTGCTGCTAATCAGACATAGTGTAGGAGATTGATGTAGCCATCTTGGATTCTCCCCATCCCTTAGCTTTAATGCAGGGCTTATATTAATTATATTTAGGGACAATGTACTCACTGAGATTCTACACCTATGCTGATATAACCGGTCCTCTTTCTTTTGCTTTTATTGAGGACAGTCAAGTCTATGTATTCATTATCAGCACCATCAGTTTGCTTGTTCTGTAAGCAGGACCAGTTATGAAGCTTAAAACTACAGTGACCCAACACCAAATAGTCTATGTGAGGCAAATCTGCTCACATAGGAGAAAGTGTCCAATATTTAAAAGGCAAACATGATATTGATAAACAATGAAAAAGATAAACATAATATTGTTCTTTATTTACTATGAACATACTCCTCCTGTGCCTTGGTTCTTGAGGTCAAGTAACTGTTATTTAAGTGATAGTTACTGAAGGACAAGGTACCAGAATAAAACCCATCAGGTGAACTTGGTACTCAGGTCATGAGGTAGAAACCCATAACTTTTTATGGGAAAAGTCCAATGAGGTTCATTTCATGCGCTTGAAGAGACCAAGCAACTGTTTAATAGATCTATGCTTGGCCACAAAATAGACTGAGTGCCAGAAAACTGTAATAAAGTCTCTGAGATTGGGGAAGGGAGACTATCTCTCTCAATGGTGATTAACCATTAAGTTGTGTTTAATATGAATCATCCTCTAGAAGTTTATAATTTGTAATAATCATATATAAGCACAATCATAACTATTATTAATAAGTTATAAATTAAGAGTGAAAAACTAATCTGTAGTATTAAAAATATTATCCCTCCATTCTAAATAGGAGTCCATGTTTTTATTTGAGAATGGACAGTGTGGTTTGATAAATTTTTAAACCACATAAATATTCATATTCATCCATGTAAAATTTATTTGCAACAATAGGTTTTAGTATATGACATAATGTTTCATAATAGAAATAAACACAAAACACTTACTCCATGGCTACATATATGTAGGTGTATATATGAACTGATTTAGGGTAACACAAATTTTCATAAATTTTAAATAGTTATATGATTCATATGTTTTAAGAAATGTAAATGTGGAAAACTGCAGTCTCGTGTAACAGTTTACCATAGATATTTTAGTACAGCTCCTAAGTTTAAAATAGCATGGCATGATTAATATTCATCAAAAGGAAGTAGGAGGAGAAGCATCATTTTATTTTCAATTAATAGAAAACATGGCATTGTCTATTTTTAGTCTCTCAGCTATTTATCCATTCCCTATGGAGGCAAGTGGGCTGCAGTGCTCTTCATCTGCTTTCTCGCTGAAACTGCCTGATGGTGCTGCCAAGCTCACCACACAATTTCAGTGTGGTATGGAGGCACTATCTTTCTGAGCCATACAAGTCTGTGTTCTGTGATAAAGTTCAGTTTTGGGCAGCCTTGCTGACTCTCCTCTGCATTAAAAAGAATTCTGTCTCGCTACAGGACTCCACTAAAAACCTTTCTGATGCTCGACTTTCTTCTGCAAATGTACCTGTCACCCTGATGCTTGTTTATATTCTAAATCATTTTTCTTTCTAAATGGAAACTTGCTTAACTCTAAATTAAACAGCAAGGAAAGCTGCTGACTGGTGCATAAAGTAAGTTTCCTAAGGGACAGACCACAATTTATCATTTAATGAAGAAAGTTATATCTAAATATGTACATTGATAAGTTTATAGTTAATGTGAAGGAAGGCTATCTTATGATTTCTTTGTATCTACATTTTTGAACCAAGATCTGCAGCGATTAATTTAGCCAATGTGTTGGTTTTGTTATCTATCATTGCAATTCTTCATGAATCAATTGTTTTTTTTTTAAAAAACTATCTTGTGTTGCTTTCCACTGATATTGTGTCAATAACCCAGACAATCTCCTGTTTCAGATACTCAGATTAGTGAAATAAACATACCTAAATGAGCATCAACTAAGTAAATCATTTTGCTATAATATACAAAAACATTTGAACTATATAAGATGAATGATTTGTAGAAAGTCCACAATGTATACATGGGTGCTCTGAGGACTGACGATGAATAGCATTTGTGTTGTCCATTCTTAGAAAGGAAGCATCTTTAACAATGAGTATACAAATGAATAGATAATTTGAAAGAGGATGCCCCAGAAAGTCAGGATCTTGTAAACAATAAAAAAAAATGGTTGTATAGAAAAATATTGTTGTAAAATCAAAGGGATATGAAGTTAATGTATAAGTTCATATAATCTTTCATTAAAAATATTGGAAGAAAAATAGTTGACACGTACTTTGGCTCACTGTCAAGCAGAGTAAGCTATATTAATTATACAAAACACATAGCATATTGCAAAATATTACTAGGGAGCATCAAAACTGCTTCCTAGCCTGGGATCCATTGGATAAACTTCAGAAACAAAATAAAAATCCAGCTGGATATATTTATTCTCACCAACCCTGCACAGTAGCCCAAGAGATTAAATAAAAAAGAATCACTAGATCTTATCTCAGAATACAAAAGAAAGAATCACACAATGAAACATGCATCTATTTCAAAATTATAACAGAAAAATAGGAAGTCATATCTGATCCTCAGGAACTTTAAATAATAAAAAATTAAATAAAGACTATAATATAAGCATGATATACATACTACATATGAGTAATAATGAAAAATAAATTAACTTTTAAAAATGAGAAATACATACATCAGAATTGTAAGCAGTATGCCACCATGGAAATGAGGACTCAAGGATACAAAAGCCAATGAAACATAAATTTAAAATGAGAATAACTTTTCATTTCTGGATTCCCGAAAAAGTCATAAAAAGAATGACTGTTGTCCGATGTCAGAACCTGCACTGATAATGTAAATTTCATAGCATTAGAAAGACCTAATATAAGACTCAGATCTTCAAAGGCAGCGGAACCTGAAAGCTTGGTAGTAAGGTACAAGAAAAGGCTGAGATATTTAAGGATTATATGTTCGTCATGTGTTGGTCAGGGCAGGATGTTCAAAGAGCACAGGACCAATCTCTGGAAAACACAAACAGGGTTTTACAAGTTTCACAGTTGAAGTAACTTGAAGTCAGAACTTTCAAAGCTTAAATAAAGACAATAATATAAGCATGATATAAATACTATGTATGAGTAATAATGGAAAATAAATAAAATAAATACATAGATATGATGACATATTACAAGCCTTTCTCCTGAGATGAAGAAAGTGTGAGAGTGTTAGCCAAAACTACATGTGTTAAAAAAAAAAAGGGATAGATTTGAGCTGGTCCTTTTCTGGTAAAGAGCAATTATGAGCATCACAGCTTGTAGTCTATAAAACAAAATATACATTAAATGTGAACAAAAAACTTACTGCAATTATTTAAGTGTGATTACCTTCTTAGTTCATTGTATTGTTTATATTCATAAGTTTACTAAAGTATTAGTTGACTATATTTGTTTCTATTCACAGATTTTAGCTGACTTAACAACAAATGGGTTGATAACCCAAGCTATTCTGCAGTATTTTAGACAGAACAAAACCTGCTCAAAAATTGTGTAGGTGGAATTTCTCGCTGGTCTTTTTATTTTAACCACTTTTTTTTCCTGTTCTGTTATTTTATTTGATGACAGTCCTTAAAGCCATTTCAGGTACTTCTGATTTTTATTCTTCCATACTTCTAAAGATGTTTAAATATCATTCATGGAAGCTTAGAACCACTCATACTGTCACACGCTTAAGTTTCCTAAATCTACAATTCTCATGTCATGTTAATGGCATTTTAGGAATAATAAAAGAAGGAAATGTATGCATAGTAAAATGAAAAGAGTGGAGTTTGTTGCTATTTTCTCCCTGTTGCAGATTATTTCTTTTCTTTCCAGTGTAGTCATTAAATTGTCTTATAAAATCACAACTGGATAGTAACAAGTGGAGCATATTGTTCCTATGGAAAAAGATAAATGTCAGTTATTCTTTGACGCTTTAGGAAATGTCAGTGTCAAATTTCAGCTGAGACTCTAAGGTACTGATGTAGAGTTCAACAAAGAAATTTGGTTGCACAATAGTGAGTATTAACCTGAATCTAAAAGTCACTCTATTTGACATGGAATATCATATTGAGTAGCCATATTTTTATATCTGAGGTAACTATAAATACTACACTTATTAGTGAAAATGAAAATGCCTCATGCCACCAAAGTACACGTTAAGGGATTTTAATTCTTCCGTAGTGTCTATTAAATAGTGGCAGCAATTAGACAATTTATCAAAGTAGTCTCTTTCAAAGAAGGATAGACTGGGCCATGACTACTGTTGAATATAACATCTAAAATAGATTTTATTTTTAGACTCATATTACAATGATTTGGTTTTAAATCTGTCACCTTTCACAAAGAGGTCAACCACTCTGAAGAGTCTTATTTTTAATCCAATATTATGCTACCATAATCCATCTGCATGTCACAAATTCATGGCTATTAGTAAATCTCTCTCTCTCTCTCTCTCTCTCTCTCTCTCTCTCTCTCTCTCTCTCTCTCTCTCTCCCTCTCTCATACACACACACATCATACTTATTAGTTCTGAAAATAGTAATAATCATGGTGGTCTTAAACATTTGAATAGCTATGTTCTATTGAATATGCTCATAGGATTGCTGAACACTCTCATCTTTTACATGTGAATTTTGTAATAGTCAAGAGAGAACGTTGATATGGGTTTGAAGTATGTAGATTAATTTAACGCCATGTGTTTTTGTTTTGTTTTGTTTTGTTCTTGAATAGTTCCATGAAGTTTGCAGCAGGGCAAAGTTGCAGATTTCTAAAAGGCTTTCTAATGGTATCATCTGTCAGTGGAAGAACAATATGACTATTCTAAATGGGTTTAATTCCTTGAACAGAATAATAGTGTGGTTTACATCCAGTTTTCTTGAACAGGTGACTAGGTGTAAGACAAGTAAATTCATGTTGATAATAGGAACATGGTTCTTCATGATATGAAACATGCCCTTTAGACAAGTCATATAAACAGTTGTATAAGAAATTTACATAGGAAGAGATCACATAGTTTCACAATATCTTTAATATTAACTGCTTTTGTCTCAGTGATCCCCAAATATCTATTAAAAGAGTTTAAAGGAAGAGAATGTACTTTTGTGTTGGTGTTTGGTTCTTACTGTGGCTATTTGTTTAGAATAGTGTGAAGGTAGAAATATATACAAGATCCCGATCTTATCATAGTAGATAAAAAGCGAAAAGAAAACAGGAAATGCAGGAAAAGACCATGTTGAGATACAGTTCAAAGGACATACCCCATGTGATTTTCTTCCTCTAACTAAGCTAAATTTTGTAATGCCATTCTATTATGAATGTCAAGGGATTTATCCAATTATTAGATCAGGGCAGTGAAGATTTAATTGTCTATGGAAAGGACATCACAGAGAACAAAGTTATTTTTCATCAGTCCTTTAGATGATAACCTAATCAATTTTGCCCTGAAATTTAATCATTATACTAATTTCATATCTATAATCCAAGTAGGAAAGAAAGGTTAATGAAAAGCATATACTAAATAAGGAAATGAAAACTTGACCTTGATTTTTGTGGAAATGACATTACTATTACCACTATGCTTTCATGTATGTACATGGATATATAAAAGACAAAAAATAAATAAATAAATGTTAATAGAAAATAAATGTTAGTAGACCATTGGAAATGCATATAAGGATGGAATAATTTTAATACAATATCAGAGATTAGGAATATGGTAAAATAATTTTATCATAAGTCTTCATTTCTGAATATATATTCCTCAGTCTTCAGCACAGAAATACAGGATTGAGTTGTATTTTTGGGTGATTATAATGATTCACAACCTGCTACCAGCCGAGATTAATTTGTGTCTCTACAAGTCTTCTTATTTTCTCATCCTAAACAGATCATGTTTTTTCATTGTCACAAGATGACTATATCAGTTTATGATATATGATATAAGCAAAAAAGATCATCTGAATTAGGATGAATGGTTGGAGAAATGATTTAGGAATTATAAATACTGTGTATTCTTCCCCAGTACCCAAATTTGATAGCATGCACCCACAAGGCAATCACAATTCTCTGTAGCTCCAGTGCTGAGGGAATCCAATGCTGACTTCTGGTCATCACTGACTCCAGGCACACATGTGGTGCATGAATATAAACACAAGTAAGACACCCATGCAAATAAAATAAATAGAAGATTGTGGTTTACTTAGTGAGATATTTTTTCCCCATAAACTTGAGATTCTCTGTAAAGCTTTTATTACAAGCATCACCAGGCATCCAATTATTTCATCACACTGGACTATAATTTTTAAAACACCCCTTATTCACCATATTATGACACATTTATTTAGTGGTCACAAAATCTAGAATGACCAAATTATTGCTTGACTTTTAGGGTGAACACTTAGTGTAGGGAGAGTTACTTCCTATTTGCTCATTTAATGTCTAAATATTTACTGTAATTTACCTTCAATGAAAATATACAAGCAACATGGTATACATTAAATGCTTCTATCCAAAAAAGAATATTTATTAAATATCATTTTTTACTGATGGATCAGAATAGCCCTGTTATTATGTCTCCTTTATAAATATCATGCTTTTGATGTTTAAGCATAATTTTCCTGACTAATATTTATCATTATTCAATTCACTTTCAACAACACTTCTTTTTTTCTTCTATATTATGAGCAGTTAATACAATAATTCATGTTTGATGTTGTAAAATTTACATTGTTCTTGCATGTGTATTTTAGATGTGAAAGTATTAATGTCTAACAAATTTTCAATATACATTTTACCATTTGGAGAAGCATTATATTAACTTTCAAAATTAGATCAGTGAATAATATAATTAACTGTTTTCAGGTGTCTCTTTTTCTCTTGTTGAACTCCACTACAATAATGATATTTTTCAGTATTGACTAGAGTATTGTGTCTAAGTGATTTTTATCATTGTTGTGATAAAATATCCTGAGAAAAGCTATTTCACTGAGAAAGAACCTATTGCCTGGCTGTCTGGAATATTTATCCAGTAATGATAAGGAAGTCCTGTGGTCAGGACTATTGAATTAATCCACTGGTGTGACACATAGGTTTTAATAACATGCCTGTTGTTTTCAAATAAGAAATAGCAATATAATAGAAAAATGATATCCACCTATCAAAATACTACTCAAATAATATTCACATAGGTTTATCAACTTGATAAAAACAAGAGAGAGCTAGAGGAAAGGGTACTGCTTTTCAGGCACAGCTTTCATCCAATTTTCCCATGAGCAATTCTGTATGCCATTATATCTAGAGATAAATGATGTGGGTGGGCCTAACCGAAAGAGAGAGGAGCTGCCGTTAGACAGGAAAACTAGTTGAGGGGAACTAGTTTTATTATCATTATTATTATAATGATGATAATAATGATGATGATGATAAATAAAGCAATCTGTCTGAGTAAGGAGAGAAGAGGCCAGGAAGCAGGACTTCTCCATGGTCTCTCCTTTCAATTCTTCCTTCCAGGTTCCTGCTTGAACACCTGTCCTCAATAATGGACTCTAGCCTGTAAGCCTACTAAAACTTGCCTTCCCCAAGTTGCTTCTGAAATATGGTTTAAAGGCTAAGTAGTACAGAATTTATCAATCAGAAATAGTTGGCATTATTCAGTCCTGTTCACAGGAAGCTACTGGACTAAAGGCGTATGCTAGGCTTGAATGACACCACAAAAAGAAAAAGTTTTTTCCAGTATACAATCTCGGGGTTCAGAGCATGATGAAATATCGTGCAACAGTCTATCTTTGTATTTCATAAGAATATGTAAGCACGTAAGCAGATATGCATAGGTTAATTGGCTATTGCTAGGTTTGCTTTACTTCAATGTGCCTTTGTCCGTTATCTTTCTGTTGTTTGGCCATAGCCCTCCTGTTTAATCTTGAATGACATACTGAAATACAAAGATACAACACTATAAATTCCTAAAATGTAGACTCCAACATTATTCTGTTTTGTCTATACTACCTAAATTCACGTACATTGTAAATGAAATGAATTTTAGAAGATGAATAATAGTCAGGAATAAATGCTGTTAAAATTCACATTTTACCGAAATATGTGTGATATTGTATCATATTTTTAAAAATAGCTAAAAACTTGATATAATGAAAAGATGAGCTCACATTGTCCATCTCGAAAAGAAAGTTTAACTACTATGTCAATATAAATATAAAAAATAAATGTCATCGAGCACTATTACCAAATAAATAAATTTGTGTGTGTATGTTTAAATCTTGTTCAATTACATATATTTCTCTAGTTAATTAGGTTCTCTTCTGTAAATATAGTCAAATGAGAATGAACAGGAACAGAGGTTTACCAACTTTAAAAAAAAATTCAACTGAGAGAAATTTCCTGTGTTCATATTATCTGAATGGTAATTCGGGTACATCAAACCTTCTCCCAAACTGATCCACTTTCTATTATTTACAGCTCCTAAGCATGAGATATTCAGAACTGAATAATAAACACAGTAACTGGACTTTTACAGCTCAGTTGAAATACATAGTGCTATAAATAAATCAATATTTTTTATTTCTGTGCTATGGCCAAAGAATTATTTTTTTCTCTTTGAAATTAAGACTTACAAAATTTTATAAGTTCTTTTGGAATCCAATGGAAAGTTTATCAGCAAACTACAAAGCTATCTCCCCGTGTAACATTAAACTAGGAAATCAGCACAGCTAGGTAACCTGCTTGGAGGAAGGAAAAGAACCAATATTTTAAGGGAAAATTTGATCGCATTCTCTGATTATGCATCCAGAAAAGTTCTGAGAGAAGAGAATAATTTATTACCGGCACAAATGTGAGTTGGGGTGAAGAAAAAATGGGAGACAACACAAGTACAGTGCAATATCCGAAGGGTAGTGCAGCAAGAGTCTGAACATAAACCACCATGGACAGCAAGTCCCTTACGCAGTCTTTTTACACACATACAGTAGATACAGTCTTCCTTTAACACCCCAACACACACACACACACACACACACACACACACACACACACACCAGTTGTAAAGATAACAATTCAAAAATAAATATAGTCCAGATAGAAAAAGATCACAAAATATGTTCCTTATTTATTCTCCTGAGCTCTTACTTGTAGAGGAAATGCATAAAACTATTTCACAAGTGAAAACACAAATTTAGAACAGTATTTCATAACGCTTTATTTTCTTTTTCTATTATTTAATATTTAATTACTTTACATCCCGATTGCACCTTCGCCTCCTTCCTCTCTGCTTATTCCCTCCCTTACACCTCCCCACCCCCCATCCCACCACCTTTTCTCCTCAGGGAAGGGGAGGCCTCACATGGGCATCAACCCTCCTTGGCACATCATGTGTTGTAGGACTAGGCACTTCTTCTCCTAATGAGGCTAGACAAGGCAGTCGAGATAGTGAAAAGGAATCAAGGACAGACAACAGAGTCATAGACAGCCCCTTTCTTCTTGTTAGGGACTCACATGGAGACCGAGCTGCACATCTGTTACATATATGTAGGGATCCTAGTCTGTCACACGCATCCTGTTTGGCTGGTGGCTCAGGTTCTGTGAGTCCCTGTGTGCCCAGGTTAGGTGATTCAGTAGTTCCTTTTGTGACGTCCTTGACCCACCCTTCAGCCTCCGTCCTCCTCATCTTCTACACGGTTCCCAGAGGTCCACCTAATGCTTGGCTGTGGGTCTCTGCATCTGTTTTCATCATCTTCTGGGTGAAGCCTTTCAGAAAAAAGTTATATAAACAAAAAGTCTAATATATATATATATATATATATATATATATATATATATATATATATTACCTGCCCCCCCCCTGTATACCCAGGTAATTAATTTTATTCCTTCTCAAGTCACTGAGAGGGTGAAGACCATCTGATTTAGTTTTACAATTAAGCTTAGTGGTTAGAGGTTAAAATGTTTTTAAGTATCGCTAGATGTTTCAAGTTGGTAAAGATGAGATGTGATGGATATAGACGTACCATGACAGGAAAGATGTTTTCTTCAAGGTTACCAAATACAAATAGCCAAAACATTATGAATGTAACATTTATGTAATTCCAGATGGTTTTGTGGTTCTTCTTGATGTAGGTACCTTATTGTATTTATGTATATATACATATATATATAATAAAATAAAAATAATAAAAATAAGGTAGAAAAATAAAAAAGAATATATATATGTGTGTGTGTGTGTGTGTGTGTGTGTGTGTGTGTGATAAAGTACAACAATGAGAGTGAGTTCCTATAATTAGCACTGTCTAAATTATCTCACTATAATTGTTCTATTTTACTTTATCACATATATATTCTTCTAGACTATTTGTTTATATAACTAAGTTATAATCACTTATGAACTTTAAATTTAATATGTTTGTTTATAAAAACAATCTGAATATGTTTGATACAGTTTCCTTAAACTTTTTATTTTCATGTATAGAGTATGTTTAGGATATCAAGTGGATATATTTTTGTAAAAGATCTTTCTCTATGTGTGTTAAGACTATCTCCAATTTATATATAACATAAATATCATATTTATATGTTTATATTTGAGAAGTGTCATAATCCAATTATATACCCTTGACTAACCTGGAATTCTATGTGGCCAATAATTTTGAACTAACTAGTATTCCCCTTCCTTTTTCTCCTGGATGCAGGGATTAAAAATGTGAATTATCCCTAAATTATATGTAAAGCAATAATTTTAATAGGATGTGACTCTGTTTCTTCAGAATTTAATATTTGTTCCTTACTAGTTATATACATTTTCCTGCTTATTTTGGAAGATTTTAAAAAACACAAAATAACCATTGAGATGTAACAAGAATAAATTAATTAAAAAAAATAAAAAACAAAAAACAAAAAAATTAAGAAAAAATAAAATCATGAATGCAAAAAAAAAAAAAAAAGAGAGAGAGAGAGAGACCTCAATTAAGGAAAGCAATAGAGAGGGTACATATAGAAAGTGTATTTTCAGTTATAGACAGCTAATGAAAAATGCAATGCTTTTCGATGAGAAAGAATTTTGTGTGAAAAAAATAAAATTTTGTTTCAAGTTAAAAAAAATACAAAATAAGTACATCAATGATTGATATTTATTCTGGCTTTGAAGCCATTTGTTTTGTTCTTTTAAATTAGAAAGTTCACTGTATTTACATATGTGACATTTTGGAGAGAATGTCTCTCTGGCTACTAAGGCTGGCCTTTCACTCCTATTCCACCTGCCTTAGTCTCCTCATTGGAGGTTTTATGAGATTCTATCACCACATTTACCTATCCTTTACTCTTTTAGTTAGACACAGTTATACAAATTTATAGTGTATACACACACACACATATATAATTAATATTGATCAATCACAGTAGTTTGTATTCTGTCATCTCAGATATCATCGGATGTTTGAGCTGGAATCATTAAAATTCTCTCTTCTGCATATTTCAAACTATTCAGTTATCACTCATAGGCATCCTTTCGTGCTATAAAAAGCAGAAGAGACTCCTTGTATCTAGAAAGCTCACTTCTCCATAATTATTATTTTTATTTTCTTATGTCCCTCACATACTTAATAATATTATCTACTCCACAATACAGTGTTACCTATTACTTTGAATTCAGTTTCCTTGTTTCTACAGATAAATGCAGCCATGTAACTCTTTGTCTACATACCTAGCTTTATTTGCCACATTGTCCCCTATTTCCAACTTTATTGCTGTGAATTACGTAGTTTCATTCCTTTAAAAGGATTATTAATAATCTGTTGTGAGTATAGTCTTATAATGTCCTTATACATTCATTACCTGTCTTGACAACTATGAATGATGAGACCACAGATTTCAAACCCTGTGATCCCACACCTAGTTTTAAGATTGGCATAGCACTTGAGAGTTATTTCACTGGTTCTTTGGGGGAAACTGGACACTAATTTCTATATGTTGTTATTACAAATTTTATTAGCATTCTAAGGTACATCCTCTTTCTTCACATCCTTTGTAGCATTTATTTTTTCCTTTTATTAATAATGGGATTCATAAATAAGTTTTATTTTAACTTGGATTTCTCTCATTATTGATGCAGGTGGACATTCTTTCATATAGTTTATTGTAATTTATATATCCTTTTAAAATCTTTAACACTAAATTTGATTGAGTACTTATACCATGTCACATACTTTCTTCAAAACATGATTTGACTTAATATTCATTTATCAGTGATTGGATTTTATGTTGAATAATTCAACTTTAAAGTCAAGAAGACATAGACTTGATTTTAATAATTAAAACAAATTAAGCATCTTTAATAATTAAGCTTAAAGATAGTGTTCCCAAATGTCATCTCATAATCCATCTGTCTTTAAAATGTAAGTGTTCAGGCAGCAAACTCTCTGTCATTATTTTTCTCACTTTGGAAGCTACTAACCTACACGTCTTGTTTACTCAGGAAATTAATTTAATTCCTTCTCAAGTCTCTGATGAGGTTGAAGACCAAATAGGTTAGTCACACAATTAAGCTTAGTTGTTTAGGGGTTGAAATGTTTTTAGGTCTAGATAGATGTTTTAAGTTGATAGAGATCAGATCTGATAAATATTGATTTACATTTCTGAATTTTAGACTCACTAAAGTAGGAAAGATGTTTTCTTCTGCGTTGTCAAATACAAATAGCCAAAACACTATGAATGAAACTTTAACGTAATTCCTGATTTCTTTTGTGGTTCTTCTTTCTGTATGTAGTTTATTTTATATATGTGTGATAATATAAATGTATATATAAAAATAAAAAATGTTTAAAAAATAAATAAATTGACTATAACAATTTGAATTAATGGAATAGCATACATTGAATTTGTTTGAAAGATTTCAGTGGCTTTCTATAAGATACCCAGATTAACAAGCATTTTGTTTTCATATGTACACTCTTTATCCTCATTAAGCTAGGCATTAGTAGTTATGTAATACAACAAACTAGTCTGTGCTAATCTGTCTATGATAAAGTGATATGATTTAAGGTTTTGCCATTTTAGTGCTCTGCATCCCCTAGTATTGAGCTGAGCATCATAAGGATATGACAAAGACTAACCATTTCACACCCTTTACTGTTTTCTAGAAAGATTTTAAAGGTGAAAATATTAATGTGAAGTCACTCATTTCTTTCGAGGTATACTTGAGAATACCTGCCTATATGCTGAAACACTGAAGAATTAATGTGAATTAGTCTGGCCTTTTCTAGGCTGGGAAGCATATAAAAATTACATTCAATCATTGAATATTTTAGTAAGACAAATTTCATAAAAGATACAAAAGAAAATAAAACTGAGTACAGCCTGGTAGTAACCAAAGAAAGGAAGTGTGACTCTTGTTAATTTTATGTACAATTTATAATGGGTAGTGTAAAAGGATACAGAGAAGAGAAGAATAAAAGGAAAAATTTTAGTCACTCAAGTGGAAATTATCTGAAAAGAAAATTAGTAATAGCTAGGTTGGTACGCAATATTTTATAAATTTTAAATTCAAAAGTAAATGATATCCAAGGCAAATTACTTTGGATTCAAAGCCGTTTGAATATGTGGGCCTTCTTTTGGAATGTGGGAAACTTTAAAACCAAGATGATATTCTTCTGCAACACTAAAGGTGGATATATCAACATCTTTAAGATATACATGAATTATGCCAGTTTCAGACACCAAAAGATGCCCTCATCAGGAAATCAGACATCAGGAAATGTGCCCATAAATCTGGTTCATAATAGTCTCTCAAAGACTTTGTAAACCTGAAAAACTAACATTAGGTTAAAGTCTAGGTGCTTGAGGACTTCGTTATTAAAAATATTTTTAATTTATTATAATTTATCCATATTACCTCCTGATTGTTACCCCCTGGCTCATATCTTCCCATTCCCTGTCCTCCCTTCATCTGGATTCTGGTAGGCCTGCACAAACCGGCATCAGCCGAGGACAATACCTGCAAAGAACCTTGAACCCCTTTTCAGATGTAGCCTTTGGACAGCTCATTTTCCACTTGGAGAGGAGCCAGGAACTGCCTCTGACTTGAACTCTGGTGTCTCTAAATTGATCATTTACCCTTGGAGAAGCAGCCTTTTAGTAATTTCACTGATTTAAAATAATCTCTGGACTTATTACAAGGCTGAAAGGATATCAAATCAGTTTTTGTTTTTCCTCAGTGAATTTAAAAAAAATTTTTATTATAATTTATTAAGAATTCACCCCAATTGTTATCCCCTCACTTATCTCTTCCCCTACCCAATATCTCTTCTTGTTCTTCTTCTTCTCTATTTTCCTCCCCTAGACCTCAGACAGAAGGAGACCTTCTCCCCCACCATATGACCACAGCCTATCAGGTCTCATCTGGATAGCCTGCTTCCCCTTCGTCTGTGTGCCTCCTGGCCTCCCCACTAAGGGGATGTTGTCAAATCTTTAATAGCACTTGTTGCTTTTGAAGAAGACATGTGCTCTATTCTCATTGTCTTCATGATGACTTAAAACCATTTTTCCTCCAGTTACAGGAGACTGAAGCCCTTTATTGACCTCAGTGGGCACCGGGGTGTGCATGTGGTGCACAGATACACAGTCAGACAAAACACTCATATAGATAAAATATAAATTTTAAAAGTCAACAAATTGTATGCCTAAAATTGGAAGTCAGTAATTTTTTATAAAACATAAATTCTGATAAAGTGGACAACTTAGTCTTTAAAATAGCATATGCCTGCTAATTTCAAACATACTAATGTTCACATATGTATATACCCTAAATGTGCACTCACACTACCAGAGCCACTCTGAAGGTTAAGTGGGATTATTTATAAAATGGCAATTTCATCACCAGTTTGGACTTCAGAGAAGCTGACTACCATCAGAGAACCTCCTTATGGAGATGGCTTCAAATGTAGCAAACTAACCACTGGGTAAAATGTCCTCATTTCTGCAATAGACAGAATTCTGCCTAAAAGTGGGCAAGCTTAGATGCAGGCAGAGTCAATGGGAAACTCTGCCAAGACAGGGTAAGTGAGTCCTCAATAATTTCTACTTTACAAATATGTCTGTCAGATATGTTGGGCCAGAGGATGAAGACGATGCTCCAATGTTATAGAGAATTTTGGGTGACTGTTCAGTTTGCAACCTGTCTCTGTCATTTTCTAATTTTGGAAGGTGATAGCTTGCACTTCCTGTTTACTCAGATAATAAATTTTATTTCTTCTCAAGTCTGATGGGGTTGAAGACTAGATAGTTTAGTTTTATAATTAAGCTTAGTTGTTTAGGGGTTAAGTTATTTTTAGGTCTAGATAGATGTTTTTAGGTTGATAGAGATGAGATAGGATAAATATTTATTTACATTCAAAATTTTAGACTCATCAAAATACGAAAGATGTTTTCTCGAAGGTTGCCAAATTCAAATAGGCAAAACAATATAAATGTAACTATAACATTTATATAATTCCTAATTGTTTCATTTTTTTCTTGCTATAGGTAGTTTATTGTATATATGTGTAAAATATGAATGTATATATAAAAGTAAAAAATAATAAAATAAAAAATTATAGAAATTTTTTCTTGTAGTGTGCTAGAGCATCTTCTGGATATATTCCAAGGAGTGGAATAGCTGGGTCTTGAGGAAGCCCTATTCCCATTTTTCTGAGATAGCACCAGATAGATTTTCAAAGTGGCTGTACTAGTTTGCATTCCCACCAGCAATGAAGGAGTATTCCTCTCTCCCCACATCCTCGCTAGCATGTGGTGTCGCTTGAATTTTTGATCTTAGCCATTCTGATGGGTGTAAGATGGAATCTCAGAGTTGTTTTGATTTGCATTTCCCTGATGATTAAGGAGGTTGAGCATTTCTTTAAGTGTTTCTCAGCCATTTGGTGGCACTCAGAGGAAGGACAGCAGGTTACCAAGAAGAGACTTGATACCCTATGAACATATACAGGGGGAGGTAATCCCCCTCAGGCACAGTCATAGGGGAGGGGAGTAAGGGGAAAATGGGAGGGAGGGACGAATGGGAGGATACATGGGATGGGATAACCATTGAGATGTAACAAGAATAAATTAATAAAAAGAGGAATAAATAAATAAATTATAGAAACAAATATTATAAAAAGAAATATTCATTCAGTAGTGAATGATTATAGATTCATTTACATTGCCTTAGATATGGCTCTGAGTTTAAGACCTACCAAACTGTGTATTCATCATGACATTAAGGATGATGATTCACATACCATGAAAAGTCATGGTCAAATATCAGGATTCAGAGTAAAGATGTCTGAGTGTGAAAGCTAATTTGCACTAATGAGCTTTAATCATTTCAGGCCTTTATCTTATCTTCAAGTCCTCATATCTACATGTGTAGGGAGGTATGTTTTATGGTATATGAAATATTTAAGATATCTGTAATAGAGCAAGGTCTATTTTAAAAATGAAGGTATGTGTTTGGCTTGACTGGTAATATTATTGATATTTTAAGAAAAATTAAAATAAATGTCCTTTGAAACATAGAAAACCATAAATGTTAGTGCTACAGCTTACTATTGGACATATGGCCCATAATTAATTTTTCCAAATTCAAACTGCTGATTTTCTTCATTTCCAAAGAGTAACTTATAACAATCCACTATATATCTAAATGTGAAATATTTTCCGAGTTTTGAATGGATTATGGAGAAACTGAACATCTTTAAAGTGTTTTATAGATCCCTTGGTATTTCATTTGAAGAAGTAATTAATTCACTTAGCTGCCCAGAACTGAAACTACTTTGATCTGTCTTGGATTTAATGAGCACTCCTTTTGCCGTGTGTACCATGACCCACTCTATCAATCTGTGGGATATCTTTAAATTGCTAATTAGACAATACTACAGATAATTGCTCTATAAAAGGTTGTATGAGTATAGAATATGAATAATTGCACTTAATTCCTTAAATATTGAGAGATTTTTATTAGATATACAATAACCATTTACAAACAAATTTTACATAACATTTTCTAGATAAAAACAGCTGTAGTTTTTGCTTATCTTATTTAGATGGCTCCTGTGACATGTGAAATTTTAAGTTATTAATAAAAGGAAGCCATTCCCATGCGATTTTCTTCACTGTGGCAAGTTCTGCACATTAGTTTTCTATGCTAGCAAAGATTATACCACAAGAATGATTTGACAGCCCTGAGCCTGTAACTGTATATTCTTTACTGACATTTTGAAATTTCTTATGTAAATATAAAGGAAAAGTAAGTAATGATGTTTCGAAAATAATGTAATTTCGGAAAATACTTTATATCATACAAAATCTATTATTGTAAGACATATTTAGAATGATATTCGGTTTTGGTGGTTTTGGTGAGCCTCTGCTCTGACTGAGTTCTTAGTTATTATAAGATGATTTAAGTACACCACTTTGACCTTACTATATGTACATTTGCTATTTTTCATAGTTGATAAATAATTCCACATTATTGGTAGATTCTAAATTCATCCTAAAATGAGGTAACCAGATAATTTTAACTTGAATTCTAGAATAGGACAAAATATAAAAAATTGGGAAATTGGCTTATTAAAGAAAACAGACAAGCTGAGGGAAAACCTGGGAGTTTACATTAAAAAATGCTTCTTACTGATTTGTTAAGTAGTTTCAAGAATATCAAAAATTTAGATCAAGAATTTTCAATGTTCTCAGTGGAACGTCAGTAACAAATATGATGTGAGCAACAGACTGATAAAGAAATTTGTAGAAAACTTAGATTACCTATATGTTACACCCAGCATGGAAGACAGAAAGAACAGGAATCTATCTTTCAAAGCCTTTTGTTAATAGAGCATAGGTCACTATACACTAGTACAAACTTCTGTTTGCCTTTATTCTCTAGTTTATGAATGGATTTTCTTTAAATTCTATCACTATGTCCATGCATTTAAATGGCCTTATATTATTTAAGAGGCAAGCATCTTCATTCTCTGTAGGCTTGTATGATTGCATTACATCACTTTCTATGATATACAGCTTCCCAGAAACTCATCTAAATGAGCCAAGTAGGCATCAGGTGCTATCTCTGTAAAGTAGTTACAATGGCTGATTCATGTTCAAACCTAATTATCA
This sequence comes from Acomys minous, assembly GCF_964271855.1. NCBI lineage: Eukaryota > Metazoa > Chordata > Mammalia > Rodentia > Muridae > Acomys > Acomys minous. The sequence goes on from NC_140490.1 coordinate 103,757,929, forward strand.
GACATTAAATCTAAACCTTATATTTTAATGACAGGTAGGTACATTGGTCACTATGGCAATATGTACCTCAGGATTCAATAGAGGTACCTATATCTCAGGAGTACCTAACAGTCATCTAATTACACTTAAATCCCTCTCAATAAGATAGACTTCACATCTGCTACCATAAACCTATAAAGCGTGAGGTCTACAATGGTGAACTACCTGCAAGATATGCTGGTGTAGTATTAGCACAAAACCTATGGTAGCAACCAACCAATATTACGGTCCATGAGCTGAAATCTGTACCTGGTGCGGCTTGAGTGGCTAAGAACCTGAAATTACATAGCTCAAGGACATAGGTGAAATGCAAGCACTACTGTTCTCTTAATAGAAGGAAGCAATAAAATGACTCCTATAGATATTCTGCTCTATATGGATGCAGACTCTTGCTCATATATCATCACAAAAGCATCCTCCTGCAGCTGATGAAAAGGACAGAGATCAACACCCAGATAATGTAAAATGGGTGAGAGACCTTGGCACACCTAACCCTCAATTGGATGTGTCCATCCCATACATCCTTGCAGGTCCCAGGGATTACCGCTCAAGGGGAGGCAGAAAGTGTACAAGAGCCAGCAGGACACATAGAGCACAATGTCCTCTAGGTCAAGAAGACGAAAGCTCATATAAGCTCACAGAGTGTGAGGCAGCATGCCTAAGGCCTTGCAGGTGTCTGCACCAGATGGGTTCCTGGAGCTGGAAAGAGAAGTGGACATGGGTCCTTATTCCTAAACAAGAACTATGTACAACTGATAACCACCTACAAATAAGAAATTAGTTTTATTCAAGAGGATCTTAATGGGGAAAAAAGAAGACTACTCTTTAGGGGTAAGCCGCTTGCCCAGCAGCAGATGGCCAACAGAAAATGAACACGGCAGTATCTTTGGAGGTTATTTGTCTCATAATCTTTATCTGGAACACTTTCCCCTTTTCTTCTTTTTAATACTTACATGTTATCTGAATTTACATTATGGCTTGACTTTCGTGTTTTTATGATTATGTTTTGTGCAAACATTTTCGCCTCTCTGCCTATATGAGTTTGTTGTGCATTTTTTGACTTTTTTTCTTGTGTTTGTTTTTCCTATTCCTATTTGTTAATTTCTGTTCTGTTTTATGTCTTAGAAGCCTGTTTGTTTTCTAAGAGCGATAGAAAGGTGTGGATTAAGATGTGAAGGGAAGTAGGGAGGACTAGGAAGATTAGAGGGAGGATAATTGTAAACAAAATATATTGTATTTAATAAAATGTTTAATAAAGAAACACAAGTATATAGTTTAACATATATACATAAAATAAATCTTTATTTTTATTTATAATTGAAATTAATATCATACTCTTGTGATATCTAGGAATATAAACTTAAAGGAACTTCAAATAAAAATTTGTTCCTTGAAATTTGTAAAGTTACTATTACCAACTGATCCAAAATGAGATAATCTTTAAGATCCACATAATATTAATAATAAAAGATACACATAGATATTGTTTCTTTGACATAAAAATGTTACTTTAACTTTAACAAAAATATTGAGAATAGTTGGAAACTTTAGCTTTAGATATGTGTGATGCCTTTGTTCTCATATGATATGGATATTTCGCATAAAATATTCTCAGTGAAACTGTATGAAAAGATTGAGTTTTGATTAAAATAGTAAATCAAAACTAAAACATATTGTGGCAGAAGTCTAGCATGGTTTGTAAAGAGGTTACTAGAAAGAAAGCTGGATAAATCAGATGGAGTAAAACATTGTTTAAGGAAGCAGTTATGTGAACACCTACAAAAAATATGCTGCACTGATATTCCTAAAATAAATAATCTAGGCTTTGAGGGGGACGGCTGTGGTGGGAGGCTAGAAGAAGCGGTGTTCTCAGTGCTACGTATCTTATCAATGCAATTGTTCTACAAGTGATACGGAGCTCTTCCGGGTGTAGTAACATGAGAGTACAGTGAAAATGTTCTTGCATATGTAAGCTCTTATGCACATATGCTCACACAGTGCTTCCTCAGCATGATAAAGAGTTATAGCATTTAAGAACACAGACATTTTATATATATATATGGTGTGTCATGTAAGAAGTTTCTAAAAGCACAGAGTAAGGACGCCGTGGTGGCTGGCCCTCATCTGTGTGATGGTTGCCCCACCTCTTCACAGCCTAACTGCCCTTACAGTTAGCATGTACAGTGTATTGATAGTATCCTGGAAACTAAATTTAACACTTTGAGGTTGTTGTCATACCTTTTTGGCTTCACAGCTTTAATCTCAGCTCTCAGGAGGCAGAGGCAGGAGGATCTTCGTGAATACAAGGGCAACTTGGTCTACGGAGTGAGATCCAGGACAGCCAAGCTATATGATAGAAAGCCTGTCTAAAGACAAAGGAAAAATTACAAAATTTCTTGGATCTCCATTTAATAGCCATTTTTTTATTAGATGAAACTTTTGTTTTTATTTGGTTTCACAGCATTTACTTCTTTTTTAGAGTTCATTTAGTGCTTATATAAAATAATTTGTATGATTATGAAATTGTAAATACAAACCTTTAAGCTTTATCAATTGTTTACTTTCTGTTGTTTGTTCTTACCTTTCCCATCTTCTAATGGGAGGTCTGGTGGCACTCAAAGAAAGGATAAGCAAGCTACCAAGATGAGACTTGATGGCCTATGACCATATAGTGGGGGAAGAGGTCCCCTTGGTCATAGACCTAATGGAGGGAATAGGGTAAAAATGGGAGGGAGGGAGGAATGTGAGGATACAAGTGATGGGATAACAATTGAGTTGTAATTTGACCAAATTAATTAAATTTAAAAAAGAATTCAACTTGAATATAGTGTACTATGATCATTTTCAACCACTTATAATAATATCTCACTTTCCCTACCTCTTTTCCTCTTCTTCTACTTCAAAAACATCCATCTCCTTTCATGTTTTATCTGTATTGTTTAATTCTTTTCATTTTCTTATTATTGTTGCAAATATTCATTTATCAGATACATAAACACTTTCTTTTAAATGCATTTAATATAGTTCATGTGTATTGGATTTTAGGGCTGACCACTAAAACCAAAATATGACTTTCTTTTATGGAAGATTGATTCTCCCTTTTAACAGTCATTAATTGCCTGGAGATCTTCTTTATGAGGGGTGAAGCCTTTTGAGATTCCCAATAGATTTTTGAAATATCAACTGATAGTGCCATATATATATATGTATATGTATATATGTATATATATTTTTTCCTAGTTTAGGAGCATGGCAATACTTTGTCTTCCTTTATTCCTCACAAATCTTGGGTAGTTGCCTAGGCTTACAGTGATATGCTTGAATTACCTCCAAAGCAGACACTGTTTGTTAACCTCAAGATTACCACGGATTTTGTGGTACATATACACTATGGAATACTACTCAGCTATTAAAAACAAGGAATTCCTGAAATTTGTGGACAAATGGATTGAGCTATAAATGATCATAATGAGTGAGTTAACCCAGAAGCAGAAAGAGTCAAATGGTATATACTCACTTGTATCTGCATACTAGCCCAAGGGGCATGTCCCATGAAAGCCTTCACTTACCAGGAAACTGGGACAAAGGGAGGACATCCTATTGGGACTCTAGATGAGAGAAGCATTGGAGAATAGCAAAGTAGAAGGATCCAGAGGGTCCTAGAAACCTACAAGTAGAACATTATGATAGGCAGATTTGGGCCCAGGGGTCCCGCTCAAACTAAGGCACCAGCCAAGGACAATACAGGCCGTAAAACTTTAAACCCCTACCCAGATCTAGCCAATGGTCAGAACATTCTCCACAGTTGAGTGGAGAGTGGGGTATGACTTTCACACATACTCTAGTGCCTCATATTTGACCATGTCCCCTGGAGGGAGAGACCTGGTGGCACTGAGAGGAAGGACAGCAGGTTACCAAGAAGAGACTTGATACCCTATGAGCATATACAGGGGGAGGAAATCCCCCTCAGGAACAGTCATAGGGGAGGGGAATACGGGAAAAATGGGAGAGAGTGAAGAATGGGAGGATACAAGAGGTGGGATAACCATTGAGATGTAACAAGAATAAATTAATAAAAAAATAAAATAAAATAAAATGATTCTCTATAAAAAAAAGATTACCACAGTTTCATTTTGGGGGATAGCTTTCAGTTCTTTTAGTATTTTGAAGGATTTATATCATGATTATGCTTCTTTTTAAATGCTAACTATAATTAGAGTGGTGAATTGGAACTCAAAAGATTTATTTTTATTTTCTTTTTCCTGATTGCTAACATATTGTGTTTAAAAAAAAATATCAACCTGATAACTCCAAATTTTTTAAATAAGGAAAATGACTATTTTATGATTTTATACCATTATTTAATAAAATATTATATTACAGATATTAGTAAACTATCATATAGTTGAGAAAGATTTATTGTCATCTATTATATATCTCTTCACTCAATTCATTGTTTCCTGTGAAGATTTTACTTTTATTTAATCCCATATATAGAGTTTAAAAAAATAATTTCTCTAGATCCAGGTAGGGGTTTAAAGTTTTACTGCTTGTATTGTCCTTGGCTGGTGCCTTAGTTTGAGCGGGACCCCTGGGCCCAAATCTGCCTATCATAATGTTCTATTTGTAGGTTTCTAGGACCCTCTGGATCCTCCTACTTTGCCATTCTCCCATGCTTCTCTCATCTAGAGTCCCACTAGAATGTCCTCCCCTCTGTCTCAGTTTCCTGGTAAGTGAAGGCTTTCATGGGACATGCCCCTTGTGATGGTCAGAACATTCTCCACAGTAGAGTGGAGAGTGGGATATGACTTTCTCACATACTCTGGTGCCTCACCTTTGACCATGTCCCCTGGAGGGGGAGACCTGGTGGCACTCAGAGGAAGGACAGCAGGTTACCAAAAAGAGACTTGATACCCTATGAGCATACACAGGGGGAGGTAATCCCCCTCAGTAACAGTCATAGGGGAGGGGAATAAGGGGAAAATGGGAGGGAGGCAAGAATGGGAGGATACAAGGGATGGAATAACCATTGAGATGTAACAAGAATAAATTAATAAAAAAAGGAAAAAATAATTTCTCAATTTTTAAGTGCTCATCTAAATATACTGGTTTATGCATTTATTGGGAAGTGTTTCCTTGTAATTTCTTCAAAGGTTCAGGCATGAAATTGCTGTCTTTGTTCCACTTGATTTGAGTATTTGTCCAGAGAAAGACTTGTGGATTTAATTTCATTTTTTGACATGTGAATATATATGATTTCTTGACCACCATATATTGAAAAGACAAAGCATCCTTGTCCTTCCTCCTATATAGGCACTTTGCATTTTTATAAACTTTAGATAGCTTTACATGTGTACTTTTTTTTCTGGGTACCCTCTCTAGTCATATATCTATATGCCTTTTTTTTTGCTAGTCTATGCTGCTATTTTTGTTTGTTTGCTTGTTTATTTATTACTCTTGAAATGTCACTTAAAATCAAATATTGCAATATATTTAGCACTATTTTGTACAATTTTGCTGTGGCTACTTAGGGTCTTTCATGTTTCCATATGAAGGGATTGTGATTTCTTGAATCATAAGATTACTTTTGGAGAGTGTTCTGTCCATTGTCTAGATCTGGGTAGGGTAGTGGAGAGTTGGATATGACTTTCTCACGTACTCTGGTGCCTCACATTTGACCATGTCCCCTGGAGGGGGAGACCTGGTGGCACTCAGAGGAAGGACAGCAGGTTACCAAGAAGAGACTTGATACCCTATGAACATATACAGGGGGAGGTAATCCCCCTCAGGAACAGTCATAGGGGAGGGGAATAAGGGGAAAATGGGAGGGAGGGAAGAATGGGAGGATACAAGGGATGGGATAACCATTGAGATGTAACAAGAATAAATTAATAAAGGAGAAAAAAAAAGATTACTTTTGGGTGTATAACTATCTATATTGCCTCCTTTCTTCCAATCCATACAAGGATAGTCGTTTTTTTCTATTCTTGTCACTAGCTTCATAAAAGACATTTTCACCTGGTTAAAAATAGTTTATTCTGTGTAAATGTACTTTTACTTTACTCTGATAAAGGGATATATGAGAACAGTACCCAAACTCTATGAATATATAACTTGGGATGAGCACAGAGGGTTTCTATCTATCCTTAGGTCTGGGCCAGAAGCTTCTAGCATCCACTCAATCTAATCTTCTGCAAGTCCATTCTTTGAAAGTTTCAGCTTCTAGCCTCTCTCTCCTAACCTAGTATGTTTTCTGCCTTTGAGACTTACTGATGAATATGCTTACCTTTTCTCGTTCTTTCTGAACTCTAGCTGGCTCGTTCAACTCATCTGTCTGGGTTCAAAACTCCTTTCCAAGGTGACTGTTTCAGATGGGCTTCTTTTGATTTCTCACTGAATTGCACTACTCGAGAAAACTGCCTCTGAACTCTGCAAACTGAACGACAAGGAACTCTGTGTGCCAAATTGAACCTACACTGAACTATACTGTACGGACTGTACAAACTCTACTATATTCCTGTACTAGACTCTTCCTGACTCTTTGTCTGCCCCCTACTCCCTCTCTGTGATGTTCTTAAGTAGCTTCTCTTTCCTGTCTGTTCTAATGAGAGTTGGGCATATTCTATCTCTGACTCATTTTGTCAAATCTTTTCTGATTCATCATTTTGTCTGTCCCTCGTTTAGAAGTCATTGTTTGCAGTTAAAGATGTGTCCCAAAGGGGCATTTCCCTTCTAGCCAGAGGGATTAAATGTGTATCTTTTTTATATTGCAGCTAGAGCTTTAAAGGTGTGTGTACCAGCCAGAAGGATTGAAAATGTGTATTCTATTCAGAGAGATTAAAGGCATATAATAGGGGCATGTCTGTACTGTAGCCAGATCACACAGATCCAGGTCTTTAGATGTGATCACTTGTCAGAGTAGCCACGTTGCTAGAATAAAATTCCTTTAACATCCCCTCTTTATGTTTAAACTAAAAATTGTATGCAGCTGAACTATTACAACAGAAATAATCATCAATCCCATAACCTTAACAGTCCGAATGTCCTCATGAAGATCTGTTGATGTGATGATCCTTTATATCTTCAGTCTTGATCATCTGTCCTTCATCAAATGTCCATTTCAGCAGGGGGGTTTTCCAGTTTGCTAATTTGATGAATGGTTCAGCTGGTTTGTTGGGCTGTGCTCATGTAGTCCCTTCCTTGAGTGATGCCTTTCCTGTAAAATCTTCTCTCACTTGCATGAGATCTTTATCAGTTTTGATAGAATACATAGTCTTTAATCACCTGTAGAAATATAGACAAAACCCCTCTCCCAATGTAACACATTACCTGACTTCTATTCTGACATTAAAACATGTTTAACATACACAGGTTGTTCTAATTCAGTAGTTTTTTCTCAGCTAATAGTCTGGTTATTAAATTGTTGAAACTATTGTAAATGAAATTATCTTACTGATTTATTCCTAGGTATCAATAGATAGGAATATACTAATATTATGATTGTGTTTATTTTGTGTCCTGACACTTGACAAAAAGTGTTAACTAGATTTAAGGATTTTATGCTAGTAATTTTGTATATTTCATGCATAAGATTTTTATTATCAGCAAATATGGAATATATTACTTTTATCTTCTTTTTGTCTTGATTTTATTTTTTTAAGGCTTCAAGCACTGTATTGGTAGAGAAAATGGATTCTCTATCATTCCTAAGTTTCTGCTTCTAGTCTTCCTCCTGAAACTTAATGTTGGCTATGGGTTTTTCATATACAGCTTTTTCCATGTTGGTGTATGTTCTTTCTACTCTTAGGTTCTTCCAAAATTGTTTTATATTTATTTTTAAATAACATTAATTAATTAATTTGTTCATTTGTTTCTTTGTTTACTTTACATCTCAGTAACAGCCCCTGCCTCCTCTCCTCCAAGTTCTATCTTCCCTCCACACCCCTTCCTTTTTTCCTCAGAAAAGGGAGCATCTTTTCCCACCCACCCCATCTCACCGAGTTGCATCATGACTGAGCTCCTGTTCTTTCCCTGTGGCCTGGAAAAGTAGTTCTATAAGGGAGAGGTGATCAAAAAGAAGGCAACAGAGTCCACGTCACAGACATCGTACTCCCCTTATGTGTGGACCAAAATGAAACCTGAGGAGCCCTTTGGCTATATCTTAATTTGTTCTCAGCCCATTTGCTGTTTTTATACAGAAGGGCTACTGTTTTTTTTTTCTTTTTAGTTGTTCTTGTATCCAGCCACATGGCTGAAGATGTTTTTCAGCTGGAGGAGTTCTCTATTGGAATTTTTGGGATCACTCATGTATACTCTCATATCATCTACAAATAGCAATACTTTGACCTATTGCTTTCTGACTTGTATCCACTTTTTTGGCATTAGTTGTCTTTTTTATGATATTTTCATTTATTTATATATTTTTGACACTGTGCCTTAACATGCAGACAAGTCTGACCAGGAACTCATATAAATCCACCTGGTTCTGCCTCTACCATGCCTTGCTTGATTACAGTTTAATCATGTAGATATTAATAATCACCATAGGAGTTCACAGTTCTGTAAATGCAAAATATGGATAGAAAGAAATATAAAAGTGTCAAGAGTCATGTTTTCTCATTTTTTAAAATTTCTGTTCATTTGCTAAGTATCAAAGGACTTTGGTTTGGATCATCCTCAGCTTACCTATGTTCATGATGAACATGAAATTAGCCACAAATATGGATCCCAATAACAAATTGTTTTCTTTTTTTTGTGGTTTTTCATATATATATTGGGGGAGGGGAATAAGGGGAAATGGGAGGGAGGGAAGAATGGGAGTATACAAGGGATGGGATAACCATTGAGATGTGACAAGAATAAATTAATTTTAAAAAGGCATTAGTGTCTTATTGCTCTAGCTAAAACTTCTAGTACTATGTTGAATAGATGTGGAGAGAGTGGGCAGCCTTGCCTTGTCTCTGATATTACTGGTGTTGCTTTGAGTTTCTGTCTGTTTAATTAATGTTGGCTACCAGCTTGCTGTTTATGGCCTTTATTATGTTTAGATATGGGCCATGTATCCCTAATCTCTCTAAGACTTTTATGAGGAAAGGGTGTTAGATTTTGTCAAATGCTTTTTCTGCATCTAATGAGATGATCATGTGATTTTTTTCTTTCCATTTGTTTATATGCTACATTGATGGACTTTAATATGTTGAACCATCACTGAATCCCTGAGATAAAACCTACTTTAAACTAAATAAAGAAATAATAAAAAGAACAGAGATAATGAATCAAATGGACCTAATAGATGTCTACAGAACAGTTCACCCAAACCTAAGAGTATACTTTCTTCTAAGCACCACATAGAACCTTCAACAAATTTGAACATATAGTCAGTCCCACAGCAAACCAGAACCAAGACAAGAAAATTGAATTTACCCATTTGTCTTTATCAGATCACCATGGATTAAAGCTAGACCTCAGCAACAATAGAAATAATAAAAAGTTCACATACTAAAGGAAATTAAATAACTCCCTTCTCAATGACCTCTGAGTTTGAGAAGTTAAAAAAAGTAATTAAAGACTTCCAAAAATTTGATGAAAATGAAGTCACAACACACCTAAAATTATGGTATACAATGAAACCAGTGCTAAGAGGAAAGTTCATAGAACTAAGTGCATTCATATAAAACTTGAAGAGATTACATACTTGCAACCTAACAGATCACTTGCAAGCTTTGGGGAGGAAAAGTAAACACACTCAAGGGAGTAGACTGCAGGAAATAATCAATCTCAGAGCTAAAAATCAATAAATTAGAAACAAAGAAACAATACAAAGAATTAAAGAAACCGAGAGCTGGCTCTTTGAAAAAATCAAAGGATAGACCAACCCCTAGCCAAACCAACTCAAAGGCAGAGAGACACTCCCAAATTAACAAAAGCAGAAATGAAAAGAGAAACATGGCTACAGAAACTGAGGAAATTCATAGAACCACTAATTCTTACTTCACAAGCCTGTATTCGAAAAATTGGAACCTCTAAAGGAAATGGACAATTTTCTTGATAGATTTCACCTGCTAAAGTTAAATCCAGATAAGGTACACAATTTAAAAAGTCTTATACACTAAAAGGAAATTGAAGCATTCATCAAAAGTCTCCTAACCAAAATAAGCCCAGGGCCAGATGCTTTCAGTACAGAATTCTCCAGTACTTTTGAAGAAGAGCTAATACCAATACTCTTCAAATTATTCCACAAAAATAGACACAGAAGGAGCATTACCAAATCTGTTCTATAAAGCCACAGTCATCCTGATACCCAAGCCATATAAAGACTCAACAAAGAAAGAGAATTTCACACCAATTTCCCTCATGAACATTGATGCAAAAATACTCAATAAAATGATCGCAAACTGAAACCAAGAACATATCAAATTATTTCTTAAACATTATAGTTATGTGATCTGTGGTAGGAAAAGAGCAAGAAAGTCAGAGCATAGCTCTGAGGAACTGATTTTCCTTTTTTGACTCATAAATGGGATCAGGCATGTGAACCCAGGTCATTAGCCAATCCTTTATGGTCACAGCCATTTTCTCGTACTCCTCTGGAGAACAGTTTGTTGAACCTTGTCAAAGGCCTTCCCTGTTCCTTTGTGAATCATGGTATATGCATCCTTGCACTAATGGATGTGCTATGTTACATTCATAGATTCATATGGTTTTTTTTTGTGTGTGTGTGACAAGATTTCTCCATGTACCCTTGGCTGTCCTGGACTCCCTTGGTGGACCAGGCTGGCCTCGAACTGAGAGATCCGCCTGCCTCTGGCTCCTGAGTGCTGGGATTAAAGTCATTTGCCACCACGCCCGGATAGATTCATATGTGTTAAAGCACTCTGTGTGCCTGGAATGAAACTACTTTGGCAACGTACTACAACTTTTAAATTCATATTTTTTTATAGTTTCATATCTTAGTACTGTGTTTAAATAATTTTATCCCTCTTTTCCCCTTCAAATTTGCCAATATCTCCCTTCCTAAATTTTTCTAATAGCATTTTCATCCTGAATTATTATTACTACACACATCTATATCTACACATGTATCCACCTCTACATAATCTTCTTTTATCTTTTGGTTAGACTTGTACTTCTTCAATTTTAGTGGTTGTTTTATATTTAACTTGTTTTCATCCCTCAGTGTAGCTTTTCTATGTAATATAAGTATAAATTTACCTACTTCTTCTATATTTTTCCAATTTTTGGCATCAGGTTTATGAAGATTTTCATTAGCCTGTTTTACATTGTGTCTCTTTTCATCTTTTATTTTATTGATTTCAGCTCTTTGTCCCTTTCTCTTGGTTCTGCTAACTAGAAAGGTGGTAATATCTATATTTTAAAGGAACTGACTTTGTCATTAATATTTGTATTTGTTTTCAGTTTCTACATGTTTACTATACATGAACTGCCTTTACTATAACTTATAGGTCCTGGTAAATATGTTTCTGTTTCCTCTTAATTTTAGGGGTTTTACATTTCTTTTCTGAATTCTTAAGCAACCATTATTCATTCAAGAAACGTATTGTTCAGATTCCATATATCTATGTGGTAGTCTTTTGAGGTAGTGAATTCTTGTTTTGTACTATTATAATATGATTCAATGCAGGTAGTTACTTTATTTTTTTGCATCATTTATAGCACAGTATGTGCCCTCAATTTGAGAAACTTTCATGAGACTCTGCAAAGAATGCATAAGTCCTCTGCTTCTGGAATGTAGTCTTAAGATGCCTAAGACTCCATTTAAACTTTGAAACAACTTAACTTGTTCTTTTATAAAAAACAATAATCTATTATATGTTATCTCTAAATGATATTATTTAAATTCTCTAGTTAAACTATGTGTGAATCTGATGTTGTCCAAACAAAACTGTAACCATGAGTTGCTACCAGGACATAGACATCATTGTTAATGACTGAAATTCGAAGGGTGAATACTATAATTCAGGCAGATTTTGAGTAATATTCATTCATAAGAAATTATTATAGGCAATAAATACTAGTAAATCTTGTAGGATGAAAAGAAAATGTGAGCACAACCAATATATATGCACTAGATATTGTTACTTTCAACATGTATGAGATAAACAGTACTGGATGTAAAGTCTGGATGAATTTAATACCCCATTTTCATCAGTAGGTGAAACCTTTTTTTTAAAAAGAAGTTTTGCAGTGTCTTTACGAAAGATAGTCTATCACTCTGTGAATTCTACTACAGAATGCTGCATATCATCTGTGAGTCCGAATGTTTCTGTATTTTTTTTATCATTCCTGTTGGCAAAAGCATTGTACTTGATACACAAAAAGCTCTTGCAGAAGTGTAATTCTACCCATTTCTAAATAGAAACTATAGTGATAATATAAAACAGCAGATTCAAATGCATATACCCCAGCACATTTGTATAATAATAGTAACAACTATTTTATTATTATTATTATTGTCAGTATTATTATTATCATTATTAATTATTGTTATAGACTTCATTAAACAAACTACTCCTACATCCCCTGCTTGGATATCCCTTACTAACACTTTTAATGAAAGAAATTCTATGGGAAACAACTTTTAGTTTAGGAGCTATAACAACATGTAGTAATATTATTTATCCACTGAAGCATATCCTATTAAAATTAATGTAATGGGATACATGTTTATACATTTTTGGATGAGAACTATACTTGTGGAGTATGACATCAACTACACATAAGTAAAATAATGGCAACAACTTTGACAGGAAATAATGATGTAAAGTAAATTTAAAATATTTCATAAAAAGTAGCAATATTTTATATATTTTTAAAAGAAACCTGGCATGTGAGAGGTAAAATAATTTTTAAAATTTGTATAATAAAGTAGCATTATTTTGAAGAAAGTCCTTATCCATTAAACACAATGTCTTTAAAATTACTAAAATACCATGAGCTGTCCCCTAAAATCCTAGGACAAAATCAACATATCAGGTAATTACACACATATATTCCCATATACTTGCTTTTTCATAAAAATATTCCTTTATAAAAACAATATTCATCTTTTAACAATACCAGATTTGGGGAGCCATTATTTAGGAGAAGTGTAATTACTTCTAGCATGTAATTTTAAACAAATTTTAGAATCTTGTGACATGTAAAACCACATCATACAAATAAAGTTATAATTATCTAAAAAGAGTTGATATGATAAGTTCATATATATTTTTTTTATTTGTTTGTTTGGGGGGTTTTTTGAGATAGAGTTTCTCTGTGTAGCCCTGGCCGTCCTGCACTTGCTTTTTATAGTAGGCTGGGTTTGAACTCACAGAGATCCATCTGCCTCTGCCTCCAGGATCGCTGGGATTAAAGGAGTGCACCACTGAGCACAGCCATATATATTTTTAAATATCACATTTTAGAAACTCATTAACAGGGGGAACTACATGAATTTATAATTAATTCAAACTAATGAAAAATAAAACATATCCGAATCTTTCATCTCAATAACAAATGGCATCTTAGCGAAAATTTGTATTTGTTTGCACAGAACAATCAAGTAAGAATTTTAGGATTAATAAACAAAACTCAGCGTGCTTTTAAAAATAAACATATACTTTTCACAGTAAATGATCGGTAGGATTAATGGATCATTAAAAATATTTGAACTTTGAGACATGTGATTTGGACGGTGGTACGAGATAAGGGATTAAAACCTTCCAGCCTTCAATGATGAGTGTTGTGCTAATTAAACTGCACAATCAAGTAATGTCAAGGATTTAGAGATTATTGTGCAGCTGCTTCAGAGCGAGTGTGGAAAATGCGTGAAGATTAGCTCCTGTTTGCTCCTTCTCAACTTCTTTGAAACTGATATACATTCACCATAGGTGGCAGGCGCGAGAAACACAGAACTAAGTGAAGACTGAGGCTCCTCCTGAAATCTTACCCCACCTTTCCATTTGTTGTGGTTGATGTTTTTCCCCTGAGTCCAAATCTATTTTTCAAATATCATATACAATCACTTCTTAGTTTCCTACTGTAAAAAAAATATATATATATTTCAATGTTGTAGTTCCTATATCCACTTCACCCCCGGGAGAAGCTCAAGGAGCGTGCAGCATAACATACCTTGACATGTGTGGAAGGCAAGAAGACCAGGATCAGATGCAGGGATATGATGGGAAAGTAATCATTGCTTTCTACTTGCCTTAGAGGTCACAGTGAATCTTCTTCTTCTATTTTTTTAAACTCGTGGAGGGATTAGGAGTGTGAGTTCTGATTAACTAAGATGTTAACTTTCACCTATAAACTTTCTTTTCAGTTAACATCCATGAACATATTGATTAAAGGCTGAATTTACCAATCAGGAATTAAGCCTTTGTTGTAGTTGTTGTTGTTGTTGTTTATTTGTTTGTTTGTTTGAAAACCTTTATGCTCACTCATACCAAGGTGAAGTATAGGCATTCTACATGTTCTTTCCCAGAAGACTTTGTATTGTGTTGAAAGTAAAGGATGTCAGTAAAAAGGCTAAAGCCAGATTCGATGAAAGAGAATTTTTTGCCTACCATATGAGGATGCACCATATCTGTCTTATGCAGTGCTATATCTCACAGGACTTAGTACACTCTCTCATTGTCTCCAAAGTAATATACTTCATTTTGACAACAGGATTTACTTTCTCATTTCATTTAAGGGGGTTATATAAAATAACAATAATTTTGTGGCCATATATGATACTTAGGAGGCATTTTTATTATTCCATTGTTTTTACTGTTGGTTATGGTGATATTAAGTAGCTCGATTTTAGAAAACTGAGCCTTATACTACTATGGGGAGACTATGTAGTCAGTGGGATGTGCCTGATGTGGCTGGCTGTCCTTGGGTATGCTTTACACATTGTTATGGGTTGGGGTTAATTGTAGCAAAACTGCATGTCTTGTAAATTTGGCTGTATGTTATCAGAATTGTGTTGTCTGACACTACGATTGTCACATTTAGCAGATATTTGCAGTTTATCTGTAGTAATGCAATGTAAACATAGATTTTATACAGATCAGTATGAAAAACGAATGAAGGTCTCTGAAATTTTGTACCTTCAAGTATTTATGTTTTCATTCTATAGCCTATTTATATAAATATCTAAAATAATAATAACAAAGTTGTTGTTTATAATTTATACTATATATTTTATTGTATAGTAGTCTCCAAGTTTGTTTATGGATTAGAACTATAGTCTAGAATTTTTTAATCATTGTTTATTACTTATTATTACCTTTCATGATATATTTAATTGTATGCTTTTTTGTGATTTAATGTCTACATAAAAAAGGGATTTTGTACTGAGGGTGTATTCGTGTTACCTTTCTAAAATCTGATATGTGAAACCTACATTTAATGGCTAGTGAGTTAGAAAAAGAAAAAGGACTTTTTCTTCTGCCTTGAAATGTAGAAAAAACTTAATTATGATTACATCTCTTCAATAATAACAATAATATTTGTAAAAAAGAAAAAACAAAGAAATACATCTTTTACCCTAGATGACAAAGACTACAAGGCAAACTGCCCTGAACAATCTAAGGGAAAGGAAATATGCTCAATCATTGACAGAATGTTCTGACCTGGGCTTATTCCATTGAAGTCCTAAAAATAGGAATATTTGAATAGTATTTAGATTTTGATGACATGCATGAGACACAATGTGAGGAACTTCTGTGGTGGCAAAATTTTAGGGATAAGTTTTATGGATTTTTATCAGTAAATTTTTTCCAGGTTCTTTTGAGGCAGAGAACTGAGACCCAAATACCCTTGACTTGGTCATATTATAATACATATACATATCTTAATTACCACAATTAAACAGCTATGCCAATGATTATAAAAATATATTAAAGAATTTAAAAACAATAGTCTAAAGAGACAAAGAATATTAAAAAATGTGTTTCCTTCATTTAATCATAACTTTTAAGTAAAATTTCAAGGGCCCAATCTTCATAAAAAAATGTTGATGAGTTGTCCTTATTAAAATCAGGATAATGATTGAATGAAAAGTTCTCATCCTGACACCAGTTGTATGTATATAACTGACTTCAAAAGGAGGTTTTTAAATTTATTTATTTTATTTTTATGTCTGTGATTGTTTTCCTAAATCATTGTACAAAATGGCTGTGACTGGCACTCAGAATGTCAGAAGAAAACATTCCATCCCCAGGAATTGTAGCTACATCTAGTGGTGAGCTGACATGTTGAGCTGGGAACTAAATCTAGGTCTTCTGAAAGAGCATCAAGTATGGTCAGTGGAGAAGCCACTGCTCCTGCCCCAATACAATGGACTTAATAAACATCTGGGTTACTAATAGCTGAACCATGTCACTAATTGTGAGTTTTAACTAAATTTTATAATAAAAATGCATGCTTATGTGGATCACAGAGGGAAAATATGAAATACTACACATAAGGTAACCAAACAGCATAAATTCATATCAACGTTTTGTCAACATGTCTTGACATGTATAATTGTTAATAAGCGTGAGCCTTCATGGATGGAACACAGTCTTATATTTTCTTAGTTTCAAGTGAGTGTTCTAATAAATATGCCCAACCCAGTACCAGTAATCACTTCTATGTCCCAAGTAGTGTTGTCTCCATTTTACCCTAAAATAAATAAATAAAATGAAAAACATAACAAAAGAAAAGAAAGAAAGAGAACCTGAGAAACAGTTGGTTGAAGTATGCTCTGGGAAGTAGACAAGATTTTTTGAAACATTTTCTTGTCTCCCAGGTGAGGGATTTAAAAGAAAACAAAACACATCATAATGATGGAAGTCTCTTTGTGGACACAAGAGGCAGACCCTAACAATTTTGTAAAATAAAATAAGTAAGTAGTGTTTTGATTATAACAAAATTTAAGAATAACATTCATGAGATTATACTGCTTTAAATTGTTTTTTATTTTAATTTTATTAATTTACTCAGATTACAACTCAATTGTTATTCCATCATGTGTATCCTCCCATTCCTCCCTCCCTCCCGCTTTCACTCTATTCCCCTCTCCTAGGTCTATGACCAAGGAGGACCTCCTCCCCTACTATATAGTCATAGGCTATCAAGTCTCATCTTGGTAGCCTGCTTATTCTTTTCATTGAGATAAAAAGTCTAAAAATATTTTTAAATAATTTGTGTAGGGACTGTACTGTTACTGAAGTAAATCTCAACTTTCAACTCATTAACTTTGAGTCTTAATAGTCACTTCAACCCAAAATTGGCAGTTTGTAAAAGAACAGGAAGACAATAAAAACACATAATTTGACAGTAAGAAAATTAGACTCTCACTCATTCTGTTAAGAGGGCATAATGAACATAAACTAGGTTCTTTTTCTTTTACTTTTTTCAGCATGGTGGCAGAAACATGCTTTCCCTTGCAAACCCATGCACATAGGCTAATTCTAAGGGGGGAAATTGGGAGATAATTCAGTATTAAGTGAATTATCTCACCAACATTGCTCAAAGGTTTCATGACCTTCAGATACATGAAAATCTAGAAAATGTTACAACCAAGCAGAACTTAAAACCAAGGACAGTTGCTGTAATGAGGAATACATGTGGTACTCTAGAAAAAGAACAGAATGTTAAATGGAAAGTTAAAAAAAAAAGAGTGAGTCAGTGGTGAAAATTAAAAAGTAGATTTGGTGCTTTCTTTTCCATATATTTGTATTAGGATGTATTGGGACAAAATTAAATTCACATTAACCAATAAGAATTAAGCTAGAATAACAATTTGGTATTGTGTTTATGGTGAAAATGGAAATTATTGAGAACTGATGCTCCCTAATAACATACAGCATACACTGAATATATGTACAGAGCTTCCTTTGTGTTTTAGACCTTTTGCTATTAAGCTGGTGGCTCTGCCTTTGGTGTATTGATTGAATCACCCGAGTGCCTCAACGTTGTTAATGCGTACACTCCACCCAGAGCTTCCTTGAGATAAATACACAGTGATAAACACAGATTTTTCTCAAACAGGCTGATATTCTTAACATGATAAATTTATAACATATGCTAGAGAACATGATGAATTTTATTTTATTTTTCTGTCTCCTGTGTGTCTTGCATGAGAAATTTTGAGAGATTGTGAAGAGCAAGGAAGGCCCTTGGTAGTCCATGTATTACCTATCTTCAGGCCTATCTTCAGGAGGCAATCTAAGTGTTGGTTTCATCAAATGTACTGCTTCTTCATCTGCTTGGTGATTTTCAAATCCCTGCCTTGATTATCATGGGCTCTTTGTCATGATGTTGTCATATGTTCTGGTTTCTGTGTGCATTTTCTCATCTGACCCTGCAAGTTTGATACTGAACTCTCGTTAAGATACAGGAATAGTTAGCATTTTTTCTCATTATCTTCTGTTTGGAAATATCTAAGCGTATAAATAACTGTTAAAATGTGGGCGCTCAAAGAGATGGCTCAGAAATTAAGAGAACTTGCTGCTCTTACAGCAGACAGAGTCCAGCTTCCAGCTTCCAGCTCCCATATCAGCAGCTTACAACTGCCTGTGACTCCAGCACCAAGGAATCTAATGTTCCCTTATGACCACCTTGGTTACCTATGCACACAAACATTCCTCCCTCCACCCCCCCCTCTCTTTCTCTCTCATCCCCCCTCTGTCCCCCTCTCTCTCATAAACAATAAAAATAATTAAAAACTTGCATGACAGAATGAATCAATGGAAATACTTTTTTGGTTGTTTTGTTTGTTTGGTTTTGCTTTTAGGTTTTGTTTTTGTACACACAGATAGTTTTTTGTGTCAAAGGAATATGTGTTAAAATGAATGTACTGATTCTGGAAATTCTGATTCTGACTTTGGATATTGCAAGTAAATAAAGGAAATGGGTCGATGTTCATCCTGATTTCTGAAGACAGTACCTTATGGTTTTCAGATGTTATGCAAGGAATCTCTTGTGCTCTGTGTTTCTCTAAAGCCAATGACATGAAAACAAAAATGGAACTGCAATGGTTGGTCAGTAGCTCCCCACAAGGGACCTTGCGGAATATCATGCTGTTATCTTATCCTCAAATTCATCCTTTTAAATGACCTAATGGTAGATAAAATGTGCCGTTGTTGCATTGCTGCAATTTCTTTCAACTTTTTGTAGATAATGAAAACATCTTCACTTTCCAAGAATTCTTGCACTCTGAATAATGACAAGAATTTATCACAAGTATGTCACTTGCCTAAGATCATTGTATTGACAATGTCCTTATTTGAAAAAAATGTCTAGTCTCTGAAGAAAGAAATTGAAAAAGATATCAGAAGATGAAAAGATCTCCCATGCTCATGGATTGATAGGATTAATATAGTAAAAATGGCCATTTTACCAAAAGCGATCTATAGATTGAATGTAATTCCCATCAAAATAACAACACAGTTCTTTACACCTTGAAAGAACAATTCTCAAATTATTTAGAGAAAAAAAACTTGAATTCTAAGACAATCCCTGAACTCAAGCTGTACTGTACGGCAACTGCAATAAAAATGGCATGATATTGGCAAGAAACAGACAGGTGGATTAATGGAATGAAATAGAAGACACAGAAAAAAAAAACCACACACCTATGGACACGTGATTTTAGACATGGAAGCCAAAAACATACAATGGAAAAAAGATAGCATTTTTAACAAATGGTGCTTGTCTACCTGGATACCTACATGTAGAAAATGCAAATAGACTGTTATTTATCACCTTGCACAAAATTAAAGCCCAAGTGGATTAAAGAACTCAACATAAAACCAGATATACTAAATAAGTTAGAAGAGAAAGTGAGGAAGAGGAGGAAGAGCCTTGAACTCATTGGCATGGGACAATTTCCTGAATAGAATGGCAACAACTTAGACTCTAAGATCAGCAATTAACAAATGGGACCTCATGAAACTGAAATCTTCTGTAAGGCAAAGGACACTGTCAATAGAACAAAACTATAGCCTACACACTGGGAAAATATCTTCACCAACCACACAGATCACAGAGGGATGATATCCAAAATATGTCTGGAACTCAAGAAATTAAACATCACCAAATGAAATAATTCCATTAAAACATGGGGTACAGAACTAAAAAGAGAAGTCTCAATAAAGGGATATTGCATGATGAGAAACACTCAAAGAAATGGTCAGTGTCTCTAGTCATCAGAGAAATGCAGATCAAAATGACTCTGAATTCCATCTTACCACAATCAGAATGTCTATGATAAAAAACTCAAGTAACAGCACATGCTGGTGAGAATGTGTAGAAAGGGGAACACTCCTCCATTGCTCATAGGAAGGCAGACTTACACAACCACTTTATTTTGCCATTTTCTCAGAAAATTGGGAATAGTTCTACCTCAAGAACCAGGTATACTGCTTAAGATGTGGAGAAAGGGGAACACTCCTTCATTGCTGGTACAACCACTTTGGAAATAAATCTGATGCTTTCTCAGAGAACTGTGAATAGGGCTACCTCAAGATCTAGCTATTCCACTTCTTGGAATATACCCAGAATATGCTCCACTACAAAACAAGGACATATGCTCAACCATGTTCATAGCAGCCTTATTAGTAATAGGCAGAACCTGGAAACAGCATACATGTCCCTCAAGGCAAAGAGTGGATAAAGAAACCGTGGTACATTTACACTGTGGAGTACTACTCAGCTATTAAAAACAAGAAAATTCTGAAACTTGCCGACAAATGGATGGAACTAGAAATGATCACACTGAGTTAACCCAGAAGCAGAAAGACTCACATGGTATATACGCACTTATAATTGGACACTAGCCCAAAAGGGATGTCCCATGAAAGTCTTCACTTATCCAGAGATTGGGTGGGATGTGAGAACATCCTATTGAGACACTAGGTGATAGAAGTATGGGAGAATGGGGAAATAGAAGGACCCAGAGGGTCCTAGAAACCTACAAGAAGAACATCATGATGGGTGGATCTGTGCCCAGGAGCATCTAATTAAACTACTGCACCAAACAAGGACAATACATGCAATACACACTGAACCCCTACTTGGATCTAGCCAATTGACAGGGCATTCTTCACAGTTGTGTGGAGAGCAGACACTGACTTTGACATGCCCCATACTTGACCACTTTCCCTTGGTAGGGAGGCCTGTGGGCACTCAGAGAAAGGATAAGCAGGCTACCAAGCTGAGACCTAATAGGCTATGACCATATGGTGGGGGAGGATGTCCCCTTCTGTTACACACCTTGGGGAGGCTAGTACGGTGAAAGAAGGAGGGAGGGAGGAATGGGAGGAAACAAATGAAGGGATAACAATTGAGATGTAATCTGAATAAATTAATAAAAAAGAAAAAAAGAGCCAGATATACCACTCCTGAGCATATAAATGAAACATATTCCTACACACAACAAGAACATTTGCTTAATTATGTTCATCGCAGCTTTATTCATAATATCCAGAATTGGGAAACAAACTAGATGTCCCTCAACTCTGGTACATATACACAACTGAATACTACTCGGCTATTAAAAACAAAGAAGTCCTGAACTTTGCAGGCAAATGGATGGGACTAGAAACTATCATCCTGAGTGAGGTAACCCAGACCCAGATATCATGCATGGTACATGCTTTCTTCTCATCCAGAGGGGCACAGAGCAAGAGGATTCAGGTAGTCCAGATGAGAATTGATAGGCTAGGTTCAGATGATAGGGGAGGAGAGCTCCCTCTTTCTGAAGACCGGAAGAGAGAGGGAAGGCAAAGGGGAATGAAGGAACAGGGGTGCAACTGGGAAGAGAACAAATTACCAAAAAATCAAGAAAGAATCATATTTTGCTGGATTTAGTATCTTGCTTATGTATTCTGCATGTATGATGAATGCATGAATTTGGGACAAAATAGTGAGATCTGTGTTTTTAAAATATATTATTTGAACATATTGAGATTTTAAATTCTCTTAGATATTTTTACTTTTAAGAAATGGGCAGATATTTTAGTCTTGTCAAAAGTATATTCTGTAAATAATTCTGAATCCTTGCTGCTTTAATGACAAGTTCAGTATTTGAGGTAGTTGTGGTTTCAGAGTCATATTAATTGTTTTAATGTATGCCACAAATTCACCTCTTCCATAAGCATAATGTGCAGATTTGAGGTGATACTCCTCTAACTTTACGTCACCACACATAGATATATCAAAACATTTTGCCATATTCTTCTACTATAAATGGTTGTTATTACTAAACTTCAAATAAGTGTTTCTAAAAGTAATAGGTTCAAAATATTAATTTGTGCTCAGAAATATTTCAAACGTTCCTCATGATTATATAACTCAGACCAACCTGATTCGATTTGTTTCTGTGTGCGCTTATTTATTTGAGGTTATAGATACTCATTACATATAGCTTTGCATAGATATCTAAGCATGTCCCTCAATAGCTTGTGTTACCTGCCAAGAGAATATCATTTCATAACAGAGCTCAATCAATCTCATATATTGCATCTGCATATCTTACACACTGCTCAGCACTCATTAGGAAATGTACTTAATTAGTTCAGGAACTTTTAAAAACATTTATAGAGGTGGTTAGTCTTTTACTAATGATGAACTCAAACTTTCTTGAATTGTATGTTAATTCTAATTGGATTAATTTTAAATTCCTTTTTTATTATTTATGAGTATTCTATTTTATGAAAGTAAATAATAATTCATGAATCAGTAACTAGGATTGAATTGCTTGTATTTTGGTTTTGAATAGAAATAGAAAAAGAAATTAATTTGCTATATGAACAAAAACTTTTTATAATGTTTTTACACTTTTAAAAATTTAGGTTTCAAAGATTTAATGAAAAAGATCACAAATGCATTATTCCTGCATCTATTTGTGCTGGAGGTATGTATGTTATTGGATCTTCTAAATAAATATTTGAATGAATAATATTTAGGCTACTTTGAATTAAGGGGTGCTTATGTTTAGACTATGTATAAAATATAAGAAGCAATATTATGGATTTATACTATAATTATCAAGGATATTTCATCTTGTGTGTGACTGAATGAAAAAAATATTTGATACAGGCATTTAAGTTAGTGAAATTACCATTTAATTTGGATAAATTTAAAAGCTATACATGTTTACTTTTAGTGACTTGAGTTATTTTGATTCAAGTTTTGATAATTGTATACAATGTTGTTATAAAATGGATATGTATAATAATGACTAATTTTAAACATTTTAATGCTTTTGAGCGTATCACCCAAAGTATATATGCTGACTTGCTTGCTAATTCTATTTCTGGGAAACAACCGTATGACTTTTTATACTGTGTGCCCCATTTGCCCCATTTGACATTCCCAAGTTTAAAGAAGAATTCTATTTTTTCAGCATTCTTGTCAGCACTTATTACAGTCTAGCTGTGAAGCTGTCTATCAGAATAGGTATGAGGTAGCGTCTCAGTGTCCTTTTATCTGCCTTCATCTAATGTCTGATGATAGTGAACATCTGTTAATGAGATTATTTGCCATGTATATATTCTTTGGAAACATTTCTACCCAGATGTGTGTGTGTGTGTGTGTGTGTGTGTGTGTGTGTGTGTGTGTGTGTCTATATATATATATATATATATATATATATATATATATATATTTTAATATTTATTCAATTGTTTACATGCTGTAGTTCTCTCTACATGTGATGTGAATTTGTTTATTTTTTAGTTTGTACATGCATATGTTACATTATGGTCCATCCCCACCCCCATTACTCCTACTTTCATCCCCAATTAATACACTTGAGTTTTAATAAGTTACTCTTCAATTCTTATGTCTTTTTATTTGGATTCTTTTTGTTCTGAGAAGCACTCAGTTTAATATAAACCCTCTCAATCTGTGCCCATGTTGACCTATGGTCTGGAAGTCATGCAACTCACCAGTTGATTCACCTATTAAAACATTGACCTTCTGCCTTCAACAACCAAGAGATCCCAAGAGAGGGCCCAGGCAGGCTCCATGACCCCAGCTCCTTACCTCTGACTGCATGTTGAGAGCCTCAGTTTTGTTCACACCCTGGACTTGTGATTGCAGAAGCTGTGAGTCCATGAATGCAACAGACATGTTATGCACGGAAGAAAGTACTTCTTTATACCCCTTTACATCAGCTTAAGTTCTGCCTCCTCTTTCTGAGATTTTTCTTTAGCCTTAGGAGTTGTAGCATGAGCATCCCACTGAATCCTGATCATCCATCAAACTTATTTGTAGCACACGAGCTATCCCTTAATTTTCCTAAATTATATGCATTCGTTCCATTTATTTTGGCAAATATTATCCTCAGTATTTTGGTCTTAATATGGTCTGATTTGGCTATTGTTATATGTGTACCAATGACCCAGTGTTATGTCCAAGAGAACAGCATCAAATTCTATAAAGTAGTTCCTCTGCGTTTTATCCTCAAAATTTTACAGTCAACCCTTTTATGTTTTAATTTTCACTAATTTGAATTGATTTATATCTCATGCAAGATAATTGTCTAGTGTCACACCATTGCATATCAATATCAATGACCTATTTCTTTAATATCATTTCTTGAAGCATTTTCTTTGTGAGGAGAATGATGTTTGTGCCCTGAGTGAAAACTATTTGAAAACACAGTAAATATATATGTATTTATATAGTGGTACTAGGGTTTAACCCTAAGATGTTGTCCAAACTAAGTAAACATTCTAAGGGAGTTGCATCCATGGTTTGGTAAAGCTTGATTTACTTTCTTACTGTTCACTTACATTGATCTAAGTATCTGTCGTTTCTCCAGAGTCACCTGCTCCGGTGGAAAGCTATGGGAAAAGGTTTAGTACATGGGTGACATAGGTAAAACCTGTAATGTTTCACTACTGTGCTTTCTGTTTGATGACTCATGATAAGAATGGGTTTTGACTTTATAAATCAGACTGACCATTGTAAATGTGTGTCACTTCATTCTCAAGGCAATAATGGATACACAAAGTATAATCAAGAATACCAGATCCCTTGTATATTTTAGAATGCTAAATGACAGCCTTAAAAAATGATCAAGAAAGAGACTCACAAGTCAAATAGATGATTCTTGTCATGAAAGAGGTACTATGTGATGGAATGGAATGAAGGGTAGAAAAGATGAGAGATTTTTAAACCATGTAATAATCAGTGTATGGTGAGTTATATTCAGAAGGTAAAGCCTTAATGATCCAATGTTACGCTTGCTGTTTCCACAGTTTGGTAGCCAGTTATGCGTTGATGTTCTTTTGCCTAAGATCACCTGATGGATGGAAGGAGTTGGGCAGCATCCAGCTATGATGTTGCACATTCCCTTTCCTGTATACACACCATGCTCCAGAATGATTAGCCATTACTCCACGTGTAGATTGAATAAAAAAACAAAACTTTGATCTAACCTTTTTTTCCCCTGATACCTAGGTGATAGCATTTATCTTTGTTTTTCCCAGACAAATGTAAACCCCATCCGTACCATGGAACAAAGAATTTGCTTAGACATCACACCATCACATCATCACTTATTTAGCAATATATGATTGTCATACGAAAACACACAGAAGCACCAGATTAGTTTCATAGGCACTGGATTTTTTCAAAGAGATTATATTCTTATAAGTTTTGATGCACTTAATTGCCTTGTCAGATATTATGTTCTTTCTTTTATTACAAATCTAAGACAAGGATCTGTGTTTTTAAAAAATACTGTAGTGCTTTGCTTGATGGTAATTAACCATATGAATGCTATTTTATATCTCAAATCCAGAATGTTATTAAGATGGTTAGCTGGTCAGGACTATGTACGAAGAGATAAAATTTATGTCTTTAGTTACTTATTAAGATTAGAGATTCCTTCTTTTTGCTTTTATGTACCTTTTGTATTTGAGTGGCATAGGAGAACTGTGCACTTCTATTTGGTACTGTATACACTTAAGAGATTGTCACTTTAAAATGTCATTTTAATAAAATGCATACAAACAAAAAGAGTAAATTTCTTATAGATAAATGATCATTAATGTAAAAAAAGAGATATTTGTTTTAACTAAAACTTTGCTCCCATCATATAAATCTACATATATCTTGATGGTATGGATTCTAGACTGTAGTTTGAAGAAAAGCAATAGTGCAAATAAATTCCATGCCAGTAGACAGTTTAAAATACTAGATTTAGCAGCAGTCACATTAGCTTAGATAATGGGAGAATTTTTCTTCATTGAAAATGCTCTCTGTCGCTTAAGAAGAACTTACTGAGGCAGCCTGCCATCTAGCTTTTTCACAGAAAAACAGGCTTGCAGACTGCAGATGAGAGAGTCTGGAGCAGAGACAGTTTTAACTTAGCCATTCCTAATTTATCTCAAGCGTTTTCAATTCATCTTCACTGCTCTGTGCACACAGGAACACCAGATTGCCATCCCCGGGGAACAGAATGCAACCGGGGATCTAGAGAGCTGTCACATTCCAAGAAATATTTAAATTGTGCTGGTTTTCTTCTGGAGAGCTGAGCCCAGGGAGTGAAACTCTCCATCCAGTCGTAGGTTTGCGGGCAATAGATCAGAGGATATTGCCAGGTTCCTAATGGATTATTGTTATCGGGCAGGTTTTCTCTGAAGGTACGTAGTTATTTTCTCAATTCATTACCCTCTCCTATTTATCAAGTAATAAGCTAATGAGCTGGGAATCCAAACCAGCAAATAGAGAAAGATGTTTAGGAGTCAGTATTGACTGAGTAATGGTACTTTATTGCTGCATGCTTCTATGTGAAATAATTGGATTCCTTTACTAAAGATGAGAATATATACTTTGAATTGCGGTGTCAGCACAAAAACAGGCAAAACCAAAACAAAACCGTGCTGCAGGCTGCATTACAATAAGTTCATATTAATTCTCTGGAGGATTTTCCTTTTGTGGCTGCAGCCAATAATGAAGGGAAATACATACTTTGAAAACTTGCTTAAGCCTGTGTATTCTGGAACAGTCATAATATTTTCTCTCTGTCTTGGCAAATACTTTATATCAAATGCTGTTATTAAATGCGTTGTTTGTCATGGATGTTTATGCAGATATATGAATAATAGAAATGTTTAGTGTAAATGAACTCAATTAGAAGTATTTCTGAGAACATGGTAAGGGAACACTTTGTGTTGCTGATCGATATTTGGGAGTTTGAGATAAATGTATTAAAATTAGTTACTATACTCTCAGCCAAAAATATTGTAAAAATTACTGTTTTCTTAGTAAATAAAAATCTTAATGCCTTCCCTTAGGCGGGAAAAGCATTTAGTAAAGTAATATATTAGGTGCTGCCAAACTTCTGAACAATAACAGTGGTAATGAAAGGGGATAAAAGAGCTTTGACCTAAGTGAAATGTAGCTGATTGCAATGATCTATTGCAACAGGAAAGGGTGACTTCTCTCTCTCTGTTTACTAAAGTTAAAGATGTGTGTGTGTGGATAGTGTCACAATCAGTTCTCCATCAGAGAGGAATGACGGTGCAAGGTAGAATGCCTACCCAGAACAATCACAGAGTTTATAAAGCAAGACGAATTTTTAAAAGTACAGTATGAGGAGCTTTTGATACACCTGACATCTTTTGACTGTGTGAATGGGCTCAGTGAAACCTACCATGTTGCCGGTACTTTTCCATGATAAAAATGATTATTAGGCTCTGTGGAATTGCATTCACATTCTTTGTGGGTACAGTATACCAGCTGCTGTATTTGGACAGGAACACAGAGTTTATGTACCCACCCATGGGTTAATCACAGACTTAGAAAAGGAAATGGTGGCTGAGCTTTGTAAGAGCACTGAGGAAAGGTTCTACTTTATTTAGAGCATGAGAGAGAGTGTGTTAGAAAAATAAGAGACATAGAGGAGTGAGTCACAAAATCAGTGACTTTCAGAGCATTCCCCTTATCCTCAGAGGGACTGTAAAGAAAAAAAAAAAAAAGGAAAAGAGTAAAGAGAATAGAATTGCCAAACTCCACTTTAAAGTACTTTCTTTCCTCCATAGGAGGTATTGAAGAACAGAAGCTGAAAGTGAGGTTTTGCTATGGATATTTCCATTTGGCAAGCTGTTCTTCTCTTTTGTGGTACCACTTTCCCCACTTGGTTTCAGTCTGGTTTCTTCACCAATAGTGCAAAGATACAATGTAAATCTATAAAAGAACACTGAAAAAGTCCCAAATGTTTTCCAAATCAATAGCTCATGAACAGGTACAGGATAAGGTGTGTCCATTCTGTTTTAACCAATGACGCTCCTAAAAGTCTCAGTTTCTGTTCTAAAGAAGACTAAGAGAGTTTTTTAGGTAACACATTTGGGTTTTTTTTTTAAGGAGAGTACCAATATATAATAAAATGTAGCTATGTCAACATTGAGCATGAGGAAGATATGTTATGAATTAACTTCAGAACATTATGTGAGTAAAACAAATGTGAAAACCAGCTCCACCTATCAAATTACAATGAAAATTCTTATCACTCTGGCATTATATTAACCTTTCTTACTACAATCATACTGGCACCTTCTGCCTTCCCATAGGATGTATTTACTTACCCTGCTATTTAAATTGGCTCAGCTTCTTGTTCTAGTACTAAAAGTTATTTTATTTCATCTTATGGTGAGTTCATTGCAAAATATATTACTGTAATTTCATTTTATTATTTGCTATTAAATAACATTTATTGAGTGCTGGTGATGTGTTTGCTGCTTCTGAGCAACATGTAGCAAGGAAACATTTAATGCTATTCTCTCCTAAATCAAACAGTTTATTAATATTTCAGGGACTCTAATTGGTACACAGAAAAGGGAGGGGATTAAACTGGATCTTTAGTGGTCTCTTATGTACATACAATGTATGAAATATCTAATATTTAGTCAGTGACTTGCATTGATCTTTATAGATGACACGTGTAGATCATCTGATTAGTTTCAAATTCACCTTAAACTCCATCCCATATGTAAAAGTAGTATAATGAGCAAAATATTGGATTGGGGTTAAATTCAGAGAATTTGATACAGTAAGCAAGTTCTCTAAGTTCCTTGATCTTTTTATACCTCTGACCTCAGTTATATATATGCAATAATGATATCTACTGTTAAGAAATTTGTTTGGAGAGATCACATATTTAAGCAATAAACAATTCAAGCATGGTAAATATGTGATAAATGGTACATATCAAAGGCAATTGTACTATAGCCTTTCATGTAAGGAGCACGTATGCACTGACTGAGTGAAACTTCTTCCACTCCCCATTTTTTCAATAATGCATTGAAGAATGTATGTATGTAATATAATGATCCTATTAAATAAGACATTAATCTTTGAAAGTGGTTTTGTCTTTTGGCAGTAAGGCAATTCTAGATGTGCCCAAAATACTACACATGCAAACATAAAATTAGAAATTTATTAGTGATTGATGCTAGAAGGCATTTTCTATGTAGATATCAAATAGCTAAATTATCAGTCATAACTTATCTTGGAAAATAGATATAACTGTATCTCATTTATCTTGTACACCCTCCCAAAGGACATAACAATAGAGGACAAGAAAATAAATTGTCTAGCTCATGAGACTTTACCCTTTATTTGCATTCTATATTGGTAGAATCTCTACTAGGGACAAGACCTCTGTTCCAGCTGGTCAAGCATACAAAACTACCCCTTAAGGAGCAAAGAAAAACATGAGGACTTCAATTAATCAAAACAGCACCATCTGTATTGAAAAGATGGTGAAATTTTTCCTTTAATTGAAAAAAAAATTCTCCTGATTTGAATTCCCCTGCCTCTATGCTTCTCAATTTCTACCCACCTCCACTCCTATCTGGATACACACACTACCTTTCTCTCACTAGAGAATAGCATTCTAGCAGGTAATTACAAAATAATAAAATAAGATAAAATAAAATTAATATATTAGAATGAGAGAGAGAGAGAGAGAGAGAGAGAGACAGAGAGAGAGAGACAGAGAGAGAGAGACAGAGAGAGACAGAGACAGAGACAGAGAGAGAGAGCAGAAGAATCAGAGACCCATTTTTACACACTCAGGAATCCCAGAAAAACACTCAAAAGGAAGCCATGATATTTATACAGAGGACCTTTTGTGGAACAGTGTAGACCAATTATATGTTACTCTAGTCTCTACTAGTGCATATGAGCTTTTATCCTGTTGATTTATTCAGAGGGCCTTCTTTACTTGGTGTCCTCCATCTCCCTCTGGCTGTTGCCACAACATTCCTTAGACCCCAAGGTAAGGGATTTAATAGAAACACATCCCATTTACTGTTGAGGGTTTCAAGGTCTCAAGGGCTTTTCAGAAATTTTAGCTGTGGGTCTCTGTTATTTTCTATCTGCTGCATAAGTCAGCTTCTCTGTTGATGGCTGGGCAAGACACTAATCTGTAAGTATAGAAGGATATGATTAGGACTCATTTTATTGCTTTTTACATTTACTCAATTATTCTTTTTTGTTTTTTGTTTTCCCCTTTTTTCATTAAATATTTTCTTATCTTTTACATACACATTTATATTATTACACATATATATAGTGAACTACCCACAGCAAGAAGATTGAAGAATGAAACAACCAGGAATTATATAAATGTTACATTCTTAGTGTTTTGGCTATTTGTATTTGGCAGCCTTGAAGAAAACATCTTTCCTTTCTTGGTGTGTATAAAATTCTGAATGTAAATCAATATCTATCATATCTCATTATTATCAACTTAAAACATCTCTCTATACCTAAAAACATCTTAACCCCTAAAAAACTAAGCTTAATTTTAAAATTAAACTGTCTGGTCTTCAACCCCATCAGAGACTTGAGAAGGAACAATATTATAGTAGTAGTATTTGGTTTTATGTCATGGGGCTATCTTTTCTTCACTGGTTCTTGGTCACCCAAGTAGTGTCCAGTATGGGACACTTTTCATGGAGTAACTGTAGTCAAATCGGACATTGAGTGGTCACTCCCAGAAGCTTTGTGTCACCATTGCCCTAGCATACCTTTCAGACAGGACATCAATATTAATCAAAGGGTTTGTGGCGGTTTTGTCACTTACATTTCTCTTTTGTAGTGTGAAGAAGAATTTCCTGTACCAAACAGTAGAATGTAAGGGCAAAGGCTCTATGTAGGCATCAGCTAGACTTCTCCATATTCAATGAGTTGTTTGGTGTTATCTTCAACAATGGAGACTCATTGTCAGTCGGCCTTGCTCAAGATCAACCTATAGTCTTAGCAACAGCCTGGGCTGTTTGAGGATTCCCATTGCACCCCTTTGGCCAATGAATCAATTAGGTGTAATCCAATCCAAGTACTGGAAACTTTTTATGATGACAAAATATGTCTAGTTGGGGCACTGTCTCCACATCAAATGGTGATGGCATTTAGATTGCCATAATATATGTATATATTTTAGAAAGCCTCTACTATATTAAGTTTCCTTAGTTCTCTTTGAATGGCCCTTAAATTTGAGTGGCTTTTCCCTCCTGTTCACCACTTGATCCTCCTGTTCTACGCCCTCCCCAATACATCTCTAACTGTTTTATTTACTTTTCCTAACAAGATCTATCTGTTCACCCTAGTCCTTAACTGTATACCTAACCTCTGTGGGTCTATGGATTATAGATTGGTTATCATTGGCTTAAGAACTAGTATCCATATATAAGTGTATGCATACCATACTTGCCTTTATGGTTTTGGGTATATCACTCAGGGTAATTATTTCTTGTTCCATCCACTTACCTGCAAGTTTCACTATATCATTTTTAACAGCTTAATAATATTCCATTGTGTTAATGTACCACATTTTTATACATTCATTTATTGTGGGACATCTAGATTAGCTTTAATTTCTACATATTATGAATAGAGCTGTAATTGATATGGTTAAACATATCTCTATGGTAGGATGATGTGCGCTTTGTGTATATGCATAAGAGTGATGTAGTTGGACCTTGAAGTTCACTGATACTCATTTTCCTGAGGAACTGTACACTTATTTCCATAGTATCTGTACACATCTGTCCTCCTACCAGCAGTAGATGAATTTCACTGGTTTTATTGATCTTAGCCATTCTGAAGAGAGTAAGATAAAATTTCAAAATAATTTTGATTTGCATTTTGCTGATGGTGAGGAATGTTGAACGTTTCTTTAAGTTTTTCACACTTGAATTATTCTGTTTAGAATGTTCTGTTTAGATATGTAACCCATTTTAAAATTATTTTTGTATATCTAGTATATTAATTAATATATTTTATATATTAACCCTCTAGAGGATATGTAATTGTTAAACATCTTTGTCCTATTCTGTAGGCTGCTGGTATGTCCGAATGACAATGTCCCTGGCTGTGTATCAGTCTCTCAGTTTCATGTGTCTTAATGAGAGTAGATCTGTGAAATCTCAAGGTTCAATTTAGCCAGATGTTGATCTAGACTGACTTAAAATCTTCACAAAACCAATATCCATGGTAGAAACTGCTTTGACTTTGGTCTCAGAATTACTGCAAACGGGTTTCTGATTTTCTCAGGAACATTATATACTCAGAATTTATGGAAATTTACTGAGTATTCTGTTATGTAGAGAGGCAAGGTAGCCTGCTCCTTGTTACTGGAATTTTGTAGTTGAAGCACCAAGACAATTATTTGCAAGGATAATTGCAGAGAATTTTAGACTATATTCTAACTCTGTTGGGGTTTGGTCATCAATGTGTCATACACTGGCAGGATTGTTTTAATTTTTGTTTTCAGTCCTGTTGGTCACTATTACCAATCTTAATTTAAATTGCAAATGCCTACCAGATCACTAATCATCGAACAATTTATACATGTAACCTCACTCCCATAAACATCCTTTAAAGTTGTATATTATTTCTTCCTGACTCTCAACTTTAGAAATTTTCATCAATTTTGACAAGATTACAATCTATGCTCTATATTCAATTCAGTGTCCTAATTTGTTCCCACGTCTATACAAGGTGGTTAGCGGATAAATACCCATAGAATGATTTATCATTAACAACAAGATTTGCCAAACCATTTTTGTTCTGTTCAGGTCACTACTAAAAATGCTCACGGTTATCACAGCTGGTGCCATCACCGTGCCCGTTTGAGGTGTGCCCTCGTCTTGAGTTGTTTTGACTCATTTTCATTTATCGACTTCCAATAGGTTCTGAGATCTCACATATTTATTTATCCCATTTCTGCTAACTCCGGGCAGATGCTTCAATAGCTTCACTCAACATCTTCAATACAAACAGAATTTTAAACTGATTGACTTGGTCACCAGTACCTCAAGGTAAATTTTCCTTCAGCAGTACTTCTTTGTTTGTGGTTGGTTTTATTTTTGATGTATGCTTTGCAAGCAAGGTAGGTATTCAACTGCTGATGAAAGATAAGAGGAAATGTGGTATACAAAAGGCAGAATATGGGGCTGGACAGATGGCACAGAGGGTAAGACCACTGACTGCTCTTCCAGAGGTCCTGAGTTCAATTCCCAGCAACGTTGTGGTATCTCACAACCATCTATGATGTGATCCTTTGCCCTCTTCTGGCCTGCAGGTAGAACTCTGTATACATAATAATAAATAAATAAATATTTTTTTTAAAAAAGCAGAACACAGTTCATCTTTTAAAAGGGAATTAAATCATTTGAAACAACAAGAATTAAACCTATATGGTATGATGTGCTGTGAAATAACAACCAAATATGTAGTAGGAAAACAAAAATTTCAGATTATTGGCTCTATCAATTTGTGAATAATGGCAACTAAATTTTAAAGAGGAAACAACTGCGTGTTTATCATGCATCTCTTCCTCAGTTTTCTATAACAGCAGTCAGTATTTACTTTCAGTACGAGGATGAGTTACTCTAACTAAGCAAGTGAAGGACTTGTTTGAGCAGTAAATCCTAAAAAATGAATTATGTTTACACAGATACAGACAAGAAAACCCTTATTTCAAGGACCTGAACGTGACGATATTTGTAGGTAACATCTTTAATGGAGCAATTACAAGGTAGTGTCCTCTCCTGTAAGACTATAGTCCTTATTATCAGAGGGTGTTTGGAGAGATTAACACACTGATAAAATTAATTGACCACCTAGTGTGAGGGGAAGAACCTGTGAGCCAGGGAGAGGCTTCAGCAAACAGCCCAGGAGATGCTGTGAACTTGACCTTTGTTTTAGAACCTTGACAGCGCAGTCTGTATATAAAGTCTTATCCGAGAAGAATTTAACTAATATGTCTATCATTTCAGGACCTTAAATTTTAACCAAAAGAGAGCCTTGAGTTTCCAGATAAGAGCACAGATTTTTTTTTTTTTTTGCAAAAGTCAATACTAGTTTCAATCCTGAAAAAAGTATCAATCTCTTTCTTCCAAAAAAAAAAAAAAGTCAATAAATGAGATACATTTGCTGTGTTTATCTAATCACAGATTCTCATCCCATCTTAAAAGGGACATTGAAAGTGAGGTCGCAAGTGCTGCAAAACTGAAAAATAGCGTGTGCCTCTCAAACACACTCCAAAGGGTGAAAAATGATAAGATCACTTGAGGGTTTTCTTTCTTATGTGAATCTCATCAGCGATCTACATAGTATTTTTTCTTGTCTC
This sequence comes from Acomys minous, assembly GCF_964271855.1. Lineage (NCBI taxonomy): Eukaryota > Metazoa > Chordata > Mammalia > Rodentia > Muridae > Acomys > Acomys minous. The sequence continues at coordinate 103,792,598 of NC_140490.1, forward strand.
TACTTTATAGATATAGGAACTGAGGCATCAAGAGATAAAACAGTGGCCTCTTAGTTTTCTGCAGCAGGAAGCTAGGAGGTAGAGCCTGTGTATAACACTTAATCAATACACTATAAAAGAATCTAAGCTACAGCATGATTTTTAAAATTACATTAAGAATATCAGTGATAATTTTACTGAAATGTACTGGGATATAGATCAATGGGAAAAAGAAAAATCACTTGTTTATTTTTTCAAATTATTTTATTTTTGTACATATACACTTATATTGTCATACATATAGTATACATTACAATATACGATAGGGGGATTTCCTCCCCCTGTATATGCTCATAGGGTATCAAGTCTCTTCTTGGTAACCTGCTGTCCTTCTTCTGAGTGCCACCAGGTCTCCCCCTCCAGGGGACATGGTCAAAGGTGAGGAACCAGAGTATGTGAGAAAGTCATATCCCACTCTCCACTCAAGTGTGGAGATTGTTCTGTCCATTGGCTAGATCTGGGTAGGGGTTTAAGGTTTACCGCCTGTATTGTCCTTGGCTGGTGCCTTAGTTTGAGTGGGACCCCTGAGCCCAAATCTGCCTATCATAATGTTCTACTTGTAGGCTTCTAGGACCCTCTGGATCCTTCTACTTTGCCATTCTCCCATGCTTCTCTCATCTAGAGTCCCACTAGAATGTCCTCCCCTCTGTCGCAGTTTCCTGGTAAGTGAAGGCTTTCGTGGGACATGCCCGTTGGGCTAATATGCAGATATAAGTGAGCATATACCATTTGAGTCTTTCTGCTTCTGGGTTAACTCACTCATTATGATCATTTCTAGCTCAATCCATTTATCCACAAATTTCGGGAATTCCTTGTTTTTAATAGCTGAATAGTATTCCATAGTGTATATGTACCACAGTTTCTTTATCCATTCTTCTATTGAGGGACACTTAGGCTGTTTCCATGTTCTGGCTATTATGAATAAGGTTGCTACGAACATGGTTGAGCAAATTTTCTTGTTGTGTGCTGGAGCATCTTCTGGGTATATTCCAAGGAGTGGAATAGCTGGGTCTTGAGGAAGCCCTATTCCCATTTTTCTGAGATAGCACCAGATAGATTTCCAAAGTGGTTGTACTAGTTCACATTCCTACCAGCAATGAAGGAGTGTTCCTCTCTCCCCACATCCTCGCCAGCATGTGGTGTCTCTTGAATTTTTGATCTTAGCCATTCTGATGGGTGTAAGATGGAATCTCAGCGTTGTTTTGATTTGCATTTCCCTGATGATTAAGGAGGTTGAGCATTTCTTTAAGTGTTTCTCAGCCATTTGATATTCCTCTGTTGAGAATTCTCTGTTTAGGGGAGGGGAATAAGGGGAAAATGGGAGGGAGGGAAGAATGGGAGGAGACAAGGGATGGGATAACCATTGAGATGTAACAAGAATAAATTAATAAAGGAGAAAAAATAAAAAAATAAAAAATATGTTTTCAATAAAAAGATAAATATAAAAAAAACAATATACAATAGATTACCTATGGCAAGAAGAACTGTGACACAATCAGGAATTATATAAATGTTACATTCTTAGTGTTTTGGCTTTTTGTATTTGACAGCCTTGAAGAAGACATCTTTCCTTTCTTGGTGCATCTAAATTTCTGAATGTGAATCAATCTCCATCACATATTGTCATTATCAACTTAGAAAACCTATTTAGACCTAAAAAGCTTCATTGTAAAGTTAAGCTACCTGGTCTTCAACTCCTTCAGAGACTTTAGAAGGAGTAAACTTGATTATCTGAATATGCCTGGAGTGCAGGTTAGTAGCTTTCCAAATGAAAAGATGACAGAGACAATTTTCTACCTGAATAGTCACCCAAAACTCTCTATAACATTGGAACATCTTTTTCAGCCTTCTGGCCCAATGTATCTGCACTTGTTTATTTTTAATCCATTTTTATAATAAAATATAATGTATGACAGTACCATATTAATACTATCACTGTTCTTTTCTCCTGAAGGATAGAATATTTTAGGACATCATGCTCAAAATATTTTATAATGGCTGCATATGAATGTAAAGTTAGTTTGATTATACAATACCTAATGAACAAAGAGCTATGAACATGGAATTTCAGAAGTATTATCTTTAGTTTTTATGTAAATATCACTGCTATAATAATTTGTGCTAACTGGGGAAATGGTCTATTGAATAGGCTAACATAATTTTAAGATGCTGTTATTTCTTCTCATTATAACACAATTAAATTCGAATAGAAGAATAATTTTTGAAAGAGTATGTTTGAATTAAAACCACCAGGTGGCAATTCTGTTTTATATTTAACAAGCATATGATATTGTGTGAATTCCTGGGTTGCTCTTTTGAAGTTACGCCAGTATCTGAGATGCCTTCAATAGGCTTTATGGAACTTTGCTATAGTTTTTAGCTGATTGTAAATGTAGTAGATTCCCCATGACAGGAAAGTAGGCCAGCACTACCCAGTGAGGTGAATGTACTTGACCTATTTCATACATTGTTTTATCTCTTCAATTACAGAACAGAATACACTTCTGTTTTAATCTAAGACCAAACATATGATCATTTTTAAGAAATCTATTGGCCATTTGCTAAAATTAAACAATATTAACACACATTCTTACTTGTTCCATCCAAAATTTACCTATGTTTTCTATTGTGTAATTAAAATATATGTTCCTATTTAAAAACCTTAATAAAAACAGGGTTACGGTAAATATTGTTTGAAAAATTGTTACCAAAGGCTTTTTTAAAATATCAGATTTTAAGAGATTTCTACATGTTATCCTATATTCCAAAGTCTAATAATTTCTTAATTATTTTCATTTCAACAGATGAGTAACTATGCTGTATTTGGCTTAGAAATTATTATCAATGTATTTTAGATTTAATTTTTCTTAAGCCTGCCTTAATTTGATCTGTGGATAATACGGGCATGTCTATGAGTGGTAGTTGCCTTTTTTTTTTTTCAAGGATATTCCACAGAAATTTACAAAAAAAAATCCGTAGTATAAGGGGAAATACTGAGAAGATGGAGAAGTGCCCTCTTGCACTACCAACTGCATCCTAGTGTGTAGAACTATATCACTCAGTCTCCTGCGGGTTGTAGTGCATTTCTCTATTCAGCTCTGTCTATTTGTGTTATTCCTAAAAAGATAATTCAAGCTTAATAAAAACATATTCCCGAGAGTATTTTTTTAAAATCTCTTTTGGAAAGAAAAGAAGAGTCCAAGATTTGGCATATTCCACAAGTAATAGAAATCTTTATGAGAATAAGTGCATTTTATATGTGGCAATTATAAATAGCATTGTAAAATCTGGGAATAAGGCCGAGTCCTATGGGCTATCATTGAGGGTGAATTGGAATAGAAACTGAGAATAAAGCTGAAACCTGGAAAATGGCTATCCATAAAATGGTCAGAGGATTTATACCTTCTCACATTCTCTATTCATTGTGAGACTCTTGTAGTTGTATTAATTCAAGGAACATTTTGTTTGCTATTGCCATTTGAATGATGTCAAACATTTGGGAAATACCCTCATAGACTTGGCTGCTACATGATATGGACATAATTTCTCCATCATTACAGTGGTGAACTTGTCATTAGCCACCTCAGGAAGTTGTCTTATAATTTGAGAACACTAGAGCAACTGATCCAGTAGAGACCGGAGATGAAAGTATATGTGTCTACCTGTAGTAAGTCACATTACAAGAGATAATAATAATGATGAGGTGCGATGTGACAGGGCATAGTACAGGAATTGGTAAGTCATCATTTTCCAAGTATTCTAAAACCTGACTGCCATTGGAGGTGATGGTACAATTCTAAAAAATAATTAATTAGTAATTAATATGTAGATTGGAGATATATGGAAGGTGGATACTTGGTTTGGCACATCAATAACACATAGACAGAGTATGATACACATATCTTAGAATAAAGTCCAAATATGAGAAAGCTACAGAAAGTATACACTGACAAGAAAGGATAGTAAGTTTCAGGTTCGCAGTTGACTGCAGGTCCACTAATGAATAAACAATCAACATTGGTACTGGTGTGACTGATACATCAATATGCAATTGTTATGTGCACTTCAGTGTTACTCTGTAACTTTAAATTTGAGGAATAAACTACCTTAATATTTATGAAAGGATTTTTTAAAGTTTCTTTTACAATGTTATTTTTTTCAAATCACAAAACATAGCTCTCAATACGCATATGTGTATGGCTTGTAATTAACCTTATTTTTTTGTTTCTAATAGCGCTGTCTTTAGGTAAGACAAACAAACAAAAGTTGACAAGTGATTGGGTGCTGCTATTATAATGCAACCTTAAGGTCTTTTCAAGCTCTGTGATGTAAGAGACAAGTCAGAATTCAGAAAAGAACACAATCAATTTTCCTTCTCTACCATAAGCAACAATCATTGCATGCCAAACTTAAAGAACAAAAAATCGACTTCGTACAAAACATTATTAGTGCCAAAAGAATTACAGCAGCCCTTTGTCTTTTTATGAGGGTCAGTGAAATAATTTCTAACTCATAAACATTTTTTTGTTGTATAAAAGGCATAGAAAGCAAAGGAACATATAATAATGTGACTGTGTAGAAATTTATAGCTTGAATGGATATATTTTGGAATTTGAATCTATAAAACATGCCATTATTGAATTATATTTAACCATTGAGTTGTACAAATGAATGTATGTATGTATGTATGAATGAATGTTTGTATGTTGAATGAGTAGTTATTTATTCTTTCAAGTGTTGTAAGATTGTTCATTGTATTAAAAAATGTGGTATTTACCTACATCTTTCTTCACACATTTGGAAGACTATGTAATCTGTGTAATACAATGCATTTATCAAGCTACCGTTACTGATATGGCAATCCAGTACCTGGTGGAGTCTTATGTTTTCTTTTTCATGGTAGGTAAAAAATCTGCCAATCACCCAGCAGCATTGATATAAACCTCCAATGAACAGAAAACATGCTACTTCCACAAACTAAACTTTTATTGCTGGGTAAATTCAAGGGGCAGGGGTGCAGGACGTGGGAGGGTGTTGAAGACTGAGACTGTATTTTCAACTAGAATCTTTCAAGTATAGAAATACATTATAGAATATCTTATTTTACACTCTACTTTCTTGGAGTATGAGTCATGAATGATGCAATTAATTGTCTTAGTGCAGAGATTTTTTAAAAACATTATTTTGACTTTGGGACAATTGTTTAATCTATATATTGTAATTTACATTTAGAATAGTTTCATCTCTCCAAAAGGAAGCAACACATGAATGTATACAGCCACTCTTTCACTCAAGACAAATGATCTAAGTCAACCCAGAGGCTAATCTCCTTGAGCTCTCTACATTTACCTTTTGCGGACATCACACATAATTGGACTCTTGCTTCATGTCGCCTTTTGCTTCGTTTTGCTCACCTACCCTGTTTCTGAGATTCATAATGTGACAATATCTCTTTACAGTTCAGCAGCATTATAAGGTTTTATTGCTGCTTTTTCAGTTTACATACTTAGCAGAATTTTTTGAAGTGAAAGTTTTAGGATCTCTCAATCTCTAAAAGCAAAGAAGGTATCATGTTCTTGTTAGTTTTTGTTAACTTGTGGGAAAAGTAGTCACACCTGGAAAGGAAGAATCTCTACTGTTGAATTGTCTCCATCCTAATGAACGGTGATAATATCTGAGAGATAATTCCTTGATTTTTAATTACCTTGGCTTCTCCTTAGCCTCTGTTTCTGTTGTGCATCTAGATTCCTGATGTGAGTTCCTGCATTGACTTCCCTCTCCTGTGGGTTGTAACTTGCAAAATGCAATAAACTTCCTCCCTCAGGTAGCTTTGGTCATGCTTCTCCATGACATCAGCAAACAAGCTCACTACAACAGTACCATGTGACTGAATATCTACACTAGCAACAGAAGAGTATGCTTGCTGGTCAACTGAAGTTCAGTCTCATGTGTCAACACTAATATTTCCAACACTCACTTCTAAAATGCTAATATTAAGCAAAATAAATGAACAAAAACTTAGAAAGCTCATGTTTACCTAATTTACTTGTGTGAAGTGTCTCACAGTAGAAATGTAAATGGTAAATATACAAGCTATTTAAAATATTTCATTAATTTTCCTACTGAATACTTGTTATATATGGAAAAAATCTTAAAGGAGAACTGAAGTTCCTGATTGAATAAAACACCAATAGAACTAAAATGTACATATATTTTAGCAGTCTTTTATTGCTTTTATTATAGAGTTTCTCTTAACATAAATATACCCATCTCTAAGCTTTGCCTACATTTAATTTGCCTGCTGGTGTGAGTTATAGTTTGAGAGATGAATATTTTCCCTTTTGAGGAGATTGAAAAAAGAAAGAAAGAAAAGAAAACTGTATGGGCATGGGTTCCAAACATGGTGTTGATTTAAGCAGACCTGTGGCTATCCCACTTATCAGAAGGGTTTCTGTTAACTCTTAAAGTGACTGGTAGCCCACTCGGTATACAATGACCTTTTGATAGTTTCTGAATAATCTCTCTACCTATCCATTTGTTTATGACTGATTGACAGTGCTTTTTTCCATTACATATGTTTGCCTTTTGAGTAAAGCAACTCAGTCAAGCAATGAAACATATAGCTTTCAAGTTCAGTATCTCTCTGTACCTCATACTGAATAAGGAAAACAAATTAAAGGTTTATTAAAATATACTTTCTATTCCCTCAGCTATGAGACGCATGCATCTCGTAAGTACGCCTTGTTTATTCTGTTTCTGCTCTATATTTACTCAGTTTGTTGTCTTGTATTCACAGTCCCATCCTCAACACACACACACACACACACACACACACACACACACACACACACATATACGTATGTATTCTGGTTGTAAGTTCATTCTTCTGATTCTGACCTGATAGTTAAATATTCAGTATTTAATTGATATGCAGTAGTTACCAAAAGCATTATTTAAAAAATAAAACTAATTATTCTTTTTATAAGATGATTTCTATTTTATTCATATTTAGACTGCATACAAAAATGCAGGAAAAAAGTGATGTGGCATTGCAATAAAAAGCTCCTCTCTTTCATTATTCTATTATATGTGTAATAAAACGCTAAACATTTGATGACAAGTGAGGCTATGCAGTGTTTAAAGAGGGTATGGTAACGTATCCATTTAGCATAATAGTACTAGCTTCTCTCCTATCGTCTATGACCTACACAGCCACTGTTTCTTGTCAGAGCTAATAGTACTGCACATGAGTTCTGTCTTATGGAGAAACTCAATAAGAAATAGATTTGTTACTCCATAAAAATTCCTGCCACTTCTGCACCAGTAGGTATGTTTCGCCAGGCCTGTCATTATTACAGTTCACAGTGTAAACTACGCAGAGAGTATTGCTTACTTTTCCCACACAGTAACATTCATAACACTTTTCATCACTATGAGAGGGTAACTTGTAGGGATATACATTCCCTTGGTTGTTCACTTTCCTGTTATCCAAATACATAATGTCCTTAGCAACAGGGTCATATCCTCATGTTCTGTATTGTACCCAAAATTTAAAAAACTGGATACCAAAAAATACGAACAACCCATTTTATTACATTCTGTTCACGGATGTGCAAACTAACATTATCTCTGAACTTTGTGAAGCCTAAGAGCATTTAAATAAAAGAAACAGACAATAAATGTATGAGAACAGACAGAAATAATAGATGAGAACAAGATGTAAGTAAGTACAGGCAGAAATGGTGCTCATCATTGGCACAATAATAACACTTAAGATCATAAATCAGAGAAAATACTATCAAGGGATGATGACTGGGTCTAAGCCAGATTGCCAGGAAACTATCATTTTTACCCCCAAAACTTGAATTAGGTAAACAAACAACTTTCTATGTAGCTTCTCTAACAATTGTTTTTTCACTTTTTTTCTTTCTAAGATTATAATTCCCTGTCTCCTTTCCTCTCCTTTCAACAGAAACTTCCAACATGCCATTCTCTGCTCTCCTTCAAAGTCACTGGTTCTTTGTTTCTTCACTAATTATTATTTGTTGCTAACTATAACCTGCTCAGTCTATAAAATGTTATTGTGCATGTGTTTTCAAGGCAGACTGCTTGACACTGCCCAGCCATTTTGTGTGATTATTCTTGGGTACGCCCACTTTTCTCCCAGGTTTCCTCGGTGCCGCTAGTTCTCTGTGGAGGTTTGAGACCTCACTGGCTTTTCTTTATCAATGTGGTCACCAAGTTGGTGCCATTATTACTTTTCTCATGTTTGAACAATCTTTAATAAATTTTAACTGAAATGTTGTAATAAGCCTATCATTAATTAGAATTGTAGAAAATAAATATGTATGTATTTGCATATTATATCTTTATAGCCATTGAGTAGGCTAATATAAGCTTATATTTATTTAAAGGCAGTTTTTTTTTCTTGTAGACTGAATGAGGGAGAGAGCAAACAATCAAACAAAAACCCAGAACAAACCTATAATAGTGTGGAAGGGTTTTATAAAATGTAAAGGAAAAAAGTGCATTTCTCCTGTCTAGTGTGCATTCTAATTATTATTTTGTGGATATACATATCTATATTTGGACTATACTGTCATGTATTCAGTATGAGTAATATTGTATTTTTAAAATAATGTACATAATTATAAAATCATTTATTTCTAAAGACTTTGGCAAGCAAATTATAGCTTTTTTGCTTAGAAAAAGCCTTTACAGTAATCAATACTACTGAAAAATTAGCATGAGAATTTCAGAAGACTGGTGCATTTGTAAAGTGTGTGTGTGTGTGTGTGTGTGTGTGTGTGTGTGTGTGTGTGTGTGTTAATAATGAAGCTATCACATTGATTGGATTATCGGCTCTTCCCTTCTGTTTCTTGAATGATTTTTAACATATTTTATTGTGTTTCCCCTCCCCCAATTCCTCTCAGATCTTCCATTCTCACCTCCAACCCTCCTTTTTCTATGTCTTCCATAACAAAACAAAATAAATACTGGGAATCAAAATATAAAGGGATTTTAATCCAGAAACATGGCTACTCTGGCAAGGGGTCACATCTAAACCTTCTAGGTCTGTATGATCTGCCTGGAATGTGGCCCCACCAGGATTACAGTATGACCTGTACAAAAGCACCCTAAGTACACACCTTTAATCCCAAACAATATGTCTACTTGAGGAGCAGACAAAGTGATGACTAAAAAAAAAAAAAAAAAGATCTGACAGAATAAGGCAGAGTTATGGTACACCCAATCCTCACATGAACAGACAGGAAGGACAGGCTACTTAAGAATAGTTCAGGGAGAGAAAGACAGACTTGAGTTTGGTGCAGTTGAGTTCCTGCACTTTCATGCAGTTCCATTTAGTTTGTGGAGTTCAGAGGTAATCTTCCAAACGGAATGATTTACTGAGAATCCTAGAGAGGCCAGTTCGAATCAATCAGCTTGGAAAGGAATTTTGAGGGACAATAGCTGAGTTGAACCAGCCAGCCAGAATTTAGAAAGAGCTACCCTGGGTGAGCTTATCCAGCAGTAAATCTCAGAGACTGAAAACATTCTAGGCCTAGGTTAGCAGACGGAGGCTGGAAGCTGAAGCCTTCAATAATGTCTGGACTTGTAGAAGATTAGATTGTATGGAGGCTAGAAGCTTCCAGGCCTAGGCCTAGGGATAGTTAGATAAAATGCTCTGGGCTCAGCCCAAGCCATGTATTCGTACAGCTTGGGTATGCCTCTCATGTTACCCACTCCTGAGAGGAAAACCACAAAACAAAGCAAAGCCCATAACATTTACAAAAAGCCAGGAAGACAAAATATTACCAAAGGAAAAGAAGACAGAACTCTCACAAGAGGAACAAAAAAGTTGGTTTTATTTTCACGAACTACTGCTCATCTTGGATGCTGCACTGTGATAGAACCAGCAACAAACCTTTGCCACCTGCTATCAATTACCGGGTCACAGTTTATGTCTCCTCAGTGCTGGGATACTGTCTGATTTAAACCTGTGCATGTCTTATGTGTGCTGTCACAGTCTCTGTGACATCATATTGCCGTGACATGTATCAGTCCTGTTGTGTCTAGAAGACTCTTGTACCATATGTGATCCCAAGTGTATGTATTGTAACACATGCATTTAAAAACATATGGAATTTGGAAGAATCAGGCACCATATTCCTTGAAATTGGGTTTGCAGATGGTTGTAAGCCATGGTATGAGTGCTCAGATCAAACGTAAAGTCCTCTGCAGAAGTTGTACGTACTCTTAATTGCTAAGTCATTCCTTCCACCACAGCTCTTATTTTATATATTTAATTTTATCATAAAATACTATTTAGTACAATTCACACTAGAACTTGTTTTAACATTGTAGCCAATTCTTTTTTTCCAGCCTGAACAACTCAGGATTCTAATTTATTATTATTATTATTATTATTATTATTATTATTATTATTATTATTATTAATTCACATTATCTACCCTTTACTCTTATCTTCCTGTTCCCACCCTCTACCCCCTCTCATTTTTCTGTTCTATTCCCTTTCCCTAAATCTCTGAAGGCGGGATCCTCCTCCCCCACCTTCTAACCACAGCCTATCAGGTCTCATCTTGATAGCCTGCTGTACATTGGCTACATCTCAACAAAGTGTCTAGGTCTTCTTCTTGCAATGCCATTGGTTGGTGCATCAGTTTGTGCAGGCCTCCCTGGGTCCAGATCCACCAGCCTAGATAGTCTCCTTGTGGAGCTCCTCACAATGTCCTCACCTGTCCCTTCTGCCACCTTCCATTACCCAACTCTTCCGTACAATTCACCACTCTTCACCCAGAATCGGGATGCATGTCCCAGTATCTGTCCAGATAGACCACTGGATGGAGTTTCTCAGAAGACATCTGTGTTGGGCTAATATCCACTTATAAGTGAGTATATACCAGGTGTGTCTTTCTGTGTCTGGGTTACATCACTCAGGATCATCATTTTTAGTTCCATCCATTTGCCAGTAAATATCAAGATTTCCTTGTTTTTGATAGCTGAGTACTATTCCATTATGTTAATGCACCATAGTTCCTTAATTCATTTTTTTCCAGATTCTGGCTATTACAAGTAAAGCTTCTATGAACATAGTTAAGCAAATGTCCTTGTTGTGTGGTAGAGCATCTTTTGAGTAGATGGCCAGGAGTGGTATGTCTGGGTCTTGAGGTAGAAATATTCCCAATTTCCTGAGAAAGCACTAGATTGATTTCGAAAGTGGTTGTACAAGTTTGAACTCCCACCAGCAAAGGAGGAGTGTTCCTCTTTCTCAACATCCTCGCCAGCATGAGTTCTCACTTGAGTTTTTGATCTTAGCCAATTCTTGAAAACCTGTCTCTGATTTACAAAGTAAGTATATGTAACTGCATTACATTTGTTGCCATTTCTGGAAATTTCAATGCATCTTCACAAGAAATAGATGATGTTTGGTAAGCAGTTTATATAATTACAGGTGTCAAGTAAATAAACACTCAAAATCAGAAATAAAATTTATCATCTTTAATAAATCTTAGGGAAAATTATATGACCATAATTATTTATAAATATTAATTTGTGAAAAAAATCCAATAATAATTCATTGTTAAAGATTTTAAGATAGTAAGAACAAGAAGGAATTACTTTCATTTATAAAGACAATCACCAAATTCTGAAACTTGCCATTACTTTTAAAACTATTATTTTTACTTCTAATTATGTATGTGTGTATGTGTTTGGGTGGATATATGCCATTGATGGCAGGAGCCATTGAGGCCAAACCATTATCTTCCCTGGAACTGTAGCTAAAATCAGCTGTGAGCCATCTGATATGAGTGCTGGAAACTGGGCTTAAGTACTCCTTAAGAGCAATACACACTTAATTGCTGATCTAGTTCCCTAGGAGTCTTAGTGGTGTAATACTGAATGGTTTCTTTTTAAGTTTGGGAGCAAGACACTGGTTTTCACCTCAATACTGAGAATACTAGCCACTTCCAGGAGGAAAAGTTTCAAAAATAAAGAATTAAAAATTGAAAAGAAAAATAAAATTATCATTATATAGATTACATTTTTCTCCATCTGGAGAGTACAAAAAATATTTTAAAAACCTATATATTTCAAAATATATTCCACACAGAAATAGCATTTCTGTATAATAATAAAACACAGAAATATAATCACACTATAGTATCATTAATGCTGAATTAGTGGTTATGAAAAAACAATACATATGGATATCTGCTCTAAGTGTTAAAAATGTTAAAGAAAATAACATTGCAAAAAATTACATAGAAATCCACCCTGTCCATTTCTACTTAATTTTTGTAAAATTTTATTCATTTAGAATGGAGAATTGTATACGCTTACAATGAGAGATCTGGTTGGACCTACATTTTTCATCTCCTGTCTATAAACACTGGAAGCTGTCTCCCTCAGAACCAACAGATTAAATTCCCACTGTCCCGTTGAGAAATTCTATGCTTTAGTGAATTCTTGTTCCCCATTCTTCCCTCTACAATTGTGTACATTTGCTTCCCTCCTGTGCCTTTTCTATATCACCTGCACTTTGAAACCCTTGCCCTGAGTCTTTCGCTCCTTATCTCATACATCAGTAAAACTTGTCCTATAAATGGTGTCCTTGGGCTATTGTCTTTACTCTCTTGGCTTCTTAAAACCTTGTTGTCTATCAGGAACATTTTCCCTCCTGAATACCTCTCCAATTTTTGTTCTTACATTTCTAAAGTTAAGAATATGAAATGAATATAACTGCCTAACTTCTACCACATTAGGCAACCTCTTCTCTAATTGATTCTGGAAAACCCATTTAAATGTCAATCACCATGTGAAATTCTTATTTCTTAAAGATTTTAACCATTGTCACCAAGAATATTTGGCTTGAATTTCTACTAACTGATTTTGGGTTTTGTCACATCTAAAGCTGGAGAGCAGATGAAAAATAAAGGTAAATGTTGAACAGAAAATAGTTGTTTGAGAAAGAGTCCCTGCCAAATTAAAGCCTTCCATCTTGGAAGTAAACTCTTTAAAATATAGAATATAAATGGAATGTGAAGACTTAGGGAACAAACCCAGCAGCGAAGAGGAAGCAGAGATGAGCTGAGAAGCCTGGGCATGACAGGGACCAGTTAAGTGATCTGAAAGTGGGAAATTAGAGTTAAGCTGTGTAAAAGACACTCAGCCCAACTGAGCCACTTGATAATGGATGCATTCCAATCTTTTGAGTAGCCTTCAGACCATCTAAGCTCCAGGTTCCAAGCTCTTGTAAATTGTCACTCATGCTGGTATGGCTTTTGGTGATATGTAGCTGTCTTTGAGTCAATAATTGTATTAGGAAGCCAATGTTTCCCAGTTATATTTAAACCAGCTGGAATTTAATGAAACATATTAGTATGAAAAGGTGGAAACTCAAGAAGGAACAACCAGATTATCCACCAGGAGGCCCGTAACTGACAGAAGGAAGAACGATGCTATTTTAGAGGGTACAGGGAGTCAGGATCACCCTGTGCAATCCTGATTCAGGACAGGTGTCTGTAGTTTTAGCTACAACCACAGATATGAAAGTGCGCTCTCAAAATTCCACAAGAGAAGTATTGAAAAACGTTTAACCTTCTTTCTTCTGAAGTGATTCATTGGTTGATGCAAACCATAACACAGATGTCAGGGAATCTATATTTAGCCATCCTACAAATAGAAGGAATGGAGGATGAAGCCAATGTGGCATCTAGGGAAAATGGGCACGGGTGTGGAATTCACTTTTCCTCAACCCCATTCTCAACCTTTAATACATATTTAACTTCAACAGAAAAGTTAGTGCCTTAGCCTAACATGAAGCAACTATGCATGACACAAATGACCCTGTCCAGAGACAAAAGCCTATTTGGTTAATGTACTTAACATTGCATGCAATAAACAGTCTTCTCCATTAGTGACAGACATAGTTTCAAATCGGCTAATGGCATGTAGTCCTAATGATAAAGATGGGCAGTATCAAAAACTGACATAAATTAGCAAGGTGAAATGGCTGTGGCAAGAAAAAATTTCATAGTAGTTATATACCCACATCAGTGATGATAGCAAATTGAGAATATTTTCAAGAGCAGAACAATAAAGCAGATTTTAACAAGCAGAAGCAATGGAAACACATGTAAAAGAGAAAAACATGCTAGTAAGGGCAAACTACAAATATTCACAGAATGATAATTTCCACAAACAATTAGGCCATGTTAAAAAAAACAATTTTCGATTATTGAATACTATACTTATAGGATCTGCTAAAATTTTTTTCCATTAATTCTTTTAACAGATGTAAAATTGTGTAGCACATATCGAGTCCTTCCAGCTGGGTTCTTCCTGTGTCTTTGCCTTTGTTTAGAAGCATGTGCTCCTTAGTAAAATACAAAAGTCAGTTGTCTTGAAATGAGAGTGATGAGATGTAAGGAAGAGAAAATAATAAGAAACAAAGGCAGTTTATAAGAGAGTAAGATGAGAAAGACTGAGTAACAACTGTGTGAGTGTGGGGAGCATACAGACAGCTTTTTAATTAATTAATCAATCAATTAAAAATTCTCCTCATCTCAGAGGCAAATAAATAAATGATAGATAGACAGACAGACAGATAAATGTAAGATGGGACAAAAGACATCACAGGGGAGATGGAGAGGCAGAATAGATAATATCACAGAACTAGGGAAGAGGAATAGGATGAAGAGGGAGGGAGAAACGGGAGGAGACAAGCAAGGGGATAGCAATTGAGATGTAATCTGAATAAATTAATTAAATATAGAAGAAGAAGAAAAAAAAGGATGTGGAAAGGAAACCAAGAGCTGTACTAGAGCATAATGCCCTTTGAAGGCAGAGGGAAGGGGTTGAAGAGATGGCAGTGTTTAAGAGCCCTTGCCGCACTTGTAGAGGACTGGCCCCTTGGCTTCCAGCACCCACAGCCAGTGGCTAGTTATAGCTCCATGCCCTCTCCCGGCCTCCTCAAGCACTCACACGCGTGTCTCATTTATATACATCCATACTGACCCCAAAATTTACACATAAAAGGAAACTAAAATCCATCTTGGAGAAAGAGAAAACCAAACAAAGGAAGAGAAGAATATTTGGCAGTGATATGAATCATGAATTAGATTCTAAAGCATTGTTTCATTGAGATAAAACATATGCTTTACATGTGTTTATGCCAGGGTAGTTTTGAATATAAGACCACAAGTTTAAGATAATAATCATAGTTTAAATATAATTACCTGATGTTATTTACATAGGCCTATAAAGCCAAATTAAAGAGTTTTGCTGTGATAAAACTGATCTTGTAAATGTCATTAAAGCTGTTTTTGAGGAAGAAAACATTAGAATGACATCGAGAACTAAGTTTTTTATGTTCAATCCATAGTGTGTCCCTCCAAATGTATTTTCACGTCAAGGTCAAGATATATTATATCTTCATAAAGTTTCTCAGGTCTCTACAACTTCCCTAATATTCTCATAACCACATTGTTTATTTTAATAAGTACTACACTGATATAAATTTAATTGTTTATCTGTATAAATTTATATATAGTACTTAATATGCATTAAAATTTAAGGTGCATTATTTCTAAAAATCTATGAATTGATTCATATATATTTTCTCATGGTTTCAATTATGAATTTATTATTTCATTTTACTTTTTATATGAAAATTTATTTTTAACATTCTTGCCACATTTTCAATATTATTTATTATACTTTGATTTAATCTGTATAATATATTTTGGAGCTAACTTTGTGGCTAGTTAAAAAATTATTAAATAATAATTTATAGTGTGACCAACTTATATATATTGATAACATATAGTTTGGATGTAATTAATTATGAAAGATTTTCTATGTGTTATACAGAAATAAGTGCTAAATATTTATAATGAAATTATAGTGTCCATATATGTATTATCAGAATGGGTCTTGTCTTAGCTAGTTTTAAGTCAACTTAATGCAAGGTAGAGTCATGTGAAAGGCGTAGGGCACAAACCATTGTGGGTGGTGCCATCCCTGGGCTTGTGGTCCTAGATTTTATAACAAGGCAAGCGAACCAAAATGTCCTCATTCCTGCCACAAACAGATCTGCCTAAAAATGGAAAGTTTAGATGCAGGCAGAGTCGATGACCAAATGCTGCCTAGACAGGGCAAGCAAGTCCTCAATAGTTCCTGCTTTGCAATTAAATCCGGCAGAGATTTTGGGCCAGAAGTCTGAAGATGAAGCTCCAAAATTATAGAGAGTGTTGGGTGACTGGCCAGGCAGTAAACCGTCTCAGTCATTTTGTTCATTTTGGAAGCTGCTAACCTGCACTGCTGGTTCACTCAGGAATTTAAGTCTTATTCCTTCTCAAGCCTCTGAGGGGTGTTGAAGACAAGATAGTTTAGTTCTACAATCAAGTTTAGTTGGCTAGGGGATAAGATCATTTTAGATCAAGATAAAGGAGTTAAGTTAATAGAGATGAGATAGGATAGATATTGAATATCATTAAGAAATTTAGACCCAACAAGACAGGAAAGATGTTTACTTCAAGTTTGACAAATATGAATAGCCAAGTTACTATGAATGTAACATTTGTAGAACTCATGATTGTCACATGGTTCTCCCTGCTGTATGTAGTTTATTTTATGCATGTGTGATAAAATAAATGTATAGGAAAAAAAGGAAAAAAGGAAAAAAAAGAAGGCAGACTGAGCAAGCCATAGGGAGCAAGCCAGTTAGCATCACCCTTCCCTGGCCTCTGCATCATCTCTTGTTTCCAGTTTCAGTACTTGTCCTGACTTTATTCAGTGATAAACAGTGTAGGCCAAATAAACCCTTTCCTTCCCAATGTTCTTTGTCATGCTGTTTCCTCACAGCAATAGTAATCCTAACTAAGACAGATGTTTAATATATTCCCAGGTCGGGTGTCTGTTTAGTGTCTCAGAGCTTTAAAATCATCAAGGATTCATTGTGCCACAGAACCTAATTTCAGTAAAAATGTACTGTCTTCATTTTAGCATATTTCATCTTAGAAAATAAATGTAATGTAAATTTATTTATTTTTTTAAATTTATTTGTTTATTTTTTTCCTCCTTTATTAATTTATTCTTGTTACATCTCAATGGTTATCCCATCCCTTGAATCCTCCCATTCTTCCCTCCCTCCCAATTTCCCCTTATTCCCCTCCCCTATCTATCTGGTGCTATCTCAGAAAAATGGGAATAGGGCTTCCTCAAGACCCAGCTATTCCACTCCTTGGAATATACCAAGAAGATGCTCCAGCACACAGCAAGAAAATTTGCTCAACCATGTTCATAGCAGCCTTATTCATAATAGCCAGAACATGGAAACAGCCTAAGTGTCCCTCAATAGAAGAATGGATAAAGAAACTGTGGTACATATACACTATGGAATACTATTCAGCTATTAAAAACAAGGACTTCCCGAAATTTGTGGATAAATGGATTGAGCTAGAAATGATCATAATGAGTGAGTTAACCCAGAAGCAGAAAGACTCAAATGGTATATACTCACTTATATCTGCATATTAGCCCAAGGGGCATGTCCCACGAAAGCCTTCACTTACCAGGAAACTGAGACAGAGGAGAGGACATTCTAGTGGGACTCTAGATGAGAGAATCATGGGAGAAAGGCAAAGTAGAAGGACCCAGAGGGTCCTAGAAGCCTACAAGTAGAACATTATGATAGGCAGATTTGGGCCCAGGGGTCCCGCTCAAACTAAGGCACCAGCCATGGACAATACAGGCGGTAAACCTTAAGCCCCTACCCAGATCTAGCCAATGGACAGAACACTCCCCATAGTAGAGTGGAGAGTGGGATATGACTTTCTCACATACTCTGGTGCCTCACCTTTGACCATGTCCCCTGGACGGGGAGACCTGGTGGCAATCAGAGGAAGGACAGCAAGTTACCAAGAAGAGACTTGATACCCTATGAGCATATAGAGGGGGAGGTAATCCCCCTCAGGAACAGTAATGTAAATTTAAAAGAAAATACTACTTAAAGTGGCATTACTAAAATACAAATTGGAGAAAAATATAATCATTTCATATCTGTATAAGCACAGCACATCATGGTAGCTAACATTATTCATGTCCAAAAAGTTCTTGAATATTTAGTTGGTCTTCTTCAACAAGCCTTCCTATTGACTAAGTATATTCTTCTGAAGGACAGTGGAGACGTTAAATAGCACTTAGCAATATTCAATGAAAATGGATCCCTACAAAATTATAGTTAAAATGAGTGTTATTCAAATTCAAGTTATTCAAATTCAAGTCAATTCATTCTCATTTGTGAATACATCAAAATGTGAGGACAAATGTGTGATAGAATGTCCTAGAACAAGACATGATTTTAAATATTGAGAAAGATAATGCCATTATTATCTGGATTTCTTCAGAAATTAAATATAAGTTTGCACAAAAATAAAATTTCAAATTTTAATCTCAGCTTTTTAAAAGTTCTACTTAGATAGAAAGTCTTAGAGATTCCAGCCCAGCTTTTAACTTCCATCTAACAAAGCATAGGTGGAACCTCTAATGTCTTTTCTCATAAAATGCTCAAATTACAAATAAGCATCATTTCATTGTTCTATGGTATGTGTGATTCTGTAGCCCAAATCTAGGCCTTGTGTGTGCAAACCAAGCACTCAAGTACTTCAACTGTATCTCCAGGCCCCTCAACTACTAATTTTCAAATACAACATTTCCAATTTTACATAATGTGATTTTTTTTGTTTTGTTTTGTTTTTGTTTTTTATTTTTGGGTTTTGTCATTGTCGTTGTTGTTGTTTCTTTGTTTGTTTTAAGTAGGAGAAAGTCTTCTGTGAACGAAATCTAGATATTGACATATGGATTAATATCAATTTATTTATATAAACTAGGCATATGTTAATGTGCTAATCACAGACATTTACTTTGAGGTGACAGAAGCTATGACAGTGTCTATAATTTTGTAAAGTCAAAAGTGTATCTATGTAATTTTTATAAGTTAAGTATTTCATTTGTTTCTCACTGTCAAAATTTAATACAAGTATACCTTGTTTTTATATGTAATGTTTTAAGCAATTATTATGGATACGAATTAGTGTATCTTCATTAGATTCATTTGTTCAGTTCAGTTTTATGTGAAGAGGATATGAATTTCACTTTGGTGGGCTAACACTCTATTTTCTCCAAATTAATATGATTTTGGCTGGGCCCTTGAATTCAAATGACAAGAAAAAATACACTACTTACATCCTTTATGACAATTTTTCAGTTGCAGACTGTAAACAGTTTTTTTTTTGGTTTGTTTTTTCAAGATGGTTTCTGTGGATCCCTGGCTGTTCTGAACTTGCTTTGTACACCAGGCTGGCCTTGAACTCACAGAGATCTTTCTGCCTCTGCCTTCCGAGCAGCTTTAAGCAATTTTTACATTAATTGTAAATATTAGATTTTGATTATACCAGATGTGGTGACACATGTCTGAAGTTCCAGAACTTGCAAAGGCAGAGGCAGAGGCAGGCAGATTTTTGTGAGTTTGGGGCCAGTCTAGTCTACAAAGGGTGTGCAGGACAGTTAAGGCTACACAGAGAAACCCTGTCTCAAAAATGCAAGGAAAAAAAAAAAGAATTTTGGTCAACACTTATGAAAACACATTTCTACAGTCCTTTTCTTCGTAAGGACCCTATTCAATGCAATACTACTTGCTTACGTCATTTCTGCCTCTGGTATATTTTTAAGGATTCCCACCGTCTATCTTTCATGCTTCTGCATTTCATGCATATTAACTTGATAATGAAGTCTGTTTCTTCTCCGTTTATGATGTTCATATATTCTTCCTTGGTGCTTCTTTTCCAGGCTATGTCTCTTTCTTTACAGCTTCCTTAGCACACTATAAAATGTCATTATGAATTTAGATTCTATAAATCATAACTGATAAAGAGATATTTTAAAGGGAAATCTTCCTTTCCAGCCCCAGTCCTATCTTTGAGCAAGGAAAGAAACTGCTAACTTCTTGAAAAATTGAAAAACAAAAACAAAACAAAAACCTGCAAGGAAAAAAAATAATAGCTACAAATATTTATTTAGGTGAAAATAAGGAGAAACCCTTTGTACAATACTGAACTACTTTTAGGACATGTCATTTACAAGAGAGATATGCACCTATTTACACAAAGAATGATCAACAAGGCAGTGTAATGTCTCTTTGCTACACTTCAAATTCAGCAAGTGTTTCATTGGCTATGGGTGCTTATGGCATCTTTATCAATGCCCAGAATCTTTTTTCAAAAAAAGTCTTCTCAAATACATGTCCCATGGATAAATCCCTAGTCTTATTACTTTCAGCACCACTTCATGTTTCTCCAGAATTATCATCACAAGACTATGAAGCAGTGAAATGTAAATATGCTGCTTATACTCATAGGCCATCATGCACAAATCTGTATGTTGATATGCTTTCTTATTAATAAGATTGATGGGGTTTTTGTTGTTGTTGGTTTTTGTTTTGTTT
Source organism: Acomys minous (assembly GCF_964271855.1). Taxonomy (NCBI): domain Eukaryota; kingdom Metazoa; phylum Chordata; class Mammalia; order Rodentia; family Muridae; genus Acomys; species Acomys minous. The sequence continues at coordinate 103,813,164 of NC_140490.1, forward strand.
TGTTTTGTTTGTTTGTTTGTTTGTTTTTTGGATTTTCAGGCAGGGTTTCTTTGTGTAGCCTTGGCTGTCCCAGACTCACTTTGTAGACCAGCTGTGATTTTTTTTAAAATAGATCCTTTGTTTATTGAAGACATGAAACTATTCAAGTACAAAATTGAGAACTATAGTAACTCACAACAAAACTAAGATCAAAGCTCACATTGAAGACGTAAACATCAAAATAGCCTGTGGACATGCATGGTGCTGAGAACTTGAAATGCCCATATGCAGGAGTACAAAGCAGGAGCATTAGAATTTTGAGGGAAAGCTTGAGTCCGTAGTTGATCCCTGTCTAAAGAGTATATATTTTATAAACGTTAATTTAATTTATTTGGAATTTAATAAAACTGCATATTTGCCAAAATACAAGTCTTGGCAGTTGCATTATTTACATGATTTTGAATTAAATAGCTTTGCTAATTTGGGCACAGTATCAAAAATAGATATAACACTTATCAAAGTGGATTTTTTTAATTTGATGATCTATAGTAGTAATTATATACTGATTTCCCCCCAAATTCCCATGGTATTGCTGAAATATCATTCAAACATCTGCAATTTTTTCTCTGCCTTCTTTTCAGTTCATAATTTTTTTATATTTCATAATTAATATGGAGAATAATATAGAGGGAAGAGTCCAGATTTTAGAATTAAGCATAATAACATTGTAATCCTCAGGAGCTTAGCCACTTACCAGCTGTGTGCTCTCTGGCAATTTACAGGCCTTTGTTCTTACTTTTAGGAAAAATAACAGTATTTTTCAGAGAAGTGATATACATATGTACAATATAAAATATCAAGAAATATTTTTCCATTTTTTATTATGCTTCTTTTTTAACATACACATTTAAATTATTACACATGGATAAAATAAACTACATACAGCAGGAAAAACCACAAGATAATCAAGAGTTATATGAATGTTATATTCATAGTGATTTGGCTATTTATATTTGGCAAACTTGAATTAGGCATCTTTCCTATCTTGTTGGGTCTAAACTTCTGAATGAAAATCAGTATCTACTTTGAGGTCATCTGGGTGTTGTCAGGAGTTAACTTGTCTTGTTGTCAAAGAATCTTTAGAATAATAAAAACATCTTTAAATGCCATATTCTGTGGGTTTCTGAGGCTTTTGAAGACCTTATTTAACTATTTTTATCTTATATAGCTATAGAATCATATCAATTTGATAGACGTAGGATATCCATTCTTGTGCTAAATCAGACTAGTATTTGGCATGACCATGATTTGCATCAATATACAAAATTCTATACCAATGACTTAGAGATAACCTTCTCTGTGAGTAACATTAAGAACCTCCTCATGGAGTTGGCCTCAAATGTGGCAAACAAGCCACTGGACAAAATGTCCTCATTTCTGCCACAGACAGAATTTTGCCTAAAACGGGCAAGCTTAGATGCAGTCAGAGTTGATGGCCAAACTCTGCCGAGATAGGGTAAGCAAGTCCTCAATCGTTCCTGCCTCGCGAACAAGTCTGGCAGAGACATTGGGCCAGAAAGCTGAAGATGAGGCTCCAATGTCATAGAGAGTGTTAGGTGACTGTTCAGGCAGTAAACTGTCTCAGTAATTTTTTCATTTTGCAAACTGCTAACCTGCACTACCGGTTCACCCAGACATTTAAGATTTATTCCTTCTCCCCTTTCCTGATAGGTGAAGACTTGTATCCTCCCATTCCTCCCCTATGGCTGTGACTGAAGGGAACCTCCTCCCCCTGTATATGCTCATACGGTATCAAGTCTCTTCTTGGTAGCCTGCCTTCCTCTGAGTGCCACCAGGTCTCCCCATCCAGGGGACATGGTCAAATATGGGGCGCCAGAGTTCGTGTGAAAGTCAGTCCCCACTCTCCACTCAACTGTGGCGGATGTTCTGTCTATTGGGTAGATCTGGGTAGGGGTTGAAGTTTACAGCCTATATTGTCCTTGGCTGGTGCCAGAGTTTGAGTAGTACACCCTAGGCCCACGTCTGCCCATCATAATGTTCTACTTGTGAGTTTCTAAATGAATCGAACTAGAAATGATCATAATGAGTGAGTTCACCCAGAAGCAGAAAAAATCAAATGGTATATACTCACTTATATCTGGACACTAGCCCAAGGGGCATGTCCCATGACAGAGTTTGGCTGTTGACTCTGCCTGCAAATAAGCTTGCCCATTTTTAGGCAGAAATGAGGACATTTTGTCCAGTGGCTGGTTCGCTACATTTGGAGACAAGTCAGTAAGGAGGTTCTTTGATGCTCGTCATCTTCTCTGAGGTAGGCCGATTGTTGCCAGGAGTTAACTTTTCTTGTTGTCAAAGAATCTTCAGAACAATGAAAACATCTTTAAGTGCCATATTCTGTAGGTCTCTGAGGTATTTTAAATAATACACACAACTGCTTTTGAATTTTTCAGAACTGCTGTTTAGAAAACTTGAATAAGTTGAAATCTGTGCCAAAAACTCTCTGAAAAGTTTCCAACCTAATTCACACTCTGTATGCTTCTATTATTATTGTTATTATTTTTTATTTCCCACATATGGGTATTACAGACTCCAGCCAAACACAGTTAGAGCCAGCAACACATTTTGATCTGCTATACCTACTTGTAAGACAGGTAAACCAGTCCGATTCTGATAAATTATCTGAAAACAAACTAGATATTCTTCTAACACCGAACAGCTTGAACTCAAGCAGAAAAAGCAGAATCCATAGTGTTGGCAGACTATATTAAAGAAAGTATTTTTCTTACATTTTCTTATAATTTGCTATTAATGTGAATGGCTAGATCACACCACAGAACACAATGGAACAGTTTGCTTTGGTAGCTTCACACTAAATTTAATAAATTAAACTTGCCTCAATAGATCAAAGTGTTTTCTAACATGTTGAAAGAATTATATAGTTCGCGCATAGTTTCATTGCCAATATTTGCTACAATTTCTAGTCAAATAATTTGTAATCCCAGGTTATTTTAGGGGGACAATAGGTAATAAAATAGAAACTGAGGCCTCACATAAATGAAATGGCTGAGCATATCTTAAAAATCATGCTTCTCAGTGGGTTATGTATCACATTGCTTTTAGAATCATACAGACGCAAGGAGTAGCTGGGAAAAATAATGATGTGCAGACCACTGTCCCGAATTGTTGCATATGTCTTACTTAAGTAGTCTTCAGGATAAGCCGGGGGATATATATATATTTCGTAGGTGATTAATTAGACCTTTAAATGCTCAGCGTAACACACTAGCAAACGGGCACAATTGCAATCATTAACATGAATTTTCTGTTAGCCTCAGATGTTTGTGAAGATTGTGATTTAGATTATTATTTGAAAAGATGATACTTTATTTAAGAATGATTTTCCTCAATTAAATTATTTTAAAAATTGAATAATGATAACATATCTTAATTATTTCATAAATATAAATTAATAAAGTATCATAAACATGGAGAAAGTTATCATAATATAATATAATAAAAAGTAAAATGGGGCTGGAGAAATGGCTCAGTGGTTAAGGGCACCGGCTGCTCTTCCTAGAGGTCCTGAGTTCAATCCCAGCAACCACATGGTGGCTTACAACCATCTATAATGTTATCTGATGCCCTCTTCTGCCGATAATACAATAAATAAATCTTCAAAAAAAAAAAAGTAAAATGTGATCTGTTCTATGGATTCTTGTACAGCTATATGTTTTAGGCACTTTATATATATAGAGTGTTTTACAGATATTCACTTAACGTAATTTATCCAAAATTTTTCAATCTTCCTTATTTTTCCTAATATTTTTACTATAGTGATTATGTCTACTGTCTACTTCAACTACTACAGAAAACAAATAGTACAACACATCTAATAGTTATTGTATGCTCATGTCATTTATTCAAATCCTGATTCTACGCATCAGCAAGTTCATATATTCAAGTTTATTAATATGATTAAATATCTCATGATATTACCCTTACCATTTTATTCAAATTATTATCAAAAAACAAGATTTTGGCTTTTATTTTATTCTTTGAGTAATTTTGTATTTTTTAATTTTTTTTAAGTTTTTATTTGTGAACGTATATAATAACAAATACACAAAATGGTTTTGATTCCACATGATACAATAGTATGTATATTTATGCAAAATGCAATACATAAAACACTTATATGTTAAATATACATGAATAGTAATTCTCATATTTATCTTTATCTACATGTCTTAATATTGAGCAAATTTTTCCTTTAGTACATAGAACGGTATGTTCCTACCATAATTTTCTATTTAATAAAAAGGTACATGATTGACAGGTTTGCAGGTATATGTGAGTAATAGAATTTGTGACATTATGCAAATCACTTTAGCTCACCCTGTGAGACACTTATTTAATGGCCATTTTTTTGCTACTGGAAACATCATTTTATTTTAACACTGTAGTATTTTCTATAACTCAGGTTTTGATATATGTACAAAAGATCCCATTAAATTATTACTTCTGATTTAAAACAGTTGAGCAAAAGATAATCTCTTTATTGATTCTTCTGCCAATGTTTCTCACTGGTCTAGAAGCACTTGTCTTGGGTGGGTCATTACTTTCACATAAGAAAGGAAGGTACTCATGAGAGCTAATTACAGAGCTCGCTCTGCTTTCAATCATTTCATTAGGGCTGTCATTAAGGTAAAGCTCGAATAGTTGCCTTATTAAAGATTGTTTTAAAAATACTTAAATCCTTTTGAGGAGTAAATGAAAATTCTAGATAGTAATTAAGAATCATATTTCTTGGTTAGGGGAAGTGATTGAAATTAAGTTGGAAAATGTAGTGAATTATTTCATATAAAAACACATTGAAAGAAACATGATTTATTTTAAAATGAGAAAAATTAGACTAGCATAATTATAGTTATTTCAAAATGCAGACAACCCTGACAGATCCATAAAATTGCCCTAACATACATCTTGGTTTCTTTTATGTGCACATCATGACTAACAGTGAAAAGACAAGGAAGATTACAAGTCTCTAAATTTAACTATCTGTTATGTTTGAGCAATGAAAGTTAATTATATAATACACAGTAAATAACCTATATTTAATTAGTTAATTTTCAAGATTTTTGAAATAGTGTGGTTGAATTGCATCATAGGACATAAATAAAAGAAACAGTTTAAATACTTCACTGTAGTAACCATTGTACATACATATGCATACATTATGCACATAAACACACACACACACATATATATATGCACACAACCTTCATTTTGACAATTTGTGTACATTCACAAACATTCCTATGATACATGAACATGTATATGCACATGTACCATTTCATCATTTAAGAATATATATATATATATATATATATACACTTTATAAATAAGTAGAAAAAAATGAAATGAATAAAATTATACTCATATAAAGTAGAATCAAAAGTTATGCAATATTAATGAATTAACAAATACATTTTCACTATTTTTATACCCTGAAGTCTAACAATTTTGTGTTAAGCTTTACGTTTGTTTTGTGTATGGTCCCTGTGTATTCTAGGCTATTTAGTCTGGCATAATCTCGAACATCTGATGCTCTGACTAAACATGGTGAAGTTTTCACTGCATGAGAGTGAGCTGAAGATTTTAAGTCTTCTGGATGAATATTTCATAGAAGAAACTCCTTAGTGCCTAGGATTCCTGATGCATACCCTAGGTCTGCTATACCAATGTGTCATGGTGTATAAGTCTTTAGAAACAGATTTATTTTCTTACAGGCAAAGGCAAACAAAAAGCTTGTTTTCATGTGGGTTGCTTCCTTTGCCACAAGAACTTTCTCCTTGGCTTACAGATGATTACGTTATTGCAGAGTTTTCATTTCATTTCCCTACTGTGCGTGTCTGCATCCCCGTTTTTTTCTTCCAGTAAGCATGCCAGTCCCATAGTTTTAAGGGTCCGTCCTAAACAATCACATTTGAATCACATATTTTGGCAAAGTAATATATTCTAGGTCACTAAACATTGAGTAGATATCATTTTAAAGATACTTTGTCTCTAAAATTTTTTTTATCTTTCTCACATGCAAAATACATTCACTCTTTCTAAATAGGTAAAATATTAACACACTCGAGCATGGAGTTCAGAATGCCATCTATGTTACATTTGGATGCACTCCACAAATAATTCATTTTAAGGCAAAATTTGTCTGAGGCCATGAAATTGTATTTGTGTGCCTCTTTTGTTGTTGTTCTTGTTCTTCGAAAAAATGCAAATACAGAAATATTGTAATATGAACAAGGGGTTTTGTGTCTGTTTTTAAAAGAACTATATTTTAAACAATGAGATTGGGTTTAAGATAGATCTACCACTATTCTCTAGGGAGTCACTTCCTAGTGACTGGCAGCTATCTATGGATCTTATAATTTACTTTCTGTTGTGTATGCATATTCATAAACACCTAAGGGAAAACCATTATGGTCAATTAAAAAAATTTTTGTCTAATTGTAATAACCTATTAATGAACCAAAATTCATGTTAGTTTGCTTCATGGACCAAAAATACCTGACAATGGCTTTTGTTTTGTCAGACTTCTGATATTTAAGGAAGTGTCTTTGAGACTGACAGTTTGAACGCAGAACTGTAAGCCAGTTCTGGGTGCCACGTTGGATAATAAAACCACACCTAGCAGAACTCTGGGTCCCATAGCATATGCCTGCCTTCTTCCTACTCTACCGACCTATGTTACCTGAATGATGAGTGCCAAGCTGAGCTCAGGTTTTAAGTGATTGTGAAGAATATACAAACCCTTATGTTTTATCCCTAATACTGCAAAAAAAAATTTTTTTTTAACTAGCATTAGTGGAAAAAAAAACAAGTATACTTACTCTTATTACAAATCGGTAATCCGAGAGACAAAAGAGCTATAAGGTCCCCATCAAGTCCAGAATAAAAGATGGCAAATAGGTTCTGTATTACAAAACTTAACCTATAAAGTTCAATATCTTGTCTCTGGGTCACTACAGAGTAGTACTGTCTTTTGAACTGATCATGTTGGGAACTCCATGTCATTTACACCCAGTGTCAGTGGCTGGGCCCTGTGAAATGCAAGAGGGGTGCCACCATTTAGAATCCACCATAATCGCTAATTCTGGGTCTGAGGTCTTTGATAACACTGAAATACAGGCCACCTTACAAACCACTGCCCTGACTGTGAGGTCGTCCTTCCAATCTATTAAAGGGAAATACACCATCAAAGCCCATGAGAACCAATGAACCATCCTTCAAAATTTTTTGTTTTCTTTTATTTTTGAGAATAATATAATTAATTATATTATTTTTCATTACCTTTCAGGCCTGCAAAAGCTCCCATATACTTCTTTATTCTTGTTCAAATTATGACCACTTCTTAATTTAATTTCTATTACATTTTAATGTAATAACACGATATACATATATAACTCTCTCGTATATATTTTTATATATTCTTAAATATAACCTCCTCGTTCTATATAATATACTTGCATACATGTCCCATGGCTAACCATTTGGCAACCATTGGTGTGTTGTTCCTGAAGAAGACTATTTCTTCCACTTTCAGCATTTTCATTTCATTTCATTTTATTTATATTTTATTTTTTTGTTATTGAGACAGGTTTTCTCTGTTGTCTTGGCTGTCCTGGACTCGCTTTGCAGACCAAGCATGCCTTGAACTCATGGAGATTCATGTGCTTCCACCTCCTGTAGTTCTAGGATTACAGACATGTCCCTCTGTGCCTGGCTCACTCTCAGCATTCTTCGTGTGCTGTGGAGAATTCCTGAGCTTTGCCCATCTGTGTTAGCATGGCTCCTGGTATTGTCCTTGTTCAGGTCCAGTTTATACAGCTATGCTGGAGAGTTTCATGAGGCCTCATAGGCTTTACTGCCTACATTACCATGTCTGCTGGTGTCATCATCTTAAACTCTTACAGCCTTCCTTTGTTTTAGCCTGTTTTTATCTCTTTAAGAAAACTACCTGTTTTAAATTTATTAAAGCCTCAAAAACCTCTGTTGTTATGTTCGAAATACAATAGAGTTTTATACCTTACACATGTCTCTTCTGGCTCACCGCTCTGTATCCTGACTTGTATTGAGACTGAATGTTTCTGCAAACTTTGTAACAAATGCTGACTCACCCAGACCTTGATTTTCTTCTACTCTTTGTACTATGGATAGCTCCAGGGTTTCTCTCATCTGTGATTTCTGGTTCCTTTATACTTTGTGATTCCTTCGTCTGATTCTTTCCTCTCATATTTTAGTATAAACATCAAGGAGAAGCCAGATCCACATCATCAATACTTTTTAGAGAACTCTTCACAGCTAAATATCCAAGTGTAGCACGATACCATTTTCCCACAAAACACTGGGTAGCAATTTGTATCAGGTTTCCACTATTTCACAGGGACCATCTATCTTACAATTCATAATAAGTTTCACATCTATCTGTATCTTCATTGATGTTATGTTTAGCACTGATGTAAAATATGTTATATATAGCATTATATGTATGATATGTTATGTACATAGCGTTGTATGTGTGGATCAAACCTATCTTCACAGTTATCTTTTTAATCTGAGTTCCTACAATAAATGAAATTGGCATAGATTTTTTTCAGCCAGATTTTTGGAAACAATACTGTCTTTTTAACAACATTTAGTATAAAAGCCTCCCACCCTAACTAAATCCTAAAGCTATTTGTACATTTATCTTAATACTAGTTTCCTGGCATTAAATTCTGTGCTAGTTTTGAAAGAGACACTATACCCAAATGACATATACTGGGTGATAGACCTTACTTCTTTGTTTCTTTTAGCCCTGGACACTAATGACAGCAGGTCACAGTAGACTGGGTTAGTTCTTGCTGGACACTGTGAGAAAACACTGTCTCAGATCTACCTCCTTGATTGTAAATGGCTTAACAATATCTTCAGATCATGACTCTGCACATGTTTGCCTTCATTTACTCTCCTGTTCTTATTTGAGGTTAGTCATATTTGCAAAGGATTCATGATAATGCCCTAATTATAATTTCAACTTATTATCTTTACAACAAACCTGCTTCTAAACGCTTTCACATTCTGAAGCCTTAAGGGTAAGGTAAGGACTTGGAAATATAAATTAGAGACATGGTCAAATTTAACACATTACATCGTTGTTCAACTGTATCACACCTATAACAGCGTTTGAACTAAAGATTTCTAAGAATACCAGTATCATTTCTTCTAAGTAAATCCAAAATTATCTCCCGCTTTCCAATTTAATTCTAAACTTCAAATGTACTATTTTCAACACTAAAAAAAGTAAAAGCAGTAATGATTAAAACTACATCCATAGTTTAAAGTATGATATTCAGCATTAACTTCTGATTCATCTGAAACTTTTCACATAAGTGCCTTATCTACATAAAGCTAAAACCAATGATTACTATGCAGGTACTTTTAATTTACTTTTGTAATCACAATCCTATACATCATAAGTAATATTGGTGCCAAGAACTTAAAATATTAAACTATGTTTAAAGATGAAGTTTCTTTAGTGGCCACTATTTTCTAGTATTAAAATACCATGCAGAGGGCAGGTAATGAAAAGAATCCAGATCTTCTTGAAGAGTTTGGAATCTGCACTAAGCAGTGTAGGATGCTGAGTACATAAATGCAATTTCAACTCAGAGTATATACTCTAAATTGACAATGAATCGGTATTTAGGCTAAGAATGGTTTATATTTGGTAATGGCTAAGACAATGCTATTACAATGACATCTGTTTCTGAATATAGGAAATTCATTCTTATTAGATGTCAAACAGAAGCCACAGAGCTCAAATTGGGCTACCCAATTTCTATTAGAAGGGCACCAGTGTCATTCTAAATAGTGTTTACATATACAAAGTTCAAATGAAGGGATTGGGAGAGATGGTTCATTAGGCAAACTACTTGCACTGCAAGCGCAAGAATCCGAATTCAGACACAAAAGCCCACATAAAAATTCTAGCCACTGTGACACACACTTGTTATCTCACTACTAGGGAGGTGAAGACAGGATATGTAGGACTTGCTCACTGGCCAGAGTTTTAGAGCTACATCTAATTTAATAAGTTACCCTGTCTCAAATCATAAAAATACATTTTCTAATAATGACAACAGAAGTTGTCCTCTTCTCCAAATACACACATATGCAACTGCACCTGAACACATGCATTCAGACACTAATATATAAAAATCTTCAAAGGTAATTATTAACTATACCATACATAAACATACGTGTTCATGTTATGGAGTACAATTTTGTCTTTTGGAAACTTAATTATTGTATTATAAAATGCTCAAATAATTGGGTAGTTATTATTAACATTATCTATAGAGCCATTATAAATTATTATGGGTAGTATCCTAGGCATAGATATATACTGGTGATACAAAGTATAGAAAGTCTAGTTCTTCAGAACTTTCATGTATATATATATATACTTTATTAATTTATTCATATTACATCTCAATTGTTATTCCATCCCTTGTATCCCCCCATCCTCCCTCCCTCCTGCTCTCCCCCTACTCCCTTCCCCTATGACTGTGATCGAGGGGGACCTCCTCCCCCTGTATATGCGCATAGAGTATCAAGTCTTTTCTTGGTCTTCAAAACTTTCTTAAGGATAAAATATATAATGAATATTAATAAGAATTAGTATAGCAAATAAATGAGATAAATTGGCACTAGATTCAATCAGGGTTGATTGAAGTATGATTGCAGTAAAAAATACAAATTAATACATATTAATGCAACTCTGGGACATAAGAAGGGGAACATTTCATTCTCCCCACCTTTCAACATATGTGTTTAAAGGCAAAGATGCTGAAAGTCTTGGAGCTGCTCACAGTTTTCTCAAGAAACTAGAGGGGCATAGCAAATCTATTTCATCACATTTAATACTTTTCATTCATCCATTTCTTCTTTATGATCTCATAAGAGTCCAACATGAACATGAAAGTGTACTTCTCTCTAATTTAGAGAGACAAGGCTAAGCATGTTTTTACTGTTGCATTCTTTTCTAGTCTCCTTTAAACACCAGTAAATTCAATAAGGTACATTTTATAACAGAGTGTCTCCAAGGAGACTATATTCCACAAAGAGGAGGAACACAAATCCTATCTCACTATCTGTTTATATTGAACACCTGCAGACTGGAGGCTTTTGTATTTGTTTTTCATTTGAAAATGGCAGAAAGGAGCACCTCATATCATGAACGTGGTTTCTCTTTGTTTGCTTTGAACCTGGTGCCACTTCCTAGTGACATGTTTTTATACTTTGGCAATGCATTCACTGTTCAGTTGCTAACAACTGACTAGATAGAGGATTTTTTTAAAAGGACAGAATGTTTTTTAGTGCCAGAGATACATTTTTGGAGGTTTTTTGTTTGTTTGTTTTCAAGACAGGGTTTCTCTGTGTAGCCTTGCCTGTCTTGGAACCACTTTGTAGACCAGGCTAGTCTCAAACTCACAGAGATCCATCTACCTTGCCTCCCAAGTGCTGGGATTAGTAGCAAGTGCCACTACTCTAAGCTCAGAGATACATTTTTTCGGGGGGGGGGGGCGGTTTCGAGACAAGGTCTCTCTGTGTTAGTGTTGGCTGTCCTGGAGTCACTTTGTAGACCAGGCTGGCCTCGAACTCACAGTGATCTACCTGCCTCTGCCTCCCGAGTGCTGGGACTACAGGCGTGCACCACCACGCCCGGCTCAGAGATACATTGTTTAAAGCTCATCTTGTTTAAGTTTTTCTTTCAAATGGTTTTCATAAATTATTTATATGTTGGGAAATGCTGAGTGAATCATAACTTAAATCGAACATAGCTCCTTAATGGTGTTCAGAGAGGTTTTGTTTTGTTTTGTTTTGTTTTCCTAGCAGATTTGAATGAGCGAGTTACCATCTTCTCCTAGGAGCAACCACTAGCAACTGGCATTCACACTATCAGCCAGGAATGGAACCGCAATTCTACATTCTCAGTCAAGCCAATAACCACAACTTGTTCAGTAGACAGATCTATCCTTCTGGGGCTGCTGAAGGATAACAAAGATAATACTTTTTGAGGAATAGGAGCACAGTAGTTGCCATCACAAAGGTTCTTTAAAGAGTGAGGCAAAAGATGAAGAGAGCCGAGGCTAGTATCATGACACAAACGGAAATTGGAATGGCAGTGTTGAAAGGACGGGGATGGGTCCACTGGCCACACAACACTGGTGGAAACAGGCTGATATTTAACAAAAACACAGACTCTTCCCAATAAATGTGCAGAGGCACAGTCTGGTTGACTCCTAACCTCTGACTTTAATTTAATGCAGCCAATTTTAGACTTCTGAAAAGCCAGACATAGAAGAGAACAAAAGTATTCTGTTTGATGAATGGGGTTGCTTTAATTTGCCATAAAGTTATATTAGAGTAACACATTCGTGCCAGTATGACAGATCTATGAAAAGAAATTGCATACTTACATTGTTCCTAATACTAGACCTGAGGTATCATAACAGCCAAAGAAAATGGAATATATTCATAGATAATTTTTTACTATCCCACAATAATATTCAATTCCTAAATAAAGATATACTCTAAGGTATTTGCTCTGAGTTTTTTTTTTGAAACACATTGTATCTCCTACTTATATCTCATTGTTCTTCTCTCAGTGTTGCCTTTTCTTTCTTCTTAGATGCAATCAATATGTCAATGCTACTAGCTTTCCTAAAACACCCTATCTAACCCTGAAGTTTTTCTCTTTTAACAGGATTTCACCATTACAATATATATACACTGTGTCATTTAATAGTTATCCACACATTTCTATCAACTCTAGAAATTACCTTATATGACAACAAAGTTCTTTTCCTGACTATCATCCAGACAAAGCATTTAAGTTAACACTAATTTGTCCTGAAATAAGAACATTGTTAGGACTCAAACTAGATCCTTTCTGTCAGCAAAAGAATGGATTCAGCAGTTATTTTGCTGTACTGATCAGGGTATCATGGGAGTCATTTTTTTCTCTATAATTCCTAAGGATCATTTTCCATCTTCACCCAAACAAATGTCTCAAAAATTATTTTGTCACAATTTATTGTATGCTTTTCCTTTTTTCTCTTTTGGTTCTTGCAGAAAGAAAAAAAACATTGATTCCATTCTTTATTGAAGTAACTGTCCTTAACATTTATGAACTTCTAGTAGTTATAATCTGATTCATTTTTTTCTGTCATTTTGTAAAGATGCTTACAACTTAATATGTGAGCTAAAATATATAACAGAGAATTTTCCATTCATCCATATTAGTTACATTTCCATCATTGTAATATATTCTGACATAAAGAATATTAAAGAGGAAAGGGTTTGCTCGGCTTACAGTTCCAAGAGAACATACAATCAGCCACAGTGGTGAAAGCATGGCAGCAGGACAGTGAGGACAGCCGGGCAGCCAGGACACAGCTGGTCATTTTTCATCTGTGTGTTGTAGCTCCAGTGTGAAAGCTGGAAGTGAGTCCAGGCTATCAATGCTAAGGGTCATTCCCAGTGACATTCTTCTTTATCACCATTCCAAATAGCACCACCTTATGGAAGCTAAAGGCTCAAACACAATTGCCTATGGAGTACATCTCATGATCCAAAATGCACGTGTTCCAACCTTAAGAGTCCCAATATCCCTTACCAATTACAACACTAACAATATGATAACACAGGGACATTGAGGACAGAGGTTCTTGCTTAATATTTACAAGTGCCATTTTTTCAAGAAAAGTATCAAATGCATGTGACCAAATGTCATTTAACATTTTTATATTTGATACTGTTGGTACTTTGTATTCATTTAAACATTTTTACTTGATTGCAAATATTATTGCAGGGGAAAAAACTAAGAAGACAGATTTCTCTGGTGAATTTACATATGGCCATTTTGTCATTTATGACCTAAACAGATGTAAGACATTTATACCCTATTTTTTTTCTCTTTGTTTCCTGTAAAAAAAAAAAAAAAAAAAAAAAAAGATAAGTCTGGTAAATGGACTCCTTTTCAACACACTGGACAAGTATTTAATTAATTCATAAGAAAGTAAAGTAATAACTTTTCCTAAGCATGGTGCTAAAAGTTAGATGTGTGGGGTTTTTTTTGTTTGTTTGTTTGTTTTTGCAAAGTACATAGCAATGAAGACAAGCACCAGCTTTGTTTTCCAAGACTCGGCAACTTATCAAATTTCTTTTGATTCATCTTTATCCAGATGCATGCTTCTGTGATAGCCTGCCAGGTTGGTATAGAAAAATCTTTAGTGGTATATGCTTGCAAAGTTTTACAGCAATTTATTTTTGTGACACTAGTGTAAGACCGGGGGACCTTAGGTAATTGAAATGCAGTTTGTTGGCTTTCAGGAGAAGCTGGCGATGTAGCTCTGCCACCTATCATAAGAAAAATGTAAAGAGTCCCATAAATTGTGCTCAGTATAAAATGTTCTTTGGACAATTTCAAAAAGAAGTTATTAGGGAAAGGCATTTTCTGACTCACTTTCTAGCTCACCCTGGGGATACTAAATATGATATCCATTGGTTCTGTAGTTACTGAGTGTAAGAGGTTTGAACAGTGACCAGGCATGACCCATAAAGCACATAAGAATTTTAGCTGTTAAAATTGAGGTGAGGCTATGGTTTTTTGGCTGAATAAGAAACTGAATTGCTACTTACTATTGGGTGGAATGGTTATCTTTTGGTGCCTTGAGGTTAAAGTCGGGAGGAGGGCAAGAATCCCAGGATTGTGTTATATTGCAGAGCTGTCTGAAGTAGCAGGCATACAGTCCAATTCGTAACTATCCTTCAAAATTTTAGGCAAAAATATGAATTCTGAGAAGAAAAATCTCAATATATAAAGACGGTTAAACTGTTTGCATCCGAAATTTATAGATTATTCTGACAGCAAAAGGAAGCCTAGGGCTCAATATGGGAAAGAGGAAAGTGGTGCTGATGCAAACCCAAATGCCTGTGCTTTTGCATACATCCCTTCACTTACATTACAGGCCTCATCCCAGCCTTCATCTCCACTTGATTATCAGGATGGATTTCATTGCAAACATCTACTTAATGTTTTCCCTCATGTAAAATACATTTTGATGTCTGTAGTTTGTAGCGTTTTCCTTGACATGGGGAAATTTTATGTTATATTCTGCAACGTGCTAATTAAGTTTATGTAATTTACATATTGTTTTAAATAGCCTTGGGGAATTGTTCTATAACAACAATAAGATGAATCAATTGGCATTATCAACATGAATTTTCAACTCCAGTATAACCTACATGTTGAAATTTTTTGACAAACCCACTTTTGTTCAATGACAACAGTTGTAGTTTAATTCGTACAACTGTAGAAAAGCCAGATTGAGAGTGTACATTGTGGCTGTCTTTCTCGCTAGCCTGTTTCAGTATGTGAAACCTTATCATGTGTTTGAGGGTATTTTGAAGATATAAATATAGAAATTTTATATTTGAAAATATAAAATATAGAAAAGTAAGAATAATGCAACAAACTAAAAGAAAATATTTGGTTTTACTTTGATAATGATATGCAGAAAATGGCTCATCTCTTTTAGTTTATTATCATTTGGAAAAAGAAATTTTGATACCTGACTCTTTTGATATATCTGTTAACTGTAGAGTGAAATGTCTTGAAATCTGTTCTGATCTTCTAATAAATGTTGAGGTACAAAAAAGTAAGTGATTTGTGTTATTTTAAGCAGAGCCTTTGTATAGTTCTGAGAACTGGATCATGTTGTTCTAAAATTCATATGGTGAAGCCCTTAACCCTTTCTATGATAAGTTTTGGAAATTAGTTTGGGAGGCAATTAGGATGAATGAGGCCACCTCAGTGGGACCCTGTGATACGATTATTTTCCTTTTGAGAATAGTCAACAGCCAGCTTATCTTTGTTCTTTTCCATTCCTCCATGCATCTCTCTCCCTCTTACATCCTCTGGAAAAGCTAAGTGAGTATGCATAAGCTCATCATCAGTAAGCCTAAAGGAGCATTTTCTTAGCTGAGCAGCATTTTCATGTTGGGTTTCCTAACCCCCAAAATTGTGAGCAATAAATTCCTGAGTTTAAAACACAATTTTGTTGTGGTAGCCCATGAGCAAAATCTATACTTATTTAATGATTTAGTTTGATACCAATTGAGGAGATTGCTCAAACGTATTATAGACACTTTACATGAGTGTGATTAGGACTACTTAAATAATTCTTTTGAATCCTTAAGTAAATGTTAAGATATACACAATGGCTTTGACATAAGAAAGTGAAAATCCATGCTGGCGAGGATGTGGGGAGAGAGGAACACTCCTTCATTGCTGGTGGGAATGCAAACTAGTACAACCACTTTGGAAATCTATCTGGTGCTATCTCAGAAAAATGGGAATAGGGCTTCCTTAAGACCCAGCTATTCCACTCCTTGGAATATACCCAGAAGATGCTCCAGCACACAACAAGAAAATTTGCTCAACCATGTTCATAGCAGCCTTATTCATAATAGCCAGAACATGGAAACAGCCTAAGTGTCCCCCAGTAGAAGAATGGATAAAGAAACTGTGGTACATATACACTATGGAATACTATTCAGCTATTAAAAACAAGGAATTCCCGAAATTTGTGGATAAATGGATTGAGCTAGAAATGATCATAATGAGTGAGTTAACCCAGAAGCAGAAAGACTCAAATGGTATATACTCACTTATATCTGCATATTAGCCCAACAGGCATGTCCCATGAAAGCCTTCACTTACCAGGAAACTGAGACAGAGGGGAGGACATTCTAGTGGGACTCTAGATGAGAGAATCATGGGAGAAAGGCAAAGTAGAAGGATCCAGAGGGTCCTAGAAGCCTACAAGTAGAACATTATGATAAGCAGATTTGGGCTCAGGGGTTCCACTCAAACTAAGGCACCAGCCAAGGACAATACAGGCGGTAAACCTTAAACCTCTACCCAGATCTAGACAATGGACAGAACACTCTCCACAGTAGAGTGGAGAGTGGGATATTACTTTCTCACATATTCTGGTGCCTCACCTTTGACCATGTCCCCTGGAGGGGGAGACCTGGTGGCACTCAGAGGAAGGACAGCAAGTTACCAAGAAGAGACTTGATACCCTATGAACATATACAGGGGGAGGTAATCTCCCTCAGGAACAGTCATAGGGGAGGGGAATAAGGAGAAAATGCGAGGGAGGGAAGAATTGGAGGATACAAGGGATGGGATAACCATTGAGATGTAACAAGAATAAATTAATAAAGGAGAAAATAAATAAATTAAATAAATAAAAATAAAAAAAAGAAAGTGAAAATCCTGGATATGAGAATTTTCTTTATTAAATAAATGTGTATTATATTAGCAATTGTATTATTCAATATGTTACAGACAGAAAAAGATGCAGTTCTAGCTGTAAACCCAGAGAATAAGTTTGCTTGGATATATTAAGAAAGTTATAAAAATATATGATGTCATTGTCCAGCCTATCACGGAATTTTAAGTGGTAGTCTTCTCAATGCCTTCTAGGGAGAGGAAACTTTGGCAAAAGACCATTGGATTTTAAGTTCTCTCTAAAAGTATACTCCAGTAAGATGTATACAATAGGACCATATTGCCTAATTCCATTCAAGAATCAAACACTTTTCCTGGGACTTATTATTCTGTGTTCTCATTAACCAAAAATGGCAATACCATGACCTCCCTAAAAGGAATATTTACAGTAAAAAAATCCCACCCCATGTTTGTCTCTTGCTCATGCTGCAGTTTTGTTCTCTGTATGCCACTTTTGTTGTGTTCTGAATGAATCTCATGGGATAGGGTTGATATCTTAAATGGCTTCAATATTTGTATCTATATTTAGGGAACTTTTGCCATATATATATATATATATATATATATATATATATATATATATATGTATGTATATATGTGTCACTCTTTTTCATAATTGTATATAAATGAATATTCCATGTGAGCTCTATTAATATGTTTTGGGGGGACTAATTATTATTAGATTCTTCAATGTTATTTCATGTAACAAGAATATATTTATTTTCAATACTAAATCATGTTTTGCTGCAAGTTGATGTCACAGTTACTTGTGAATTTGCCTGTTTAATGACATTTAGATTGGGCATTGTCTAAAAGTATGTTTTCATTTCTCTTGATTAACTACTTAGACCAACTACATCCAATGATAATATGTGTTTACATTTTAAGGGCACACTCAGATTGTTTTTTAATTCCTTCACTTTACATCTCCATTGTAGTCCCCTCCCTCATTGCTTTCCAGTCACACCCTCCCACCCTCCCACCCTCCCTCCTATAGTTCTCACTGAGGCCAAGTCCTCCTCCCTTAACATTTTACTTCCGCCTATCAAGTCTCATCTGGACTACCTGTATCCTTTTCCTCTGTGACCCGGCAAGGCTGCCCTACCAGGGGAAGTAATCAACACGTGGGGACCACAGTCTATGTCAGAAGTAGTCCCTACTCCCCATATTATGGTACCCACAAGGAGATTATGCCGCCAATCTAATACATCTGAGCAGAGAGTCTAGGTTCTCACCATTCCTGGTCCGTTTTTAGCGTAGTCCCTGCAACGCTCCCTTTCCTCACCTGGATTTGTTGGCTTCGTTCGTCTCCTTGTAGAGCTTCTGACCCCTCCAGGTCCCTCTGTTCCCCAAATCTTCCATCAAACTCCCTGAGATCCACCCTAATATTTGGCTGTGAGTCTCAGCATCTGTTCCATCCTCTGCTGGGTAGACTCTTTCAGAGGACTTCTGTTAGGCTCCTGTCCTGTTCCTTTTCTTCAACTGCTTCTGATGTCAATTCTGTTTGTCCTTCTGAATGAGATGTAAGCATTCTCCATAGGGTCCTCCTTATTACTTAGTTCCTTTAGGTCTGTGTATTGTAATGTGGTTATCTTGTATTCTGTAGCTAATATACACTTATAAGTGAGTATATCCCTTATGTGTCTTTCTGGGTCTGGGTTTCCTCACTCAAGATGTTCATTTCTAGTTCCATCAATTTGCCTGCAAATTTCAAGATTTCCTTGTTTTTGATAGCTCATTAGTATTCATAGTGTAAATGTACTACAGTTTCTTTATCCATTCTTTGATTGAGGGACATCTAGGTTGTTTCCAGATTTTGGCTATTACAAATAAATCTGCTATGAACATAGTTGAGCAAATGTCCTTGTTGTATGGTGGAACATTTTTCCAATAGATACCCAGGGGTGG
Source organism: Acomys minous (assembly GCF_964271855.1). Lineage (NCBI taxonomy): Eukaryota > Metazoa > Chordata > Mammalia > Rodentia > Muridae > Acomys > Acomys minous. Next base: position 103,832,485 of record NC_140490.1, read on the forward strand.
TGTAGCTGGGTCTTGAGGTAGAACTATTCCCAGTTTTCTGAGATAGCACCAGGTTTACTTCCAAAGTGGGTGTACAAGTTTACACTCCCACCAGCAATGAAGAAGTAAGTGTTCCCCTTTCTCTACATCATTGCAAGCATGTGCTGTCACTTGAGTTTTTATCTTAGCCATTCTGTTGAATGTAAGATGGAATGTTAGAGTCATTTTGATTTGCATTTTCCTGAGGACTAGGGACACTGATCACTCAGCCATTAGGTGTTCCTTTGTCGTGAATCCTAAATAATCCTTCCCACTCTAAGATTCTTTATTTCGGGTGTAATTCTGATAGGTTTGTCATTAAATGTTATTTGGCCCTTTTCCCTTGCAGCTTTTAATATTTTTTCTTTGTTCTGTATATTTTGTGTTTTGGTTATTATGTGACAGGAAGTATTTCTTTTCTGGTCTATCTATTTGATGTTCTATAGTCCTCCTGTATGTTTATAGGCATCTCTTTCTTTAGATTGGGGAAGTTTTATTCTGTGATTTTCTGAGAATATTTTCTGGGCCTTGGAGTCTGGTATTTCCTCTTTCCTCAATGCCTATTATCCTCAGATTTCTTCTTTTCATGATGTCCTTGATTTCTTGGACGTTTTGTGTCAGGATTTTTTCAGATTTAACGTTTTCTTTAATGGTTGCTTCAAGACTTTCACAGGAACTCTGGTAGCCCATAATTGACCACGTCCCCTGGGTGGGGGCACTCAGAGGAAGGGTAGCAGGCTACCAAAAAGAGACTTGATACCCTATGAGCATATACAGGAGGAGGAGGTCCCCCTCAGTCACAGTCATAGGGGAGGGGAGTAAGGGAAAAATTGGAGGGAGGAATGGGAGGATCCAAGGCATGGGATAACAATTGAGATGTAATATGAATAAATTAATAAAATATATTTAAAAGATTCTTTATTTCAATAGTAGTCAATTTTGTCAAGTAGAACTTTTCAACAATAGGAAAGTTCAGCTTATATATGCATTCATTATGTATTGTTATTTGGTAATCACTTTAAGAAATATTTTCCAAACAGAAGACCATAGAATTCCCTGCAATAATGTTTTGTTCCAGAAAGTTTCATTGATTTAAGTTTGACAATTAGATCTAAAATCCACTTTTACTTCATTTTTGCACAGGTGTAGAACTATAAAGAAATATTGCTTTATGCATATACATAAGCACATGTTCTAGCAACATTATTAAATATGTCTCTTTTGAATGAATAGTACTGACATCTTTATCATGAGTCAGTCATCTAGTGTCTTGATGTGTAGATCTATTTCTGGTTTTGAATACTATCACCTTGATTTAATATTCTGTATTAAATATTTGAGTGTCATGACTGAAGAAAGAAGTTAATAAAGAAACGTATTGAGAAACACACTATTGTGTTGAAAGAACTAATACTGTTTGGATACTATTCCTCATTTAATTGTTAGGAAAAATCATTAAATCCCAAAGAAAGTCTTAGCAATGATTATTACAAAAGGTGAAAAGCTAATTCTAGAAATTATAGGACTATCCAAAAGGCCTAAAGTATTCAAAACATGTTTCCAATATCAGAATATGTAAGCGGTCTGACTGTGTGTGTGTGTGTGTGTGTGTGTGTGTGTGTGTGTGTGTGTGTGTTGGTGGTTGTAATAAATGTGTACATGTATGTCTATGTGCATGTGAGTACAACTGAGTTTCTGAGAGCACGTATGAGGCAAAAGTTGCCATTAGATATTTGACTTAATTGCTCGCCAGGTATTTCTTATGCCAGTATCTCTTGCTAAATCCAGAAACAATTGATTCATTCATCTAGCTAGCCATCTTGCCTAGGGAATCCCATGTCTCTGCCTCCCATATACTGGGGTTACAGGTGGCAGACATTAATATGCAACTTTTATGTCAAGAGACTTATCCACTGAGCCCTCCAACGCAGTTTGTAAAGCATTTTTTGCTGTCTTTCTTCATACTACATAATACAATTTAAATATTCATTAAAATGTAATAAATTTATCAAGTATGTTTTCCAAAAGTCATGTAGCAAGGCAAACCTGTATTTAAACATGAAAATAAATGTGTCAGTCTATTTGCTATATATTCTGTCCCTCTGTCTCGTTCTGTCTGTCAGTCTGTCTCTCTCCATCCATTCCGCCTCACTTATTATACTAACTGTACAATTTCTTGTTATAGTAACCCACCTAATGAAGTTTTTTTAAAAAATTGGACATACTTGTAATTCTGTTTTTCTTTTTTGTTTACCACCAAAGGCTTTTCTCTGCATATTGATATGTCTTTATTTATCCTGACTCAACATTAAGATAAGTCATATATATGGATCTTGTACTAAAATATATAATTGTGATTTCCATAAAAAATTTGTGAGAATTAATCACTATTCTAACTGAGCACAAAAGGAAAATATAAAAATAATAAAAATTAAATTAAATATGTAATTCAATTAGAATTCCAATGTGCTCCATCATTAGATATCTGTAACCTATCCAGGTATGGCAGGTCACTCAACAGTGTTCATAGAAGCTGAGATTCTTCTATAAGTCCCTACTTATTATCATGCCTTTTCTATTTTTCTTCAAAATTTTATCATCTTGTGGAATTAAATGTATCCTAAATTAACCTCTCTACATTTAGATGATTAATCTTCCCTAAGCAATGCCGAACTTGGGCCTTGAGAGAGGACTCAGCATTCTAGTGCACTTTGCTCTTACAGAAAGCCTGGGTTCGAATCCCAGCTCTCACGAGGTGGCTCACAATAATCTGTACCTTCAGTTCCAGGGGATCCAATGCCTTCTTCTGACTTCCGAAGGCATTGTCTTGAGTAGAGTATAATACGCCAGCTTATAAACCTTAAGTGTTCCTACTGGAGTATATGTATCACAACCTGAGTCTGGGACACAGGGCAGCTCTAAACTTTAAGAGAATTATCACCTACTATTCTACCCTCAATGGCATTTAACTGTTGACTAAATAGAGCTGGTGAAAAGAGAAACAGAAAGCTAAGTTTGTACCTCTTGGTTAAGAGACCTGGAAAGTCCCTTTTCCATACTGATTTCAAGTTATCAAGGTATTTGGCTTAAATTACTCATGTTAGTCTTTCACTCTTACTTTCCTTTCTTACTCCAGGAATTTTCACTAGAATTCATCCCCAGAGTTATTTCTGTTTGAATTTTTGGGTGTCCGGGTATATTTCTGTGAAAATCTGAAACAATGCAGTAAGTGTGGAAGTGTTTTTGTTTGTTTTCCCTAAGCGAACTTTTCAGGCTACAGTGCCAAAAGAGCCCGTTAAAATGTAAAATGTAAAACAGAGCTTGTTTAAATCATTAGAAATATTCAGTGGAGTATAGCCCCCACCTTGTAGCCTTAAAAAAAAAACCACTTTTAAACATGTGGTCGGTCCAAGTAAAATTTTTCGTGAGGACTGAAAGTTTCTTATGACCATGTGGGACCCCTGAGATGGCTGTGAATGTTTGCTACACCTTTTATAGCCAAGTTATTGCATTCTCAAGAAATGAATTTCTGTATTTGAAGCTCCATTTCAGCTCTGGTGAAAGTTTACCTACGCCTATGTGTACTTGCCAGAGGCTTCCTTTAACTAAATTATTCCACACATCCCTCAGTAGTCCCTTCTCAAGAGGCCCAGTCCAATTTCTCTACATTTTGATGAGATATACTTCATCTTAATTTATTCAGATATGAAGTATAGGACTCCAACTCAAGGCTCTAATATATTCAATATTACTATGCTCAAACTGTGTGAAACGAACAACTTGTGATTATAGACGATGACAAAATTTCTTATAATCAACCTTACCCATGATGATTGTCACTTAACCCATGTAAATCTGTGTTCTCAATTTCTTGAAACACATTGCCACGCTGGACCCGACGGCAATTAGAATCTTGGTCTAGCTAACGGGAAATCTTTCATTCTTGAAGGATAATGTTCCACACACAAGAGATACCTTTAGAGCTTATGTGGTGGTAGCGACAACTGTTTGAAATTATTTTTCGTTTTGAGATTACACTATGACATCATTACTACTTTGCCTTTTCTCCCTTCAAAGCCTCCCACATCTCTCCTTCCTCTCTATGAAACTACGGCATCTGATTTCATTAAATGTTGTTATGTACATGTGTATATGTATATGAAATATATTTCTGAATACATATGTAAATGCAACCTGCTCAGTCTGTGTAATGTTACTTGCATGTATGTTTTCAAGACTGAGTGTTCTGTATTGAATAACCAGATTATCTTCTCTGGGGAAGACTATTTCTCCTAATTTGAGGTTGCCTTGACTATCTGTAGTACTTCATGTAGAGTGAAGCTCAGTGTGCTTTCCTTCTTCCAGGATAGCATGCTTACTGCTGCTGTCATTGTTCCCGTTCATGTTTAGGTAGTCAAATTGATGAGTGTTTGTGGGTGGAGCTTTTGATGTCAGCTTTTCAGATTGTAAGGAAACACAGCCTCGCAGCCAGGGTTTTAAGACTATCCAGTCTCCCAGACTGGTGGCATTTACTTGTGCAGTGTCTACAGTGTTTCTAACTGGATAACTGAACCACGGTGTTTGACACAGAAGCCACAATTGTTTTAAATAATTTACTTGGAAAGAAATATTTAAAATAGGCATTTCTGCACTCAGTAAATGTCATTAAAATATTTGATAATATCCTTTTTCCTTTGTAACTACTTCTGTTTTTGTTGAGGGTAATGCTGCAATATTCAAGAGGAAAAAAGTTATCAAATTAAAAACATGTTATTTTCATTCAGTGATGATAATATATTATTATAAAATAATTAAATGATAATGCAGTTTTCATACATGAGACCATAGAGAAAAATGAAGATTTCTATGGATTTTATGCATATTCATCCAATATAGTGAAATTAATCAAAGCGCTAAAGAGGTTCTGTATTTTTTCTAATATGTAACAATTCAGTTAATGTTAAAAAAGACAAGTTTATAGAAATGCAAGGATAAATAAGAAGGAAAATAAAAATTCATGGATAACTGGTTTTATCATATTGCAAAAATGTATTTTCAGCTAATTTCACTGACTTAAATATTGTTGCAGGATTGTGAGAAGAGAACACTGGCTTGCTATAATGCGCAAGCCAGAATTAATAGGCAGAATGTGGCGGCAGAAAAAGAAAGCTATGCATCAGTAACCTTTTAAAGGAGTGTGTATATATAATAACATGAGAGAATTTGAAAAATATTCAAGAAAAGACTTATAATATAAAGCAACACTTCTAACTAATATGCTAATATGAACATATGATAGCTATTTTTGCTGAATTCTCTACTGATTCCTCAAAAATTTTTTTCCTCTACAACTTGGCCATTTTTGTTAACATATGGCTTTGTAAATGTTCACAGAAAATATTTTGACCCCCAGAACATATTAAAATTCACATCTTTTAGGCAAGGAATCTCTGTGGATACTGATGGCTGATTAGCATGCCCAGCTGATAGTCTCCTTTGGGTTACAAAATATTGTATGCAGTGTCTGGCCTTGGCTGCATTTTCCCCTACACTAACATCCTTAAACTGGCATTCCCTTTGGTTTTGTTCTCAGGGCTCTTCTCGACTTTTTATATTATATTTCTTGGTACTCTCATTAAGTCATGGTCTCATCTAATATCTTTACTCCTGTGTTTGCCAGATGTTAAAGCCAATTTCTCTTTGATTGGCTCGGCATGTTAGGAACAGGAGTGAAAATCACAAATGAATTAGCTTTTGCTGAGTAGCAGACTTGGAAATAAAATTTTTGAATACCTTTTTTGCCCAATTTTCACTTTCTATATTTATAGACTTTTCATATTACCCTTTGTCTGTTTCTGAGGTAATTCTACAATTAAAACTGATCTCATTTTAGCTTCCTGTATTTTCTTAGAGACTTGAGAACAATAGCCTTTATCTAGAAGTGTGCATTTTGTATTTCCATTCAAAAGGACCTTAGCACATTCCTGTTTACGAGCTTTTGTGGAGTGGTTACTGAAACTGTGGCTCTATTTAAGTCTTCTTTAGCAGGTACCCAGTGAGGAACTGATCAATAAAATAGCCATGTGTAACTGAAGATTTGGTTCTTGTTTGTTATAAAAATGTACACAGGACTTAATGCTAAACAAATTCTTCCTCATGTCCTTAATTGTGATAGAGAACTTGTAAATTATAAAACTAAGTGCTGAAGACTTCAGGGTTTTTTTTTTCTTTCTTTTACTCATGGCATGGATAGAGAAGTTCTTCTGTCTCAGTATACTGTGTACTTTTCCATCCATGCCTCTGACCCCCAGGTCTATGATCTTACAAATTAAATACACCAGCCATTTATTGCCAACCTCTTTTTAATTTCCTTTCCAGCTACCAGTGGGAGGGAGTGCTGACAGTTTTTAATTTCACTTCAGAGAGCAAAGGACACATCTGAGTGACTAAAGTGCCAGATATCTCAATAAATGTTATCAATTACATTAATTAAGAGAACATTGTAGTGAAATATGTTCTGAAAAGATGAAAGAATGCTCTATGTATTTAGCACAAAGTTATTTATAAAATACTCTCTCTAAGTAACAATGCTATGGTGTTTCCATTTTAAATTAAAATTTTTGTGGTTTTGATGAGTTTGGTTTTATGGAGAAACTCTTGTAAAACTGATACATGCGTTTAAAGTAAGTGACTATTTTGATTTGAACGAAGACATGAATACAGGTTGATTAAATTGAATTGATTTTCTTTAAGTACACACTGAGTCAGAGAGACAATTTACACCCTCTAATGAACTGCACTGTCCAAAAAGTTATTAGGCTGTTTAGTAAAATTAAACTTATAGTTAGAAAATTTTTGGTTAAAATGGTCATAACTATAAATCAACTTTTAAAAAGCTGTATCAGACATCAGTTCATTTCAATCTTCATTGAAAGCTTGATTTAACGTATTAGAGACATTCCCAAAATGACATAAGTAGCATTGAGACACAAATTTAAAATCAGTTAGTTTAATTCCCAGTGCCAACAGTTCATTTCACCTATTTCTGTGCCAATTCACAAGAAGTGGGCCATATTATGGAAATCATGGGCATTATTCCAAAGAGGATACTTGTAGGTATCTTTAAATATATCTGGTGACACATACATTATGGAACACTTCAAAATGACCATGTTCAGTTTAAATACAGAGTGACTTAAAACAGACTAAGGAGACATAACCAACACTTTGTGAGGGTATACAGAGCATATCTAGCATAGTGTTTGTTCATCTCTATATAATTAGTTAGGTCTATGCAGATGAACAAGGGTGACAAGGAAGACTGAGGAACAGATAACAGTATCAGAGGTAAGAAATATATGGCCTCTTAAGTAAACCATTAGTTTTCCATGGTGTTCTAAATATAACCTTTTACGAAGAAATAGTCTAAACCGAGGAGAGGATCCACCCTTTAATGAATCATTTGGGCATGTTGATGTGGACATACATCAGTATGACAAGAAAGCAGCAGCATTACTAAGATTTAGGATGGAAAGTGTGACAGTTCTATTCAGACATACTCCAGAATATCTGTAGTATGTCTCACTTCAATTACAACTGTGGTCCCTGAAGGAACACTGAGTTCAAACCATCAAAACCCATGTAGGATAAACCAAAGCATCTGAACACACCTGGAGGCACTGGTGTAGGCCACCAAGTATGATTTTAGGCGGGGTGTAGATATGATAATATTTCTACTTTTAAAAAAATCTATTTAGTTGGCTTACAGAAGTGAGAATTAAAAATACAGTGCCACAGTTCCAGAAACACCTTAGACAGGCAAATACAGCCTCAGAGACCTTGCAAGTACTAAAGAATTACAATGCGTTGATTATTCCTTCTGGAAAATGAAGCACTGGGCTCTTAGAAGCAGAGAAAATAAATGAAATCCGTTGGAAGCACTAACCACAATATAAGTCCCTACAAAGGCTAGCAGAAAAGCCAGTTCAGAGAACAATGCTAGCTTCTTCTACAAAAACAAAAAGATCTACAGTTCTGCTTCATTGAAAAAAAAGTCATCAAATTTTAAGGATAGTTTAAGCTTTGAATCTTAATTTTTATTTCTAAATTTGAAAGTAACACTTCTTTATTCACATAAGAATATCTAGTTGATTGATACAATACTTGACACACAGTCATTACTTAATATGGGGCTTTTAGTTTATATTCTTGCAGTTTAAGAGAAAGGAACATGTCTTCATGAAGGCAGATTTATGAATTCATCGATACAAACTTAACCAGAACTTTAAAATAGAAGCATTGTATTGGGCATAACTAAACCCTTTGTTCATACAAACTTTTGGCACATTGAATACTTACTGAAAATTGTTTTTGGAATCAATGTAATCCAATTGATACAAGAAATTCTTAATTATCTTAAAGATTAAGTTTAATTTATATTATGTCTACTATTTTGTAAAGTTTAAGCTCAAAAGTCAGAAGTATAAATTCAAATTATACTTTATATTCACAGAAGCATCTGATTGTCTTCTGAAGTTGGGGTTTCATTGTATAAAATCTGCTCTTAATCTTTCAAAATCCTTTGGTTATAAAGATATAGGAAATTTCTCATCCTCCAGATGCCAACTACTTCGTGTATATGACCTCTTAGAACCTGAATCTGTTCCTCTCTTGTTTACGCCAGACTTCCGATGCTATTTAAAACATTTTAAATGTATTTCTATTGATTACCGGAGCCATTAATTTGCTGTTTCAGTTTTACACAGGTGTAACTCAGGGGGTACACCCTTTCCTCTCTGCCCCATAGGGTGTAGCTCTAACTACCCTCTAGGGAAGAGAAGGTTGGGTGAACAGCCTTACTATTTCTACAGCTCATTAGTTATGCACAGACCTAGTCCCTTCGCTGTCTAGGTGCCATTAAGGGGACCTAAGGCTGACGTGTGCAGAACAGGCTGTATCATGGTCATCTTCCTTACTACAGTGCTATTACAAAATCAAACTGAAGGTGCTAAGTCAATTACAATTCATATTTCAAGTCTTTATTCATGTAAAGTTTGCATGCTGGTTGGAACAGTATCAGATATGATGTCCCTCACATAGCTTTATTCCCTAGTATTTGGTTACTTTCACCGAGAAGACATGAACGAATATCTAATTCTTCAGATAGGGCACTGACAGAAAGGTAAAGATGATTCCACGCAAGTCTATCTAGTGAACCAATGAGTTTATAGTGATTGTGTACAGGAGTTTCATTACGGAAAAGCCTATGCTGGCTTGGGTGAGAACTTATGAATGTTTCATGGCAGGGAGTTCATTGTTCAGCTTGCGTGCAGCTACGCTGCTGCAGAGAGACATTTTCCCTCAGCGATTGTATTGTGCCTTTCTGATACTGGGGAAGAGATATGAGTCTGGAAACTTTCTCAACTTCTATAGCTGTGTAAGTTTTTCTGTCTTCATGAGTCTAGGAGCCTTTTTTCCTCTAAGGAGGAACATTTTAATCCACATGAACTAGCTACCTACCCAAAGCCTAGTGATAATGTGGAGAAGACGTTTTAATACAGATTCTCAGAATATACTTCCAAAGTTACATCTTCATAAGTATTTACTGTTTATCAATCTGAATTTTTTTTTGTTAGAAATGCTCTCTGAGTTTCATAACCAAGTGACCTTAAAGTAGTAAACAGTGAATCATGGCATATTGTATTACTTCTAAACGTTTACCTGTTTTGGTGAGTATTGGGTGCTCATGGGTTTCTAATCATCAATAGTTGCTTTAGTCTATGACACTACCGAATTTAAAAGTGGACATGTAGAATAACCAAAATGTGCTTTGAATCAGGATGAGAGAATGACCAGGAAAAGACTAGAAAAGGTTTTTCTGTTTCTTCTTGAAGCACCAAGTAGGTAGGCTACATAATTCTGTTTATCTATCTAAATCTTATTTTCTGATTTTTCATTCTGTTTTCATATGAGAAGACCCACCTTCAATGTTCTGTCTACTGCTGCTTCAGGTCAGTGGATTGTCATGGCTCTCTGCTATTATTAAATTCAAGATGCTTCAGATAGCGTGTTTCTTTCCCAGTGACTTGCCTTCAGGTTTACAAATGTCTCCATATACATAAATGCATGCAATATCAACAATGAAAAAGAAAGACCACACATTTGAAAGACAGTAATGAATTGTATATAGGAGGCCTTTGTTGTGGGAATGAAAAGGGAGAAATATTATAATATATTCAAAAATAAAAGAAAATGAAAAGAAAAAAGCCTGAATCAGTAAATTTGATTTTTATCGTCTTGTAATGCAATAAAAATAATTCTTTAAAATACTGTCATTCATACTATCTCATAGTTAGCAATTACTTGAGAGTAATATGAAAAATTAGCATATTGATCTATGGAAAATAAAAGCAAATTGAATTTTATACTTGTCATAATTCAGATAACCCCCAAAAATATATGATGAGTACCCATAGGGATAGAATAAAAGGGGAGTATCTAGACTGGATCTTTGTTTGGAAATACTAAGGTTCAGAATCTGGAAAAACATGAATGAATTTTAGCATTCTTTAATGTAAGTAAATATGTTGGATATTTTCAATGTAACTCCATCTGTGTAAACTAATTAGAAAAGCAGAGACTTACGAGACCTAGGAACAAACCTATCATGGCGAGAAAACTTGCATGAAAAATTAGATATGTTGTTTTATGTCAATATTTCCCAAGTAGTCACAGCCAACTTTAAAGCAATATCTAATGTAAAAATTTCTTGACATAATTGAGAATACATTTACACAGAGTTTGTGTTTCATGTTACTTAAAAATATATTTAACATGACATTTTTTCTAGTTGTGAAGAAATGTTTGCTTTAACTTAGAGTACTTACAGTATCCAAACCAGAGGCAAAGACTAATCTGGCACACGAATAAATTATCATTGTGCCTGTATAGATATGCATATTTTTAATGCAATTTACTTCTTCCTTTTATAAAAATTAACAACCAAAATGTTATTCCTTATAATCTTTGGGATATTCTGAAAGACTCATATTAAAGACTCAGAATAAATTTGAGAGTAACTCTTAACTTGTAAATTAAGATTAAAACTAAACAATATTATATTTTTGTCATTGATAAAATGCTTAAGTGGCTCCTTTTCCTATATTTTAATATATACCACCTTGGTCTAATATGTTCAAGAAGCATTAGTTAATAGTGTAGTATAACATATCTTCAGAATGTTCATAATTTACTGTCTCTTAGGCTTCAAGCTAGCTAACCACAGCTGAAGTCTCCTGGGCCAAAGTGAATCACTAGACTTGGTATTATGAGTATATATTCTGGATGATGAAATAATTGCTAATTAGAGAATGTTAGACTCCTAGTTCAAGTCGAACATAATTTCACTCGATAAGATATTCACTGCATTGGCTAACTCCAAGGTTGTAGAGAGAGTGGGGACTGCCTTTGACATGAACTCTGGTGTCCCCATTTTGATCACTTCCCCTTGGTGGGGAGACCCTGGCCTGGCATACAGAGGAAGGGGAAGCAGGCTATCCATGTGAGACCTGAGAGGCTGTGATCATATGGTGGAAGAGGAGGTCCTCTTCTGTCACAGGCCTAAAGGAGGGGAATAGGCTGAAACAGTGATGGAGGGAGGGGGAACGGGACGATACAACTGAGAGGATAACAATCAAGATGTAATCTGAATAAATTATAATAAAAAAGATTTTTAAAAAAGATTTTCACATCAATGAAGAGTTCCTTGTATCCTCACTACTTCAAAATCTCGAATAAGTCACAGAGACATAGTAGGCATCAATTAATCATGGAAAACATTTCACAAACTCTGAACTATGGCATGCACTTAACAAAAATAAATATTAACAAATAAAGGCATTCAGGAAGGTCTTCAAATGCACACATATTATCAGTTGGTTTTAGACAATCGACCAAAATTCATTATACTGTCCTAGAGGGTGCATGGATGAAGTAAACAAAATATAAATATGCAATAACCTTGAACCCATGAGAAAGAATAATGATCTAACACATTGAGGGATTGAACTCAAGTAACAATGATTATCACAAATTAACTCGACTTAATCACCAATGATTATATAATCAGAAAACTGTTAACAAGCTGAAATGGGCACCTAAGGCTATGAAGATGTTGTTTAAACGCGATATAAAAATAACTGAAGGCGTCGTGATTTGCCTTTAAATATATAAATCATTTTTCAGGATTGTTTCTGTGATAGGAATCTGTTTCTCTGTAGTGTATTTGAATTGGAGAAGCCTTTCATGGACATGAGAATCTCTGCAAGTTGTGTAGGGAGGGATAAAGGAAAGATGAAACATTGTGCACTAGAACTAACCCCAGCACCCCCAAAGCATAGGCAGTGGGTCTCTGTAGGTCCAAGGGCTCCCCTGGGTTCCAGGAGAGCTTGGGCTGACATATCTCAAGAGTGACTTACTGTTCTATTGGCCTAAGTCAGATTTCTACAGGAGTTGTCTAAAGCCAGAGATTAGGTAGTTTCTCCAATAGACAGTGATTTAATGCTAAATTAAATACATTCCCATTCATCGTTAATTTTCCGGTTTTTCCAGCGTAAAAGATGACTGGGCATATAAAATGACCCCCAACTTTTCCAATTAAAATAAGACTCCTCTCTTCCAATGCACACCCTGTGCAGCAGACTTGGGCTTGTGTCTGTTTGCAGTCAAGACAGCCAGGTGCTTTTTTGTTTTGTTTTGTTTTGTTTTTTCAGAGACAGGGTTTCTCTGTGGAGCCCTGGCTGTCCTGGTGTCCTGGACTCACTTTGTAGATCAGGCTGACCTCGAACTCAATCGATCTTCCTGCCTCTGCCTCCGAGTGCTGGGATTTAAAGGTGTGCTCCACTACGCTTGGTGCCAGGTGCCTTATTATTAAAGGCCGGCAGACAGCCAGTGCCTGTCTACTCTTCTCCTCCAAGTCAAATGGGCAGGTCCGTTGGAGAACCGATCCATGCTCATGTTCTCCTCCTCCAGGTACAGGTAGCTCTGTGAAGCTTGCTCCTCCCTGCTTCGTACTCCCCTCACAGAGCGGCCAATCGGCAAGGAATCAGCCACAGCAGCGCTCAATATATGCACCGGACATATGAAGCAAGGGGAAGGAAGCTACTGGTAAATACCCAGCATATAAGACGACCCCTGATTTTGACATGGATTTTCGGGGTTAAAAAAGTCATATTATAGGGCAGAAAATACGTTACTATTTCTCCACACTGTTTCAGGCAGTATTGCGGAAGTCAGGCAGATTCTTAGACCTGTGAACACGTCTGTGAGTTCTGACAACATCCTTTGTATTTCCACTGACTTCCCAAAGGACAGTGTTAAGAACTGAGTTTCCTTGCAGACCCCACATGTTTTATGTGATCCCCCTAATGAATTTTCAGGTTTTTCCCTGTCCCAGAGAGAGCAATTATCCTTTTATTCTAACAAGGAGGAAGAGTGGTTTCATTTAAACCTTTTGCCTATTATATCAGTACCATGGCTTTCATTAACAGAAAAGACAAAGATTTAACATCTCAGTCCTTAGTTCTCCACCATCACTTCATTACAGCTCGATGGGCCGCAATGGAAACGGGACCCAAAGCTATAACGTGGACTTACTTGATAATGAGAAGAGATATTTCTGCAGTATGACAGGATGATTAATCTGCCCTTTTCTTTGATTAGGAAGAATAAAACTGTAAATGATGAACATATTAAAGCTTTTTTAAATGCGTCAATGAGCAAAATTGAAAGTAAAGAATACTCTGAGGGGAAACTAAATGAAAGGAAAGAGACAAAAAGTGATAGGCTGAATACTGATGGCAGCTTTCACCTGGAGGGCAGCTGAGTTCTTGTGAACTTGAAGGTTTTTTTTTTTCTCACAATTTTGTAGCAGACAGAGAATAATGAGAAAAGCCTACTGGTGGCTTAAGATGTCTATTTACATTGTAAAATTGGTAAGTATAAAATTAAAGTAAAGGTCTACTCACTGAGGATTTTACAAGATGTTTCTATTATGAAATGTAAGGGGCAAAATAATTCTTGATAAACAAAACGAAACACAAAGTAGTGTGCCTGTTGGAGTGTGTGTGTGTGTGTGTGTGTGTGTGCATGAGTATGTCTGACTTTACCACTTGTTTTATAAATATAGATATGTAGAATTGTAGAGGATCCAAAGGAGGGACTTCTCTGCAATAGCTACAGCTAAAGCTTGAGACTATCAGGTGATACATAAGATATTGATGATAAAAAGAAAGGAAAGAACAAAGAAAAAGGCATGAAGACATGCAACAAATGTCTCCTGGAAGCCTAGCAGTAATGCTACAAATTTGAAAGACCTGGAGTGATAAATGAATTTCCTTAACTGAATAATAACATCTATTGTATAACAACAAGTGTGGACTGACACAGTGAAAAAGATGAGAACCACAGCCTGGGATTCAGACCCTGACACTTTCCTACAGTTATATTAATATTATCTTTAACCTATATATTCCAAGATACCTTATGATCATGATGCAATCAGTGTCTTACTCTCCACTGAAAGGAAAAGAGTACTTTAAAGAAAGTTCATGTTCCTTGGAATACATCCTTCTGCAACACAAAAGGGCCCCTCCCTCTTTTTCTACTTTAATACATTTTTGATACAGCAAAATTTGTCTTTCACCTTTTTTTGACATGGTATATCTTTTCCTGGTTCTATATATTTGTGGTGCTTTTAGTAATCCTATACATCCTAAGGTCACATCAATATGTTATATGCTGATTTTAGCAATGGCTTTTAATTGGCAAAACCATCTACTGTTAAGACCTTTCTTCCTGTAACTGTAAATGTTTAATTTCTACATTGTGAACAAACTAAGTAACAATTATTCAGTTAAGTGAATTCATTTATCACTCCAGCTCTTTCAAAATTGTAACATTACTGCTAGGCTTCCAGGAGACAATTGTTGCATGTCTTCATGTCTTTTTCTTTGTTCTTTCCTTTTTTTTTATCATCAAGATCTTATGTATCTCCTCATTCTCCCAGGCTTCTCACACCTGAAGTCTCAATAGGGTGTCCTCCCCTCTTACCCACTTTCCTGGTAGGTACAGTTTTTCATGGGGACGTACACCTTGGACTAGTGTCTTGATATAAGTGAGTATATACCATTTAGCTCTTTTTGCTTCTGTGTGAACTCACTCATTATGACAATTTCTAGTTCAATCCATTTGTCCACAAATTTTGGAAATTCCTTGTTTTTAATAGCTGAGGTTTATTCCATTGTGTAGCTGTACCACAGTTTCTTTATCCATTCTTCTACTGAGAGACACTTAGGTTGTTTCCAAGTTCTGGCTATTAGGAATAAGGCAGCTATGAACATGGTTGAGCATATGTCCCTGTTGTGTGGTAGTGCATCTTCTGGGTATATTCTAAGGAGTGGAATAGCTGGGTCTTGAGGAAGCCCTATTCCCATTTTTCTGAGAAAGCGCCAGATAGCTTTCCAAAGTGGTTGTACTAGTTTGCATTCCCACCAGCAATGAAGGAGTGTTCCTTTTTCTCCACACCCTCGCCAGCATGTGGTGTCAGTTGAGTTATTGATCTTAGCCATTCTGATGGGTGTAAGATGGAATCTCAGTGTCGTTTTGATTTGCATTTCTCTGATTACTAAGGAGGTTGAGCATTTCTTTAAGTGTTTCTCAGCCATTTGATATTCTTCTGTTGAAGGATCCAGTGGGTCCTGGAAAACTACAGGCGAGTCTGGGCCCTGGGGTCCTCCCCAAACTATGGCAACAGCCAAGGAAAATATAGGCAGTAAACCTCGAACCCCTACCCAGACTAGCCGATGGACAGGACATTCTGCATTGTTGAGTGGAGAAGGAGATCTGACTTTCACACAAACTCTGGTACCCCATATTTGAACATGTCCCTTGGATGGAGATGCCTGGTGGCACTCAGAGGAAGGACAATAGGTCACCAAGGAGAGACTTGGTACCCTATGAGCATATACAGGGGGAGGAGGTCCCCCTCAGACACAGACATAAGGGAGGGGAGTAGGGGGGAAGTGGGAGGAAGGGAGGAATGGGAGGATACAAGGGATGGGCTAACAACTGAGATGTAATATGAATAAATTAATAAAAAAATTTTTAAAAAGATCTTATGTATCACCTAATAGTCTCAAGCTTCAACTGTAGCTACTACAGAGAAGTACCTTAAATTCCTGATAGTTGCCCTACCTTCTGACTGCTTCAATTAAACAGGTCTCTCTACTTCTATTTGATGTCAGGATGCTACCCTTACCTTTTATCAAACTGACCCACATTGTATGGTTAAAATATTTCAGCGTTTGTGCTATGGACTAAAATAGATATAATGGACACTAGGATCTACAATAAATACTACTTTGTTTAAATAAGGTTTGACCATACTCATGCTGATATCCTTTAATGAAATTCTGAGGCTACATGTTTCCTGTGGTAAGCTGTCAAAATGAAAAATTCATGCTGTAATATCAATTTGCAGAACTTGTAGTTCAGAGGATATTTCAGCACATGCCGTTTATTTTCCAATCAGCTATGATTTAACAAAGGCACTCTACCACAATTAATCTCAGAAAATGGAAAGGCAATTATTTATACCACTTTTTGGCTAAACAACATAAAGTATGTCATTTGTAAGGATGCTGTTAAAACAATAGCATATAGGCTCCTGATAGTTATGTGGAGTAAATATTGTTCACATAGTTATTATCTACCAACAAAATAAGAACATACACCATGCCTGTTCTGGAGAATTAGTTCATGAACGTTGGATAGATGTAAGTGACATATTATATTTTTCAGCATTGTATTTTTGTTTTAGTTTAAGTATTTTTAGATTATAATATAAATACAGTAAATCTCCTTTCCTTTTCTTCCCTCTGAAACCTTCTCTATACCATTCCTTACTCCTCTATTTCAAATTCATGTCTTCTTTTTTTCATTAATTATTACTACACACACACACACACACACACACACACACACACACACACTGAAACAACTATGTTTGATTAGCTGGTCTTTGACTCTTAGAAGAAACACTGTCAGCCCAGATGTAAAAATACATAAGAAAATTATCACAAATAAGTAAAATTTATGTTTTAGGATATTAGTTAAACTTTCCTTTCAATACTTAGTTTTCTCATGTTAGACAATATGTTTCAATAGTCACTCCTTTGTTAATACATTAATATTTATATTTCATTAATTTATTTTCAAATTTAAATTCCACTTGCTCTTCATAGTTTATATCCTGACTACTTTTCTCAATATTTCTTTCAAGTTGAGCCACACTTTGACCCCTGGCTTTTTTATTTTTATTTTATTTTATTTTATTTTATTTTTTGCATCTGTAGTTTCTTCTCAGCAACCTTTCCCATCTCTGAATGCGTGCTGGCAAACAAGTTATTGTCTGACACCAAGCCTATCAGAATGTCTTTAAATATTCATTTAGCCAGAGTTTGCCAAGAAGACCTCCACATAATTAACAAAACCTTGATCTACCACTGAGGCAATGGAGATGACTCATCTAATACCAGGGCCCATTTTCACAGTTGGCTCCATCTTCATGTGGTATGATTTACTAACTATCTGATCACATTTCTCCATGGGTTCTCAGCTGCTGTTATGTGCTTCTTATATGATAAGTGTTACATACTTGTCTTATTGCTCTAGGTGAGACTTCAAGTACTGTGCTTACCAAGAATGAATATATGGACCCATTTGTCTTATTGCTTATATTAGTGCACAATAAATTTATAATATAATTATTGGATTCCTTGTCATCTCTCATAAATGGCCAAATATATAGACTTGAGATTTTTATAGTCTTAGAATTAAATCCATTTTTAATTAAAACCTTTGCATTTTAAATATATTTTATAATATTAACACAGTTACATCTATGTATAAATAGTGGTATAGAGCACTATGTTTACATATAATTATGTAAGATTATATAATTTTGAGATAGCTACATGCAAATTCTAGACATTTCTGCTTTGTAAAGTAACTGATAAAATTTATGCTATGATTATTTGAATGTTTTATGTGACCACCTAAAGCATAGTCTCTGGTGGTGAGTTAAGAAATATCACAGTTGATTTCAGTTACCCATGATAAGAAAAGGCAATGGAGATTTTAGTGTTTGTGTCTATCCAACTTTAAATGGAGTCTGTCAACCAGTTCTGTCAGCAAACCTAGAATCACCTTGAAAAGCTGTCTGAACGAGGAATTATGGATATGAGGCTGACCTGTAAGAATGTCTATGCGGAACTGTCTTGATGGTTTATTGATGTAGAAAACACACTACTGTGGGCTGCACATTACTCTAGGTAGGAGATTATAGAACAGTGTAAGAGAGGGAAAAAGCTATGTGGCACCAAGAAAGCAAGAAAGAAAAGCTGTATTTACTCTCATTTCTCTTTAATGCATATAGAATGGAACTAGGTCTTGAATTCCTGACTTGGTTTCTGCAAAATGGTAGTCCTGAATTTGTAAGCCACATTGGTCTTTTTACTCCTATTGTTGCTTTGGTCAGTCTTTATCATTGTAACTGAAACTTGAGTAAACGCATCCTTTTTGGCATAAATCAAAACACTGTCACTTAGGACATCCTAAAAAAATGATGTGATTCCTTTCTGAATTAGTTTATATCATAGAGCTACCTGATCAAGTAAAAATTAGTTCTTTATTAATTAAAAGAATTGGGAAATGTGGTCTATTCAAGCTTATAAAGAGGTAAATTAGTCAGTTTCAGTTCCTTTTTTACGAGATGTAGAATAATGTAAATAACCTTCTGGAAAGTGTGATAACATCCAGAAATTTTGACTTTAGCATCATTGGTCTCCATTAATCACTAGCAAAGATAGTGTTAGAGAGAGGTAGTGTAGGTTGTTTGCTAAGGTTTCAGAATGTTAACAAATTATGTTCACATCATTAAAATGGCATTTCAACAAAAGCAAATTATATTTTCAATTTTCCCATTCTTTTATTTCAACCTTGAAATGTTAAAGTTGAGTTGGCTAATCTGTTATTCTTATCACTCTATGTGTATTAGGGAGATCAGGGAGCTGCTGATTAGTCGTTATTTTTTAAGCAAAATGGCTCTAAAATAATTGACCTGTGCATTAAACTGTTGCTTAAAACTTCTTTTAAGGTGACGAGTCGGTTAAGTGAAGACATAGCAAGAAAAGACTAAAATAGTACTAATTATAAATTGAGATGCTCAGTCTTCTAATTTCTTATTAATTAAGGCCAACAATTGATTTTACACAATTTAAAAACAGACGCAAATTTGTCAGAAATCAACTTTGAAACTAGAGCTTCATAATTTGAAGAGGGCTACTGTGTTGGCAAATTTGTAAAGACTTTTTGACATCACACCCACATTTATGATTTCAAGATTTCAAAGAATTAATAAAGCCTTACTGTCAGAATTCTGCTTCAGTCTGCCTACCTGTGATGTCATTGCCTACCTGCCGTGGGGGCATGACCCTGCCCAGAGCTATATAAGAGGACAAACCCTCCCTGTGGCTCTCTTTCTCTCTCTTCCCCTCTCTTCTCTTCCTCTGTCTCTGTCTCTCTCTTCTCTCTCTTCTCTCTCTTCTCTCTTCTCTCTTCTCTCTTCTCTCTCTTCTCTCTCTCCCTCCCTCCCTCCCTCTCTCTCTCTCTCTCTCTCTCTCTCTCTCTCTCTCTCTCGGGTACCCCTCCCTTTTCTTCTCTCTCCATGCTCATTTAACAAACCTCATATAATCTAATATCTGGTATCTTCTCATCAGTTTCTTATATTAAACATAAAATTGGTGCCGAGACTCTGATACAAAACCCAGACGGCCATTCTGTTGTCTTCACAGTAAAATCCCATCTCCTTTTACTGTCTGCAACAAATTCCTTTCTCTAAGTACTTTGGCAGCACTCCCTCTTCCTGCTGCCTAAGATGAGATAAGTTTCTGCTGCTTAGCTCTTTCCCTGGACACAATGTGGAGCACAGGTGATACTCTCTGCCATGCAGCTACACCGCCCCCCCCCCCACCACCGCAGTGCTGTTTGTGGTGAATTCTGGTGTGGACTAGCAGACTGCCAGACCATCTATTATTGGTAAGCAAATGCCTACCACAGAGTGTAACCAGTTGTGGATCCCTCTGATGGGAGCGACTTTGGTCTGGCTGCGGTCTTCCGGCTGTGTTTCATACATAGGTGATTCCTTCAGCCACCCTGGCTGAAGCCCCCTGCAGTGCCAATCAACTGCAGCCCCCTTTCAGCCTCTACTGCTACCTGAAGCTGCTTTTCAGGGACTCTATGCCCTGAGCTCTGGGGATTTGGAGGACAGGGAAGGCTACACAGAGTCAGGACAGGACAGGGTCAGCAAACCCCCACAGCTGCCACCTGCGCACTTCCCAGGGGGCAGAAGCACTGTGCAGCCTGGGCTCTGTAGCCTTCTGTGCAACCATGCCCCTGCGCTGGCAGCTGCAGCAGCTGGGCATCATGGCAGCCTGATAATGTAAGACTGAGACCTCCAGAGAGATCTCTAGTCTATACCCAGAGACCCCAGAGAGAAACGGAGTCCGATGTCGATGCAATACACACAGGAATTTTATTGAGTCTATGCGCATCGAGGTCTGACAAGCTCTTTCAGGCTGCGAACCTCAAAAAGCAGGCACAAGTGCTTTTGTATCTTTTGCAAAAGCAGAGTTGGCCAGGCTAGCTGGGAGGGGTAAGTACATTCCAGGAGTAGGAGTAGTGGAATATTTTTATATACAGCTGGACCCTCAGCATAGGCTGGCTGGCTTTAAGTCAAGCTGGACCCTCAGTACAGCCTGGTTGGCCTTGCGTCAAGCTGGACCCTTACCACAGGCTGGCTGGCCTTGAGTCAAGCTGAACCCTACAAGGGGGCCAATTAGCTACAGGACATACTTAGTGATTTGATATTGATGCCTTGGTTCAATATCAATATTGCCTCCGGGACCCTCCAATAACATTTTCAAATCGGCCGGCCACTGGTTCCTCACAACGGGTGGCAGTCGCCATGTTGGTTCAGGATGGAGGAGGTAGAACATTTGTCCTCCGTGCTATCTTTGAGGGCCACAACTTAACTAGTTGCCGTCTTTCTCAGCATGTAAAGCACTGCCTGCTTCCAAGCCTGAGAACCTGAGAGGGATTCCTAAAAGCCACATGGGAGAAGATAAGAGACCCACACAAGTTGCCCTGACTTCCATAAACATGCCACAACACAGGTGTGCCAACATACATACACACACACATGTATACATATACACATACACTACATAAACACACACATAAATACACACTAAATAAAATATAAATGAATGTAAAACATTATTTATTGTGGAAATTCTCATATTTTATTAGGTGTTTTAGATAATCAATATTTATTGACAATTTTGAATCTTCATATATGCTTATCATTTTGAAATAATGTATGAAAATGGTAAAAACAATACCTTCCTAGCAAGTAGTCACCTGGAATCCCTCAAAGATGGTGTGGAGGACAAATGCTCCACCTTCTGTTTTGACTGTCTCATCATTTTTTAAATTTTATTTTTTATATCTGAGGTAATAGTATAATTACAGTTCATATATATATATACAGAGAGAGGGGGGGAGAGGAAGGGAGAGAGAGAGATTCTAAATATAACCTATACGGTCTGTATGTTACTTGCATGTATGTTATCAAAGCTGACTACATAGCTCTGAACCACCAATCTTCCCTGAGGAAGACCACCTCTCCTGCTCCTAGCTTTCCTCCACTGTCTATAGTTCATAGTGTAGAGTTGATGGATCTTGGACTTTTCCCCATCCACTTTGGCATGTCAACTTGGGTTGACCTTTTCTGGTCACCTTTAGGCAGTCATCTTGGTGAGACTATATGACTATAACTCTGATATTACTAGGAGACACAATCTCACAGGGAAAGTTTTATTAATAGTATAGAGTAGACTTAGGGTTTCCAAAGGCTAGGGTATGGGAAGTGTAGCCTGAGAGGCTGTAGGTTAAAGAATATAAAATTTCAAGTACAATGTATATATATATACAGTAATATAATCTCCAGATTATATTAAAATTGTTACTTTGAAAAAGTAAAATAAAAATCTTTCAAAAGTGAGAGTCCAGGAAAGCGGCCCAGACACCAAAATGTAAATAACTGAATGAAGAAAATTTGATAACCCATTATGAGTGGAAATTATGTCTTTCCAAACTCATACATAGTCTGCCAGTGCCATAGAATAAGAACTTATTTGAAAGCCATTCTTGACAGCAACTGTCAAGCTAAAAAAAAAAAAAATCTTCTTACAGAAGACCATTACAGAAAGCTACAAGTAGTAAAAATGTAAAAGTCAACTGACAGTGGGGTGCCCAGCCCAGTGGATACATTTACAACACAACCCCTTCACCTAAGGCTTGGAGAGCATTGGGTAGGATGGTTTGGGAAGATTGTAAGGGCCAGAGGACCAGGACGCTATTGCATGTTTGTGACCCTTATATAGGAGAGTGATGCTTTACCAGTGAACCAATGCAATAACAAAAGTGTGGTAGTCTAAACAAGACCTGAACAACGAAAACATAAGTTGGGATGCCAACATGGATGAGAACATTCTCGTATGGCCCCACCTATAGATGAAGAATTATAGGCATTTAATGACTACTGAGAAATGGAGAATTTATTTTTAGTTTAATCTTAATTTCAAACATAGATGGAATTAGAAATGACTGAAATTATCCAGCTACCTGAAAATAGGCCTGTATTATCTCACTATTTTATTTATTTTTTTAGTTAATTAGTTTTTAGTTTTTAAGCAGTTAAATTCATTAAAAAAAAAAAGCAGATGAGACCCTTAGGTAGATTTATAAGCTTTAAATCCTTTATTGAAATGTTAAAGAGTAATGTCAGCTTCAGGCGCTGAAAATATTCTGAGGACACTACCACTGTCATACTGTCTCTAGGATCTTTGGAGATGCAGCATGCATAGAGTGCTATCAGGCCTGCAGAAATGCTAAATTTCTCCTGCCTTCCACTTTGCAGGCTGCTTGCTCACTGTTATGCATAGTTAACAGTGCTCTCCCTCCCGCTGTCACCCTTGCTCCTCTAGTTCTTGTGATCACTGATGGGAGAAGAAAACCATTACTAAACAATGACTGCAAAGCACTAAGTTGCTCACCCAGCCATACCAGTCTTCTATTTACTGTCCTTGTTATTTATGTTGGTATTTCCTTAATCTGGGCTGCAGGAGCTTGACGTGTGGGGTGATTTAGCAACACCGCAGGGATGAAAATTAGTTACAGTTCTATCATTAAATAACATGACATCAATACGTGCTGGCTGTTGATTTTGCCCACAGAAAATATAACGAGGATATCTTTAGGTTCACTCTGTTAAAATATGCATTAGAAGTTACTGAAGCAGAGCTTGCTGCCCCTGTGATTAGATTGGACTTAATCAGCTGGACAACAAGATTTGACCCTCTGGGAGACTTCATGGTCTGTTGTTTTTATTTGCTTTCTTGCTAGTATCTTTCCTTTCTTCCTTCCCTTTCTTTCTTTTCTCTTTAGATAAAAAACAATATGCTATGAAAGCCTGTAATACAACTTTATTAACACTTTAAGATAAAAAAAAGTAGCATGTGTATAATAAAGTTGGCTGAAATGATGAAAATAGAATAAGGCTGAGAGGAAAGAAGAGCATGCTATTATGAGTATGAGTGGATGTCTTCTGAGCCAGATGTGTTGCTCTGCTCAAGCTTAATTTACTTCTTATGGAGCATTTCTGAAATGATCTGATGTTATGCTTATAGGGGAATTCTTCATATGAACAAGAAGTCTCTTAACTATGCTCCTTTAAATCAGTTCACATATGCAAGAATATTGTCTACTTAAGGCATTGACTAAGTCCCCAGGAACCAAGAAGACATTGTTCTGGAGAAGGTCCCATCGTCTTTGGACATAGGCCTATGCTCTCTGGCTAGACACCCTTGGGTTCTATGGATTCTATTAGATTCTTTCACTTTTAGCTCTCAGAAGGGAAAGCAGACTTATTTTACAAGGATGTCCTCTACACCTGTTTCCCCTTAAACGTCTCAAGAACAAGTTAAGAGCCATTGCATAACATGTCAAACCTTGAGAAAATACATGCTACCCTTGGATCTTCTTTCCAGTTTGGGATTAATTTTATACTATATTTTCATGTTGGTCACAAATCATGACTAGCGAGTGGATGCAAATCTATCATTCCTACTGGACTGTACAAATCCATTCCCACAAAAATCGAAGAGGCTTATGTAACTTGGATTTGACAGAAAGGAGAGCATAAATTTTACTTCTTAAATATCTCCAAGGAAATCTTATAATGTTCTGCCTTGATTTTTAAACTTACAGCAGTTCTTCTCCCTAATTAAATAAGGAAATTAACTTCAATTAATCTGCTTTAATTTCTGCAAATGATTCTACTACTTTGTATTTATGTTTAGGCTAATGTTTTATTTTAACATTACATTCATGTATAATTTAAAATAGTTTTGTATTTCAGAATTCCCCTAACTAACATATTTAAGGTTATAAACTAAGTCTTTTATTCTTCCTTTTTCTCTTGACACAATAATTAACCATTGCTACTTTTATGTGTATGATGGAGTCAAATTTTAGAATGTGATAGGAGGATGCTAAGAGCTCAGTTATAATAAGCAAAGATAAAGTCACAGCAGAAAATGCAGCATTGGTATCATTTGCTCCTAATTGGAGTATTACTGTGATATAAAATACCATATAGAGCATAGCAGTGGATTTAACACATGCCTGATTCTTTCATTTCGCCCTCTGTTAGGAGCCCATCCTTGTATCCACAGTACTTGGACATATGTAACTTTGTGAATATTCCAATCTGTACCCTGAAGAATGAGTAACCCTGTATAAATCTGAGGGCAGAATGCAAAAGGTTAGGAAGCTTATGGAGGACCATCTTTAGACACTTTCTTGGGAGATTTCAGTTGCCAAAGAAACAGCCATGTCAAAGATGTCTTGTGGAGAGAACTTAAGGAATTAGATTTAGAGAAAGGAACACTAATTTTCAAATCAAACTTAGAAGAAAGTGTAAATAAGTCAGTAGCTTCTTGAATTTTCTATCAGTACTGACCATCTACCCTCATACAGTTCTCAACATCAGTCCATGTTGAATTTCATGTTGGCTTAGAGCACATAGATTACTTTGGACTTAAATGACAGGGACTATGCTAATTGCTAATTAAGACAATGCAATTATAGAAGGTGTTTGCTTTCTAGAGTCCCCTGGGAAGCTACATTTGCTGCTCTGTCCTCAGCCAGTGTTGGCATGAGTCACATAGGCCAGGCCAACTATTGCTAGATGGGGCTGTCAACTATGAAGTAGTCATAATCAAACTATATTATAGCTGGTAGTATTCCTTAGTTTAAAAGTGTTACATCAAAAAGATGACTAGAAAGACGTGTTGGAATGTGGAGGACACATTTTTCTCCATCAAGCCTGAACAGTAGCCTTTTTGGTAGACATTAGTTGACCATTTGGTGTGACTTAGATATTCTCCAGGGTTTCATTAGCTGCTGGACAATTCTGTTGCCAGTGGCTGTTTCCTGCAATGTTAACGTAATCCTGGACTATGCCCATGGGATGCTGGTGGCACACAGTATCTACAACTATGCCTATCAGAATTTGAAAGTAATGATTGGAGATTAGATTACTAAGAATTAAGACCACCCATTTATTTAAAAATAATAAGAAAGAAGGAATAGATGGGAAAACAAATCTTGAAGAGTACAAGGACTAAAATCAAAAAGTCCTGTCAAGTCCCCTGGTAGCAAAATTCTGAGAAACTCTGTTGGGAATAAAAGACAACAAAACAAAAAGGTCAGTCTCTCTAGAATTCAATGGTTTATTCAAAAGTTAGTAAAATGCTTATTATAAGCACATTTGTACAGGTATATAAAGCTAGGTTTCCTTTGATTTGGTGGGGTAGTTGGTACTCGCTTTGTTTTTTGTTTCTCTTTTGTTGTTGTTTCTCTCATTTCATCGTTTGACTGTTTTTCCATGTTCTTTTGTATCCTTTCAATCAAAGCATTCTATATTATAATTTAATAACTTTTAAAGTGATGAATTTTGTCCATCAGATAAGTATAATGTTAGCACTTGGGGCTTTTAGAAATACTTATCAGGTTATAATTGCTAATTGAGACTAATGCAATATGTTGAGAATTTCTGACAGTATAATCTTACTCTTCAACTTTTGATGAAAGTAATTGTGTGGCAACTTGCAATTCTGAACAGAATTGCACTATCAGAATTGTTAATCATGAACAGGAACAAAGAGATTAGATTTGCAGTTGAAAGGACACCAAGTTTTATTAAGAACCCTTTCTTTTTCCCATAATATCAGTGTTTTAAAGTGTTGGCATTTCTGATTTTGTATCTTTGTTGAATCTAAATTGCTTTGGAAGATATTTAAGATTAGTCATCCAAATAGTTTCCACTACTTTCTCCTTTGCTTCAAAGTTTTTGCTATGAACAACTAAGATTATTGTGTTAATTGTCTTAATTTCTTTCTTTGTTGCTTGGATGAAATACTTTGGCAAAGCAACTTAATAGAGAACGGTTTGTTTGATTTAGCAGAGTGAAAAGAAACATCAGGAACTTGAAGCAGATGGTCAATTACATCCAATCAGGAAATGAATAACAATGAATACATTCTCAACCTCTTATTGGACACTACATAGGCCATGAGCCTCTGCCAAAGAATGGTTTTGTCCACAATTAAGATGCTTTTTCAATTAACATAATCAAAAAAAAATCCTTGTCCGGTATAAATGGTGGCCAGTTTCCCTGGTGATTCTAAATTCTGTTAAGTAGACAGTGCGAGCTGTTATGCTACCAGCACTCTCCCTCAACCCTCTTTCTCTGTCTGTCTGTCTGTCTGTCTGTCTGTCTGTCTCTGTCTCTGTGTCTCTGTCTCTGTCTGTCTCTCTGTCTCTGTCTCTCTCTCTCTCTCTCTCACACACACACACACACACACACACGCACACACACACACGCACACACACACATACACACATACATTCACACACACACACACACACACGCACACACACACACACGCACACACACACATACACACATACACTCACACACACTCTTCCATTATCTCTCTCAGACTAGAGATGGTCATTGTTCAGAAAGAGGATAAAATGCTTCATGTGTTTGGATTTTATGTCTGTAGCAAGTAGTATGACTATCACTTTGTAACAGTTGTATTTCAAAAGCTGGTTGACACAAAGTATGAGAAACCTGGAGTAAATTAAAGCAAATTTATCTTCACTGCTGGACAGTGCAGATCCATCACTAGAATAATAAAAAGCAGTTGAGTGTATTATATAATGTCAGAGGGCAAAAATAATCCAGTGCATATTTAAAGGCAGGGAATCCATCCACACACTAAATAATACTTTAATATTGTTTCTATTGTATGTCCCAAGTATGCCTGTCTTATCATATGTAAGGCTTACCTCTCAACTGTAAGAGACATTATCTTTTCCTTAGTTATTATCCTACAAATAGTACAAGGCATCAATTTGTCTTTAGCTGGCAAGTACCACTTACAAGAGAAATAGGATATTTCTTTCCCATAACATTCAGTGAGGTTAAAAACATTCTTTTCTATTTACAAATGATGCATAATAAAGTGACATGTAAATTAAACCATTCATAACTTTACATTAGTTTATTTCCTAATTTTCCACAAAAGTTGAGGAAAACCAGATAGAACTAATCTGCCAGTACAATTTAAAGAACTGCTGCACATTCAGTGTTAACATTTTTCCCCCAAGGGCAAGTTTTTAAATAATATGAGATTAATTGCATTTTCAAACATTAATTTTCTTTTCAAAAAACACAGAAAGGAAGGTTTTATTGTAGATATCAAGGAGAAAGCAGGCAGCAGCAAGAGTGTTATGTTTAAGTTAGAGACACAAAAAAGCCTGACCATGGGCTAGATCTCACGTGGGAGGATTATTGGGGAGGGTATATACAGAGGCCACCTCTGGGTGAGGGTGGAGAGAAAAAGAGTGCAGAGATAGGAAGCATTTGTTTTTTTTTATTAAGAAATGAAGCACATGAAATAGGGAGGATGTGTGACTCATGGTGACAGTAGAAATGTGTCACCTCTTGGCAGCTAGTGATGAAGGATCCTTCTGGCACTAGGTCCCTGAGGCAGGCCGTGGGGATGCCTAGTTGCTAACTTTCCTCCCGTTATTTTAATTATAAAAGTTGAAGAACTAGAAAGGGGTGATGGTGATGACAATTCTGGCATCATGTTCTTTCCTGTTGTCTGGGGATGGCATCTCTTCAGAGCACTGTTGATCCTCACCATCAGAACACATTTGGTATGTGTGAACCTCAGGCACTGGTTAGTGGTCGGTAGTCCCGTAACAGTAACTGACTGTTTGGTTTGGAATTTTTTAATGTGTTGTTGGAGACAGGCAGAGGAGAAATGGATGAAGCAGGGTGCAATTAGTAAAGGCAGGAAAATCAGGAGAGAGGTCAAGAAAGGCAATATTCATATCCCTGTGTGATTTTCAAAGGCCCAGGAGTTGGAGGCATCACATTGTTCCTTATGTTTTTGGAGGTCAGTTTGAAGTTGTTGGATTTTAATTTTTACTGTACCCAATTGGTTGATGTAGGAGCAGCATTCCTCTTGGAGAAAGAGGCAAAGCCCTCTTTTTCCAGCTGTAAAATCCAATCTGTAGTTCTGTTTCTCTTGCCACCATTTGTACTACCACCGCTGCTGACCACCTAGTGCCACTGAATGTGGGTTTCTTTCTCAGAAAGGTCTGAGCGCTGTTGGATTCTGTGTAGAAACTGATGAAACTCTGAGTGCCGACTTTTGCTTCCCTTAGGAATAGCTCAAGCAAGCAGAGTGAGGTCTGTGCAACAAGACTTCCTATCTCACTGGGGATGTGGAAACGAATTTTTCCACCATGGTGCAGCTAGCTCTTTTTGAGATTGCCTGCACAAGAGGGCAGCGGAAATCAGAGTTCTGAAGCCTAGGAGGCAGTGATATTGCCTTGGTATAGTCCTTTAGTTAAATCACTGTCTAAATGCAGAGTACGGCAAATGCCCATAGCAGATCCTGTGATTGCTAGGATCTGGGGCTGATCCAAGCAGCAGGTGCTCAGGGCTTCTAGAGGTCCAAGTTGATTTGGACGAATGGGGCAGCTGCTTGAGCTCAAGCTGGACCTGGCCAGCTCCAGCAGCAGCCAAGGCTGTCCCACTATAGCATCCTGGCCAGCACCTAAGCCCTGTAATTCCAGCAGTGAATTCTTCAGAGAGACGGAAGCCCTTCTAGATGGTGTTGGCCTCTTTATTTCATGTGAAACAGAATCATTAGTGGAGAGGGTTTTAGGGGGATGAATGTGCTTGAAAGACAGATTCTAGGATGCTGGTGATGCGCTATTTACATTGGGAAGGATAACAGGTGACAGCCTGAGCGACTGACCACCTGTAGCCTCCTGGGAGTTGTGCTATGTGCTCCTGGGCCAGGATACAGAAGCAAGGAGAGAGCTTTGTTCCACACCTTGCATTTTCAGGACAAGATATAAACCACAAGTTTGAGATTCCTGGGGTTTGAACATGCTCCATCTCACTAGAAGAGGCATGATCCATGAGCCCAGCACTAGTTGGTGAATGGTGAACTAAGGGTTTTTGACTGAGTTGTGGGAGAAGAGTAAGCAACCATTGCAATGTGAACTAATTCAAGGAGGAACACACAGCCAGGCATTCTCCAAAACAGCCGAGGATGAGTGACACTAGGGAGCTGGTAGGCTTAGGTTAGAGTCTAAAGCAGGTTTGTATTGTTTAGAAGAGGGCATGTTAAAGAGGCAATGACCTTGAAGCAGTGTAAGTTTACCCCTTCTTCTTTCCCTATATCAGGATATATTTTCTTTGGATATTAAATGTGCTCACCAAATGTCTGGAGATGATGCGAGGGTAGAGTTTACCAGCAGCACCAGTTTCTCACCTGGGATTCCATGGGTCCTGAATATAGAGGTAGAGGCCTCTAGTTCATAAACAGAAGAGGGAATCAGGGTGAGTTTTCATATATGACAAATAATATTGGCTAGACCAGTATGGGCAGCCTCCATATCTGCTTACAATATCTTTCTCTCCGGTCATTGAGAAACCAGACAAAAAAGTCATTAAATGAAGGAGGAGGGATGGATTTAGGAATGAGGGGAATATTCATTGGTTCCTGACAACCTCCTATGGAACAATTCTCCAACCCTATTTAGAGGCCGTCTTTGCTATCAGTGAGAGCTTCTTGAACTTTGAATCTCCATATGGAAGAATTACCCTGGACAGAAACAAACTAGATGGAAAGGAGAAACAAAAATCTTTGTCTAATCTGGTAGAGTCAGGCATGACTGTCAAAGTGAAGCCTCATTTTTCTGTGACTGGGCCAAAGGCTGTTGATCTTGGCATCTTCTCAAACTTAAGGGAGCAGGGTTCTGTTGGGATTGACGTGTAGGAAGAGGAATTTTTCTGAAGGTGGTGCAGGGGTAAAGGACTTGAGGTATGATAGACAAATTCAATGAGGGATTCCCTCAAGCTTAGAAGCTGTGAGGTCATAAGAATTACTTTGAAGGAACCTCAACACTTAGGAAAAAGGAATAAGGGACATTGGTCCCAAGGGGAGAGAATGACCTGATCTGCAATGTTGAACGGGGGACAGATGAGAGTTGGTGTGTGACCAGGGTAGACAGTGTGGTCAGTGAATTTCAGTTGGAGAGACAGCAGGGGAGTGAGTAGGTAATCAAGGGGGCATCCTTACATGAGCTCAAATGGTGGGATGGAAAGAGGTCATTTGAGGAAAACTCATAGCATGAAAACGGACAGCAGCAGGGCTTTACCAATAGAGATGAAGTTCTTGTAGCAGCTTGACACGGGTGTGTTTTAAAATTAATTATTTATTTATGTATTCACTTTACATCTCAATCGTAGGCCCCTCCTTCCTCCCTTCCCAGTCCCACTGTCCCTCCCTCTACTCCCATCCCGCTTCCTCTCCTTCTCAGAAGAATAGGAGCCCCACCCACCAGTCCACCCCAACACATAAGTTGCATCAGGACTGAATGCATCTTCTTCCCCTGTGGCCTGGTGAGGCAGCAATCAAAAATCAGACAACAGAGTCCATGTCAGAGATAGCCCCAGATCCCCTTATTAGGGAACCTACCTGAAGCTCAAGCTGCCCATCAGCTAGACCTGTGTAGGTGGCCCTTGGTCCCGCCCATGCATGGTCCCTGATTAGTGCTTCAGTCTCTGCAAGCCCCTCTGCGACCTAATTAGTTGGATCTGTTGATCTTCTTGTAGAGCTCCCATCCCCTCCAGGTCCTTCTAACCTTCCCCTACTTTTCCGTAAGACACTATACACTCCTCCCAATGTTTGACTGTGAATCTCACCATCTGTTCCTAAGCTCTGCTAGGTGGAGCCTCTCAGAGGATCATTATGTTAGGCCCCTGTCTGCAAGCACAGCAGAGTATCATTAATAGTGTGTCAGGTGTTGGCTCTCTCTGGTCGGGCCAGGCATTGGTTGGACATTCCCTCAATTTCTGCTCTATCCTTATCCCTGTAAATCTTGTAGGCAGGATAAGTTTGGGGTTGAAGTTTTTGTGGATGGGTTGGCATTCCCCTCCTTCCTTCCACTAGGAGTTCTGGCTAGTTAGAGGATGGCCTCTTCAGTCTTCATGACCCTTGTCTCTAGGAGTCTCAGCTAGGGTTACCCCTGTGTCCTTCCTGAAGCCTACCCTGTTTTAGGTTTGTCATAGAGATGTCCCCACCCATAGTTTCCCTCCTCTCTGCAGGCCATCTGTCTCCCCACCCCGACTCTCCCCAGGTCTGATATCCAAGGTAGAAGAGGGAGTGAGGAGATACTCAAGTGTGCTTTTAAGAAGTTGTTAGTTCATCTTTCCTGAGATCTGGAGATGGTATGGGACATGCCAACGGATGTTGAGGACTTTAGATACGGTTTGGGAAATATAGGAAGTGAATTCAGCACCATTGTCCAACAAGGGGGAGGTAGAGATTGCAAAAATGAGAAAAATTTTGAGGAGGACGTGAGAGACTGCCTGAGCCCTTTTTGGGTGGTGGGAAACACTTCCACTCACCCTGAGAAGGTTTCCACCAAGAGCAGGAGATTCTGAATGTACTTTACTGTGGGCCTGTGGGTGAAGTCAAGTTGCCAGTTGGTTCTGGAGAGAGAGCCTCTGGCCTGGCGCATGGTAAAAGGGTGGCTGCAATATCTGAGTTGGGGTGTGACATTTGACAGATTTTACAGGAAGCATTAATAGCCCTTAAGAAATTCAAATCCTCAGGGGTGGACTGCAGGTGGATTTTAATAAAGTGAGACCGGGCTTGGCTATTAGGATTAAAGAGCTGTGGTAGACAGGACAGAGTATTTTGTGTGTCAGGGGGTGACAGTGGGGATGTTTTTTGTAGTGCAAGAATGTTCTGGCTGGTGAGACTGGTCAGGGCCTCCAAGGGCTCCAGCTCCAGCTGCCTCCTCAGCTTGATTATTTCCCTTAGAGATTATAGAATTTTCAGTCTTGTTGGGCCATCAGTGGAAAATTCTAATAGAATGGGGAAATGGGAGGTTTTAGGATAGTCATAATTTCATCTGCATTGGTTATTGATTCTCCTTTTGTTTTAAGTAAGCTGTGCTCTTTCCAGATGGCTGCATGGAAAATGAGGATATGAAAGGCATATTTGAAGTCTGTGTAGATGTTTGGGAATTGTCGCTGTGCCAATTATAAAGCACAGGTGAGCCTGTGCCTCAACTACATCAGTATCTGACACTATGGCATATGCAGCTTTTTGAGCTGGTTATGTACAAAGGAGCTGCCATCTGTCTCTCCCGTTGGCACTTTGGACATGGCTGGGGCTGCATGCATGGGTTAGCAGAGAGCCAGGCCCAGGGACTCTCCTGACCACATTTAAAGCAGGGACACAGTGGTCTTCTTCAAGTTTTAGCAGGCTAGGGACCCTGTCTACTTACCAAAGCAAGTTGAGTGGCCTTGGTCAACATTTGGTATTTTTGTTTGTGGCCTTTTTCATCTCTCCCATGGTACCCTTTAGAGGCCAGTGCTAAGCCTTTTGCCTGTGGAGTGAGGGGTCCTCTCTCCAAGTGCTTAAGCTTGTCCCTAGTGGCCGGGAAACTCTGGGAAGAGAAACTGGTCATGAAGAATTGTTTATTCTCTGGGTTTTCAAAGTCAAGATTGGTATAGATTAGGGGAGCCTTTGTGAGGCGTTCTAGAGATTGAGACAGGTTTTCCTGATTGTTCTGGATGACCTCTTTGGGTTTCTTGTTTACTGGTTGAAAGGCAGTGTTACAGAGACTGGCCAGGAGGCAAGTTGAAAACTGGTCTCTAGCTAGAATGCCATCTGGAGTATTGTAGCTCCTTTGGGATCATGGTCGGAGACCACCTAAGCCCCAACTGGGTGGATATGTTAGTTGTAGTTTGATGAACTTTATGTGCTTGTGCTCTAGCCTGCTCCTTAACTTGCCTGTTCTCTTCAGAAAATAAGTTGTTATAAATGTGTGTGTGTGTGTGTGTGTGTGTGTGTGTGTGTGTGTGTGTGTGTGATGGAAAGTGAACTATAGGATTGGGTAATATACTGGAATTCTTTAATGAAAATAGAAGATTTAGAGGTATAGGACCCTAGTTCGTTTTGTATTTGAGAGAGTTCACTTAATGAAAATGTGACATGTGCTTTGTCCAGGCCATATACCCCAGCAACCTTCCATAAAGGAAGAACTGAGGTCAGGATAAGCCAGGTGGGGAGAGAAGGGGGTGGTCCCAGTCCCACTGCAAAGCAAGAGTGAGTAGCAAGAGGATAGAAGGGACAGTGGGTGACAGAATGGGATGGTTAGAGCTGCCTGTGGCTGGAGAGGAAGAGGATCCAGAAGAGGAGAGGGACCTGTAGGTTGGGGCCAGTAAGAGTGTGGCTTGTTATTGGGATCAAGGGTAGTGGGGTTTTCCTCTGGTGGAGACTTCATAGCTAGAAGGAGCTGAGTGAGGGAACAGGAAGAACAAAAGGAAGAATTTAAGTGAAGATAAGAGAAAGCTTGGATGTAGGGGACATCCTTTCATTTACCTTTTAGGTGGCAATAGTTGTAAAGGTCCCATATAATATGAGGATCAAGGAAGCCTT
Source organism: Acomys minous (assembly GCF_964271855.1). Taxonomy (NCBI): domain Eukaryota; kingdom Metazoa; phylum Chordata; class Mammalia; order Rodentia; family Muridae; genus Acomys; species Acomys minous. Next base: position 103,866,795 of record NC_140490.1, read on the forward strand.
TGGTAATCTAAGGGGTATTGGGGCCAAATTTGGCTACAAAGCTATGTAAGTTTAAGAGCCATTAAGTCAGGTGTTAGGTATAGGGGTCTGAGATTTTCCAAAAGGCATCCCAGGTAGGAGTTTGGAGGTATTGTTGAAGACACTCTTTCCATGGATGAGGAGAAGAGTTGCAGTCCCCACTACAAGGCATTTAGGGGAACCAGGAAGGACTGGGCTGAGAAGGTACAAGCTGTTTAGTGAGTTGTCACAACACTGGACAGGGTCCAGGAATTAAAGCCTGAACAGCCATTGTCCATAATAGTACTAGAATTTTCAGGAGAAGCCAAAAGGGTGAAAAACAACATACTGGAAAAAGGAACCCTTACCCAAGGAAAAAGATGAGTGGGCCAGAAAAGCAAGTCAAGGGTCAACCTTGACTTTAAGACAATGACTGGGGCTATGTACACCTCCATGAATACCAGAGGATGTCAGATGTTCAACTGTTAGTCAGATCCAGTGATGCTTCTATTTTTTACTCACTTTACATCCAGATCGTAGCCTTTTCCCTCCCCCCCCCAATCTCACCTCTCTTTTCTCCCTCTCTCCCCTCTCCCACAAACCCATTTCAGCACATCACACAGTATCAGGATAGCACTTATCTTCTTCCACTGAGGCCAAGCAAGGCAGCTGTGGCAGGGGCAAGTCATCAAACAACGGACAACAGAGTCCATGTCAGAGGCAGTCCCTGCTTCCCTTACTAGGGAACCCCCATGAAGACTAAGCTTTACACTGACTAGATAGGAGTTGGGCAGTGGAGAGGAGGCTTATTAATTGTCAGTGTCATATGGAACATCCAGTGATTGGTTAGCAGAAAAGTGAGCCTGTTGCAGGTAAACTGGAAATAGAGTCCTGGTGTGTGGCTTAGACCCAAAAGTGGGAGCACCACATCAGGAAAGCCTACTAAGCCTTTAATAAACCAAGTGTTATTATATAAGCAATGGACACAACAAAGTCATGCTATACAACAGATCTCACATGGGAGGTTTATTGGAGAAAGAGCAGGGAGGGAGGTACTGGCTTTTTATAAGGGTATATAGCAACTCCTGGTGACTGAGGAATTATGTAGCCTCTTTGCAGCTAGCGATGATGTATTATGCTGCCCCTAGGTTGCCAAACAAGAGTCCAGTTGATCATAGCTGGAAGATGAAACAAGACCACGTGAGGATGGGTAGGGGAGAGAAAGAGAGCAGCCACTGACCAAGGGAGGGAGCCTGTTCCAAGGGTGATGTTCACTTTCAAAGTTTAGTGAATGTTAACAAAAAGAATCAGGAAATATAATAGTAAATAGAGGCAAAGGATAAAGTGCAGGCAGTTATTCCTTAAAAGTAAATTTTGATCTCACAGTGTTTATCCAATTGTTGTCATTTAATATTGACATTTATTTCACTTAATTTGGTACTAGGTGAGTCATTTGATACTAAATTAATGCTTTACTTTCTTTAGCTTCTACATGTAGTACCATTAAAAAAGCGATGATCAGTAAGTGGACAGTTAAATTAACAATGTTAGAAAATCAATAGAATGTGTTTTCACTGCAGTAAGAAACAAAATTCTTGGTAACCTACTGTCCTTCCTCTGAGTGCCATCAGGTCTCCCCATCCAGGGGACATGGTCAGAGGTGAGGCACCAGAGTGTGTGAGAACGTAATATCCCTCTCTCCACTTTACTGTGGAGAGTGTTCTGTCCATTGTCTAGATCTGGGTAGGGGTTTAAGGTTTACCGCCTGTATTGTCCTTGTCTGGTGCCTAGTTTGAGTGGGACCCCTGTGCCCAAATCTGCCTATCATAATGTTCTACTTGTAGGCTCCTAGGACCCTCTGGGTCCTTCTACTTTGCCTTTCTCTCATGAATCTCACATCTAGAGTCCCACTAGAATGTCCTCTCCTCTGTCTCAGTTTCCTGGTAAGTGAAGGCTTTCGTGGGACATGCCCGTTGGGCTAATATGCAGATATAAGTGAATATATACCATTTGAGTCTTTCTGCTTCTGAGTTAACTCACTCATTATGATCATTTCTAGCTCAATCCATTTATCCACAAATTTTGGGAATTCCTTGTTTTTAATAGCTGAATAGTATTCCATAGTGTATATGTACCACAGTTTCTTTATCCATTCTTCTACTGAGGGACACTTAGGAAGGACAGTAGGTTACCAAGAAGAGACTTGATACCCTATGATCATATAGAGGGGGAGGTAATCCCCCTCAGGAACTGTCATAGGGGAGGGGAATAAGGGGAAAATGGGAGGGAGGGAAGAATGGGAGGATACAAGGGATGGGATAACCATTGAGATGTAACAAGAATAAATTAATAATAAAAAAAATGGAAAAAGAAAAAAAAAAAAAAGAAACAAAATTCAGCACAATAATATATTTTGTTTATCTACCTTAAGCAATATATATCAGATGATAAATAGATTGCATTCAGGTAAATAAACCGAATATCAAGTTATGAGAACTTTTTTTGGTTTTCATTTTCATAAGAGAAATACTTTGAAAGTACTTGATATGAAATGTATCACTTTGTAAAATACCAATTGTCTACATCTTAAAATGTTAGGTGCATGATTTACTGACCTTAAGACATTAACATATAATAATAACAGCCATTTACTCTTATGACTTCTTATTCAAATAAGACTAATTGATTTAATGATAATTCAAAAGGAAGTGGAACAGGATCCCTTGAAATGTTATAAAATGAATATTAATTAGAAAAAATATGAAATGATGTTTATGCCCCAGCTGAAATTAGATGGGTGTTTTGACTGAAAGTTGCAATTGAAATTTTATATTTTAATTACATGACTAAGGTTTTCATGTTCACACATATTGAAATATTAATGATCTATTGAATTATAATATTCACATATGAAAGTATACTACCTGAAGCAAAATAAATAACAACACTGATATTACCATTTCTTGAGCATTAAGTTTGAGAAAAAAAATTAAAACAGCCATAATCTTCCCTCCCTGTCCTTCATCTGCCACTACCATGCCCCAACTCCAACAGCAGCAACTTCGACTTTTCATTCAGTCATCTTGTGCTTCCTAAGGAGATTAAAAGTATCCTAGTTGCTCTGGTAGTTTGCTTTAGTAGTAGATACTTAAAAAGACACCTTTAAAATAGAGACACAAGTTCTTTTGCCACCAACAAGGCCTTATTTTTGCCATGAATATTAATAGATGTTACCCTTCTATCAATCAGCCTTTGGCTAAACAGATGCATTCAATATGATATGATATAAACCAAGAAGACGCCTGAGCTGCTCAGAATAAGATGATACTTCCTCAGAGAGAAGGGTCAACCTAGTACTTGCTGGCTGATATGTTCAACAGCTGTTTAAACATATTGTCATTTCAGAGGGAAAAGAACCAATTCATCAAAATCAACAGTATCCACAGAGGGAGTTCCACTGCCTCATAGCTACATTTATATCAAATGTACTCTAAAAAAAAATCCATAACTTAAGCCATCTGTTGTGGATAAGAAGGCACTAAATTATAGCACTAGTATTTCAAACATAAGCAGAACTGCCAAGTATAATAATATAAATGTAATGGTGTGTGTGTGTGTGTGTGTGTGTGTGTGTGTGTGTGTGTGTGTGTGTGTGTGGTTTGTACTGCAGCCTTCTGTATTTGAGTAAAACAATCTCACAGCAATTAAAAAATATGCAAACATGTTCCACAGAGATGTTCAGGATAAATCACTGCCAACTACAGATTCTAAACTGTTGCACTATTAACCTTTCAACAAAATGGCTTCCCTTGAAACATGTCTCTGGATTTTCATCATTGCTCTCATGGGGATTGGGTGCAGAGGGGGCCTGTTTCTTTCCTTGCTTTAATGGCTTCACATAAATAGGCATTATGTTAGGAAAATATATTCTCTTGAGAAAAATATCATAGTAGAGAAAATTGTAGGCAGTTAAATGCTGCTTCTCACCTTTTATTCAGTCCAACTTGTGTTTTCTAAGGAGATCAAAGGTATCCTGGCAGCATCATTTTCACTTCTTTCAATATTCATTTCTTCCTTTATTTCTTTAGGTCTAGGGAACAGATTTTTTTTAAAAAAAAAAGCCTGTTGTAATGATTAATGGTCAAAGCAAAAGCCAGTATTCAAAAGTAATTTTGTCATGACTCAAAGTGACACCCGATGACACAAAAGCTTTATCAAATGTCTATTAACCAATGAAAGGTTGGACACAACTCCAGAGATCTCAGCATCCCTCTGAAGACTCATTTCTCCTGTGTTGATAATAAATAATCCAGATCATTAAAGTCACTCAAGTTTGATGAGTTTCTACTTTTGATTCATACAATGTACCTAAGGAGTTTTTTATTTCTTCTCTTCAAACATTGCTTTGTTCTTTAGGAATCTAGACCTACTGATTATAATAACTTTAAAAATCATCTTCAAATTTTACTCTATTATTTATTTTTGCTGAATTGTGATTTTTTATTATCTAGGTATGATGAAAAAGAAGAAATACTCCTATTAGTTACATTAAAATATTTAATGATTGTACAATTTTGCAAGTGTTTTCAATACTTGGTATAACTCTAATGCTCTAGTTGTCAAATATTTTATTAACTAAATTCTACACTCATTTTGTTTTTATTGCTAAAAGCATGAATTTTTAAAAACCAAATAGAAATAAATATTTAGGCAAGGTTACATAGCAGTACTTGGGGCACAAAGACAGCAAGCAGTAATTAGCATCAGAACACATCAGACCAACCTCCAAAAAGCCTCCACACCCTCATTATCAAATTTAGTTTGAGGGATAAAGCCATGGTTTCAAAAGCATGAATTTTTAAACTGCCATAAAAGTAGAATTTTGACATATCTGTGATATTAATAGGCACTTATATCTCTAGCTCATGACATTCTAAACACATTGAAACCCTCGCCACTGTAGCACACCCTTGAGTGAAGAGCAGGACTTGTGTTCAGATGGTAACAGGTGTGAACAGGACCAGGAGATCCAAAGGCCCCATGCTCTCTTCTTGATGCTCGTGTTCATCCTGTAAAGTCTTGATAATGCCTCGAGGCAGCTCTACAATTTTCATGCTCCTCTGAGTCATTTAAAATACAAATATCATCTAGAGAGATGACTCAGCTGTTCAGAGTAGTTGCTGCTCTACCAGAAAACCAGAGTTTGGTTCACAGCACCTGTGTCAAGTATTTTCCAACAGCTTGTAACTCAGGGGATTTGAAACCATCTTCTTACTCCATGAGCACCCTCACTAATGTGAAAGACCCACACAGCCTTTTAAAAAACGTTTTCATTGTGTATATGACTCTAACATAGACTATTAAAAGCACAGGGAGTAATCATGTGTATGGTTTGGACTTGGATTAATCACAGTATTAGCAATTTTATAATAAACATATCAATTTCTTTTTTATCTTTTATTTATTTATTTTTTATTAATTTATTCTTATTACATCTCAATGGTTATCCCATCCCTTGTATCCTCCCATTCTTCCCTCCCTCCCATTTTCCCTTATTCCCCTCCCTTATGACTGTTCCTGAGTGGGATTTCCTCCCCCTGTATATGCTCATAGGGTATCAAGTCTCTTCTTGGTAACCTGCTGTCCTTCCTCTGAGTGCCACTAGGTCTCCCCTTCCAGGGGACATGGTCAAATGTGAGGCACCAGAGTTCGTGTGAAAGTCATACCGCACTCTCCACTCAACTGTGGAGAATGTTCTGTCCATTGGCTAGATCTGGGTAGGAGTTTAAAGTTTACCGCCTGTATTGTCCTTGGCTGGTGCCTTAGTTTGAGCGGGACACCTGGGCCCAAATCTGCCTATTATAATATTCTACTTGTAGGTTTCTAGGACCCTCTGGATCCTTCTACTTTGCTATTCTCCTATGTTTCTCTCATCTAGACTCCCAATAGGATGTCCTCCACTCTGTCCCAGTTTCCTGGTAAGTGAAGGCTTTCGTGGGACATGCCCCTTGGGCTAATATGCAGATATAAGTGAGTATATACCATTTGAGTCTTTCTGCTTCTGGATTAACTCACTCATTATGATCATTTCTAGCTCAATCCATTTATCCACAAATTTCGGGAATTTCTTGTTTTTAATAACTGAGTAGTATTCCATAGTGTATATGTACCACAGTTTCTTTATCCATTCTTCTACTGGGGGACACTTAGGCTGTTTCCATGTTCTGGCTATTATGAATAAGGCTGCTATGAACATGGTTGAACAAATTTTCTTGTTAAACACATCAATTTCAATAAGTAAATTTGGGAAGTAACAGTCTATCTGCCTCTCTTCTTGGATGAGTCCTTAGGTCCCAGTTGACCTAAGGGTCAACACGGGAATGAAGAAATGACAGAGAAATGAGCACACAGACAGAGAGGGCTGACTCATGTGGGTTATACTCTCTGACGGAGAAATTACTGTACCCAGAATCTCTGCGTGTTTACTTTATAAAGTTGAACAGAGGAATAGAGTTATTGCATTAAGCCAAGCATAAAAGTAAGATTATTATCTAGAGTCAGAAAGGAGGCAAGGCTTATGGGATGCACCAGAGTCAAGGAGGCAGAGGTAGCCTGTTTCAGGAGGGTTGGTCTCTGTGAAGGAGCAGTCAGTCTTCGGATTATGAATAACTAAGAATTCACAGAAGTTATGATGGACATTTTCTTTATACACTGTCAACCTACACACATGGCCCATATGATGGATTAGCTATCTCTCTGAGCCTCACAGGTGGAGCAGTCCCAGGCTTTCTCATTTTCCTCTAGGTCTGATGCTAGGATCTTTGCCATGCTGTTCCCAAGTTAACGCTCATGCACTTAAAACTTCATATCCTCAGGGCTTTCTTTATTCTCCACACTTATTGTTTGTTCCTAATTTTTAATTACGGAGATGATCTTTTAATTAAATAAAAGTGTTGACTGAAAGTATAATTTTAATAGGCCACTGAATGTATTACTGAAAGTGAAATTATTTCATGGAAGTAGTAGTGCAAGAAGAATGTCTAGACAAACCTTGGAGTTCACATTTGTTAAAGCTTACCCTACCCAGAGTTGCTTTTCCTTGGAGAAAGCCATGGGTGACCTTCTCTTTAGATGCATCTTTGTAAGCCTTTTGGTTTTTTCCTCCTCTCCTTATTCTTCTTCATGTTCCGCCCTGAGTTAATATGCCACTTGAACTTAATTTGTTTTTGAGAATTATTGAATTTGAAAGAGAACAGCAAAATGGTTGAATTTTCCATTGAAAAGTTACAATATCCCTATACTTACTTACTCTAGTCTGATGTTAGTGCAGAAAAAAAAAACCACTTAATACTCTTGGTCATTATTATTCCTCTGTTGAATTTATAGTTGCATAGAAAGAGTAACTAGTTCAGCATAACATGATGTCTTTACCGTTTTTATTTGGAAGGGAATTTAACACAAGTATCTAAAAATTTTTACCCAGTAGCAAGACCAATAAGATAACTTCACTAAGCTTGCATATCTAGGTGTTTTGTATATATACAGGAAAATGTGTATGTAAATCATTAAATAAAAATAGTTATCTTATACTGTGGGAGAGTCATCATCAGATTGTAATTCTGCCCCTCTTCTCACTCCAGTATCTCTTGCACAGAAACAGGAAAGTGCTGAAGGTTGTTTTATGCCTAAGTAGGTCTATAAAACACCTATATATGTTTAGAGATTCAGAACCTCAATCTACAATGTTTCTAGAAGATAGCATAGATTCACCCTATCTTCTACATGTACTTATAATTAAACCATCATTTCCTGGGCCCATAAATTTGAAGATTTTTAAAAAAAAATAGCTTTCTTGCAGGCACCTACTTTTATTACCATTTTTTAAAATGAAGTAGAAATATGGAACAAATGATGAAAGAACATTTCTGTCAAATAAAACCCTTCAAAAGGACAATATTACTTTGTACGTCTTTTATTACCGTATGTCAGTTAAAATTTCTAGTGAACATTAGGGCTTGTTGAATAAAAAGGCCAGTCCCTGAAGGAAGAGACTTCCTTAGCATCCTTCTCTTGTTTCTCTATCGGCCATTAGACATAATATGACTAGCCCTGTAAGATATTGTTCGGGAAAGATAGAATTAAATAATAAAACTTTCTTTATTGCTATTTTATAGACATTCCTGAGGACAAGTATCCAAAATCCTTCCTAATATTCATATATTAAAATCTAGTCCCACCATGTGATGGCTTCTATTCCTTAACCACACCCCCGCCAGCAAAACCCAAAGCACAAAACAAAGTGGAAAAATAAAGCCTAAACACTGCATGCTGTGCATGACATGGAGGTACATTTTGTAACATCTCAATGTTTTTCAGCCCAGTTTTTTTTCCCCTTAGAAACCATAGATGCTGGGAACTCAACAATGGCTCCAGAGTACCTTGTTTCAAGCTGTTAAGGATTAAAGATATATTAGTGAACTTTTATTCTAAGGAGACATAAATCATTTGAGGGAATTGTGAGAGAAACTGGAGGGAGAAGAGGGGCAGAAATCCGGTAAATGCTGTATTCATGTAGAAAATTCTCAAAAAAATTAAACATAAAGATTGAAGGCAGATAAGTATGGGATATGAAAGCAAAAGCAAACTAAGCTAAGTTAAATAAGGAAAAGTAAGAAATTAACAAAAAAGACAAAGGAACTCAGTAAAGTGCAATGGATTCCCAAGAGGAAAACAAAGCAATAACCCAGCCTATCAATCTGGTAGGTGTCTTGCTGGAACTCAGTTTCTTGATTCTCACATTTACCATAGTGGACAGATAACTTACACACCCACCATGACGTTGCTTTAGTCTTTCTTAGATGTGTAATAACTAACCCTTCCTACAGGGTGGCCTAACATGGTATTTGTCACATAATGTCTTCATTTGCAGATAAGTACATAGTAGCTCATAAAGTTGACAAAACAGATCCAAAGACCCTAAAACTTCTGATCCCACCCCAAAATTGTTTTATTGCATTTAATTTTCTCTTACCTTTTCCAGTCTCTTTAAAGTAACTCTGTACTTATTAAAAACCAGTGCAAAATTCTTTTCTCTAAGAGTCTTCCATATATTTTTATATTCCATCTTTGAGGCTTATTTCTGGATTATATTTTACCCTGATCTAGTGATTTGATTCAAGCACATCATCTCACCCTGTGGTTAGATTTCAAAAAGTCTAACCTTTAGTATTTTATAGTATTGCTTTTAGCTAGAATACAGTTCTTCCTCCTGAATTTATGCTAAACCTTTTCTGTGCTTCAGAGGTCTAGGAGAATTCTCATTCTCTTTTTGAAACCTGACTTCACCTTTGAGGCTTCGCCTTTCACAGTAGCATGTATCCCTGAGCTCATCCCAGAACTTAGTCATACACCAAACCTTTATTAATCCTGCTTAGTGAAATAATAAAGTGATACAATATTTAGTACCTAAGAAGATGATTGATTTCTTGATGACAAGGAGCTGAGTGGGAATAAGTAAAGAAAGAGAGAGAAAGAAAGAACATGTGTGTGTGTGTGTGTGTGTGTGTGTGTGTGTGTGTGTGTGTGTGTGTGTGTGTGTAGGGGGGTGACTCTGTGCCTTGATAAGTCAGTACTGAAGTTTATATTAGTATGATCAATAATTTAAAAGTGATATAAATATTCTGAGACAGACAGACAGACAGACAGACAGACAGACAAACAGACACAGACACAGAGAGACAGAGGCAGAGACAGAGACAGAGAGACATAGAGCGGAGGGGAAGGGGAGACCTGTCTTAAATAATCTCAGAAACAAAGCAAATATCTCTTATGTGTGAATGTGATTGATATGGCATTGATAACATACTGGTACTTTTCACTCAAGAAGGTCATATGCTGATTCGGTTTGATATTTAAGGAGGGATAAAGCATGAGGCTACTAACATGAATAAAAGCCCACAGACTATGGAAACTGTTCTTTATAGTGGCACAGCTGTTGTTGCATATATGTTAACAAAGCATTACAGTTCCTCATCTAAATTTTGTCAGTTTACAATTATACTTGTAGCCATGACTTTGGGTAGTTAACTGCCTGAATGTAATCAATCGCATTTACAACCAACAAATATCACAAACTATTCATGCCCCTGCCTACCTGAAGCCCAGATAAATCTAAAGTAGAAGCAAGAGCTCAAGGCCAACCTCTGCTGCTGAGCTAGTCTGTGCCCTACATAGGCCATGCAAAATATGATAAGAAAATCAACATTGTGATTGTTACAGGTAGTAATAGCTTAGATGACTCCTGAAAAAAATTTTATGACTGTTTTCTCCTTTTTATCTTCTTCCCATATTATCCTTAAAGTGTTTATCTTCATCATAATGTTGCCATAGTCTGGCTTTCACTGAATTCTCTTCTTTAAAACTTGTTCTAAAAGCTTCCTTTCCATAGGGACTTTCTGTTCTCCACAAATTCTGGGATGTCATAAGACTTCATTTCTAACAGTTACACTCTTAGACATACTTGTATTGTCTTCTCTTGACAATTAAAATACATATAATTCTTAAATTTTTAGTGCAATGTATTGATTTTGAATTTTAAAATATTGCTATTACTGTAATCTTCAAAATGGAAAGTCGATGTGGCAGATACATTTAGGATACATACACCTCTCTTTAATACTCTGAGACACAGACTGTTCACACACCTTATTGTCACTTACTCATATGTCCTGAAAAGGTTTTATACTGGACTTGATAAAAATTAGCTCTGTAGTTTGTAAGTTCTACAAGTTTATCAAATTTTATCATTTATATAAAAAGTAAGGGGCTGGAGAGATGGTTCAGCAGTTAAGAGCACTGACTGCTCTTCTAGGGTCATAAGTTCAATTCCTAGCAACCACATGGTGGCTCACAATCATCTATAATGTGATCTGATGTCCTCCTCTGTCCTGCAGGTGTACATGCAGGCAGTACTCTGTATACATAATAATAAATAAATAAATCTTTAAAAAAGTAAATCATGTCTTGTTCATAATATTTTTATTGGAAAGGACTATCTTAAATAGCTATATTTTTTAAAATGCAAGCCAATATTTAAAATTACAAGCAGTGTCTTTATTTTATATTTAATTGTTGATGTGGTGTACCCCAAAACACAGACACACATTTCAAATTAAGCTTAATATATTTTGTACTTCTGCCTCTGTAAATATAGTAGTAACTTTTTTGCATAATAGCTTAGAAACATGCCTTACTTTTACTAGGTCTTAATTAGAAGATTAATGCTAAGAGATAATCCTGCTGGATTATTGTTTTATTCAAATAATACCATTATTCCATTTTAGAGTTCCTAGTTAAAACATTATTACATGGCTGTGAAAAACTGAACCTGATCCACGTGAATCTCCATGCATGTATCTTACATTTTAGGGGACCAAGGTTCAGAGACCATTGTTTGTGAACAATTTTACTTACATGTTTAATTTTGAGAATGTAAATTGTTCTCAGTGCAGGAATTTGTGTGGTTGTTGCTATTTTATTTGTTGTCTGTGTTGATTGTCAGAGAGTTTCAGTACTGGTATGGGCAATCATGAGAGAATACTTTGTTCCCTTTCGAGGACAAGGTAAAGCACTCTTTTATATTGCTCATGTACAGTAGAGATATAAGCACATGATTATGTGTGCTCTGAATATTTGAATTTTGAGTATTTACCTTCTAAGTACCAGTGACATGATAACATTATGGGTGCCATTATGTAGTACTTTTCACTTTTATATTTGAGGTTCATCACTTTCCCATTCTTTATAGTTTGTCTTTAGCTATGGTTAGATATTAGGGAGCAAAGTGTGTTTTAGAATGTAATAAATACCAACACATACACAAACTCTCTAAAGCATATTATAGGACTTTAGAGTGATATGTGTTCTGCATAGCTAAGTTAACACATAAATTATGAATAAGTATCTACTCAAAATCTAATCAGAAATAGAATAATAAATAGAAAAAACTCCATTTTTCATCTTTGAAATACATAGAAACAGCACTCAATATTACACTACAAAAGTCTAAGTGCTTACACTGCTAAGATATATTGATTTTTCTGACTGCAGGATCTATCATAATTGCATAGTAAAATATCCTATTTAATCTATGGTAGTATTGTCAGAAGGATGTAATTTAGAAATATATACTAAATGAATTTAAATAAGTCCCTTGGATTTATTTATCTATCTACTTCATTTGAATTAAATTTCCCTTCTGTGTGGTAATGAGAAGACATAGAATCCCTGCTTAATGATGAGGGATGATTAGAATTTTAACATTTCTTTTTGAATATAAATTATTCCTCTAGTTAGTAAAAATGGAGAGGAATCTGCCTTGTTGCTCTGAAGCACTTAACAGAGAATGCTACCCTGCCCATTAACTCTGAACTTACTGCCTCTTTTTTCCCTTGCATGTTTTCTAATCAAGGACATACTTTCTCCCCGGAGGCACGTGGGAGTTGAGCAATTACTTGCAGCTCTAACACTAGGCAATTTCTTCTGGGACTGCAATCTGTTAGAGTTCAATTTTCTCAACCACAGACAAAATGATCAGAATGAATTCATTCCTTCAGAATGAAACCGAGTGAATAAACTAAATGCGATTGAAATGAACTTATGTGGCACTCACACACAATCAGCAGGGTGTCCCTCGCACATCCCAACTGTACGGACTATGGCATGTGTTCGGCATTCCAGCAAGTTTTCGAATGATTTGTTTTAATTTTCTAAACCACATTTTTAACACCACCATGATGCCAATATAAATGTAATGATAGCAATTATATATAGATATTGCCCCGTCATCTGGTAAAGTTGTTGAGTATGTTATATTCCCCTCCTGATAAGAAGTGTAAGAACTTCAGTGTTGCCCTGTGACTTTATCAATACTTGTCAGCAACAGTTCTTTGTTTGTCTTCTTATTATATTAACCCAAACATCACACACACACACACACACACACACACACACACACACACACACACACACCCCTGCACTTACTTCATCCTAGATTTTTAGAGGAGTAACACTTTATTTAGACAATTTGGTGAGTGGATTCATAACCCTTTACATATGTAGGTAGATTTAAAGTTTTTTGATAAGCTCAAACCCAGTTTTAAAATTAAATAATTGATTATATTCAAAACAAAATTTCTCCATATTTTACTATTTCACAGATATATCATTCCTAGAAATGCATATAATAATTATACTGGGAAGAGACTACAATGTTATTAACTGCTACATTATTGGTAAAAGCTAAAACATAAAATTGTATATGATATTATCAACGACCTACACAATTTTCGTAGTGCATCTGAGTTCACAGTGCTCAAGGAAGGCTTATTTGTCAAAGGCACAACACATATTTATTCTGTTAACTCCACTGATATTGCCACATAACAAATCCATACAGTAAGGGATCATTAAAAACACATTAGAAAAATTGAGGACATATGATTTTTCATGTGCATGTACATATATATATATTTATATGATAGATAGCTATGTAAGTAGATAGATGGATGATAGGTAGATAGATGATAGATAGATAGATAGTTGTCTCCTGAAACTGATGTGAACTACTCACAGTGCTGAAGATAGTCTTATTTTCTAAAGACTAAAAATCTGATTTGACCTTCATAGTACATAGTCCTTTTTGTTTTGTGGCTTCATCTAAAAACAATTCATGAGGGTGATATTAATTCATTATAATGCCACATGGCCAGTATAATTTTGATCTAGACAGACTCATGGGAGAAGCTAAATCAAAAACAGAAGGTTTAGAAAGTTTTATTGAGACAATAGCTGTGGAACGTTAAAACTGAATTTAATTTCCCTGCATAATAAAATATCTTGTTTTAAAATGAAGATGGTCATAAACAACACTGGGATTTGCAGAGTTCTCTCTAAGAAAGTTCCCACTTCACTTCTCATGCCTCTTCATAAGGACATTATTGGCCAAACATATTTGCTTAAAGCTTATCATAGAGAATCGCTTGCCGTGGCTGTTCTGGACTCAGGCAAGGACACATTCAGTATACAAACTTCCCCCTCCCAGTTTTTTTTTATTTGGAACATCCTTTATAAATTCAAATACACTTAGTAATTTATATCTTACTAAATAACAATCTTGAAACCACTTTCTAAAGTAGAATAATTTCTAAACTTGATCTTTTTTTAAGTAAATATAGAAACACGTGTCTCTTTTTCTATTACCATCAATGATAAATTTGTCAACTAATTCAAATAATGTGATGTAAAGGGTCAAAATTTCTGTTCTTCACCACTTCTCTCTAAGTGTGTTTAGAGATCTAATTACTTTTTGTTAATATAAATGCAAAACTAGAAACTAGAGAGAAAACTGGAAAGAGTATACTGATGCTAAAGAAAAGTCCAACTGGCCTTCCTTGCTTTATTATGTCCAGAATCTACTTTCAGCTCCTGACAAAAGCCATTTATAAAAAGTACAATGAGACAAATGACTGGCATATAATGATTAATTGAATTAGATGTGGTGTCCAGATAAATAGATATGCAAAGAAAATTAAAATATTCTTTTTTCTTTATTCACTAAGAAATGGAAAAGATACATCAGATGGATTCACAGTGGATGCATTTCAAAGTACGTTTGAAGTATTTATAATTTATTCAGAGATAATACATGTGACCAAGAATTTGGAAAGGAAAGGTTGAAATGTTTTCTTCTATCACTATAACACTTTGATCAAAACAAACAACAGTAAAGTGCCTTTATTCCAAGTTTCAAAAAAGAAACAATAGAGAACCAGGTGCCCTTATTTAGAAAAAGCTTTAAGACACCTAGACATTAGTATATATTGGAACAAAGGTTATAAAATAACAACAGCAAAAAATGAGTGGAAAGAGAAAGAAGCCAATCAACGTGCATCCCATGGGATTTTTGTTCTCCAGAATAGCAGTGAAGATGGTCCAATACAAAACCATGATCTTATACGAATACTAATATGATTTTTCTTTTTCCATTTTGGGCAGCTCAATTATATTCTTTTATAGAATAAAAATATGAATGTCAATATTGTGTCTCAGTATCAGCAAGAGGCACCAATGGTCTTACTCAACTATGATCCCTATTAAATATAATGCTAACCTGACAAAGAGGTGCAATACTGAGCCTCATCAGTGGTGAGCGTGCATTCATCTGCTCTGTGATTGTATTTGAGTCCTATTTTACAGGAGGCAGCCCATGCTTGGTGCTGTAAACCCTGTCAAAAACCCACGGCCAAGGAGGCATAGATTTACAGAGATACATAATAATGGTGTCTAGGCAGTTTGGCAGTGTAAAATTGCCTTCTAAATATTGCTGGCTGTACACACAGACAAATGCTAAGTAGGCTTTATTCCAGAAAAACCCTTTCTACTGATCAACATTAGATTCAGAGATCCATAACTACAGAACAAGCTGTGGTAGCTGTGTGCCCGCCCTAAATAGTTCACTTATACTATCCACTAAATGCACAGAGCAAGTTGTGGAAGAAGAGCAGACAGAACATGAGAGATGCAAAAGGTAGAGAGAGAGGCTGCAGAAAGACAACTGCTGAACAAGTCAAGACCATTGTAATCATAGTAACTATCCCTGTACTGGGTCTGAAAAAAAAAAAGTGATCCTGCCAATTGCCAGACTTGATGAAGAAAGGGGCTAGTGGATCCTTAGCCTCACTGATTAACTGTTTGCTAATCACAGACTTGGGGAGTGCACTGTGTTCTTTTGTGTTCCTATAGTGATGCCACAGATCAAAATTTGATTGTTAAACAGATACCCTCCCGAAAACTAAATGAGTCACAGAAAAAAGTGAGAAATCATAGAGTGGATTGGCAGTCATTGGAAGATGACAATAGATTGGAGAAATATGAAAGAGGGAAGAGGAAAGAATAAGTATAATGCATTTTATATATAAGGTATGAATTTCTCAATTAAATAACTTTAGTAATAAAAGAAGAATGCACATACGTTTTCAGACATGCTGAAGATGTTATTTCATATCTGATGTTTAGAAATGAGACAGGAATAAAATTAGTCTTGCTTAAAATAATCCAGAAGTCTAAAGTTTTTTCTCAGAACATAAGATGCTTAAATTGACTAATTATGAAATTACACTTTAATAAAATTAATTATATTTTAATAATTTTAATTGCAACATTTTCTTTGTTCATAATTCTAATTTCATATAAATATTATTTCACTACGATTATACCAAATCACATATTTTCACTAAACATTACATAATTTGAGATACCAGTTGCAGATCTAAAACAACTTGATATCAGAAAGATCATAAAAGAAAATAATGACATATTTTGAACATCATCTAGTAGATATTTGTAGTTTGACATCTTCCAGTTCATTCATTGAAATAGTTACAAAACAATACTTCTGGGCTCTATTCTTCTTGTATTTCTAATGAAAAATATAGCCAAAAGTTTTGAACAAAGTTTTGATAGTGATATGTATAAGTGAAAATGAGATCACCAATATGAGGCAAATTCTAGCTTGTCCGTGGGTAATTGCCCCTGGACACTGGAATTTTTCTTCACTTGTTGATAGCTTCCTTCATGGACAGCTCAATGTTAAGGCGCCATCTTGCCTAAACTAACATTTTTCAAGGTTGACTCACATGTAGATTCTGATGTCAGCTGCAGTGACATGGCCTGGGCATCTTCCCCACGATAGGGTCATTGCAATCAGCCACTGTGTTTATTTACAAAGGGCTTTGAGGTCCTTAAAGATGCTGTTGAAGTGTCTTAACTTGATTTTTTTTTTCTTATTCCTCTTCTGTCTGATGACTTTCTATGAAAATATCTCAATAACCAATCCACTCTATAAGGGACACTTTGCCTGCTGCACCCTGTCTAAGCATTCTATTAATACTCAGTTTTCACCAAAAGAGGCAATCCTTCTTCTGATCTCTGTAGTATATTTTCTTTTTCTTTTTTTTTTAAACTTATTTATTCTTTTGTTATACGATACATCACAGCCTCAGCCTTCCCTCAGTCTTCTCTCATTCACCTCCCGTCGCTCCTGTCCCCCAGATCCACTGCTCCTCCATTTCCCTTCAGAAAAGAGTAGACCTCCCAGATACAGCAATCAAATATGTCATAATAAGATGCAATAAGACTAGGCATGAGAAGTCTAGCCTCATATCGAGCTGGACAAGGCAACCCAGGGGGAGGAAAAAAAGGGCCGTGAGGGAGTCAGAGACATTTCTATTCCCATTCTAAGGAGTCCACCACAACCACCACCACCACCACCACCACGACCACCACCACCACCACCACCACCAACAACAACAACAACCCAAGAGAAAGAACTACAACATGTGTGTGCCGACCTGTGCAAGCTCTGTGGTTACCAATTCAGTTTCTATGAGCCCCTATAAGGCCTTTTTAGTTGATTCTGTAGGCCATGTTCTGCTGGTGTCCTCGATACCTCTGGCTTCCATTACCTTCCTCCACCCCTTCTGTGGTACCTCTTTCCCAAGCTCAGCCTAATGCTTCTCTGTGGGTCTCAGCATCTGCTCCCATCAACTGCTTGAGGAAGCCTCTCTGATGATGGTTGAGCTAGGCTCCGATTCCATGACTTAACGATGGAAAGATCATGCATGCCTGAGTGGGTTCTCAGACTAGACATTGCCTTTTATTAATTTATTTTTATTTTTTTTTTTTACTGTTTGACAATTTCATATGTTTAGGGAATGGGTTTAGTCCTTTTCATACACCCCATGCTACATTCCTTCCTGTCCCTCTCCCACAGGTAAACTCATTATCAAATCCCACTCCTACATTCAGCTTGTTTTTATGTGAGGCCACTGTGTTTAATTAGGTTTTGCGTGAAATGCGTGGAAGACAATTTCTCTTCAAGGAAAGAGGGATGGTAATGATTCACTTCAGTGGTATAACCACTAAAATTTAACACATGTTTCCTTCTAACTTTTAATTTTTTTATAATTAATTCATTTTTATTTTATGTGCAAGGATATTTAGCCTGAATGTGTCTCAGTGAGTGTCAGATCTTGCAGTTACAGACAGTGGTAAGCTGCCATGAGGGGGCCAGGAATTGAACCCCAGTCCTCTGGAAGAGCAGGCAGCGAATGCCCTTAAATACTGAGCTATTTCTCCGACCCCCTAACTTTTTAAATTTTGGGGTGAGTGTTGATGTTATCTTTATAAACAATGCTTGTTTCTCTCAGTTTCTCTCTTAACTCAGCTATCATACAAATAATTGAGACTCGTTTCTATGTGTTTAAAAATAAGCTTCACAACACAATTTTGAGCAGTGTAAATCTGTTCTTAACCCTCTGTTATTCTGACTCCATCTTTGCCACAATTCCCAATTTACCAGCTTTTTAGTTCTTTCCCTTGCTTCAGCTGAATCTTCCCCATCTCTCCAGCATCTCTGCCTGAGTCTGAGTCCCCTGGCTGAAATAGCCAGCTTCCTTTTCCAATTCCTCCAGCCCTATTCTCCCTTCTGCTCGTTGGCTATAAGCTGCTTTATTGACATATCAGGGGGACAATTGGAGAACAGAGTTTACACAACATAAAGATAGGAAATTCTCAGAACAAATCTTCCAATTAGATATGGGGGTGGGGTGAGGGGACAGAAATCAGCATATGAATTATACCATGACCCAATGCCAACAGATCTGCATTGCCGTGTTGTGTTTACCATCTCATCTTTACTTCTTAACTTTTGTGATGTTTCTTTTATTTTATAGGTATTAGAGGGTTTAAAATATCTAAGTGTTATCAATCAATCTTTTAAAATTTTTTACTGTGCTGGACTATAGACATTTGGCGCAGAAGAAGGGAAGTGATTAAAAGACTCAGCCCAGGATTTAAGTGCTTGCATGTTGTTCTTAAAATGGCAAATGAGCAGAGAAAGATGGTGAGTCATTTCCAAAGTTTTATCTAGTAGTCGTACACAAAGCTACATGGAAATATTAAGTATTGATTTGAATGAAGGGTAAAAATCAAGTAGATTTATAAAAGCCCACTAGATGGAACACTGTTTTAATAGGTAAGGGTGTGAGGACTATTTTAGAGTTAAAAACTTTTTCTGTTTTTGATGAGCTTTATTTGGTGAACTACGACAATGGAAGACCACAGTTGCCAAAGTCAGTGGCTTTTGAGTTTGCCTTTCTTGTCTAAGAATAACAAGGAAACAAACAAAAATGAATGGAGTTAGCGGAGACTCGTTAAGAATAAGTGAAAATAATTCAAGAGAATGAAGGGGGTCTCCCAAATAGGAAAATAGGAGAATGTGCTTAGTTCAATGACAAGTTGGGGGAGGAGGGTGAATGTCATCAAATACACATCTTACAGAATTCTCAAAAAAAAAAAAGGGGGGGGGGGACAGTGGATTGGCATAGCTAAAAAGAGATATGCACTTTTACTGAGTTTGAGGTTTTTACTTATTTTAAGTTGGAGATTCTTTTATAACTCCATTCTAAGAAAATTGATGATATGAGAAAATAAGAATCATTTATGTAAGAAAAATTTCTACCTAGGTTGAGGTTCGAAAATGTAGGGCCCGGGCAAAGCACAGACCTGTGCTAATAAAGACGTTGCCCTCTCATCCAGACATGACAAGCTCTTTTCTCCTTGAATTTATTATACAGTCAATGTACCTCTTACCGTTCCTTTAACATACATTATTACTTCATTTTGAACCTCTACAAAAACTGTGAAGAGTGAGATAATGCATTTACAGTAAAAATCCTGTGTCATACCACTTAATAAAAGGTATTTCACATCTAGTGCCATCTTCCCTACTAAATTTCAGGATTAATCAAAGCTAGCCTACTTGAATTTCTTATAATATAAAAATGTTTCTGAATAAGTAGGATTATGCAACTGCTATGGTTTTGCATATGGTTTAAGACAAGTAAAGTAAACCCACATGTAAAGTTGAATTTAAAAACCTAAAAGTCTTCTAACAAAATGCTGCTCTTTGTTTTGAAGGCCAAACTGTATTTACTTGATTAGACTACATTAAGAAAAGTGAAAAAGAATTACAGTGTGAACAGGAAAAGTTTCAAGTCATATATCTTTCTAAAATTTTGCTGCTCTAGAACTCAGAAACTATGAAAGTTCAGAAACTTGATTTTGTCTTCAACCTAAGTAAGCATCAATCCCTCATGATTGACCACTTTTATCCTTATAAGAAAACAACTCACAATTTCTCTGAAGCTGTTGTATAGTTGGAAAACCACACTGTAATAATACATTTCTTTGCATAGCTCACCAGGACATAGACATCTCTATTTAACATCCCTCACGTTTAATTTGTCTTTTAACTACATCAAGTAACATAGTACTCACTAAATATAAAGATGAATAGTGGGTGAGTGAGTGAATTGAGATGGCATTGTGTTAATCCATTATTGATAATTAAAAGAAAACCCTAACCTATTGAGCTGTCAGAGTACAATGTATGTAAAGCTTTCAGTATAAATATCCTATGCAGATGGGAACATCTCATATTCACCAAGATTAAAACTGTCATAGCCTGTAAAGCAATTATCATAAAAGACAGGTCCTCTTTAAATCAGGCTCTGTACTGTGTACCTATTCTGATATACAGTACGTATTTTTTTAATCACATCAATGGCAAGCTAGTTACTTCTGACATCGTTATTATAGAGGCTCTTACAGCAGTGCAGAATTCATAATGAAATCTAAAGTCTAAGCAATATGATGATGGGATGTTTTATGGAATATAAATGCAGTGCCTGCACAAGGAGAGCCACATGTTTCACTGGGACTTCTTTCTAGTGTATATTTTCCTCTTCATGAGTAATAGGTCCTTTCTCCCAATTTTTATTCAAATAAGTATGCTAAGGTGATTTTGAAATAAATTACCAACATCTTGAAAACAGAACGCACAAGGAGTCTCATGAGCATGATGTATCACACACCAGAAAAAGGGTGCTTGCAAATGTGTAACAAATAAGCATGCCATTTCCCCTGAAGTCATTGATTTAAAAAGCTCTGGATCCATGGCTACATAAAGATGAAGGGAAAAAAAACCCCACAATATAGGAACCTACAATTTACAAGTGATGTGCAATGGATTCCAGACTGTATTCAGTAATATCAATCTCATGCTGCCTGAGGCTCAAGGTTATGATTTTGCCTTCAGAAGACTGCAACTAAAATTGTAACATGTATCTTATAGCAGGAAAATTAGCTGTGTTAATTGCCATTTTTGTCTCTAAAATATTGCTTTTTTTAGAGATAAGTTCTTCAGAGTATATTTTGTTTTGAAATACTGTTTATGTAGAGGATAAGTTTTTTGGAGTACATCCTTACTAAAAATGTGGCCTTTTCTGGGAAATCATGTAAACATATTGCCTGTATTTATGCTCTGTATATTTTTTGTAGTGTACAAACACAAAACAATTCCACATCAGTCCTCAATTCAGCCACTTATTTTAAAAAATACTAGGATTCATTCTTTCTACTTTATGGACCTTATACTTTAGGTTGAAAGGTAGACAAAGTTAGGAACAATGAAATTTCAGCATGGAGAGCGAGGATGAGAATGTAATAAAAGATTTCTAGGCAGGTAGTGATGCACCAAGTATAATGGGAAACCTCTCCTCATATATTATACTTTCTGTGTTTTCCATGTGAGACAGACAGTTTTCTGAAAGTCATTTTTTTCCCCAATGTTATGCTCTGTCCTCAACCTCAATGCCAGTTACCAAATATCTGAGCATAAGCAACCTCCAAAATCTCCATAAGTGACTGACGGATGCCATTCTAACCAAGTCTCTTTTATGATTGCTATTGAATTCTTCTGAGTGATATTTCTCATGCCCTCAGAGTACTTCTTTGCAAAGTGTATGGTCACCTCATTACTACAAAAAGAATCACATGACTCTAAATTCACCACCTCTGTACAAGTAATATTAATACAGCAATCAATTAATAGATATCTAATAGACAATATTATTAAATAATATACTGGCATATTCCTTACTGTCCACAGATTTCTGAGAGTGAAGCACATAAGTTGTGTTGGGTATAGAGTCCACGGTAGTGACTGGGCCTTAAGTCAAATCAGTTATTGGTTGGTTATTCCCAGTCTTTGTGTCACCGTGCTCTACTTTTCTTTTATGTAGTCAATAAGTATCTCAGCTATGTCACCTCTGTAAATGTATTTTTTTTTAAAAAGCATAAACACAGCAAGTGTAGTTTTGAATAGTCGGTGTGTCTATAATTGAGTTGTTGACTAAACAAGTCAGACAAAGGAAGCAAATAGTCTAGTAGTCCTTTTCTCTAGTTGGGAATTTGTGGTTTAGTCAGTAACAGGAGATTCTAAGTATGGCAGGAATTTATATAAGTAAGGGGAGGTAATATTTATTGATAATGGGGGAAATTAGCTTTTGGGATTATTTGGTTTTATTACTCTTCTGTGATTGGAGTCAACTCACGGCATTGTAAAACCAAAATTCTAGGAGTGATCTAACATTTCCTGCCCAGGCTTTAAGTTCAAGAATGTCTTTAAGATTGCTATTGTGTATTTTTTCAAATAACAACTCAAGTATGTATTAATTGAAAACAAGTAACTACAGACAATTATAAATATGAGTCTAAAAATCAAATAACTCTTTTTTCCTATGCCCCGTGCTTCTGAACTCTCTGTGATCTGGTGAGCAGCTCCTGAAACTGCACAGTAATTAGACATTGACTGTTTGACGGTGCTAGTAAACCCACTTCAGGAAT
The DNA here is from genome assembly GCF_964271855.1 of Acomys minous. Classification (NCBI taxonomy): domain Eukaryota; kingdom Metazoa; phylum Chordata; class Mammalia; order Rodentia; family Muridae; genus Acomys; species Acomys minous. Next base: position 103,889,598 of record NC_140490.1, read on the forward strand.
ATTCTCTTATTGGAAATTACTTGAAAACAATTGGCAACTTTGTCCACTTACCACTTCGAGCTATCTTCTGTCTCTTTGCAGTTCCTTACTTCTCCACATGACTTTAAAATCTGTGTGCCATTTCCATTCTTGAAACTCAATATGAAAGTAGAATATATAAATCCATAGTTAAAATACCCTGCACATTTGTTTGTTTCTTTCAATATCCGCAGTTTCAAAGTATCCTTGGTTCAGATCTTTTGCATGTATGTATGGAGTGTGGCCCTGTCAACTCTCTCTGGCCACTACCTCAATTCAAACAAGTAGGAGTAGAAATTGCTGTCAGCTTCCAATGCCTAGAATCACATTGTTCCAGGAAGCACCAGTGACCAAAATTACCAGGATCTAAGAAGAATCTACAAACAGGCAGCATAAGGATACTAGATTCTGCTAAGAACCAGAGAGGGCAACAGAAACTGAGGAATAAAACACCCACCCAACAAAAATAGGTTCATAAATCAGCACCTAAAATTATAATCTTTCTAAACTCAGACTTAGATGCTAGCATAAAAAAACACAATCAAAACCAGCCAGAACAGTATGTTTCCAGAAAGCTCAACACCATACCACAGCAGGCCCCAAGTATTGAAACCCAGATGAAGAACAAGGGAAAAAAACCTTAAAATGTTCTTTATGAATATGATAGATCTCCTTAAGGAAGAAATGAATAAATCCTTTAAAGAAGTCTATACAACACAGTCAAAGGAAATCAATAAATAAGTTCAAAGCATAAACATGGAAATGAATTAAATAAGTCAATCTGAAATTGAGGGAAATATAGAAATGAAAATTTTAGGAACTCAAACAAGAACCTCAGAGGCAAGTCTCACAAACAGAAAACAAGATGGGGTGGATTACAAGCATTGAAGACATGATAGAAGAAATCAATAACTTAGTCAAAAATTATTAAATCTTTAAAAAACCTCCTGGAACAAATTATTCAGGAGGTTTAGGACACTTCGCAATGACAAAATATAAAAATAATAGAAATAGAAGAAGGAGAAGAAACCTTGGTAAAGGCCGAGAAAATACTTTTAAAAAGTCATAGGAAAAAAATTTCCCTATCTTGTCAAAGTAAAAGAAGCCCACAGAATGCCCAGTAATCAGAAGAGATAGAAAAGGACAAGGCATACTTATCAAAGGAAAAAAACACTAAGAGGTCATTTCAATTCTTAACATCTATAACCCAAACACAAAGGCAACCAAGCCCATGAAAGAAACACTACTACAGTTTAAATCACATTCTCACCCTCATACACTGATAGAGAGGTCATCAAGACCAAAACTAAATAGAGAAATACCAGTGCTAACAAATGTTACAAACAAAAGGAACATTTTACCCAGGCAGAAAATAATATGACCTTTTCCCACTACTTCATATAACTTTCTCCCAAACTGATCACATACTTGCACACAAAGAAGGTCTTAACATATACAAAAAATTGACATAACACACAACCACAGATTAAACCTGCTTGAACAAGACCAATATAAGCAATAGAAAATTGCAAATTCATTGAAATCGAACTTAATTCTCTACTGAATGAAAAATGGGTCAACTGAACTTTTTGAAATCTCAAAGCCTACCCCCAGTGGCACACTTTCGCCAACCAGGCCACACCTCCTATTACTTTCAAATAATCCCAGTCTCTAATGAAGTTATTAAAATCTCTGAGCTTACGTGTGCCATTCTCATTCAAACCACAACACCATGCTAGTAAGTTTTCAGCATACCAGGAAGCTCTAGCTTTGTTCTAGAGTCTAGGAAAAAAAAAAAAAAGAACTCTAAGCAGTAGACAGCTAGAAATAACCAAAGTCAGACCTGAAATCAATAAACAACAAACAAACAAACAAAAAACCTAACAAATACACTACAAATAATCAGTGAAACAGAGTTTGTTCTTCAAGAAATCAAAATTGGCAGTCTTATTCAAATTAAGTAAAAGGCAGAGATTGAAAATGCAAAGCAGGCTAGCAAGAAGAGACTTGATACCCTGTGAGCACATACAGGAGGAGGAGGTCCCCCTCAGTCACAGTCATAGGGCAGGGGAGAATGGGAGGATACAAAGGATGGGATAACAATTGAAATGTAATGTGAATACATTAATAAAATATATTATATAAAAACAAGATGCAAATTATAAAATTAGAAATGAAAAGGGGTAGATAACAACAGATATTAGAAATCCATGGAATCATAAAGTCATGCTTCAAAATCCTGTACTCCAACAACTTGAAAAATGACCATTTTCTTCATAGATTCCACTTACCAAAGTTAAACCAGGAACAGATAAGCAATTTGAACAGACCTGTAACATCTAGTTAAATATAATTGTAGCTAAATGTCTCCCAACCAATGCTCCTCAAATTATTCCAGACACACAATTTGATTTACAAGGCTACAGTAATCAAGTCCTTTGCATATATAACCATGGCTTCTAGTTTAGTGTCTAATTGTGATTCTGGAGTGCTCAAGGGAACCTGTCTCTGTTTCTTGTGCTATCTCTCTGTTTCTTTTCTTTTTAAAATATTTCTTTGTTAGTTTTTCTTTTATCTTATCTTTTTATTTTATTTTTAATTCTTATAAGCTCTTTGATTTCGAATGAGAGATAAAAAAGGAGGTGTCTAAATGGAAGAGGTAAAGAGGAGAGATTGAGAAGAGCAATGGGAAGGGAAGTAAAATCAGGAATATATTATATAATAAAAATAACTTTTCAGTAAGAAAACAAAGAACTTGAGCTTACCCTTTCAATATTCCTAAATTCTACATGACACAGATCTTATTCATAAGAAACTCATAAAAACTTTGTATGGGATCTATCTTTGGAGGTAAGCAGGTTGACTTGTAGCACAACAACATGAGATTGAGTCCCAGAATCCACACATCAAAATTGCTAGGGATGTATGCTTACCTGTAATTTCAGCACAGAAGAAGTCAGGAGAAGGGGACCACTGGGGACTGCTGAGGTAGCCTGCTTTCTAGATCTAGATCCAGGCTTATCTAGATCTAGACAAAACAGCCTGTCTGAAAAAAGCAAAGGCAGGCACAGGAACTATTGTTGTTTGATATCAAAGTGCACACGCAGATGCATATAAGCACAACTACGCAGACACATAAATGTCATGAGTCATTATGTTGTGTTGAAGTGACATCTCATCCTACGGTTCATTTTAATCAGGCTTATTATTAGAATACATCCTCAAAAAGCCATAAATTACATTCACTGATCATTTTGTCATGAATGTGGAAAGTGGATGATATTTGAATTTTCAATCTTGTTCTACTGAGTTGAAATAAACATTAAACATCTTCATAGGTTACGTGTGTTTCTCTACGTACCAGCTCACTGCTCCATATCTAATATCCATCATCATCTATGCCACTTTCTCAGACTCACACTGTTCCCTGAGATCTCCCAAATACACTAGAATTATATCCCTTACACTTCACATTTGCTTTCCTCACCATTGCCTCCTTTCACTCACCCCTTCTTTCCTCACTTAGATGAGGTTTTGTTGACTAAAATCCTCAGGTATTCTAGAAGCCCTTATTCCACTTTCACCCTCCATGGTGTTTGGATTGTCCTACGGCTGCTGCAATAGAAAATTTGCATATTAATTGTAATGATGGCACACTTGTTATTTTATTATGCTCAGCAATGAATCATAATATAATATTACCTAATGTTGGTTTATTATTTGGTATGCACATCAAGTTTATAGTTTTATGTTAAAACTGCAGAAAGGTGAGAAATAAGGAACATATGAGAAGGAGAAAAGGGAGAGATAGGAATGGGTAAGGCTGCAATAAAATATTTTAATGTTTTGTATATACAGTCATGCACATGTACATTGTAAATCTTGCATAGCTACATACAGTATTTAACTTTGTCGTCTTCATCTCAGAATTTAAATGTATTAAATGGAAGGAAATTAAAAAACAAATACTGAAAAATTCTGAATATATCATTACATAGAATAAGTCTTTTTGTAAGTATGTAGAAAAGTATACCAAATTCAACAAAAATTATATTTTATTTGTGATATATAGATATAGATAGAGAAATATATGATAAATGATATATAGTTAAGTAGAAATATGATAGATATTAGATAGATAGATGATAAATAGATATTATATATATATCTTGACTGTCAAGTTGACTGAATCTAGACTCAAGTAAAAATAAGACATTGGTTCAAGCTCTGAATACTTTTATTTAATCTGTTATCTAAAGTGGGAAGACCAACCCTGAGTATGAGCAGCACCATCCAGTGAGAGCGTAAATAAGAGAAGGTCCAGAGGCAGCGCCATCCAGTGAAAGCATAAATAAGAGAAGGTCCAGAGGCAGCACTAAAGCCTCTCTGCCTTCACATCTTGCTGATGAATTCCTATACCCTAATGTTGCTGCTACCGCTGTAACTAATAATGGGGTTTTCTTTTCTGAAATTAGAAACCACCATTTTGGGGCATGCCGTATAGACCAAAAAAACCCAGTGACTCTCTAGAAATCATCCAGCCCTTTGTTGTCAAAATGGGGGGACTACTGTGTCATCCATGCTCATGGGCAGAACAGTTCCCTTGCTCTTAGACTCACCGGTACAAAACAGTGATTCAGGAACTATACAGATTGTATGGTGTAGATGACACTGATAGCCACTAGCCCAAGGGGCATGTCCCATGAAACTCTTCACTTACCAGGAAAGTGGGACAGAGGGGAGGACATCCTATTGGGACTCTAGGTGAGAGAAGCATGGGAGAATGGGGAAATAGAAGGATCCAGCGGGTCCTAAAAACCTACAAAAAGAACATTATGATGGACAGATCTGGGCCCAGGGTCTTGCTCACATTATGTCACCAGCCAAGGTCAATACATGAAGTAAACTTTGAACCCCTACCCAGATCTAGCCAACGGACAGGACATTCTCCACAGTTGAGTGGAGAGTGGGGTATGACTTTCACATGTACTCTGGTGCCTCATGTTTGACCATGTCCCCTGGAGGGGGAGACCTGGTGGCACTCAGAGGAAGGATAGCAGGCTACCAAGAAGAGACCTGATACCCTTTGAGCATATACAGGGGGAGGAAGTCCCCCTCAGTCACAGTCATAGGGGAGGAGAGTAAGGGGAAAATGGGAGGGAGGGAGGAATGGGAGGATACAAGGGATGGGATAACAATTGAAATGTAATATGAATAAATTAATAAAATAAATTAAAAAAAGAGAAAAGATCTCAGAATTAAAGACATTTTGGAGCTCTTATACTAATACAATACTTTCCAGTTTTGTTTAAATATTAAACATAAAACACTTCAGGAAAAATTTAAAACCACAATGTTCAGAGCCTCATTTCAGACCAATAATCTTGTAGAATGGAGGCTGAGCATGGTAACTGACATTTATACCTTAGTCTCAACACCACTGGTCTGGTAGAGCTACCACATTTTATAGTAGACAAGGCTAGAGACCTTTACATATAATCTTTAAAAGACTGGGCCACCTGGTTTCCTGACCTAAAGGCACAAAGTTGAATAAAAACGAAAGACTGTCAGAGGGAAGCAGAGTGGTTGCAGATGTGCCATCTGACAGCTTGACAGGCACCTCATCACCTCAGAGTGTGATAATGGATGTTCAGGATGAAAGTGATGAGTCATCAAGATAAAAGTAAGTCCCCTTAGTGACCGCTCTTTAAAAGATGTCAGGGAAGTGCTAATAGTCTTCCAGAAGATTGCTATCAGATAAAAAATGATTAAAATAAATGTTTCCATGGGACTCAAAAGACACTTCTCACATTTAGAGCACTGAGCATGTGCATCTCCCTTCAGCAGAAAGTCATCTTTAAGGGAAGACCAGACCTTCAAGTACTGAGTCTGCTGTGTATTTGCAGCATAGTTTTGAAATTATGGCATATTTGTGAGATTTTTAAGTTATCTCACTTAATGATAGAAAAACACTTCCTTCTTAATAGACTGTAATAGGGATAAGTAAAAATTAGGTAAGTTTGTTGTGCTTATCTTTAAAAAGGGATGTAAGGAAGTGGTACAGTTGCTAGGAGAATAACACAATTCAGTTCACATAAGTTAAACTAGCATAGTAATGTTTAATCTAGTCTATAGCCATCTTTAAGTATAAGTGATTTGGGCATAAAGACATATTTCAGAGTTTTAGAGAGTTTGATGTTCCATAAAATTCCTGAATACATATCTCAGCACTTCCCATAAGTGACTCTCACTTCCTTTTAACTCTGGATCCCAGAGATCTGCTATCTTCATGAACACCCACTTAAGTATGGCATAATCTCAAACAGATGCACAAATGTGTGGTGCTTGCACACAGACACACACACACACAACACAACACACACAACTTCACACACAGATGAAAATAAAAACAATTTAAAAAGTAAATAAAATGTGTTTACTGTTTATTAGTTTGACTCTTTGTTTTTATTATAATATATTTGAACAAATTAAACATGTCAGTTATATTAAATGATTAAAGTAATTATTTGCCCTTACTTATGAAATTATACATTGTTCCTCAACAATAATCTATATTATATTAATTTGAGACAGATCTATAATGAATCTGTATATGAAAAAAAATGCTTAAAAGAAATTTGGAATATTCATTAACTTTCATCTAAAAATTATTTTAGAAAAACATCAAAATTTTCTACCACTCAAAAATGTGTAAATTTAGAATATTGGCATAAACTATAATGGTGTTTCTTGGACCCACCAGTGGATGAATAAAGACACAGAGACATATTATTATTTATATAATATAAGTTGGGCAGATTCTCAACTATTCTCACCCAACAAATCCTGGCCTACACCCTAAAACATGGCCTGTTACCTCCCTTTCACTCAGTCCCAGCACCAGTTCTTTCCCATTTTACACTGACAAATCCCCTCATCTCATTCTCCCTGAAACTTTCTCTCACCCCAGAAATCCTGCCTTCTTTTTTTCTGACCAGATATTGGCCATCAGCTCTTTATTAAGCCATTGGAAAGGTGAGGGAGGAAGAGTTTTTACAAAATATGAGGCAGAGAATGAACCACTGATTGACAATACCAAAGTCTGTACAATACTCAACTCTCTGCTGGCTTAGCGATCAACAACTGAATGCACTGAGATACCCTTCACGCAGTGTCCAAAACGATTTCTCTAACATCTCCCCCGTTTAGACTAATAAATGGCTTTATCTCTAACATCAATAAATTATATACAATAACAACAATTGTGAAAATTATCAGGTAAGAAATACATTCACAATTTCTAGTCAGTTTGTCTTTGTTGTTGTTTGGCCCTTTTATTCTGAAAACCCAGAAACTTTTAAAGATAAGATACGTTTCCAGATTAAAATGTATGGAATCTGTGGTAGGCATAGATAAGCTAAAGATAGTTCTCCGCTCTATGTTTGAGCAGGTGAAAGGCATTTGTCAAATAGACTGCATCATCAAACTATAATATAAATTGCCACCCATGCCAACGAAAGACTGTCATGTAATAATAAGTCACGATGACTAAGTAGCCAATAACATTTATTGGTGTCTGCAGGGATATTTATGTCTCTGCTAGTCTCCTGAGCTGTTCCCATGTAAGGGGATCAGTACTCATGTTACCTATTTGGTTGTTTTTCTTGGTTTCCTTCTTCATGGTTGTAGCCAAGGTTTTCAAAACGTCTCTCCTGGTCAACTCTAATCTTAAACTTTGAAGGAATCAGCAGCTTTTTGTTTCCTGTTGAAACAAAGGCATAACCTCTCCTTCACAGAAACAAGTATTCTGATTTTTATTTTGAAGTTATGACATAAGTATAATATATGGGCTGATTTAGTCCAGCCATGTTTTCTAAAATCCAGTGTTTTTCACCAAGTGGGCTACCTGTCTCATTGACATTTTAAAAAATGTAAAGTCAATAGAACATTACGTAATCTATCTCTGGGATATCCTACATCCTCTTTCTATATTATGAGCATATCCTTTATGGTATGGTTAGATCTTTCCACAACTTCTTGGCCTGTAGGATTATAAGATATACCAGTAATGTGTCTTAGTTCAAATATTTACACAATTGTTGCATTTTACTAGATAAATATGCTGGAACATTATCAGTCTTAATGTAATTGTATCTCTAATAGAGCCATATCTTCTAATTAATATATAGGTATGCAATCAACCTTTCCAAACTCAAGGGAGAAGCACACTGGAATCCTGAATAGGCATCACTTGTATAATGGACGTAATTTAATTTTCCAAACTGCAAAATAAAACAAATACATCTGTCAAATTACATTTCTTTGGTTTCCCTTTGGGTTACTTATAGCATGTAAAGTATGATTAAACAAATATCAAGTAGGCACACACACACAAACACACACACACACACACACACACACACACACACATATTCATTGGCTTGTCATCAGGATATAGACAATTTTTCTTTAAAACTTCTACTATTTACATGATGTCTTTTATGAAAAATTGAAGCTTCTAAAACATTTTCTAATAATAATTTATCTATCTCCTCATTTCCTAATGCCAATAGTCCTGACAAACCTGGCTGAGCTTGAATATGAAATATATATATAATTTTATAAATTACAAAGTTAATTTTGAATGGCCTTAAATAAGTTCAGCAGTTTCTATATGGAAAGCAACTTTCTCTCTATATTGAGATTCAGTAACTATATTAGGAGGTTTCGGAAAATCTAATAGAATCACAAAAATAGCATTTATTTCTGATTTTTAACTGAAGCATATGGACTTAGAATTATTCTATTTATATTCTCTGATTTATATCCTGTCATTCCTGATTTATTGGCATCTGTATAGGAAGAATCCAACTTTTCTTTTTATAAACTGAAGTAACTTGCTTTTGGGATATTTATTGTTAATTTCTCAAAAAAATCATTGCAAGCTTTTCACCAATCCTCATTGATTACCCATAATGAGGTAATTTCAGCATTTGTATAAGCCATTAGAATCTCTGCTGGGTCTGTTCCATATAATTGACAGTCTTATCCTCCCTTTCACAAGCAATTTAGAAACTCATTTTTAACTTCTTTACTTGTTTTTGTTTTAAAAATATCCATTCAAAGATATTTTCTTTCTACCTAAGAATTCCTGTAGGAGAATGAGGAAAAGGCAAAATAACTAAAATACAATCAAGGTTTGGATCTAAGCAATCCACATGCACAGCCTATAATCTTTTTTTTTTTTAACCAGAACCAATACTTATTCAGTTTCAGTTGATAATTTTCTTCAACTAGTTAAGTCTGAATCACACTTTAAGGGTTAAACTAAATTACTTAACTCTTGAGTAGTTTATTCAATTGTAGGCTTTAACCAATTAATATGTCCCAGCAATATTTGAAAATCATTAAAAATTTGTAATATGTCTCTTCTGATCTGTACTTTCTGTGGCTGGATTATCTACAAACCTATCCTATATCCTAGGTAATTAATAGAACCCCCTTTTCCTATTTTTTTAGGAGCAATTTGTAATCCCAAGCAAGGCAAAATTCTCTTTGCTTTATCAAATATTTTTCTAAAGTATCTGCATCTGAATCAGCCAGCAAGATATCATCCATATAATGATAAATGGAGGAAACTTTTTACAAAATATTTCTAACAGATGTTATGCAAAATATTGACACAAGATGGGACTGTTAAATGTTCCTTTCTCTGAGACCTTCCAGTGGTATCACTTAGATGGCATGACATAGTTATATGAGGGCACAGTGAGAGCAAACGTTATCCCAGCTTTTTCCTCAAGAGGTATTGGGGAAATTTTTTTTTTTCTAAATGAATCACAATAAAAGTAAGAGAGAAGTTAAAGGGATTCTATATCATAAGGAACCAATAGGCTGAATGACTTTATTGATTACTCTGATTACTCTAAGATCTGTCAGTATCTTCCATTATCCAGATTTCCTTTTAATATAAATATAGCAGAATTTCAAGGGCTGGTGGATTCTTCTGTATGTTGAGCCTCCAGCTGCTCTTGGACCAGCTGTTCTGTTACTTATAACTTTCTCTTTAAGGGCTATTGATTGACCCAAACAGACTGTTACTTAACCATTTTAATGGTAGGGCATAGGGCAGTTGTTATTCTGTTAGCAGAGGCCTTCCTAGTAAATTTGGAGAGCCCACCCCTGTTGTGCTCTGCTTATGGGCAGCTTGGCATTCTTTCATGGTCTGCCATAACAGTTTTCAGCACCTCCATCAGGAGCATCTCCTAATTTACAGCTTGTCACTGAAGTTGGAGAAATGCTAATTTGTGCTTCACACTGTTGCACTGGATCTCTTCTTCATAAATTTATGGCTATATCTGCTACATATTGCTTTAATTTTCCTATCAGACTTTCTGGTCTTATGCATTTAATCCATTTTAGACTCTCTTTTACCTGAGGCAATGTCCCAATTCCTAGGAGCTTTGTAGATACCTTTATAAAGTGGGAATCACATAGATTCCAGGAATCTATGTGAAGTTATTGTAACACCTGCTTTCGTATACACTAGGCCACAAACTCAATTCCATCTAACTGTGATTTTAATTTTGGTTTCTTATCATTTATAGAAGTTGGCCAAAATATTAGATTTTTTTTTTTTGGTATTTTCAGAATCTTTTGTTTTATCTATAGTAGTTGCTCTATGTCTTTTGGCTGACAGGAAAAAATGGCTCATTTTTTGTTTGTTTGTTTGTTAGTTAGTTAGTTAGTTTGTTTTTATTGGCAGGACCAAAGAAAAGCCCCTTAGTAATATTTCAACCACTAAGAAATTTTCTTGAGTATATACGGATGGTCTACATTCGTAAGTCCTATGCCCATTTCTTCTACATCTTTTACATATCCTAAGGAACTTTCTTCCTGGATTATCATTAGAGAAAAATTTATCATAAGGAACTGTTTATCTATAGTTCTTTAGGAAATGGCCTGTTCTTTTAAAGCAACAGCAGTGAATATTTTGAGCTCTCATATTTTTTTGTAATTGTTTATCTAACAACCACTGAATTGTGAACTTTCTTAGTTTTAACCAACTTAAAGAGTTGCAGATCTGGCCCCTAAAGCTCTAATATCCTTTCTGCATTCTGAATTAGCATTCTCTTTTTTCTTTCTTTTTTTTTTTTTTTCTGGTTGCTCTCCCCTTTTTATTCCTTTTTTTTTAAATACATTTTTATTAATTTATACATATTACATCTCAGTTGTTAGCCCATCCCATGTATCCTCCCATTCCTCCCTTCCTCCCACTTCCCCCCTACTCCCCTCCCCTCCCCTAAGTCTGTGTCTGAGGGGGACCTCCTCCCCCTGAATATGCTCATACGGTATCAAGTCTCTCCTTGGTGACCTATTATCTTTCCTCTGAGTGCCACCAGGCATCTCCGTCCAAGGGACATGTTCAAATATGGGGCACCAGAGTTTGTGTGAAAGTTAGATCTCCTTCTCCACTCAACAGTGGAGAATGTCCATCGGCTAGTCCGGGTAGGGGTTCAAGGTTTTTACTGCCTATTTTTTCCTTGTCTGTTGCCACAGTTTGCAGAGGGCCCCAGGGCCCAGACTCGCCTGTAGTTTTCCAGGACCCACTGGATCCTTCCATTTCCTCTTTCTCCCAGGCTTCTCACACCTAAAGTTTCAATAGGATGTCCTCCCCTCTTACCCACTATTCTGGTAGGTACAGTTTTTCATGGGGACGTACACCTTGGACTAGTGTCTCGATATAAGTGAGTATATACCATTTAGCTCTTTTTGCTTCTGTGTGAACTCACTCATTATGACAATTTCTAGTTCAATCCATTTGTCCACAAACTTTGGAAATTCCTTGTTTTTAATAGCTGAGTAGTATTCCATAGTGTAAATGTACCACAGTTTTTTTATCCATTCTTCTATAGAGGGACATGTAGGTTGTTTCCAAGTTCTGGCTATTATGAATAAGGCAGTTATGAACATGGTTGAGCATATGTCCCTGTTGTGTGGTAGTGCATCTTCTGGGTATATTCTAAGGAGTGGAATAGCTGGGTCTTGAGGAAGCCCTATTCCCATTTTTCTGAGAAAGCACCAGATAGCTTTCCAAAGTGGTTGTACTAGTTTGCATTCCCACCAGCAATGCAGGAGTGTTCCTCTTTCTCCACACCCTCGCCAGCATGAGGTGTCAGTTGAGTTATTGATCTTAGCCATTCTGATGGGTGTAAGATGGAATCTCAGTGTCGTTTTGATTTGCATTTCTTTGATGACTAAGGAGGTCGAGCATTTCTTTAAGTGTTTCTCAGCCATTTGATATTACTTTGTTGAGAATTCTCTGTTTAGCTCTGCGCCCCATTTCTCTATTGGGTTAGGCCTTAACATCAACAATTAATAAATGGGACCTCATGAGGCTGAGAAGCTTCTGTAAGGCAGGTGACACTGTCAAGAGAACAAAGCAACAGCCTACAGACTGGGAAAAGATCTTCACCGACTCTTCATCTGACAAAGGTCTAATATCCAAAATATATAAAGAACTTAAGAAATTAAACACCACCAAACTGAATTAGCATTCTCAAACGCTGAAGATTCAATTAGAATTTCTCTACCTTCTGAATCTTATATTGCTCTATGTAGAGCTGAAGATAATCTTTGTAAAAGTCAGTAAATATTCATTTTAACTCTGGGTTATATTCATACATGATTCAGATAATTTTTCCTCCTGTCCAACCTTGTCCTAAACATTTAGATATATTGTATGACATCATTCTAAGATGGCCTCATCAAACATAATCTATATTCTTCTGCGCACTGATCTTTACCTAGCAACTGACTCTTGACAGTATTAATGTGTCTAGTCTGATTTCATTGCTCCACAACTGAAGTATCATCTTTATACCATGTTAGCCATATAGTTGAGGGTCATGTCCTAAGGTGGCTGATATCAAATATCTCCAATTTTTGGAATTATTTGATTTTGCATGTTCTAGTTATTTGACAGTTATCTGTCTTACAAAGGGTGAATGTAAGCCATAGGATGTTACTGACGTGATACTGAATGGCTTCAGGCTTTCACCTGTGGACACTGGCAGACAGCTGCCCTGCCCTGTCCCAGCTTTGGAAATAAGTTTGCTGGTGGTGGCATGGAGCATCTGGCTGTGGTGCTGATCAAGCTGACGACATGGGTGGGCTCTGACTGGGGCCTCCAGTCTTTGCCTTTTCCTAACATCCTGACCTGCAGGAGACATTACCACATAGTTCCAGGAAGTATTTCCTGAGGACCTCAGAGTATGCACTCCTTTTAGGCCTCAGTAGCCCACAGCTAGGACCTCTGTTCACAAAGAAGGGATCATGCTGCTGCTGGTAATTGTGCCCTGCCTGGTTACTAGGAAACCATTTCAGACTCTTGTGTCCGGAGCTTTTCTCAGTCCCTAAACTTGGATTCCGTGCATCCATGTTGGACGCCAAATATAGAGGGCTGTCTCGGACCCACCAACAGGTGAATTAAGACATGGAGATTTATTACTATTTATAAAAGCTTAAGCCCTATTGCTGGTCAAATTCTCAGCTGTTCAAACCTAAACTCTGGCCTATGTCTCACCACATGGCCTGTTTGTCCTTCCACCTGTTCCTCCTTGTGTTATGCTGGTGAATCCTCTTGTCTCATTCTTCTCTCTGAGACTCAACCCAGAAATCCTGCCTTCCTTTTCCTTACTAGATATTGGCCATCAGCTCTTTAAAAGTCAATCAAAAGGTGATTAAAGGAGAGTATTTATGAAATATGAGCTGGTGATGATCCATAAGAATGACAATATCAAAGTCTGTACAATACTCAGCTCTCTGCTGGCTTACCAATCAACAATTGAATACACAGACACCCTCCCTAGAATGTACAAAAGATTACCCCAGCAATACAAACTTTAAGAGAATAATTTCATCTTTAAACTTAGCTGCAATTTCAACAATGTAATGATGCATTATCCATTCTACCATCTAGCAAACTATCCATGTCGATTTTTTATAGTTATTTTTATCACGTCTCAAAATTGAGCTTGGTATAGCATTACACTTGTAAACAGCAACTTTAGAATCTATTTTTTAGGAATTATAAAGACAAAGATATAAGAAAGTTTTCTGCTTTAGTGGCAAGACTGTCATTTATAATATATAAACATTCTAATTGAAAATACATCCAAATTGTCAAAGTATTTCACAGTAAGGAAAATACTTACATATCATATTCATGGAGAAGTTGCATCTGTTTTACACTTCTGATGGTATTTTCACAGAGTGAACACTCAAGCACTTTACTGAAATTGGAACTTCAAATACAATGTTTGTTTAGAGGTACAGAGTCATGTCCGTACAATGAAACATCTTCTTTCCCATGGAGTACCATTACCTATTGCTTTCAGACAAAATTACAATACAAGTTAACCTGGCTATTTGATAGTACACTATTTGCCTAAAGATGCTTATTTAACATATTTACATAATTATTCAGAATTAGACATAACTTTTCATTTTCTTTTCTATACTGACTAAAGTAGATATATGTGTATTTTATAATAAGATTCATTTGTTTCTCATTTAGGTGAACGTATAAATAGAGAATTGCAATTATCACGAAGTTCTAAATTTCACCAAACAGAAGTATATTGTACCGCCCAAATTTTCACAGTTGTCAAAATTATGTATGTGAAAGCCCTTTCTTATAATGATAGTAAATCCATCATGCTCTCTTCCCCATGCTTTACATGGGTAAGTTCAAAATTAACTATGTAAAATGGAATAAAAATGAATGTACTGAGTCACAGCATTAAGGCAACTAAGTCTTGTATCATTATAATGAGTACTTTAGTTAATTAACTAAAAAAGGAAACTTCTTAATCTGGCTCACAGTTTTAGGGGGTTAAGTGCTTGACTGGGTAATCCTGTGGTTTGCACCTATGGTGAGGCAGCATATTATTGTAAGGAGTTGGCCTATGTTGGACAGCAAAGCTGATACCTCTTGGTTAGGGAATGAAAAAGAGGAGGAAGAAAGTCTTGAGATTCAGTATTTAAAAAATACCCATAATGCAACTTATTACAGTTGGCGCCTCCCCTTAAAGGTTCCAGCATATTTTAATAGTGACACCACTGGGGACAAATCTTTAATCAAATGCAACTTTGAGGTGACTTAAGATCCAAACAACAATAGTTACTAAAAATCGTTCAGTTGAAAGCAGAAGGATTATTATTTGTAAACAGCCCACTGTCTGTTACATATTGGAAATATTAAGGGACACCTTAAAATTAGATATAGTAGTTTTTATTTGGATGTTAAACCCTGAAATTTAGGGAATTATTATGTGATAAATTACACATTTTACTTTGGTTGGATCAATATAGACTTTAATACATGCAGTTTTCTAGAAATAAATAAATAAAACATTAAAGCCATTCTTCAAGTCAGTTTTATAATGGTATTTTTATCAAGATAGGAGGAAATAGAAACTTATTAGATTTAATCTTCCAAAGTTATTTCAGCACTTTCATTTGTCACTAAATTAAGTCATAGGCTTTCTTTTCAGAAGAAATGAATTAGAATACTACAAGTTGCTTACATTATTGATTTTTAGAAATTAAATTCTGAGCAGAAAACGCCTATTTAAACAATCATCTAACAGTTTTCTTTATTTCTGAGATTGTATTTTAATTATAGCATTTCCCCTCTCTTTTTCTCAAAAACCCTCTCACATACCCCTGTTCCATTTAAACTTCATGGCCTCTATTTTTTATCAAATGTTATTTCACACTTATACTTATATACATACATATTCCCAAATATAACCTATCGTGTGTATACAATATTGCTTGTAATTATGTTTTCAGGGCTGACAATTTAGTCTTGAGCAACCAATTGGTATCTCTTCCCCTGGGATGGCTACCTCTTCTGCTCCCAGATTTACTCAGCTACCCATAGTTTCTTCTCTAGGACTGAGGACTCATGGGATTTCCTCCACACACTTTTCCATGTCCATGGATGTCCTTCTTGTTCTGCTCACATCTGGGTGATCATGATTCTGAGATGTTTTTGTTGTAGCTTCTGATGTTCTGAAGTGACACAATTCCCCATCAAAACCCTCGAGCCTCTGGCTCTTACTATCTTCCTGCACTTCTTTCACAGTGTCCCCTGTGCCCTAAGTATAGAAACGTTTTGTAGAAATGACCATAGCCATTGGCTCCATAGCTCTACATATTCATTAGTTATGTTTTGTTTATGTCTGAGGTGGTCTTTGAATAGTTTCTTTGAGCATTAAAGACTACACTTATCTGTGGGTATAAAGGCAAATGTTTATATATTATTATTATGGATTGTGCTGTTGTAGTAAATTACTGGTTGTAGAATCTTCTCCAATAACCGTGATTTTACTACTATTGATTTGTTTACTAGATTTCTTGTACCAGCTATCATATACTTCTTGTTGCGTGGGCCATAAGCCCAATATGAGAGCCACTGGCTGCTGCCAGAATTTATATGCCACTTGCATCTATAGGAGTATGGTGTCATGATGGTCATTGTTGTGGTTCATAGGCATCATAACTAGGTGGACCTTTTGGCTTCCTTTCTCCTTAGAAATATGTCATGCTGTATTCTGATACCATGAAAGCTGGTTCTCAGGGAGGGGGCATTCAAGTCAGTTCTAGCTCAGGACCCATGACCGACCCCTGTCTCTGAAATACATAGCACCTTCAACAATAGGAACTTAGCTTTCACCTCTGTTGAATAACCAAGAAAATAGCCATAGGCTGTATGTTTGGGAGGGGAGATTCTTACATATCAACTTATATACAATTCAAAATAGGGTTCCTTGTGAGTGGTATTAGGGTTTGTTAGTTAATGTTTGGCTCTTGCAGGGAACCCTGTCTGCCCAGATGAGAAAAAAATCATATGTATGTGTGTGTGTGTGTGTGTGTGTGTGTGTGTGTGTGTGTGTGTGTATAGTGTGTCTGTGTGTGTCTGTGTGTGTCTGTGTGTGTCTGTGTGTGTCTGTGCCTGTGTATAAAAGATTGGGTGAGGTAACCCAGACATACAAAGTGCATGTTTTCACTTGAAGACTCCTACCTCTAAATCTTCAGATGTGAATACTTATCTTTTTCTAACTGCAGAAACAAGGAAAGTGAAATGGGATGGTTGATAGATTAAGGGAGTTGGGGAACAATAGATAGGAGAATTTCAGAGTGAAAATAACCTTTTTATGAAAACATGAAGTGGGTAGATATTAGGGGGGCAAATACAGAAGAGTCCGGGAGAAGAATGTACCATCCAGTTTATGTTAACTTAACACACGATAAAGTTAATCCTAGAAGAGGGACCTCAATTGAAACTATAACTGATGTCAAAGTTATAAATTCTTGGTTCATTGCAGCCAACAAATTAATAAAAGATACATAGAATAATCAATTGAATACTGAAGAAAATACTGGATGCTACAAAATTCAAGTTTTAATGTTAATAAATAAAGAGAATTGGGTAGCCATTGTTGAAGAATACAGCTGTGCTTTTTCATTTATGTGCCGTATGAGATTTTTTTCTCTTGAAAAATCAGAGTGGAATATTAATACCAGAGACTAGGTGAACTGACAATCTGTTATTGTCTTCTGTATGAGCCTTTATGGAAAACACATTCTAAAACCTGCTTACACAAGTCTAACCTTGTCCTTTACATGAACCCTTTGCATTTCTCCAATATGCAATGTATCTTCAGATATCTAATCCCTTGCTTGATACAAACCAAAGACTTGCACTTTGGCATGCATAAGCACATAGACAGCTTTTGATTCTGATTAATATGGAATCTGTCTGTTATGTTACAGGTACATTTCAAATCCAGCTCTCACTGGAATTTTCTTGGCTTTCACAATGAGTATCCCCTCATACCTTATATATGATCCAGTCTTCAACTTTGAGATGGTTTGGATGAGCATATCTTCATAGATCATATGGAGTGACAGTAGGCAGTACTAGAAGGTGTAGTCTTCATAGAGTAGGTGTGGCCTTGTTGGAGGAAGTCTGTCCCTCAAAGGTAGGCTTTGAGGTCTGAGGAGCTCAAGCCAGGCCTGCTGCCTGCTGATCTGGATGTAAAACTCTCAGCTCCTTCCCCATCACCATGTCTGCCTGTGTGCTGCCATCCTTCCCACCATGATGACAATGGACTAAACCTCTGAACTGTAAGCCAGCCCCACAAAATGTTTTCATTTATAAGAGTTGCTGTGGTCATGGTGTCTATTCATAGCAATAAAACCCTAACTAAGACAAAGATCCACTCTGTAATTTTATTGACTATACTTAAGTGTCCTGATCTCTTTTGTATTGCGGATGTTTAGTAAATGTAAGGAAAAGACATCAAATACTTCTGTAAAGAAGTTTCATAAATAATGGATACTTTCTTAGTAGGCAACCAGTCACTTAGTACAAATCAGTGCTCATTCCAACAACAGCCATGTCTTAGAGGAGAATATGTTGGGTTTTGCTAATCTAATCAGATTTGAATGGAAATAACATTTGAAAGAAATATCTATTTACTAGTTTTCTAATCAAATTTTGTTACAAAGATAGAAACTACCATAGGCTTGCTTAGTGGAAAAGAGACATCTGATTCAAAGCCTATCTGAAATACTAGTTGTGTAATTATGATATGAAATTTCCCCCAGAATATTTGAAATGTTTTTCTACAGTGACATTTCTACATATCCACTTGTTTCAAGTATGTTATGACTTTGTCACTTTTCATGAAATAATTGTGTTTGTAACTTATACTAGAGAATGTGTTAGAATCTGTGAATAATAAAATAATAATTCACCATAAACTAGATAATTTTCTATAAATTTACTTTTGAAAAGAACAAGTAATGAACTGTCAAAAGACATCAAGAAAATGAAGACACTGTAGGCAAATGGAACATTTTTCTAAATGAGGTTTGACATGTCAGTAGTACTACAGGGATTTATGGAAGACCAGCATGTGCTATAAAGGATTTATATCATTGATGATATGAAGTTATAATAAGGGGTTATTCCTAGTAATGGGTTATTTAAAAATAGAGATCACTGTAGAATCTGTGATTTGCTTATGAGTTTGAGCATTGTGTAATTTGACTTCAGAACTGTATTTGTTTGATTTCTGAGACAAAGTATAACTGTGTAGCACAGGTCAGTACTAATCTTGTATCCTCCGATACCATCATTCTGCAAGTGCTGGAATTGCTGATGTGCACTATAATGCCAGAACCAGGTTGCAACTTAAGGGCCCCTTTTCCAGTGTTGTTGAGAACTTAAGTGAATAAGCTAGAAAACATTTTATAATATGCTTTTGCAAATATACTGATTTTGTTTAATTATGCTGTATCTCTGATGTTTTGTTTGGGATACAATTTCTGATATATTCTTTAAAATAAAAAATCAGATGGTTTTAGGTGTATGTAGACGTTTTAAGTTGACAATGACAAGATGTGATGGAGATTGATTTACATTCAGAATTTTAGACACACCAAGCTAGGAGAGATGTTTTTTTCAAGGCTCTCAAATACAAATAGCCAAAAACCACTCGGAAGAAGGATAGAGGACTACCAAGAAAAGACTTGATACCCTAGCACCATATTCAGGGGGAGGAGGTCCCCTACAGCCACAGTCATAGGGAAGGGGGATTGGGGTGAAAGTGGGAGGGAGGGAGGAATGGGAGGATGCATGGGATGGGATAGAAAATGAGATGTAATAGGAATTATTTTTAATTTTCAATAAAAATGTGTAAAAAAAAAAACAAATAGCCAAAAACAGTAAGAATGTAACATTTATATAGTTTCTGATTGTTTCATGGCTCTTCTTGCGGTAGGTAGCTTATTGTATAATTCCTTATTGTGTCATGGCTCCTCTTGCTATAGGTAGTTTATTGTATGCATATATATGTAATAACATAAATGTATATGTAAAAAAACAAAAAAATGTTTAGTTAATAAAAAATCAGGAACATATGAACTCCAAGTTAGGCAATGTAGTTAATAGTCACCAGTTTTGTATAAGTAAAATAATCCTTTTCCTAAGTATTAGTCAATTTTTCAAATACTTACACATTTTAGCCTGTTATCTTTTTCTTTAGAAAGTAAATACAGATCTCAGAATCAGAAAAATATATTGAAAGCAAATGAAAGGAAAAGAAACTCAGTAGGTGCTTGTGATGGCTTTAGTGAGGTGCTCTGTTTTGTTCTCATGCTTTTCTACTATTTGGCAATTTCTAGTTCTTAGTTCTTTTTAGTTTTTAATTGTCGTTCTTTTTTAATCTTCATGTTCCTTTATGGTTATTTTGAGAATTTCAAGCATGAACACTGCACTTAAATAATATCTACCCCATACACATCCTCCTCAAACTACTGCCATGTTATCAACTCCTCTTCAAATTCATAATCTAATCTCTACTTATTACTGTCACTCACACACACATTTGTCTGACATATCCATACATGTATAAAGAAATACAGCTTAGGAGGTCGTGTATTGCAGCTAGTATGTATGTATGATGAGGGCCGGCAACTTGGAGTTGGATAACCTATCAGGGCCTTGTTCACTGAGAAGATGAAGCCCTTCCTCTAACGCTGTTGTGTTTGGTGATCCCCCACTTTCATGCTGGCATGCCAGCTGAAGTTGTCAAATTTAGCAGGTCTTGTCTAGTTATTGAAACTGTCAAGGGTTCCCAGGTGCAGCTTCCCTCACTGTGTTTCACTGTGACACTGCGTCATCACAGATACCCTGGGCCTCTCGCTCTTAACTTCTTTCCGCACCTTCTTCCGGGATGATCCCTGAGCACTGGGTGTCAGGCATGTGCTGTATAACAAACTTCAGCCTTGGTGACACTATTTTAACCTCTCATCACTAATGTAAAAAAGAGAACAAAAATACACTTATGTAAACGGTCTAACATAATCTCGTTTTTATACTGGGTTCTAGTATGCATAGGAGTTTCCTGTATCAAACCAGAGGAGCAGAGGATTGCTTTGAAGTCCTCTGCAAGTTTGGCAACTTGCCTAAAGCGGACCTAACATTGACTATTTCAGCCCTTAAGTTAAATACATGGATTATGTTATGCACTAACATGCATGACTTTATTTTCTGACTCTAAGAAAATAGATCAATTCTGTACAATAAATTTGTAAGTAAAGTTTACTGAAAATAAAAATGTTAGTATATATTATAGACAAATAATCCCTAATAATTTATATTACTTTAGTATAATTTAAATTAATAATAATTTATTCTATGTGACTGCCCACAATTTATATTGCCTCAGAGATCATTAAGTATCAAAAGAGGGATTTGTGAAGTAACAAAAAAATTGTAATCCTAGTCAATATCAAAATATAGATAATTAAAATACCTAAACTATTTAGATATTGTCTATATCTTATAATATTACACATATATTACATTAATGTGGTTATTATTATTTGATTACAATTAGTAAGTAGAAACTTGGGGTATTTTTTTCATGGTGAAATACTTAGCAATATTTTAAACCATATAAGTATAAGCTTTTATTATTTTGAGTAATAATAAGTTCAATGTTTTATAGGTAAATAACTTATCCAGTAAATGTATTATTTTTTTGTTCTTATTTCTATCCTTTCTTTTCAGTAGAATCAATATCTAAAAATCCAATTGTTCTACGCAGCCAGAAAAATATCAATGTAACCTGTTCTGAAAACTCTTTGAGCACTTGAGTGAATTCCCTTATTAAGCAATTATCCAACAGCACATGAAAAACATATAGGGCTGAAATATACAGTGGAGTCAATTGACAGCTTAGAGTATTGCAGTATCTACAATTTCATTCTATGCTTTGCACTGTGACACTAATGCAAAAAACTTTGATAAGCCTTTTTATAAAAATATTTTTCCTTCACATCTAACAGTTTAGGTGTTCAACTTACAGTGCAAAGAGAGAGGTAATGCCAAATAGAGGGCAGAGAGAAGGAGACAGACCAAGAAAGAAAGAAAGAGAAAAGAGACAGAAGAAAGGATAAAGGGAGAAGGACAGATGCTAGAGAGAAAAAAGTAGGAAAGATTCATGAAAGAAAGAAATGGAAAGCCAGCAAAGCTGTTATCCCCACAAAATCCATCTTAGTAAGTGCAGAAGCCGGTCTCTGAAACAGACTAATTTTGCTGTAGCAAAGCTGGATGACAAACAGTGTGATTCAGAACTCCAAAAAGTCTGTTCTTTGTTTTCTCTTCTGACTGAATAAATAAATATCATTACACATAGTAGAATGCCATATCTCAACAGGTAATAAAACAGAATCAACAAATGGCAGCTGGGACAAACAAAGCCTGATTAAAAGACATGCAGGACTGTCTCTCTCTCTCCACACACAAAACAGTTCTAATTTCCTTTAGAACTTCAGCTTCTTTTTTTTCAGACCCAGGAAACCTTTGCCTGAAAGCACAGGAAGCAAGAGAATGAGAAATGCAATTGCGTATGTTTAATAAACTCACCTCATCTTTTCAATTCAAAATTCAAGAAAAGTATGCCCCTGTTTTGAAAAAAAGATGTAGGACTCTGAAATAAAAGCTCAGGAGCTGGGATATTTGGTTAAAAAGGAAACTGAAGACTGGGCAGAGGAGATGGTAGGAGGAACTTCCATTCCCAGTCTTGGAATCCCAGGGAGATCTGAGAGAGAGAGAGAGAGAGAGAGAGAGAGAGAGAGAGAGAGAGAGGGAGGGAGGGAGGGAGGGAGGGAGGGAGGGAGAGAGAGAGAGAGAGAGAGAGAGAGAGAGAGAGAGAGAGAGAGAGAGAAAGGAGAGAGGAGAGAGGAGGGAGGGAGGGAAGAAGCAGAGGTGTCTAGGGCATGGAAATATAACTATGAGGACTATGCCATAAAAAGAAGGTCACCATGGCATGAGGAGGAGATCACCACGGAAGCATTGCCACGGGTCAAGGATGTAGCAGAGGTAGCCAGGGCGAGACTAGAGAACAGATTACATGGCACATGGCTGGGAAGTAGGCCGGGCTAGCATAATCTAGCTAGATGGATCGATAGCTTCCAAGTTATGGTGCTTGAATCTTTAATAAATGTAACATGTCTACATCTCATTATGTGGGTGTTAGAGCGGGTTTAGGAGAAAAAAAAACCTATCAACTCCAACATTTTGTGCCTCGTCTTAGGCATTATTATTTGCTGCTCCGTATTATAATTTTCCTTCACGTGACCACCCTACTTCTGTCCTTTCATTTCCCATTGGTTGTTATTATAGATGAGAACAGTACAGTAAACACTACATTTAAGGATCTGGATGGAAAAATCAATAGGACACATTTTCTGAGTAAAAATCAATAACACTTAAAACAACTTTTCTTTCCTTAGAGGCAAATCCTGTGGTGGAGAATTACTAAGTTCTGCATGGCTTCTGACCCTTTCATGTCTGGCCTAGCAGGCTCTCTTAACACATATGGCCATTTGATCGGTTCCCTCTGGGATGTTAGTTCTTTCTGAATAATAATCCACTCTTGTCGAAGATTCTTGAATAGCTTGGGTTACACAGCATGGGAATTAGTCAAATTATGAAATTCAAATATTTACTTGTATTTTATTTAAGGTCTCAAATATGATTTAAAAGGACAGAAATTCATCCAGTTTCTCAAATGACTATCAGTGTTCATTTTTTGGACATCAATTAATGAAGTTAATTGCTTTGCTCACGGCCTTGCACACCCTGGAGAGCTGATCACACTAGTTTATGATTGAAGAATGAGGCTGCTGCCCAGCAGTACTAACTTGATGTACCCTAATGAGACCTGATAGGCTGCAGTCAGATGGTGAGCGGGGAGGGCCCTTCACCTTGTCAGAGGACTAGGGGAAGGGAATAGGGCAGAAGAAGGAGGGAAGATGGGAACCGAAGGATATGGATGACAGGGTAACAATTGGGATGTAATATTAATACATTATTTTTTTAAACGAACAACAAATACAAAAAGTCCAGTTACCTCTCCCCCAAACACTCTTATTAATGGTCTCTGAGAACTTTTAAGATTCAGTGCCCACTCCCAAATCTTTGTCTGTTTCTGTTTATATAGTAGAACTCTGAGAGTTAAAAATAGTATAAAATATAAAGAATTCTTATCCATTTAATGCTATACATATTTTGATGACTTTTTAAACAATGGAAGAAGAATAATTCAAGAAATAGTAATTTTACGCAGAAGTTATGTCTGCCTACCATCATCAAAGGGTTATTTATATTTCAAGCCAGTCTTAACTAACGTGTAGTGCACAAATGTGATTGTTGTAACAGAAAATTAAAGATGAATATTTCTTCATTCTTAAATAAATTCATGTTCTTGCAAGTGAACTTTGATGATTATGGGATGATTAAGTGACAGATGTATAAATCTGATGGTCTCCTGTTTTCTAAGATATATAAGGTCACTGAAAGACTATAGCTTGTCACTGTCCAGATATCAGTATGGCACAGGATTTTCATGCCTTCAAGACTAAACATGAAGTTTAGACTATATATACATTCTGTGTGTGTGTGTGTGTGTGTGTGTGTGTGTGTGTGTGTGTGTGTGTGTATCAATCCAAGCATTCTATGGCATAATTAGCTCAACTTAATCCAAGGTTTCAGACTAAACCAAAAACAACATATATAAAACCTTAATGAAAATGTGTCTGCATGCATATATATATATCATGCTTGTGTGGAATATTTTCATTTATTTCTCAGATGCCACTGAAAAATCTTGTTTCATTATATTTTTTACACTCCTCAGATCTTCAATAGTAGTTAGGTCTTTAGTATTTTTTGACTAATGAATTTTCAAATTTTAATCTGTAGAACATTTCATGTTTACAATAATGTGCTTGCTTATGTATTTAGAGTTTATTAAGACTATTAGTTTTATATGACAGGAAGGATTATATGTAGATTGGGAAAGGAAGTAAGAAATAAAAGAGGGAATGTGGGGAGAGCCAAGTAACTCTAAAAACTCTTCAAGAGATTGAAATGGGAATCTATCATGTAGGAGCTTTCCAAACTATGCATATATAGAATGACTGAAAATGTAGTTACCTCCCACCACTGTCTCCCTTCCCTCTCCCCTTCTCCTCAGTGAAGGGAAACACACTCATCCCCATGCCTACCCCTTACCAACCGACTATGGCACGTCAAGTCACATCATAACTAAGCACATCTTCTCACAGTGAAGCCAGACAAGGCATCCCAGCCAGGGGAAAGTGATTGAAAAACAGGTAACAAAGTCTCTGTCAATCCTTGGCCTTACCTGGTGTCATTTTAGGAAGGAGTTCTCTGCATAAAAATAAGTCTTATAAGCCTGAAATCCCAGGCTGGTGAAATAAAGAAAAGCATCAGTCACCAAACTTGAAGACCCAAATTCAAGGCCCTGGGTTTTCCCACGTGGTAGGAAAAGACAACTGATCCAACAGATTGTCCTGACCTACAGATGCACACACATACAAACACCCACACATACATGCATAAAATAAATGTCCTTTGAAGAACTTGAAAAAAAGAGAGATAGCCCCCACTGCACTTCCTAGCAACCCACATGAAGACCAATCTGCCCATCTGTAACATATGTATAGGGTACCTAGGTCCAGTCCATGCTGAGCTTGGTGGTTCTATCCCTGTAAGCCCCCTTGGCCTCGGTTTATTGATTCTGTTGGTCATCTTGTTGACTTCTTGTACCTTCATGGTCCCTCTGTCTTTTCCCCTAAAATCCTTCCACAACACTCCATGAGCTTCACTTAATCTTTCCCTCTGGGTCTCCGCATCTGTTTCTGTCTTCTGTTGGGTACAGTCTCTCAGAAGACAGCTCTGTTAGGCTCCAACCTTCAAGCATAGCAGAATATTGTTATTAGTGTTGGGAATTGGCTCTCTCCCACAGGTTGTGTCTTAAGTTGGAACAGTCATTGCTTGGCCATTCTCCCAATCTCTGCTCTGTCTTTATCCCTCTACATCCTGTAGACAGGGTAAAATTTGGCTTGATGGTTTTGTGGGTAACTTGGTGCCCCATCCCTCCACTGGAAGTCCTGGCTGGCTATATGAGGTGGCTACTTCAGTCTCCATATCCACCACTGCTAGGGGTCTCAGCTAGAGTCACCCCCATATCCCCCCAGGCATCTACACCATTGCAGACCTCCGGCTTGTTCCAGAAATACTCCATCAGTTTCCTTCCTCTCTCCCAGCCCTTTCACCTCCCATCCCCACTCTCCCCATTCTGGATTACCACCCTCATTCCCCTCCTCATCCTTTCTCCCTCCAAGTTCCCTACTTACATCAATCTCCTAGGTCTATTTTATTTCCTCTTCTGAGTGAGATTTAAAAATTTTCCCTTCCACCTTCTTTCATACATTTCTTCCTTGTGTCTGTGGATTTTAGTGTGGTTATCTTGTACTTTTTGGCTAATATCCATTTATAAGTACGTATATATAATGTGTGTCCTTCTGGGCCTGAGTTAGTTCACTCAGGATGATATTTTCTAGTCTATTCATTTGCTTTCCAATTTTATGATATCCTTTTCTTTTTTTAAAAATAACTGCTGATTAGTATTACATTGTATAAATGTGCCACATTTTCTTTAGACATTCTTTGCTCTAGGGACATCTAGGTTGTTTCTGGTTTCTGACTATTATTTATGAATAAAACTGCTGTGAGCATAGTTGAGCAAAGGGTTTTTGTGGAATGGTTGAGCATCTTTTTGGTATATGCCCAGGGGTGGTAAAGTTGGATCTTAAAGTAGAAGTAGTTCTAAATTTCTGAGAAGTCACCAGATTTTCAGAGTATTTGTATAAGTTTGTACTCTCTTTTTTTTCCCCCCCAGGGGTCATTTTCTCTCTTTCTCTCTCTACCTCTATTCTTCTTTTTTTCCCTCCTTTATTAATTTATTCTTGTTACATCTCAATGGTTATCCCATCCCTTGTATCCTCCCATTCTTCCCTCCCTCCCAATTTCCCCTTATTCCCCTCCCCTATGACTGTTCCTGAGGGGGATTACCTCCCCCTCTATATGATCATAGGGTATCAAGTCTCTTCTTGGTAACCTGCTGTCCTTCCTCTGAGTGCCACCAGGTCTCCCCATCCAGGGGACATGGTCAAAGGTGAGGCACCAGAGTAAGTGAGAAAGTAATATCCCACTCTCCACTCTACTGTGGAGAGTGTTCTGTCCATTGGCTAGATCTGGGTAGGGGTTTAAAGTTTTACGGCCTGTATTGTCCTTGGCTGGTGCCTTAGTTTGAGCAGGACCCCTGTGCCCAAATCTGCCTATCATAATGTTCTACTTGTAGGCTTCTAGGACCCTCTGGGTCCTTCTACTTTGCCTTTCTCCCATGATTCTCTCATCTAGAGTCCCACTAGAATGTCCTCTCCTCTGTCGCAGTTTCCTGGTAAGTGAAGGCTTTCGTGGGACATGCCCGTTGGGCTAATATGCAGATATGAGTGAGTATATACCATTTGAGTCTTTCTGCTTCTGGGTTAACTCACTCATTATGATCATTTCTAGCTCAATCCATTTATCCACAAATTTCGGGAATTCCTTGTTTTTAATAGCTGAATAGTATTCCATAGTGTATATGTACCACAGTTTCTTTATCCATTCTTCTATTGATGGACACTTATGCTGTTTCCATGTTCTGGCTATTATGAATAAGGCTGCTATGAACATGGTTGAGCAAATTTTCTTGTTGTGTGCTGGAGCATCTTCTGGGTATATTCCAAGGAGTGGAATAGCTGGGTCTTGAGGAAGCCCTATTCCCATTTTTCTGAGATAGCACCAGATAGATTTCCAAAGTGGTTGTACTAGTTTGCATTCCCACCAGCAATGAAGGAGTGTTCCTCTCTCCCCACATCCTCGCCAGCATGTGGTGTCGCTTGAATTTTTGATCTTGGCCATCCTGATGGGTGTAAGATGGAATCTCAGCGTTGTTTTGATTTGCATTTCCCTGATGATTAAGGAGGTTGAGCATTTCTTTAAGTGTTTCTCAGCCATTTGATATTCCTCTGTTGAGAATTCTCTGTTTAGTTCCATGCCCCATTTCTTGATTGGGTTATTTGGTTTGGTGGTATTTAATTTCTTGAGTTCTTTATATATTTTGGATATTAGACCTTTGTCAGATGTGGGGTTGGTGAAGATCTTTTCCCAGTCTGTAGACTGTCGCTTTGTTCTCTTTACCATGTCACCTGCCTTACAGAAGCTTCTCAGCCTCATGAGGTCCCATTTATTAATTGTTGACATTAATGCCTGGGCTGTTGGTGTTCTGTTCAGGAAGTTGTCTCCTGTGCCAATATGTTCCAGGCTCTTTCCCATTTTTTCTTCTAAGTGATTTAGTGTCTCTGGTTTTATGTTGAAGTCTTTAATCCACTTGGATTTGAGCTTTGTACAAGGTGACAAATATGGGTCCAGTTGCATTTTTTACACATAGACATCCAGTTAGACCAGCACCATTTGTTGAAGATGCTATCCCTTTTCCATCGAATGGATTTGGCTTCTTTGTCAAAAATCAAATGACCATATGTGTGTGGATTCATATCTGGGTCTTGCTGATTTTCTCAAAGAACCAGCTTTTGGTTTTGTTGATTTCCTGCAGTATATATCTCTTGAGTGTGTTTGCTTCTTCTTCTTCTTATTTTTTCCTAGTGTTCCCAGCTTTCAGGTGTTCTGTTAATTTGCTAGTATGGGATCACTCCAGTTTTTTATGAAGGCACATAGTGCTATGAACTTTCCTCTTATGCCTGCTTTCATTGTGTCCCATAAGTTTGTGTATGTTGTACCTTCATTTTCATTGAATTTTAGGAAGTCTTTAATTTCTTTCTTTATTTCTTCCCTTACTATGTAGTCACCAACTAGACAGTAGAACTGTTTTATTTAATTCTTTAACCTGTTTGTTTCTGTTTTTCCTGTATTTCTTTAAGGAATCTATTTATTTCCTTCTTAAAGGCCTCCATTATCTTTAGAAGATTGGGTTTAAGGTCATCCTCTTGTGCTTCGGCTACGTTGGAATATGCAGAGCTTGCTGTAGTAGGACAGCATGGCTCTGATGGTGCCATATTGCCCTGCCTTAAATGGTATATCTATACTATACCTTTCCTCCAAAGGCTCGCAGTTCATTGTGGAAAAGGTTGCAAAAGGACTAAAAGACAGAAGTGACTCATGACTACACGGATAGAGTGTCTTCTGTACACAAAAAGTCAACTTCACACATGGACTCACAGCACATACAATCCCATGGCAACTCAAGTCAGACCAAATTCTAGCATAGAAAATAGAGAAGAACATGAAGGTCTCTCCTCAGAGCAGGGACAATTAGTAATTGATTGCCACTGGGAGATGAGGCATCACTGGACTTTTACAGTGTCCCCTTCTGTATGTCACTTTGATCCAATGGGATGTCACACATGCGTGAATATTTTGGAAGCACCAATTGGGCTTTATTGATGAACAATTTTTAAAATGACACAAATATTATAGGTAGGGAAGAGCTGATGTACTCAGAGAATTGATAGAAACAGTGAATATGATCAACACTCATTATAAGAAACTCTCCGAAACCACTATCATCTCTCTCTCTCTCTCTCTCTCTCTCTCTCTCTCTCTCTCTCTCTCTTTCTCTCTCATATGTGTCTGTGTTTTATTATATATTATACATATAAAAGTATATCAAAACATCAGCACCATTAAAAGTTCTTAGAAGCAAAAAGGTTACTTTTTTGAAATATATAGTTCCTGTTATATTTCAAATTCCATTATTTTCACTTTATGTCTAATTCTATATTTTCTTTTTACTTATGTCTACTTTAATGAAAGTACTTACCTTCATACCTTACATTTATTTATGTGTATATGTGTGTATCCATTTGAACATGCGTGAAGGCCCAAATATGGACATCAAACAATTGTTGTAATCTGATTAAACTCTCTAGCCCATCAGCTGAGACCTACTTTAGTTCTTAGCATGACTATAGCTCCTCAAATAACAGGAGCCATTTGTTTTTAAGTCTCCATTTTGATTATAAGGTGAAGTTAAATTCAGGTTCTCAGGCTGTACCCACCTGGGAACTTGAACAGCCTTTTACTTACAATTCAATACTTGTTGAAAGTTCTGCTTGAGTTAATGATATATTTCTACTTAATCAAAGCCACAATACCCTACTATGTTCCCTTCTCCTAGAATCGTGGGGAACTGGAAAGTCCACAAACCTGCATCCTAGCCAATCAGCTTGTCATGTTTTGTCTAGTCACCTGGTTACAATGTATTCTGATCAAAACTGCTTCTTCTTTTGTTTAGCTGGTTACAATGAAGTAAAACTGCCCTCCCCTTGCTTCCCACCTGATTACCCGGTTGTTAACTGGTTATCGTTTTTCTTATTAAAGACCTGCCTCAGAAACATGCTAGCACCAGAATTTGGCTCCCAAGCCTATTGTGACCCTAGTTATGGTCAGTTTTGGTGTGTTTTATTTAAAAAAAAAAATCCGTATCTCATTGATATTTGTGTTCAGGTAGTTTGTGTAGCAATTCTTATACAACAACACAGTAACTTGTAACAGCAAGTTACCTTTGTTAATAATGTGGGTCCTAGGAACTAAACTCAGGTCCTAGGAACTAAACTCAAGGTATACAGCTTTTTAATTTTCATTTGTAATTTTATCTTTCATTTCCATTTTTACTCTTTTTCTTCTTTATTCACATTTGGTTTTTTTTCTTCCTATTTTCTTTATTGTATAAAAATTTCTTTTATAATTATTATCATGACTTGACTAAAGTAATGATAATATAGGAACAGATATGAACGGTTTTTCACCCATATAAATTCTAGCACAGTCTCCTCATTTCCCCGAGGAACTTTCTGCATGTTTGGGAGTGGTTTTCCAAGAAATTTCACCATGCAGATGTTTGTTCATTCTTCTCTGAGCTATAAATCATTATGCAAATGCCACCCTAACTTGTTGCAAAGATGTCACTTCCTGAATGCTCATATTCCTCAGTCACTGTGTGAGAAATAGTTAGAGATTTGTGATTTACAGAACAAATAAGGCGTGACATATAGAATGTCCAGACCGGACATAGAGCCTGCATTTACTTCCGAATTACCGGCTCTTATAAAAGTTTAGCTGTTGTTTAGTACCCAGAAAAAAAAAGCCAAGGTGCAAAAGAGTGACTTTTAGTATTTATATCTTTTTGTTCATTTGTGATGATGCTATGAAAATTTTAATACTAGCATTTTTTATGCATCTGTATTAAGTTTTCTCTATTTTACACTGCAAATGTAAAATTCATATCTCAAATTGTGTCTCTCCTTCTATACAATTATATGGTGACAATACCAATTACCATTTTCATGAATAATTTTTGTCCACCTGTCCACAATGTTGTTTATTAACTTTGTTCTGTAAAAATGTTTTTTGGATCTTCATAATATTGGTAACCATTTCAAATAATGAAAATTGAAAGAGGATAATTTTGGAAGATAAGGAGTAATTAGAAATAGGAACATGATAAATTCTTAGTATATCGGCAGTGTTTGAAGTGAGTGTAACAACTACTAGACAATGTTATCCGAACCTCTGAGAATTAGCATTTAGTACAGTGTACACCATCAAGGCGACAGCAAAGATGAACTGTCACAGGATTCTTGCTTCCCTGCCCTGGTGCGTCCATAGTGACTACATATCCAGCCTGCTTTTGGATTTTGTCAAATAAGTTTCCTTCTGATATAGTTTCTGTATAGGTGCAAAATTGAGTACTTAATAATCTCATGGCTAGTTAACAGTTTTCTACTCAAGGACACTCTACTGGCACAGGGATGTAAAGACTTCTCTGCCTTGTAGGAATTATGTTGAAGTCTATATTGAAGCCATGGATGGTGAAAGGAGTGCTGAGTCTCTTCCTTGGACTTTCTCTCTCAACACTAGTGCCAATTTTCCGAGGTGTGGCCCGGCCATTTGCCCTCTTCTGTTCTTTAAGAGTGTGCTTATCACTTACTCTTCTGATTCTCATTACTGTAATTTGTTACAAGTCTGCTTTCTCCATATAAAATCTGTCACACACAAATTCTATCTAGTTTCTTTCTCTTGACTGGAGCTGGACAATATTTAATGAGGGAAACAACCAACCAAGTTTTTTTTTTTAATTTTATGCCCATTAGTTTTGTTTTTCTCTTTCTCCATCTTGAAAGGCTAAATTGAGTTGATAATTCACATCTTTCCTCTGGAATTTTAGGAGGATTACCCAAGCTTAAATTGCAGTTCTCTCCAGGAACCTTCTATGTAGATGTTGATTACCAGAAACATAGGACCAGTAGTAGAGATAATAAAGCCTCAGAACTCAAAAAGGTTCTTATCTCATGAGTAAAGACCATCAACAGTATTAAACAGACTAGAGAATCCAATTTAATGAGGTGGTTACTTTACTAATGATAGACTAAGTTACACAGTGAACACAATCATACTCCAAACTACAGAGGATGACTATAATAAAAAAAAAAAAATATATATATATATAATAATTATGGTGAATACTTTAGGACAGTCACAGAAGGAAGCAAGGCCTTTTCATTTTTTCTTGTGATTCTTCGGCTATGGATAATGAGAGTGCACCCGTCCAGACTCGTAGCTAAAAGAGGATGCAAGCAGGAAAGTATCTCCTCTCAGGCTATGTGAACGTGCTTAAAATGTCTGCCTGAAAGTTATTGCTGCTGCTCACATGACATTGAACAGAGCATCTTGGACATCCTGGCATTAAAGCAAGTGGTTTAGAAATGTATCATCCTTCTGGTAGAATTCATCGCTGTGGCCAAAAGTGCACTTAACCATATGACGTGGAGAAAACTTGAGAAAGTGGCATCTAATCGTCCGCAGCTGAAGACCTGAAAGTAAAGAAGCCAGTTGTGGAACATCAGGGGCAGATCATTCTTATTAGGCACATAATGACTACTTTTACTCTTTTGTTTTAAGTGAAAACACTGTAAGTGAAGAGAAAATGATTCTTTTAATAGTAATTCTCTTGACAGTAATTGCTGTGATATGTCTTGCCGGGTATAGTTAGCAAGTGAAGAAAATGAATCAGGCAAATCTTCAAATAATTAGTATTCTGGCAAATGATGAATCAAATAGACAAGAGGATAAGAATATCCTTAAATGCCTCTCTCTCTTGAAACTTAATGGTAGTTTGTGCTTTAAACAGTGTTTTATAAAGTAGGATTTCTGTGAAACACTTTGTCGGATATATCTGATTTTTCCATTAAGAAATTATTTTCAAACTACAGTTATTCAGTTAATCGCATCATAAATGTTTGCTTATGCAAACAAAGAGTTAGGACAACAATATGAATTGAACTTTATTTTACAGCTGATAGGAATCAGTAAAATGTATCCATGAAGACTGCATTTTTCTCATTTGACATATAAACATTTTCTGCTGTATATGCAACTAAATGTAATCATTTAATAATTTGTGTTTAATTGCAAACATTTTCCAAGAAATATGACTTTCTTGATTGTTAAAATGGGTTGTATTATTTAATCTGTTGAACATTTTGGAATACTGTTTCTAACCATTTTTATAGTGTAAAAAACTACAATTTGTGGAAACGCTATATACAGGCTATGTGCTCAGGTTTAAAAAATGGTGTATTACTTGAGGATGAATTAAAAAACAATTATTGAGAATGAGTGGGTAGGGAGGGGAGTGTTGCAAGAGGACCAGTAAAATCACAGTATTTGTGAAAATTTCAAAACAAAACATCATTTTTATGCTAATTTAATTTTTTCTTGTACAGAATATATATTTTTCTCTCTTAATATCCCCTGCTTATGTTTTCACCTCTCCGGTTCATCCCATTTCCCCTCCCATTCCAACCCACTTCTTTATGTCTCTCCTTAGAAAACAGATATCTTAAGGATAATAATATTTAAAAAGCATAATATAGTGATATATAAAATATAATTAAAAAACAAAATAACCCACTAGAATTAGACCATACAGACGAGAGAGAGAGAGAGAGAGAGAGAGAGAGAGAGAGAGAGAGAGAGAGAGAGAGAAAGAAAGAGAGAGAGAGAGAGAGAGAGAGAGAGAGAGAGAGAGAGAGAGAGAGACGGAAGGAGGGAGGGAGAAAGCAGAAGGAAGCACATGAAGCAGAAATCTTAGGAATCCCATGCTCACTAATGTGATCTATGATCTGGCACTTCTTACTGATCTTAGCCATCCTGATAGACATAAGATGAAATCTCAGAGTAATTTTCATTGGCATTTCCTGGATGTATTAGCATTTTGACCATTTCTTTAAGTGTTTCTCACCTATCTGAGATCCCTCTATTGAGTTTCGTTAACTCTGCACCCCATTTTAAACTGGCTTATTTACTTTCTTGATATCTAGCTTTTTGATTTCCATATATATTTGAGACTTGCCCTCTGTCATATGTATAGCTGATGAATTATTTTCCATTCTGTGAGCCTCTGCCTTCTCTGAATGATGGTGGTCTTTGCTGTTCACAGTCCTCCAGTTTCATGAGGCCCTGCTTATGAATTGTTGATCTTAGTGCCTGTGCTAATGGTGTTCTGTTCAGGTTTTTCCTGTGTCAATGAGCTCAAATCTATCCCGCTTTTCTCTTCTATCAGGTTCTGCATATCTAGCTTGATGTTGAGGCCTTTGATACATTTTGAATTGAATTTTGTGCACAGTCATAAATATAAATCTACCTTCATTCTTCTACATGAAGTCATCCGCTTTGACCCGCATCATTTGTTGAAAACACTTTTCTTTTCTGTTGTATGATTTTGACTGCTTTATAAGAACCAGGTGTTCACAACTGTGTGGATTTATGTGGGACCCTTCAATTTGATTACATTGATCAACTTATCTTTTTGTGTCTGTGTGTGCTGATATCAGGCTATTTTTATTATTATAGCTCTGCACTACAACTTGCAAATTGGATGTTGATAACCTCTAGCAGCCAATTCTTCAGTATTGTCCTTGATATTTTGTTTTGTTGTCACTGTTGTTTTGTTTTATTTTGTTTTGTGCACATCAATTTGAGGATTGTCAGTTTCAAGATTTGTGAAGAACTGTGCTGTCACTTTCATGGGGGATTGCATTGCATCCATATTATTTTTTGTTCAGTGGCTATTACTGCTACAATAATCCTATGGATCCATGAACATGGGAGTTCTTTCCATCTTCTGATCGCTTCTGAAACCTTACAGTTTTTATCATACAAGTCTTTTGCTTGCCTGGTTAGGATTATTCCAAGAAACATTACTTGAGGCTATTGTGAGAGATGTTTATCTGAATTCTTTTTGTCTGTCACTTTTATAAAGGCTACTGATACTTATAAAATAAGTTTGTATCCATGTATGGTCCTAAATTCACATTGTCTTGTTATCTATGCTAATTTTATAAAAAATCATAAAATAATCTTGAGCATAATGTTTACTGTTTTAATGCACAATATTTAAATTGTTGTTTCTTGTTTAATTATTATAATTCTTTTTATTATTTAATTAATTTATTCAGATTACAGTTCAATTGTTATCCCATCAGTTATGTCTTCCCCGTTCCTCCCTCCCTCCCGCTTTCACCCTATTCCCCTCCCTTAGGTCTATGAGTGAGGGGGACCTCCTCCCCCACTATATGGCCATAGGCTATCAAGTCTCGTTTTGCTAGCCTGCTTATTTTTTCTTTGAGTCCCACCAGGCCTCCCCACAAAGGGGAAGTGGTCAAATATGGGGCACCAGAGTTCATGTCAGACTCAGTCCCTGCTCTCCACACAACTGTGGAGAATGTCCTGTCCATTGGCTAGATCAGATAGGGGTTCAACGTTTACCACTTTTATTGTCCTTGGTTAGTGCAATAGTTTGAGCAGATCTCCCTGGGGCCTGATCCACCCATCATGATACTGTTCTTGTAGGTCTCTAGGACCATCTGGATCCTTCTATTTCCCCATCTCCTATATTTCACTTACCTAGGGCCCCAGTAGGATGTCCTCACATCTATCCCAATCGCCTGGATTTATGCCTTTCTAAGAACATTCCTTGACATTATCCAATTAACTTAGTAGTGCCGCGTTAGTATAGCAAGTGAGTCGATTTTTAATTACAATGTTTTATTTTTGTGCTGTGTATGCTTACATATATACATGTTTCTGTGTGGGTAGATGCAGATACACATCATTTTGTGCCTGTGTTAAGGTCAGATATTTATCTCCAAATTCCATTGATTGTTGACCACCTTATTTTTTTTCAAACACAATCTCTCATTGAACCTATAAGTAGCCATTTCAGCCAGATGGCCTGCATTTGGTAGCTGCAGAGGTCCGTTTCTCTCCGTTTCTCCAGCATGTTGGTTACAGATGCACACTGCTACACCTACTTTTGACATGGATGCTGGAGAGCCAAACTTGAGGTTTTTCATGTATGCATGGTTTCCTCAGTGGCCCAGCTTTTTAATTCCATAAACCCTTAAGTTTCATTTTATTTTACTGGATAGTGTTGCCAGAAACATTTGAATTTAAAGTATTGTGGAGACTTAATCTAGATTTTTTTTTTGTCCCTCAATAGAAGAATGGATAAAGAAACTGTGGTACATATACACTATGGAATACTATTCAGCTATTAAAAACAAGGACTTCCCGAAATTTGTGGATAAATGGATTGAGCTAGAAATGATCATAATGAGTGAGTTAACCCAGAAGCAGAAAGACTCAAATGGTATATACTCACTTATATCTGCATATTAGCCCAAGGGGCATGTCCCACGAAAGCCTTCACTTACCAGGAAACTGCGACAGAGGAGAGGACATTCTAGTGGGACTCTAGATGAGAGAATCATGGGAGAAAGGCAAAGTAGAAGGACCCAGAGGGTCCTAGAAGCCTACAAGTAGAACATTATGATAGGCAGATTTGGGCCCAGGGGTCCCGCTCAAACTAAGGCACCAGCCAAGGACAATACAGGCGGTAAACCTTAAGCCCCTACCCAGATCTAGCCAATGGACAGAACACTCTCCATAGTTGAGTGGAGAGTGGGATATTACTTTCTCACATACTCTGGTGCCTCACCTTTGACCATGTCTCCTGGACGGTGAGACCTGGTGGCACTCAGAGGAAGGACAGCAGGTTACCAAGAAGAGACTTGATACCCTATGATCATATAGAGGGGGAGGTAATCCCCCTCAGGAACAGTCATAGGGGAGGGGAATAAGGGGAAATTGGGAGGGAGGGAAGAATGGGAGGATACAAGGGATGGGATAACCATTGAGATGTAACAAGAATAAATTAATAAAGGAGGGAAAAATTACTTAAATAAAAATAACAAAAAAAAGATAAACTTTTGAAACAATAAAAAAAAATAGATTTAAAAAAAATTGTTATCTAGTTTTCCCAGAACTAGTTCTGGCTTTCCCTTACCTCATTATTTCTTTTTCAGTCTTTTTTCAGCAAAATAAATTTCTCTTGAATTTCTTCCTCTTTTGCCATAAATCTTTTCAACAAGGAAACATATTTTCCTCTGGTCCTGATGAGTCCATGCTGTCAAACATTAAACCAAATAGAGCAAAAGACAAGACAAAAAAAAAAAGCCCCTTCCTTTCTGCAGAGTGCTGTACTATTTCAGTTCAGGGCCTCATCTTCCATCTCATACAGATTCTTATACTTGTATCCATTCTGTTTAAGTGCTAACAATTCATCTCTGTTTAGTCTCTGTACTTCTTCGTTCTCACTTTGCATAGGGTTTTAAATGAGCGTGTAAGGGAAAGAAGGTAAAGAAAATAAAGAGTATCAGCTCTGTACTGAGAAGCTGACAGATGTGACATTTCTTGAAATCATATTCTGCCTAAGCTATATTTGAAAAGATCAATACCGTGGTCAAAGACTTCTCCAGAATTCTGGGTTTTCTGCTTGATAAAAACAGAAATTTTGAGTGTATATTTAAGCAGCCAAAGAGGAAAACAAATAAAACCTATCAGGGGAGTTGAATGTGATTCTAAAACTTTCCTGGCTCTCTTAGTTCAAGAGAAAGACTAATTAATTAGGAAGGCAATAATTAAATCTCAGAAACTGAATTTGAAACACAAAGACACCTTTTGTCTCAGAGCATGGTTATGTGAGGATGAAAAGATTTGTGTGTCTGTTGTTCACGAGGAGTATAAACGTGCTGCAATGTGTGTGTTTTCAACTTGAAAAGCATTTTTTCACACATAAGTATATTCTCTAAAATGTTTCCTTAAACTGCTATATCAATTTTGGGATCACAAATGGATAAATACTGTCCAAACTCCCCATACATACAATTGAACTATTGCGTTGCATTCCCCTGCCAGTCAGTGTCTGTCTGGACAAGTTGGGTACACCTACAGGGAGGAAAGCTCAGAGTGTTAGAATACATTCTCCTAGGGCTTTTACATCTCATTTCTAAGTGTCTCTTCTTTATCAATACATGCCTGTTCGTTTTTTTTGTGTGTGTGTTGTTCCTCAAGTCTCTAAAAATACAACATAAGAATAAGCTTGTTGTTTGGTGAAAATGTTTTTAGAGAAAACTAGACTTATTTCCATCTTGGTTAAACACTAATTCAGTTGGTTTTAGAAACAACATACAAGAGTAAACTCATTAATATTTTGCCTGTCCATAAAAAAGAGTATTTATTTCTGATTAAGATAATATTTATCCTTGCTACTTTTCCTGGTAAGTTTAGCTAGAACTCACATTAAATCACAACTCTATCATGTCCTTTCCAGAATTCTCCGAGGACTGAGCGTCCAATTTACTCCTCTCTTCCTTCCCTTCCCTTCTCTTCTTTTCCTTTCATTTTTCTTTGTTTTTATTCTTTCCTTCCTCCTTCCATCCTCTTAGATTCCATATTTTATATTTTTATTAAATACTTTTACATATATATTTATATTATTACACATATATACAATAAACTACCTACAGCAAGAAGAACCACAAAACAATCAGGAATTATATAAATGACATTCATAGTGTTCTTCTACTTGTATTTGGCTACTGAAGAAAACATCTTTCCTATCTTGGTCAGTCTAAAATTCTGAATCTTTTTTTTGTTTGTTTGTTTTTAACTTTTAAGAGTGCACTTAGCAAGCTGAACTTCAGACATACAAGTGATGCGCAATGTCTAATTTTTCAAAATCTGTTCCTCAATCAAAATAAGTGAGATAAAAATGAATTTTGATCATTGACTTTTTTAAAAAATATTTTATGGCAAATATTACCAAAACTATTAAAATAATTTTTCCAATGTGGCATTTGTGTGTGTGTGTGCTCTTATGAATTCATTTGTCTTTAGCCCATGTTTTTAAATTTCTATATAGAGAAATTGCTAGCAATAGCAAGGAATATCTCTCCAACTGACACAAATGAGAATTATAGCAGAATTCAGGTTCCACTCTACTTGACTGACTTTTTCTGCCATATTATGTTTCCTAAACTTCTCAACTCTAGTGTCAGTAATATGAGAGGACATCTTCTTCACTTCATTAAATAACAGTAAGTGACAGAGATGGAATTTCAAAGTAAACAGCATCTCTCTAGACCTTGCTCTGTTAACTTGTTTTCCTTGAATTCAAGGCAGAATGTGGGCACATAACCTCCAGAGAGTAGATCAGCTACGTTTTTTTTTTTTTTTTTAACCTATGGAGCCACACGCTCTTTTGTTCCAGCTGTAGCAGCATGCTCAAAATGGCACTGCCAAATAAATTTAGCTGAACAATTGAAGTCTCTCTCATCTCCTCGTCTAAGTTAGAAGGAATGAAGTCAAATTATACTGCATCCTTTCAGATAAGATGGATAGGGAGATGATACAGGCTGAGGAACTCTCGGAAGGTGAAAAGATGGTTAAGGCAAAGGGAGGTATGGAAGTCATTCTTTTTTGTGTCTGCAAAAGGGGCACTGATTATTTAATGGGGTTGTCAGATTGCAATGGAGTATAACAGAACGGGCATGGGACAGAAGCAGTAAGAATGGATGTTTACATGTCAAGAGTTAAAGAATGCAATGACATATTTATTACTTTCTATTTTACAAAGATTTTTCATGTATTCTAATTTATGTTTCATATTTAAAAATGGTCCCACAACACTCCAAAACCTTTCCTCCTCATGTAGAAAAATCTAGAAAACATGTGAATGTAACATTTTAATGAAAAATGCATAAATGGAAAGGGTCATACATCTAACCACATAGCTTGATAGCATTAGATAAAAGTATTGGACTGTTCTCTCCACCTCTATTCTTATAGCAAAAGAAAGAATAAAATAAAAATAAAAATATAAATAATAAAAATAATAAGAAAGAAAGAAAAAAGAGATGCATATGAAGGCTTTATCTGAAGACGCGGTTTTTGCTTGGTATTGACTGGATAAAAAAGGTGAAGTTGTCTTTTTTTTTTTTCATGTCTTAAGTTTAAAACTAAAAATTTCCACAGGAATGAAATAAGGCATTTAGTTGTTTATACATAGATTATGTATTTTGTTTTACTCTCTTTTATATCATTCTGTTTTTCCACTACTTTGAAAATAAACTGATTTTTCTTTGTTTCAAAAAACAAAAAAAGAAAGCCCTCCAAGTTATTTCCACTTGTTTCTAACTTCTCCACTGGATTTATTTCTCTTTCTCACATCAGCCACAATTTGTAGACTTTGTTCTCCCTGTCTGATGCAATCAGAGTAAATGAAATGGAGAATTGAAAGGTCGATGCCTTCCTAATCCAAAAAACACAACCTCGTGTTTACTTTCTCCAATTTCTCCTAAACCATAAGACCTTGCTCATCAGTGACTAAAATTGTGTTACCATAGTACTTTAGGAGTATAAACACACTCTTGTTCATGTTCTATTATATCATCATGTTTTTCTTTGCTCATTAAAGAAAAAAAATACCAGTAATTCTAATTATATGTAATTGGATTGGTTTTGTCTTTATTCTAAAACTTACATTCCTTATTCAAATAAAAATCATAATAGTGTTAGCTATAATATCTTTGTTATGGCCAGGATGATATTTGAAATTAATATTGACAGCCAATGCTACACAGATAAACCCTATCTCAAAAAAAAACAAAAAAGAATATTCATTTTCATAATTTTCTATATTAACACACTTGCTTTTCTAAGTAACTCATACCTATTTATATATGTGCATGCATATACAGACATACTCATGTCCTGAAAAATGTCTTCTAATGAGTGAAGACTGATGAAATTTCTGTTGAGATTCCTCCCCTGCCAACATATATTTTCTGAATATATTTGCCTTGATGGAAAAATATGCAAAAGGTCCAAATCATAAGGTTGTTAGTACATAGATAACCATATTATCCCCCAATGATTGTCCCTTCTTTTCCGCTGGTACGAGTCTCCTTTACCCAAGTTGAGGTGGTGCAGATGATTAAGAGGCAATGGCCTCTCACGTAACAAATGCGGCCATCTGGTAAAGCTCTGCCTTACGAAGCTGAGCATGCATAGAGAGTGTAACTCATGGTATTTCCATAGAGTGAAGCGGTTATTCAATGCCTCTTTTAAGTTTTCCACTTGCTGTTGAATGGTAATTATGCTCCTGTTATTGCTAGTTTATATATGACACAGCCACTTACAATTCACAGGGTGAGTCAGCCTAGGTCCCTGCCCGATGCACAGCTACTTGTTGTTCGTCACTATCCAGAGAGTTGTAAGGAAAATACTTTTTTATTACTTGAGAAAAATACCCTGAAGACTCAGATGTCCCTCAAAATGCTATGGGTAGGCAGCCTAATAGGCACACCATGTAATATATAAGATAAAAGTGTATTTGGTATATTTAATCTTCTAAATATCTAATACAATATATTAGATTTAGGGTGTGTGCGTGTTTGTGACTGACTGCTAAAATGGTTTGTTGCTCATTTAAATCATCTAAGGAGATGCCATGATGTGGACAGCCTAGCTTAAAAAAATCAATCAATATTTAATAGTTGTGCTATGGCTTCTACGCTATCAAATCTACAGTGAAACAAAAATGTCATGAAGTTGAACGACAGTCTACTATAAAGACCATCTTTACCACAAGCATCTTTGATTACACATAACTGACAAACTTAAAAATGATGACTTTTTCCAGTAGGTTAATTAATATATTGGTGCAGTTCACAGGTATTTATCGACCTTTATATGGCCATATGTTTTTAAATTTCATGTATTACACAATAAAATATGATCATAAAATCCATATTTCTCCTACTCTAATTTCTGACCTACTCCCCAAACATGTCCCTCTTCATCTTCGTACCA
This sequence comes from Acomys minous, assembly GCF_964271855.1. Classification (NCBI taxonomy): domain Eukaryota; kingdom Metazoa; phylum Chordata; class Mammalia; order Rodentia; family Muridae; genus Acomys; species Acomys minous. The sequence goes on from NC_140490.1 coordinate 103,931,911, forward strand.
ATTTCTATTTTTTGATAACCCATGAAGTCCAGTAGTTGGGTCCCATATGTTTATCTCTGGAACAATCCACTGGATCACTGGAAATTTACTAGTGGCCATACTCTCAAGAAAGAATGATCCCCGCCTGCCAGTGCAATGCCTATTAACTGCCAAAAGTTTCTCAGTTGTAACCAGATCCTCATGCTCTAACTATGGCTGGCTGCCTTGACCTTGGCCAGGTTGTATGTTCCAATCACTACAGGTGCTATGCGCTTATGTGTTTAATATGTATTGCTTGCAGGTTGAGAATAGAATGTTTCACATCACGTGTCCCCATACTCTGTCCCTTACATCCTTTTTTTTTCCCTCTTCAGTAGTGTTCCCACACCTTTGGATGTTGTGGTATGAGTGATGATCGAAATGTTCCATTCAGAGCCTAAAGCTCAGTCTCTTATTCACAGCATTATGAGCTTTGGGGATTTTCTGAATTGACTGCTGCATACTGCACAAAGAAGCTGCTCTGGTCAACTGAAACCCGCCATGTCTATGAGGATCAAAATAAATATTTAGAAGACAATTTGACAACACGACCAATTAATGAGATAGAAAATTGTGTGTTGCAGGACCCATGCCCTTCACAGCAAAGGCTTTTGAGCAGGATTTTAGACCTCCTGTGAGGCAGGTCTCAAATCTATCTGATATGAGAGCATTTAGTAACTCAATAATAATCACGAGGAACTTTTATTGTAATTTGAAAAAAAAAGTGTAACATATTGACCTTTAAATTGTAAACGTTTCAAATGTTGGGGATGGATGCAGATCAGTTGGTCAGGTGGTTCACAAGCATGAAGACTCGTGCTTCATCCTCAGAAGGTGGTAAGTGAGCACTTTTAATGCTAATAATGCAAGTTGCTCCTTAGGCATCACTAGCCAGTCCACTTAGCCTAATCTGGAATCCCCAGGTCCTAGTGTGAAACTCTGTCTCAACAAACAAGGCGAATGGTTCCCAAGGAACAGCATACAGCGTTGTCCTGTGGCCTCAGTGTGCATGTGCACATACACTCAGAAGTACACACTCAGATGCTACAAAAAACTGAATTGAAATAAAAAAAATAAAAAGATCAAGGACCAATATTATTATATTATCTATGTTTCTCCAGAAAAGTCCTGTTGTAGTTATTCAATAGATAAACAGATGCAATTCTCTTTGTGATTATAGGATTGTAGCCAAAGATAATTTTGATTTCCAATTATCAATCCTCATTCAGAGAGCTTAAGTAAGAAAAGAGTTTTCTGGGATATATAAACTAGGAAACAATTAGTTACAGTAAATACATTATGGCTCAAGTGGATTTTTATTTTTTATTTTTTTTTCAAGTGAGTTTTTAAAGACAGTCTATTTACACATCTCTTTATGGAACTCTGTATTATTTATTTAATATTTATACATATACATTAAGTTTTCCTCTCTAAAAATAGTTTCAGAGAAGTGCATTGAATTTTTATTACCCAAGTATTACACTTGGCCATTACTTTAGAGGTCACTAATTCCAAAAGGACCAATTATATTGGCAATCTTAAGAACATGGATATCCATGCCCAAATTGTTTTTTTTTTCTCCAATCACATTCTAAACTCACAAATGAAAACCAAATGATTTAACAACACAGGATTACAAATTTATTCTCAGGCTTTGTAGCCACCTCCCTATTTGACCAGTGGTGTTGAAATTTGAGTGGGCGGTGTTTTATCTAAAAATGTAATGTTTGAAATTAAAAGCTATTAAAATTAAAAACAAATATTAAAAATAGCATTTTTTTGCATTGAGCAGACACATGGTCATGTGTCATTTCTATTGACATTTAAGTATCTAAAATATAAACGTTTTCGTGGGACAAAGCAGTGTACATGTAGGCTAGATCATCTTCACCTACCTTCGTTATCCTAAAATTTAGGCTTGAAGTCTATCTATATTTATTGCCATTTATGAAATGTGGTAAAGTTTGAAAAAGAAGAACTTTGTTTAGATGAGGAGACATTGTTACTATAAAATACAAATACATTATACAAGTTTCTTTTTTTGTTTTTTTGTTTTTTTTGGTTTTTTTGTTTGGTTGGTTTTGAGACAAGATTTCTCTTGTAGTCCTGGCTGTTGTGGACTAGCTTTGTAGACCATGCTGTCCTCAAACTCATAGCAATTTGCTTGCCTCTGCCTCCCAAGTGCTGGGATTAAAGGCTGGCACCCCCATACCTGGCAATTATTACTTTTTTTTTTTAAACGTCTGATTGTTATTCCCTAGCTTTTATCTTCCTGTTCCCACATTCTGGCCCTCTTCTGCCCTATTACCCTCCGTTAGACCTCGTACAAGAAGGCCCTCTCCCCCACCCTCTGGCCTCAGCCTATCAGGTCTCATCAGGATAGCCTGCATCCCCTTCCTCTGTGAGGCCACAAGACTGCCCATCGAAGGGCAGTGATCAACTCAGGAGCACCAGAGTTTTTGTCAGAGGCAGTCCCTGCTCTCCTAACCCTGGCCAAAGTGGAAAATGAACTATCAGGTACTACTAAACAGTGGGTCTAGGTTCTCTGCTTGCAAAGTCCTTGGTTGGTGTATTAGTTTGTGCAGCCCCCGCCCCCGGGTCCAGATCAACTGGGCTCGATGGTATCCTTGAAAGCTGTGCATATGCCGGGTAGTGGTCGTGCACGCCTTTAATCCCAGCACGTGGGAGGCAGAGGCAGGCAGATCGCTGTGAGTTCGAGGCCATCCTGGTCTACAAAGTTAGTCCAGGACAGCCAAGGCTACACAGAGAAACCCTGTATTGAAAAACCAAAATAAATAAATAAATAAGTAAATAAATAAAAAAAATCAAAAGAAAAGAAAAAATGAAAAAAGAAAATTGTGCGTAGTCCTACCTCAAAACCCAGCTATACCACACCTGAAAGATGCTCCACAATATAACAACAACATTTGCTCAACTCTGTTCATACATACTTTTTTCATAATAAATCTGGAAACAATCTGGATGTCCCTCAACTGAAGAATGGATAAAGAAACTTTGCTACATTTACACAATGGAATACTATTCAGCTATCAAAAAAAAAAAAAAAAAAAAGAAAGAAAGAAAGAAAGAAAGAAAGAAAAAAGAAAGAAAGAAAGAAAGAAAGAAAGAAAATTTGATATTTGCAAGCAAATGGATGGAACTAGAAAAGATCATCCTCAGTGAAGTAAGCCAGACCTAGAAAGACACACATGGTCTATATTCAGTTATAAGTGGATATTAGCCCAAAATAGATCCACCCACCAGGAGATCAGGACAGATACTGAGACTCACATCTGGACTCTGGGCAAAGTGCTGAGAGTTACATGGAAAAATTGGGGAAAGGAAGGAACTGAAAGGGTCAGGGGCTCTACAAGTACTATTAATTAAGCATTTTAATTTATTTAAAATACATCAGAAGTGACCAGGCATGGTTTACATAGTAGTCTAGCTTTTGTGAGCTTGTCTTCAACTTTCTCATTGTATTCCAGCATTACTGAGAAGATATTTTTCTTAAGTTTTAATTGATTAATCTATATTGTTAAATTTTTACTATACACACTGTTCAACATTATATGACTTTGTTATGTGGTCTCCATATGACTATGTCCTTTTTATTTTTTGTAACTAAACAACACATTTCTTGCACATGATATAGTAGACGACACTGTATTACAGTGTTACCAGGCTGGGTTTACTTGTAGGGGATGTAATTATTTAGTTTATTATGACTATCCACATTCTATAAAAATTAGACCATGTGCTTTTTGTCTTTAGACATGCACATGTCTAAATATTGTCCTGGAAACTTCTGGTTTTCTTTTTGTTGTTGCTGTTGTTTGTTTTTTTTGTTATGTTTTGGTTTGGTTTTCTGGTTTTTTGGTTTTTCGAGACAGGGTTTCTCTGTGATACCTTTGGCTGTGCTATACTCACTTTTTAGACCAAGCTAGCCATGAACCCACTGAGATCTGCCTGCCTCTACCTCTCAAGTGCTAGGATCAAAGGCGTGTGCCGCTACGCCCGGATAGAAACTTATTAAGGAAAGAAAAATATATGTGTGAAGCTACTGTTTTTAAACAATACTGGTTATCTTGTGTACTAAAAAATAATTTTCAATTAATATCAGTGTGTGTGTGTGGTGTGTGTGTGTGTGTGTGTGTGTGTGTGTGTGTGTGTGTGTAAAATGGTAAACATAGGTCACTGTGTCAGAGAACAACGTGAAGGGGTTGCGACCAATTTTCAATTTGTAGGTTCTTGAAATGGACTTCAGGCTGTCAAGTTTAGTGCAGCCACCTTTATATAGTAAGTATTTCATGGATAATGTCACAAGCCTTCATTTTTCACAGTAATTGTATTTACTTCCATGTACTTAGCAGACTCACATTAGTTATGAATGATACTTTTAGTCTTAAGGATATAAGCAAAATAATTATAGAGTTAAATTTTACGTGTATTACTATACAGAAAAATTCCTTGAAAATCTTAATGGCACAACAGACATGTGAGGTTTAAATAGTGTTGTGTTTGGATTGATTGATTGATTGATGGACTGATTTTGCTCACTGAAATTTGGCTGGGGATATGTGTACATGTTACATTTACCATTTTATTCATTCTAAATCAATGAAGAATTTTTTCTTGCATATAAATTAAACTGATGTTTATGAATTCTGCAACCAATTAATGCAACAATTTTTTTCTCAGTGAACCACACAGGATAATACTATGATTCTATAATAAATCATAATAACATAGACATGCTAAAAAAGTTCCACAGGTAGATAGAACATACAATATATTATCACTTAACACATCTTAATATTACATATAATTAAAATGTTAAATGCCAGCAAGTATGCCTTATAAATTATAGCTATAGTACCTCTTACCAGCTCTGCTTACCTGCTGAGCAGTTATCATATTTAATATCTTCTTTCCAGACTTCCTATGCTCTCAGGGAGAAGACAGGCTAAAGTAATGATACTATTGGAACTGAATATAATCAGCTCCTATAAAAACATCTAGTTCTGATTTCAATTATGTTAATTCACTGCAGTGGGAACTGTACAATTCAATCGCTAGACGGTTCAGTGCCTTTCAGGAGCCCCTTGGCAGCATACACGGATTCCCCTTGAAAGTATTTAGCAAATCCCTTTGTGGTGCATGAGGGTTTAAAGCCCATAGTAAACCAATTCCTTTACATTGATAAATTCCTCTTAAGTCAATGAGAGCTTTGCAGGGACTCGAGATGGCAGGCTTTTCTTCCTCAGTTCAGTCTCCAAAAGCCTCTCACATGATACATAATAAAACAGACATCTATTCCCTACTTCTAGAGTCACTAGACGGCAAGAGCATTACAACTCAAAGTAAAACAACAGTTTAATTCTGAGCCATCTGATTCCAGAACCTTAGAAATGCTTGTGGTAATTTTATTTTATTTTTTCCTGCTGCCTCTGCATTTCGCATTTAAATGTGTCATTCTTGCATTTTCCCACCCCTGATTGAACTCTCAGGACAGATTTGATATGAAATTGTGGAAAGGGGTGTAATACAATTTTCTTTACCAATAAAGCTCCTTTGGTGACAAATAGACTGATTTCCAAGCTTAGAGCAGACTCTAGCATGGAACTGCATTGAAGTAGAGCATGATTTCATGTAACCACCCAGAGGGAATATTCACTCTCTGTCTACAGTACTATGATCTTGCTTGCAATATGAACCCACTCTCTGACATATTTCTTAGTTGTAGACATACTGAGCATTTTTCCTAATCGTTGCATTTTCTCTTCAAAACAGGAAACTATTTTTTTGACTAATATACCCATTGCTGTCAGAGGAAATCTATTCAGACCAGAGCAGTTATTGTAAAACACACTGTACCATGGAAAACTATATTAAAGTTCATAATTCTAAAATTATAAGTTAATTAAGAATTGTGGTCTGCAGCAGTTACTTAAGACAATTTGACTTTTTCCAATTTTCCAGATGGATGGTGCTTTTCAGGAGCAAGGGACTGTCCAATGTTGTCCTACTGAGTTTGAAATCTTTATACCGTTTCGATATTATAAAATATTCCAAATTGTAAAACAGTGCATATATATCCAATTTATAAAACCTTACAGGGGTTAAACACTTTCTCCAAAATATTAGAACTAGAGGTTTTTCTGTGAAAGTTATCAACACCCTTCAGATGTTATTACTTTCAACATATTACCAGATCTTTAAGTCATTATTTTAAAGAATTGCTAAATTAACAGTTCTAGAATTTCAAAGAAACCAGTGTTTTCTATGACATTTTTGAGCTGTTCTTTCTGGCGACAGAAAAAGGTGCTAAAAATCATGGTACACTATGCTTAGCCACCTGTCCCCAAAGGCCAATAAAATATTTGAACATAGCAGTGCTGAAGGCTGGAGAGGAGCTTTAGCTACAAGTAACCACATTGAGAAAACAGGGGGTCTAATGACCTAATATCTGTATTTAAGGTGCTTACAGCTATCCCAATATTTTACACAAAATACAAAGACAGGTGGTTTCTCCAGTCGCAGTAAAAGCATTGAAAGCAGATCTACTCCAGCGAAAAAAGTAAAAAATAAATGAATAAAGTTGAAACAGAAACAAGAAATAAAAGTAAATTGGGTAATTTTTAATTTTTTAATTACTGCCTATTGGGCTGCAGAGATAGCTCAGCTGTTAAAGGCTAGGCCCACATCTAAAAATATAAATTACTGCTTGAAGGTATCATTTTATTTCTTCAGGAGTAGAATTGAAGTTAGGACACTGTGACAAAGGCTCTTGATAGAGGTATGTCCATCCGGTATTGTACATGCTCCTGATGTCACCAAAATGTTCTGCTAGTTCCTCTTCCAGAATCTCACTTTAATTTCCCTCCTTCTCTTCTTTTTTTCTTCCTCTCCTCCTCCTCTTCTTTATCATCTTCTTCTTTTTCTTGTCTTTTTTTTTTTCAATAAATAAGATTGAACTCAGGGCCATACACATCCAAGGTAAGGACTACCATGACGCCACATCAAGAGCTCTTTTATTTTTCATTGAGTCAGTGTCTCCCAGCTAGCTCATCTCAAACTTGCAACCCCCATGTCTTTCCCTCCCTACTATCCATAATGATAGAGATGTCCAATATGTTTTCTGTTTGATGTCTACAAACAAGCTTTTATTTTTATTTTTATTTTTTTGAATTGTATTTGTAGACATTTTATTTTATTATTTTTTTTATTTTTTGGTGAACCAACGAATTTTCTTTTTTTTTTATTAATTTATTCATATTACATCTCAGTTGTTAGTCCATCCCATGTATCCTCCCATTCCTCCCTTCCTCCCACTTCCCCCCTACTCCCCTCCCCTCCCCTAAGTCTGTGTCTGAGGGGGACCTCCTCCCCCTGAATATGCTCATACGGTATCAAGTCTCTCCTTGGTGACCTATTATCTTTCCTCTGAGTGCCACCAGGCATCTCCATCCAAGGGACATGTTCAAATATGGGGCACCAGAGTTTGTGTGAAAGTTAGATCTCCTTCTCCACTCAACAGTGGAGAATGTCCATCGGCTAGTCCGGGTAGGGGTTCAAGGTTTACTGCCTATTTTTTCCTTGGCTGTTGCCACAGTTTGCAGAGGACCCCAGGGCCCAGACTCGCCTGTAGTTTTCCAGGACCCGCTGGATCCTTCTATTTCCTCTTTCTCCTGACACCTCATGCTGGCGAGGGTGTGGAGAAAGAGGAACACTCCTGCATTGCTGGTGGGAATGCAAACTAGCACAACCACTTTGGAAAGCTATCTGGTGCTTTCTCAGAAAAATGGGAATAGGGCTTCCTCAAGACCCAGCTATTCCACTCCTTGGAATATACCCAGAGGATGCACTACCACACAACAGGGACATATGCTCAACCATGTTCATAGCTGCCTTATTCATAATAGCCAGAACATGGAAACAACCTACGTGTCCCTCAATAGAAGAATGGATAAAGAAACTATGGTACATTTACACTATGGAATACTACTCAGCTATTAAAAACAAGGAATTTCCAAAATTTGTGGACAAATGGATTGAACTAGAAATTGTCATAATGAGTGAGTTCACACAGAAGCAAAAAGAGCTAAATGGTATATACTCACTTATATCGAGACACTAGTCCAAGTTGTACGTCCCCATGAAAAACTGTACCTACCAGGAAAGTGGGTAAGAGGGGAGGACATCCTATTGAAACTTTAGGTGTGACAAGCTTTTATATATGCCAAAGTTAAATCTCTGTACGTATTCATTAGAAATCACTATCACTCTCAGCTCAATTAATTTTGGAATCATCTACATTAAAGCATGTGTTAATATCCAGAAATAAACTCTGCAGTAATATTTTTCTCACCTCATCCAGGAGATTATAGGCTACAGAATCCATAGCATCTGCAAATAAAAGAGTCAATATGATATAAAAGTATAAAGCTACTTTGATAACGTATCCACTGGGGATTCTTTTAAATAAAACATAAATTTATAAGAAGTGTCAGAAATTTCAGAATGTGTATAGAAATGTATAGGAAAGAATGCTTTTTTTGAAACATAATAAGTCACCTATTTCCAATCACGACATTTCTGAGGAGTTGACAATCTCTACTGGAACTAACTTAGATGTAAATGCTTTACGTTTGAAATCAACGTATGCGTTCCTATTGTGATGACTGATACATTATCTTAAGTCTGGCTACCATAACAAAGTAGGATAATTTGGGAGGCTTGAAATAGACGCCATCCATTCTCAGAACACAGGAACATGTAACGAAGTGGAACCTTTGAGTTAGATAACAAGCGGCATGCATGGAAAATATCGGAGGGGGAAGGAAAGAGAAATAATAGAATTATAGTTTTGTTTTAAAAATAAACAAATAGAAACAGAAAGAAATGCTTTTCTGTATTCTAGTGAGTTTTGTTAAGTGCGCTTCTGCTGTTAGCGCTATGCTATGTATAGAAACCAAGGTATCTTTTGACTCTTCCCATTAGTTGTTAACCTCATGAGAGAGTGTGATCAAATGAACTCGCCTAATCCACGCATTTCTCATAGGATACATGTCTAGAACAGCTGTTCTAGCTTCTTCTACAGTATCACTCATCATGAAATACTTAAGTGAGATTTGAGGCTTGAAAGACATCATCCAAATAGTCACTGGAAACAACATGTGTGCTATTTAATTGGCTTACCCATCAACAAATGCATATCTAGCATAGTTGAAAATAAGCAATGAGAAGGATGACACTTTAGGCTAGTAAGAGGCTCTGGAAAGTTCTCAGCTTCAGAAATCAGATTGATGCATCCCTGAATGAAAATGGGTAGATTAAAAATTTGAACTAATTGTGTCCTTAACACCATAGACTATAAGGTTAGAATACTAACATTAAATTAACCCGAGTTGGCCACTCAGAAAAAGGTTTTTTTTTCATGCTTGTTACTTAGAATTAGATGTGTATTAGTGTCTCTGTGTGAATATATGCATACTCAAACACACACCTGAGAGTGAGCTGACCACATTCCTGTGCAGACACTTGGAAGCAAGAAGGTTCTGGACATCTTTTCTGTCTCTATCCACCTTCTCTTCTGCAACTGGGGCTTTTCCTTGAACATTTGACTGAAAACACCAGGAAAAATTGTTTCTATACCCTTGCTCACAACAAGTGGAATCTCAAATTATAAGCATGCTGATCATCTAGATGTTAACATCCAATGTGTGGTCATCATACTTTTATAGTACATGTTATTTATCACTGAGATATCTCTCCAGCCATAGAATAAGTTTTTGTATTATAAACACATGATGTAATTTTGAACTCTTAGAATACCAGTGTATATATATATATATGTGTGTGTGTGTCTGTGTATGTGTATTATATATACACATAAATATAAATACTTATAAACATATATGTAACAGAATAATTGAAAGCAGAGAATGAATATTTAGTCTATAATCTATTTCAAAGCTGCTTATTACCATAAAGAAATATTTACATATAAGATACAATTATCATAAAATCCAGATTATGTATGCTCAAGGGTGAAAACCACTAGAGTGTTATGGGTTGTAATGAATGAATGTGTTTGGAACCCATCCCTGTAAAGACTGCCCTTTTGTAACCAGGCAATTGTCATGACTTGAAATGTTGTGGAATACAATAACTCAAGAGCATGTTTAATCTTCTCTATACCTGGAAAGGGGTCAATATTGAAGGAATGTCTAAGCAGGAATTATTCAGATAATAACTACATATTACTTTGAACAAAACTTATGCAATACATTGTATTTATATAACCATGGTAGCAATTTAAGACATATTGAATGCATATAAATATTTTATAATATTGACTATTCAACTGGGCTATATTTGAGATTAACATAATTATATGTGCTCTCTAAAATATAAAAAAATGACTGTTTCATGAAGACTGATGATGAAGTCACAATGACAAACCATTCTACTGTTAAAAACAAAACAATAGGTGAAAGACATATTCTTCAGCTAGTATAGCAAACTATATTTATTTAACACCATATTCCAGTGCATTTCCCCTAATGGATATGTGGGACAGTTACTACAAAAAGGGCAATAAACAGCTTTGTAAATGTTATCTGTGATGTAGTCAATTACTAAAAACTGAATACACGAACAGTCTGATTGCTAATAGGGGTACCACAGGAAAAGTGTGCCACATGTTGAATTTATGCAGTGGATTTTAGGGGAGAGTGGGGCTTCGTGCTATGTATCAAAGAATCTCAGAAGAAAGCATTAAAGCACTGCCCTACAGGTCAACTTGTCCTACACTAACTGCTAGGTCTGCTCTTTGCACAGAATCAGAACATTATCAAGCTGAGAAAAATAGTGGATGCGAATATCCTTCAAGAAATATAGCCTCATATTTTATTACGACAGCTCATGCATGGTCAGTCTCTGACTGCACTGACCACAGGGGGTCCTTGGCTGAAACTGCTCTATGCACTCGCATTTTGGAAGATGTGACCGGGACTGGAGTCTATTTATTCAGTAGAATAAGAACCGGAGAGATTCTTCATTTCCATAAGCATCTAAAATGGTATTTATCTTTCTCTAGATACAAAAAGGCAGAAGATTATGTCAAATAAAATGATCAGTATAAATGCATAAGAACAGAGCCAGTCATCAATATCCCCAGAAATAGAGACTTTGAGAGAAAATTCACATAGAAACCCTAAGAGAATCTAGCAGTGGAAAAAAGTGGATTCATTGCATAGTTGTAAGATTCAGAATAGACAGTTTTACAACTGTCTACTAAAAATAGACTCTAAGCACTGCAATTACTGAGAACACATTTTAGCTAACATATACAAATTTTCTCCTGCATTAGTACCTCAGTTTACCTGTTAGGGTTTTCACACATGCCAAGATATAACCTTGATAAACCATTTACTCATTCATTCCTTTATTTATTTTAATGTAAATTTATTTTTGAAATTTATTTCTTTTACATACCAGTCATAGCCCCCTCCATCATCTCCTGCCAGCCCTGCCCTCCCTCCCTCCCCCCATCCCTCCCCTAAGTCCTCAGAAAAAGGAGCCCTCCTCCCCTACCAACTGACCCCAGCCTATCAAGTCTATCCTATTTTATGTGACTAGTAACTGTGACTTCCTGGTAATCAAAAACACAGCAAGGAATAAGGCGTAAACTATGATTAGTTTAATTTCTAGAAGCCTTATATTCACTTAAAGGAAAAAGGGTTGGCCAGCTATTATTGAGCAAGAAAATTTGTGAAATTAGGACTACAGTACAGGATGTTTGTTTAACATTCACCTGGCATGCAGATCTTACTCTAAATATTACATAAATAATTCTTGCCTGTAAATGTGTATCATATCAGCATGTGGGAAGCTGATGCAAGAGGATTAGGAGTTAATGGCCATTCTTAGCTACATATAGTGAGATCCAGACAGTCTTGGTATATAAGACCCCGTCTCTGAAGGAAGTTTCATATTTAGTTGAGGACTTGTGATGGGACACAGAAGTTGCAGGAGGTCACTAGGAGCTGAAAACATCTCTAAAATGATGGCCAGCAAGACTATAGTGTCCTTTGTCACTCAAGTCCCAGGCAATAAAATCACATAACTGCTTTCGGAACTCTAGACATGAGCTCTAGAGAGGACTAATCACTTTGGCTACAGTTCTGTGTCTCATCCAGAATTCCCTCTAATCCACACTCCTGACTCACAGGCATGGTAGAATTAGGAACACGGCTTTGGTTTGTTGAAATTTTGGTACTCCCTGGCAAAATATTAGGTCAACAAGCCCATTAGGCTTCCACACAGAGGATAGATGAGAGATTAGTTATAGACGCATGGGCGAACAAAGAAGCATAGACATTTCTCTCTTCAGCCTAGGTAGCAACTTACTCTTTGTAGCATCCATGGAGTATCCAGTGTGTGCGTACACACACAAACACACACAAACTAGTTTCTCTTCTAGACCGTTAGGCCGCGTTTAATTTTTGGGAAAGTGAACACAACTGGCAGAAAGTCTTTGAATGGAAAGGCAGCAGACACAGGTGATGAAATCATGATTCTTACCCATTCTTTCTTTCTATAAGGGATGAGCTACATGTACAGTCTTGAGAGTCACCTGCAAGTAGTCCCAGCTGCTTATGAAAAATATTGCAAAGTAACTTAATTTTAGATTGCTCTTGCCATAACCCCATAGAAATGAGACGTTTACTTACATTTAAGAGAGTCGCTTACACCACTTAGAATGGACATAAGCAACAGATTGTTTTACAGACACAAACCTAAAATGTTGACAGATAAAATACTTCACTAACTTATAGTTGAGACTACTATAGTTTTTCCTCATGCTGAATAAATTGTACTAAAAACACAGATTACCTTGTAACATCTTTTTAATAATAGATGGTAATATAAAAGTTTATAGTCCTAATCCCTTGTTGCAATAAAATATGCATCCAACTTTGGAATTAAAAAGAAAAATTCCTGTAAGTCTATTATTTTTAATTTATTGGTAGTTTGTATATTTGCTTATTTGTATGTTAGCTTTCTTTGAGAAAGTCTCTCATCACATCATCTAGGCCAGCTTGTCAATCATGAAGAGCCTCAAATTTATGATCACCTTGCATTAGCACCCCTTGTGATGAGATTAGAGATCTGTAAAACTGCAGCCTTCTCATGGCTAAAATCTAAATAATTCTTTGGATTTTATACTTGAAATTATTATACTTGAAATGACCAGAGACTATGAGACAGCAAATGTAGGATAATAATATGTTTTATAATGAACTGTTAGTAGAACATTTAATGGCTCACTAGCTATATATCTCTTTAAAACAATAGCATAATCACAAGTTTCCATTATAATCCAAATTTTTTAGCCAAAGGTCACAACATATGTTTAGTGTATTTTTGTCCCTTACTCTGTCTGATCATGCATTATAATACTAGTTATATAAATAATATGATTAATATACAATCTATTTGAAGTTTTTAATACTGTATGATCTGTACTTACAAAATAGGATGTTACAGTTGTTATATGCAAAAAACATCAAAGTTCTTTATGTGTGTACTGAGCCTGAGAATAAATCCTAGTAATTATGTCTCCCACACATTTTCTAGTGTTTTAGAACATAGAAGTAGTTATTGCTTATAAATGCTGTTTGTATTTCCTCATATGAGGGGGATGAGATTAGAGCCATACACAAACTGTGTGTATACATGGCTTGGGCTGAGCCCAGAGCATTTCTAATTATCCCTAAGCCAAGGCCTGGAAGCTTCTAGCCTCCATACAATCTATTCTTCTGCAAATCGAAACCTTGAAGCCTTCAGTTTCCAGCCTCCAACTGCTAATGTAGTCCAAGAATATGTCAGTCTTAGAGATCTACTGCAGAATAAGCTCACACCTTCTAGTACTTTCTAAACTCTGGCTGGCTAGGTCAGCTCATATATTCTGGTTCAAAACTTCTCACCAAGCTGAATGATTCAGTCTGGCTTCTTTCTGCTATTTCTCTGCTTGGAAAAACTGCCTCAAAACTCCAGGCACTGAACTGTACTGAGTACATTGACTATGTGAACTGCACAAAACTGTCAATTCTTTCTCTGATTCTTCACTTTTCTGCCACTCAATTAGACATCATTGTTTGAAATTAAAAGTGGGTTCGAGATGCATGTCTGTAATGACACCAGAGAGATAAAAGATGGATCATACAGACCTAGGTCTTTGGATGTAATCCCTTGTCAGAGTAGCCATATTACTGGATTAAAATCCCTTTCCATCGCTTATTTAAGGATATGTTTCAGGTGATTTATTAATAGTGTGCATCCGTCTGAAAATATACTAGGAAGTATCAGGAAGTAGTTTGCTTAAACATGCAAACTCTCTAGACAGATTTCAAATTTTAACCAAGCTATTAATGGTCATCTAAACTACCTTATATATTGTACATTTTCCCTTTACTTGATTAAGTACAACCAACAACAATATACCTTACACAATAAAAACAAAAGCTATTAGGGTTGACTCCTTAAAATGAGTAAACAATACATAATTTCATTTTATCATCTCTTACATAATTAATTCTCTCAAGTATGTTAATGTAGGAGAGTTGCTGTCCCTTTAATATTAAAGAAAACAAGATGAACTTCAGGTCATTTACTTTAATTCACTCATTAAATATAACTTTTTTATTTGATACTAACATTGTATATATTAAAATTTTATAAAACCAAACAGAATGCAATCAAGATCTGAACAAAATTTGAAATATATAGCAGTTTTAGGTAACTCACCTGGCAAATGCCAGGCTGGTACGTCTCTAATGAGCCCAGATTTATATTAGTTCACTTCTGATTCTTTTGTTCCTATTTCTCTAAAGTAAATTTAACAGTGGAAATTGCTTTCTCTAAGTGTATGCATGGAGCTTATTGTCCTAGTTAGATCAGCTACCAAACTGATACAGCCTAATATGAAATCTCAGTTGAGAAAATTTCCACATCAAATTGTAATGTGGCCATGTCCCTGCGACTGTATTTCTTTATGTGGGTGGGATTGGTGGCACCATCCTGAGGCAGATAAGTCTGGACTGTAAAAGAACGCTACCTGAGCACAAGTTAGTGAGTAATCAGTAAGAAAAGCCACTTACCTACCCTGCATTCACTATTACACCAAAATTACCATCTCTAATTTCTACACTGACCTCGGTAAACATTGGACTAGGCCCTGGAAGTATAAAACAAAATAATCTGTTTTTTTCTATGGTTGCTTTTAGCCATGGTGCTTTATCACAGCAACAGAAGAGAAACTAGAACAGTTGTGTTCTATTTACATTAATATGCTCTTCTTCTTAACTAAGATATCTAGTCTTCTCTCTGCTGACAAATTCTTTTTGTGTGCTGGGACCACTTGATAGCACTCAATATAGAATCTGCTTCAGCCCTTGCCTTCCTGTTTGTTGAATAGATGCTACAAATGAGCTAGAGTTGAAATGATCTGGTTTCTTCAGCTTCTAATGATCACAAGCATCATAACCTTCACACACAGAGATTTTTGGTCTCCTAGAATTACCTAACAAGTCTGTAGTCTAAAGAATATAATCTGTACCAATATCTAGGTACTCAATTCTTTCTTGGTATAGTTACTCTGTGATCCCAACATTAAATTCTTCTCTTAGCCTGAGATGGTGTTTTTTTTGCTCTGCCGGCATCATAGCATTGAGATACACTCACTGTAGTGAGCTTTTATAGATCTTTCCATGTCATGACATTTTTCTCACAATATTACTTGTGTTTAACTCTCAAGACTATTTTGTTTTTTCGTGAAAAACTGGTTTTTTTTTCCCACATTTTAACTGGTACAATTTCAGTTATACAGTAAATAATTAAGAAACAAAATAGCATCTTTTTAATATAGTGAATTCTGCTTCCTATTTTGGAATAATACAATTTTGTTCTTTTTTTTTGTTTGATTTGGTACATTTTCCAGCTTTTACCATTAATAATATCATTGTATAAATATGCTTATAGGCTGGTAAATATTATGCTTTGTTATGGTAGAGGAGAAGGAAAGTTTTAGCTCAGTTGCATTCCTGATATTTAGGCAGTAACCTCAACCTGGTTCAGTTCGTATGTATAGGCAGATCGTTAACATAAGAATTAATGCTAAATCTTTATGAAATAAGATGCAATAGTGTAGTAATCTAATAAGAAATTTTGTGTTGTTGACTACTGAAATTATATATTATGGGCTGTTATTTTTTCTGTTACTCATTGTTGAGAGTGAACCCCAAGCAAAACATTGTGGAAGAAAGTTTAGTGACCTATAAATAAAAGACATCTCTCCCTTGGCATGTGCTCTCACATGGATCCTTTTGGAAAGCTATCTGGCGCTTTCTCAGAAAAATGGGAATAGGGCGTCCTCGAGACCCAGCTATTCCACTCCTTGGAATATACCCAGAAGATGCACTACCACACAACAGGGACATATGCTCAACCATGTTCATAACTGCCTTATTCATAATAGCCAGAACATGGAAACAGCCTACGTGTCCCTCAGTAGAAGAATGGATAAAGAACTGTGGTACATCTACACTATGGAATACTACTCAGCTATTAAAAACAAGGAATTTCCAAATTTTGTGGACAAATGGATTGAACTAGAAATTGTCATAATGAGTGAGTTCACACAGAAGCAAAAAGAGCTAAATGGTATATACTCACTTATATCGAGACACTAGTCCAAGGTATATGTCCCCATGAAAAACTGTACCTACCAGGAAAGTGGGTAAGAGGGGAGGACATCCTATTGAAACTTTAGGTGTGAGAAGCATGGGAGAATGAGGAAATAGAAGGATCCAGCAGGTCCTGGAAAACTATAGGCAAGTCTGGGCCCTGGGGTCCTCCGCAAACTATGGCAACAGCCAAGGAAAATATAGGCAGTAAACCTCGAACCCCTACCCAGACTAGCCGAGGGACAGGACATTCTCCACTGTTGAGTGGAGAAGGAGATCTAACTTTTGCAGAAACTCTGGTGCCCCGTATTTGACCATGTCCCTTGGATGGAGATGCCTGGGGGCACTCAGAGGAATGATAATAGGTCACCAAGGAGAGACTTGATACCCTATGAGCATATACAGGGGGAAGAGGTCCCCCTCAGACACAAACATAGGGGAGGGGAGTAGGGGAGAAGTGGAAGGAAGGGAGGAATGGGAGAATACAAGGGATGGGCTAACAACTGAGATGTAATATGAATAAATTAATAAAAAAACTGAAAAAAAAGAACAGTTGTAATACCAAAAGATTGATGGACATGTATATACATATGTTTATTCTCTCCATCCATGGATTTTCATACATCTAAAGGTGGTGGTAAATATCTGTGTATGTTATTGGTATTGAACATGGAGCAGAGAGAGAGAGAGAGAGAGAGAGAGAGAGAGAGAGAGAGAGAGAGAGAGAGAGAGAGAGAGAGGGAAAGATGCTGTCAAGGTCAAGTCCAATAAAACTGAGTTGACTCAAACAACAGGAAACTTTCAGCAATAAATGAGCACTGGTTTTCTGTGAAGAATGGATTTTTGTAAAGGATCATTACTGTCTTCAATATTTTTAGATGATCAAAACTAAAAAGATGTGTTATTAATTGGCAACTCTTTGTGAAACACCTTTACAAATGTTAACTTTTATATGGCATCTTCTCTATTTTTGGTAGTTTTGTTTCATGTATGTGTGTGTGTGTGTGTGTGTGTGTGTGTGTACAATTAGAAATTATATATGTTACATTCATAGTGTTTTGGCTATTTGTATTTGGCAGCCTTGAAAAAAATCTTTCCTATCTTGGTTAGTCTAAAATTCTGAATATAAATCTGGCCAATGGACAGAACATTTTCCACAGTTGAGTGGAGAGTGGGGTATGACTTTCACACGAACTCTGGTGCCTCATATTTGGCCATGTGCCCTGGAGGGGGAGACCTGGTGGTAATCAGAGGAAGGACAGCAGGTTACCAAGAAGAGACCTGATACCCTATGAGCATATACAGGGGGAGGAAATCTCCCTCAGGAACAGTCATAGGGGAGGGGAATAAGGGAAAAATGGGAGGGCGGGAAGAATAGGAGGATACAAGGGATGGAATAACCATTGAGATGTAACAAGAATAAATTAATAAAAAATTATTTTAAAAAATTAAAGAAATAAATTAATATCTATCATATCTTATCATTATCAACTGAAAAAACATCTACCTAGACCTAAAAACATCTTAACCCGTAAACAAGTAAGTTTGTCGGGTCCCAGCCTGTGGGAAATATTGAATCAGGGTTCACCTGAAAGAGGGAGTGGGGATTGAAAGTAGGATACAGAGACGCGAGAAATAATGAATCAAGTCAGGAAATTTCTGATCAAGATTCACTTTATTGCCGACTAGCAGGAACATATATAGGGCAAGGTCAATAGGATCTATTCTTATCTCACTCACCCTAGCCCCTGGGCAAGAATGCAATAGCCTAAATCGCTCCCTGTAGAACTTCCTAGTTCTCTGAGTAGTTCCTTGTAAGAACTTCCTAGACCCTCTGGGTAGTTCCAAGTTGAGACTTCTTTATTTCTTTCAAAGGTAAATAGTCCAAGTACAGCCTAGAACACAAGACCTCGTGGTGAGGTCAGCAACTCTAAGGTCACAGCATACTGCCTAAGCACAGGATTTCTGACATAGCAGAATTTGTCATGGGTCTCCACATAAGTTTAATTGTAAAACTAAATTATTTGGTCTTCAACCCCATCAGAGACTTGAACAGGAATAAATTAATTACCTGTGTATTCAGGGAGTGCAGGCTAGCAGCTTCCCAAGTGACAAGATGACAGAGCCAGTTTGCTGCCTGAACAGTCACCCAAAACTCTCTATAATGTTGGAGCATCATCTTCAGCCTTCTGGCTAAATATTTCTGACAACCATATTTGTTAGTAAGAAACTATTAGGACTTGCTTATTCTGTCTTGGCAGTTTGACTATCGATTCTGCCTAATCTAAGCTTGGCCATTTTTAGGCAGAATTCTGTCTGTGGTAGAAGTGAGGACATTTTTCCAAGTGGCTTGTTTGCCATACCTGAAGCCATTTCCATAAGGAGGTTCTTTGTTGCTCATCATCTTTGAAGTAGGCTCAGGGTTGCCGAGAGTTAACCTATCTCACTGTCAATGAATCTTTAAAATAACAAAAACATCTTTAAATGTCATATTCTATATGGCGCTGTAGTTTTTGAAGACCTTATCTAACTACTTTATCTTATCTTTCTATAGAATCATATCTATCTGTCACCCCTAGGATGCATATTCTTGTGATAAAAATAGACTAGTAATTGATATGACTGTGATTTGATCAACTAATAGTTACCTTGTATAACTTACTTATCCTAAACAGCCTGCAATAGCACTTTCAAAGTATTTGAATTAAACTTTGTATTAATATAGAGTTGGATAAGTACAATACTGCATATTAGAATAAAAATATATAAAATGTGTGTGAAGAATGATCTTAAATTTGAATTATATATCAATGTATCTAAAATTAAAGTTATTTTGCATCTTTTTAAATTTATTTTTTATTAATTTATTCTTGTTACATCTCAATGGTTATCCTGTCCCTTGTATCCTCCCATTCTTCCCTCCCTCCCATTTTCCCCTTATTCCCCTCCCCTATGACTGTTCCTGAGGGGGATTACCTCCCCCTGTATATGCTCATAGGGTATCAAGTCTCTTCTTGGTAACCTGCTGTCCTTCCTCTGAGTGCCACCAGGTCTCCCCCTCCAAGGGACATGATCAAATGTGAGGCACCAGAGTACTTCTATGCCAGTGAATTACAAATAACCTTGTGAGTAACAATTAAGGCATTAAGTTGAGGAATAGATTCACTAATATACTTTTTGTCCTATCATCTCTATATATTTCTATATTCCCCTTCTTTCCTTCTCAACCCCTCTCTCTAAATCTAAGAATGAAAGATAAAGGAAAGGAGAGACATCCATGAATCCAACATTTTTTTCTCTCTCTAAATAAGACCAATAATAACTTATAACCAACTCCCAGTGAAAATAAGCATCTATCGCCCAAGAAAGCAACCAAAAACCTACCCACACCCCTTCAGTGAAATAGAGCATCATTCATTTAAGGTTCTTCTGGCTGATTGGGATGAGTAATACCTTTGTGGAGGCCGAAATAAAATTGGGTAAAATGTTTAAACAAGCTAGGAATAGCATTTGTGGTCCAGTTTCTGAATGTTGAGATATTCCAGGCTTAATAGAGTCCTGGGTAGAGTAGTATGAAATTCTGGACCAACTGGGATTAGAAACGTTCTTTGAAAGTGTCCTAGGAGCTTTTCTGTTCTGATGAGGCACATCACTGAAACACTTGGTGCCGGAACATGAAGGATGCAGGATGCCAATGTCTAGCATGCTGAGTGGAATGAATCCTCTCAGGTCTGATCCAGGGACAATGTCCTGTTCTTTTGTTGTGGAAACATACAATATCTCATAAGCATCAAATAGTCATAAAATTATAAATGTATAAGGTGTGTGTGATGCACAGAACAATTAAGGTGGCTTCTCTGCTCTTTTTATGAACAGAAAACAAAAAGACATCTGTAAATCTTCATTCATGCTATATAAGAATGGCACTGAATAATGATTCACAAGGATTCTGTAGCCAACAAGAAGCATTGTCCATTTATAGACATTTGTATCTCAGCCAGTCTCAGAACTATTTCCGTATAGTGGGATTAGCAATATAAGTTACCTGCTTGTTCTGCAGTTTGAAATTTTCACTTCCTGATTGTATCCTCTTCCCTCATGCCCTCCTGGTACCCAGTCCCTCCCTCATCCCCTCGCCCATAGTCCTCAGAAAGCAGCGTCCTCCTCCCCTAACATCTGACCTCAGCCTGTCAAGTCTTACCTGAACTAATTGTAATCTCTTCCTCTGTGGCCTGTTAAGGCCACCCTGCCAGGGCAAAATAATCAAAGTTGGGTGGCCAGAGTTTATGTCAGAAGTAGTCCCTACTTCCTACATTGTGGGACACACAAGGAGACTCTGCTACTACATCTAAGCAGAGTGTCTAGGTCTACATCATACATGGTATTTTGCTGGTCCATCAGTCTCTGTATTGTAGTGTAGTTATCTTGTATTATATGGCTAATAATCTGCTTATGAGTGTGTATATACCATGTGTGTCTTTCTGGGTCTGGGTTACCTCTCTGTAACTAGAAAAGATCATACTGAAAGTCTTTTAAAAGACTGTGATACCTTGCCTCTCATTTTTATTTAGATTATTCTAGGGATAGTATACTTGGAACTCTGAAACATCCTCAGTTAAAATCTTTGGAAGAGTTTTGAGTATGTGTCATGAGAAGTCATATTTCAAGACTATGCTTTTTGACAACTGTGAAATAACAGTGTAATTGCACTGTAAATCTGAAATATGACTTCTTGTTCGTAGAAAATGGATCTCTTGTGGTTCTGACATATGCACAACAGTTTCAGAATATTCTATTTTTTCCTGATTAATTAAGTCTCATTATTCACTCCGTTAGATTCATGGTCATGTTTTTCAGACAATGAAATAAGAAGATACAATACATAAAATAAGATTAAATATCAACAGAGGCTTCCTTTTATCAGTACATACTAGGAGATAGTCTTACTCTGCATGCAGTTGTGTGGGAGGACAGGCATGTGTGTCTGCTGAGTTGCTTGTTTCCAGCTCCTGATAGAAAAAAATAGGCAAATGATGCCTAGATAATTAATAGCTAGATAGATAAACATATACAAACGTATTCTTTATATTAATAAAATATTTTGCTCTCTATAAAATTTACCAATTAGTGTTGTATATAGCATAAATAGGAGAATTATCTTCATATACTAACTAAAAATCTTAATTTTCCCCAAAGGAATCAAATTTTAGACATATAAGTATAGAAAATCAAAAATAAATTATATATATATATATATATATATATACATATATATATATACACACACACACAATTTACAGGAAAGTATGTAATTAATCCATTTGGAGAAAAATGGAATTTGGATAAAAATCATTTAATAATAAGTTTAAACATTTCATCATAAAGAAACTAAAATGTCATTGATTCACAGTTTCTAATTCACTTAATAAGCACTTTATAATGTAGAAGTTTAATTTCTGCAGCAAATTGTGTAGTTACATAAGAATTATACGAGAGTTGTTTAGAAGTGTAAAAGACTATATGATGAGATTTTTATCTCCAGAATTTGCAAGTTTCCATATCTAGATTTATAAATAGTTGATTTTAGTTTTGGGATATTTACCATTTTAATTAAACCATTTTGGGTAAAAGATAAAAGTAAACCATCATTCTTGATTTTAAAATCGAAAGGACAAGACAAGTGTAGAGCGGTCACTGGTGGAACATAAAGAGCAGCAGAGTCTATGTAGCCGAATGTGAAATAATTTTGCAGCCAGTATTTAAAACTTGTTGAAGCATATGTAAAGGTACCAGTCACAGAGATTACCATGATATGGTGGAGAATAACACATTCAACTGCACTAAATGGATTCTCAGAATAACTAGAGGATAGAGTGTGAGAAGGGGAACAGTAAAAGATGGGCTGAGTGGAAAAGCAGATACTTTTAGAATGAGATACTCGGAAATATAAATATATTCTGTAGCCAGAAGTCACTGAAACAGAGATCCTCCAAGTTTCCGAAGTCATTAAACAAATACTGGCTTTTTTTCTAATATATTTTCCACGTAAACATAAATCCAAAGCTAATTGATTGATTGATTGACTTTTCAAGACAGTGTCCTGCCTTATGGCTCTAGCTCATACCTAGGGATACTTCTTCCATAGCTTTGCGAGTTAGGTGATTCCTCCACATGCCTTACCATGCCAGTCTCATAAGTTAGATTCTTAAAGTATATTTAAAGGGTTTCAAAATTTTGTATGTACCAAATTATCATAGAAAGAAAAACAATTAAAAACAACCTAAAATCTTGAATTTCTTAACTTACTGTTTACTTCTATGTGGCTAAATTACCCATAATCTTACATCGTTTTTCTTTAAGGTAAAAGTCATAACAAAATTATAAGTGTATATAAAGTTAACGTGGGATCCTCTAGATTCTAGATTATTAAAACATAGGCATGTATAATTCTTTACATATGAGGCCATGGAGATTATACCAAATAAAAAGACCTCTTATGTATGATAAATAATTTTAGCAAAATGAGAAAGTAAAAGTATTAATATAAACAAGCAGTAACATTTCTATATTTCAATGACAAACATACAGAAATAGAAAAATGGGACCAATTCCATACACACACACACACACACACACACACAGAGAGAGAGAGAGAGAGAGAGAGAGAGAGAGAGAGAGAGAGAGAAAGAGACAGAGAGAGAAAGAGGGAGAGAGAGAGAGAGAGACAGACAGACAGACAGACAGACAGACAGACAGAGAGAAGCACCCAGTGATAACCTTAATCAAGGGATCAAAATATCTCTACAGTAAAAAATTTAAGACTCAAGAATGATAGATTAAGACATTAAAAGATCAGAAGACACCCCATTTGCCCTAAATACTACTATTCCACTCCTCATAGACTCTAACAATTAATATTATACAAATAACCACCCTATGAAAAACTATGTATGGATTCAATGCAGTTCCAGTCAAAATTCAAACACTGTTCCTCACAAGTAGAAGAAAATCCAAAAATTTATATGGAAGCACAAAATACCAGTGTTAGACAAAACAGTCATGAACAAAAAGAACACTTCAGGATGAATCACCGCCTGCGATCACAAATTATACTCCGAAGCTATAATAATGAAAACATATTCACACTACCACAATGAAATATAGTTGACAACAGAGATATAAGTTAGTGCAATTGTAGTTATCTCATATTGATGAAAATTACAAAAAAAAGTACACACTGGAAAAAAAAAAGACATCATCTTGAATAAATAGTCATGGAAACCCTACTTAAATGTATAGATTAATGAAGCTAGACACTTTTCTCTCACCATGCACAAAATAGTGTAAAGACCTAGACACAATAACTTAATGTCTTGAAGTTACTAAAGGGAACAGACAGCAACATGTTTCTACTTACAGGCACAGGTGAGAACTCTGAACAAGACTCCATTTACATGGGATGTCAGACCAGCAATCAAACAGCACAGTCTCATGGCATGTTGGAAACTGAATGAACCAGTACCCGGCAGAAGGGCAGAAAACCTTTGTTAGTTGGTATCTCACAAGAGTTTGGATCTAGAATATACAAAAATTGTAAGACCTAAACATTAAGAAAATAAGGATCTCTGTTTTAAAATGAACTATGGAGCTGAAGGGAAAATCATTAAAATAAGCAAAGCAAATTGCTAAGAAGTACTTTTAAAATCTGTTAACCTTAGCCACATGGGAAACGTAAATTTAAGAGACTTAGAGATCCTACTTCACTCTGTCAGAATTGTTATTCTCAGGATTACAAATAACATATGCTTTATTAGATGGCCTGAAAAGCGAAATTATATATCTGCTTGACAAACTAGTGTAGGCACTTGAGAAATCATTCTGAAAATGTCTCCAAAAACTAGAAGTAGAAATTTTATAATTGAGTTGTGTTATTCCAAATATTCACCAGAGATGATAACTCCAAGAGAGACATTTGCATGCCCTTGTTCATGGCTGCGTTGTTAAATGTAGCCAGAAGAACAAATGAGTGGATAGGAATAATGTGACACAAATGCACAGTGAATATGACAAATACCTAAAGAAAATGGCATCTTGGGATTTGCTGGCTAATGGATGGACCTAGAAAAGATATGCAGAGGGAGGTAACTCAAGCCCCAAAAGCCAAATGCCTTATATTCACATATGCAGACCCTAGTTCGTAATCTTTCGATTTGTATATTTAACTTGGAGCATAAATAGAAGCCAGACTACAAGGGACATTTAGGGGGATTCTAAGAGGAGTGGAATAGTAGTATTTAGGGCAAATGTCAGTATTAAGAATACTGGTAGTAAAAACGCTTAACCAGTGTGGAAACTATACGCACATCAGAGGTGAAGGGGAGGAAGAACAGATTATAAAGATTCACACAGAGGAATACAATTTCACAAATTAACGTGTGTGTGTGTGTGTGTGTGTGTGTGTGTGTGTGTGTGTGCGTGCGTGTGTAGAGTGAGCAGAAGTGTGAAAAGAAACATGGCAGAAAATACTAAGGCTTAAAAGGTTAAAAATGTGTGTATGCTGGGCAGAAACATGGGAGAGAGGTGGCAGTAGCAAGTGAGTTAATTAAACCTAATGGTGGTTCAAAAGGTTTCATAGAAATCCAACACCTTCTAAGCTAACTTAAAAATATAACTATAATTTTAATGCATTTGAACAGAGTTGCACTGTATGGACAGACAATGCTACTCCAGAAAACCATGAGTTATTAGATGCAAATTTTAGTACAAGGCATTGGATACCATTCCACAGAGTTATTGCTAATGGAGACCCAAGGTGTCTCCAAAGGCACGCAGGCTATTGTCGTTGCTTACCTTCTATAAATACAAGACAAGGCCCTGTTGCTGAAGGCTTTATGCACTTTGGCTTAAGTGAGAAAGATATCAATCTAAAACCATCTGAGAAACTTCCAGCTCGATAAGTTTTCTAGAACCTGAAGTGTCAGTGCAGGCTCCAGAGGTATAAAACACATGAATAGCATTTGCCAGTGTTGAATGTTTCACTTGCAATACCACCCTTCCAGGAAACATGTACCTTATTGTAAACAAGTGCTAAAAATATTTCAAAGCAATTAACTATTTTCTGAATGGATTTGGGTTCTGTTCCACAAAATGTAATATCGTGTCTGGTGTTTTACTATTGATCAAAATTCCATGACCAGAGAAGTCATAGGCTCTAGGGTACATATTAGAATTAGTTTTCTTTAAATTTGTTAAATTGTAATGCTCTCAAATTGCCTTTTAAAGATTTGTGATTATAACAATATTTCTAGGCTTCTATTTTTTAAAAAATAGAATTCAGCGATCACAATAATTTTTCCTTCCAATTTCATGACTACAATTCTTTTGGTTTTTCCTTTTTAAATTATTTTTTATTTTTCTATTTTACATATACATTTATAACATTACACATATATACATTAAACTACTACAGCAAGAAGAAATACAAAACAACCAGGACTTACATAAATATTACATTCAGAGTGGTTTGGCTATTTCTATTTGCCAGCCTTGAAGAAAACATCTACCCTATCTTGATGTGTCTAAAATTCTGAATATATTAATGTTAGTTTGAAGAGCTTTAATTTTTTTTGCAGTGAATAGCAATAAATATATAGATGATTAAACAGTTCTGCACTAAGTACTGAGTGCTCAGCCTTTAATTGGATGTCAATATCACCCCCACTGGCAAGGTTCAAGGAACATTATTGAAGAGGAAGGAGGCAGAGTCTAGGAGCTGGAGGAAGCATAGTTGGGGTGCTATGAAATGCTGTCTCCTAGACAAGACATCCTAATCTCACTTGAGAACATGAACAAGACCCACACAAGACCAAGTTGTCCAAAGCCAAGTAATAATGGTGTAGATGATCTCAGTGCTCCATCTTTATTGTGGAGCTATTGCTAGTGCATTGTGGTTGGGGGGTACAAAAATATATTTTTTTTTAACTGAGTGTGGTTACTAGTATGTTGCCCATACCACAGTGGAAGTTTCCTACCAGGAACTGGGTCAGGGTCCATTGGACTTAGAGCATAATAAAAAATATATAATGAAAAGATATGAGGGTGGGAGGGAATCAGCATGGGTGATGGTGGGAAATGGTGGTGCAAATGGGGGTTCGTTATAAACATCTTTCATTGTATGTAATGACATTCTAACATTAAAACCCAAAGAAGCATCATTTTGTACAAATAACAGATGCTAAAGAAAATAAGAAGACCTACTCCTTAAAACTACAGCGCATTTTTTTCTTATCTATTATTAATTTACAAAAAACTGAGGGCACCAATACTGGAGGAATCTGATGGTCAGGAGGGAAGGAGTGCTGAATGAGAAAAACACCATAAACTGATGAAGTTGGCAAGCAAATATTTATAAATGGCAATTTAGTCAAGCAACCCGAACATATAGAGCTGACATATGTCTCCTAAGACTGGTATTGCTGTGTAAAATCCAGATCTGTTGGTTTAATGGAGATACGTAATATTTTGGTACAGAAACCATTGAAAAGCGAAATGTTGGTTTTATTAGTACCATTACACTTTTTAAGTGCTTTGTTGTGGTGGTTCTATATGTGAGGTAGCAATGGGAACGTGCCTGTTCAAAGTGGTTACCTTATAGCCTCCATTGTGCATCTTAGGTACCTCCTGTTGTGTTCTCAATAAGAACATGCATCTTCAGATTTCTCCTAAGCTTGGTGTGAGATTAGCAATGTACTGAGTGTGGTATTATGTCTGTGAAAGGCTAGCCAAGGCTCTACGCAAGTATTCTGCAGCACGCAGGCAGAAACGAAGTCTCAGAAGGTAAGCCTCTTTGTATGTGATCTTTCAACCTTGGGTTCCTATTCTTTGTGCACAGTAGCAAGCTTCTATTGTTGTCTGGATGTGAGAGTCACCTAGTCCTGGTCACTCCCTTTTATTTCTTATTCCCACAGGTTTCCTGACAATAAATCAGGTAATATTCTAAGTCCTTCTAATGCATCCTCATGTACACATCCTTCCATATAAACATAAGTGGTCACAATGGAGAGAGTAGGCAGTGCTTTAAATGGGTTGTTAGGAAGGAAAAGATGGCACAGTTGGTAAAAACAGCTTGCTGTCAAGCCTAGGGATTACTGCAAATTGTACAACCTCATCAAACACAATGTGCATGTGCATGCATACACATGCATGCACACACACACACACACACACACACACACACAAACACACACTAAATGAAGGTAAAAATTTGAAAGGTCTGATCCATCATATGAACACATACTTAGCATTTTATTTATACAAAACATGCACTATAGTGAGCTCTCTTCTGTATCTTGTACAAGCCAGGATTGTACATTCTTTTGAACAAGTACAAAAATTAATTTCTCAGTGTGTTATTTCAAGTACACTTCAACTTCTATTCATCAAACCTGTAAAGGTTAACATCCTCTTCAGCACAATAATTCTCAGTATACCTTCAATCACCCTCACAAAGCTTTTTAAATTAATCACAAATTGTAGTGTTAGTCTCTTATTATATAATCCTTGGTTTTGATAGGGAGGGGTAAACAATTTTATGCTTTCCCTGGTTAGTAAATTCTAAACCATTTTTATGTCTAAAAAGTGAAAAACTGTCTTTCCACAAGCTTTTTTGACATCTGTACCAAAGAACAGAGTTTAAATAAATAATTGATAATAATGAGTTTTGACAGTGATGATAACCCTATCACCAATAACTCTTGATCCCTGAGTTTAAAAAAAAGCAATAACGTATTTGCAGGGTAAAAGTCATTTGGATATTAAAACTCCTTTCTATTTCAATGGTTTAGTGTGAAGGTCTAATCTGGAGCACATTTTCCCTGCAAAAATGTTTTGCCACTATGTTAATGTAAGAAATGTAAATATAAATTCATTTAAAATTCTCTTATTAAGCATGCTATGAGAATCCCACACAACTGGCTATTTATTCAGGTGATTCCTTTGAGCAAATTGTATTTTTAATAATAACAGAGTACATTGAATCTTAGCTTAGCTCATTTGAGATAACATACCTAAAGTGTGACTCTGAATTGAGCAATATTAAAAATAAACCCAATATATGTTTTTATCAAAAAATGAAAAATGAAAAAGGGTAGTTTGAAGCCAGATCTACCTTTCAGGAGAAGAAATCAGCAAGTCTTTCCAAAAATATTGTCTCATCCTCAATTGAATTTCATTTATAAGCATGATATTTTTGAATTATTATTTTATACAAGCCAGGTAAATAGTTAATGAAGGTTCTACTCTTATTTTGATGAAATTTATAATCCATTCCATGTCAAAGTAAAGATTACTGCATTAACAACCTTCAGCCCTTAACCTGATGTATCTTCTCCATAAAAAATGTGGAGATTTTGAGTTCATTTTAATTTGTCTTTTTAGCAATTTCACAATTTTCTCATACTTTCCATTAAGATTTATCTATATGGCTTTTGTATTTATAGTACATATTATTATTTAACCAATAACCCTTCAAAGAAAGTCTACTTATTACTATTAGTCCTAGGTTTTATGGATATGGATAAATAAATCTTTATCAAAGATAGAACTATAAAATGATACAAACTTTCTTGGCTACCAGGATCTTTTTTTTTTTTTTTTTTTTTTTTTTTTTTGCAGCCAACAAGTGCAGAAAAGCAGGAAGAGTGTAACTTAGAGGCGATTGCCAAGGCTGCCAAGACGGCACATTGTTTATGAACATGCTGCCGTGTAAGTTACAGTCACACCTTACTAAGTCAAGGAAAAACTGTGTTGTTTTGGATAAGGCTCATGAAACAAACTAGAAAATGCCTCATTAACATCCAAGTTCAGTAGGACTTATATGAGGAACGCATAGGAGACTTGGAGTGTGGAGTTGACTGACAGAATGTTTCTCTTTCTTTAGAGAAAATAACTTTATTGTAAAAAAATTTTCCATTTTCTTTTCACTTTTTCTATATATTTTCAGCCAAATTTTTATAGAAGAATCATAATCAAGATACCATAGGAATGTGTGTATGGTTTTCTTTTAACAGCATGTAGAGAGGTCCTTGTGGCAAAGAAGCTGGAATTATGTAGTTACCCATTGAACACCTGCAAGTTTAAAGAGTCGTGTAGGTGTTGTCTTTAACAACGGGGACTTGAGGTCAGTTTGTAGAGAGCAAGCTATATTCTTTGTAATAGCCTCGGCAACAAACAGAATGTTTGAGAGTTTCCGTGAGGACACTCTGGCCAACAACTCAATTAGATGTAAAGAAATCCATCCACTGGAAGCTATTTCTGTGACCAGGGAGGCCCAGGTGAGACTCTGTCACGCCCAGTGTTTTGCAATTTAAGTTGGATAGGTTCCATAGGTATGTATATTTTGGTAAGTTTCTACTGTATTAAAATTTCACTGATACTCCTCAAATGTCCCCTAATTTTAGCTGTCTCCCTCTGTATTCACCCTACAACCCAATTCCCACTTCTTCCCCCCCCATCCTATCAGCCCATCTATCCATGGCTGTCTATTCTGTTTCCTGCCCCCAGTGAGAACTCATTGTTTCTTCCAGTCCCTTAGTGTACACCTACACTTTTTGGCTCTCTGGATTTTAACTCGGTTATCATTGACTTAACAGCTAATATGCACATAAAGACAAATACAGAAAAAAAAATCACTATTTTCTATTCCATGAACATGAAGTAGAACTTGGCAGAGATGCTCCCTGGACATTAGATCAGTGTCTGGTGATAGTACAGTTTTCATTTTACTAGCGCAAAGGGGCTCAAAGGGCTTGTGAAATGACTCACTGAGTAATGCTGCCTGCTCACCAGCTAGTGTGAATGCCTGCGTTTAATTCTTGGTGGTAGAAGCAGGGAGCCAGTTCTTTCATGTTTTCCTCTGACATCCAAATGTGTACAGTAGCTCACATAACCTCCACCATACACTTATTTAATAACCAATTGTAAATATAAAACTTTAAATTACAAAATTAGTCTTAGTATTTCATAAAGCACAGAAGTCTTGTGTGGTAGACACTTTACTTTCTGTCATTTTTATTATAGAAAGAGTTAAATTATGGAACTCTAGCTCAGTTCTGGTGCTGACCTAGTGGGCAAAAGGTACATGGGATTTTTAAGCACTGGAAAAAAAAAACCAAAAAGAAAATGAGGAGCTTAATGGTATATGTATTTTCATTGAGCTTATAGGGATTTCTCTTTTCTCTAAGCCTTGCTCTCTAGAGATTAGTCTTTTAAAAGACTCAACACATTTTTAGTTGAAATGTATCACATTTTTGCTAAACTAAAGAAGATAAATGCCATCATCAAACAGAAGTATGAAAAATATTGGGTTCGCTATTGAAATGTGTTAAATATAAGCTAAATTTCCAAACAGTGATGGTTGTAGTTTAATGTAAGAAACATCCACAATCTTCCATGTTCACAGTGTCCCATTTATTTACAGATAAATTTACCTAGAGACACATGCTAGGGTAGTCTCCAAATATGCAGGCATTCTGGGCCAAATCACTTGTTTTCTGTATGGTAAATAGAAATCCTAGTATTTATTTGCTTTGATCAAGTCACACTGAATCCCAATGAGGATAGTGACTGTTAAAAATGCATCTCTGTAAGGTGAGCACTCAGAGGTACCAGACACAGCTGTGTTTTCTGGGGGAGTTAACAAGGACTAGCACTATGAAACTATCAATCAGCAGAGCGAGGTGCTCCTCATCTGATCGAGCGTAAGGGGGGAGCGGCAGAAGCCAACGAATGTTCCAAATGTCTGCTATTTCTGTAGTCCATTTATATTTACAAAGGAATAGCAGACTAGGAGGGAAATCTGTTTACTGCTGTTGTTGTTATTTTACAAATATTAATGTTATGTGGCCTTTATACGATACAAAGCAAAATCGCATATTTTTAAAAGCATGTGGCCTTATTTTCTGAAAGTACCTGTAATCTAGAAAAACATAAATTGTACATGCACATGTATACACACATATATATCATATATATGTCATATACCATATATATATCATATATATGTCATATACCATATATATATATATATATATATATATATATATATATATATGTCAGCAGTGCACATTTATAAAATAGTTGTCAGATGTGATCCCTCTTATAACCCACAACTCTGAAGTCAAGCTAACCTGTCTATCTCATGAACTTGAAAATCATACGGAAATTAAAGTGGAAGTCATTTCCGCATGTTATTCTTGTGTTTGCTGGAGGCAGAGGGCTACAGCTCTTCATTCAAAGAAAAGTTCCTGCTGGTGATTTCCACGTTCAGTAGTACCTACCACTTTCCATTTTCCTGCATGGATACCTTTAATGAAACATCTACGCTACTCTCAAAGTAATGAGTGCTAGACAGCAAATGACTGACACAGTGAGAGTGTGCAAATAGGAACTGGAACCAGCGGAAGAAATAGGCCTCTCAAAATAGCCTAGAGACTAGAAATATTTCAATTACTCACCAGATGTATACCGTTTACTATATTTGAACATCACTAAGCAAAGAAGAGAATTAGGAGAAGCGTTTCTATTAAGTGTTTATAGATTCAGCAAGATGCAGTATTAGTTATCTTAATGAAATAATAAAAGTTTTACTTTAGAATAAAAATCACTACAGAAATACAATTTAAGAGCGTTTAGAGAGTGTTAAAGAAAATGAGTTTCTGTGATAGCTTACATGATTGCTATGGGAACAGATGTATAAATAATTACATATGGCTAGTATAGTATTTATAAGAAAAAATATTTCTGGTGAATTTCACTACATATTTAGAAAGAAAATTAGCTGTTATTCTGAAATCTGGAAGAATTTCTTCTTAATATATTAAAGAACTATTACTCAGTTTTATTTTATGACAAGTGTCATTTGTTTTTAATGGTTTTGAATTCATGAATGAGTATAGTTATGAATTTTAAAGTGATATATATTAGTGTGCATACCTGTATTTCTACCTGAGGCTGTTGCTTACTTTTTAACTACTAAGGAAATAAATAATTACATATGTCATGTTATCTACATTATACCTAGATAATATATTTTATAACTCCAATCAAGGAGGATATGGAAGGGTTTTAAAAAATAACTTATATACAAATAAGTGCAAATTATTAAGGAAAAAATAGCTAAGTACCATAAAACTTCGAGGTAGTTGTTATCTAAATTTCTTATCAATTAATGACATCTAGAAATTTTATTTATAATACTAATATGCTCTGAGAATTTTACATTTATCTTATTATATTCTTAACTATACAATGCAAAACACTTAAATATAAAATATGTATTAAATATTTTTATAAACCCAAAATCTTATATTCTTTTATATTCATTGTTCCTAATGAATAATATAGCTATAAGGGGAGTAAGGGGGAAAAGAGGGGAGGGAAGATTGGGAGGATACAAGGGATGGGATAACCATTGAGATGTAACAACAATAAATTAATAAAAAATTATTTTGAAAAAATAAAATAATAAAATAAAAAACAAAGCAAAAGATTGCCATTACAATTTTGGATTAAAAACACATTGATTTCAGTGATGACACTATTATTACACTAACATAAAGATGAAATTATTGTGAAAGTTTATATAATATGTGTATGAAAAACCTTTAATTTTTGAAAAGTTCTGATACTTAAATTAGAAAAATAAGTGTAATCTTTCAATATCCACTTTTGGTGTTTAAGATAAAAAATCATATAATACTTTGTTATATTATGTAGTTTACAAAATGTGAAGTTGAAAGTGTTTAAATGCTTTTATCCTACCAGTAATATTTTCATTATTATTACCAGTAGTTTAGATTCGACTTCTAAGTTTTTAAATTTAAAATAGAAAAAGACTATCATATATATTTTCATTAATTCCAGAAATATTATAATTAGAGAATATATAGCTATGACAGTAGACAATTTTTATAATTATATACATATATACCATTGTATATATGTATATGAGTTTTAAAGAATTCATTTTAATTGTGTGTGTGCGTGTGTGTGTGTGTGTGTGTGTGTGTGTGTGTGTGTGTGTGTGTGTGTATCTGTGTGGAAATTTTCATGTTAGTTAAGCACCTAAAGGATACATAATCATTTGTGTATATAATCTGATTTTTATTCTATTGAGAGGAAGTTGTAAACACCTTTCCTGACTGCTAAGAACTGAATGTTGGACCTCCATGAGCAGTATAAAATGTTGACTACTGAGGCATCTGCCCCATCCCATAAAAATTTAAAACTTCAATGATGTTATCATTTAGATTTTGGGGCTATTGTAACTCTGAAATGTAAAATAAATAATTAAATAATTTCCCATATTATACTGAGTTCTGATAACAGACTCATTTTATCTAGATTGACACGAGA
Organism: Acomys minous; assembly: GCF_964271855.1. NCBI lineage: Eukaryota > Metazoa > Chordata > Mammalia > Rodentia > Muridae > Acomys > Acomys minous. The sequence goes on from NC_140490.1 coordinate 103,966,095, forward strand.
AACAATTTCTCCCATCTGCTTGAATAAACTAGAAAGAGGACCTTGGCTCAGGTAAGGACTAAGCTCTGATGATTTACCCAGGTCAGAGAAAAGAATCCAGCTGCATTTTCAGTTTGAACACTGACTGCTTGCTCCCTTCCCTCCTTCCTTTCTTCCTTCCTTCCTTCCTTCCTTCCTTCCTTCCTTCCTTCCTTCCTTCCTTCCTTCCTTCCCTTTCTTCTAATCCAAGACCAGGACTCTGTATATATTTTCCAGCTTGCCACAAAAGCTTCAGTTCAGCCAGGATTTCTGATAAGAACACACTACATAATAGCCAAAATCACAAGGATGTGTGTGTGATATTTTAAGATGTTAAGGTTGTGGTAGCTTGGTTTTCAGTAATAAAAACGATTATCACATAGGGATGACATCATGAAATGATGGTCTTACTCTTATCACAACCCTCATCTCTAGAGACTGAAAAAGTACACATTAACGTGGCCATAATAGTAAAGTACTTACAATTTTTCTTTCACTAAAGGAAATTGTATATTTTATGTTTGATTTTGTCTTGTTTTAATTTTTGTTACTCAAAGTTCTCTAAAGGCCCTGACCCATAGGTCAAACATATATTAAAATGGAGCTTATTAGAATGGCTCACAGTATAACGTAGGCTGTGTTATCTAACAATGCTAGAAGTGAATCACAAGCCAGAGAACCAGTCAGTAGTCTCTCTATTCAGCTCTCAAGGCTGGCTGGATGACTCAGCAGCCCTGCTCTGGCAATGGAGACCTGACCATGAAAGACTCCAAGACACACGAGGCTTAAGTCCAAGTTGAAGGAATCCAGTGTTGGATTTCCAATGTCAGAAGTGATGGCAGCACTAGCAACAACAGAGAAATTCCATTCAGTAGAGAGTGACAAGACAGGCAGGCTAGACAGTGGCTCGGCTTCACCCTCAGACATGGGTCACAGCTAGTTGTGGGGTCTTAATTAGTTTGACATATCCTTCTTCACTTAATCCTTACAAAAACCAATCTCACAAGACAGTTGAAAGGCATGTCATTCAACTGGTTAAAAAAACAAGGCAAAACAAAAAATGGCAATATTAGTAACCATGGTTTTGGTGTTATTAGATGGACATATTGTTGATACTCAGACTTCTTCACTAGGGATGTAAAATTCTTTATGAGTTTATTTGAAAGAGGGTGTCTCTTAAGAGAAAGGCTACTTGGAATTTTGGCATAATCGTTGGTACTGAAAGAGTGAATGGCAGACAGAGAAAGGGTGCTTCAAGGCCCCAGCACTGCGCTGAATAAGAAGTTATTTTCAATAGAGCACCAGCTTTTTATTATATACGTGGGATATTGAGAAACACAAGCCAAGAAGGAGCTGGCCATGGGGAAAGAATCTGAATGAATGATGACCACATTATATCAGGCTCAAGGGACCATCTCCACGGAAGAGACTATGAGATGCACAAAGGAGGGGGCATGCTAATTCATGTCAGAAGGTTTTCCTGAGGATTTACTGGGTATGAAGGCATTCTTTTACATCAGATTTTATAATGTCTGGATGTGAAGAGTCAAGAATAAAGAATCCCATGCCAGGCTCGACAATGTGGAAAGCTCTAGAAACTCACTCTGAGGGAAATGGATGATCGTTATAAAATAAAACTTGTAAGCACTTAAATTCAACAATGTCAACCCAGACAGCAGACAAAGTGGCATTTGTTTTAAAAGTCTGCTGACATCTGTACTGTTAAACACCAAAACAGGATTGTGAACCCTTATTATTTGAAAAGAGACAGACACTATATGTAATAGTCTTGGTTAAAGAGATAAAAATCTCCTCTTGACTAATGGTGGCAACATTTTGAAATTTCTGGTACCTCCAGTTGCTGTACAGAGCATTCAAAACCAAAGGAATGGAATATCACTCCTTCATACAATGCCATAGGTACATCTTGCTATAACTAGATACTATCTAAGTACAATGCATAAGTGGAGGTTTGTTTCTTTGCCTAGTCCCTATGTTAACCAAGTCTCTGTTCTGTATGAACCATTGCTAGATACCCAGCCATCACAGATGTTTTTGCCTTAGCTTTTCTGGAACAGGTCTTGTGATAAGAAAATAAGCCAATGACACCAGAAACGGTTGTTTCCTTTACCTACAAGATCCTGGGCATCTAATGTAGCGATGCCTATGACTCTACTTTTAGCACCATAGTTTTGATTCTGAAGTGATGTCTTGTTAATAATTGGGACATAGAAAAGGCGCCTCAAGTGCTTACCACCTGTGTCTTAGTGGCCACTGTTGAACATTTCTTCTAACAACAGTACATAATATACTCATTTACAAGGAAAAGCTACTTATTTATCCAAAGAAGCATATCTCAATCTATTTTAAAGAAGAAAAATAATTGTACGTATGTTTGCCTGTCACAATGGAACATACATGGAAATCAGTAACAGAAAGTAATCAGGGAACCATGAAAATATTATTATACTCTAGAATTACAGAGGGAGCAAAGACAATGCCACGGAGGCTTTTATGAAATACTTTTAGATACATTAAAGTAAAACTTGCATCCTGAATTTTGTGAGAACAGAGAAAAGGTAGTGCTTCTAGCAGAATATATACTGTCAAATGCCTTCATGGAGTCACACTATGACATGAAAGCTCAACTCAAGGCACCTGAAAAATAACAAAGTTATAATAAAGCCAGCAAAATGACAGAAAACATGAGAGCTAAAGAAATTAAGGAAGTGGAGGAAAATACTGAAAACTCAAAAAAGTATGATTTTTGGATGGAGATATTAAAAATATTAATATCTTAGCTAGATTGACTCAAATATATAAACAAGTGGAACAAAGCAAACAAAAACAAAGACAGGGATAAATGAAAGTCCTATGATTTAAATGAAAGTGGGCCAACTTTTGGACAAGCTGAATTTGAATATTTATTATTTCTGTATATGTGTGTGCATGTGCCAAAGCATCCAGAAGAACATGCCAGATCCCCAGGAGCAGCTCTTACCAATAGCTGTAAAAAGCCAGATTGAGTGGGAACTAATCTCTGGTCCTCTTGAAGAGCAATATGTTCTCTTAACACTGAGTCATGTCTCCAACCTGGCCTTAGTAAATTTGAAAAAAAAAAAAAGATACTTTTTAAAATACAGTAAACACTTGTTTTTAATGAGGTAGACAACTTAGATGGACCAGACAGTAGTTCTTAGAAAAAAATACATACATTAGAAATAAAAATGTCTTAAACAAAACACAGAGCTTAGTAATCAAAAACACACAAAGAAAATAACATAGTGAACACTTCCAAGTGTTACATAATTGTGAAACTGATTAGGTATGTTGGGGCAGGAAAACTTGAAAACCTTATATAGTTCACTGGGCAGTAAAGAACTGTTCAGTAGTGACAGCTCTGTCCACACCATTGGGGGTCACAATCTTCGTTTACAGTTGTAATAGAAACTCTGTTTCTTCCCAGCCATGCATTTTATGTCCTCAACATTGAAATATATAGTTAGCAACTTTAAAAAAAAAGTATGCTCTGAAAATATACAAGGACCTTGGAATGTAGTTTCTTTAATGTAATTCTTAATATTTCTAGTTTCATAGTTGAATGTGACTTATGCACACGTGCTATAGTTTAGATGCACATCATTTGTAGGCATTGCATTCTGTATTCGCCAACTGAGAGGCCGTCTACTTACTTTTAGATATCTTATAAACTGGGCCGAGTCAGTACAGACGATGGTAAGAAGCATGCCTAACAATCTCAGCATTGGAAGGGAAGGTGGACATGAAATTTACCACTAATCAAGATGCTAGTTGCAATTGACACTGACTGAGAAAGGGAAAGTCAGTGTCCCTTCAAGAGTAAATTGCCATCCCAGAGCATATCAATCACACTCCAGGGAACCCCGGATGCCCAGGACTAACCAACACAAAGCAGAATGCGTGTTTCATATTTCTCTGTTTGATTTTGTTCTCTATTTTTGCCCTATTATTTTTGTTGATTTCTTTTTTGGTTTTTGTCTTTTATTGATATACTGGCCCAATAGTGTAAGCAGTGACACAGTAAGCAATGACACTAAAAGGGAAATCTAAAGGTGTTCTCAAGAGCATGTGTCTGTTATGTTCACCCATACCAACTTTCTGCAAAAATTACTATGGTCTACTTTCTATGACACATGAAATCTATATCTGAGAAGAGATTTGCTTATTCAATCTCTGATAAGCTCTGCTTTTGGCCTTTCACTGCAGATGGCTGTATTGATTTGTTTTTATCAGCCTAAGGATCTTTCTGCACATGACTCAAGTTTCTCCTTTTGCCTTTTTGGCTATTAGGAAAATATAATTTAATTTTTAAGTCTTAAGTTATTTATTGAGGGATTATACAATTTACTGCTGAAATGTAAATGTTATTAATTTGTTGACCACACCTTTTCTTTTCTGTTTTTGCATATAGTTGATCACTAATATCTTAAGAATGAAAGGTTAATATGATAAATGCTTATTTGTTAAACTGCAAGAATATAAAAATAGGTTACTTAAAATATTTAGATAATTCTTTTATTTTCACAGATAATTCATACCATTATATGGTTAAATTTTTAAAAGACAACAAAATATTGGACATATGCATTACTTGGAAATTTAAATATTTAAGTACATATTGCTTAAGATGTATTTTGTCCAGTGGCATAAATATTACAAATTATTATTAAGTTTTAAAGTAACTTTGTAAAAACACACCATTTAGTAAATGAGTTAAGTAGTATTTTCACTATTTTATGTTTAGTTTGCAGCCTTGGAGATGCTTCTATTTGAGTGTGTGTGTGTGTTGAAACCTTTTCTCTATCTTCCTGTTAGTCCACAAAGTTCAGACAAAGTAGTGCTTTTATTACAATACTTTAAAAAATCAGAATACTTGGTGAGAATTTATATTTCTCTCAATAAACTATTGTTTTTGAGTATTTGTATCTGATTTAACTAATAACAGTCATAAATTGTAATAGCAAATTCCTAATATACTCTGAAAGGTAAAGTGGAAATATAATTACTCCCACTATTAACATGATTTCTTTCCAGATATTAGAAAAAGATGATTTGTTGCCGGGTGTGGTGGTGCATGCCTTTAATCCCAGCACTCAGGAGGCAGAGACAGGCAGATTGCTGTGAGTTCCAGGCCAGCCTGGTCTACAAAAGTGAGTCCAGGACAGCCAAGGCTACACACAGAGAAACCCTGTCTCGAAAAAAAAAAAAAAAGAAAAAGAAAAAAGAAAAAAGAAAAAAAGAAAAAAGAAAAAGATGATGATTTGGTACCTATTTAATTGTAAAGACAGATGGATGGTAGGAAATTCATAAATGATCTATCTATACTCTATATTATTAAACATGAGTTAAATAAATGATTATTAATCTGGATGATAATAGATACCTCATTTTAAAAGAGGACTTGAGTGCAATAAAAATAAATATGAATATAAAATCATTTCTCATCCTTATTCTGAGAGCTTTATGCATAGCTTCTGACCAAAAAAAAAAAAAAAAAAAAAACAACAACAACAAAACCACACACTGACAAGTCCCTCCATGTAGCATTATATACTCATGAGAAAGAGACACGGAATAAAAATCTGTGACATAGTTTACTTGATTGGCTGTAAACTTCTCTTGTGCATTTCCAAGTGCTGAAAATAGGCCTTTTTGATACACTTTGGGAATAAATCTTTTGTATCTGATTAAAATACAGATGAGCATCATAAACTATTGTAATTTGAAAGGACTGAACTCATGATGCAGGATGCCTCCATCTGCTTTCATGTGTAAAACAGGAGGGATTTTTTTCCCTGCAAGTACCACTGAATTCAATTTAGGTAAAAATTCAGGGAATTAAATATGCCAGTCTAGCATCCTATTTTTTTTTTCCCTGCAAGTACCACTGAATTCAATTTAGGTAAAAATTCAGGGAATTAAATATGCCAGTCTAGCATCCTATTTTTTTTAATGCTGCATTTGTGTCATTTTGTTGTATGCCTGAGTTAGCTTTGGACTTCCGTATAATCTTTATGCTGCAATTTATTCCAAAATGTTCTAATAAATGCCCTTGTAAATCTAGAATATACATGTATGAGAGAAGAGAAAGGAGAAAAAATACTGAAAGGGTATTTTTTAAAGAGTATTTGGGGGGGGGCTTTGGAATTAAAACAACCGCCATAGGCTCATTTTTTTCAATGAGCTGTTACCTTGTTACATTTTTCCTGCATTTAGACAGTAGTGAAATGAGGCCATCTGTAGTGAACAGGAACTGGCGAAATATCAGACACTTGCTGAAAGTCATTGCTCCGGGGTGGATCAAACAGACAGGAACTGTGTAATGGACAGCGTAGCTATGGAAACTCACTCTCTTGCCTTGGGATGACATCATTCAGGGAGAATTGTTAAATGTTCAGAACTTGTCATCCTTGGTAAATGGTTTTTGTTGTTTTGTTTTGTTTTTAATGATTTTTATTAATGAAAATCCACGGGAGTTACAGAGTGATCTTGACTAGAGAGATCATGTAGATGAGTACCTATGTGTTAGTGTGTAAAAGGATTTGAACGTCTTCTACTGATTTCTGGCTGCACATCCTCATCATCTTCATTATAAATAAACACAGAGAGGACCTGGGACTACAGTTAGCATAGTGCTTGATACCGCCATACTTAAAAATAAAATGCTGTGGAATAATTACCACATTGTCTATTGTTTTGTGATATAAATCTGAAGACATATAGTATAGTCAAGTTATTTGTGTCTCTGAGTCAGATACTGGACTTTTGTTTGTGCTTGTAATAAGGTAACGTACTATTTCAAATATGAAGATTACTTGAATATAGTCCAATAACGGTTTTCATGATGATGTAGAGTAAAGTGAAACACAAGTGACACCATATACACTGTGGACTGAGCAAGGCTTGCACACAGATGTCCGCAGATACGGTGTATTTATTCATCCAGTGATCTACTGAAGCATAAATTGAGAAACATCAGCACTCATCAGTCATGTGCCTACTACAGCTGATATTCTATTTTTAGGGTAAACATCTCTTTTCATAATTAATGTGTTTTTTAACTGTTTGGCACCGTTTAAATTTAATTCAAATGACTTATATTTAACAAAATAAGAGATCCAATAAAAATAATATATATATATTACATGTTTAAGTAACTTTATATTTTTAATATAACCATGAAAGTGTATAGGAATTCTGCTTTGAAGTGATTTTTCAATTTACAAATAATCAAAATTGTAAACAATATAGAAAGACCAAAGATATATGCCTTCTATGATGCTAAGGAAATATAGTAATGCTAAAATGTAAAAAAAAAATTGTAAGTATTACTTACCTGAAATCTTTTTTTATTTGGATATTAAAAGTAATAAAGAAAATCAAATTGCAGACACTGGCTGAGATAACACTTGGCTGAACTATACTAACTTTTCATACTTCTGAAACAAAATTATTACCTGTGAGCAAATACATATAGATCAAAAGATAAAGGATTACTATCTTAACTCTGTCTCAACAAAACAAAACAAAAAAAGGATTAATACCTTTGTTTTATACATTACGTTATACTTCCTAATAAAAATGAAGAAAAGGATTATGAGAAAAGAGGCAGGAAATTCACTGACAAGAGAGTGCCAATGAGCAACAAGGGAAACAAACTCCACTATACCATACATGGAGGACATGAAGACCAAAAGAAACAATGAGATTTTTTTACGTGACCATGCTAATAGAAATTTGAAACGCTGATTATTCAGTGAAGCCTAACAGCATCCCAGGCTTGATGAAACTTGTCTTTTAAATATTTTAAAATTTGTCTTTTAAAACATTTCATACATTAAGGTACATATGTTCATTGAACCCGTAAGCATAATCTGGGCCCAAATCCAATAGATACTGAAGTGTCATCAGGCAGAAATAAGGTGTATATTAAAATTTTATCCTACTTTATTAATAATAGAATGTGTAGAAAAATCCAGATGAATAGCCATTGTTACTGGGAATATTAAGTAAATTCCTTTAACTCATGAATCTGAGATGCTATATTAAAATTTTAGTTTCAGCAAAATGCATTAGAAAGTGAGAAAAACAAGGTACACACATACACACACACACAAGTATGTTTCATTCAATCCTACTTTCTAGGACTTTTATTCTGATGGAATAATGCATTTCCTCAAAGACAGTTTCTTCATCTACTGACATAATTTTTTTAGTCTTTCAGGCCATTTATATGATTTACTATATTTATGGACTTAAGTATGTTGACACATCCTTGACTATACAGAATAAAAACAAATATTCATGTGATATTAATTCCTTAATAAGAGGCTTATGAGATTAATTATTTAAACTGAATGTTGAATGAAAACATCAGCCAAAATATTCACAGGATGTTAGTGAGGCAAAGGTCAAATGGAAAATTTTAGATTTAATGTATATGAGGAAAAAATGTAAATTCAAACCCACATATTGGAACAAATGGTTAAAAAGGGCCTAGTCATCTATTCAGCATGATTATCATGTATGCTTTCAACTTCAAGATATTAATTAGAAACTACATTTTTCATTATTTGAATTAAGGTAAGGATAAGACTTAAATAAAATTGCAGAGTGATTTAAAAGTATTGTTTAATTGCACTTGAATAAGTAGCATTGAAAATTTTGAGTTTTCATATAAATATAAAACTAATATATTTAAAATTTTATTTTACGCATCACTGAGGAGTATATAAGTTTATGTGACAATAGTTTAATTTTAACATTTTATTTCGAATTTGAACTTCTCATGAAATATTTTAGAGCTCATAGTATATAAGGAACATTTTCACAGAAATAACTGCTTAAGCAAGTTAAAACTGCAGTGATATATTTTATTTATGTTTTCAGAGTGGAAGAAAGGAACAGTTAAACTTTTTAGTGTCTATGAAGGACAGGAGACTGGAAAGACACAGCCTGGAAGTTGATTTTGGCATTTATTAGAAAATGCGTTGACCCTGATAAATGAGTTCAGCCATTCATTGGCAGGCATTGCCACTAAAATTCAGCTAGAAGAAAAATAAAGATCTCAGACTAAAAGGAGTTTGCCTTTGAATTGGACTGCTGTTGCCAATGGTTTTCTTTATTACTTTTGTTATTGAGAGAAAAGTCACTGAATATTTCATTCCTTTTCTTTGCAGTAGATATTTTGATAGCCTGAGTGTCCCTTTATGGGGAACTCATTTCCTCAAAAAATTATTGTAAAGTAAATCTAACAGATCTACAGTCCCTAGGGGTGTTTTTACTTTGTTCTCTTGTTTGTTTGTATTCCATGTACAATATGTAGTCCTAAAGGCATAGCACCCTTACAGTGGAATTATTGAGATTCTGGTTTGGCAAAATTGTATGTGAAAAAAAGTCATTACATTGTAAAAATAGTGGGGTTCAGTTTTGCTGTTCTTTTGTTGATTTTTTTTGCAAGTCAGAGACAATATAATGCAATTTTAATGTTTTTTATTTTATTTTTTAACATTCTTACGTAGTTTGTGTCGCTTTTTAAAATCCATGATTATATGTCAAGAAGGTTTGTGTTATTATCTGCGTGTTACTCTTTATGGTTGTACCTGTAGGAATGTTGTCTTTTCAAAATACGTCCTCTGTTAAACCCCTACCCAGATCTAGCCAATGGACAGAACACTCTCCACAGTAGAGTGGAGAGTGGGATATGACTTTCTCACATACTCTGGTGCCTCGCCTTTGACCATGTTTCCTGGAGGGGGAGACCTGGTGGCACTCAGAGGAAGGACAGCAGGTTACCAAGAAGAGACTTGATACCCTATGAGCATATACAGGGGGAGGTAATCCCCCTCAGGAACTGATGTTGATTCTTTGTAGCTTTGACATAACCAGGCTTGGTCAGAGTCTCTGGGACTAGGCATCTTGATCACGTTCATGCCCCTAACTCCTTCCACACTAACCACTCCTCGGCATTTTGTGCCCTTTTTTTATTTTTCAGAAGAGACATTCTCACATCAGCTGTCTTGGTCTTCGGGACCTTACAACTTTTGCATCCATCTGTGATTCCCTCTGAGCCTTAAGAGTGGGACTTGTGTTGTAGATGTATTAACTGGGGGCTGGTACCTTGAAGTTGATTGATCGCTATATTTTGACTGAGATAATTTCCGTAATGGTCTCAGTCCCTGAGAAAAGAAGCTTCTTTGGTGAATGATGAGATCTGTATTCTTCTGTGGATTTGAGGATAAGCATTTAAAGTAATGTTGAAGATTATACTAGTTTAGAAATATATCTGTAGGAGGATCTCCTCTGCATATCATTTCGTCACTAGCTACCAGTATTTGGCCATTTTAAAATCAGCATAGTACATCACTTACATGATCATGATTTCCCTTCAAATGTGTGGGTCTTTTTTTTTTTTTTTTTAACCGACTTGTGTTGGTTCATGGCTTTAATCACAGAACCTGGGAGGCTGGAGTAGGAGGATCTGAAACTCTCCCATTTCGCTGGCATCCAATAACAGTAGCCTTTTAACAAGACCAGATGCATGACTGCTTTATGCAAGGCCAAATGTGTGGTCTTAAGTCCAATTAAGTGGCTCTTGATTACTCTGAGGATATAAGTGGAACCCTTTTACATGTGAGAACGTCTTCTGGGTTGGGCATTGGTGGGTTTCATTCATGATTTAGCTAAGTAGAACTCTTTATTGCATTCCTATATTGGAAACTTTCAATTTTTATTCAAGCGTAATGGAACGAGCTCATTATTGTTCGTTAGGATACTTTTGAAGATGCTACTTACTGGTTGTTTGATGTCCTAGAGACTAGAACATACTAGATAGTCATATGTCATCATGGTGACATCTGAAACTACACAGTGGTCGGAGGTGAGAGTCCCTGTACTTTCTCTACATTTGTATATAACAGCTGAAAAACAAAAGAATTTTTATGCCCATCATGACAGTCTATAAAATCAATGATTTCAACATACCATTTTTGTCAACTATATTCCATTTATATTAATAAACTTTATATATGTTTAATCATAGGGCACACACATTTGAATTTCATGTCATGATAAAACCAAAGTAATTAGCCACAAACAGCTATATTATCCTGAGTATTTTGATGGTGTACTGGTTCGGCTTTACTTAAGTCTGAACTATATTTCTGAAATACTGAATAATTGAAAGCACAATTATTCATTTCCCATTTGGAACTATGTGATTCACTAAACTATAATGCTTTCATAAAGATTGTTGCTTCCATTTTTCCAACTTTTTAGAAATTTGGTTTTATCACTTCCAATAATCACGTCTTTCCTAATATTTTAAAAATTTATTATATAAGTACTATATTTCTATGAAATCACCTGTCCCACTCCAAAGTAACTCCTAACTCCCACTTCTTCTTATCAATGGCATTGTTTTTTAAATTATCGTTTCTACTTGAAAATACCAATTTATTGCTTTCTAGTTATTGAAAATATTTTTCATAATAGAATATAACCTGATTCGGGTTTTTTTTTTTTGTTTTTTCTTTTGTTTTGTTTTGTTTTGCTTACCTGTACTCCACATATAAGTGAATGCTAACCGTATCTTTCTTTCTGGGTCTGCGATACCTCATTCACAGTGTTTTTTTAAAAGATCCATCTATTTACCTGAGAATTTCACTTTATTTTTTAACACCTGAGACACTCTCTATTATGTAGATGTGCCACATTTTCTTTACCTACTCTTTAGTTGAGGAATTTCAAGGCTGTTTCCGATTTCTGGCTATTGTAAGTACAGCAGCAAAAAATGTGGTTGAATAAACATCTCTGTGGTAGGATGAATTGTCCCTTGGGTGTTTGCCCAAGAGTGATACAACTGGATGTTGAGGTACATCAGTTCCCATCTTTCAAAAAAAAATCACTTCACTGATTTGCATGGTGGCTATACACTTTTCCGTTTCCACCAGCAATGCATGGTACTTAGAGTGATTCCTTATCCTTATCCTTGCCGGCCCAAGTGGTCACTTGTTCGAGTGATCGTAACCATTCTGGTAAGACACACCCCATTTATAAATGCAGCTTGCTGAGATAATTTAATGTTGTTTATACGGACATGCATTTAGGGATGGACGCAGCGATGAAATGATCACTCAAGGGGCTTGTCACAGGGTGAGACTGATGCTTCCTCTCAGCAGTCATGAATTGTCCTTAGCTCTTTATGTAATGGTTGACCATTTTGGGTTTCTGCCAACCACATGGTTAGGTCAGCTGGTGTCATGGTGCGGGATTTTATTCTGTGGACAGATTTTTGTTATTTCATCAATGCAGCTTCTACATCATAAATACCAGATACAATCTCATACCAGACATTTTGCTCATCTTGCTCTTATAATCTTTTTCTTTCCTCTCTTCACACACACAAAAAAATCTCTGACCATTATGTGTAGGTATTGAGTTATATATACACCAATTAGCACTGGGCAACCAAAGGTCAGCTGTTATCTGAGTTTTGAGTGTGCTGGCTTTCTGTAATGGCTTCTGTTTACTACAAGATAAGTGAAACATTTTTTTGTGAGAGATGAGGAATATACATGTCTGTGGACATGAGGATGAGTTTTGATAAAGCAGGTATCATACTGGTTTAGGAAACTGCCATTAGCAGTCATCTCTAGAGCCCGTGACCGCACCAGCAATTGGTTTTCTGTTCCTGTTGTCAGATGCAACACACGCTTCAAATGTGCAAATATAGTAATAATCTACTGATAGCTCAGCTCTCCAAATCACCTTGTAGAATATTTAAGAGTAGGGCTATGTGAGTCCCTGTTTAGATCAATGAAAATAAATATATGTGCACTGACTAACAAAAATCCTCTCACTCATGTATATTATAACCATTTATAGCATCGAGGATATAAGCAAATTTTCTGATTTGTTGACAATAGCTATAGCAGAGACACTGATCATAGAAAATCTGTAAGATATTGTTCATAGCTTTTCCAAGTAATGAGGAAATGAAGAAATCAATAGGAATCTGTCACCATCAGTAAATTAAACTAAACTAATCATGTGGATAAATAGCCCTAACCTTCTAAAGGGTGGCCACTGTTTCCTTAGATGGAGCAATCTATATACTGACTACTATTGACAACTTGAGTACATTTTTACTCATATTTTCAGTACTACAATAAACTAGATGAACTATAAATGAAAATGAAAATAGGTTAATTTTTAGTGTCATTCTGGAGAATGACTCACAGAAATATTTACTTCTAATAGGTTCAAATTTATGAGTAATAGTTCCTTCAGATCCGTGATTGAAATGAATACAGTATTGAATACTCATTAGTACTGTATGGTGGCAGAGCAGTCAAGTCTATTCGTACACAATGAATAAATTCAGATACTATTGGGTAGAGAAGTATGTAAGGAGACTTCGTAGTCTATCTTTGTATGTCTGTTCTAATTTATAGAAAACAGAAAACTCCAAAGTAAACACTAATAGAAAGGTATATAAGGTTTTACATGTTTGCGCACCACTTGAAAGCATCAAAACTCATAGCAAGAACTGTTTCATGCAAAGGAAGTTTTCCAGAAACCCACAATGACTGACGTTTTTTTTAAAAAAAAGGACCAGTGTGGCTGACATCACAGCACAACTTCCATTTAACAAACACAGCCTTCTATCACAGAAGTGTCACCATCTCAGAACTTGTCTAAAAAAGCAAAAGAGAGCTGAGTGACCTTTTCTTTCACTTTTACAATCTTCTTTATGAGAAATAAGCGATTTGTATTTATAGTACTCACATAAATGTTCTAAGTGCCCGACTCTATATTTCACATTTTTCTTCTAAAATTAGCATTGAACATTTAATTGACAAACCTGCAAACTTATTAAAAAGCCTTATATAAAGTGTGGCTTGAGAAGTTTCTCTACTTTCATTTCTGTTGCTGTGACAAAATCCCTGATAAAATGCAACTTATAAGAAAAAGGGTTTATTCATCTTAAAATTGCAGGTCTTAGTCCATCATTCCCTGGGTATAATTCAGGAAGTCAGGTCACATCGTAGCCATAGTCAGGAGCAAAGGAAGAAGAATATACTCATCTTTGCTTGCCTGCTTGTTTGCTCTGGTCTAGTGTTCTTGATTGTACAATGTTCAAGCCTCCTTCTCTTTTTTTATTTATTTATTTTTATTTTTTCTCCTTTATTAATTTATTCTTGTTACATCTCAATGGTTATCCCATCCCTTGTATCCTCCCATTCTTCCCTCCCTCCCATTTTCCCCTTATTCCCCTCCCCTATGACTGTTCCTGAGGGGGATTACCTCCCCCTGTATATGCTCATAGGGTATCAAGTCTCTTCTTGGTAACCTACTGTTCTTCCTCTGAGTGCCACCAGGTCTCCCCCTCCAGGGGACATGGTCAAAGGTGAGGCACCAGAGTATGTGAGAAAGTAATATCCCACTCTCCACTCTACTGTGGAGAGTGTTCTGTCCATTGTCTAGATCTGGGTAGGGGTTTAAGGTTTACCGCCTGTATTGTCCTTGGCTGGTGCCTTAGTTTGAGCGGGACCCCTGGGCCCAAATCTGCCTATCATAATGTTCTACTTGTAGGCTTCTAGGACCCTCTGGATCCTTCTACTTTGCCATTCTCCCATGATTCTCTCATCTAGAGTCCCACTAGAATGTCCTCCCCTCTGTCTCAGTTTCCTGGTAATAGCCAGAACATGGAAACATCCTAAGTGTCCCTCAATAGAAGAATGGATAAAGAAACTGTGGTACATATACACTATGTAATACTATTCAACTATTAAAAACAAGGAATTCCCGAAATTTGTGGATAAATGGATTGAGCTAGAAATGATCATAATGAGTGAGTTAATCCAGAAGCAGAAAGACTCAAATGGTATATACTCACTTATGTCTGCATATTAGCCCAAGGGGCATGTCCCACGAAAGCCTTCACTTGTCAAGCCTCCTTTTCTAAAGAATGTTGCTATCTACAGTGTGTTATGTCTAACTGCACCAATACACAATCATGGTAACACTCCACAGGAGTGTTCAGATGCCAGCATGGTCTGAATACTTCCCTTAAAGGCCATATTAACAATTGATTATAGGGCATAATAATATTTGACAGATAAAACTAATCAACACAGAAATATTTACTAGATTGTCTGCCCTTGTTAATGATACTAAACCCCATGCCACTATTATCTTCACATAGGGTGTAAATGCCTTAGAATTGCCATGTATGAATACATACTATCTATTAACCATGAAACGTGGGTTGCTTGGTTCAATAGTGGTACATTTCTCTTGTTCCCTCATAATTAGTAATAGTTCCTACATTCATTTCAGTAAGATTACATTGAAAAATACATTCCACTTTTACTTTACATCTTAATGTTGAGAGTGTAAAAAGAGTAACTCTTTAAAGCACATATACTTTTCAATTTGAAAGTAAATTAATTCTACAAAGTAATCATTAACATTTCACAAAGGAGGATATAAGGCTTCAAGGCAAGTCACTATCCATAGTCCCCTAATAAACAAATGAACATAAATGAAATCATATAGTTAATCTGAATATCCAGGACATTATTCATAGGTGATTATGTAGCTATTAATGTAAACAGGCCTGTGCTACTATCTCTGTTTTTGAGAAATGCTTATGGACACTAGATACCAGTACATCAACTTGCTAACTTAGTGCATAAAATATCTCTGTCTACCGGGAGCCAAATCATGAGCAACTTTTAGTGCTGAATAAATGGAATTAATAACTATACTAAACTAACATTTCAAAAAGAGAGCATGTGTTTAGTAAATATATGTGAAATGATGTAAAAAAGCAATATAGAAGAATATGCAAAAATTAGGTTGATTCAGAACTTGGGTGAAATTTGATACATAAATTGCCACACTTTACTAGTAAAGTACAAGTAAATGAAATTAGCATGACAGTATGTATAGAAAAGCACTTAGCACATAAACTAAAAATGGAAACAATGTAGCAACAGAAAAAATGAAGAGGAAAGAGGCATGAAGAAATAAGTCTCAGGAACATGGATGAATGGACGTGTGTGTGTGTGTGTGTGTGTGTGTGTGTGTGTGTCTGTGTGTATTTGCATTCATTTGGGGGAGATAGGCTCACATGTGAGAACTGAAGCTTTGTTTCTATTTTACCACACTAATATGTTTGACCAAATAGAGATATCCCTTATTAGTATTATAAGAAAACATTTTAAAAGGTGGTATTTATAGTACACAAATGGTAAACGCTATGATTATATATATTGTTTGTTATTAACATACATATTCTTCATGAAACAATAGGATCATTAATATATTAAATAAAGATTCAAATCATTTATAAAAATACCAAAGAAACTGAAATCTCAATAGATAAAGGCAAATAAGAAACACATCCTTAATGAACTAAACAGCATAATTTGCTAATTGCTTTTCTTTGCACTTCATGAACCAAATAAACTGGATTATTAAATCTTAAACAAAGTTAATTATGCATTAATTTATGTATATCACTACTTGTGATCATTCTGCATTCATAATAATAAAGAAACTTAGCTTATTTCAAATATTCTAAATGTTGTATTAGAAGACTGAGTAACTTACTTAATTCTAAAATGAATTAGGAGAGTCCTTGTAAAATTATAATATGTGTTTCAATATTAAGGTCAAAGGCTAACTATTGCATGTATGTTCAATATTTGTAATATCGCGAGATTATGATGATGATATTGACATGCAAACTAAGATATTTTGTTCTAATGTAGGAGCTAATTTGAAGTTTTATTGGACAGAAGGGAATGGTGTACTTTAGCTGCATCTTGAACAGAATGTCCATAAATGCCATTTAAAAAATTTCTATTATGTTTCTTTTTTAACACATGCATTTATAGTAATACACATTAATAGAAAATGCTACAAACAGCAAGAAGAACCACGAAACAATCAGGAATTATATAAATGATACATTCATAGTTATTTAGCTATTTATATTTAGCAAACTTGAAGTAAACATCTTTCCTATCTTGTTGAGTCTAAAATTCTGAGTGAAAATTAATATCTATCATATCTAATCTCTATTAACTTAAAATATCTATCTAGATCTAAAAACATCTTAAACTCTAACCAACTAAGCTTAATTGTGAGACTAAATTATCTGGTCTTAACCTTATCAGAGGCTTAAGAAGGTATAAAACTTAATTACCTGAGTGAACCAAAAGTGCAGGTTAGCAGCTTCCAAAATGAAAAAATGTCAGAGTCAGTTTACTGCAGTAACAGTCACCAAAACTCTTTATAATGTTGGAGCATCATCTTCAGCCTTCTGGCCCAATATATCTGACAGACTAATTGGCTAGACAGGAACAATTGAGGACTTTCTTAGCTTACCCTTTCTTGGCAGAGTTTGTCCATCGACTTTGCCTGCATTCCAAGCTTGCTCATTTTTTAGGCAGAATTCTGTCTGTGGTAGAAATGAGGACATTTTGCCCAACAGTAGGTAAGGAGATAGCTGAAAAAAAAAGGAGGGGGATATAGAAAAATAGAGGAATTATAGAATAAAAGGTAGATTAGTGAATCTGCTCCTCAACTCAAAGCCTTAATTGTTACTTACAAATAAGGTGATTTTTTATTCACTGGTATAGAATTTTGCATATTGATGCAAAATAAATGTATTTTTGTTATATTGATATATAATTCAAATCTAAGCTTATTCCTCATCACATTATGGATATATTTCTACTCTAACATGAGGTATAATACCCATCCAACTCAATTATAGTACAAAGTTTACTTCTAAGGTTTACTTGAAAGAGGTGTTGCAACTTACTTAGGACAATTAAGTAATACATGCTAATTGTTTGTTGAACAAATCATGATCTGGTCCAATGGTCAAATGCTAGTCTATTTTTATCACAAGACTATATACCCTAGGTCTAACAAATAGATATAATTATATATATGTGTATATATATATATATACATATATAATAAAATACTTAAATACACTTTTTAAATGCCTCAAAGACCTACCAAATATGGCATTTAAAGATGTTTTTATTATTCTAAAGATTCTTTGACAACAAGTCAACTCCTGGCAACACCCAGCCTACCTAAAGAAGGTGATGAGCATCAAAGAACCTCCTTATGGAGATGGCTTCAAATGCCATTTTTTAAAAGGACAGGGCTATCGGTATTGAAAATTTCTATTTAAAAGTATTTGGGCCCAGGGGTCCCGCTCAAACTAAGGCACCAGCCAAGGACAGTGGTGGTAAACTTTAAACCCCTACACAGATCTAGCCAATGGACAAAACATTCTCCACAGTTGAGTGGAGAGTGGGGTATGACTTTCACATGAACTCTGGTGCCTCATATTTGACCATGTCCCCTGGAGGGGGAGACCTGGTGGCACTCAGAGGAAGGACAGCAGGTTACCAAGAAGAGACTTGATACCCTATGAGCATATACGGGGGAGGAAATCCCCCTCAGGCACAGTCATAGGGGAGGGGAATAAGGGGAAAATGGGAGGGAGAGAGGAATGGGAGGATACAAGGGATGGGATAACCATTGAGATGTAACAAGAATAAATTAATAAAAAATAAAATAAATAAAAAGTAAAGTTTATAATAAAGAAATATGATCCAAGTACATAATTAAAGAGACCTATGGAAAAAATAAATAAAAAGAAAAGAAGAGACCTATGAAAGAGTCTGGGAATTGGAGAGTAAACATCCTCATCCATTTGCTCATTTGGGCTCTTGTGGAAGGACACAGAGCACTATTTGTCACTGAGAAAGCATGTATTGATGTAATGAACAGCTGAAGATGAGCTAGCCTAAAAACTGATTAAATATTTATTGACACTAATAATCTAGAGTTAAACTATATATATCCAGCATAAAATCTGTGCAAAATGATAAGCTCTGTGAGTGAGCAAGACAATTTATTGATAGGCCAGTAGTTTAGCCTACCTATTTGTTCACTTGAATTTCTCAAGGAGACATTGTTTGTTATGGATTAAAAAATAGAGAGATATGAACAGAAAAAGTGTATGTATACATAATATTTTACAAAATAATTTAGTAATAGATTGATATAATTAGGATATTATAATGATAAGAGAGAATCTAAGGTGGAAAATCCAGTTGAGGGAAACGTTGATATAAAATTGTGGAATTATATGGCTAATTCATGACAAAGGGGATGGGATCTGAGGAAGGAGAGGGAGATAAATGTTATACCTAGGCATTGAAGGAGTAATTTACAACAGAAACAGCTGCCTGTCTTGATGTTTAGGTCATGTTTCTTTTTAATCAAGTTTTTCTTTGCCAATCTCATATCTGTATACTGCATCCTCCCTGACCTCCCACATCTCTGAATATATTCTCAAATTGTCCCTTTCTATTTTAATCTATGTGAACTTTTTATTTCCCTGTTGAGTTTGACAAGTGCTTTACATGGTGATATGGGGATAGAGCTCTTCATTGTTGTGTGGTAGGCACATTACTGGATACATGATGGCTGATAATCAATATCCTTTCTCCTGTATCCATCAATAACTAGTAGTTTCCCAAGAAAGGATATGGCCCCATCAAATTCTTTGACATCTTTAATTTGTTCTTCAACTTATAATAACATAGTATTATGAATTATTCTTCTGTCATTAGGTGAACTTTAAATTGTTTCACACACATAGACACACAATCACACGTGTATGTATATTTTTTTTAAAAGGAAAAATCTTCAACTTGAGATGTTTTCTCTACTTTGACATTAGAAATAGGGCAAGTTATTCATCCTTGTCTTATGCACATCTAAGTTTAAATAAGCGAAGGTTATGTACAGTTCAAATGTCATTATAAACTACCATAAATTACTAGTGTAAGTCTTTGAAAAAGGAATAACTTTATTGATAAAAGTAGATAAAAGTCAAGAGATAAATTATCCAACATGTGAGTTATTTAAAACAGGATTTATTACCATGCATTTGAGGTGAACTACTCTCTTTAAAGGTCTTCTGAAGATTTAGGTAAGAACCTAAGTGCCTAATACATATTTCATCTCTGTGACCTTAAAGCACATTAACATTTAGCAGTGGATGATCTTCTTTGGGTTTTGTTATTCAGATATAATTAACTCTTTTGTAGTTAAGTATGGAGTATCCATGCTAACATCAGACTAAAGTGCACTATGATTGTTTAATGGCAAACACACAAACGCACACAAACATATACAGAGAGAGAGAGAGAGAGAGAGAGAGAGAGAGAGAGAGAGAGAGAGAGAGAGAGAGAATTTTTCATGAAGAGGTTACCCTATGCTCCTAAAATTGGAAATTTCTTTAGATACTATTAGATACTATTCTATTTCTATAAAGTTTAATGTGGTTATATGTAATATTTAAATATTTAAATCTTTAAAATCAAGTCACAATTGCAGCATTCCATCTTTTCATTCCCCTCTCCATCTGCTCCCATATGTCCTACTTTCAACATCTCCCTCTGCCCTTCCTTCCTTCCTTCCTTCCTTAAAGTCAGTTTATTCATATGTATAGTGTACTTTGGGCAAAAAATTACTCTGCTTCATATTCTTTACATATGTCTGTGGTACATTTATTATCCCTACCAGAGTGGCTCTGTTACATAATTGAATAAAATAATGCAAAGACAAAACACATTTTAAAAATGAATCATTTTCATTTTGAATGAACAGATATGAAATTAGAATTTCAAACACAATGATAAATGACTTTCAAAAATTTAGTGATACACAAATTGTTCAAGACAAATATATTATGTAGCATATGCCATTGTAGAAAATTGAAACCATAGAGTATGGATTAAAGTTAGAAAACTTATAGACTTATAGATATTTATATTTTCCTACACTCAATATTATTACTGGAGGTTCTACAAATTCACTTAAAATTTTGTTTTTCTTTACAGATGAATAAAAACGCCACACTATGTGTATGTTCTACACTTCCATTGGATAATGAAATTTGTAGGTTGATGGACATCTATGATGTTCTATTTCCAAACTATTATGAATGAGACAGAAATGAACTTGCATGGACAAATATATCTATGGCAAGGATGTCCTATGGGAATGTTTATCCAAAAGTTTGTAGCTCTTTGAAAAAAAATCACATATTGATAGTTAAGTTTTTGCACCAGTTTGATCTCCAACACACAATAAATAAGTATCGTCCTTTCCCAACCACTATCAACCAGGAAAGACTGCAAGCATTTCTAGCAATAAAAAATGACTGACCTGGCAAGGTATACCTCTGGGTATAGTAGTGGTATGAGAGTTATTGGAGTAACCAGAGATTTTATGATAGGAATTAAAGTACACTCCACAGGACTGAATTCATGGTTGGTACTTTTAAGTATAATAAACGTGCACATAGAGAAGTTATAGGCCCTACAGGGAAACACAAGATTATTAACCCCCTAAAAGGCTATAATATTAAACTGCCCCCTATGTTCTTTATACCCATAAATTAATTCATCTCTCAGCATTCATCAGAGAAACTCCTTTTTGTAGCAGATAGCAATTAATAGAGGACTGCAACTGTTCAGTATGCAAATACAAAACCGAGTGGAGTGCTCAGGTCTAAATAAAACATTATATTATACACTCTCAAGGCTCAGAGGTCATACTGGATGATGGGGCAAAGGATTGAAATAGATAAAACAGTATTTTCTAGACAGGGTAGGCTTGTTTTACACAGAAATTTATAAAACCTAAGCCTTTCTACACTAGCATGCACAAAATAAAGACAGTGAAATGTCCAGCATTGACAGAGGAGAGGCTCTTGAAGTCTTAAGCTAGCTCAAGAGTTGTTGACAATTAATAGGTGCTAAGTAAGAAAGGGTAAGTTTTTGCCACATTAGGCTTGATACCCATGCTTTCATAGACTAATAGGTGACCCTCTACCCCCCCACACAGATATCACTAAAGAGTTCAGAAAAATAAAAATAAAAGCAATCCATGGATTAGGAGAAAAAATGTTGCAGGAGTTACTAAAGAATTAGAGTGAATTTATTAATAAATACACACTGTTTACAGATACACAATTTTCAAAAAGTCCAAAAATTGGTAAAGTGCATGGATATGTCCATGTAGAAAATTAAAATAAATGTATTGAGCTCATTTAACATTGTAATATTTGCATAAACTCAAAACCTACAGAATGCATATTAAAAAAACTGTCAACAATTGATATGGTGTACCGTATGGCTGTCTTTTTATTTTAAGACGTTATCACATGTTTCAGTATCATGCAAAAGTTAAAGTTGACCTTTATAAATGACACAGGGCTACGGAGAAATTCGTCTTTAAAAATTAGTAATATGGTGCTTGTTTGTTTTTCCTCCTGTGACATTGTTATAATTTTATGGCCTTATATTACAGCAAAGATGTGAATGTGAAACATGTGGTTGCAGAAAAATGAATGTTGATATACGCTGTTAGTTATTTGTAAGACAAAATGTGAAGTATGAAAAAGTGTTTGAAAATAAGTAATATGCTCATGGATATAAATAATTGACATGAAACAAATTCTATATTTTCTTATTACAATGTTACATACTACCATCCTTCACCTTTTACAAAGAAATTATTTTAGATTACTTGTTCTCAATCTCTACCTTTGAATGGATATGTTATTGTGAGATTTAAGAATTTAACAGTAATCACCAAGGCTGTGAAAGTGAATAACAGAAAAGCACTTGCTTATGCCAACCATATAATTTATTCAAGGCTACATTTGTCTTCCTCATATGATACAAAAATATTAAAATATTGAGAATATCATTCCTTTTCAGTAAGCAACAGCTCTCTAATTGGACACTTTTAAAAAAAGAGGAAGAACATTTATGATACTGGAAACCTAGGCAAGATGTACTGAAGTCATGGATATTGGCGAGCCCACAAGTCTCTAAACCATGATCATTCCTATCTACATTCTAAACATTGAGCTTAAACAGTTGTTCAGAAGACAAAACAAAATCAGAACAGATCACAAGGCCTAGAGACCCTAAATTCTTGGTAGAGTGCCTGACTGTTATGAACAAGGTAGTGAGTTCATTCATCAGAGCACACAAAGCCAGGAGGCTTGATACTTATGTATAATGCCAGAATTAAGAAAATAGACTCTGGAGGATCTGAAATGGAGCCAGACTTAGATACACAGGAAGCTCAAGGTTGCTAGGTATACATAAGAAATCCCACTGTATATATGTTCTAATTGTGTGTTTTTTGTGGTAAGGATTGGGGCTGTTGCCTGTTTATGGGACTTGTCCTTCTACTGGATTGCCTTATACAGTAGTAATATAATGGGTGGGCCTAATCTTATTGCAACTTGATGGCCATGTCTGATGGATATCCCTGTAGGGCATGCCCCTTTCTGAAGGGAAATGCAAGAGGAATGGAAAAGGAGGGAGGCCGTCAGGGGCACAGGGTAAATGAATGGATGTGAAATATGTGAGAGTAACTTACTTTTAAAACAAATGAATAAAGAAAGTGAGTAAGAGAGGAAGTGAAAGAAATAAAGGAAGAAAGAAAGAAGAAACAGAAGGAAGGAAGGAGAGAACTAAAGAGCCAAGGGAAAATAAAAAAAGGGAAGAGGAGGAAGGAAAAAAAAAAAAAGAAAAGGGAAACACAGCGGTCAGAATACGTCATCAATTGACTACAACTACTAAACCAAACACAAGAATATATGTTAGACAAAACAAAGTGACAGTGGTAAGAAGAAGACAGAAAAACTAATAAATAGAGATGACCAAACATTTCTGTGTCAATGTTCCTGTAGGTTAAAAATAAGGCAGATTTGGGCACAGGGGTCCCGCTCAAACTAAGGCACCAGCCAAGGACAATACAGTCGGTAAACTTTAAACCCCTACCCAGATCTAGACAATGGATAGAACACACTCTCCACAATAAAGTGGAGAGTGGGATATTACTTTCTCACATACTCTTGTGCCTCACCTTTGACCATGTCCCCTCGACTGGGAGACCTGGTGGCACTCAGAGGAAGGACAGCAGGTTACCAAGAAGAGACTTGATACCCTATGAGCATATACAGGGGGAGGTAATCCCCCTCAGGAACAGTCATAGGGGAGGGGAATAAGGGGAAAATGGGAGGGAAGGAAGAATGGGAGGATACAAGGGATGGGATAACCATTGAGATGTAACAAGAATAAATTAATAAAGGAGAAAAAAATTTAAAAAAAAAGAGTTGAATTATACCAAAAAGGAGTGGAATAAAATTCTCTGAGATGTGAGTTACATTAAACACGAGGTCATTATCAATGCTAAAGTAGAAACAATGGTGGAATCATGAATATAAATAAAAGTAATTTATCAAAGCATCTGCATCCTCGAAGAGAAATTCTAGAAAAATTCGGAATGTCTCTACTGTCTTATTCATTTGTTGTCTGCTGTTTGTGAGTAAAATTACTCCTGGTTGAGTACAGTGGTAAAGAGTGATGCAATTGAGTGAAAAGTTTCCAATTAGAATTTCTGAACGTGATCCTGTAATGTGGGAACTCCAGAGGTCTATTGCCAACTTCATGTGACTTTAATGGAAGAGCCTGTGGCACCAAAGGGGGAGGCAATAGCTATCTGTTCACTGGGGAACTGTAGGCCAGCAGTCCTCTGGGAGAAAGATAGTTCTATTAAAGCAAAGAACAGGATACAATGTTAAGGATACAAAGACTCATTTAGTGGGAGTGTTCAGAGAGATGGGAGAAGGAACAAAGACACTAAAAGACAGGCACAGATCCTTTGTTTAATTGCACTCTTTGTAAAGCCAGCTCATACACTTTATAGTTGTGTACTCATACAGCAGCATTTAATTTAAATACATTTCTTTTTCTTAGAATAGGGGACATGTGTGAGTTTAAACCCTCGAAGTCAAAATGACTCATATACAATTATTGGGAACATATCCCACCCTAAAAGGATAATGGCTCGAGGTCAGTTATACAACACTGAATCACACTTTCATTAAGCAGATGACAGTTAGAATTCATGGGATTTTATGAATGGAATAAAGGCTATACTAAGTATTTCCTGTTTTAGGTGCAACATTTTTGACATGGAGCAGATCTCAAAATGACTTTAAGTAATTTCCGTGATAATTGTGTGCTAGTACATAAGCTTTTGAATTGCTTTACAGAAAAACTTAACCTGGGCAATATGATGATGTTTAAAGAAAACTCAAATGCTTATCATTTCAGTATTCTTTATCACTATAGAAAATGTTATAGCCCATATCAAACTATATTACTTTGTATAGTGCTGAGTATGTTTGGTGCAGTTCATTAAAATCATGAGAAGTGTCTACATTATTTATGTATTACCATTTTCAGTGACAATCATGAAATCAATAGTTTATTAAGGATATTAATGTACAATCCCTTATCGTTTTCACTTCTCTCTATTTACTTAATTTTACTGTGGAAGTTCTCATTCACCTTTTGAGACTCTAAGAAGAAGAGACATAAAAGAGTTTAGGGCTAAAAAGCAAAACTGTCTCTCCATTAAGAATAAAGCAGATTCTTCCTTTATAGTAAGTTCACTATAAAGTAACACCCTCTATCGGTAGGAATCTTCAGTCATCATTGCACAGATAAAGATGGCAACTGACATTCCTAGGTGCCTTAGGTGTCAAATGTGCCCTTACAGGAAGCCAGCATTATGTGTTAATGAGAGGCATTGCAAGATAATTTCTGATCAAAAATTTGTTTTTCAATAATCTGACACTTTCTCAGAAAACTGGGAAATGCTCTATCTCAAGGCCAAGCTATACCACGCCTGGGTATATACCTAAAACATGCTCCAACTTCCAACAAATACACTTGCTCAACTATGCTCATAGCTAGTTTATTCATAGGAACCAGAATCTGGAAATAACCTAGATGTCCCTCAACTGAAGAATGGATAAAGAAACTGTGGTGCATTTACACAATGGAGTAGGACTCAGCTATTAAAAACAAACGGAAATAGACAAAGGTAGTGATTGAAGAGAGGCAACTAGGTTGGAGAGGAGGCACAGATAGATATGAGGGTGGAGATCAGACCTGCGGAACTCAGGGGTGGAAGCACAAAGGGCCTGTGGAGAGAAGAGACTGTAGGTAGGGGCATATCTGTGACAAGCTGGAGACCCTAAGTCAATGTGGAACTTAATTTAGCAGTGAGAAAGATATTTATTGCTTTACTTGATTTGGGTTTTTGGATTTTCTGTTCGTATGAATGATTTTTGTGGTTGGCTTTAGATTTTTTACTTCTCCTACCTCAGTCTTAACAAAGCTAGAGTACTTGAGAGCTTATGACTATATAGTGGGGGAGCAGGGCCTCCTTGGTCATAGACCTATGGGAGGGGACTAGGCTGAAAATGGGAGAGAGGGAGGAATGGGATGATACAAGTGAGGGGAAAACAACTAAGTTGTAATCTGGATAAATTAATTTTAAAAAGTGTGTATAGCATATACTAACCATTTTTACCATGCTTAGTAGAGATTAGGAAGAAATATCATATATACACAAATGATGATTTATTTCATTCCCACCATGTATGAATTTACCTTTGAATAAGAGAGAAATATTTCTATTAGAAACAAAATACACAGACATGGATGTGCATTCTTTTATACATATACAACAGTTTGGAGATATGTAGAGATACTCGTTTGTGAAGATGGAAAACAATTGAAACCACTGCTGTATCACTTACAGCACATAGGATCTACAGTTCAAACCCCCAACCCCTGAGGCCATATCCCCAAACAAAATAAAAGGCGAGTCTAGAGTTTGGCAACTGGCTTCAGTTGGGAAAACTCCTTTGGTTATAGTTTTGCACAGGTCTACATGACCACCACTCCCCTCCCGGAGGCTGAGGGAGAACTTGCTTCATGAAAAGAAGTGCATAAGCTCGCTTAAGGAACAGCTGGATTTAAAAACACACGTTGCAATGAACAGTCTCAGCAGACATCAAGTCACACAGTGCCTCATCCTATGTTTAAGTAAATTTTGTCTGAACGTTTTCACGTATGTGCGCCAGTCACTCTTTTTTTTTTTTTTTTTTTTTTGGATCGTGCATAAGATAACTGAAGTTTCAGAAACGCCTTTGAGAAGGTTGTAATAGCTTGCAACATTTTTAATCATCACAAATATCTTAGGAAAATCTGTCCTTGATAGTAATCACAGAAGATGAGAAGAAAAAG
Source organism: Acomys minous (assembly GCF_964271855.1). Taxonomy (NCBI): domain Eukaryota; kingdom Metazoa; phylum Chordata; class Mammalia; order Rodentia; family Muridae; genus Acomys; species Acomys minous. The sequence continues at coordinate 103,993,391 of NC_140490.1, forward strand.
GAGAAGGAAGAGTAGGGAAAGAGTGAAAGGTAAAGAGAAGAACCCCAGCCACTCACAGACTCAAAACACTGTGTATTTCCCAGATTTCCTCCACTCTTTCCATTTTTTTCCATGGGGACGTACACCTTGGACTAGTGTCTCGATATAAGTGAGTATATACCATTTAGCTCTTTTTGCTTCTGTGTGAACTCACTCATTATGACAATTTCTAGTTCAATCCATTTGTCCACAAATTTTGGAAATTCCTTGTTTTTAATAGCTGAGTAGTATCCCATAGTGTAAATGTACCACAGTTTCTTTATCCATTCTTCTATTGAGGGACACGTAGGTTGTTTCCATGTTCTGGCTATTATGAATAAGGCAGCTATGAACATGGTTGAGCATATGTCCCTGTTGTGTGGTAGTACATCCTCTGGGTATATTCCAAGGAGTGGAATAGCTGGGTCTTAAGGAAGCCCTATTCCCATTTTTCTGAGAAAGCACCAGATAGCTTTCCAAAGTGGTTGTACTAGTTTGCATTCCCACCAGCAATGAAGGAGTGTTCCTCTTTCTCCACACCCTCGCCAGCATGAGGTGTCAGTTGAGTTATTGATCTTAGCCATTCTGATGGGTGTAAGATGGAATCTCAGTGTCGTTTTGATTTGCATTTTTTTTCATGGAGGCACAGAGCCAGGAGTCTAGGAAGCTTTCACAGTCATTTCGGAAAACTTCCATGATACCCAGCTCCATGAGTCTGTTCATTTTTCCGAGAAGTGCACAGTGCTTATGTCCATCTACTTACAGCTTGGGAAAACTATTATTTAAAGTGTTTAAGTGAATATGGTTTTTCACAGCAGGTAAAATTTAATCATCAAACTATTTCAACAAACACATGAAGAAATTGTTTCCCAGTGTTTAACTTTCTGACCTTTAAGTGTAAGGCTACTATAATTTGAAGTGTGTGAGTGCAAACCTTTTATGAATTCAGTAGTATAAGGGAAAGTTTTCCATTTGCTCTTTAGCATTCAATAGAATCAAATTTTTTTCTTAGTGTAGAGAATTTTTCCATGTTCCTCAGAGTTAGTGATGGAGACTGTTTGCTGAATGCTAGAAAGAATAATATGAAAGTGTAAAACACATGTAGGTTGTCAAATATTTCAGTAGAACTTAAGTTGTCCAGATAAACATAATTCTAGAACTCTGTAATTCCTATATTATAAAAATAGAAATGTTCAAATTCAAAGAAGTCACTGCCATTAGCACTGAGAACGATTCTTAATTACTTTTTTTGTTGAAAATACAGAACTAAAAATATTATGTCTTATAATTTTATATTTTGAAAAAATGAGAATAGATAATTCTGATAATTTCTGAATAAAGCAGCTTAATATTTCAGGTAACAGTGTCAATGACTGACAATTTCATTAAAGATAGAAATTTACATCTCTGGCAATATTCTTAAAGTTGTATTTTTTATGAAAATTAATTGGTAGCCTATGTATTTTTTTCACATTGGCATCAATTGGGGGGAGTTCAAAATACTGTATAATTTATTTTCATAAAAAGATGTTTTCTGATTGTTTTCTACTTTCTATGACTTTGTTTTCAAATATTATCAAAATAAGGGTTCATTTTATTTTACCATTTTCTGAGGGGGAAAAAAGCTATTTCTTCACTTCTAAGCAAACCATTTGCAAACATATGGTAATCAAAAACTCATAACCCAGTATTATGGCAGCAGTCTGTTATACTCAGGGGTTTGTGATTTGAATGTTGCTTGTCATCTAATCTGGCCAAAAAGTAATATCAAATATGGGCTTTATTTGGAATAGACATATGTGCTTTATTTGAAATTGGCATAGCCTGTGGTTATTTAAAATTATTCTGCCTATATTGAAACAGGGAATGAGTTCTAGTTGAAATAAATGTTTTGCAATGCAGCATCTATATGAGGTTATCAAAATTACCATTTTATACCATTTCAGAAAAATTACTGCATTTTCCAGTTTCCACAGCTTCTGCTTTAGAAAATGGATTCATATATAATGAATTTTAGAATGCTGCTACCCTGTCAATAAGCTATGTTATTCTTTAGAAAGTAAATAAATCATTATTTTATATCAATTCACATTTTAATGTGCCAGATATTAGATATTGAGAGAGATATTATGAAATTCGTATTTGTAAAATGGATGATCATCACCTATATTAGACCTTGGATTCCTGTAGAAAAATGATATTTATCTCTCTGAGGTCAAATTACACTATGGACCTAGAAATTTGGAAACTAATAAAGAACAAAGAGCTGACAGAAAATGAGAATAAATAGCTTATCAAAGTGTAAAACATTCATTATTACATCTTAAAAAGATTGCATGTGAGTCTAAAATCAGACATAAATGCCATGCTCGTTTCTAATAGTGGTGGATTTACATTAGTATAGGTGCTTAGTGTTCTGATGGCGTGATTTCATGGCTTAGTGAATAAGCCATTTTCTTTTTTTCTCTTTAATATCTTGAGCTTTACTAATATGTTGATGTTTTTCTTTATCGTAGCCAGCTCATTACATAGTTTTGTTGGCAACGTTTTTACATCTATTCTAACTTTATATGTACTTACTTGGTTTTAGTGAAGATATTACACATTGTATACATGTATTCAATATATATGTAACCACATTATACATATAACTACACATACATATATATAATGTAATATATTATATTATATTTATTATATTATATAAAGCACCTAACACTTCCTAGTATACAATTTAGCTTAGCACACTAAGAAGTACTTGAAACAATTATTATGCATGGATGTTTTATATTTTTGTTGGCCATTCAACTAAAACTAACTTCCATGGCCATAAATTATTCTTCAGGAGAATAAGCTAAAATATTATAAGCAAATGAATTATAGAAGGATCCTAATCCAAACATTGAGAATACACATCGTATATTTTATACATTTCTATTAGATTACAGTAGAGTCTATCTGACATATTTCTGAATATGATTGAGTTTGCGAGGTTTCTCAAATATTTTCAGACAAATAGTGATCGGTTCCTTGTTTCCCTGCCATGATAATTTTTAATCATTTCTTGATTGTGTATTTCAGAATACACTTGCATCCCAGATATGTGCTATGTGTTTCTTTGAGATGTCTTGGATATTATCACAATCCAGATATTTTCTACAATTATCTCCTTCTGAATTTGGCTTTAGCAATGTACTTTCAATCTCCCTAGACGTCTTGGATGATGTGAAAGAAGAGACTGAGTTAGTGCTCTCTTACAGACTACAGAATTCTGATATCTTTATGTGCATAGCCTCAAATATCATGACATTAAAGCCTTGCATTATAAAATTGAGGGCACTGTGGCTGGCAGTAGCCCCCTGCCAGGCATTCATGAGAACCCAGTAAAGTCCAAAAGGGCCACAAACTTTATCTGAACCAACCTATACTCAAACCATCACCAGGAAATGATTGAGTTGGAGAAGATAATGCTCACAAATTTGAAAACTAAGCTAGTGATATACATAAATATTAAAAACCATATCCCTAATCTTCTAAAGCAGTGGCTCTTAACCTTTGGGTTGCGACCCTTTTGGTGCTCAAACATCCCTTCCTCAGGGGTCACCTAAGACCATTGGAAACACACACACATTTATATATGATTCATAAAAGCAGTAAAATAACAATTATGAAGTAGCAACAAAAACATTTTATCGTGGGGGTCACCACAATAGGAGGAACTGTTTCAAAGGATTGCAGCTTTAGGAAGGTTGAGAACATTGCCACAGAACAAGATGCAGCAACACTTGGACTGTTAAGTAATTAAAAAAAAAAATACAGCCTTAAAAACACAACTGTGAAAACTATTTTGCTAAAAATAAGATTTGTGGAAGCTAGGACTAGTCCATACAATTACCTGTGGATTCGCAACTATTGACATGTGTGACTAGAGCAAATTCAGTTCCAGGATGCTGTTCCTGTTTTGGTTTTTTTTTTTTTTTCTTCCCAGTTTGGCTCAGTTAAAACTACTCGGTTGGCAGAGTGTGTTAGCCCTTTCTTATCGCATGTGGTACCCTGGTGTTAAAATTAATTTTAAAAATGTGTGTTTGTTTCTCATTTTTGCTTTTAACTTAGCTATCACACAAATTGAGACTCTGTTATATTACTTTTGCAAGCTTCTTGGCACAATAACTAAGCAGTTATTACTCTGTACTTAGCCCTGTAAGTTAATGTGGCTTCCTCCCAGCTTACATCTCAGAGATACTTGCTCTTTGTAGCTTTTCCTATTCCAGATCTCTCTCCTGGTTTAATCCTTGACCTCTGACCTTGGGTGAATCCTGTACTCCCTACTCTAAATTCTCCTCATCTGGCTGACATGAAATACAGCCCTATTTTTTCCCCTGCTCAGTGATTGGTTGTAAGCTGCTTTATTGGCACATCAGGGGACAATTGAGGAGCAGTGTGTACACAACATTGAGACAGGAAATTCTCAGAACAAAGATTGCAAACAGATATGGAGGAGTATGGAAATCAGCATTTGAGTTACACAATAATCTTATGCCTGTAACTGGGTTTTCTGGAGGACGCTGAACCAAAGGACAGCCATATTGAAATCAACATCCACAAAAATGAAGATCAAAGTTTTAGGCTACTAACATGGATTTGCTGTATTTGTTATACAGTCAGGGCAAACAACATAATTTGGGAGTCAAATGGTTTTAAGTACAATGCCTTGTATCCTCTATTTCCTCAAGGAAAAATTAATATTTTTATACAGAATATTTTTTGGTTTAATTAATACTCTTTGGTAGAGGGTCTCCATAGCTGGCCTAATATATTCTTGAACTTTATGTGTAAACTAGGAAGGCCTGGTAGCTAGAATCATAGGTGTATACAACTAAACCAGGTACTTAATTTTTATGTGAAATGAAGAAGTGAAACAGATATTTAAAGGTTGGTATTTAAATTATTGTATGTGTGTGTATATAGGAGGGTTCTCTGCATGAGTGTAGTGCTCATGGAGGTCATTAGAAATTGTTAATCACAACCTCTTTAGCTAGATTTACTGGTGGTTGTGAGTAATATTATGTGGGAGGTAGGAAACAAACTCTGGTTCTTTGGGATAACAGTATGAACTCTTAACTACTGAGTCATCTCTGCACCCCACAAGATCCTGCCATTGGGTTTTGTTCTATCTTTTTACATATATATTCAATCAGTATAAGTAAGTAGAACAGTTAACATTATTCCTTTATCTTGTAATTGCACAATATATTATTCTTTTTTCTTTATTTCTAATTCCTACTGTATAAATTGCTTTTACAAAGAAAATAATCAAAATCTTATGTTTTGATATTATTTTTATATAGAGTCATTTTCAGAAATTATACTCAGTAGTTAATGAGAAATGCCTCAAGGCTCAAATAGGAACATAAATTCCAAACATGTCAATAAGTACCACTAAAAATAAGTTATAGGAACAAATTTGTAGTGCTACGATAGTCAGTTAATTTTATAAAATCATAATGCCATAATTTAAACTAGATCTAAAGCATATGGGAGGCATTTTTGTGCCCAGGACTATGTAAAGACACTCCCAATAGGAGAAATACTGTTTGATCGTATCAAACCAAATTATATCTAGAACAATATTATAAATTAAAACTGAAAGCAGTGTTGTAAAAACTAGTATAAGTTAATGTATGTGTGTGTGAATTTAGTACATATCTGTTCCATGAATCCCATATATTAATAATAATAAACATTACATGTTTCCAGTTAACAAGGAGACAGATGCAATAGACAACATTCATTTACTTTATTAGTTCATTCATCAATTTCATGTATATTTATTTAAAATGTTTGTTTCTATTATATTCTAGGTATAGTTATCTTGTCAGTGTCAAAGAAAATATATCCACTGCATTCAGTTAACATGAGAAAAAGTCTACATATGAAATAAAAGATTCCATGAATGTAATGATGTAGAGTACTAATTACATTGCCATAGAGACAAATTTTTGAATGTTTTATGTAAAAGTCAGGTTTGTGGGACCCAGGGAGAAGGTTGCCAATGTGACAGAATATCAGAAAGATTTATAGCCAGACAGAGGAATGCTTCAAAGAATGTACTTCAGAGAGAAATTGAAGTATCATGTAATCCGAACCAGATCAAAAGACACGTAATTGTTTAAATAAAAAATGCTTAAGGATTAAGTCATATCTTCATATATAGAGACATCATTGTCTTTATATTAAGACAATTTACTTAATGTCTTGTACATTTTTAAAATGGCAGACATCGCATTTGCCATTACCACTTTTTTTTTCTGGATAAAGCATTCCGGTACTCCTTGATCTAAAGGAACTTACAGTGGAGCTCCATCCCTAAAAGCCCCTAATAAATTAAAAGTAACCTGCACTGACCATGTATTCAATAAGCCTAAGCCACCAAAAGTAAAGGCTCAATCTCAGTCACTTTAAACCTTCAGAATGTTTACATTAGCTGGAGAAAATTTATGTACGACAAAGCCTATTTTAGAATAAAGTGTGAGATCTCAAGCTAATTGCTAAGGAGACACATCTATGACAGACTTTGTACACTGGAAAGCACCAGCTTAATTTTGGTTTTTGCTTTGTTTGCTTCGCTCTTCTGTCTACTATGCTTACATCACACAGAGAGCTACAGCTTTATGATAATTACCCACTTCTGAAGAGAATACAGTGTTGTCTATCACTGATCAGGGGAGAGATACCATGAAACTGGAGATGGAATTTCTACTGAATGCCTCCCATTTTCTCACCACGGTGTGTTAAAAGATAATAATACAGAAAGAAAGAGAGAAAGAAAGAAAAGATAAAAGAAAGAAAGAATATCAAACTCTCAGAACCTTAAGCATGTCTTTTATTCACTGTTAACATTCCTTGCTCTCATATCAAACAGAAAAACAATCACCAAGATTTGTAACTACCTAGTGTCAATAAGGTGGCTTAATGTGCAAAGTTCTGTTGTTCTTTTGCTCTTTCGTAGTTTTTCTATTCTGCCAAAAAAGATGACCTTAATTTGATTATCTGGACCCACATGGTAGAACAAACTCCTACCGGTCATCCTTAGACAGTGTGTATGTGTGTGTGTGTGTGTGTGTGTGTGTGTGTGTGTGTGTGTGTGTGTGTTTGTATATATATATATATATATATATATATATATATATATATATATATGTGTGTGTGTGTGTGTGTGTATAATAGATGCTATTATATGAAATCTATATGGTAACATGGCATATTAAAGATTTTGAATAGGTAGAGGGAGATAGGAGAGTACAATTAAAATATATTGTGTACATGCATATTTTAAAGTAATAAATAAAATAATTAAACGAAATAAATAAGATAATTAACTGTGTAGGTAAAGGCTACCAGCTCCCATATCCCCCCCCCCAGGTGATACTTAAAATTTTGAGTCCACATTTGGAGAAAGAAAACACTTTTTTGATTATCTTATGTTCAATACTCCACTAATATTTCTGCATATATAAAAATATATGCACATAAACAGATATATGATCCATTTATCTGGGTTCCAATGGGCCACTAACTTATATCATGAGGAATCCCAATTTCACATTTTTTATATTTACAAAACATTTATTTTTCCTCAAAGCAATTCTATTTCATTGCTTCCCTTAGACTACTTCTTAAATGACAGTGGCTCAGTGGCATTTCTGTGTTTTGTCTTGACTTGAAAAACTATGTTTCTTGTCTAGACTTGTCTCCTGAGATTCCACTTTTCAATGTCAGTTTGGTAACATGGCTGCAGAAGACAAAGTATACTTTCCAATAGACAAATGTGTATTTTAAATCCAGCTCTTTATATTTGCATTGTGACATTAGATATATAGTCTAATTGGTCGGTGCCTCAGTTTACCTTTTATAGAATAGCAATGTCATATCTACCTAGAAAAATGATGTAAAGGTTAAAGATTATAATGTATCCCAACAATGGCATCAAAAATAATTTCATTACTTAGGAGCATGTCTTCCTATCTATAAATATTTTTCTTGTCATCTCAACTGCCCAGGAGAATCACATTATTATCTAGCTTGTGTAGGCTAAGCAAATGCATGAACAATCTCAACTACACAAGATTACAACTGACAACTCAGTGGTAACTTGCATTTAGTGATTTGAATGACATAGCCAGTTCCAGACATTTGGTCAATCTGCATCTTTGGCATTTATCTGAGGAAATTTAATAAGTAGACTGAGCTTTCCTTGTTGTGAGTAAAATTTATTAATTCATAATAAAACTGATTATTAATAATAAAATTATTAATAAATAAGGACTTACTAATAATAAAATCATGAAGCCTCTCCAAGCTTATCCATCAGATTAGCAGACTTCAGGCAACATGATTTCTAAGAAGCCCATTATCTGCTAGAGAAAGAGTGCCATAACTGACTTTATCATGGCATGGCCTTTGTCTCTATGGGGTTGAGTAAGCCAGAGCCTGATGTGGGTAGGGAGTGGACCCACTCCTGCCCTCCTCTCTGAGAAAAGCCCTGTGTATGAGCAAGGCTCTACCACACCTCATCTGGCTTGGGAACCCACACTAAGTGTTGAGTTTCCATATTTGTTATTCTTGGAATAGGGAACTTGTACTGCTTCATGTTCTATGTGAAGGACAACTGTACTGGATGAAAAGGATCACAGTCTTTTTTTTTTTTTTTAAGAATCTACACTTCATCCTGCTCTGTTTGATGTTGGTTTTTGCTTGTTTCTTGGCAACAGATCTTCACTCCCGTTTGGGAAAGGCTTATCTGCCTTATTTTACAGCCTTCAGGATAACATATTTCTCATTTAGGACTTCTGATGTACATGGAGCACCATTACTAGGAGCTCATTTCATGTTAAGTTAATAAAAGTTTTAAGTTAATTTAAATAGAGGGGTTTTATTTGTAATTTTTTATTAAACATTTTTTTATTTTTTAAATATATGCTTACATTATTACACATATATACAATAAACTACCTACAGCAAGAAGAACCATGAAACAACCAGGAATTATATAAATGTTACATTCTTAGTGCTTTGGCTATTTGTAGTTGGCAGCCTTGAAGAAAACATCTTTCTTATCTTGGTGCATCTAAAATACTGAATGTAAATCAATATCTATCATATCACATCATTTTCAACTTAAAACATATATCTGGACCTAAAAACATCTTAAACTCTAATCAACTAAGCTTAATTGTAAAAATAAACTATCTGGTCTTCAACTTCATCAGAGACTTGAGAAAGAATTACCTGAGTATACAGGGAGTGCAGATTAGTAGATTCTCAAATGAGAAGAAGAAGAAGGAAAAAAAAACCAGATTTCTTTCTTTCAAAATAGTTTTATGCTTCTGGTAAAGATACAAGTTTTAGGAGGAATGAAATTGTTTTATATGTCCAAAAGTTAAACAATTGTTCTATTCCTTGTATGACCTTTGGAATTTTTTTTAGGTAAGTAATGGGTATGTACTAAAATATTCACATCTGCTAGTTTTTTCATGTTGTAATGTGATTTTGTCCATGTACGGAAACATAAAGTTGACATAATATATAAAAAATATATATAGTAATAAAATGATAGATCATCCCAGTAGATATGTTTATGAGACTTTATAGACTAACATCTGAACCTTTAAGATTAGTTGCATAACCTTTTTACTTTCTGTGCAATATGCTCAATTTTATTTAATATTGGGTTTCAGTTCCACAAGAATAATTCACAGTTTTATAAAGAAAATCAATTCAAAAAAGCTTTATGAAAGAAAATATTCAGAAAACTGATGAAAATTTGAAAGCATCCTTATCTTTTTAGATACATAGTGTTGTTTCTATGTGTTTTTATGTTAGTTCATGCTTTGAAGATTTATTTCTTCAGAAAAGCAGAATCAAGGGTTGTGTCCAGTGGGACAGCATGGGACTATGGAGGCTTTGCTCCTTGGATGGCTAAAATTATTGAGGGCTTAAAACTTGTAGTACACTACTAAGAGACAGGGAAACACTTCAAAAGGGTACTTGTGGGGGAAATTATGGATAATGAGGGACTTGTATGAAGACGAGATAATACAGTTCTAGAACCAAGTTTAGCTGGTTAGGGGACAAGATTGTTTTAGATCAAGATAAAGAATTAAGCCATTAGAGTTGAGATAAGATAGATACTGAATCTCATTGGGAAATCTAGACCCAACAAGACAGGAAAAACACTTACTTCAAAGGAGACGAATGCAGATGGCCAAGTCAGTATGAATGTAATAACATATATAGAACCCAGTATTCTCATGATTGTCACATGGTTCTCCCTGCTGCATGTAGTTTGTTTTACACATGTGTAATAAATTAAAAGTATATATTAAAAAAGAAACACAAAAAAACAAAAAACGAAAAAACAAACAAACAAAAAAATGAACATTCTCTTTAACCTCTTTCTTTCTCTCCTCATTTTGTCCAACAAGTGGTGAGCTGCTCTGTGTGAACATGTCTGCAAACAGGATTCAAAATATATCTTTCTTTTCACAAATTCCTTACATTTCTCACATTGTCTTAGTGAAGAAAAGTGGAACACTTTTTTAAAAATTGTATGCCAATGAAGTTTACAGTGTTTTATTATGAACTTGGGGATGCAGCTAAGTTGGTAGAGTATTTGCCTGATATGAGCAAAGCCCTGTGCTAATCTGGTTCTATATGAAGTACCAGATTTGATGATATGTCCATAATTCCATCATATTGGTGATAGATGCAAGAGAATTATCAGTTTAGGGGTATCTTTAGCTACATAGGGAAATTATGGTCCACCTGTGCTATAAGAGATTATTTTTAAAATTACAATTGTGATTAAAACTGTTTGCAATAATGTAGAAACCTCAGGCTTTAAATTACAAAGGATACATGAATTTGCATCTCCGTGAGACATATTGGTGATATCCTCGCAATGTTATAGAAGGATTAATTGCTTGGGTTTGCAGAAGTTCTTCATCATTATTAAAAGGCCCCTTAAAGGTTCTTGTTTTTATGGTGTAATATGTCACTTCTAAAGTTCTCTTTCTGGCTTGCTCACAATTACAGCAACTCAGATGTTATGCTATCTAATTACATCACTTGAATTCATTAGTTATTTCTAACTTGTTGATCTCAATGTATAAGGATGAAATAGCTGAACGAATCAGCTTTTAAATCATTCAAGTGATATCTATACATGCCCTTTTAATTTCCTTGTATTTTGTTCGTTTTGTAGGTTAATTTATATTTTTAAGTTTTTGCTACAGTATATTTTAATCATCTTTTGTCCCTTTCTCATCTGCCTTCAGAGCCTCCCCACCTCCCGACCTACCTCACTTGATGTTTTCTCTTTATTTCTCTCGCAAAAAGAAAGAAAAAAAGAAAAAAATGAAAGAAAAGATAAAGAAAGAAAATCAAAGCTACAACAATATGACAAAAAAAAAATACCAAAGCACACAAACAGAAAGCACACACAAGAAAACGTACAATCCACTTTGCAGTGTTCAACTACTACAGAGGATAGGACCTGCCCATAAGTATGGTTGATATACCCATATACCCAGTGACACTCTATTGGAGAAACCGGGATTCAGTTTCCATGGGTATCACTTACAAATACCATTTTGGTTAGGATAAGATTGCACTTTCCCTTCTCCTTGCAGGGAGTCTGTCTAGTTTGAGCCTGTGCAGGTCTCATGTGTGCAGTCCTATTGGAGTGGTAGGAGAATCAGAAGCATCAGTGTTGTGTAAAGAATAGATTATTTTCTTGTAGTCATTTTCCACCTCTGGCTCTTAACAAAAATCTTCCTGCTGCCCATTCAGAGTAGGTATCTGATCCTTGAAAGGAAGAGTTTGGTAAACACATCCCAATAGGGCTGGGTGCTCCAACGCCAGATGAATTTACCACCACCCCATCACCACCACCAAGGAAATAAAATAAAACATCAGAACAGACTTTCATGATTATAACATTTAGGAAAATTATATAGCCTTTCTAATACATGTTACTGAATACATATTAACATGAATTTCTGTTTCTCATGGACAAAATGAAAATAAAATTAAGTAAGAGGCATTGCAGACTGAGTCGAGCAAGTGCAATGTAGTATTCATCCTACAATTGTGACTACTTTCTCATTAGTCTGTCATTTGCTGGCACTGGTAAGACAAATCTCATTATATGTAAATCTGCAGGAGCAGAACCTTTAGGTAGTTAGATTTAAAAATATAATGGCTACCTGAAATGAGATAAGAATGAACTCTAAATTAGTCATTAAAATCACTTCCTAAAAAATGACATGTCCATTAAAGACCAGGTTATTGTCCAGTAAAAGATGACCTTCCTATGTATGGTTTATCTGGATTCAGTTCAATGGACAATCATCAAATATGTATTATTGTGTAAATGTAAACAATGAACTTAACTTATTTTGTTCTCAAGTGTCTTGGTAAACACATTATTCCACTGTGTAAGCTCACTTTCTAATCCTGACATTAACTAGCAGCATCATAATAACATACAGGATCATGACAGCTCAGAAAATGTAATGTGATCACTGGAAGTTACTCCCTGTTTTACCTTCTGCATTTTAGTTAACCAGAGAACTTTCTGTCCTTTCAGTCCTGAGAACAATTACATTTAACATTCATATTTTCTACATTTTTACAATCAATTTTTGTTCTATTTCGTCATTGGTTAAAAAAATAAGAACTCATATATGCCAAGTCAAATGGCTTTACTGGTTAAATTTAATCCAGAATTTACAGATAACTGAAAACGTAGGTTTTATTCACGGAACCCATGTTGCAGAAGAAAAGTGACTCTCATTAGTTGACCTCTGATCTCTACATGCACACTGTGGCACATATGCAGTTCCCCATAAATAAGCAGATGTAAAGGCCTTAAATATTTTAAACTCCTTTGTCGTAGATGTAATCTTCACATTTACATTATCTCTTAAAAGGTAAATGTTGCTCCATCCCTGTGCACTCCTTTCCATGAGAAGACTTACATAGTCAGCTAACTGGGCCCATGAGCCTCACAGAGACTGAACCACCAACCAAAGAGCTTGCATGGGCTGGACCTGGACCCCATACACAGATGTAGCAGATGTGCCACTTAGTCATCATGTGGGTCCCCTAACAATGGGAATAGGGGCTGTCTCTGGCTCTGATACATATATCTGATTCCCTTTTCCTTAGCTGTGCAGCATTGACAGGCCTCAATGGAAGATGGCGTGCTTAGCCCTTCTGTGATTTGAGGGGCCAGGATGAGTTGGTACCCCTGAAGACCTCTCCTTCTCCCTTCTCTGAGAAGAAGAGAAATGATTCAGGAGAAGAAAGTATGAGAGTGGGACTGGAAGGAAAAAAAGGAGGTGGCTGGTATCAGGTTGTAAAGTGATTACTGAAATAAATAAACAAAAAAGAATATATATATATGAATCTTTATGGATTTTTGTGTGTGCAATACACAACTCTCTTATAAAATAAATTTATTTATTTAGAACCAAATATGAATAAACCACCAACGCCTAGGAAAATGGATTCAAGTAACTCTAACTGACTTGCTTTTCATGAGTAGTCTCGAGAACTTTTATGATGATAGAACCCAAAATACATGAATCCAAACAGTCAACTATTTCACTGGTGGGAGAATAGAGTACCGAGCTGCAGCAAAACAACGGTATTGTTATGTTTCACAGATCTAATATACATAGTTTAGTTTGGGTAACATAGCTCTGATAAGAATGTTACATCAGATGCAAAGATAAGTAAATGAAAGCTCACGATAATTTGATCTCCTCCATTACAAAAAGGTCCAAAATTCTAACAGAAGTAATAAAAATGTGGAGAAATTTAAATAATATTAATGTCAACATTTTAATACAAAAGTAAGTAAATATTCAATATACAGAACATTAATTATTTTCATTATACTGTAGAATGTACCTCTGACCTGTGTCCTACAAATCTGAAGTGAAGAATGACCCAACACTGAAGAATAGGAAAATATCAAAACATTGTCCCTAAAGCAAAAATTTTAAACTCATTCTTACTTAGCTTCTTAGGTCTGTGGATTATAATATGGTGATACAGTATTATATGGCTAATATGTACTTATAAGTGAGAATACACCACATATGTCCTTCTGGGTCTGGGCTACTTAATCCAGGACGATCTTTTTCACCTCTATCCATTTGTCTGCAACTTTCGTAATGTCCCTGTTTTTGATAGTCGAAAAGTATTCCATTGTATATTAGAGTTTCTTTATTCATTCTTCCATTGATGGGTATCTAGGTTGTTTCCAGTGTCTGGCGAGGAGGGATTGCTCAAATTTCATTCAGAAGGGCTAATAGACTAGACATTGGAAGCAGTTGAAGAGAAGGAATAGGACAGAGCCTACCATAGCTGTTTTCTGAAAGACTCCATCCAGCTGCGGATCAAAGCAGAAGGTGACTCTCACAGCCAAACTTTGGGCAGAGCACAGGAAATCCCTTGGATGAGTAGAGGGTTAGAATGACTCGTGGGGAGAACAGGAGCTCCACAAAAAGACCAACAAAGCCAGCAAACCTGGGCACAGGGAGTCCTGCAAAGACTGATGCACCAACCAAAGACCATGCTTTGGGAGGACCTAGGTTCCCTGTTCAAATGTAGGTGATAGGCAGCTCAGTCTCTATATAGATCCTCTATTAAGGGAAGCAGGGGCTGTCCTTCTTATGGACTCTGTTGTTTGCACTTTGATCATTTATCCCTGACATGGTGCCCTACCTACCATGTTACAGAGAAAGAGGATGCAGGCAGTCCTGATGAGACTGAATAGGCTGGGGCCAGTTGGTAGGAGACAATGGCTCCCCTTCTCAAAGGGCTGAGGAAGAGGCAGGAGGAGGAAGAGAGGGACCTGGTGGACACGAGGGAGGGGGCTATGGTTGTTATGTAAAGTGAATACATTAAAAAAATAAATTTAAAATCAAAAGATTTTTAAACACAAGAGTGTTGAAGTTTATACCAGCAGTTGGCCCTTCCTATGAATAAAGAAAAGGGCCATCTCTGAACTAGTGAATCTCTTACCAAACATGGCTTTAATGATCACAGGAAATGCCTTGCATCACACTGGGATGCAGATTGTTAGTCACGGAGACTGCTGTGCATTGGTATAATATTCCCTGAGGCTAAAACCAGTCAGCAGCCAAGCCTTTCGGTACCCCGTGAGGTGTGTAAGTGGTTCCCAGGGGTAACCTCTTTTAGAGTACATTCAAATAGTCTAATTTGAGGTTTCACATTTGGGACAAATGATGGATACATTTGGATAGGCTAACTGGCGCCCTTCCTTAAATTGGGGAAGAAGGACTCTCATGTCTCATATAACTTGTAATGCATTCTTAAAAGGCAATGATACACAATGTTATTTTATATGATTCATATAAGCAATCTCTTTGATAATTACTTTTTACAAAGAGTATCATGCTGTCATGAAGCCCAGGCTGTCCTTGAACTTTTATGTAGACAAAGATGATCTTAAACTTCTGGCCCTTCTTCCTCTTGAGGCCTGGGATTAAAACCACGCAACACCATGATGGATTCAGCGTGGCAGAAGATCACGCTCAAGAGTTTCTTACACGCTAGAAAAACACGGAACTAGAACCCCAGCCCACAAAATCATCCCATTACTCTGAAGATGAATTTACTTTTCTGAGCATTTAAAGGTACACACTTTTTAATGGCATAAGAGCATATCTTTATCTTTTAGTTCAAACTCCTGAAATTTCACAAACTATCATTTTTTTGGCTCTTGTAAGAGACTTGGCTTTTTGCATCAATATTAGAATTTTTTTCTATTGTACCGAATAGGTATAGCCGTGTCCTTCACTAAATACATATTGTTTATTCAAATGTCTGAAAAAGATGTCACATGGAAGCTTTCAGTGGATTGATACTTCTGTTTTCAGTGGATTCCTTAAGCCAGCACCTCTTTAATATAATGAGGGAATTGCTTATTTAAACTTGTTCAACATCCTCAATTGCTTTTAGAGAAAGGAGTATCGTTAGATATATTCATTTTATGTGGATGAGTTTTTAGACTGCATGTAAGTTCATCATCTGTGTGCTTAGTCCTTGCAGGTGTCAGCTAAGGATATCGAATTCCCTGCAGCCAGACTCACACATGGTTGTGAGTCACTACGTAGGTGCTGGGAACTCAGCTTGTGTCTTCTACAAGAACAACAAGGCTCTTTACCACTGAGACATTTATCTGGCCCCTAAAGATGAATACATTTTGAATTAATGCACTCTTTATTTCCTGCCCTAAAACTGCACATAAATACTTTTATTCATAAATATTAATATAAACCAATAAGCAATTCTTTTTTCTTTTTCTTTCTCACATATACATTTATATTATTACACATAAATACAATAAACTACATACAACAAGATTGTTCCACACAGGACTAATGTGTTCTTTTTTTATTGAATACTTTTTTCTTTTATAAATATACATTTATATTATTATATATATATAAACAATAAACTAACTACAGCAAGAAGAACCATGAAGCAAACAGGAATTACATTCTCAGTGTTTTGGATATTTGTATTTGGCAGCCCTGAAAAAAAAACTCTTTCCTATCTTGGTGAATCTAAAATTCTGAATGTAAAACAATATCTATCATATCTCATTATTATCAATTTATAACATCTATTTAGACCTAACCCCTAACCAACTAAGCTTAATTGTAAAACTAAACTATGTGGTCTTCAGCCCCAACAGAAACTTGAGAAGGAATAAAATTAATTACCTGAGTAGACAGGAAGAGCAGGTTAGCAGCTTCCAAAATGTAAAACTTGACAAAGACAGTTTGTTCCCTGAAAAGTCACCCAAAACTCTCTATAATGTTCCAACTAATGCGTTCTTAAAAGAAGTACTATGCTATAAATTTTAATTATCTAACTTTATAAAAACACATAGAAATTGTAAGAAATTAAAGGGGACAAAGAGTAAGGGGTGATGGCTACTATTTGTTCCCAGAGGGAGAAGGAACCAGCCATTTTTGTTTTAGAGCTCACCTTTCACTTTAAACACAGCCTGGTCTTCAGCTGTTGCAAATTGCTTACTTTTCCAAAGTTACGGCCCTATCTATCTTACAAGGGGAAATCATTCCATTGCATAAGTTATTTGCCATGGGAGACAATTTTCTCCAACCACAGAAGACAGAGAATAGGATAAGTTATTTTATTTCATGAAGCCTTTTGCAGTTTCAGCAGGTTAAATGCACTTGGCCTTTGGATGATGTTTAGGGTAAAAATATCAGGTGAAGAGGAGAAGAGAACACTTCTCATTGAATATCTAATGATCATAGTTTATTTACATTATTGACCAATAATTTATTACTGCATATCTTCTGGATTATCCTTATTTTAGTGAATGTGATACAGAATCTCAATTTTACTTGGTTTGCATTTTTGGCAATAATTCATTGAATATTATTATGTGCCTATTGGCTACTTGTATATTATGTTTGGAGAAATATCTCTACAAATGTTTCGCCGTTTCTTGTAAATGTGAGTTACCTGTCACAACAGCTGTTTTACATGATGGATACTTGACCCTTGCAGTAACACCATTTTTGAATGTCTTCTACTTTTTTGTCATTTATCTTTCTATTTTTCTGATTTGTCATCTCAAGTACAAGGATGGAATTTTGATGAAGTTCATGCATTTGTTTATACAGTTGAGCCTTTTGTTGTTATACCCAAAATAATGGTCAATTCATTGCCAAGAAAAATTAACCATTTTTCTCTTTCTACACTACAATTTTAATGTCTTCACATTTCACTCTCTTGTCTGTTTTCTCTTTTTAAATATAGTATGGATTGTAGCCGTATATTTTGTAAACAGATATCTAGTTGTTTTACTTTTAAAATATATATTATTAACTTATTCATATTACATCTAAATTGTTATCCCATCCCTTGTATCTTTCCATTCCTCCCTCTCTTCCATTTTCCCCTTTTCCCCTCCCCTAGGACTGTGACTGAGGGGGACCTCCTCCCCCTGTATATGCTCATACGGAATCAAGTCTCTTCTTGGTAGCCTGCTATCCTTCCTCTGAGTGCCACCAGGACTCCCCATCCAGGGGACGTGGGAAAAATGGGACACCAGAGTTCGTGTGAAAGTCATACCCCATTCTCCACTCACATGTGAAGAATTTCCTGTACATTGGGTAGATCTGGGTAGGGGATCAGAGTTTACTGCATGTATTGTCCTTGGCTGGTGCCATAGTTTGAGCGGGACCCATGGGCCCAGATCCAGCCATCATAATGTTCTTCTTGTAGTTTTCTAGGACCCTCTGGATCTTTCTATTTCCCCATTCTCCCATGCTTCTCTCACCTAGAGTCCCAGTAGGATGTCCTCCCCTTTGTCCCACTTTCCTGGTAAGTGAAGACTTTTATGGGACATGACCCTTGGGCTAGTGTCCAAACAATTTTGAAGAAGATGTCTGTAGAGGAAGGCAGCAGAGTAAGATAAGGTAATAAGGGTGAAAGCAACTAAAATGCATTTTCTGTGATTATGAAGCTACCAAAAGATAAATAAAAAACAATGTGTTTCTTTGTTTAATATTCCTGTACCTTCAATCCAAATCTTTATTATCATAAAATGAAAGTCTGATACTGAAATTGCAATTACATTTACTGTGCTATACACCTATTTAATAAAAATACCATACAATCTTGATAGCTGAACATCTGTATGGTTTCTAGAAATCATATAGGGTATTTTTAAGTGTTTGTTTTATACCTTATATTAGACATAATTTATTTTAGTATACATTGTTATCCCTGAGAAACCTGTTTTGGTTTCTAATGAAAAATAGAAAGGGTGTGGATCTGGATAGAAGATGAAATATAGAAAAGCTAATATTTGTAAGTGAAGTAAATATACACTAAGGATGTCAGGCTTCCAATTCATAAAATATTTATAGCATCTATTTTATATTAGCTCAAATATGTACAGATGTGTAAAATATTTAAAAATATTATTAATAAAATAATAATAATAATAAATAAATTGGAGAAGAGATACAGTCTTTATCATATAATGAGAAAACATAGAATTCAATATTCAGTGGGAGCATTCCACCACAAAGGGATTAAGAGCTATAGATAGTGGCTTACTGAAGTAATTGATGTATACATTAAAGATGCTTTAAGAATTATAAATACCTGATATTCCCATGCACAGTACAGATGGAAAAAAAAAGAATTATAAGTACAATGAGCTCAAAGAAATCCAGAACCACATTCATGATATTGTCTGGTTGAACGCTAGAAAGGAGGAGGAATGGCCATGCCCACAAAGACTTTCTCAACTTCTTAAGTTTTGAATTGGTATAAAAATTATCATCAGCTTCGTGGCTACTACTTCTTAGGTCCAATTGAATACAGATGTGACATGACTCATTTTCCGAAGAATGATTTAAGCCAAAGTAGACTCTTACACTGAGAATCTTTTTCATTCATCAATTTGAAAATGTCAAGTCACCTCATTGCCTTCTCACTACTGCAGTTTATAAGTACCATATTTTATATTTACTTTACATTATAGCTAGAAAAGTAAACTACAAAATACTTTCTTTCAGTTATTGGAACCCCTACATTTGCTATATAAGAGAAGGGAAGTAAAGTCAGGGAATTTGCTGATAATAGTGACACATGCCTGTACCCTCAACATTCTGGGATCCTGAGGCAGGAAGGAGAGTTGGAGGTCACCTTAGAATAGAAAATGAGGTCCAAGTTAGTTGGATTATAGTTAGTGAGACCTCTTCCCAAAGAGAAACAAAAATAGGAAAGATGTAGTATTTGTCATCATCTGACCATAGTGGGAGAATGATCATTCAGCAGCAGCATTTATTCCTAGCTAAGATGATTCTGAAAAAGAATGTAAATAAACAAACAAGCAAACAAGTAAACAAGCAAACAAACCCAAAACTACATAGCATAATACTCTGACATTGGAAATTATGGAATGAGGCTAAAGGGCCTAGGAGCCATTCCTCCCCTAGTGACATTCATATGGAATACGAATCAGTTCAAGTCAGGATAGTACTGAGTGAGACCAAATTTTCATGTTATTCTCAATTTTTATCAAAATAAATATTTAAAATGATATAATATTATAATTTTAGGAGCTCTGTTTTTTTTATTAGTACTCATGGTTTACCTTGCTGTTTACATAGCATTGCTTAACTTTCCTATGTTTCCTATGTAAAGCCAAAAATGCTTTTATTTACTCACATAAGTGGTAAACTACTATGACAGAGATCTCCAATGTTTTAACAGAGTAATTTTTGGACCATTATGCCAAGGCCAGAAGCTATATATACTTTTGTGCATATGTGTATATGTGTGCATATGAAGGTCTAAGCATGTGTACATATTGTGTGCATGTAAATGTGTGTGCCTTTGTGTGCATGAATGAATTGGCTGAATAACACTTTTGGTTATGCTAGTAATTCTGCCTTTGCTTTTGCTTTTTGCTTGTTCTATTTTTTTTTCTTGTACTTTTTAAGTTTCAGAGGTTAGCCTCCAGGGCATGCTAGATGGGGGTGGGTCTTCTGTAATTCATATGTCCCTTCCAGTTCCTAGGGGATAGATAATGTTCATGTAGCATGTTTGATGTTGTCGTTGTTGGAGTTGAAGGCTACTTCAAACTACAGAGTATAACTGGGAATAGAACAGAGAGGCAAGGGGTTGAGATTTCTATTCTCATAAATATTTTATTACTTTTCTCAAGTAAATACACAACTTTTTATTCATTTCCAGAAATCACAAATCATTTGCATTTAATTATTATTGACAGTTTTGACATCACTAATATAAATGATAAGGCACAAGGGACATTTCATGGATTTCTTAATAGGTTCACTGTCATTCCAATGTTGGTATTTCATTGTTCTAAAAAATGTTCTTAATAAGCTACAATTTCTCAAATAATATACCAAGTGCAGTGATTGAAATGTATGTGTAGCCTTGTGTCTAAGTTCTTTATTGTCCCACAGTTGTATACATTATAAACTGGTGTAACAACAATTTGCTACACTTTTAGTAGAATATTTTTCAGTAGATTTTGAGGCAACAGAAATAAAGGCAATTCATAGGTAGATATATATTACTGAAACCTCATTTTTCCATAGGTGATACCTATCAATAACTCTTACATAGTCTTTGAGAACTACTGCCTAACTACATATTAATGACTGAATTTTTTTCATGAAGACATATTTGAAATCCAACAATTTAACAATGACTCTATTTTCCTACTTTATTTGACTGCTAATGATGTTTCCTAAGTATTAAAATTATAAATAACTACTAACATTTCTGAAGGACATGAGGTTTATGTGTTGTCACTTTAATGTGTAACTGAAGTTATTCAGTTAATAGAAAAAAATTCATGTGGACACATGTAATTAGCATGCATGATGTTCTGAAATACATAATATTTTCAACACTCAGTTTAATTCTTTTAATGTTTCAAAATTTTTACAGAGTAGTTATAGAATTCTCCCTGTATCAAAATTCAAAGCATGCAAACTAGTCTCATTAACAAGATGATATAGTCAGTAAGCCTGAGAGAGGACCTATAGTATAGCTTTCCAGAACATGTTTGTCTTGCATAACTGAGTTTTATATTCATAAATTAGGAGAAAACAAAAAGGGAAAGATAGTCTACTTAAGAGTAATTCAGGGAGAGAAATCAGATTGAGTCAGCAAGCTCAGAGAGGAGGTTTGATCAAGAACTACTGAGTTGAACCAGCCAGCCAGAGTTCAGAAAGATCAAGACAGGTTGAAAATATTCAGCAGTAAGCCTCTACGATGATAACTATTTCTTGCCAATAAAAGTGGCTTTTACAAGTATATCTTCTGAAATTCAATCATATAATATTGCAGTAGCTACAACA
This sequence comes from Acomys minous, assembly GCF_964271855.1. Lineage (NCBI taxonomy): Eukaryota > Metazoa > Chordata > Mammalia > Rodentia > Muridae > Acomys > Acomys minous. Next base: position 104,015,395 of record NC_140490.1, read on the forward strand.
CTTTTCACATTACCAACATTAAGCCAAAATATTCCATTTTGCTATATCATTCCCAGCACAAATTATATTTGAAAAATAATTTTCCTCATAACAGTTGTGAGGTGATCTCTTGCTACTTCAGTTAGCACTTCTGTTTTGGTTAATGATGTTCAAAAATTTTTACTTACATCTTTTAGTCTTCCTTAGAGAAATGATAATATAAGATTTTGTCTGTAAAAGCTTTCTAATTTCTTTTTTTTAAAGACTTATTTATTATTTATACAGTGTTCTGCTTGCACGTACACCTGCGCACCAGAAAATGGGACCAAATCTCATTATAGATGGCTGTGAGCCACTATGTGGTTGCTGGGAATTGAACTCGAGATCTTCAGAAGAGAGCAGACAGTGCCCTTAACCTCTGGACCATCTCTCTAGCCCCCTGATTTCTTATCTACTTCTATCTTGAATATTTATTTATTTATTTATTTTTAAATTATTTTATTTTTGTACATATACATTTATTTTATTACAGATATATACAGTAGATTACATATGGCAAGAAGAACCATGATACAATCAGGAATTATATAAATGTTACATTCTTAGTGTTTTGTCTATTTGTATTCGACAGCCTTGAAGAAAACATTTTTCCTATCTTGGTGCATCTAAATTTCAGAATGTAAATCAATCTCCATCACATATTGTCATCATCAAATTAGGACACCTATCTAGACCTAAAAACATCTTAATCCTTAGACATTTAAACTTCATTGTAAAACTAAGCTACCTGGTCTTCAGCTCCCTCAGAGACTTGAGAAGGAATAAACTTGATTACCTGAGTACGCCAGGAGTGCAGGTTAGTAGCTTTCCAAATGAAAAGATGACAGAGACAGTTTTCTATCTGAATAGTCACCCAAAACTCTCTATAACGTTGGAGCATCTTCTTCAGCCTTCTGGCCCAATATATCTGACAGACATATTTGTGAGGAAGGAACTATTGAGGACTTGGTTACCCTGTCTTGGCAGAGTTTGTCCGTCCACTCTGCCTGCATTCAAGCTTGCCCTTTTTAAAGGCAGAATTCTGTCTGTGGTTTAAATGAGGACCTTTTGCCCAGTGACTAGTTTGCCACATTTGAAGCCATCTCCATAAGGAAGTTCTTTGATGCTCATCATCTTCTTTGAGGTAGGCTGGGTGTTAACCTCTTACCAGACACATAATCAGCTAATATTTTCTCCTATCTCATTGGCTGGATTTTTGCTCCGCAGACTGTTTCTTTCTCAGCATAAGAGCTCTATGTTAAAATTTCTCTTAGTATTCTATTTTATCTGTCTATGTGTTTTATAATATCTATTCTCAATTTTAAGTCATTAATCTCTTTGGATTAGATTTTTATGTACGCTATGGGAAATAAGATTAATTAACTCTTTTGAGTGTGGATATATTGTTATCCAGCATTATTTGTTAGAATATTTGTCTTTAGTGTATATTTTTGATATTCATAATAAAATCTATTTATTGTATATGTGTGAAATTATCTTTATTCTGTATACATATGATATATAATTAAATAATTAAAAATAAACACACTATTCCAACATGATAATATGCACAGCCGCCAAATGAGAAATATTTTGCTCATTCATTCCCTTAGTGAAGGACATTTTATTTGGTTAATTTTGATTATTTTAGTGGTCTCTATAACAAACTTGATTTTATTTATAATAACTTTATCAATTGGTCTTCAATAAAAACCACTATATTGTGGTTTAGGTATAAAATTCCCCAAATGCTAATATATTTAATATTCCATCACAAAGACAGTTGTGTTCAAAAGTTGGGTCATTTAGCAGTGACTAGAAACTAGTGGAGGCATTACTTCATCATTAAGCTACAGTTGAGTTCAGTTGTAGGAACTTGGTTGGTGGAAACAGGATTTGGGAGGGCATCCTGTACTCTAGGATCTATCTTATTTTTTAAATTTCTTTTATTTTTATTTTTATTTTTTACCTTATTTCCTCTTTTGTACGGACACATGTTTCTACTGGCAAAATATTCTTCTTTGCCTCAGGCACAAAGAGATAGAGTCATATGAGGCTGTTTCAGAAGATTAGATGTTAACAAACTCTCCTTCTTTAAGGATCTCTTATTAAGTATTTTGAGGAGGCAACTGAATCCTGAGTCGTGGCTGTGTTTTGATTTCTAATCATGATTCTGTTTTCCTACCAAGTGCTCTTTATGTTTTCTTATGTCATCTCCTAGAAGCATTTCACCCTGTTCTAAAATAATCTGCATACCATCTGCACAGGATACAATTTTGCAGATAAAAATTATCTAGAAATTCATTATTTTTCCCTATGAAATTCAAGGGGCTCTACTATTAAACTCATCCTGTCACTAGTGAAAGCTTGCTCATAAACTGAGTGAGTCTTCTTACCTTTTGTTGAGCACTCTTCAATGTAGTATGAATTGTAAATAGCCTTAAGAGGAGAATATTGATTAATAAAACAACAGAAAAGAGATTTGATATTTGGGTGCTTGGAACGTTCATGAAAGTACTTTTAATTCTTCACATAAAATCAATCTAGATTTCCCCATGTGGCCACACACAAAGTAACTATTCCATATTCCCCCAGGTCAAAAAGATGTTGCATTAATTTGTAAGTGATATGGCTCTCAAGTCCTAAGAGACTAATTTATCAATGTTTAATACTTTGGATTACTTTCTCAGTGGAAACTTTGTTTTGTTAATGACATAAATCATGCACAAAGAAATTAAGTAATTTAAAATCAATTACAAGGAGGAACACATTTTGAATTAAAAGTAATTGTAATTAACTAAATGCTTAGCAATTGTAGCCATCTGGATTTTCTTGAAAATATTTACATTTTAGTAGTATCTGAAATTTTATAAAGCTGTGCATAATGTGATTAAAAATTTAAACATTTTATATTTATTGAAACATTATAAATGTTCAAGATAAAGATCAAATTTTTCTTTCTTTAGAAATGATTATTTTGGCATATTATTTTCAGCTATATGGTTTCATGATAGAGCTATAGTATAACAGGTATATTTCTAGGACAAGCTATTGCTCTCAAAATTACTTAGAGTAATTGCATGATTCATAAAATATTTAGCGAAATACAATAAAATTTTATAAATGACTGCCTGATGACCTCAATTACACTAAACTAAACCCGTAAATATTTCTTAGATGCTATTTACCTTTAAAAAGAATTTAATATTATCATAATTTTTTCTTCTATGCTTTTTTATACAAACAGCCTGCTAACAGATTTTAAGGCTTGATTGTCTATCTGTTGAATAAGACACAATGTGATAAATAGAAAAAAAAATGATGTATCTTTTATAGATTATTTTTTTAGCAATTCCTGACAGTATTGTTAAATGTATCAACACATAATTTTAAGTATTAACACATCCATCTCTCCAGTACACACTCTGTCTTAAACAGAATGAAGGAGACAGTTTCAGTATTTCCTCTAGGCAGCACAGCTCTTTCTCTAAGCTGTACTCCTAGTAATTGATCTAACTGATTTGATTATGTTCATTCACCCCTTTGGTACCTCTCAGATACATGGACTCTTTCTTTAATTTTTAAGATTATTTAGGTATATAAATTAAGCCCGTTGAGCCCACTCAGTGTGGCTTGTATCTATACAATTGGGGGGATAACCAAGTAGTACTGGATAACCAACTAGAGAGGCTCCCTCCTGAGGCAATTAGCCACCTCCCAATAGTGTTTAGTTGCCTGTATTTCCTGGCTAGGGGATGCAATTGTTGATAGTCTTTAGTTGCTTGTAATTCCTGGCTATAGGATACAATTCTTGAGATTTACTCCTTCCACTATAGTATATACGTTTGTGTTGTCCTTGTTCAAGTCATGTTTAGGAAGTCATATCTTTGAGGTATCATGGAGCAAATTCCTCTATTATTTCTAAGATACACAGTGCACAGCTGTTTTCCTGGTCTTCTAGCTCTTAGAAATCTTTCCTTTCCCCCATGTCCATTTAAACTAGTACAATGGTATCATATTTGACTTAAATAATGAGAATTATCCAAATAAATTTCAGTGTAAAACTTGCTAATGCCTAAGAAATTAAGAAGTAGATATTTAAGAAAAATGGCAGAAGCTCTGTATAATTTATGTGTTTTATAGAATTGACCCTTGCCAAGCGCTCATTTTTCTCTCTTAATTTTTTTTTTGATGGGCTTTACAACAACATCTAAAATCAACCATGGAGTAGGTAGGCTGTGTGCTACATTAGCCTTCAGAGCTTCCTGTCTGGAGATTCATTTGCAAATTAGCCTTTACTTTCAATGTCTCAGTGGGTAGCCATCGCAAAAAGCTTTTTCCCTGGGGATGTTGTTGGACAAAATTGATTATATTCATGTATGATGTATGTGTGGGATACACATTGGAGAAAATAATCAGAATGATCAAGAAGAAAGCTTAGAAATAAGTTCCCTTGGGAAGTTTAAAAATCATATATACTGAGAAAAAAATGATCACATTCATGCCCATGGTTTCATTATCAGAAAACACCATAAAGGGCTTGCTTTTCCTCCTGATATCGAAATCTTTTTATCTATGAAAGCAGGAAGCTAAATCTAAGAAACATTTGCGGCTGCCTTGCTAATTAAGGTATGCTCCCAAATGGCAAAAGAACAATTTTGCAGTGAACAGAAGACATAGTGATCCTAGTAATGAAGAGAAACCTTTATCAATCATTTGAGCACACCGCTCAGCTAAATATTTAGCAACAGAGTTTTTGACATAATAGACTAATTTAATTGATCCTGATTTAAAGTAGAGAGTGTTAAGTGTGAGAATTTAATTGTGTTTCTAAGAAGACACATGCACATCTGTAGTAAAATATACTAACAAAGACTCAAATAACTTATCAGGGGGCATTTGTTTCAAAATAATTATAATATTTTTGTGATGGTGTAGTTATCTATTTCCTATGTAGTTTTGGTTGTAATTTGTCCCTTTGGGATGGAGTTTTCCTTCTAGTACCTTCTGTAAAGCCGGATTTGTGGATAGGTACTGTTTGAATTTGTTTTTGTCGTAGAATATTTTGTTTTCTCCATCAATGTTTATTGATAGTTTTGTGGGGTAAAGTAGTCTGACCTGGCATCTGTGGTGTCTTAGGGTTTGCAGGACCCCTGTCCAGGCCTTTCTGGTGCTTTTGGACAGAACATTCTCCACAGTTGAGTGGAGAGTGGGGACTGACTTTCACACGAACTCTGATGCCCCATATTTGACCACGTCCCCTGGATGGGGAAGCCTGGCGGCACTCAGTGGAAGGATAGCAGGCTACCAAGAAGAGACTTGATACCCTATGAGCATATACAGGGGGAGGAGGTCCCCTTCAGTCACAGTCATAGGGGAGGGGAGTAAGGGGAAAATGGGAGGGAGGGAGGAATGGGAGGATACAAGGGATGGGATAGCAATTGTGATTTAATATGAATAAATTAATAAAATATAAAAAACAAAATAATTATAATAAAAAACAGAAGAGCCAAAGAAATTTTATATGTAAAGAAAGTAAACAGCAAAAATATACTACATCAAAAGTTATATAAATATTAATTACATGCATTAAACACTCCACTCCCTCAAAATAGCAGGATGCTTTATTATATTATTAGAATTTAATAATAACAGGAAAGCTTTGGATTAAAAAACACACAAGGTTGATGATAAAGGACAAAAAAAAACTTCACCCAAAAATAAACTAGATGGATACTGATAGACTAAAATATAATTGTAATTAGAGTCAAAAATCAATTAAAATGGCAAATCCAATGACAAATCTAAAAGACCTGTTGTTATGAACATAGATATACCAATAAGTAGTGATAGACCTTTGATGAAATCAAGACCAATATTGATTGGAAATCATGATCAAGTCTGCTAAGCAACCTGTCAATGTGGTCTCTCCCCATCAAGACACGTGTCAGTTCTCAGTCACCGGGATCTCCCCTCAAAATCTTCTCAGGAGACTCTGTAGTATTAAGGAAGGCAGATTTTATTAGTCCATTTTCAGAGAACAGAAAATAACCAAAGGACTATTTGTTGTCTTGAAATATGTTTAAGGCATGTTTCCTAGTGTTTTTACTGACTCTTTAGAATAAGATTTTCCTGAGGTGCTTGGTGTTGGCCTGTTATTAGAAAGTTTACTGGTTAGTTTGGACTGTCTACTTGACACCACCCAGAACTGCCTGAGAAGAGAGTCTCAATGGAGGAATTGTCCCAGATGACTTTGCCCTGCCTGCGTGTCTTTGGGAGAATATCCTGATTATTAGTTGCACGCTCCATGGCGGCTTACATCATTCCAAGGCTGAGTCATAAAAGCTATGAGTGTAGAATGCTATTGGAGGAGTGACATCAAACAGGCAGCACAAACGCATTCGTTTCTCTCTTTCTTGACTATGGATATGATTGGGTAGCAGTGTGAATTCTTGCCTTACCTCCCCTCAGAGATGGACTGGAACATGAAATTATAAATTAACAGAATGTTTGATCATGGTGACATAAAGAAATTACAACATATAGGTGTCATATATGGTTTCAGGTTCTTGTAGATGGATTTAGATACCTAAAGACCCTTTGTAACCTGTGATGACACTTATCCCATGGATAGAGATAAAACTCAGGTGATTCTTTCCCTATACAGGTTGATGATTATGAGGGGAATTTGCAGTCTGAACACACACACACACACACACACACACACACACACACACACACACACACACACACACATCTACTCCCCTCAGATAGGAAGCACACAATGGACCAAGGTAGGGACACTGACAAAGGTCCACTTGGTGAACCTTGAGCATTCATTGGGGTTACTTACAGGAATATAGGTGAGAGATTGCTACAGCAAAGGAAATGACTGAGTCAGTGGATTCACCAAAATCGAGCCCGGGTTGGGTGACTGCTCACAACTTGGAGTACACTGTACAGCCTGATAGAAGATCAACAGATAGGAGTGTTGTAAGTGATTTAATTAGTCTAAACCTCGTTCAGATTGCTCAGCTGGTTTCTGCTTCTTCCAGGTGGCTGGTCTGGTCTCAGAGTCTTCTTTGAACCTTGCTTTTGTCTAATAGTGAAATTACTGTCTAATAGTGAAATTCAGCAGCTTGGCTTGTTTTCACTTTGGAAGAAGGGGGCCTAGTGAATTTAGTCAGTTTCTAGGACTTCCTTAAGCCATGTTTGAGTGTTTAGCTTCCTCGTTAAGGAGCTTCCTTTCGTAATAGAATGTTTTAATATCAGAGAAAATAGCGATCAAGCAGAGGCTGAGGGTCCTGAAAAATGAGTGCTTTTTTCATAAATTTATCATCAGAAAAATCTACACAGTAGTCAAGGTTTTAGGTTAAACAACCCATATTATTTACTTGAAAGTTCTAAGAATAAAAACACAATAATGGTTAGATAATTAAGTCAACCTAGATCTATAAAAGATCCTTGGTGTAATGGTAGCTACTAACCAAAAACCAAATTGCTTCAGTTTGAGTGCATATTGGTCTCAGGCTAATCATGATGTGGTTCTAATATCTACAATATATATTCATCTCTATATATACTATATACTCATCTCTAATATATACATAATGATCTGTATATGTACACACTCATATGTATACAAAATTATAATTAAATGAAAATCACTTTACATTGTAAGACTGATTTTCTCAAATATTACCATGTTTTAACGGGGACACATATTTGTTGCTTTTAACTTCCTTCAAAGTTATGAATCTTTATTCTACAGTGCTTCATTTTTATTTGATTTTTTATTTATTCACTTTATATCCCAATAATAGACCCCTCCCACTTTATCAAATCTTTACACTACTTAATTGCTTAGCATAAAAATGCATTAAGTATTTATTTATATATCATTGGCTAGCTCTCTCCCTAAAGGAGAAAACATCCACGTTTTCGAACATGCAAGTATCTAAATGCTTAGATTAAGTAACATTATTAAATTTGTTGATTGGAATTAGTGGAGTATTTGAGGCCTGAATTAGTTTTCTATTTGATTATACTGATACATATTGACTCATTCTGTCAGTAACCCACTTAGGAAACTGGGAGATTATGTAGATTTAGTATTTAATAATGACACGCTTTCCAAATACATGACATTTCAAAACTTTTAGATTGTTACTTAGAATATATAAATTTGTTTAGTTAAGAAAAAATTAATTAAAATTAGAATTAAATAAAATTGTATTATAGACATCATGGATTTACTTCATTCTTACTTTGCTCACAAATTGGATGCCTTCAGGAGGCTTCTTGAATCTATATTTTTCAGTACTTTTCAAAGGAGTGGAAATAGCATCAAAACATTTTTGAGACTCAAAACAATGCATTGAAAAACTTAAATTATTTTTATATAGATTTTATACAATAACTCTCGGGATGATGATAATGAATGAATAGAAATGAAATTATGACAACTTGCTACAATTACTTTCTGTCACTTTATACCTATCACATGTATTAAAAGTTTCCGAATATCTGACTATAAGTTCTTACATTTATATGTTTCTTTTGAAACAGTTAATATATAATCTTAAGACTTTTAAGAAATGTATGACCAACTATAAATATATATTTTCTATGAAATATATGCTACTTGCCTTCTGAAATCTTTCTTTTTTTCATGACATATGATGAAATTAAGGATACTAATTTACTATAATTAAGTATACACCATAATTGCTTCAAATATCTATCTTAGTGCTAATAAAAGTACCAATTTGATAGCAAATATTTTTCCTGCATTTCAAATAGAATATGATTTAAAGTAACATGTAAAAATGTTTATAAAAAACTACATTTCTAATATCCTATGCAATTATATTTGTAGTACTTTTTTGAGCATGTAGAATATAGTTCTATTATGATTTATTAAGAAAAAGTAAAAAAATTCTAAATAAGGGAGAGGCCCTTTCTGATCAATTTTTTTTCTCTCCAAATTCCATTCAGCAAATATTTATAAAATATGTTCTTAGAGTTATACTAAGTATATTTTATACTCTCATATAATAGCTAAAGCAAACTAGAATAATATTCTCCATGTGAGAAAGCTAGTTGTCAACAAGTTTAAATTTATTAAAATTTACCCAGCAAATGAATAGGTATATTGTGAAGCTGAGAATAAGCATCCTAACTTGAAGGTTATGTCCTTATTCCCACTTACACTATTTTAAGTACATGGACTATCTTTTAATAATAGATACAACATATGCAGTTAAAATTAATTAATATTTTTGTATTTATCTTTTATATATTTTAAGGTATCCAATCATTTTTTATGATTTCAACATATTTCCCATGCATATATTTTAATTATTATCGGAACAGAAATGGAAGAATAATAGAATACATTTGCACTTTATAGTGAAGTATTAATGTATATCATTTATATATCTGTATACATATAATAAGAAAATGCACACTTTTGAACTCACCATTAATCTGACCATATTCCATATTCTCCAGTATAAATCGTGTGTTTACTCTCAAACAAAGAGCATTTTTACAGGGGAGGAAGAGAGCTTAATGTCCAGAATATTAATCTTCAGGAAAGCTGAGAGCATTTCCATTTATACAATTCATAAAATTAGCTAAACCTCCCAAGACATAAGTGTGTGTATCTATAATTCAGGTACTTAATTACTTCTAGTCAATAGGGAGGCCTCAATATGTCTGCCCCTGACTTTGTGTTTGCTAAAGAAAGAGATCTCATTATCACAGCCTATCCTGGGGAGACTTTGGGAGAATGTCAGTCGGGAGAGTGCCATTATACATCCACAAAGAGAGCAGTATGATACTATTTTGTTTTTCTATTTATCCTCTGTTGGGAACTTCTAGTTTCAGCTGTAGAATAAATGTTTTTAAATAAATACACCAGAGTCTAAGATTTATAGTATGACCCATGATGCCTGAACCACATTCATCATGAAAAGTTCTTAGTGTCTCATCCCAGAGGGATCAGCATTGTCTCAAACTTTAAATTCTTTGTTTGAGATAGTCTTTTTTTGTTAAACCAAGAAAGTGTGAGTATGGCTATCTTAGGGAAAGAGGTATAAGTGTTTAACTTGAAATATAATAATAAATGATACAGGAAACATTTATTTATATTTTGAAAGAATATAATTAATTGTTATATCTGTTATTTTAATTCACCTTTCTTGGAGTCTTTTTTTTTAATTGTTTTTTTTCTCCTTTATTAATTTATTCTTGTTACATCCCAATGGTTATCCCATCCCTTGTATCCTCCCATTCTTCCTTCCCTCCCATTTTCCCCTTATTCCCCTCCCCTATGACTGTTCCTGAGGGGGATTACCTCCCCCTGTATATGTTCATAGGGTATCAAGTCTCTTCTTGGTAACCTGCTGTCCTTCCTCTGAGTGCCACCAGGTCTCCCCCTCCAGGGGACATGGTCAAAGGTGAAGCACCAAAGTATGTGAGAAAGTAATATCCCACTCTCCACTCTACTGTGGAGAGTGTTCTGTCCATTGTCTAGATCTGGGTACAGGTTTAAGGTTTACCGCCTGTATTGTCCTTGGCTGGTGCCTTAGTTTGAGCGGGACCCCTGTGCCCAAATCTGCCTATCATAATGAAGATCTTGGACTTCACATTCTAAATTATGTACTATTTTTTATGAAAAGTCTTTTACTTAGTTGTAACAATTTTCTCTGTAAACTCTTAATATATAAACATGTATAATGAAAGAATCTGTATCTCACATCTTAAGACATAGTTCTACTCAAAATGTTGAGGTAGTCATTTAAGTATTTACCATTTCCAGATAATATCTTGACTTCTTGGTCACTGTCTTCCTAGCTACATGAATTACAAGTGATTTTATTTTTCTTATCTACTTTCTAAGAATGGTTCCTCTGTCATGTGATAGCCCTTACTCCTATAGCTTATTTCTTAGTTACATTTTGTTGTGATGACAGCACAACTGAGTTTTTGTGAAAAAAAAATGTGGAAAGTTTTATGTGTAGTCTATTAAAGTGATTATTTTTAAAAAATATATATCTGACATTGTTCAAAGGTTAAAAATCGTGTTACACAGTTATCATCTCTACACCATAAATAATAAGACAGTAGTTATAGTAGAATACTTAGAATTTTTAAACTAAAAAAATATCCCAAAGAACAGATATTCTGTTTTTTATTCACTGAACAATTTTTTTGTTCACTATAATTTCCAAAGATTATTTTTATGTGTATGGAATCTGTTTGAGAATATTTTCCTTGGGCCTGTCTCTAGTGTCCAGAGAGATGCTCTTGTCAGTTAAATCATTGTTTTCTTACTATCAAATTAATAAAAACAAAAGCTGCCTAAACCATAATTAGAGTAAGAGGCAGACAGAAAGTAACAGGTTGCATCAGACTTTATGTTCATGGAATATCAGAGGCTTGATCTTAAAGGGAAGAATCAGTGGTCACACCCTCTACCAAGGAATTGTTTAAAACATGTGTGCTGACTCCCTGGCACTTCTGTATGCTGTTGATGAGTGATGGTCAGGATATGGAGCAAAGACACCAGTTCAAAGAACCAAGAAGTTTCTGTGGCATTTGGGTAAAATAAACGCATGAATAAATTAAGAACTGAGTAGCTTCTAGAAAAAAAAACATTTAAAATTAAGCCAAGAGGATTTCATGATAGATTGTATACAACATGAGATAAATAATAAATGAGAGATTAGCACAGAAGATCTTGCCTGCAAGATTATTAGATTCTAGAGAAGAATAGAGTTATAAACAACTATCAAAAATGGTTTTTATGTAGGAGATATTAATTTTTGGTAGAGATTTTCATTAGATTAGCATATTTAATTGGAAGTGCTTAATGTCATCATACAGAGTTTATTCTGTAGGTTTCAAAACACATGTAATAACTTGTACCCACCATTTAACAAATATGAAGTGCTTAAAATCTTTCTTGTGCTCTGTTCCTTCTGGACTTTTTTTTAGCCCTCACAGCCATTTATCTTATTACGGACTCCCTAAGTTTAGTTTTTTAAATTTTCTTTCCTGAATATAATACAGAGTAAAAATTTCCAGGTTGCCTTTTTCGTTTTAATAGTATGTCTAATTTTAGCCTTGCTATGAAGTTCTGTTGCCTAATAATTCACTTCTATTTAGTGTTTTATCAAATGCAATTGTTCATATGTCATACATTTGTCTTGTCTAGTCAACTTAAAAATAACTTGTCTTATTCTCAGTCTTCCAGGTTAGAAATGAGAGTACAATAACTATCTATATGTACTATATATGTGAAGGCTCCGGCTGAAAATAAATTTTCAATATGCTTGGGTTGATATTGTGGAGTATAACTCCTAAATGATATTATAAAATATGGGGAGGTTTGTAATAAATTACATAACTTTGTTCCATGTTTATATGGATTGTAATTCTCAATAGTCATAGATGAGGGAATTTGCTGCTTCTAAGGCTATGTAACATTTGCGGCGTGATCATTCTGGAATATGGTCATTTTGTTGCATATAATTGTATACCTCAATGTAATTTGTAATTCTCTAACAACCCTGGCTGTAGAACATCTCATGTTTGTTTCTCATCTCCATATCTTTGGTCTTTTGATGTCTGCCTTTGTCATTTGGCTGTATTATATTGCTGAATTCTTATAGTTCTTTGAATGATATATTATAATTATAGTTAACTGATATTGCTTACAAGACTTTAAAGTCATTTTACAAATATATTATTTGGAAGGAGAATTTTAATTTTACTTCTAGCTTATCTTATTAATTCATAGGCTCTAATTTTAGATATATCTAAATGTCATCATGATGCCTTTGGTCCTAAGAGTTTTTGCTACTATGTTTAGTAGGATTTTTTTACATTATGTTTAGGTCTATGGTCAATTTTAAGTTTTGAGAGAATGTGAGGTCTGCTCCTCGACTTCTTTTTCTGTAAGTGAATGTGACATTATTCAAAGGGTCAACCATTGTCTGTGGAGTTTTTGTTTCTCAGCATCCTAGAGCATTGGTTCAGAAGACTTTGATCTTTGAGTTCCCTGTTTATTGATACATAGTGTTGGTAAATAAACTATTATGGCATAAATTTTTTCTGCAATACAAGATTAGCTTTATTTATATCACCCAACTGAATGAGTTTCATTTAATAGAATCATTTCATCAATGTGCTTGATGCACTTTTAATCATTACATAAAGTATAATGTATATAGATCCTTGGCTGTGCTGAACTCGCTTTGTAGACCAGGCTGGCTTCGAACTCACAGATATTTGATTGCCTGTGCCTCCCTAAGTCCTGGGATTACAGGCATGCACCATAAGACCTGGCCTAAATTCACTCATTAGAGATATACATTTACTTGCAAAATTAAGAAAAAGACGTTAGTGTTAAAAAGTATATATTTCTTTTATTTAGATAATACAATATTCATGTATTTTCCAAACATTAACTTAGTATTATTATAGAGTAGGTTCTCTTCACAGAAAATTGAATTAGATAAGTCTAAAAACAATGTATTTTCATAGATGAGACTGTTAAACTCTGGTAAGTTAATGGACTATATTTTTGAGGCTGTGTTTTCATGAACATATTCTCTGAACATCTGCATGAATTTGAATGTACAATCACCAAAGAAAAAAATAAGGTGCAGATGATTTAGATGCACTTGGAGGATATAGATGTTTTTTAGAGAGTGTGATGTACTATCAAATTCAAGCAGGTGCATATGTTTCAATGATCATCACTTCCGTATTGAGTGACTTCAATATAAAATCACTTTATAATGTGAAGATGCCGTTTTTTCTACTCCCAGTGCTTATTCGTTCATACTTAAGTACTGAAAAAAATGGCATTTTAATGTTTTCAAGTAAACAATTTTCCTCTACCTTTACACAGCTTCATTAGATTAGCAGAAGACTCAACAGCCCTACATGACACTCTCCATCCTGAAAATGGCCCATGTTCCTCAAATCACCGGGGAATTTCTTCTCAGAATTATCAGGGAGGAATCTTGGTGAAAATAATGTAGAGTACCTCACCAGCAACATCATTTTTTTGACTCACAGTACCTAGAATATGCTAGATGATGCATAATGTTAAACAGCATTCAGAAGAAGGCTGGCCAAATGAGTATCTCATGAACTCGGTACTGCTCTGTTCCTAACAAAGCAAATCTCTAAAACCACATAAAGAAGTACATACAGCTGGGGTATCACAGGAGAAATGAAGTAATGATTTTAAGTGAAGTGTTTTTAAAGTGCCATTCTGAACTTCAGTTTTACATCAATTTCCATTTTTAAAAATATATTTCATTAATTTATTCATATTACATCTCAATTGTGATCCCATCCCTTATATCCTCCCATTCCCCTCATCTTCTCATTTTCCGCTTACTCTCCCCCCCCCATGACTGTGACTGAGGGGGACTTCCTCTCCCTCTATATGCTCATAGGGTATCAAGTCTCTTCTTGGTAGCCTGCTATCCTTCCTATGAGTGCCAACAGGCCTCTGCATCCAGGGGACGTCATGAAATGTGGGGCACCAGAGTTCATGTGAAAGTCAGACCCCACTCTCCACTCAAATGTGAAGAATGTTCTGTCCATTGGCTAGATCTGTGTTGTCTGTCCTTGGCTGGTGCCATAGTTTGAGCAGGACCCCTGGGCCCAGATCCGCCCATCATAATGTTCTTCTTGTAGGTTTCTAGGACCCTCTGGATCCTTCTATTTCCCTATTCTCCCATGCTTCTCTCACCTAGAGTCCCAATAGGATGTCCTCCCCTCTTCCCTCTTTCCTGGTAAGTGAAGACTTTCATGGGACATGCCCCTTGGGCTAATGTCCAGATATAAGTGAACATATACCATTTGAGTCTTTCTGCTTCTGGGTTAACTCACTCATTATGATCATTTCTAGGTCCAATCATTATTTTTTTTTCAACCATATACCAATAAATGCAAATTTAACAGAAATTAGTCATGGCTGAAGAGGTTCTCAGTGACTACGAGAACTTGCTGTTCTTGCAGAGGACCAGTTCAGTTCAGAGCATCCATATTAACAGTTTACACTTAACTGTAACTACAGTTCCAGGCTCTCCAATGACCTCTTATGAAGTTGTGACACCTACACGCGCTGAATATACACCAACACACATATAATAAAAGTGTTAGAGAATAAACTAATCAAGTAAAAAGATATTATATTTAATAAAGCATACATATTGTGCATATTAAAGAGACTGTTCTGTATGCTTACACTTTTGGTGAATTTTCAGCAAGGGATTGAAACAAAGATGAAAAATATTCTTCAAAAAGTCAGTGATTCTAAGGAATATGTTTGAATTTAAGCTAATGTTGCCTTTGTGTTAGGAAGGCTATGCATAGTAAAAACAACCTTTACGTAAAGGATTTCTAGGTGAATGAGAGTCTGCAAATAGTGCTGTGAAGTACATTAAAGATGGTCCTAAAATAATGTCCTGTCACTGACAATATTATATTGAACTAATAATAGACAAAGAAAACTCTAAATCCAAATTTAGAACAATATATGATTTACTACCGTTTTACCAAATATAAATTGTAATAAAGATATGGGATGATTACATTTAAGAGAAGATCTCAAAAAAAATACTACTGAAATTATAGATTACTTTGTTACAGGCAATGATATTTTCTTGTGTTTCAAATGTAGCTCAATATTTTATTTTCTAACTTCTCCCTTTACTTGAAGGAAAAGAGAAAGAGAATATTTGAAGCATATATTCCTTAGTTATTTTTTTTCCTTTTACCCCATGACCACACAAAAGGGAAGGCAATATCCCCCTGGCTTCATTGCAAATTCTACTGTCAAAATCTGGTGACTACATTTTCATGCCAATAACAATACCACTCAATAAGTCCCATTAGCGAAGTGCTACACACATTCTATGTCACATGAGCATTATTTAGCATCTCCAACTGATCTTCTTGATAAGAATCTTACCATAAAGGCAGATACCACATTTCTGTATGTTTGTGTGCAATGTATTATTAAGCAACTGTTTAAAGTTATAGATTTTCAGTCTATATATATCAAATATAGGAATGAATTATTTACATTAAAAATTCTTATGAATAACTTGTGGTAGCAGGTTTCTTCATATATCCAAACTGTGTCTAAAGAAGCATCATCTTTCATGTCGTCTAGAAAGCCACAAGAATATTTTATAGTGAATTAAACTTCTACTACACCAAGGAATGCATACAGTATCAGTTATTTTAATGCCTATATTAGTTTAAAACAGAGCTTTTCACCATCTGTTCCATCTACTAACCGTGAATGTAAAAGAACACATTTTTCTATTACTTTTGTAAAGTGTGATATATAAATGATTTAAATACAGTTATATACTCATGAAGTCATGTTGCATGCAGCTGTCTTATGGCTCCCTTATGTTACAAACAGAAACAAAGGAGAAAATTTGCTTTATTTGCAACAGAGGGCTTCATGCTGTACGAGTTTTCATTGTAATGAGAGGAGAAGAACAATTATTTACAACAGAACTTGACTTTATCAGTATTGAATTTGGCTTATAAAGTGCACTGTACCTTTCCCCTCTTTTGTTAAAAACAAAGTCTTCATCAGTACATTTACTGTCTCTAAAAATGTATTAGGTTCTGTGAAACTCTAGCTCCTGAGCATTCATATATATTGAAATTCTGGGAGAATTTGTGAGCCTTATTGATCTTGCTGTGAATCTGCATAAAGGTATAAAGGCACACTGACGAATTGTTTACTGAGCTCAATTAAAGTATAGTCTGCCATATAATCTTTGGGAAAAGGGGCCCATGAAAATTTAACACAATTGCTTCATTTGGACTGCCAACACTGATTCTTTACTACAAAAATAATTAAGAAGAAGTAAAATGTGTGCTTTCCTTTAGCTTGTCACATTTATATCCATCCCCCATGATAAACATTGCAATGGTTTTCAGACCAATAAGTTTCTAGGGAGTACTATTCATGAAAAAGTCATGAAATGTAATAAAAATTTATATTTAAGGATCATAGGAAATGAGAATTGACAGGAAAAATGTGCCAAGACTTTAAAATGCTTTCACATTGTGTTAACACAACATTTTCTTCACTCCCTGAATAAAATGAAATACAGTTTTCATTGGCATGTAAATTGAGAAAGGAGGCTATTTCTTCCATGGCCTGGTTTACTATCAACCTTTAGTGATGATATTAAAAAGTGGGAAGGAGTAGAAATTTAACATTTTAACTGCTATGAGTTACATCTTTGGCATTCCCACTTTATTCACATAACATGTTGCTCAGAGAATAAAAAAGAAAAACAAACTGCTAGCATTATTCTTACCACTGTGTTAGTATCAGATACAAAGATGGTGATTGTTTTTGCTAATGATTGCAGATACAGTCTACAACCACATATAAGTATTGCCTTACAGTGTGTCAAAATAATGATGGAACAAAAGATTACATGCCTGGGGGGAATCAGCAACATTTTAAACATAACAATTAATAAATATTAAGTATTATTGTATATTCATAAGGTGGTAGGTATTTTTCTTTGATTTTTCAGATTATAATATAAATGCATCATTTCTCTCCATTTCTCCTCTCCGAACTGTCTCATATACTACCCCCTTTCTTTGTTAACATCTATGACCTCTTTCTTTTTCTTATTATTGTTATATGAGTAAATATACTTATATTTACACAAATCTTCATAAATATGTCCTACACCATCTTTTTAATTTCACTCATTCATGTAATTTTAGGGCTGATGATTTAGCATTATGTTAACAAATTGGTGAGTTGTTCTCTGAAGAGACTATTGCTGCCACTCTCAGCATCCCTTAGTGGCCTGTAATCTCTAGGTAGGGCTGCAGCTTGGTAGCCTTATCCCTGCATTTTGCCATGCTCATTGATGCTGTCTTGTTCAATCCAGGTAGTCTGCACTTTTAATCAAGGAATCTTCTCTTTGCACCAGACCGTTTAGACAATCAAACTATTTAATTTTAAATATGAAAATTTACTTATTTGTGAGATTATTCTAGTTTTGCCTTTGCTAGAGTACAGAATCATAACAGGAAAAACTCTGACTTACTTAATTAGGCAAAATAACCTCAATACAGACAATTTGCCTAGTAATTTGTTGTCACTCTTGCCATGGAGGTAGAAAGGGTTTGTTTTATATAAGCTCAGCTGTATTGCTCCTAAGAAGCTTTTAGGTTTTAATAATTTGCATTCCAAGTCCTCAAAATTACTACAGTGTCAATAATTACTGAGTTTTGAATACCATTAAGTGTAAAGAATGGAATGATGTAAAGAAGTCATTCTAAAAAACTATGTTCTTAATTTATAATAATTGATGCTAACAAAGCTTTATTCTCCATGTATTGTTTGATTCCCTGGGCTGAGAACTGGCAGAATGGGAAAGGACTTTTTTCTTCCATTGGTAAACTTGGCAAATTGCCACCTCTACTCTAGGTAGAATTTTCTCAATCCAGAAAATTCTGTGTGTGTGTGTGTAATGTATATTCACTTATTTATGATGGAAATATGCGTATATTATGAATATATTCAGTCATTTATGAAAATAGGTATCAAAAGCTTTTCAGTCTAGGTCACTAGGAGTCTTCTCTAAGAGAAGTGAATTTTAAAAGACTTTATTGTCTCTTAGCTATTAACTTTAGAATGTTATAAACCTATAGTAAGTTTATTTATTTATTTACTGTTTGTTTCTTTATTATCTGTCTGTCCAATTGTTAATTAATTAATTAATTAATTTGTTGTTGCAGGCTTATCCCATGTGGTCCAAAAGTAAATGAGTGCATGGACATTTGCTTCCCAGGGCCAGAAGGCATGAATCTCTTGGACAATTATTCAAGAATTTTTAAAATTTACTTTACTGAGACCTTGTAAATTTTAATTTATTCATGAAAGTGCTGTCACTTTCATATTTATAGAATCTACCCCTACTCAAGTGAAGATGACTATACAGTGTGTCACTCCAGATATGGACATCTGGAGACCATTTTAGGAAAATGTGAGGTCTGCTCCTCGATGTCTTTTTCTGTAGGTGAATGTGACATCATTCAAAGAGTCATCATTTGTTCTGTGGAGTGTCTGTTTCTCAGCACCATAGAGCATTGGTTCCGAAGGCTCAGATTGATCTCTGAGTTCTCCATTTATTGATACTTAGTGTTGGTAAATAAACTATTCTGGCCTAAATTTTTTTTCTGCAGTACAAGATTAGCTTTATATCTATCACCTAACTGAATGAGTTTCATTTAATAGAGTCATTTCATTAATGTGTTTGATGCACTGTTAATCATTACATAAAATATAATGTGTTTATTTAGATTCTGACACTAAATTCATTTGGAGTTTTTGCTGTTGTTGCTGTTGTTATTGTTTTGGTTTGGTTTCATTTGGTTTTTAGTTTTTTTGTTTTGTTTTTTTTTAACAGCGTTTTTCTGTGTAGCCTTGGCTCTCTTGAATTCGCTTTGTAAACCACACTGGCTTTGAACTCACAGAGATTTGACAGCCTGTGCCTCCCTAAGTGCTGGGATTACTGGCATGCAATAGCAATCATGGGAAACAGTTTTTGTTAGGACATTTCCTTTAACTTTCAGATCACCTGTATTTCAATATTTTATTTAAATAATACATTTTATGCATCATATTGCTAAAATAATATACATACATAATACATTTCAAAGTGCCTTCTTATTGGATTACATTTTTAGCACTTGAACATAATAATGACTCTGAGTAGGTATATTTTTATAATGCTGTAATAACTGCACAGTTTAAAACCAGAAAAAATTCCAAAACTGAGATGCAGAAGTGGACACAGAGCCCTACTTGTTATCTAGAAGCTATTTGCAATTGATACCAACTGGAATATGGAAAATCTGTTTTCTTCAACTGAGTATCATTATGTATATAAACCATACTCCAGGTCCCGTTACCAAGAGTACTTCAACTTGGAATGATCTTTTTCATTATAATTTTTGAGAGAGAGAGAAAAAAAGGGAGGTGAGAGAAAGAGAGAAAGAGAGAGAAGGGGAAGGAGAAATAAATTCAAGTCATGTACTTTTCACAAACTAGAATCATCAGAGATAAATGCCTCCATGAGATCCAGCTGAAAGGCTTTTATTGTTTTCAATCAGTCATCAACAGGAAAGCCCCTCCCATTTTGTGTGGTCAATCCCTGGGCTGGTAGTCTTGGGATTTATAAGATAGTTGTCTAGGGGAAGCAAGCCAGCAAGTACAGTCTTCCCCAGCCTCTGCATCAGCTCCTGTTTCCAGATTTCTTCCCAGACTGAGTTCCTGTCCTGACTTCCCCTGGTGATGAACAGGGTTGTGGAACTTTAAGCCAAATTCATAATAGCCAGAACATGGAAACAGTCTAAGTGTCCCTCAATAGAAGAATGGATAAAGAAACTGTGGTACATATACACTATGGAATACTATTCAGCTATTAAAAACAAGGAATTCCCAAAATTTGTGGATAAATGGATTGAGCTAGAAATGATCATAATGAGTGAGTTAACCCAGAAGCAGAAAGACTCAAATGGTATATACTCACATATCTGCATATTAGCCCAAGGGGCATGTCCCACGAAAGCCTTCACTTACCAGGAAACTGAGACAGAGGAGAGGACATTCTAGTGGGACTCTAGATGAGAGAATCATGGGAGAAAGGCAAAGTAGAAGGACCCAGAGGGTCCTAGAAGCCTACAAGTAGAACATTATGATAGGAAGATTTGGGCCCAGGGGTCCCGCTCAAACTAAGGCACCAGCCAAGGACAATACAGGCGGTAAACCTTAAGTCCCTACTCAGATCTAGACAATGGACAGAACACTCTCCACAGTAGAGTGGAGAGTGGGATATGACTTTCTCACATACTCTGGTGCCTCACCTTTGACCATGTCCCCTGGACGGGGAGACCTGGTGGCAATCAGAGGAAGGACAGCAAGTTACCAAGAAGAGACTTGATACCCTATGAGCATATACGGGGGAGGTAATCCCCCTCAGGAACAGTCATAGGGGAGGGGAATAAGGGGAAATTGGGAGGGAGGGAAGAATGGGAGGATACAAGGGATGGGATAACCATTGAGATGTAACAAGAATAAATTAATAAAGGAGAAAAAAATGTAAAAAAAAAAAAAAAAAAGCAAATCCCAAATCAATGCTTCCCTCTCCAGCATGCTTTTTGGTCATGGTGTTTCTTCACAGTAATAGAAACCCTAACTAAGACAAGTATGTAGGGAGATATAGAGGACCTGAAAGAGTTAGGATTGAGGGCTGAGGAATGGGGAAAATATGATCAGCATGTGTTGTATGAAAAATAATTTTAAATTTCCATAATAAAACTAAAATCCATATAATGATAAGAGCATCTGTAAACTTACCTCATGCATGTCTGCTTTCAATAACAGCTCTAAGAATGGAGTCAAGTTATATAGCTGGCTTTGGAATTCTTCTAGTCCAAGAGTTCTACACATTATAAGTGTTCATATAAACAGTTTTTCACACAGAGAAGAAAAAGTTTGCATCTCTGCACTTAAACATACACTAAGATAATTACAATTTAACTAAAAGCTTTTTATATTTTATAGACTCTAAAAAGAAGCTTAGTTGTTCCTTTTCTGTGTGGTGATATTACCTGTAAATGCTTTTCCCACACTAAATGTAGGTCCTTACTCAACTGCAAGGCATCAATTTAGTCACATGCACATACCCGATGTAGTAAGAAGCACAGGTGAACACTCAGCAGGTCACTACTTTCTTTCTTCCAGAATTCATTCCTTTAAAGGGAAGATGTTTCTTCCTTTTTATGTGCATATAAATATTATCTACAAATGCAGCCTAGCTGCACAGTGAAGGTGAATGTAAGAGTGTGCACTGAGAACACAAAACATGGTCATAGCATGGGTTGGTTGTACTTTTGAAAACTGTTAGGGGAGTCAGCAGTGAAGACTGAAAACCAAACTGAGAGTAAGACGTCAGAATGATTTACTTTATAGCTTGTCCACATCTTAGGTACTTAAAATGTATCTATTTCCATCATTTTAAAAATAATTTCAGATAAGTGATAAAAACACTTGAGGTAGTTAACTCGAGAATGCTCTGTTTTAAAGGAATACATTAGGAGCTTCATCAGTTATGTTCTGTTTTGCTATAGGTATAGGTTTTCCTTTAATATTACTTTCATTCTGTTTTGAAAAATTTAAAACAGTACTACCTTGTGGCTCTCTATAATTTTATGTCTTATTATGATTATCAATTAAAGGGCTGTGTAATGGTTAAGAATTATTCACATTCAGTTATGAATACTGAAGGTTGGATCTCAGAACCTGAAGGCAGCTTACAAATGCCTGTAAAATTTGCAGTAAGAGATCTGATGTCTTCTTCTGTCCTGGACACTTTCATACATGTCTATGTACATGCCACACAAACACACACACACACACACACACACACACACACACACACACACACACACACACCACTCTCCTACAAATTCATGGGGTCTTTAAAGCCATATTATTATTACATGCATATATGTATTGTATCCATATGCATATATATTTGTGATATACACATAGATATATTTGCACATATTGTTTGTTGACTCCATATGATGTTACTTTTATGTATATTTTTGGGGCTAACCACTTGTCACCAGATAACCCATTGTTAGGCTCTTCCCTGGGGAGTGCCATCTCTCCTGCTTACAGCTTCCCTCAGCTGCCTTTTGTATTTTATGTGTGCTTGAGATCACAAAGGCTTTTCTCCATCCAATTTACCACTCTCATTGGTGTCATAGTTTTTCAGCTCATTCTTGGGCTGTCATGATGGTGAAAATGTATGGGGGTGGCTTCTGATGTTGCCAGGAAGCACAATACCACAGCAAACACCTGGATAATCTTTCTGCTCTTTTTTCCACAATATTCCCTGAGCCTTAGGTGTCAGAAGTGTTTTGTAGATGTGCCCCGTGGAACTGTGTGCCACAGTTCAGCCATTTTGGTTGCCTCTAGTTCTCTTTTCTTGTTTGTGTTTGTTCCAATGAGAAAACCATTTTAGATAAATAGAAATTCATATGTATTGATGCACACCCAGTGACAATAAATTAATAAATAAATATGCGTTCCTACTTATTAATTTTCATTTCTTTAATAAGGTTCTGATAAGACAACAATCTTTGACTTTCTTAAAAAACATACATCTCCTTTATAGGTGGAATAGATGTACCACTGACAACTTCGTGGTCATGCATATCATTTGGAGCTTAAATCTCTGAAAAAAAATATTTCTTGCTCAATAAATTACCATGCTACTTTCCTTTCCTTTAGATCTAGCTTGACAGTTCAGTAAAACTATAATAAAAATAAATTTCCACCATGAAATGTCATCGGTGTATATAAATTCCTTTTATCAGAATGTAACGTCATCGGTGTATATAAATTCCTATTATCAGAATATAAAAGCAAACGACAATGATGTTGCAGAAATAACATTATCTCTCCATTCAGATGACAACACAGCGTTGCTCATGAGCAAAATCTATGGTTTTCATTGAGAAGTTGAAAGTAACTTGCTGTTTTACGTTGTCAAAGCAATCCTGCCTAATGTTCATATTACTAGGGCTGAAGAGAATGAATTTACATGTTGTACTACCCTATTTGTTAAATGTTTTAAATAACATTTAATGAAAACTGAATAATGACAGACTGTATACCTGAATTGAGCAAGAAATTGATATAAAACTCTAAGTACTAGATCATATATTATATTTAATTAAGTCAAATAGAAATATTACCTTTCTAATTTAATAATCCTGCCACAGGAAGACAAGTGAACAGCAAAAGTAGTGCCAACCTACAAAAGTAGCTAACATGTTTAATCTGAAAGCTTTGAAACTTGGAAAGGCCATTCTTTCCTGGATTTTGAGTTTTCAGGGGACCAAACACATATTGGTATGATTTGGGGGGGACATTGCAAATATGTTTTCCCTTTGAAAATTCCATCCATGAATATAACATATTTTGACAAAAATCCACCCTTATTTTTCCCAGCCATCTTTCCCCCATCTGAACACCAGCTTTTCCCTTCAACTTTGGAACTATGTGGTTGTTTTCAAATATATCACAGACTGTTGGAGACTATGGTTTTAGGCTTATGATATAAAACGTCACCTCTAAACTACTTGTATTTCATTGGCCTTTATTAGATCTCAAAGTGCTTCTCTTTTCCTCTTCCTTCCTCAGTCACCAGTCTCTTTTTCTTCACTGTTTTCTGTGTCATCGTCTCAATATCCTCAGTAAGAACTCACAAATGAAAATCAGTTTTCTCCAATGGAGTCTCACTGGGGATACAACCTACTCTTAAGCAAAGGCACCACACCTGGCCCCGTAGCAGAAGATGCCTAACACAAAATGAACTCAAAGGCATCTTTGTAGATTCTTTGTCTTTTTGTGTCGGGCCTTTTGTTTGGTTTGCTTTTGTTTGTTTTTTAACGATGCTGGTCCTTTTCATTTTTCTTTTGGTGTCTTTGGAGAATTTCAGTGTTGAGTATGGGCTCTATCTCACAGACTGGCCCTTAAGTCAAATCATCCATGGGGTGTGGACTACATAAATTGTATGCCAGTGCTTCCCAAGCTGGATTATTGTTTGCATTTCACTTTTGGTAGCCTAGAGAATAATTTCCCAAACCAGAGACACTAAAATGTAGGAGTGAAATCACTGTGTAGGCACCAATTCCATTTCTCCGTGTTCAATAAGATGTGTGAATGTTGCCTTCAGCAATGGGTTCCCTACTATCAGATTGCAAAGTCTTAGCAACCGCCTGGTTTGTTCACAGATTTCCACGGGTGGCCCTTGGCTAACTACTCAACTGAGTGCAACTGAGTTTTGCTACTGGCATCCTTGTTTGGTGACAAGAGTTGTGCTGTTGAGACTCTGTTCCCCACAGTATTCGGAAACTTCCTTAGAGCCACCTTCGTATATTTTAGGAAGTTTCCACTGCCGTAGGTTCCCATAGCATCCTTCAAATATTCCTCGTTTGCAGCTGTCTCTCCCAGTATTTCTTGCCCTCAATCCTGTCTACCTTCCCATTCCTCATCTCATTCACCTTGTCCAGTCCCCAGCTGTCCCTGGTCTGCCCTCAAAATCTATTCTATTTTCCCCTTCCAGGAAGAGCCATGCGCCCTCACCTTCCTCAGCTCCATTGGCTATTTCTAATCTCTCTGGGTATGCAGATTGTAGCTTGGCTATTGTTTATTTAATGGTTAATATCTACATAAAAGGAAATATACGTATAATATTTATCTTTTAGGGTCTAGGTTATCTCACTTGGAATATTTTCCAGTCCTATTTATTTGCCTGTAAATTTCATGATATCTTCTGTTTTTAACTGCTGAGTGACACTCCATTGTGTAAATGTACCACATTTTTCTTTCGCCATTCATTTGTTGAGGGACATTTAGGGTGTTTCCAGTTTCTGGCTACTATGAATAAAGCAGCAATGAATGAATCTGGTAGAGCAAGTGTCCTAATGGTAAAATGAAGTATCTATTGCTTATTTGCCAAGAGTAGTATATCTGGATTCTGTGGTCAGTTGATCCCAACTGTCTGAGGAACTGACATTGATTTCTTTGGTAGCTTTACCAGTTTGAAGTATCAGCAGCAATGGTGGTTTGGTCTCCATATCCCACATGTTAGCCAGTGTGATCTATCACTTGTGTTTTTTATCTTAGCCATTCTAACAGGTGTAAAATGGAGCCTCGCTAGTCATGTTAAACATTTCCTGAAGGATTTCTCAGACATCAGTTTCTTCTGTTGAGAATTCTCTTTTAGATCTGTATCCCATAATTTCTTTTTTCTTAAATTTTTTACATAAACATTTATTTTATTCCACATATATACAATAATCTACCTGCAACAAGAAGAGCCATGAAACAATCAGGAATTATATAAATGCTGTTTGTATTTGGCAGCCTTGGAGCTCCAGTGGTGCAATCAGCACATAGTACTTACATGTATTCTAGTTTTCATTGAATTATTTGATATTTTGATATCTGGTTTCTTGAATTATTTGTATACTTTCGGTATTAGTCCTCTATAAAATATTAAATTGCTAAAATATTTTCCACTTTTTGTCATGTGCCTTACAGAAGCTTCTCAGTTTCATGAGGTCCAATTAATTAATTGTTGCTATTAGTGCCTGAACCATTGGTGTTCTGTACAGAAAGTTTCTCATGTGCCAATGAGTTCCAGAGTTCCGAACATTATGTTCTATCGGGTTCAGTGTATCATGTTTTATGTTGAGGCCTCTTATTCATTTTGACTGGAATGTTTTGCAGGGTGATAAATATGGATCTGTTTACATTCTTCTACATGCAAAACATCCAGTTTGACCAGCATTAATTACTGAAGATGCTTTCTTTTTTCCAGTCTGTTTTTTTTTAATTGAGTGTCTATAGATATATGGATTTATGTCTCAGTCTTCATTTCAAGCCTATGTGCATTTTTTGCAAATATCATACATTGGTTGTTGTTGTTGTTGTTATTTTTGTAGGTGTTATTGTTGTTACAACAGCTCTTTAGTACAACTTGAAATCAGGAATAGTAAGAGCTCTAGCAGTTCTTTTATTGTTCAGGATTGTTTTAGCTATCTTGTTTGGTTTTGTTTTCATATAAAATTGAGAACGATGATCAACTGAATAACATTAACTTTTACATCTACTACATATTATTTATCCATTTATTTGGTAAGGGATGCCTTGGTTGAATCAATATTAAGATCACAGTTAATAGGTTGAAATAAACTTTAGCTCATATGTATACTTGATATAATGAGTAAATTTCCTTCAGTTATATACAAATTAGTGAAACTTTTGGATTTTGTGGCAAGCGTGTTTTTCATTTTTTAAAATGAATTTCCATGCTCACAACCACTTGATTTTTGAATTTGTTATAATGATATGATATTATATTGGGGTTTTGATTTTAATTTCCCTGTTTATTCATGTAACTTGCTGCTATTTATGTTTTCTTTTAAAAATGCTAAATCAATTAATGGTTTATTTTTACCATGTTTTTAGTTTCTTGTTGTTGAATTTTTATTTCTAATGATTTATTATATTCATTTTGTGTGTTATTTACCATCACTGTCCATAGAAATATATGTGTATATGTGCCAATGCACAAGAGGAAACCAGAGGAGAATGCCTCATCCTTTGGTCCATAGTTTATAGGTGTTCACTGGGACTCATTAGTTACATAGGTGTTGGGCCTGAACTCTTGTTCTCAGTATTGCTCAGCAAGGGTTTTATGTGTCAAACCACCCTCCAGCCCTGGGAGACTTTGTATCTTCCATGAAGTGGAGTCTAGTAAAATAATACAAAGCTGTATGGATCATGTCACATAATATATCATCCAACAGATGCAGATGCTCTGGGCAATTAACTCCTCATTCCCATCTTTTACTTATTAGAAAGTGCTTTCAGGTATCATAACCTTGTGGCCCACTATGTGTGTGAGTTGTGCATGTTCCTTGATGAAGAAAATCCACAGAAGTCTCAGGTGCTTTGGATAAGAAACTTGGAGAAAATGTGGCTACTACAGGAGGATGAAGAGGTCAGAGAACATGACAGAACACAGGCTGCTACACTCATAATTTCTAAAGGCACAAAAGGAGTGAAGAAAGTTGCGTCTTCCGTGGATGAAAATAATCTGGGAAGACACAAGAGCTAAGTGTGTGTGTGTGTGTGTGTGTGTGTGTGTGTGTGTGTGTGTGTACGCGCGCGTGCACGAGACTGCATCTAACCTTACCCCTATCTGTCATCAACTATAATTTGACCTATATATTGCACAGCTGGTGACTGTCATTCACCTATATAAATATGTACAACCCCCCTTTTTATGTTCTATAAGCTAAATAATTTCTAATTAATGAAAACATGGGTGAAATGTACTACATTACCAGTTCAAAATAGGTTAATACAAAGTTTTAAAAAGATTGTTATATATTATTTGTACAATATCTACGATGGTTTGGATCAGTGTTGTGAAATATAATCTGAGGTGCTCAATTTACTCAAAATCATAGTTTCAAAATCACCACAAGCATCTTCTTGTCACTACATACGTTTTTAAGAAGCAGATATCAAGTTCTTAATAGCCAAATCTGTTTTTTACAAATCTTATTAATATCAGTTTCTCCCAAATGAGCATGAGTAGAATTGAAAACTGGAACAGTAGAAGGGAAGATATTGAATTATTTAAACTACAGAACACAATCAAGTCACAGTAGCAATGTGAGGTTGAAGAAAACGTAGGTTGTGTGAATATATTTTGCTTGTTTAATTGGAAAGTGTGATAGAAATGTAAATGACCATTATATACAAAGCTAAATGTTCAGAGTTGAAGACTAATTAATGTCAAGATTTAACCTTAAATAGGTTTATTTTTATAAAATCAGTGAAGGAAGGGTCATGTAATAAAAAAAGGTTAACATTGGCAGGAAAAAAGATTGAGAAGTTGAGTTCCTTTGACAGGGGGAGATGAAAGGCCTAGAAGAGGAAATATGTCAGATAAAAGGGAGAAAGAAACTTATGCAGTATGTAAAACACTCAGACAAGAAACTGAAACATAAGAAGGGTTCCATAAATATGCAATTATAACAGAATAAAAAATGAGGTCACAGATAGTGGAGAAAGAATGAAAATAAGACAGGAGAGGTAGAACAGTCTGAGGCCAAGGAGGAATAAGAAATGTGTTTTAAATATCAATACTGTTACTAATATTTTTTCTTCAAATTTAAGTAGACATCATTTTGCACTATACTTTTCAATGGTAATTTTGTAGTGACAGTCCATGCTATTATGACCTACAACTCACCTACTGCTCACCTCCTTGCAAACTACAAAACAATATGATTAACATCATGTATGTTGTGGGACCTCTTTACTCTGGTGAAAGACAATTATAATTTTAAACACTGATTTGGATGTAGCTGATTTTATGAAATTAGGATCTGATAAGGTGAGAAAGAAGAGATTGTTTTTGTGACAAGCTTTTCATGGAAGACCTACTTCCACAAGGCAGGACAAGAAAGTCCTGAGGACAGAGCTTATACCTATGAGTACCAGATTTTTTTTTTACTTTTTTTTCTTTTTTATTAATGTATTCTTGTTACATCTCAATGGTTATCCCATCCCTTGTATCCTCCCATTCTTCCCTCCCTCCCATTTTCCCCTTATTCCCCTCCCCTATGACTGTTCCTGAGGGGGATTTAAGAACACTGCTGGTGCCTTGAGCAAATTCAACTTATCTTAATTTCTCTGTATATGATCATTCCATTTTTTCTTGTAATTAGTAAGTTTCACTGAGATAAAATTGACACCCAATAAAATTTTGACAATATGTGTACAGATGTCAAATATATATACAATAGTTGCCAGTAGGGAATAATGCCCCCAACCTTATCCCAAATCCTGGTACCACCTACTTTTCCAGTGAATCCTTAATCTGCGTTTTTTACAATATCTAGTTCAAAGAAATTGAGTCATATGTTTTGCCTTTAGAAAGAGGCAAAAAAAATTAAGTTACTCATATTTAAGATTAAAAAAACATATAAATTCAAATATGAAATGACTGTATTAGTTAACACTATAAATTGCATGATCAAATAAAGGAAGAAGGCAATGGATTATCCTCAGCCGAAATATGTATTTGTGCATTAATTCATTTATTTTGTTATTTGTCCATTTGGATGTCTATTATCTTGTTAAATTCATCATTTTCTCACTCAGGACTCACTTTCATGCTTTGCATTAATTAGCCTTTTCATTGTAGAATATATTTTTTAAATTTTTTTCCTGTGAAAGAATAATTAAGAATGATTAAAACTCAAGTCCGTTTTAAATGATGAAATCAGACAATGGTCAACCCAAGGACTTTTCATTGAAAGTAAATTGCTTAGCCTTGTTCCTTCTTAGCATAACAGATTTATATTCAGTGTTAGATTTTTTTTCTTTAGTAGTAGATAATGATCTCTGAACTTTATAATCTTATTGATCCCATTCTTTTTACTTGTAGATATAATCAAGGTGTTTCAATTATTTTCTTTTCTTCTTCAGGCTAAACTGCCTAGTCACAGGTGCATACTCAAAATAAACCTTTATTTAATATTAAGCCCTCACAATTCTGGGGTGTTTCTATTGCTCTAGAATGTCATTGTTATTAGATTTTTTTAAATACATATTTCATTTATTAGTCTTGTTCATATATTATTTCTTCATCTTATCACATTCCAAAGTTATCATTTTACAAATCGCTGGTGCAGCATAGCTAAACAGGCATTTATCTATTGGTTCTTGAATTTGCAATTCTAAGTATTCGTATGGTAATCTTAATATACACTGTTTTCATTTCTTTTGTTTTTTTCATTTTCTATATATGAGTTTTAATGTGGTCATTTTAAATGGATTTTATGATAAATTGGGAGTTGCCTTTATTTAGTTAGAGTTTGTTGGCGGGGCAGCCTTGTAGGCACACAGAAGAAGGGGATGCAGGCTGTAAGTATGAGACTTGATAGGTTATGGTCAATTGGTGGGCGTCGAAGGGCACCCCTTTCAGAGGTCTAGGGGAGGGGAATAGGGCAGAAGATGGAGGGAGGGTGGAAGTGGGAAGATGGGATGGAGGGGATAACAATCAGGATGCAATGTCAATAAATTATGACAAAAATTAAAATAAAAATAACATACCACTTTTACTGAGCAACTGTTGACCTTCGCTTAACTTTTGAAGACCAAAGAGAGTCTGATTTGCAAAATATATGGTGTTATTGACTTAACAATTTTTTCCAGCATATTAAGATGGCCATATAAGATGACTCCCAACTATTCTAGTTAAAAATATAGAATTTGGAATATACTTTCCATATAAGACTACCCTTCTTCCAATGCACAGCCTGTGTGGCAGATGCGGGTGTGTATTTATTTGTAGGCAGGGCACAGCTAGCCAGGTGCTTTATTAGGTGCAGGCAGACAGCCAGTGACAGCCTGCACCGCCCCTTTAAGGCATGCTCCACACTCAACCTGAAGACTAAATACATAGCCCTCAAAGTGGGATTGGCAGGTTCTGGTGGAGAGCCAATCCATGCTCACCTTCTCCTGCTCAAGGTACACTAAGACATGTGCTTCATGCTCCCCTCAAAGAGCAGAGAGCAGGGAATTGGCCAAAGTCCGCCTCCCTCTATTATATGAGCTGGATATATGGAGCAAGGGGAAGCAAGCTGCAGGTAAATACCCATCATATATGACAACCCCCGACTTTAGCATGGATTTGGGGTGCATAAAAAGAGGAAGGATAGCAGTCTACCAAGAAGAGACCTGATACCATATGAGCATATACAGGGGAAGGAGGTCCACCTCAGTCACAGACATAGGGGAGGGGAGTAAGGGGAAAATGCGAAGGAGGGAGGAGTGGGGGGATCGAAGAGATGGGACAACAATTGAGATGTAATATGAATAAATTAATAAAAAAAGTCATATTATACACCTGAAAATGCTGTACTTATTTGGTCACTTTTTAAATAGGAAATATTTTCTGGAGAGCCAGATGTTCATATCAATATACAAATGGAGCATCTTATAGTTTAATAGAAATACCAAGACACAAATATTAATTTAGTAGTCAATGGAACAGAGATAATATTTAGATCTATGAAGTTACTGAATTAGTCAAGCAGTATTTCAGCCAGGACAAAGTTCCTTGGTAATTTAAAAGGGACTAGAATTTAATTCAGAGAGATTGGTAATATTGAGGTAGATGTGTCCAATTTTCTCAGCAGAGTTTAAGGCAATGTTAGTCCTCATAATTACAGTGATTATCTGTAGGAGTTTATTTATTTATTTTTTGTTATATATGACCAGGAATGCAAAGTCACAAAATAATCAAGAATTAGCTTTTCTTCAGGAGCTTTCTGTGAAACAAAGTGTTTGGACTTTGGGTAATTCACTGTTATTTTGTTGGTATTGATAACTATATCTACAATGCATAATAAAAGTTGCATCGCAATGTTTAAACAAAACCTATGTGATAGAGTTCACAAACACAAATAAATAGAGAGGTAACATTTGTAAAGAAACAAAATGACTGAACTGGAAATAAATGGCTGTTTATCTGACATGAAACCAGAGGACTTTGTCGTTTTTCTTTTCCGTTTTGTTTTAATCTACTCATTTAGTGTGATTATAGAACTGTAGATTTAGTCATACAAACTAATAAAGCAATCATAATTGAGTTATGCTGAAACATTACCACTGTGACATGTATATCAATTATTTTGTATCTACACACAACATTATTGTAATGTTGAGAACAATCCCTGAATAATTCCTAAAATTTATGTTAAAATATGATAATGAATATGCTGAGAGTCACTTTTAAATCATTAGCCCACTATTACTGTTTTTCTTTTTTAAAAAGATTTATTTATTTATTAAGTATAAGGGCATCAGATCATATTACAAGTGGTTGTAAGCCACCATGTGGCTGCTGGTAATTGAACTCAGGACCTTTGGAAGAACAGCCAGTGCTCTTAACCACTGAGCCATCTCTCCAGCCCCCTGTTTTTCTTTTTTAATGAATAGAAACACATCCTGAAGATATAATCATTTTTTAAAACTCTGATATTAAATAAACCTTTCTTTTAGGCCATTTGACATCTTTGGCAATTATTTGCCAATAGTATTCTATAAACAAATGTGCGCTTTAAACACATTGTTTTCAAAACTCCATCTTTTAGGGATACGTTATAGATGATTGTTGACTACACAAGTGAGACAATTTCAATCTCAGTGCTTTGTGATGTGTTAAATTTGGTGGGTGATATAATTAAATATCATTCAGTAATTAATATTTATATTAATAGAATATCTTATTTTTACTTGTTTGTAATTAAATTTATATCATTTTACCTTTAGAGTATTATGCAATCTTAATTTATAAAGCCATAGAATTTATTTGTATTTGTGTTTAATGTATATACATTTCATAAACAGAAAATAATGGATCTAAATGTACAATGAAACTCAACTTTTTCTTAGGCTTTAGCTCTTTGTTTTAAGTTGTGGTAGAGCTAATAACTTTACACAGGCATAAAGCAAAACAAAGGTACCATGCTTGTGCAGCTGTAAGATCAATGTGCAGCTTGGATCACTACAAAGAATGATTCATCTAGAAATTGTGGCTTTTGTAGGGGCTTATGTTTTGATCTAGTATTCTCACTCTCTGAGTAACAAGAACATGTGACCCATAGTTATAATCACCTAATGTTCCCATAAATTTTGAATGTTAAAAACAGAAAAAGACCCAGGCTTCTATGGCCCCCTTCTTTGCTCCCATAAAAAGTAAAGGATGTTTTTGTGTCTAAGCCCCTTTGAAGGTTTGGGCAAAAGTACAGTGGAATATTTAATAAGACTTAGAAATAGAACAGCTGGAGTCAGATGCTGGAATATCTTGCAGACATTACTGATGTGACATCTGGAAAAAAACAGAGATATTGAATGTGCAGTTTGCTTTATCAAATGACAAATACAAGACACTTAATAATACTGACACCTCATTAGCATCATGACATCAATATTAGATTTTATACTTCCAATTGTAGAAAAAGGAGTGAACATACTCAGTAAAATAATGAAATGCTTTCCTTTCTATTTAAATTGGTGTATTTTTTTGTCATGTGTTAGACCACACTTTTAGAAATTAAAGGTCTCTGCCCTGTGGAATGGACACAAGTCTGCGTTTTTTCTTCTTCTTTTTTTCCTTTTTTTATTAATTTATTCTTGTTACATCTCAATGGTTATCCCATCCCTTGTATCCTCCCATTCTTCTCTCCCTCCCATTTCCCCCTTATTCCCCTCCCCTATGACTGTTCCCTAGGGGGATTACCTCCCCCTGTATATGCTCATAGGGTATCAAGTCTCTTCTTGGTAACCTGCTGTCCTTCCTCTGAGTGCCACCAGGTCTCCCATGATAGGCAGATTTGGGCCCAGGGGTCCCGCTCAAACTAAGGCACCAGCCAAGGACAATACAGGCCGTAAAACTTTAAACCCCTACCCAGATCTAGCCAATGGTCAGAACATTCTCCACAGTAGAGTGGAGAGTGGGATATGACTTTCTCAAATACTGTGGTGCCTCACCTTTTACCAAGTCTGTGTTTTTTCAAAAGTATTCATCTCAGCATTGGAGACATTGAAACAGATGGAATTGAAAGGGGAAATGTACTTGGCCTGTTTAGGAAAAGCCTACAAGAGTAACAGTGACTAGATTCAACATGCAACTGCCATCAGGATGAATGTTTACATCACTTTCTTGAGAGCCAATTACACTGTTTTTTTTTTTCTGTGTTTGTGTGTACAGGGATTGGAAATCAGCCAGATCAGTTGTGGGCACAGAGCCGCTTTGGATCTGTCTTTTCAAATAGCAACTCGACAGAATGCTACAGCAAAGTTGAAGTATTACTCCATTCTGGTAAGAGAGAGATGCTTTCTTTTTTCTATTCTATGGTGAGAATTAGGTAAGGAATCTTTCCAGATCATACTGTTGTCTGGAAAGGAACTGGCACTCTGAGTAAGAAGTTACAAAATGCTTCCCGCTTTGAGATATATTTTTTCATAATGTCTGTTGCCTTATGTTGCAGGAAGATAAATAATAACACTGAGTTGTCCTGGCATGCTAAGTGTGTATTGTAGGTAAGGGAGTCTAGAGATACTTGGGTAGTTAATGGATTGTGTTAATGTGATGTGTAATACTATAGCTCTGGCCAAGATGAGGGCAATTGAAACCATAGTGAGTTAATCTGTGTGTGTACATTTTCCTCTGTTGAATAATGTAATGAATAGCCACCCCTTCACAACCACTAAGTGTACTTTGGGGATTATTGACAGACTTTTGGAGCAATCTAACGTCCTTTATTTTCAGAATTGGAAAAGCTGTAGATAAGAACTCTGAATGTATTGGTTTATTTATAGATTTTCCTTTTATAGCTAAATAATACAAATGCGCATAGATGTGCAAAGTGTATGCTTTGTTGCTCTTGTCTTTTGGCTGGTACTGTTATTCAGTAAGTTTACAAAAAAGCTCTACTCTTTATCAGCTCACCATGAATTTATCTGTGTCTAAAATTATAAGAAAAGTTTATCTATATAAACATACATGTCTATAGCTGTATAGACATGCATGTGCCCATGCATGCAAATGTACTTTTTCAAGTAAAGCATTCATATGTGACTATATATGTAGAATTGTATTTGAACTTAACTGCAGAATTAATTGCACATAATGGCCAATGTATGACTATAACTATAAATCCACAAGATTTTATGATTATTATTTTTCAATTTTGTAATTTCTCCCTCTTAATTAAACATGAATTTAGAAAACAATGATAGAGATATCAAAAGAAACTTTCCAACCAAAGAGATGCTTTTAGAGATAAATCTATACTTTCAATTGACAATAAACTCAAAGGATGTGATTTTATTTGGTTTGGCTACTCAATCTCATCCATATTTATGTATCCATCAAGTTTCAATATAACCCTTTTCAGATTTATACACAAGATTATGATTCCCACCATTGAAGGATAACTAATTTGCCTTGATTTGTATGTCTCTAATAAATATTTACATTCCTTCAATTTAAATTTTAATGACCATTTACCTTAATAATTATTTTAAGAAATGAAAACACTTACATTTTATATAAATATTTTCACAAATGTAATGATCGTTTACCAGCTAGACATGTAAATTATTACAGTGAAGTGAGAGTTTAACTAAAGACAGGTAGAAAAGAGAAACTAGAGAAAGAGTTGGTGGTAGGTGAAATGAGAAGTAAATGTTCTGATTTAATAAACTGATTCTTTCTTCCTTTAACACATGAGCTTAAATAGTTTAAGAACAGCCATCTTGGGTTTTTTTTTTCCCTTTCCTTTATTTCATATGCATACACAATCACACCCTAAGCCATGGGGTATTGATGATTGCTAGCTTTTCTAAGATTGTACATACTGCTAGGTCAGCCATACTCCACAGCGAGACCACACACCCCAAATTATTTGGAGCTTAGCCCTGCTGTGACTTGGTGCGCCAGCACAGGAACCTAGCAGAACTGTCTTCTGCGAGACTTCAGGAGCAGATGATGGGATCAGCTGCAGAGACACACTGCCAAACAACAACAGCCTGAGCTCGGCAGTTTTGTGGAAGGGTGGGAAGAGGATGGAGGAAGTTGGGAGGGTCAAGTATACCACAAGAAGACCTACAGAGTAAACCACCTTGAACCCATGGAGGTTCATAGAGACTGAACCACCAACAAAGGGCATGCATGGGCTTGACCGAGACCCCTACGCTTATGTAGCAAGTGTTTAGATTAGTCCTCATGTGGGTCCCTTAACAATTAGAGTAGAGCCTGTCTCTGACTCGGTTGACTGCCTTTGGATCCCTTTTCTCTAACTGGGCTGCCTTGTCTGGCCTCAGAGGGAGAGGATCTGCTTAGACCTACTGCAACTTGAGGTGCCAAGGTGCTTTCCCTCTTAGGCCTCCACTTTTTTGAGAAGAAGTAGGGATCAGAGAAGAGGAGAGAGGGGACTAGAATTAGTCTGTAAAGTGATTGAATAAATAAAAAAAAAAAAAAAAAAAAAGACCCACCAACTTCTGATTTTTACGGATATTTTTTTCAGAATCCTACACCTTAGAAAAGTGTCATTTGGACCCTTCTTTTTGCTCCCTACTCATTATGAAAATATAGATTATTTGGATAGTTCCCCCAGATTTTTCTTCTTCTAAATCCATACAACTTAAGGTCTGCAAAAATCTGTCTCTTCTCTCATCTTGTACTGGGACAAATTATTTTTTCTCATGTCATCTGCTTCTTACTTTTAAGGGTTCCCTCTGCCTGCATATTCTTTATTCCTAA
Organism: Acomys minous; assembly: GCF_964271855.1. NCBI lineage: Eukaryota > Metazoa > Chordata > Mammalia > Rodentia > Muridae > Acomys > Acomys minous. The sequence goes on from NC_140490.1 coordinate 104,052,444, forward strand.
ACTTTAGCTGTGTTTTCTCTAGAAAATACTGGAAGGGTTCCATCTTTTATTAAAGTAACATGCTCATGCATAATTAAGTGTGTTGTTTACACTAGACACTACCACACAATACACAGACTTCCCAACTTTTTTCTTAACCAGTTACAAAATCTATGTCCTTACCTCATGATCTTTAAAACTCTAAGTTACTTCTCTACAGAATTGTGAAAGGTTTAGGGTAAAAAATACTAATGTAACGGGAAGGGTTAAACAGATAGGAAATGGTTTGTGAGTTTAGAGGAGACTATATAAGGTGGGATAACTAACAGTTATGACATTTCAAGAAATTCAGTTGGAAATGTACTACTGTAGAATCTTCCACTCTGCCCCACTGCAACACACACACAGACTCCCACAGTGTGCAGGTGCTACCAAAAAGCTAAACCCACCTCATAGCATGTTAAGGTTGTATACAGGGATAGTCATGGAGATGAGTGCAAGAATATGACGGAGATGATAATGATGATGAGCAGGACAGATATATCGACAGATGTTAGAGATTGATAAAGCTTAGATACTTAAATAGATGATAGATTGATCTGCAATTTAACTGAAGTCTGAACACTTCTATATCCTCCATCTCTAACCTGTTAACTTTTATCAACCTCCAGATTTAAAATCCTTCATTTATTCTTATCATTCATTGAATTATATTGTGCATGAAGCAAAGCCTTAAATTTAATATTACACTTAATTTTTATTTTTATATTACCACTCCATAAAATTATTAAAAATACAAGTCACATTTTTCATGAATAGATGATAGATAAATAAATAGATGGATTCTCTCTTTTAAAAATTCTTTTTATAAAATGGTATTATTTATATACTCAGAAAAAATGGAAGATGATATAAACAGTATTAATTTCTTCCATTTTTATTAGGTGAAGCTGAATAGTTTTATGTGAACTTGACAGAATCTATCATCATCTGAGAGGTAGGAATCTTGGTTTTAAAATAATGGCTCCCTAGCATAGCTGTCATCTGAGTGGCATAGTTGATGAAAACAGAGGCGAAGATCGGCAGGCAAACATTAGGTAAAGCTGAGGGAATCTTATTGAAGAAGGGGAGGAAGGATTGAAAGAGCAAGATGTCAAGGACACTATAAGAAAACCTAGAGAATCAATTAGCCTGACCCAATAAGGGCACACAGAGACTGAACAACCAACCAGAGATCAGTCATGGGACAGATCTACAACTTAGTCCTCATGTGGGACATATGATTGCAAGCGCTGGGTGTGGCTATCTCTGACTCTGTTGCCTGCACTTGGATCCCTTCTCCATAACTGGGATGTCTTCTCTAGGCCCAATAGAAGAAGATGCTCCTAGTCCTATTTGATATGCCAAGGCAGGTTGAAAGCCATGAGTGGCCCACCCTTCTCTGAGAAGAAAAGGAGTGGGGAGGAGGGAAAAGGATGGTAGAGGGAGGGACCAGGAGGAGAGGAGGGAGGGAAACTTCCTACTGGGATGCAAAGTAAGTAAATAATTCAGTTAATTAATAAATAAAATGTAAGACTGATAAAAAAAAAAAAAGAAAGAAGGAAGGAAAGAAAATGCCTCTAGAAGATTGAGCTTAGCAAGCCTGTAGGGCATTTTCTTAATTATTGAATGATGGGGGAGTCCCCAGCTCATGGGCTTGTGGTCTTGAATTCTATATATAAGACAAATGAGAAAGGCAGAAATTGCAAGATATTAAACAACACTGCTCTATCAATCTGGCTTTCAGCTTTCAGGCTAATTTAAGTTCCTGTCTTGACTTCCTTTGGATATGGACAGTGATATGGAAGTGTAACCTAATAAAACCCTCTCTTCCCAACTTGGGTTGAGTCATGATGTTTCATCACAGCAAAAGTACCCCTAAGACACAGGTATAATTTACCAATTTACAAATATAGCTAGGTTTTTTTTTAATGTTAGGATCCTGGTATCTATGAGCTTATCATGCTTCTCAAAACTGGCTGCCTCCACCTACAGGGTGTGCAGAGGCAACTTCAAGGCTGAACTCTGCTTCTCTCTCTCTCTCTGTGCTGCTTTGCACCTCTTCTTGGATGGAAACATAGTTAAGAGCAAATACAAAAGATCACAAAGCCTTAGTGTTACTTCTCCTTCCGTTCCATTACCTATTATTGTTAAAAATGTGGGTAATTAAACCAAGCTCCACTAACTTTCAGTCCTTCATCTTTAATATGGAAATAATGACATCAATTTTATAGATTAGATGAAATGATTTTGGTTAAGGATTATAGGTAATATGCTCATTTCTTAGTTCTATAACCTAATAGGAAGTAATATAAAACTGTTACTGGTAGTAGAATAGCTTTTAAATATCCCATGGGATTGAAAGAGTTCTTCACCTTCTGTGGCATTTTAGAAAATATACGACAATCAGCTAATTCATTTCTATCATATAAAAAAGAATGACGTTTTTCTGTTATTGAAAGCAGTGTGACTGTACAATGCTGAGACTGTACTTGTTCTTCTTCCTGAATGTGGGAAAGGTGTGAGTGCGCTCGCCTGCATGAGTATGTGTTCAATAATCTTGAAATTTATGTGTTAAACAGAACTTTTGTAACTATGTAATTCTATTTATTTTTTTTACACAGAAAAAAAAAGAGTAAAACATTTTACTCTAAGTTAAAAACACAACTGAGTATACAAATAACATACACATGTTCTCACCCTCTTGATGAAGTGTGGCACATGGCCTTTGAGTACTGGAAGAGTAAGAGGGCAGAATCCAGACAGAAAAATAAATCTACTAGGATTAAGCAGTCCAAAAGCAGTTTCCCTAGCAAATGTGAGAATATGGGTTGGCTATAATAGTGCGCAGTAAATATGGTTCTGGATATTTGGTTGTTTAGGTTTTTAATTAGTGCATAGATATTGTCTACCTTTCCCCAAAAATATTTCTGGTGAAAATGGTTAGATGTATCTCCAGAAAATATAGGCATCCTCACTTCCTTTTATTCAGCTTCAGCTTCTTCAGGAACAATCTAGTAAGGTGTCATCGGGTCCTGGAAGTAGATATACTATGATTTTCACACTCTTGAAGGTGAAAATTATAAACAAAATGTAAAGACATATGATATGTTCTTACTACCATCATATATGCTGCGTCAAGGAAAATAGAAACACCAATCTACTAATCACAGTACATTTGTAAATACATATATTATTGGAGCAAATATTTCATTATCCTCAATTTTACCCTCTTTGATCATAAGTGATCCCAAGAAACTTATACTTACGTTACAGTTTATTCAGTGTCAGCAATACTCAATAGCATGGACTTACAGTTACACATGGGAACAACACACACACGTGTGTGGTGTGTGTGTGTGTGTGTGTGTGTGTGTGTGTGTGTGTGTGTGTGTGTGTTAGGGGAAGTTATTATATTGATGTTCAAAGTTTTAGTTGTTCTTTTCTGGAAAACCCATTATTATTGATAGACTTTTTAAAAAGTATTCTTACTATATATTTTCTGAGACTGAGACTTACCTGACATTTTATATTCGGAAAAATAGAGAGTGATATGATGTTAACATTTCACCTTAAGTAATTTTATCCCATATAAAATCACTGATAAAATGTTTCAGACAGTTAAAGTCAGTAAATATTGGACATTAACTTTAATATTAATATAGTAAGGTATTACAATGAAACAAAACACATACTATTTAATATAACCCGAAAATGTCTTGCTCTCTGGGTACATTCAGTAAATATCTAATGTACGTAGTTAGGTTTAACTTACGTGCAATATAACATCATAGGCTAGCTAACTGAACAGTCATCTTAGAAGACAGAGCTGATTTTCTAATTTTTTTAAAAACTTTGTTCAGAAGGACCATTTTATTCTGATATATGTGCAGATTACTTTTTGCCTATTTATGTCAGTTGCCCTACTCCTCACAACTCAATGAATAGGCAATAACTCCCAGCATTTGACAGTGGCAGGAAAGATTAGCAAGATTTTTGACATTGACAGATCAGATATATTAAACCTATGCTGGAGGGATGCATTGCAGAGAAGCTGGTTTGTCATTGTAACCGAAATACTCCTTATTCTTTGCTTTATATAAACCTAAAGCAATATATGGATATTAAAACGAAAAGACATCCAGTTTCATGTCCATGCACACTTTAGACTATTTTATAATAGCCTGATGAATTATGAAGTTTTAGACAAAACTACTCAAATATTTGAAATAAGAAAATATGATGTTTTGGAATGAATTTTGTTCGTAAATATTTACAATTTCATACATATGCTCTGGATTCTGATCATCTCTCCACACGCTCTTCTATTGTCCCTGCCCACCATCCTCCTGTGATCTATAAAATTCTGTTCCTGTTTGTGACTAGCTTTTGCCTCTGTTTAGTGTCTCAGAGGCAGTTGAGTCACCTTCAAGCTAGTGGCTATTAGGATCATAATAGTCAGTTATTAAAGGTTTAGTTTTAGTTCAACTCAATGCTACTTGTTGGTCAGAAGTTTGAGATGACGCACCACTCTTACAAACAGTGGCATTGGTGTTTCACGTTTTTATCTGCTACACTAAGTTTATGATTAACAAGGTCAAAAGTGACATGGTTTCCAAACAGAATAGGAATGTTTGCTATATTATTGAATGTCCTTGATCTCATTCACAAGACATTCTGTATCATTCTTTTTCCTCTTTGATAAAAACCACAATTTAGTCATGGCTTTAAAACATCATATGTAGTACAGAAGTGCTACTAGTGACTTACTTTCTCTTCTTATGTTGTCTTTTTGTATAAGCTTAAATAATTGAGAGTGACTTGTAGATTAAATTTGCAGTGTCTAATTATCATTAAATAGACATCACTCCTCTGGAATCTAAGCTGGGTGGCGCATGTTACTCACCAGTTGTGTTTTATTTATATATTCTATGTTTCATTCTTAATTCAAGATCTTTAAAATGTTATAGAAAAATTGTAAAATATGGTTTTGTAAAAAATTCCTTCCCTAATGTCTTATTGGTATGATTAATACACAGCAGATATATCTTAGGAACCTCATATATGGGGTCTCCATTCAGCTCAATAGATAAAGAATAAAAATATTTGATGCATGTTTACAGGAGTCTAACTCCAGAAACCTATGTCTTTATAGGAGCATGAGATAGAGCACCTATAATTTATATACTAAGTGATCTTCCAAAACCAAGCATATGTTCAATGCTACCAATTCATGATGATATTTCACCTTTTTCTGTCATAGTGACACTCAAAAGTAAAGTAAAAAGAGATGCAAATTTAAACTGTGTGTGCAGTTATTTTTACACAGTAGCTTTTCTGATTCTGAATCAGACAATATTTTATTTGGTTCATGTGTTCCAAGTTTATATTCTCAACAGGAAAAAAGTTCTAAAACATGCACCACTTTAAAAATATTCAGGACATCAAGCTAATTAAATAAGAAGATTCAAATATTACAGGAATAGTTATATCAGATAAATATTGACCCATTGGGGTTGTTTAAAGCCAAATAGCTTTTGTGGTGAGCTTTATTTGTGGGATATCTCCCTGGACCAGAGCTGTTGCAGAATACTGGGTACATTAAAATGCAAGTTGATACAAAGCCAAAGAACAATGTGGTTCTTAAAGCATTATGGATATCTTCTGTGGTTTATGTTTTATGGAGAGGACCTCATAATACTTAAAATTAACCTGAAGATACCTCTGCATTATATGCTACTGAGATTTGCCCTAGCTTTAAAGTTTGCTCAGATTTAAATATTCTATGAATAAACTTATCTATTAATTTGCATATTCAGCAAACTTGCAAACTGCATTGTGTGTCAACTACACGAATAACCCATGATTCCAGTTCATATTTTAATATTAAGATTTGTTTGAAAAGATGGATTTTGCTATGGTTTCTCTGGAAAAGTTAATAGAATCATATTTAAACTAATTCTTAGTTTTATCTCTATCATATTTGCTATGTTTCTGTCACATGCCCTCTACTCATATTTCCATAGAAAGCAACATCTATTTGTTGGGGTTGAACTATATGTGCTAAGTATTCAAATGCTAATTGCTTGCTCCTCAAGTTCATTACTACCCTATGAGCAAATTTTCAATTATCCAAAGTGACATTGTGTGAACCCTGCCTTCCAAATTATTCCTGATTGGCTAATAAAGTTACCTACAGCCTGGGCTGGGCAGAAGAGAAATAGGCAGAGCAAGATTCACTGGTCAGCGGCTTGCAAAAGCCCTATAAGGAGGAAGGAAGAAACAAGAAGAAAGAAGCAGGTCACCATGGGTTATCATAATCAGGAGCATGTGGCCCAGAGCAGCTTACTCAGAGGACTGGCCTGATGAAGCAGAAGCAGCCCAAGTGGAACATGTGCAAATATTCATGGGGGTTTTGGCTGGGAAGCAGACAAGATAGCTTAGCGGGTTGACATCTTCCAAGCCCTAGATTTTTTTATGTTCATTTGTATTTCTTTTAAAATTTTTATTATATATATGCATATATATACACACATATATATGTATGTATATATATTTGTTTGTTTGTTTGAGACAGGGTTTCTTAATGTTATTTTGGCTGTCCTCGAGTTGCTTTGTAGACCAGGCTGCCCTTGAACTCACAGTGATCCACCTGCCACTGCCTCCCAAGTGCTGGGATTAAAGGCGTGTGCTACTACACTCGGCACATATACATTTATATTAACACACATAAATAAACTACATAGAGCAAGAGGAACTGAGAAACAATCAGGAATTATATAAATGTTACATTAATAGTGTTTTGACTATTTGTATTTAGCAGCCTTGTAAAAAACATCTTTCCTATCTTGGTGAGTCTAACATTCAGAATGTAAATCAATATCTATCATATCTCATCTCTATCAACTTAAAACATCTATATATACCTAAAAACATCTTAACGTGCAAACAACTAGCTTAATTGTAAGACTAAACTATCTGGTCTTCAACCCCATCAGAGACTTGAGAAGGAAGAAAACTTTAATTACCTGAGTAAACTGAAAGTGCAGGTTAGCGGCTTCGAAAATAAAAAGATAATAGAGACAATTTGCAGCCTGAACAGTCACCCAAAACTCTCTATAACATTGGAGCATCTTCTTCAGCCTTCTGGTCCAACATATCTGAAAGACATATTTGTGAGGCAGGAAACTGTTGAGGACTTGCTTACCCAGTCTTGGCAAAGTTTGGCAATCAACACTGCCTGTATCCATGCTTCCCCATTTTTAGGCAGAATTCTGTCTGGGGCAGAAATGAGAACATTTTTCCCAGTGGCTTGTTTGTCACATTTGAAGGCATCTTCATATGGAGTTTCTTTGAGGCTCATCATATTCTTTGAAGTAGACTGAATGTTTCTTGGAGTTAACCTGTCTTGTAGTCAAATAATATTTAAAATAATAAAAACACCTTTTTGCTATACTCTGTAGGTCTTTGAGGCTTTTAAAGATTTTATCTAACTATTTTACCTTATATATCTATAAAATCATATCTATCTGCTAAATCTATGATGTGTATTCCTGTGATAGACTAGTAATTGACAAGATCATGATTTGTTCAACTAACAATTAGCTTTTATTATTTAATTATCATAAATAGTCTGCAATAACACTTTCAATGTATTTGAGGTAAACCTTGTATTATATTTAGGTTGTGTGGGTACACTATCTCATATTAGAGTAGAAATATATATATATGTGTATATATATTATGTAGAATAATCTTACATTTGAATTCTGTACTAGCATATCAAAATTAAACATATTTTGCATCAATATGCAAAGTTATATACCAATGAGTTAAAAATAACCTTATTTGTGAGTAACAATTAAGGCCTTAAGTCGAGGAGTAGAATCAATAATCTACTTTTGTCCTATCATCCAGATATATTTTTATATCCTGCTTCTTTCTCTTCTATCTCTATGCCTAAGAGAGAAAGATAAAGGAAAAGAAAGACGTCTCCGACTCCAACCTCATTTTCTCTCTGAATATGACCAATAATAACTTATAACAAGTTCTCAGTGAAGATAACCATCTGTAGTCCAAGAGAACAAACAAAAATCTACCCAACCCCCCATTAGAGGAAATGGGGCATAAATCTCTTAAAGTCTCTTCTGGCTGATTTGGGGGTGAATAATACCTTTGTAGGGGCCCAAATACAATTGGGGAACTGATTAAACTAGCCGGGGATAGCATTTGTGGTCCAGTTTCTAAATGTTGGGAAATTCCAGGATTAACGGGAGTCCTGTGCGGGACGGTCTTAAATGCTGGACCAATTGGAATCTGAAGGTTTCATTCGAATCTGTCTTGTTGTGACGAGTAACAGCAAATGGAGTGCTTAGGGCTGAAACTTGAAGGATACTGGGTGTCAGCATCCAGTACTCTGAGAGGAATGAATCCTGTCAGGTCTGATCCAGTGTCCGGGTCTGGTTCTTTTGTTCTGAAAACATAATTTCTCACAGGCATTCGACAGCCCTAAAATTATAAACGTATGAGGTGTGCGGGATGCACAGAACAATTCGGGCTGGTTCTAGGCTCTTTGTATCAGTAGAAGAAAGACATCTGTATATCTTCTCTCATGCCGTACAAAGAATGCTATCTAATAATAAGCCACAGTGATTCTGTGACCAACAGGAAGTCTCGTCTCTGCCTAGATTGTCTCAGCCTGTCTTAGAGCTATTCCCATGTAGTGGGATTAGCAATATAAGTTACCTGCTTGTTCTGCAGTTTTAATTCTTTACATCCTGACTGTAGCTCCCTCTCTCATCACCTCCTGATCACTCCCCCACCTAATCTTCTCCCTCCCTTCCCTAGTCCTCAGAAAGGGGAGCCCTCCACCCCTAACATCTGACCTCAACCTATCAAGTCTCATTTGTATTACATGTTACCTGTTCCTCTGTGGCCTGGCATGGCCACCCTGCCAGGGGGTAAGTGATCTAGTGTTTTAAGATTTATTCTAAAACTCAGAAGTTTTGTGTCTTTTATTTATAAATAATAGATTAAGGAATAACTGACACAGTAACACTGTAATAATTTCCTTTATTTAATTAATATATACAAATAATTTATTTTATATGACTCAATAATATGTGAATCAATATTAAATATTATCAATTGTACAAGAGCTATTCATGGCATTCTTCTATATTCAATATATCTCTTAGTAGTGAGAATCAAAGATAACCTTATTTATTTCTTTTTTCATTCTTTTTTCTTTTTTTCTTTCTTTCTTTCTTTCTTTCTTTTTTTTTAATAACCTTATTTCAACCAGCTGCCATTGCATGCATTCTTTATGTTTAAAAAAAAGTGTTTCCCGTGAACAATGGGAAACAGTTTTCTTTTTATTGTTTAATCATCATAAGAAAATACCATAAGATAAAACAACAACAACAAATATTTGTATGATTCTTTTACTTCCAATTTATTTTTAAATTTTACTTATCCTCTGAATTGCATGCTTTTAATTCTTTAATTTACCCCAACTTTCTTCATGATATTTATCTGAAGACATAAGATGTGCTTCTTTCTACCTTATCTTCTTTCAGGATAAAGTGAGGGGCTTCTGCCCTCTACCTTGAAACTTAATGTATGATTTATATAGAAATTATTAATGTCAATGCTAAAATTGACCAGTGTAAGTTCTTATGTAGTTGCCAATTCATAAGTCCATGATTTATAAAATTATTATCTTCCATATGTTTTATATAAGTATGTTTTTACAAACACACACACACACACACAGTCAATATCTGTAAAGACAACCATGTTTTTTTATGTTGAATATAAACATTCTAACCCAGAACTTCCTACATGCAAATTTAATGTTTTGTCATTGAGCTCCATCCTCAAACATTTATTCCTTTTGAAATATTAATGGTTTTTAAAAATTTAGAAATGCTCGAGATGAATGATATTCAACAAGAAATTTTTAGAGATTTGCCTTAGGAAATTCTTTGACTATAAGAAATTATAAAATTTAACAATTTAACTAGATTTTCCATGTTAACATATCCATATTTAGAGCATTTCATAAGATAAATAAATTTTTTGAAAATATATAAATAGACAAATATTTATACTGGTTTCTCATGAATATATCAAATTGAAACAGACAATATAGTGTATAAAATACTGGGAGCAGGTTTTGTTTTATTGCTATCTAGCATAAACTTGATATAATGTCTGTAATAACTTCCCAGACTACAGAAAGGCATGAAAATTGTTCAGGGTGGAAAAATCAAAACCATTAGAATTTTTCTAGGGAGTTATTTAGCAGAGTATTTGACCTCAACTTCAGCCAAAACTATTTTGAAAGTCATAAAATGTTTCCTGTCAACTTCGTGCATTTTTCTCTGTTGATTACATTTCCAATCTCTTTGCTTCCCTTTTTTCCTTTGCCTACCTGTAGCTTGACTTATTCTTAAACTCTGTTTTGGGTTTCTCTTTCCAAATGTGTATTTATTCATTGCCTGTTATGTATTATAAACCCTCCACTCTAGCTCATGGATATATGTTTTCATCTTGCTTTATCAATCATTAGTTATAAATAGGCTTAGGTGAGAATATTAAGGTAATAGTGTATACTTTTGTAATATTTTATTCAAAATATTAAAATGAAAAAGTATACTCTGATTATATAATTATAAATATTTATTTGTTACACTAATTTCCAATAAAGGCTCTAGAAGATGACAAGAACCTAATAAAATCTTCAACGATTCTTACTTAAATAATTTCAGGCAAGTAACCATTCTTTAAGAATTTTGCATCTCTTGATTACTGTCATCTTATGATTTTAAAACAACATATCATTTACATGCTTTGTGTTTTTAAAGGTATATGAGATTGTTTTTTTAAATTTTTTATTAATTTATTCTTGTTACACCTCAATGGTTATCCCATCCCTTGTATCCTCCCATTCTTCTCTCCCATTTTCCCCTTATTCCCCTCCCCTATGGCTGTTTCTGAGGGGGATTTCCTCCCCCTGTATATGCTCATAGGGTATCAAGTCTCTTCTTGGTATCCTGCTATCCTTCCTCTGAGTGCCACCAGGTCTGTAAGGTAGTAAGAATTTCTGAGTTCAAGTTTCTGTTTGTGTTACACTTATACCCAGAAGATGCTGCAGCACACAACAAGAACATTTGCTCAACCATGTTCATAGCAGCCTTATTCATAATAGCCAGAACATGCAAATAGCCTAAGTGTCCCTCAGTAGAAGAATAGATAAAGAAACTGTGGTACATTTACACTATGGAATGCTACTCAGCTACTAATATCAAGGAATTCCTGAAATTTGTGGACAAATGGATTGAAGTAGAAATGATCATGAGTGAGTTAACCCAGAATCAGAAAGAGTCAAATGGTATATACTCACTTATATCTGCACACTAGCCCAAGGGGCTTGTCCCATGAAAGTCTTCACTTACCAGAAAACTGGGACAGAGGGGAGGACATTCTATTAGGACTCAAGATGAGAGAAGCATGGGAGAATGGCAAAGTAGAAGGATCCAGAGGGTCCTAGAAACCTACAAGTAGAACATTATGATAGGCAGATTTGGGCCCAGGGGTCCTGCTTAAACTAAGGCACCAGCCAAGGACAATACGTGCAGTAAACTTCAAAATCCTACCCAGATCTAGCCAATGGACGGGACTATCTCCACAGCTGAGTAGAGAGTGGGGAGTTTCCCACGAACTCTGGTGCCTCATATTTGACCATGTCCCCTGGAGGGGGAGACCTGGGGGCACTCAGAGGAAGGACAGCAGGCTACCAAGAAGAGACTTGATACCCTATGAGCATATACAGGGGGAGGAAATCCCCCTCAGGAACAGTCATAGGGGAGGGGAGTAAGGGGAACATGGGAGGGAGGGAGGAGTAGGAGGATACAAAGGAAGGGATAACCCTTGAGATGTAATATGAATAAATTAATAAAATATTAAAAAATGAATAAATCACTCTGGTGCTGAGGCCTCTGGCTCCAAGAATAATTGCTCATAAGGGTGAGACCTGTGTTTCAATACTCAGCCCTGACATAAAGCAGAGGAGAAAACAGATGACCAACAGGAAGCCTCGTCTCTGCCTAGATTGTCTCAGCCTGTCTTAGAGCTATTCCCATGTAGTGGGATTAGCAATATAAGTTACCTGCTTGTTCTGCAGTTTTAATTCTTTACATCCTGACTGTAGCTCCCTCTCTCATCACCTCCTGATCACTCCCCCACCTCCTTTATATATTCTCCCTCCCTTCCCTAGTCCTCAGAAAGGGGAGCCCTCCACCCCTAACATCTGACCTCAACCTATCAAGTGGATAGAAATCAAAGATTCATACAAGAAAATGGATGTGATAAGAAGTACATGTCCATAGAGAATTAGAGGGGAATGTGAAGCTCAATATGGTCTAGATATTCATGTACATATATGAAATTATCAAAAATAAATATTTTTAGAGACATAATTGAATTGGAGATATTCTTTTTAAAAGATTTATTTATTATATATACAATGTTCTTCCTGAGGTACACATGCACACCAGAAAAGGACACCAGGTCTCATTATAGATGGTTGTGAACCACTATGTGGTTGCTGGGAATTGAACTCAGGACCTTTGGAAATGTAGCCAGTGCTCTTAACTGTTGAGCCGTCTCTCTAGCCCAAATCTGTGATGATTCTAAAGACAACCCCTAATGTTGACTTTGATCTGCACACATACATATGCATATGCACACAGCTGCATAAACATGTATACTACAAAAACATATACAAACAAATGAATCTTCCTACCTCCTTTTTCATATAATATAAACAGCATGATAGCCATTTTCCATTACAAATATGTCTATATTAAATTTATGAACATTATTTAAGTATATTCAAATATTTTGAACAGTCAAAATTTGTGAGCCCAAATTTGAGTAATTACCCTAGATCACAGTCAAAATAAATGCTCAAGTATCCCATGGTTTTATTTATTTTAACAACATAGTAGCTTCAATTAAAAACAAATATATAAATACAAGATAATAGAGTCATTAGTTACACGTATTTTTGTGGTGTTAAAAATCAAAAAGATCTCCATGAACAGATGTTACAACAGTTAAATTTTCAATACACTTACACGTTTTACTTTAGCTTAGTGTATGCAAAGCTTAAAGAACATTAACAGCTGAAGATCCCAAAGCTGGAGATATTGCTTAGTGGTTGAGCACATATGTAGGGCCTGTTTCTTAGTCACCACAGAAAAGAATATGAAAAAAAAAGTAAGACAGAGGAAAGAGAGAGAGAGAGAGAGAGAGAGAGAGAGAGAGAGAGAGAGAGAGAGAGAGAGAGAGAGAGAAGAGGAGAAGAGAGGGGAGCAGAAGAGAAAAAATCTTTGTAAGAACCATACCATGCTAGTAAAATCAGATTCAGACATAAAATCAGTTTCTGATTCATAAAGGAGCTCATTATTCCAGAGGTCCAGCAGATGACATAAGACTTTTTATTTCACACTTTCATTATACTAAAAACACTTGTCATCTTTCTACACCAACTGATAGCAAGTTTCTTCCCTGAATAAGAAATATTTCTGGTTGGAGGAGATGATGCATTGTGTAAGAGCACTTGGTATGCAAGTTTATTACTTTTTTAAAAATACAGAAAGTAAAAAAGACTAGGGAGTCCAGATATTATCTTACGTCTTATCAATCCCTTTTTCTACCCCCAATCCCCCTGTAGAGTTGATTTTGGTGGTACATGTCCAAACAAAAGAAACCAAGGATTTCTGTAGCAACTTGAGAAGCAACCCAAGTTTTGTGTTTCTACATCCTTGTTACACATGATGATTCGTTTCAGTACAGATAAGTCCCAGTCACATTATGTACTCCATTCGCAAGACAGACAGAAGGGATTTGGGTTTCATAAACCGAACATCATTTGTACTGTTGAGAGGAAACAACTTCAAATAACTACTACTTCTACTGATGCCAATGAGAATGTGTCAGTGTGTGTGTGTGTGTGGGGGGGCGAAGCTTGAATGAACAAGTAGTTTTCCCCATTCAGTTAAAAATGAAATAATCCTGAAAGAGCATACTTGTAGCTAGAAGCCTAATCTCCAACTGAGCAGGCAACCATTAAGATACACTGGTTAGAAAGCCCTAAAAAGAATCAGTGATTAGGGATATAGATCTTCAACATGAAGGGGATTTATTATAGCTCAAAAAGGGAACTAATGATTGTTTAAAATATCCACAGTTAGAAAACCTTGTTACAGTTCTTAAAAATGGGTTTTCTGACAGCTCATATATTGTCTAAGTCAATAAGAAGTAACTAATATGTGCTCAGAATTTTAGAAAAGAGTCTCTAGGGCCTGAAATTGTTCTTTTGAGAACAGAATTGCTTGCTGTGATTTGCTGAACATGCATGGTATTGTAAACGCTAAATCTGTGAGGGGAATAATTAAAAAGCAAAAAAAAATCTATTTGTCTGAACATCATATTGATTCCTGCAGATGATTTCCTGATTTGAGTGTTTGTTTAATACTAATTAAAATCTATTCTTGGAATCTTCGGGTTTATATTTTGCTCCAAGTTCACTCCCAAAAGAGATAATTTACCTCAAAGTTTGCAACCTGAAAATTGATTTTGGGAAATAAAAGCTATAAGAATTTAATGTTTACTTCTTGAATCTATGTTCTCAATAGACAAAATCCTGTACTTGGTGTTCAAACTGGTTACTAAACAGACTAGAAGTTAGAAATGAAACATTTATTTTGGACAAGAGTTCTGTCTCCTCTTCCATGTTCTTCCTCTCTTTCTTCCTTTGCCCTTTTCTCCTCTGACATCTACTCATCAGAATAACTTGGCTAAAGAACAAGCAGCTAAATGTAACCCGTTAATCCAAACTTCTCATCAACACCTAGGAATGCAAAGCTAGTAGGAGAAACTCATGGTTGTAGTGTGAACACGATGCCCCACGGTGGCTTCATGCATTGGTCCCTAGCTGGTGGCCCAGTTTTGGCAGGTGAGGGAAGCGTAGTGAGTTGAGGCTTAGATGAAGAAAAAAGCAGTCCTGGCCTTGCATCTGGAAGTGACAATAGTCCTTGGAGCTCTTTCTCTCATCCTGCTTCCTATTTACCATATAATAAAAGGCTTCTTCTTCCAGAAGATTTGCCCACCAAGAAGTTCTGTTCCACAGCGTCAGAATCAGTAGAAGGATGGATGTAGGTTTACATCTCTGACATGGTGAGATGAAATAAATCTCATCTCTTTTAAGTTGTTCTTTAACCCCACAACACACATTTGTCAGGACTTCAAGCTTAGGCTGGCTCATACTGTTAACATATCAGAATCTTAGCCAGCACACAGGTTGCTGTAGGACTTAAGTTTTGGTAATTATGTGAGCCAGTTCACTTAACAGAATCTTTTATTTACTTGTGTCCATCTTCCCTCGGAGCCTAAACAAACCAAGACTTTTATAAATGGCAATTTTTATTACCACTATTATTGCTCTGTCAGCCTATGATTTCTTACATATGTTGACAATAGACTTTTTCTATGGTACCACTAAAACATATACTATGATTTTTATTTAGTATATTTGATTGGCTTAAGATATAGCTGTAGTTATCTTTATTAATATTTCCATTATGATAAATTTCTTTTTCCTAGAAATAATTTAACTTACTAGGATTAGTATTGAAAAACTCAAGTTAACACAAAGGAATATAGAGTGGAATTTTTTTTTACTGTAAAATTGCTTTCTTTCTTAGATGTGAAGTCTCTGTCTTAGTAAATACAGCCTTTCTCTTCTATACACACACACACACACACACACACACACACACACACACACACACACGCACAATATATATGAATTGATCAGAAAAATATATGGAAGGTTCAGAAAATATATACAAAGAGAAATATCTTTTATTTAACAGAATAACTTTGGACTGGTCAGACATATAAACCTTTTTACCAATATCTGAAATAAAAGCAATTATACGTGAATCAGAGGACAACAAAAATGACCAAGACAATAGATGATGATCATATTCTATATATTGAGGACAGAGTTTAACTCTCTGTTTTGAAAATACTGTGAATAACTAAGTCATGTTGAGTTATGGATATTTAACTAATTAATAATTAATTTTACATTTTTAATTTAAATATGATCACATGATTTATCCCTTTCCCATTCCTTCAGTTCCCCTCCATTCTCAAACTGATGACTTTTTTCTTTTATGTATATATATATTCAAATAAAGGTGTGTATATATATGTTATACACAATACATTAATAAGGCCTGCTGAATTCATTTATGTTATTTTTTGTATACAGAATTTTTTTTAATATGTTATCCAATTTTTATGAATTTTCATTCAGGGATATATTAGCTATATGAATTTGAGAGAAGAAAATCAATCATCAGTGCAAAATGTAGAACTAAATGTCTAAAATTAATTATAATAGAAAAATGTCATGTATATAAAATATAAAAATATAAATGTCTACTTGTTCATAAAGTGGGTACTCATATATTCCAGTAGCATGAGTGACAAGAATAAAATGTTATTGCATTTTGTTCCAGCTGCTTTAGGCATAATAAAAATCATCTCAAGTAGTTGTGTAAATCCCCAAAGAACTTTCCACTCAAATCAGAAAACAAATGGCTTCAACCTTTATATATACTGTGAGTGACTGAAAGACTATGACAGGTCATATTTTTATTGTATATGTACACAATGAAGCTTCCAACAATACAGTTTTATTTTGATGTCACCCATGTGTACAACAAAATACACTTTATGGTCACACTATTTTTTCAAATACAGTAGCTCTGGGCTTGGTTCATTCTTGCGAGTATGTGTCTGTATGTGTGTGTGTGTGTGTGTGTGTGTGTGTGTGTGTGTGTGTGTGTGTGTGTATTTGTGATCATACAATCAAATCACATAGTCACATGAAGTATGTTTGAACTTTCCAAAGATGTTGCCAAGCAATAGAATAGGGGTTGAGTTACTTTACTAACATACATGTGTATAATGCTATTTATCCTCATTATAGCTAAATGATTTAAGTTATCAACTCTCTTGTGACTATCGGGTATCTGATAAGTGTACATTTAATGCTTGACTAGATTGTGCTTCCAAAACTAGAGAGTGGCTGTATTTCTGTTTAGACCTTGTAGCTAACATAAGGACCTAATATGTCTTTATCTGTGTAGAAAAATATCATCTCGTCATCATGAATGTTCTAAATGGACCATACAGAGTAGTGAGCTGTGTGATTTATTCACAAATTCAAACAGAATTAAAGTTTTATGGTGCAGAATCAAATTGTACCTGAAGGAATTGTTGAGCCAAATAAACTGAATAAACTTTAAAAAAAAAAGTATAACCCAACTTCAGTAACATCCACTTTAAAATACCATTAGTCTCACAGAGTCATGCACATATTGACAAGCAAATAAATATTTCATCCTAACTTACTTTCTTCCCCATAAATATTGAACTATGCATAGCCAATAAAAAAATAACTGCAGAATTTAAATAGATACATGATATAATCTTTTTCTAGCTTGTATTTAGTTACCCTTTAGATTTCAGATATTCAATGTAATGTTTTCTGTTTTAATTTTGCACATGAAAGAAAAATTTAATCAAAGCAAGGATGCTTGGTTATATATCCAATGTGAATAACATATTATATTCTAATATATTTTAGATTGTTTTACCTTTATTTAATGTATATGTGTCTCTGTGTGTATGTCCATACCTGTGTGCACAAGCATATAAGCACATACTCCATAGTCCACAGATGAGCTGGTTCTCTTCTGACTCCATGTGGGTGCTCAGGATCAAACTCTCATTGTCAAGTGATATTATATTTAATAGAAATGTCTATTATATTTAATAGAAATGTATGATGGAATAAAAACTATGAATGGATTTATTTTTTATTTAATAAAACCCATGCACTCATTTGCAAAATTAAGTATTGATCACAATTCAACAATTGAAATAAAAAGTAACCTAAGTATATTGTTGTTTCTGAGCTTTATAAATCATAGTAATTTACAAACTTAGTTCATAATAACTCTCATTAAAATATATACAATATTTCAATCTGGTTCATCATTGGGGATACATTTATAATCAAAGACATTATGTTGGCTATTAGTGTGTGTGTGTGTGTGTATGTGTGTGTGTGAGTGTGTTTTTGTGTGTCTGAGTCTTTGAGAAAAAACAAAAACTAAATTAAATTAATATACTCATATTCTCTTGTTTTTTCAGATAATGTTATAGCAAGTTGTTTATCTTACTCTGCTCTAACATAATTTATTTTTAATTATGAACACAGTTCAATTATATTGCAAGAAGAAATATTATACTAAGAAAATATTATTATCATGAGATCATTATATTTAGTTATCATTAATATTTAGTTCCAAACTGCATTTTTATAAAATATAGTCCCTTTCTATTAGTCCAAATTAACCATCTTCGCAGCCTATGTAACACTGAGCTTTCCTTCAGTTTAATTAACGTATAGTTTCTAAAATGCCAAGGCAAATAGAAAATTGTTCAAATGGTCCATTTGCATAATCCTATTTTTTACAGGGTCAAACAGAAGAAACACTGCTTTGCTCCATTTCACATTTGCTCACTATTCAAACCTTACTGCATTGTGGATGCTGGGTGGTACTGTCCCACCCAGAGAGACCATAGAGAAGTTATAATTACTGGACAATCTTTGTGAATCTATGCTAGATCTGGCTAGACTTGATGATACAAGTCAAATCATTTAATAATATACAGATTTTATTTTTAAAAAGACAATGCAATTTTGCTTCAGGGCTTTAGAAATTGTAGTTTGTTAGTGACTCTGAAATTATGATTTAAAGATAATGTATAAGTTTTCCCAAAAGGTTTGATGGTAACCCCTGCCTTACTTAAAGAAAAGTGAGAAGAGAAGAGAGAAAGAATCAGAGACAGAGACAGAGAGAATTAATGCCATACCCTTTCAATTTCCTTATTTTCTTTTGATATTCTTTGTTTGTTTACTTACTTACATGCTTACTTACTTACTTACTTATTTACTTACTTACTTACTTATTTACTTACTTACTTACTTATTTACTTATTTACTTAATGTGTAACTTGGCAAATCCAATTATAGCTGTTCATGGGAACATCCAATGGAGCATGTGAAAAGTATGAGTGATCACACATTCAAAGAAGGATTTTTCTTATCGGAGCAACTATTCACAGACAATAGCCCTCCAGCATCCCACCTATGCCAGCCATGTGGATAGTTTGCTCTTGCCTAGGTCTTCTGCAGGTAACCAAAGATGCTGTGAGTTCACTACCACACTGACCACTTTGTGTCTAGAAGACAGATGATGATTTCATTATAGGCTAATGTGTCAATCTTTCTTAAGTAAGTGTTTATTTTGAAACCATATCCCAAATCCATAAAAGTATTTTCTGCATTATCTCTTAAAATTATTACATAGATTTTTCATGTTCTTTCATTCATTCATTCATTCATTCATTCAGTGACAATTGGATGGAAGAAGTTCATTTTCTTTGACAGTATAGCCCCTGATAACCATTCATGCTCCATTAGGAGACTGTACTTACAAGTGTACACAGTCATCACAAACTAGACTGAATGAATGGAAAAACAAATGAAACTAAGTTGGTTGGGTAGACAAAGTGAAACACTTCTGAGAAAAGTTAAAACAGTGGGTGAACATGGTGGTCCTAATGCGATGTATGCAATTCTCAAAGAACCTTAAAAGTAAATAAATACTCTGATTTTATTTTAGACTGCCTTGTTTCATAAGTAGCTATGAAATTTATAATTACTTTTTTTACTTTGGAACACTTTATTTTCACATAGAATTTTAAAATCCAGTAAGATACCATGTTGTATACCTAGAAATTCATAACACTCCCAACTCTTTCAACACACCTTCTATTACCTTAACTTTGCCAAATCTAGTTCTCTTTTCTCACCTTAATTTTTGATAACCCTTCTATTTCAGTTATTTTTGTATCACCTCAAAGATACTATATAATTTGAATTATGGTATATTAAAATACGGTACATAACCTTTGAAGACTGCCTTTTTCATTCATACTTAAATCCTCCTGAGATCCAACAAAGTACCAATGATTTGCTCATTAAAGAGCACTTTGAAAAATACACACATATGCACAAACACATACAATTCAATTATGCTTCATTGCACAAAAGAAAACTTTCCTTAGGGAAGGTCAAAATTATCCATTAGTATCTGTTGGCAGCAGGATCCAATAATTATGCAAAATCAGACGATGTTTCATACAAAGCTGCCTTAGAGTACAGGACTACCGGGAACAAAATGAATATTGCTTCAAAAGATGTTATGTTCACTTTTTAAAATAGTCATGGCCATAATGTATTATTTGATATTAGGCAAAATTAGAAATGTATTATGACAATGAAAACCTCAGTTTAATCTGTGGTTTTAATTGAGAGCCCACTAGCATTACTTTGTGGGCATACCATAATTCAAAAAACTTTAATTCAGTAGGATTTGTAATTTAAAATAATGTATAAATATATCACATCAATAAGGCTACAATTATCCAAAGCTCTGTAGAAAAATGTTGGCTTTCTTTTTATTTTTCTCCTTTATTAATTTATTCTTGTTACATCTCAATGGTTATCCCATCCCTTGTATCCTCCCATTCTTCCCTCCCTCCCATTTTCCCCTTATTCCCCTCCCCTATGACTGTTCCTGAGGGGGATTACCTTCCCCTGTATATGTTCATAGGGTATCAAGTCTCTTCTTGGTACCCTGCTGTCCTTCCTCTGAGTGCCATCAGGTCTCCCCCTCCAGGGACATGGTCAAAGGTGAGGCACCAGAGTATGTGAGAAAGTAATATCCCACTCTCCACTCTACTGTGGAGAGTGTTCTGTCCATTGTCTAGATCTGGGTAGGGGTTTAAGGTTTATCGCCTGTATTGTCCTTGGCTGGTGCCTTAGTTTGAGTGGGACCCCTGAGCCTAAATCTGCCTATCATAATGTTCTACTTGTAGGTTTCTAGGACCCTCTGGATCCTTCTACTTAGCCATTCTCCCATGCTTCTCTCATCTAGAGTCCCTCAGTAGAAGAATGGATAAAGAAACTGTGGTACATATACACTATGGAATACTATTCAGCTATTAAAAACAAGGAATTCCCAAAATTTGTGGATAAATGGATTGAGCTAGAAATGATCATAATGAGTGAGTTAACCCAGAAGCAGAAAGACTCAAATGTTATATACTCACTTATATCTGCATATTAGCCCAAGGGGCATGTCCCACGAAAGCCTTCACTTACTAGGAAACTGAGACAGAGGGGAGGACATTCTATTGGGACTCTAGAGAGAGAAAAATGTTGGCTTTCAAGTTTTTCTTCTTAACAATTGAGAGTCTTATAATCTAAAAATAACTACCATTTAATGAGCTCCACAATAATTGGTAAATGTTAGAAATTGTTTGTTAAATAACTATGTCAGTTGTAGCTTATAATTGAGAACAGGAAGTGAACAAAGGAATGTCTCTTTATCTCGCTTATGTCTATCTACCTACATGTAGCTTCAGGTTATAGACAAGTAATTACATATTATCCCATAATTTTCATCGTGAATAGTAAGACCATTGATTGCCTTTGACAATACAGAGGACAGCACTGTCATGAACAGTATTTTATCCTTACAGTGACAAGAAGCATTATTTTCCTTACCCACTCTTCAACAAAATTTCACTGAAAAACAAAGTTTATTTTTAAGAAAATATTTGTGAAAAATCAATGACACTCCTACTAATATGGTAGTGCCAATTAATGGCATGTGATTTTACGGACATGATACTGTTAGATCAGTAGTTTTTCAGATGTTTTGAAACTCTTTGGAAACAGTGAATATGTCAGTCTAGCTTAGAACTCTTCAAAGTTGTTTTTACTAGTTAGGTTTTATTTTCGTGTGAGTATCTTAAATGATTGAACACTTTCTCATGTTTCATGTGACCAAAGAGAGAGGGTTTTATTCATTTCAATGTTTTAATGTAATGTTCATATTAAAAAAGATATCTCAGGTGCTGTCATTACCAGCTACAAGCCAGAAAGTTGTGATTAGGAGAAGAATGACTTTTGTTCTTCTACTTATTTTCTTTTCAGAAAGAACTCAGAGTTTCCTTTATAAACATAAAGATGAATAAGCAGTACCACATTCAGGAATATACTATATCTTTCTCTAGGTTATTATAAATTGAGGCAAATAAATTCAGAATAAATTTTACACTTTTTAATATTTTACATTATACAACAAATACAACATGGTAAAGCTCAAAGTCAATTGATTGTCTTGAGCCAAATTACATGTACTTTTTTTATCCTAGGGTGTCTTTTTGTGTCAAATATACATGCGACCTTAAATATTATTTGAGATATTTAAAATTATTTTATATTCTTTTGTAAAAATCATAGACTGTGATCTATGTGCAATAATGTACTTTTTGTAAAAGATGGTCTGTGGACAATTGACCTAGAGAGATAAATAATGAAGCTGACGCCAGTCAAAGAGGGATAGCAACCACTAAGAGCTAAAAAAGGTGAGGAATAAATTAATTCTCCAAAACCATCTGCTGGTATACTCATTTTAACTTAGTGATATTGGGTTTTCAAATATTATTGCTCAAGAAAATTTTATTCTGACTTGGTTATTTAACAAGAATAATTACCCTTAACAGTTCAGTGATAGACAAGACGAGTTCCTAGTGGCGATGTGTAGAGAGTACAGGAGTGCAATTTGATATTATATGACGTGGAGCACAAATAAACAAGTGTTGGGGAGGGATGAACAAAAACTGGTGACTGTAGCGATAGGTACAAGAAATTCTAATCAAAATTGTGGAAAGCTAGCTCAGAGTATGTGAGAAACAAACATTATTTTTATATCTGATTTCTTATCATTAGTGCTGCCCACAACTCTGGGTTTTGGGGCCATCCACTAGAATGTTGTAGACCTGCCAGGATATTAGAGGAAAATGACTCTCTTTTCCTCAGAAATCACCGGCTCTCCATAACTCCTCAATTAGGTGGGAAAGGTCATAAACTCCATCTAACCCTAGAATGTCAGCTTGATTGGTCCTATGCAGCAACCCCAGACACTGTGAGTTCATGAATGCACTGCCCCTTATTGTGCAGGGAAGGCCGTCTTTCAATGTGTTCCTCTCCAACTTCTTGTTCTTTTAATATTTTTGCCCCCTTTCATGAGGATCATGAGCCAAACCGAGGCATGGCGGACACGGAGCAGAAAGGGAAACAGATTATCCAGGTGAGACCTGATAGTCTGTGATCACATGGTGGGGGAGGAAGTGTAGGGGAGGGGAAAGGAGGGGGGAAGAAGGAGGGAGAGGTGGGAATGGGAAGATACAAGCTGGGGGATAACAGGATGTAATCTGAATAAATTATAAAACAGAGCAAAACAGACCCTATTACTGAAGACATTACTTGTGTTTGTCACAAGACAAAAAAATAATCACGTTGGCACTGAAAATCATCCTTGTTGCTGCCTAGCTGTGATAGTACTAGAAAGTGCTATGCAAAACAATCGGGAAAAATGCTATCAAAATCTTAACCAGCTGTCAGCCATATGAACTGCAATAAAGACTGACATGGCAAGAGCAAACTGTAAAGTGATTAAACACCTAAGTACATATGTATATATATATATATATATATATATATATATATATATATATATATATATATATATATATATATATATATATATATATACACATACATACCCGTGGGTGCACCAGTAACACTAGTGTTAATGCGGCAGTGGGGTGCAGGTAACTCAATGCTTTTTAATCAAGTATAGGGGCTGTTCTTTGGGAGGGAATACTTGCTGGGTACTGTGGGTACTGTGAATCTGGCCTAAAACCTTAGTTTAGGAGCTCAGGACCTCAGATTTGAAACTACCCCCCGTTCTAACAAATAGACTAGCCAACTCCTAAATTCATCCTCTCTCCACATAGACTAATGCAAAATTCTCGTCTTAGAGGCATTTCTTTGTGAAGTGGGTGATGGCGAACAGGAAAAGGCACAACTAACCCAGGTGCAGGGAGTAGGGTTGGTGAAGCCTCAGCCACAAGACGGACCTTATAACACAAGCCTCCCCAAGTGATAGTGAGTTTTAAGCTTCTGTAGTTCATGTATGTTTCCCTTTTATTACTAAATAGTTTATTTATTTTTAGATCCTAATCACAGTTTCCCCTCCCTCCTCTCCTTCCAGTCCCTCTTTCTCCTCTCCCCTCCCTCTTGTACTCCTCCCACCCGTCTCCTCCGAAAAGGGGAGGTTTTCCATGAATATCAACCAATCTTGCCCTATAGAGTTGCAGTATGACTAGGCACATCTTCTTCGGTCATCCTGCACATAAGTGAGTCAAGAACATCACTCTAAAACCCAATACACTAAATCTGATAGAAGAGAAAGTAGGGAAGAGCCTTGAGCAGCTCGTTGGTACAGGAGAGAGCTTTCTGAACAGAACACCAGCAGCTCAGTCTCTAAGATCAACAACTAATAAACGGGACATCTTGAAACTGAAAATCTCCTGTAAGTCAAAGAACACAATATAAGGGGCAAAATGGCAGCCTAGAGGATGGGAAAAGATTTTTACCAACTCCACATCTGACAGAGCGGCTGATCTCCAAAATACATGAGGAAAAAATATTCTATTGTCTTAAGAAGTTCATAGAAATTACTACAATGTGACTAGTATTTGCAAATATGAATATATTCACTAATCAATATAATTTTAAAGTATGGACATCCATCATTAAGAATTCATATTAATTATGTCAAAATGATGTTTAGAAATGTGGAGATTTTGGTAGTTCAAGTACAATATTAAAACTACAGTTTGAAAATATTTCAATAGAGAAAGCTATTGAGTCCTTGTAAACAGTACCTACTGTATATATTTTAAAAATTAAAGGCTATCCAGGTATAACAGTGCATGCCACTAATTCCAGTACTGGGAAGGCAGAGGCACAGGGCACTCGGTGGCAGAGGGCAACCTCATATAGACAGTGAGTTCTAGAACATCAAGACGATATACTGAGACTTCAGTTTTATTGCTGTGAAGAGACACCATGACCAAAGCAACCATTATAAAGGCGAACATTTAGTTGGGTCTCATTTATAGTTTCTGAGATTCAGGCCATTATCATCATGGTGAGAAATACGGCAGTGTGCAAGCAGACATGGTGCTGGAGGAGCTGAGTGTTCTACATCTTGATCTGCAGGCAGCAGGAAGAGACTGTGTTACACTGGCCAGACATCAACGTATGGCCGACTTCAAAGTCCACTTCCAGAGTGACACACTTCCTCCACCAAGGCCACACCTACTCTAGCAAGGCCACACCTCCTAATAGGCCACTCCCTAATGGCCAAGCATTCAGGCAGGTGAGCCTAGGGGGCCATACCTATTCAACCACCTCAGAGACCATGTATCAAAATGCAGTGTTGGGGACAGTAAAGCTATGATTGTACCTCAGCGTTAGAGTGCCTGCACAACATGCACAGGCCTAAGGATCTAAATTCCGACATCTAGCATTCATCCTTTCCTTACACTCAAAGGAAAGATGATACCAGCACAGCAGCAAACACTTACAATCCTTGTACTAAGAACAAGCGAGCATAAGGGTGGTGAGTTTGAGGATGTCCTGGTCTATGCAATGAGACTTTGTCAACACATTAAGAGAAGGCAGGGGGCATCTAGCCCTAAGCTAAAAGCAGGAAGCCCAAAGAGAACCTGATGTGACTGTTTAGGGAAGATACTTGCTTTAAAACACTTAAAGATTTCAAAGGAAAGAAAATCAACAACATGCTCTGTCATTATAATTTCTGTGCAATGAAGTATAAATCCAAAAGGCCACTGCACTTTCCAAATCTAAGAGATCAGCAATGCACAGCAAAACCCTACTCTGGTTGGTGGTGCATAACAAAGCTCTAATTTCACGGAAGGATTTAACAAAGAGTATAATGTTGGAACCTTTACCAAAGATTAAATGCAGGTTGCTTTTCTCTAGGTTTAAGGTGATCCCAATTCTTAAGTGCAAATAATAATTTCCATTTTTCTTGCCTTCTTTAAGAGCATGGTTTTAAACTGAAGGCTGAATATACATTAGCTTAAATATTAAAATGTTTTTTTTTTACTTTTGAGTGCTTACATAAATTAGAAAGATTAGTAAACCATGATAGGTATCATAGTAATAAAATATTTTAAATAAGCCAAATCCTCTCTGTTGAATAATGCAACAGATGGTTTATTCATTTCCCATTCTAAAATATAGAAACATTTTCTAATATACAGGAAGGAAACTGGCTAGAACTGAAATGATAAACTTTGTTCACCAAAATTGCTAAGAACTAATTTTGCTAGACCTCTAAATGTTCCTATTTATTGTTCAAAGACATTTCCTTTTGGGTATGAAAGGGCTTCCAGCTTGGCTTTTGAGAGAACACTGAGAAGAGTGAAGAGAAGAGGACAGACATGCAGTGTTTATGCAACCACTCATTAACTAGCTTGAGCTGGGGAGATCTCCAGTGTGTACATTGCTTGATATGTGACTACGAGGATTTGAGGTCAGATCCGCAGCAACCATACAAAAAATGTCATATGCACCCCTGTAACCTAGAACTAAGGATAGAGACCTGCGGAATCCAGGGTTTTGCTGAAGAGCAATTCTATCAATTATCAAGCACCAGATTCAATGAGAGACTAAGTCTCAAGCAAATAAAATCATAAGTGTTAAAGAAAGACTACTTGGATGCTAACATTTGCAAAGAAGTACCTGTACACTCTAAAATGTACTCACAAGAAAATTCGTGTAAAACACACAACCACAACCACACACACACATGCACATACACACACACACACAATTTACTTCACAAAAAATGTATTCACTGAAAGTGAACATAAATGAGAAATATTTTAATAATATTTAAGTTCAAATGAAAATACTCTGTGGACTATAGTCAATAGTTCATCTAACTACTTTAAGAAAAATCATTAACTTCAAATTGCTTGATAGAGATCAAGATGGTTTGAATGAGAATGTCCTTTAGAAACCCATATATCTGAATACAGGGTCCAGTTGGTGGAACTGTTGAGGAAGAATTAGGAGGTGTGGCCTTATAGAGTAGTGTGTCACTGGGGTTGACCTTTGAGGTTTCAAAAGTCTCCAATCCCACTTAGCTTTTGCTTTTTTCTTGAATGGTTGGTTGTGTCTCAAAATGTCAAATCTAAGTTACTGTTCTAGCACCATGCCTTAATGCCTGATGCCATACTCCCTTTACTGGTGGTCAAGGACTCTAATTTTCTTGATCCATGAACCCCAAATGAAATGTTTTCTTTTAGCTATTCACTTGGTCAAAGTGACTTCATTTTGTCTTTGCAAATTTACTGAAGATATATATCATGATGGTTAACATACATCATCACCCTCTTCTCAGATTGCCTAAGAAACAGGATTTACCCCATATGGCTATGCATTATTTATTAGTTAAGTCCTATGGAGGTGTTCCTTCCCCTAAAGATTCAATAAGGCATCTTTTTAATCATCCTGTTGATTTCCTCATATGCTGCTTTCCTCATCACTTGGCTGCTGCTCTGCACAGCCCAAGCACTAGCTTCTGGGAGAACAGTGTGTGAAGCAAGGGAAGGGTAAGGATGAAGATTCACTTCTTCAAGGACTTTTAGTCTTTTTATAGATGCACAAGGAAAGTCACTCAAGTCCATCACAGACTCCATTTCAGGTTTTTTTTGGCATGAACCAAGTAACATATTCATCCTTACTTGCTAATTCCTAGCAACATGGAACCTGCTTGCCAGGATTAGTGAAACCAGTGTTTCCAACTGGCAGTGTTGACATTTTGGATGAGGAAACCCATTATAGACCAGGACTGACTCTAATCCCTGGAAACTAAATGCCTGTGGCTAATCACCATGGCAGCCAACATCACGCGCCATACATTCTGGAGAATCAGAGCTGCCAACCACTGAGAGTCAGTGATTAAATACTAAGGCTGGGCTTATTGCCCGGAGAATAAAGTCACTTATATTCCAAATCAATAGAAAACAAGACTAGCCTTGAGGAGATGAACAAGGAAGGCACACTTTTCTAAGAGAATGAGCAAATTACTTTATTATTTCTGTCTGTTCATGTAATTGGCCACTAACAAGGCTCCAGTCAGTATTTCAGTTAGTTGAGTTTTGTTTTTGTTTTTGTACTTAATTTTTGGACAAGTTGTATAGTGACTCCATACTTCAAGATTATTATCTTTGAAATGATACTTTTTGATCATAATATGTTTTGTCTTACTTCAAATGCAACCAGCAAACCTCTGCATTTTATTTTTTATAGCAGATGTTGTATGATAAACTGTAATTGAGAAGTTACAGAAATTATATAACATTAAAATAATAAATTAAACTTGTAAAAATCTTCATGCTTTTCACTGAGAAATCTCCAAAAGTAAACGGGAACATCCAAACATTTAGATATAACATATTATATTAAATCAAGGTTATATACCACATAAATACAAGGAACACTCACTATAGATGAAAACAAGGTTAAATAAGTAGTTCAAGCAAGATCTTGCAAAAATTTTGTTGATTTTATTTCAAAAATGGACTTAAACTGTATGTTTATGTGTATATGTAAACATATTAAATTTTATCACTGAATTCTTTTTCTGTTTATTATAGCTTAACAATTTTCATAATGCTGGTGTAACTTGTGTAAAACCATGAGTGATCTATGTGCCTAGATGTGGAAATGCCTGTAATATTATTATGCAAATTGTTTTCCCACAATGATAAACTTTTCCAACAATTATTTTTAAAAGCTGGATGGTTTATTTTATGTAAAACTTTTAATTCCATATCTATATATAGTATTCCCTTATATATTTGTTAATTTTTACTACATATCCATAGCATAAATGCATATTCTCTGCTTATCAACTTTATTCCCTAAACACCATCTATTTTTATGTTCCACTGCCATTCATCTTTCACAACTCAGATAAAGTGTCACTCTAAAGGCAAGCCCCACTATTCTCTAATGATTATATAGACCCTTTATATGTTCTTACGCCTTCTGCTACCTAAACTTCTGGAGTATGTATACACTCAGGAATTCACTGGGTTTTCTCCCATATATACTTTACCTTCTTTTACCCAATGAACAACACTCAATACTTCATGCTATTCTAAATATGCATAACAAATTACCATTTAAAATATCCTTTAGTTGGTACGATATCATCATTATAAATGTTATGATACTGTCAGGATTTTCCCCTTTCACCTCATTATTAGAGAGAGAAATTATGTAAAGAAATAAGTAACTTAATGTATACTGTTAAGTTTTATTACTTAGAAATCAAATCCCCTCTTCTTTACAGCCTTTGTGTACATATCAGGTATTTACTGAGTAGTTATATTAAGAACAACAGGCTGGAGAAATGGTTCATCCTTATAGGCTAGTCTAACTTAGCTTTAACTAAGAAGTTAAAGTTATAGAAGGAATTTCATTTATTCGTTAGTTAATTAAAATATAAAATAATTTTTATAAGTTTTAGTCAACTAATTTTTTTAGAAATATATATTACCCGGTACTCATTTTTCTCTTAAATTGGCATCCATTATGTTAGGTACTTTCAACAGTGTGATTACATCTCTATTTAGATGTGACTTTATATTTGTTTTATGTATATTGTGTATTATTAAGATAGAAAGATTATAACATTTTGAAAAATTAAAGTTAAAATAGTGAAAAATATATTTATGTTATTATTTACTATTTCTCAAAAACATTTATTTCTAATTATATTTAATACAATAGAAAAATAAATGCTTTATTAACTCTGATTTTTAAAAATATCTAGTCATGTATTAGGGCTGAGGACATGGCTCAGTGGGTGAAGTGCTTATCAGGAAAAATCTTGTATGATTCTTGAAGACCTGAGCTCAATCTCTAACACCAAGTCAAAGGCTGGACACTGGCTCACACTGTTATCTGAGGAGATTAGAAAAGGCTCATTCCAGACCCTGTGTCTACTCATTGAGATAAGGACAGCAAGCACCAATTCAATGAAAGATCTTGTCTCTTGAAAAAGTCACCTAATGTTGACCACTGGCCTCTGCCAACCATACATATTCATACATAAATAAACACACACACACACACACACACACACACACACACACACACACACACACACACACGGCACACAATTTTTTAAAAAAATGTTTTCTTATATAAACAATAGAGGTACAGTAAGGTATTGTGCAGTTTTTGTTGATGTTGATGTTGTTGTTGTTAATATTGTTTTATTTTGTGAATAATAGCCTGGTACTTCTGGACAACAAACCACTTTCAACTCTAAGCTCTTTAGTTAAGCTGAGTTTTGCTCATCTCTGTTCGCTGACCTTCAGTGGATATGATTTAACCTGTGGGTTACCTGGACTAGACATTCTATCATTTGGTCTGGACATTGACCAGGGGACAGGTCTATATCCTGTTTAGAGCTGCTGTGAACATGAAGCTATAAAATGTACATGCTCCTTTAGCACGTATTCTAGCAGAGCATAACTCCCATTTGCTTTAAGTTATATATTCTCATGAAGTTTGATATGACCAAAGCAATTCACGTGGGACCTACCAAAAATACTGATATGCTGAGGTACTCTGCAAAGAGAGAATGAAAATTCTAATATTTCATATACAACAGTTAGTTCTTCACCTGATATTCATGTGGAACACACAATATTGCCAATATCTGGGTTGAAAATAACTCAGTATTATATATGATCAGTTGTTGAATATGATAATTTGTTACATAGGACACTTGGTATGATTCATTTTGTAATTTGCAAATGTGACATACTGCAGGGGGGAAAACATCTTTACTTAAAATGAAGCCAAAGTAGTCATTAATCACCAGGTTTCATTCACATAATCTGTGGAAATAGTTCTTATTTGGAGGCAATTCTTACTTTGTTTCTGTGTTCTATCATAAATTGTGTGCATTAAGTGCTAAATAGCTGTAGTCTGAATTAAAGTTACATTATCATTTCAAAATTGTACTTCCTTGTTACCAATACTGTTTTAGAAATGAAAAGAAACTCAAGGAGTGAAAAGTAAACCAAATCAATACTTTGTTGTCGTTAGAAGACACATGACATTTTCTCTTTGGCAAATATAATAAAATTAAAATCTGTATATCATACATTGATTTCTTAGCCACATTTAAATTTTCTCTCAAAAAATACATAAATAAATATGTTCAAATCTAGAATTTATATAAACTACTAAACAACGTTATGAAAAGCTTCTGATTTTTCTTGTGTTCCTGGGAGAATGAGAAATCTAACATATTAATAATATATCATCATTATAGTCTTTCTGATGCATTTAGAGGACTGTTTTGCAGAAATCATCTAGGATAGACGGTTGGAATATTTATATATAAAAGAGAATGACATTTCAGCAGCCATGTCTGGACTGTAAACATCAATTCTATCTTGTGCATAAGTATCTCAGCATTAATATCTGCAAACAACACATTGAATTTCACCATACTGGCTCATGTTCCTGCTTCGTGAAACAATAGGGCATTTTGTCACAGAGCCTTTGCTATGTACACATTCATCAAATTATGATCAGCTTAGGTCAAGCTTGCAGCTACAAATAACATCCATAGTGCTTGATAAATAATGCAATAAAATATCATTAAGTGCTCCAGCAAATGGATGATCTGCTTTTCTCCCCTTCTGTTGCTCAGCTATGATCTTTAAGGCTGCACAAGTCTCAATACAGCACAAGCAATAATGGACTTGTTATTGAATCCATTAACTTAATATTTTCCCACTTTATTGTACACTCTAGATAAGACAAACAACTGACAGCATTTACAAACAACGTCAGCGAACATTGGTTAAATAGATCTTTACTGTGCCCAGTCTCTCAACTGTTTTTTAAACGTAGTGCATAGAATTGCTTATAAATACAAATACAAAAAATATAAGCAACCTTAGTTTATATTTCTCCATAGTCTCTTGTAAAGTTAACCTTGTTTTTTCATAAACATTTTCCCTAGATAGTTACTATGAACATAGATATCATATCTGTATGAAATGCATATTCAGGGGCATATCTATCTAACCATATTTAAGTAGCATTAATAATAAAAAAAAGGTTAATGAAAAGAGCATTAACGTCAGATGACTATAGTCACTTTATCTAAGGGACAAGGACTAGTAATCTAGAAGGCAGCATATTGTCATTGTTGTGGGCTGAAAATCACTTGGAAATTTAAGACAGAAATGAATTAATTCAGACAACTAGTGTCATTTTGTACCTGAGAGAAGTTTAGAGAAGAGGCAGAAATCCATTACAGCGCCTGATTTGTTGACGTAAAGTGTGGACTATTTATAAAATTATGTATCTATTTATGCTGATTTACATAAAATCAGGAATTGACAGAAAGTGTTATGGTAAATTGTATACATGGAACTTGTTCAAAATTGTAATAAATTGGTAACTTTGTTGTAAGAGAGATAGTGATAGACAGATGCTATAGGGAAGGTAAACGGGAAGGGAAGAGAGGGGGGGCAATAAAGAGCAAGAGGTGGAGAAAAGATAAATAAAGATGTTTGAAAGACCATAGACAGACGTATTATATAAAATATCCATATAACACATGTAAATGTATTTGTATCATGGATTTTTGGTGTCTATAATTATACACAGGCACACACCCTCATACATACACACATACATGCACACACACACACACACACACACACACACACACATACACACACACACACACATTTAACACGTGCAGAGAGAGAGAACATAAGGTCTTATTGCTGAGGACACCAGGATGTAGGACGTGGGGGAATTTAGCTTGAACTGACCAGGGAGCAGACCCCGTGATAATTAGCTCTCTTGTAGCAGAATGTGCAATACAAGCTGCCAAGGAATAAATGCAGTAAGTAGCACTACCCATCTGTAATGCTAGGAACCAATCTATATTCAGAAAGGCAATATAGGCCCCAAATTACAATAGTGGCATTTTTTTTTCTTGAAACAAGTTAATACCAGTATAACTAGACTTATGGCCTACTCAATTATCAGGTTTCATTCGGATGGCCTGGTTCCTCTTCCTCTGTCTTCCAGGCATTCCCACTAAGAGGAAATGATCAAATCCAGAACACCAGAGTTCATCTCAGAGGCAGTCCCCACTCCTCCTACAGCCATGGAGAATGAGCTATCCATTGGCTAGATCTGAACAGGTGGGTCTAGATTGCTGCATGCATTGTCCTTGATTGGTGCAACAATTAGTGCAGGCCCCTCTGGGTCCAGATCTGCCAGCCTTGATAGTCCCCTTGTGGGGTTCTGAACTTTCTGGGACCTTAAATCCTCCCATTTTTCAAACGGGGCACTAAGCTAAACAGAGAATTGTCATTGAATGAGCGAGAGATACCTAAAAAAATGTTACCACTGTCCTTAGTTATCAGGGAAATGAAAAGCAAAAAGACTTTGAGATTCCATCTATAAATATGCATTATATTTCAATCAATGTCTTGGATACAGGAGAATATGACGATATAGAAATGTCTTTTATTCTAACTCAAAAACTATATATATATATATATATATATATATATATATATATATATATATATACGCTTGAAGTGTAGCTGTTAATTATATATTTGGGAGTTAAAGAGCAGTGTAATAGAGACATGCAGCTTTACTGCCTCATAATATTTGGTAATCTTCTACAATGTGACTTAACTTTTACTCTATACATAAAGATTTAAAGGAAGGTATTATAACAAATATCTTTTTGATTTTAACATTTTATGTGTGCATTTATTATCACTTCAAAATATCAGATATCACATTTCCAGTCTTTTTTTCGTACTTCAATGTTTATATATGTGAAGTTATTGCTGCCTTTTTATGATTTATCTTAACATAGAATTTAAACTTTGAACATTACAATCCTTATAAAAGATACATGCATGTGCTAGTTTGCTAGGTTGTCCAGTAAGACGTACTTTAGTTTAATGAAAATCACCAAAAAATTAGTTCTAATAGACAGTTTCCTCTTCCTGGTGCAAAATATTTGAAATATTAGGATACAGATATTTACCCTGTTAACTCTTGGGAAAAAAATGGGACTGCTTAGGCAACTCAGTGAGTAAAGACCACTGCACAGAAAGCCTCACAATATGAGTTGTCAAATGGTGGGAAGAGAAATGCTATTCATGCCAGATGTCTTTTGATCTCCACACTCAAACCTGGTATGCACACAACCTGGCATGTGCTCAACAAAACACACACAAACACACACACTAAATAAGTGTGTGTGTATGTATATTTGTTTGTATGTTTGTATGCGTGTAAGTATTTTTAGAGAAAAAAATGGACACTAAAACCCAATTTATACTCAGCCTAATATCAACTGGCAAAATTGTGTTTCTGTTCAGTTTTACCTATTTTCTGTGTGACTGGAGAGGAGTTTCCTCCTGCTTAGTTATGGCACAATGCAGACTTTTATTCATAAACCTCTCATATGCTCTCTCTCTCTCTTCTCTCTCTGTCATCTCCCAGGATGAATATTTGAGTGTCCTATTTTTTGCATTCTCTATTTCTATGTCTCTGTAGGCAAAGCCGCTTGAGTGAGAGGCTTTAAACATCGGCTTTCTCCTATTAGATAAGCCAGCCCTCATGTTTCCCGATTTAATTCAAGAGAAGTGAAAATCAGAAGAATAACTTTCAAACATAGGAGATAAAATCTTCTCATTAGAGTTTTCTAAACATAACAAATATCCAGGGAAATCAACTACCACTTTTAGCATTAAAAGCAAATGAGGTTGCCCAATTCCATATCATACAGTAAAAGTTATTTGTTCATAAGGTAGTAATACCTTTGAGTGTCCTACTCTGCAAAAACATCACAACTAGTTTGTGCCTAATTTACCAAACTATTGTTTTTTTTTATTAAGATCAATAAATGATATCAGCATTTGCAAAATGCCTTCAAGAGATGTACAATTAACAAGAAACGTTTCCTCAAAACCTAGAGGCATCCTATGTTCTTCTTGTAGGCACATTCCCTGAAGAAACACATGTGTGGTTTAAGGAATGCCTTCCCTAATATCTGCTTTAAAAGCACTGCAGTGATCTTTACTCCTCCATTTTAAAAAGCAGAAGAAATAATCTACACTTTGTAAAATATCTGTAAGGAAAGTAATGTCTAGAAGGCCATATTTACTATATTGATATTTAAGATTTTTGTTTTGGGTTTTCTTGGTAAATGATGAAGACTGCTGTTTCTATTAGTGATTCATCAACGAATATGGTACCCTGGAAAATACCAAAAAGTCAGTGTTCTCGCACATTTTAGTTTTGTGATAAATAAGAGAACTTTAATGATATTTGAGTATATTATATGCAGTTATCACAGTTATTTGTACTTAATCTCTGTTTTCTTTTACTATCTATAGCTATCTTACGTTTTTGCAGGATGTGCCAACATTCCTCCTGCAGGATGGTCTATACAGTGCTAAGAAAGTCCTTTGCATTCTCCCAGTCATTATAAAACCTATGTAGCTGTGAGCAATACAATGCCTAATATCAACCCGACTGCCAGTTATGTCCAGTGTTTCAATGAATCTCAAGGGAGCAACTAATAACTTTCTGATTGCCTTTCAGACTTTCTCCATAAGACAGTACCTATTCATGATACAGTTTGAAGGACCAAGAATCTCTAGCTAGACAGATCATATACCCCCTACTGCTCTTACTTTGCCGAAGGAACAGAGGTTTAACTTGCTCCTAAACTGGGTGTGGTAGTGCATGCCTTCAATTTCAGCACTTGGTAAGCAGAAGCAGACAGATCTCTGAGTTCCCGGCCCGCATGGTCTACAGAGCAAGTTCCAGGTCAGCCAAGGCTACACAGAGAAACTCTGTATTGAAAAAATTAGATAGATAAATAGATAGATAGATAGATAGATAGATAGATAGATAGTAGATAGATAGATAGTAGATAGTAGATAGATAGATAGATAGATAGATAGATAGATAGATAGATAGAAGATAGATGAGATATGACAGACAGAGATAAACAAACATAAACTGGCTACTAATGACCTGTTATTATACCCATAGATTAGCACATCTCTCCAACACCATAAAGAAACTTCATTTTTCAGTAAATGCGATTAAGTTAAGCATGTAGGAAATAACTGACTACAGAGGACTCAGGTCTCAATGAGGCATCTGTATCTCACGCTCAGGGAACTGTAGAAGGCCTGGTGGCACTGGTGGTAGATAAGGAAATGGTGTTTTCTGACCACAATAGGGAGTTCACATATATGAACCCACAGGAACTGTGAACATGCTTGACAAAACTCCAACAGGGATTCTGTTATGGGCAACAAGTTACACCCCTTAACTGAGGTCCAATTGGTAATTGATAGTTTCCATTACACATTTGAGCTATATATTGTTGGACATCTGCAATGTGCCAATAAACATGTTGAGTGTGACAAAATTTGTGGCAGTGGAAAAATTTACTACCAAAAACATTGTAATGGAAAAGTTACACCAAGACAGTATAGCAGATGCCTACAATTGAGGCGAATGCAAAGCTCTATGACATTTATGGTAAAGAACATGGGTAAGTTAAATTTGATAAAATGTAGCCCTCATTCTTTATTTCCTCTGATTCAGATTGCAATGGCACAAAGACTTACGAGACATAAAGATATAACTTTTATGGACTCAAGCTGTCCTTCTGTAGAATCTTCTTAAAGATGTGCTTGAAGCTAATGAACAGCATGGTTCATCACTTCTGTGCACCCATCTTCTAAAAGAGGGGCCACTGTTTTCTTTGATGCACTGCATGAAATCTCTAACAAGAGAATCTAAAGTATTAGGCTTTTTCTAGATTAACTGCTTTTCTCTTTTTAAATAAGAAGTAGGAGACATATTGTAGAATTAAGATACTCCAGGGTATGTTTTATTGATCCACTAAGACATGACTTGGACAGTTAAAGCAATTAGCCTTTGGGTTTGCAGCTCATAGTAGACCCTAGACATGAATAAATGCAATAAATGCAATGAACACTGAAGTCTTTTAGTGTCTTATTAAAAATAATAAAACATAAAAACTGATATATATACATATATATAAATCTTAAAGAAAATGTTAGTTATGTAAACATGCCATACTCTGATTAAAATTCTATTGATACATTGTATAAGTTTGATAATAAGATTACTATATATAAATTCTTATATCTAAACACTAGATTTTGATAAATCTGTGTACTAAAACTTTTCTAATGGACTTGAAAAAAATCTTAATTCACTTTGATGGACCCAAAGGCAAACATTGGATATTCAAATCCAGACATATTGTTAAGAAGTTCTGATTTCCTGTGTGAATTTTATGATTTGCTATTTCTTGACATGTTTACATACACCAGTTAATTTATTGTATATTTCATTTTAAATGTACTTTCTCCATGGTAAAAAATGAGCCAGGAGTTGATGCAAATATTGAGGAATAAAAAGTGGATAAATTATAATGTCTATCTTTAAATACTTGCACTCCAAACTGAAGGCTATACATAAATAATTTCATTCAAGGAAAAAATGACTGTAACCTGGGGAATAATCAATTTAGCCTATAGGGTAGATATAGGCTTTTCAAACAAGGACATATTAATAGAAAAAATAATACTTTGAGGAAGAAAGAATAAGCAGGAAGAGAACTAGCAGGTCAGTGTCACCTGGTGAGCAATGTGCTGTGACAGACTTGATGTTTTTGAATTGTCCCTGAAGGCAATGGGAGATTGTGGAATGCTTTTGTTGTTCTAT
Organism: Acomys minous; assembly: GCF_964271855.1. NCBI lineage: Eukaryota > Metazoa > Chordata > Mammalia > Rodentia > Muridae > Acomys > Acomys minous. The sequence goes on from NC_140490.1 coordinate 104,090,494, forward strand.
TTTTTTTTTTTAAGCAGGGGAATAATAAGAGCAGATTTATCTTTTAGAAAGAGCCTCTAGCAGCAGTATGGAAGATTGATTGTCCAAGAATAAGGTAATTATAAAGCCTAAGTGAGAGATGGCAAGAAACTAGAAAGAGCAAGAGGAAAATGAAAGACATTATTTGAGCGAAGTGTCAGGGTTAAAGGCTTTGTGTCTACACACACAGAGCTAGAATCAAGTCTTGGTGGCCATAAAGGTAGGAAAGCATAAAAGGAAGGAAGGAAGGAAGGAAGGAAGGAAGGAAGGAAGGATATTTAGTTTATTTTGGCATCCTTACTTCTTGAAATAATTAGTATAGACGCACTGGAGTGAACATCATGTGTGGTGTCATTAAGCCCAGAGGCTTAGGATAAATTTTATCAGATAGCTGAGCTATTATTTCAGTTTTTCTCTTTGTCTCTCTGTCTCTGTCTCTGTCTCTCTCAGTCCCTCTCTTTCTCTCTCTTCCATACTGCTGTTAGAGAGAGAGAGAGAGAGAGAGAGAGAGAGAGAGAGAGAGAGAGAGAGAGAGAGAGAGATACATAAATAGAGATAGGTGTTTAGTTGTCCATATCTCCGTGAAATCACTTTCATATGCAGTTGAAACTGTTTCTGGCCCCATCTATGCTACCAAAGCAATACATTTTTAGAAGGCAATTATCTATTTACCTCAGTATGTACATATCTAGGTTTAGTGTTAATATGTTTCCTTAAGATATAATGACATTATCAATATAATTTAATTAAATCTTTCCTAGAAACTTATTCATGTACATCGATTAGGAGAAATTTCAGAGATTAGATAGGCCATGCTATAAATAATAAATAAATGAATGAAAGAAGAAAGAAGGGAAGGAAGGAAAGAAGAAAACAATTTGAATGGAAATGGAAGATACACACTAGCTCAGGATCGGATTCATACATTCTTTTTTATTTTTTTATTTTTTTTTAGAAGTCCTGCACACAATGACCTTTCTAAGATGTGTGTCTACTTGTTTGTTCTCTTCTATTTGTGCCTCTCTCATATTTTCTAGGGGAAAGTAGCCTGACTAAAGTAATAAAGACACTGGAGATCTCACATTTTCCCAGGAAGCTACAAAATGTTTACATAAATGTGTGTGTGTGTGTGTGTGTGTGTGTTTGTGTGTGTATGAGTACATTTACCCTGGAAAAAGTGTTCACATTTTTGTTAGGTATTGTTGACTGCAAAAGTTTTTTAAACATTTGGATTTCTTAATCTGAAAATTTCTATTTATCTTTCAAGTATTGATGAAAGGATTATGTTAAGCCAGAATATTCCCTCATAAAACTGCATGAAATTGTTTTTTTTTTTTTGCTTTTCCAGCCCATAATGCATGTTTTCTGGCACTTTTTATTATTATTATTCTCTCAAATTATTTATCACCTGGACCTCATTCCCAGCAAGTAATAATCATAATTGCGACTCGAATGAACATTAAACACTAACTTTTTAAAATAAAGTGTTTGTGTTTAATTAAGATTAAGCAACAGATATTTTTTCAGTTATAGACTATACAGTTACATAAATTATAATGTATTTCTTATCTTTGAATTTTAAGTGGTAGCATAAAAAAATTCTCCAATCCCCTTTAGGTAATCTACTACAAAGTGTAAATATAATGAAACCTCAATAAAAGGATAATAAAACCATCATAGAAACTGATAGATTTTTTAAGGTAATGAAATCATCAAATCAGTATTAAGTAATAAGTATATGAAACTGCTTATTTTAGTGGTGCCGGGAAATTTGTTTAGTATTTACTGGTAATTTCTAATTTTCATTTTCTTGTTTTTAACACTCACTGAAAAATGAAAGGAAAAAATCTCTTGCAAATCAATTTTTCCATTGCAAATTCATTATGTGGTAATTGTGTTAAACTACTATCATTCCTGACCATATAAATAATGTATTAGGTTTTACAGTTTCGACAAATTATTTTTAATATAAAAAACTTCAAATAAATTTGTTGTACTTATCATATTAATTTTAATATCTGATAGAGATGATAAAAATAATTTATTATTTATTTTACTGAAATACTTAAATTATTGAACAAATTTGTCATTATGAATGTTAAAATAATATAGTAGTGTATAAATTATATTCTTCTTCTGATTTAATTTCTTAAGATTCATTGCCAGAAACAAAGTTATTGAGGGAATACATATACATCTTTAGAATGTCTAATAATTCATTATAAACTGAATGTCCATATTACCTCTCTGACAATAATTATATTTGGATGATATAACTATTCTGTGTCATTTCATATATGTGTCATAACTTTGGATTTTCATTCGCGTTGCTATAACTGAGTTATGCATCCTTCATTCTCTCTCCTTCATTAATTCTATTTTAGGCAATCTTTCATTCCTATTTAACACATTCTTAGATATGTTTTTCATTCACAAATTTTGTTTACCTGATAAAACTATGTGTTGCCTAGCTTTACTGATAATTTAAAAAAGTTAGGAAATGATAAGTAGAAAACATACTGACATTTTAAATTGTCATGAGTAGCCAATCTTCTTATGTTCTCAGAGGGAAAAACTGCAAAGGTTATTTACAAACAAGGCCACTTTGACCTCATTTGTAACTGACAACCATCTAGGTAAGGCTCTCCATTAAAGCTAGATTCATTTGGATTGGGATATCACCAAAGATACATATGAATGCTTTACATGTGTGTTGGAGGTTGTTCTGATATATTTTGAAGCTAATTACTGCTTGCTGTCTCTGTGACCCACTAGCGCCTTGCCTAGAGCCTAACCTGTTTGACTAATAAAAGCCAGGGCAAATGGGATAGGCGTGGCCAGGGTTCCTGGGCTTGGGGAGACGGAATCTGGGGAAGAGAGAAAGGAGGTGTGGAGAGGAGAAGAAGGTTACACCATCATGGGTTAGGCGGAGAAGCACATGGCAAGTGAGATAAGGACATTAGCAAGCATACAGGATTATGGATGGGAGGTAGGTTTTATAGAAATGATTGGAAGTGGATGGCATGGGATTGTGGCAGGTATGGGACACCTGCTCCGCTATGGAAAGTACTTTAGGAGATTAATATTTGCCCTGCCCCAGGTTAACTAAAGCTATTTTAAAATATAGCAGGTGTTTGTGTCTTGATTGATTGCTAGGAGGTTAGAAAATACTGTCATAATAATAATTATAAGCCTAATAACAAGCATTATTAGGCCATACTGGTAATTTAACCGCAACATATGTACTTTAACCAAGGACCACAAACAAGAATCCACCAGAAGCTCCTAAGCTTTTGTTAGTAAAGTTGAATGGAAGAATGACAGAAGGGAGCCCAAAACCACATGAAACCGTGCTTGCTTACAAGTACTCTACCAATTGAGCTACATTCCCAGCCTCCTGAAAGACTTGTTAATTTAAAAATATAGCACCCTGCCTACTTAAATATAAATACATTATAATTTTTTATAACCTAAATGCCTGTTTTCTGACTTGAGTATGTTACGTCCACTCTTAGCTTCCTTAGCAGTCGTCCTCTGTCTTTGTAAAACTGCTCAGTGTAAGAGGCAGTCTACAAATTTAAATATTAGTCATATTTTCTGCCAAAATTAGAAATAAATTTGTGATGATGTGAGATGTGAGGTGAAAAGTACTTAGGTCTGAAACATCTCATAATGTTGTTGGCAGGGAGGGACACAGGAAGCTGGCATGCAATCTCTTGGCACATAGTCAAGTGAGGCTTGTGCCAAAGGTGTGTAGAGTAAAAATTTACTGACTAAGCACAGAAACAGAAGGCATTAGTATATTTCCTATAGTTCACAATTTTCCAATTAAATCACAGATACAATAACAATCTACAAGAAATATAAGTAATCTTGACTTGATAGTGTTTTTTAAATTTCCATGCATAATAAAAAAATTATTTCCTTCCCAATGAGAAGAGGAAAAAAAAAATTGAAGTAACAATTTCATCCACTCATGATTTCTCTATCAATAATGTCTCTGAACCGGTAACTGCATAAACAAACTGTTGATTATCAATTTCAGTAGAAGAAATGTCCAGTGTGGCAATCTATCTTTGCACAGCAAGTGAAAAGTAAGCCCATTTCTCACATTTTAACATGTCCTAAATGCTCTCAGAATAAAATATAATGAGCATAATTTATTGAATGGAATTTGAAATGATATTTGAAAATTTATCAAAATCTCCTTTTCTAAAAAAATACCATCACATAAAGTAATAACAAAATATTTTTAAAAATAAAATAATTCTAGTGTAGCTTTAAAACTAAGAAATTTAAGGTCAGTCAAAATTCTGTGTATTTATTGTGTTATTACAAAAGTAGCATGTGTGAGTTATGTTTGTATCTATGAGATAACTTCACCTTCAACTTAAAAAAATAAAACTATGAGGCTATCATGCATACATAATACAGTGTATCCTCATTGACTCATTAGCATGTTCCTGAGGAATCTTCAAAAGATGTAGATGAGCCAAAGTACATGTGTACACAAATAGTCACAAGACCTATCTTAGATACCTTCCAGAGGCACTTAATCCAATGAGCAGCAGCAGCACTTAGGATATTTAGGATATCTTGTTTAATCTCTTTGAAGAAGTAAAAGAGAGAATGAGAGAGAGAGACAGAGACAGAGACAGCGAGATAGAGTCAAAGACACAGAGAGAAATAAAAACAGAAAGAAAAAAGACACAAAGAGAGACAGAGACACAGAGAGAAGCTGAGATGGAAACAATTATATGGCTGTTTAGTACATCAAAGAAGCACTGTTTTTCTTTGAATTAGACATTTAAAAATCACATTTGTATCATCTTTATGATAAGGTACAAATAATGTAACTGGTCGATTTTATTTCTGTGGTTCATTAAAAAGAAACTATTAAAAAGAGAACATGACACTTAACTGTATTGTTCAACAATGCTTGGCAAAAATATTACAAGTGATGTTTTGTTTTGTTTGTTTGTCTTTTTTGGATGCCAGTTCAGTTTTCTTTTTACCCTAGGAACACTTTTTTCCTTTGGATTAGTAAAACTGTCCTACAGTAAAGAAATAGTCTCTTCTTCGGGGCCTTACTTAATCAACTTAAACAACACTGTCTTTTGACAAAGCAGTCCCTGCAGGCAGGTCAAAACTAAGCACAAATATAAAAAATGACTTCATCTCAAATTATCCTTTACTCCTGATTCTTTGGATGCAGGGTGTTCTTTCAAGTGTATTAAGAGCATTCAAACCATTTTAAGTGTTTTCTTTTTTACTTTTCAGTTTAAACAACTTGAATTTCCTGGGAAAAATATCTTCTTGGGATTCCCAATATGATGATATACCTCAGGATGAAAGAAGGTTAAAGTTGAGAATATTCCATCTTTATTGTGGCAGATCATTGTTTTGTTTTATTTTAAAACCACTATTATGGTGACTAAAGAGGCAGGAAGAAATGACCAAACAGCCCGCCTACTGCAGATTCAGGTCATCTCCACATGAATGCATTGTTTGGTGTAGAAAGCCGAGCCAAACAGCAGGCATTCAGTCACCAGAAAGTACACAGACACACACGAACCAATCAGAACCCAAAGGAGAGAGAGAAGGAGGGAGAAAATGAAGCTTCTTTAGTAACCACAGTAGAGGTTAACATTGAAAACTGACAGACTGAGGCTTTCCACGATTTAAAAGAGGATAGTCAGGAGAGAAGTTGAGCTATCGATGTCTCATCAGACTTTAGATGGAGATATATTAGCCAGTTCTTGACAGTCCATGCTGCAAATTCAATCCCAAATTTTAATCTCCTCATTCAGAAATCTAAGACTAAAATTAAAGAAAGCATGTAGTATGAATAATGTTTCCAAAGTTTGTTTTTTAACGAAAAACTTAGTTGAAAAGGAAAATGTAACTATATGTATTGTATATATATGTATATATACATACAATATATATGAGTATTTTTATAAGGAAGTGAAGGCCTTTTGATTTCTGTAACATCTCACTAACATGTTAGCATGGTGTTTGAAATGGTAAATAGATTTGCCTAATTGCCTTTATCTCAGAGATTCGCTCTCAAAAGCATGCCCAATATTATTTAAACGGATGTTAGTCAGCAGTACTAAGAGCTGAGATTTTATTTACTGTTTGCTTGTTTTTAAGTTTCTCAGGATGTTTATTACCTTCATTTCTATAAGATTTCTACATCATATAAAATTTAGCTAGATCTGAAGTATCAATGTATCAAAAACCTTGACAGCCATCAGGTGAAAACAGCTGAGCAACAAGAAACGAGTCCCTGATGACCACAGGATGCCTGCAGTTCCTATTTTGATAGAATTTAGTTATTTAATGTCATAATTATTCTTTTTATATCTTGCATTATGACTCATATTTAGCAATGTAGTTACCATAAAGACACATTATGTCTATTAACTTCTATCTGCAACAATCTAGCTTTGGTACGTTTAAGTCAATAGTTTGTATTGACATTTTCTCATTCACAGTGTGAATGCATGGCCTGCTGCCAACTTATACACCACTGACTCATCAAATATTTATTGTAAATGAGATACTGGAAAGATACCAAAATATAAGAACCAGCAGGAATCCAGCTCTTCTGAGAAATAGGCCTTGTAATAAAGTTTTTGGTAATCATAGAAACCACATGAAGTATTATCTTTGATACTCTCCAGGAAGGAGACGTCAGGAACTGGAACCTTGTTGCTGGGATTTGAACATGTTCCTTTCAACATTCCAGTATTGCCAAAGTAACCGTATAAAAATGTAGAGCTTTAAGGGGTTATTAGAACATAAGTATTTCTCACCTAGGAATAGGATTAATGCCCTTTAAATAGGCTTCATGCAGTGTTAATAGTCCCCTGCTCTCACAGAGTTCACTATGTGAAGACACAGCTTCTCCCCTTCATCTCCCTAGAACATCTAAGAAGCACAACACAAACTGTACCAGGCATTAGAAACAGCTAGTGCTTCTCCAGAATCCATAAGAAGTAAATCTTTATTCGTCAATCATCCAGTCTTGAGTGTTTCTGTATCATCACCGAGAATATGATGTTTACTGAAAGAGACTGGAAGAGTCCTTGGCCCAGAGGTTATAGAACCCACGCTAAGTACAGTGTTAGTTACGTAGACATGAAGGATCCGAAGCCTGAGTGGCCAGGGAAAGGAAAATAGGATACATTTCCATGCCATGCAAGCACGAGAACTTGTTAGAAGCCCAGAAACCCATGTGAAAACCAGTCAATTTTGCACTGGGGGTGAGGGGTAGGTGGGGTAAGAGACAGGGGATCTCTGCTGAGAGCTAGCCAGCCTGTATAGCAAATGGGTGAACCCCAGGCTAGAGAGTCAGCCTCACAAACGAAATGGAAGGGTACCCGGAGAACAGCTTGTGAAGTTTAACTCCGCCCTCCACACACGCAGATGTGTACGTCTGCGCATGGCGCACGCACGCACGCACGCACGCACACACACACGCACGCACGCACGCACGCACGCACACACACACACACACACACACACACACACACACACACACACACACACACACACACTCACTCACTCACGGTCTTTAGTTTTTAATGATGCGGTTTCCTTATGTAAAATATGTATACCTGAAACACCATTCAGCTTGTTTGTTTATGTTGAAGCTGATCTGACGATTTTTGGTTTTTTGGCAGTTAAAATTTGAAATTTTAAATGACACCTCTCAAATTGATCCACATGCTTATCAAAATTGCATAAAGTTGTGCTATACATGTTATTATTGTTTTTACATGAACATTCTCCTGCAGATTCATTACTGCAGAAAGTAGGAAATAATACATAGAAAATTTATAATTTGATATGCATGGGAAGCCATTTCTTGTATTTGATCATTATTAACCTGTGGTATAATATACATTGTAACCATAACCCAACTGACTCCACAGACAAGTTAAAGAGTTTTTGTTCACCAAATGAAGTACCACAATTCCGTAATTTTCTTCATGCTTCTAAAACATGTCTTCGACTGCCTATAAGAGTCTTTACACTCCCTTCGGATTTTCTAGCTCTCTGAGTTCTCACCCAGTGAAAACTACTTTATTATGCTACTTTTCACATAGAAGTTCAGAGCCTAAACTCGGAAACAAGACAATGTTTCAACTCCATGTTCTTCTCTTAGTCACTTAAACAAATTATTTTCATCTCTATCTGGTCCCATGTTCCTACCCATATACTGAGCACAACAATAGCTACAAAACAGGGCTGTTCTCTAAACTAAATGATATAAAAATACAAGTTACTTAAATCAGTGTCTCACAAATGTACGCAAATATTAACTATTTCTCTTCATTGTTTGGGTATATTTTAAATATTATATTAGTTCAACGGATTTTCTGTTTAAAAACTATTGTACAAAATAAATTAGTTGCTTTTCACAAAGCCCTCTACATCTCCTTTCCATAATTTTTCAGGTTTCAACTCCTTTTGATACTTTTTCTGAATAAAAAGCTATAGTTTTTAAAATTACACTTGGGCAGCTGTTGAAAAGATAGTAATTTTTTCCATAGTTTGGTTAATTCACTGCAAAGTCAGTGTTTATTTACATATTGACTTTGCTTTAAACAAAAGTTTAGCTTCTGCTACCTCTATCATGTGGCTCACATAATTTTCCTGGACTACAGCCATACCCTCTCAACGTTTTAAACATTTTAATAACATCACAATGTTTTGGGAAAATATATTTCCAATATAAACATAATACTCCACTTTAAAAAATGTACAAGTTCTCATTTTTGTTCATTATATTTTGAAATTTTTGAGTGTGAGTACGAAGTTTATATCATTCCCACCCCTCCTTTCTTCCCCTCCCGTGTTCACACCCACTTCTCAAAATCCTAACTTCTTCTTTAATAATTATTGTTTTATTCACTCACACACACACACACACACACACACACACACACACACACACACAGTCAGCTGAGTCCATTTAGTTTACTCCTTTGTATATGTGCTTATGGCCGACCTCTTGGGATTGGATAACATACCACAGAGGAAGTTGTCTCTGGGAAGACTGAATCTCCTTTACTTAGTTTCCCTTGACTGATTGCTCACAGATCTTCAACTGGCAGTGCCTTTGAGAGTTTCTCCACTATGTTAGCACAGAAACTGGTATCATTGTGCAGGTCTAATTTAGATGACTGCGTCTTATAGATATTGTGCGTACAGCTTCTCTGCTAAACATAGGGAACACTGTTTCTCAAGAAACCTTCTGGTCCTCTGTTGTTTACAGTACTTTTACCCCTCTTCCATGATGTTCCCTGAGCCTAGGTGTAGGGTTTATGTTGTATATATATCATTTGGTATCTTATGTGTAGTCTTTAATGTCATAGATGATTCATTAGGTATTAGAAACTCCAGTCAATTCTTTGCATTTTCCCCAGAAGTCTTCCTGTAATTTTAGCATTCTTCTAGAAAGAGAAGCATCTTTGATGAAGGGTAGGACACACACTTATCATAATACATACTGGTTTAGAAAAGTGACAGGAAAAGGTCCTCCTCTAGAGTCTGTGACCTTAAGTATTATGGTTTGTTTGTTAGGTTAACAACACTAGGCAAGAATTCCCCCCTATTGAGTGTGTCTCAAAGAAAAATAAATGACTGTTGCTTACCTTGAGGTTGTAAGTGACACTATTGCAACCTTGGCGATTTCTTGTCATTTGAGTCGTCTGGTTTCCTAAAGAAAGACATTTCTGGGTTGTAAGCTGGCAGGAGGCAGGGAAATTTCCATTTCAAAAAGACAGGAGAATAATTTAGAATTCCAACTTTGCTTAAGTGATCAGAATATGGAGGTCAGGATCCTAGAATCAGAAATAAACCTGACTAAAATTAGTCAAGCAAGGGGAAATAGTAAGGGCATCTTGGTCAAGACTGATCGTAATCTGTACTCTAAATTATATAGTACGAGAAGTTACATATAGCAACATGGGAACAATTAGATGACTTTGAGTTCATATCATTTAAGTAAATTATAGGAAAATATACATGACATGTGCTTCTTTACTATTCAAAGCAATCATTATGATGTATTTTTATATTTAAAGTCCATAAAGAAGTAAAACAGCATTTTTATAATACAACACTTAATGAATAGAGTTGTACTACAACACCTTAGCTGTATATTTGCTAAAGCTTCCCAGGGGCTGAATGTTGACCTGAAGTAATTGTAAATAAAATAATTCAAGATAAGCATAAAAAAGAACAGGAATAATAATTTTTATTACCTTTAAACTGAAATTCTTGTTTATTTTAAGTGGTATTTAATGTTGCTAAATGATTGTGGCTATAAAAATATATCTGCTATAATTAAGCTTGTGTAATTTTAAAGAAGGTAAATTCAGTAGCAATATGTATACCCTCCAGCATGTTATTAGATATGGTAATAACACGTTGAAAGTATTTTTGCTATTATTTAACATATTTTCAAACATATTAATTACCTCATATATAGAACAAAGGGTAACTTAGAGAAATCAAGTATGTTGTACATTGTTTACATTATATGGCTTTTTGTTTTGGTCCCTACATCCAACATCCGCAGGATTTATGGATGCACACAGGGAACCAAGACATCCATGGTCCATAGTTCCACAGCTTAATCCCATAAGCGAATCCCATCAAGTGAGCATGGTTTTACTTGGTACTTTAATGTAAGGAGCACACTGTAGACTCCACAAAGATATAGTGAGGGAGATAAGCATCATCTCCATTTTAAAGTACCAAATTTACAAATCAGTTCTCTTTAATGAAGTTTATTCTTAGCATTTGAGTGTCTGTGGTATAGAAAAACTATTTTGTTTAGTTTAACACAAACTCACCCAGAAAGAGCAAGTCTTGTTTGGATGACAAGAGCTTCCTCTGGAGAACTTAAACAGTGAGTTCATTCCCTTCTTACTGGGCTGTAAATACCATATAACTGACTGATACAGTAGGGAAATGAGGTGGTCAGTAAGAAGTGCCTTCTCAATAAAAATTGCACATGATAAGGAATGTAGAAAATAAGAACTCATGACTGTTTTATAAATCTTCAATTTAAAGCCATTGTAGAGACTAAGAAATGTCTAATTTTGCAAAAAAAAAATATCTTACCTATTCACTGAGGAAATAGTGATTTAGATGTTTGCAGTGTGTGTGTTTGTCTGTGTGTGTGTGTGTTACAATTGTGTGCATATGTCAGCAGAGGATCTAAGGTGCTATTCTATATAACTCTTTATCTTAGTCCTTTGAGACATGGTCTCTTCTTAAACCTTGAACTGAAACTGCTTAAGGAGGATGGTTGCCAGGCAGATGCTCCGGGCTCTGCTTCCCAGTGTTGAAGCTGCACATACCCTGGGGACCACACTATGCTTGCTACCCCGCAGTGGGACTACGAGCCCTGGCTCATTCTCACACAGAAGGTTTTACCTACGGAATAGGATCTCAAGTCCCCACCCCATTTTCTTTCTTTCTTTCTTTCTTTCTTTCTTTCTTTCTTTCTTTCTTTCTTTTTTTTTACAAATAAGAGAGAATGCAAAAGTAATTTTTCATTAAATGCTTTCTAGTTTAAAAAACAAAACAAAACAAAACAAAAACTCATCCCCAAATAGTCACAACGTACATTTAGTACTTCAGGTTTTTTTTTTCCCTCTAGTAATTTTTTCAACCAGAATAAATTAAAGATGAAATCTTGGAGGGTCCTACCTCTTGCTTTCTCATAGATCTGTATTCATGAGCTTACAGACGGCTGACATCTCTTCTCCCTGTTGGGCCTCTGATAAGTTGTTTTTGATAACCTGCTGTTTTGTTCTTGAACCTTGCCATGGCTACAACATTGGGATATCAGAGCTGTCAGAAGTAAGAAAAGGAGCAAGAATCACAGAGCCCGTGAAAATGAGTGAAGGCATAAGACCTGATAGTCTACTGATGAATGTTCAACTGGCAGAAGATTTTCAGTTTATTCCATTTGCTGTCACAATACCTAAAATAATGAGGGGATTTCTCCCCATGCAGTAGATAATGGTGGTTGTTTACTTTGTAAGATCCTGCCAAGCCAACCTACCCTGTGGTTTTTATCTTTGAAAGTAAGTATGAAACAAGCTTGCCTGGCTGCAGATAAGAGACTTAGAAAGAATCCTATTCAGATGCTCCTGTCACTAATTTATCTGCAGGGTTTGTGATTCATATGTACTGTTCTATGCTCAATGAAGCATTAAATTGGTTTCATCTGGGAGCGGGTCACATTCAGGGGTCCTCAGACCCACGCTGTGGGACCAGGCATGCTTGATTCATATGAGTGTTTGCCACTGAATTTTCACTAGTACATGGGGTATCTTGAGTGTATATTAGATATCTCTGGAAATTTTTCAAAGCAAAATAATTGACTAAAACTTACTCATAATTTCATAAGCAAATGTTAATAACAACAAAAGAGTACTTTTCCTAAGAGCGGAGTGATCTTTGTCCTGATTTTAGACTTACAAGTTTATTTCTTTTTAATGCCCTAGTTTTTGATGAATGCACTTTTAATGCTCTTTTATCTATTTAAAGAAAGGAATTGGTACTTAAACTCACTAATTTATAGCGAAAAATATACAGAACTGCTTTGAAGTAACCATTCATGTGTGAAAAGCTTTAGAAAAAGGCTTATAGTTTACAGTATACTATTCTAGGTGGAAATTTTTCGAAGTGAAAGGTGAATAAACCCCAGCTTATCACTGCAGAATTTGAAAGACAATACTATACTACGGAAAAAAAAGAAACAACTATTTGTTTGAATTAGAAAGGAACATAAAGGTAAGAGATTCTTGTTTGCTGGGTTAAGGTAATGATGAGAGGCCATAGTATGGATTTTGTTTTTAATGTAGAGTACTTTAAAAAAGCCTTCACTTACCAGGAAACTGAGACAGAGGAGAGGACATTCTAGTGGGATTCTAGATGAGAGAATCATGGGAGAATAGCAAAGTAGAAGGATCCAGAGGGTCCTAGAAACCTACAAGTAGAACATTATGAAAGGCAGATTTGGGCCCAGGGGTCCCACTCAAACTAAGGCACCAGCCAATGACAATACAGGTGGTAAACTTTAAACCCCTACCCAGATCTAGCCAATGGAGAGAACAGTCTCCACAGTAGAGTGGAGAGTGGGGTCTGACTTTCACACGAACTCTAGTGCCTCATATTTGGTGGCACTCAGAGGAAGGATAGCAGGCTACCAAGAAGAGACTTGATACCCTATGATCATATAGAGGGGGAGGTAGTCCCCCTCAGTCACAGTCATAGGGGAGGGGAATAAGGGGAAAATGGGAGGGAGGGAGGAATGGGAGGATACAAGGGGTGGGATAACAATTGAGATGTAAAAAGAATAAATTAATAAAAATTAAAAAAAAATACCCCCTCCAAAAGTTGTTTTCATTTGATTATTTCCATGGCGGGGTATGTAGAGCCGCAGTCTAGTATGGTTTCCTGGGTTTTAAGTGTTCTTCATTTTGCTCAAGATTAGGCCAATAAATGGTGAAGTGGCAGTTAAACAAGAGCAATCAGTGAAACCGTTCTAAATTATTTCTCGCATGCCAGGACAACAGTCTCTAAGTGTGGTAAATGAGCAACATAAATTGATACAGTCTCTCTATTTTCATAAATTCAGCTTTGTTTCTTATATTCTGAGGGGCATCTAAAAACAACCCTTACCATTTCCAGAAGCAACCAAAGGAAGAACTTACACATGGATCTAAATGAAGACTTTATTCTCATTTATACCTCATAATTTCTTTAATTCTGTCCCAGAAGTAGGCCTGTGGTGCAGCTAAACCAGAATTTTTGTATTAATGAATTAAAGTATAATTAGGGCATTACTGTGGGGAACTTTTTATATCTCTCATGCATAATTCACCATATGCAAATGAGATATTTTCTCATTGGTCCCAGTTCTTAAATTAGATTGTGACCTGAAAAACCTTCTAAGTCCTACTAAGAAACAGGGTGTGAAATCAATATATTTAATAGTGTTATTTTAAGATTTAAAATGCTTTAGTAGGCCTTTTGTGCGTAAAAATTTGGAGAAAACAAACGTATACTATTAGGAGAAAAGTATAATATCTGAAGTGCACAGATTTTTGGCCATATTTCTTCCTTGGCCTTTTTATCCTGAATGTAATTTTCTGTGAGAAAAAAAAAGTATAGATTCTAAGTCTTTAGATATTTTTATATAAGATGTATTTTATACCTCACACACAATGTTTCTCGATCCACTCGTCTCAAAACACTTTAAAATGTAGAACAAATAGTAGCTCTTAAAGAGCGGCTCAATGGGAGTTTTCTCATGATACTTTAAATATTTATCACTTCGCTGCTCAGATTGTAGGGAAGATTTCAAATAATTTACACATCTTAAATTTTCCTCCGTTCATTTACTCAAATTCTTAGAGTCTACTTCAATAAAGACTTTTAAAAGGGTCCTTTTTAAAACATTAACTAATTTATTTATTCACTTTACATCCCAACCATAGGCCCTTTCCTCCTCTCCTTCTAGTCCCATCCACCCTCCTCTCATCCCTATGCCCCTTCCTACTCCTAAGAAAAGGGGAGCACCCCCATCTCACCCCAGCACATCAAGTTGCATCAGGATTGAATGCAACTTTTTCCCATGGGGAGCCCTGGCACGGAACATGATCAAAGAGCATGCAACAGAGTCCTTGTCAGACACAGCCCTCATTAGGGGACCCGCATGAAGACCAAGCTACGCATTCAGTACCTATGCATAGGGGGTCGAGGTGCCATCCATGGGTAGTGCTTGCTTGATACTTCAGTCTCCACCATCTGTCCCTGTCCCCAAGTTAGTTGCTTCTGTTGATCTTCTTGTGGAGCTCCTGTCTCCTCCAGGCTCTTATATCTCTCCTCTACTCTTCAGCAAGGTTCCCTGTATTTCCCCCAATGTTTGTCTTTTCTAGCCATCAGCCTTTACCCATATCTTCAGTAATAAAGTTAACCATGCGAAACACTTGTTCACTTTTGGATGTCATTTACAAAACTTAATGGTGATGTTCCATGTCTATCATAGTAGTTGGGCTAATTTAAGATCTAACTAATGTACGATTGGATGAAATAAAAATGAAGGCCAGATAAACAAGAATACAGGGATGACATATGTGAAATACAAAAGGCTAAATTTCTGTACTGACTAGTCTATTTAACAAAAAGTTTACAAGTCTATTTTAAAATTGAAAAGTACATTCCACTTTAAATATTAGCTTTATTATTGCACAACTAAACTTGCTAAGACTTTTCAGACATTAAGCATCGTGTAGAAAAGAAAATTGTTGTATGTTTTATCTACCATATGTATCTTGAATGAAAGAAAATTATAATAAACTTAAGTTTCATGTGACACAGAATCCCATAGAAATGATGCAAAAAAAAAAAAAACCTAGGAAAAACTGTACATATTTTGGTTTGAAGAAGAGTTGGTAGGCATACAGAAGTATGAATATATAAAAGGGGACTAAATAAAACTAATACATTAGATGAGGGTGAAGTTAGCAAGATCAATCAGATTTTTTATAAATATCTTGTGTTTATTATTCTTTTCCAAACAGAGTGTAGGTCACACCATATAAAAAGCCTCAAAATAGAGGACAGAAGGCAGAGATACTGCTTCTATGGTTTTGTTCTACTTCCTTCAGCTTAAATTAAAGCACACCAATGTAATTCCTAGTTGTTTTAAAGTTTCACTTTACTTCTTTTATTCATTCTATCTGAAGAATTTACTAAATGTCATTTAGTTTCATCTTTAACACCATGTTAAGAGCATTTTCAACTTATCTGTGATTGCAAATATTTCCATATTCCTTCGATTGGATTATATTTTCATCCTATTATGGTCTGAAAAAAATACTTGGAAATTTTCATACTTTTCAACAGGACAAATTTGGTTTGTAACTTCTCGTGGCATTTATCATAAAAAAAGTCTCATATGCACTGGAGAAAAATGTAAATTCTGTTTTGTTTGATAAGATGTGAATTAACTCACAATATGTAAAAAATATTGAAATGAGATACTTAGGACCGCAGTAACTGCTGAATCTCACCTATTAAAACTACACAGCTAAAAAACGCATCTGCACTTCTGTCTTGTACATAGAAAAACAATAGTATGAAAACTTTGACAGAAGTTTGTATTGGCGTCTACACAATTAATATTCTTTGTCTAATAAACTACTAATATCCATGAATAAGACCTCTACTGAGATATGTTTCTAAAAGAGATTTAAATTTTAAAATATATAATAAAATGAAAAGTATTGGTTTTCATAATATTTTTAGCTAAGTTCATTAATCTTTTTCTATAATTTTGTTAGATAAGAATATAATCATAATTAATAAGGAAAATAGGTCTTTCTTTAATCATCCTAGTTGGAAGTAGAAGGGTTTATGGAGCCTCCTTAGGGTGACACAAAGCAAATACAATATATTCAGGACTCATTTTTAAGACTTGAGCAGTAGAACTCAAGGCTTTGTACATTTTAGGTAACCACTGAGGTACATTCTCAGATCCTATTTTTAAGATTAAATTCACAATTACCTTTAGTGAAAATAGCTGGAATAAGTGCCATTTATACTGAAATAAATAATTCAAACTTTGTTTGGGACATACAAGTACTCACATGGTCATCAAGGGACAAAGAATCACAACTAAGCAGTTATCCACCTTATAGTGTGACTGTAGGTATAGTCTAAATAATTTTAAAGTACATATAAGAATCTATTGTACACCTTATTTCAATGAGACTATTAAAGAACAAATTAATTATAAATACATAGATAAAGAAACATAAGTCATGATTTCCTTCTAGGAAAAATTAGGTTGAAATTCCATTTTTGACTATGTATTAAGAAAGGGGCAAGTTACAGTTAGGCTCCCAGAAATAAGAAGGCTTAGTCATTTTGTTTTTAAACAGTAAGTGAAAGAAACAAGGAATCTTCTTTGTGGAATTAAATATGCTTTTACCTTTCTGAAATCTAGGACATTAAAAGAAATATTCACATTTACTCTTTTTCTTAACCTTTTCCCCCTTGGATTAGCACACTTAAGTATGCAGAGAGGTTCGCTGCAGTGGCAGGTCAAACCTGCTTATTGGAAAGCTTGTCAAACTCTAACCTCACAACCTTAATGGAAGGTCAAGAATCAATTCATGATTTCAATATTTAATCTCTTCACAATGCAAGGATGTATATACTAGCATCAGATTGACAGCACATAAAACTGAGTTTCGCTGTCATTAGTTTGTCATGTTTTCTTCGTGACTCACATAACTTTAATTTTCTGTCACTTAAAATGCGTGCATCATAACTGTTCATCTCTTCTTCAGTCAACCAAAAATGCAAATACTGAGCTACTGTTTGGTGTGTGAAAACTATTCTATTTAGTCCTTATTTATACTTCTATTGTCAATATAAAGTATTTCAATTTAGTACAAATAGGATTTTAACTTGATATTGCTAAAAACATAAAACTTACCATTTTAAGGAAGTGCTCTGACAAGTCTTATCCTTTCTTGACTTTTATTCAAAATCTACATTGAGTGGATGGATGTTGAAATTCCCTTTATTGCTATGCCCCAATCCTTTCAGAAATCTGTAAGCATTGCTGTTATATTTAATTGCAGCAGCTTCATGCACTTCTTGCATACTTTCTAAGATTTTGATGTTTTTAATGTTATCTTTCCACAGACAGTCTCCAAACTTTTACTTTTATTCATATTACCATGTTTTCCATAATACAATGAAAGCTAGACCTTTTAGATAACGGCCCTTATATGTCTGTTATTCCTATGTGATTCAGTGTTCAACAAAGGGCAGAATCCCAGACATATAAAAGATTTTCTTAACCATTTTAAAGGTAGTGAAAATATTTCCCACATCTTGAGTTTCACTGTAAAAATATAAACTCATTCCACTCCAGTTTTATGTTAATAAATATATAATTTAAAAATAAACAATACTTATAAAAGCCAATTTTCAAGAAAAATCATTACATTGAATATTTCAATGTACATTGCATTGTGAAAATCCAGTAAAATGACACAAAAAGGTATATTGTTTCCAGTTAATCAGATCAATTTTCACACTTGGTGCAATTAGGTGTCATGGACAATGTTACAATTATGTACAGTCCAGAAACTCCCTGTATCATAGGAATATAACAAATGTGGGAGAAAAATAACCCTCACTTTAGAGAGAAAAGAATGGAGGGGTGTCAGGGTACCTAAACACTGATCCTCACATCTAGCGGACTACAAACACAGGCATATCCTTTCCTCTCACAACTCCAGCAAAGGACACTTTTATGCTGCAGATGACTAGGGATGTAGTGGAACAAAAAGAAACATTTTAATTGGAAACCAGGAAATTATACTGGTTCTTTGAAAGTTTCGTTATTTTGAAAATACTCTCCTGAACAGAACATAATAGCTCTAAGATCAACAGTTAATACATGGGACATCATAAAACCAAAAAGCTTCTGTAAAGCAAAGGACACTGTCCACAACAGAAGGTCAGCAAACAGACAGGAAAAAAAAATCTTCACCAACCCTACATCTGACAAAGGGCTAATATTCAAAATATATAAAGAACTCAAGAAATTACATACCACCAAACCAAATAACCCAATTAAAAATGGAGTAAAGAGCTAAATAGACTTTTCAGCAGAGGAATATTGGATAGCTGAGAAAGACTTAAAGAAATTCTCAAAGACCTTATTCATCTGGAAAATGCAAATTAAAATGACTCTGAGATTCCATCTTACACCTCTTAGAAAAACCCAAGTAACAGCATATGCCGGCAGGGATGTGGAGAAAGGGAGCACGCCTCCATTGCTGGTGGGAGTGCAAACTTGGACAACCTCTTTGGAAATCAATCTGATGCTTTCTCAGAAAATTGGGACTAGTGTTACTTCAAGACCCAGCTATACCAGTTCTGGGCTGGTGAATCTGAAGCCAGGAGGGCCTGCACAAACCTATGCACCAACCAAGGACAATGCATGCAGTGAACTTTGACCCGCTGTTCAGATCTAGTCAATAGACAGCTCATTCTCCAAGGCTGTGGGGGGAGCGAGACTACCTCTGACAAAAACTCACTTGCCTAAGATTTGATCACTTCCCCTTGGTGTGCAGGCATACAGAGGAAAGGAGTGCAGCCTATCCAGGTGAGACCTGATAGGCTGTGGTCAGATGGTGGGGGAGGAACCCTGCCTCCTGCTGCCTCCTCCCCTGTCAGGTCAGAGGTCTAGGAGAGGGGAATAGGGCTGAAAAGGGAGGGAATGTAGGAAATGGAATATGCAAGCTAAGGAATAACAGCCAGGAGTAATATGAATAAATTATAATAAATAACAAAAAAAGAAACAAAAAATTTTACAAAGAAAGAGAATACTATCCAGTTTTGATGCATGTATTTATACATACATACATACATATATATACATATATGTATATACACACACATACATGTTTCATTTGTTTTGAAATGGCTGTGTTTTTCTTTTTCTTTTGGGGTATAGCTTTATTTTGTTTTCTTGGTTCGGCTTTGTTGTATTGGGATTTTGTTAGTTAGTTTATTTTGTTTTTGCTTTTAAACTTAAAGTTGGTAAGTGAGAATATCTTGTAGCACTTGGGGCAAGACTATGATCAAAATATAATCCCAGTACTCAGGAGGCAGAGGCAGGAGCTTCTTCATGAGTTCAAGGCCAGCTTGTACTACAAAGTGAGTCCTGGTCAGCTAAGACTACAGAGAAACTCAGTCTCGATAAAACAACAAAACAAAACAAAAAACAAATAATAAAAAAATGATAAAATGGAAGATATTTTATTCCTGCTAATGTACAATACTAGAAGAAACGCTGTGGTTTCAGTTAATAGCTAATACTTGACACAGCATGCTTCAACCAGGTGGGGCTTAGGATCAAGAAGGATGTGAGCCACAGGCTAGTGATAGAATGAGAAAAATTAAACCTTCTTTGCCAGTGCAAAATTTAGTAACTTAGTAACTAAATGTGTTTTATTTTAACATACATTCTAACAGTGCCAACACTTTTTATTCTAAAAGTAACAAAAGAGTTTAATAAGTAAACAAAGAATCAACATTAAACAATCTCATTCACCAAGGATTTCAGATTCTCAATTTAGACTGTCTCCTGGGATAAGATAGATGGGAAAATGATTAATGAAATAATTTAGTATTATTTGCAAAACTCAAGATACAGCATTTCACATATTACAAATGGCCAATAGGGATCCAAGATGGCAGAGGCGAACAAACACCTTGTTTGATCAACAGGATAGCAGTGACTATTCAGCGACCTAAGGCGACCGATCTGATAACCATAAAACACCAGGACTGGTAAAGCAGAGGCGAGAGGCTCCCATTTTGTGTGGAGCACGGTTGAGTCAGGCCTCTAGCCACTCGGCAAAAACCACAGGAAAGACCCTGGTGTGCAGCCTCAGAAGGCTAGGGCCACAGGACTGGCTGGCAAGCAGCCTCTGAAGTCCCTGAGCACAGAGCTAGTCGGGGCTCACAAAAACACCAGTGGTACCCAAGGGAAAAAAAAAAAAAACAACTGTCTTTGATTTTCTAAGACTACCATACAAGAGGCTACAATGAGCCGTGTCTCTTGAGAGTGGCCCAAATCAAGCAAACATCCAGACGCAAATCTGAGCGGAAAGCAAATGTTCCTGGAAAACAAATATTGACAGTTTTCTTAATTTTCTTTGCACAGGCAGGAAAAGAAAAAAAAAAAAAAGAAAGAAAAGAAAACACCTTGTTTCTCAGAGGATTGGTTATCGCAGTATTTACACCACTCTGGCCGCTTTAGCTTCTAATACAAAGTTAGAATATTTAATATGAAATAATTGCTATTATTCATGCAGTCTCCCTTTAGGATTCACGAAGAATAAAGCAGCACATTAGATGCCCTAATTATTCCTAAGTTTAGATCACATGCTTAGTAATGAAATCCACAGCTAAAAGCAACTGAGTGTGAAGCAGCAGTGGAACCAAATTAAAGGTGTGCAAAATTCATTTCCATTATATGTTCTGGAAAGGCATAATGACGATGAAGGACTTATAAGAACGTGGACGCATGTGGTGATGGTGCCTACCGTACTTGTTTATTTGGTTCAGCACGTGCCCGTCTTCTATGTAGAGGCCTGACACAGTGTGAACAACCTTCGTTTGCCAGTCTTTATAACCTGTACGAATTCATTGGACAGATGAAGGTAGGTATAAGGAGATGGCTCCGTAGGTAAACTGTTTGCCAAATAAGCTTGAAGACCTGTGAATGCTCTCTCTAGCATCTGTGTAAAAAGCCAGACAGAGTTGCATGTGCTTTGAATCCCGCCAGGAGGCACAGTAAAGGGAACAAGACCTGCATGCTGACCAGTAAGGCTAGTCTAATTGGCATCTCAAAAGGCAAGTGAAAGATTCCGCCTCAAAGGAGGTGTTTGGCTTTGCTGAGGATATAACCCATGGTTGTCTTTGTTTCAGAGATGCCTGCACACTTGTTCATATTCACCTGCGGATACACGTGCACCCATATGAACATGTGAGTTCACACCCATATCAACACCAACAAAAACTTAGAAAACTTAAATCATTTCATTGCATATATTGATACTCGATTTGTTGGTTAGGAAAAAAGTTGATGAGTTTTGAAGTTATAGTTTATTTTCCATTGCTGCATTTAATTAAAAGGTAAAGACAAACGAATGAACAAATAAAAACCAAAATAAAGCAAAACAACAAACAAAACCATAACAAAAACCTTCCACTCCTAGGAATAAATAAAATGAAGAATAAATGTAATTGAAGTTAAATGTAATTTCTAATGATTCATAAATAATTATAGAATACATTTAATATAGGCTGTGAGATAACACAGTTTCTTAGGTCTGTCGATTTTAGTATTGTCCATGCCTAATATTTATTGGGGACAGGGCAATTAGGTATTTAGAGTACTAGAGAACACTGAGGAACTTTATGCAATCTTTTTTTTTTTTAACATTCAGTTAGTTTAACCAGAATGGTGCAACATACTAATTATAATTATACATTTTTCAATAGGAAGAAGGAATATAGTAAGTCATTTGCTTAATGTGATGATTAGAGTGGCTGGAGAAATTTACAGGGGTCAAGAATACTTGTTCCTCTTTCAAAGGACCTGAGTTTAGCTTCCAACACTCAGGTCAGACAGCTCATAACTCCACTTCCCAGAGATCCCATGCCCTCTTCTGCCCTTCATATACAGGAGACACACAACCATGGCATAAACATTGCAGACACACAACCGTGCACATACACACAGCAGACACAAAACCATGGACATACACACAGCAGACACACAACCATGCACATACACATATAAATAAAAAGGAATTTACCTTAAAAATGTGGCAAGTAAATAGACAAAGATGTACTGTGGTTATATATTTATGCATATGAAAAAAGCATACACAGCTATATCTGTTCCATACTGTAGTTATGTTTTCTTTGCTGTGAAACTTTTGAATGATGGATTCAAACCCATTGTCTACTGAATAACAGCTGCAGTGTCCTTTTTAAAAACTATTTACTGTGTCATCATTGTTTTCCAAACTTCGTTTTCTTCTTTCACCATGCATATGTAGAAGAGTAGTGATTATTATATGATTCTAAATAGCTATCAATTTTTTTTTCATTTCTGGGGATTGAATCCGGTGTCTTTGCATGCTAGGCAAGCACTCTATGACTGAGCTATATCCTTAGCCTACTTTTCCACATTTGTTGTAACCAGTCCATTAATATTATCTTACAAAATATATGTGCAATATCTTAAAAACAACCCAATGTGACATTTGCTATGTTTTACTATGAATAAAAAACAGCTCAAATATTAACATATACTATTTTGTTGGATAAGGTACCCTTAATTCAGAGAGGGGGGGCTTATATCATATGGACTATTTTATTTTTTATCACTTTCATTAACCAACAGGAAAAAGGGTGACAAAAAGAGATGCTGGTATGGCACAATTATGGTGCTCCTTGCTGTCCATTCATAGTTCTGGTGCTTGTGAGGGTTTCCAGCTTTGGAGGGCTATGGAGTGTTTTTCTCCCTTGGCACTTTGCACAACACCTTTCTATAGTATGAAAGCCACTTCTTACAGTATGGATGTTTAGAATGTCCAGAGAGAATTAGACTTATGTTTGCTTAAATGTATACAGTGTGTGAGTGTGTGTGTGTGTGTGTGTGTGTGCGCGCGCGCGCGCGCGCGCGCATGGGTGTTCACCCGTGTGTGTGTTCACACTGTGTGTGAGTTCACACACCCAAGAATCAGCCATGAGCAACCTCCCTTTGAGTTTTTGGTCAGGGTAAGAAAGAGACTCCCACAAACAGTACATGGTATTGCCATTGCCTCAGTTGCATCCTTGAAGGTACATATCTTTTGTTGAAGACTTCACACAGTCTGGACACAGAAATGAGCAGGACAGACGTGTAGGTCTGGGAACTCTGGAGGCAAAATCTTCATGTATAGCACATGTTAACCCTCAACTATCAGCTTTTTATGTTCAGCCCCTTTGTGCTTCTAAAGAGTTATACAGTTACATACTCGGCTATGGTGTCTGTTGTGGATGTTTTCTTTATGCGTGCATTTTCTTTTTTGCCCTAATCACATGGGCAAAATGTGTGCAAAACAGAGTGACCCCAACATCTGTGAAACAAGAAAGAATTAATTGAGAACTTAATTTAATGGAACTTGGAAGACTAACTCCATTGCTACAGTCCTTATGCCTAAAGTGGTGAAACCTGAAATCAAATCCCCACAGCCTTACAAAAGGCCAGCCATAGCTGTGCTGCATCGCAGTCCCCATATCATGCATTATGAAGGAAGACAGAAGAATTTTGGAGTGCAGTGACTTCCAGGCTGGGCAATACATGAACTCCCATTTTAATAAAAGACCATTTAAAAGATAAAATGGAGGAAAACATCTGACTTCAACTTTAGTCTTTTATTCGAAAACACATACACACAAGTTTACACACACACTGACACACAAAAAAACACACAAAGACACTCACATACATACACACTCACACTCACAAACTGACACACATATTCATGACACAATTATACAAAGACTCACACACTTGAACATACACACACACTTGCAAACACACATATTCACACACATACATAAACACATACACACAAAAATGGTCCTATTTTGTAACAGATTTTCCTCAGTGAGTTCTTTTTTTTTTTTTTAATGGAAACATTTTATGTTACCACCATCTTTTCTTAGTTCCACTATAATTCTGAGAATGTATAATTGAATCTTTAGGGAAAATAATTTGCTTTATTATTTATAAGTAGTGCAAACATTACATGCATTTTATCTAATACTTTAAGGATATAGCCAATTATTTGCAAATTCTTTCTCCTCTTTTTGTCTCAGGTGTATATGACTCAAAAGCGAAGTACAGTTAATATAAAACACAATTCCAAGGGAACTGTTCTGTGGTCATAATTAAGTTTTTTAAATCTCTCTGTAATTATACTACCCATCGGACTTCGTGTTTTCCTGAAGTTTGCAATGGCTTTCCCAGCTCTGATGCAAACACCAATAAACATGAGCAATGCTTGTGATGAGTTTGTAACCTTCTTAATAATTCCCCAAGTTATGAACAAATATGGAATGAACTTTCCTATTTCCTTGAAATACACTTAAAAACACAAACAGAAACCCAAACAAACAGAGTTACAAATTTAAAGGTACACTTTTCACTATTTAACGCACTTCATCTCTGCTACTACAATTTTACAATCTTAATAATGTATATTCCATGGTACTTACAGCATCACACAATGGGTATTGCAAAATATGGAAAGAAGTGACATTTAGGGACTAACGTGTGGTGTCCAGGGCAAAGCAATTGAGTTGGGTCCTTGTTGACTATTTCCACTGAGTTCCAATAAAGTAGCAGCAATGCTATCTCTACAATCAGGAGTATCAAGAAAAAAAAAAAGGGAACATCTAAATACTGTCTTTTTATAAATTATAAATTCAATATGATACTGACCTTGCTTTTATCTCTTAAAAAATGAAACAAGGAACAAAGCAGCTTATCAGATTATAAATCTAAAAAAAGGAAAACAACTCTATTAATGTGTAATGTAGTGGTTTAAAATACAGAAGTAGATATGCAGTCCTCCAGTGTAAAAAAAGTACAATCAAAGGACAGTTTAAAAATAAGGCAGCAGTGCCTGAATAAGTACAGTTTAGAAAAGCATTTCTGGCATGACTTAAAAACACACCGATAGTATCATTTTCAATGATAGGGCCAATATATTTTCTTAACCTTAATAGTGAAATATAAATAAGTACATTTCAACGTTTTAAGATTTCACAAAATTCAGTAACAGTCCACTAAAAGGTTCATTTAATCTAAAAAACATAAAACTTCTCATTTATCTGCAGCAAGAATAGGTAAACAAACCCTACTAATATTTATAATGTATGCATGATCATCACAAATAAAAATTTAAATTATCTGCTTTATGTTACAGCATACTTCAAAATAAATTAAAGCAAGGATCTCTAATAGTGGAATGCAAAGGGTATTATTTTACATATAAGGCCACAGTCTTTTATGTATGGAAGCTATACACGCATATTATGTAGTTTGCTATTTGTTGTTTGTTATTCAATTGGTATATGTTGCTGACTGGCTCCTATAGCAAAGAATACCTACTTAGACTCAATGTCAGCCACAGGCAGATTTAAATCGTGTTTTCAGATATGGGAAAAATAACATGCAGTTTGGAAATACACGTTAGATTAAACTACTTACTAATCAAAGTGGAATAACCTTGTATATAAAACTAAAAGTTGCCATGCTTTTTCTTTTAATTTTCATAATTCTTAATATAAATTTCATGCAGTCTTAGAAAATGTCAGAAACTGAGCAATAGAATGTATAACTTAAACTTTTATTGAAAAGGGGCATTATCTATTTTATCAAATTAAAATACTACAGAAGTGATTTTGAGGCTTATATACCTCTTTATATCTCAGATATTTAAACAAAATTTAATGTTTTAAGGTACAATATTTTTAAAGAATCTTAGATTTTGTCTTTTGGATTGTTTCTATTTGAATTATTAAGAAACAAGAATGTTAAATTTTTCATACAGGATAGATTTTAAGCCTAAAGCTGCAGGAAGAGTACAAAGCCCCATATGTATGTAGGTATACATAATTTACAGAAACACACAAACACATATACATGTACATACAAATACATATACACACATATACAGTTCATTCCTTATAGAATCCCACACATATACAAGCACACATTCCTTAAATTTTTAATTTTTAAGTACTTAGTTTGCCTTTTTAGGTGTGAGGGTGCTTTGGCTATATGTATATTTGTGTACCTTGGGTGCCTGTGGAGACTGGCAGAGGCTGCCAGATTCCCTGGAGTGTTGGAGGTTGGTCTGATGTACTTTGGTCCTAATTACTGCTTGCTGTCTCTGTGACCCACCTGTACCTTGCCTAAGAGCCTAACCTGTTTCACCAATAAAAGGTCATCACACCTGCACAAGGCAAATGGGATAGGCGTGGTTAAGTTTCCAAGGCTTGGGGAGACAGAGCAGAGAGGAGAGGAAGAAGAAAGAAGGAAGGCCACCATGGGTTAGGTGGAGGAGAAGCACATGGCCAGTGTGGATGGAGCACTTGGCACAGATGAAGAACATTAGCCAGTTTATGGGATTATGGATGGGAGGTAGCTTGATAGAAATTATTAGAAGCAAATGGCATGGGATTGGGGCAGGTATGGCAAGTAGTTCAGGGATTAATATCTGCCCTACCCCAGATTAACTAAGGCTATTTTAAATTATAACAGGTGTCTGGGTCTTGACTGACTGCTAGGAAGTTAGAAAATACTGTCGTAATAATAATTATAGGCCTAAAAATAAACACTATTAGGCCATGCTGGTAAAATACCCACAACACTGGAATTTGAGTTATGGATGTTTGTGAGTTGCCCTGTGAATATTGGAAATCAAAGAGTAGCAAGTGCTCTTGGTCACTGAGCCATCCGTCCTATATCCATACTTCAAATTTTAATTTAAGATTAAACACAATAAGTTGAGATTTTTGATGAATAACTGTAGCTCATAGTAAATTACAACAATAATATATTGTATGATAATTTGGGTCCTTTCTCTTTCTCTCTCTCTCTCTCTCTCTCTCTCTCTCTCTCTCTCTCTCTCTCTCTCTCCTTGTCTCTCTCTGTCTGTCTCCCTCTCACTCTGACTGTCTCTGTCTGTCTCTGTCTTTCTCGCTGTCTCTGTCTCTCTCTGTCTCTCTCTGTCTCTCTCTGTCTCTCTCTGTCTCTCTCTCTCTCTCTCTCTCTCTCTCTCTCTCTCACACACACACACACACACAAACACACACAATATTTTTAGAATGCACTACAGTTACCTTAGTTGTGATTAACGTGTAATGGTTCAGACACTTCGTATATTATGAAGTGAAAAGAAAAAATAATCTTGTTGCAAGCATTGATATACTACAGAAAGGCTTCTTAAATACTGGCATGGAAATACGGAAACAATTGTATTGATTACCAAGAAGACTGCTAAGAGGCCCTGAACTAAGGTATGGTCATATGAACAGACTGGCAGGAAATAAAATCATGCATACTAGTAGGTACTCATAATTAGATTTTTAGCTTCAGATTTACTAAGAAAAATAATGTGATAAAACTTAGAGCTACATAAACTATGTGTTTACTGATTTATATTGTCATGAATTTTCCATTTTTTTATAAAGAAAATACCTCTCCTGATACCTATTTACAGCATTTTCGTAAATGGGACTTGGTGAATGATAAGCTATATTAAGTGTGTGTGTGTGTGTGTGTGTGTGTGTGTGTGTGTGTGTGTGTGTGTGTGTGAGAGAGAGAGAGAGAGAGAGAGAGAGAGAGAGAGAGAGAGAGAGAGAGGTTTCAGGAAGTATTGATTTAGATTTAATAATATCAAAGTTTGAGTCTGGGTCCCATTGCTCACCAGCAATGAAACCTGCAGCAGGTTGGCTAACATATTTAAGCCTATTTCCCTACCGAAACTATCAGTGAGGTTGCATTTTTTTTAGCCAATATTATGCACATGAAATAAAATAGTGTTAAAAGTGATTGTTACAGTATTCTATACATGGCAGATTCTTTCATAACTGACAATGACAGATTTTAAAGATCATGATTTTTTCTAATGAAAAATGAGCCTAAACCAATAGTAATAAATGAAATGTTTCCAGTGGGTAAAATATATTATCTTTATCTGAAATGCGTTTTTGTATGTTTTAAATTAAGCTGAAAGAATGATAACATAAAGCCTACTGGGAATTCTAACCACGAAATTGACTTATTTATTCATTCCTTTGGGCTGAAGTTGGTTATTTGAAATCACAAAACATTAAAAAAGATGAATTGTGTCATTATGAAACATCAATATTTTTGTTCAGAAAATATTATCTGATTTTTCACTGGCCTGGTAGTGAGTGTAGAGATATAAGGAAAAGCATACTTAGTAGGAGTTGGAAAGAATAAGATCTTGTAATCACAAAAAGGCTGAACTTAGCAGGAGGGCCCCAGGGGAAGGCTGCTATTGCTAGTCCATTCTTCCTTGGGGTTTTCTGAGATCCATATCAAATCTCAAAGTGTAAAGACCATTTAGGAACCTTTCCACAAAAACAAACTGATTTGTTATATTTTGAAGTTATATCTTCACTATTATATAGGGATTGGAATTTCATATTATACCTATTCTTCTAAAAAATCAATGGCTCTTTTAATTTTAATTTTAACTTTGTAATCAACTTACTAGACCACAGAAGTGTCCATTCACTCACTTAATATGTAAGAGTTTCCTCATGAAATCAAAAGCATCTGCAGAGCCAAGGACATGATCATTCAAAGCAGCAGCACACAGGCTGGGAAAAGAAATTTTACAGCCTCGGTAGGACTCTGATGTAGAGGAGTAATGTCCAAAATATATAAAGAACTAAAAAGACCAAACCAAACCAGATAAATAAATAAAACAAAACAAAATATAAAGACTAGCTATCAGGAGAACAAATAACCCAATTAAAAATGTCCCCATATAAAAGTGGGGTATATGAGAAAGTCATATCCCACTCTCCACTCTACTGTGGAGAACGTTCTGACCATTGGCTAGATCTGGGTAGGGGTTTAAAGTTTACTTCCTGTATTGTCCTTGGCTGGTGCCTTAGTTTGAGTGGGACCCCTGGGCCCAAATCTGCCTATCATAATGTTCTACTTGTAGGTTTCTAGGACCCTCTGGATCCTTCTACTTTGCCATTCTCCCATGCTTCTCTCATCTAGAGTCCCCTGGAGGGGGAGACCTGGTGGCACTCAGAGGAAGGACAGCAGGTTACCAAGAAGAGACTTGATACCCTATGAGCATATACAAGGGGAAGTAATCCCCCTCAGGAACAGTCATATGAGAGGGGAATAAGGGGAAAATGGGAGGGAGGGAAGAATGGGAGGAAACAAGGGATGGGATAACCATTGAGATGTAACAAGAATAAATTAATAAAAAAAAGGAAAAAAAAAAAGAAAAGAAAAAAATAAAATGATTACAAAAAATAAAATAAAATAAAATAAAATAAAATAAAATAAAATAAAATAAAATAAAATAAAATAAAAGTGGGGTATAGATCCAAACAGAATTCTCAAAAACAGAAACTCAAATGGCTGAGAAACACTAAAAAAATGCTCATCATCATAAACTATCAAGGAAATACAACTCAAAACTGCTTTGAGATTTCATCTTATGCCTATCAGAATGATTAAAGTTAGTAAGATAAGTGACAGCTCATGCTGGCAAAGGGATGGAGTGAAAGGAACACTCGTCCATTGCTGGCAGGAGTGCTAACTCTTTGCACTACAGTGAGTATGTGAATCAGTGTGGTGGTTCTTCAGGAGGATAGAGATGGATCTGTCTCAAGATCCACCTATACTCTTCTTGGGCATAACCCAAAGGGTGCTCTATCCTACCACAGAGACACTTGTGGAACCATTTTTATTGCTGTTCCAGTCATAATAGCTAGAAAGAGGGACCAACCTAGATGTCCCTCAACAGGTAAAGGGATTAGAAATTATTAAGGTGTTTGAGGAAGATAATATTGTTCAGCCATTTTAAAAAATTAAATAATAAAATTGACAGGTAAATAGATGGAGCTAGGAAAAAAAAAAAGAAAGAAAGAAAGAAAGAAAAAGAAACCAAGTGAGGCATCCCAGACCCAGAAAGACAAATACTTTATTTATTTGCTTATATGTGGATATTACATGTTATGTCTGTGAGAGCCAAGCTACAATCCATAGAACCACAGAAGGTATGTATAGAGTAAGGAAGCAGTGGGACTAGATGTATCTCCCTAGGAAAAGTAAATAGAGTAGTTACATATGGATAGGGGGAGGGTGAAAAATGATCCAGTAGAGAATGTGGGGAGACAGAGACAAGGAAGGGAATATTTGGAGAGACCGTTAAAATTACAAGCAACGGAAGGATAGTATAGAAATATAATAGAGTAGAAGTTTTCTAAAATATAGACCTATTCCAAGGTGATGTAAAAAAAAAATCTGCCAAAGAATTGGGGAGACGGGCCATCTCTCATGATCAAAGGAAGTTTCTTGTATCTGGAATGGATGATTATATCTAATTGATTTATAGGCCAACATGATCCCATGGGAACCCCCAAGCCATTAATGCTGCTGCTAAGTCTGTAGTTTGCTCTCCACGAACTGACTGCAAGGCCTCATTGCTGAAGCCAACAACTATGCAACTCACGACCGTGGAGTAGTCAAACTGTTTTCTTACATAGAGCCTCCACTCCTGCACACTAGCCCAAGAGAAGTGTGGACACCGACAAGACACAAAACCTCCGATCTACACTGCTGTGGAACCTGCAAGATACGCTAGTGCAGTGGTGGACCCAAGCTGGTGGAAGCAACCAACCAATATCTGACTTGACGTAAGGCTCACAGGAGAGGGAACCCATACCTGAAACTGCTTGTGAGGTCAAGAATCTGAGACTAAATATTGCAGAACCTAGGGAAAACCATGTTTGACAGTTATATCAAAACAACACGGCAACAAAATAACTCCTAATGTCCTTATGCTATACACCTAGGTCTGTTCCTTGCTTAGCCACCATCACAGCAGCTTTCTCCTGCAGCAGATGAACACAAATAGAGGGACCCACAGCTGGACTATGTACAGAGAATGAGAGTTCTTAGAACAGACACACACACACACACACACACACACACACACACACACACACACACACACATGCACTCAATAAACCCCTGCTCAAACAAGATGGACACTTCCAAATTCACCTTGTTTGAGGTAGGGTCTCTTGTTTCCTCCTGTGAACGCAAGACTGGCTCCTAAAGATTCTCCTGACATTGACTCCTTGCTCCCTGTAAGGTCATATTCTGCCCAGCTAGCTTTTGTGTGGCGTCTTAGAATTAGAACTCAGATTCCCAAGTTTGCACAGGAAACAAATTGCCCATTAGTCTCCCTTCCTAGCCTCAGAAAGAAGATTTTGACAGACTAGAGATAGAATTAGAATTGTACCATGATGCGGTCTTCCTGGCATCAAGGAGAATGATTCTGGTTAGCACAATGCAAGATGGTATTAGAAGAGACTGGGAAGAAAATATTTCCTCAATAAAGATGTTTGGACTTCAGTGGTAGCAAGAAAGCATATAAATTATATTAGAAGAGAATCAGAAATTGCCTCCTCACAAAAAAACATTTAATCTACATCTTGTAAGAAAACAATGTTTGTCACACCTTATGTATAGGATTGGATGGTAGAAGTTGAAATCCCAAGGAAAATGGAATGATTGGGATAACTCATAATCACGGAATTCATGTCTTGGTCACTACAAGACATGTTCTTGTTTAGGACATAAGACCACAGAGAAAATACCAGAAATAAAACCAATGGTACCATCTCTAGAAGTAATATGGAACACTGACAACAATGTCATTAAAAATGGGAACCTGGTATGAATCCGAATAATATAACAGTGACATGTGTGATCGGTATGGTACGGGTAAATTCTGAAAAAATTCGATTTCTACATAATATAAGGCAGTATAATATAATTACTATGACACAATTCTGCTATACACATCGTGTTATTAACACAATAATATAGTGAAAGGCTGTTTTGTTGATGATAGTGAAGGTGGGTTAGATCTGGAAGGCACATGAGCTTATGGTAAAAAAAAAATATATACCATAATATTTCTTAGGAAAAACATGTAAGACTTTATGTTGTCTAGAATTTCACTTAAGAATGCAGCATTTTCCAGTAATTAGAGGTGTCTAAGTAAAGTCACCTATCTTTTGTCACCTCTAACCATTCCAGGAAAGTAGTGTGCATTTAGAAGCCGTAATCATCATAGGAGGTTATGTGTCACTCTTCTGTGTCCTCGCTGCTTGTTCAGACATAGAATATACCACTTAGAAGTAATGTTTCAGTTCTGCAAGGGGTGATGGA
Source organism: Acomys minous (assembly GCF_964271855.1). Taxonomy (NCBI): domain Eukaryota; kingdom Metazoa; phylum Chordata; class Mammalia; order Rodentia; family Muridae; genus Acomys; species Acomys minous. The sequence continues at coordinate 104,123,177 of NC_140490.1, forward strand.
AAATTGAGGCTAAATAGGATGATTGAACATTATTGTGTTGTCTGAGACTCAGATTAAAGCTGAGCGTGAAGTGTATGAAATGCTTTATAAAATATATATTTCAGAATACTCAAAGAAACTTAAACCAAATACATCTAGCCTGATTGAACAAAATACTGCTTTTTAAACCATTTACAGCCTTCTAGTTTCTTTCTTTCTTTGAATTCTCAGAGATGTTTTCAACCAACTATTCTTCAATGCAAATTTAGTACACCCTCTACTTTTGCTTTGCATTAAACTAAATTTCGTAATTTATTTATATATCTTACATTTTTTACATAAAATGAGTGTGGATGAGGAAAATGTGAGATTTCTCATTGCAAATGTGCAATGATAGATATTGATTTACATTCAGAATTTTAGATGCACCAAGATCGGAAAGATGTTTTCTTCAACATTGCCAAATACAAATAGCCAAAACACTGTGAATGCAACACTTATTATAATTTCTGATTGTTTTATGGTATTTCTTGCTGTAGGTGGTTTATTGTATATATGTGTAATAATAAAAATATATGTAGAAAGAAAAAGAATAAAGAAACATATTTTACATAAGAATTATGAAATTTAAAAATCAACTAGCAATTCTTTGAAACTGCTCAAAGCACATTTGATCCAGAACCTCACATTGGAATATGCCTCACATGTATGATTTATTCCTGTTTCCTTCCTAACCATTCACTTCTCTTCCATATTTCTAGTGTTCTCATTAGAATAAAGATCTACATATTTTGACATTTTATTCAATGCGGAATAGGTTTTTTCTTTTTTCCTTTAAAGTTACACCCCCATCCTTCTTTCAGCTCTCTCTTTTAATTCCGACTCTGCCATCTGAAGTCAGTTTTGCTATGCTAAGGTTAATATAATATTATAACACTTCATACAACACACCAGACTACTCTCTCTGAATGAATTGATTATAAAAGCTGAAAAATAGTGCACAAAAAACCGAGTATATTTCTTCACTGTATAACATAGAACTCACATCACTCTCTTCCTATTGTGCATCTGTGCTTTACAGGATGTTTTCCTCATCCTCCTAGTCCTCATGCTCCTCTTCCTGCTGCTCCTCTCCTCACATCTTTCTCTCCCGCAACAGGTGATGGAGTCTCTAGAAATAAAATAAAGATATAACAAAATATTCTTAATTACAAGTACAATGATTGTGTTCTTTACATATGTACAATATATCTCTAGAACATTTTTCCAAATTTGAATCAAGTTTAATTGAACACTGGCCAGGACGATGGACAAGTTGTGGCCATGGTATGGGCCATTCGGTGATAGGATCTCTGCCGGCCTCACAGGAGGCCCAGGTTTGATTCTCAGCCCAGGCAGAGTCTTAGAAGGTGTCATTGTGCCTGACAAGAGGCATGAAGTTTCTATCAGGCAAGATAATGCTTACTGTGAATGATTTCAAACATGTTGTGAGCCACATCATTTCATATATAGAAGACAGAAGTACCAATGTGGTAGCTTTTGTTGAAGATGGTATTTGAGGGTAATTAGGTTTATATTGATTAGTTAAGATATGGCCCTCATGACAGAGTCGGTGTTGAGAGCAGGCTCTATGCCTTTCTGCCACATGGAGGCATAGATCCATAAAAGGGCAGTGTCTCCTAGCCGACTAGAGAACTGCAACCAGAGAGGGTGTGCCTGAGTCAGAGAGTCAAGGTAAACATCCTGACTACGGACTTCTATTCTCCAGAACACCAGAAAGTAAATTTCTACTACTTAATTGGCTCAGTCAATGCCGTTTTGAGGCTTAAAACAAGAATAATTCTTATTTGCAAATTTAACTTTCAATTCTGTCATATTTTTATATCATGTAAACCTAGGCTATGAAGAGTGTATTTGTTATTTCATTTACATGACATGGACTATATAGATACATTTTCCATTAATTTAAAATCTTTACATTCCCATATTCTGAGTCCCATGAAGATAAAAATTTAAGTTCTCTTTTTAAATGACTTACCTAATATAATCCACTAACATTTTGTAAATCTGCATACAATCCTCTTACTGAGTTCATGGAAATCATGGATATCCCATAAATTGTTTCTGACATGAGATTTAATGAATGGAGTGAAACCATCTTCCTTCATTTATTTTTCTTTTTTTTTCTTTTATCTTAATTTCTTGGAAGTGTGCAAGCCCTTTAAATTTATGATCTTTTAACGTGCTTGTTACCAATAATGTGCTTGTATTTTTATCAGAATATTTAAAGTCACCTTCAATCTCAAAAGCTATGTTGAAGATGCCCTGTTCTGATGACTAGTCTACAGAAGGCAAACCTTGTGTTTCCTGAGTGCTTCCACTGTGTTGTGTACTCTATAACTCCAGAAGACATCACTTCATTGTTGTGCACCACACAGCAGGCGATATGGGTTGAGTGGTGAGCATGGAGAAGCAGTGCTTAAAGGCAGTCTTTAGTATACTTTAAAGACTAAAGTTCTAAGGAAGCAGAGAAGGAGCTACACTATTCTTTAAATTTCAAATCTGAAAAGTTAGAAAACACTGTAGGTTTTCAGACAGAATGGTTTTTCATTTAATTTGTATCCCAGAATATTTCTTCACCTGTCTGCCATCCTTTTTCTCCACTGTTGTCAAATTCTGTGAGCTGTTAGAACATCCCACACAGATTCATTCTATTGTGCTGAGGGTTTAATGATCTCCACAAGGTGGACAGTAAATGAGCCAAGAAGAGAGAAAGAGATCTGTGAGAACATCGAGGAGTCGTTTATGGCTTTCCTGAAATAATACACACAGAAAACATTTGCCCGTTGTCGTTGGTTATAGAACAAGAGAGCATGGACCTAAATAAGAGGGAATATAGTTCAGTTTGATTCAATGAAGCAAAGGTGATTCACTTGGTTACCTCACAAGGAATTAATTCTAACTACTACCGTCTTTCCTACAATTGCTATAGTGATTTAAACTTGTCTCACATTTGTGAATTCCATTTCACGGTACTAGCTCTCCTTCCAATGGAGTTATATATCATTTGGAAAATCTATTTAGGTATTCATAAGCCTTAACTATTTATTTCTAGTATGTTTCACCAAGCCATTGATTATTTCTAATAATCTTTGCAATTAGAAATAAAATATTTTATTACTTTAGCTTCTCTACTAAGACACAATTTGGTTAGATGAGTCTTATACAGATGTTGAATACATTACATTAGAATAATAGTTCCCATTTTTTAACAAGCTTTTTATTTATTGATTACTTTTTTCCTTTAATTTGATAAGAGAAGTAATTATTTTGTTTACTCTTTTCTATACATAAAAGTAAAGCTATTAATTTGGCTTTTCAGTTAGTATTTTAGAAGGCTTTGACTGTCTTCTATTGATTCTAACATAACAATATTTTCAGTGAGTATTTAGCTGTCTTACCTACTGACTTATGGAACATATTTTAGTAAAAGGGATTGGAGACCATGAATGTTGAATGTGCCACTTTTCATTATCAAAAAAATATGATCATACAATGTTAATAAAAGTAAAATTTGTCTTCAGAAAAATTATTTCTATGTAACAGAGTTCCACATTGCACATTTTAATGACAAGTGTGAGGAAATCAATTATTTCATGTATGCATATACTCAGTCATTTTTCACATGCATTTTAGGTGATTCCAGTAAGAATTTTATGTATAATTTGGGAGCTAACTTATTATAAGCTTTTGTGATTATACAAGAATTATTTTGTCTTTTATTGAAAATATTGTTTAACTTCACATAATATATGCTACCTCTACTCCTCCCAGTTCCTCCCACCATTCCCTGCTTCAGGTTCTAATACCTCTCAGTCTCTTTAGAAAGCTAATAGGCTTCTACGGGATAATAGAAACACAATACAACAACAACAACAATAATGATAATGATAACAACAAGAACAAGAACAACAACAATAATGATAACAACAACAACAATAATAATAAACAGCAGCGACAACAGCAAATTATCACCTAGGAATTTAAAAATACCAACAGAAGAAAAGAGAACAAAGGAAGACAGGAAAAACAGGCACACTTGCCCATACACTCAGGAATAATAAAAATTCTAAACTGTAAATCCATAGTATATCTTATAGAATATACTGCAGATAGGCCTTTATTGTCTATCTAAATAATAATGACTGGGTTGTTCTTTGCTTGCTTGTTTCTCCTTTAGTAATATGCGTGGTACTTACCTCTACTACTAGGATGTGGGAGTGAAGGCTTTATGTAGGCACTAGCCTACCGTCTCCATATTCAATGAGGTGTGTGGGTTGATATTCAGCAATAGGGAATTACCATCAGTGTGTGGAGAGAAGAAACCTGCAGTCTTAGCAACAACCTCGGTTGGTTAGGATTCCCATGTCAGTTAGATCACCTTCTGCCATACTAGGTTTCTCTCTCTCTCTCTCTTTCTCTCTCTCTCTCTCTCTCTCTCTCTCTCTCTCTCTCTCTCTCTCTCTCTCCCTCATCTCACTTTTCTTTTCCCCTTATCCCCCAGGACTTGATCCTCCAGTTCAAGGGTCTATATCCATTCATAACTGTGTATGCTTTTCTCCTTCCCTAATGAGATCGATGCATGGTCACTACTGCCTTAATACCACTCTGCCTTAATACCCTCTGGTAGTTCTATGGCCTGTAACTTGGTTATCACTGAATTAACAGCAACTATCTACAAATACACAAATAAATACCATCATTGTCTCTCTAGATCTAGAATACCTCACTCAGGATCATTTTTTCTAGTTCAATCCATTTGCCAAGGAATCTCGTGATTTCATATTTTAAAACAGTCAAACCATAATCTGTTCTTAAAATGCACCACATTTTCTTTATGTATGCTTCTGTTGAGGGGAATCTAGTTTGTTTTCACTTTCTGGCTATTTTCAACAGAGCAGTGTAAAGTAAAGGTTACCTTATTTGGGATCTTACATCTACCACCCTTCTCCACCCTGATCCCTTTTAACATCAGGTAGGAGAGACAGATGGTTAGTGGGAAGAGGGGTTGTTCAGATCTTCCTTAGACTGCTTCCTGCTGATTAGGGGCTTGGAGTTCCTTGGAGCAAGTCTAATCTTCATCTCCAATTTCTTTTCATCTCTTTTCTCACAACCACTTGACAAACCAACATCATCATCATCACATCATCATCATCATCATCTTCAGCAGCAGCAGCAGCAGCAGCAACAACAACAACAACAACAGGAACAGAAACCAGCAGGAGAAACAGCCACACATCTCCTTTTGATGCTCTGGTCTTTTTCTGCCCTCTCTAGAGTCCCCAGATGTAAACTATCTTTAGCTGACAGGATCACACCCCGGCAAGAGCACTCATGGAGCCAAATAGTTGGTTGCTGTGGACAATCTGAAGCAGCCCCATATCCCATATCTTGGCTTTAATTTTTTTTGTTTGTATAACATAAATTTTTTAAGACAGCAAAATTCTCACTACATTTCCCTCTTTCAGTTTCATGCAGTTATTAACATGAATTGCCAATAATTGCACTGGGTTTAGTGAGAAATTATAAACAGAGACATTATCGGCGAACTAAACACTTTTCAAATCAGTGTTCAAAGTTGTTTTTTTTTTTTTTTTTTTTCTGTAACCTGGTAACTCTGGGCTACTCTTATCTGGAACAGCTCATACTTTTGCTGCTGAGCCTCCAGGTAGAGCTCCAAAGCTGCTTTCTGACTACAAAAGATTACCTTGTATGTCTCCCTTGGACCTGCATTTACTTGTTCAGTGGCAGCCCTTTCAGCAATGTTTGTAAACCCTGGGAAGCCTTGGCGCTCTTTTGGAGAAACCATTGCAGTAAGAAAAGGCTTGTTTCCCTCTCCGGGAGAAAGTGCCATATTTTTCATAGTTATATTTTTGAGTTCTGAAAACTTAAGTGGCTTGAACACAGTGACTTCTCAAAAGACGAATGCCCTGCAATTGAAGCACCAGAATTTTGATACCAAAGGCCTTGTTGCTTACACTGGGAAAAATAATGTGGCAATCTCTTAATGCCAGGCAGCTCCTCCAGTGGTGTAGTTAGTTGGCGATTAAGCCCTTCTCTTGATGTGGGCTACTGCTGTTTAACCCTGCTGCCTTGTGTATCCTCCTGGTCCATCTGCTGCTGCTGGTTCTTCCTGCTGCTGCACTTGCTCTTGCAAGATTGCTGGTTTGATGGACTGCTGGATATTCTGTCAACAAACGTTGGATTTGCCTCAAGGGACTCTATGTTCCTAATCAGCAGGAAGTTGCCTAGAGAGGTTTATGTTTCCTTTCCCTTCTAACCTTTTTCTCTTACCTAGTGTTGGGGGAAGGGGTTAGGTAGGAACGAGGGGTAGAAGCGAGGTTTAAGACTCCCATAGAATAGTTAGAACAAACACACCTGCAGAGCATCAAGGAGCATACTTGAGCAAATGCTCCTGTGCTGTGCTGCCATTTCTTTTCATCCTGTACTCAAGGGTGGTCTAGCTGGACCTTGCAGTAGGTAGATTTCCATCTTCCTGAGGAACCACCACACTGATTTCTATAGCAGCTGTACAAGTTTGCAGTCCCACTAGTAATGGCTGAGCTTTCCCCTTACTCCACACCTTCACCAGCATGAGCTGTCACTTGTTCCCATTGATGTGGGTCATTCTTATGGGGGGGTAAGATGAAATCTCAAGGTAGGTTTGATTTGTATTTCTCCGTTGCCTAAGAATGTGGAACATTTCTTTAAGGATGTTAAATTTCTTTGACATTTCTCAGATGCTTGAATTTCTGCCTTTGACAGTTTTTAGTTTGGATCTGCACCTCAATTTTTTTTTGCTGGGTATTTTTTTATATCTAGTTTGTATAGTTATTTATATATTTTTGATATTGTTCTTCGTTCACCCTGTGTGGAATTTTGACTTAGAGGCATTCAGCCATAATTCACAGAATTCCAATCTACTTAGCTATTGTGAAAGGAGTATTATGACTCCTATTTTGATAATTATCAATAATTATAACCAATCGCCACTAAATTTACTTTATTAAAGCATGCAAGTAGACTAAAAACAAGTCTTCTAATTATCAAAACATAAAAATGAAGAAATTCTAACAGCAAACCAAAGTAGATCCTTTAGATTTATGAAAAAATCACAACAGTATGCCTGGGCCAGCACTCCCATAGGCCTGTGTCAGCTTTATTGCTGCAATGATAAGGTGTTTTGCATCTACAAATTGCCCCACCATGGCAGAAAGGGGTGCATCTAGACTGGTGTCTTTCCGCCTCAGAAATGATTTTTGATGATGTCTAATTTGGACAACTACAATAAAATTGCTACATTTCACTCAATTTACCCTCCCTGGGCAGTGATAAGTGTAAAATATGATACAAACTGCTATTCACAGTTTGGTAAGAATGCCCGGACTCTGTCATTTTGTCATGTGATACCACTTAGTCTTCTAAGAGTGAAATGTTATTGAAATCATTTTGTAGAAGAATGAAATTACCCAAGTAAGGTTTAGAAACTTGCCCAGGGCCACCCATTTTTAGAAAGTGACAGAATGAGAATTTGAAGGAGGTCTGTGTGAGTACACCCCTTTCTGCCTTATTAACACTGTTTATGTGTAGGAGGTTGGGGGAGCAGCAGGTGCATTGACAGGAGAATGTGCTAGTGCTGGGACTGGCACTTAGTTCTCACACTTTCCAGATTTAGGTTACGGAACAGTGCCTGCCTCCAAATGACAACACTTTGCTTCCCCCTCTTCTCTCTGCGAAACTCTTTAAAACACTCACGTTTTATTAGTCTGTTTAACTTGATGTCAAATGTTAGCGGGAACGAAAAATGAAGATGTGGAATTGGGTGGAAAGAGTGGGTTAGAAAAAAATAGAGTATCCCAGAGATCAGGGCCAGTTACAAGGTGTTCAGTGCCCTGAAGAAGAATGAAATGCGAGACCCAGTGTTAAAGAAGCCTTTCCCTTCCCGTTCTGAGCCTCCATGCACTAGAACAAGCCTTTCATTTTGTTTTGTTTTGTTTCACTTGTTTTAGATTTGTCCCTGACCCTTCATCCACTAGAGCACTTTAGAGTAAGGATCCCACAGTACATAGGATTCAAGCCCGTGATGCTTCTCCTGGATGCCTGAACGTTATGCAAACTCTTCCTGTTCCTTTGCTCAGCTCTCAGGAGAATGGAGAGTGTGCCTGGTATCTGGGACGTAGTGGGTTGTTTAAAGCCATGAATTCATAGTAAGGAGGTGAGAAGATTGTGGTAGACAGTGGGAAGTAGGACAGCCTGTGAGCGTACGCTCAAAGCTTTGTTCAGATGCAATGGCCCAGACGCCCAGAGAACCCATAACCCAACAAAAGATTGTTGTAATCCAAGAACGTCCACCATAAAGCATTCATTCATCCCCAAGCTAGGATCTGATGGTGCAAAAGTTTGGGAGACAGCACAAGCTCATTCCATGGAATTTAATGATGTCTTCTCAAAAGAAAAGTTTAGAGTAGACCAGGAAGACACATTAGTGGTAGAGACCTTGAATAAGACTTCAGAAAAGATCATAAGCTCAGTGTTGGAGAGAGGTGAGTGGTTCCTGCTTACTGCTTGTTCAGGGACAAGGTGATTGCCTATCTACACCTTACCTTTTCTTCTGCAGAGACAGATGATAACATCACCTTCAATCATTGATTTATTTTTCAGTTTTAAAAGAGGGACATTTATCTCCTTCTATCTCCATTGACTATGAGAAAATACTAACATTAGTTTTATACCAACCCATCTTTCCCACACCCTTTTCCTATTCCACATACTTTTGTTATCAGAACCTTTTCCTCCCAAGTCCTACAACCGTGCCTTGTCTTTTCTCCTCTCTATTCGTTTTCCAATCACCATTTCTAGTTTGAGAATGATTTGTTTTCTTATTTTCATTTTAACATTCTTGCATATTGTGTGAGAGAAAAGGATGGAACCATACATTATATTTTTTAACTTTAGACTCTTCTACTATCTATTCTACTGGGATCTCAAAAAAATTCGCTGAAGAGTAATAAATCCTAAAAAACAATTGATAGATAATGTAGTCCATTTTAATTTGCTTTTTACTAAATTTGATTGTTTGGGGGGAATAAGAAAGGACCATTAATATCTCTCCCTCTCTCTCTCTCTCTCTCTCTCTCTCTCTCTCTCTCTCTCTCTCTCTCTCTCCCTCCCTCTTTCTCCCTCCCTCCCTCCCTCTCTTTATTCCTCTCCCTCTCCATTGCCCCCCCTCCCCACTCTCTTTTCCTATAGGATGAAATTGAGTTGCCAGATGGGTAGTAATGAGCTGAATGCATTTCACGTAAATCAGATCGGTGTTCAGTAACTCTCATGTGTCAATCAGTTCCACATTATTTAAAGCTTTACGAACATCATACACTATTTTATTTTGTTTTGAAAGACAAGGCACGTGAGTCATGACTTGTTTGTGGTTGTGTGGTAGCTGTCTAAATATTACGTTAGTACTTAATTCTAACAACTTTTGATGAAAATAGAGCTAACAGTTATTAGCTAGAAGAATCATTTAAAAGAGTTCATATCAAATACAAATGCAGAGAAAACAGCTGGGGAATCTCAACATCCCCCAAGGTATCTGGAATTTGATTGAGGCAAGAAACAGTGACTTTGTCTGCATGTCTCTGTTTACCACAGTTTTCTTCTATTTCGCCATGCTTGTTGAAATGGTCCATTCATTAGGATTATCATCATCACTCTTAGGCAGTTAGATCCTAAACAAGCAATCAAGTTGTTATATATATATATATATATATATATATATATATATATATATATATATACATAACAACAAACAAGTGCCTAAATCCTCTTTGACTTTTAGTTTACCAAGGCAAACCATTCCTTCCTGCTATCTGAGACATCTTTTAAGGCAAAGAAAGTCTGAGTCTGTGCTACTCTCACTAGCCCTTAGAGAACTTTGTAAATGCACAATTCTCATAAATCTATACTTAGAAAGATTCAAATAGGAAATCTCTGTATACATGCCAGGTAAGGTGAGCTCTGATTTAGGTGTTCCTTTTTATCATGTAGTTACCACTAACCAGGAATCTAGAAATTCTTTCTTTTAAAAGAGTAGAAAAAAGTGTCACAATATGTTAAGTTCAGAAAAGATACTCAAATACCGTATGTTTATTTATATTATCCACATCTGTAGTATGTATTTGTGTACATGTATGAACAATATTTTTCTTCTGGTGTAATTAAAAAAAAAAACAGGATTCCTAACAGTGGGAAGAGGTGTGTCTCTGACTCTTTTGTGTGCTCTTTGGGACCCTTTTCCTCATATTAGGGTACCTTGTTCAGCCTTAATATAAGAACTTTTGTCTTCTTTTATGGCATCTTATTTTTGTATGAGAGGAGAATCTATTGTCTCTTTTTTTCTTCTTCTTAACAAGGTTTCTGTGTCCGATACACAAAGAAACTCTGTCTCAAAAAACCAAAACACACAAAACAAAACAAAAATAACAAACAAACAAACAAAAAAACAAAAAAACAAGATAAGAAGTAGAACACATTGGCACACTCCTGTAATCCAAGCCCTTAGGAGGCAGAGGCAGGCCGATCTCTGTTATTTTGAGGCCAGCCTGGTCTGCAAAGGGAGTCCAGGTTTGCCAAAGCTACACAAAGAAACCCTGTCTCAAAACACAAGAAAAGAAAAAGAAAACACCAAAGCACTATTTTCAATTATATATATATATATATATATATATATATATATATATATATATATATATTAGGAAGGAGAAAAAAATAGGTAAATCCAAACAACTAGCTGAAAATATATCCCTTAAGCCAGCGCCAGGAAAACACAGCCCACAGAATCAAGTACACAGGGCTCACATAGGGGCTCACAAAGACTGAAGCAGAAATCACGGTTTCTGTATGGGCCTCACCTAAATCCTCTGCATATATGTTATGATTGCTAGCTTGGTGTTTTTGTGGGTCTCTGAACAGAGGAAATCAGGATATCTCTGAATCTTTCACCTGCTCTTGAGATTATTTTCCTCCTGTTGCTTTGCATTGCTCAACCTTGATATGAGGGGAAGGTAGCTTGTCTTATTGCACCCTTTTATGCCATATTCAGTAAATATTTCTGGGAGACCTGCTTTTTAATGAAGGGAAAAGGAAAAGGAGTAGATCTGGGGAGGATGAGAGAATGCGGGATGGGGCTGGAAAGATTAGAGGAAAGGGAAATCTGCAGTCAGGATGTCGTGTATAAGAGGGGAAATAAATTAAGTTAAACAAATAAATAATAAATCAAACAAAATCATTGAGAACAAGATTCTACTTTTACATGGGAAACTGTAAGTTCCCTTATTCACTCTGTTTCTGCAAAGTAGCTGCTGACTCATGGTCCTGCACCATTTGCCTCTGGTTAAGTATCTTTTGCTCAGTTCTTACTCAGAGCTGGGCACTGATGATTCACATCACCTTGAATGCAATGTGCTTTCATTTCTTTTTTATTATTAATTTATTCTTGTTACATCTCAATGGTTATCCCATCCCTTGTATCCTCCCACTCTTCCCTCCCTCCCATTTTCCCCTTATTCCCCTCCCCTATGACTGTTCCTGAGGAGGATTACCTCCCCCTGTATATACTCATAGGATATCAAGTCTCTTCTTGGTAACCTGCTGTCCTTCCTCTGAGTGCCACCAGGTCTCCCCCTCCAGGGGACATGGTCAAATGTGAGGCACCAGAGTATGTGAGAAAGTCCACTCTACAGTGGAGAATGTTCTGAGCATTGGCTAGATCTGGGTAGGGGTTTAAAGTTTACTGCCTGTATTGTCCTTGGCTGGTGCCTTAGTTTGAGTGGGACTCCTGGGCCCAAATCTGCCTATCATAATGTTCTACTTGTAGGTTTCTAGGACCCTCTGGATCCTTCTACTTTGCTATTCTCCCATGCTTCTCTCATACACTATGGAATACTACTTGGCTATTAAAAACAAGGAATTCCTGAAATTTGTGGATAAATGGATTGAGCTAGAAATGATCATAATGAGTGAGTTAACCCAGAAGCAGAAAGACTCAAATGGTATATACTCACTTATATCCGCATATTAGCCCCAGAGGCATGTCCCACGAAAGCCTTCACTTACCAGGAAACTGGGACAGAGGGGAGGACATCCTCTTGGGACTCTAGATGAGTGCTTTCATTTCTATAAGCATTTGTTAAAATATTTATTAATTAATGTATTAATAGTATACTAAATAAAATTGTAATAAGGTTATAGGCAATTTGGTGATAAGAATTGTGTCATGTCATGAAATTCACCATTGCTTCTAACTTAGTTGATATATAAGAGTACTTTCCTTTGTGTATGTGAACCAGATATGTGCCTGGTACCCATGGATCCAGATGTAGCTACCATGTAGATGCTCAGAACTGATCACAGGTCTCTTCAAATGCTATTAATCACTGTGCCATTTCTTGGGTCCTATGTCTATTATGCCAAAATAAAGAAAACCTATAAAATTAGAAAATTATAAAAAGCAGCAAACAAATAACAAAACTGTAGCTGTAGGAAAACTCTGACAACTTCTTCCTTAATGTTATAGAAGCAATCAAAATACCCTATCATTTATTTATTATTTAAATAATTTTCTTTTTTTTCAAACATGTAATTTTATTTGTCAAAACTTAAATTTTTATTTGAAGGATTTTATGAAGTCTGAATATATACCTATTTCTATTACCAGGTACATTGAATCCAGATATAGTGATATGTCAGAGAAAACTACTAATTCTAATAAAATAATTTTACTGACTGCATATAAGTGTTATATTTAGACTATACTTGGGTCATTTAGTGTTCTAGATCAATTCATTCTAGAGGTTCATGTGTAAATAAAATAGATTTATGAAATAATACATTAATTCAGAGGACACATACTTTTCATTTTAGAAAGTCTGGAAGTATATGCTGATGCTAACTCCCTAAGTATACATTTTTTGCATATTCTGATTATAGATCCTAAAATGCTATCATTCCTAAATTTTGCTTAAAATTCAGGTTACAATTTTGCTGTGAGGAATTCTACTGATGTCCAACCATTTAGGATAAAAATTAATTTGAGAAGTCTTAAAATGAGAATATTTTTAGTTGCAAAGATATATTGCATGGCATGTTAGAATATGGCTTATTGCTTTTTGTTAAAGAGTAAACCCTCTGCTACAGGATAGAACAACTTCCAGGGGTATAATGTGTTCTATTTTCATATAAAAACCAGATGAAAATAAAGATCATGCTGTCTTTTAAATTTAAAGGAAAAAATGATAGAAGAAGCATCCAACCAAATGCTGTGTCATACACACACACACACACACACACACACACAGAGAGAGAGAGAGAGAGAGAGAGAGAGAGAGAGAGAGAGAGAGAGAGATACAGAGACAGAGACAGAAAGACAGAGACAGAAAGACAGAGACAGAGGACACATAGAACTGTGAAATCAGGGGGAAAACAAACAAACAAACAAAGAAAAAACAGGGAAAAACTCTCTACTAAAAAATTATCATTTACAAAGCACAATGCCTTTGAGAGGTACCAATTTGTAGCTTATAATCACAGTACACAGAAGAGGATTTACTCTCTTTGCTAAAAATAAATTAAGAAAAGTATTTCAACAAAGTTATAATATAAACAAGGAAAGCATTTATCCTACTGGGAAGTGAAGGTCAGCAAACATCTCAAGGCTTGGAAACAAGGCTTCTAAAAAAATAAATGAGTTTGTGATAAATGTTCCTTATCTTTAAAAGTACTTACAAGACTCTCTAAGATAGAAAGCCCAGCTTAACATTATCTATTTTGTTCAGCAACTCTTTGAGATGGTCTGTATGTCAGACTCCTCACAGTTAGTGAGCCCCTGCCTGTAGATGAGTTAATGAGGGCCCAACACTGTGACTTGATAAAATGTGTAGTATGAGGAATCAAATTATAAACTCTCTCTGTTCCCTCACCAAGTCTGTCCCTGCAGCCCCAGCAAATACATCAGTTGAAGCGAGAAGCCCATTGCCACATTCTGCATTGCCCTAGAGATTGTCCCTGGAAGTGAGGGAGTGAAAAAGGACAAGCACACAGCCACACAAAAAAAGCAGCAACCAGGTGGAATGTGCTCTTTGACGCAAGTTTCAGCATCCCGGAATCTCGGTGTGTTTAGTACATGATGTTGTCTGTGGGGATCGGTGTGAGGTTACTATATACAGCTAAGCAAAAAGATAGGATTAGCTAATAATGCCTGTCAGGGTGATTTTCATAGGAGAATAGCCTTTAAGTTATAATCATCCTGGAAGAGGAAACTACTCTGGACAGTTTCTAAACACATTGTCAACAGTCACATTGACAATGTCACAGAAGACAGATTTTTGCAGTCTCTTTGAGCCTCACTAATTGGCCCTTGACTTGTCAGTTACATATACCCAGAAAGTTCTGCCTTGTTTTGAACCCATTGTTTAGAATAGGTTTGGTTTTACTTGCTTGTTCCTTCTTAGATTGTAAGCATTTTAAATTTTTTTGAATTTTTTATTAATTTATTCATATTACATCTCAGTGGTTGTCCCATCCCTTGTATCCTCCCATTCCTCCCTCCCTCCCATTTTCCCCTTACTCCCCTCCCCTATGACTATGGCATTTTAAATGTGAGAACAGAGCTACATAGTGTATCTGTCGGTTTCTTGGGCCAATAGACTATTGTAGATACTGGAAATGTTACAATGATATAAACAGGCATTCCTTAGGATTATACATGAAAATTAAAGCAAGCCTTGAGTGAAGTTTGTGTGATTTTGATAAAAAATATTGATCAGTTAATATTGGCATATATTTAATTGAAATTTTGAAAAAAGTACAAAGGGTGAATAGTAAGGTCACTGTCTAGTTGTCACTTAGCTATCAAACACACATTCAACAGGATGTCATTACATTTCCAAGTATATTTTAAAGTAACACATCCAGTTTATTTTAGAATTCAGTCAGTTTCTCCACTGATGAAGTTAAAAGTTCCACATCATCCTAGACATGGAGAAGTAAATTGTCTGCATCTGGCATATATATATATATGTGTGTGTGTGTGTGTGTGTGTGTGTGTGTGTGTGTATAAAGTTTCAAAGTTTCAAACAGTTGCTTAGAGGGACTGCAAATGATATTGTAGAAGAATTTTGCTATTTTGTTATTGTCTATGCCATGTTTGATACTTGATACTTTTAAGCAATATAACTATTTTATGCTAGACCATGTAATGCAAATGAAATTGACTTTTATAGAAATTCCGAGGAGTATGGAAAGAGGAGTAGATGGTACACAATTAACTATTATTTTATATCTAAGATGCACATTAATGCCTTTTAATAACAAGACATTGACAATATGGGTGAGCTGGCTAGTTTTATGTCAACTTGACATAAGCTAGAGTCAAACTAAGTGGAGGGAAACTCAATTGAGAAAATGTCTCCACAAGACCAGGGTACAGAAAATCTATAGGATATTTTCTTAATTAGTGATTGATGCAGGAGGGACTAGTCAAATGCTGGTTGAGCCAACCCTTGGCTTGTGGTTCTGAGATTTAAAAAAAGCAAGGGGAGCAAACCATGAGGAGCAAGGCAGTTAGCAGCACCTCTCCATAGCCTTTGCATCAGGTCCTGCCTTCAGATTCCTGCCCTCTTTGAGATCCTGTCCTGACTATCTTCAATGATGGACAATGATATGAAAGAGTAAACCAAATAAGCTCTTTAATCCCCCACTTGCTTTTGGTCATGGTGTTTCATCACAACAATAGTAAGCCTGTCTAAGACAATGGTGTGTACAGAATATGAAGTCATTCAGTTATTAGATTTTAGATTAAATTATCAGTTCACATTTGCCCTAATCATAAAATAGCCATTTGTGTTCTCTTCTTTTTTTTTATTTATAAATACAAACTCAGGTTTTGATAAACTCCAGATAACTAGTTTAATTAAGTAATATTCAGTTTTAAAATTTTATGAAAACTTTAAGAGATGATGGGGTCAAAGATTATTTTTAATGTCAACTTACTTTTTTTTCCTCCTTTATTAATTTATTCTTGTTACATCTCAATGGTTATCCCATCCCTTGTATCCTCCCATTCTTCCCTCCCTCTCATTTTCCCCTTATTCCCCTTCCCTATGACTGTTCCTGAGGAGGATTACCTCCCCCTGTATATGCTCATAGGGTATCAAGTCTCTTCTTGGTAACCTGCTGTCCTTCCTCTGAGTGCCACCAGGTCTCCCCCTCCAGGGGACATGGTCAAAGGTGAGGTTAAATAGTGTCTTTGCTTTTATTTTTTTGTTTAATTAATAACACATTTTTATTGAAAATTAAAATAATTCATATTACATCTTATTTTCTATCCCATCCCATGCATCCTCCCATTCCTCCCTCCCTCTCACTTTCACCCCAATCCCCCTTCCCTATGACTGTGGCTGTGGGGGACCTCCTCCCCCTGAATATGGTGGTGCTAGGGTATCAAGTTTTTTCTTGGTAGTCTGTTATCCTTCCTCCGAGTGCCATTGGGCCTCCCCAACAAAGGGACATGGCCAAATATGGGGCACCAGAGATCCTGTGAAAGTCAGTCCCCAGTCTCCACTTAACTGTGGAGAATGTTCTGTCCCTTGGCTAGATCTGGATAGGGGTTTGATGATGACTGCACGTTTTGTCCTTGGTTGGTGCCTTAGATCAAGCAGAACCCCTGGGCTCAGATCTACCCATCATAATGTTCTTCTTGTAGGTTTCTAGGACCCTCTGGATCCCCCTACTTGCCTATCCCCTATATTTTTCTCACCTAGAGTCTCAATAGGATGTCCTCACCTCTATCCCGGTTTCCTGGTAGGTGCAGACTTTCATGGGACCTGCCCCTTGGGCTAGTGTCCAGTTATAAGTGAGTATATACCATTTGAGTCTTTCTGCTTCTGGGTTAACTCACTCATTATGATCATTTCTAGGTCAATCCATTTGTCCACAAATTTTGGGAAATCCTTGTTTTTAATAGCTGAGTAGTATTCCATAGTGTATATGTACCACAATTTCTTTATCCATTCTTCTACTGAGGGGCACTTAGGCTGTTTCCATATTCTGGTGATTATAAATAAGGCTGCTATGAACATGGTTGAGCAAATTTTCTTGTTGTGTGCTGGAGCATCTTCTGAGTATACTCCTAGGAGTGGAATAGCTGGGTCTTGAGGAAGCCCTATTCCCAATTTTCTGAGATAGCACCAGATAGATTTCCAAAGTGGCTGTACTAGTTTGCATTCCCACCAGCAATGAAGGAGTGTTCCTCTCTCTCCACATCCTTGCCAGCATGTGTTGTCACTTGAATGTTAGATTTTAGCCATTCTGATGGGTGTAAGTTGGAATCTCAGAATTGTTTTGATTTGCATTTCTCTGATGACTAGAGATGTTGAGCATTTCTTTAAGTGTTTCTCAGCCATTTGGTATTCCTCTGTTGAGAATTCTCTGTTTAATTCTGAGCCCCATTTCTCAATTGGGTTATTTGGTTTGGTGGCATTTAATTTCTTGAGTTCTTTATAAAGTTTGGATATTAGACCTTTGTCAGATGCAGGGTTGGTGAAGATTATTTCCCAGTTTGTAGGCTGTCGCCCTGTTCTTTTGACAGTGTCTCCTGCTTTACAGAAGCTTCTCAGCTTCATGAGGTCCCATTTATTAATTGTTGACCTTAAGGCCTGGGCTGTTGGTGATCTGTTCAGGAAGTTGTCTCCTGTGTCGATGTGTTCCAGGCTCTTCCCCACTTTTTCTTCTAACTGATTTAGTGTCTCTGGTTTTATATTGAGGTTTTTAATCCATTTGGACTTGAGTTTTGTGCATGGTGACAAGTATGGGTCCAATTGCATTTTTCTACATGTAGAGATCCAGTTAGACCAGCACCATTTGTTGAAGATGCTATCCTTTTTCCATTGAATAGATTTGGCTTCTTTGTCAAAAATCAGGTAACTATATGTGTGTGGATTCATATCTGGGTCTTCAATTCGATTCCATTGATCAACCAGCCTATTGCTGTGCCAGTACCATGCTGTTTTAAGTACTATTGCTCTATAGTACAGCTTGAGATCAGGTATGGAGATTCCTCCTGAGGATCTTTTATTGTATAAGATGGTTTTAGCTATTCTGGGTTTTTTGTTTTTCCATATAAAGTTGAGAATTGACCTTTCAATGTCTTTAAAAAAATTGTGTAGGTATTTTGATAGAGATTGCATTGAATCTGTAAATTGCTTTTGGTAAAATGGCCATTTTTACTATGTTGATTCTCCCGATCCACGAACAAGGGAGATCCCTTCATCTTCTCAAGTCACCTTCAATCTCTTTCTTTAGGGACTTAAACTTTTTTTCAAACAAGTCTTTCACTTGCTTGGTTAGAGTTACTCCTAGATATTTTAACTTGCTTGTGGCTAATGTGAAGGGTGTAGATTTCCTAATTTTTTCTTCTGTATGATTGTCATTTGTATATAGGAAGGCTACTGATTTTTTTGAGTTAATTTTGTACCCAGCCAGTTTACTGACCGTGCTTATCAACTAAAGGAGTTCTCTGGTGGAATTTTGGGGGTCACTTATGTGAACTATCATATCATCTGCAAATAGGGATAGTTTGACTTCTTCCTTTCCCATTTGGATGCCCTTGATCTCCTTGTGTTGTCTTATTGCTCTGGCTAGGACTTCAAGAGCTATATTGAAGAGATATGGAGAAAGTGTGCAGCCTTGTCTGGTTCCTGATTTTAGAGGAATTTCCTTGAGTATCTCTCCATTTAATTTGATTCTATTGGCTTGCTGTATATCGCCTTTATTATGTTTAGGGATGTACCTTGTATCCCCGATCTCTCCAATACTTTAAACATGAATGGGTGTTGGATTTTGTCAAATGCTTTTTCTGCATCTAAGGAGATGATCATGTGGTTTTTTTTCTTTAGTTTGTTTATATGGTGGATTACATTGATGGATTTCCATATATTAAACCATCCCTGCATTCCTGGAATGAAGCCTACCTGGTCATGATGAATGATATCTTTGATATGTTCTTGTATTCGTTTTGTGAGTATTTTATTGAGTATCTTTGCATCTATGTTCATTAGAGAAATTGGTCTGAAGTTCTCCTTTTTGTTGGGTCTTTGTGAGGTTTAGGTATCAACGTGACTGTGGCCTCATAGAAAGAATTTGGTAATGTTCCATCCAATTCTATCTTTTGGAGTAGCTTGAAGAGTATCGGTATTAGCTCCTCTTTGAAGGTCTGATAGAATTCTGCACTGAATCCATCTGGCCCTGGGCTTTTTTTGGTTGGGAGACTATCAATGATTGCTTCTATTTCTATAGGAGAAATAGGCCTATTTAAGTTGTTTATCTGCTCTTGATTCAGTTTTGGCAAGTGGAATCTATCAAGAAAAATGTCCATTTCCCTTAGATTTTCAAATTTTGTGGCATATATGCCTTTAAAGTAGGATCTCATGATTCTTTGTATTTCTTCAGTGTCTGTTGTTATGACTCCCTTTTCATTTCTGATTTTGTTGATTTGGATACTGTCCCTCTGCCTTTTAGTTAGTTTGGCTAACAGTTTGTCTATTTTGTTGATTTTCTCAAAAAACCAGCTCCTGGTTTTGTTGATTCTTTGAATTGTTCTTTTTGTTTCTAATTTATTGATTTCAGCCCTGAGTTTGATTATTTCCAGACGTCTACTCCTCTTGGGTGATTCTGCTTCTTTCTTTTCTAGAGCTTCCAGATGTGTTGTTAAGTTGCTTATGTGGGATGTTTCCAATTTCTTTTTAAAGGCACTTAGCTCTATCAATTTTCCTCTTAGCACTGCTTTCAATGTGTCCCATACATTTGGGTATGTTGTTCCATCATTTTCATTGAATTTCAGGGAGTCTTTTATTTCTTCCTTTATTTCTTCTATGACCCACGTGTCATTAAGTAGAAAGTTGTTTAGTTTCCATGTGTTAGTATGCTTTTTGTTATTTCTGTTGTTGTTGAAGTCCAGCCTTAGACCATGGTGATCTGATAAGATACAAGGTATTATTTCAATATTCTTATATCTGTTGAGGCTCTCTTTGTAGCCTACAATGTGATCAATTTTGGAGAAGGTTCCATGGGGTGCTGAGAAGAAAGTATAGTCTTTTGTGTTTGGGTGAAAAGATCTGTACACATCTGTTAGATCCATTTGATTCATGGCGTTGGTTAGTGATGTTATTTCTTGGCTTAGTTTCTGTTTCCAAGACCTATCCTTCAGTGAGAGTGGAGTATTGAAGTCTCCCACTATTACTGTGTTGGAATCAATGAGTGGTTTAAGCTTTGGTAATTGTTCTTTTACAAATGTGGGTGCCCTTGTATTTGGAGCATAAATGTTCAGAATTGTGATGTCATCTTGGTTGATTTTACCCTTGATGAGTATGAAGTGTCCTTCCTTGTCTCTTTTGATTAATTTTGGTTGAAAGTCTATTTTGTTGGATATTAGGATGGCTACACCTGCTTGCTTCCTGTGACCATTAGCTTGAAATATTTTTTCCCAGCGTTTTACCCTGAGGTAATGTCTGTCCTTGTGGGTGAGATGTGTTTCTTGGATGCAGAAGAATGTTGGGTCTTGTTTATGAGCCCATTCTGTTAGTCTATGTCTTTTTATTGGAGAATTGAGACCATTGATGTTCAGAGATATTAATGACCAGAGATTATTAAGTCCTTTCATTTTGATGTTTGTTTAAGTTGAAAGTTTGTGAGGTTGTGATTTTGCAATGGTGTAGTTATCTATTTCCTGTGTAGTTTTGGTTGTAACTCATTCCTGTGTGGTGGAGTTTTCCTTCTAGTAGCTTCTGTAATGCTGGATTTGTGGATAGGTATTGGTTGAATTTGTTCCTGTCATGGAATATTTTGTTTTCTCCATCTACCGTTATTGATAGTTTTGCTGGGTACAATAGTCTAGCCCGGCATCTGTGGTCTCTTAGGGTTTGCAGGACCTCTGTCCACGCCCTTCTGGCTTTCATGGTCTCAGCTGAGAAGTCGGGTGTAATTCTGATAGGTTTGCCATTGTATGTTACTCTGTCTTTTTCCCTTGCAGCTTTTAAAATTTTTTCTTTATAGTCTGTATGTTTTGTGTTTTGATTATTATGTGGCGGGAAGATTTTCTGTTCTGATCTATTCTATTTGGTGTTCTATAGGCCTCTTGTATGTTCATATGCATCTCCTTCTTCAGATTGGGAAAATTTTCTTCTATAATTTGGTTGAAGATATTTTCTGGGCCATGGAGTCGGGCGTCTTCTCTATCCTCAATGCCTATTATTCTCAGGTTTCTTCTTTTCATGGTGTCCTTGATTTCTTGGATGTTCTGTGTTAGGAACTTTTCTGATTTAGCATTTTCTTTGATGGCTGATTCGAGTACTACAATTGTATCTTCAAGTCCTGAAATTCGTTCCTCTGTTTCCTGGATTCTGTTTGAGAAGGCCAACTCTTTGTTGGCTGCTTTCTTCTCTATGGTCTCTCGTTCACATTTTTCTTCTGTGTGTTCCTTTATCATAGATTCCGTTTTTGTCCTCAGATCTTGAAGTGTTTTCTTTATTTCCTTCATCTGTCTGTTTGTATTTTCCTGAAATTCTTCCAGTGCCTTTCTATATGACTCTTTTATATCTCCCACCTGCTTGGTTGCCTCCTCCCGCAGTTGTTTACAGATTTCATTCCTTTCTTCCATTATCATCTTTCTTACTAAGGACTTGAGGTCATTTTCTTGTATTTCAATTGTTTTTGGGTTCTCTGGGTTGCTTTCATTGGGATTGTTGGGATCTGGAGATTCCAAACTGTTTTGGTTTTTGTTTGCATTCTTTCGTTGTCCTCTTGTCATTTTGGTGTCTCTGATGTTGGGAGATAGCTTCTGGTGACTTTCACTATAGATCTCTGGATTTAACAGTCTGTGGCTCCATTCAAGTCCCTGGTCTCCGTGCAGTTGATCAGATACAGTGCTTGCTGGGCGCCACCATCTTGAGGATCCCCACCAACTTACTTTTGATTGATTTTTTAAAGTTTGATTTTAATAAGATATATATTAACTAGTACCAGAAGACATAACATTTATCAATATTAGTTGTACAGCATATGATTTTAAAAATAATTTAACTCTTTCTTTGAGCATCTTATACATACATATAACTGAGTTTGATCTCTTCTTGTCATACTATGTGTCCCCAATTTCCAGGGACCAACTACCCTATCTCCCTCCTGAATTCATGTTATTAAAAATTTTATGATTATTTTAATTGCTTTTTAAGTTCAATCAATGTGACAGAGGGTTGAGGGAATAAGGAAGTGCAGGCATGGGTTAATCAAAACTAAAGATGGAAATTCAGTAGTTTGTAAATTAATTAAAATATATAATATAATAAATAGTCTTTGATGAGAAGAAGTATGCGTGAATGGATAATACTGCATTCAAAAGACATGATAGTTAATGAAAATTTAAATGCTAGGTACAGCATACTTCTCTATGAATTGCTCAAGGAGGCCTTTGAGGCAACCAAAAACCACAGAGAATTGCTTTTTTTTTTTTTTTTTTACTTTGTTGACCATTGTACCTACATAGTAAGATACTACTGGGGGAGACTCTACTCACTTTGCTTCCTCATTTTTTAAAAAAAGCAAAAAAAATGCATAGCCATACCTTAAAAGGTAGGAGAAGACAACCAATTTCTGTTATAATTTTCTTTTTAAGAACAAACCTTACGGTTTTCTTCAACAATAGCTAATCCTGATGACATGCAGTGCACTGTAAAGCTGCTGTCAATCCCTAACAAAGAACAAAAGGGAAAGAATAAAAAAAAACCCTGAATGCATAGGGAGCAAAATGCCATTTCACACTGGGTGCTTTGCAAATGTGAGCCAACTCACACAAACACTTCAGGCATCAGGAGAGATGGAACTGAGCCAGGAGAGAAGAAACCATGTCCAAATAAAGAAAGTTTGCTCAGCAAATTGAAATTCAAGCCTAAAATTGAAAAGTTTGAGTTGAATCTACTGCAAAGGTCATATGTCATTCTTTATTGGTTTTTTACTCACAAGGCAAAGTTTATTAGACATTTTTTAGTTGCAGAATCTTTGCTTATTTCTTGTTTCTTCAACTTGATTTTCTTGACACAGTAATTATCCTTTAGTAAAATAATAGAAACAAAATATTAAATATTTGAATGATACCATGTGGGTGTGTACATAAACAATATATATTGTGTGTACATTCAGCACTTTTGGCAATATACAATCTGTTAATCAATGTCCCAAAGAAAATACCATTCTTGGCATGTAATTTATAAAACAGCTTAGTTGCAATCAAAACATTTCACATTAAATATATAATTTTATTGTGTACTCTGTCAGTATCCAAAATATGATTAAAAGTGAGTTTTGTAATCTTAAGAACAGTGAACAACTAATGGGCAAGGGGCTGGAGATCTGGCTTGGTGCTTAAGAGCAGTGACTACTCTACCAGATGCCTTGGATTAGATTACCAGCACCCAGCTGGGGACTAAAAACCATTTGTAACTTAGTGCAGTGGAATCTTCCATCTTCTGTGGGCACTACATCCACATGGTGCACAGAAACACATGTAATAAATACATCTAAAAATAAATACTAACAAAACTACAACAACACAAAGGGATATACACTGGCTTAAATGAGAATGGTTTCTATATGACCATATATTTGAATACTTGGTCCACATTGGTGGACCTGATTGGGAATGATTTTGGGGTGTGGTCTTGAAGGAGGATATTTGTCACTGGGAAAGCACTTATGCATCAAACGGCACCTTGCCATCCCCAATGTCCTCTTCTCTCTCTCTCTCTCTCTCTCTCTCTCTCTCTCTCTCTCTCTCTCTCTCTTTCTCGCTCTCTCTGAATTATGCTTGAGTTCTCAGTTTCCCTCCTTTCATTACTTTCATAGGACATCATGAACTCTAACTCTTTGAAATTATAAGACCAATTAAATGCTTATTTTATAAATCATTTTATTATCTGTTTTATCATAGCAATAGAGTATTTAGTACTTTGTTCCTGTGAATCAAACCAATACATAAATATAGTTTGTTGATTTGTATATTCTTGTTTGGCAATACTGTTTATCAACAGGGAGGGATAAATTTTACAGGTAGAATTTTACTGTAGAACTCTACTATTTAATTATTTTTAGAGTTTGTACTTTAAGTCAGGTGTTACCCATGAACTGTTCCATTATCTTCACGTTATAATATTATGCTCAGTAGAACTCCTTAGTGAGCTGATTTTCAAGGTTCCATTTGTCGATAACACTTTACAATATATGTGTATATATTGCATAGTAGAACGTGACAGAATACACTATGATTTGCATATATCTCATGTTTTATGGCATATAGACCTTATGCTGAATATGTGTCCATCGTTTATTGAGTTCATGATTATCTATGATTGTTTTCATTTTAATAAAATTCCAAAGAAACATACATGCAAATGAATCAACACATTTCATATTTATATGTCTTAAGGTCAGTTATATACTACTTGAATCAATTATTTATATTTTCTCAAAGAACTGAACTGCTGAGAAGATAAAGGTTTGAATAAAATAGTCACTTTTTAATGACTTGAATTTTATTTTATTTTTAATATATTTTATCAATTTATTCATATTACATCTCAATTGTTATCTCATCCCTTGTATCCTCCGATTCCTTCCTTCCTCCCTCCTATTTTCCCTTACTCCCCTCCCCTATGACTGTGACTGAGGGGGACCTCCTCCCGCTGTATAGGCTTATAGGTTATCAAGTCTCTTCTTGGTAGCCTGCTATCCTTCCTCTGAGTGCCACCAGGTCTCCCCATCCATGGGACGTGGTCAAATATGGGGCACCCAAGTTCATGTGAAGGTCAGACCCCACTCTCCACTCTACTGTGGAGAATGTCCTGTACATTGGCTAGATCTGGGTAGGAGTTCGAAGTTTACTACATGTATTGTCTTTGGCTGGTGCCATAGTTTGAGCAAGACCCCTGGGCCCAGATCCGCCCATCACAATGTTCTTCTTGTAACTTTCTAGGACACCCTAGATTCTTCTATTTTCCCATTCTCCCCTGCTTCTCTCGCCTAAAGTCCTAATAGGATGTCCTCCCCTTTGACCCATTTTCCTGGTAAGTGAAGACTTTCATGGGACATGCCCCTTGGGCTAGTGTACAGATATAAGAGAGTATATACCATTTGAGTCTTTCTGCTTCTGGGTTAACTCACTCATTATGATCATTTCTAGGTCAATCCATTTGTCCACAAATTTCGGGAATTCCTTGTTTTTAATACAGCATTATAATTCAAAAGGTATTTAGACGTCAACCCAACCAACTCAAAGCTTTTGAAATGATTGAGAGATGGGTTTTGTTGCTGATGTTTGTGATAAGTATTGTTGAGTTAGAAATAAGAGGAATATAAGTGAACAAATGATGTCTAAGATACCATAGGTGGGTCCACATAGATTGGGTAAAGTAGATTTATGAACAGATAAAGAGCATTAAGAGAACGTGGCTCAGTCAGCCAAGCATTCTTGGACTCTAGCATTCTAATACAAGGTATAAAGATAATAGCCTGTTTAAAGGGTAAGGTAATGATTAAATTTTAGTTTAGTTGGTGTCATCTGAGTATTACATAAATAGGTCATCCAACAGGTAGTTACTTGTGAGAATCAAAAAAACAATCATGACCTGGAAGTTATCTAACTTCTTGTTGCTTATTTAAATGCTTAACCTTACTCATTATGACCAAGTCAAATGTGTGGGTTGTTTTGTTTTGTTTTGTTTTGTTTTTCACAATAGACTGATTCCAAGTTAGATCTATTAATCTCCCCTTTACCTGGTGTCCTGTATAGCTGTGCTGTGCAGAATCTTCTTTGTGTTCCCTTTCCTTCTCATTTCCTGTAGATTGTTATCTTTGTATTTCTAGTAGAGGGACACATTTATGACAGACACTGTACATGGATTGAGGAATAATCAAGAATAACAATGGAGTGCTGAGAGAAAATGGTTTAGAGAGAGAAGTATGAACTACCTCATCTCTTGATAAGGTAGGAAATCAGCCAAGGAACCTCTAATCTAGGAGAATAATCCATGCACAGAACAAAAATCTATGCTGAAATTGTTAAAAGTATAGAAAACAAAAAAAAATGGTAGAACATTAGTTTTAAGTATTTATTTATTTTACATATTGTTCATTGACACACTGTACTGGCTGTCTGTAAATCATTAGGTAGCCCAAATTAGTTCTAGAACTTACAACTCTTTTGCCTGCCTTTAGTAGTCATGGGATTGGAAGATTGAAGAACTTGATGTGACAGCATTTTATTTTGACATTGTGAAAACGTGGCACCTTAGGCAATATCCATAAATTTATCTTTTGATACCTTAGTTTGGATTGTTTATTTCATATAGAGTATACATTTGGGTTTATTAAAACTTACCCAGTGTAAAGTGGGAGAATGGGAAGAGATAAGAGCCTAATGAATATACCTTAGGTATAGATATAGGGAATTCTAACTAAATCTTCCACTGTAAGAGCAAAACATGAGAATAAATATATGGAAATTTGTAATAGGAGGAATACATGAAAGATATTCTTATGAAGGATTGCTTGTTGATTTTTAAAATAAAAATGTCATCTGTAGAGATTAGGGCAAGCTTTTGAAAGCATCAAAATATGAGTCCAGTAGGAAATTGTGTGTGTTGTAAAAATTTAACAGTTTTAAAGAAATGTGTAGATTGCAAATGACTTAAAAGCAAATGTTTCCTAAAGATTTTCCATTGTCCTGTGAAGGCCTCTTGATTCTGTTCACCAGTTCTCTCCTGTAGTCACTTCTGTTCTGAACAATATATGGGTTGTGATGTGGTATTTGTTGCTTTCATTATCCTGGAAACTGTAATTTCTAGATTCATGTTCAGCTTTATTCTAGCATTATTACTCAGCTCCTCTGAAGTCCAAAAGAAATATTTTATGCAACAAGTTTAGAATTTATAGAGTTCCCTGATGACATAATGAGTAAAATGGAAATGTTTCTGAAGGCCAGAAGGATGGGGCTGGAGGTATAGCGTGAGAAGTAAAGTGTGAGCATGTTTTAGAAGTCATCCATAGAAAGGAAGATTGGATCTGAAGGCGGGATCATGAGCTTGGGCTCTGAGGAGGATATGAATCATTATACACTACTTGTGTTTACTTGCTGGAGACTAAATAAGCTATTACCTTCAAATAACAGTACAAAAGGAGTTTCCTAATTACACACTAACAGCAATTTATGATGTGAGAGTGAAACAATGCCTCTTGACACTAATTAGAGAGACAATGAATCAAAAGATGAAATAGGATGTATCAGTTATAGAGTAGTGACAAGAAAGACAGAAAGACAGACAGACAAACAGAAAAAGAGACAGACAGAAAGAAAGGAAGAAAGAGAGAAAGAAAGAGAGAGGGAAAGAAAGAAAAAAGAAGGAAAGAAAGAAAGAGGCGTCAATAATGAGATGAGGTTAAAGAAGGAAAATGCAGAAAGAAGCTTTAAGTAGAAGAACACACAAACATAAATAAACCCCTAGCGTTTGTGATTCAGGAATTATTTATTAGATTTCTTAGGAGGGCAGATTCCCTGCAGTGAAAGACTTGGAAGTGAAATTTATATCATAAAGGAAAGAAAGGAGACTGCTCATGGTATCAAAAGTGGTATTCACCATAAAGGATTGAACTATTTCTGGAAAGAGAAAACCACATTGTATGGGGAGAAAACGCAACAGAGAGAAGCAAAATAGGTTTCGCTTGTCTTCTTTCATTTTTCAAACTGGCCAAGCCCTATAAATATTTTCAGGCAGAGGAGAGAGTTCGGGAAAGGCATGAAGTGCTGGTCCGGTGACAATAACTTTGTGCAGAAGAAAGAGCTGTAAGAAAGGAACTTAGTGCTGCAGAGTACAAGGGCTTGAAGCAAAGTCCTGGGATAGCGCTGCTTTACAGTAAGAAGGAAAAGCAACTTGGTTTTGTGTGTGTGTGTGTGTGTGTGTGTGTGTGTGTGTGTGTGTGTGTGTGTGTATGACTAATACCTTTTTCCTGAAGGCATTGAAAGAAGATAAGAAGGTGAAGATAAAAATGCGTGAGATGAATTACGAAAGAGACAGTGGGGAGATGAGGAAGGGAGTTGAAGGGATGAGCAACGGCGGAAATGCTCCAACTAGGGCTATGTCTTGGGGTTGTGTTGCTGTGAAAAGACAGCGTGGCCACAGCAGCTCTTAGAAAGGAAAGCAATTTAGTGGGGCTGGCTTACAGTTCAAAGGTTTAGTTCAAATGTTAAGTCCGTTGTCATCACACCAAGAAGCACCAGGGCATGCAGGGAGACATGGTGCTGGAGAAGAGCTGAGAGCGCTACATCCAGAAGAGCAGGCAGCAGGAAGAGAGAGAAACAGTGGTCCTGGCTCGAGCTTATGAAATCCCAAAGCCCACCTGCCAGTGATTCGCTTACTCCAACAAGTTCTTTCCTACTCCAACAAGGCCACACTCACTCCAACAAGGCCACACCCTATCACATAAAGCTACACTCACTCCAACAAGGCCAAATTACCTATAATGCCGCTCCCTATCAGTCATTCAAACCACCACAGAGTACTTAGCTTGGTCTACAGCTTCCACACAATTCAAAGAGAGGTGAACTCTGAAGCTCAATTTTCTCTGACATTCCTTCTACATTCTGGAGTGTGCTAGGGTTTCTGTGTACCCTCTGGAATATGACTGGATTGTGTGGGGCTTTACTCATTGATTCTTTGTTTGACGGAAATCGGAGCAAAATAATTATAAATTTGAGAAGATATTGGGTTATTCATTGCTTATGATCTTCCACATTGAACGGCAAAGATACCTAGCACAAGGGAGAGTAAGCACACTGTTAAAGCTTTGGTTAGTGTGTTTCTAAGGATATTTAAGTTGTAACATATAAATGTTACTGTATTGCTATATTTATATATTTTACATATCATAAAAAATTCCCTAGCACTTAGGATTCAATTTTCAATTGTAAAGGTAAAATATACATTGTTCAGTTCCATGGAAAAAATGTGAAAACTCTGAATTCCAATCATTAAAAATAAATTTCCTTCTTTTTATTTAAGAAAGGAGACAATACAAAATATTGAAAGATCAATGATAAAAGAACAAGGATCAATGTTTTAGGCTGGCCATCTCATCAATTCATAGCAATTAACATTTTGTATAGAAGGGCCTTATGAGGCTCATCGTTGACTTAGTGTTTTATCACAAAAATAACATTTAATTAGCAATGTCTGGTTTTTTTTTTAAGGCAGCCATGCTCTTCCGTACTCCAGGTGCAAACCGTGGAGATCATATTCAATTTAGTGAGAAATGAATGCTCACATTTATAACCTCACATATTTCTCAAATTTTATTTGATAGTAAAAATTAAATATTTAAGTTGCAGAGGCCAGCAACATAGCTGCTATAAAATCTTCCTTATTGGTTTGGATACTTCTTCAATGCCTTCTTCTTTTTTAATATCTGTGGGTAAGCTTAACTTGATTTTAACTAATTTTCTGACTTTCCTTACGTAAAACGATATACAAAATAGCTTTCCTAGGTCCTTAAGGGATCACCACGAACCTGTGGGGAAGCTACTGTTAGGATCTATATGCTCCAGACCTTTAGATTCAGAAAAAAAATTACTTTTCCCTACCTTTCTGGGCTGTCCCTAATAGCAGATAACTCAAAGCAGCTATTTTATCATCTGTCATGAAAGCTGCTCTTATGTGATTAAAATGGCTCACCAAGCACTCCCTGCTATCAGTTATACCAATTAAGGTCAAACAAAAAAGAACAGCAGTCCTCGTGGAAAACACTGTGGGCAACATAATCTATTATGAATTTTGCAGGCATCATATGGCAGCCTCACAGGAAGTTATCATTAATTATATCTAGACGGTCATCTATAATCAAGTCTCTGAAATTTATATTGTTCTGTACCTTTTGAATTACTGGAATAAATAGGTTCCAGCGAGAGTATTCATGATCTCCTCATGTTATTTCCCTTTACAAAGGCAGACTGTCTCCAACCCAATCCAGTCGCTGCATCAGGTGATGCTCTAGGATCTCCAATTAATGAGCTTTCATTAGTAGCACCACCTACACAACTATATTCGGGGCTTGGAAATATGAGAATCAAACTCATTTATTCTGTTCCCTATTCCTTCTATACAATAGTAACAGAAAGAAAATAACAAAATTGCAGCTTTCATTTGGAAAACAAGAGAAGATCCACAGAGGTCATTGATCCATAACACAGCAATGGGGAACACATGCTGTCCAACCGCCTAGAAGGAAATTTAAAGTCTGTTAAGCCGCTTTTTATTCCCTAACTCTCTGATCTGGAAAATTAATGTAATTGAATATTGCTCTTCCCATTGTACACCGTCATATTTAAAGTAGGGGTTTAAATGTATAATTTTTGCTTAACCAACATACAAAACTCATCTCTCACTTGTACTTCGCCTTGTATCTAAAGGTTCTTTTAGAGGTTGTAGAGTCAAGTGCTTTGAATCTGGTGTTTTAGTTATTTGACAATCCAGTTACTTAAGAACTTGACAGACAAGTGGCTTCCATGTAATTGTAACTAGGAGTAGCAACAACACTAGACAGTTTTCTTTCCTAGATAGGTTTCACTTCTTTTCATCTTTGCTATATTGTATCTCAGTCTCAAGACAGTAGACAAACCAGAGGGTTGATATGGACTGGGAAAAATTCCTAAAATCAATTTAGAGTTTGTATAATTTGTTCTGCTGAAGCATCTCTCTGGGTCCTGACTATTTAAATTTCTTTTAAATTCCATATCTTTGCTACTTTATTTAACTACATTCGTCTGTTTGTTTTAAATTTTACTTTGAACTCATCAGTTAATGATATCTATTGTAGTAACAAGTGCCCAGAAATGACAGTGACTTCATATGAAAAAATTTTGTGTGTTCCTTATCTTTTTTTGAGTAGCTTAATTGAAAACCAATTACTTACTGAGACGTGCTTAAAAAAAAAATCATGAGTTAAATACAATGAGTGCCCAGGAAAGTACTTCTACTGCATTTGTAAGGACTTTAGTTCTATCCCCAGAACCCACAGAAAAAAAAGCTGACCATAGTGGTGCAACTTTTTAGTCCTAGTTATAGCTGGTGTAGCCCTACAGACTCCTGGCAAACCCTAGCTAGACCATGTGATGAGTTGCAGGCTGGTCATAGAAACTACATCAAAAACAGGAAGGAAAACAAAACAAACCAACAGCATCACAAAAAAACAGTGGCCAGCAATTTAGGAATCATGCCTGAGGTTGTCCTCTGTCCTCTACTGACACATGCACAGAGATGCATATAATTCTCCACACATACACTTGCATGTGCACACACACACACACACACACACACACACACACACACACACACACACACATAGAGCACAACACAGACTTCTGATAGCTGCTTTCCAACTACTCCTAGAACTATGATTCATCACTGTCAAATTACCGCTGCTGCTGCTGCTGCTGCTCTTTAAATGTACTTTCAGAGTAGCTAACACAGACCATCTTGCTTTATCTGTGTTGTTATAATCTTCTGTCTAATTGTTAAGCTCATACCTTATGTTCAAAAGTATTTAGTTCCTACATTTATCATCAGTGAGTTGGCTTCTATGTAAACATGAACAGCTAGTTGCTAACAAATGCTCCTTCATGTCTTTTACAAACCCAGTGAGAATCTTTTTGATCACATAGTTCCAGTCAGCTCTAACCATTAAAGGTAGATAGAGGCCCCTCATTGTCCTACTAACAGTCTCTAATAGATTTAAAGATTAGGTGTAATATAAATGCTGACCTACGCAAGGTTTGCAAGTTATCCTTGAAATGCACAACTTACATTCCTGTCTGAGGAAGCAGAGTATGTTCAAGGAACACTTGTGACCTAGGTAAGTCATGCACTGAAGAAAATGAGGTTCTTAATATTAAATAGGTTTTATAAAGAAAAATATTATTTTTTAATGAATTTAACGTCTGATAATTAGGATTGGCAGTAGAAATTACCATAAACACACCATCCAAATGCTAATGTAACTAAAAAATTGGTATACATTTTTAAATTATTAATTTATTCATATTACATCTCAATTGTTATCCCATCCTTTGGATCCTACCATATTTCTCTGCCTCCCGCATTTTAAAGGAAAGCATCTAAGGGAAGGGAGAAATGTTCTTACAATCTTTTCCCCATTTATTTGTACTCCTAACTTTAACAATTAACTATTATCTACATACAAAGTATAGCAAAACTGTCATGGGCTGTCAACTGGAAAAGTTTCATATCTAGTAAATATTCATGCTTGTACCAGATTCTGAAATGCAAATGACTGTTACAAGTGAAGAATATTGGCCCACTAGTTGTATGATTTTTCTACACTCCAATTCCTGTTACTCAAACAAATACAAGCCTTTTGCCAGTTTGAAATAGATTTTGAGAGAGCTAATGTGAAAAAATTGTGTAGTCACCTACTGCTAAGGCTGGAGTTTTAATTAGGGCATGTTTAATGTTCTTTTTATTACTAACATTTTATCATATATGACACTCTCAAATTGAAGCAAAAGCCATGCTTGGCTAGTATTTTAATGTGTGTGAAACTTCATGTCTCTCCAACTCACTAAATATAATAGTCATGATTAGTGTTCTGACGTTAATTCAAGGAACAAAATTGAGTCAGTATTTAAATACGAAAAGCTTCTTGAGACTATTTTTGTTCTGAACTGTAAGCAGCATGCTAATTATAGGAAAAAATGAATTAAAAGAATAAAAAGATGTAAATAACTCCAAATAACTTATTACCCCCCTACAAACACTCCCAGATAGATGCTGTCTACTGTGTTTATTTCATACATCTATGGAGATGCTTTCTAACAATATGAGTATATGAATACATAGTTTCACTTTCTATTTCTTGCATGTCATCTCAGTTAATAGTCTATAAATCTATAATAAAAAACGTGCACAGAGTATTTCATCATATAGATGCCATTTAATCATTTATGTGATATTGAGTGACATCACCATTTTTATTGAAATAATATATGTTGATAGCAAATATTCATATGTATCTGTGAAAACTGGAATTGAATATTTTCAGGAATTTGAGTGCATATTCTAAAATTATGCTTCATAGAGAACAATGAATCAATTTTTTCTTCTTTGACTAATGTAAAAATGAGCTTATTATAAATTTTTGTAACAGATTTTGTTATCATCCTTTCTTAAATTTTGTCTCTTTGACATAGAAATAATTCTTACATGGTTAATTTTCTATCAGCTGAAATATTCATGTTTGCTGCCTGACGCGTTTTGTGCGTGTGTGCACATGCATGCATGTGTGTGTACTTGTGCAAGTGTGTATGTGTGTATGTCACAAAAAGCTTTAGCATAGAGTTTTTCCCCTAAAAATTATATATTGCACTACATACTACTTTCAAGGTTGCATTGCTTTCAAGACCCAATGCTACACACTCAATATTTAACACAAAATGTAAAGATCTTACATACATAAGGGTAAAAATTAAAAGCATAAGTATACATGGGCCATGTGCTTGAGATGCTTTGTTAATAGATCTTAGTGTGGTTGACTTTCTAAATGAATCTCCAGTGTTCCTTCCAGTATCTGACATCCATAGACCCACACACACAGCTAGAAGAAAAATTGCAGTAGGGGACCTATTGTGCTCCTTCATTTGACTGAAGAGCCTACTGAGATTCAAATGCATTAGCTCTCAAGGCCGTAAGTCCAGAATGTTCCTGATGTGACCACTTTGAGTTTATGATTAATATTATTCAGACTATGAAAATATTATAAGGTATTAAGATTTATTTTCTACAAGAATTTACTGAAAACTTTAGGGGAAAAACCCGGAAGTTTAGTTGAAAAAAATAATATTTCATTAGATGAACTTTTAAAAAGGTGATATTTAGATGCTATATATATTGAGGAATAAACTTAACTTGTCTGTCATTTAAAATTGACATCGCTTGGAAGTTCTATTAGCTTTATGGCTTGAGAGTAATCACTAGAGGCACTAGAGGCTAGGCAAAGAAAGCCTAGCATAAGCCTGTGAGAAAAGTAAACTGTAACACATACTTACATAGTCTATGACAAGGCTTGGCTCTAATACATGGTTACCTGGTTGTTAATTTTTCTGTTTTATTCATCATTTCTTTGTAATTAATTAGAATACATGATAGTAAAATTGCTTGCAATGTAGCTGATTGGAACAGGAATTGTGTAAGTTTCCTTTGGAATATGTGGTCTATTTCTGCATAGGATTTTAGCAGGGCCTTGTTTTTTCGAGTGTAAGATAAACTTGTAACAGAAGAAAACAGAATAACTAGATCATAGAGAAAATTAGAATCGCCATTGCTGGGAGAAGCTCCTCAGGAAGAGATGTGGCCTTCCATGGATGCGAATTCCAAGTTATTGCCTCAAATGGAAAGGAAATGTGGTTTCACTCATTTGAACAAACCCTCAGAAAAAAACATGTAGCAAAAAATATGGCAAAAATATGAAAACGTATTCATGTTATTAACTCATAAAATGTGAATAGTTGCATTTTTTAACATCATTTATTACCATGTAATGTGAATATAAATGTATGTGAATAGGTTCAAAATTTTCTAAACTTACAGAGAAATACAGAGCATACAAAATAGAATTGTATTAGAAAGAGACATGAACCTAAGTATGCGATATATACTAATAACTGTGTACAGTTAACTGAGGTGTGCATCTTTGAATCTTACATACCCGTTGTTCCTTCCATGGTGAGTTCAAGCTTTGCGGCATTCTGCTTTAACTGTCCTGTGTCAGCTCAGAGCATTGTCTCTAGTTATGTCACACGTCATGGTAAGCTGTTAGCTACTGGCCTTTTCCTTATACACTGCACATGGCACAAACATATATTTTATGGGGTCATAAGCATATATTTTATGAGGTCATCGCCAAGGTTTCCACTTAATAGTAACCACGCTTTCTACAAAGCTTTTGGAGACTCAAATATGTTATGGTTTGGATTTCGGTAATATAGAATGAAAATTTTTTCTCTCCTTTTATTTCCTTTTCTATTTCACTCTTCTCTTGAAAAATTTATGTTTATTTGTTTGTTTGTTTGTTTGTTTGTTTTTAGATAAGACCATTCTCTTTAGTCCAGGCTTTTCTGTAGTGTACTCTGTAGCCTACACTAGTATTCCCAAAACTTTATGAACAGACCAATTTTTGTGGACTTTAAGTCCTGATGAAAGAATGAACACATACTTATTTCAAGTAAAACATATTGTGTGCCATGAAGCAGAATAGCTCACTTTTTAATGCAGTATATGAACTTGTAGCCCTCTCAATATGTGGTTAACACATACGTCCCAACATATCTGGCTTAGTGAGGTCCTGTGGGAGAATGTCTCAAATGGATATTGGAGCTACAGCAA
The DNA here is from genome assembly GCF_964271855.1 of Acomys minous. NCBI lineage: Eukaryota > Metazoa > Chordata > Mammalia > Rodentia > Muridae > Acomys > Acomys minous. The sequence goes on from NC_140490.1 coordinate 104,158,759, forward strand.
TCCCTGTCTGTCTTTCACACTGGGTGAAGGGCCATCTTATGCTTCATGTACCTACCATAATGCATTGCCCTGCAGAGACCTAATTTTGAAAGTCAATTTACCATAGATCTAAAGGACAGTGAAACAAAATATCCTTTCCCTCCATTCCTCCCTTTAAAATTGTTATTTCGTTTTTTTATTTTACTTTATATTACTATTATTATTATTAAATTCATTCAGATTACATCTCAATTGTTGTCCCATCACTTGTATCCTCCTATTCCTCCCTCCCTCTCGTTTTCACCCTATTCCCCTCCCCTAGGTCTATGGCCAAGGGAGACCTAGGGCTTCCTCAAGAACCAGCTATTCCACTCCCAGAAAATACTTCATCACACAACAAGGACATATGCTCAACCATGTTCATAGCAGCCTTATTCATAGAATGGATATTTCAAGCAGGCTATTTTTAAGCACTTTAAAATTTTAAATTATTTATCACTTTTGAGATTAGAATATATTTGGGTCACTTTCCCTGTTCTATTCCTTCTTGCCACATGCCAAGGTACATCTTCTAAAATCTCTCAAGTTTATGGCCTATTTATCACAACCACAATCATAATTCTAAATACATGAATGTATTTTAATTTGATTAAATCATGTATTTTAACACAATAACAGAAAGCTAATTAAAATACAGTTTTATGTGAGTTTCTGAGAATTGGGTTGTCAATGTCTGTAAACTTACATTATTTAAGAGAACATATGTATGTGTGTGCAAGTAAATAACTTAAATTTTTCTCAGTTTTACCTAAAGAAAATAATCATTTTAATTTTTGCTATCGATAAACTTATCTTAACTACATATTCGACAGTATAAAAGTTCTTTTAAATAAGATAAACTAACACACAGAGAAAAGCAGTTTAGAAAAAAATAATTGTGGCGTGTGTGTGTGTGTGTGTGTGTGTGTGTGTGTGTGTGTGTGTATGTGTTTCTGTTTTCAACCATACATATTATATTAGAGTTTTCTGTTTATTTTATTCACAAAACCATTTTGTTCTTTACATTTTATGTTTAACACAGATAGGACAAGATTATTGTTTGAGTTTTCTAAATTTTTTTTGGAACTTTACGTGTGCCTTTCCCTTGGCAGTATAAGGTCCAGTGCAACATGTACTTTTGGTTAGAGAAGATTCAATACATGAGCAAATTGTAAACATTTTGAAGTTTCCATGCCTCCAGTCAAAGTGCCAAACATGCTTTGAATTCCATATTGTGATATACTGTATCTCTACCAAACTGTCAGGGTGGAGAAACGGAGTGTGGCAGCAGTTATAAACATATCACACACAGACATTTATTCAGACAAATAGAGATATAGCTACATGTCATTTTAAAGCTCAGCTGCTTATGTCTTGGCAGGTAGCTGACAACAGAATGCATTTGTAACAAGGAGATTTGAAAATGTATAAGCAATATAAAACAAAATAATATCCAGGAAAAGAGTTATTATTGTTATTATTTTATTTCAGTTCATTGACGTAGGCATATTACTAAAAGGATAATAGCTAAAAGAAGAGTATTTTATTGTAAAGGCTTTTAAAAACATTTTTCCATTATTTATTTCATGTACTCTTTTCTTAAGATATATGCAGATTTAAAAAAAAACTTCTTAATTTGTTTAACAATCTAGAGGTGGAAGTATAATTTCACAATGGACTAATCAAGTTTTTATGTATAATGTGTCAACAAATAGCTCACCAGTATACTTATCTGCACCATAATATAGCAATATCAATACTTAATTCCACATCTTCCCTGAGAGAGAGATGTTTACTTTCTCTCACACTGTAAATCAATACACGACCAGATAAAAACAGATGAAGCCAGAGTGTGGACCAGAGAACAGGTTTATGGGACTAAAGAAAGTGGACTGAGCAACAGTTCTGGATTTCTGCCTATAAGAAACTTCCTGACCATAGAAAAGGACAGAAATTTGTAGCTCATAGTATGTATACTGGCTTCAATTCTTGGAGAATGAAAAATGTAAAAATGTGACAATCATATAATGTTGGGATAAGTGCTGCTGTGTTTTCACAAAAAAAATTTACACATGTTCATCATGGTATGTAAATAAAATCTTTGCTTAGACACAATATTAAGCCTTTAATATAAAGTTTCAGAGTGATGGGAGTCATATTATGTGCAATAAACTAGATTGCTGTGGCGGTGTGATTCAAATTGCCAGACATAGGCTCATCAAGAATGGCTCTATTAGGATATGTTGGTGAAAGTATGTCACTGTGGGCAGGCCTTGAGGTTTCAGAGGCTCAAGCAAGGCCCTGTGGCTTGCTCTCTCTTCCTGCTACCTGAGGATTTGTATATAGAACTCTCTGTTACTTTTCGAACACCATGTTTGCCTGAGTACCACCATGCTTTACATCATGATACAAGGGACTAAACTTCTGAACTGTAGGCCAGTTAAACGTTTTTTTAAAATAAGAGTTGCTTTGAGCCAGGTGCAGTGGCACATGTCTGTAACCCCATCAGTCAGGGAGGCAAAGGTAAGTGGTTCTCTCTGAGATTGAGGGTGGCGTGGTCTATAAAGTGAGGCCATGACAGCCAAACCCTGTCTCAGTACCTCCACAAAAAAAATTGGTATGGTCCTTGTGTCTCTTCATAGCAATAGACAGTGCCAAATTATTTAACCCAGGACGCAGGCAAGACATACAATCACGTAGTACAAATGTCTATTGAAGAAAATCATACACGGAAGCACATGCCTTTAATCCCAACACTGGGGAGGTGGAGAAGAAGGCAGGGCAAGGTCCAGGGGAAGTGGCAGAGGCAAAGGATGGAGAGGGCCAGGAGCAAGTGAGAGTCTCTTTGAGGTCAAGGCCAGTCTGGCTTGTATCGGGAGTTCCAGGTGACATGCCTCCATAGTGAAAGCCTGCCTCAAAATAGTAATAATACAGCATAGAAGATGTAACCTTAGAAAAATGAAGCACTGAAATAGAAAATGTATGACAAATGTTAACAAATTTAGAATAAAATTAGCAGTTCTTCAAAAGATTGACTATTTTATATAATTTACACATGTTGATATATGTAAAGAAACTGTAGCTACATGCAACTATATCTAAGTATATAAATATATCTATTTGTTCATGTTTATGAAGAAGACAAACATATGTATGTATTTGTGGACACAGACACGGACAAACAGACACAGACACACACTCACACACACTCTCTCTCTCTCTCTCTCTCTCTCTCTCTCTCTCTCTCTCACACACACACACACACATACACACACACACACACACACACACACACACACAAACACAGGCATGAACACACATACGTGTGTACATACATTTGAAAAAAAACAGAGAGAAAATAACTAGGTAAGCTGCCTATGCAATTCTATAAGTTTCTTATATATTGTATAAAATAATGGTTTAGAGGTAGACCAGACAGAAAAGAATGTGCTCTATAAATCATCAGGAAAGTATTTTTAAGTCACAGTGAGTAAGAAATGTAAGTAGAGAAGAAGAAATGCAGAAATGAACTCAAGAAAGAAGAATAGAAAAAGAGAAAGTAAAAAATTCAAAAGAATGTAGGACAAATAAAGAATCAGTCAGTGGTAGGCATGAGAAAACCTGTGCTTAAAGTTGTGCTAATTATTTAATCTCAATACTATAATTAAAAGCAATTACAGCCATTGTGATTTTTAAAATTCCAAAATAGAATATATACAACAAATAAAAGCAACCATGTTAATACCTATTATATGTCACATTTCTAAGATACATACACAGAAGAGGTAAAATCAATAATGTAGTAAAACTACATTTTATAAATATAATTTATAACAGAATAAGACTGGTTGTTATAAAAGCTAACAAAGTTAGTCACTTGGTTGAGGAATTAACAATGAATATTTAAAGGCTATTTCACAATAATCTTACAAAAACACGGAACATTTCACATGTGTAGGCTAGTCCCAGTGGTTCCAAACAGGAATTCAGTAATGAAGAAAATAAGAGAAGATGGTCAGATCTATAAAGAAATTTCAAAGTATCTTAATAAATTAAAAAGAAAATGCTTCTGAATTTTTTGTATTGGAATATTTGTGGGAGAATCACCACAAATCTATTATTAAGTCTTTATTTATCAAATGGCTCTTGAACAGAATGAAAAGTTTGACTTTTTGGTGCATGGTTTCTTATATTGCTCAAATTTTTACCCTGTATGTGTTTCTCAGGCTTTTTCTTTAGCTCCTTTTTCCCTTTGCTTGTTTTCTTCTATTCAAAATTGGTTGCTTTGTTTTATCATACTTTCTGTTATTCCTGAAATGCCTATTTGTTTCCACTTCTTAACAAAATAAAAATGTAAGATAAAATGAAAACTTTCACATTGAAGTTGAACAAAGGAAGCACACAGAAGGATGAGAGCCTAAAAGGAGACTTAAGAATCAGAAGTCTACTTAGTCACATACAAACACACATGTCCTATAAAAAAACACTGAATTGAAAGCAATAATATATACACAGAGTACCTGGTAGAGACTTGTCCAGGCCCTGTGCTTGCTGCTTCAGTCTGTGAGTCTGAAGAGCTTTCCTCCATTAAGTTAGAGAGCCTTTTCTCCGGGTGTCCTCCATATCCTCTGGCTCTTACCCTCTTTCCGTCTCTTCTTCCCCTGGGTTCCTTGAATTCTGAGGGAAGAGATTTATTTCAAGCTGAGTGCTTCGCCATCTCTCTTCTGTCACATACTGCCTAGATGTGGGTCTCTGAATTTGGTCCTGTCTATTGCAGTAGAAAACTTCTCTGATGATGGACGAATAAGGCATCTTTCTATGAGCATAACAGAGGACCATTAGGAATCATTTCATCATTATTTTTTCTTTTGGCATTATAGAGGTGTGTGGCGTTTATTTAGTGTAAAAAGCATCTCTTCTTCCTTCACTGCTGCTTTCTGGCTACACGGTGAGTGGTATTGTTATTGCCTTGTCAGGGTTTTTGCTGTAATGTACTGCTTTGAAATAGGCCCCCAAAGGCAACTTATTCCTACATCTTGGGTAGGAACCTATAAAACTATGAGTCAAAATTCAGCCACTTCCCTCTATAATTTATCATCATAGAAAATCAGAAGCATTTTCACATGGTAATCTCTGCATATGAATAAGGGAATGCTGCAAAAGGAGTCCATTTGTTTTCTTGGCTTGGTGGCATCCTGGATTATTTAATCAGTGCCCCCCCCCATCTCCTTAATCTCAGCCTCCATCTTCATAATTGCTTTGTGTCTGCCATTCTTTCATCCCTTCCACTGCCACTGTTGCTACTTCACTGTGTAGAACAATACTTTCATCTTTACCTAATTCTTAAGGAGTGCCATGGAAGTCACACCATTATCCTCATTATGTAAAAGAGATGTTTTAGTAATTTATAGTAATTTACCCAAGGTCACACGGTTTTAAACAGCAATATCGGTATTTGAAACCACAAATCTCACTAAAAGAGTCGGTTCCATTTGCTACGATTTACACCATTTCTGTGAGCCAGGTTTTGGAAGTTTCAGTTGAAAATCAGAGTATCTTAACCATGAGAAACTGAGCTCTTTTCCTAAATAAATAAATAAATAATCTTAGAACTTATATTGTACATTTCAAAAACATCAAACCAGAAAGAGATAATGAAGCCAATATTTCTAAAGATATAAACAACTGTGTAGTTTCAGAAAGTTGTAACCCAAACAAAAGCATCGTCTCCGTCACTGAGAGACATAAAATCAAGTTTGTATGACCTGCCAAATTTCTCTTCGTTCTTTCTAATGAGATCACCTGGTACTTTAGTCAACTTTACCACCGTAACCTGAGGATGACATTTTGGCATTCAACGTATGCTAAAGCCATCACAGAGACTGTCGCCTACTCTGAGTGTGTCACTTATATATTGATGAGAAGATTATATTAGAACTAGTCAGTAATTACAGGAGTTGCTGTAAATGATATGAGTATGTCATACAGTAAAGCCTGTCTTACATAAAAAAACAAAAATGCAATAATTCTCAGACTACAGCAATTTATCTTTAAATTCTAGAATTTTCTAAAATTTTCACCTTAAAAATGTTTATATTTGCTCTGTATCTAAAAATACTTTACCATTGTAGACCCACCTAATTGGTCTATTTTTTTTCAGATGTCTTTAGTGATTTCTATTTTATGTTATAGTTCCTTTATGCACCTTAAGTTATACAGACCTAATGTGTTAAAATGTATTTAAAAATCAGATCTGCCATATAGGATAGATGTTTATTTTAAGTTTGACAAATACAAATATTCAAATCACTATGAATGTAACATTTATATAACTCATGATTGTCTCATGGTTCTCCCTGCTGTATGTAGTTTGTGTTATTCATGTGTCATAAAATAAATATATGTTAAAAAAGGAAAACATCAAACAATTGAAATTATGACCAAAATTTTGCACTCAATCCTACTCAATTAATTTTACTTTGAACTGCAAAGTTTATTAAGAAACAATTAGTATTTAATTATAGTTAAGGAGCAATTCTTTATATTTTTAATGTGCAAATAAAAATAAAAATGTTTGCATGGAAATAGTGACTTAATACTAAAAATATGGAAATATTTCTCACCTATGTTTAAGTATGTATAATTGTATGTTATAATAAACACGTATGTATATAAAAATGAGTTCTGAAAGAAAGAGCTCAATATTTCCATTATTTATTTATTTATTTATTTAATTTATTTATTTAATTTATTTATTTATTCATTCATTCATTCACTCACTTTACAGTCTTATCACAGCCCCCTTCCTTACTCTCATGCAGTCTTCACATCCTCCTGAAATTTTTTATTAATTAATTTATTCAGATTACAACTCAATTGTTCTCCCATCACTTGTATCCTCCCATTCCTCCTTCCTTCCCATCCTCCACCCTATACCTTTCCCCAAGGTCCATGATCGAGGGGGATCTCCCCCCACCAATTTATGGTCATAGGCTATCAAGTCTCATCTTGGTAGCCTACCTATTCTTTCTTTGAATGCCTCCAGGGGATAGGGCTTTTTAAAACTCAAAGGTTCATAAAATCTTTGTAATTATATTATTTCCTGAAACAATCAGATATATACCCTGTTAAATTATATATGTCATTTTTTGGTGTTATTTCATAGCCTTATGTTTCAATGAAACACAAATGAAAATTTCACCTGTATATCACAAATATAAAATGCAAAATGTTTCTTTCTCAAATGTGTAAGACAAAGCCATTAAATAAGTATCACTATTCACAAGCAGCATAAGATACTAAGGAAAACCTATATGAAAACTAAATGTATAAAAATTGAAATACTTAAATAAAAAATTTTACCAAGACCTACATGAAACATTAACGCAGATACATTCTCTCTAATTCTGACCTCAGGTATATACTGCTTTCACAATTGACTATTATGTAAATTGTGAAAAAATTAGGACTTTAAAATAAAATATCTTGGTTGTGCTAAAAAATTCAAGCTACACATACTATGTGTATATGCAAAGCTTTCCAGTCATTGTATTAGGCTATAGCATCTTCTGTTTGCCTTTTGAGTCAAAGATGACACAGAATAGTCCCCTTATACAGCAGACAGTCAAAATCAGTGCATTTAATTTATGAAGTAAGAACGAATTTCTTGAGGAAAAGATGGTGGTCAATCAGAAATGAGAATTGTCAACTTGGAGAGGACTGTAGAAATTAGTGGAAGGCTATATCACCAGAAGAGAAACATAAGCAAATATATGGTGTTTAAAATACAACATGCTTATAAGAGAAAATGAGGAGTTTCCAATGTTTTGAAGTCTGAAAAGAGCAGAAATGTGAAAAGAACAATGCATTAAGTTATTGCAAGTGAAATGCAGTATCAGAGTACGTTCTCAAAGATAGCAGAAAGGTTTATGCAAAGAAATGACACTAATATGTCATTTGTGATGGAGAATGGGGTGAGGACAAGGTCTGGAGGCTAATTCAAGGTTGAACGAGAGAGATTGGAGTCAGAACCTCCAATTCACTCTAGACCATATTTGGATTATTCTCTCCTCAGTTGTAAGGATACAGACCCTTAAAAGATTTTATACAGGGCCTGGAGGTGGTGCAGGTAGTGTGACAAGGAATTGCTTCATTTATATGATAGATCCTGTTCCCTGAGATCCTAATGTCCTTCCACATAGAACAAAACCCTAAAGTACAACACACTTCTGGCGTGCTCTCAATTAATCATGAACTCTATTACATTTAATCAATCCAAGATGATTCACAAGGTACTTGAGTGTCTTTCGTATGCCTCTTGGTCCTGGTTGCGCATATTGAAAATCAATAGGGTACCATAGATACACAAGCTGCAAAATATTGGTCCGAATCAATCATGGCGCTATTATACATCTTAAAAGTTGCTTTTCTCAGGAAATTGTTCCTAATAGCTTGCTGAAATTTTATTAACTCGAGCAGGAAAGAGAAATATTTGACACTTCAGCCTTATAAGAAAACTTATGCTTATTTTAAGTCACTGCTATATGGAATTGGTTCACATTGTGTTTAATATTACAATTTTCTCCTTGACTAAGAGTCTCTAGGACAAAAAGTATGAGACCAGTTTATGGCTACATCAACGATGTCTCATTATCTAAGGTCATCAGTATTTGTCAGTTAAATAGAAGTGAAAGAGGCAGCATTTATTTATATGTTAAGTTGCAGGTGTTTATGAATTCTTCAAATGATTTCTAAACATTTAAATGATATAATATCCTGCACAAGAAAGTACTAGACATTTATACACTACTTGTCTCAAATAGTGTCACCATATATATAAAATCACTGTCTGTCCTAGTTCTGTAGAAGACTTGTGAACGGCTTAAAGTACTGTTGACTGATCAAGTCTTTCTCTACTGTGAAAGAATCCTACTCTATGTTTTTTGCTTATTTCAAAGGTTTTTCATAATTTACATAAAAATCCATTCCTTTTTTATGAAAGCAACAAGTGTAAGTAATTACCCAAGCAACTTATATAGTTTAATTCTTTTTAAAATATTTCTAAAAATTCATTGAGATGTATTTCCAGTCATGACTCAAACTAAGAACTAGCAATACTGTTTCTCATAAGTCATCAACTTGTTGCTTTTCATGATGCTAGGAAATGTAGCCCTAAGAATCTCCAACCCTAAGAATTCTTGAATTACACTGTTGTGTGTGCTCTAATGCAATCTTCTCATTAGACAGCATGCTGATTAATTTTGATTGGTATCTTGATTAGACTGTAAAGATCAGGAGAGTATTCCTTTGCTTGTGTCTGTGAAGGGGAAAGACTCACCCTGAATACAGGCAACACCACACAGCTGACTGAATTAAAGAAGTGAGAAACCCAGGCCTTCTCTCTTCCTTTCTGTAGAGGTGATACGAGATGTTCTGTCATAGCTCACCGCCTCTTGCCGGGACGAGACAAAACTGTGAGACTGAGACATCCTCAACATTTAAACTGGAAAAACTGTACTTGGGGGCATGGTATAGAGATAAATAAAGATGAATAAGTTTGATTTACCTGCACCTATGGTAGCGCCATTAATTTTTTTCAGTTTGTAAAGTAATTTTAACATTAATGTGGCCCAATGACTGAAGCATATTAACCTTTAATTACGCATGTCCAGAGCAGAATACTAATGAATAATAAAAGTTCTGTTCTAGAAATGATAAGCGTTGTCTCTTTTTTAACTGTTACTTCAACATAACTGATTTTAAAAAAAACAGAAAAAAAGAAATATAGAGAAACTGGAAGAAGCAGGCAAGCAAGCAAGAAGAAAGAAAAACAAACAAAGAAACAAAAGAAAGACAAACTAGGTTATTCTTTGTTCTACTCAGATCCCTCAAAGAATAAGATTTCTATTATTCTCTTTCTATTTGTTATGATACAGGGACTAACACCAGAGTGCTAGGTTATGATGTCATGAAAAAATGTTACCTTCTTACTACACTCCTTCCTCGTTTCCTAAATCACACAAAATTAAGTTAGAAATTTAGAATAGCTGTGAAAGCAGGAGTAACCATGTTTTCCCCCAAGGTTTTAAATGGTTTGTTCTTAGTTGTTAGACTGGTTATGTATAAACAGAGGGCATCATAATGTGAATCAGAGTTGATAACCTCAGACAATTTATTAAATGCCAGGTGCTTTCTATGTTTCAGACAACAGGATTTACCTCATTTGTTAGAGAGGACTTTAGGCTTAGCCTCAAACACGCTGTGTAAATCTCTTCGTCGTATTAATCATATCTTGGTTCATCTGTTTGTTTGAGGATCTCTAACGTATTCTCTCAAGTTTAAAGTATTATCTGGATGGACATGCAATTCTTTATTACAAATATCTTGGAAAGCATCCACTGTTCCTTTACTTACTTTCTTAAATTTTTTTCCCCCGACATCAGGTCATGGCCTTATTCCTGAATTTAAGGCAAATTTTGAAAATAATTATCTGCGTTATCACTAATTTTGCTGCAGTATTGCTGATTTTAGATTTCAGGAGTGTGCTGTTTTAACTAAGTAGAAGCCATGCCTCATGTGTATGAGGTCTTTAAGCAACAATTTTAAAAACTAGAGTTATATTTACATAAATGTGTGTGTGTGTGTGTGTGACAGAGAGAGAGAGAGAGAGAGAGAGAGAGAGAGAGAGAGAGAGAGAGAGAGAGAGAGAGAGAAAGAGAGAGAGGGAGGGAGGAAGGGAGAGAGAGTGTGTCCTGATCATTTCATCAATTTTTATTTGACATTAATATTTTGTTTATTTCTGGGGGTAACCATGGGCCCTTTAAAAATAGGCATCTTCCCAGAACTTTCAGTCGGTTATTTTCCATCATGCCATAACTCTGCTTCCATTATGATAAAAGTCACTGTGAAGGGGCTTGGGTTCTGAAGAACTAGTTTTGTGATGATTTTTAGTTTTAAGTTCCTTTTAATTTTCTCATTAACTTATTTGTTCATTTTACATCCCAATTTGCAATCCCACTCTCTTCTCTTCTCTCAGTCCCACCCTCCCACCGTTTTCCCACGTCTCCGTCTCCCCCCTCCCAGCACCTCCCCACCCCAGCACATCAGGAAAGTGCCTCCTTTTTTTTTTTTTTTAAATGAGACAAGACAAAGCAGCCTTGCTAGCATGGAAAATGGGATCCAGACAGAGACAACCAAGTCCACGTCAGACACAGCTCCCTCTCCAGTTTTATGGAACACACTGGAAGACCAACCAGCCCATCGGCTTTATACGCATAGGGGACGGAGGACCAGTAGATGCATGCTCTTTGGTTGGTGGTTCAGTTTCTATGAACCCCGGTGGGCCCAGGTTAGTTGGCAATGGAGGTCTTCTTGTGGTGTCCTTGAGTCCTCCAGATGCCTCAACCTTTCGTCTAACTCTTCCACCAAACTCTGCCTAATGGTTGTTATGAGTCTCTGCATCTGTTTCCATTATCTGCTGGATGAAGCCTCTGAAGTGAAAATTATGCTAGGTTTGGCTTTGATGCGGACATCTATGTTCTCTTGTCTTTATTTTAGAGTGAGAATATCACTGCATTTTATATCAGAAGTATTCATCTTTCTTTTTTTTATTTTATTGGGGTTCACATATAACAGTTTGGATTGCATCTCAGTAGACAGTATAGAGTTTTTTTTAAAATTTAGATTAGTTTTAGAACTGTTAAAAGGATGGAGATGTTTGATTGGAATTAGAGAAAGTGTATTTTCTGTCATACAGTGCCTTAGGACATTTTGGCCCTGTCTTAGAATGTTAACTATTGTAATAACCTTCTCATGCTTCTGTTTTCTGAAGTTAGTAATTATTGCTCACTTTGTAACTGTCTTTGTAGTGTGTGTGTGTGTGTGTGTGTGTGTGTGTGTGTGTGTGTGTGTGTGTAGGGCTGCATATGCATGCACACATGCATGCACACATGCATGGGTATATTTGTATGTGTAAGCATGAGTGCACACATACGGCTATCTATATGTTTCTACACTGCTTACTTTAGGGCAGAAAATTAGAGGTGTGGTCCCCAGTAATATTTTCAAGGACATACACTTGCCAGCCTGACTTGTTCCCACAGGGCCCCATATAAAGATCCCTCCATCTCCCAAGAGCATCTAGGTGATAAATAATCCTCTAGGAATGTGTCCTCTAGCTCACATTCATCCCAACCATACCTGCTACACACAAGCACCTGGTTAGGATCTTATATTTCACACAGTACTTTCACTTCATCCTGTACATTTCAGGCAAAGCTATTAAAAATCAGTGTCTGTTCATAGCTATTAGCTGGTTTTGATTTCAGCTTAGTTCAGACGTGGGAATTTTGCCTTTGTGACTTTAAGAAGTTTTGAAGCCTGGCATGGTGGTGCATGCCTTTAATCCCAGCCCTTAGGAAGCTGAGGCAGGTGGATCTCTGTGAGCTCAAGGCCAGCCTGGTCTACAAACGGAGTCCAGGGCAGGCAAGGCTACACACAGAGAGATCCTGTCTTGAAAAACCAAGAAAAAAAAGGAAGTTTTGATCCTCTGTTAGTCATGTGTGCACAACATTTCCCAAAGAGAGTCCTTCTGGAAGCAAACTACTTATTCAAGTTGTCTCCTGTATGTCCATGTTGCTGACTAGTGTATTTTTTTTTAATTTGTACTGTTTTAACCTCAAAAATGCTAAGTATAATTCCAAATATACAATGACACCAATATTGTCTTAAAGAGATGTCAAATTTTCGGCCTGTTACCTTGCAGATGGTTTACTGCTACCACTTTCTATTTCCTCGAGAGACCGTTGAGACCTTTTAGAGATCAGAGTGATCACTTGTCTTTGATGAGTTCAGGGATTAAAATGGACTGTGAGCTCCTAGAAAAACGTTAACCGAGACCTTATCTAACAACACAGGGTCAAGTACCTCCCTACAGAGTCCCAAAAGGATGGTTGTTACTTAGGTACTTAGAAGCAACCGGACATTTTGTATTTTAAATCTTGAATTCACAGTTTTTCAATGTGCTGAGTAAGCTGCATGTCAAGTGTTCAATAATTTATGAAGTATTATAAGTAATTGCAAAAGAGGGATATGTTAACAGATGCAAAGAAGAATCATTTAAGTAACATGAGATTTTAAATTATCAGCTGAAAAAATTCTGATGCAATGACACAAAAATACAACAGTTGTTACACCATTTGCATGTTCATGTTGCACACACACACATATTCAATGTCTTCTTATTTTCCTACTTAGAGAAAAATAATCAGTATTGTCATTATGGAACTGTAGAAGACATACAAACTAGCATACCCAATAAAAGCTGTTTCAAAAATCTTACTCCATCACGCGAAAATGCTTAGAGAGGTTGGAATTGTTTCTAGGACAAAATAATCACCCAGACTGAGTTCATAGTTCATAGTGCTGGTGGTAAAGGAAATTATGATGATGATATCAATGTTTCATTTATTACCAAAGTAATGTTTACTACTTTGATAATAAGATTGTTCTCGATGCTTTAAATAATCTATTTCATGGGACCAGCGCAGAGATATTAGCATGATGGTTACTATTTCTCAGTGACTTTCCTATAGAAATATCTATGTGTCTGGAACAAGATTTTAATTTAACCACAGTGAATTTTTATTTGTTAAGAATAGGCCATTTCTTTGGTATAACATAAAGTAATTTCAGTTAGTTGGTTCTCAAGTAACAATTTTGAGTACTCACGGGACTAAGGCCACTATACCCTGTGAAGATGGAAAAAGAAATTCATTCACTTTGAATAGCATGACACACATAAAAGAACGAAAGTGGTGAAAAAACCATACCATTTATACAAATTTCTACTATATATATATATATATATATATATATATATATATATATATATATATATATAATAAATCATATAAAGTGCCCTAATGAAGAAGGAGCATGTAAACACAGGAAACATGCCTGCTCAGGGAGCATGATGAGAAGAAGTCTGTGTATCTATCAGATCCTAGTTCTCACGATACCCTAACACACTCAAAATATACATTATGATAGGAAGACGCTGCACTCAAACAGTGTGGTAAACCACTGGAAATGCATTGTGTCCCTACCTTCAGATAGGAGGATTCCCACTTCTGTACCTTTTTTGTCGCCCCATTAAAATGATTTCATCCTTCCTAAAGTGAAACTTACTGACAGACATAAACAATAAGTATCTTTTTATTACCCATTATCTGAAAAGAAATGTGTTGTGGCCCAGTAATTCCAAGTGTTTCGAAAAAAAATTTATTTGTACCCAAACAAAGATAGTGACAACACAGATGCTCTAAACAAAAGAGATGTGAGGTAGACATCAGAAAAATGTGACTGTGGAGATGATTATGGCTTAAAGGGGAATTCAAGTGTTGTCAGTGAGTAGAGGGTCTTGCTGCAAATACATTCTCTCTAGAACACATCAGATGGAAAATGTGGTTGGTTTTTCTCTCCGGCTCAGGGAGGGAAAACTGCTGCAGCCAGGGTACGTTTGTTTGTGTGTTCTAGCACTAACTTCGCATTTTCAAGCAATCATTGTTTTGAAACATAATTAAGGCAAACCAATAACCTTTAAAGAGAGTGGCTTCAGAAAAATTTTAGAATGAAAAACTTGGAAATTGGATTAGCTAGTTTTCAGTGTTTTAAAATCACATAGTTTAAGGCAATTTAAATAATTAACATTTTCAATATATCTTACCATTCTGTAATTGAGAAGGAACATAATGAGGAACGTTTTTACCTATAAGTTACTCACTTGCTTCCTGTTTGATTACTAGCTAAAACAGGTTCCCATGGAATGCACTAGCAAATAAGCAGAGCTGCCATCTTGTGGATAGCCAGGTAATGGGCCAGTTTCTGCTTCAAGATGATGCCAAACGTGGCATTTTAATATTCCTAACTGTTCAAAGGAAGACTGGTTAGAGCCGTTTAAAGCTTATTTGAATTTCTAAGTTCTGCTTGTAAATTATCACCTGAAGGACATGCTCATCTCCTGCAAAGTTAGTATTAACCGAAGCCTTTTTAATATGTAAAATGAGAAGCAGGGTAGGATGGTTTCTCTAGTCTAATTAGCCACTAGTGCTGATTTGTTTTGATAATATAAATAATTAGTTTAACCACAAAATTGATGTAACAGAAATAATTGTCAGGCAATTAAATAGTGCAGTGATTTCAGCTCTGGGGAAATATATAGCATCAAGGAATGATAATAAAACTGAATGAAATGTACTTGCTTGAACTATAAAATAATATCAGTTTTTTGCAAAAATAATGTGGAGCCTCCATATTCTTTATATCAACATATACACATTATAGATTTATTAAATCACAAAGGTTACATTAATTCCTATAGTGGCTTTCCTCCTTTTATATTTTACACTTAAACTAATTTATGTTCTTTGGGACTCAACAATGCTAGATTTCTATCACAGCTGGTATAAACAATAATAGTGACACGATGTCAAGAAGTATATTTAAAGTACAAAGTTTATCTCTGTTTGATGAGATTTAGCATTTTTCGAAGTACGATTTATTTCGTAAGTTTCGTAGCATGTTCTACTAGGGTACGTAGGAATGCTAAAATTAATATTCAAGAAATGACATGTGGGTTGTATTTTCCTTGTCAAGAACACACTTATAATACTACATATCACTTGATTGATTTTCACATATACTTAATTGTATCCTAGATTTATCTGACATTCTTCTGAATATACATATATAATTATTTAAAACAAAAACGTTATTTATGGGCTGTAAATATGGCTTAGCAGATAAATGCTTGCCCTTGAAGAGGCCCCAGTTTGGTCTTGATCACTCAAGTCAGTTTAGAGCCGTCTGTAATTGCAGCTACACTGTAGCCATTGACACTACCCCCTTCTGGCATCTGGAAGCACCAGCATATTCATTCCCCGACTCACACACAGTTACACAGACATTCAAGCAAGCGCACACACATTTGCACACACATAATATGTTACTGCTTACTGAGTTACAATGAGATTATGGCCTAAATGCTCATTTATTACAGACCAACATTGGTATTAAATATTTCTCTTCTACTTCCCTTGCCCCCAGTATGTCTCCTACAACTTAAAATATATTCTGCTAATTTTAACAATTTATAAAATCTTAAAATTAAGATATAAAATAAGTTTTCCCTTAAGTAAACATTTTTTTGAAATTTTAGTTATTGCTTGGTTAGGGTATCGAATATATATATATATATATATATATATATATTGAAATCTGTACCTTAAAATTATAAATTTTTATGACAGAAAACCTGTACATTGTACTTAGATAATTACTGAGAGATGAATCATGCACAGAAAGAAGACAAATTGATAGAAAATGCCAATGGGGCCCTCAGCATATAATATTCTCTAGGCTTCATTTTGATTTATTTTTAAGCCTATTGTAAGTTGCACTGAAACACTAGGACAAATGTAAATCAAAGTAAGAAATATTATTTTTGTTCACTGGTGGAATCAACATTTATCTTGTAACTGAATGGAACACATACCACTCTGGTTTTTAAGTGCAGCAGGATATAATCTAATTTTTTTAGTTATCTATCTCTGGCATTAAATATTTATGCCATTAATATTTTATATAAAACATGAAGTATAGGAACATACTTTATAACTTATTTTACCAATGACATATCATCTTGGGGACTGTAATATCACAGCTTTATCATTTGTCTACCAGAAATACAGGTGACATTCCCATTGTCCAAATTCATCTTTCTGATCTGTAATTCAATTTTATGTCACCTTCCATGGCATAAAGATTTCCATATAAAACCTGGTGATTTTATGCAGAAATAAATGAACAGTGTCTTCCTCATTTGCTCAAAGTACATTTTGAGAAATAGAAATTTTTTTTTTAAATCTAGGTTCTTCTTAGGCTTGACTAATATGATTACATCCAAAATAACTGTGAGAGTATCAATAACTTTAAAGAAAAAAACGTCTCTTAAAGTGAGTCACTGTTATAAACACAGCTAATTTGCCACAGAACATCTTCATTGAATTAAAGAGTTTACCATATTCTTCATTATATTTGAGAGCATTGAGTTCACTTTTCATTTTATCATACAAATGTCAAAAAATGAGTATTTGATCTTTGCCTTGCAATAATGTTGATTTTTAAAATCATGTTTCATGTAATACATCTTGTTTTATATAACAAGTCTACACATTGCCTTAGCTGAACCCTGTGTCACCTTTCTATGGGTGATAGTCTCACAGTCGTTCTTCATAAGAGATGCTAATGAGTTCAAGTTCTTACAGATTTTAAATTATAGCCTTGACTCTTGAACTCCATCTAAAACCCAGTCCCCTGCATCACACACAAATTGCTGTCCAGAATGAGTTAATTCTATGGTAATCATAGTCAGAACCTAGTAGGGACCGGAGAGAGTTTCTTTACAGTCATTGTAAACTTTTAAAAACTCTTGTTGGAGTGACCCAGTAAAATAATTTATTCTTGTTGAAAATTTCCATGGGTTATAAGGCATACCAGATGACAGTGGTAGTAACACCCTCATCCCTGAAGGTGGCAGTGAATGAAGTGATCCTCTCTCCCTGGAGCTGCTGCTGTGTGTCTTCTGAGCTGCACAGCTTTCAAAGGCTTTGCCTTGAGATACAGCAGCACTGGATTTAGTAGGTGCTTGATCATTGAATGGCTCTGGTAGTTCTTGCATCCCATGGTGATGCCACTGACAGCTCCTTTTGGTTGCTAAAGATGGGGTATATTTCAAGGTGATTGTAGCTTTGGCCCTCTGGCAGCAGGCTACTAGAACCAGCTTGTACCAGCATTCTCCTCCCCCACTGGACACAAGCCAGGGAGATATATGGGGCTTTTGTCAAGATAGTAAGGCATGGACAATTAGTACCCATTTGTGTTGAAAAAAGAACAGCACTATACTATAAAGTAGCTTTAAATTACTCATTCTAAAAAACCAATAATTAATATCATTTTGTAATGTTATATTTTTTAATGTAACATAAATTTAAGCTTTGCTGCACAAACTTTGAAGATCTTGTTTAATATTCAGAGAATAAAATACATTGCCATTTTCCTATTTCTATTAGAAAGTTAAAAAAAAATACAGATGTTTTTCTAGGCGAATTGATTACACAGTTATCTGCATTATAGTTTCCTTAACTTTCTTAAATTTAATTGTGCCGTACTATATAATCAAAGCAAAGAATTCTTTAAAAGTTAAACTCTTGATGTGATTAACTGGTCATTTTCATGGCTATTCCTCCAGTGAACTGCCTTTTTTAAAGTAGCATTTAAAAAAAGAATAAATGCGCTTGAGGAATGAAATTTCTCAAAAATCCTAAGTAATTAGTTTTACAAATAGGTCTTATCCTCCTTGGGGGCAGTGTATTCACTATTCCAGCACCCAATAACTTATTTAGACTTTTCCATTCTTCTTTTCAGCAGAAATCATAGCAAGAGAGAAGCACTTCGATTTTCAGCTGACAGTTTAGGGTTAAGATATGATTCCAGGTAACAGAAGCCAATGAGAGTACACCCAGTTGATGTTTGTGACATCATCTTCCAGGCGGAGTACACAGAACAGCTGAGGCAGCGTTCAGTTTCAGCCGGAGTGCCATTATGATGGATGTTTACATGTCTTCATTGAGAGCCAATTATCTTGCTTTTGTGTGAGGCCCAAGGATCACTCATGCTGCCAGGCTGCACAGAGCACTGTTGGATCTAGCTGAACGAATTGTTTTCTCTGTCTCGGGTAAGAGCCTGCTCGCTTTACCTTCTCATTCGAAACAGAGGTGGCTCTGCCTAACGGAGGGAAGAGTGTAAGGTCTGAGCAGTGTTACTATCTGGTAAGCTTTTTAATCAGAGCAGTGTTTAGCATCGTTAAAGGATGCACAGATGTAGCTGAAGGGACGGGAAAGAGCTGCTAATGTGTACCTGGCAAACTAATGTGTAGAAAAGGGATAGCAGTTATCTCAGCTTCCTCTTAGAAAAAGGAGAGTAAGTAGGATCATAGGACTGTTATCTTTCAAATATGTTCTAAATGCTTCTGTGTCTGAATACCATTGTGTTTCATTTCTTCCTAACGGTAAAAAGGCTTTGAAATAGTTGAACCAGTAGTGTTATACATTTAAAATGAGTTCTGGCTCCTAATTGTTAAATGATAGTTCTTTGGGACAGTTTTTCTAAAGTTGTGTCTGGCCAGCACATTCAGCCCTTACCGAGTGAGCACAAGGCTTCAGCTTTGGAAATAAGCTCGGATTACTTTCCACTGAAACCTACCGTCTCATCAAAAGAAGTGGTAAAAGCAAATCATTTCAATGTACAGTGTAGGGTATTTCTCCCTGATATAAAGTTTATTGTACTAACTGCTTTTGGGTGTACAGGTAATAATGTGTTTGTGTATTTGAGAGTCGTGAAGAGCTTCGCATCTTGTAGTTATTTCTCAGTATTGATATTTTTATCTGAGGATCCTTTTATGTTATAGCAAAACATATGCTTACAGTTGCTGTACTGCTCTGGATATAGGTGATTGAATCTGACAGGAACCTTTAAAAACAAATATGCTAAAAAGCTTTTAATTGACAGAGAATGTTCCTAAAGCTACCTAGAGAATTCAAAGAATACATTTAACTCTTCAGATGTCTGTGATTGTGTTGTTAAGTGTGTCTGCCCTGTCTGTTTAAACCAGTAATGTTAATAATTAGAAATCAGGACCTGAGGTGGTCAAGTTGTGCTGGAAGACAGCAGGGGTTTTCTCAGTACCTTCTCACTGCTCTGTCTTCTGCTAGCCTCGTCCTGTTTGACAGCTCTTGTCATGACTGTTGTTTGATTTGTTCCTTGTGTTCTCCTCAGACCTGAACAAATCCGAGCTTAATAGTGTCCAATGTGCATTAACACACTCTAAAGAACAGGGCTTTTGTCTCAGTCAAAACAATGTGGGATCAATCAAACTTCAAAAACTTTCTAGGTATTCATTGGGAGTTCATCCTTCTTACGGAAAATCAGCATCTTGTCTATCCTGTGAAAATCAAAATCACTGAACTTGAAAAGACTCAAAATGAGGATTATAGAAGTTTTGTGCTGTGGATTCTGAGGATAATGATGCATTGTTTGGAGATGAAGTTTGACTATATTTCTCTCCTTAAGTACTTTAAAACAGAGCTGAACAGCCCATGAGTATGGATGCTGCTGTTTTTACACACAATCCATCTTGACTAATAGAAAGCATTAGTTTCCCAACAATTAATTCTCTAAAAAGCTGTTTGCTCCATTCTGTCCACAGTTGATAGACTCTTACTCAATCAGTGAGCAGTCTACACATTAATGTTGTATTTTGTTGTGTATGGGAAACTGTTTATCTGCTTTTACCTCTCAAATTGCAAATGCACTGTACTGGTTGTGATTACTATAAGTAGCTTATCTCCTAGGGTTTTTTGGGGGGTTTTGTTGTTGTTGTTTTAGCAGCTCTGTGCCATGCGTATGCATAGGATGTGCTTTGCCAGCTGATGCATTTTGCACTTCATTAACTGAAGACTTTTACATTTTATTTGTTGCCTTATTTTTTTCTTAAGAGAATATATCAGTGGGATCCTAACAATTCCTGTTGCCACACACACTTCTGAGGAAAGTATCTCTGTGCAAGTGACACAGGTAAAAGATGCTATGTGTACTGCAAGGTTCCCTAAGGTTTTCCAATACAAAATATTTCTTTTGTTTAAGTTAGATAACCATTAGTACTTTTCATTTTGAATATGTTTCTATGTTGCTTTGTCAAGTGGCACACAAAGTTAAGTGTCACAAAGGACTTAGGAAGAGGAGAAAAACATGGTGAAGAAGAGGTCTCTGTAACATTCTGTGCAGTTCTCTGAGTTTCCCGGATTTTACAAAAAAGGGGCTACCACATTTGAAAACAGTCCTTGTTATGATTTGTCTAGTTTATAGATTCACTCTTTATTAATTCTCTCCTACCCTTTAATATAAACTTCGTCAGCTGTCTAGAAAGTAAAATACTATTTAGTTTTCTAACATCTTAGTTGAAGCATTCAAATGTAACACAAATTTTAGGCTTTCTAGTCAACTTCCTACTTAGGCAAACTGTAGTTGCTTTGTTGGTGTCCTCTTTTGAGATTATAGTATTTTGAATACATGCATATTTATGTACTTAGTAGAATTACTATGTGCATTTTGCAATTTAACTTATATTTACATGGACAAAATAATTTGATTTTAGTTGCCTGTTAGTGGTGAAAATGTGTGGTATTGTATATGTAAAGAAAAGTGTGATTTACAGTAGGAATTGTAACTTGGTCTCAAAGTTCATCCATTCAGCAAACCAACCAAGGAGGAAAGGCCCAGGAACAGTTTTACAGATATCAGTCCAATCAATCAACCAATCAAGTCATGATTCATTCTCTTCTCACATAGTTAGGTATCTGACCAAGTGTTAATTCTTTGATTGTCTACTCAAGGACACTTCTATGTGCTTAGTATGTGCAACTGAGAGATACAGAGGAGAATGATACATTTTTCTTTCCTTTTATCTGGCAAGTTTTCATCTCTAAAGTCCAAAAATTACAGTAATTATATCAAGGTATGGTGAAGAAACGTCTTAATCTATCAAAGAAGAGACAGACATTGAGGGATGAGCCTCATTTATACTTTGGATGTTTCCATTTAAGTAAGTAGTAAGATACTGGAATGCAAACCAGAATTATGCATCTTTTATATTGAGATGTTGTGAAAGGCTCTTCCAACTATTTTATAACAAATATTTGATTGTAAATATTTTCATGGCAATATGGCCAAAACAAAAATTTAATTTGTAGAGAATTGTATAATCATCAACCATTTTGGACATTTTCCAGTATTTATAATGTACATACAAGCAAATTTCATCCTCTGTTTTATAGTAAAGTCCTTAGGAATGAAATGTACTGAGTAGATAGTCATTTCACTTTAGTGGGATTCAACCACATAAACAGACAATAAGGAATTGGAGAACTTTCTCATTTACATTATTAAAAATTGTATCCTACAAGTAATAGTAATATTTCTAAATATGCAAATATCTATTTTTGTAGTGAGAATTCTATTAATATTAGTTCATAAGATATTTTGAGCCAACTGCAATATTTAATAGCTATCAAATTTGCTTACAGATTTTTAAAGGAAAAGAAGTGTGAAATGCAACTTCACAAGAGAAAATCAACTTATTCATAGAATTAATCAGTTGAAGAAACCAGAGCTGGATGGGATCACTCAATTAGGCACTGAAGATGCCTACAAATTTTGGAATACCCAAGCTTATTGATTAAGCACAAAACATTTCACTCTTGGTAAATAGGTCACATTTCAAAATAATACCCCTCACATACCATCTTTATTAAAGCCCATATATGCAAATTGAGTAACAAATGAATTTAACAATTAAGATCATGATTTTTAAATCTGGTTCTCATGCTGAACCTCATAAAACTAGTGCCTAATTTTCAGAATTGAGTGAATTATGAGGAATCTTTTTTCAGTTTCTTAAAAGAAGTGCCATGAGCTTGAGGAAGAAAAGAATGTAAGACAAAGTCTTTACTCAGTGGGTGCTTTGCCAGGAAGTATTAGAAAACACTGGGCTTTGGAATGAGTTACTGTCACTTAATGGCATTTCCAAATCTGTTTTTATAATGTTTGGATGAAGATAACATAAATCGAGGTCAAAGTGCTTTTAGTGTCAAATTCTACTGAAAAGAGAGAATTAGCTATTTTATATGTTATTGATTCCTTTAGCTAAAAGTTGAATAAGGTGAGAAGGTCATTTTGGAGACAGTATTCACAAAGCCTTGTTCAGCTGATGAGACAGAGTATGCTGAAAAAAACATGCAATTGTATACCAACAACACTCTGTCAGTATGGAAAATCAATATACAGAGACCTGAGTATAGATATTGGTATGGCAAATCAATCCTATGAAACAACAGTCTGAAAGGAGATAAAACAGAGTAAAATCTGTTTTGATTGACAGCGGTATAGTATAAAATTAAGTTCCACAAACTTTACTTGGTTTGAAATTCAGGAGGCTATCTAAACAGGTCAGCACACAGTTCTTCCTAGGTAGCAGAGAGAGAAAGCGGGAGGGTTTGCATGGGCTGTGGTAAGAATAGTTCTGCCACCAGACAACATTAGTAAAATTTCTTCTATCACACATTTATATCCTTTATAAATTCACATAAAATATAGGGATAAAATGCCTACAGCTAGGATTGTTCTGAAAATTGTGTTTTTTAAATTGTGTGCACTAATCTTTCAAACACTAAGGACAACAGCTGCATGTAATAAATGCTCAATTAGTCTTGCCTCTTGCTAGTACTTTTATTGTTAGTGACTTGCTTAGTAGTGTGTGTGTGTGTTTGTACATATGTGTATCTCTCTCACATTCTCTCTCTCTCGTTGTTTGAATATGAAGTCTTCTTAAACACTGATACACTTAAACTTTGATACAGTAAAACAATTCCTAATATTTGAGCTAATTATACTAAGTACCCTGAAAACAGGAATTTTTAGTGAATATTAGTGGCAGATAAAGAATTATATTCTACTCTTATGACTCTCAAATTTATAAGTCAAGATCTAAAATTATACAACATAGCATATCATATATACATAAATTTCTAAAGGAATCACTTCTGAATTTATTTTATTTAAATTGCACTATCATAATTTTCAAAAGCATATTAGTTTATGCAAGTGATGGGGTGGATGAAATTAAGCTGAATTTTTAACTCAAATAATCCCATATTGTCAACACACTTTAAAGGAAGGATAAAAAATTTATTTTTAATACCAGTTCAAAAATGTATGCACATTTATATAGTTTGTTTATTTCTTTTGCTTCGATGAAACATGTACATGTATCCAAAATTTTTGCCAAGAGAGTAACAAGTAGCCAGTGATAAAAATAGTTCCCTTTCATAAGTGTATATCTTAGAGATTCAAGGTGTTAATTTAATTATAAAACATAAAAGAACTACCCAACATATCAGTGAGTTATAATTCCTCACATTTGAGAGCTCCAATTCATTCACACAATTAATTAAGGTTAGGCAACAAATTATAAAGCTGTTCAGGTATACAAACACTGAATGGAACAGGCCAGCTGCTCTGAAGAGGCTATTGAGGTAAAGACAAAAAAAAGTTGGATATAAATACATACAATATAATGTGTTGCAAAAAGTACTCCGGTAACACAAACAATAAGTATATTTTTTTTCCTTGAAAAACAAGAAGTGTTCTAAAAACAAATCATTGAGTATTTTAAAAACTGGTAGAGATTTTTATAATAATAATGTACAATGTTTATTTGGAAAAACCTCTCATAAATACAAAGTCAGAACTATAAGGAACAATCACAGTGAGTTCAGAGAGAGACAGTTAGTTTTGCATGAAGGAAGAATGAGATGAAGGAGAACTTAAAATGACTTCTAATCTGCCAGAGGAGGAGCTGATTCAAAGAGTAAGCCCTGTGTAACTAGTTATAATTGGCTGTGTAAGGCGCCCTGGCTGAGGCTTGTTAGGCTCTTTGTGTATGAAATACAGTAGATGGCTGTTGAGGAAGTAGCTTGCTGTGGTTTTGTACACATGAGAAACACTTCCTAAAGAATGCCACTTGAAGGATTGTCTTGGATTACTTAACTTAATCTGACAGATCAGAGGAACAGGAAATGCCCAAGGGAAGATTCTTCACTACGTTTCAACCAATATTATTAGTTGTTATACCTTATAAATTTATTTTAAATTATTGGTGATAGCCAGTGGGATAGCTACACACTCAAGAAAAGAGAAGGGGGTAGTTTAATATGTGTCACTGTGATAACATGCCGAAAAGCAACTTGAGGAGATAGGAGCATGTTTGGCTTCAAGCTTACAGTCTACACCCGGGGAAGCCAAGGACAGGAGCTCAAAGCATGGATGTTGTGGTAGGAACTAAAGAAGGGACCACCGAGGGATGCTGATCACTTCTTTGCTTTCATTGGTTGTTCATGATGTTTTATTTTATTGCCCAGGACCACCTACCCAGGATAGCCACCTCCCGTAGCGGGATAGACCTTGCCACATGGATCAAACATCAAGAAAATGCTCACAGAATGGCTTTGTGGAGGCAATTCCTCCATCCATGCTGTCTTTCCCACTTGACTCAAGTTTGTGTCAGGTTGAGAAAAAACTAACCAGCCCAGTGATTTTCTTTCAGTGTAAAAATTTTGGTACAGTGCATCAATAAGATAAACACCAGTCAATGTAAGAAGGATAGAGATTTCTAAGATTACTTTAAAAGCATTCCAGTCTGAGTTCATCCACTTGTACACCAATGATAGATAGATCAGATACAGATAAATATTTGATACCCAGTAAGAGCCAAAAAAAAAATGAAAACATGATCTATAGTCACCCATACTTGGAGTGTTTTAATCGCTTTGGAAGAGAAGCACAGATAGAACAGTGAGCAGCGAAGACGCTGTATTCATAACAGATGTGCTGGCCGACTGGAGAAGATGGGACAAGTTGGGTCACCAAAATATGAAAATCCTCGCGTCTTGGTTTGAGTAGTTCTTATTTATTTGTTTGTTCATTTTGTGCGTGTGGGGATTGCTTATGCTCAGGTGTGGACATGTGGAGGCCAGAGGTTGACATGCCATCTGCTGTCATTCTCTATTGTATTTCGCCCCATTATTATTATTATTACTGTTTTATTTTTACAAGGTTGACTCTTAAACATCATACAAACTAAATAAAGAATTGCATATCACATTAAGCAAACCCATAGTCTACACAGCTCAATAACATCCTATAGAATTAGAACTGGCGTTTGGAATGGAGTCTGTGAAGCCTCACCACCTATGTTATACTTTTAACATCAAAAATATCTTATGCATTTATCCACCACCGACACCATACAGTTAAATCTAAGAATACAATTAGCTTTATTTCTGTGATTGTACCTCACATTTATTACCTGATTTACACCTTCCCTTATACCCTTATGTTTACCTTTCTTGTTCTTTCTTTTTCATGTTATACTGTACTCAAACATAAATTTCTGCTCATATATACATGTATTAGTAGTTAGGTTCCACACATGAGGGAGAACATATGGTTTCTTTCTTTATGAAATTGTGTGACCTCACTTACAATTAACATTAAAATTAACATACTGAATCTATCCATTTTCCTGAAAAAAAATTAACTTATTTTTCCATTTAATTCTTTGGGATCCCTATTAACTCTGCTGACCCAACCCCTCCCCCTTTCTCTTCAAGCTCCTATAGTATAAGCTTCTATATGCCACTATACCCACCTCACCACGATACACTCAAACCTTAGAATGTGTGAGCAAAGTATACCTTTGCACCCTGTGCCCGTTTTACACAGGTTGTTGCCACAGAGAACATCTCATGAACACAGTATTAACTCTCACTGTATAAAAGGCTGCAAGTGAGAAGTTCAAAAAAAGAAGCAGGGAATGGCCCTGAAGACAGGAAATAGGATAGACAATACAGTATCAGATTTGCATGAGGCCATCTCTAACGTCTTCCCATAGGCTGCTTGGGGCCCAGCATATAGTATGGATTCCAGCACAACATGCGTGTACAAATCATTTTGTCACAATGCTTTCCACCACTGAATGCTTCCTCCTAATTACACATGAGTGATTATATAAGACACAATGTTCAAATAAGACTTTACTCGTGAAATATATAAAAATAAATTTAAAAAATTACCAATGCATATTTGTAAAGGTTTGTAGTTATATAATTAAATTTTGGAATGTGCAGATAGAAAAGAATATGAAGATGTAAAGATTCTGCAACAGAAATGGAGTGGGTGATTATCATCCTTGAATCAGGTTATACCTGCAGGTGCCGTAACTGAAAATATAATTGAGATTGATGGAGTCTGACATGGGAAAGGCAAGAAACAAGCTCGAAATATAAAAACAATAAAAACCGTACTTGAAATTGAAAGAAGGTAACTGGTGGCTTGAAAGTAGTCTGAGATGCCAGGCGGCCAGGTGTCCAGGAGGAAATGGATAGTTAGGAATTGCAGTCATGTTCGAGCAATTTAGAATTGAAAGGCAATAAAGCCCTGCCAGAGAGAGTCGCCAAGTAATGATACCTTCAGAGATGAAAAAACTTTGTTTGGTGGTGAAATGTGTGAAAAAGTAACATTAAAAATTCAGACATGGAGCTCATGTCAGTGATCTCGGCACATGGGAGGCTGAAGTACTCGCATTGCTATGGGTTCAGTAAGTTACACCGTGAACTCCAAACTAGCTTGATATACAAAGTAATACCCTCTTCCAAGAACAAGAACAACAACATTAACAACAAAATAACTGAAATATAGCACTAATGGTGCAAACTAATCTTCTAAACTTGTATTAAATATATTTACAATAATTATTCATGAGAGATCTACAGCATCAGGTCAACCACTAGGGAGAAAGGGTGATGATTATTTCATTCAGAAGTGACAAGATTCTTAGGAGAATTACTCTGCTTTAATTCAAAATAATTTCTAAGTACATTAATAAATGAATACCATTTTTCTACTTCTTAAGCAGATAAATCAACTTGTGTAAATATGTAATAAAATGTATCAGGATATAATGTGTTTGTATATACAAAAATATGAAATACAAAACTACCCATAACTCTAGAAGTTGGAGAAATTCAATGAAAAGGAAGTGTGTGTGTGTGTGTGTGTGTGTGTGTGTGTGTGTGTGTGTGTGTCTGTGCATTTTCTGTCTTTTTATAAGTAAAAATGAGTAGTGAGGCAAATTTTTGTTATAAAATGTGACTATATACCACAGGGTTTAGTCTAATATGTTTATGTTGACTATAGTTTTTCTTGAAATATTTGTTGGAAGAAATCACTTTATCTCTTCCTGTTTTACAGGAAGGCATAGATTCTTGGAGCAATTTAGAATGAAAAGAAAATTTACTTGTGTTATTTTCATAGCAATCTGAAACCTGAACAGTACTATCTGGATACCCTTAGGATAGCATCTGACTAAAGAATGTTGCTATGAATCATGGGAACAAAGAATATGAAGTCACAAGGTGATTCTAAAACTAGATTTGACAGAACAGTCTGCCTAGGACAAACCATGGCCAATAAGAGAGATATTTGCAAAGCAGAGTTTTCTAATCACACTGGATTAAACCCTAGATTCATCTAACAAAGAATGGCATAGTTACCAAGTTCTTGGGATTACATAATCATGACCAAATCATGAAGACGGTCAATTAGGAGAGACCACAACATATTAGACATGAGCAATGGCATTAGTCAAGAACTAAAAAAATGTGAATCTAGTTTCCAGGAAAGCTGTGAAATCAGAGCCTCATTAAAGAAAACTGGTACTGAGACTGTATAGGTACCAAATATATGACAACTGGGATCCAGTTATTCACAACAATCCAATGACTAAATAAGGATTCTGAAGAGAAGTTTCAGAACCTAAAGATTATTTGGAAATATAGGTTTGGGTCATACCTGCACTAGAAAAGGATAGAACCCGGTCTACTACTCACCTACTCATTGTCTGTGTGCTATCATTGTAGTATTTGTTAAAAGTCTGTGCTTTAGAATCAGTTGGCTTGGTAACCACTTCTGGTTTTACAACTTAGTAATGTGGTGTCCATAAGGAAAAAAGGAGAAGAAAAAGAAAGAAATAGTTTCCCCAAACTTCAGTTATCTCTTCAGAGGAGTGCTGTGAGGATGAAAGATGACAAGTGCTACTACCCCAAGGACGCCATGCTTCGACTGCTCCCAAAACACAAGTTTGAATTTTGGTACCTGTTTCCTTCTGAGAGGACTACATATCTGGCACATGTCCCACTTCATAAATTACTGTTAGTTGACCTTTGTAAAGCATTTTCAGAACCACGTTGTTGGGTGCAGAATCTGCTTTTGTATTCGGAAAGAGCTTTAATTTTCCGTATCCTGTATTTTAATCGACCATTTCCTCCCTTAGTCTCTCCCATTAGACTCTAAGCCCAATGTGTTTTGGGATTTTATAAGTTGCATCCACTGCTTTATCAGCAATATTAGCACCGAATAGAAGCTCATTAAATGGTAATTAAATGAGTATATGGTGAGAAACCTCAGCCACATATCCCTCTGGAAGGATTTCTTAATCACAGTTTAATTTGGATAATAGTAGAGCCAAAAGTAGAAGGCCTGTGGTGGCAAATAAAGTTGATTTCAATAAGTGGCAGTGAAACTCACTCTCCACTAAACCTCCCCATGTCCTGCTCTTGTGATATCGGTGGGAAATTTAGTATTGAGAGCATCTCCCTCTGCCTCAACCACCACAGCAGTCACCACCATTCAAAACTGAGTTAAGTAAACATCTCTGGGAACTGATAACAACTGATATTTAGTATAAAGTCAAAGCAGAACATTGTAGAGAGCTCAGTGCCTATGCTCTTCTTGTCTGAACATGAGCACGTGTTTTAGTTTGCGTTGCTGATGCCTTGTAAAGTCTGCTGCTGAAGACTTGGTCACTGATGATGACACCTTTGAGAAGTAGTGAGAGCTTTATGAGATGTGATCTGCAGAGGGAAGTAGATCTTTGCTTTCCTACAAAGTTTGTGTTGAACCCTGGCTCATTGGTCCCTTCCTTCCTTTCCCATTGTTTCCCGATGATGGAAATGTGCCTTGCACAGGGGATCTGCCTCACTACATGTCTAGAATCAATCAGTCAATCAATCAATACAGCCAGAGGAAGATCATTAAGAGCTGTGATAAATCTGACACTATGAACCAAATAACCCGTACTTTCTTGAAGATGATTCTTTTTTTCCAGGTAATTTGTCACAGTAAAGAAAATTTGCCTAGCATAGCATGCTAGGTACTGCTTGTGTTCATTTCCATAAATATCTTTCTTAGGTTTCTTTTGGCTCAATTTAGATCTCTTTGAGAAAAAAAAATTAAATTTCACTAACTGCAATGCTTCTGCAGCCTGATTAGAAATTTAAAGAGGAGAAAGAATCTGTATAAATGAATTTAGAAATGTTGAATTTTTTAACCATTTTTTTAATGTTCTAGACTCTTCTCAGTGTACAGGATAAGTGTTGCCTTAATACTGGTGTGTAGTAAATAAGCACAAACACATCCTTAAAATAGCAGACATCTGCCCTATCTCAGTCCCCACATGGCAGAGGTATGAGCATAGTCTAGTATTTAATAGGTTGTTTATTCAGTCTCAGAGATGAAAATGAACGTGGTATTAAGTTATATTCTTTTCTACATTTTGAGATTCTTTTTAGGGACCAGTTGGCTGAGGTGATAGTTGGTTTCTTCTGCATTTAAAATGCAGTTCCATGTTTAGTCCCTACTGATTAATTGGAGGCAACCCTCGGTACTTATACGCTGCCTTCATTGCTGGTCAAATATTATCTCATAATTTCACTCTTAACAGGTAATCTCAGTCTGAAAAGCCAGCAGAAGATTCTCTTGCTCAAGTTGGCTGTGATGGAGATTTAGAAAATATGATAAATAGTAGGAGCTGAGCCACTGATCCTTGACACCTTTTAATAGCTAAAAACAAGGCCCAGATCTTGCCAACCCTCAACATGAGGTAATTAGACAAAGGTGTGATTCACTGAGAGTCAGCTGAGGTCATGTCTTCCTGAAGGAACAATAGCAGGATGTTCTGAGAACTAAAATCTAAGTGATTATCAACTTTGCCTTCCACATCATTTCCTAGAAAACTGCTAGTATCTGAGAGTACCCAGGAAGAGACGATTTTGATGGAGAAATGTTTGAGTCAACAAGATAAAAGGAAGATGGGAGTCAGACGAGGTGCTACCTGCCTCTTTCTGTGTGCTCAACAGTTCTTACAAAAGCTTAGCCACATGTTATGATGGTAGAGCTGGCTCCGAGGCTACAACATTTTGCAGTGAAAGATAACTTGGGAAAACTACATTTTGGGATACGGGCTTCCATTGTCTAGCCTTTATGAAGAGAATGAGACTGCTAACATTATTATCACTGGACACAATGGCTGCTGCTAACCTATTTAATGAGGCAAAATCCCAGAGAGGTTTTCTGCTTCTGAACTCTGAGTAGTTAGACTCAGAGCCCTTTAGCCTGCATTCTTATAGCTATGATGCGTGAGAAGAGCCCTTGAAGAGAAAGAATGTGGCATGTAGTATATGTATGCTGTGTGTGTGTGTGTGTGTGTGTGTGTGTGTGTGTGTGTGTGTGTGTGTGTGTATGAGTATGAGAGAGAGAGAGAGAGAGAGAGAGAGAGAGAGAGTGTTAGTATGCCATCAGACCCACATACTTTCAAGACTTCCAAAATTTAAAATTTCATTATTTTCTGGACAATCAGTAAAACCTCTTTAGGCATCTAGACCAAAGTCAATCCTGATAAATTGAAATTGCAGCATGAAAATGGGAGGCTGTATATGAAGATATTCAATGGAAGAGACAATGTACGGGGCATGAGGAGAAATGGCTCAAGGTCTGAGGGTTATTTTGCGGAAATTGAATATCAAATTATAAGTGTCCAAGGAACCATCAAGGATGCACTCATTAACATATGAAAGGTATGCAGACCCAGTTGCAAGAATGATTGTACCTAAAGGAACATCGGTTTGCAACTTTAGTTTTTATTCATCTCAAAGATATGGCTATGTACTTATTTTTACTTTATTGACCCCACAGTTGGGGTTTTCTTCACATTTTCTGTGGACTAATGTTCTGATCATCATTGTTTGGTCTGCTTGAAATACAAAAGGCTGTTTTCATCAGTTCTTGTCACTGTGAAAAGCCTGATAAAAATCAACTTCAATAGTGGGAAAGTTTTCATTGGCTTGTGATCTAAGTCCTTGCAATCCAGGGTTCACTGTGTCCACATCTCAGGAGGCAAATGTGCTGCCAAGCTATTCCTATGATCTATGATGTGGCCTGTTCACATGTGTGTGGAGACAGAAGGCAAGTAAGTGAGAATGGGGTGAAGAAGAAGATGCAGAGATGAACCTAGTGACCCAATTTCCTTTTCAAAAGTCCATTTTGAATGACTTCATTCTCTTCCATGGGTGCTCACCTTCAAACATTTTTCCACCCCCACATGGCAACACAATCTTCTGATCAAACAGAACCATGTGGCCTTAGCTACACTTAACATTTGATTAGTTTAATTGGCCTACTTGGGACTGGATAGATAGATCAGTGGCTTCCGTGTACTTGGTAGTCTCCCAGAGGACCAGAATTGCATTTGTTTCTCAGTCCTCCCATCAGGCATCTCACAACAGCCTAGAACTACAGCTTAAATTTTGTCTGCAAGTGTCTATAAACATTCATGTGTATGTGTGTGTGTGTGCGTGTGTGCACATGCGTGTGTGCACCCACACGCCGACACACAAAGAGTAAAAGAATAAAAAAGAATCAAAAATTAAATAGAATAAAATGGGTTTGCATGATGTTAATATATTATGAAAGAATACATATTATCCGTTTTCCCTTTATGATTCTTCAAGACACAACTCTGACAAGTTTAGCTGAAGGGATAAATGTACTTGGTAATTCTGTGGGATAGAAAAATGGGAGAATAACTTCTGAAAAACTGAGAAACCAACTCATGTAAACAAGGAGCTTTCCAATCCTTTCCTTTCCCCTTGATTTCATAAAAGGAAAACTAGTTTTGCTAGATATATGGTGGTGAGGGCTAGGCAAATGCCCTTTGTTGACAACTCTGATTGTCAGATTTCAGCAGCAAGCTGTCAGCATCACCAGCCTACTGTGTACTAGTATGTGGCCAAGTACTTGGACTTGGAACTAGAGAAGGTTTCAATGAAATTTCAGTAACACTGCAGAAAAGCCACTCAAATCGGTAGCCTGAGACCAGCCCTTGATCCACCGCACACATTGCTGATAAATTTTTCTTTTCAGGAAGGACAACTCTCTCCCATGAAGTATTAACTTTCCCACACCTACTAAAGAGGAGAAGTGGGCACTAAAGGCTCATGGCATGTTAATACATTAACATACAAAATGTGTAGATAACCAACTAGCAAATGGATAGAGAAAGAGATTTTGAAAATTTACTTTTTGATTCATGGTAGTACTATAGATTCTATCAGACGAAAATCACCAGTGGATACTACTTGAATCTAGGGCAAGATTTTGACTTGAGGTGGAAATTGTGTATTGTTATAGGATGCGTCTTAGTGCTTTCAAGAGAGAATAGTATTTGTCATTTAAAGGAAAATTGGACTATAACTTTATTTTCAAATTTAACACCAACAGCAAGGAGAAATTGGGTATTATAAATCAGATTTGATTCCCAGAGAACAGCATCACCTCTGTATTTATGTCCAGAAAGCTTAATCTGAAACTGTTTATGGAGACACATTAAACAAACACTAAATGAAAAAATTTTATTAAGTGAACATGGAAAAGTATCAAATTATAAAATAAGAAAATTATCAATGACAGCTGATAATATTGCTGATATGATTCAGGCTAAACGGAGCTAAAACTACTTAACTGTGACAGCCAATTCTAGATTTTATACCCATGAGGTAAAAATTCTCTGAAAGTTGCTTTTAGTCAACAACAAAACTGGAGTGTGGACATATATTATTTTCTCAGGTGTATCAACAGTTATTAAAGTTTATTTGTATTGTATTTATATAGAAGAAAATCATTCTTAAAGTGTAGAGGAATTTTAATACAACAACATGCCTACTCTGGCAAGGGACCACATGCAAAGACCTAGGTCAAATGTGATTCTGCTCAAATACAGACACACTTTTAGTATACACTTTCAATTCCAAGCCGCGACTTCTAATTATAGGACAGACAAAGTGACCAATCAGAAAAAGATTTGACAGAATGATTCAGAGATAAGATTATGGCCATGTCTCAGGAGAACAGACAAGAAAGAGAGGCTACTTAAGAACAGCACTTAAGATAAACAGAGCAAGATAGTTTGTGGAAACAGTAGAGTACAAGAGTACAGTACAGTTCAGTGCAGTTCAGTTGATTGCAGTTGAGTTCCTGAAGTTCAGTACTTGGAGTTCAGAGACAGTTTTTCAATTCAGTGAGAAGTAGAAAGAAGCGAGTTTCAATCAGGCAGCTTGAAGAGAAGTTTTGAGCCAGAACAGTTGAGTTGAACCAGCAAGCCAGAGCTCAGAAATAACTAGAGAGGCTGAGTTTATTCAGCAGTAAGTCTCAAAGGCTGAAAACATTCTGGGTCTAGGTTAGCATAGGAGGGCTAGAAGCAAAAGCCTTCAAGGTCCGGGCTTGCCAGATATCACATTGTGTGGAGGTTAGATTGTATGGAGGCTAGCAGCTTCTAGGCTTAGACCTAGGGATAGATAGAGAGAAATGCTCTGGGCTTGTCACAAGCCGTGTATTCATAAGGGCTTCGGTATGGCTCTCGTCTCAGACCCTCTTCTGAGAAAATAAAACTACAACTAGGAGAAATAAATTTCAAAATGTTTAAACGGCCACAATCATGTCTACCTTAACACTGTTTAATTGGAGGAGACATTAGGTAAAGGATAAAGGTAGAAAGCTAATCTTAGAATGCAGCAGCTGAATCTTGGCCTCACCTGATCTTGGCAGCTTATCTTTGTTGTATAGTATTTCTACAGGTTAGGAGTAAATTTGAACCTTTTTCAAAATGAGCATTTATAAGATGCAGTTATTTACCTGTAGTCACCTTTAATAGCTATGTCATAAGCAGCATATTAAATTTACACTGCTTCTGGATGATAGAGAAAAATCAAATGCCAACATGTGTGTGTTCCTTTTCACTCATGGAAGCATAAACATCAAGGAAAGCTTCCCTGTGCGTCCTGGTCAGGGTCTCCATATCTAAAAAAGAGACAGGTTATTTGGAACAGTTAACTTTCTACAGTGTCGGGATGGGGACGTCTACTTAGAAAACGTAAACAGTGATCTCATCCAATTTAATAGATGTAAATTGCTCATTGCTACCCCAAGTATTGGCTAAGGCCCTAGAAATAGTTTTAAAGGAGCTCATATTCTTCTTAGGAAGCAGTGGATAAAAATCTTTGAGTCAGGGGGAACATTATAGAATAAGGTACTGTTCAAATTGAACTAATTTGATATGAATTCACAGCCCTAGTCCTATATCTTATTTTATTACAAATTCACTGTGTCAATCTGCTGTTCCTTTCTTTGTAACACGGGCAACAACTATGCTGTGTGAGAATGTTTTTTACAAAAGATTAGTTCATTCTCATGGAGATTTTTTAGCTTTACTGAAAAGTATATGAAATAAGTAGAAAATATGATATTTCTATTGTCACTGTAAATCTTCATTCTTTGAAAATTTATAAAGAAGAGAGACAGAAGAAAGAAAAGAGGAGAGAGTCTTAACTCAATTAACTTAAGACTTTCACTGGCACTTGGAAGTTTCTATCAAATTTTGTTCATTCTTTCCTCTATGGACCTCCAACAAGGAGACTTCTCAGGTTATATCAAAGTCAGATTTATTGAGCCTTCTAAAACTGATGACATTGGACCACTGACTTTTTAGTTACTCCACTGAGATCCTGTCAAGAGTCTGGGATGGTGTGGATGACTCTGCTGGGACAAGCCCAGTTTGAAGAAGGCCATTCCTGTGGAACATTTCCTGCAGGGAAGGATGAGCATACCAATATAAAAACAAATAAAGTTAAAAAATTACCCATGGGCAGATGCCAAGTGTCACACTTAAACATTAAAAAAGCAGCAAATTCCAACTTTGGGACTGAAACCTAGTATTTACTATTTCCCATGATAGCATACATTACTTTTATTGGAAAATTGATGTTGTTCTGAAAGATAGTCCCAGAACAAAGGCATCCACTAGAAATGAAGTATTCAGATTTTTATAGTAATGTTATGAATTTGCAGAATAACTTACCTTTTCAAAAGCTTTTTCATCCATTATCTCATTTGAAAGGTTCCCCTCCTTGTCCGATGGCCTTTTCATTAAATCATATTACCTTTCAAGTAATGGTCATTATAATTCTCTCCCAGACTGAAAAGGGCACCTTAATTATAATCATAAATAATCCCATGTTTTATGTTTTGCTGGATGAAATATTGATTATTGAATAAAAATGGCTTATCACGGTGAAGAAGGCATGTGATATAGATGTATATCAGTATGAAGCCAGATGTTGCTGCCCAAGTTTTCCACCATATTAGCATTTTGAATTCACTAACAGCTTAATATCTATGGACTTTACAATGAGGCACATTGAATTCACATAAGTTCTATGGCCATAGTTATATCCTTTTATTTTTTTTTTTAGAAGTATACCATCTACTTCTTTTACGTAGACATCTGTCTCATTTACTACAGATGGAAGTAGTAGTAATGCCATGGAATTCATTTATCCATATTTTATTAAACTTTTACACTGTATTGTAAAGTACCAGGTATTATGGCATAATAACAAAATTACAAAGCTGTGTAATTTTATTACTATGCAATATGATCAAATTCTTTGTTAGGTATCATTCTTTGCATATAGGTGATATCACCTTCTACATGTGTGGACTTATGTATTAATTGACTATATAAACTACTTTGACTCAAAGGGAAAAACCAATGAAGTATTACAAGACAAACTTCCTTATTATATTGTGGGTCCAAATAGCTCCCCAAAAGTAAACGGAAAAAGATATACTGCAGTTGGCCATTGTACATATTGGTAGTTGACTATTGACTGCATAGTAAATAATAAAATCTACCTAAATGTCAAGTAATTCTATGTATTTTAAATTATTTTCAGCCACAGACTAATGAGATGTCTCATCCATAATATTGGAAATTTTTATAAGAAAAGATACAAATACATTGTTTTTGTGTGATATATTCAATTCAATTAATTTCTCTAAACTTTGAAGATTAGATCAAATGGATGTTTTATACATTTCAATTTTTACACATAACTGATGACTGCTTGTAATGTTTAGACTTTTCAATACCAGATACTGATTATTTAAAAGTTTAAGCATCACTATAACCCTCAATACCCATCCAATTTCTGGAGCCAAGGTAGCTAACATCCAAATGAAATGTCTCCATTTCAAAGTGTGACAAAAAACAGTCAATGGTGTGAATCCATCTGTGTGTATCTAACACATGAGGGGTTCTTAATAGTTTTTGGGTGATTTTTTTTCTAGAAAGTTCAACCTACATAGTTTGTCCTTCACTGTTTGTTGGGAATTCTCATTTTTTAAAAATTAACAAAAGCTATATCTTGGGTGGATTTTCCCTCAGATCAGCACTCCACCCAAATATAACCTTTGTCTATGTCTGCTTGGTGTTTCACCAGCCTTTAGTCATTGCACAAACTGTAGCTCGCCCAGCATTTCTTTCCTTTTATTGCACTGAGATTCTCATTTTAGACCATCAGAAACAACATTGTCTTTTTTACCGGACTTCTGGGTCATTAGATAAATCATTATTAAGAATCATATAGGGCTCAGAGATATATTTAAACCCAGTACTTAGTAGACACAGAGAGGTCCATCTCTTTGGATTTAAAGCCAGGTTGGTGTATATTGTGAGTTACTGGCTAGCCAAAGCTACATAGAGTCCTGGTTTCAGAAAAAGAGAAAAAAATCAATCATGTAAGTGGCTTCTTTCTGATGTTTTTAAA
The DNA here is from genome assembly GCF_964271855.1 of Acomys minous. NCBI lineage: Eukaryota > Metazoa > Chordata > Mammalia > Rodentia > Muridae > Acomys > Acomys minous. The sequence goes on from NC_140490.1 coordinate 104,196,504, forward strand.
TGATCATTCAAAAAACACGGAAAACACAAATTCCTTGCTTTTAGACTTACAAAAGAACATCACTCACTGATTGCCTTTGATATGTTATTCCACTGTTAAATTTTATAGTTTTGCTGGTCACTTGTTTTCTGTAAGTGCCATGATGTCTCTGCCATGTCTTTTTCTAAAACTTCATTTTATTGTTTGTTGATTATAAGCTTTAAAGAACTTGAAAGAAAACAAGATATTTTCCTAATTTAATGCATTGGAGGACTTCTCTTAGCATCCACAGAGACAGAGCTATTGGGGAAATATTCAGCCTCATGAAACCATATTTAAGCCTGCTCAGCAAGTCTGATGAAGAAAATGGTTACTCTCTACCATTTTAAAAAGTGTTATGAATGGAGTATTTGCATTTGTAGCATAGCATAGCACCCTAAATAAATTCATATATATATGAATTTGTGTTGTCAACTACACAGCAGACTAACCACTAGATAATTTTAGATGTATAAGAGAAATGGTATATATATATATATATATCTGGAGAATTATGCTACATTTTAAGCTTCTATGTAACTCCAAAATATTAAAAAAGCAATTTGCTTAATCATAACTTTCTTGATGTTCTAGGATCAGTTAGGAAGGATATAGGGCTAAGCAGTGACAGATCTGGGAATCAAACTTTTGTGCTATCTCTATGAATTTTACCCCAACTGTTCTTTTAAATGGTGAAATAGCCATTAATTCATGGCTATGCATGTTCGTATGTTGATTTATAGTGTATGTATTTTCTACATAACCTGTATGCTATTATACAAACCATTGCTTCGTACCAAAGTATATCCTAGCAAAAGACTTGGCTGATAGAGTATTAGTTCATGTTACTGAATGGTCTGGTGAGACGACTCTGAGAAAAAGTACTTGTGTCACTGATGACCTGAGTTGGATCCCAGAACCAACATGGTAGAAGAAGAAGAACTGCCATATGCTATCCATTTGTGGCCTCAATACACTATGGCGTGTGGGTGCATAGTCACACAATTAATTAATTGAAAATAAAGCCTTTCATAAGCAGAAAATTATGATTAAACTCTTCAGAACTATTTCTAATAACTACTTATTAAGCCAATCTCACCGAATAATTCTAGATCTTGAACTCCCAATTGCAGCATATTTTGCTGTTATTGAACTATTCTGGGACTTTTAGAAATTTCTATTTTCTTTTAAGCTAACCTAAAAGTGACCTTTGAATGACTGAATCATAGTATGTTCTTATAATTACAAGATTTAAAGAGACCATTTAACACTCCCTGTTCCAGCCTGTATTAGTGAGAGAGCTCCAGAGGGGCAGAGAAGATATAATGAGCATATTTTAAACAGAGATTTGTTGGATTGGCTCATAAGATATTGCTTACATAGCGCAATCTCACACTGGAGCGTCTGAGAACTGGTTGGTTCTCAGTATCAGATGCTGGGTGAGTCAGGAATGCCAGTCTGGTGCTGGACACGTGGATGATTTGTGGGGAGCCACTCGTTTTCAATCAATATTGGAAGCTGGAAGAAGTTGGACTCTGATAACAATGAAGGAGAGTGTCACCAACAAGAGAGACCCATCTCACAGGGTAAAGTAAAGACAAGCAGAAAGAAAAACAAAACTTCTTCAACTTTTTGTGTGAATTGCCCCTGGAAAATGCCCCTTATATTTAGGGTGGCTCTTCCCACTTCAAATAGTCTAATTAAGGAAGTCCCTCACAGGTGTGCCTGGTGATTGACCTATAAGCTGATTCCATATCTAATCGAATTGATATTCCAAACTAACCATCACACTATCCATGATATATACATATATACATACATACATATTGGTTTAAAGCATGAGCATTGGCAACTTCATTGGCTTTTGCCTGTATGAGTAAGGATGAGTCTACTAGACATCTACTGCTATGTAGCTGTCATTTATCTGGGCCAATGCACAATTTCATAACTACTGTCATAGATCTAGAAATTCGGATCTTCAAGGTATGAGGTGAAACATATTAATATAAAGGCAGAGGCAATGGAATTTTCTTTTATGTATAATTAAGACAGGGAGAAGAGATCCTTTTTGTGGATCTGTTGCAGATATGTTGCTGAATTTCAATAGGCACAAAGCTAAGGAAATAAGCATAGAGGCCAGTGGGGGAGGGGGAGAAGAGCATTGCTTTTAAAGCTACAAGATCAACAAAACTTGAAAACACCCAGCCTTTGAACTATTAGATGAGAATACACCTTCAGTTATTTTCTCATACTTGAATTGAAAACAAGATGTGATGGAGATTAATTTACATTCAGAATTTTAGATGCACCAAGATAGGAAAGATGTTTTCTTCAAGGCTGTTGAATACAAATAGCCAAAACACTAAGAATGTAACATTTATATAATTCCTGATTGTGTCATGGATTTTCTTTTTATAGGTAGGTAGTTTTTTGTATATATGTATAATAATATAAATGTATATGTAAAAAGTAAAATATAATAAAAAGATTTTAAAAAGAAAATAAATGTTGTTCCAATGACTATGAACTAGAAATGTCTAGTGAAAGATAGAGTAGATGTAAAATCATTTTCAATCTGCTGACCAGACAGGTTAACCTTTTAACAACTGCTATGATATGATATGCTATCAAAAATGTATTCCAAAACATTTGGTTGTTGTAACATAAATGATTTGTATTGCTTGAAGCAGTGAGAATGTCTTAATATTATGATTAATACTTATTTAGTGCCATTTTATTTTAATCAGTACACTGACTGATAAAGTTATCAATAAAAAAGATCCATAAATGATTTTATAAGATCACACTGTAGTAAATGAGACAGGTGTCTACGTAAAAGAAATATATGGTATACTTCTAAAAAAATAAATAAAAGGATGTAACTATTTGGGTGGGGATGATTTTTAGTGCCAAATACTCTCAATCTTCAGACCTTGGACACTTTGGGAAAGATATCCAGGTAAGAGTAGAGTAGTACTTCAGATAACATACATAACAGACCGAAGTAAACAATGGTATGATGCAGACTAACCTACTAAAATGTCAGGATGATAAAATTATTATTAGCTAATGAAAAATGCAGACACAGAGATTGGAGCAAAGGTTAAATTTGAGATGGCATGGAGAAAGTGAATATTGCAGAACGAATCTTGTGACACTTTATGGTAAAATTTGTGTGGTCAGCTATATAGCAGAGTAACCACTAGATAATTTTAGATGTGTAAGAGAAATGGCATCTATACATATGTATATATGTATACATATATATCCGCATACACATAATGTATATTAGAATAATAGATTTGCTAACCTATTGAAAGATTATAAGTAATTAAATGTGATTATTGTCGAGTATACATTAATAATAACTGGAGAAAAACTGTAATCTGAGCAGAGACCACAGGAAAAAGAAAGGATTCAATGAATTAATCAGAGTACGAGTTGTAAAGCTGAGTGGATGTGCCTGCCTAGATTGTGTAGAAAAAAATGCTCCTTCAAAGAGAATATAACAGAAAGGAAACAGATGAAATAGTCCATTATGGAAGAGTAAAGTTGTGTGTGTGTTTACAAAAAAAAATGTAAAGCATAAGTGTTTTAAATGCATAATTTAAAAGGAAGTAAAAATAATGACAGTTCAATCCTAAGAGGAAACAATAGAAATTAAATCAACGGAAAATTATATTTTGAAAAGAGGTGAGGAGGGGAATGTAATTGTCCATTGAAGTACTAGGCTTTTATTTAGGAACAACAACAACAACAACAACAAAAAACTGAACAAATATCCATTGGTTTTTTTTTTAGCAAAAAGGAGGTCACTGGTGACTTGGGGGAAAGCAGTTTCAGTGAGGTAGTGTGGGATGAATATAAATTAGAATTGGTTTAGGAATGAATTAGAGGTAAATTAGAGAAGACAAAACTCAAGCTGCTAATGTGAAGGGAGAGAGAGAGGTCGTTAGAGCGGACCACTAGTGACGGCCAAGAGGGCTACAGTGATACATGAGTTGTCAGGCATTCTGACAAGGTACTCAAGGACTGTCAGCGCAAACCGGGACTTATGCTTGCACACACTGTTTACAGGACACAGATTGGTACCTACTTTGCATTTAGAATGATACTGAAGCCACAGCAGCCTGCTGACTCAGCAACGCTCTTGTACTTGATGGAGAGTTCCTCTCAAGTATGTGTGCAGAGCATAGTGTTAGACATACAGCGATTCTTCTGTAATCATCCAAAGACACAGTTACAAGCCAGGAATATTAATCTTGGCTAGCCTATCGTTTTATGCAGCTTAATTCACATCTTCAGGCTTTTTCCTTGTAATTTCTTCACAAAGTGCTGATCTTATCAGTGTAAAATGCAGTCATTTAAATTTGGATTTGAAATACCTCAATTTAAGCACCGTATTTTCCAATATTCTTTATATATTTGTTATTGCAATGCTCACAAGCATTTTTAATTTTTAAAATATATTTTATTAATTTATTCATATTACATCTCAATTGTTATCTTATCCCTTGTATCCTCGCATTCCTCCCTTCCTCCCATTTTCTCCTTACTCCTTTCCCCTTAGACTGTGACTGAGAGGGACTTCTTCCCCTGGATATGCTCATAGGGTATCAAGTCTCTTCTTGGTAGCTTGCTATCCTTCCTCTATTTTAATGTGCATTGATGCTTTGCCTGCATGTATCAGTGTGAGGGTGTCAGACCTTGGAGTTACAGACAGTTGTGAGCTGCCATGTGGGTGCTGGGAATTGAACCCGGGTCCTCTGGAAGAGCAGCCAGTGTTCTTAACTGCTGAGCCATCTCTCCAACCCTCTCACATGCATTTTTAATGAAGAGCTGAACAAGGTAATTTATTGAAAGGATTTCTATATACTAAATACACATAGAACCTAGCATGGCCTATACTTTTTCTTAGTTTTATTACTATTGCTACCACGATGTCATAATTTATTGTGATTAAAAAATAATAAATTGATGTTATTTAGTATCAAAAAGATTAACCTATATAATTTCAGATAAGAGCAATTAACCTGCTAATAGATCCTTGCAATATGGTCCTGGAGAAATGGCTCAGTGGTTAAGAACATTTGGTGCTCTTACAAAGAACCCAGGTTTGATTTTTCAATTTATTTATTCATTTCATGGTAGCTTGGAACTGTGTGTTACTTCAGTTTCAGAATATCCAACACCCTCTTCTGTAATCTATGAATACCATATGTATATTTGGTGTTCAGGCATGCAGGCAAAATATTCATACAAATGAAATGAAATCAAATATATCCTTATAGAAACTGTTTAGTAAACCTATTACATGAAAAATAAATCACATAATTATGAAGTAATAAAATGAAAAGATTGATGAACTGTCTTTAATATTGATAGTCAGAATTCAATAATTATATATATAATATATATAAACAAATATTTATTTCAGGGGAAATACAAAAATAATTCACAAAAACTTAGCTTATATCCCCCAAATTATGGATGCTTTGGATGTTAAACATAGGGTCTGGAGAGATGGCACAACACTTGGGTGTGTACTGCTCTATCAGATGACCCAATCTTGTCCAGTAGCACCCACATCATGCTGCTCACAATTCCCAATAACTTTATTTCCTATGAATCACACCTCTGGGAGTATGTGCAAATCCATATACATCCTCCCAGACATGGAGACATGCAGATTTTACTACAAGTAAGTAGATGTTCAACATATCTGGACAAGAAATCCCTAATAAAATTAAAAGAGCAAATATAATATTAATGAGATTTTGCTTTTTAATTTTAAATATGCATTTATATTATTACATATATGTACAAAACCCAACCTATGGCAAGAAGAAACTTGAAACAATTAAGAATTATATAAGTGATGCATTCATAGTGTTTTGGCTATCTGTATTTGGCAGCCTTGAAGAAAACATCTTTCTTATCTTGATGTGTCTAAAACTCTGTACGTACATTTTTTTAATAGTTCACTCTTCGTAAAATGTCATCCTTCTCTCTAGCTAGAGAGAAGCAAGTGTGTTGAGAATCATCAAGAACCCATGAAGAGCAAGTCACACGGTAGTGAAACTTCACAGCTCCATCTCAGAAGGAGATTAAATATTCCATTCTTGCTGGGTGGTGGTGGTGGACACCTTTAATGCCAGCACTCTGGGGGAAGTGGCAGGCAGATCTCTACGTGTTTTAGGCCAGCCTTGTCTACACAGGATGTTCCAGGACATCCAAGGCTATAGAGAAACCCTATTCCAAAAAATCAAATAAAAACTAACTATTGAAACACAGCAAGACTATTACTTATCAAACACTACACAATTGGAATATTTGCAATAAAGTTTTGAAGAATAATTTAATATGCCATTGGCATTAGAGTGACTACCAACCTACAGGACTAGTTTTGCCTTAAACATAATGTGTACTAACCACTTGATGACTTGCTGCCTTGTTCTTACCTTCTTACTGAGTAAAACACTGAAACTGTATAGTAACTTAGTCCTTTGAAAACACACTTGACTTTAAGTTGCCTTTGAAGAACATTGCTTTCTACAGGATATAGTTTTCATTTCAAATCATGTTCCATTCCCATTGACCGTTACATACATGAATAACCAAATCCCTAAGATTGAGCTACATGTGATACGAATCAACCTGTAACCAAAAACCTAAAACAAAGTAATATGTACTGTTTAGTCATTATTGTGTCATCATGCACTTATCTACTATCGGCAGATTCCTCAATTTGCTGAATCTTTATTTACCATTTTACGTATATTATAGCTACTGCAGTGCTCATAACATGGGATTAGAGATCTTTTCCGACCATGTAACATCAAAGATTATTCCACAGGGACCACTCACAGTAAATGATGACAATCCAAGACAAATCCACACTTCGTCGTGTGTGAAATTCATTTTCTCCTCTACTGAGCTGCGAATTCTTTCACAATTTCCTCTTTGGTGAACACAAATCTCTACACACATATTCACTGACTCAATAACATATAAGCATGGGACCAGTCTTTATTGAAGATTCCTTTACACTATATTGAAATGTCAAGTAGACAAGAGACAAGAATATAAATTGAACAGTTAGGTTAAATGCATATAATTTTGATTAACTCATCCACAACATAGCCTTCTACTTAAGTTTAAAAACCATATTTCATAAGTTCAACTGTTTGAACGATTGGTGTTTTTGTTTTGACAAAGTGTTAGTATTGTTTGGCAAAGTCACCCTTTGAGATTATAGTTGATATATAAGAACTGGGCAACTAAGAGAATATTTGACAATATCTACTTGTGGCTATGATCCAAGCCTTTGGATTTCTTTTGCACTATAAGAAGGCCTAGCCAATATAGAATTCTTCATTGCAGCTTCCATGCCTTCCTTTATCATGGTGGAGTGTATCCTATGACATGAGATAAAATAAACTTTTCTTCCTTTAAATCATTTTTTATCAACTATTTTCACAGTGAGAAAAAAAATTAGAAGACTCACCTTCTGAGGCTAATGAAATTTCTCCCATTCATATGAAAAAAGATAGCCTAATGTCCAGGAAAAAAAGGAAAAGAATATATGCTCTGAGCACAGATGACCTGGGCAAGTCGTATACCAAGACATTCCTCATCCGTTTGCATAGAGCACTCCCATTCACTGCGTTGTGTTACAAAGCTAGCCAGAGAGGAGAGGATGTGGCTCATGTTAACACTTGTGACAAACAATTTTTGAGTAGTTTTTGAATATTTTCATCATCAATCATTGTTAAAAGAATATTGTTTTATGAGTAGAAATGCTTTTAAAGTATATTTTTCCATATAGAGAAATATAATTAGTGAAAATGGACTATCTTGCTGAAGTCAACAGACTTTATGAAGTCAAATAATCTAAAAGGTTTAACACTCTAATTTTAAAAAATATTTATTGATTTATTTATGGCATATATATTTATATGAGTACACCTAAGTAGAAAAATCACATACAGCAAGAAGGCCCACAAAACAGTCAAGGATCATATTAATGTTACATGCAAAATAGTTTGGTTAATTGCATTTGGCAACCTTGTTGAAAACATCTTCCCTGTCTTAGTGAGTCTAAAATTGTGAATGAGAATCAGTATCTCTCCTCTCTCATCTCTGCCAACTCAAAGCCTCTATCTATACCTAAAAACATTCTTAACCTTTAAACTATCAAGTCTTCAGCCCCCATCAGACTGGGGAAGGAATGAAAATAAATTACCTGAGTGAACGGGAAGTGTAGGTTACCAGCTTCTAGAATGAGAAGAAAAAAAAAAGAAAGAAAGAAAGAAAAGAAAGAAAGAAAGAAAGAAAGAAAGAAAGAAAGAAAGAAAAAAATGACAGAAACAGTTTAGTGCCTGAACTGTCACTCAAAACTCTCTAAACGTTGGAGCATCATCTTTAGTCTTCTGGCCCAATATAGCTAACAGACATATTTGTGTGACCTGAACTATAGAGGGCTTGCTTACCCTGTCTTGGCAGAGTTTGGCTGTTGACTTTGCTTGCATGCAAGCTTGCCCATTTTTAGGCTGAATTCTGTCTGTGGCAGAAACAAGGATCTTTTGCCCACTGGTTGGTTTGCCATATCCGAAGCCATCTTCATAGACTCAGGGATGTCTCCCTTTGTCTGTCTTTCTTTTGTAGATATGGAGATAGGGGTTGAAAATATATATATATATATTATAGGATAAAAAGTAGATTATTAAACCTACTCCTCAACCTAAGGTCTTACTTCTTACTAACAAAAAAAGATTATCTTTAATTCATTGACATAAAGCTTTGTGTATTGATACAAAATATGATTAACTTTGATATGTTAATATAAAATTCAAATTTAAGACTGTTCTCTACACATTATATATATATTCTTTTATATGAGGCACTGAACCTATACAACTCAAGTATAATATAAATCTGACTTCCAATACCTGGAAGTGCTATTGCAGGCTTATTAGGATAATTAAGTAATATAAGCCATTTGTTAGTTGATCAAATTATAGTCATGTCAACTAATAGCCTATTTTTAATCACAAGAATATACATCCTAGTTTTAACAGATAGATATGATCCAATAGATAGATAAGATAAAATAGTTCAAAGCCTCAGGGACCTACAGAATATGGCATTTAAGAAGCTTTTAATATCTTACAGATTCTTTGACAACAAAACAGGCTAACTCCTGGCAGTACCCATCCTACCTCAAGAAGATGATGAGCATCAGACACCCTAATTTCTAATAAAGCAATTTCTTATGGTTGTAACTGGTACTAAATAATGCCCTTCTTTATGTTTAATCATGCACAACAGTACTCCTGTTATGGCACCCAAGTATAATTTAGAGTTAAGCAAATCTAAGAGAACTCAAATAACAGAGACACAATTAAGTACCATTTTATTCATCAGCCCCATGTTCAGAGTGAATCTTTAAACAGCTGATGGAATGTTTACTTCTATTCAGTAACATAAATGTATTATTTGTTAACACTTAGAATATGAAGATTGCTGTTCATTTCCAGTGTTAGATTATTCTTTGTCAATGGGACACTCTGCTTCACAATGAAAGCCCTTCTAAAATTACAAAAGAAGTTGGATTGACAGATGCCTAGAAAGTCAAAAGAAAATCCACTGGGTCCACACACACACATATAAAATAAGAATTCTGCCATGCCCTTTAAGTATATCACAATTCACACAAAATCAAAATACTAAGGATGAATTATCTGTTTTAGCTTAAAAATATCTGTTTCAGAAATATTGTCTATTCAGTATGTGATAAATATGAGCTCTGCTGCTTCAAGAACAAATATTTTGCTGAATGTTTTAGAAAGCCACCATTACTGAGAAAGTTCAGCTTTGATAATATCCATAGACTTCTAACATAATCGATTTTATTCTGGAGGACCGGTGACTTTAAATTTGAGACCTGTACTTTCTGGTTTAATAGATATAGAGATTTAATTCATCTTGACCACGTTTGGTGGCACTTGAAGTATAATAAGTGTTTATTTACTCTTCCTGATGGCCTGGAGAAAATAAAGAAAAGAAGGGGAAATTGTTCCTAATGGAATGGAAATATCTTTGCCAACTTGGCATAGAAGTTAGAAAGAGAAAATAGTAGAAGTATATAGTATCTGATAAAGGCCAAATATTCAGAGACATCTCTGATACCCTCTTGAGGAAAAATTAATATTAAAAATCCTTTGCTTTTTCCTGCAATTGACAGAAGTGGAGGTCCTTAGTGTTGGTCAGAACTTCTCTTTGTAGAGTGTTCGCATTAAAAATATTTAAGTACAGTGTAGTATGTGTTGCACTTCCATCCGTGGTCAGAGGGACACGTCATCCTCAGCTTCTCCTTTCTTATTTCATACCACATAATCAGACAAAGTACACTGGGTACATTCTGTTTTTTCCAAAGACAAAATTAAATTGAACTAGTTGCGCTGAGACTTATTTACAAAAGCCATGTGATATAAGTGGTAATCATGGCCTTGGGTAAAAGGATGGATGAAATTGAAAAGGTCAAAACCTATTTGACTTCCTGTGAGTGTTTGATAGCTTATTTACTTCATTTTCTTTTACTTCAAATGTCAAGACCTTTTGTACTTTTCATGTACATAGTAGTGCTCTTCATTAATTTTTCATGTTGTCTGCTATTTTAAAACATTAACTATTTCCCTGTATATTAAGCTGTTTATAAAAAGTTAATTAAGTGGTAATTCTAAACTCTAGAGCTCACAAGGGTGATGGGTGGAAGCAACCAGTTACTGTCATGTAATACTCATGATTTTATAACTTTTTTCATTCATTTAATGTATATTTATAAAAGGTCAGTCTTCTAGGATTTTAACAAGTTCTACAAAGTCCATAGATTTCTGGGTAGTTTTTATCCTAATGTGCCCCAATGGCAATGCCTTAGATGATCATGGTCATCTTTTCGCATGGGAATCTGAAGAGGCAAAGGTGGGAGGTGGTGCACTGACTGCAGTTCATCCTGCTTGCAGAAGCAGCAGTATTTTGTCTTTATAACATTTAAAGGTAGTGTGCAGGGTCATATTTTGATTATTTTTTTCTATGATGATTTCCAAAAAATTATTCACAACCATATTTACCTTACAAAGATAAGTGCTATTTTCTAACACATTAACACTATTCTTCAGTAAGTTTCCCATAGCCCTTCCTGTGACTTCTCTTGACACTTATTTCAATTCATGCTGAGAACTCAGCCCATTATAACAAATTGTCCTTTATAATACGCATACACTTTTTCATTTTAAGTAACTAAGTGGTTCTTTATTTCATTTTTTATTTTTAAAATTTTGATTTATTATAATTTATTTGGATTACATCCCAGTTGTTATCCCCTTGCTTTTACCCTCCCTCCCTCCCTCTTCCATCCTATCTCTTCCTCCCACAGGCCTCTGACAGAAGGGGACCTCCTCTCCTACCATATGACCACAGCCTATCAGATCTCATCCAGATAGCCTGCTTCCTCTTCTTCTGTGTACCCTGTGGGTCTCCCACCAAAGGAAGTGATCAAACTTGGGGGAACCATAGTTCATGTCAGAGGCAGTTCCTGTTTTCCCCACAACCGTGGAGAATGAGCTGTCCATTGGCTATATCAGTACAGGGGTCTACTTTTATTCTGGGTGGTGCAACAGTTAGTGCAGGCCCCCTCTCTGGGTCCAGATCTGCCATACTTGATGGAAACAGAAACCTAATTATTGGGAAGAGATCTTGCAATGCTCATCACTTCATTATATCACAGACCTAATCCATGGCATGAGCCATAACAAGTGAACTTCTATAGTCATTTGAAATGTAACCAATCTAAATTGAGAATATAAACAAAACACACACCTGAACTCGGTGTTCATAAATCCTGCTTGAGTTTTAGCTTAATTTAAAATCACATGTTTTGTCCACAAAGACATTTCAATAATTTTCACATTATCCCCTGTGTTAAGTACATATAACTACAGGTTCATATTAGTATAACTGAAGCATGTAGTCCTAAGAGTCCTAAAAGAAAAATATAAGATTAAAATATTATTACATGAATATAAAAAGTATACATTAAGCATCAGTTTGGGTTGTATTTCTGTGAGGAGACACCATGGTCATGACAACTCTTATAAAAGAAACGTTTATTTTGTATAGCTTAGAGTTTCAGAGGTTTAGCCCATTTTCATCATCACAGGAAACATGGCAGCATGCAGCAAACATGGTGCTGGTGGAGAAACTGAGAGTTCTATACCTTGATACACACACACACAGCAAAAGGAGTCTGTGTGCCAAACTGGGGATAGCTTGAGGCTATAAGACTTCAAACCCTGCCTCCACTGCAGCCATTTTCTCTCTTCTACCCTCCTCCATGCTTATCTTACTCTTCCACCTCCCCAACACTAGGTAGGAGACAAAGAAGGATAAAAGGGAAAGGAAGCATCATTATCATCATTAGAATTATAACTGCTTCCTGCTGATTAGGGTCATCAAGTTTGACCTCAGCTGTCAGGATATTCAATTTCTTCTTATCTCTTTGTGCAAGACCAGCCACTAGGAAAACAATCAGCCCCCAACGGCAACAGACAACAGCAACAGCAGCAGCAACAACAGTGTAGGAGGTTATCACTCCCTGTATTTCATTTAATATCTTTAATCTGTTTATCTCCTTAAACACAAGAATTAGCTCCATTCCACTTGCTGATGGCCTCCTTTCTCCTTATAACCTACATTTTGTATTTTTGTTGTTGTTGTTCAGCTTCTTTTCATCAAAACATTCTTCCTAAGAGTTAACAACACCACAGAGTCTATACGAGGCTGTTTTGAGATGTACTTTGACAATGCAATTAATCTAAATCTAAATCTAAAAGCCTCAGGCAGACTCTTTGGGAAGGGCTAAAAACAGCCACGTGTGTGTGTGTGTGTGTGTGTGTGTGTGTGTGAACATATCACAACAGTCTCTAGGCCATACTAAAATTCTTCTCTGAAGGCTCTTGAGCAAGACCTCCACAATTCAAATCACCCTCAGCATCACTGTCCTCCATGATTTTACTAGAAAAGATCACTAAGCACAATTTAAAACATTCCACTGATTCCCTAGTCCAAAATCCCAAAAACCATACTTCTCCAAACAAAAACATGATTAGGCATATCAAAACAATACTCCACTCCTTGGTACCAACTTCTGTATTAGTTTGGGTTTTATTGCTTTGAAGAGACACCATGACCAAGACAACTCTTTATAAAGGAAAACTTTTAATTAGGGTTCACTTACAGCTTTAGAGGTTTAGTATATTATCATCATGATATGGAAAATAGCTGTAAGCAGGAAGACATATGCTGGAGAAGGAGCTTAGAGTTCTACATCTTGATCCATAAAAGGAGCTTGCACATCACTCTGGACATAGCTTGAGCATATAATACCTCAAAGCCTGCCACCAGAGTGACATATTTTCTAAGACAAGGTTACACCTCTTAGTAGTGTCATTCCCTATGGCCAACCATTGAAACAGCAAATCTCTGGGGACCATTTTTATTCCAAGTACCACAAAGCTCAAGCTTTGACATTTATGTTGTAAGAAAAATGATTTCCAAAGTCACGTGCATTTCTCTGTTTCTGTTAATCTGTCTCTGTGTCTTACTAAGAGAAGAAACAGCTATAGGAAATTTAATTTTTATTTATAAGTGTTTTAATCATTTGCTATCCAACTTTTATAATATTCAAGTTGCTTATCAATTTATATAGAATTTCAGTTATGGTAGATGAAGGAAAAGCATCAAATTAATTATCTTCTTTTTTCCAAATCTGCATACATTTCATGATTCCCTCCAGACATTAGAAGCCTCAAGTTCACATGCTCTTGACAGTAGCTTTGATAATCCCTGATAACATTTGCTAGCTTGTGGAGATTAGTTCCTGGTGGAGTTAGTCAATTGACAGGCTATTTTGTTAAATTTGGTTTTGCTGATCTTAACAAGAATTAATTTTCCAAGCTGTGTTGAATATGTAAGCATTGGATCAACATATTAACTATGCTTTGCTGCCTGAATGAGTTTTGGTTTGCTTCAAAAATGCATCTTATAGACATAAAGAGAAATATTAGAAAATATTGATGGTAAATGATTTATTTTTAAAAGATACTATCTTCCTCTTATAACAGAGAGAATAATTAGATAATTATACAGTGTTCACTATGTGTCTCTGTAAATGTGAAATTTCTTTTGGTTCTCTGAGCCTCCAAACAGACTTCATGTATTTCTTTTGAGAAGCTAAAAGCTCTGGAAATTCTTTTCTGCTCCGAGGGTTTTTCTTCATTAAAGCCAGTTCACTGTTTGTATTTAAACAGATATATGTATTACATATCTACAAAAATTTTTTTATTGTGTGCATTTTAGACTTAATTATGGAAGGATTGGAAAAGTTGTCTTGAAATTATCTCTCTTCACTAGCAGGGCTGCAGGCAGACAACACTGAAGGTGACTGATTTTTTTTTTAAATGTTATCATTGTTTCTATTCTCATGACTTTCCCCAAGGAACATTTAATTGATCCCTTTAGTGTAATCTCCCTTTCTATTAGATTCCCTTTTTGTTTTTCTGTTTCAAAGTCAATAGGTAGAATTGATGGCCCTGAATAGGCAGTTTCCAAAGGAAACTGAAGCAAAGTGGCTGAAACCAGGAAATGTACCTCATTCAGCCTTCTCATGATAATGTCTGATACAGGGTTTTATGTAGAGGTAAATTGAATAAGCGTCTGTGGGATTGAACAAGCTGTACACCGAGGTCATGGACAAGATCTCCAAAGCAAAACATGGCTATTGGTGATGAGAAAGGCATTTTAGGAATATTGAAGAATCACAGCTCAAAAAATTGTCATATGCAGCTTTCATCTATTAACAAAACAAATAAAGGATCTTGCCTCACAGTTTATTTTCGATTTTGAGTCAGAAACACAGTGGATCTGGATTGGAGGTGAGTGGGGAGGAACCGGAAAGAATAGAAAGAGATAAAATTGTAATCAGAATATATAATGTGAGAAATATATATTCTTGATTAAAGGAGAAAGGATTAAGATGAAAGTATTTTTGTGACCAATAAAAACAAGCAAAAGGAGTTGGCAGGGGTCAAATGTGTCAAGAATTAATCTGGTCAAAGCCTTGGAAAAACTATAGGACTGGCAGTGTGAGCAGGAAAAAGGGTTGAGAGGAGAATTTGCAGTTCGATAATGGAAGCAAAACTTATCCAGAAAGGGTTAAGGGAAACAAAACAAAACAAAACAAAAAAACAAACAAACAAACAAACAAAAAACAAAAAGAAAGAAACAAAGAAACAAAGAAACAAAGAAAAAGAATAAGTTCAAGCCATTCAAAATTCTAGCATAGAGGGGATGTTAACTGTAGAGGAACTTTAATACAGTAACATACCTACATCTGTATAATCCAGCTGAAATGCAGACACATCCTTAGTACACACCTTTAAGTTCCCTGGCTGGAATAAAGACATGACGCACCTTTAATCTTTCTGTCTGTAATTTAGTACACTCCTTTTTATCCCAAACAATGACATCTAATTGAGGGGCAGACAAAGTGATATATCAGAGACAGATCTGACAGAATGGATCAGAGACAGGATACACCCAAATTTCAGGAGAATGGACATTAAAAAGAGAAGCACAAGGAACAGGGGAGTTGGTGGAGACAGGACAGTGGAGTTCGGGAGTACAGTGCAGTTCAGTGCATTTGGGTTGAATTGAGAGCAAGTTACCAAGAAGAGGGGAGAAGCTAGTTTGTGTCAGTCAGTTAAAGAGGGCTTTTGAGCCAGAAGAGCTGAGATGAGCCTGCCAGAGTTCAGAAATAACTAGAAAGGATGAACTTATTCAGCAGTAAGTCTCAGAGCCTGAAAACATTGTAGGTCTAAGTTAGCAGATGCAGACTAGAAACAGAAGTCTTCAAGGTCCAGGTTTTCAGTAGATTCTATTATAAGGGGGCTAGAAAGTTCCAGGCCTAGGCATAAGGATAGTTAGATAGCAATGCTCCAGGATAAGTCCAAGCCATGTATTAATAAAGTTTGGGTATGACCCTCATCTCATTCTTTCATCTGAGGAAATAAACACTGACAATTGATCTCCATGTTCCACTCCTATTGGGAAACTTTTGGAAGCTAAAAGCTCCTAAGGAAAAAGCAAACAAACAAAGAAAACCATTTTTTGAGGGTGTGACCACTAATAGGTTATAAATTAGCCAATATCACTCCACATTGGTGCATGTAGAGGCAGCACCAGTTGGAGATAGTACTTATTATAAACAAAATAGCGGAAGAAGAAAATGATGATAAGAGGAGAAAAGGAACAATAGTAGTAGTAGTAAAAGAAGCTGCTCCTGCCATCAAGTTCTGAGGGAATGTTGGGGAAAATATAGGAGCAGTATTAAGAAGAAAATGGGTGTGTTCTGTACATTATTGCATGCCTATATGGCATTCTTAAAGACATCAGCAAGAACACAGCTGCAACCTACCCTGAAGGTTCCTTAACCTACTGAATATCTCGAATGATCTAAAATATTTCAATTATTTCTCCTGCTTACTTGGAAACAAAGAAAAAAAATGTCTTATGAGAGTAAGAAGAGATGAAATGGATGTCTAAGAACATGAAAGAAGAGCTCATTCTCCCAGAAATAGGAAATCACCAAATTTGATAAAAGAAAAAGAAATGATCAAAGAAATTGAGAAGGATATCCTCACCAGCAAATGCAGATCCCCAGGAACTCTCATCTATAGAGTGGGCTTAAGCCATACGGTTGCTTTGCTTGGCGTTGAAATGTGGACTCACACCTAAAGCCTTCCTTGGGCTACTGTTCTACTAAGAGAAGCATCAACCTTTAATTCTTCATTAAATCTTCAGTTAGAATCAAGTTTGCTTTCCTTCTCTAAAAATCCAAATACGCCTATCATATCTTACATAATATTTCACCCAATTCCTTTCTTTTACACCAACATATAAATGCGTTTTTCCATTATTTTTGAATACCAGAAGTATTTATAGGTAGAATATTATATATTTAAATATACATTCATTATTATACTAATGCGATATTTTTGCCTCCTTTCCCCACTAAACTCAGTTTATTTGAAAGTGTGTTAAGTCTCCTAAAGTTTACACAATATGCTTATATGAAGAACTACATGTTGTGAGGCTTAGAAAATATCTCATCAGTTATAGTGCTGCATTGGGCAGGCAACTGGTCAGAATAATTTGTCTTTTACTTAAGCCAGACATTAACACGCACACAATAGAGAACTTGAGATAGGACAACCAAGTCTAGAGAGCAAATCTTCTAGTAGCATGTATAGATTTAGAAAGAATAAAAACCTAAATGTGAGATAAGATCAAGTATAATAAAGCTTAAGACACTTAAAAGTTCATTTTTAGTTTAATCATTCCTGAAGAGATTAAAATGAAATATAATTCATCTTTCAGGCTTCTGAGGTGTTCCATAATTACCTCAAAGATGTTATTTAATCTTTAACTTCAGACAAATATAAAGGTATAATTTAGATGAAGAGAACGACCTAGCAATACAACAATGTGACAATAGGAGACTTAAAATTTTTTATTCAGTGTGAGGGAAGCATAAGAGGAAAATCTGTCACTTTTGATGGAGAACAGAGTATAATTAAATTTAATTTAGTCTTATTTGAGACCTCTGTTTCAATTTGATTTTCGGTTAACTAAAGCTCATTGTTTAGTTTAAAAGCTTGTAAATTTGGTTTTCTTATCTGCACAAAAGGACAAATCTAAAGCTCCACACCTGGTTTTTCAATGCATATGCAGTTCTGTGTGAGCTGTACTGTGGCTTGATCGAGGGCCCATTCCTTCTTAAAAGGAATACATAGACACACACACACACACACATCTCTCTCTCTCTCTCTCTCTCTCACACACACACACACACACACACACACACACACAGAGAGAGAGAGAGAGAGAGAGAGAGAGAGAGAGAGAGAGAGAGAGAGAGAGAGAGAGAAGGTGGGTGATTGAGAAAGAGAGAAAATCAGAAAAAAAAAAACAAAAAGAAAATGATTGTAACTGTTGTCACAAGTTTTGGCCTAGGCTTTATATTGTGTCTGTATATAATGAGTGCCACAGAATTTCTTCAAGAAATCTTTATTTCTCATGTACTCATAACTTATCACCATATGAAAACAACACTAATATCACAATCCTAAATAAATACTGGAATGGCATAATATGATTACAAGACTACACGCTTGTATGTTGTTAAGCAAGATAGAGTGCACAGATACCGTAATACTAAATAATACTACTTTGTTCAATGTGGATATTACCCAAAAGGCTGTCTGAAGTTAATAACCATTTAAGAAATTACCTGTACAAAACATACAACTTGTGATAGTAGATGATAGTAAGTTGATAGAAATGATACCCATGCATCTACGATTGCTTTTAATTCAAAATGTATTTACTCCCTTTTACTTGTTCCAGAGTGTACTCTGGGGAGATTATCCACACCAAAACATTCTCATTTAACATGGTGTCTCCTCCCCAGGTAAGAATACAATGTAGCTGTTTTCAGTAGTAGGGATGGAACTAATTCATAAATGCCTTTGAGACATCATCAAAACGTACAAATGACTCTACAAATGGTACCAGTTATGATGAAGTAGTACCTAAGTTCAGAATCAGGACTCTGGCTCAAAATTAAAGGAATCTTAGTTTCTTATATTGATCCTTTTTAAATGTTCACAATTATGCTTTTTGTTATCTTAGACATTAAACATTATATTAAAATAACAGATATTCCTTCAACACACAAAACATTTGTGTTTAGAAATTGGCCTTCAGAATGCAATTAATCCATAAGTGTAGGGCCAGTATGAGTGGGAAAAAAATGTACTTAGACCAAAACACAGAAGCAAAATGCTCTCTCTGGCTTGGTGGGGTCAAATTATAAAAGTAGTCGTCTACCAACAAGGAAACAGTGGTCAACAGCTTGGTTTATGATCTTATATTTCCTCCCATTCTAGAACTATGACTTGTGTTTTGGTTACACAGGATATAATGTTTTATTATAATGTTCATAACTGGATAAGAAGAAAAGAGACTAATCTCATCTCATCATAAGCCTTTCAAAAACATGGGGAAGCAGGCTTTTATTTAGAAAAAATATCAGATAATGGCAAACATTCCAGAGAAAGTCAAATTGGATATACAATAGGAACTGGCCCACAGAAATGATCTGTATCAAGGAAAGGCTGGTATTGATGTAAAGGAACACAAGGTTATACTAGCCACAGTTTCTACATACTGTGCTGCTAAAGCTACCATATGTGAGATATATTTTATTGATTTTTAGATGATTAAAATTTGTCTTTCTCATTATAGAGGTTTTTTGTTTGTTTGTTTGTTTGTTTTCCCCTATGTTTGTGAACTAATCTACACACTGTGGTGACTCTCACTGGAAGAGGCCTTGAGTAGGCAAAGCTGCATTTATGGCAGTGGCCCTCAGTAGGGATACCCTTGGAAAGGCAGAGCAGGACAGACTCACTTTTGGACTTGGCAAGAAGTTGTTCCAGTTCCCAATTGATCTGTCATTTTAGGTCACTGACACCACAACCTAGGAAGGTAAAATTAACAGGAAATCAGGTGTAGATGAGAACCATACTCACCAGCCACCATTCTGTTGCTTCTCATCCCACAAAGCTAATGCTCCAAGAGTTTAACTATTGAGCTAGTGAAGAAGATGGCACACCTCAGCCTCTGTGAGGAGATCCACAGGACCAGCCACTGAATGCTTTTGAAGATACAGCACAGTAACCTGTCAGAATTTACTATAACAAATGTCTCAGTAAACAATGCCAACTTATCCCATTTGTGGCAGCTATTCAGGGATCTCGTATAATTATTTGCAATAAAAATGGACTGGAGAGATTGCTCACTTCATAAAAGCACTGGCTGCTTTCTCAGAGGACACAGGTTCAATTCCTAATACCCTCCTCACAGTTAAGACCACTTACCTCTTCAGTAACTCAGTTCTAGGGGGTACAATGTCTTCTGAACTTGGGCATGTGTTTTACACATAAACATGCAGACAAACCTTTATTGATAATAATGGATATTAAACTGTTATTTACACTATTGAAGTAGTATTTAGTAAATGAGAACACATATTCAAGCTTCTGTTGTCTCTATCTTGGATTCAGAAACAATACTGGCAAAGGCATGAATGCGTCCTCTTATTGGGACAAACATCCTTAGTATTCAATGATGATATATTTAGCATTTTATATATAATACATAATTATGTTAAATATATACATATATTATTTTTTACAAACTTGATCAGGATCCCTGAGATTTATGATAAAAAAAGAGTTTTCTGGGCCAGGGTTGTAGTTTAGTAGTAAAGTGATTGCCTACAATGTCTTAGGCCCTACACTCAATTCCAGCACCATAAATCAATAAAAATACCAATAAAACATGAATTAAAGCATAACCAACAAAGTATTCTTCAAGGAGATTAATAGAATAACTGCTATCTTTGTGTGGAGCTCACTAGAATCTTAGCAAAATTGTTCCTTTGTTAGTTTGGGAACTTACCATGTAGGAAGGGGAAATGTATGCTAATTTTCAAAGGATGCTATAATGAATACATAAATAAGATAGACATTGTTTCTTTGTTTAGCAAGTAAAAAATGGAAAATAAAAAGCTATAACCTCAGGCAGGAAGCTTACAAGGATGTTTAATGAAGTGATAGGATTATTTTCCTCTCTGGCAAGCACTGCTCTGAACAGGTATTTGGACTATAGACTCTGACACTACCCATCAGTTCCTAAACTCAACTACTGAACAGAGCAGGAGACGGCTTTTGAAAGGAGCCTATCTTCTTATTTCATGGTGTGCTGTGATTTGTTTGATAAATGATACAATTCTATAAATGCTAAAGAGCTGTTTTAAATTTTTGATTTGTACAAAGATGTTGTATACCTACATGCCCGGCGCTGCATAAGCAGTTCTCAAGTGAAGATAGATTGTGAGTAGAAAAGGATTTAAGGATCCCTGGCCTGGGTGACACTTTCACACTGCTAGTTAGTGGCAATTTCAGAAAGCAAACAAAACCCAGGCACCCTGAGAATGTGCTTGCTGTTATCATTTTTATTCAGGCATCGTTCCAGTGTGAGAGACCATACAGTGTATTTCAAGGTTATCTGAATTTGTTTTAAAATATTAATGCCTATGTCACACATAAGCAAGGTACCTACTAGAGGAAAACTTTTCTGTGGCTGATGCTGTGGTTTTAACTGTCCCCTACAAAATTCAGATGTTGTCAACAGAAAGTAGTAGGATGCTGAGCCATTTTTACAATATAAAGCAACTGTGAAGCCGCATGCCTTAATAACAGCTTTACCTAAGGCCCATATGAAAAAGATGTTCTGTTCCCTTGCTCTTCCACACTTCTCCTGTGTGGACACATAGTGTTCTTTGCCACACTTTTCTTTTCCCATGTATGTGATATTTATTTATTATTCACTTCACAACCTGATTTCAGCCCCCTCCTTCCTCTCCTCCCATTCCCACCCTCACTCCTCCTCCACTCATCTCCTCCTCCTCAGAGAAGGAAAAGCCTCCAAGGAGTAGCAACCCATCCTTGCACCTCAAGTCACAGAACGACTCAGAGCATCTTCTCTCAGTGAGGCCAAACTAGTCAACCCAGTTAGTGCCCCCCCTTTTCACCCAGAAGATGAACTTTCACCAGAAAACTAATTATTCTAGTGCTTTCAACTTGAGCTTTTTTAACTGTCATAACTGTAAGAAAATAAAAGCTATGCTTTACAGTTCCTCAGTTTCAGGTGTTTTCTTACAGCAAGACAAACAGACTTGTATCATGTCTTCCTTTTCTTTCTTGGGCATCATATTCCTTCTGTGAGTTCTAGGTTCATATAAAAGGATGTATTTTTGCACTTGTTTTTTTTTTCTCTTAGTCAACTAGTTAGATAAAAACAAATTAAAGTGCTACATATGCAACCTTGATCCACAATAAAAATGGTGTCTATCACATCAGCAAGGTTTACTATTCAGCAGGTTAAAAAAAAGCCCAATGAAAGAAGAGAGGGCACTCTTGCCCAACTCTACAGTGCACACAAATTCTGATAGGAAGAAAAGGAGCTAAGAAAGGGTGTTGGAAATACATTGAGAGAGACATACAAGTTATGACAAGAATAACAAATTTAGAAGTACATATTAGTTTCCTTTCAAGGACAAATGTCAGCAAAGAGTCATTTTATTATCTAGTATCTGCACATTCTGAATGAGATGGCTGTTATCAATAATTTCTTATCATGGTAATTTCTTATCATTTATGCCTTAATGTTGGACTACATTTCTTTGTAATCAAATTATAGGCAAATTAAGAATAAGATGATGTCAGTTATTTTTCTCTAGGACCCAGGACAACCTTTTGATGCGTTGCTGATCAGTTATCTGTCAAATAAATTAGCCAGGATCAACTCTGTCATACCCAGAACTTCAAATTTTCGACTGAACATAAAAGTTAATGTAAAATAATTATTATAAGAGTAAAATCTGAGACTACTTGGATATTGATTATAATTAATATGATAAAATCAAATGGGAAGACATCTTACTCGGTAATTAGCATGTAGAAAAGTGGCATATGTATATGACAGTTTTGTGTTTTTTTTTTTTTTTTTGAGACAGGGTTTCTTTATTTTGTTTTGTTTTTAAGATTTATTTATTTACATAGTGTTCTGCTTGCGTGTACACCTGCACACCAGAAGAGGATACCAGATCTTATGTATAGATGGTTGTGAGCCACCATGTGGTTGTTGGGAATTGAAATCAAGACCTTTGGAAGTACAGACAGTGCTCTTAACCTCTGAGCCATTCCTCCAGCCTGAGTTTCATTGTTTTCTCCTTGTACTGTGGGTTCTGGGGACCAAATTCAGGTTATCAGAGTTGTGCATCAAGTACTTTGACTAGCTGAGCTATCTATCAACCCTCAAAATAAGAGTTCTCCTCTCTCTCTCTCTCTCTCTCTCTCTCTCTCTCTCTCTCTCTCTCTCTCTCTCTCTCTTCCCCCCCCCCGTCTGTCACACACACACACACACACACACACACACATACACACAGAGGCTGGGGAGAGGAGAGATAAGTGGTTAGGGAGGGAGTTGGCCTCAAGGTATATACCAAATGTTTACACTGACTTTATATTCAAGATTAAGATTAATACTATGCCCTGGAAAATATCTATTAAATAAACTACCACATTTGAATATTTTGTGTATATTATGCCTGTGTATAAAACATTCAAAAGAACATATTCTAAAATTGATAAGGCATGATGAGTTATGAGTATCACATATATTGGAGAGCAAGAATGGCTTTAGGGTAAAGAGTGAAAAAGTTGAGCCCTTATTCCTAAGAAACAGAATCCCCACTTTTATATCCACTAAAAACCAAGATGCGAAACCACTGAGAAAGGAATTAGAATTTGCACTTTATACATAGAAAACAGATACAACAGAAACATGTCTACATTATCCTTGTTGACAAAAAATATCACTGGAATTCTTTCTTGCCTTCCTTCTTGGAGATTCTAGTAAGAACTTTGTACCATACAGCAAATGATGCAGAAAAACAACAATCACAAACAGAAAACTTTAGGCCCAACTAGTTTGTAAAATGCCAGCATGATATTTGAGTTTAATCCCCGGAATCAGAGCTAATTACGGCAAGTCAAGGATGGTGCTTTGGTGTTCTGAGGTCTGCAGAGCCTGAATATACAGGTCACCGGAATTTACTCTCTAGTTAGTGTAGATTATTAGGAGAGTTCTTGGTCAGTGAAGGAATAGAGAAGGAAGAGGAGAGAATGAGAGGAGAGGTAAGAAAATGTGAGGGATGTGAGGAGGAAGGAAAAAAGAAAGCAAGGAGAAACAAAGGCCAGCCTCCTGTGGTGGGTCACACCTCTAAACATAGAACTTGTAAGGTCATGGAGGAAATGTCACCTTGAGTTAGAAGCCACCTGGGTAGCATAATAAGTTTAATTTTATCTGCCACAAACCTGCGGTGACAGTCTGTCACCACTGCCTTCCGAATGACTAGTCTCTGACTCTCCAGTCTAAAGTTTGATAGAAATACATTTATTTTTATTAAAATCAAATTGAGAAACTTGGATCAATGTGGTTAGTATAAATTAATTAAATATGAAGAAAAAAAGAAGAATTTCATTTCTGTGAAGGACCTACATTAACGCTAAGCATATTACAAATGGTAAGAGTTGCTAATATTATTGTAAGTTGGTGCAGCAAGAATCATATCAGAAGCTTAAATTAAAAATTGGAACACAGGTACATTTAATATTTTTGAACATAATTCTTTATACCAAAGATTATTGATAAGATTATTACTTTGAAAGTATTACTAAATGAGAATCCACAAAGAAGATTTATCACCATATTACAGACTGTCCTTATGAAGCATGGTATCTGACTTTAACACAGTGTAATTTTGAAATTATATAATACTTGCACCTTCCATTAATCCTATCTGTATTCAGAGAAAAATTAATGGGAAACTTTATATTATCAGCCAGGATGAAATAAGAAATGTTCTAAAGTTATTTGTATAAAATATTGTGTGTTTATATGTTACCCCATACTTCCATCAAAGAAAATCTGCCAAAGTTGCTTACAAGTGTAAGAACAATAAAACTTTCTTTAAAAAATGTAGACAATGTTCTTTTATAATGCAAAGATCAGGTTATATAATCTGCAATAAAACTAACCATTGGCTTTTATAATTAATTCATATAGTGGAAAATAAAGATACCATCTATAAGCAAGTTATTTTGTGCAGAGATAATATATTATTTGGTTAAGTAGATCTAATTTGTGGGTGATTAAGCTATTATTCAAAAGCTAACTATATAGCTGGGATTTGGAAATTGGTTTTAAATCAAGCCAGGTATTTTATTCTGCAAAACTTTGCTTTCTTCAGATTTTGGAGAATAGAATTATGACCAAGCAAATTTGCATCAGATAAAATTTGAACATTAAGAAAACTTTGTTTTAATCTATCACCATAAGCAAGAGAAAGAGAGAACAGGCTGAACCCTGCCAAGCATTTCCAAGGAACAACTCCCGGCTCCTTGATAATGATATTCTTATGTTGTAAACTTGACAAGAGGCTTTTTAAAAAGACGTATGTCTCAAATCAGCAGGGTAAGATTTTACATGGTTCCCAAAGTAAATGTTCCAGGAGATGGGAGAGAACTCAGTGAATAGAACATGTGGTTTCTGATGTCAGGGACAAGGAATAGGCCAGAGAAAGGGTAGGTGGATAGTTCATGAAATTGTTTCATTATCACAATTTTAAAATTTCATATTATCATGAATAAATATAAGATTTATAACATCTAGAGTGATCTGTGGCAGTGATCTGATTTTGTTAATACACTGAGTGTCAAAACAGTAATATTTTCATAAACTTTGAACAATGTGCTCATTAGCATATATATTGTGATACTTTTATAAATATTTATAGATATAAATATATGTTTAGGGGTAATTTTCATGAATTGTAAATGTTCATTACTTTTCATTCTTAAAAAGACAAATATAAAATATTCTAGCTTTAGTTTTTCAAAAATTATACATAATTTTTATCTCATTTTTAATCATATATTAGGATTAATTTATTGCAGTTTGAGAGAATTTACAAGGTGTGTGGTAATGCATGTGCCATGTGTTATCTAATATTGTTCTCCTAATAGCATATGTCCTTTTCTTTTTTCATCTCTCTTTAACACAATTGTTTTAACAATTACCATCTTCATACTTCAAAGTTTATAATTGCTCCTCAAAATGCTAAGGAAACGGTCTTTGGAACTCCTTGTGAGTGAACCTCACTGAAAGGTAATTGATCTGAACTTCTCTTTCTCCTGTCACAAGATGATCATGCCAAGGATTTGTAAAGCAATCAAACAAACAATAACAAAACAACACAAAGAATAGGGCTCAGGCATTAATGAAAATCTCATCCTATTCTCATTTTTCTATGACTGTGAAGATGTTTTCTCAATTATATCTTACTGATTCCTTCTATTCAATTTAGATTCCCATGATTTGTTGTAGGCCCAAATCCTTATGAGTCTATGCTACGTTGAAAGCATTCCCATTTAAAATGCATATACAAAAAAATACAGAGTTCAGCATCACAACTCCTCACAGAAGGTGTTTTGTATCTATGCGGACCCTGTGGCTGACTCAGGTGCAGCTGTTTTCTGTGGCAACACATCATCTGGGCACATTTTATAGCTCTGGCCTAAGAATGGGTCAAAATATTCAAAAATGGCAAAACTCTCTCTGAAGGTTACATATCTCTCATCATAGTACCAAGATCACTGGAAAGGACCCAATAGTATACAAAATTCAATTTGTAGCACTCCATTTAGTATTTCTAAAAACCGTTTTCTTTTGTCTTCCCCATTACTAGTTATCAGTACTACAAGAAAGTAACTGACATTGGTGATCATGAGTTACAATTTTTTTTGAGAGAGAGAGAGAGAGAACGACACTGAGGTGAACTGAACATGGCTGACTTTCCAATAGATATTTTTCTTAGTATAAATTAGAGTTCTTTGCCAGATGTTGAGTCTGAATATTGGAAATGCCACTAAAGAGTTGTCAGGAGGCCTTCGAGGAGAGGAAGTTCTTCTTATTTGGGGACTTGGCTTCTGCTAAGTGGCAAATGGTCCAGTGATGCTACTACCCATGTAAAATACTGTGGACTGGGGTTAAGGAAAATAGTTATAGCTTCTTGTAGCAGTTGTGCTCATTAGTAAAATAGTGGTTGTGGATTCTTCTCTTACACCATAAGTTAGTAAGCACAATTAGTTTGCTAGAAGTCCAGTCCCAGTGGAAAATAATGGGTACAACAGATACATTCCCACATGTAAACTCTAAGGAACATTGAGAAAGAGAAGGAAGAGTGATTGTAAGTGCCACAGATTAGGGAGTTAGCTGTGAGACTGTGTGTCTCCTTGTAATTTCAGAAGATATACACATAAAATCACAGGAACATACCTGCCGAATGTGAGTTGAACAAAGATTACACCAAGAAACCTGCCAAGCTGCATGGTGAAAACATTCCACCAAGCCTAAAGGCTACATAAAGAATTATAAGCAGGCATGGAAAGCTCAGAGCAAGAGAGGTGATCTCCTTTCAGGAAAAGAACATCACTTCGTTGTGCAGTGCAAAACGGTCAGCCCTAAAAACATACATGCAAGTAACAGTAGGTGGAATTACAGGTGTTGGAGATTGCTCTGGTTGCTGCCCAAATGAGCAAACTCATGTAATCCAAAATGTTTGTAACCTTGCCTAAACTTCTGTTCCTGTTTGACCAATAAAAAGCCAACACATTTGGGCGGGGCAAATGGGATAGGCGTGGCTAAGGTTCCAGGAGATTGAGGAGAGAGATCAGGAGACAAAAAGTTGAGACCTGTGGAGGAAGAGGGGAAGGAAGGCTAAGCCATGAGTTAGGTGGAGGAAGAAGCACATGGCCAGCATGGATGGAGGGTTTGGCCCAGATGAAGAGTATTAGCAAGAATTGGGGATTATGGATGGGAGGTAGCTCAATAGGAATTATTAGATGCAGATGGCATGGAATTGGGGCCGCGTATGGGATACCTTCCCCAATGCGGGAGGTAATTTAGGGGATTAATATCTGCCCTGCTCCAGATAAACTAAAGCTAGTTTAAAATATAATAGGTGTCTGTATTTTGATTGATAGAGTCTAAGAAAATACCACTTGATAATAATTATAGCACTAATAGTAAACATTTATTAGACCCTACTTCTAAAATAACTACAACAAATAAGCCATATTTAGGAATATATGCATATACATATATGTATACAATAACAATTATTTAAAAATAGCCATGAATTTGAATAAGAACATGGAAGGTATGTGGGCAAAGAGGTATTGAAGGGAACAAAGGGAATGGGAAGATATAATTATATTATAAAACTCGATAAAAAGAAATAATGCTAAAAAATAAATAGAACAGAAAGTTGGGAGAGAGACGGGTAGAGAGCTTCAAAGAGTAACTGGAAGTGGTAGACATAATCAATATTCATAGTAAAGATATGTTTAAATGTCAAAGAATGAAAAGCATTTAAAAAGAAAGTTAAACATATAGTGCATATGCACATCTGCTAGTTCTCTCCCTTCTCATAATGAGTTTTATTGAAGATGGGATGAAGTAGAAAGGAAAGAAAAGCTTGAGAGAAAAGGAGACAATGCTATTGAAGCAATTAAAAAGAAAGCAATAGGAAACAAAATTAAAGGACATGAAGAGAAATCTGTATTAAATGAAACAAAATTGAAGATCAGGTAATAGGGTGGTAAATAGGTAAATGCATAAAAGACTAACTAAATGGAAATCTACTTGGTTTTACTTTGATATCAAGTTCCTTTTCCATATTTTGTAAACTCAGGCAGCATATCTAAGTTGACACCTCGTGCTTCCTTTCATCTTATCTAGACATATATCAACTTTTCATCATTGTGATAACATCTTAATATAACCTAACCTAAACCTAAACACCCAAACCGCAGTCAAAGTGAAAGCACAATGTTTAATTTATATCTGCATCATTATAGGTTCTGTAATACGGGGGAAAACAGTGTTCAAACTAAGAACAATTGTGCCTCCAAATGATTTAATTTTTTCTAACATATTGAGTGTATTACAAAAAAAACATGATTTTCCACTTTATATCACATACTCTGCCATAATTAAAGTAAGATGAAATAGTGAGCTCAATAATTGATACGAATACGATCTAAAAAAACTAAAAAAATCACCACTACTATAGCAGGGTAAAAAAACTCTTATAGATTGATAATACCTTTTAAATTATAAATAATTTAAATTTCAACGTATTTAATTTTTATTAATACAATCAAATTTAAGTATTCAGCAATTTATTTGGTTGTTGATTTTTATGTTATTTTATATTCTACTCTGCCTCTTCCATTTTCAAATGTTTCCACAAAAATTGGGGTGAAAGCTTTGTACCGGAGACACTGTGCAGCAGATAGATATGATTCTATAGAAAGATAAGTTAAGATAGTTAGATAAGATTTTCTAAAATCTTAGAGATATGCAGAATATGACAATTAAAATGTTTTTTTTTTAATTTTAAAGATACACTGACAATGAGACAGGTTTACTCCTAGTAACTCCCAGCCTACCTCAAAGAGGATGATGAGCATCAGAAAACCTCTTGAGGGATATGTCTACAAATATAGCAAACAAGCCACTGGGGAAAATGTCCTCATTTCTACCACAGACAGAATTCTGCCTAAAAAGGGGCAAGCTTGGAAACAGGCCAAGTCAATGGCCAAACTCTGCCAAGACGGGGTAAGCAAGTCCTCAATAGTTCCTGCCTCACAAATATATCTGTCAGATATATTGGGCCAGAAGGCTAAAGAAGATGCTCCAACATTATAGAGAGTTTTGAGTGACTATTCAGGCAGCAAACAGTCTCCATCATCTTTTCATTTGGGAAACTACTAAGCTGCACCTCCGACATACTCAGGTAGTCAAGTTTTTTCCCTCTCAAATCTCTGATGGAGTTGAAGACTAGGTAGCTTAGTTTTACAATGAAGCTTAGCTGTTTAGGGGTTAAGATATATTTAGGTCTAGATAGATGTTTTAAGTTGATAATGACAAGATATGATGGAGACTGATTTATGTTCAGAATTTCATACACACCAAGATAGGAAAGATGTTTTCTTCAAGGCTTCCAAATACAAAAAGGCAAAGCACTAAGAGTGTAACATTTATATAATTCCTGATTTTCTCATGCTTTTCCTTATTATAGGTAGTTTATTATATATATGTGTGTGTGTGTGTGTGTGTGTGTGTGTGTGTGTGTGTGTGTGTGTAACAATATAAAAGTATATGTAAAACTGTTTAATTAACTTTTAAAAATTTGCAATATTTAATACTTATTCCTAATATTCTTTCAAGATCTCTTTTTTGCTCAGTATGAAAATATCTTTTGTAACATTTTAAAACATGTTAACCCTTTCTAGGCTCACACTAGATTGTATCTCTTCAGGGCAGTAAGTATGGCTTTGGACTTTTCCACATTTTCTAGGTAATGTTTAAACATTTTAAAACATTTTTGTGGAAATATCCTGAATTTACTAACATTAAAGGAAAATCTACTTCTAAAATAAAGTTAGATGCAGGTGCTGCTTTTAATCCCTGCATGAGGAGAAAAGAAAGAGACAAAAGTCTTTTCAAAAGTTCAAGACTAAACTAATTTATATAGAATTCTGGACCTTTTTTGGTTTACAAAGTGAGACCCCATCTCAAAA
Organism: Acomys minous; assembly: GCF_964271855.1. Taxonomy (NCBI): domain Eukaryota; kingdom Metazoa; phylum Chordata; class Mammalia; order Rodentia; family Muridae; genus Acomys; species Acomys minous. Next base: position 104,226,977 of record NC_140490.1, read on the forward strand.
ATAACTTAACAAATAAAATACTAATGTAAAAATACAGTTTATAATGAATGTATGTGGCTACATAAATAATCTCTTTACTCAGGAAGAAAAGAAACTGAAACAATCTTTGAAATGTGTAATTAGAGAAAGTATATCGACTATACAATATTTGTTGTAAGTTATTCAAATCAAAAATATATAATGCAATACATATTTCTAATAATTGAATATTGATTCTTATTATGAATCAGTTACTGTTTTGTTTTTTATGTATTTGGATTTTATGTGCATGTATATTTTGCCTGTATTGTGTAGGTTTGAATACATTAATAATAAACTCAGAGTCACCAATAATATATGGGTGTCACACTAAAAAAATAAATAATAAACAATTCCCACCTGGAATAAGTTAACAAAGAAGGAACACACATTTTAATATTTTATTTCTCTCTCCCTTTTTTTCCCTGTATTCTATCTGTCCTTTGTATGAGTGTGAATCTGGACCTGCCTCAAAAATGTCTTGTGTTCTGTCCCTGCGTTTGTGTCTGTGTGACTGTGGATATCACTGTATGTCTGTCTCCAACAGAGGATTTTTGCTCTGTATTTATTGAACAGTACAGAAAAGATGATGTGGAGAAAGGAATGAGAGACACTTTGCCACGTCTTTTATAAAATTTAACAAGGGAGGAAGCCATTGCCACCAACTTATCCCAACTGATTGAGATAACCATACTAGCCGATGGACATTCTCCACTGTTGAGTGGAGAAGGAGATCTAACTTTCACACAAACTCTGGTGCCCCATATTTGAGCATGTCCCTTGGACGGAGATGCCTGGTGGCACTCAGAGGAAAGATAAGAGGTCACCAAGGAGAGACTTGATACCGTATGAGCATATTCAGGGGGAGGAGGTCCCCCTCAGACACAGACTTAGGGGAGGGGAGGGGAGTAGGGGGGAAGTGGGAGGAAGGGAGGAATGGGAGGATACATGGGATGGGCTAACAACTGAGATGTAATAGGTATAAATTAATAAAAATGTATTAAAAAAAAGAGATAACCATACTACAAACATTATTGTTATCAAGCAATATCCTTATGTTGTGTCCAAACTTTCTGGTGGACATTAATGTATGTGTAAGTGCATCGTGCCTGCCTCATGCCAACAGTGACTAGAGCAGGACATGAGGCTCCTTGCAGTAGGAGCAGCAGGCAGTTGTGAGCCACTGTACGGGTGCTAGGAACTGAATCTGGTCCTTTACATGGGCAAGCATTTCTAAGCACTGGGCCAACTCTCCAATTCCTGCAAATCAATTTTATAGATAAAATATATGTTAAAATATTCAACTTATTGTGAGTGGTGAACCCTATTTTATGTAAAAACTCATGATCATTTTTCCATCTAATTGTGTAATAAATGGAAATACAGGCTTCAAAATATTAAAATATATGCAAACACTAAGCAAATGTTTTAAATTACATGCAATTTACAACTAATCTTAGAATTCGTTACTATTATTCTTCAATCTTCATATTAAAACATCTCATTTTGAGGAAACAAATTTAAAAAGTTGAATTTTAAGATGACTACACAACTTTGAAGAAAATAATTTGAAATAACATTAATTACAGCCTAACAAATAAAATTCATAAAAATATAAAGTTTTAGTATTTACTAGAACATAAATTTTGTATGTATTTTAAAGTGCTTAATCACATTTGCTTTTATGATTTTAACTTTATATAATAAAATATCTCTGTATAATTAAAATATCATCATTGAGTATAAAGACTCAATATTTTTTAAAATTTCTTCTATGAACATCCATGTTTTCTTGCTACATTCTTGGTTTTAATGTATATGTTAACACATTGATTTTTTTTGTACTTCCAAGAAGAAAATTAATATGTTAAAAACAATAATAATATATCAGAATTCACATTATTTCACCGAATTACATACACACAATAAAAACTAATAAAAATTTTAAAAATTAAATTCCAACAACCAAAATTGTTGAAGGATCATAGCAGTATAAATGCTCTTAAAATGCTAGTGGTGTGTAACATTTTTACCAAGGTAGTAAAGTACATCATAGCTTCTAATTAAGTAAATTCTGTGGCTCTACCATGCTGAAGCTTGGTACGTACTTGTCAAAGAGCAATAGAGACATGTGTTCATTAGTCGATCCTACACTCTTCTGTAGGCTTTTTCCTTGTTCAGCTACACACTGGTGCTCTCTCACACACCTTGAAAGGTCATGTGATGGTTCTAGTGAGAATAATACCCATAGGACCATATGCTTAAACAAATGGTCCTCAGTTGATGAAACTATTTAGGAAGAATTAATTAGTAAGCATGGCCTGTTTGAAGAGGTATGCCACTGCCAGTGACCTTTGAAGTCTCAAAAGCAGATACTTTCTCCCTCTCTCTTCCATCCTTTCTCTGCGTCTGACTCTGTATCTGTCTGTCTCCCCTCCCCCTCTCTCTGCCTCATGGTTTCGCGTCAAGCTATGCTCTTTGCCACTGCTCTACTACTATTCTAGTGCCAGGCCTACCAAAGTGCTGCAGTGTTCTCTCTGCCATCACAGTCTATACAGGGAGCTTCGGTGCAGGCGTGGTGATACACGCCTTCAATCCCATTACTCAGGAGACAGAGGCATGTAGATGTCTGAGTTCTAACAGTGCTGTTCAGTCAGTTCGGGTATGGCAGTGAGTTGAAAGGCAATGCAGTGGAATTGAGTTCATGGAAGATCAGGTCCTGGAATTCAGAGGCCATTTTCCAAAGACAGGTTGCAGAGAGAGCAAGCTAGACACAGGTAAAGACAAAGTAAGCCAGAGAATGAGAAGGAGCCCGAAGACTAGATCAGATTGCTAGAGTTAATTTGATGCCAAGCAGAGCAATTCATTTAGAAGCTTAGAGAGGCCAGATTGAACCAGTCAGTCAGCTGAGTGTATAGTAAGTGTCCCATGTCGCCAACCCCTTATTGTTTCAAATCTATCGCAGTGTGACATTTGTGGAGCTTAGTGGTAAAATATATATTTCTAAATTAGATTTATTAGGCAATGTTTCTGAGGATTTATCAGTTCATGTGCAGCTATTATAGTGAAAAAGAATAACCGTTCATTAAGTCTTTAAGTGACCTGTTTTAACCTTTATCCCTGTTCAATTAAGAAAAACTATAGTCATTATAAAAGGCTATTATTACTGTTTGACAAATATTACTCTTATTCTTGTAGATAATTGTGTTCAACAGATTCTATTAACCATGCAGATGACATCTGATTTCTACATGACAAGTTATGTTTCAAAAATATCTGTTGATACTTTTTTGAATAATGGTGGCTTGTAAATTGACAATTTCCACACAGCTGATACTTCTTCCCAAAATATATACAAACAGGAAAGTGATCTAAATGAAAGTGCCAAAGAATCAGGGAGACAGAGGCCCAACTCCACATCAATTTGCACCTAATAAAGAGGCAAGGATTAGGTTACAGTATGACTGAATTATTGGCTAAAGTGACCCTACAGGAGTCACTTTACAGTATCTACAGCAGATGGGAACAAATGCAAAGTCCCACAGCCAAACTTCATACAGAGTGAGAAACATTGTAACACTTAGCCATAAACAGCAAGTTCTCATCAAATCCCTCCCCTCTGGGCTCAGGGAACCCATAAGATCCCTAGAGGGGATGTGGGACATCAAGAAAGCAAGGCCTTCTAAACTAATATGATCAAAACTCATAGGATTTCACAGAAACTGGAACAGCATGCATAAAGCCTTCAGGGGGTTTTACCAGATCCTTTGAATATTTATTATGACATCAACTTTAGTGTCTTTATGAGATGTTTGTGTGTCTAAAGAGTGGGTTTCTAGGTCTTGTGTTTTCCCTTGGGCTCTTTTCTTCTGTTTGTATACATTTTGTCTAATTCTGATATGGTAGTTTTTGGTCTATATTATATTTTACTTAATTGTGTAATATGTAGTTGTGTTTACAAAATAAATCTTTGGTACTTGAAATTCACATGAAGTTTCAGATGTGACTATATTTGGAGGCAGAATATTTAGGGAGTTTATTTCGTTGAATGTGGCCATGAAGGTGGGTCTCCAACAGGAATGAGAAATCCCACGTAAAGGAGAGACTGCAAGACTTTTTGTGTAACTGTCTGCATTTTCTCCTTCACCCACAGAGGATTGTGGCTAATGAGTGACAGGAATTTAACCATATTTTCACTGACACCCTTCTGCCAACAAGCTCATACGTACCCTCTAATCTTTCTGAAGTAGTGCTGTTTGCTGATAGGCAAGCATTCAAATATACGAGCCTATAGGGAATGATTCTAATTCAAACCACCATAGAGGTTTGCCTAATTTGTGTAAGTGGCTTTGGAACTGAGTAAAGATAGAAGATATTTAAAGTGCATGCCACAGAGAAAAACTACCATGTAAAGACTCTTGGTCTAAATATGGATGGTAAATATAATGTTGGTATTGATTTAGGAAGAATAGAGAAAGCTTCGCTCACCTGAGAGAGATCATACACCATCTGAAAGGGAGAATTTACAGAAATATGAACATAACGTCCACGGTGAGGCTCTGCAGGATAAGAACTCCTGCGGAAGTGTAGTATTATTGTAAACTGGAAAGTATCTTTACTATAAAATGACAGTGAAGCTGTTGCCACAGTAGTGTTCTCCTAAAGCAAGGAGTTGTGAGCAACAAACTTGTATTTTGAGCATTCCCAAGACAAATGATGAAAGTGTAGAGAGCTTTCCCCTTACTACTTTTATAAGAAGTGAAAAAAATGTATATAAGTTAAAATGTTGTTGGGCAAGACATCAACAGAATGGAAGACATGGTAAATTTATTCCCTGTTCCTCTATAAGGAAAAACAAAATGGGAAGCATGCTCCATTGTTATGATAACACATTGGATTGGAAAAATTGGTCCAAAATTTATAAATTAAAACCCAGGGCTTTAATTTTTCTCTCATCTGGAGTCAAAAACACTAATGTATTTAAGCCTTTAGAACCACCAATAGATGGAAATAAAGACATAGGATGGTATGGAGAATCTTGATGCAGCCTGGAAGGCCTAGGTTCAGTTTTCAGCAGAAGCACACACAAAAAGAAACACAACTAAACAAACAAACAAAAACAAAAACAGATATAAGCCAAGTAAAAACCTAATATTAGTATCATGAGCTTTTCCAAACACAATACACTACATTCAAGGGTTCCGAAATGATATGGGGTATATAGGGTTTCAATTTCCATAGCATCATGCCCAAGAGTCCAGGCTTTTGCCTACTTAAATTCAGAGACAGTATAACACTGCTGGAGATAATCACATTCTGGACCACACGGGAGGGCCATTGTGCAGAGGAGATGGGGCAGATACCAAGCCTGATCACAAGGAAAAGCAACCAGCCAAAGACCAGAATTTGTAAGCCTTAAGATCTAGTGAGGTTTGCCTTGCTACGCGTCAGCCTGTGGGAATATCTCTTCATTTAGTGATTTCTCTCCCCCATTGTAATAAAAATGTCTATTTTATACCTGTGTCATCATGGCCTTTAGGAAGCACATGCATTGCATGGTTTTTTTTATACACACATCGACGAGCAAGAATTTTACCTCAGGGTAAATTGTACATGGAGGCTTGTCCATTTCTGATTTAAGTGATATTTAGATGAGACTTTGCACTTGATAATGTTTGCTGGAATAAGTTAAGACTTTGGGGTCTGTTAAAATATGAATAATGCATTTTACATATAAGAAGGTCCTGAACTCCAGGGAAGGCAGAACAAAATATGCTAAGCAATGAATTACATGCCCTCCAAGAATGCATTAGAGCCCTAACTGATAATGTGTCAATATGAAGAGACAAGGCCTTTAGGGAGGTGTCATAGCTGAAGTAGATCAAGTATAGGTCCCAATCCAACAGAAAGTGTATCTTGTGTCACATTAAAGGAAGGGACAAGAGCTTTTGTGTGCTGGATGAGATTTCTCATGCCTATAATCACAGCCTTCAAAGATGCTGATCCAGGGAAGACTGATAGAAATTTGAGGCCAGATCATATGACAGTCAATTACAATATATCTTGGGTTGTATGGTATGATACTTTCTCAAAAAAAAAAAAAAAAGGACAGAAAGACAGACAGACAAAAAGAAAGACAAACAGACAGAAAGAAAGAAAAGAAAGAAGGAAAGAAAATAAGCACTATTTTATGTGCAGACTGAATAACTGTAAAGCACAGCAAGATAAGTTCTTTTGGAAGCTAAATAGAAGGATCACCAAAAATGAATCCTACTCATAGTTTCATCCTTAGATTCCAGACTCCAGAACTATTAGAAACTAAATATCTGCAGCTTAAGATACTTGGATTCTAATATTTTGTTATAGTAGAACAGGAGGACTGATACCCCCTATGTGTATGTATGTGAAGTATATGTATATATTTCTAATAATATAAATACTAGGACTAATATGAATGTGAATATGAACAGATGAAAGAGCGAGAGAGAGAAAGATACAGAGACAGTGAGAGAGTCAGAGACAGACCGAGAGGAGACAGTCAAGAGATGGAAAAATTACACATGAGTACAACATCAAAGATTTCATTATTCCTTGTTTCTTAAATGTGTCAAATATTTTGAGCCACCTCAAGATTTTATTAATCTGACACAAACTTGTCCTGAAAAAATTATGTTAAAAATGTTATAATGTTTGGTGTTTAATTATATCTAGAAAGCTATGTCATGCTAAGTAGTTAAATTCTATGACATAGATTTTATTTAAAAAATTGCAGTTATGATATAGAAGGATAGAAGCACATCCATCTGTTGTAGAATAGTATTGTATAATTGTATAATTAGTATTTAGGAAACAGGACACTCTTGATGTTTGTCCTCTCATTATAACTTACTAATGGCAAGGACTCCTTGTCTTATTTCACTGCGTAAGCCAGGCTAGCTCCCCATGTGCTTCTGGTATTCTTGTGCGTTAGCCTATGGGAACACTGGGAGCAGAGAATTCCACATTAATTGCATTAATTGCCTTTTGTATGGATGAATCTGGACAATTTGAGCCCATGTCTTCATGTGTGTCAACTATGCCACCTCCACAGCCACCTTCTGCCTGTTTTTATTGTCACATCATATATTCACGGTCATGTCTATCACATTAAAGAATTAAGTCTCAAAATCACAAAATTTATTATTAAGAGTTTGTTTCTATAAACACCAAGAACCTGTTTCTATGGAGTCATTACTAGTGTCAACATTTGTGATGTGATCCTATAGAACATTTAAAAACTCAGATAAGATTTAGTCTTTAGGTTGATTTATTCCTCTTAAAAAGTTTTGAACTGATTAGGTGGCACCCACACAGTATCAAGGATAAATCTACTTTAGTATATGCTAAGTGTTAAAGCTCATGTTATTTGACATAAACGATATTGATATTAGCAATCTCTAGGGTAGTGTGTGGCCAAACACGCTATATCTGAAGCCAGCTACTACAGCATGCAACCTCTTTTGCTTGCTTCGAGGGAATAATTAGATTTTGAATTTAAGATGTAGTGTATTCATAAAGACATTTTCCAAAGTGGTGAGATTTTTAAAATATAAAAGAATTTCCAGTTTTGGCATCATTTAGAATGTTTGCCAGAAACTTCTTATATAGCCCAAGATGACCTTCAACTCCAAGCAATCCTCCTGCCTCAGCTTCTAAAGTTATAAATATGATTAATCAGGCTAATGAACTTGGAATTTTAGAAGCCTGCATCATCTGAGTCTACAGACACAAATATTATTAACTAAAATTGAAACTTGCTACCAGTAATATGTAGCTTAGTGTATTAATTAACTTCTTATTCGTTGTAGCCTTACAATTACTGATCTTAGAGAAACACCATAAATCAATATCTGCACCAGCCTTACACAGTTCTTAGCACCAAAACTAGGATTGGGTAGGTATTTCTCACAAGGAAGCCAACGTTCGAGAAACTAAAGGGCAGCCATTAATACTGAAACACTTCTGACTCTAGGGAGTGAACAGCGCAGTATGAGAAAGAGCAAAAAGGAGACAAGAAAATGAGGCAAACTGGATTCAAGGCTGAAGGAGAAGTTTGGGAAGTAACATAAAAGCAAAGACGGGTTTTGAAGGTCAGAGCATAATGGAGAGCATTATGGGAAAATAAGAGTTTACTTGAGAGTCTTCTTGGTTTAATAAAAGAAAGAAAGAGAGAGAGAGAGAGAGAGAGAGAGAGAGAGAGAGAGAGAGAGAAAGTGACAGAGACAGAGAAAAAGATGGAGGGAGGGAGAGAGGGAGAGAGGGAGGGAACGAGGGAGAGAGAGAGATATATTAAGGTTCATGTCACTACTGAGCCCAGGAGAATAAAGATTATTGCAAAACAGAGAAGACAACATCATATAGTTGTGTGTTATAAACCATCTCCTTGAATTATCTTGACTAACATGTAAATGAAGATGAATATTAGTACTGCTTAGATATTTGTTATTTATTTTTTCAGTCTTTTATCTAACCCTGGTTGGTTTGGTACTCACTATGTAGCACAGGCTGGCCAAGAATCATGGCATGCCTCCTGTCTCAGCATATGAGATACCTACTAAATATCATACTCCTGATTTTTCTGTGTATGAATGTGACAAATCCTTAGAGGGATACACAATGAAAATACTAATTACTAAAGAAAATTATTAACAAGTTCATATAACGGTGAGGTAGGGAATGACTCCTGTCATATCACAAAACATAAAAGAGTACAAATATCAAAATATAGAGAATTCCTAAATGCAGATAAACATACTATAATATTAATTCTATTCTGTCTTTTTCCCTCTTACTGGGTATGGATATATTTTATAATTTTTTTCAGTATATATATATATATATATATATATATATATATATATATATATCAAACAATATATATTATATACTTGTTATGTAATGAATTAATATTAAATTATTATTAAATTATATACTTACATATTATACTACTATGTTGAACAAAAGTGAGTTTTTCTAAAATACAAGTTTAAAATTGTGTTTATTACTATAGCTCATTAGGGAAATTTTCCATTCATCTGTTGTAAAGAAACAATGGCATTTGTAATAAAGCTAAATAACTGCAGAATCTTTGACCAATTGTTCTATTGTTAGCATGTTTCCTTGAAGTATGATAATTACAAAACACAAAACGTTTCTAAAAATACATTCTGGGAAACTAATGTGAGATTCATATTGTCCTAGTGATTATCAGACTGCATATACATTTTCACATGAAATAGATTTTGTTACCCAACATGGGATTTGCTTATACAGATGAAGCTAAATGTTCATAGTAATAAAAATCACTATTAAATAAAGAATTAATGCCAGCTCCTGTAAGCAACATATGAATTGCTGGTGAGGCTATTCTCTTCTTTACATAAGGAAGCAATTTAGGATCTTGATCACAATTTATCCAGCAGAACAATAGTTCTCCCATTAACGTAGATTTTGCCTGCTGGGACAGTTCCACATTCACAAATGGATAAGCATGGCCTTCTATACATATAATTTTATGCTTATATTTTAAAAGCTAATGATGCTGTGATCTTATACCTAAAAGCCATCAGTGACCCGAATAATATTACTTTATCCATTAATAATAATTATTCAAATATTTGTAAACTAGACTTAGTCTAGTTACTTTGGTTTGGCATGCTCAACATATTTAAAAGTGATCCAGTTGTACTGTGCTTAATCATCAGTAACAAAAAAAAATCAATTATGCCCTAGTCCATAATTGAAGAAAATACTATCTTTTTTATATACAGGAACAACTGAAAATCTAAGGCATGCATTAGCAACCATGTGAGATTTACAGGCACTGGAAAAACACCACAAATCAAAGTAAATGGAGTGTAAGTCCTGGGTGGCATGCAAAAGACATGAGAGTTTTGACTGAATATAGATTTACCATACACAATTATTGTAAAAAGATTACTATTACTGTTTCACATATTAAAATAAAAGAAATTGACAGCTTAATTTTTTCATTTTATTTTTTTACTTTTACATATACATTTATATTATTAAACTCATATGTAATAAATTACATACAGCAAAAAGAACCACAAAACAATTAAGAATTATACAAATGTTACATTCATAGTGTTTCGTGTATTTGGCATTCTTGGAGTCTACAAGTCTTTAAAGTCTACACGTTTAAGTGTAAGTCAATATCTGTCATATCTCATCTCTATCAACCTAAAAACATCTGTCTAGACCTAAGAACATCTTACCGCCTAAATAACTAAGCCTAATTGTTAAACTAAACTATCTGGTCTCCAACCCCATCAGAGACTTGAGAAGTAATAAAGTCAATTGTCCTAGTAAACAGACAGTGGAAGTTAGCAGCTTCCAAAATGAGAAAATGACAAGAGACAGTTCACTGCCTAGACTGTCACCCAAAATTCTCTATAACGTTGGAGCATTGTCTCAGCCTTCTGGCCCAATATATCTGGCAGGCATATTTGTGAAGCAGGAACTATTGAGGGCTTGCTTACCCTGTCTTTGCAGAGTTTAGCCATCAACTCTGCTTTATTTTTCAGACATCCTTTTCATACTCGGTTAACCAGCAAGAGCTTTATGAAATGCAGCTAGTTAATATTTGTCAAATAAAAGGAAAATAAAAATATTATATTGGGAATTACACTGGCTTAAATAAAGAAAAAGTAGTTTTCAATAATGTTAATTTGAAAATATTAGTAATTTTATAGACGATATTTAAATTAATCAAGACATTATTCTTAAGACCAAGCAGGTTGAAGAGAATGTAATTTTAAAGTTTAAAAAATTATTAGTAGCACACAAGTGATAATAGTGTCTTTGAAGCATCATGCTTAGCGACTCTCAGATATTGTTCTTAGCCTTGTCATTATTTGAACTCATGTCACATATAGCCACTTCAAGAGAAGAGAAAAACAGAGAAAATAGGGAAAGCAAAAAATAATATACACAGAGAGTCACTGGCATAGAAGACTTATAATGTCTGGTTTGAGGAATCTTTTCTTTTAGCCACTATGCCTTGCACCTTTTTAAGACACGCATTTCTATTTATGAAATAATATTCTCAACTTCATGGTACACCCACAAATTATCATGGAACATGAACGAAAAGATGCTAGAAGTGCAAATTCCTATAATACATTGATTCAAGACTGGAGAGGTGGTTCATTCATCAAATGCCGGCCATAGAAACATGGAGTTCCGAGTTCAAATTCCCAGAATATACAAAAAAGATTAGACACAGTACATGCCTGTACCCCCAGCACTGGTGGGGGAAATGACAAGTGGATCCCTAGAATCCTGTCTGTCAATTTAGTCAAATTGAGAAGTTAAATATTTCTCTTAATGCTTCCTTCTGCAAGTGATGGGAGGAGATGCAGATGCCAAACAGTAGGCTGAGAGAGATCCCAAATTGGGTCCCTCCCCTTGATCCCGAAAACCTTACAGGAGAGGTGAGGGAGGGAGTGTAGGGGCCAGAGGGGTCAAATGGCACCAGGACAATACGGTACATAGAATCAACAAACCAGGGCTCATAAAGGCTCACATAGAATTAAACAGCAGTCACTGAGCCTGCATCGGTTTCTGCCAGGTCTTTTGCATATGTGCTGTAGTCCTTTAAGTTGGTGTTTTTGTGCAACCCCTACCAGGTGGAGTGTGGCTACCTTTGAATCTTTTGACTTCCCTTGGGATCCTTTTTCTCTTACTTTGTTGCCTCATCCAGCCTTGATGTGAAGGTTTGTGTCTAGTCTTATTGCATCTTGTTATGCCATGTTAGGTTGACAGCTTGGCCTACTCTTTTCTGAAGGAAATAGAAGTAGTGAATCTGGGGTTGCACTAGAGATATGGGTTGCACTGAGAAGAGTGGAAAAAGGGAAAACTCTGGTTGGGATGAATTGTATGAGAGAAGAATAAAAAAAAATTCTCTCAGAAAAAACAAAGTGACAGTTTCTGAGAAAGACAACTTTTGGCTCCATGTATATATGCACATATGTGAGCTGTAAGCACACATACAGCACCCAAACAACAACAAATATACATCACATACAATATATAAACATGTATGCACAAAGTAAATAAACAATGAATAAAGCCCATTTTGTGTTATCTATATACTCACTGGAGCATGGCCAAACTCTCAGTATCCTGTCCCTTAAATAGAGGTGGGTTGTTCCCTTCCTGGACTCCTGTCAGAAGCCATCTATTGTGAAGAGCTCACTTCAGTATTCTTATTACATTTTTAAAGAGTTATTTGTGGCCTATTGTTGGCTGTGGGTCTCTGCATCTGTTTCCATCAGTTGCTGGATGAAGCCTCTAAGAAGACAAGTATGCTAGGCTCCTGCCTACAAGCATAGCAGAGTATCATTAATATTGACAGAGGTTGACTCTCTTCCATGGGGTGGGTCTCAAGTGGCTACAGGAGGTGGCTACTTCAGGTTCCTTAACCTCAGCTGCTAGAAGTCTGAGCTAGAGCTCTTGATATTTGTGGAAGAGGGAAGTCTTGTGGGTAGAGTAGGAGGAAGGCTAGAAGGAGCTGAAGGGGTCAAAGATACCACAGGAAGGCTTACAGAGTAAATTAACCTGTACTCATGAGGGCTTACAGAGACTGAACCAGAAACCAAAGAGCATTCATGTTTTAGACCTAGACCTCCTACACATATGTAGGAGATGAACAGTTTGGTCAACATGTGGGTTCCCTAACAATGGAAATAGGGGCTGCCTCTGACTAAGTTGCCTGTCTTTGGTTCCCTTTTCCCTAGAGTATCTGCCTTTCCAGGAGTCTGTCGAAGTGGATACATTTAGTACTGCTGGGACTTGAGATTCCAGGGTGGGTTGGTACCCTTTGGGTGACTCCTCTTCTATGAGAAGAAGGAGCCAGGGAAAGAGGGGGGGGGGAGGATGAGGATGAGACTGGGAGGAGAGGAAGGAGGGATCTGGGATCAGGCTATGAAGTAATGAAATAAATAAAGAGGGGGTAGAGAGAGAGAGAGAGGAAGGAAGGAAGGAAGGAAGGAAGGAAGGAAGGAAGGAAGGAAGGAAGGAAGGATACTTGTGGAAGTCCATGATTTGTGCTTTCTATGTCTGTAAATATCAAGGAAGCTACTTTTGCACTGCTATCAATGACTGCAGGTACATAGTTGAGAAAGAGGAACACAGAAGGCCTTGATACAACTTCTACCCCGAATCCAATCCCTCCTTCCCCAGAAGCCAGAGATGGACAAGGTTTTAATATGGACTAGCATATGTGCAAGTCTCTTGTGATATGTTTTCATTTCATGTACATCACTCTATTATAATGTAAATGTATATTTTATCTTTTTGGTGCTTTGGTGGCATTTATAATATATTTCAGGTAAAAGTGGAGTGTATCAAAAAATGTTTATGTGCACATTGTCTCACTATATTCTGTGCCTATCACTTCAGTCATCAATGGAACATCTGTAGAATATTTTACTCTCTGTCTAATTAAACACAATGGATATTAGATACCAATGTAAAATAGATGTTAAGATTATGATAACATTACAAAGCCATGGTAAAATTTTGGCTTTGAGTCCAACTAGACAGGAAATAGAACACACACACACACACACACACACACACACACACACACACACACACACACACAAACATATATATATATATATATATATGAAGGTAAAATTACAACATGAATTGAAAATTGAGTGGTATTAAATTTAAAGAGGTTCAGAAATTAAAGCAATCATCACTTGTCAGAGAGAATCAGAGTGATATTACATAACACTCTAGTGTTGTCTTAATTAGCTTGGTATTATTGTAATTAAAAGCCAGAAAATAAGTAACTTATATAGCAAAGTTCTAGTTTGTTCATGTTGCTTGAGGCTGGAGTCTCCAAGCAACAAGACCTTTGTGTCCTGTCAAGAGATTCCTGGCTGAATACGCTATCACTGTGTTAGTGTTGAAAGGAAGAAAGTATAAAGAATGAACGTGGAAGGGATCCTTGCTTGGTACCAATATACTCTCCGGTGACATAGGAAAACCTACTTCCTGGAGATGGGTTTCTACACCTCCCATGAATTCTGAGCTTCCTTGATTTAACAACTTCTTCCCAGCAAGCTCTTCAGTACTGTTACAAGGAGGACCAAACATTTAGCACATAATCATTTCAGAGAACAAGGCCAATCCAAACAAGAGAGTGTGTCAAATGCAAGTGAATCAAGACAGAAAATAGAATAAGAGTTAACACCAGCTTCCACAGGAAATAAAAAGTTAGGCAAAGACAAGTCTATGAACTTTGAAGGTATAGAGTCCTTGTGGAAGTCTATGAAGTTTCAAGGTGTAGAGTCCTTTGCTTTATGCTTGGTCTTAACCATGTCTGTGTATTTGTTATTCTTTTGTGGCCTCCACATTTAGAAACAAGTTAAAAACCACAGAATAAAATCATGCATTCTGTTTCCTAATACTACTATACTACAATATATATGATCCACAGATAGCAAAATTATAGTACTACCTTTTGGATTCTTTTAGAATATTTTGGAGATAAGCATCTAGAGTGTACGTTGTGGACTCACAGTTGCCTGTAGTTTCAGCTTCAGGTGTTTTTCAGACACATGTTTTCATGTGCCCATACACGTATATACCAATATACATCCACATAAGTCAAAATAAAAACAAATACTTAGTAGTGTCATAGAGATATTTTAACTATGATTTCTTATATGCATACTGTATTATCAAAGGTATGTAACATTTTAATTAATATTTGAAGTATTCAAATTTCCCAGTTTTGACATTTTCAACATAGTCTATATACATTTATCTTAGTTTGTTTCAAGCCTAGATGTTGACAAGACCAGGATTGTCTCTAAGTTTGAGCACAAAATTTTCTCTATAACAGCATCATACAAAAAACAGTTGAAGTAAGTATACATATATTGTTAAATAATGAACACCAAGTCTTTAAGTTTTGGCTTTATAATTATTGTACTTTATTTCAGATTAAACTTAGAAAACTGATAAGTACAAAATGTTCATGGTTTATATCATAGTTTTGACTTGTTTTCAATTAAATTTTCAGTTGGCTTTGATGATGTTTCATACTGCATTTTCAAAATTGTAAAATTGATTCAAATAGTGTACAAACTTAGCAAAAAAAATATGTTGAGAAGAAAGAATAAGGAAGAAGCGTTACCTGGCCACCTGCTTACATTCAATTTGAACTTCAGTTAAATAATTCTCTTTGTGAAACAATGCACACATAAACTATATTTGAAGGGAGAAAAATGTGTAGTCTACAGATGGACTTTGTTATACATAAGAATATATTATAGTATAATGCTTTAAAAATAATAGAGTTATAATGTGTTAAAGTATGTAAAAACACTGCAACATAAACCAATTTGGCTATGGCCAATACTGAAAGGGAAACATAATTTATATATCCATGACATCTTCTATTTTTAAAAAAATATTTGTTGCATTATCGATGAATGTTGCATTCTTGATACTTATTTTCAAATATGTCACCTCTGTGTACATTTCTGTCCTGATTAATGTGCCCATTGTCTTTCTGGTTATTCAGGCTGAAAGCCCCCTCTTTTAATTGGAATTCCCTTCTCCCCTACTTCCAGCAGGCACTCTGATAATAATTTTTCTCCAAATTATGATTATTTACTTGCAAAGATATCATAGTCAATATTTAATTTCTTTCTTTTAACCCGGAGTCCTCATTATTCTGGCACATGTCCCAAGCACTTACGATGTCCTCCCTAGATGCTAAGTTAGATGAACTCATTTTGCTTCAGGGTCTATTAGATACTACAGTCCTTTAGAGAGTCATCATTTATTGCTCCTCTGAAGAGCAATATACGATATATTAAGTGACCTGCTGTCTTTGCTCCTTGCTACCTGACTACATAGCTTGCCTCACTGTATCATTTTCTTTTACAGTGATGCTCTTTCAAATCCCCATATATATTCTGTCTCTGGGATATCAAAGATGGCTGGGTACAAACTTCTCTCTGTGTGGTAATGATCTGTCCCTTGATCATGTACTAAGCCGGCATCCCAGGCACTCATTCAGGAAAACTATGCCTGTAACGCCAACACAGGCTCACAAAACACTGAACTTTTCTATAGACATCTTCACGGTTTCCAGTAATAAATAGAACTGTGTGCAAAGCAGGTCCTTCTCACTGTGCGATATTGTATCTCATTGCAAAGCAGAGTGCCTGGCATAGAGTCCACACTCAATAAGCACTTATGAGTTGGACAGATCATTAAAAAGCAAGAAGCATGCATTTTAGATTGCTAAGTTGTTTTATTTCCAGCTTTAAGATCACAATTATCTATGCAGTGTCACTCTGCCAACTCTTTACCAAGGTCATCCAGGCAACACAGAGCCTGTAGCTTAATCTTAGATTTTGTGGTTACACCTGAATAAGCTCTGGAAAGAGAACTAGCTTTTTTAAAAAGTTATTCTTTAAACATGGTTTATGCTCACATGGTATATACTCACTTATACTTGGGCACTAGCCCCAAAGGCATGTTTCCCACAAAAGTCTTCACTTACCAGGAGATTGGGATAGATGTGAGGACATCCTACCGAGACTCTAAGTAAGAGAAATATAGGAGATGGAGAAATAGAAGGACCCAGAGGGCCCGAGAAACCTACAAGAAGAACATCATGATGGGTGGATCGGAGCCCAGGGGAGTCTGCTCAAACTACTGCACTAACCAAGGACAATATAATAGTAAACATCGAACCCTTACTCTGATCTACCCAATGGACAAGACATTCTCCACAGTTATGTGGAGAGCAGGGACTAACTTTGACATGAACTCTAGTGCCCCATATTTGACCACCTCCCCTTGGTGGGGAGGCCTGGTGGCACTCAGAGAAAGTATAAGCAGGCTACCAAGGTGAGACTTGATAGCCTGTGACCATATAGTGGGGGAGGAGGTCCCCTTCTGTCACAGACCTAGGGGAAGGGAATAGGGTGAAAGCAGGAGGGAGAAAGGAATGGGAGGATACAAATGATGTGATAACAATTAAGTTGTAATCTGAATAAATTAATAAAATTAAAATTTTAAAAATGGTTTATGCTTTTTTTTCCAAAAGCCTTGTTTTCTCTCAAGAGTGCGCCATATATTTCTATGTCAGCATGTCTGTAAACCCCTATTTCTGTTTTTACTTTGGCAATATTTAGCTGATTTACTTAGATTGATTTATTATGAAATATAATCACAGTAAATGTGTGTTCAGTGGTTTCAAGTGATATCTTATTCTCCTTAGTTCAAAGACACTCTGAATATCAGATTAATTTTCTTTCTTTCTTGTTTTTCTGAGTGGTAGCCATTAAACTTTCTCTGGTTTAGAGTGTTTTGATTAGACAGGGAATTCTTTTGAAGGATAACATGGATTTGTTTAACAATTTAATAAATAAACCTATTGTGTAACATGGCAAGTCATGATCAAGGAAATGTGTGTGTGAAAGGCAGGGACTCATTGTCTAAGAGCTTTGCATCTTAAGGATGACTTTTTATTAAAGTTCCGACTAGACTGTCACAGGAAAACAAGTTGCATGTAGTCACTCATTTTTAAGTAGATGGTGATTGCAATGAATAAGACTTACACATAAAGATGCTATGAGTTCAAGATGCAGAAACCGGGCAAACAACTAATGGCAGAACTTAGGCACTATTCACAAAAATTATCCACAACTCTCGGCAGTACAGGAATAAAATATATATGAAGTTCTTACAGATGAATACATTACTAGGGCTCAACATTCTTTCTAAATGAGAGTTTCTAGACTATATTTTTATAAGCCCTAAGAATAAAGAATTTAGTAATGATCCAAAGTTCAATTTACGTATTTGTGGAAATCTATGCAATATATCATAAAAATTATTAGAGATATATGACTTTTTCAGTATATAAAAGAACACAGGGATAATTTATTTATTTATTTCCATCTTGAAAATAATTATGTTTCCAGTTGATAACATTATCTGATATTCATTGACATGCATCATAAATTTAATTTTGTGAAGGGTCGTAATTCTGTTGTGTTGTTAAGCTTTCTGTATTGTGACAAACTACCTAAGATATTCAAATTGAAAAGAGGGAGATTAGCTTGCCTTCTGGTTTCAAAGCTTTAGTACATCTTCACTTGGGTTTATTGATCTTGGCTATGACATATAGCTGAAATGAAGAGATAGAAGAGGACTCTTGTATACTACATGGCTGCCAGGAAGCAAGAGAGAAATAGGCCAGAGTCGCAATATTCCCTGAAAAGAGCAGACCTCTGATGACCCAAACTCTTTCTCTTTTGCATCTTCTAATTCTTTTCTCTGCCTCTGGCAAACAACACCTGCATCAACAAGCTAATACACCTGCAACATGTGGCATTTTGAGAGCATCTAAGATCAAAACTATTACAGCACTAGAATTTAATGTCATTTGCTATCATTAAATTCATTGTATTAATAATATTTTTCTTTGTATGTTTAATAGCCTATGTTATTTTCACTATTTACTTTTAAATGAATGTAAGACACATATTCTTAGGTATTTTTAATAAGTTGACAATTTAAAATTTTTGTATAATGTGGGTTATGCATGTTATAAATTGTAGATACTCTGAGGAACAATCAGCTCCAGCTAATCAGTATGTATACCACCTTGGGTACCATTATTGCAAAGAATATTTGAAAAGTTCCAAGTTTTTTTTTTAAATTTACAACACAGTGTTAGTGACTATCACCACCAGACAGAGCAAACACTTCACAAAAACAAAGTAGATTTGTCTGGGAGACTGAGATGTTGCATTAATTGTCCATCCTAGCGCAGTTCTTTTTACCTTCTATCCTCTGTAGCTATGATTCTACTGTCTACCTCTATGGGATTAGTTGTAAACTGTACATATTCCTAACAACATGTAGTATTTGGTTTCCTGTGCCTGACGTATTCCCTATAGCATAATATTCTCCTGTTTTTATGTATTGATTTAGTTGTTAGGGTTTCCTTATTTGGAAGGTCTAGATAGTATGCTAGTGTATCTTAATATATTTCCTTTTTTTCCATTAACTTAGATAGATTATCTAAGTTGTATTAGATACAATAGTGTATTGAGCACAAGAGTACAGACATCTCTGTAGCATATTGATTTACAATCTTTCAAAAATACATCATCATCAATGAAATTTATATTATACTTTCAGTTTCCTGTAATATAATTTGTTCATTACCATTTTCATTCATGTTTACCTAATGTGGCTTCTTGAAAAAAAAACTTTTTCCAATTACTTAATGTTCTTTATCACTGATTATCAAAATTATATAAGTGGTTCCATTATTTTCCTAAGAGGTTTAAAAGTATTTTTATCTACTTGCATAAGAATATGCATATATTGAAGTGTGGAGAACGTGAAGACAATAACAACATTTTACTAAATGTGCATTACCATATTTTTTATGTATGGCTTCCGTCTCATTGTGCGCTGACTTTAAATTATCATATTTTAAATTTCACATAGGTATATTTGATTACAGTTTTCAATAGGAAATCATCCAAGGGTCATTATGCATTTCCTCAGACTAGAATATTATAAATTAAAAAGGGCGAATGCAATCTTTTACTTAGTTCATCAGCACTCCTTCAGATAAACATTTCAAATGTAAATACTGAGAATATTGCAACGTATGTGAATTATTCATTCATTATAGACATATACACATTTTCTCACTGATCTGTATCAATGAGTTTTGGAAAGGGTACCTTATATAATGCAGTTTCAGAAATGCACCTGCCCGATCCAAACTCACTTCACAGTAGTCTCACCTCACAAGAGGACATGCATGGGAAGAAAAAGAAGGGAATTTACATAAATTGCTCTGACCATTTCTCAACAACAAATTAAGCCACTTTTTCCCCTGTAGAATTATCTTGCTCTTGTAGAAAAATATGTATTTTTAGTCATATTATGAGTGATATGTTTATTTTCTAACACTATTTTAAGTCTTGAGCCTCTGTAAGAGACATTTTGAGGTTCTGGTCCATAGTTAATAATGGAAAATTGAAAATATAAAAATGACCTAGGTGATGTTCCCTCTGCACTGAAATCAGAACGTGCTCATATCCTGTCCTTACAATCAAGCACACATGAGATGCTGTGTGAGGTAGATTATAAATTGGTGTATGTAAGGATTCTTAGAATTACAGTGTCTCAAAACAACCACAATAACAACAAACTGAGAAGCCGGTAGCTGTGTACAAGTCAAAGTCTCTCTGCATTGTTGAAAAAAAAAAAAAAGGTCTAACTCATAAAAAGTCCATTATTGCAGTGAAATAATAATTATCTTCATTCTCTATTTTCAAGTTTGAATATTGTATGATGTGCCTTTTAACATTTTCTATATTTAGAGTTATATCCATATTGTTATGAATATAGGACTAGATGTAAATCATACAAATATATGTTTATCACATTAATATAGATTTTTCTCGTAATTGGTATCCCAGTATGCTCTTCAGTAGTGTCATCAGTATTAACAGATATGAAACACACATGTACTGGTCTTGTTTCTCAAGAATTCAAGTCCAGAATCTAAGAATTGTTTTTTTTAATGATCCCTTTCCTTTGTACAATCAACATCATCTCCTTTTTCTAGCAACTTTATGTCTCCTAAAGTGAACTTCTCAGAGACGGACATGGTCGGTGCTGTACACAATAACATCCCTTGGTTGTTTTTCCTTTCTGTATCCATGGCTGAATTGTCAGTTTCAATATATTGTCAAAATAAGTAGTTCACTCTTTATGAAGCAGATTCACTGTATACAGTTTACCATATTGCTTTAACCTGGTGAGAAAGGACACACAGACCTATACATTACAATGAACAAATACATTTCACGCAGACAACAGAGAATATCAGAATCCTAAATTCAGTGGAAGTAGTCACTCAATGCTTAGAAAGCTGCTGATGGGTCATACTTTCTACATGTGCCCCATAGCCAAGGAAACTCAAAAAATGGCTGACTCCACTTTGGCCACTTTGGGGATGGCACCATGTGCTGGGGAACAAAGAGGTCAGACCATTTCTAGAAGGGTTTAAACAAAGTTTATGCTGTCTTTATAAATCGTTGCATCAGATGTCACAGTCCAAACGCATCTACCAATGCTCCTTACAGTGGATCTTGAAAATAAAAGTAAAACAGTAGGACTAGATGGTGCTCCTGCCAAGTCTTACAGCAGGGTTGGGAGTTTACTGAATATTCCCCATCAAACACATATTTCTAATGGGAAAATGTGTATTAGGCATAAATATGAATCCTTAAGGACTGAACGTTTCTATTCAGAGTGCTTTGTGTAAAAATATTTTTCTACATCACCAAATATTTTTTTTCTGTCCAACATGTGGATATAAACATTGTACCCGGGAAAAGGAATAATGAAATGATTATAAGAAGTCATGGGGTGGTGTAGTTTAAAAAAAATAGAGATAAGGGCTTTTTATGATCTTGTACCCAATGAGATAAAGATGGAAAATTTGGAAGATACCGAACTATGAATGGGTTATGACTTTAGATTCACGTTCTCATAATTTACCCAAGATGTAATTTATTAAAGAATTACATTTTAAATATTTGTTCATTGTGTGTTGATATGTTAACTTGAGAGCAGATGTTTTCCCTGAAATTCCTGAGAATTTCTTACAGGAGAAGGAGATCTGGAGGCCATGTACCTGATGAGTTTACAACTGTTTGTACCAAGAGAGGCAATTCATTCTGTTAGTCTTTGTTCCTAATGGGAGGAAGGCTGTCACTCTCCATCACATTAAGAGGCATACAGAGACAAAGAGCATTACTTTTATAATCAGTGGTGCAGACTGGGATTTGTGAAGTGGAAAATGTAACACTGTACTTGCAGGATCAGAACACAGTATTTCTCACCAGGTTGCAAAGTGAATTGAACTATGCTGGACCCATCAAAGCGTTAACACACACACACACACACACACACACACACACACACACACACACACACACACACACACACAACCTCATGGAAAGATTGGAAGGCACTTACATAAAAGCCATTTGTACGTGCTGATTTTCTATAAATTAAGAAAAGGCTAGAACTTCGTCTTTGTATTCATTTAATGCAAGGACATATATGTCAGCATTGGTATCCTGCAGCTAGAATTACACACCCTCATAATTCCCATTGTTTGCACAGCACATGGTTTTTAATGAACCATCCAAAAAGCACTAAATATTGTGCTGCACGATGGTTAATTTCTCCCTGAATGGAGTATCTTGTAAGAGATCCTCTAGCTAGGAAGAGGAACCTAATAAAATAAACTGAAAATAATATAGGTGGTATTTTTTCAGTATGTTTCCAATAACTTATTGTTGAAAATATAATTATCATTATGACAGCAGTAACAGTAAGAGCATATGAAGAGTTTTTAAGGAATGAGGGTGAACTTCTTGTGGATTTTAAGATTAGTATCCTTCTGAAAGGGCTTCAGAACACGGGTATGTTCTCTTCTATTCTTCCAGCATTGGAAGACACTGCTTTGTGCACCATGGAGTGCATAGAACCAAGGTCAATTTTAGAAGCGGGCATTTCTTTAAAATCATATCAGCAAATAGGAAGACAGAAGCTTAGCTCGAAGAAACCCAACACAATTTCCTGCACAATGATGCTCAGAATACATAGTTCTTGAGCTGTGGTTTTTGTTTCTTCGATGCAGAAGTGCTTATTATGCTCAGATTCTGAGTGTGAACAAATCATCTCCAAAATGTATAGGCTTTAATTAAGTCTTTTAAAATATTATTTATTTATTTATTTATACTATTACATATATATATATAAACTACAGTACATACAGCAAGATGAACCAGGAAACAATCAGGAATTATATTAATGTTATACTCATAGTGTTTTGGCTAGTTGTGTTTGGCAACCTTGAAGAAAACATCTTTCGTATCTCGGTGAGTCTCAAATTCTGAATGAAAATCAGTATCTATCATATCTAATTTCTATCAACTTAAAACGTCTATCTAGACTTAAAAACATCTTAACCCTTAAGGAACTAAGCTTAATTGTAAAACTAAACTGTCTGGTCTTCAACTCCATCAAAGACTTGAGAAGGAATTAAATTAATTACCAGAGTAAACAGGAAGTGCAGGTCAGTAGCTTTCAAAGTGAAAAACAAACAAACAAACAAACAAACAAACAAACTGACAGAGACAGCTTGCTGCTTGAACAATCACCGAGAACTCTCAATAGCATTGTAGCATCATCTTCAGCTTTCTGGCCCAGTATGTCTCAAAGACATATTTGTGAGGCAGGAACTATTGTGGACTTGCTTACCCTGACTTGGCAAAGATCGGCCATCTAATCTGCCTTGTCTATTTTCAGGCAGAATTCTGTCGGTAGCTGAAACAAGAACATTTTGCCCAGTGGCTTGTTTGCCACATTTGGATCAGTCTCCATGAGGAGGTTCTTTGATGCTCATCATCCTCTTTTAGATAGGCTGGGTGTTGCCAGGAGTTATCCTGTCATATTGTCAAAAAAATCCTTAAAACAATAAAATCTTAAGGCCTTAATTGTTGCTAACAATGTTATTTTTAATTCCTTGGCATAGAATTTTGTACATTAATGCAAAACAAGTTTAGTTTTGATACATTGGTATAGAATCCACTTTTAAGATTATTCTTCACACACATTATATATACTTCTACTCTAATAGGTGGTATTGTGCCCATACAACTCAAGTAGAGTACAATGTTTATTCCAATATTTTGATGGTGCTACTGAAGGATGTTCAGGATAGTATATTATACAAATTAATTGTTAGTTTATCCAATCATGGTCATGTCAGTTACTACTCTACTTTTATGACAACAGTATACATGCTAGGAGTAACAGATAGATATGTTTCTATAGGTAAATAAGGTAAAATAGTGAGATAACGTCTTCGAAAACATCAAAGTCCTACCGAATATGGCCTTTAAAGGTGTGTCAGCCTTGTATGAAAAGAAAACACTAGTTTGAGAAATAACCTGTATAAAGATGAGCACAAGTGATTGTGATAGACATCTAGAGCTTAGTGGACTGAAAGTGAGGCATGCTCTTTGAGTACCAAGAAATGCTTGCTGATCCTATTACCTTCTCTTAAGACTAACTATTATGTCCCTTACATGACTTAACTCATTTCATTTAGGAGATGTCTGTAGAGATAGAGTAAAAATGATGCTTTGAGAAGTTCAAGGGATGAGTTTGAGTTTTTTATTTAATATATTGTCTATTTTTTTCTCTAAATGTTCTCTTTAATTTTTTAGGTCTTCAATTTCTAATCTATTTGAAAATATGATAGTTATTTGAAATTGTATCTTTACAGATAATATTTGATAATCATATTCTGAATAACTCCAAATTGTACATGGCATAACATGATATATTTTGAGGCCTTTCTTCAAGAATTATTTTCTAAGTCATCATCTCACAGAGGGGTTGTGCTTTAGCTTCTTTGTTTATTTCTTTACCAGATGATGTTTTGCAAATCAAAACGAGACCTTGTACTTAATTTTATTTATTCTCTTTCAATCTTTCTGTCTCTGTCTCTTTCTCTGCCTCCCTCCCTCCCTCCCTCCCTCCCTCTTCCCTCCCTCTCCCTCTCCCCCTCCCTCCCCCCTCCCTCTCTCCCTCCCTCCCTCTCTCTCTCTCTCTCTCTCTCTCTCTCTCTCTCTCTCTCTCTCTCTTCTCTCTCTCTCTCTCTCTCTCTCTCTCTCTCTCTCTCTCTCTCTCTCTCTGTGATGGGATGGGTAACAGATACACTAGAAGATGCATGTTGATGTTAAAGGACATTTTGCCTAGGTTGGTTCTCTCCTTGTACCGTATGGGCCCCAGGGGTGAAACTCTGATTCTGAAGTTTAGCAGCTAGCGCCGTTACTCACTGAACCAACTTTCTGGTTTCAGACTTGTGTTTCATTTTGGTTAATTATTTAATGCTAAGTGTGGAAGACACTTCATAAAATGATTAAAAGAACCGCAATGAGATTTCCTTTTGTAAGCTTTTAATAGTGAACTCACTTCACAATGGAGTAATAAAAATAAACTTTCATTTATATGCATGCATACACATATATGTTTAAATCCATACATGCAGGCACATATATATATATATATATATATATATATATATATATATACACACACACACACACAATCAGGAAAAAACGAGCTACAAATTTATGACATAGATGGTGTTGGAGAGCAGAGCTTAGATGGACCTGGAAGAACCAAAGGGAAGGAAAAACTGATATAACTATATTGCTTTTTTTTTTTTTGAATCAGGGTTTCTCTGTGTAGTCTTGGCTGTCTTGGACTCACTTTGTAGATCAGGCTGGCCTCGAACTCAACAGCAATCCACCTGCCTCTGCCTCCCGAGTGCTGGGATTAAAGATGACTATATTTCAATTAACATTATAAAAACATCTAAAAGAAATTAGAGATATTACTGATTTCAGAATCCAAAATACTGAATGAATACTTTATTCAAATAAATTGTTAATAATATGTCAGTTTCTTCTTATGCTAATTGAAA
Organism: Acomys minous; assembly: GCF_964271855.1. NCBI lineage: Eukaryota > Metazoa > Chordata > Mammalia > Rodentia > Muridae > Acomys > Acomys minous. Next base: position 104,252,643 of record NC_140490.1, read on the forward strand.
AGGAAAATGTGCATGGCATGTTTTTTTCTTAGCATTATAATTTAAAAATAAAGAATTTGGATCATCATATCAAGTTTTAATGTAGACTCAATTAAATACATAAATGTTAAATATTTTAACATTAAATACTAACATGTAATATAATATGAAATTATGCCTAAAATTAATATCTTTATACTAAAATGCAGGCTCTAGTTTTTATTTAGTTTATCATAAAAACACTGCTATTCATTTATTTAACCTACATGAAATCTTAAATTGGACTTATTATACTGCGTAGGAGATCCTCCCACGGATATCTCATATCAGAGCTAAACTTTTATTTTCTTTTCTATAATTGCTCATAAAATGAGATGGAAGGCTCAGCAGTGCTTGAGGAGAGATATAAAAGCCAAACATTAATTTTATTCAGATGAGATGATTTGTATGCAAGCTATCAGGCTACAAGCTTATCTCATTACAAGCTCATGGCTATGAGTGTTTCATCATTTCTCAGATGCCATTAAATTTAATAATAAGACTGCCTGTATTGTGTATTAAAAAATGTGTGTCAGTTCTCCATTCTGTATAGTGGTGAAGTGTTTGTGAATATTTATTACCTCGTCTTTAGTGCTCTTAACTTTGTACTAAATAGCAAAGTTAATTGCCTTCATGTCTCTAATTGCACTGTTTGGTGTGTGTTCAGTTCTCTCCTCTTCTTCATGTGCTGAGATAGTAGGAATATGTAGATTTTTGTGAAAAGTAATAATTGGCATGTGAAAACTTGCACAGGCATATAATTGCACACTGAATTAAAACACAGTGAGTTTACTTGGTGTCTTGCAGGGTCAATTAGCTCCTTGTCCTTCTCTGTGGGAATACAAGTAACCAGTCCTGATGCCTTTAAATAGTTACAGAGATACAAAAATGCATAAGTAATTCATTTAAAAATTATTACAAGGCAGATTTTAAAGGACATTAATGGAATGAAAGCAGAAATCTTTTACAATGACTAATTAGTCATCCCCTTATTTATTTTTCAAATTGGTAATTCTATATGAAGTAGTTTAAAATAGATTTTTACACTTATTGCTTATGTTCTTTAACTTCTCCTCATTAATTTGTTTTAACCTCACTGGATCCCATTATACAATTTGTTTTTCAATAAAGTTCTGAAGAAAGGAAAGAAGTTTCAAAAGTTTAGGAGACATTCACTTTTCTCAGTCTTCCTGTACACTACTAAAAAGTAACAACCTATAGTGACATATTAAAATATAGTATATTCCCCAAGAGAGTTATTAATATTAATACCAGTGTTCACACACACACACACACACACACACACACACACACTATTTATACATTATAGCATATATTTATAATTGTTCAAAGTCAAGCAGGTCTGGTTACTTGTATTTTCATAGAGAAAGACATAGAGCTAATTGACTCTGCAAGAGACCAATAAACCCATTGTGTTTTAATTCATGGTGAAATTATATGCCTGTGTAACTTTTCACATGCCAATTGTTACTTTTCAGGAAAATATACATATGCCTAGGATCTCAGCTGATGAAGAGGAAGAGGAGAGAACAGAACATAGTCTGAACAATGCAATTAGAGCCATTCTCTTCACCACATCCAGCCTCCCAATATTTTGCACTCAGACAATTTATAATTGAGTATGAGTTGTTTTTTGATGCTGAATAAACATCTGAAAAAATATAACACATATCTCATAAATTTCCAGTGTTTATGATTTTGCACATACATGAAAAAACACATCTATTATTTTTCCAATAGACCATTGGTTTAGTCTGTTTGATGAGTACTTTGCTTTGGGAAATATTTTCAATTTATATGGTAGTGAAATTATAAGCAAGATATTGTCATATATAAAACCAGTAAAAGGGTGAGAAAATAGATCTGAAAGTACATATTATTTTACTGGAAAAAATAACTAGAGTACATAAAGAAAAACTGTGTAAGGTACATTGTTATAAATTTCAGACTCACCCTCTTAATTATATTAGATGTTGTTAACAGGTATATTTGTAAACAAAAACATTGTTTTTCTCTCTGGAATCCTACTCATCTCCCTATCTACTCAACTCTCCAACTTCTCTCTCTCTCTCTCTCTCTCTCTCTCTCTCTCTCTCTCTCTCTCTCTCTCTCTCTCCCCTAAAGAAAACAAAACAAATGAACAAAAGCAAGTGATAAGGCAAAAATAATAAACAGCCGCCAAAGGAATTAATGCCCTTCCCGCAAGAAACCCACAACAACAAATTGAACCATGGAGTCCTTTTTGCACAGATTAATAAATACCGCTAGGCATTCGATGTGATGTGGAGAAAGGCTGATGATATAACCGGTGACACTCCATTGTAGATAATCTAATCTACTTTCTCTCCTATCAATTGCAAATAGCTTCTTGGTTAGGGGAAGGACTCATGACCAGTTACCGTTCTCAGTACTGAGATATGTCTGGTTTCTACCTATGCATGTTTTGTATGTGCCATCACAGTCTCTGTGAGTCCATATTTGTGCCAGTCCTACTATGTCTAGATGGTGTGGTTTCTTTGGATTTTAATCATTGGCTATAATAGTGTTGCATAATTTATAAAGCAGAATTATATATGGTGATGGAACAACTGTAGTTGATCCATAAAAGCGGCACATAAATTCCATCCAAGTATGATGTTTATTAGAAGGAATGAGCTTCAAGGCCATGATTAGATCTTGATACAATGTGGTAGCATTAGACAGAAATGATACAATATAGAGATATATAAACAATAGAAGGCTTTAAAGAAAAGGAGAGCTTTCTTTTTATAATATGGAGATAAGTTTTATTAAGAGTGAGAACGGCACAGGCATTGGGGAGAGAAATATAGATAGCTGCCATGAAAAAGAGAGAGGAGCTACATCAGGTGCAGCGTTTAGGGTGAACTCTCAAACAGAGCAGTCCCCAGACAAAGAGGATAGATAGATAGATAGATAGATAGATAGATAGATAGATAGATAGATAGATCTGATGTTTCCTTAGATAGATATTTCTACATTTTTAGGAGTAGCTGGAAGTTGAATATTATGTGATTCAGTTCAAAATTTCATATGTGACAGAGAGTATCAAGGAACCAGGTATTATAATTTGAGTGTCAAGTCACTGTAGCAGATTTTAAATTCAGAACATGGTTGCTCTGGCAAGAGACGTGATACAAGAATTTTCTAGGTATGAGTGATCTGGATGGAATGCATACAAGCCTTTAATCTCAGGAGACAGAGGCAAGCAGATTGCTGAGCTCAAGGTCAGCCTGGTACAGGACAAATATCAGATACAGAAAAGCTTAGGTCCAGGTGTGAATGGTAAATGCCTTTAAACCTAACCCTTAGAAGACAGACATGCAGATCTTTGAGATCTAATCAGTATGTTCAGGCAGTTTGGTTGAGGCATTGAGTTGAGAGGCAGTGTAGTGAAGTTGAGTTTTTGGCAGTTCAGTTTATGGAATTCAGAGACAATTGTATCAGGGGAGTTTTACAGAGATAGGATGAAATAAAAACAATCTAGACACATGGAAAGACAGAAAGGTCCAGAGAATGAGAAGGAGCTGGAAAATTAGAACAGATTGCTAGGGTTAGTTTGAGGCCAAGGGAAGCAATTCAGTCAGAAGCTAAGAGAAAAACCAGTTTGAATCAGTCAGCTTGGAGAAGATTTTAAGCCAGGAGAGCTCTTAAGGGTTCTTCTCGCTGACTGGGGGCAAACAGTACCTTTGTAGGGGTACTATTAAATAAAATTGGGGAATATGGTTAATCAAACCAATAATAGCATTCGTGATAGTTTCCAAATGTTGAGAAATTCCAGGCTTACTAAAAGTCCTGTGTAGGACAGTCTAAAATATTGTACCAGTTTTTATGGAAGCTTTCTTGAAAGCTGTCCTGTTCTGATGAATTACAGTGACTGAAATTCTTGGTGTTGGAACATGAAGGATACAGGATGTCAGAGTCAGGCATGCTGATGGGAATGAAGCCTGTCAGGTCTGGTCCAGCTTCAGTGTCCGGTTCTTTTGTTCTGAAAACATATACATTCTCACAACCATTATAGAGTGCTAAAATTATATGAGCTGTGCGTGATGCACACGACAATTAAGGCTTGTTCTCTGCTCTTAGTACGAGCAGCAGAAAGACAGCTGCTAATCTTCGTTCATGCCATATGAAAAAATGGCATCTAATAATAAGACACAGAGATTCTGTGACCGATAAGAAGCCTTGTCTATGCATGCACATTCATGTCTCAAACAAGTCTCAGAGCCATTCCCATGTAGGGGGTTCAGCACTACAAGTTACTTGCTTGGTTTAGAGGTTGAGTTCTTTTCATCCTGAGTGTGGTCCCCTCCATCACCTCATTCTTCCTTCCTCATTCCCTCTCCCTTTCTCCGCTAGTCTTCTAATAAGGAAGCCCTCCTCCCCTAACCTCTTACCTCTGCCTATAAGGTCTTATCTGTAATACCTGTGTCCTTTTCCTCTGTGGCCTGGCAGGGCCACCCTGCCAGAGAGGAAGTGATCAAAGTTGGAAGGCCAAAGTCTATACCAGAAGTAGTCCCTACTCTCCTTATTGTGTGATCCACAAGGAGACAGTGATGCCTATCTACTACATCTGAGCAGTCCACATAGTATATGGTCTTTGGTTGGTGCATTTGTCTCTGTATTATAATATGGTTAAACTGTATTAAATAACTAATATCTGCTAATGAATGAGTATATACCATGCATGTCTTTCTGGGTCTGGGTTACCTCCCTCTGCATGATCTTTTCTAGTGTCATCCATTTGCCTGCAAATTTCAAGATTTCCTTGTTTTTGATGTCTGAATAGTATTCCATTGTGCGAATGTACCAGAGTTTCTTTGTCCATTCTTCAGTTGAAGGACGTCTAGGTTGGTTCCTGGTTCTGGCTATTACAAATAAGGCTGCTATGAACATAGTTGAGCAGATGTCCTGGTTGTATGGTGGAGCATCTATGGGGTATATTCCCAGGAGTGGTATGGTTGGGTCCTGAGCACTAGATTGATTTCCAAAGTGGTTGTACACGTTTGCACTCCCACCAGCAATGGAGGAGTGTTCTTCTTTTCCCACATCCTTGCCAGCATGAGCTGTCACTTGAATTTTTGAGCTTAGCCATTTTGATAGGTGCAAGCCAGAATCTCAGAGTTGTATTGAGTTACATTCTCCTGATGATTAGGGATGTTGAGCATTTCCTTAAGGTTTTCTCAGCCACTCAATATTCCTCTGTTGATAAATCTCTGTGTAGCTCTGTACCTCATTTTTTAATTTGGCTATTTGGCTTAGTAGTGTTTAATTTCTTGAGTTCTTTGTAAATTTTGGATATTAGCTTCTTGTCAGATGTAGGATCGGTGAAGATCTTTTCCTAGTCTGTAGCCTGTCATTTTATTCTGTTGACTGTTTCCTTTGCCTTGCTTTTCAGTTTCATGTGTTCCTATTTATTAATGGCTGATCTAAGAGCCTGAGTTGTTGGTGTTCCTTTCAGGAAATTGTCTCCTGTGCCAATAAATTCAAGACTCATCGCCATATTTTCTTCTAACAGATTTAAATTGTCTAGTTTTAAGTTGAGGTCTTTAATCCACTTGGACTTTAGTTTTGTACATCATGATAAATATGTGTCTATTTGCATTTTTGTAGATGTAGCCATCCATTTCGGCCAGCATCATTTGCTGAAAATGCTATCTTTTTTCCATTTTATGTATTTGGCTTTTTTTTTTTTTTTTGTCAAAAATCAAGTGCCCATAGGAATGTGGTTTTATTTCTGGATCTTCTATTCTATTCCACTGATCAATAAGAATATTTTTATGCAAGGACCATGGAACAGACTGACTCAACGCATAGTCTAATACATGGCTAAAGGAAGTACATAGGATTCAGGCTATGGCCTAAAGGTACCTACACATATTTTAACAAAGAAAACTTTCAGAAAGAAAGAGAGAAAGGAAGGAAGGGAAGGGAAGGGAAAGGAGGAATAAATGCAATAAAGAAAGTAATGCTGAGAAGTTCTCAATGCCCTGCAGCTAGAATGAGGGACCAGAAGGAGCCTTCAGATCACCTAACATCCAATTCCATGACAAACATGAATAATCAATGCAAATGTTAAATGGAAAATGGACAAGGTAAAGACTAATATCCAAGGAAGCCAATGCTTGACAGGGAGTTTAAAAAATTGAGGAGTTAAAAGAGAGGAAAAAGTTGGAAAGTAAAATCATGAAGGTAAAGAAGAGCAGAGGAGAGGAGAGGAGAGTAGGAAACAGAAGGGGATGAGATAAGAAGGGAAAGGGTCAGGATGAGGGAAAGAGAGAGGGAGGGAGGTTGACTTTGACATCCATTCTCTACCAAGTATAAAATACATATGACCTAGCTATTTCAATGACAGTCTGGTAGATTATTCCAAGCACACATGGATATTGTTTACCAGTGCTTTTCAGCAAAGAAAATCCTCCTGGTGACAGCTAAGGTATAAACCTAATGGAATAAAGAGATTGTGCCATAGATAAATACTCTTGTAGTCTCTCTCCAGTCCTTTATAGACAATAAAAATGAAGAATACAACGTTGTTCAGATACTGCTGTTGATGCAATTTAATAATATCTTTTTTTTAAATATTTATTTATTACGTATACAATATTCTGCCTGCATGTATGCGTGTACACCAATAGTGGGAACCAGATCTCATTATAGATAGTATACAGCCGCCCTGTGGTTGCTGGGAGTTGAACTCAGGACCTATGAAATAGCAGTCAGTGCTCTTAACCTCTGAGCCATCTCTCCAGCCTCATCATACTATCTCTTCTGCTTCTCCTGAGAAAAAAATATCCCTTCCATGTTCCTCTTATTATGAAGGGATACCATAAAACCTCTTTGTTCATCATTTAATCTGCTATATCCTTTAAAAATTGCATTTTCCTTAATCTTATGTGTGTAAGTATTTTGCTTTTGTGTATGTATGTGGACCACCTACATGCCCAGTGCCCACACTGGTCAGAACTGGAGTCTGGATAATTGCGAGTCACCATGTTGGTGCTGGAAACTGATCCTAGGTCCTCTGCAAAACCAGCAAGTGGTCATATCTTCGGTACCACTTCTCCTGTTCATGGTCTACTATTCTTGTATGAACACATCATCATGTCCCACCTGGTGGTAATAGCCTGTTTCTAAACCTTTACCAGCCAGTGTCTCCCTGATCTTCTTGAGTCTCTTGTCTGACACTCTGGATATTTTTTGTTATGGCAGAAATTCTTTTGGAAGCTCTATTTTTGGCATGATTATTATTGTTTCTCTCTTTTAAAGACATAATCCACCCCCCCCTCTCTCTCTCTGTCTGTTGTGTGTTTGTGTGTGTGTGTGTGTGTTTGTGTGTGTGTGTGTGTGTGTGTGTGTGTGTGTGTGTGTGTGTGTCTTACTGAAGGCAAATGGAAAGGTTTATTTCAGCTTATACTTAGAGTCCATCATGAAGGAAAGCAGGAGGAGGATCTCAGGCAAGACCCTGAATACAGGAACAGAAGCAGAGACTGGAGAAAAACACTGTTTATGTCTTTATGTCTTGTTCAGCTGCATTTTATACCACTCAGGGGTGGGCACTGACCACAGTGGGATGGGCCTTTCCCTAATAAACATTGTTTTCTATGCTCCTAAAGGAGAGAGAGCGAGAGAGAAGAAGAAGGAGAGAGAGAGAGAGAGAGAGAGAGAGAGAGAGAGAGAGAGAGAGAGAGAGAGGTTGATTCACAGACAAATAAATAAATGACCAGCAAATTAACACAAATCACATGTCTTTTCTATTTTTTTTTCCAGTCACCTCCAAGTTTGAAGGCAATTACTTTCTTGACATAGTAATCCATAATGAAACACAATTTCTAGAGAAAACACCTTCTGAACACCTGATTATCTCAGGAACATGGATGTTTTCTGAAAATTAAAATGTAATTATGGCCAGGTTTGGCCAAATTCAGGAGAAGGATCTGAGGACTTGCTACCACGTAATTAATGTCTAATTGTTGGTAATTATGTTGTTTAGCTTCATGCACAACCCAATTTATTTTATTTTTGCGGGAGAGCCCGCGCCAATTATACCCTGGCCACAACTGTCAAGGCTATCAACAAATTAAATACTGATTGCTGGGGCTGCATGATAATGGCCTCCGAACAATTTGCATAAAGTAAGCAGGCTCTTAAGCCAGAAAAAAAAAGCAAATCTGTGTTGAATGTTGCATCTCCCTTGTCACTTCTAATTACCCCCTAATAGCTAGTCTGGCCAGAATTGAATGCACAAGCTGGAGATGGATAGCCATACGAGTACTGCAGATCTATTTCTTACTCTGTTTAAAATATTTAGGGACGATTTAAAATTCGTATGGCCTGAGAGAAAATTGAACAGGACTTGGCATTTAAACCTCTCTCAGTCGGCTGTTGCTCATCATTTGCGTTGCTGCAGAGGAATTGGTTCTTTTCCTATTTTTCTTCTACTGTTTTGTTTTCCTGCAAAACAGTCAGCTCTGTAGCCGCCGAAACAATGCAAATTGAAAAGCATGCACATAAAGTTCTGGTTGTTTCATTGATTGAGTATTCCTTCTCATAAAATGCTCCTTAACATAGAAATAAATTTAACATTTCCAAGGAATTGGCTTTACTGTTTAACCTATGGATGTTTTTTAATGTTCTTTTTGCATTGGTAACTTCAGTAATTTTGAATATAGCAAGTAAATCAGGAAACCTCTAGAAAACCCCCATTATGACGTTAATTACGTTCCTTTAGCTGATAGTGTACAATGAAGATATGTCACTGGAAGTGTGTTACACATTACCGTGGTGACATATAATACCGAGTCTCCTGACGAAATGATTCCTCAGACTGAATGTATTTGAGGCCATGATTCATTGGAACAATAGCTTTTAGTGCTGTACAGTACATCACAAGAATGACAAGTTTGTGATGAAATGTAATACATAATCCCCTCGGTCATACGCTTCAATTTTTTTCTGACCTAAGGAACATTTTGTCTCTATTTTAATAATAGTACCATTATTCTTCTTTGTGTAGTAAGTAGCTATAAGAGCGACACTTGAGGGTATAAGCAGCAAATGTGGTTTTGATTAGGGAACACTATCCGCATCTGCAGTGGACAGCCTTCCCGGTAAAAGAAATACTGCACTTGGTGAAACAGAACAGCATTTATTAGCACAGTGGCTATGTGTTAAAGCCAAAAAGAAAAAAAATGGGTTGGAAGGCATAGTATGGGCCAAGCTATGTCAGTCTTTGCCCACACTCATTTACTCTTGCCTTAGTGGTCTCTTTGGGATATCTATAGTCACCTAGTGGCTTCCTGATCTGCAAACTCCAGAGTAGAGCTCTATTATACCTTTCCATTCCTGTCACTAGAACTTATTGACATAAATGATGCAGGAGACACTGAGATAGATGCTGAGTTCACAATGGAGAGGCTAACATGTTTCCTAGGCTTTATACAGCATCATGGAAATGGACCATATCAAGCATGATTGCACTGAGATCCTAATCCCACTATCTTCTTGTGGCTGAATCTTCCCTTCCAGTTAGTGCTTAAAGTTCTACAAATAATAATTTTTATGTTCTTTAATTCTTGTTTCTATTTGTCCCTGTCATCGATATAAAATGTTAGATGTCTAAATATAAATATTCTGGATATTTTTATTCTTCCTAGTTAATGAATGCTGACAAACTGAACTAAACGGAGAAACACAGAATAGAAAAAAAAAAAACCACTATGAATGTAACATTTATATAATTCCTGAGTGTTTTGTGGTTCTTCTTTCTATAGGTCACTTATTATATATATGTGTAATAATATAAATGTACATGTAAGAAAAGTAAGAAAAAAAAGAAATATTTAGTTTTAAAATACATAACCTGTAGTATTTTAGAATTCATCTGTTTTAGTGAGATTATTTGCTGTTTTTGACTATGTGGTAATTCCCTTTTCTCAGAAGTATAAACATGGTGACTAACAATAAATAGCATTGAAATTGGGAAGCTTAACTTCACTCAGTTGAAGTTAAGATGCCTAACTTCATCCACCTTTACTCTTGGAAAAAAACACACAGAGGACCCTAATGACCTGGTCCTATAACCTCAGCTACTTATGAGGCTGAGGCAGAAAAATCACACATTCAAGGACAGCATGGGATACAGAGTGGCCGCAAAGTTAATTGAGCAACATAGTATGACCTTGTCCCAAAATTGAAAGTAAAATCCTCTCATTAGGGAGAAAAACTTTAAATGTGAGAAGTGAAGGTATTTCTCATATGAGAAAGGAGTTTCACCTTAACACCAAAAATAAAAATCCTAAGTATAAATTTTTTAAATTTTATTTTATTAATTTATTCTTATTACATCTCAATGGCTATCTCATCCCTTGTATCCTCCCATTCCTCCCTCCCTCCCATTTTCCCCTTATTCCCCTGCCTTATGACTGTGACTGAGGGCAACTTCCTCCCCTTTTATATACTCGTAGGGTATCAAGTCTCTTCTTAGTAGCCTACTATCCTTCCTCTGAGAGCCACCAGGTCTCCCCATCCAGGGGATGTGGTCAAATATGAGGCACCAGAGTACGTGTGAAAGTCAGACCCCACTCTCCACTCAACTGTGGAGAATGTCCTGTCTATTGGCTAGATCTGGGTAGGGGTTTGAAGTTTATGGCCTGTATTGTCCTTGGCTGGAGCCATAGTTTGAGTGGGACCCCTGAGGCCTATCATAATGTTCTTCTTTTATTTTTATTCCCACCTATGTATTTTCATCCCTCACATGGCAACCTATGTATACCTACATTAAAATGTCTGTGCACTTATATTCGTGAGTTGCCCTCTCGTTTTTCACAGCCATGTCTTCTAAGTCAGACAGACATATAGTATCCTAGGTAGTAATACACTAACATTAAATGGTTTTTCCTAGGAAAACTTTATCTTTAGTCACAAAGTTGATGCACTGCGCTCTCCATGGATGATGGGCAGTTGCAGAGATACTTCCTAAGCTACACCACTTGTGGCTTATTCCATCATCCTACTTTGCTATGCATGCACTTAAGTACATAAACTAATGCTTTCATGTAAAAAGTGACTTTCTTCAGACATAGAATGAAAACTATCCCTGTTACTTCAAGACATTTAAGGTCATATCATTGACCAGATACTTAAATCAATAGAAACTTACTTTTAACATTTCTGGAAAACAGATAGAGTAGCCTGCAAACTTGGTTTTCTGCAAAAACCTTTTTTCAGCTTATGATAATTACATTTTTTTTGTGGTCTCACAAGGAAATATGTTCTGTGCTTCAATGGAGAGAAAGTGAACCCTCTGATGTCTTGTGATCAGAGATCTACCCTTGTGATCTGACGTAATCCTTCCTCATAGGTCTTATATACAAATACACTCAGATTAGAGGTAAGTACCTCAGGGTATGGATAAAGGAAATGGCCTATTTTAGTTATCTGAAAAAAACATTATCTTTTTAATATAAACAAATAACTATAGCCTAAATTCCCATGGGCCTAAAAAAATATTGACTAAAATTTCTTTCCCCTTCAAGTAGAAAATCATCACAGTCATCCCTAGATCTCTACAATTATTGAGAATTATTAGATTGTTGCATCAACAGCTGCAGCTAATCATTTATTTGTGATTCCCTCAATCGCTTTTCCATCTTCACTCCTATACTTCTTGTAGGCAAGACAAATTTTGGGTCTAAAGTTTTAGGAATGGGATGGTGTCCCCCTCCCTCCACTGGAAGTCCAACCTGGCTACAGGAGGTGGTAACATCAACCTCTTTAATTCCAGCTGCTAGATGTCTCAGCTAAGGTCATTCCCATAGGCTGCTGGCAGGCTCCCTTGTTCCAGAGATAGATGCTCCTGAACAGATTTCCATTCTCTCTCCTAGTATCCCCACCACAAACACACCCCTCTCTCCTAACACCTGAGCCCTAATTATTACCCTTCCCACTCCATCCACCTCCCAGTTTCCTCCATCAACTTCAGAGGCCTAATTTGTTGCCTCTTCTGGGTGAGACTCAAGCATCCTCCCTTGAACCCTCCTTACCTTCTTTGTTTCTATGGATTGTAGCATGGTTATCCTGTACTTGATGGTCAATGTTCTCTTATAAGTGAATACATACCATTTGTGTCTTTCTGGGTCTGAGTTACCTCATTCAGAATGATCTTTCCTAGTTCCATCCATTTGCCTGCAAACTGGGTGATATCTTTATTTTTAATAGCTAAGTAGTAGTCCATTGTGCAATTGTACGAGGGTTTCTTTATCCATTTTTTGATTGAGGGGCATCTAGGTTGTTTCCAGTTTCTGGATATTACAAATAAAACTGCTATAACTGTAGATTGGAAAGTATCTTTGTGGTGTGGTTGAGCATCTTTTGTGTATATGCACAGGAATGGTATATGTGGGTCTTGATCTCTTCCCAGTTTTCTGAGAAACATCCAGATTGATTTCCACAATGGTTATGCAAGTTTGCATGCCCACAACCAATGGAGGAGTGTTCTCCCTTGCTCTACATCCTTGCCAGCATTTACTGTCACTTGAGTTTTTTTATTTAGGCCATATTCAGAGTTGTAATGTAGAATCTCATAGTCATTTTGATTTGCATTTCCTTGATGGTGACTAAGGACACTGAACATTTCTTTAAGTACTTTTTAGCCATTAAGGACTCCTCTGTTGATTATTCTCTAGTTAGCTCTGTACCCCATTTTAAATGGGTTATTTGGTTTGTTGGTGTTTAATTTCTTGAGTTCTTTATATATTTTGGATATTAACCCTCTGTTGTATGTGGGGTTGGTCAAGATCTTTCCCTATTCTGTAGGCTGCTGTTTTGTCCTATTGATAGTCTCCTTTGCCATACAAAAACTTTTTACTTTCATGAGGTCCCATTTGAGAATGATCTCATGGGAGAAAGGCAACCCCTGTCACTATTAATGGTACTCTGCTATGCTTACAGACAGCAGCATAGAATAACTACCTTCTGAGAAGATCTATCTGGCATCTGATGGAAGCAGATGCAGAAAACCACAACCAAACAATAGGACAAGATTGAGGAGCATAGTGGCAGACTGGGTAGAAGAATTGAGGAAGGTAGAAGGGTCAAGGATACCACAGAAGGCCTACAGAGTAAGCTACCCTGGGCCCAGGGGTGCTCACTGGGATTTAACCAACAACCAAAGAGAAGCATGGGCTGGACCTAGACCCTCAACAAACATGTAGCAGATGTACAACTTAGTCATCATATGGGTTTCCTAACAATGGGAGTAGGGGGCTTCTGTTGTCTGTCTTTGGATCATTTTCTCCTAGCTGGGCGGCCTTGTTAGGCCTCAGTGGGAGAGGATGCTCTGAGTCCTACTGCAACTTGAGGTGCCAGGGTGAGTTGATACCCCTTGGGAGGGCTCCTCTTTTCTGAGTAGTACAAGAGGTGGGCAGAGGGGAGAGGTGCTTAAAGGTGGGGCTAGAGGGAGAGAATTGAGTAGGCTAGGATCAGGCTATAAAGTGATCAACTAAATAAATAAATAGCTACAGCTAAAACAGAAAGTATAATATACAGGAGGGATCTCTGGTGCTTAGGTATTGAGATTGCAGATTGATAGTAAATGCCTCAGTTTTGACAAGTTAACATTGATAAGCATGTGGATCACCTAACAAGTGAATTTTTTTTCTTTTTATCTTTTCATTATATGGTTAGAACTTGAATATATATGTGCAAGTCCTCTTGAAGGAATAACAGAGAAACAAACAGCTTTTCACCACTCAGGGAGTAGACTCCACCTCTATCCAATGAATCTTTATTACACTGGCTTGCTGGTCCTGACTGTGTTTGACCTCACTTTCTCACTTCATCATTTATGTGATTGATTTAAAGGTTTAATGGTTACAGTAGCACTCGAATTCCAGATGTGAAATATACTTGGTGATGATTAATCTGTAATTCCTGTTCTCTGTTGAAATAAGAACCATTCTAGCCTAATTCCATCAAGATATGCCATTAATGAGATTAATTGCAGCCAGTGAAATATTGATAATTTTTCCTTGGATTTTATGCCTCTGCGTATGAGCATTGTTTGGTTCCTGATAGAAAACCAAACCCACACCCTTGGATCATGGGAGTAATTTAAAAAGACTCTGCCTTCTGTAGATTCACTTTCTTTCTTTCCTTTTATTTTTATTTTTTAATTTTTTATTTTTTATTAGTTTACTCAGAGTACATCTCAATTGTGATCCCTTCACTTGTATATTCCCATTTCTCCCTCCCTCCTTCTTTCACCCTACTTTCCTCTCCTATGTCCGTGACAGAAGGGGACCTCCTCCTCTACCATATGGTCACAGCCTATTAGGCCTCATCTTGGAATCCTGCTTATGCTTTCTCTGAGTGCCACCAATTCTCCCCACCAAGGAGAAGCGGTCGAGTATGGCGCACCAGAGTTGATGTCAGAGTCAGTCCCCACTCTCTATACAACTGTGAAGAATGTCTTGCCCATTGGTTAGACCCAAATAGGGGTTCAATGCTTACTGCATGTATTGCCCTTGGTTGGTGCAGTAGTTTAAGTAGAGGCCCTTTGTCCAGATCCACCCATCATGATGTTCTTCTTGTAGATTCACTTTCTTGGCCATAGAGATTACATAGACTTTCTGTTGTAGGAGTTACTTCAACAGGAACAGTCTTAGAAGCATATACATTTTTGCACCTGAATTACACTATCTGTTTGGTTTAAATTACATGCTTTTTAGTTAGGAATCACTTAACACCTCTAAAACTTAAATATTTTTCTTTATGACTAAAAAAAACCTGAACTTAACTGTAAGGTGTAGGTGGGTAGGTGGTAAGTGGTTAAATGTATTTTATATTTCAACTTGGAGAATTAGGGGGCATCCAAAGAAGCAATCAGAAAACTCTTTACCCACAGCTAATGGAAAAATGTTCGGCTTATAGCTGGCCCTTAAAATGTTGAGCGGAACTGCCAATTATAGCTTTTAGTGGCTATCCATATCCCTCGCTGTATTTTATACAGAGACATGAAGGAGTTTGTGCAGCATAAGGATTATGATCAGAATTTGACATTGGGAAGTGTTCTGTTGAAATTTCCAATGCTTAGTACTTAATTATCACCTAAGTATGTTTGAAGAAAATTTACTTTAGTAGACATTACTATTTCAAATTTAATTCATTTTATTTTTCATAATATTGGTGAGTAAAACTTATCTTACTTTAGTTTGTATCTACTTAAGAAAGACATTTGTTTGAAAATTTTTATTTGCTGTATCTGTTACATTTAGATTGTACAAGTAACCACTAAATATCTCTGGCTTACAAAAATATATTTTAAACTTATCACAGGTGTTTTTATGTGATGTTTATCACAATGGTCAAAACATACACAGCATCAGTAATGAGGCAGTGACACATTTGCTCTTCAGTTGTAGGCTTGGAAGGTAGAGAGTTCAAGTACATGGATATATGTGGACTAGTAGTATCACTTTTTTGATGAAAACTGATCAGAAGTATGTATATTTACTTATCTGTAGATAATGGGCTTTCCAACTCAGTGTACATAGAATGCATTGACTCTGTCATATACTTTCTGTATGCTATAAGCAAGTTTACAAACAACACACAGGTAACTGACTCCAATTAATTACAAATGTTATTTGGGGGCATTTTGCAGAAATATAACCCCCCTTTTTAGGTAAATGTAAACTGTGTGAAGATTAGAAAAAAATACATTATACAATTCCTATAGTGCATAAGAGTCCTGAGTGATGTCAAAAGAAAAACAAAACAAGCCAACATTAATGACAGACATGTCCTTTTGGTAGTGACATATAACACAAGACAATGGAGGAATCATGCATAAGATTCTGGGACAGTGTTAAGAAACATATATTCAGTGCCTTTATCCTGCATAGAAGCTGGGAAAAATGAAATAAAATGCTAAGTGATAAAGAAGCCAGATCATAAAATATCCCCTGATCATGTTATACTTCTAGAATTCATATGGGAATCATTAAGAAACCATTACCTGATTATAAATAGGGTTAAATTCCTTATTTGGGTTTGTATTTGTTAAAGGTTATAGCAAATCCAGATGAGGAATGTAACAGACCAAACTAAAAGAAAAGTCTTGATGAAAATGTAGAGTTTAGTAATTCTCCTTGCCTATAGATTGGCTATGAGTATACATTTCGTAAAAGTCTTTGGAAAAATATTTATATCTTCCTGCTAATTTAATGTTTCACTGTCAAACAACTAGTATTTTTACTCAATTATTGAAGCTTGTTCACTCATTGGAACATATATTGACACATAAATTATTAATATATTTAATATGTTTATTAAAATAGACTAATAAGCTAACAAATACTTTTATCATCAGATTACAAACCAACATAATATTTGCCACCATTAGACTAGATAAATATGTTGCATTATTTTTACATTATGGAATATTTAATAGCTCTAAAAATGTAAACATATAACTTCATTTGACATGAATGAAGACCTAGATGTTGAGTGAACCAAAGAAAATCTTAGATTTATATACTAAATAAGTATACTAAATATATAATATATGTATATAATAAATATATAATATGTACTATTTTCTTTTACTCATATAGATTAAGGACAAGTGTAAATAAGACAGTTTAAAAATACAGACAAAAGTGATGACTTATTAAATATATCTAGAAGTATGAGTAAAAGAAATTTTGTTATATGGCTCAATACAAAAAAGAATATGGTAAATGTGAAGAACACAGAACATTTTTTACACTAGATGTATATAAATAAGGATATTAGTATTTATGATTCCTATATTATATCATTTTGTATCATTTACAATTAATATTTATTTAAGGAAAAACTCAAACTTAGAACATTAATTGTTATTAAATATTTCTCTCATAAATGTAATCAGTTTGTTACCCTACAAGTAGGTAAAATAAAAGGAGAATATGACAACAAAGGAAGATAAAATTGAAAGAGTCCCTAAGAGACTGTGGAATTTTTTGCTGCATCTTGGAGAATGTCACGTTCCATTTTTCACCCTGAACCTTTAGTCAAATGACATTACACCTTTTCCTGCATTCCATGTTGCCCTATAAGTGTTGATCAAGAATTTTAAAAATGCAAAGGTCTGAAGCCAGCCAACTTATAACCCTTTGCCCAGGTTAAAATATCCTCTTCATATAATCATATACATATTGGCCTAATAATTCCACTCTTGCTTTTACCCTAAAGTGAGCATTGCTGTAGTATAAATATGTTCCACAGAAGGTTGTAGATTGGCAGCCTAGTCCTGATACTTATGTGTCGGTGTTAAGAGCTTGTGTACTTGATGTGTAATTAAGGATGTATTAGTCATTTAACTAGGGTCCAAATGATAGAAGAGGTATTGTAATTTTCAACCACCAGAACTATAAGTCTTAAACATCTGTTTTTAATAAATAGCACAAACTCAGGTATTCTATTATAGCTTGACAGGTATTTATTAGGTAATTCAAAATATGCAGAATAGCAATTGAGTGAGATTGTTACTTCATTCTGAGATGTGTTAAGGATGACTTTCCAGACCTCCAAATGGTAATTGTGGGTAGGTATATTCTTCTCCTGTGTCTCAAAGTGAAAAGCTTAAAAAAGTAGATAGCGATAAAAGAAATAGACGCAAACCTGTATGGATGGCATACAGAGTGAATGGGAAAAATTATCTGAGACTGGATGTGTAGACATCAAATATTTATATGTTGTATGGAAAAATAAAAGCTGACACGAGTAATGATGAAGAGAAGCTAGGTGTTTTGAGGAAGATGAGAGAAGGCAGTGTCTGAGGTCATACCTTCAGAAGCAGAAACTGTTACGAGAATTAATGTTTTATTTATTAGAAACATGTTAAGGACGGAAAATGGTTGAAGAAGTAGGGAAGAGTATTCCATAGTGTATATGTACCACAGTTTCTTTATCCATTCTTCTACTGATGGACACCTAGGCTGTTTCCATGTTCTGGCTATTATGAATAAGGCTGCTATGAACATGATTGAGCAAATCTTCTTGTTGTGTGCTGGAGCATCTTCTGGGTATATTCCAAGGAGTGGAATAGCTGGGTCTTGAGGAAGCCCTATTCCCAGTTTTCTGAGATAGCACCAGATAGATTTCCAAAGTGGCTGTACTAGTTTGCATTCCCACCAGCAATGAAGGAGTGTGCCTCTCTCCCCACATCCTCGCCAGCATGTGGTGTCGCTTGAATTTTTATCTTAGCCATTCTGATGTGGAGAGTAGGATATTACTTTCTCACATACTCTGGTGCCTCACCTTTGACCATGTCCCCTGGAGGGGGAGACCTGGTGGCACTCAGAGGAAGGATAGCAGAGTACCAAAAAGAGACTTGATACCCTATGAGCATATACAGGGGGAGGTAATCCCCCTAAGGAACAGTCATAGGGGAGGGGAATAAGGGGAAAATGGGAGGGAGGGAAGAATGGGAGGAACAAGGGATGGGATAACCATTGAGATGTAACAAGAATAAATTAATAAAGGAAAAAAAAGAAATTAAGAAAAAAAAAGAAGTAGGGAAGAGAGAGAAATAAAACAAGTGTGTGATTTTAGGCAAAGACCCAGTCACAATCTTGGTTTCTTACGCACAGTCTGAAGTTGACATTTATCCTGAGGATTGTCTCTGATCAATGAGATAGGCAGGATTTTTTTATAGTTCTCCTGGCATGATAAAGTATTCTCATTATTTATTGAAGCTGAGTTCCTTTCTTTTCTCTGAAAAGGGGTAGCTGTTATCTGCAGATGGACCTGAAAATGAGATTACAGGATTAAGAATCTAGAATCATGAGAAATAATTGGTAGTACAGAATTCCTTTCTTTTTTTTTTTCCACTGTGTTTAGAGGGCACCTGGCCAAAGAATGTGAAAGTACCTGCAAAAGATGACATCACAGAACACAAAGAGAGTTTTCCAGTATGCTCAGTTTCACCAACTGTTCTTAAGAGTTTAAGGTAAGTTAAGAAGTGACAGTGATGTATTAGAATAAATAAATTGATTAAAGTCATGACTGGTTATAGTACAAATTCTGTTTCATAAGAGCTTGTGCTTTATGCTTTTTTCTGTAAGAAGTCAATGAATAATTTTAAGAAGGAGCTTGACAAAGTCATATTGGCAATTATCCCATTAAAGATAGTATAATGACAGATGAGAATATTTGATCAAAACCTGAGAAGGTAGAAAAGATATTATAAAAATAAAAGTAAGAGATGGTAAAGTGATTAGAGCACTGAGAAGAGGAAACAGGATCCTTCTCTTTTATTTTCAAGTATCGTGTCATTAAAATAAATTTAAAATGTGTCAAAAGGAAAAAAGGACCTTATAATAAATGGCAAGAGGGTTATACATTTACAAAAACAAAAACAAGTTACTGACCTAAAATAATATAAAAGGTTGTTGAATAGATTCCATTTCAACTTGTAAAGGGTATATAAGTTGTGTCTGTTCTTTTACAAATATCAGAGTTCTAAACTATTAAAACATGTTCTATGCAAGCCTGAGGTTCTGAATTGACGTCTTCAGCCACCATGAAAAACTTTATACATGGCTGCACATTCCTGTAATCCCTGATGTGAAAGGTCAGAGTCAGGCAGGCAGTGGGAGCTTGTTGGCCTGCCAGTCTAGCTGAAATTACTACCTTCAGGTTCAACCAGAGACTCTGTCTTCAGGTGGCAAACTCGAGAGATATACAAGACAACATATGACGTCCTCTTCCATAGGTTCTGCATCCATGTACATACAACACACACACACACACACACACACACACACACACACACACACACCACAAAGTATGTAAATTGGCATAGGAATTAGGGTCCACAACAGGTATTTATACATCCCTCTCTTATAATTATCACAGCTGAAGTAAAGATATGTAAGAAGACCCAAGAAAAGCTTATGCAGGAAAATCTTGCCCAGTAAGAAAAATGACATACTAATAAACTATTGTATAATAAATTTGAAATGCATAGCGGGCATATCAGATCTTATTCAAAACATTAAAGATGGAGAACATCCCTGTGGTTTAATAGCTGGCCTGTTCTGGTATTGTCATTTGTATTTGAATAGCACATGTAAGGAGCTGCCAGTCTCATCCATTCTTCCTAAAATATCTGGCCTTTTTTGATCATTTCCCCAACAAGCTCTGTTTTCCCAATTTCTTTGTCTTCATAGCACATACAAGTAGCTTACACATTTACCATGGAATTTAATTTGTATCTTCTGATGCTAAATATGTAGTCAAGTAAAACAGTCTTATTTTGTTTGGTATTTATACACAAATATCACCTGTCATTTTGGAGTACTATTTAGGAACTAAAGGCATCCAAATTCTAAACAAATGGGTGAATAACATACCCATTAGAGGTATAGTTTGATTATTTTACAGACTGCACATAACACAATTTAACAAAAATGATCACAAAATCAATTTTCTGAAAGTTATCAGCCACCTACGAAAAATGAAATAAAATTCTCTGGCCTTGATACAAAATTTCAAAAACATTTGCTCAGCAAACTGATGCATGATAATCTGCCACAAATGAGTTTACCAACAACATATTTATTTGGAGATATTATCACTTCAGCCCGTCTGGAAGTGGTTAAGATAGTATATATAAGAATAGGTAGTGTATGCCTATGCGTATCTGACACTCAGGCAATAGATTGGTATGTTTATTTATACATGATACTTAGCCTTTGATTTGGTATACCTAACATATACATGACACTTATATGTCTGTTTCTACATAATAATCAAATCTTAAGGTTGATATATGTCATACTCTGCATGATATTTTGATGCTGTTAGATCAAGGAAAGTACCGACATTATAATGGAGCCAGAATATGATTACCCTTATATTAAACAATATAAGTGATGTCATTATATTATTATATAAATTCTAAGTATAATTTTGTAATTATTGAATAAAAAGAAAAAGTATACATGAATGATGTTCGGAATCTCAGCGTAGCTCATAGTTTTTCTTATCTTTAGAATTTTTCAGTGTTTCCTTCTCAGTTCCTTTTTTTCAGTAGTGCTATTAGAATATTCGTCAGGTAATCATGAGTCAGCATTTCCTATAACCTTACAAAGGAGGAAACACACACTCCCCCCTCCCAAGTACTCAGGTAATATCCCTCTCCAGAACGCCATTATGAACTAAAAGGAGAAAATTTTTAATTTTGTTAATACTAAGTAATGGTGTCATATTGATGGACTAACTACTGGCACATCTTAAAAAATATTACAAACCTCACTTCTAAAATTTTGAGCTATCCACCTGCTGGAGAAAACACACAAAAAGAAAAAGCAAAGAAAGAAGCAAACAAACAACCTAAGAAAACAAAACCTATCTATTCAGTAATCCAGACATTGTCTCGAAGAGCAGTCTTTGACAATGTGAAATAAATGACAACTTCGTGTGTAAGGAAGTTTCTTTTTATAAGTTCAGCTGAAACATCTCATTTTAGACTAGCCTGTTATTAAATCTCTGCATGCGACAAATGGCTCTCTCTTAGCCACTCTGTCTGTCCACTGTCTATCCTCCCAACCTTGGCTATAAGCACTCTTCTTTGAATGCATTAGTCATTCATGAATAATGACATAAAAGCTTAGCTATGCCCCAGACAGAAAGCATTCTATTATACTTTTCTTACAACCATTAATATCTATAACACTCAGCAGTTTTCTAATTTTCTTTTATAAAGGACAAGCTATAACGGCATGACAAAGTAGCATGAGGTCCAAAACTATTACCAGTTTCATTAGTGAAAGTGAGAAAAGAAATGGAAAAATTGGACTATACCACTATTAGGCAAAAGAAACTATGGTTTCAAAATAAGAGGGGAGAGGATGGTCACTGATTTCAAACACAAATTACAACAAAAAGCATACAATATCATAAAATAATTTAGGTTTTTTTCCTTTCTAAATCTCTCAGACATTCTGGTTTCCCAAGTTCTTCCTAAAGTTTGGAGAATAAAGCAAGTTGCAGCATCTTTATTTACAAATAAGGAGACTGCAAGTATACAGAAGTGACATTATTAACATTAGTGATAATAAATTTAGTGAAGAAGATCATTTATCCCACCCTTAGCATCTCCTGGTTGCCTTTGTTCTTTGTCCAGGTTGAGGCCCTACAAGTTTCCCATTTTCATGTTAGCATATTTATCTGTACATCATTGTTCATGTCTTTTTTTAAATAGCCATGTTGACATGACTTCATGGGCATACCTTCATTGACATTTCTAGGAGACAGAAACTAACCACATACTTCTCGTCTCTTTTGCTTTTAAACAATTCTTCCTCCTCCTCCTCCTCCTCCTCTATCTTCTTTTTCTTCTTTTCTTCTGTAATGATCCCTGAGTTTACGTGTAGCAATCATGCTGTAGGAAACAGAAACAAAGCGTTCATCTCTACTTGGATCAGAATTTGTTGGAATTTTGTTATTTTGATCAGTAAGATTAAATAGACAAAGCTAAAGATTCTGGCGTTTTCTACAGAGAAAAGCAAATAGAAAGAATCTACAGCAACATTTAACTGATTGAAGTGTGAATTTTTTCAGTGTAGATTACTTGCCATCACAGCATGAGTTTATATAATAACCATTTAAATAAATTTGATATTTAGTATCAACATATTTAAGCAATTGTCTATATTATCTTACTTTCAAAACATGAGTATTATGAGCTTCATGATTAAAGTTACTTCCTGAGTTCACAAAAGAAAGAAAAAAATGTTTCCTTGATATTTTGAAATTGTTGGTATGAAAGATTAGAAGAAAATTACGAAGCTGGAATGGAAACACTGTGGTCGGAAATCAGAGCATGTACTAGAAAAAGAATATGGAGAAGGAAAATCATACTGAAAAATCTAGTAAAAGACATACATGCAAACTTATTACATAGAAGCTTGCTATAATAAATAAATTAATATTTGTATACATATACAAATATTCATATATATACATATTTATATAATGTATATATACATTCATATACAAACATATGTGTATATATACACATATAAATACATATTGTGATAAAATCAAGCTGGTATGAAACTTAACCTCTACTGGTTAGCTTTCACTGTTCTGCATGGTGCTACAGACACACACACACACACACACACACACACACACACACACACACACACACAAATCCTTAGATCTAGCATCATTGTTGGACTAAGAACCTAAGTTTAGACAGATTATAGGAGTCTATGCTGCTAGTAGACATAGAATTAAACCAACTCCTAATGATTTTTCATTATTTACATAGATCGTTCTATCCACCAACTCTCTTCTGAGAAGCTTATATTTTCAGGAGATAGTGATTCACCCAGAGAGACATAACTGGCTGAATTGCAGAGACTCAGAGATGGCAGAATGCTCAGTCCTAGTGGCTCAAAGTTCATTGTCATTGTAGAAGAGAGGAAATAAAGAGTATCAGAGTCAGAGATGGTGGGTAAGTACAAGGAAACATTATCTCTGGACAGAGCAGGAAAGCTCTACGTATGAACTGACAGTAATCTGCACAAGCCCATCCCAGGGAAAACTCCAGCATGGAGAGTGGACATGGGCACACAATTCCATACCTAACTGAGAAGTTACTGACAATTGTTAGGTACTGTAAATGAGTGGTCAGTTTTCTCTAAGAGAATAGATTTTGGTAATTCAACCACTATCCAATAGAGGATGGACATCCAAGAAAATACAGACAGCATATATCAATCTTGAAAGATTAAAAAACAAAATGCAGTCAGATGCTGCATTTTGTTGAACTAGAAATGCTCATAATGAGTGAGTTAACCCAGAAGCAGAAAAAGACAAATGGTATATACTCACTTATATCTGCACACTAGCCCAAGGGGCATGTCCCATGAAAGTCTTCACTTACCAGGAAACTGGGACAGAGGGGGGGGGGGCATCCTATTGAGACTCTAGATGAGAGAAGCATGGGAGAATGGTAAAGTAGAAGGAACCAGAGGGTCCTATAAACCTACAAGTAGAACATTATGATAGGCAGATTTGGGCCCAGGGGTCCTGCTCAAACTATGGCACCAGCCAAGGACAATACAGGCCGTAAACTTCAAACCCCTACCAAGATCTACCCAATGGACAGGACATTCTCCACAGTTGAGTGGGGAGTGGGGTCTGACTTTCATAGGAACTCTGGTTCCCCATATTTGACCATGTCCCCTGGAGGGGGAGACCTGGTGGCACTCAGAGGAAGGATAGCAGGCTACTAAGAAGAGACTTAATACCCTATGAGCATATACACGGGGAAGAAGTCCCCCTCAGTCACAGTCATAGGGGAGGGGAATAAGGGGAAAATGAGAGGGAGGGAGGAATGGGAGAATACAAGGGATGGGATAACCATCGAGATGTAATATAAATAAATTAATAAAAATGTAAAAAAATAAGAACAGCTACACTGTAAAAGGAAAAAAAAAAGCCAAACTTAGAAAAAAAATGCAGGACATAAAGTCGGGATAGAATGGAAAGGTGTGAATCTCAAAAGAGTAAGGGGGGTGAATATAATAAAATTCTCCCTATAGGGAGGTAATCCCCCTCAGGAACAGT
The DNA here is from genome assembly GCF_964271855.1 of Acomys minous. NCBI lineage: Eukaryota > Metazoa > Chordata > Mammalia > Rodentia > Muridae > Acomys > Acomys minous. The sequence goes on from NC_140490.1 coordinate 104,277,333, forward strand.
CATAGGGGAGGGGAATAAGGGGAAATTGGGAGGGAGGGAAGAATGGGAGGATACAAGGGATGGGATAACCATTGAGATGTAACAAGAATAAATTAATAAAGGAGGAAAAAAAAAGAAAAAAAACAAAAAAAAAAAAACAATTCTCCCTATAAAACACTTAAGGAAGTAAAACATAAAATAGAAACTACACAATTTTTGTTTGTAATATATACAAACATTGTCAATTTCAGTGGTAATTACTAACTCCAACTGTCACTGAAATACAACATTTAGTTAACATAGTATGCTATTTTCTTTGTTAAAGTTACTCATGATCTAGATAAACCTATAATGGCATATTAACCATTCCGTTTCTCTTTAATTGAGCTTGTTAAATATTAATAGTCTTCTTTCACTTTGGTATTGCATTCTCTTAATTATAAGTGCTTTTTCCTCTCTGGCAAGAGTTCCTTGTACATTCTAGTCTTAAATTATGTTGCATGTCTTCCTTCAACTCTACACGATTATCTATCATATCAATGATGAAGCTGAAATGAATTTTTAAATGTCTTCGTGCAAGCACTGCTGAAAAGCATTAACAAAGGCAATTCACATGGACTCAGCCGAATACTTGCATTTCAGATGCAAGAGATAATTCTTCAGTGCACTGTATTTTAGAAAACAGATAACCTTGTTCTCAAACTAAGAATATTATACAAGCTCAGGGAATAAATTGAGACTATTATTGTGATGAAAAGAATGAAGCTTGTGTACTCTACACAAATCGTTAGCTAATATGGCATGGCAGTTTGGCTCCCTTTGAGGACAGATGTAATGAATTAAATACTATTAAATTTCCATTTGTATCTTAGTCCCAAAAATTATTTCAGAAATGCTTTCTTTGTTTTAAAAGATTGGAAGAACATATGAGAAAGTTAGATCATGAGTATAGTTGGAAGAAGCCTCTGAACATAATTGGATTTAATAACATATTTATATTACAATAGAGTTCACAGTCTACTCAGGAGAAGTTACCCATTCAATTCCACTGATAGCCAGATCTTATATTTACCACTAAATAAAGTGTCTATTAAAAATGTTTTACCCAGCAAGAAATTATTTGCAGATTGCTCACCAAATCACTGATGGAAGCTTCAGGATTAAGACAACCAATTATTTCTTTCTATTTCCTGTATGACTATTTGCCTATATTTTTAAATTTGAGTAACAGAAAAAAAAATGCATGAGCCTTCCCAGAATGGTAGTCCCTAAAATAATGTGATGCTGAAAGCTGTCCAGAGATACAGATTAAATTCTTAACATCAAAAGAAATTATGGAATTAGCCTATCCATTTTAATCATTTTGCCATTAAGAATTTTAATGTCTTTAGTGTTATCTATTCTGACTTTAAAATCTACTAGACAGTTTTATTCCTATAATTGAATTCAGCAGGGTGCAGGATCAGTTATGTTTAAAGAGGACTATTAATTATTGCTGCTATAATAATGTGTCTAAACTTTAGCTATGTTTCACGAAGCCTAAACTGATTGTTTTTTTTTTACAAAATTATTAACGATTTTCTAATAATTGTCTTCAGCACAGCTTCAGAGCAGAAGATAAGTAGTTCCTATCTGTAAATTTATTACACTCTTTTCTTTTTCTTTGTTTGGTTTTTCTTTTCTTTTGTTTCATTTTCAAAAGACTTTATGTTATTTTTGGCATATAAATTTATATTATTACACATAAGTTAAAAAAATTACATAGAGCAAAAAGAACCACGACACAATCAGGGATTATATGAATGTTATACTCATGGTGTTTTGGCTAATTGTATTTGGCAACATAGCAGAAAACATCCTTACTACCTTGGTGATTCCAAAACTCTGAATGAGAATCAATATTCATCATATCTCACCTCTGTCAAATTAAAACATCTATCTAGACCTAAAACCTCTTAACCCCTAAACAACTAAGCTTAATTGCAAATCTAAACTATCATGTGTTCAACCCCATGAGAGACTTGAGAAGGAATGAAAATTATTTGAGTGAACCGAAAGTGCAGGTTAGCAGCTTCCAAAATGAGAAAGAAAAAAAAAAAAAAAAAGGAAAAAAAATGACAGAGACAGTTTGCTGCCTGAATAGTCACACAAACCTCTCTGTGTTGGAACATCATCTTCAGCCTTCTGGCCCAATATTTCCAACAGACATATTTGTGAGGCAGGAAACACCGAAGACTTGTTTACCCTGTCTTGGCAGAGTTTGGCCATCGACTCTGCCTATATCCAAGCTTGTCCGTTTTTAGGCAGAATTCTGTCTGTGCCAGAAAGAAGTACATTTGACCAGTGGCTATTTTGCTACATTTGAAGCCATCTCCACAAGGAGGTTCTTTGATGACCTGTCTTGTTGTCAAAGAATGTTTAAAATATTAAAAGCATCTTTAAGTGTCACATTCTGCAGGTCTCTGAGGCTCTGAAGACCTTATCAAACTATTTTTTTTTTTTTGCTTTTTTTTTCGAGACAGGGTTTCCCTGTGTAGCCTTGGCTGTCCTGGACTCGCTTTGTAGACCAAGCTGGCCTCGAACCCACAGCAATCCGCCTGCCTCTGCCTCCCGAGTGCTGAGATTAAAGGCATGTGCCACCTCGCCCAGCTTATCAAACTATTTTACCTTATCTATCTATAGGATCATATCCATCTGCCAAACTTAAGGTGTAAAAAACAGACTGGTAGTTGACATGACCATGATTTGATCAACCAACAATTAGCTTGTATTACTTGATTATCCTAAACAGCCTGCATTAGCACTTTCAAGGCATTGGAAGTAAGCTTTGTATTATAATTGAGTTGTATGGGCTCAATATCTCTTATTAGAGTGTATATATATGTATATGTATATGTATATATATACACATACATATATATAATGTGTGTGGAGAATAATCTTAAATTTGAATTCTTTACCAATGTATCAAAATTAACTTATTTTGTATCAATATATAAAATTCTATAGCAATGAATTAAAAATAACATTTTCTGTTAGGAATAAATAAGCCATTAGGTTTAATAAATTGTCATTTTAAATTTTAAGTCGGTTAAGATAAATGAGTAAATTTAGATACTGACAGGACAGGCACATATGCCAGCCATAGAGTTCAGAAATTCAGACATTGATACTAGCTTAATGTTTGAAAAACGTGTCAAAATCACATTGGAAAAGGAGAACCTCTTCAGCACATTATGTTCAACATTCTGATTATGAAAAATTAGGAGAAGGAATTAGAAAAGTTTCCTAGAACTATATGCAAATCAAATAAAAATTAAATATTTTAATTGAAGAACTGAAATTTTGTAATTGCTTAAGGAAAAAAAAGATAAGTAAAATGAGAAAACACGATTTTCAAAAGCAGTGAAAAATATATGAATAAACATATTACTTGGGGTTGTTGTACAATGCTTCATTGGTGGTGACTATGTATCATATCAACCATTAGCTGGGTGACTATATTTCAAGTAAATTTAACAGACATAGAAATTATCCAAATGTGTCCACCAAATCATCAGAAGAAGGAGGGGAGCTCATTGTGTTTAGAACATTTAAAGTTAGTGATTCTAAGATAATGACCATAAAAGAAAAAACATTAATAGATGCATTGATTACTACACACATTTTTAAGATACATTATTTCTCAGATTCTGTTATTTGTTGACTCTTTATTTTTTGTGAGTTTCACCTCATGGACCCCAGTTCTTCTCATATCTTATCCACTAATATCCACCCTTCACCCTTACAACCTTACCCCCAAATTACACACACACACACACACACACACACACACACACACACACACACACACACACACCTCACCAACAACAACAAAAAGCATAGAAGCATAGAAAGACCTCATGGAGAAAGCTGTAGTCACATCTTCACTTTCAAATGTTCATGGGATTGAGTTATTTATCTGGTTTGAGATCTTTGGCCACAGACATTGACACTGACTCCTGCCCTTGCATAGCCAAGAACCCGGAGATGGCCCTCAGCACTAACTCAGGCTAAGACCACACGATGGCCCTGGTGGCAGAGACGGCCACTGACAACAGGGTACTCCTCTCCGTCCTCAAGTCTTCAGGTTCATCTCTCTTCATAGTGCACAAGCCGCTCCACTCCTTTTTCCCTCCCATTTGCCCACCACATACTTGCACACTGTGATGGTTCCTGCCAAAGATTGGCCATGTGCTTAGCTCGTGAGTCCTGGGCAATATCTTCCATTGCCATTGTGCTGCAGGGTGGCATGGCATTCTATAGGTCTGTGTCTGTCTTTCTCTTCCCGTGCTGTGCTTAATGGATTTGATTTGATTTGACTTTTATAAATCCTACCTATAAAGCAGCTATGGCCACCAAGCCAGGCATCAAGCTAGGATGAATGAAGGACTGACTTCTCCTCTGTCCTTGTGTAATAAAATCACAACACCACCAACAAGAAATCTCTTTTCCCATTGCCAGGGGGAGATCCAGGTATTTCTTTTTTTTTAAGATTTATTTATTTATCATATATACAAAGTGTTTTGCCTGCCTGTACATCTGAAGAGGGCACCAGATGTCACTATAGATGGTTGTGAGCCATCATGTGGTTGCTGGGAATTGAACTCAGGACCTTTGGAAGAGCAGCCAGTGCTCTTAACCTCTGAGCCATCTCTCCAGCCTGATCCGGGTATTTCATTGCATATTTTCTAATACCTTTTCAGTGAATTAAATGTTATTATCAGATTATGTGGAGGAAAAAATTAGGCATAGAAAATGAGTTTCTTGTACAAAATTGTTTTGCTAGTGGTTGGCATGATACCTCTCATAGCTCTCTTGATCATCCGCAGCACCCATCTGAATGAGAAGTAAATGAGAACCAGAAGCTTGGCATAAGTTGCCATGAACCTAAGACAAAGCATTGTGTACGACTTAATGAACATCTTTAACGCCATAGCTGCAGAAGAAGCTGTAAATTATGTGTAGTGCTGGCAAATGTAAATAGTTACTGATATGTGATGGTAAGTCTGTCGAAAAGAAAAACCAGAGCCTTCAGGTCATATTGATGGTACCCAAATATATCCAAAGTAAATAAAGTTTTGGTTCAGTAGCAATTTGGACTTAAGTGAGGAATAGTTTAAATTTTTGAAAGAATTTTTTAAATTCAAAATGAAGATTCAATATATGATAATATTAATATAAAAATTTTCACATTAAATGGGCATTTGAGTTATTTACTTAAAAAACTGTATCAAAGAAAATAGGTGAGAACATTGTCTCTGTAGGAATATAATATAAAACAATAGTCCTTTGTTCTCATGTACATTAGCCATATGATTTTTGTCAACTTTCTTAATTTTAGAGAATGACGAAAATGAAGAATTTCTTCACTAGGGCATGATGCTTTGATAACCCTTTAGTTTCTACTAAGGATTTTTTTTCATTATTTTGAAAGTAGTTTAATTATACATCCATTTAACAAAGCATGAGCAATCAATATCCCGAGACATGTTAAAAGTAAATCCATTACAGTTCTTTTTTGGCATGCACATTTATATATGCATCAAGAAGAACCACAAAACAATCAGGAATTATATAAATGTCACATTCATAGTACTTTGGCTAATTGTATTTGGCAATCTTGCAGAAAACATCTTTCCTATCTTGGTGAGTCTAAAAATCTGAATGTTAATCAATATCTATCATTGCTTTGAATTGTAAACCTTGTGATGCATAGAAACTATTTTCTTAACTTATCTACTCATAGATTAATGATTTATATTTCAATCTTTGAATATACAATGTTATTTGTAACCTCTGAAATTCTACCATAGGCATTTGTATTACAGTGGCCATAGGAATAATTAATTTATATAATTATTCTACCTCCAATTTAAAATAGATTCATTTAGAGTTTATCTTTTATTCATCATACCAATCCCTAATATTTGCCCACCAGAAATTATGTTGTCAAGGAAATGAGTCTTTTGTACGAATTATTTCAAATGTTTTCATTTTATAGGTTAACTATTTATAGTTAAGTCCACACAACTGATATGATGTAACCTACCTTAAATGCAGCTCTAATACAGCTGAGTGGGGTGATTCACAATCTAAGACACACTTGCAAGGCTTATATATAAACAATAAGTAACAAAGGCAAAGAAATATACAGAGACATGTTTGCATACACACAGAGTGCTGAAATCAGGTATATCTTAGGTTTTAGGAATAAAAGAAAAGAATAAAATAATGTAAATATATTGCTATTGACAAATACACACATTTGGCTAGAGAATAAATGACACCATAAATAACTTAATTTGAGAGCTCATAAGCATTAAAGTATTCTTTTTCTCATTCAAAGCATTCTGATTCTAGATTGTCCCTGGCATTTTTAATGTGCTATATTCTAAGGGTAGATTTGGACTTCCTTACAGCTATGTGTCCCAACTTCTAAAAACCAAACTAAGCTGTGTTTTGAACTCGAGGTAGACTGATGAAACAGTGTGTAAAGTGCAGTCCCCAACACTAGGAACGAAGAATCAGGAGGAGAGGTTGGGACATTGCACAGATTATGAGAATTCATGGGCAGGTGAGACATACTTCATTCACTCCAAAAGAAGGAATTAGACAGGCAGCCCTTTGGGGTATTACTCATCACTGTCTCACATGTACAGTGGTACATAAGCCAAAATGGCCCAAATGGAGGAAAGTACAAAGGCAAATACTTACAGACAAGCTGGGTGCTAAAGACAAAGGCATCAAGGCCATATTTAAAAATAACAATATAAAAATGACATATTGCCAAAAAATAGTTAAGTAGCAGATTACATCAGCTACACATTTTATAAGCCTAAATAGTGTTTTTAACATAGTATTTATAGGGAACTTCTGGGATCTTACTGGGGTATGTGGAGTGGATTAATATAGATTAGATGAAACAAGGTAGTAAGTAAGGCAGAACTAAAATTGTTGTTACCATTCTGAAGTGGAAGTTTCTGGTTTCTTTGAAGACTCAGTTGTAAAGCCAATGGCAGGAACTCATTAAACATATTGAATATTGTGAAGTTGTCCCTATGAATTTCAGTAAACTAATCAGATATCTGTAATCTTTAGAATTGGAAATAAGAGAGAATAGAGATTAATATACTGACAAGTGTGTGTTGCATAGCTAACTAGGGCAAGAAAAGATTTCTCAACAGAGTGTATTTGAGTGTCCTGTAGATGGAGAATTAGCGTCTAATTTATCTATGCTACTGATGAACCAGGGAAGCAGTTATCTCTATAAAGTATGTAACTGATTAACATGGGTTTAAGATCAAAGAAGTGTCTTCTCAGTATCTTTTCAAACTGGCTTCATTTTTATTTATTTATTTATTTTTGAGTTTCCTACATTAACAAAAGTATCATTAAAAAACAGTGTAATTATATCTTATTTTAATTCAGTTTCTTGTGCCTTTATACATTGTCCATGGTTTTCTAGAATATATAAAACTGTGTCCATTATAGGAAAGCTTTAGCATTTCTTTTGTTGGTCTTGTTTTAAAACACATGCCATGCACCCATATTAAGAGAATCACGGTGTCTTCAATTATTCCTGTTCATGGTGCTGCTGATTTCACGATTACACACAGCGGCAAGCATCTCTTCCCGGATTAATTGGAAGCTTAATGAAACCACTGTGAGCCACTAGATCATCTGCAATGTTGATATTTCTGTAGCATAATGTTTACTTTCTTCATTTATATAATTAACTTAGATGAAATGCTTGCGCAGTAATGCAGAGATGTTATGGATTAATTACTTATTTAATAGCCAAGATGAAATGTGTCATGTAAAATTTAAATACACCAATTAGGACTTCTTTTGCATTGCTGAACTTACAATAAAATTGTAAACCATGCGCTATCACATGAGATTTTGATATTGAATAAGTAATAACAAGAATCTAAATTTGGTAGGCTTAGTAGAAGTTTACCCATCAAGATTTTGAATGGCATTGCAAAAATTCAACATATTTCTACAGTGAAAGATTATGGTATTTTTATTTTTGCATAAAAGCCTATTATGACGTCTTTTGGTAATATTGATAATATATAAATAATAACAACAATAATATGAAAACATTACATGTTGTCATAAAACATAATTGTGAGTTCCTAATTATCAAAATAACTATATAACATTTTAAAAACAGGCATTTGATTTTCAGATAATGTCATACTTCTTCACAATTTAAAAAGCAGAAACAGCTTTAAGGCGTAAGCAGTCTGTCAACGTTTTAGGCAAGTTCAAAATTATGGGACAAGAAAGAGCCAAAAATGAGTACATTACTACTTAAATCATACATGCATATCCTTTGCTTTTTACAAAATAGAATAAAAATAAAATAAATAACTTGTGTAAACTTGAACAAAACGTTAAATTTTATGATCTAGAAAGACCAGTCATACATTTGTCTGATTTAATATTATTTGTTTTAATTTAAATCTTTCCTCTTATTTTAGAGACAAACTATTGTCTTTTGCCACTGTTTGTCAAAAAGTAGTATATCTTTAATTGTAAACTTATGTTTATTGAAGTTGAGCTTTTTGAATGATTTTTGCTGTGATACATAAGCATAATACAAGTGAAAACTTCTCTATTTATGAAAATATAAGTCTGATAATGGTAATATCTATATTGTGGCATTATTTTGACATTGCCTTTGACATTTCCCTAAACAATTCTTAATGAAAATGGAAATCTGCCAAACAGCTGAAAGGATAACATTCAGAAAATTTTCTAACAGATAGAAATCATATCATTAATAAACTGTACATATATCTTTACTTTTTATAAGAATAATCTAACTACTTGAATAGATCTTTTATTTTAGGTTTCTAGGTTCTATCTTTTTGTAAAGCATCATGGATGAAAAGATGAAGGAAGATAATGCTTCAGACTCATTATACTGAAAGTGAATCCTGCAGCAAATGGAATTTTCATTTAATACTCTATATGTCCTTTGTCGACAAATTTTGTTCATAATTCTTAAAAGTAAAATATTTTAACATTATATTTCATTGAGAAAATTTTTACTTGAATTCTATCAAAGTAGCTTATTTCATAATTACCACATTTTGCAGTGAATAGCAGAAAATGAGTTCAGTTTCATCACAAAAAAGGGCCTTTTCTATTCACAACACACAACCATTTTAGAATGATATATTACCATTTTATATCTATATAAGATGTTATGAATATCCAACTGCCCCTAGGGACAAATGAGAGAATAACAGTGGAGATGTAATCTGAATAAATTAATTAATTTTAAAAAATCCCATACCATTACTTGTTAGCTCTCTCTGCCTCCTACTTGCTAGTAAGAATGAAAGCTCTAAGCTACTGCTCCAGAGCCATTATTTTTCTGACTACTGACATGTTCCCAACTATGATTGATGTTAATGGGCTCTAACTCCAGAACTGTGAGCAGAAAATTAAATGTCTTATTTTATCTTGTTGGTTATTGTGTTTTGTCATGTTGATAGAAAAGTAACTAAAACATGTCCCTTATGAGCTGTTCTTTTAGTTTTGTTGTTGCTGGTGGTGGTGGTTATTTTTCATAACTTTTGATGTGGTGGTTTTTATTTTCTTTACTTTATTTTTCTTAAATTTGGCTTTTTAATGCATTCATTATTCAAGAGAATCTTGCTTAATGTTCACTTACTTGTATAATTTCCAATGTTTCTCCTGTTATTGATTTCCAGTTTTATTCCAATATTGTCACATAAAATATATGAGGTAGCTCTAGTTCTCCAGAATTTCTGGAGATTGTTCTGGTGAACTGACATTACTTCGCCTGCACTAGTCGCTGCACCACCACTAAGTTCTCTTCCCAGTGACTCCCTTCCCCGTCACCACTGCCACCCAATCTATTACTCCATTTCCCTGTAGAAAAAGACACGCCTCCCAGAAGTACCAACTAAATATGGCATATCAAGTTGCAGTGAGACTAGGCACATCCTTTCATATTAAGGCTAGACGAGGCAACCCAGTAGTACGAAAAGGCACCCCAAAGAGTTAGAAACAGCCCCCTATGCACAGTTAGGAATCTCACAAGTGGCCAAAGCCACACAAGTATCACATATACTCAGAGGGCATGGGTCAGACCCATGCAGGCTCTCGGATTGCCGGTTTAGTCTGTGAGCCCTATGAGCTCAAGTCACTTTGTTCTATGGGTTGCCTTGTGGTGGTTTCTCTCCTTTTAAAAAATATTATTTTCCAGGGAGGATGTTTAAATCTCACTCAGGAGGGGAAATAGAATTGACAGTGATGGTGGTTGAAGGTGGGGAACAAGGTAAGACAGAAGGCCTGTAGAGAAAAGAGAAACTGTGGGCCGGCGCATCTCTGTGATAAGCTGGAGACCTAAGTCAGAGTCAGCCCCTGGAGGAGTCTGAGAGTGACACTTGCAGAGATTCCTAGCAGCAGGGGTCATAGAGACTGAAGAAGCAACCCTCTAACTAGACAAGTCTCCTAGTAGAGGGAAGGGAACACCAACCCACCCATCAAAACTTCATCTCAAAATCACCCTGCCTACAAGATGTGCAGGGATAAAGTTAGAGAGAAAATGGAGGGAATGTCTAACCAATGCCTGGCCCAATCCAAGACCCACCCTATGGGAAAGAGCCAACCCTGATACTAATAAAGATACTCTACTATGCTTACAGACAGGAGCCTATCAGTCGTCCTCTGAGATGCCCCACCCTGCAGTGGCTCAAAACAGATGCTGAGACTGACAGCCAAACATTGGGCGATGCATAGGGAGTCTTGTGGAAAAGTGGGGGGGGGAGGAGAAAAGGGTCTGGAGGTGACAGGAGCTTCTCACAAGAAGACCAACAGCTGACACTAACCAGGGCCCAGAGGGGCCTGCTGAGACTAAAGCACCAACTAAAGACTTTGCATGCAGTAGACCTAAGCCCCCTACAAAGATAGAGTGGATGGGCGCCTCATACAAATACCGGGTTTCATAATCCCAATGCAACATGTAGCATGAGGATGGCTGCCTGCCTATAACTCTGGCACAGTAGAGAAAAGGGCAGGCATTCCCAAGACCTCCAGAATCAGAGAGTTTCATATTTGGCAAGAGACCAAGTAGAAGCATCAATGAAGGTACACCCCATAAACTTCAGGCCTCCACATGTAGAAACACAAACGAATATTTATCATATCAAATGCATAAAAACAGGAAGAGAGGAACATAGAGTGTAGGAGTAAGCAAATTGGAAACCTTGGTGACCTGCCTTTTTTGTTTAAGTGATTTGTTCAGATTATATCTCAATTGTTATCCCTTCGGTTGTATCTTTTTGTTATCTTTCTTTTTCTTCCTCCCTCCCTCTTTCATCCTATTCCCCTTCCCTAGGTCTCAGTTCTCATCCTGGTAGCCTGCTTACTCTTCCTCTGAGTGCCACCAGGTCTCCCCACCAAGGGGAAGTGGTCAAATAGGGGGTACTAGAGCTCATGTCAGAGGCAGTCCCAACTCTCCCCCCAACTGTGGAGTGTGCTGTCCATTGGCTAGATCTGGATAGAGTTTCTAGGTTTACTGCATGCATTGTCCTTGTTTCATACAGTAGTTTGAACAGAGCCTCCTGGCTCCAGATCTGCCAGCATTAATGGTCTTCTTGTAGGTTTCTCAGACCCTCTGGATCCTTCTATTTCCCCAGTCTTCCTTATGTCTCTCACCTGGAGTTGCAATATCTATCTCAATTTTCCTGCTAAGTGAAGACTTTCAGGGGACATCTCTGTTGGGCTAGTGTCCAATTATAAGTGAGTACATAGCATGTGTATCTTTCTGGGTCTGGGTCAACTCACACAGGATGATCATTTCTAGTGCCATTCATTTGCCTGCAAATTTCAGGATTTCCTTGTTTTTAATAGCTGAGTAATATTCTAAAGTATACATGTACTACAGTCTCTTTGTCCATTCTTTGACCAAGAGACATCTAGGCTGTTTCCATGTTGACTATTAAAAATAAGGCTGCTATGAAAATCATTGAGCACATGTCCTCGTTGTGTGGTGGATCATCTTTTAAGTGACTAGAATCTGCCTCATACTGTTTTACCATTTCCCAATAATTGCATCATAATATAAATTCAATCAACAGATTAATTAATCCCTTGATTACCACACAGATCTCATAATCTAATTGTGTCAGAGAATGAATTCATAGGCACCTCCATATGAGCTTCTTAATATATCCAAGTTAGAAATTACTATTAATTATTACAAATACAGTTGGGAATAGGTTCTCCCTCTTCCTTATTAAACCATCCTGTATATTTTTCATTGAGAATCTCATATATTCCATTCATAGCTATTACCAATAAAGATGTACTGTAGTCATTATGTAATTTTGTGGTCTCTTTATCTGTCCTTTGTTATGTTCTTCCTCTTCTATTGCTCACCTTTGTTTCTTACTTGCTGGTTTTCTGGATTTTATTTTCCTATCTTGATGATACTTTTATCCATTCACTCCTAGTATAGGAGTCTAAGAAAAGTGTTTTTAAAAATATATATTTACCTTTCCAGCCTTATATTCTCCGTTTTGTTATAAATCTCCCAAACATGCTTCAACATATGTTAATGTCACTCATTTTATTTCAGTAAAATGTTAATTTTGTTTTTCTGCGACTAACACTGATTTTTACACAAGATAATTCCTAAATGGACCTACTTGGAAGTTATAGTGTCAGACATAGTATATTTTTTAATAAAATAAAATCGTCCTTGTGAGACACAACATCATGCATGTCACTGCAGACTACATAGTCACAGACATAAATAAATCTAAATGAAGAAGAAAGTTATTTCTCTAGAGTAGAAGGTTCAAAGCATCCTATTAACTTGTGGTTCTCAAGCCGGTCTGCCCCCCATATATAATCCTGGGTTTAAGAATGTAAGCATGCTAAGACATGAGTCTTTATATAGGTGAGTGTGTTTATTGCCTGCCTACTTCTGCTAACTGTACAGAATACAAGGTCTGGCTTTCACTTTTGCCTTTCTAGACTTTGGAAGAGATAAGGATCCCTTAGGGTGCTTCCATTGAGATCTTTTGAAGTGAAAGGTTTTCTATTTGTCAGATTGTTTAGCTGAACATTATGCTTTGTCTCCTTAAGTCCTAAAGTCAACCCATAAACCATAACAAACTCAAAAGGCATGTTAGTTACTGCTGTCTCTATCTGTTATCATGGCTACCAGAGAGCAGAGTGTGCCTTTCTCCATGCACAGTTCATGGCAATCTAATCATGTGCTTTGCTAGGGACAGAAATAACACTTTAGTAGACACCAGCAATGGAGTCCATTTCACAGCCTGGGTGGTAAAAAATTTCTATTCCATAATTGCATACTGAATAGTTGCTTTTACAACCACTTGAAGTGTTTCATCTCTTATGCTAGGCCCCATAATATTTATAGCAAGTATTTGCTGGGGAGAAATAAGAATTAATCTTAAGGAACATGTCAGAAGAATATACTTAGGGTGAAGAACATTGCAAAGCTTTATTGAGCTAACGGCATAAGAGGTAAGATAGTCTTTATTCCAGAGATATCTTCTGATAAGAAATTTTAAAAAAAATATTAAAAGCAATCAAAAAATTTATGCCATAGAGATAAATTAACTGTGAACTAAATATATCTTTATGTTTCTATGTGATCTCCTATATTTCCAATAAAAATATGTAGGGATTCCACAACATCTATGATATCCACTTTCCTGATCTAACCTATCCAGATCTAGCCAACGGACAGCTCATTCTCCACAGTTGTATGGAGAGCTGGGACTGACTCAGACATGACCTCTGGTGCCCCCCCTCTTTGACCACTTCCCCTTTGTGCGGCGGCCTGGTGGCACTCAGATGAAGAGGTAAACAGGCTACCCTTGTTTGTGATCGTATGGTGGGGGAACGAGGTTCCCTTCTGTCACAGACCTAGGGGAGGGGAATAAGATGAAAGAGGGAGGGAGGGGAAAACGGGGACAGCAATTGAGATGTAATCTGAATAAATTACTTAAAATAGAAAACCCACCCTGCCCACAGAAACTTTGATAAAATAATGCATTTCATTGGGACTTGCTAATAGTTTCAGAGCTTTAGTCTGTTATGTAAGTAGATAAATACGTTGGATTTATGGTATCAGATAGGCAGGAATGGCGATGAGGAAGTACCTGAGAGTTCTACATCCAGAACCATAGGTAATAGGAAGAGAAAGCCAATGTCCCCCTCCAGCAGCACACTTCTTCCACCAACAGCCTATTCCTTCTTTTTAAAAATGTTTTTTAATTAATTAATCAATTTGATTATCTCAATTGTTTTCCCCTCACTTGTATCCCCCATTCCTCCGTCACTCCCTCTCTCTCACTTTCACCCTATTCCCCTCCCCTAGGACTGTGACCCAAGGGGACCTCCTCCTCTGCCATCTGTTGTCATAGACCGTCAAGTCTCATCTTGGTAGCCTGCTATCCTTTCTCTGAATGCCACCAGGCTTTCCCAGCAAGAAGGAGTGGTCAAATAGGAGGGACCAGAGTTGATGTCATAGTCCCTGCTCTCCACACAACTGTGGAGAATGTCCTATCCATTGGGTAGGTCTGAATAGGGGTTGAATGTTTACTGCAGGTATTGTCCTTGGTTGGTGCAGTAGTTTAAGCAGACCCTTCTGGGTCCAGATCTGCCAGTCATGATGATCTTCTTGTAGGTTTCTAAGACACTCTAAACCCTTCTGTTTCCCCATTCTCCCATACTTCTCTCACCTAGAGTCCCAATAGGAAATCCTCACATCTATCCCAATCTCCTGGTAAGTGAAGACTTTCACTGGACATCCATTTTGGGCTAGTGTCCAACTATAAGTGAGTATACACCATGTGAGTCTTTTTGCATCTGGGTTAACTCACTCAGTATGATCATTTCTAGTTCCATCCATTTGTTTGCAAATTTTGGCATATCCTTGTTTTTAATAGCTGAGTGGTATTCCATGGGGTAAATGTATCCCGGTTTCTTCATCCATTCTTCAACTAAGGGACATTAGGTCACTTCCAGGTTCAGGCTATTACAAATAAGGCTGCTATGAACACGGTTGAGCAAATGTTCTTGATGTGTGGTGGAATCACTTTAGTTGCTATACTCTTTCACATATTACCTCTGTCCTCATTTTAATGGATTTCAAATATTGATTCTCAGAAAGGCCTTTTTTAAGGATAATCACTAAGGAGTCAAATACATGACTCCTTTCTTAGGTAGCATGTACTAATGCAAAAGCAATTTCCCCTTTGATCAGGTACTAATTTTAAGAAACATGTGAGCTTTCTTGGTACTTTTATGTTCATATTAAACCTTGACATTGTATTTCTGCACATACCTATGGAGGTTTGCAGGAGATACATGCACCATAGGCTTATGTATTTGAACACTTAATCCCTACCTGTTAATGCTACTTGGGAAGGTAATAAAACCTTTATGAAGTGGTTGGACGAAGTATGTCAAGTGTGTGGCTTTTCCTGTTTTAAAACGGTCCCTCTCCCTGTTCTCTCTGCACTCTGTGCTTCCTGACCACCAGCCAGTCTCACTGTTCTCTTGTTTTTTATTCCCATAGTGATGGACTTTATTCCCACTGGAAATGCAAGCCAAATTAAACTCAGTTTTCTCTAAGTCACATTTGTTATGTATATATATGTATGTATGTATATATATATTATGCA
This sequence comes from Acomys minous, assembly GCF_964271855.1. Taxonomy (NCBI): domain Eukaryota; kingdom Metazoa; phylum Chordata; class Mammalia; order Rodentia; family Muridae; genus Acomys; species Acomys minous. Next base: position 104,293,064 of record NC_140490.1, read on the forward strand.
GTATATGTATATGATACCTAATATTCAAGAACTTTCTATAGGAAGAAATGAACTCAACAAGGACATTAGGTACGTCTATAGCACTAAAACAAGCTACAATGATTCTAGATTTAAAGGAGAAAGGAGAGGAAAGATTACAAAGAGCTATATAGGGAATACTGAAATGTCATCTACCTTCAAGGTGAAAGAGATTTTAACTACAAAGTGCTAAATGTTGTCATAAACCTGAAGCTCACTTCAATAACTATTATCTCTAATTATAATATTTGCCATGCATGAATAATATGAAGATGATTTTGCTTTTCAGTGTTCATATTCTTCGTTGCATTTATAGGATAATTACCTGTTAACCACTCAGAGTGTGGATTTTATTTTTGAACATGTGTAATGATACCATGTGTAGATCTCCAGTTTATACTTATACATACATATATATATATATGCATTTGATATTTTATAGCAATAGTGTTTGTGTGCAATAGTATTTGTCAAGTAATTCCATTACAGAAATGACTGGTAATACATTTTCAGCCCCAGGTGGCTCTCTTTACTATTCAGAAGTGATTACAGAAAGATTGAAGAGATATTTTGCATTCCATTTGTGGTTGTCTTTTATTGAACTGGCTTAATATAACACGCTCCTGTGGTTTTAGGTTTTAAAATAAGTACAGTCCCCTTGGAAATGTGTTCACATAAACGTAGGTGTAAAACATGTGGCCACTCTAGTCGACCTTTCAGAAAGTGAATTTAGGAGGGATTGGGAATTGAAACTTCCCTTAGAATTAGACTTCCCTTAACATACACAATTAACTTCTTCTATTCATAGGTAAACATATGCATAGGAGTATATACACACATAATGGAAATAAATATGTGTATTCACGTATTTATATATTTGTGTGTGTGTGCACGCGCGCACATGCAACCTACACATTTCATTCATTTAATATATCTGAAAACTTTTGGTCTAAAATAATTAAAGACTCATAGATGTACTTGTCAATACTCAAAAATCTAAAAGTATATCAGACTTAACGTAAATTTAAATTTGAGTAAGAAAATTTTATGTATCATGTACACATAAATAACAATAATAACATTGTTTATATATAAAATACTATATATACATATATGTTAAAAGAGAAATTTAATTTTATTTGAAAATCTACAATTACAATTTTTTGTTTACAGAATCTAGACAAGTGTGTGATGTAGTACACACACAAAAAAATTGTCATTAACTTTTTTAGTGTGTTGAAACATTTAAGTTTTAGACATGTGTAGTAAGGTTTCTTATTTAATGTGAATATAAGAGAAAACACCTACCATTTAAACACACATATGCTGCATAAGGGATGAAATTTATAATTAGTACTTCTTAGGCATTCCACTTCTTATATTTTTAAATAAATGAAAATTATTTGTTCTGAATACATGACAAAATAAGCATCTTTACATTCTTTAAATCTAAAAAGGAAGATTTCTAACAAAAACAATAATTTTATTGCCTTCTGAATGTTGAGATTTTTGTTGAGTTCATATAATTATGCTTTTTTCCTCTGTACAGTGCTCTAGTATCTGTAAATGAAGACTCTATATCAAGGTCTCTTTCCACTTTTCAAGTCCCTCATGGTGATACTTTAGCCTATAAATATTGCATAACTATGCGATACATATACAACTTTTTTGAAAAAAAATCAAGACTACATTTCCCCTTTCTTTCCTCCAACAGTCACTTCCAGGCCACCTCCCTAAGCCCCGCCCCTTGGCTCCTCCCTTCAATCCCTCTCATGCTTCTTTCACAAATTAGTAGTCTTGAAAAAACTTTTTAGAAAGACGGTCTAGTATAAGAATAATATACTTACAAGATTAACTTTCTCAAAGCTCCTAATTATGATAGCCTGCCTATAACACCAAAATTTTTGGAAACTTACTAAATATGGTTGGGATTATTTATTTTGTTTACTTTATTTTTATTATAATTTATTCATTACATCCCAATAGTTATCCCTCACTTATATCCTCCAGTCCCTCCACACACTTTGTTTTCATTTTATGTGCATTGGATTTTTGTCTGCACGTGTATCTGTATGAGCTTGTCAGATCTTGGAATTATAGATATTTGTGAGCTGCCATGTGGGTGCTGGGAATTGAACCTGAGTCCTTTGGAAAAGCAGTCAGTGCTCTTAACTGCTGAGCCAACTCCCCAGCTCCCATCCATACTTTGGCCCTAATCCTTTCCCCTAAGACAGAAAGGGAACTCTTCCCCCACCATATGAGCACAGCCTATCAGGTTTCATCTGGATAGCCTGCCTCCTCTTCCTCTCCACCAAGGGTACTTGATTAAATTAGGGGCACCAGAGTTCCCCACTTTCCCCACACCCATGGAGAATTAGCTGTCCATTGGCTAGTTCTGAACAGGGGGTCTAGGTTTAGTGCATGCATTGTCTTTGGTTGGTACAGCAGTTTGTGGAGGCCCCAGAGTCCAGATCTTCCAGTCTTGATGATCTTCTTGTGGGGCTCCTGGAAGTGATTGTCTTGGGATATGAGACAAATGTCACAAGAACATTTGTTTTAATGGCAAAAGTACTTATTCAAACACTAGGCCCTATGTGGACTACCCGCACACACCTGAAAGTCTGGATATGTGGCACAGGTGTTTAATGCAGGGAGGATCCTGGCACTTTGCTGTCCGCCCAATCTAGTGAATTGGTACGTACAAGGATCAATGAGAAAGATTCTATCTCAGAAAATAAGCAGAGAGCCACTGAAAAAAGATATTGACTATCAGCATCTGTCCTGCACACCCATGTACACACATGTACCCAAATACACAGAAACACACACACACACACACACACACACACACACACACACACACACATTATTTGATGGACAATTCTGGCTAGTTTGTCAGTATCAAATCCGTGTATTTGATCAACATTGACAATCTGAATCAGACTGTGCATTTCTTGACTCTGCAGGCTCTTGTTTCTGTAGTGCCAGTTTCTCTATCTCTGATCTGTAAAACAGCTCAGAGAAATAAACCATTTCAAATTTTGCACAGAGGGGGAAAAAAAAGGTCATCAGTTTATGACTTACTCATCCTTATCCAACAGCATATTATCTTGCCTTTAAATAAATTTATTAATAGTATTAATAATTGCATTTCCTTAATTGCATTTGAGAGAATTCTAAGATCCAAAGGTACTTAAGACAATTTTAATGATGCATAGATTTTTAACTTATTTAAAATAAATAGCTTCCTCTTAATACTTTAATGGAAATCCCCTAGTATACAATTTATATTAATGGTTTCATTAAGAAAACCTGCCATTAACTTCTGTTGACTTTGATACAGTCCAGAAATAGTTGACCCTTTGATTGAGTGTTTTCATTAACATATGGGAAATTATCCCAGTATTTGTAACAATAACAGATATCAAACCAGAAGTACATAAGAAGCCACTCAATACTCTATTGACTGTTAGAGAAGAGATGGGTTACAAAAGTTAAGAGAAAAATATACTAACATAACTTTTATGAGCTGTGATATAATCAAAGGAATAAAGTTTAGGTATACTACAAATAAGAGATTTGATACATAATACCTCTTGAGTCATATATTTTTGCCAACATTACATCTCTTACAAAACAGTTCCTTAATATTAAAAATAAAAATATACTATATAACATACTTAAGTATTCTACTTTGAAAGAGAACTTTGGTTGGTGGGTTTTTGGTTTTTTGAGACAGGGTTTTTCTGCGTAACCCTGGCTGTCCTTAGGTTTTTAATATCTAACCACTCTTAGGCCCTATTTACCAATGCAAATGATCTTTGATTATAAATTCCATTAAAATTTTAGAAGTTTTTTGAGAAAATTTTTATGTTTCTTGAAGTATGTTGTATTTTAACTTTTTAAATTTTAATTTGTTCACTCAAACATTTGGTATCTTAAGTGATAGAGTTCTGCCATCATATACGGGGGGGTAACCAGAAATGACAGTACAACTCCATAAAGTTTTATGTATTATAGGTTTACGTATTATAGGATAATTCCATTTTATATCATTATTTATTGTTTAAACTAGTTTTTAATTTAAATATAATTTGACAACATTCTTCCTCTCTTCCAAGTCCTTCTAGATCCACCCCACCACTCACTGACCTTATGTTCTTTCTCAAAAATAAAAAAAAGACAAATATCCAATACAACAACAAAGACACCAAACCAAAAAAACAAAATAAAACAATGCCCAAGAGAAGGCACATGACTCAGAGACCCACTCATTCATATATTCAAGAATCTTGTACTCATATTAAAATGGAAGCCATAATACATACTGAAAGGCCTTGGTGCAGACCTTTGAGGGCTTTGAAGGCTCTGTGAATGCTGCTTCAGTTTCTGTGAGTTCGTACGAGCTTTGATCATACTGACTTAGAGGATCTTGTTTCTTCCTGGCGTCCCTCCTCTCCAGCTTTCATGCTCTTTCTACCTCATCTTTTGCAGCGGTCTTGAGATCTGAAGCGAGGAGTATGATGAGACATCCAAGCTGTGGCTAAATGTCCCAAGCTCTCTCATCCTCTGCACGGTGTCTGGCTCTGCATCTCTATATTTGTTCCCAGTTGCTGCAGGAGGAAGCCTCTCTTATCACGGCTGACTAAGGCACTGATCTACTAGTATAGAGAATATTATTAGGAAACATTTTATCATTACATATTTTAGATCACTATTATTTGGGTTTACCCTAGGTCCCTGAGCTATTCAGTATCATATTTCAGTATGAACCCAAGAACAGCCAGGTATGGGTTCCATCTTGTGTAGTGGCACTTATGTCAAATCAGTTATTGGTGGTATTCCCACAATCCTTGTGCCACCATTTCCTGAGCATATTTTTTGTTTTGTTTTGGGAGGGGGTGTTTTGTTTGTTTGGTTGGTTGGTTGGTTGGCTTTCGAGACATGATTTCTCTGTGTAACTTTGGCTGTTCTCGACTCCCATTGTAGACCATGCTAGCCTCAAACAGTAATCGGCCAGCCTCTGCCTCCAGAGTGCTGGGATTAAAGGCATGTGCCATCACGCCCTGCCCGTAGCATATCTTGTGGGTAGTACATTATCATAGTTCAAAGAGCTTATTATGTTTGGTTTGGTGCTTAAATTTCTCTTTGCTAGTAGTTTCCAGAGTACCTTCTTGAACCCAAACTATTAGAATGTATGGGTGAAGGCTCCATGGAAGCACCATCTCCACATTTCCATGTTTTGCTTGTTTATTTTGTTTGGTTTTTTGTCTTGGATCTTATCCTTTTTTTTTTTTAATCATAGTATATTGGCTATTTGTATTTGGCAAGCTTGAAGAAAACATCTTTCCTATCCTGATGCATCTAAACTTCTGACTGCAAATCAACATCTATCATATCTCATATTAATCGATTTAAAACATCCATCTAGAACTAAAAATTAGCTAACTAAGTGTTGACTTCAGCAATGGGGACATGCTGTCAGTTTGTGAAGAGAAACCTGGTCTTGACAAAAGCCTGGGATGTTGGGGATTCCCATGGGTCTCTTTGAGGCAACAATTTAATAATCAATTACATGTAACCCAATCCCAGTGCCAGAAGCTTTGTTTGGTGACAAGAGGTGACCAGTTGGGACTATCTCCAGCGTTCTTTTATGATTTCATATAGAGTGCTCTTATATATGAATATATTTTGGAAACTTTCTACTACGTTAGGTTTTCATACTATCCCTCAAATTCCCCTATATTTTAGCTTTCCTCATATTCTCTCTTTTAACAACTCTTCTCTCCTCCTTCCCATCTGATGCCCCCCCCCTCTCTCTGTGACAACTGCGTTTTAACTTTATGAATCTTCTACAGTAGTAGGTTTTCATATAAAAAACTTAAATATCTTTAGTATTACTTATCCTTCGGCTTACTCAGTTTTTCTAATCTCCACCTGTCCCACCTTAATTTAACCCCACTGATTTCCTCCTTGTCTTTTAGCACTTTATACAAGTCTTTATCACAGTGAATTCTGCATCCTGTCTCTTAAAAATCTCTTCTGTATGGCTCTTTAGTAGTTCCTTCACCTCTATGGCTATTGCAAATAAAATATACATATCTGAAGTTTCAAAGCTACCAGCCCCAGATGAGGAGAAGACAACATATGATCCTCATCTTTCTGAGTCTGCATAAACTCATTCAAGATGATCATTTCTATTTCCATTTATTCACCTGAAATCTTCATGATTTCCTCTTTCCCAAAAGCTAAAGAATACTTCATTGTGGAGACTAACCACATTTCCTTATCTGGTCATCAGTTAATGGATATCAAGGCTGTTTTCATTTCCCAGCTATTGTGAATAGAGTAGCAATGAACGGAGATGAGCAGAAATCTCTAGAGCAGGATGTGGAGTCCTTTGGGTACACAAGTGGAGTGGCTGGAACATGTGGTATACCGAATTTTTCTCTTTTCAAAGTATTTAGTTTTTAAAGATTGATTTATTTGTGTCTATTTGCTTGTACACCTGCATGCCAGAAGCATGCATCAGCTCCCATTATAGATGGTGTCGTCTACCATGTAGTTGCTGGGAACAGAAGGCAGAAGAGGAGCCAAGCGCTCTTAACCACTGGTCCGTCTCTCCAGCCCAGTATATCTAACTTTAGTTTTTGAGGATACTCCACATTGGCTTCCATAGTAGCTGCACCAGTGTGCCTGCTCATAAACAGTGAACATGTGATCTCTTTCATCTTTCTTATCTCTTTCCCTCATATGCACATCAGCATTTGTCATAGCTACTTTCCTTTTCCTCCTCCTGAGTCTTCTCCTCCTATTCCTCTTCTTCTTCTTTTCCTCTTCCTCCTTCTGCTCTTCCTCTTCTGACCTTTAATATTTTGACTGGTATGAGATGAACTTTCAAAATAGTTTTAATCTGTATTTCTGAAATGCCCATGAATGTTGCATATTTTAAGTGTTTCTCAGCTCTATATTGTTCATATTTTGAGAAATACCTATTTAGAATATTCTCATCTTTAAGTTATTGGTTTTGTTTTGTTAATATTCAGTTTTTAAGGTTTTTTTTTTTAATTCTAGAAACTAACACTTTGTCCAATATTTAGCTGGCCAAGATATTCCTTCTCCTTGTTTTGTGGGCTGTCTATCAAGGGATGCCATCCTTTGATGTACAGAACATTTTAACTTTCATGAAGGTTAATTTATTAAATTTTGTTTTTCATGTCTATGTATTTTGGGTCCTGTTCTGATAGCCCTTTCCTGTGTCAAGTGTAATTCTTACTTTATCCTCAATGAGATGCAAGGTATCAGATTTTAAAATGATGTTACTGATTCATCTGGAATTGGCTGTTCTGTGTGATGAGAGTTAATGATAAAGTTTCATTTTTAAACATGCAACTATCCAGTTTGGCCAGCATTATTTGTTAATTATATTATATTGTCTCTATTTCTCTTGTTTATTATTGATTTTTTCTTTAAAAAATCATGTGGCTGTAAGATAATAGGCTCACATGCATGTCCTATATTTTCTTCCATTGATCAATGAGCATGGTTTTGCACTAGTACCACAAAAATGTTTTGTTATTTTATAGATCTAATGTATGAATTTGAATCCAGCATGGTGATGTCTCCAGGGAAATTGTGTTGTTTTTGATAGTGTTATTTAAGATTATTTTGCATCTCATGAGTCCAAAGCAATATATTTCCTTATGAAGTTTGAGATTTTTCAAATTTTAAGTAAGGAATTCCATTGCAAATTTTATGGGGGATTATCTTGAATCTGTAGGATGTACATGTTCATAATATTGATTCTTCTAATCCATGAACATGAGATGTCTTTCCCTCTTCTATTATCTTCTTCAGTTTCTTTTTTCAGTCTCCTAATATTTTCATTGTGAATGACTTTCATTTTCTTGGTTAGACTTATTCAAAGTTAATTTTGTCAAGGGTTTTGTGAATAAAATTGCTTTCTTGATTTTTTTCAATGTGACAATTTTCCATTTAAGTTTTATTTTATTTTTGCTTTTTAAAAATTCTATTTTTGTATACTGAATTGTTTTCATTATTTCATTCAACTATTTCTGTTTTGCGATCTTTCTTCTGGCATCTATTTAATTCCTCTTTTATTCATTGATCATGTGTATTATTGTTATTTCAACATCAATGTCTTCTACATATTCTGAGTAACATTTCTCAGGAGATATGGCTATGTTACTACTCATTTTTGGCAAAGACTGTGGTTTTGGTTATTCTTGTTTGTGTGTTATTGATATAACATTATATCTGGAATTGTGTTGTTCGTTGTGCTTCTTGGTATGGAAATTTAATCTCTTCTCATGAGTGGACATTAAAAGTTCTTTTTGCTTGATTATCTCAGTTGTCAAATAATTGATCGGCTGTATGGGTCTTAGACTTCAGTCATTGGGCAATTTCAGATCTAATGATGTTAGTACTAACCACGGTTCAGCTCAAGCTAAGTGAAGCTTTTAAGCCTAAAGGAAGACCTTCTATGAAATGATAAATTTCTCATTGCTAAGTTTTGGTACTCTGGAGAAGGTATTTATAGTTTTTCCTCAAGGAAAAGATGCTAGCAGAATTGGGATGTCAAGTCTAGGATCACTACTGTAAAAAGAGTGGCAGTGGAGGTGGCAGATGACAGGTGTGGGATACTTAGTTATCAACAGAGTCAAAGGATGGAGCTACTGATTTGAGTATTTTACCTTTGCAAAGCTAGCTTTTATTCTCCTACTATAATTGGTTGTCTCAGAGGCTCTCTGCCTTTCTGATACTCTAGACCTAGTCCTGGGAACTTCTGACCTCCATACAATCCAATCTAGGCCTAGAATATTTTCAGCCTCCGAGACTTGTGGCTGAATAAGATCAAACTTTCTGATTGTTCAACTTATCTGTTCTGTCTTAAACTCCTCTACAAATTTACTGATTTGATTCAAACCGGCTTCCCTCAGCTTCCTACTGAATTGCTCTGCTTGGCCTCAGACTAACCCTAGAAATCTGTTCTTACTGTCTGGCTCCTTCTCGTTCTCTGGCTCATCTGTCTGCTCTTGTGTCTAGATTGTTCTCTCTACAGCATGTCCTGGTAAAACTGTCTTCTCTCTCTCTCTCTCTCTCTCTCTCTCTCTCTCTCTCTCTCTCTCTCTCTCTCTCTCTCTCTGTGTGTGTGTGTGTGTGTGTGTGTGCGCGCGCGCGCTGCTGCTCTTGTTGTAGAAGTGGGTTTTCCTTGTTGTTTGTGTTGTTGTTGTTGTTTTAATTCAGTTGTGTAATGTAAGCATGCTTTTGGTTAAAATCCCAGGTGTGGGATATGGGGGCTGCTCCAGCTTGCCTATGGCTATTAACAGCCTTGTTAGAAGGCATGTAATCTTTGTCAGTAGGAGACTGTCTCATGCAGGGGCATGTTTTTTGCTAGCTGGAAAACATCTTGTGCAGTCTCTAATGGAGTATAAATATGAGAGCCCAAAGAGGAAGGAAAAGGAGGGCTGTGAGAAGGACTTGGAGGAGCTGGTTGAAGAAGAAAGAGAAGGCTGCTTCTGCTCTTGCTGTTGCTGACTGAATATCCTGAGGACAGAGATTGAGATTGCCCCAAAGAACCTGAGAACCCTAGACAGCACTAAGCAACCAAAAAGAATGATGTCGCTTCTCCCCACCAACCTTCTTTCTTTCCTACCTGGCACTGGGGTGGTGTTTGAAGGGATAGGGCTTGGAAGGGAGGAAGTGGCATTAAGAAACCCCAAATAAAGCAGATTTAAAAAGATCAAAGCCTACAGCTCTCTGCTAAGTTGCCCCTCTTTCTTTTCTCATCTCATGATAGTTAGATATACCCTATTGTGTCAAACCTTTCTCTGATACATCACTCTGTGTGTCCACCAATAGACTTCACTTCCAAAATATGGTGCTTCCTTCTACAAAGAAAATTTACCTTCATTATTTGGGATTAAAGGTGTGCGCGTTACGGGTATGGCTACATTCCACTCAGAGTAGCAATGCTTCTGGATTAAAATCCCTGTACAGCCCTTCCCTGGAAAGACAGTATTAGGGTCACTAAGAGTGTAGAGTTGGTGGACTGAGTTTAGCAGTTGTCTGTACTGGAAGCCATGTATTCACAGAGAGGGTGACTGTAGTTTTCATAGTGGGTAGTTGAATTAAAGACAAAAGTCTACATGTCTTGCCTAAGGATCTTCCTAGGAGTTTTAGATACAAGAGTTTATGCTCTCCTCACATAGGAGAGGATGCAGGAATGAGTACATGAAAGCAGAAATGTGGCATGTGTTCCTCAAGCATAGCATGGATGGGTCTCAGCAAAAAATTTTTAAATTTAAATCTTATCTAATTAAAACTATGAATTTAAAATTAAATGTCAATATGTGAGTTAAATTGTAAAAGTACTGACAAAATCTATATCAAAACTAAATTTGTTTATATTTCCAAGTATAACAGATATATTCTTTATTTATGTATTTATTTATTTTAACTACAAAGAGCACGCATGCTTCAGGTCCACAAAGGTGAAGTGTGAGTGCTCAGTAGACAAAGCAAACGAGAGCTCCTCACCAAGAATGGCTCTGCACAGTGTCTGTAGGGTCCCACAGCTCACCTTCTTCATAAAAGCTGTGCTGAGTATTGATTATCTTTGTATTTTCTCTGTGAAAGCTATTATTTCCAATGTACTTCAAGTGTAAAATCAGCTGTGATTCAACTAAGGAGAAAATGCATATTAATTTTCCTGACCAGTGGAGGAAATTGACCTTAAAATACATTGAAGTGCCTATCTGTTCTCCTAAAACAATATATCACTCAAATAAATGAACACATCAATACTTGGGAAACATTTAAATTCATAGATAAAGCATGTATTAATATTTCCTTACTCAAAGCAAGAGATTGCTGCTCATTAGAAGAAAAGTGCAACTTAATGATAGAAGGGGAATTATAATATAAAAAATAATTTTTAAATCCTCAACCCCAAACAAAAAGAACCAAAAGAATAAATCTTCAGTTATAACCAACATAGTACACACACACACACACACACACACACACACACACACACACACACACACAAATACTCAAACTGTTTAAGTGTATACTTATATGTGAAACGTAGTAGACAAATTAAGTACTTAAGTACTTGTGCTCAGAGTCAGAGGTAGGTGCCAGCCTGGTCTATAAAATGAGTCTAGGACAGCCAAGGCAAAACAGAGAAACCTTGTCTCAAAAAGAAAAAAAAAAAGGAATTTGTATGTGAAAGTGGGTTAGAATAGGAAAGTTACTTTAAAAATCTTTACTGATGCTTCTCTCATCTAAGTCCCAATAGGATGTCTTTCCCTCTGTCCCACTTTCCTGGTAAGTGAAGACTTTCATGGGACATGCCCCTTGGGCTAGTGTGCAGATATAAATGAGTATATCCCTTTTGACTCTTTCTGCTTCTGAGTTAACTCACTCATTATGATCATTTCTAGTTTAATCCATTTGTCCACAAATTTTGGGAATTCCTTGTTTTTAATAGTATTCCATAGTGTAAATGTACCACAGTTGCTTTATCCATTCTTCTACGGGGAGACCTGGTGGTACTCAGAGAAAGGATAGCAGGCTACCAAGAAGAGACTTGATACCCTATGAGCACATAGAGGGGGAGGAAGTCCCCCTCAGTCACAGTCATAGGGGAGGGGAATAAGGGGAAAATGGGAGGGAGGGAGGAATGGGAGGATACAAGGGATGGGATAACCATTGAGATGTAATAAGAACAAATTAATAAAATATATTTTAAAAATCTTTACTGAAAACAATGGCAAATTCATCTATCACTTCACTAAAGTTCAGCTGTCAAAAGAATTTTTTCTTGTTCATACCTTAGTTCCATAGCAATTTCCTTCATATTGGTAGAAGCATGTAAAATAACATTTATAAACCATGTACAAAAATAAATTATTTTGTGTATTGGGAAGAATACATAACATATGTTCAGAGACTATTTACAGATTTTCAATAGAACCCTTTTCACAAACCAGATATGGTAAATATATCATCCATGAGATGAGGAAATACCTGAGTTCATGTATGGAAAAATAATATTCATTCTTGTATGTTTATACTAATAGGAAATACAAACATAGTCTGTTTTTTATGAATCTTTTATAAGAGTTTTATATCATTCTTTGCATCTTAATTCTCCTTTATAGCAAATGACAAGACGGGTCCTTGAAAACCCATGTGAATCAATCGATTACTGTTTTTGAATTACTATTTCCATTTCACATAGGCTAATAGTGCATGGGAAGCTAAAAATATAATCCTGCACATATAATACTTCTCCTATAATACTGCATATTGAATGTAATTTTGGACATATTGGGTTGCTTTTGTTTTGATGTTCCTGTTATCTTGTTTACTCAACTATTCATTAAGAATAAAATAAGGGACAGATGCAGTGGTGCACACCAGTAATCCCAGGATTCTAGAAGGCAGAGGTCAGCGGAATTTTGTGAGTTCGAGGCCAGCTTGATCTACAAAGCAAGTCCAGGACAGCCAAGGCTATGCAGAGAAACCCTGTCTAGAAAAACAAAACAAACAAATAAGACCCTCTAATTCACCATGATGAAACTCATGAACTCACAGGCTGAGGCAGCATGCAGAAGGCCTACTTGGGTATGCATCGTATCCCCTGTGTATATATCCTAACTTTCATTTTAGTGTTTTTAAGAATTCTGGGTGTGTGACTAAGCGTTTCTGATTCTTGTGCCTTCTCATGGACTTTTTTCCTTCTGTATATTTATCTTGTCCAACTTTAATGTGCTATTTTTCGTCTTATCTTTTATATTATATTTTATTTTTCTATCATATTTTATTATTACCCCTTAGAAACCTGTTTGTTTTCTAATGAGAGACAGAAAATTTGTGGATCTGGATGTGAGGGGACACGGAGAGGGACTAGGAAGGACAGAGAGAAGGAAAGCCATATTCAGTCAATGTTATGTGAGAAGAAAATGTTTTCAATGAAAGGAAAATAAAGAAAATAAAACATTACTCAACCAAAGAGATTTGGAGAAGAACTTGTTGTAATTTTTTGGCACTGACTATTAATGGAGGAAGAAGACATAGTCTCTGAATGTTATCACCATCCCTCATAAAATACATAAACAATTTAGGGTTAGGTCAAACATGGAATGTAAGGTGAAAGTTGTCTTGAAATATTCAGCATATAATATTGAGCTGCATTAAAATAAGGTGTTCCTTTTGTGTGTTTAGTTTTCTCCCAGACCAATTTCTCCCTGTACTACTAGCAAAGGAAAGTGATCTGAGGAAGAAAGAGGCATGACTCTTGGTGCCAACCTCAGATACCAACAAGGAGCGATAGAATCTATAAAGTATGCTAAAATCTCAAGCACTTACAGTCTGTACAAGGAATTAGGTTTTCCTCAATAGAATCCTTCTTTATTACCAGATTTATACAACACTAAAGATATACAGAATAACAGGAAATATTGGAACTGTGCAAAAGAAAGTGTCAGGTTGAAGACAAATCTTAAGGGCATGCAATGCTTTGTAACTTGGAAAAGTCAAAACCGAAACTGTGGGGATACAGCTAACGAGCCTACCCATTTGGAGGAGCGAGGACATGTCTATAGTTTCAAATTTTATATTTTAATATTATATACAATACTTATATATAATATACTCAAAGATAGAAGTTCTCTTATGTGCTGTCAACTGAGATTAAAATATTAATATTTAATCATGGTTATACTTTTAAATTTTTATTTAAAACATCTCTATGGAGGTCCTACATATCCTCTGCCTTCTATGTAATGTTAGTGTTAAGAAATTATTACAATAGAATGTGTAAGGTATACAAACAAGGCCAGAGAGCCTCTCACTTAAACAGGAAAATTGATTTACATTTTAGATGCACCAAGATAGAAAAGATGTTGGCTTCAAGGCAGGCAAATACAAATAGCCAAACAGTATGAATGTAACATTTATATAATTCCTGACTGTGTCAATGTTCTTCCTGCTGTAAGTAGTTTATTGTATATATGTGTAATAATAAACATGTATATGTAAAAAGTAAAATAATACTTAATAAAAAAAGACAAACTGATGCTTCTCCAGAACAATCTTAATATTGGTGATAGTTTACACGACTTTTTATTTCTGCTCTATTATGTTTTTTGAAATTATATTATACATACTTATAATACATGTTTATAATATATAATATAAAGAGTATTATACTTAATGACAAATTTATTTTTCTATAAATTTGTTCTTTCTTTATTGATATGCCTACAGAATTATTCTATTGTTAGTTGACCAAGGCAGAAAAAAACTTTCTTCTGGATTTGGGTTTTTTAACATATGATGGAATTTACCTAAGTGTCTGAGAATCCAGTACCCAAAAACTTATATATATACAAATATACATTAGTAGAGATGATTATTCTCAGTATAAGAAGTATATTTTATTTTTATATTATCTTAATGCGAAATTACATATAATCCCATTTTAGTTGTTGAACTACAATTAATTAATAAAACAGGTAACATGAATATTTATGACTGAAAAAACACTGAAAGCTAAACTCTGAGACATGAATATTGTAAATAAGAGTTAACCTCTATGTTCCAGGCTCTTCCCCACTTTTTCTTCTAAGTGACTTAGTGTCTGTGGTTTTATGTTGAGGTCTTTAATCCACTTTGATTTGAGTTTTGTACAAGGTGACAAATATGGGTCCAGTTGCATTTTTTTACACATAGACATCCAGTTAGACCAGCACCATTTGTTGAAGATGCTATCCCTTTTCCATCGAATGGATTTGGCTTCTTTGTCAAAAATCAAGTGACCATATGTGTGTGGATTCATATCTGGGTCTTCGATTCGATTCCACTGATCAACCAGCCTGTTGCTGTGCCAGTACCATGCTGTTTTAATTACTATTGCTTTATAGTACAGTTTGAGATCAGGTATGGTCCCCTGGAGGGAGAGACCTGGTGGCACTCAGAGGAAGGACAGCAGGTTACCAAGAAGAGACTTGATACCCTATGAACATATACAGGGGGAGGTAATCCCCCTCAGGAACAGTCATAGGGGAGGGGAGTAAGAGGAAAAAGGGGAAAATGGGAGGGAGGGAAGAATGGGAGGATACAAGGGATGGGATAACCAGTGAGATGTAACAAGAACAAATTAATAAAGGAGAAAAAAAAAGAGTTAACCTCTAAATCCCATGTCTTTCACCTATTTGCTTATTTTCTACTTTTAAACAATCTCTTCCTTGAGATTTTCTTTGGTTTTCCTTTTCTTTCTTTTCAAAAAATTTTTCTGCAGCTATGTTTTCTTTGTTTGTTTTTTAGATTCTTTTCTCATATAATATATCCCAGTCAGTTTCGCCTCCCACAACTCCTCCCAGCTCCCCAGCTCACCTCTCATCCAGATCCAATTCTCTTCTGTTTCCTCTTGAGAAAATAGCAAGCCAGGAGATGAAAGCCAAAGAGGACAAAAACAAAAAACAAAAAACAAAAACAAAAACAAAAACAAAAACAAAAGACAGAAAAAACATTTAAAAATCATGGGACTTTGTTTCAAAACGTGTCCTTTTCAATTCCTATACTTGAATTTCTACTTCTACTTTGTTTAATGGATTACATATTATACAACACTTAGATAACAGAAATTCAGAGAACTTAATTGACATTTGTCCATCCATATACTCTTTCAAATTTTTACAGTATTTTTTTTACAAATTCCTATAATTAGAGTACAGATCATATAAAAATAGCAACTTAGGTAATTGATTCATCTCCAAACCATTTTAAACAACAGATATATGGTTACTAGGGGTAGTGTCATGGAAAAAGATTGGGTAATCTGAGATGTTTAGGTGAGAGGCTCTCCGGCCTTACGTAGGCTTGTACTATACCTAAGATGTTATAGGTGTGTTAGAAAAGGATGTATTACCACCACTTCTTGATAAGCACCTTTCTCATGTTGCCCATATTTTCTCTACAAGAAAATGACAGCTAAGTCCAAATTAGTAAGATATAGGAAAAATAAGAAGTGCTATTTAGATAGATAGGAAAAAGGAAGGGGTTTGAAGTTGTTTCCTGTGTCTGCTTTGGCAAACTCATCAAAATGGGTGTCTTAGAATAACAGAAATGGTTTCCTCAGATCTTCCTATGTTTTAAGTAAGTGTTCCTCAGAGACTCATATCCAAATCTTTTTTTAAGGTATATTTTCTATTTTTTATTCTAATAAATTGTAGGCAGGAATTTAATAGGAGTTTTAGTGCTGAACACTTATTTTTACCAATGTGTATAAAACCAAACTCCAAAGGAGGTCACATCCTGAGTCTTAGGGTAGTGTTGCCTTTTGTTTCTATAAGAATCAACAGACTTAGAAGTATACAGTTTCAAGGCCCTTTATACTTTGTATATTCTACATTTCAATCCCTTTGATTTTTCATAATGAGTGAGTTAACCCAGAAGCAGAGTCAAATGGTATATACTCACTTATATCTGCACACTAGCTCAAGGGGCATGTCCCATGAAAAATCTTTTTTTTTAATTTGTTTTCTCCTTTATTAATTTATTCTTGTTACATCTCAATGGTTATCCCTTCCCTTGTATCTTTTTCAAATTTGCAATATTGGAAAATGATGGAGACTTTTTAGAAGGGGTGCCTATGAGAGCAAACTCAATAGACAAAGGCACTTGCTACCCAAACCTGAAAACCTGAGCGTAGTTGGTGAAATCTACATGACCAAAGGAGAGAAACAACCGTAAAAGGTGCCCTCTAACCACCACAGTCCTGCCATGCGCTCACACAAATATAGCACCCACACACAACTAAATAAGTGTAAAGCATGTTTTAAGGAAAGTGGATCCCAGTGAAACATCCATACAGTATTAGAAGCACATCATCAAATGAATCCTGAGAGCTTGCTCATCCTTGCTCCTTTATCAGAGACTCAATCACCATTTTGTCGACTAGATACAAAGGAAGGCAGAAGAATAAGAGGATGAACACAGATAAGAAGCCCCATTCGCTACTCTTTATTCCCTAGTCTGCCTAGTACTAAGCAATGAGTGAAACTTTCAAAATTGTGAGAAAATGGGCTTTTTAAAAATAAAGTTAGTTCCTTTAAACATTTAAAGAGTGACATGAATATCTGGAGACCAGAAAGCCATGATTGTACACCAAATGGTTGTCCATTAACAAATGGTTATCCTTGGTCATACAGATACAAACAACATTATAAGGACAGAGCAGTACTATGAAAGCAGACCACTATGAGATCGCCTGTAAAAATAAAACAAAACAACCATTAAAAAACAGAAACAAATAAGGTGACATGGAGTGAAAGACTTAGAAGGTAGAGAATAGAATTGTGAAATGGTGGGGGAATTAGAGACAAGAGAGGAGAATATGATCATGATACTTTGTGTGAAAGTCTTAAAGGATTAGTATATTACCTAAAATATTACATCTAATACTGTAATACTTTAATTAATAATTCTTAGGTCTGCTGGCTCTTAGCAATATTTCTATCCCCTCTCCCATGATACTTCCTGAACCTTAAGATTTGGGGTTGATTTTGGGTATATTAATTAAAGTCATGGTCAATTTGTTTCTGCATTTTGACTAGTCTAGTTGTGGGTTTTGTTTTTGTTTTGTTTTGTTTGTAATTATCTCCATCTGCTGAAAAAGCAAGCTTCTTTGAGAAGGAATGAGGGCTAAATACATTTACCTGTACATGTAAAAGTAAATGTTTAGAATGCAGTTTAAATATATTCTGAATTAGGAAAGTGGCACTGGCAAATTCTTCTCAACGTTCCACGACCTCACTAGCCATGGGTAGTTGGCTTAATTCAGTACCAGGAATAAACTCCCTCCTATTGAAAGTGCCTGAAATCCAATTGTCTTGCCATCGCTTACCTGCAAGATAACAGTGACACTACTTAGCCTTTCAGAATATCTTGCCGTGAGGGTCGTAGATGTAGTTCATAGACTTTACAGCTAGATAAGACTACTGATTATTTTTCTCTCTTGACAGCTTGCATAGCTTATTCAGATATATTGAGAGCTAGAGTTTTGGGAAGTCAGCTCCAGATCCAGTTCCCTCATGTGCTGTGTCTGAAGTGTATGGTGTCTTCAGCAATACAGTATTAATTTCTTCTTGAAGACATCAGCGATAGGGGAAATAGCCTATATTGTAATCAGCTCTCTTAGAACACCCTAACCAACAATTGAAAAGGAGAATTTCTATGCCTTGCATGGAATTTTGATAAGTCTATAAGAAACCTCTATTTCTTCAGGATAAACCAATTTCTTATATGAATAATAGAAAAATAAGTATCAAAATAGTATCAAAAATAGTAAACATTACTTGTGTTGTATAATTTTAGCTCTGCCATTTCTCTTGAGCAATAAAGGCCAAGTTTGTTGTCAGAGCAAAACTGACCAATTCCTTTTTACTCTTGTTAATATTCATGGACCTTTTTGATATTTTATTTCTTAGCTATTCACTTTGTAACAACATCTAGCTGCCCTTCCACTAAACAATTTCTTCTCTGATAAAGATTGCAGCTTAAATCTTTTAAATGAGATTTAATCAGTCACTATTCATAATTATCTGGTATCTGTTCTCGACCAAGTATAATTAGTGAGACAAACTGACACCATAGATTTCAAGCAAGAATTATCATGCATTTGAAGCCATCTCCATAAAGAGGTTCTTTGATGCTCATCATCCTCTTTGAAGTGAAAAAAAGAAAAAAGAAAGAAATCTCAGGAATCTTGATGATGGAAGACTGATGTCCAGCAGTTGGTCCCAGGGAACAGCACATCTCTTGCTAAGATTCTTTTCTTTCCTCCAGGCCTTTAGATTCTTCCTAGCACATATTATGACTCAACACCAATTTGCTGCACGCAGTTGCCTGTTGATGTGCACGCTCCCTATTGCCTCTTCATCATTCCTCTTTCACACATCTTACACTCTCCAGTGTTCTGGAGAATGAGACACTGTGCTCATTTTTCCTAGCATTACACAATCATAATAGTTATAGAGAGACCTGTCAAAAAGATTACTAGTAGTGCATATACTCGGTTTTCAAAATGCATTTACATTTCTTTTAAAGGGAAGGGAAGGGCACTGGCCACCAGGCTTTATTTGCTGAACTTGATCAACTATAATCCACTGAAAGGAAAGAGGCAGCTCCTGAATGTTGTTCTCTGACCTCCTTATATAGGCCATGGCGTGCGCGCGCACCTCCCCCCCCAATAAATAAATAAATAAGTGTAAGAAAAACCATAATAAATAAATAAATCAATAAATAAATCAATAAATAAAAGTATAATGGAAAGTGAATATGCTTGAAATTTAATTTTTTAGAGCTAAGAATCCAATTCAGACCAATGGGACAGACAAAGACTAAGGTTTCTTATGTGGCAAAACCTGTATTTAAGTATGTATGAATATTTTCCCATCTCTTAGCCTATTGGTCACGTCATATCTGTGAGTGAGACATGCCAGTGGGATCATATGGAGTGGAGTGGAATTTAGGTGTAAAAGGAACTAAATCTTGGTATCCCTAGTTCCTACCTGGCTAAGCTGTGAACTCTACGCAGTTACTAGATAACATCACTGCCATAACTCTTCTTAGGTGTGAAGAAATGAAGCACTTTTAAATTCCTGCACTTCCCATAGATCGAGGCCTACTCTGGCCCGCCTTATGAGTGTCTCATGCTTTATCTGCCTCGCCCTTCCACAAAGGTGCTCACATTCAGGCTTTTGGATGCCTACATCCTGTTATTTCGAATGGCTATTATATAATCTTCAGTCAGTTTTAATGCCATTATGGTGGAATCTCAGATGAAAGGGAGGATGAATGTATAAGCTTCATTTGCCATTTTAGCTGATAAGCCATTCAATAAATTGGTACCACTTAGATAATTGTAAGCCCCTTCAAATCAGTAATTACATACATTTAATTCTTATATCCTCCTGATAAGTTAAGTATTGTTGTCCTTGTTTATAGTTAAACCTGGAATGTTATCTGCTAAGATAATTCTATCTCCTAATAAATTTAATTGAACTAGTAAATTTAAAAATAAACATCCAAACTCATGTCTTCAGCTTGTAAATCCCATGTTATTTTTACTCTTTCAAATATGTACATCTTGAAAAAATGCAAGATAACGTCAATAATTAATGAGTGGTGTATCATGTGTCCAATAATATTAACACGTTTTTTCTTTAATTCCAGTGTGATTGTTTTTATTTGTTTCAGGTGAACAATGAGGCTTCTAACACTAAATCTGAGTCGTTGCAATCTTCAATTGTCTTTTACAATTCCCACACTTGATGCATTTCTATTCCTCTAGGAAGGAATAAAGCCTTGTGAGCTCTAAATGACCCAAATCTCCCTATGTTTTCTTTCCCTGTTCTGGCCTCGCTTGGTTTCTATGAAGATTGAAGAGTGTAGATTCAGTCTTCCCTACCCCCTAAAATCCGTGGTTATAATCCTTTAGGGATCTATCTGATTTCCTAAACACCACTTCACGTTGACAATTTGCTAATTCACTTCACAAACTTTGATTTTTTTCTCTCCGAAATCCAAACACCTTTAATCTACAGCATTCTGGGCATATCCCTTTGTTTCTAATAAGATGTCAACAGACGTCTAGAGATTTAAAATTGAATATGTTCAGATGCAAACTCTATCATCCTTTCCCATGATTCTGCTTTGTGTTTTTCTTGAATCTGATAATGACAACCGCTTTCTCCATTCATCATGCTCAAAACTGTGTCTTCCCTTTACTGACATGTGTTGACTGTGTCTGTCAGTAGACTGGTTTAAACTCATGCTCAGGGCCGTTGGCCAAGTTTGTTCTCCATGGCTCTTTTCCTAATTACAAACACTATCATCTCTAGTATGATTACTGAAAGAAACTCTTGGATGTTCTCCTGATCACACTCATATCTACGTGGTTTACTCTCAAAATATTCTATAAATAGGGACTAAATTGTGTCACCAACCTTCTTAAGAGAGTTCTCTGAGTGGAACCTATTTCTTCCTTTTACTTTTATGTTTTTCCTGAAGGAGGGTTTTCTTTGTTTTTGTTTTGAGACAGGGTTTCTCTGTCTATATTTGGCTTGTCTGTCCTGGACTCGCACTTTGTAGACCAGGCTTGGCCTCAAACTCACAGCAATTGACATGCCACTGCCTCCCACGTTCTGGGATTAAAGGCATGTGCCACCACCACCAGCCCAGGTTTTCTTATATAACCAAAACTAGCTTCAAATTCATTATGTAGTTCAAATTGAATTCAAACTCATGGAAATTCTCTTGGCTACTTCAATAGAAGATGTTGTTAGGACCTACTCTCTGTAACATAGCTGACACCATTTTGTACTCAATATCCATTTTTTGTTTATAAGGTGAAATTAACTTCAAAAAAATTTTTAACTCACTTCCTATAAGTAGTTATTCATAGGTGACACTAACAAAGCCTGCCAGAGGGTCAAGTTAACCTATACTATCAGACCCCGCCTGAAGGTCAAGTTAACCTACACTAAGAGAGCTTGCCAGAAAGTCCAGTTTACTTACACTAACAGAGCCTGCCAGAAGATCATGTTAAACTACACTAACAGAGCCTGCCAGAAGGTCGTGTTAACCTTATATTTAACTATGACTCTTTTATCTCCATGCATGGCAACACTCTCGTGGCACTCTATGTTAATTCTGTATTTGGCTGCACTCTGATTATACTCTGGAAGACCCTAACTGCTGCCTCTCTTACCTCACTTAGGACCAGTCAGCTTAAAGGTTTGTTGATAATACTCTGTCCACATGATCAAGATGTATTACAATGTATTATTTCCCTCTTCTTGTCTTTTGCACTTGGTTTTCATATCAAATGGCTGCCTTAAAAGCAAACTGCCATGATAGTTTGGCTCCCATGTCTTCTCTGTATCCTTGATTATGACTATCCATATCTGACTGAAACAAAAAAAAAGGATCATTCATTTAAAGAAAAGTTTTCAATGGGAAAATATTTCTTGACATATGAAAATAAGTAAGACGCTTTCAATTTAAGAATTTAAGACATTATTTCCATTAATTTTAGTCTATAGTGATAAACATATAATGTATATTCTTCAAAGCTGCCTACACAGTATTACTGAATTTATAATCACGTCGTTGTGTTGCAAGGATATATTTATTGTCTTTAGATTTATGTGGATCATTTCTTTGTTACACGTTCTTCACATCATCATCACCGTCAACTCATATAGCACTTACACTGCTATTATATTTGCACCATAAATCAGAGTTTTGGACTTCCCACTGTGATTTGAATCAGCTGAAACAAGTTGATGTGAGTGTCTGAAAAGAGTTTTATGTAATCACTTTTAAATTTAGAAGTGTATCACTTTGTAAGGTAATTTCACAGTAGAAAAAAAAAGGAAATTTGATTTCTATTTTTGAATTAATTTAAATTAGATACATTTTAAGTCAACTTGCAATGCAGAAAGATAGTTTCTGATGGTTAACCTTTTTAAAGCAGGAAAGTACCTAGAACCAATAAATAGAGATATATTTGGGCCTGTCTTTGAAAATGATTCCGGAAAGAATTAAATCAGAGAAGACATATCGTCAATGTGCAGACCACTATTCCATGCATTCAATAAAACTGAAAAGACTGAATAAAAAGGGAATAATGATAAAAATTTTAAAAAGATAAAAATCCAATTCAATGCTTTCTGCTCTTTGGTTTACCCAGTTATATGGAGTCTCAGCTGAACCAACTCCTACCACAATGACCTCTGCCATACCTTCCCTCCACATGCCTGTATCCTCTCACACCATGAGCCAAAATATATTTTTCCATATCATTTGCCTCACTTTAAATATTTGGTTGACGCAATTAGAGAGGTATCGAACATGGGAAACATACTGACATGTGGAACACGTGCTATGATAAAGAAGATTGTGTGTTCTAAGGCTTTTGATGCTGCATTATGGAGGAGCGTAATAAAATGGCTTGGGGCTCTGGACTATAAGATGTGAGAATGCTGTTGGTTTAGCATAAAGATCCATTCTTCTGTGATCAGGGCAGAGCAGATTTGCTATAAAAGCAGCCAGGAAAGACTATATGCTCTAGGGATAGGAGTAAGAAACAAGGTCCCAATTATTAGCTGGCCTACAGTTCATAAAATATTCAAACAAACATTCATAAAATTTCAGGTAAAGAGCCTGGGTAGAGTAGGTTTGTATTCTGAATATATAGTTGAGGTTGGATTCAAAAGTTGATCAAAAATTTACTAAGTTATTTGTGAAAGAAGTTTTCGAGGCATCATACATTTCAAGAAGTTTCTGCTAATTGTTTTTAGTCAGAGATACAGAAAGAGATAGTGCAGAGTTTTGAAAAAATGTACAAGTCATCACGAAAGGAGAGCTTAAAATCAGAGGTAGGGTACATCTGACGAAGGCAAGGGTAACTTTAAAAGACAATATATTAAAAGCTACGTTTCACTTTTGGCTGGAAATTTAGTAGAGTTACCATGAAAACAAGATTCCACTCGTTCCAAACTCCAACTTCTAAAAAGGCAAACACATTTAAAAGAAGAGAGCGTCTAAAGTAATTCCTTGTTTTCAAAAAGTTAAGTGTTTTTCTAGGCTTAGCCACCGAGGCTTACAAATGCCTCTGCAAATCATGAACAAATGGAAAGCAGCATCCATATGGTGCCGAGTTTACAGACACAGATTGCTCAAGAGTTACAGTATCATTGAAGCTCATGCCAAGATTGCATAAGCCATTGAGGGGTCGAGAACAACATAAAAAAAAGTCCATAAAATCAACTAAGCCAAGCTTATAGGATTCAGAGACTGAAGCAACAATCAAAAAGTCTGTATGGGTCTGAGCTAGGTCCTCGGCATACACCTTATGGTTGTGTATCTTGGTGTTCTTTTGGAATTCCTAATAATGGGAATGGGGTTTCTCTGGTTCTTTTGATTGATTTGAGACCCTTTTGCTCCTACTGGGTTGCCTTGTCTAAGATTGGTATGTGGGTTTGTGCCTAGTCTTATTGCATCTTCATATGCTGTGTTGGGTTAATATCGCTGAGAGGCCTGCCTTGCTCATTTCAAAAGAGAAACAGAAGAAGAGTGGATCTGCAAGAGAGAGGCGGTGGTGGTGTGTGTGTGTGTGTGTGTGTGTGTGTGTGTGTGTGTGTGTGTGTGTGTTGTGTGTGTGTGTGTGTGTCTGTGTGTGTTGTGTGTGTGTGTGTCTGTGTCTATGTGTGAATGCTGAGAGGAATGGAATAAGGGAAAACTGTGGACAGGATGTAGGTTTGAGAAAAGAGTAAAATTTAATAAAGGAGACAGGAATACTTATAGGTCACACACATCGGTGTTTCTGTGAAAGTGATTCTAGAAAGGAGTAGCTGATCATGGACAACCCACCCTAACTAGAGTGGCACTACTGCATAAGCTAGAGTGACCAGAGTACTCATACTAATATTTTTCCTCTAGCAAACCCTATAATCTATAGCTTGTGCATTCTTTTCTTTTTTATTTTCTTTTATCAAAAATAGATTATTTTCTCATACAACATCACTGTATTTAAGTTTTCCCCCTTCCTTCTACTCCACCCAGTTTTAAATACGTCCCCTCCCCTCATCTCTTTCTGTCTCTCACTATAAAGGATCAGGCTTCTAAGGGATAACAACCAAGCACATCAAAACAAAATATAATTAAGTAAAACGAGAACTATCACATTTAGGCTGGACAAGGTAATTAAACAGAAGTAAAAGAGCCCTAAGGGAAGATACAAGAATCAGAGACCAATTGGCTCTCATACTCTAGAGTCTCATAAAAATACTAAACTGAAAGCTATAGTATATACGAAGAGGACCTGTTGCAGACCCATGTAGATCCCATGTTTGCCGCTTCAGTCTCTGAGTTCATGTGAGCCCTGCTCTGCTGCCCTCCATCCTCTCTGTGTCTTACACTCTTCCCACTTTTTCTTCTCAGGGGTTTCCTGAGCTCTGAAGGGAGGAATTTGACTGCAGTATAGCAAACAGAGCTGTGAGTTCCCAGGGTGCTTCTCATAGGAACCCATTTTCTATATATAGCCATTAGGAAAATGGGGAAGAGAACTGTCCCAACGGAAACAAAGTGTAATTCAGGCAGGTTCCTTTCATTAGAGAAAGTACAAAATGAACAATCACTACACTCTCTCTTCCTAAATTCTCTATTAGAATTATCTGGGAAATGAAATGTTAGCTGGTTTAAATGCAAAAGTGTTTCCAGAGGAAGATGTCATAGTGCAGTAGGTAACGCAAGCTCTTCAAGGCAGAGATTAGTTCTCATTTGATACGGACCTGGAGATTTCTTTTGTACTTTAGATAAAATTTCACCAAAAATTACTCTTAATAAGTAAAATGTTAGGGTAATTTTCAATGAGTGAATAATGCTTAAATGCACCTGTTTAGTTTCTTTCCTCACTAAGTACTAAATGGCTCTGATAAATACTGAAATGAAATATATGGAACCATGACAAGTAGAAGGAAATGGTATAATTTTTAGTCCTATTGTTAATTTTAGCCTCTATCTCTTCCAAACATTTCCATGCATTAACTAATCTATTTGCTAACTAAAATGTACTATAAAATTTCACTATGACATTAAAACAAGTAAGATTTAGAAAAGATAAGACTAATAGTAAATAATAACATTTTATCTTGGGATCCAGATTTGAAGCAGTGATGTAGGCTACATTTGCTGCTCTATAACAAATGTTATGGTATTTTAACCAAGAGCAATGACTGGGGGGAGGGGACAGTTTGACATTCTCAATCTCAATACCGCTACATTCTTTGATGCACACAATCTATTTGCAACAATTACCTTCTAGACATATTTGCAGTAATTACATTAATAAAGAGTAACTTTTATATTGTTAGTGCAAAACTGTTACCTACTGTCAGTAAGTACATTACCAGTTACATTAAATGCAGTGCATCCATTTAGATTGAATTGATTTACAATTTAAAAGTGTAATCAATATTGTTATGTAATATACAAAACCTATCAACTAAAACTAATGACAGGTATATTCAGTACTCATTTATAGATATGATAAAACACTACAAACAATACAGTTTATGTTTCAGAAAGGTAGATTCCAGGATGTCAGAGCAAATGCATGATGGAAAAAACAGCTGAAAGTGAGTATCTAGATACAAAAACAGGAAGAAGGAGAAAATGTTTTGTCTGATAGAGTTAGTCTGTCCCTGATGATGCATCTCTTAATCCTTTTCAAACAGCTCCACCAACTTGGGACCAACTATTTAAAATCATGAACCTATGTGACCCTTCTCACTCAAACCCGTGCTGTATGGTATCCATGGGGCAGAGTTAAGCTTACTTTAAAAAAACAGTTTCCAAATAAATAATGGGTGGTCATCCTGAGATTCTTAAATGGATGCATGGGCTGTTTCCATATAGTCAACTGTGGATGTGTTTTTCAGAGAACAAAATCATGGACATTGAAAAGGGTTGTCTACAGGAGATTCTAGAAGCTAAGTCAAAGAGAAAATGGTATTGTAGAAGCATACTAATTAAACAGCCCTAGGTAAAAAGGTAAAGGGATGTTTTCATAACATTAAGAAAATCCAAAACTTTGGAAAATAATAGACTGAGAAAAGGACTAGATAGTTTTTTGTTGTTGTTTTTATTGTTGTTTGTTTGCTTGTTTGTTTTGATTTGATCTTTAGGTAAATGCAGACGTTTAATTCTAAATGAAAACATTTTGAAGTAAAAGTCAATGAAATTGGAATTGTGCTTAAATTAATGAACACACTTATTGCTCCTCACCAGATACACAGCTGTGTACATAAATTGTTTTCAGGATGACAGACATTTAACAAGTCTATGCAGTAGCAAAATTAGAAAAGGTGCAACATATAGTATATCATAATAAACTCAATATAGGAAGGTGAGATTTTTATCTTTTTTCTTTTTTTTACATATACATTTATATTATTACACATATATGTAAAATAAACTATATACAGCAAGAAGAACCATGAAGCAGTCAGGAATTATATAAATGTTACATTCATAGTGTTTTGGCTATTTGTATTTGGCAGCCTTGGAGAAAACATCTTTCCTTCTTGGTGAGTCTAAATTTCTGAATGTAACTGTTTAATGTAGTAGTTATCAAACAACATTAAGTGGTGAGTTAAAGGAATAAGCATATGCCTGCTGGGTAGTATGTGCTTGCCCTAAGATGGTAGCTACCATATCTCATGGGCACATAATATATAGTAGAGTAATTATAATGATTAAACATAATGACCTGCTACAGGCATGCCCAACCATTTGACATTGCAAGAACTTTGTAGATAGTGCATGCTCAAGAAATTTACATTTGATTTGTAAACATAAAAAAATCAAAATGTTTTAAGTTAAGCTTATAATTTTGTGTCAGACTAGGTTCATATATATTCTCAGATAAATGTGACCTACAGACTTCATGTTTGACATGCTTAGCAAGTCCTTATGAATAACTCATAAATTTAATGTTAGACGAATAATCTTGAAAATAAAAAAATGAGTTAACTGCAAAGTAAGCAGAGGTTATATGAGCCAGTTCTAAAATTTCCCAGGAACATACATATTACTTATTCTGTCAACACTGACTGCATTAATGGTGAGTAAGAAAAATTAACTATAGATTTGAAAAATGGGATCTTGGTAATGCATTCAACATTTCTTCCTGATACTTCCAAGTGTTATTACCTAACAAGGCACGTTGCCATTAGAGAGTGCTATAATCGGCCCCTGCTGTTTCTTCCCATCCGGCAGTGGACAAGGTTTTGCTCCTGGCTTTACACTGACTTATTTTTATTTCAGCATTGAGGGCTTGTGTGTTTACCAGACAGAACTGTGGGCAGGAAGAAAAGACCTATTAGGCTTTTTTGACAGTTTTCCTATGTATTTTCATCCTGTCATATATCAAAGAAGAATGACGATCCAAGAATTACTACAGGGTGACAGAAAATGCTGTACTTAACTTTTTGCTTCAGAGGATGGAGTTTTAAAAAAAAAGAGAGAGAAAGAGAGAGACAATTTCTAATCCTGTGATATTCGAGAGTATGGCTTAGTGCCTTTGGGATTCTCTCTGGGGAACTATTATTAGATAAAGGCAGGCTAGTTTCTCACCTATAATGTCTTTGTGTGTCTGCCAAGTGCCAGAGGCAGGTGCTAGCAGACTCCATGATGCCTCTGCAGCAGCACAGAAGCATTGAGATGCATTTCAAGGACTCTCCACTGAGTGAAGAAATAAATAGAATCACACCTTTGTGTCAAGGAATGTTATTTTTCATTTTTCTCTACAATTCTATAGTTTTGTCATCTTTCAGTAGAGTAGCATAAAGTAAAACTGATGTCATAAAGCTGTGGTTCAAATACTGTTTTTTAAGATTGCTATTTCTAGTTTGCCCTAAGATTTTTAGCCATTTCAGACCAAGGTCTAATACTGTAGGCACAGTTCAGCGAAATCTACGTTTTAATGCTTGCCGCATGATTAGTCTTTTTATGTACTGCCTTCTTTCTCATGTGTCTAGTGATATCAAGATACATTAGTTCTTCATATAAAACAGTAACATCATGAGGATCCCATGAATTATGTTAGCATGTGGAATCAGTATATAAAATGGTAACACCCATAACAATGTTCATGTTAATTTTTTAAAATTTCTTTTTTCAATTTTTAAAAATTTTTATTTTTTAAATAATTTATTCAGATTACATCCTGACTGTTATCCTCTCACTTGTATCTTCACGTTCCCCCCTCTCTCTTTCACCCTATTCCACTCCCCTAGACCTCTGACAGAAGGGGACCCCCTCCCACACCATATGATCACAGCCTATCAGGTCTCTTGTGGATAGCCTTCTTCTCCTTCCTCTGGGGCTCCCCACCAGGCCTCCCCACCAAGGGGAAGTTGTCAAACTGAGGGCACCTGAGTTCATGTCAGAGGCAGTTGTCTGCATTCTCCCCACAACCATGGAGAATGAGCTGTCCATTGGCTAGATCTGAATCAGGGGACTAGGTTTACTGCATGCAATGTCCTTGGTTGCTATAGCAGTTTGTGGAGGCCCCCCTGGGCTCATATTTGCCAGACTTGATGGATTTCTTGTGGGGCTCCTGAACCCTCTGGGTCCTCCCATCTCCCCATTCTTCCATACCTGTTTCACTTGGAATCGAATAGCTATCCCAGCATCTGTCCCAATCCCCCGCTGAGTAAAGCCTCTCAGAAGACCTCCCTATGAGACTAATATCCACTTATAAGTGAGTATATACCATGCCTGTCTTCCTGGGCCTGAGTTAAATCACTCAGGATGATCATTTCTAGTTCCATCCATTTGTCTGCAAATTTCAAGATTTCCTTGTTTTTATTAGCTGAATATCATTCCATTGTGTAAATGTAGCACAGTTCCTTTCTCTGTTTTTATTATTATTATTAATTTATTCTTGTTTCATCTCAATGGTTATCCCATCCCTTGTATCCTTCCATTCTTCCCTCCCTCCCATTTTCCCCTTATTCTCCTCCCCTATGACTGTTCCTGAGGGGGATAACCTCCCCCTGTATATGCTCATAGAGTATCAAGTCTCTTCTTGGTAACCTGCTGTCCCCTGGAGGGGGAGACCTGGTGGCACTCAGAGGAAGGACAGCAGGTTACCGAGAAGAGACTTGATACCTTTCTCTGTTTTTTGCCTGAGGGACATCCAGGTTGTTTCCAGATTCTGGCTATTACAAATAAGGCTGCTACGAATATAGTTGTGCAAATGTCCATTTTGTGTGGTGGAGCATCTTTCTGGGGTAAGTTTTGTAGTTTTACTTCACTGACTCAATTATTGAAAACTATCTATTATTCAAGTATATTGCTCCTGTTTATTGAATTCTAGTTGACTTTTAAAAAGAATTTTCTGAGGGAATGATTTTTCTTAGAAAATATTTTTATTACCTCAATGATATTCACCATATTTGTTAGACTAAGCAGCGTAACCTACAATAAGTTCTTTATGTTTCAAATATACATACATACATACATATATACATACATACTTGTGCATATATGCACATATATATGCGATTTGCTTAGTCTTCATATGACATCTTACAAAAAGGATGTAAGGTACTGTTTAGCTTGTTTTATAAATCATTCCAGCAAACTAATCAGGTGAACTGTGATACTTTCTGTTGTCTTAATTTAATGCTGAATGTAATAGTCATTTGGGGCCATTAGCTTAGAAAAATAGTTTTATGGGAAATGTAGAAAGATAACAATTCTCTTGCCCATACTTCTCAAAATGTGGACTAAAAGTCAACCCTTTATTTAGTAAGGCAAAATTATATTGTGTTATAATCCTCATTACAACACAGGAGTCTAGACACATGTGGAGAGGGTTTACAGAAATATGAAAGAAAAAGCAGTAAAAAGATAGGCATGGCTACCCTGGCAGTAAGTCACTTTATTTGAGGGTTAAGCATGAGCACAATATATCTACTATTTTCACTAGACTGGAGGCCAGTTTCCACCAGTTAGGACACTGAAGAAATCAGAGAAGAAATCCTTCCTAACATGATAGTTATGTAAAGATTTACTCTATTCCACCACAAACTGAATGAGAAAAACCTCAATATGAAGGATATTATGTATAAGAAATGGTGAGGAACAAGGAGATAATTCCAAATTTGGTTGAATTCTAAGCAGACAATGCATTATGGACATGTGGAGTCTAAAGGGAATTTAATAAAGCTTGCTCAGCAAGATGTGCCTACAATTAGTGCAGAACTTCATATTATATTTTTTAATTTTTGAAATTATAATTTGATTGTATCTCCATTTTTTTTTTCTTTCCTCCATCCAAACACTCCCATATACCTCGCCTTCAAATTCATGGTCTCATCATTTCACTAACTAATAGTTCTTATTATAACCTGTTCTACCCAAATTATGTTACTTGTTAGCATGCTTTTAATTTAAATATAAAATAAAATACATCCTATGAAAGAAATGATATCAGGTTTCCTGCTTATGAAAAGGAAGTGGTTGAATAATGTGCTATTCAAAACTAGAGACTGTTTTAGCTAAAGAAATGCAAGTTACTAAGTTTTGCTAGGGAGAAACACTTATAAAGCAAAATGCGATAAGGTAATTTATAGGTGTAATATGAAAGTCTGTTTTAAAATGAATATAGTAGCATTTATGGATAAGAGTTTAAACAATGCATAAATGGGTAAATTTTAGAAACACATAAGATGATCAACAATTCCAGACATAATTTAAATATTTAACAATACAAAGATAAATACTGAATCAGTAAGTATAAATTTCCCTCCTAAGGATTCATATATTCCACTAGCAGGGTGGAAGAAAAGAAAATATAAATAATTTAAGATATATGTATATGTGTGTATATTTATATATATATGCATATATATTTTAAAATCTACTAGTTAAAGCTAAGGTAAAGATACATAGTTTTTACTCACTTACCATATAGTTCAATCCTACAACTAAATCAATATATTATGATATAATATTATTCATATGAAACATAAAGAAGAACAAATTATGTAATTGCCTACAAAGGAAAGTTTATCATTTTAAAATATAGGTGCTATAGGATTCATAGTAAATGAATATTCAATAAAACATAAGAAAGCTTTCAACATGTTTGTTCATTATATATTAGGCTTTTATTCAAGGATGTTTTGCTAAACTTCAATATCTCATTTTCAAACTTATAGGTTTCCTTTACAAGGATGACTAAAATCTAGTTTAGTGTGTAGATACTTATCTTCCTTAGCTTGATTCTGTCAACTATTCACTAGAAATAACAGAAATCACTGAATGACTAGAGATATGAAATGCCACTAAGTAACTGTAGGAAGCACATAATATCAACAGTCATTAATTGTAAATAATTTTCATCCCTAAAATCATAGGATAAAAAGAAAACAAAGTAGCTTTATAAAGAAGTGACTTGTCAATACCTGATCTTGTGCAGCCCAGAGCAGAAAACCACATTCACTATTTCCCTTTATCTGTGCGTTTGCTTGAACTCAGTCATTCACCATGTTCCCTAACTGCCTTATGTAAAAACAGTCTTGTCTCACCATTTCTCTTACTCAACAATATATTTTTACTAGCGTGTATCACTATTTGACTTCATGTAAAACAATTGTAGGTTCTCAACTTGAAAGACAAAAATACAGTTCCTGAATGAAATCCTCTTTAGGTACTAACCTGCTATATTCAGGCTACTGCCTTCAAGTCTCACACATGTGTCTTTGGTGTCCATGACATCACTGTTATTTATAAATAAATAACATTTTCCCAAAGACAGTGGACAATCATTTTCTCCATCGCTGTGAGAAGCCAGATCATAAACAGGTGATAAGACAATATTTCTTTTTTGATTCTTGATAACTTTAAACCATGGATAAATTAATACTTTCCTAAATCATCAGATAATTTTTTTCATTTTGTTTTGCTTTGCTTTTAACTTTTTTCTTTTTTAGAATGAGTGTAATCAACAAGTAAGATAATGAGAGAGCTAGACTACTGACAGAAATACTTAGGGAGGAGCATCAGGGGAACAGGCTTCTATCTGATGACTTAACAAATACCTCAAATGTGCTTCTTACCTCTGTAACCTTCCTGCCATGCATGTCACTAGTGATCATTACTAACTGATTCAGTTTTTGATCAATTGAACTACTGTCATTTTTAAAACAAAATGTAGCAACCATAGTTATTAATGCATTATACACATATCTTTTCAACTATTTAGTGCATCTGTTGAAAATGTACAGTAGAATCTTGTGGGGACGTGATCATTACCAGGTTTCAATTGTTTTATATGGATGCACTCATGTTATAGAAAACCTGTCAATGTGACTAACAGCTGGTTTTAAGGGCTTATCCATCATCTCTTCAAAGACTGTGACATTAAGTGAGTTGAAGGACCAGAGCACCATTCAGCCACCCAGTAGTGTGTACACATACTATTGTAACAATTTTAAGAATTAACTTCTCTTCTTGCCAATGTTCCCTTAAAGCAAAGCTCTCAACGTTTCTAGAGTAGATGGCATACAACCTCACCACCTTTGCATTAAACCATTTTTTATTCGTAGGCTGCTGAGTTCTATTTATAGGACTCCCTGTCAGTATGTTTGGAATGCTAGTATTTTTCAAGATAGATCTGAAAGTTAGGAAATGGATTTTGGGGATGACAACTACTTACCTGTACATAGAAGCAGCACACTGATTCAAGCTAGTCATTAAAATGAAGGTAAGTAGTCAAATGCTTTCAAGCCAAATAAAAGTATGACCATTATCTATTTGCCTATCAATTACAGGATTGAATCCAGTAGGTAAGGCCAGTTAGGTAAATTCCTAAATTAGCTAATTGAGTGCTCAATTATTATGCCAGTGACACTAAAAATGAGTGAAAATGACACACTCAAAAGAAGAAAAAATAGTTATAAAACCATATATTAGAGTAGAAATATATATAATGCGTAAAGAATAATCTTAAATTTGAGTTGTTTTAGACCTATATAGATGTTTTAAGTTGTTAATGATGAGATATTATAGATATTGATTTACAGTCAGAGTATTAGACTGACCAAGATAGGAAAGATGTCTTCTTTAAGGCTTCCAAATACAAATACCCAAAACACTATGAATGTAACATATATATAAAACCTGATTGTCTCATGGTTCTTCTTGTTGTAGGTAGCTTATTGTACACATGCATAATAATATAAATGCATATGTAAAATGTTTAATAATTAAAATTAAAAATAAGAAAAATGGACTAAGTGTTCAATGCAATTAGACAAAGAAACAGATTTACAAGGATGTGGAAATTTTAATAGAGTGATATATGTATATATATATATTTGTGTGTGTGTGTTATTTTGTGAAGAGAAGTGTTAATGACATTTCATATAAATTCCAATATTTTAAATTTTGAAATTATTCTTCATAGTATAGCTTTTTCAACAGACTAAATAACATTCTGCTTGATAATTTTGTACAAAAAAAATAATACACCATTCACCACTTATAACCAAGATAGGTTTATTTTCTGTTTTTCCCTGACAATGCCTAAAGCGTGTCTGACATGTGTTAGTATTAAACCCCTATTAAGAAAATCTCACACTTGGCAAATAGATATATTTCAGATTGTCTCTAAAAAAGTACAGTAAGACAAATGAGATGTTGTCTACTAGTTTCTTTGCAGTATAAACTTTTACTTTATTTCCTGTTAGTCAAAGAAATCCTCCTTCTGGGAAAATGAAGACATATAGCAATGCTGAAAAGAATAATGGGATTTTCAAGGTAAACGGACCTTAGAAATGATTTAACTCAAAGTCCTCATTGTAAAAATGAAGAAACTTTGACCAACCAAAAGTCACCTGTTTAGTACCGTTACTAGATTTAGGAATCCTGACTAGACTAGACTTTGCACTCTAGTGTTTGTTTGTTTTGTTTTGCTTTTTGTTGTTGCTTTTTTTAAATTATGCGGTGGTCCACATGGTATGACATTTTTAAAAGTTTTCAGAAAGTACAAACCCACGAAACACAGTGTTCCCAACAGAAACACTTGCCTTGAAGAAACAACACCAAATTACTTGGCTGCTACTAAGAGTTCCCACTGGGCAACGGGCCCTAGACAGTGTATTTCACACACTGTAATGAGCTGGAAAATACCTCCCTTCTCTAGTGACATGGAAGCTTCAAATTATAAAGTATTTTTTTTTTTTACTGAAGACGTAAAAGAAGCGTTTCATTTGCCTTCCCTCTGGACCATATGCCAGGAGACATGACCTTGACTCTGTCACGATCAGCAATTGTATGCCCTAGGACATCTTGCAATGTTTTAGGAGAACTTCCCTGGTTTGTTTAGATAACAATTTTTTCTCCTCAGTCTCTTCAAAAGTTAGCATGATCTTTTGGGTCTTTTCTTAATGACTGAGTAACTGAACCCGACATCAATTTACACACTGTATTCTTTGCAGAAGTGCAAAATGGCAGACAGGTTACTACCAGGCTTCATTTCCTGCTTGTAACATCTATCTTCTACTGACTTTGTTCAAAGATGCTCTTACTCATGCGGCCCTAGTCTTAATCAATCGTGTTATATAAAATGTTCTCCAGAATATTTCAGAATTGATTTGTAGTTAATGTCTATATTTTTAGTTTTATTCCCTACCACTATTATTACCTTAACTTTTGACAATTTTATACATATATTTTTGTTTATAATCACAATTATTAATGCTTTCTCATTCCTTTACTACCGACACCAACAACCTTCCTTCCAACAAATCATCCCCTACTGTTATGTCAATTTGTTTTGTTTTTATGTATTCTTCTTCTGTGGAAAATAGTTTTTATTTTCCATATATTCTGATGGCTTCTCTTCTCTCATCTCTTCTCAGACCTTCCTTACCTCTGCTCCTATCGACATCCACACTTTTTCATTTTCTCTCTTTAGAAAACAAACAGGTATATAAAATAATGAAATAAAACAAAACAAAAAACAGACTAGTACAAAACTTACAAACCATCAAAAAACAAATAGCCAAGGGAAAAGCACAAGAAAAACAGACATACACGTTTCCATATATGAATCCCATGAAAACACAAAATTGAATGTCATAATATATACACAAAATACTTGTAAGGCTTTTTAAAAAGTAAGAACGTCCAAAAATGTCAATGGGTTCATTTTGTGTTGGCCATCTACTGTTAGACATGGAAATTGCCTGCCCTTGAGAAAGGTTTGTATACCCTGTCTGATCTTGTTGGAGAAAACCATTTTTCTTTTATTTAGAAGTTATTATCAACAGGAATTAGCCTCTGCATTAGTGATGGGGGCTTGTGTTCACTTCCAGTTACATATCTGGGACCCCATTAGGTCAAGACCTATGCAGACCTGGTGTATCATGCCAGTCTCTGTAAAATGTATATGTGTTGGCCACCCTGTAGATTTATGAAATTTTAAAAATAGTTTATTAATTCTTAGAGAATGTCCTACAATTCATTTTTATTATATGCATGTACTCAGGCTTCAACACCTCACAGAACCTTCCTGCCCAACTTTGTATCCATTCAATAGCCCATTAAGTCCGACTGGACATTCTGCATATTCCTGGATGTTTCTCACTCCACATGAGCTTGGTTGCTACACCAGGGGCTACATTCTTAGAGAAAACTGCCCCACCACTCATAGCAGTCACCAATTGCCAATAGCTTCCCAGGCAGGGTTGGGGCTCTGTGTCCACCTCTCCTCCATGCTGAGACTTGGTTTGGCTTGTGCTTGCAGAGGTCTTATGCATGCTTTCACGAATGCTGTGAGTTCAGGTGGATAGACACCAAAGCCACTGTTATATGGACCATTAAAAGCTAATGGAATATGTATGAGATTAAAATTGGCTACCTAATTTCCACCCAGTAAACATTTGTTTCTCCTTTGGATCAAAGTCTTTCAAATTAAGATCATTTTGATTATAGTCATTTAAATTATCCCCCAAAGTCGCCATAGCAACAAATAATTACAGTGAAAACGATTTCATTATTGTTTCTTCACATCTATAGATGGCTCAGGCAGGTTTCTGGAGCACAATGCATTATCTGAAATTTTTATTCATGTTTGACTGTTGCTGCTTTCTTAGAATTACCATATGTGTGGTTTTCAATGTGGAATGGCAAAATTGTTATAATAAAACACATAATCCCTCTCTCACTGTTAACTTTGATCAGAGATAAATGATTTACATCCACATCAACTAAATATTACTCATTTTTTTAATATCTCTTCTCTAGATTAGCACATAATTAAAATACTTAGAAAATATCATTTAAGTATATTATTTATGGTCCTGATTTAGTATATAACATATTCCTATGCTTATTTTTATAATAGCATAAGCTTATCATAAAAATAAAATAATTTTATTATCTTGCTAATTTTTATAATACTGAAAAACCATAATTGGATTTTTAATCTTACACTAGGAAGCTAGCTTATTTATGAGGTTGCATATTAATCTTAACATACCTTTTTCACTCAGTTACTAAAACTTAAAATTTATCGATGCCTACTAATTTTGACTAAAACATACATTCCATTCATACAACAGTAGATACTTCAATAAATAAAAAAATCTGGTTGCCATGTTTTGTGGCCAATCAAATACATAGTTTTCTAAGTGAATGATGATGTGTGTGAGTCGTCTGACGTATCTAAGCAACCAGATGAAAACACAAACCCACAGAATGGTCTCTCAAGCATTTCTCCTGTTCCCAATGTTTAAGTGTTATGTATGAGTTCTTGAATATAAAATATGTTGCATAAGTGACTGAAAATTTTCATCAGGAAACCTCTATAGCTGAGAATACATAAAAAGATTAAGTCAACAAGTATAAGACAACTACACTCATCTTTGAGTGACCGGGCAAGAAGACAAAGTGTCTGAGGCAGGAAGGAGGGAAAATGTTCTAATTTTAAAGGAACTATTCATGATTTCTCAATTCAGGATGAGGGGATGAAGCAGAGGTCGTAGAGTGAATCTCATGAAAGATTCTGAATCATCAACAAAATTTTTCAGAGATAATTTTTTTTTTTACAAAAAAACCCCACCAGTTTTGGAAGTCATAAGGGGAAGAAAATTCCTCCCATCTTCATCCATGAATCAAAACTATCCCCTCCTTACTAGTGTACTTATTTCCAAAGTACACTATTCCTTTTCAACACCATTCTGAGTAGTATTGCAAACAGTCACTCCCCACAAGGAGTTTCTAGATGTCTGCCAAAAAAAAGAAAAAAATCATTGATTTCACTTCCTACAACTTCTTTCTTAAAGAAGAAGTCGGTACTCTCTTGGGCTGAAGTATACACACGAAATGATATTTCTGGCCAGAGGCCAGTCCCACCGCTGCTCTGCACTTTGCAGGCCCCTATCATCTAGAACTCTTCAGGTCATGTGGTCTGTAGCTCCCAGCCTTGTCCATAGTCTCCATTCTGCTGGTCAGATACCCTGTGTGTTTGGCGCCGTCTTGGATCAACCCAGACCCAGAAAGATACACGTGGTATACACTCATAATTGGACACTAGCCCAACAATGATGTCTTCTGAGTGTCTTCATTTAGCTGGGGATTGGGATAGAAGCTATGACTTCCTATTGTGACTCTTGGTGAGAGAGGTGTGGGAGAATGGGGAAAGGGAAGGACCCAGAGGGTCCTGGAACCATACAAGAAAACCATCAAGGATGGCGGATCTTGCCCCGGAGGTGGGGGGTGGGGGGAGACAGCTCAAACTACTATACCAACCAAGAACAGTGCATGCAGTATACCTAGAACGCCTAATCAGTTCTAACCAATGGACAGCACATTCTCCACAGGTATAAAGAGAGCAGGGGCTGACTCTGATATGAACTCTGGTGCCCCCCCATTTGACCACTCCCCTTTGTTGAGGAGGCCTTTTGGCTCCCAGATGAAGGGTAAGCAGACTACCAGGATGAGACCTGACAGGCTGTGACCATATAGTGGGGGAAGAGGTCCCCTTCTGTCACAGACCTAGGGGAAAGGAACAGGGTGAGGGAGGGAGGGAGGGGCAACAGGGAAGATACAAGTGAGGGGATAACAATTGAGATGTAATATGGATAAACTACTTAAATAAAAACAAGTAAAAAATCTTCCTGCATTTTATTCAACCTACCTAAAAAATGTGGATATCCTTGTATTTTGTATGAACAATGGACTATATATTATTAAGTTTAGAAATTGGAAGAACGTTAAGACAAAAATTGAAATAGCCTCATTTAGATCTAAGTAATTAATAAGCTGTTGAAGTAGTTGTTAAACAGTTTGTTATAATTGAATTGACTCACAAGTTTTGCCATGTCTTTAGAGAGACTATGTAAAAAAAAAAAAATTCTAATCTGACGTCTCACCATTATGTTCCATGAGTTAATTTTAATTCAAACTGAGAATATATATATATATATATATGTGTGTGTGTGTGTGTGTGTGTGTGTGTGTGTGTGTGTGTGTGTGTGTGTGTGTCCTTGGGGGAATTATGAAATTTGTGATATCCTTTTTCTAATATAAAAGGTAAGAACAATCAAATTTCACTGTGCATGACTCACGAGACCATCCTAAAAAACACTGACGATATTACTTTAGATATTTTTTCTGATTTAAACTGCAAATTTTAAAGTGCAATTGAGGGCAAGCTTTATTTACTATTAATTAAAGTATTAAACTGTGTCTACAGCACTCAAACTTCCTAGAGCTGGGACTACTTATTATACTTCCTGATGTCGTGGTGACCCTCAGCCAGGAAATTACTTAATTGACACTTCACAAGTGTAATTGTGCTACTGTTATGAATCATAATGTAAATATCTTATATGCAGGATAGATATCTGATGATGACACCACAGGATGAGAAGCACTGGTCTATGAGTGCACTATGTAGTTCATTTTGCTTGGTGAAAGAAGTCTGACAGGAACTTGAACATTTTTATAACTCACTCTGAAATATTTTTATATATAGTTGAAGAAGATTATACATTGTTAACACTATTTTTAATCTAGTTTATTTGGGATCTTATATCTTCCAAACTTCTCTGCACCAATCCCTTCCAACCCTCTAATACTAGGTAGGTGAGAAAGAAAGTTAGAAGGGAAACAGGACGTAGACCTCTTTAAAGTACTTTCTGGGCCCAAGGGTCCTGCTCAAACTATGGCACCTGCCAAGGGCAATACGTGCAGTAAACTTCAAACCCCTACCCAGATCTAGCCAATGGAGAGGACATTCTCCACAGCTGAGTGGAGAGTGGGGTCTGACTTTCACATGAACTCTGGTGCCCCGTATTTGACCACGTCCCCTGGATGGGGACGCCTGGCAGCACTCAGAGGAAGGATAGCAGGCTACCAAGAAGAGACTTGATACCCTATGAGCATATACAGGGGGAGGAGGTCCCCTTCAGTCACAGTCATAAGGGAGGAGAGTAGGGGGAAAATGGGAGGGAGGAAAGAATGGGAGGATACCAGGGATGGGCTCACAATTGAGATGTAATATGAATAAATTAATAAAATATATTTTAAAATAAAGTACTTTGTGTTGATTAGTGATGTTGAGTTCCTTGGGGAAAGTCCACCCTTCATTGTCAGGATAACTCCAGCTTCTCCTGCAACAACCTCAGCCAGAAGAAGGGGAAGCAACAGAATCCTTTTTTTGGAGGCCGCGTCCCTCTCTGGGCTTTGACATTTAGACCCTCTCAAGCGTCCCCAGAATTTAATTATGCCCCTGCCAGAGATTATGACAAATATGCTGCTGCTGTGGAGAATCTATAGCAGCCTTATATCCCACACCCAGGAGTAAAACAGAAACATATTGACATAACATAAATGGGCTTTTAAAGACACCAAATTCTCACTACGATGCAATTTATACAAACAACTGAAATAAATGGAGAACTGGCATCTTTCTCATGAGACTTTGAATCACAGTGTCTTTATCTGGTTTATTGTACATATGCATCACAAGTTATAAGGGAATATTAAAATTTTCTAGATAACTTATTTATTTATTTATTATTTATTATTTATTATTTATTAGTTTATTTATTTATTATTTATTAGTTATTAGTTTAGTTCATAAACTATTAATTAAAATATCACCTCACAAAAATGTAATGTGCTAATTAAAGAACACCTTTATTTGCATTTTCATTTCTCTTATAAAATTCATCTCAGCAAAGGCTTATATAATGTGTAAACAAGGAAGTAAAGTAATGTAATTTTAAAAGCTCTTAGACTTTCTCTGTAATTTACATGATTTAACAAGTTCAGAAGGAACTTCCAAGTCAAAATAGTTTTTCAAATAGCAATACGTAGGATTCATTTTTGTTTACCCTGAGATAATTCAATTAATGGGGAAGTGTTATATTAATTCATCTCGTTGGTCATCTAGCAAGCAGTCATTGCATATCCACTGTACTCTAAACACACAAAAAGATGACAAGTGACATGCTGGGGAGGGTTGGTGTGGTGTCTCCCCTTTTCAGAGGACAAAGAGGTTGGAGTATAAGGGGGAGAGGGTGCAAGTGAGGGACTGGAAGAAGAGGGGGGGGGGAGGAGGCTATGATCAGGATGTAAACTAAATAGACAATTTTTTAAAAGAATGTAAGTTACCACAAAAACAGCTGCAAGTCTGAGGCTTCAGATCCTAAATTTGTTGCACTAGGAAAAACAGACTCAAAGACTCGCAGGAAGGTGAAGCAAGTGCTCTAACTTTAACCAGAAAAAAGATATATAAACAGCCTTGCAGGAGTCCTAGACATTCCTGAAGAGAGGACAGGTGATCAAGAATTTTTATCGAAGACAGAAAAGGTAGAAGGGTCTGAACCTGGAAGTGTATTAACCGTGCTCAGAAAATCCCAGTTGATCAGTGTAGCTCCAGTGCAGAACATTCAGTCGGAACAGACCATATATCTGACAAACTTATTAAATCGAACTGAAACTGGGAGACTTTATGTGGTCTGATTTTTGAGATAGTAAAAAAAAAAAAAAAAACAATGAGATAAGCATTAATAATGATTTGAAGAGGATTGCCTTTTAGAATATTATTTTGGCAGCAGAGCCACAGGGTTCACTAACCTAATAGAAGGAGAGGCTAGGAAGAAAAGAAGAGTAAGTTTTATGTGAACAGAAGCATTGCTTAGTCCTTGGAAGCTTAAAGCAAATAAGCAGAGACCTGAAAAGTTGGTGGCAAAAGGCAAGCAGGGTTTTTGTTAATTTGTATCCCTCCCTGGTGTGAGCATTAATGTTGGTATGCCACAAAATATAATCCAGTTGTAACTGTCTTTTGCCAAACTCAGGCTAAGTTCAAAGAGAAATGAGATGTTATGTAACCTCCGTCCTCCCTCTGTCTCCTCTCCCCATTCTAAGACTGCAGAGGGTTACAAAGTCTTAAGCTCCCAATGGCAATCTTGA
This sequence comes from Acomys minous, assembly GCF_964271855.1. Classification (NCBI taxonomy): domain Eukaryota; kingdom Metazoa; phylum Chordata; class Mammalia; order Rodentia; family Muridae; genus Acomys; species Acomys minous. The sequence continues at coordinate 104,335,184 of NC_140490.1, forward strand.
ATCTGAGAAAATAGATATGGTATCAAGCATATGAACATGTCAAATTAGCATACATAGTGAATAATGATTCCCCCACTCATAAGAATCCTGTGTGCTTTCACTACAAATATTAAATGAATACATCTTTGTTAGAAGAAAGCTCAGGCAGTTTTTACAGGCAGATAGCTCCTGAATAGTGCTGAATAGTATCATTCTCCAAGTATCTCTATTAAGATTTTTATCTCTACATATGAAATACAAATACAGTGAATCTGCTTTCCTTACATTTAGTGAATCATGGGTTTGCCTTATTTTTAGGTATATACCTTATTCCAACTAGATGGCTCTTTGAGGAAGAGATATTAACCACAGCCCAGATATTGTAGTAAGAGGTGATTTCTAAATCAGTACTCTCTGTAAGTTTCAAAAGACTAGTAATATTTTGAATAAAGAATCGCTTCTAGCCTAAATATTAGTAGTGATTATTATACCATAACATGCTGATAGGCACAGATAAAAATTGAAAAAAATGCAAATCTTTTAAAAGCAACTTAATGGATGCCTACATCCTGTCAACAGTGTATAAACTCTAGAAATACAATTTTATGCCAAAATAAACAAAGTCTGCTTACTACCTAATATATAAGAATGGTATTATGTAGTCATAAATACTTAAAATGAGGTGAGAATACTAATAAAATAAATGAAAAGATTTTTTCAAAAGATTTTATTTTATTTTTTGGCATGTACATTGATATTATTACACATAAATAAAAATATTCCATACAGCAAGAAGAACCACAAAACAGTCAGGGATTACATTAATGTTACATTCATGGTGTTTTGACTAATTGTATTTGGCAACCTTGTAGAGAGCATCTTTCCTTTCTTAATGGTTCCAAAACTCTGAATGAGATTCAATATCTATCGTATCTCATTTCTGTCAAATTAAAACATCTATCTAGACCTAAAAACATCTTAACCCCTAAATAGCTAAGGTTAATTCTAAGACTAAACTATCTGGTCTTCAACCCCATCAGAGACTTAAGAAGGAATGAAACTTAATTACTTGGGTGAACCAGAAGTACAGGTTAGCAGCTTCCAAAATGAGAAAAAAAGAAAGAAAGAAAAAAGGGACAGTTTGCTGCCTGACCAGTCATACAAAACTCTCTGTAATGTTGGAGCATCATCTTTAACCTTCTGGCCTAATAAATCCAACATACATATTTGTGAGGCAGGAAGCACTGAGGACTTGCTTACCCTGTCTTGGCAGAGTTTGGCCATCAACTCTGTCTGTATCCAAGCTTGCCCATTTTTAGGCAGAATTCTCTCTGGCAGAAACAAGAACATTTTGCCCAGTGGCTGGTTTGCTACATTTGAAGCCATCTCTACAAGTAGGTTCTTTGATGCTCATCATCTTCTTGAGATAGGCAGGGCGCTGCCAGGAGTTAACCTGTCTTGTTGTCAAAGAATCCTAAAAATATTAAAAGCATTTTTAGATGCCATATTCTGTAGGTCTATGAGGCTTTGAAGACCTTATCCTACTATTTTACCTTATCTATCTATAGCACCATATCCATCTGCCAAACCAAGGATGTATAAAACAGACTGGTAGTTGACATGACCATGATTTGATCAACCAGCAATTAGCTTGTATTACTTAACTATCCTAACAGATTTTTTTCTGTATAGTTTCAAATTCTAGTGCCAGCAATGAAGGAAAATACCCTTTCAAACACATATTTTTTTTGATTGTGTGGAAAGTGTATCCTAAACAACTTGTGTCCTGAAACCCTGCATAGGAATAGTGAGGGAATGAAGAAAGAAGAGAAACACAGACATACACAATGAAGCTGTGATGAGGTGAGGCTCTCTGGCCACGACCTCAGCAACCTATAACCTCATTGTGTGTGTTAGGCACAGGACAGGGGAGGGATTATCTAGCCTGGGTAGGTAGCATGAGTCTGTATATACCTACAGGGATGATGCCATAGTTGCTAGTCACTGAACACAATGATGAGTCATTCATAAACCCTCATACCCTGATTCTCAAGGAATGCTGGGAAGGCATCATCATTGCTCATGAGCCTAGGGAAATTAGGTAACAGCTTTACCAATTCCCATAAGCCAATGATGTTAAGAGTCCTTGACAATCCAAATCCATACTCGTGTCAAAATATACATTCACTCAGGATTTCACTCATGGAGGTCTTCCTCCACTCCTATATTTCCCCTCTCTTATTTCTTTATGTTCTTTAGGAAACTTCACATGTAGTTTAAGGACAACTTGCTGTTGTACCCAAAACTAGACTGTAATAATGGCAAGAAGGAAGAACATAACCACCATTATTCCCTACAAAAACAAAGACTCACATGCTCAGGGCTTTCTATGATCCCTACAAAACTAAGCACATTCCTTCCAACAAGAGTCCACCTACATGCAGGAACTTTGCACATCTTTCTGTGACTCTAATTTATTCTGTGTATTAGTTAGATTCAGAAGAATGACCCCCAAGGTTAATGAGGCCTTTTTGTTACTATTCTTCTTAGTTGTTCTGTCAGCTAAGTTTTAAAACTCCATAAGTTTATAAATGTAATGATACTTTAGGATATATACATATGCCTTTATAGAGTGGCTACATCAAGCTAAGTAATACATGCATTAACTTATATGCTTATACTATTATTCTCTTACTAATTTTACGAATAAAGGAAGCTGTTGGCTGTAGTCATCCTATTATGTATTTTTTGAAATTATCCATTGTGTGCAGCTAATATCTTTTATATTTTTCTGAACTACTCCCTATCGTCCAGATCCATTCCTGTTTCAGATGACTTTGTTCTTTCTGTATAACTCATACAATTGAAACTATTACATTTATCTTTTGAGAAATGACAATAATGTCCTTTTTTTCTTTCAAGGCTCACTTTCAAGTCCTTGTGGATGAATATATAGATATTACTTTTACATTTTCTTTACATATTCATCCATTGATGGACATGAGGGTGAGTTTTCCTGGGTTATTTTTTATAATGTACCAATGAATGTAGCATGGAAAACATCTCCTCAGCTTACACATCTAGTTTCTTGAGGTTGTATATCCTTAGAAGTATTATCAGATCATGTTTTCTAAAGTTTTAATTTTTCAGAAGCTTCCATAATCTTTTCCTTGGAATTATGAGCTACATTATTCTAAGGTTTACTTTCTCTCTCTCTAATACACTATTTCATCATTTTGATAAGGTCTTCCTAATTGGTGAAGGTAATATTTTATATTAGATTTAATCTGAATTTCTTTGCTTATCAGTGTTGTTTAGTATTTTGCCATATACATATTTATCATTTGTGTATTGTCTTTAAGAAATACATAGCCAGATCTTCTTCATATTTCAACTACATTATTTTTTTCATGCCGCTACATTAACTTATTAGATAAATTGCCTGCAAACTCTTTTCTCTCATGGCTTTTGTTTTCATCCCATTGGTTGTGACCTTTGCTGTACAGATTTTTTATATTTGATGTAACTCAGTTTATCTAATTTTGGTTTTGTTCACTATACTTTTGAGGTCTTACATAAGAAATCACTTTTAAGATCAATGTTATATAGCTTTCGATGTTTCTGGTTTCAAAGAAGTTGAGTCTTAGAACCCTTTTTCTTCTTTGACATTTCTATATATTAATCCAAGGAGTTCAGGCCAAATGTCACAGATAAGCTTGTGCAGAAAACCCTGCTTCACAAGAAGGGAAAGCAGGCCCTGTTCAATCAAAGAGCAAAATCATAACTTTCAATGGAAGTATTTGTTGATCATTAATTTGCCTTTTAGTCATCTATCTATGTGAGAGGAATGCTCAAATTTGAACTAGAGGTTTTATTTACCAAATGTAATAAATTAATATTCCAGGTATAGCAGTTTCCTGAAATGCTTTAAAAGAAAGGGCATGTAGCCACTCATTTCATTTAGAAGTTGTTTTACACAACAGTAGACACTCACAAGTATAGGCTGGTGTAACTTGAGAAAGAACTCTATTCATTGCTCCCCAAAGATCTTTTACTTTGCCTGGCTGACTTTGCAACTACAGTAAAGTGCAGCCAGACTATAGTAAAAAGAAATAAAGTGAACGCTTTGCTTTTTGGTACCTTTGCTGTGGTTTGCATTTCACCACCAGCTTATAGAGATGAAATCTATTACTCGGCAGGCACTTCTTGCACAAATGAAAGATAAATTTTTTTCTTTTAGAAGGGACATATCACTGAGACTCATAAAATATTAATGATGAAAGCTCTGGGAATTAGATATGTCCCTGACCATAGGTTTCTCTTGACAGTGAGGCTAAGTCAGTTTAACTCATTTTTCTTCCTGTAAGATTCACATCAAGAATGATATAGAAGGAAAGGGATATAAGATTTAGGAGTCCGATGAGCATAGATTTTTGAGAAAGGTAATCTTTCTGTCTTTCATTTTCTATCATGTTTTGTGTTCCTTATCCGCTGTAAATTCTGCTGAGTGATGTAGCATGGTCGATCTGATGCTTGAAGCAGTTCAGGAGCTCAGGAGGGATGTTTTCTAGCAAGAATGCATGAAGTATATATTTATTAATGTAACATATAACAAGAGCCGACACTCATGTTATAAAATGTACTCCATAATTAGGCACCTATCAAATGTTTCATTAATATACCAATACAATGTAATGAGTTTTATTATAGCATTTCCATACATATGTGCCATTATAATTTCCTCTAATTTGACCAAAGCATGCTGTTTCCTGCTGTCTCCACTGCCTCCCACATGACAGTTTCTCCCTCCACCAATAAATGGCCCCTGCTAATTCTGTGTCATACATATTCCTTTAGCCAGTTTATCATGATTGAATACATATTAGTATTAACAAACAACATCACTTCTACATGTATAGTTTTGTGGTTTGTTAGCATTTGCAAAATCATTACAAATTTGTAATGCATGCTTTTTTGCCCGTTTTCCCATTTTTAGAGAACATGGGTAACTATTATTACTGTGAATCATTTTAACATATTAATCCAAATCTTATATACTAAGAAACTAATGTTGATAGAATAAATTATATTGTGCAGGTTTTATAAGGTTACATATTATGAGCATCTGGTTGACTCTTGGAATGATGTCAGTACATAGAGCGTTACAAGAATCACATCAAATTTCTTTCTCAAACTATTGCCACAAAGATTTGAAAACGGTTTTCATGCAGATTTGAAAACTGCAGCTTTTAACTTTGCCTAACCAGTCTCGGAGCAGTGAGGTCCTAAGGGATCAACTACCTGTGAGAACAATGAAGAAGATCAATGAATTCTGAAGCACACTACAGCCATAGCCATCACGGTGGGTTTTCCTCTAATCGTAGGTCTAGTTCCAAGGTCACACTGACCTATAGAACCTGAGGTCATATGGGTTAAAAAAAAAATCAAACTACAGGCTCCTTGTCTATGTTAAGTCCAGTCAAATTAACTACAGTTCACGTTGAATCAGTTTCTGTTTTCTTATATCTTTTCATTCCTCAGGGAATTTTTCATTTTCCAAATATCCATGCTGTCCTACTAAAGGGCTTATTACACAGCCTGTTAATAACCATCGGTGACCCAGCCAGCCCATTGGATAATCCAGTACATAGCCACTTGACAATCACTGAATCTACAAATACCAATGTCTGGGTCAATAGACAGCAAGGTAGAGGGCTTGCTACCAAAAAAGATTAACTAGAACCATCATGTTCTCAAACACTTGTAGCTTAGCCAGCTGGCAGAAATGTCAAATAACTGGCGAAACAAACAATAAATAAAGTACAACAAAACTACAGGGAGATCACACTACTGACTCCATCAAAAATGAAAGCTAACATACTGTTCTTGTGCACAGGAGAATTTCTTTCTTATTGTGATGAGCTAACCTTCATAACACAAGAAATGTTTACCATTTTACTTGATGCATAGACGGCCATGTAGCCAGATAAGCACAAACAGGAAATTGATCACAACTCTCTGCTACAAGAATACAAAGAAGATTATGAATTTGCTAAAAGTGAATCCAAAATAACAATTTTAAGAAGCCTATAAATATAGTCGGGCAGTGGTGGCACATGCCTTTGACCTTACCACTTGGGGAGGCTGAGGCAGATGGAACTCTGAACTTGAGACCAGTTTGGTCTGCAGAGGTAGTTCCAGGGTAGCTGGGGCTACAAAGAGAAACCCTGTCTCAAACAAACAGAAAGAAAGAAAGAGAGAGAGAGAGAAAGAAAGAAAGAAAGAAAAAAGAGAAAGAGAGAAAGAGAGAGAAAGAATATATAAAGGATCCACAAGATCTAAGTCCTACACCTAAGAACAAAGGGACATTAGCGAAGATGGGAAAGAAAAATTCTAAGACATGTAGGAACCAAAATCAAGGGGGGGGTGAGGGAGACAGAGTCACCAACCCAGAAAACAGACTCCAGAGACCAGCATATAGGTACAGATCTATTTTTTACTATGCAACAGCAAGCTTTGTATACAGCATTTCTACTAATGGGCAATCAACATGAGCTCTAGAGTAGCCAACCATCCCATTCTCTTTACAGGGAGGTGCCAGGCCTCCCAGTACCCGAGAGAACACCCATGAAGATGGGGAAGCAGGCACTGCCTTGTTCCAGGCCCATTCTGAGGCCCTGGTACTTTGCTAGGATCCTCTATTTTGTCTCACAGGGTGTCTCCTGGGCACTCATAATAAGAAGCAGTGTGGAAGCCTCTCTCACCATCCACAGGGCCCCAACAGAGGGTCCCAGCACCCACAAAAATCCAAAGGACCAGGGCTTCTATGGAAAGATTGTGACTTCTATATATGACCAGGAGGCTGAAATAGTAAATTTCCAAAATATGGTTGTTTAAACAAGACCTGAACAATGAAATCAACAGTTGACACGCCAATGTATATGGGAAAATTTCTCAGGTTCCATCTACATAAAGGAGGGAGAGAGACAGAGAGAGAGAGAGACAGAGAGACAAAGACTTCTCTGGAGATGAGCAATTTAATTGGTTATCCAAAACCAAGTGGTCAGCACTAAACATTTATATACACAAACAACACCAATTTGACACAGCAAGTTGTGTGTGTCCACCCATGTGTATAACAATTAAAGAAAAAAATTCCATGAATTTGAGAGAGACAAAATAATGAACAATATGATGAGAAGTGTTGTAGGGTGGAAAGAGAAGGTATAATTGCTCTGTATGAAGAACAAATATATAATCATCTTCTTCTGGCCTCTTAAGACATTTGTACTCAGATGGTTCACACACAAATAAATAAGCAAGAATAAACAAATATGACAGAAATAACAAATTACAAAAGTAAAGAAGGTTTATACTCCCTGTATTAGCCAATATTCTCTAAAGGAACAGAATTTATAAAAAAAAATCAATATTTATTACAGACCGGCTTGACTAAATTGGATTGCACAATATGGGGTAGGTAGTTCAGCAATGGTTGTGTGTATGCTACAAATTCTACAAATCTTTGAGGTCCTTGTGAACCTCGGTACCTCAATAATCCTTATCTGGTAATGAAGCCATTGAAAAGCACAGATCTTCAGTTTACATTGGAAAGCCAAAGAAGCTGAGTGTCAAGGTCATCCAGTGATGGCATCAGCAGTAGATAGATAATCATATAATACGTAAACCCTTAAGTGTGGGTCAAAGATAGATGGGCAAAGATGCCTTGCTTTTCCCTCAGGCATCTTTACATATTGACTACTATTAGAAAGTGCCATCCACTCTGTTAGAGAGGTGTTTTTTTTTTTCCATTTAATGCTTTCAGTGAATACAGTTATAGACTTGCCCAGAGGCATTTGTCTTAGTTGACCCAGAACCAACTAAGTTGACAACCAAGCTGTGAGAATCCATTAAGGAAATAAGAAATTGCATTTTGAAAGTTTCAAAAGAGATGGTGAAAGAACAAGAAGGATAATGAAACATTAATATAAAAATATACTAAACTCTTGAAAGGGGCATGACAATTCTGAAGCAGGCACATCAATTATGTTCTTTCACAGGAGTGTCTATGGAAGGCACATCTATAGCCATTTGTTAAAAGTCAATGCATTAGGACAATAAGATGTTTCAGGAGGTAATTGCCCCTAGAGCCAAGCCTGATGACATTCTTGAATACTTAGGACCCACATGGAATAAAGATAGAACTGAGTGAAACAAACTTTTCTTTGACCTCCATGTACACAACCACTGGTGAGCACGTGTCTGCATATGCAGACACACACATGCAAAATAAACAAAAATATTTTTAAGACAACAAATTCTAAAAGGAGCAAGAAAAATGCCAAGTTGCTTACCAGAAGTTCCATGGCAATAGGGCCTTACTTCAGTGTCTTACAGTTTCTATTGTACATGCTTTCACTTTCTTAGAGCTACCCCCATGTTATTTTTTAAGGAGATTAAAACATATCTATTTCAGTTTAAGTAACTGAAAGATTTCTGATTAAGAAATTGAGTATATACTATGGTTTCAAAATAGTTACGAATATATATTTTGGAATAAATGGAAGTCTCAGCACTTCATTAGTTACTCAGAAATTTAGGATCCAGTTATCCAACAGAGAATAACAACCCAACATATTTTTGACGCTATTGTGGGAGGTACTATTTCCCTGATTTCTTTGTCAGTGTGTTTATCATTTGTATATAGGAAGTCTACTGGTTTTTTTTGTTAATTTTATATCCTGTTACTTTGCTGAAAGCATTTATCAGTGACAAAAGTTTCCCAACGAAGTTCCTAAGATCTTAAAATCGTGCCATTACAAGTAAAGATATTATGGCATCTTCCTTTCCTACTCCTATACCTTTTAACACCTTTGTTTGTATTATTATGCCACCTAAGACCTCAAGTATTACGTATGTATAAAGAGCAAGGATATCCATATCTTCTTTATGATTTGGGTGGAAATTCTTTGAGTTTCTCCCTATTAGGTTGATGCTTGCAGTACTTAACCTTTACCATCTCAAGGTATGTCCCTCCTGAAACTTTTAAATGAAAGAATGTTAGATTTTGTCAAAGGCTTTTTCTGCAGCTAATGAGATGATCATTCAATACCAATCACTGAACATTGAAAATCCAAGCTGGTGCCCAATTACAGTCTCCCCCTCCCGCCCCACCCCCATCCCACTGACTAGCATTTGTGATATTGGAAATTACACTACACACTGCTGGAGGAGAAGGGTAGTCAGTAATATCACCCAGGTACAATCTCTGCAACCTTCTACAGAGACCTGCCTGCAGGATACGCTGTCAACAAAACTTTAGTAAGATTCAGGAAACAAGGAATACTCAAAAGTAGAGCTGATAGAAGATACATTATAGTCATACTCCAGAGATACAGAGTGTCTTTTAAAACTACTTAGAACTATGCAGCAAAAATTTGGAAGGTATAGACCGAATGAATTGAGCCAGGAACAATCAGCAAACCTAAACAGACTAACAATAAGAAAACAAATTGTGGCTCAGGAGAGATGGCTCAGTGGTTAAGAGCACTTACTACCCATTCACAAGACAGAAGTTTGGTTCCCACCACCCATGATGGGTACCTTTATATACTAAAATAATAACAAGCTCAAATGCCACCCAATGCAGCCTTCTAGAATCTGTGGGTACCCCCATGCATACGTGCACGCTCAGATAGACTCCCATACATGATCATAAATAAAAATAAAAGTAAGTATAAAAAAGTATAATTGTACCCCTAAATCTTTTCTAAACAAATCAAACAAACTAAGAAAAGGACGGCTGGGCATTGCAGCTGAATTATATCAGTGTAAAATACATGATTGCTAGTTATTCTGAAAATATTATTAAAAATGGCATAGAGTTCTTTCAAACTCTTTCTGAAACAAATAATAAATTTAATAACGCCAGCAATATAGCGAAACAATTGAAAGCAGAACAACTATTTGTATTCGGCAGCCTTGAAGAAAATATCTTTCCAACCTGGTGCATCTAAAATTCTGAATGTAAATCAATATCTATCATATCTTGTCATTATCAACTTAAAACATCTATCTAGACCTAAATACATCTTAACCCCTAAACAAATAAGCTTAACTGTAAAACTAAATTATCTGGTCTTCAACCCCATCAGAGACTTGAGAATGAATAAAATTAATTACCTGAGTATACAAGGAGTGCACTATGAATGTAATACTTATATAATTCCTGATTTTTTCATGGTACTTCTTGTTGTAGATAGTTTAGTGTGTGTGTGTGTGTGTGTGTGTGTGTGTGTGTGTGTGTGTGTGTGTACATATATGTACATATATACATATATATCTAATTATATAAATGTGTATTTAAAAAAATAAAAATAAAAAAAGGAAAAAATAACATATCCCCATCAAGGGCAAAACTTTCATCCTGGAACCGAGATGAGAAGGCACACAGGGCTGAGCTAAGCTCTAGAGCTATGGCTGACTTAACACAGTTCTCTTGTAATATAGACATGAAAGAAAGTGTTAACATCTAAACAAAAAACAAACAACAACAAAAAACAAAGGCAGAAAAGCAGCACGATCTCACAAAATATTCAGAATAAATAAATACTTAAGCAGATATTCTCAACAAAATAGACACAAACTAAATTCAATGTCATGTCAAAATAATAAAATGCCAAAACTTTATGAGCCTTACCCAGGGATGCAAGGATGTTTCTATAGAAACAAAACAATGAACATGAATAATAACACAAAATAAATTACAGAATCTCAGAATCATCTCAGTATTTGCAAAATAACTTCACCAAGAAAATGTAACAATTTTAATTATAAAAATTTGGAAAAAGAAGAATTATACACATACATAATTAAGATGAATCATTCATCTCAAAATGACAAGCACAGAGCTAAATTCATACTGAACATGAAAACTCTAAAATTGTTTTTCTGTGAACTAAAGAGATGTCTTATTAGCCTTTAAGAACATGGGCTCATAACTAACTTCAGTTTCTGAGAATTACAATTCCCTCTTCCACACACTCTATATGTATCAGACACATGTGTGCTGTTTACATGTTCATGCAGGCAAAACAGCCATTACATAAAATAAAAATGTAAAGTTTGGTACATGGGGGCGCTCCCCTTTTTTGAGGAGAAGGGAGAGAAGAAAAGAAGTAAGAAGGTGAGAAGGTGAGCCCAGGAGAAGTAGGAAGGGGGGCTGCATTTGAGATGTGAAGTGAATAGGTAAATTAATTTAATTTTAAAGTATTTTAAGTTTGTATTTCTATGATCTAAAATGATACGAATATATCAATTTTTTGCCTTTTCAAAGACTATCATAATTCCTGAGGAATTTACAGCCAAAGATCTCTAGGCCATGCACAGTTGAAGGCCTGGGTGGAGACATTTTCACGTTTCAGTCAGCCTCAGAGCTCCTTTCCACGTGGGGAAATCACCAAATTATGTTACCTGCTTGATCTGCAGTTTAAAGTCATATAAGTATAGACTGATACAATTGAGCAGTCTTCTTTTTACCTAGGTCTGTTTTATTTTGACCTCTCTCAAAGGGGACGGATAGTACCACTACCAGGTTGAAATCAAAGCAAGGTTGTATAGATCTAAACATCCTCATCTGGGCTCTCAGGCACCTGTTGTATTAGGCCAAGCTGCTACCTGTCTCTAACGAGAAGTCCTCATGTTTAAAGAGACAAGTGTTGGTTGCCACGAGCAAAAGAAAAGCATATGTTTTAAAATAAACCTTATATAAACTCTTTTTTAATTTCAGAGTTTAAGCATACCCTTAGGCATCTTATAATAAGGTTTTTACATCTGTTGTTGCTTTATTTGTCCCACCCCTTTTCTCCATATGGGATGAAGGGTTCTGCCTTTTAAACATATGAATTGTAGCCTTTGAGTTCTTGGGAAAGAGCTAAGGTGATGTGTGCTTTGTCACCTGTATAGTCCCCTGTATCTCCCTGCATCAGATGTGATGGCCTTTGTCCACCATGAAATTGTCTCATGTTTAAAGGGATAAACTAGCTACCAGAGCAGTGTGACACTTCACCTCAGTCAGCATTCAAAATATATATATATATTTTGAGACAGAGTTTTTCTGTGTAGCCTTGGCTGTCTTGGAGTCACTTTGTAGAGGCTGACCTTGAACTCAACTCACAGGGATTCACCTGCCTCTGCTTCTCAATCAATGTGGGAGGCATGCAGTCTGCATGTTTGTCTCCCTTGCATCCTTACATTGAACAACGGAACATATCTCTCAGGCCAAAACGCCCTCTGGCACCAGTTCTCCCATGAGAGCCCCCACTTTCTCTGGAGATTCACTGATTTGTTTTGTTTTGTTTTTTTAGAGCAGTGTGACTTTGCTTTTTACATAACCTTAGATTGATGTGTATCCATGTTTTAGATCAGTAAGGACATAGCATCCATTAATAAGAAAAAAGAACTTGGCGGGGTGTGGCCTGTAATTCCAGCACTCAGGAGGCAGAGGAAGGCGGATCGCTGAGTTCGAGGCCAGTTTGGTCTACAAAGTGAGTCTAGGACAACCAAGGCCACACAGAGAAATCCTATCTCAAAAAAAAAAAAAAAAAAAAAAAACAGAAAGAAAGAAAGAAAAAAGAACTTATACAGTAACTTTAAGGAAAACTTTGTCATTTTGATTCCTAGGCTGTCTTTGTAAAGGACTTTATCAGCAGGGAGTACCCGCCTAGACTTTATTGTGTAAATCAGGCTGATGCAAAACTCAGAAATCTGCCTCTCAATTCCATATCACGGTAACTCAAAACCTTCAGGAAAAAAATCAAGCAAGCAAGCAAGCAAACAAACAAACAAAAATCTCAGTTTGGGGCTAGTTCTGCCTATTTAGGCTTCAACAAAAGAAGCCTGGTTAGTCTCTCTCTCTCTCTTTTATTTATTTTTTTTAAATTTAGTTGTTGTTAAAACACATAGGCAGACGCTTTGCAGCTGATAAGCACCTTGTAGTTAGAGAGCCTTGAGCTCCATCTGCTATCAGCTGTCCATTCTCTATAGGGAAGAGTTCTGTGTTACTGTGTCCTCCTCCATTTTCAGCAGAGAAAAAAATCTTCTTTAATCTCAAAACCTCTCGCTAAGAACTTTACACTTTCAGACCCAGCTTCCCTTCTAGGCCTTCCGAGTTCAGAGGCTTGAGGCTTTTCAGTTTGTCACTGGCTCCTGTTTCCAGAAGTGCCTTTTTTACTGCCTTCCTCAGAGGATCCTGACCCCTCCCCCACTCTGGGAAGCTATTAGGTTCACAAGTGTTTGCTCTTCAGCCCAGCAAGTCAGACCAGCAAAAGCCCCTTCTCAAAGGGATTTAGCTTCCTGCCTTGGCTAGGAAAGTATAGCTTTGAGAAGCTGGCTTCTTTGTTTGTTTGGTTGGTTGGTTGGTTGGTTTATCGAGACAGGGTTTCTCTGTGTCGCCTTGGCTGTCCTGGACTCCCTTTGTAGGCCAGGCTGGCCTTGAACTCACAGAGATCCTCCTGCCTCTGCCTCCTGAGTGCTGGGATAACAAGTGTGCACCACAGCACCCAGCCAGAGAAGCTTGCTTTTATTTATTTATTTATTTATTTTCTGTTTTTTGAGACAAGTCATGCCTGTCCTGGACTCGCTTTGTAGACCAGGTTGGCCTCGAACTCACAGTGATCCGCCTGCCTCCCGAGTGAAGCTTGCATTTTTTAAGAGCCACATTTTTTTTTCTTTTGCTTGACCTATCTGGGGTTTATATCAGTTTTGGTTTTTTTGGTTGTTGGTTGTTTTGTTGTTGTTTGTTTTTTGTTTTTTTATAGTGGTCTGGAGACCTTGATGCTCTGCAAGAGATCTATCTAATCAGGATTCTGATTTAGAAACTGTGGTTCCTCTCCTTTTGAACAGAACTAAAAAAACTCTGTTCTGCAGCTTTATTTTCTACATTAGTTCTTGCTGGAGTACTGTAAATTCTACCCCCATGTTAGTACGCCATTTGTTGACATTACATTTATAAAACAGTGTTATTTTCTCTTAGCTTATTTCTTAGTCCAGTTATCACACAAGTAATTGAGACTCTTATAACACATGGCTTCACAACACAATCTGAGCAATTTAAATCTGTTCTTAACCCTCTGTGCTATTTTGTCTTACTCCGAGCAAATATCCCAGGGACACTTGCACTTTGTAGCTTTCCTTGGCTCCAGCTCTTTCTTCCTCATCTTCCGTAGGCCTCTTCTAGTGGCAGAAGCCAATGGCTGAATCGCCCACTTCCTCCCCAATCTCCTCCTCCCTGGCTGGCAGGAAGTCCAGCCCTATTCTCTCCCTTGCTCATCGATTGGTTGTAAGCTGCTTTATTGACATCACAGGGGGACATTTGGGGAGCCGACTTCACACAACATTTAGACTGGAAATCAGAATTTAAACTACCCAATAACCTCATGCCTACAGAATGTCTCTCATAGGCTCACAAGTTTGAGTACTTGGTTGCAAAAGGTACAGCTCTTCGGGTAGGTTCAGGAGATATAGCCTTGCTGGAGAAAGTGTGTCACTATGTGGGTGTGGCGTTGGGAGTCCAGTAGCCTCTTAACCATTCTCTGCGCTTTAGTCTAGTACTTACAGTTCAAGATGTGAGTCCTAGGGTTCCTGTCCCTGCTGTCATGGCTTTGCTTTGTCATCATTGATTCTAACCCTCTGGAATGTTAAGCCCAATAAACTCCTCTCTAAGTTACCTTGGTCATGAGGTTTTATCATTGTAATTAGAATAGGAGCTAAGACTCTCCCAATATATTAATTTTCCATCATAATGCTTTTTTTTTTTTAAAATCACACTAAGTCCAGTTAGTGCTGCCTAGATGTGCAATGGTGTAGGACCATTCACTGGAAATTGGGACTCACACACAGTCCCACGGCCTCGGGGGAAAATTCTCTCTTAGCAACTATGAACCTCCAATAATAGCGTCACAGTTAGGTGTAGAGTCTACCTATTACCTACTGAATCCATGTCAGAATTGTGGCTGGATGAAGTGTCCCTTTTTTTTATTGTTTGAAAAGGTAATACCTAATACAGTGTTTTGTTCAAATTCATCAGTAATTCCTTCCCCTGAAATTCATCCCTTATCCCCCTACCACATTTCCCTCCTCATTTACAGAGGTTTTTAAGCTCATGATGTCTACTAAGTTTTCTTATTAAGTTCATGAGTGTAGGGCCAGGGAACAGGAAGCCCATAAGGAGCCATATCCATGAAGAAATCTGACTCTCTTCATATAGTTATATTTTATTTCTTTTATCATGTGATGTTGAGTTTATTACTTTTCCTTCACTTAATCCGATATCTTGACTTCAGGTGTGTAATTTCTCAGGTACAACCATACGATAGCTTCCCTCACTACGTGTAATTACCACTCATATATAATCTTGACATATCATTAAATGGTTACTGAAAGTTCTGTATGAACAATGTGTTTCCAATTCTTCATACTCACATAAGTGTAAATGAGCATATTCTATAATGTTGATCAACTTTTTAGAAAATTCATGAAATATTACTGTAAAAAACAAAAGATGGTAAAAGTGTATGTGCATGTGTGTGTATGTGTGTGTATGTTTGTGTAAATGTGTTGTTGTTGATCATGATGATGAGTGGAAATGGTCAACTCATGACATAGGCCTATTGTAAACCATTTGAACATGAATGAGAACAATATTGTCAAAAGCAATACACTTTTACCCTAACTGATTAGCAAGAAGTAAAATAAGCCAATGGGGATGCCATTAAAGATGCCATTGAAGATATTTGAGATAAGAGCATGTGGATTTCTACAAATGACTATGATCATAAGAAATTAATATATACTTGGGATGTATTTGAGAAAAGAGCATCACTGCTTTTTCTCAGAGATACATTAGTAACCCAGAGTAGCACGAGAGTGCTGGATTTTTAGTAATATAAATGGTACTCTTATGTATACAAGAAAGCATTAGTGCAACATAATACCATATTTATTTCTTATTCTTCCTTTGGTTAAGGCAAATGCAAATAACTTTTGAAGGAAGCAATCTTTACATAATTTGTTTCACATTTTCATTGTAGTACAGCTTTGGTTTTCTTGTGAATACCCTTGTTAACATAGTCTGGCAGACATTCAATAGCAAACCGTGTTCCGGGCAATGAATTTATAATGTAGCAGGAACAATCTCGTGAATGTTGTAAGTCCTTATAGATGATGGAAAAATCAATAGCATGGATAAATTTGTAGCAAACTACCCTACGAAATTGTAGGTGAAGAAAAACTCTTGTACTTTGAACTAAAATTACTTTCATTGAGGAAGTATCTCCGAACATTAGTGAAATATTCTAAAGTATAATTTATTGATTAGTGTAATATCAATTATGTTAAAAAATTAACTATATGTGTTACATTTTTATTGTGTTATAGTACATATAATTAAATTTTTCCTTGGTACCTTTTAATGCATAGTTTTATTCAAGAAAGAAATGTCTTATGTATGATAAATTATGCCATATGCCTTGTATATTTTATGACTATTTATAAAACATAGTAAATATAAGCATAATTCAGTTGAATGAAAATTGCATTTTATAGAATCATAGTTGACTCATTGAACTATAGTAGTAATATTGAACTTTCTTCCTTCCAGGGTGACAGCTTATACAGGACAGATTATGACAGCTTCTTCCTTAAGGTAAAGTAGCTTGCCAGTTATATTCTGAGTTACAATATACACATTATATTTCATAAGTAAAATTTGCTGGTAGTAGCAACATTGTACTTGCATTTAGGGATCTACCTAATAGTTTTGCATTCATAATCCTTTTGTTCATCTGTATTGCTTTCACAATAATTCTGAGGATGTTTCTAAAGCAGCTACTGTAGAGAATGTGTGTAGCTTGGTGTTTTCATTTAAAAAGAAATATGTTAATCATTATAATAGAGTAGTTAGATAAAAGTGAATTATTATAAGGCAAAAAATAAACTAAACTAAATAAGTAAGCTCTCTCCTATTGAGCCTGTCGCAGACATATATTAATACTTAAATTTTTCCTAAAATTTCAAACACATTGGACAGTTAATTTTCATGAACCTCTAGACGGTCTAGTTAATTTCATAGGTATTTCTGCTCCATTTGCTTAGTTATTCAAAAGCTGGCTATCAATACTCAATAGACTTGCCAGATTTGAAAACCAATGGTCTTGTTTATAAAGATGCTAACACATGAAGTTTCTTGTTTTTCAAATAAGTGTAAATAAAAATACTTTTCAAGTTTAACTTAATAACTAACCTCTGCTAACCCTTTATTTCAAACTAATTTATGACTTCTACAAAATTTCAGTCTTTTCCTTCCATAATTTTGTTATGCTTCTGTGACTGCTTTCTCTTCCCTAAAGCTAGTCCTTTTTAGCACATTAATCTCAGCATACTATTAAGCCTTGTCAACAGAGAAAATGAATATGAACTTTGTGTGAATAATTTAAAGAAAAATAAGTAATTTGTGTTTCTCCTTTAATCTTTTACACTCCTTAAATAATATGAATTTTAATGTTTTTCAATAGTGATGTAATTATTATTATTAGATGCAGCTTATCTACAAAAACAATATATAAAAAGCCTATTTAATGTATGTCATTAGTAAAATTAACAACAGAGTATATGTAAATAGGTTGACATAGATTATGAAAGCTCTCTTTTGTCTTACTCATTGCGATGGCTCAAATGAGAAATGTCCCTCATGAGCTCCTGTATTTGACCACTTGGTCCCTAGGAGAAGAGCTATGTGGGAAGGGTGAGGAAGCTTCAGGATGTGAAGCATTGCTGGAGGGAATACATCATTAGAGGTGGCATTTGAGTGCTCACAAACTCATTCCACTTCCTATCTCTTTCTCCGCTTTCCATGTGTGAATGAAATGTCATCTGTTTCATTTCTGCTCCTGCTACCAAGCCTTCCTGAAATCCATGATCGACTCTATCCTTCTGGATTATAATCTAAAATAAACCTTTTCTTTGAATAGTTTTTGACAGGACAGTAATCATTGTAACAAAAAGTTACTAATACACTCATGTTCATTAGGTTGTCATTGTCACCCTATGACATTAACAATTAAAAAAAAATTTTGAGGCACAAATTTATATGCTTTCCAATTGTTTAATCCAGCCTTCTTCTAGTTAATAAAATATCATTATCATGGTCCTATATTTTATTATAAATTACTTACTTAATAAAACGTCCACTTTTGCCTTAGAACGCTACTTATTTTTAATGTAATGGAAAAACATAAACCTTCCAATGATAAAATTTGAACCCCTAAGTACTGAATTCATTTTCACAACCTATTTTGTTTTGAACTTATATTATTTCCCTATAGTACCCAGTATCAATTACAATATGATTCTTCCCAAATATTTGAAGTAAATATGGCTCATCTTTCTTCTTATTATATAATACAGCAGGGACTGTCATTTCATTCCATATTTTTGCCTTTCCACTGCTCCAACTAGCCAAATCCCAGTCAAGAAGGTAATAACAAAAACATACAACAAAGGAAACTGGTTGAATAAATTAAGTTGTTTTTTTCAGCTTGATATAATAATTTTTCACCAGTGATAGGCATTTCAATATTAAGTATCAGCCCAGGGAAATGTTAGTTTTTCATAAATCTGTCATTAGAGTAGTGACAAATTTAAACTTTAAAATCCATGCATTTTGGCCTAACTATGTAAAATTTTATGAGTAATTTAATCTCCCAAAGTGCATTATTAGTACAACCACAATAATCTTCCTTCAGCTTTAGATCTTGGACAGAGTTTCCTTCAAGTTCTCAGATTCAGTGTTTCTGTTTTCCAGAAACAATTGTTTTCTATAAAACTAAGTTGGTGCACTGGTCCAAATGTATACACACCAATCAGTGCCTCATTATGTGTGTTGGAAGTTAAATAATTCCCATGTTTAGTTATAAAATGATGAGCTAGAAAATAATGGAACATTGCTCAAAAATTAGGAGCATAGCCATGGATGGCTTCAGATTTCCAGACTTTGAGCTCTCGTTCATGGTCTGTTAGAGAAGTCAGTTTACGAGGGACAAACAAGTGTCTGTGAGACGATCTTATTATATCAAAAAGACACAAACTGCCGAATGCAAAGCACCATAGTTTCCAGGATGTTCAGATTTTCTTAAACTTTGCATTGTGCATTATGTATTTATATGTATGTGTACATAATGATGTGTGTGAAGAAAACATTTGCTAAGTCACACACACAAAAAGGAAGTGACAATTTTATGGAGTCGGTTCCTTCTTATGACCTTTGTGTGACACCCAGAGCTCAAACTCAGACAGACAGGCTTCTGTAGGAAGAGTGTTTACCTAATGAGCCCTCTCTGAGGCCTGAGTCTTTATACATTCTTAAAGACTGCTGAAGACCCCAAATAACTTTACTCATGTGCATTTTTATGTAATAATATTTTCTTTTTTCTGTTTTTTTTTTATTAATTTAATCTTGTTACATCTCAATGGTTATCCCATCCCTTGTATCCTCCCATTCTTCCCTCCCTCCCATTTTCCCCTTATTCCCCTCCCCTATGACTGTTCCTAAGGGGGATTACCTCCCCCTGTATATGCTCATAGGGTATCAAGTCTCTTCTTGGTAACCTGCTGTCCTTCCTCTGAGAGATGGCTCAGTGGTTAAGAGCACTGACTGTGCTTCCAGAGGTCTTGAGTTCAATTCCCAGCAACCACATGGTGGCTCACAACCATCTATAATGTGATCTGATGCATATTGTGTACATAATAAATATTTTCTGTATTAGAAATGAAACAGAAATTTTTAGGTATTTGTTATTTCTTTTAACCTTAACAATACATTATTCATGTATAATATAAGCAAGATATTTTTTGAAAAATAATTACATTTTAAATCATCATTATTAATTTTGGTGTGAAAGATAGGTTTCATTGTGAAATTTCATACATAGGCCTTATTACACTGTGTTATCATACATTGCATCTGTTTTTCCATATCCATTCTTTATACTTCTCCTTCTTCCCCTCTAAACTGTCCTGAATTCTTCTTTCCTCTTCTAATGTTGTGGTTTTATTAATTTTAATAATAATGATAGTTATTTTTACTATGTATAGCCTCTTTAATATCTCCATTGATGGAATACTGCTGGAATTCTGTATATACTATGTATTCACTAAATTTTAAAAGTGAATACATAATATATATGTATTGAAAGCTTACACTCTTTCAAGAGAGAGAGACTAAAAATCCAATGTTGTCCTTCAGTACAAGAATATTTTTGATACTTCCATTCACCTGAAAAGTTCTGGAGATCCCCTGAAATAACAGATGACTTAGTGACTCGGTCTCATTTTCATCAGGGAGTCAGCATGGAGCCTAAGCCACTCTTGGTTGAGCTCTGCTGTCCTCATTTGCCTTAGCAGTGTATTTGTAAGCAACTGACTGAGTGTGCAGGGGGAGCCTGCTCTAAAATGGACCCAATTAGGATTGCTAGGGCTTCTGTTCATGTAACAGCATCCTGAAGGTTCATTCCCAAGGCACTGTAAGCATGTTCTAGAAGGGATTCTCGAGCCATAAAGCTTTTCTTATTCTAAGATGACAATGGTGTACCATTCCTCATAGTGAACTCATTTGATGAAAATATGTTTGAAATAAATTCATGGTTGGGAAGCACGTTCGTGTGTGTTGTGTGTGTGTGTGTGTGTGTGTGTGTGTGTGTGTGTGTGTGTGTTAATGTTTGTGTAAGAGCATGTACGTGTTCATGTGTGTTCACACATATTTCGGAGGTGTGTGGAGGCCAGAAGTCAACCTCAAGTTTTATTTCTCAGAAAGGCTATCAGCCAACTTCGGAACAGGGTCTCATTATCCTGAATCTCACTAACTAGGCAATACCAGTGGTTCTCAACATTCCTGATGCTGTGACCCCTTAATATAGCTCTTCATTTGTGGGGAACCCCCAGCCATAACATTATGTTTGTTGTTACTTCACAACTGTGAGTTTGCTACTGTTACATAAATATCTGATATACAACCTCAAAACGGGTCACGACTCACAGGCTGAGAAGGACTTGGTTATACTGTCTAGCTGTGAGACTCAGAAGTCCTGCTGCGTCCACCTCCCAGCACTGTGGTCCTCTCTGTCATCAAACATGGCCTTCTCACTTACGTTCTACAGAGCAAATACAAGTCCTTACACTCTAAGTCAAACAATTTCCCAAGCAACAGAGCCGATTTCTCTGGCCCTAGATTTGTGCTCTTGGTAGGATAAACTATAAAGTTGTATCCCAGATGAAGTGCATGTAATGAAAGCAATGTATAAGACTTCAACAGTAACTTCCCATAGCATTACTACATAGGAACAATATAAGTTTTTTATTTGATGGTCTTCCTGTGGGGCTCCTGAACACTCTGGGTCCTTCCACCAACTCTTCCATACAACTCTCAGAGCTCTATCCACAATCCAGCTGCAAGTTCCAGCATCTGCCCCAATCCCCTGCTGGGTAGAGTCTCTCAGAGGACTAATATCTACTTATAAGTAAGTATATACCATGAGTGCCTTCCTGGGTCTGGGCCAGAGTGTGAGGAGCCTCTGACATGAACCCTGATTCCTGTGATTTGATCACTTCCTGTTGGTGTTGAGACCTTCTGGCACACAGAGGAAAGGATGCAGGCTATCTGTATGAGACCTGATAGACTGTGTTCAAAAAGTGAGAGAAGTGACACCCCCGTCGGAGATATAGGGGAGGGGAATAACATGGAAGAGGGAGGGAGGGTGGAAACAAGAAGACCCAAGCAAAGGGATAACAACTGGGATGTAAGATGAGTGAATTATAATGAATAAGGATTCACTTGAATTGTCTTTGGTTAATCTAGCTTTACTGTGTACAATGGAAATCCCAAGGAATATAAATAGAAATAGTAGTGATGGCATTTAAAATGTATTAGTTTTGACAGCATTTGATACATATTCATCAATATCCAGAGTATTAGATATTTAAAAATATGATGAATGTATATAAAAAAGAAAGTGTACAATTGTTGGAAAGTTTGTTATATTCTAATTTGTTACATATAGAACAAATATTTTTTGAGCTGAAAATATATTAATTATCTAGATGTGGCAAAATCACTTTACATTCAAGAAAACAAAAGATATGCATCAACAATTTTCTTTCAAGCTAGGGAGACAACTCAGCTCAGTAATTATGAGGATAGGTTTAATCCTCAGACTCAACATTTTAAAAGTCAGGCATGGTTCTGTGTCTTTACAATTCCAATGCTTGTAAAGTGGAGACAGGGGCTCCCTGAGGCTGGCTTGCTTGACAGCCATCTTAGTTTACTTGGTGAATTGGTTGTTAGTGAGAGACCCTTCAGGTACACAGAACCTGAAGAACTAAGAGTCATCTTTGGCTCCCACAGTATGAATTCACAACTAGAAACAGAACTTACACCAACCTGAACACACAGACACACACACACACACACACACACACACACACACACACACACACACGTTGTTTTTTTATCAGATAAAAGTAAAATACATATTTGTTTGAGACAGGGTTTCTCTGTGTAGACTTGAAGTCCTAGACTCCCTTTTGTAGACTAGACTGGCCTCAAACTCACAGCTATCTGCCTGCCTTAGCCTCCTAAGTGCTGGTATTAAAGGCAGGCAACACCACGAGGGGCAGAAATACATATTTGAACACATTTCATTCTTATAACTAGACAAGTACAGAAGTCAAAATGCTGCCTAAATCATCAAAATAGCTGGATGTCAGATAATTAAACATTAAATACATGTAGTATATATGATGGTCAAGTGTTATAGTTTTGACATTGGTATTCTCCTTCTTCAATCTAATAGAAAGTTTTTTACAGTATGTACTACATAACTTTCTACCTCAAAAAGGGATCATACTATTAAGATCACAAACACTGGAAAGTTTACAGCTTTTGTTTCCTTTAATGTCTGTTTAAGTGTTGCATAATGAACTATAGAGACATCGACATAATGTCAATGAGTAATTAGTGAAATTAGCCAAATGTCAAGAAATTTGAACAGGGAAAATTGTAGGAAATGAGAATCTTCCCCTACAATCTGAAGCAGTTTTTAATTGGATCAAACCAATGATTACAATGTGGTAGTGAGCTATGACTCTCTTAATAAACAAATATGCTGTATAAGCTCGTCTGGATCAGAGGGAGAAGAAACAGGAAGAATAATGCCTGCAGAGGTGTGTAGGCTGTTTTGTGCAGTTTCATTTTGCACACCTCACTGTGATCCTGAGAAGGAAACAGATGTGAACCCACTTTTCTCAGTTATCATTACCCTTGGAGTGAACTTATTACTACACCGAATGTGATTGTGGTGTTCGCAGTGAGTGCGTTCTGTACAGGATGCTGAAACCAAGCTGATTATATCTGGCACTCAATGTAAAACGCGCCATCGTGTATATGGTAGTAATAATCACTGACCACTGCAAATTCAATTTCAGGCACAGTATCAATTTTCGATGTTATATGAAGGTGTTATTACTCCTATATTGGAGTAGACATGCTTTTGTTCTTTCGCTAGTGACTGAATTTAATGGCTACATGAGAACTCTAATCTTACGCCCTAAGGACAGTTTTGCATCCTTTCAAATATACTACAAAGAAAGTTGGAGACCTTTAACCAGGCTCAGTCCCAACCTCATCAAATCGAGCTGCTTATGTACACTCTTTGACACTGATTTATTTCCTCTTGACATAAAGATGACTGAACGATCTCCATCCTTCTTTCCAGCTTGCATGTTCTAATTATGCTTGAGTTTATGTCATTTTTGAACTTCAATAAGCAACTAATCATATTTGAGCCACTTAGAGATACTGGCCTTTTTGCCACAGTATAACTGATATTACACTAAGAAGCAATGTAGATGCATTTTTGCATCTAAATCAAGTTTTGTATTCCTTTTTAGGCTCTTTTTCTTTTCTTTTTCTTTTTCTTTTTTCTTTCTTTCTTTCTTTCTTTCTTTTTTCTTTTTTTTTTTTTTTTTTTTTTTTTTTTTTTTTTTTTTTTTGAGACATAGCTTCTCTGTGTAACAGTCCTGGCTGTACTGGAGTTGCTTTTTATACATCAGGCTGGCCTCGCACTCAACAGAGATCCACCTGCCTCCAAGTGCTGGGAATAAAGGCTTGTGCCATCACACCTGTCCTCTTTTAATTGAAAGAATATGGTTCTGGGGGTGTGAGCATACACTCTACCACAGGAGCTACATCGCCAGCTCATACTTCTCCTTAAAATGCATCAACCCAGTGCGCTGGCCCAATACACTCTCAACAAGCACATGAAACCATGAAAAGTTTTTACTGATTTTCATTGTTGATTTTGATGCAGTCCATTTTGTCAGTTGCCATGATTTATTCTATGTATTAAGGATGCTAAGGTACAATAATCTCCAGGACTCAGTGTTGTGGTTAATTTAAATGGTTTGGCTAATTAATGTTTATTACTAGGCTATAATTATTAAGCAATATTCTCTAACTCGCTATCAATCAAATAAAGACACAGACACCTGTTTTTTACTGCCAAATCCTAAGCTTCAACATTTTTAATTAACCAATCACTTTTATTTAAGTCAAGTAAGGTTTACACTCAAAGGACAGGTATCAGTGAGCATGTCCTCATCTGACCAGGGACCAGATCCTGGAGACCTATAATTAGCATGAAATTATGTAGCATCAGACCAACCCCAAACAACTCAGTCCTATGAAACTTATTTTATAGTTGAATGACAAAGATCCTGGCATGATAGTAATTTTCATTCCACAAACTGCTTTCATATTTAGTATCATAGACGTCACACAAGTTATGCACAACCAATTTTTCTTCTTATCACCATGAGATTTTAGGATTCTAAAACCTAAAGAAAAGTTTGTATAATGTTGATACTTAACAGAGGTACAGAGATGGGCCAGTGAATTAAGTCTCTGAGCCGCCTTTGTATCAAATGGCACATGACTTACACCATTCACTGCCATAGTTTTCTCTCTCTTTTTTTTTTAAGGCGAGTCATTCACAGTTTGATATATTCTGTACTTGCAGTATGCTATCTTCATAAGCACCATAGTCATACTCATAAAGTCATTGCTCTTTGTAACTAAGAAATTTGTTGCCTGTCACTAGAAGAATGTCTTTATGCAGTCCATCAAAATGCACACGTATAAAATTTAAATTAAACTCTAGATGCTCACTTTCCTATAACAACTGTACTTTTCATTTATCTTATAAAGCTAAAGAGTACTGCAGACATTAATTAATAATATAAAAGAGGCAACTCTCTTCAAGAATTGCACTGTGTCTATCCACCTAGGTCTTTCACTAATCTAAGCGACGTATCCCCACTAATAACATGCATAACCACTGAAGAAGATAAACAGAAGAAAGTAATAATTTATAGTCCTTCATACATATTTAAGAAGTTTCTATTTGTAGAGACCAAATCAACACCATTTTGTGTTCAAGGCCTGAGCGCCGACCACCCACCTACCCAGAGTTTCCAGGAAGAGCCACAATCACACAGCTAGCAACTGTGGCCAACCAATCAGAGCTACAGGTCACAGTGACCAGAACAAATGAAATATTCCCTCCTCAGGTCTGGCCTTGGTCTGCTCACTTAGCCCTGGTCACACAGCCAAATCAGCTTAAAGGTCACCGTGTTAGCCAATCAGGTTTGTAATAATCACTGTTGCTGAAGTCTGCTTCTGTAAAGGGTATACAAACTCACAGTTCTTGCTGCTCAGGGTCTTCTCCTTCCCCAAGGCAGGTAGACTCCGCCGTGATGTATCTATAAAAGCCTCTTGTGTTTACAACAATCTTGGACTCTGTCTCTCATTGGGACTTCCAGGAAAAGACTCTCCAGACATGAGTCTTACATTTGGTGCATTGGCCAGGAAGTGAAAGCCCTCTGTGAGAGAGGACTCTGGACGGAGGACATTTGTGTGTCAGAGACCGCGGTTTTCTTTTTGTGTGTCAGGGACTGCGGTTGTCTTTTCTGTGTGTTGTTTGCCTTCTAAACTCCGTCAATTTCAGTTTGGTTTGTTCGGGAACGTCTGAAGGCGGGATTTGGTCCCACCAAGGAAGTGGTTCCCAGTCTGCA
Source organism: Acomys minous (assembly GCF_964271855.1). Taxonomy (NCBI): domain Eukaryota; kingdom Metazoa; phylum Chordata; class Mammalia; order Rodentia; family Muridae; genus Acomys; species Acomys minous. Next base: position 104,361,341 of record NC_140490.1, read on the forward strand.
GAGTCTGGAGATGCTCCAGCACAACCGGAACAGGGTGAAAGAATTCCGGCAAGAATACCTCTCCACCAGTGCCTGAGCACCTTGTGCCTAGAGGGATTTCAGGCCTCCCTCAGCCCACAGGGTTGGATTTTGCCCCCGCCAGTGGCAGTAGCGCGTGGCATTCTTCTCCCTATCTTTTGTGTTTGTAACTCGACTAGACTGTTGTGTTTGATCAACTCAAAACTATGGGACTTGGGGCTGGAGAGATGGCTCAGTGGTTAAGAGCACTGCCTGTTCTTCAAAAGGACCCGAGTTCAGTTCCCAGCACCCATATGGCAGCTCACAACTGTCTGTAACTCCAAGATCTGACACCCTCACACCAACACACATAAATTAAAATTAAATAAAAAGTATTAAAAAAGAAAAAAGCTTAAAAAAAAAAAAGGACTAGGGACAGATAGAGACTACTCCCTTGACTGTAGTAATGGACCATTGGACTGAAGTAAGAACTAAGGCTCATAACCTATCCCAGTCAGTTTTTTAAAAAATCTGCAGAATGGCCCTCTTTTGGGGTTGGCTGGCCAGCCACAAGAACTTTTGACTTACCCACAACATGTCTGTGAAGTGGATTGTTTTTGGCATCGGGTCCGCTGGACACCCAGACCAAATCCATACATAGCCGTCTGAAAAGAACTCATCAAGAACCCTCCATCATGGGTCCGCCCATTTTTACCTAATCCGGTTGCCCAAGTCCTTGCTTACAGGAACAAGAACTGAAATGTAAAAATCCGCCGAATCCTGTTCTGTAAGAAGACTCCGCTACTGCTGACCGCTGGCTGGTGTCCCCGGTGACTCAGTATCTGAACAGAGGTGGTCAAGTGGACACGCTATGGGATCACAGCTGTAGGGGCATTTAGAAGATGTTCCCGCCCCCTGTTGGGAAGAGAAGAGTGTCCACCTAGAGCCTGCTTGGTAACCCGGCTCAGTAAGAGGGCGTGTTTCTGCACTAGTTATCAGTTTTTTTGTTTTCTTTTGTTTTTCCCTCAGCAGCCACCTCGGTTACTCGGCTCTATGAGAAGGGTACATTTCTGTACCGGCTGACCGGTTTACCTGTTGGCCAGCTCTCAAGTTTCCTTTTCCTTTTTCTTTTCTCAGTAACTGACGGTAAAAGCAGCTATCTCTTGGCAGCTAGCCCAGTTTTTCGAACCCAGTTTTTCCATTGTTAACTAGCGAAATGGGTCTATGTGTATTTGTATTCTTTTCTGTTTATGGTCCTTGTAAAAAAATTTGACTGGTAAAATAAAACAGCTCTCTGGACTTAGTTCCAGTTTATATATATATATATATAGAGAGAGAGAGAGAGAGAGAGAGAGAGAGATAGATAGATAGATAGATAGACAGATAGATAGATAGATTTTGTTCAACAAGTTGGCCCTCGTTCAACCTCAAATTTGTCTGGGAAACTGGGCAGTTAACTCCTGCAGTGTGGTCAAAGGTGAAATGCCAACGTCTCTACCTGGAAGAGAGAGTCTTCTGGAAGTCTGATTTGTGCTTTTTGTTTTGTTTTGTTTTGTTTTGTTTTTTTGTCTCCGTGTGACTCTTGTGACTAAAAATCTTTTGTAGGACATCCAGACCAGGTCTGGTGAGTTTAGTTTCTGGCAGAACATAACAGAGCCCGTTGGCTCTCGGGACAGTCTGCTGTTCTGAATTTTGGTTCTTTCCCCTTGCCTTGCCGTACCAGTTTATTTCTGTTTGTGTGGTCCTTTTATGTTTCTGTTTACTTGTAACCGTCTCAGTTCCTGAAATGGTCCATGTCTCAGGTACAATTCTGGCCAGTGCATTCCTCTACCTACTGAAAACCTGACAGCTTAAGCCTGGTGCCTCCCACTTCTTGCTTGAATATTCAGCTGTTGCTGAGTCTTGGGGAGAAGAACCTGTCCCAAGCATAAAAGGCCCTCTGGGGACCCCTGCACCGAACACGGGGGCTATTTGATCCATGGCTGGCTCAAAACACCTGAACGCTCAGCCAACAGAGGCACACCCTGTTCCCCACCTGCTTGTGACAGGGCTTTTGGGCGCCTGCTGTTCCGCCTTGGTAAAAGCCTTTTTCCAGCTTGCAGTGTGGTTGCAAGCTTGGCCCCCCAAGCATGGTCTAGTAGTCACCTGATCCAGAACACCACTAAAAAGCCCCAGCGCCTGCCTGTATCCATTGGGTTCAGCAGACAACCAGGTACTTTTCCCTTAACATTATAGCTGCTAAATAAGGTTTTTGTCTGACTATCTTAAATGCACTGATATATGTGGCTACTGTGTGTTAGATTCAACTTTGTTTTATTTAAATGTATAAATTTAGTATATTCTGTACACCTTGACTATAAATTACTGGTTATCATCTATAACAAAAATGTTAACTTAAAAATAAGTAACAAGTCCCAAAGATACTTTTATATTAAGACTTTGGTGTTTCTTGGTGTACTTAAACTACAAATGTAACAGAGTCAACAAGGGCCATTCTACAGAGCAGACACACAAATGTCCTCTGTCCAGAGTCCTCGCGCGCAGAGGGGCTTCACTTCCTGTCCAATGAACTCGTGTCAGGAGAGTCTTTTCCTGGAAGCCCCAATGAGAGACAGAGTCCGAGATGTAAACATAAGAGGCTTTCATTGATCCGTGGAGACAGGGTCTACCTGCCTTTGGGAAGGAGGAGACCCTGATCAGCAAGAACTGTGAGTTTTTATATCCTTTTCAGAAGTAGACTTCAGCAACAGTGATTATTACAAACTTGATTGGCTAACAGGTGACCTTTAAGCTGATTGGCTGTGTGACCAGGGCTAAGTGAGCAGACCAAGGCCAGACCACAGGAGGGAATTTTTCATTTGTTCTGGTCACTGTGAGCTGTAGCTCTGATTGGTCGGTCCCAGGTTCCTAGGAACAGTTTCTAGCTGTGTGTTTGTGTTTCTCCCTGGAAACTCCGGGTGGGGAGCGGGGTCAGGTGCTCAGGTCCTGAACACAAAATGATGTTGATTTTAGTCTTTACATTTCCTTCTATAAACTAATCTTACCTTTACTGTTTAGGACTAAAGGTGAGTGCTAAGGGCGTGTCTGTATTCTAGCCAGATCATACTGTAATGCAGAGCAAGTCTGCATTCCAGCTGGATCACAGAGACAGGCAGATCTTTCTGAGTTAGAGGCTAACCTGGTCTACAGAGGGAGTCCAGGACAGCCAGGTGTACACGAAGAAACCCTGTCTCAAAACACAAGCACAACTAGGAGGCCTCCTTACCTTCCACGGGACTCTCTCCTCAGTCCTGCACCAGCCAACCTTAGATCTTCCACATGAATGACCCTCTCAAGCCACTAGGCAGCTTTGAAACCATCCTGGAGCCCCTCCCAGTTTTGGACCAAGTAAAAATCAAGCTTTTTGAAACAACAAAACAAACAAACAAAAATAAAAGAAAATAAAAAACACTTAGAAGGAGGGGGACGGAGTTCTTATTCTTCCAGAATTATCTAGCTATTTATTTAATCATTAAATATTTGAGTAAAAATGTCTCATTAGTGAGAAACCAGGTTTTGAATCATAAAGTGAAAGTGCAGAATGTTTTATATACAGAAAAGATAAAATTTTAAAGTAATGCCTCATGATTAAATGATTCAACATAGTCACTAGGAACTTTTTTCTGAATATAAAATAAGTAGAGGAAACAGTATCTAGAAAATATTCATGAATACAGTACCACTTATAGTTCATTCCTTTTCAATAACTGGGCTGGGCCTTTATTTCCTTTAAGGTGAAATAAATATCAAATATAAAAATATATAATCATGTTTCATTACATGTTTTCCTTAACATATTTTCTTTCAAAATATGGAATTATTTACTTGCTTATAGTAATTTTAGAAACCAACTCCAAGGCAGATGAGATTTTTCTTCCTATTTCTTATACAGATTGTCTCACTTGTTAAGTGCTACCATTTAGAAACACTTTGTAGTTGCCTTCCCTCCCCATTATTGAAAATATATTTCTCCACACATACTATATCATAATTACATTTTCCTCTTTTCTTAGTTTCTTCTCACATTCCCTCTTATCTGAATCCACTCCCTTTCTTTAATTAACTAGGAAACAAGCAGACTTCTAAGAAAAAATAAAATAAAACAAAAAGCAACACATCAAAATTGAACAAAACAAATAGAAACAAACAAACCCAAGCAAAGGCACAAGAATCAGAGACCCACTTGTTTACACGCTAAGGAATCCCATGTGTTCACTAAATGAGAAACACACACACACACACACACACACACACACACACACACACACACACACAAACACACACAGCAGAGAACCTGGTACAGACCTCTGCAGGGGCACCTCACTCTCTGGGAGTTCATAGCAGCTTTGCTCTTTCAATTTAGAGGGTCTTGGTTTTTTTTGTTGTTGTTGTCCTCCATCCTCTGGCTCTCACACTCTTTCTGGCTCCTCTTAAGCATTCTTACATATGAATATTCTTATATATGAACATATATATCCATAAAGTCTGCCTGTAGACCTCTGTATTTTTCTCCCATATGCTACAGGATGATATGTCTCTGTTGACAGCAAAGCAAGGCATTGATCGATGAGTGTAGCCAAATGTCACTAGAAGTCATTTTATTGCTACATTTGCTACGTTTTACTTTTGTAAGCATTGTAGTACTTGATTTCATTCTAGGTCCTTAAGCTATTTAGTGTCACTTTCTTGGTCACCCAATCAGTATCCATTATGGAGTGAGCCTTAAGTCAAAGCACATATTGGTTGGCTGCCCCACAGTGCAGCAATGCAGATCAAAAGGTTCTTTCGTGAGTTGGTGTTTATGTTTCTGTTTTTGTAGCATGTAGAATAACTTCCTGCATCAAAGATGCTTGAAAATAGGAGTGAAGCATATATCCATATAGGCCCCAGCTCTCTCTCTCTCTCCATATTCAGTGAGTTGTGTAGGTGTTGTGTTCAGCAATTTGTCGTGCTTGCAATAACAGTCTACATGGTTTGGGATTCTCATGGGACCCTTTTGGCCAATAAATAAATTCAATATAATAGAGATTCCTAGTATTGAACCCTTCATTCCCTGATAAGAAATGGCCAGCTAACGTTCTCTCCCCCATTATTTGGTGGTGATTTCACTTAGGTGGTGTGTGTGTGTGTGTGTGTGTGTGTGTGTGTGTGTGTGTGTGTGTGTGTTTGGTTTTAGGCAGCTTTTCCTCTATTAGGTTTTCATACTACTTTTCAAATAACCCTTAATTTTAGTTGTCTCTCTCCTTCACTCCCAACTCCCCTCCACTCAGGACAACTCCTCCTACTATAAGTGGACAAAGAAGGAATTATTGTCAGGCCGATTGGAAAATATAAGAAAACGTTTTTAACTATTCTGTCAAAAGCAATAATTCAGATCTCTTTCAATTTATTGGATAAATGATCTAGTTTAGATGTTCACTATAAATGTGGAATCATTTACATTAATATATTCAATAGGTGGGGATATTCTACAGGATTGGAGAGTTGAAAGTATGCATCATTAATTATTACACTGAAAAGGGTCTATTAAAATTTATATCTAAAAATTAAAAATAAAATTATGCATAAATTTTGATAGAGAAGAACTTTCATAATAGAAATTGGTTTGAATATATATACACATATATATGTATATATATTTAAAGGGAGAGAACTAGAGTAATGCCTTTCAAGCTGATTATTCAATAATTAAATGTGCATATTGAGTACATATTAAATATTAAAAATATATACCATGGTTCAGTAAATTTGTTTAAAATACAAATATAAATAGCATGTGTGCACATATATGCATAATGTGTACAGATAAAAACCTTCTAAAAATTGCATTATAAGAAAAGTTGTTACCTATAAATAAAGTACAGGATAGTAGTAAAAAAGAATTTTTATAATTACTATTACTATAATGTTTATATAATGTTTATAGCATTTGCTTCCCTCTCTCTCTGTCTCTCTCTGTCTCTCTCTCACTGTCTCTCTCTCTGTCTCTCTCTGTCTCTCTCTCACTGTCTCTCTCTCTGTCTGTCTCTCTCTCTGTCTCTGTCTCTGTCTCTGTCTCTCTCTCTCTCTCTCTCTCTCTCTCTCTCTCTCTCACCAGTAGTTTATTATATAAGCCAGATGAGCTTCAAAATCTTGGAAATACCCTTATCTTAACCTCCTAAATACGGCAATTATGTGGATGACTACAATAGCTGGCTTATTTTTAATCCTATATTAGAAAAGACATAAGATTTCAAGATCAGTAACATGAATATTCCATCGTAACTTCTGAATTTATATACATATAAAATAATACATGTAGGTATGTATTTGTACTAATTCTTCCTACTTAACAATAATACACAATGAAAATGAAAACATTAGCCAAATTTTAGATATGCATTTATACACATGTATACACATGTGAATGGGGATGTGGTTGATGATCAATCACTTCTAGTGTTTGAGGAGGCATGAACACATGATGACTAGACACAAGTCATGAGAGCCATATATATCTTTAGTTTGGACTGAAACAGCTTTGAAACCCTCATAGAACTTGATAAATATCCATTATGCCCTTTATTGTTTTTATTAATAAAAATAAACATATTATTGTCACTTATTTGAGCCCCAGGAAGACTAAGAGACAATAATGAATAATGAAGTCTTATAGTATAGTGCCTTCATGTGAGAAATTTCCACAAAACTTAAAATATTTAAGTGATTTTTTTTCAGTTTTAATGGGTACATTTACTCATAGTTTACATACAGTTCTCCAAACACATGTGTAAATAGTTTTCTATGAATTACTAAAGTAAGATATTTTAACAAAACAGCTTAATTCTCCATTGGCATACTTAACTATTGAATCTAGTAATATTAGTATTTTAGTTTGAACCCACTAGAGGTTAGCCTTTGAGAGATATATTTTATGTAATTCTTTCAATTTAATTGATTATCTACATAATATCACAACTCAGTGATATTTTGATTTCATATGGGAAATGCTGCTGGATAGATTAAATGTTGAACATAAAAAATTGGTTATCACTGTTGAGAATATTAACTTTTTTCTAAATTGAGTTTTTCATTACAGATTTTCATTATGCACTCAGACCACAGCTTTCTAATCAATAAAGCAATTCATACCATGGGAAATGAAACAGGAAGACTGAAAAGTCGACATAGAAATTACGTGTAAGAGACTGACAATAAATCTATGTTAATATTTCACATTTAAAATTCATTTTTCTATATTAAAAATCACTTTATAGCCTAGCTAAGAAAAATTGTGATTAGGAAAGAAAGATGAAACTGTGATGCTGCTTTTGTTTGAGGATAAACAAATTAAATTAAAACTGTCATATATCCATTAGTACAGCCGGGCCGGATCTTGATCTTGACTTTAATAAAAGATATTTAACCTAAAAATATTTAAAATGTGAAGATGATATTGTCCCCGCTATCTCCAGAGTACTGATGCTATAGTAGAACATGGAGAAGATCCTTCTTATTTCTAGTTAAAAAAAAAAAAAAGTATGGAAACTACTGTCTCAATTCACTAGAAACAAGTAGAAGGCTAATAACAGCATTCCCTTTATGCCTGCTAAGATGGAGCCTGATATATCAAAAATGTATATATCTTAAATTACACTTGTAATTTTAAGTATGTCTTCCATAAGAAATATTAGCAGTAATTTTACACAGTGTGAAAAGAGATAGAAGAGGAACACCTACCTGACAGCTAGCCTTTGCTCCATAAGAAGGCTAGCCTTTGCTCCATAAGAAGGCTAGCCTTTGCTCCATAAGAAGGCTAGCCTTTGCTCCATAAGAAAGCTAGCCTCAAACTATAGTTAGAAGACAATAACATTTGTCTTCCAAATCTCAAAGTCTCCCTCCCTCTCTCCCTCCTCTCTCTCTCTCTCTCTCTCTCTCTCTCTCTCTCTCTCTCTCTGTGTGTGTGTGTGTGTGTGTGCTATGTTTATGCATGTGTGTGGTGGTGTACATACGTGTTTGTGTGCCTGTAGAGTGTGGGTACTTGGATGCTATAACATGAGTATGGATGTTAGAAGAAAACTTTGGGCATCAGTCCTGGCCTTCCACCTGGTTTAAAACAGGTTCTCTTGCTGTTCTCTTCTGTGTAAACCAAGCTAGATTTCCACTGGGGGTCCAGAAATTCTCTTCTCTCAGCATCCTAGCTCCCTGCAGGGGTGCTCTGAGGTTACTGACTTTCTTTTTCTACTCAGTTTGGCTTTTACATGGGTCATGCTATCGTGTCAAGAATTTAGAGGGTTCTGGGGATCTGAGGCGAGGCTATCAGAACTGATCTTATGCTCTACCCAGGGAGTCATCATTATAATTCTATGTTTCTAATTAAAGTATTGCACAATTGATGTGTTGAGTGGATAAAAGTGCTTGCTGACAAGCCGGGAAACCCGAATTTGATCTCTAGAACACACATCACGGAAGGAAAAAAAAATGACTCCCACAAGCTATGATGTGAACTCCAAATGTGAAACACACACACACACACACACACACACACACACACACACACACACGGTGTAAAATTAAATTAAATCAAAATAGAACACTGAAAATGGGCTGTTTCGTTATGAATTACACTTGTAACCATTTCTTCCATAAAATGTATAAGTAGTAATTTTCCACAATATTAAAGGAGATAGAAGAGAAGAGGAACTCTTTACAGCTAGCATTTGCTCCTTAAAAAGGCTGCCCAGCAGGGCGGTGGTGGTGCTTGCCTTTAATCCCAGCACTTGGGAGGCAGAGGCAGGTGGATTGCTGTGAGTTCGAGGCCAGCCTGGTCTACAAAGTGAGTCCAGGACAGCCAAAGCTAACACAGAGAGACCCTGATGCAAAAAACAAAAAACAAAACAAAACAAAAAAACCAATCAACCAACAAACAAACAAACAAACCAACCCCCCCCCCAAAAAAAAAGAAAAAGAAAAAAAGAAAAAAGAAGTCTGGCCCAAACCACAGTTACACGACAATAATATTTATCTTTAAAATCTCAATGTAATTCCTCATGATATTCTCTTCCTTATGTGTATGTGTATTACTTTGTACTATATCTCTTGAATAGAGGAAAGACAAAGTATACAGGAGGGAGCAATTATTTCTAACCAAAGCACATATTTCTTGTTGCTGTTTTATTTGCTGTATTTGCTGGATAAGAGATGGTGGTCATTGTTCCATCCACAGATACATTGTGCCTGGTTAAGTTTCAATACTTACTTAAAGAGGAAAAAACACTAAATAGAGGGTAATGAATTTTTACTGTGGACTTCTTTGGTTTTAGAATTTAATAACAAGCTTCAGAAAAATCAATGGTTACCTAAGGGAAAACAGTATCCTCTAAGTATATTATTTGAACACAGAAATATATTTGAGTATATCGTTTCTACTTACACTTGTTATTTCCTACTACTGGAGTCATGTCAGTTTACCTGATATTGGCATATTGGTCTGTATAGTGATCTTAACAAGATAGTTTCTACATTTCCTTTTGCAGTATTCTGGAAAGTCTGCATACATGCTTTTTGCCTTTCATGGGCAGTAATGAAAACCATCTGCCCTATTTCTTAATATTCATGTTCAAGGTACAGTTACTAATATTATTCAGGGTCTAGAGTGTTAATCATTATACTATGGAATCTACACATTAATATTATTCAATATTACTGAACTAGTCAAATTTTAAGTTGACTTGGAAACATTTGTTTTAGGTGTTTCTGCTAAGCTCCCTTTGCTGAGGTTATTTTATCCGTAAGCCTAACAACGTTCATTATCAACCCTATAATTATTATGATGGTATTTTCTAACCTGCTAACAATCAATGATACAGATACCTGTTATATTTTAAAATAGCCTTAGTTAATCTGGGGCAGGGCAGATATTAATCCCCTAAACTACTTCCCATAGTGGGGCAGGTATGGGATTCCTGCCCCAATCCCATGCCATCTGCTTCTAATAATTTCTATTGAGCTGCCTCCCACCCATCATCCCAAATACTTGCTAATCATCATCATATGGGCCAAATCTCCATCCAAGGCTGCCATGTGCTTCTCTCCACTTAATCCACGGAACCAGCCTCCTTCCTCTATTCTCCCCTGGTCTCCCTCCTTCCCAAGATTCTCTATTCGCCCTAAGCCTGGAAACCTTAGTCATGCCTATCCCATTCACCCTCCCCAGGTGTGGTGGCCGTTTATTGGTCAAACAGGAAGTTCCTTAGGCAAGGTTACATAGCAACCTTGGGGTACAGAGACAGCAAGCAGTAATTAGCATCAAAGTATATCAGACAAACATCCTTTTGTAGAAGAGGATAGATAAGATATCTTGTGGTTAAAACCAGTCACTTATCATACCCCTATAGCAATTCACTCTATTATATACTGAAATTGAACTTGTGTTTTATAATAAACATAAATATTTTTATTATTTGAATGCAGTTTCCTACTGCAGGAGTCATATGCTAGAAGCCCAGTGTCTGTTATAGTGTTGAAGAATTTGCAGAAGCTGTAAGGTCTGAAGTCAAATAGGGGGTATTTTGATTGAGGGCATTCAGAAGTGATCCAGGTTGGTTTGTGGAGTTAGTTTTCTTATGAATGAATCCTTTTAAATAAATATTCCCGAAGTCTGGAAAAGCTGGCTCAGGAGTGAAGAGCACTTACTCTTGCAGAGGGCTTGGATTCCATTTTCAGCACCCAGATGGTGGTCTATAAATAGTCTTGATTCTATTTCCAACTGATCCAGTGCTTTCTCCTGGCCTGCTTGGGCGTCAACCAGAGCTGAACATGATGCACATTAGGCAAAACACCCATGCACAATAAAATAAAATGAATATCAAAAAAAAAAAAAAAAGGAGTAAGCCTCTCTCTTGAGTGATTATCTGGCTTTCTGCCTTGCTACACAGTCACACTTAGACTTGTGATGTCATTCACCAGGTGGGTCTCATTAAACATACACAGAGATGGATCTGCTCGATCTTAAGCCCTCAGTGTCCACTGACTTAAATAAATAAATAAATGCACCTTTTATTTTTTCTTATTAAGTAGAAGGCCTTGAGTATATTACTAACTCAACAGAAAGTATAATAATCCAAGTATAATATAATAACAGTATATCATATTAATTTTTCAAGTGGTCCACAAAGAGCACAGTGCATCCCTTTAAGATAGTTGTTACAGCCACCAAAACTGTTGCTTTAGTGTCCACCTCAACTCAGAGTAGATTTAATGATTATAATGACCCTTAGAACAAACAAAGGCTGTGTTACAAAAGTTTTATGTTCCTACTATGACTTGCCTCCTAATCAAAAATCATTTTTTTTCCCGAATCTTGATGATAAAATGTATAATTCAGTAGGGATACGCCATCCTGAACGGGAAGCTGTTGAAGTAAATGTAGCTTTTTTTCGTTTAGTTAACTTGAGTGCTAAAGAAGATTGCCTTGTCTTTCCAATCTCACTCTCCCATTTCCTGTTTTTATAGCACTTGACAAGGAAACCCCCATCCTGTCATTGCTACTAGTTTGCTCGACATTGTAACTTAGCGTGAGCCACAAAAAATAAATCTCACTAGGCACTGCTATGAACCCTAAGGAATGGTGTAGTTGCCATCATTTTTCACTTCACTGCTGCTTACAGACAGAAATGAATGGCACAACTTGGGATGACAACAAAACTCTGACGGGGGGAAAAACAATTACATTTGCTGCTATCGATATCTGCAACTTTTGTACCAAATATAATGATAATCTTTTTTTTTTTTTTGAAAGCTTTCTGAGACTTTCGCTATGTCAGCACCGTTCTTTCTATTCATCAGAAAGTATTGACTGCTGCCCTGAAGGCATGTTCAGCCTTCCACAAAGCAAAGGAGAAAAACAAATTGGGCAAGCATTAAAAAAAATTGCAAGCCAAGCAAGTCTGATACTCAGGGTGTCACATGTCAGAGAGATGAGCAGTTGACTGTAATACATATTTTTAGCATGTTTTCCTTAATGTAAGGTTAAATGCTATATATAAACCTTGGTAGTTAAAGAAGTTATTTACTTCTGTATTCTGTTAATTTTTAACACCTACTAAGCAAACAATCTGTTATAAGACAGTGCCTTAGGGTAGATTAGTGTAACAACATTGATTTATGTGGGTAGCAATTTGGTACTTTATGAGGGTAAATCCTCATATAGCCATAACATATTTTTCACTGGGGAGGAGTCAGAAATATGATTTTTTTCTTTTTACCCAGAAGATCTGGAGAGTGAGAACAGAATTCATTAAGAAAGAGTAGTTTGCAACAAATAACCCAAATTATAGAAACATGAAGTGTTGTCACTACGAACACAGGCACCTGCATTGAAGCAAAGAGCTTGACAGTGTATGAGTTCATCTGTCAATTCTTATCTGCATCAACTCCTTAATAAATGAGTATTTTTCTTGCATTGATGAAAACTAGCCAAAAACTTACTGTACCAGCAGCTTCCTAAAGGAAACAAGATATTACGCCATTTTTCAAAGGAGCTAATTTGCTTCCATGAATAGTAATGTGAAGAATATAGTACAGAATTGTAGTGCTCTAATAACATAATGGGTATTTCTATATTTACATGTGTGAATAAATGAACTAAAGGAGAATACATTCCTGAATATCTGTTCTTAATTGTGTGCCTTCTAGACTTTCTGTTAAGAAAAAGCAAATTACATGTTTGTGGGTTTTCAAGCACAAAGAAATTATCCAATATTGCTATTGGGCTTCTAATTGCTCACAATAGAAACATTATTTTTCCCTGATTCGTTTCCTAAATGTCCTTAAAAATGAGCTTATGGTAGTTATAAAACATTTCAATAAATGCTATAATAACGCTAAGTGTTGCCGCTACTATCACTTTGCACATGAATACTTTATAAATAATGCAAGAAGGTTTATGGTGTTTTGTGAATGGTTAAAGTAAAATTTATACTTTCATTTGACTTTTTGTTTTTAAAGAACATAGAGATTGCAGAAAAGAGCTAAGCGAAAAGAAATCGTTGGGCAAGGTTTTAAAGATGCTACTCTAAACTGGGCATGCTGGCTCACATCTGTAATTCCAGTGCTCAGATGGAGGCAGGATGACAGCAAGCTCTCAGAAGGCTTGGGAAGTGTGATGGACTCCTTCTAGAAATGGACACTTAAAAAGCAAATGCTGTTCTGTAAAAAGGAAAGTAAGATTTTCCTAGGCTAGTATTTTACTCACACTTCTAAGTTCCACACATGCATTAAAAATAATTTTGTTAGTATCAGCTATCTTTTATTTTATTTGTTTTTACTTTTTAAAAACTTTTCACTTTTCATCCCAATTGTATCCCCCTACTTCTTCACCTACCAGTACCACCGTCCCTCCCTCCTCCCCCCTCCCCACCTACACTAGTCCTCAGAAAGAGGAAGCCCTTCTCCCCTATCATCTGAATTCAGCCTATTGTCTCATCTGGTCTGTCTGTATTCTCTTCCTCTGTGGCCTGGCAAGGTCGCCCCACCAGGGGGAAACGGTCAATGAGTGAATACCAGAGTCAATGTCAGAAGTAGTCCCTACTCTCCATATTATGGAACCCACAATGAAACTGTGCTGCCTATCTACTACATGTGAGCAGAGGGTCTAGGTCCTCACCGTGCATAGTCCTTGGATGGTGCATCAGTCTCTATAGCAAGCCCAATCACTTCCCCCCACATTCTTGGATTTGTTGGCTCCATTGGTCTTCTTGTGGAGATTGTGTCCCCTCCAGGTCCTTCTATTCCACAACTCTTCCATAAGACTCCCTGTGATCCACCTCAAAGTTTGGCTGTGAGTCTCAGCATCTGCTTCCATGCCCTTCTGGGTGGAGTCTTTCAGAGGACATCTATGGTAGGCTCCCTTCCTGTTCTTTATCTTCAACCACTACTGGTAACTATTCTGTTTGTCCTTCTGAATGGGAATTAAGCATTCTCACTAGGATCTTCCTTGTTATTTAGCATATTCAGGTCTGTGTATTATAGTATGGTTTTCCTGTATAAAGGTATGCACCATGCATGTCTTTCCTGGGTCTGGGTTACCTCACTCAGGATGATCATTTCTAGTTCCACCCATTTGCCTAAAAGTTTCATGATTTTCTTGGTTTTAATAGCTGAGTAGTTTGTGTTTTCACCCTGGCCTTTAAGAAAGTGCATTCTCCATGGCTGTGGGGAGAGCAGCATTCTGCCTCTGACATGAATTCTGGGGCCCTTTATTTGACCATTACCCCTTGGTGGGGAGGCCTGCTGACAATCAGAGGAAGGGGAAGCAGGCTATTCAGATGAGACCTGAAAATCTATTATCATATGGTGGGGAAGGAGGTACCCTTCTGTCGCAGGTCTAGGGAAGGGGAATAGGATGAAAGAGGGAGAGGGAAGATAAAGTGAGAGGATAACAGTCAGGATGTAGTCTGAATAAATTATTTAAAAATAAAATAAACAAATAAGTAAAAGTTATAAAAGAAAAAAAAACACCTGAGTAATATTTCATTGTGTAAATGTACCACAATTTCTGTATCCATTCTTCAGTTGAGGGACATCTAGGTTATTTTCAGTTTCTGACTATTACAAATAAAGCTGATATGAACATATTTGAACAAATATCCTTGTGTGGTGGACTATCATTCAGGTATATGCGCAGGAGTGATATAGCTGGGTCCTGAGGTAGAGTTATTCCCAATTTTCTGAGAAAATGCCTGATTGATTTCCAAAATGGTTGTCCAAGTTTGCATTCCCACCAGAAATGGAAGAGCATTCCTCTTTCTCCACATCCTCGACCGCATGTGCTGTCACATGAGTTTTTAATCTTAGCCATTCTGATAGGTGTAAGATGGAATCTCAGAGTCATTTTGATTAGCATTTTCCTGATGATTAGGGACATTGAGCATTACTTTGTTTATCAACCATTTGCTATTCCTCTCCTGAGAATTCTATGTTTAGCCCTGTATCGCATACTTGGTTTGGTGGTGGTTTTATTTCTTGAGTTGTGTGTGTGTGTGGGTATTGTATATTAGCCCTCTGTCAATTCTAGGGTTGGTGAAAACCTTTTACCAATCCGTAGGCTGTCATTGTGTTCTGTTGACAGTGTTCTCTGCCTTACAGAAGCTTCTCAGTTTCATGAGGTCCCATTTATTAACGGTTGTTCTTAGAACCTGAGTTATTGGTGTTCTGTTCAGGAAGTTGTCTCCTGTGCCAATAAGTTTAGGGCTATTCCTTACGTTTTCTTCTAACAGATTTAGTGTGTCTGATGTTATGTTGAGATCTTTAATCCACTTGGAAATTAGTTTTGAGAAGGGTGATAAAATAGGTATCTATTTGGATTTTTCTACACATAGACATCCAGTTAGGGCAGCATCATTTATTGCAGATGCTATATTTTTTTCCATTGTAAGGTTTAGCTTCTTTGTCTAAATTCAAGTGACCACAGATGTGTGGTTTTATTTCTAGGTCTTTGATTTGATTCCACTGATCTATCTGTCTATTTCTATGTCAGTACCATGAAGTTTTTATTACTGTTGCTCTATAGTAAAGATTGAGATCTGGGATGGAGATTCCTCCAGAAGATCTTTTATTGTATAGGATTATCTTAGCTATTCAGAATTTTTTGTTTTTAAATATAAAGTTGAGAATTGTTCTTTCAAGGTCTATAAAGAATTGTGCCAGCGTTTTGATAGGAATTGCTTTGTATTTGTAGATTGTTTTTGGTAAGATGGCCATTTTTACTATGTTAATCCTACTAATCCATGAGCATGGGAGATCTTTCTATTTTCTGATAGAACATAGACTTCAATTTCTTTATTCAGAGACTGGGTGTGGCTCCTAAGGCTTCTCTATATCAGGCAAAGCAGTGCAACAACTGCTGAAGGTTTTATGTCAGCAGTCTGTGTTGGTAACACTAAAATGTACTTCCTCCATCTGCGTTCTGGGTAAACTCAGCAGTGATCTCAAATAGAACGCGCCAAACTGGCACATTGTTTTCCGTCAACAAGGGAGATGCTCAGTCACAATGCACAGAAATTGCCTTGGTGACCTGCTTCTCTGAATGCCCTTGGTAGACACGGTCATGGCAGACACAGTAGGAGGAAAGGTAGAACAGTCCTCCGGAAACTGCCCCAGCGTCCCACAAGGACCCTTTGTTTATGTTACTTCTTATTAGTTGAACAAGAAAATGACTCACTGTTATCATTATTATTATCAAATGTGAAATAAGTGTGATTATCACAACACAGAGAAGTATTTGGCCATTTCCTCAAAATCTGTTTAGACCTCTGCTTTCCCTAACAACTAAATTCTTATCACTCCTCTTCAGAATCTGACGTTCTCCTTAAATATAAGTACAGATAACAGTGTGGCTAATCCCAGAACTGAAAGAATAAGTAACACTCTTTTGAAGAGACTTTAGATACCATACTCCACTGCATGCAAAAAAAAATTACTAAAAGGCATAGTTTGGGTTTAGCATGTGTGTTTTCAATGCACAGATCTTGGGGTCTGAATGGCAGGGAAAACTGTTCCTCTGTGCTCTGTCAGGGATGGCTGATTGTTTCCTGCCTCTGTTTTCTTGTTTTAAACTGAGGTCATCGGCAGAGAGACTTCTTGATTTATTCCCAATGACGAAGCAGAGATAGTCATCAGCAGACCTTGGCAGAAATTGTCAAGTGACAGAAGAGTCTAGAGTGGTCTTGGGGTGCCTGTGATGTCATCTCCAGTTTAGGAGTGGGTATGAAAAGATTACGTAGCACCTTCAGAAGATAGTTCATATCGTGGTAATAAAAATTACATGAACCTAATATATGTTATTTAACATATGGAAGAAGCTAGAGAGAGGGGAAATGAATGGGGCTAATGATTTAAAAGGGAAGGGAGAAGCGATATAATTATATTCCAAATTTAAAATAAAGAAAAATTATGAGTTTTTCCTCTCAAATATTGTACTTACATTAAGGAAATGAATTTTAGTAAGACATTGTTACATATGGAGCCAAACTACTGTTTAAGACACTTTACTATGCTGGTGTTCTTAGGTGGAAGTATGACACATGAAAGTTTATAATATTAATGCATTTTCATTTATTTACAATTCTAGATCCAAAGTTTAGTGTAAGTCTGACTACTAGTTTACTAGTTTAATGAATGCATTTTTTTTTTTTTTTTTTTTAGTAATTGAGTAGAGGTGGATTGTATCAACTTGCTGTCTATTTATACTAAGCTTCTTCAGGACTTATGATCTTATAGTGTCTACAAGCTTAAAGTCTGAGTTGAGAAAGCACACCAGGCCACCAAAGAACTCTCTTACGATGCATAGGAGTCATCTTGCTTTTACATCCTTTCATTCCTCTTCTTCTTGCTTACACCACACTGTTATAAGCAAGCACTAATATCTCAGAGGATCTGCTTTTCCTTCTCCTTCGAGTGATTATTTTCAATGACTCTTGTTAGCATCTAACAAGAAAAATGAAAACACTTATATATCATATATGCTTTGTTAATGAAAGCACATAAATATTTTTTTTTATTAGAAATGACTACTGTGGATTTTCTAAGTTCTTTTGCTTCACCGAAAAAGCTATTGAAATGGTGATAGCTTGAGACAAAATACATCTTCTCTCTGTGTGGAGATTCACACTTTGCTGATGCCATATTTGGCTATTTTCATCTCTTGTGAGATGACTCTTAACAATATTTTACTTTTAGAATTAGTTGTTCTTCCAGTGTGAGAAAGGTTCTCAGTATATCGTTTGACAATATCTTGTTCACTATTGCAGCATTTTGTATTGTAAAGTTATGATTATGTAATTTTATACTTTTCTTGCTTATATTCAACTACATTTTAAATCAACCCAGCTACCCCTGTTCCTCGTGTTTCTTGATTACTCTATTTTATTCATTCTACTGTTACTAGTCTTTTTGAAAGTGTTCAATTTTTGTATGCTTTGTTACTCAGTTTAACATTAGGGTTTATCTTTGTGTGTGTGTGTTATCTACATATGCACAAATCTTTTTGTTTTAAACATAAGATTTCTATTTGCATTAATTGATACTATGATATATTATTACAACATTTTTATCTAAGGTCTATATTATGATTCTAAATATGAAGTATGTTTTCCTACATGGTTGTTTTTTATTTAATTTACTTAATTTAGGATTTATAAATCTTACTATTATTGGGTTTTAAAGAAGTTTTTTAAAAATGATTTTAGTCATGGCATAAATGTCATTTTCTTATTTCTGTAGCTATCATTTTTTAGTTAATGTGTGTTCTTTAACTCACACCCATTCTCTATCTAGTGTAGATGTATATAAAAAAAGCAAGATGTCTTTCAGCTTACAGTCCAGGAGATATGGTTTATCATGGCAGGGAAGACATGCTAACTGAAGTGGTTCAGTTCATGTCTGTAGAAGCTGATGGAGCAACTGCTCTATCTTGTCTGTTCAGGAAGCAGAGACCAAGCATGACAAGATCATGGTCCTACTCATCTTTAGCTGGCTTCTGGTACTTTGAATTCCCGTCACTATGGCCCATCAAACTCTGCTTACAGCATTCTAAAGGCTCCTCGAACATACATGTCCAAACTCGTCCACAGGAGCCAGTTGTAATTGATCACATTTTTGCATTTTTATAACAGGCAGCTTTGATCCACAATTGCTATACTATGCTCCGTACATCTGCTTAAAAATTAAAACTATAATTCAGCACAAGTGACCAATGATAATTTGTTTCTTGCTAAACTTTCCAACTAATTCCTGGGTGTTGGGATAATAGGTAACTCTAAGAGATGCTTGATTCAACTTGAAAGATAAATATTTACAATAGTCCATTTTTTTTTGTTTACTTACTACTTTCTTCATATGGGAAGAAAAACAGGTTGAATTTTATGTCTCAAGCAATAAATTAAGCCAGTCAACAGTAAAGCAGTACTTGTCAAGAAAATAAATGAAACTTTGACGGAGACGGAGAAATTTTACCAGAAAGATGCCATGGCTACAGTAAGAAATAAGCTCCAGCTTTCTCATTTCCTTAAGTAACCAAAACACTAGACTAGCATATATAAAATAATGGCATTAGACATTAGTAGCAAGCAGAACTGGGTGAAGAATTTTTATAAAAGGAAACAAACATGATGATTATGTTAGTGTTCCAGAAAGAGTTTCTAAGCTATGCCTCAAGGATACAAAACACAGGGCTTGATTTCTTGGACTGACAAAGTGGACAAGAATTCACAATCAGATACAAGGGAAAGAAAATGCATATAGATAGCATGACTCCCAAGAGATCCACAGAAATAAGGCTTCTGAGTCTACAAAGGGAATCCTTCTGGGTTTTCCCTGATTGTTTAACAGGTTTGCTGCTTTGAATTCCCAGCAGCACAGCCCATCAAGATCTGCTTACAAGCCTTCCAATACACATCTCCAAACCCTTCAACACAACCGTTTTAATTGATCATTTTTTTTTTTTTGCATTTTCATGACTTACAACTTTGATACACAATACTCATATTTTGTTCCATACATCTATGTATGAAAAAAAATGTTTAAAAAGCTATTCATCACCATAAAGTAACTGTTTAAGTTACTTCCAGAATGTAACAATAACAAGAATATTTTATATTTTCCCTACATAAATCATTACAAATCTGATGGCCTGGTAGTAGGATCTTATGGTCAGTGAATTTGCTACAATCAGTGCTCTCTGCTGGCCATGTGAAAGGTGATTATCTTTCCTGAAAATACTTAATCACATGTTGCTGACAATATTGTGAGATGTTTGGTAGTAGCAATGTAGCAAAGACCTGACCAGTCAATAGTGAATGCTGTTGAATGTCCTTATTGGTATAAAGAAGTCATTTATCAGAACAAAACCCCTTATTCGGTACTAAGATATATTTATTTCTCAAACATTTAAACTATAACTAACTTTTGCTCTTTTTAAAGACACTAGTCCTGCCTGTATTTTGATGTTTTTTTAATCACTTGAACCCTGAATTGCAATTACTTTCAGTGCCTTTGAAGAATGACTAAAGTCTCACTCTAACTTTAGGCCAATAAAAGAGAAGTTTGGATGGTGTTGTCCCCAATTGCCAATCACTTACAGATATAGTTATCACTGTATCAGTGAAAGATGTAACTTCTACACCCTGCCAGGATGTATGTTGCATGACTGATCTACATTAGCAGTCTACTCTCCCCAAGCCTTTTGCTCCTTCCTTTTATGGTAACAAATAAAAATAATATGTTCCCAGCTATTCATGGTGATCCACCTTTTGATATCCATTTCAGATTATCAAAACTCTTAGCCCCCATTCTAACTCCTTCTTGGAAAAAAATTTCAGTATAATATTTGAGCCTAGGCAGGCCATGTAGAGAAATTTGGCTTGAGAGAAATTTGTGGAGGAATGTCTTGAGTGGATGTAACAACTGTCAATAAAGAGCTGTTTAGCCAATTAGCTGGACAGAAGGGCAGGAAGGGGAAGGCAGGACTTCCTGGAGAGAAGGCAGAGCCAAGTTTTAGAGTTGAGAGGGAGAAAGAAGATGGTTTATAGTTGATAGGGAAGGAGAGAAGTCTCTGAGGATCATAGTGGCAAGTGCTTGGGATATATTATGTATGTTACGAGGTTTAGAGTAGTTTATGCTAGTTTACAAGTAGATTAGAATCAGTTTAGATCCTGCCCGGCTCCTAGTACTGGCAGCCTTAAGGTATGTTTCAGTCTCCTTGTGTCAGTTATTTGCTTCTTAGGCTGAACCAATACAATTTATTGTAACAAATTGGCGCCCAACATATTTAGTGTATCCACACCCTTGAAAAAGAATACTTTGTTTTAGTTTGGTTGGGGAAAGAGGGAGAATACTGCTATGGTTTCTCTCCAAGTCTCTATGGCAGAAGGCTCCTGGATCCTTTTTGGCCTTTTCTTGGCTTTTGTTGTTCAGGAAGAAAGGCAGAAAGCTGAGAGATGCCAGGCTGAGATACCAACAATGAGAAGGGAAGAAAGAACCAAACTCTTTTTCCATAGAATTGATAAAGCTGAAATTCAGAGCTTATTAGCTGCAAGGTGTTTGGCAGCTCTCTCTGGAAAGGGTCCACCTATGCAAATTAGTAATAACTAAATTCAAAATAATGGCGGACAGGGCTTCTCTTACTGAAGCCTAAATTGGCACAGCTGACCCAATACTTAGAATTTCTTTTGTTAACTCTTGAATATTACATGAAATTTTTGTAGATTTTGACTGGAATTGAGATGAAATATTTGTGCAAGGCAGTGGTGGCACACACTCTTAATCTTAACACAATGAAGAAAAAGACAGACGGATCTGTGTGAGTCCTGAATTAGCCTGGTCTCCACAGGGTGTGAACCCTCTGCTCATAAGTTACTTGCTAAAGCAGCCTGGGATTTAAACTGACAAAATTTTCCCTACCAGACATACAAACTGCATGCTTCCCACTTCAAAAAGCCTGTGTATGCTGAGTTGAGGTGTCACTGCTCTGGCAGCCGGCTTATCCCTCTAAACATGATCTACTTTCATGGAAGACAGGTGGCAGTCACACCAGATGCAAAAAGACACAGAGGACTTACAGGTGACAAAGTACACCTCACCCTAGATAGATCCCAAAAATGCAAAGGCTAAAATTCGTATACTTAAAAGGGTAACCTTAATGCCTTTTCCTTTCTTTGTTCGCGGCAACTGGCTTGTCTCTAAAGCGGGATACATTTTCTAGGGAGACAGGTAGTGGCCTAGCCTATTCATCAGGTGCCATAGAGCCCAGGGAAGACATTTAGTTTAAAAGGTGGAAGTGTCCACCCCCTATGGAGAGAAGGGGTGAGAGAAAAATGCCTGCAACAAATGTAAAAAACTTAGGTACAAGATGGTTAGGGTATGCATAAACTCTAAAATGGGAGTTTATGTAAGTGTAAAAACCCAGGTACAAGATGTCTAGGGTATGCATAAGTTTATTTAAGGGTTAATGCCTCTTCTTTTGCTCAGAGCAACTGGCTTGTTTCTAAAATGGGATACATTTTCTCAAGAGACAGGTAGCAGCCTGGCCTACATCAGGTGCCACAGAGCATAGAGAAAGATGTTTAGAACTATACAATCTTGTTTTGTTTTTCAACTGAATAGTGATTTTATGTTCTTTGATAATGATAATATTATATTTCCTCTTTGAAAGAGGTCAAGATAAAACAGACCTGGATGAAAGGGAGACTGCTGACTTAAGTCAGTCTATACATAGACAAATTCAAACTACAGAACAAGCCTCGATTGTTCTGTGCATCCCGCAAACCT
This sequence comes from Acomys minous, assembly GCF_964271855.1. Classification (NCBI taxonomy): domain Eukaryota; kingdom Metazoa; phylum Chordata; class Mammalia; order Rodentia; family Muridae; genus Acomys; species Acomys minous. The sequence goes on from NC_140490.1 coordinate 104,383,682, forward strand.
CATGCATTTATAGTTTTAGAACTGTATAATGCTTGTGAGAAATTATATATTTTCAGAAAAAAAGTACCAGACACTGATGATGGATCAGACCTGACAGGATACATCCTCCAGCATGCTAAGATGCTGACATCCTGCGTTCTTCATGTTCCATCCACAAGCGCTTCGGTTGGGGTTCATCATCAGAAGAGAACAGCTCCCAGGACAGCTTCAAAGAAAGCTGCTGATTCCAATTGGTCCAGCTTTTCAGACTGTCCCAGAGAGCACTTTGATTAAGCCTGAATTCCTCAACATTTAGGGACTGGACCAAAAAAGCTATCTCTAGCTTGTTTAACCATTTTTTGAAGTTTTATGTGGGCCCTTACATAGGTATTATTCATCCCAAATCAGCCTGAAAAAGCCTTAAAAAAGGAATGCCATCCCATTTCCCTTAAAGAGGGGTTGGGTAAGGTTTTGGGCTATGGATGTTCATCATCATTGGGAATTGCTTACGTTATTATTGATTTTATTCAGAGAGAGAACGAGGTTGGAATCAGGGATTTTTCTCTGAGAATATAGAAATGTATAGGGATGATAGGACAAAAGGTAGATTATTGAATCTACTCTTCAACTTAAGGCCTTAATTGTTACTCACAAGGCTATTTTTAATTCATTGGTATAGAATATTATATATTGATATAAAATAAGTTTATTTTTAATTCATTGTACCATTCAACATTATCACAAGAATATACATCGTAGGTTCAATAGGTAGATAAGGTAAAATATTTAGATAAAGTCTTCAAAAACATCAGAGACCTACAGAATATGACATTTAAATAATTTTTTATTGTTTTGAGGCTTCTTTGAAAATGAGACACGTTGACTCCTGGCAACACCCAGCCTGCCTCAAAGAAGGTAATAAGCATCGAGGAACCTCCTTATGGAGATGGCTTCAGATATGACAAACCAGCCACTGGGCAAAAATGTCCTTGTTCTCTGCCACAGATAGAATTCTGCCTGAAATGAGCAAGCTTGGATGTAGGTGGAGTTAATGGCCAAACTCTACCAAGCCAGGGTAGGACAGTCCTCAATAGTCCCTGCTTCCCAAATATGCCTGTCAGATATATTGGGCCAGAAGGCTGAAGATGATACTCCAATGTTATAGAGAGTTTTGGGTGACTGTTCAGACAACAAAATGTATCTGTCATTTTTTTTTTCTTTCATTTTGGAAGCTGCTAACCTGTACTTCCTCTTTACTCAGCTAATTAATTTTATTCCTTCTCTAGTCTCTATTGGGATTGAAGACAGCAAAACATTATGAGTATAACATGAATATGGTGGTTGTTTTGTGGTTCTTGTGTATGTATATTGTATATTGGTGTAATGATATAAATGTATAGGTAGAAGTTTTTTTTTTTTAATCATTAGACTAAAAAGGGGAAGTGTGGAGGAAATGTCTTGAGTGGATGTAACAACTGTCAATAAAGTGCTGTTTATCCAATTAGCTGGACAGAAGGACAGGAAGGGGAAGGCAGGACTTCCTGGACAGGGGGCAGAGCCAGGTTTCACAGTTGAGAGAGAAGAGAAAGAAGACGGCTGACGGTTGACGGGAAGGAGAGAGAAGTCCCTGAGGATCATAGTGGCAAGTGCTTGGGATATATTATGTGTGTTATGAGGTTTAGAGTAGTTTATGCTAGTTTACGAGTACATTAGAATCAGTTTAGATCCTGCCCAGCTCCCAGTGCTGGCAGCCTTAACGTATGTTTCAGTCTCCCTGTGTCAGTTATTTGCTTCTTAGGCTGAACCAGTACAATTTACTGTAACAGAACTTCATGTTCCTCCACTGTTTTCTTTGAAATTTATTCTCACACACACAGGCATTATGAGATTTCTGCCTCTGTGAACTGGAAAACTGGTTCCGAGCAAAATCCCAGACTAGTAACTCCTTGGAGGAGCCACTCCTACATTCTTTCAGGCCATAATTCCGTTTCCCAGGGCGCGTGGAAGAGCAGCTGCTGTTGGGTGTGATGAGCCTACACCCGGAACAACAATACTTGTCCTGATTTAGACGCTCCTTGTTCACGGCACCCTCAGACCACTCCTACCAACTGTCGTGCCAAGTTCCTGGTTCATACTCATTTCCAAACAAGGCTTTATTTTCAGCACTGCGTCATAATTGGGCTTCCATTCCAACTCATGCCGTGTTCTACCATTTGCTTGATTTCAAGACTTTTCCTCAGACACTCTCGGATTTTTTTTTTTTTTATTTATCTAGTGCAATGTAATACGATGCAGCACGCTCAAAATCATAGCCGTGCTTCAACTTATAACTTCTTATGTAATGAACTGAAAAGGAACTTGTCCATAAGTTTGATTTTAATTATATGTCTCACAGCTAGAAGTAGCAAAAGAGAAGGCAGGAAAGCTGGGAGATATCCTGAGGGAACAAATGCTCATCGTAACAAATCATTTAATATCTTTATGTATTCTAAAGGCAACGCAAGGGTTTTAAACTTTGAAAAACCTTTCCCTTAGCTTTAAGTTATAGATTTATCCCTTCCCTGGATGTGTGTGTCTATCTTCCTACACTCCACTCATTTTTGTCATTTTAATCAGCTCTTGTAATTCCAAGTTCTAAAATTGTATTAGATAAGAGGAAAAAAATCTATATTAAATTATAGGTTGTAGTGTACTACTTTAAAGAGTGAGTTATTCAAAAATTATATTCCTCCTTTTCTTCTAGTATTAATACACTTTCTGTCTTTATAGTTAATTACCAGGATATATCTATATGTAATAATACATTGATAAATGCCAACATTATGTATGAATTTTGAAACAAAATTTTAGCTCAGTCATTCTGTTCCTCTTTTTCACAGGAGAAGATGCTTAAATTTCATCAAATGAAGTATATTTTTCAAGTACTGGATAAAATGAGATGCTTGCGAAAACGTTCTACAGTATCATTCTTGGGAGTTCTTGTCGTTTTCCTTCTATTCATGAACTTGTACATTGAAGATAGCTATGTTCTTGTAAGTTATGAAGACGTTCGTTTTAGTTCAAAGTGTATTCTCAGTAAACTTAGTGTCAGTCTAGCTGCACTCCAACCCTGAAGCAGAATTTTTCAAGCATATATCTTATGATTATTCTTTTAGCCATATATTGTCAGCACTACACTTGTTTTACTCTGGCTTTTCTTTCTTAAATACTATATGGTGACTGGTATATACACATATATATATATTACATACACACATTTCAATATTATATGATTATATAATATGTATTATACAATAGTGACAATATACATATATATGAAATTATTGATTGTTGTTCTTAATGTTAAACATAGAGAGTAAATAAATTTTGCTGAATAACATTATTTCTAGCCGCCCTATTATTTTTAGAAGTAGTATTCTTTTTTCCACTTATCTATTTTAGTATTTAAATTTTATTTTCTTATATAAGCTTATTACTAATCAAATTTGGAAACCAGTCTAGGCACCAAGGAAATATTTCTAGTTAGTTTTAAATTTTAAGTTTTAAATACTTATATTAAATTTGAAAAAAGTAAATTATAGGGAATGGTACAAACATCTTCAGTGTAAATTCAGTAATGGCATTTTAATTTAACATTTTCACTGTTTACTAGATGATTTCTAGGTAAACTGTTTTACATGCTTAGTTTCAACCCATAATTCTTTTCACTAATAATATTAAATTTCTTTTAAAACTATACTACCAGAAGTCCAAAACTATGGCTCAGTGGTTCAGAGCTCTTAATGACTCTGTAGAAGGCCTGGGATTAAATTTCTAGCACCTACATGGTGGCTGACTAACCTTTGAATTGCCGGTTTTGGGGGATCTTGTGTTCCCTTCTGTATCCCAAAGCCATTTGTATGCATGTGGTGCCCATAAATGTATGTAGGTGCACAAAGATATGTATGATAAAACAAATAAGTATACATTTAAAATTACTTTCTACATCATTCTTCCTTCTCTTTCCTCTCTCCAAATCTTTCCCTATAGTCATACCTGCTCTCTTTCAAATTCAAATTCAGATTCTCGCTTTTCTCTAATTACTATTACACGCACGCACACACACACACACACACACACACACCAGTTGTTAGTGCATAATGAATTGATGTTCTTTTCAAAAGAGAAGACTGTTTCTCCTGTTCGCTGCATTGCTCACTTGTCTGTAGCTCTTTGCCTAGAGTTGAGACATACTGAGCTTTTCTTCATCCACACTCACGTAGCTACTATTATTTGCCACTGTTCTGCTCAAGTTCTGGCAGTCATGGTGGTGAGACTTCATGAGTGGAGCTTCTGATATTTCTAGCAGACACACTCTAATAGGAACCTCTGTGATGCTCTTGACCTCACAGTCTTTACAATCTCTCCTCCACAACAATCCCTGAGACATGGGTAGATACAGGAGTTTTGTCCTTACACATCTCTGATGCCTATGACCCACGGTAATGACAAGTGTGGTGCAGTAACACAAAAGGTACACTTCAGTCATGCCTGACACAGGAAACCTAGCCAATGGCCCAGTGAATTCGTGGATATTGGAGGAGATGCCGCACTGTACTAAGCCAGCACAGTTGCCAAATTCTAAGTATCTATCTTTATAGCCAGAGATCAGTACAGTTCTTACTCTTCATCAATAAAACTTCATTTTGCAACAGACAGGGATCATTTCTGAAAACCGCAACCAATCAAAATGCAGAGCTGTGGAACCCAATTTATACAGCATCAACACAAATTAATCTTTTAAAAATGTATATGTCTATTTTTTTTAAGTCTCTAAAAAAGTATATTAATTACATGTGTGGTAACAAAAAGAGAAAGCCAAAGGATGGGTTGGGAGGGAACTAGGGCATCACACCAGCTTTGGATACTTAGAATTATAAAGCTACCAGAATTCAGTAATTAGGCAGTTGGTATGCACAGTGTCTACCGGACAAGACTATTGTCTTATCATTTGCTACTATATTACTGATATGCAAATATGCTTCAGTTGTCTCCAAACAAGGCAGAAGCTTCCCTAGGACAGAGACAACAGTGCTGCTTGTGCCCCACTGTGGGATTAATGGGATTATACCCTCCTAGTAGGAAGTGCAGCACCAGCCTCACTTTCTAAAAGATCATTCATCTTTTTAATCACAGTAGCCTGCCTACAACCTGAGTGATTCCTGCTTCAAACTATGCCATTTACTTTTTTAGTGTTTGTATTGGCTACAATTGCCAGTTGTCCTTTTTTTTTTCTATTTTTTAAATGTATTATAATGTACATGGATTACATCCGATTGTTATCGCCTCACTTGTATCTTCCCATAAGAGGTCCTTTTCAGTCAGAGGTCTAGGAGAGGGGAACAATGTGGAACAGGGAGGGAGGGTAGAAATATATACATCTAATATGTAAATATTTATTGGAAACTGGCTCTGTAATAAAATACAATATAGTGTCTGCTTAACACTTTTCCTTTTTCATATTTCATTGTATTTTTCTTAAGATTATTTTACTTGGGTTTATCTTGCCTCCATAATGTCATAGTGCATACAGTTTTCCAGGCATAGACTGCGATGTCTTTCTCTTGTATTTCTGAAACACTAATTATAATTCAGAGAAATCAGAGGAACAGAATTAGTAGGCTCTAATGTTACTTAACACATACACTTCTCACTGTCATAGAAAATTTATTTGTGGCTTGAAACAATAGGCATAGTACTGGCTTACTATATTTACTTTTGTTTTAGAGAAATAAGTGAGTTTCTGTTGGAAGGGAAGCAGAACCCAGTGGAAGAGACAAATACTTTTACAAGGAAAACTAAGTGGCAGAGATGTTGCATGCCCAATCAAGTTAGCCTCTCAGCTGTGAGCATCTTCAAAGTAGCCACCAGGGTATACATTTAGACTGTAGTGAGTCCATTGAATTGTATTACTATCCAGAAAATGATTGTCATAAAGCTTTGCCTTATTACTGAGACACACACTATAGCATAGTTACTGCAGAAAGAAGGCGTCCAGGGAGCCTGGATGTTCAGCTAGTCGCCTCTGAAAGCAGCCAACCAGACAGGCTCAGGTGAAAGTTACATTTTTATTGATGCTGAAAGTATAAAGAAGCTTGTTCGTGGGAACTGAATTAAGTACTTTCATATCAGTTCTGTTTCATTTTATATTCTGCAACATCCTTCAGCCAATATGAATATATTCCATTTTATAACAAAAAAGGCCCAGACTTTTGCATGTTCAGGGAAAATACTTTAGCATTACAGTAGTCTCATACAATAACAGAATATAAAAATATATACAATATAGAAGTTACTGCAGATTTTATAGAAATGTCTTCATGCTTCCTATTGATGTACACCACTACATTAATGTTGAGCCCGCTAATTTAATAACTCATTTACAGTGACTTTGTAGCAATCTTCAACTCTTTGTTATGATACATTGTGTTTTTATACTTGTTGATCTACAGAAATGATAAAACAATGCATAAGAGAATTAATTTAATCCAAATTTAGTGAACATTTAGCTCTGATATTTATAAGGAGTTTTTATTAAATTTGAATTGCAGATACTTTGGAAATCCATAGATTTTAAACATGATGAATATCCTACAAACTTTGTTAAAATGTTTGTTCAAATTGTATAAATGAAATAAAAGATAGATATATGTTAGCATAGACAGATTGAAAATGTATAAAAGTACAAGAATAACTGAAACTTTTAAGATTGAAATGTCTTAATTTATTTTTAGATAAAATGAGAAATTGTTTTATTAGTATTACTAATTTATAGATATTAATAATCAAATATTATTCCATCATTTACATAATAAAAATTCTCCTTGATGGTAGTTAGATTACTTTTCTAGAAAGATAAATCAAATACAGAAAATGTGAGATTGTATACCCCAGAGTTAAAGATTCTTAACTCTACTGTTACATTCAAGTTTTTCTTACTTTTCATTCTATGTGAAATTCTGCCCATAGATTTTTGAAGTTGGATTATGTCTTTCCCCTGTTAGTCAGCTACTAAGTATTCAGTGTTCCAATAAATGTAAAGCTTGTGTCTGAATCGTACCCAGTCTTTCAGAACAGATATTTAATTAAAGTTTTATTGACCACAGATAGGTACCATAGGCAGAGTCATTTAATGAATTTACATTTTCTACAGTCTTAGTGGCTTGCACTCTACTCATTTTAGTACCTAACACATATAAATGAAGCATATCTACATTAAAACACACAGCCTAGTGTACAAGTTACTAAAAAGAATCATGACTTCACTATCAGATTGTCCCAAAATCACATGCTAGGACATAACATATCACAGTATATATAACCATATATAAATTTCTAACATAATTAGATATCACCAATAAAGACTAGATCAGATGATCATATTTGACCATTGAACTTGCATCAAATCTTAGAAAAAATGAAAGCAAATAATGGTTAATGGGTCATGGTTAACCTGAATTTGAAAATTAAAGTACTTCTCTTGATTCAATTACACAAATTTCCACCACCCAAAAATGTAGCGGAATGAATATAAGTGATCCAAATTATCTTCACCAGAAAACCAAACAAAAACATATGTTCACATATGCATCTATACAGAAAAAGGGAGAAGGACCGCAGTAAAAAAAAAAAAAAATACAAAGCAAACAAACAAAACAAAAACAAAAACCCCAAACCATGAGATGCTAAGAAACTCTTAACATATTCTACTAATGATGTATAAATATCTTATAATTGATGCTACTGGAAGACATTTTATATATATATATATATATATATATATATATATATATATATATATAATGCCTAACCGTTTTCCACAATTTCAAATTATATGGCCATCTCATGCAAAGACACTCTGACCACAGCAATTCTTGCACAGAAAAGCATTTCACTGGGGCTACTTACAGGCTCAGAGGTTTACTGCACTGTGATCATGATGAGAAGCAAGGGGGCATAGAGATCGCAAGGTCCTGCAGAGACAGCTGAGATATCCAGATCTGGCGGGCAGAGAGACTGACACTGGGCCTGGATTGAGCACTTGATACCTCAGAGCCCATTGCCACCAGCACACTTTCCCCAACAAATCCATATGTACTCTATTTCCTAATAACATCACTCCCTATGAGTTCCATAGGGGTCATTTTCAGTCAATCCATCACATCGGCCTAATAAGGTCATCGAGGAATGAATCACTAAAACTTTGTAACTGATTTTTCTAAATCCAAATTATTCACCTACAGACTTATTCTTTAAATGCATTATCAATACATTTTTTTCTTTATTTTTTTAAACAAAGACTTATTTATTACATATACAGTGTTCTGCCTGCATGTACACCTGCACACCAGAAGAGGTAACCAGATCTCATGATAGATGGTTATGAGTCACCGTGTGGGTTCTGGGAATTGAACTCAGGACCTCTGGAAGAGCTGACAGTGCTCTTAACCTCTGAGCCATCTCTCCAGCCCCTCATTTTTTTTATTTAATTTGAAAGTATTTGTAGAAGAGTAAGTAGATAGCTCAAAATTTAGGGAACCAGGAAGGAACTAGCCTCAGATAAAAGTCCTAAATTGGCCATTTCAAACTGTACAGTCCTTACTTTTTTGAAACTTTTAGAATTTTAGCATGTTGGCAGTGGAGATTTTCAAGTAATGATGGATTTGCTGAAAATGGTCATTAATAGTGCATACTATAGAAAAGCAAGTGTATTATAAAATAAATATTACAAGTGAAAAAGTTTAAAAATTAAAAGCTAAGAAATCGTGTTCAATGTAATGACCTTGTGGGTAGACTAACAAGGAAGATTTATGTAACTTTCAAATCCACGTACTACCCACCTCACCATAGTGTAAGAAGATATTCATGTAACCTATGACCACCTATTACTTATTAATTTCACATATGTTGTTGTTTGTTGTTATTACTGTTGTTTTGCATTTAGGAAGGTGACAAGCAACTCATAAGGGAGACATCCACACATCAACTTAATTCTGAACGCTATGTTCACACCTTCAAGGATTTATCTAACTTCTCAGGAACCATAAATGTCACCTATCGCTACCTAGCTACCACACCTTTACAGAGAAAGCGTAAGTACTCTTAAGATTTTTAATAAAAAACAGCATAAAAATAAATTTAATGAAATTTGCATAAAATACTGATAATTTGTGACTTTTGTGTAGGAATAAAAGGTGGTTGTGATCTGTAGCTGAATGAGGATTTACTTCTTCAAACTTTGGAAATACTTCTGGACACATTAACTATTAAAATACCACATTTTTTTTATAAGAATCATTTAAAAATTTGTTATAAGGCCATATATGAGATAAACAATTATCCATTGGCTTTAAAAATGTAAATTTTTAAATTGAAAATATTCTCACGTGTTCTCTCTCCAACCTCATTCCCTCTCTTCGATCATTTCTGCTTCAGAGTGAGATTTAAGCATCCTTTCTTGGATCCTCCTTTTTACTTAGTTTCTTTGTGTCTGTGACCTGTAGAGTGTGTATTCTATACCATATTCTTAAAAGTCACTTGTAAGTGAGTACATACTATGCATGCCTTTCTGGGTCTGGGTTAACTTATCAGGATGATCCTTTCTAGTTCCAACCATTTGCCTGATTTTTTTTATTATTTCTTTTCTTTTTAATAGCTGAGTAGTATTCCATTGTGAAAATATGCCACAGTTTCTTTATTTATTCTTCAGTTGAGGGGCATGTAGGTTGTTTTCATGTTCTGGCTATTATGAATAAAACTGCTATGAACATAGTTTACAAGTGTCCTTGTATGGTATGGTAGAGCATCTTTTGGGTATATACCCTGGAGTGGTATATAGCTAGGACTTAAGTTAGAGCTAATCCGACTTTTCTGAGAAAGTACCAGGTTGCTTTTGAAAGTAGTTGTACAAGTTTGCATTTCCACCAGCAATGGAAGAGTGTTCCCTTTTCTCCACAAGAAGGAAAAAGGACCTGGATATGGCAGGAGCTTCACCAGAATTTCAGCAGAGCCAACTAACCGGGGCCCAGAGGAACCAACCAAAGACAGTACAAGCGCTGGACCTAGGCCCCCTACAAAGATGTAGTAATTGGCCAGCTCAGCCTCCGCGTGGGTCCTCTAGTAAGGAAACTGGAGGCTATCTCCAATATGGACTCTCTTGCCGGTCCTTTTATTACTTCCCTCTTGTGGGACTGCCTTGCCTGGCCACGTGGGAAGAGGGCACACTCAGTCCTCATAGAACATGAGGAGATGGGGTAGGTGGGAAGGGAGGATCCCCCTTTCTGAATAATATGTTCTGGTACTCTCATACTCATTATGATTGTTCAAAAGATTTGCTAAATTAAAAATATAATGTGAGACATACTCAGTAGGATGACAAAGTTTACCTGAGCCACTATAAAGAGCATGTGTCCTGGCTAGGAAAAAATTTACAGCCATTCAAAATTTAGAGTTCCTTAAATGGCTTCTGAGTGGTCTAGGTATTAAAAGAGTAAAAGTAAAAGCACAGAAAATGAACATCCATCAAGCATATAGTTACCACTGCATAGACTGACAAGAAAACGGGATACTGATTAGCAATGGTGACTATTGTGGTACATTTCAGGTAGGAATAGTAGAAGAAATGAATGCCTTCCACTGAGGTTGTTAAACGTACATACGTTATCAGGAAAAGGCTATGAACATATACTATTTTATGTAATGGTTATTCTAAAAGTATATTTAATCTTAGGGACATGAAATTAGATCTTAGAAGACATGTAATGCTTGTCAGAGCTAAAGAGTCTGTACTTGGGATTATTTCTTTCGCTACAAATATCCAGTTCTTACTTTTTTTTTTTACTTAAATCTAAGAAAAATTTATCCATAGGATATTGTTGTAAAATTAATAGCAAATTCATAACTTGGAACCCTATATTTGAGCAATGATAAAATTTTTTTTCAAATACATCTTGTGAAACTTTATTTTCCATAAAATATATCAGGCAAATTTCAAAAGAAGCCTGTGAAGTCTACCTCTTAATTCTTTTAGTAAAGATGATGATACAATAATGAAAACTGAAATACATAGTGCATTCACTGGAAATTTTATAGATGATTTAAATTTTAGTCTCTTTTTTTTCATGATCTGAGTCTAACTTGTCATCTTTAATCATAAATTCCCTTAACTTTATAGATATCTTTAGTTATTTTTACACTGTTCATTTATTTTTGCTTTTTGTTTTGGTTTGGTTTGTGAGTCACAGTATATAGCAGACTCAAACTCTTCAAACTCATGACAATCCTTTGTCTTAGATCTCCAAGTTCTAAGACTATAGGTTTATGGTGCCATGCCCCACTTGTTTGTTGAGATCTGTTTTAATAATGGTAATCTATAAGAATATTGTGTTATAGAATATTTTAGAATAATTTCATTCTTATAATTTACAAACAATAATTATATTATAGGATCCATATCAGAATGCTCATTAGATATAATTTGTTTTTTGTATAATATCAAATATACATAAAACACTATTGAACTTGTGTAACTAGCTTGAAAGTCTAATATGAAAACATTTAATACATAATTATTTAGTAGATGTATTTATTATAATTGAAGGCCTATAAAAACCGAAATCTTCATTCTCTTTTGCCTGCTTTTGTATTATTCAAGCCTATTAACATTTAATTTGTCTTCCTCTGATATTTTTTGCTCAGGATATCTCACAATTGGACTTTCATCAGTGAAACGAAAGAAAGGAAACTACTTACTTGAGACAATCAAGTCCATTTTTGAACAGTCCAGCTATGAAGAGCTAAAGGAAATTTCAGTAGTAGTGCATCTAGCGGACTTTAATTCATCCTGGCGTGATGCCATGGTCCAAGATATTACACAGAAATTTGCCCACCATATTATTGCGGGAAGATTAATAGTTATTCATGCTCCTGAGCAATATTATCCAGTTCTGGATGGTCTGAAAAGAAACTACAATGACCCAGAGGATAGGGTCAGATTTCGCTCCAAGCAAAATGTCGATTATGCCTTTCTGCTGAATTTCTGTGCCAATACGTCTGACTATTATGTAATGCTTGAAGACGATGTTCGGTGTTCTAGAAATTTCTTAACTGCTATTAAGAAAGTCATTGCATCCTTAGAAGGAACATACTGGGTAACTCTTGAATTCTCTAAACTTGGCTACATTGGTAAACTCTATCATTCGCATGATCTTCCACGTCTGGCTCACTTTTTATTAATGTTTTATCAAGAAATGCCTTGTGATTGGCTTTTGACACATTTCAGAGGGCTGCTGGCTCAGAAAAATGTGATCCGATTTAAACCATCTCTCTTTCAGCACATGGGCTATTATTCATCCTATAAAGGAACTGAAAATAAGCTGAAGGATGATGACTTTGAAGAGGAGTCATTTGACATCCCTGATAATCCCCCAGCAAGTCTCTACACCAACATGAACGTCTTTGAGAACTACGAAGCAAGCAAGGCCTACAGTAGTGTTGATGAGTACTTTTGGGGCAAGCCACCATCAGCAGGAGATACCTTTGTTATTGTATTTGAAAACCCAATTACAATAAAAAAAATTAAAGTGAATACTGGAACAGAAGATAGGCAGAATGACATTTTGCATCATGGAGTTCTGGACGTAGGAGAAAAACTTATATTTAGCAAACAAATCAGACAATGTGATACTTACTTAAGACTAGGGGAATTCAAAAATGGAAACTTTGAAATGTCAGACGTAAACCAGAAAATTCCATTTGACATACACTGCATGAGGATTTGTGTCACCAAAACGCAAAAAGAATGGCTGATAATTAGGAGTATCAGCATTTGGACTTCCTAGCCGAGTAAATAAGTACGCCGAGTTTCTGAGCAGGTCTTCCTGTCTCAGCTTTTGCTAACTTCCTCTTTTGCTACTTCCGTCTTTTGGAGGGCAACAATTGATGTGATGTGCCACAAGAAAAATGAAGTATCTCAGCAGTTTTGATTGTAGTTTTACTAAACACACCTTTGTATTCTTTATTTTTTTTCCCCCACTTTTGAGGTTGAATATCATTCTGTAGTTAAAGCAACTTCATTACAATATGTAATTTTTCAAAGCTCCAAATTCCAACCAATTGCCAAAATAGTGGTATGAAACATTTAAAATGAGAAAATTCTCTTGTGGTACAGTAAATAATTAAAATATTGTTGCCAACTGTACACACATTAATTAATGAATTGACAATTTATTATATGATTAAACAACTTCTTCTTAAGAATCTCTGAGAATATGCAGTTGGCTGCAATGGGAAACTGGGATATTTTTCTTATAAATTTAGGCTTTCAGTGACTGATGTATTTCTACAATAAATACCTCCTCATAGAAGTGGTGTCTTTACAACAGATGATTTTGTGTAAGTAGGGCTATGGAAAAACAGACATAAAAATAGTCATTTCTCTGGTTCTTTATATGAAAAGGAATATTGATCATTGTTTTAAAACATTTAATTGAGCACTTATTATTAATAAATTTTCTGTGGGAAGAAGTCCATTTCTAACTTCCCTTTTAGAAAAAAAGGTTAAGCTCAGTATTTTAAGATTACATTGATTATGTGTAATTAAAAAAGAGAGATGGCCTATACTTAGTCCATTCACACAAACATTTTCAGTATATGCCGAAAAATTCAAATTGATTTTATATTTTTGCATTAAAATTCATGTGATTGAAATTGTTGTAATTTATCATATTTGGGAGAGAATAAATGGCTGTCCTTGTGAGAGAAAAGTTAAAATTATAGAAACTGGTTGATTTTTTTTTCTTTTTTTCTTTTCTTTTTGCTATAGTCAATGAGCTATTTCTTAACAAAGCCAGAATGAAGGAATTTTGTTGTTGTTCTGGTTACCAGGCAACACTCTTTACTGTCTATGGAAATTTCTCCTCCTAGAATGTAATTGTTTCTGTTTCTTTCTTTCTTTCTCTCTTTCTTTCTTTCTTTCTTCTCTTTCTTTCTTTTTTCTTTCTTCCTGTCTTCTTTCATGTATATATTTATTTATTTAATGTTTATTTGTTTGTGCTTGCTTGTCTATGAATGCCACATGTGTGCAGTGGCTGCTGAAGCCAGAAAATGGTTTTAAATATCCTGAAACTCAAGTTACAGGTGGTTATGAGATACCTTATGTGGGTACTGGGAATCAAACTAGTGTCCTTCGCAAGAGCAGCAAGTGCTCTTAACCACTGAGCCATCATCCCAGTCTGCTATGTTATGTGTCTTACTTAGGTTTCAGGTAGTTTGTTAGACTACCTTAAATTAGAGAGCAAAATTGCTCCATAATATATTGTCATGCTGCGTGATGATTGTGAAGTGTTTTAATAGATGTTTTCATGCTATATGCATACAAATAGTAATCAAACCTTATTAGGCATTGTTCAGTTGTCTGTCTTTCCCTAAAAGAAATTCAAGACACCACAATTTGTTCTGAATACATTTATGTTTCAGAATTTACTTAGCGGTCACATCAGATTTACAGTACATTAAGCAACCAAATGAAATTGTTTATAGTGCGAATAAATATGGGATATTTGATATGTATGTGTTCATGGGAAAATCAAGTGCAGATTAACATATATATGGTAATACTTGCACACACATATATGTGTGTGTCTGTATGTGTGTATAATGTGTGTGTCTGTGTGTGTTGTGTACAGACTATATTTATGATACTAAAAAAAAGAAAAAAAAAGATATTTGTGTCTTCTATTCTTTCCATCCTAAAACACAGTCTTGATACTTATATAATCTAAAAGAGATTATATTGTTTTTATTTTATTTACTCTGTCACAATCAATTAAATTAGAAATTTTAAGAGTCAGAATTTTTGTTGTTTTCTTGACACAGACACTATTGTACACCCTCTTGACATCATTTTTTACATTGTTAGAGAAGATGCTGACCTCTCTTAAACATGTAAATACTAAAACTTTGGGACATAAATAAATTTGAACTTGTAAGAAAATATATACACTACCATGAAACTCATCTGTATTGGGGGATGAGCTATAATTGCCATACACTTAAAAATATTCTGCTTTCCTGATACTTCAAACCTTTTCTCTTAACTGGCTAACTGTAGAGTATTCTTTGTGCACCTTAGAGATCATAGCAACATGTTTTTGCATTTCTGGTCATTAAAGTACACTGCTATAATCCAATGGGATAAAATATTAAAATCAGAAATGATTACTTGCAGTGTGCTATAAGCCTGTACACATTAACCTGAAAGTGAGAGTCCAAACACTGACTACTATTATATGTACATTTCTGGAAAATGCTTTAGTAAAGATGGACAGGGGAAAGAGGTTGAGGTTGGAGGTCTGCTGGGGAATGTAAATATGACCAGAGGAAGTCACATTTTATCTTAAGTTCCCTTCATTACTAAAACTGACATTGGATAAGATGCAATCACCAAGAGAGTTTTCTATGTTATCTTTACAAGTCGTTATTGGGTTAAGCTACCTTCTTTTTTGCTTTTAATTCTATTAATATTTATTTTAATATTAACATTTTATTTTATGTGTATGAGTGTTTTGTCTACACGTATGTCTCCTGTGTATCATGTGTTTGCCTAGTGTCTGTGATTCAGAAAATTGAATCAGGTCTTCGGAAACTATAGTTATGGATGGTTACGAGGCCCCATGTGGGTTCTGATAGCTAAACACATCTACAGCAGCATCCAGTGCTCTTAACCACTGACCCATCTCTCCAGTCTACCATTTTCTTCCCTTCTTTTATGTATATTAACTTTAAAATTTTTTTCTATAAACATATAGAATAATAGACCTCATTATGACACTTTTCAAACATTTTAGGTTGTTTCCCTTTCCTTGTGTGGCATTACACACAATGGGATTTTACCAACTGTAGAAAATACAATTATAAATTTTGCATGGAAATGTGTCTCTGGAAAATATTACTTGGTTAAGTGACTCAGACTCAGACAAAAGTCGCGTTTTCTCACTTATATGTATATTCTAATTTATAGAGCATTAAATATATGTAAATAAAGGGAGTTAAGCTAGCTAGATGATCACAAGAAGAGAACAGCACATTATTTTGTTTGAGTTGTGGTGAAGGAAAAACAGTGTTAACCCTCTAAGGAAAACCATAGCCTTTACAAAGAAAGCTTCAGCAAAGAGGAATAGGATTTGTAAAGAATTACGCATCCCTTTCTCTTACTTTTATTTTATTTATTTCAAGTCTTAGTTTTTAAATCTCATTTAGACCTTGTATTTAATTTTCATTGTATGTGAGCTTTACCTGTGCATATTATATATTTTACCAACTTCAGTCCTGCTTCCTCCCCTCAAATCTGCCCTATCAACTAACACATTTCCTTTCAAACTTTATGTGCTATTTTTAAATAACCCATTGAGTCCACATTGCCCGTGTGTGGATGGGTGTAGGACAATATACAAGGGAATATTTATCCTTTGCTGGGCCAAATTCTTCCAAAAAAATAATTAATGCTCTCTACCCCATCAGATATTATTTCCTAATAACTTCTCAGCTAAGAGTGGGACGTTGTGAGTCCCGCCCCTACTCAGGCTGGGAATTTGTCTTGATGTGGTGCAGGTCTTGTGTGAGCAGTCAGAGGCACTGTGAGTTCATGAGTGCAGTGGCCCTTGCATGTCCAGGCAAACACTTGCACTGCAGAGGTCTAGTACTTGTGGCTCATAGCCTTTGCCGCATCGTCTGTGATGACTGAGGAGGAGTGGGATATAGATGACCCATTAAGCACTGAACAGTCCATGGTTACAGACTCTTCACATGTTGATGGCCTGTGTGTCTATATTAATAACACTCTATTGTAAGATGAAGCTTCTCTAATTAGGGTTATGAGGTTGTCTTAAGAAGTTGGGGTTTGCTGTCAAGTTCTGTAGAGTACTGAAGAGCCTGTAATGTTTGGGATGTCTATAAGACACCACTGACTAACAACTGGAAAAGAGGTAACCCATACCTGGAATTGAGAGGTTTTTATTTTTGTTGGTTTTGTTTGTTTGTTTGTTTGTTTGTTTGTTTTTGATAATCTGTGTCTGAGAGAGAACCCTTCTCCTATTATGAGGCAACTCACTTTAAACTCCTTTTATATCTACATAGCTATAATTTAGAAAGCTTCTACAGTAGTAAGTTTTCATGTGGCATTTTCAAAATCTTCTGTGGTAAACACTGACCATCTTCCTACACATATTATCCCTGTTCCATTATTTCTTTTACCCTGTCATACGATCTGGGTTTCACTATTCCATTCCCCTTCCTTTGGAATTCCCAGTACCTACTTACTACATTCCGATTTCAATTAAAACACAAATAAATATACCTTTGAATATGTTCAATACATATATAAATTGAATATAAATTTACAATTATTATCCTATATGAGAGAGATTATATAGTGTCTGTCTTTCTGCTTCTAGATTAGCTCATTCAGAGGAATAACTATTTCCACCCTCATGTAGAAGACTAGACTTTCATTACTCATTTGTCAGTTGATGGACATCTAGATATGTTCCATTTCTTGGATATTGCGAATAAAGCAAAAATGAACATGGATGAGCAAGTATCTCTGAAGCATAATATTTAGGCCTTTCTAATCTCTTTCAAAATGAAAAATCTCACAAAACATTCCCCGTACAACTCAATACAGTGTTCTGCATAGTAAGATGTCCTGGAGAAGGCTCAAGGAATTTTATCACAGAGGCAAAGAACCAAGAATACAGGGATTTATCCATATTCAATATGTTAAATTTTATGTGATTCTTCTTATTCTTAGTGATATTGTGCTCGTGTGTGTATGAAATGTATATATTTTGCCTATGTGCACACATACATACACAGATTATTTTTGTTGCTTAGAATACCCACTAAAAATTGCCACAATGAGAAAAGAATACTTTGCTTTTCAATTTTAATTAAAACAAGATGTTGACAGATTCCAAGCACAAATTTGAATACACCCTAAGATTTGTATAGAATTTAGCAGGACAAAAATATTTATTTCATGCTGTGGTTGGGTTCTGGAAACCTGACTGGATTGACCAGGGAATCAAGGAAGGACAGACTCACAGACACATATACAGAAAGGCTGGAGGCAGATTTATTAGGTACAGCTGAAAGTTGAAGAGATAAGTTAGGGAGTCTTGGAAGGATGTGTCTACAGGGAACAGGGTCAGGTTGCAGCTGTCTAGGAGAAGGCTATAGTTGGTAGTATCTGCGCACATTGGTTTTAGCTACAGGCAACTCTTCTTAACATCTGTTCTCAGATGAAAGGTACGCTTTGCCATTCATCTGAGCATCTCTCAGAGAAGGCTTTGTCATTTCCATGGACCTGAGGCATTGGGGTCCTGCCATCGGCATGACTGTAGTAGTCACGTCAACAATACCCATTCACCCACTACTTCCTCTAATTTCTGTTAGTAAATGTTTCTAGTATTTATGAAATTAAAAGAAAACCATGTAATAAATCACAGTCAAATAGTGAAAATATAGTTTTGGGAAAATATAGACATTAACAGCAATAACAACATTGAGTATAAATACATACATATCATAAGGTGTTGATAAAAATACTTATATCTCATTGTAAACAATAGTTTCATTCTAATCACAAAAGAGATATTGCCCAGGTCTGAAAATATAATTTAAAAACCGGTGTGTCATTTAGAGCTATTTCCCTTCATACAGCTATAGTTATGATATTTACATATTCCATTTGTTTGACCAATATTCAGATTATATAATGCTAATATGGAAAATCTATTCCCTATAATAATGATATAAATGAAGCCAAAATATGAATTATCTAATAGGAAAAAAAATCTTTTCTTCTAGATATGTCTATGATATACTTCATTCAAAATTTGTCATTTAGTAAATACTTTCTTTAAAACATAATTCCAAGGATTATAACATGTCTTTCAGAACCCTCTAATAATTTTCTGTCTTTGTTTTGCCACTGTTTTCTTTAATTTAAAAGTCACTGAACTTATTTTAATATAATTGAGTAATAGCCAACACCTCAAATTTATAATTATATATCTTTATCAATGTTTTACCTCTCTGTATATTTTCAATTAATTTTGCAATTTTTAAGACAATAGTAATTTCCGGAATCCTCTGACCTACATTCTCCTTTAGATCTGTACTCTGTTTTTCATCACAGCTTCCTCATCTTCATGGGCCCTCTTTTCATATGTACACTATTTCTCTTCACAGGAGATACAGACATTACATAAGTGTCATTCTTACATGATTTTGAAAATGAATGCATCAATTACTAAGATCAGACATAAAGAAAGCGATGTAACCTCCATGAAATTCAGTTTGCATTTCTGCTAAGCTGTAATAATTGGGACTTGTAGGATTTCTTTGATAAGCCATTATACTTTATACTTCCCAGTAGAACTAGTAAGAATGCTTTTATCTAAACACAATGTAAACATTTCCTTTTTCCTCGTGATCTGTATATAATAGGTTTAACACTATCAGATACTACCTGCAATTTTCATCTTATTATATAAAAGAGTTAAAAATGTAAAAATAATTGATTGTCCATTAACAGTGTCACTACACTAACTTCTAATGTAAATAATGTCAAGTAGAATTATGTAAACTACCTCGTAAAATCAAAGTATATTCTATTCTATTCAGGCCACTTTGATCTATTAGTTTAAAACACACACACAGACACGCACACACACACACACACACACACACACACACACACAGACACACACACAAAGTAACACTTATCCCTAATTCCCCAGTATAAATAGTAATAGTTATCCCTTTCTGAGAAATCTAAATATTTACTTTTGAAATTAAAATACTATAAAAACTATTTTTAATTTGTAATATTTGATCCAGAATCCACATTGACATCACAGAAAAATAATTTTCATATTCATTTGACTTAAGAAAAAAATTGACTTTGATATCTAGCATCTTTGCTAATACTGCACACATTATGGATGCCCTGGCTAATTGAGTATAGCCAGTGTTGGGCAAACATTAGGACATTAGAACATGATTTTTGGTTTTTAGATCCCTACTTCTGGGAGATGCTCCTATGTTTGGATTGGGGTTGTTGTTAAAAGACAAAAATGGCCAATACACCACAGTGTTTCATTTTTGCTTCTAGTTTTTAAAATGTTTTCTATGTTCCAAGAATCCACTATCTTTGGTTGATATTTTGCTTTGTTCTGAAACAGGGTCTCGGTCAGAGCAGACTGATACTCTTCTTCTTATAAAGTTGAAGATGACCTCCAAGTCTTGGGCCTCCTGTCTCCACCTCCAAAGTGTTGGTATCACAGGCACTTATCAACTTGCCCCACTATGACTATATGTCTTTTAATGTCATTTTTATAAAATTCTTAATTTTTGAAAATTTCATACAAGTACACTATGAAATATGACAACATGTCCTTCCTATTTTCACAATCCAATTCAATCGTAACTTGCCATTTTCCAAATTCATTCTCTCCCTTCCCCTGTGAGTGTGTCTCTATCTGTCTATCACACACTAAGTTCAGGTAGTGCTGCTCAGGTGTGCGTGGGTCAGTGACCATTTGGTAGAGTGCCTACATAATCAAGGAAACATGACTCTCTAACCTGCAGCAACTGTGCTGCTGTTGACAGCTCTTTAGTATCTGATGGTGCCTGAGTATCATCTGACTTATCTGCAGCCAGACTTGGGCTGGCTCAGTCATGGGTTGGACTTGTTCAGACAACCATAGCACTGTGAGTTCATGGTTGCAGTGAACTTGGTAGTATTCTGTAGAAACCATCTCCATGATGCAGCTCTTCTATCTTTTCTGCCTCTTATCCTACAATGCCCCTGAGCCTTGCTGTTGAGAGAAGAGCAATAAAACAAATATTAAAATAATCACATTACTGTGTTTCATTTTATCTATCTAAAAGGCATCTACGAAAAAGAGTATATATTATGTAGGTTGAGAGAGAGAGAGAGAGAGAGAGAGAGAGAGAGAGAGAGAGAGAGAGAGACAGAGAGACAGAGAGAGAGACAGAGAGAGACAGAGACAGAGACAGAGAGACAGAGAGAGACAGAGAGACAGAGAGAGAGAGAGAGAGAGACAGAGAGAGAGAGAGACAGAGACAGAGAGAGAGACAGAGAGAGAGACAGAGAGAGAGACAGAGAGAGAGACAGAGAGAGAGACAGAGAGAGAGAGAGAGAGAGAGAAGCAGAGACTTAAACTTCACATAATTTTATAGGTCCAATACACTCTTTCTTCTTGTATTTTGGTTTCTTTAAACACTGTCTTTGTGTTTTGTCTGTTTGCTCAACATATTGATTTTATTTTTACCAGCATATTTTAAACACCACATTTGTTTAAAAACAAAGAACATATTGGAGACTTCTTTTGTAACATGTTGGATCTTTACATTCTTCAAGAACATGTTTTTTTCCCCACCAGGATTATTAGAGAATCCTAGAGCTATCCTATAGCTCACAAAAGAACATCGCATTACCAAAATGTAAAAATTATATTTATTTTTTTATGTTTTTGCATTTAAGGTGATTTGCAAGATGTTCAGATGTTCTTTTGTAAAAAAAAATGTAACCGAAGTAAGATAATTAAGTCACATTGTCCGTCCTTCTCTAATAATTTGTGACGGTCACTATAAGTTGAAAATTACCCTCACTTCAGTAGACTTGAAACATTCTGAAATTCTTTAACACTTGATGTTTAACACTGAAGTTTAAATGTACGTTTCAGACTGTGTTCTAGATAATTAGATTAGAATCTTCTCTGAAAAGCATGCCTAACTGAAATCAAAGTGGCTTTTGCTTAAATTAGCATACCAGCTACTCCTTTCCCATGTGAGATACATATTTGGATGAGTCACCCTAAATTAAGTCTTTATGAAAGGAAACAAAAAATAAATTTTAGGCTTTCAGAAAATTACAATCACGTTTTGAAGACAACATATTCAATGATCTTAGATTTTGAACTAAAATATGCACATAAGTAGTCATGTCTTCAAAATAGAGAAACTGAAGGTGCAATATGAGATCATTAGTGTTTTTACCGAGTGAATCATCATTGGTTTACACTCATTAAGTCTAGCAATCACTTTATTCAGTGATATTTGTGTGTAAAAATCGCAGTAAATAAGTATAATTAAAATTTACTTGATAAAACAACATAGTGTGTGTTTTTTCTACTGTATAGGCAATAGTCAACATGTATAGGTAGATGTATACATTTATATATGCACATACACATACATACATACATACATACATACATACATACATACATATACACACAGTAACTCTATCCCAGTAGAAATAATTATAATACAAATGTGGAAAAGTCATGTGATAACAATGCAGTGTGAACCATTGGAGGAAACCAGAAAATTATTTAAAATGTTTATCATATATTCAAATATTGAATGAAATATAGGGAACATCCCCTTTCCTCTTAAGGCAGATATGCATTAATCTTGTTTTAAAATAAAACAAGCATTTATGCTCTATCACCAACAACCCACTTAAAAACATTTCCCTGGAACTTTGTTCGTTTTTCTTCAATAGAACATGACATATTATTTTCAAATAACAAACTACAAGTTAATTTGCTCAATACTTGCATAACATATTATTTGCAATATGTCCCTAATGTTTAAAATCATTTAAATTTTTTCTGAAAGTCTTTCTACACAATATAGCTATGTTAATTTAACTCCAAAATATGTATGGATATACATTTTAACCTGTAATTATATATTGTTTGCTGTCCTTATATGGAAAACAATTTTCCAAGTCATTAAATAATTTTTTTTAGTTCCTTCATAATAATCAATCCTGTACTCTAGTCCTGTCTGCAGGACTTTTCAATACAGAGCCACATCAGATGATATTAAGATGTGTCAACTATTATTAATAACTATTATGAAATAAAAAGTGAAACTTAAATTTTTAACAGTGTTATTGATAGGTCTTGAAGATCCACCCCTTTTATTATTTTATATAACACAGGATGTATTCCTGATTTGAATTCTTGTCTATAACTTAATATAGAATTAGAAATGTAATAATCTATAGGAAAGATTACTTCCCTTCAATGAAATTTGTTTGTTTTGTAAATTAGCCAAAGCCAGCTATTTTTGAAAGACAAAACGATCTCTTTAAAGAAAATGTGGCCCTCCTTCCCATAGCAGGCATAAACTGCCCATAGCTTCTTAGCAGAGAGATGAACTCTTTGAATAGGCCTTTCTAAATGGTGGATTGTTGTTATTGTTGTTTTGTTTATTTTACTTTCCTGTGTAGCTCGGCTCTCGTGGAACTTGCTCTTAGACCAAGCTGGCCTCAAACTCAGAGATTCATCTGCCTCTGCCTCCCAAAAGCTGGGATCAAAGTCATGCTCCACCACCACTGGCTTTATTTTGTTTTGTTTTGTTTTGTTTGTTTTGTATTTGATTGCATCTCACTCTGTGACTCCGGCCAGCCTGGAACTGGCTATATAGATGGGAAAACCACCTGCCTCTCTGTCTGTGAGTGCTGGAATCAAAGGCCTGTGTCAGTGTACTGAGATCCCTGCTCTATAATTTTTTTAAACTGGCTTGCTCTTGCACAGATAAACACAGCTGCTGTTTATTCTAGTGTGCAACAGGCACATCATGTCCAGATGTCAATATTCATAACATCATTCTCATTCATATATCTACAATTACTATACACTATAAATGTGAGTTTTATATTATAATTATAAATAATATACAAATTTCCAAAATTCCTCAGACTTGAAGCGATAACATTAATAATTATATTGCAGTGAACTGTAAGGTTTTACACAAGTGACAAATAAAAACTACTTAGTTTTATTTGAAGTGAAATATTTATTGAAATATGTGATCTATTTTGCTTTCTTTTAGTTAATGGTGTCTTAGGAATTGCCAAGACAGATAGTGTTGAGTTACAAACACCTGTGTTTCTATGTCAAAATTCTAGATTGGTAAGTTTTGGATATTGCTGATAAAGTTTAATATATCTTAAAAAATTTTAATGTTTAAAATTGGTATTTGATTTTAAAGCAGAAATAGGATTAAAATATTAAAATATATTCAGAACAGCCTGAGAACAGTGAAATCAATTAACACCCCTTTTTCAATGTATTCAGAACAAAAATAAATTATTAGAATGACTACATACATAAAAAATATTTTTCTCCAAAATAATTTTAAAACATAGAAAGAATCTTTGCATGCTTAGAAACAGTCAAGGAGAATTTTTATATAACGTTACACCTTTAAAGTAGTTTT
Organism: Acomys minous; assembly: GCF_964271855.1. Taxonomy (NCBI): domain Eukaryota; kingdom Metazoa; phylum Chordata; class Mammalia; order Rodentia; family Muridae; genus Acomys; species Acomys minous. Next base: position 104,408,021 of record NC_140490.1, read on the forward strand.
AAAAGGTTTTACTAATTTTAGCTGAAAATGCAGGCTTACTTTCAAATCACAGGAAAGAATCCTAATTTTTGTCACTCACTCTGTGGAAAAGTTAATGTTATTTCATATAATGGATTGAAAATTAATGAATCTATTAGATAATTCAAAATTTATCATTTGATTCATCTCTTATTGAAAGTGCCTATCAATCAATGGGACAGATCTAAATTTATAAAATTAGATATTACTTGTTATGTGTATAAAGCTACTTGAATTATTTAATTGTGTTTAATCAGTTTGAGTGGCCCAGGAAAGACATTCAATTGCATCTGTCACTTAATCTTAATGAATTAATAAAATTTTCTCAGAAATTGAGTAATTAAAGCCTGATATTTGTAATTCATATACAACTAAGGGCAAAAGTCATGAGTGAAACTAAATTATCTAGTTACAAAGAACATGTATTTGTGAATGAAAAGAACCAGAAACAAATATATCAAATATAATTTATTTGATATACAATTCATTGTAGGGTAAATAAAAACAACATTAGCAAGTAATTTTGTATAAGCAACTAATTTTGAGACCAATTGAGAGACTTAAAGTGTATCTTGCCATCTTACTTAAAAGAGTAAGCAACCATCTGAAGTACAAATTTTGACTAAGCACAGAAATCATTTGAAAAAAGGCTGGGGATGCACCTCGATTGAGGGTGCTATCTATCATGCGAAAAGCACTGGATTTGATTCCCAGTGTATCATAAACCGGCCACGGTGATGCACATGTATCTTCCCGGTACTCAGGGAGTGAAAGCAGGAGGACCAGGTGTTCAAGGTCATCCAAAACTTCATAGTGTCTCGAAACCTAAACAGCAACAACAACAAAAAGAACACAACAAAACACAATAACAAAGAATAGAAGGGGCTACCAAAATGACTGGGCAAGTGAAGGTAATTGAACAAGACCTGAAGACATGAGGTCAATTTTGAACCCCATGTTAACGGAAACTCAATTAACTCCCAGTAGTTAAGTGGTGCTACCTCCACATGTGTGCCATAGCATACATGCAAATACACACAGACACACAGACACACAGACACATACACAGAAAACACATACACTCAGACACAAACACACACACATACACACACACACACACATACACACACAGACGAGAGAGAGATGTGTACACACTACACTTCACAAAGAAGAAAATAAAAACTGTGCTTCATTTTTTTTATTAATTTATTCTTGTTACATCTCAATGGTTATTCCATCCCTTGTATCCTCCCATTCTTCCTTCCCTCCCATTTTCCCCTTATTCTCCTCTTCTATGACTGTTCCTGAGGGGGATTACCTCCCCCTGTATATGCTCATAGGGTATTAAAAAAAAACTGTGCTTCAGTAAATGATCACGTGATTGATCATGGATAAAGCCCCAATAGATAAACATAAAATGTATGCTCTTAATTAGCATTGTATATAAATCACCTCCTAAGAATCAGAATTCATTTAAAATCTATTTGACCACAAAGAAATGTTATGGTACCTGTAACTATATTAAAATAATGTAAAACGTTTAAGTGAATTTAAATAATTAGTTTTTTTTCATGTGAATCATTTTTCTCATTTAAAAAGCTGAACATCTGAAGGACTTATTTCCATAATTTATTTCACTGAACTCAACTCCACACTTTTTCTGTTATTCACTTCCTCAAGAAATTAAAGTAAAGCAATTCATGAACATGGGTACTCTGAAGAGTACAAAAGTTGCAAAATTTAATTAATTTCTTATGTGATAGTCCTTAGGGTCACCATTCCCAAATCTGCTACTGTGTTACTTTGGCAATATATAAAACTGTTTTGGTTCACTGATAAATACTTAAATTTGAGCTACTAATCTAGAGATTTGGAACCTTTCAATGGACCCTAAAGTTGCATTTATCGGCTAGGTTTACATTACTGGGTCCTTAACACATACTTGATATCTTCCAATGGGTTAATTTAACAATCTAAAATGGTTTCACTTATTTAAACATTGAAATAATAATTATTGAAACTCATTATGTAAAAAAAAATACTATTTGAATAATTCCAAAGGAAACTACATACCAATCCACGGGAAAAAACACACACAATTGGCCAATAAAATTTGTTGAAAATGTACTTTATAAACTACATAACTTTTCCTTTGGTTTTGTCCAAGATATGGTATCTGAATTTATTATAGTATATTCAGTATATTTTATATATTTTAGTGGTGTCTGTAGTCCTTTCAGAACTGCTATACAAAATGTCTACAACTGCTTTTGATAAGTAATGTCTGTCATCACAAACCATAGATTAGGCATGTCATGATTGCAGTTAGAAAGTCTCCCAAGCCAGTTCTGACTAATGGTATCCTAAGCCTTTATCTTCTTCTGTTACTTTTTTTTTTTAATCTATTGGTTGGATTATTGGTTTTAGAGGACAACCTCCACGGAAGTACTGATCCCATTTCTGAGTCCCACATTCACAGACTCTATCAAAATAATTCTGAGGTTTCCAGCCATGAACATATATAATCCTTCTTAAGGATCAATAATATGCACCCAGAATTGAGGACAGAAGTGTAGGTCAAAGAGAGTATGACAAGATGAATTTGTGTTTATTTTCTTCTACCCAAGTTGAAGAGCTCTGGGTTAAGAGTGTAGAACCATTTCGGCTATTTTAATACATTTATGGGCTGCCATTGTCATTTAAAAATATTTTATGTATGTATTTTTCTTTTTAAATTAAATGTATTTACTTATTTATTCACTTTGCATGCTGATTGCAGTCCCCTGTCGCTTTCCAGTTCCTTGCTCATGCAAGATTACATCATTCACCCCTTCCTTTTCCTCCCTCCAGCCTGGCCCAAGTCCCCCTCTCTACAACTCCTCCTACATTTTCTTCACTTGAAAATGAGTCTTTGTTTACTTTTCTAACTTTTAAAATTAATGTACTTTAATTGCTTAGGAAAGTCGGTTTCATTGTCATACTTTGATACCCGCATGGGTCTTTCATACATAGATACTTTAAGCTACAAATTTGTATTTATCAGATCAAATCTAACATTGCAACGTTTGTAGTTGCAAATGTTAGTTTAAAATGCAAGAAAGTAAGTAGCAATGTGTTCACCTCACTATTATAAGCCAAATACTTCTTTTCACTATAAAATTAAGTGCCCTCATTCAAGAAAGGAAAAAAAAAAACCAACAATTATTCCATAGAGGATCATCTTATATATAAAGCACACAATATATTGGGAGGAAAGTCTGGATATTTGTTTTTATTCATCATGGATGATGACATCCAAATTCCCCAACTTATTTGTATTTGTTTTTCCTCTAGGATCTGGAACATTTACAGTGTACTTGTCAGGCTTCCGTATTTCAGATTCTTGAGACAGAGAATGAACATGCTGGTATGTTCTGGTTGTTTTAGAAGGTTAGCAACTACTTCATATACCACTTGACATATATGCCCAGAAATAAAATATAAACATTTCTTGAAAAACACATATATAATAGCAGAAGTCATAGAAAATGCTGTTTGAATAAAAAAAAATAACAGCCAGTGAAAGTAAATTATGTCCATGACCACACAGACTCATGTGCCCGCATCTGGTCCACACATCCTTACCTAAGCTCCATCCACAAACATCTCCAAGTAACTCTTGCATTATTTCTACCCACAGATTCTCAGGATCACATGCAATGTCATCCATAATTTCATAAAGAAGAAAGAAGAAAAAATAACCAAATTAGGCAGAAGAGATTATGCCTGATTTGCTACAGACAAGTCATTAAATTAACAATGCAATGAAAGGCTGTTCTTTTCTGTCTGCCATTACTGATGTTTGGACTTGTAATAATAAAAAAAGTATATATTTTATCAATTAGGCTCCAGTCACACATAGTAAAAATGGCATACCTTTCTTTGTAACCCTAAAATGAACTTTTTATTTGAAACTATCTAGCACTCCTCTTTCTAGATTTTGTCAGGCAATTATTTGTCAGCTATTTAGTGTCTTCCATAATAACGAAAGTTCAGAGAAAGTTCATTTTGCACTTCTTGAAGAATTTCTAGACCTTCAAAATGATTCTAGTTACAGATATTTTAGTCATCTGGCTACACACTGGACATTTGTTTGGGGATAGAGAACTTGTATCATACTGTATTATATACGTGGCAATTTATTCCATGTAGCCATATAAGGAGGCCCTGTGGGAATGGAAACACTTTTCCTCATCCCCTGAACTGTCACAGGAACAAGAAATAAAAGCTGAAGCCACATGACAATGTTAAGGGAAGAGAGTTGTTTTCAGCAAGCAATATATATTAGTGTGGCCAGATGTACGTCCAAATTCAATTAGCTTCCTATTTTATGTTTTCTTCATCAGCAAACATGGTAAGTTAGTTCTGAAATCACTAAATTTCGGCAGGAGGGTCCATTCCTGCTTAACAACCATTCAAGTTAACTCTCTAAAGGATGCTGCTTAAGGTTGTCATGTACTAGTTTATCTGGTTATAAACTCCAAACATTGCTTGCCACTCTGTGTACTCAGTAGCCATAGTAGCCGTTGTATCCTTATCAAATTACAAAGAAATATGGATCTGCGTTACAACTTTATAAACTATAAGAACATTAAATCATAATAATAATTATCAACAATTGAGAGGGAGTCTGTAGTCACCATTAATATTTGAAATTTAAGGTTAAGATTTTGTAACAGCAATCACTTAGAAATATTAAGGTAAGCATTGCTTAAAGATAGTAAGTTATTTTTTCAATAATGTATATAAAAGAAACAGTTTAACGTATGAGCATATGTTTTAGTGAGTGCATTAAATCTTCATTAATGACATTCTTAGGCACACTCGTATTGCATTTGTCAATAATTTAACTCTAGTGTCTTAGGCTTCATTGAAATTTAAGGAACACAAATTTAATTAACATTCTGATAATAAACTAAATTATTGTTCAGTTAATTGCTCCATAGTGTAGCCACAGTTTTTCATTAGAGTGAATATATATTTTCACATTTTATTGTCTACTATTTTTCTTTCACTGACATCTAGATTAACTGTATCTTTCTGACACGAGTGTTTTTTTTTTTTTTTTAGCTGTCCTGGAACTCACTCTATAGACCAGGCTGGCTTCAAACTCAGGGAGACCGGCCTGCCTCTGCCTCCCAAGTGCTGGGATTAAAGGTGTGTGCCACCACCACCACCCAGCTAGGAATGAATTCTTACCTACATAGTATGTTGAACCTTTTGAGGATCAAACATCAAAGTCATTTCCTCCAGTTATAATTAATATTATAATTATATAATTATATGGTGAAATGCTACATCATTGACTGCAATTCTTTTTTTATGATTTAAACCACCATAGTTATCACAGGTTTACTAATTACATATTCAAGATGAAATGGATTATAATTGTTTTTTTTTCTACAGATCTCACAACTAATAGTATAGTGCGATAGTTAGGACAGAAAATGTATGATGATACAATGTTTAGCAAGGTGCAGTGGTCTTGAGGTAATAGTTTACAAGATGGGCTAACTATACTAAGTGCGTTCCCTTCTGGGTACTGGTTAAAGCCTATCAAAACCATGAATGAGAAAACTTTTATCATGACTAGCTCTCAATGTTATCATATTATATAGTAATTATAAGTACCAAGTTTTAGGGATGTAAGAGGAACTCAATTCCATATTGTTACTCCATTTGTCAGATCTCAAGCAAGTACACAAAAGAGAAGAGTCCAACTGCATATAGCTTCCTGACTTGACATTCCAATATGATGATGGGCAGTATTTTTCTCCAATAAACTTCTCATAAAATCATTTCTACCTTCCAGACCTCTATCTTCTCCAGACCCCATACATTAACCTTGGAGTCCTAACACAATGCTGGGCCTCCAAAAATCACTAACAACCGGCCAAGTCCAGATTTCTGAATAAGTTTTATAGTATTATTTTATGATCAATTAAAAATATGTATCAATTTACTTAAAAGTCTTTGGAACTGGGGCATTTCAAATTAGCCAGGTCAGCATAAGATGAAAAAATTCTAGACTATAAGAGTGTTTGACTAGTTTTCTTCACTTGTTGTGACTTGCTTGTTGTAGACATTCTCTTAAAGTGAGGTCTGTAGAGTAATACATACATGAATTGCTCTAGAGATAATAAAATGTATTAGGCAAAAAATATGTGGGAAACATAAATGGTGGAAAGTTACCTGTAGTTAAAACTGCAACTAAACTGTAGCTATATATTTAATGATCAAGGTCATAATTGAAATCCTATATACTATTATCCATTAGTTTTATCCCAAAACATTCTGTTTTACTTATTAATTCTTATCACTGCCTGAAATGAACATAATAAGGAAAGAAGGAGATGTCTCCGTGTTCATGCCTGGCATTTTAATCTGAGCACATAAAATCTTATTTGATCATTTAATTTGTTCTTCTCTGTAATCAGGCTATAAAAAGATTGGCTGCTACACAATGCCAACACAGTTGACAGTATCAAGAACAATTATTAAGTGATAGAGTTGAATGCTATGTGTCATACTCACTAAATCTGACTAAAGCAGAAATATAATGTTAATGAAAGTCAACAACCATTTCTCAACTTGCATTCAATTTGCAATCCTTGCTCTGGTGGCCCATACATTACAGACAGAACATTGTTCTTAATTTTTCATCAGAAAGTTGGCAAAGAGATTATCCTTCTTTAAAAGAGTGTTATTATTCTTTAAATAGATACTGATGTTATCTTATTCAATAGTTCATAATGCCCAGGAAAGAATAGGGATAAAATATTTCTGTACAGTTTTGTAAAATGAAGTTGTACATATTACATAAGTGAATATTTAAGGTTCAATAACATTCTGAATTATGGTTTATTATACTTTTCAAGAATATGAAATATTTAATAAATCTAGATGTAGCTCACAGACTGTTATTCAATGATTGATAATGATTTTTTACAGTGATACAGAGACTCCTTTGATGCACTAGTGGCACATCATCTTACTGTAATCATGTACTTCAAACTTACATTTGCTTTATGGTGGGAACTAATTTTTTGTCTCACTCTATATTCATATGTGATCTATCTTTTATCTTTATCTTACCAGTAAGAACAAAATATTTACTGCTGGAATAGGCTTCCAATGGCTAAGTCCACCTTATCAATAAATATTACCCATTATACAGTGTCACATCTTTGAATCACTGTTCTCATTCTCTTGCTCACTTAAAAATTCTTTTTTTTTTTCTTTTCTGATACCCACAGCCTTGGAGGATGTCTACATAATGAGGCATGGAAAGACAGGGCAAGGATGTTTTGCAAAATTTATTCCTGTAGCAAATTGGTTTCCTTTATTGCACGTTACCATAAAAGGCAGCAAATGATTAACTAGTGGCATATTGTGGCCACCATAATGAGCAAAATACAGTGGGTGAAAAATATTAACACTTGACACTAAACAATAGCCAATTTTTTCTTTGATACTAATTGCATTTTGTAAGACAATTATGCAAAAATATGTACAATATATATGACTATAAGAGAATACTAGATAATAGTTGTAGAAAAGTTAGCTGTAATGAGAATTTTCATAAAATTATTATCATAAAATATAAATACTTCGTTAAATAATAGAGAGCATCAGTACTTTCTTTACAAGTAGTCTTATGAAATAACTAAACACAACTTGAATCATTTAACTTAAGGAAAGCTAATACAATATTAAATGATAATTATTGTCCTAAAATTCCCCAATAAGAACATAGGAGGAAAGTGGAAAACCAGGAAAAATGCTAAAACTCAGCAAAGGAGAGATGAGCAGAGAAAACTCGAAGAATCAAGAATACATGTATAGTACATGGACAAGGGCCAGTGTCAGACTTACACATGATTTTTATGCTTTTTAAAAATGTTCTCCCGTTATCTAAAAATTAAACTAAAAGTAAAAATATCTGCCACAAATCTAATGTAATTTTTAGGACTTGAATTTACAGTAGTTCTTTTAAAATGTCAAAACTGAGAGGAAGGGTTAAAGAAAAATAAAAGGAAAGAAAATGACTTGAGGCTCATAAAAAAGAGCGATGATTTTCCAACTATTAAATTTCATATACCCATTTTTGGAATACTTGGATTATGTGAGCAATTTGTTAATGTGGAGACCTGTTCCTCAGAGAATTTTCCAGATTTTCTGTCTTCTACTTGGGAATTTCTACTTACTTACAGTGTCTTATTGCTTGTACTAAAAACATGTAGTTACAATTAAACAAAGTTATGAAGAAGTTCCTCTTCAATTAATTGTGTACTTATGACAATTTTTACTATGTTGTGCTGTCTTATGTTACATGGTGGCTGTCAGAGACTAAAGACCTTGATGAAAGTAATATCTATTCTGCCTCAACATCCACTTTCCTTGTTTCAAACCCATGAGGATATCAGATTTCATTCAATTTCATAATTGATGATAAGTTTGATTCAATAACGGAGCTGATCTTAGTTTCAAATTCACTGCATTATATCCCCCCCACCTGGAGCTATGTGTCATAATTGAATAATATAACCAGTGGTCTTGGAAGACTCCATTTAATACTGTGCATCTTCAAAATGTCTGGTTCTAAATGCATTTTTCAATTTATACTTTACAACAATCATAGAATAAATAGAAAGGATTGTTTTTTATTGACTTTAATGGGCGTTTTAGTATACTTTTAAATTTTTAGTTAACTTATTAAGATTACAGTTTGAATGTTTTCCCCTCATTTGTATATTCCCGTTCCTCCCTCCATCCTACTTTCACCCTATTCCCCTCTCCTAGGTCTGTGACAGAAGGGGACCTCCTCCCCACCATATGGTCATAGGCTACCAAGTCTCATCTTGGTAACCTGCTTATCCTTTCTCTAAGTGCCACCAGGCCTCCCCACCAAGGGAAAGTGGTCAAATATGGGGCACCAGTATTCATGTCAGAGTCAGTCGCCACTCTCCACACAACTGTCCTGTCCATTTGCTAGATCTGAGTAGGAGTTCAATGTTTCCTGCATGTATTGTCCTTGGTAGGTGCAGTAGTTGGAGCAGACTCCCCGGAGTCCAGATCCTCTTGTCACGATGTTTTTCTTGTAGATTTCTAGAACCCTCTGGATCCTTCTATTTCCCCATTCTCCCACACTTCTCTCACCTAGCGTCCCAATAGGAAGTTCTTGAATCTTCCCAATCTCCTGGTAAGTGAAGACTTTCATGGGACATCCATTTTGAGCTAGTGTCCAATTATAAGTGAGTATATACCATGTGAATCTTTCTGCGTCTGGATTAACTCAGTCAGGATGATCATTTCTAGTTCCATCCATTTGTCTGCAATTTCAAGATTTCCTTGTTTTTAATAGCTGAGTAGTATTCCATGGTGTAAATGTACTCCAGTTTTTTTTTTAATCCATTCTTTGACTGAGGGATGTTTAGATTGTTTCCAGGTTCTGGCTATTACAAATAAGGCTACTATGAACATGGTTGAGCATATGTTCTTGTTGTGTGGTGGAGTATCTTTTGGGTATATTCCAAGGAATGGAATAGCTGGGACTTGAGGTAGCACTATTCCCAGTTTCCTGAGAAAGTACCAGATTGATTTCCAAAGGGATTGTACAAGTTCACATTCCCACCAGCAATTAAGGAGTGTTCTTCTTTCTCCACATCCATGCCAGCATGTGCTGTCACTTGAGTTTTTGATCTTTGCCATTCTGATGGGTGAAAGATGGAATTCAGAGTTGTTTTGATTTGCATTTCTCTGATGACTACAGATATTGAGCATTTCTTTAAGTGTTTCTCAGCCATTCAATATTCCTCTGTTGAGAATTCTCTCTTTAACTCTGAGCCACATTTCTTAATTGGGTTATTTGGTTTGGGGGAGTTTAATTTCTTGAGCTCTTTATATGTTTTGGATATAAGACCTTTGTCAGATGTAGGCTCGGTGAAGATCTTTTGCCAGTCTGTAGGCTGTTGCTTTGTCCTGTTGACTGTGTCTTTTGCCTTACAGAAGCTTCTCAGCCTCATGAGATCCCATTTATTAATTGTTGACCTTAAGGCCAGGGTTGATGGTTTTCTCTTCAGGAAGTTTTCTCCTATGCCAATGTGTTCCAGGCACTTCCCCACTTTTTGTTCTAATAGGTTTACTGTCCCTGGTTTAATGTTGAGATCTTTAATCGACTTGGACTTGAGTTTTGTGCATGGTGATAAATATGTGTCTACTTGCATTTTTTCTACATGTAGACATCCAGTTAAACCAATAGCGCTTCTCTTTCAGATGCTTATACCCTCCATGCTACATGATCAGTTGTACAACGAAATTAAAATTTGTTATTTTAATTTCTGTATCTGAGAAGATAAGATGGATTGAAAGACAATTAAATGAATTTCTCACATGACTATATATGAATTCACAATGTGACTGTTGCAACTCATATAGCAAATATATATATTTTAGTAGTTAAAGAATTCATCATTTTTTGAGAAAAATTGTAAGTTACAGATTTTGTTGAAAGTTAAGGGTAATCTCTTCTATTAGAAGCACACAACCCAAGGGAAATAATGAGTTCAATAAAGATGTTTAGAGTTTATAGTGAGATAAGGCAGCAGAAGCTACAATCAATGGTGGCCCCCACCACACTTTTCATCCCCTAATCATTTAATACCCTCATCAGAGTCTTCACTAATGCCACTGAGAGGCAACACATTCTGAAGGATTTTAGTTGGTGTCTATGACATATCATATACCTGGACTCATTCATTTCAAGCTAGAGCAGATACTGCTGTCTTGTAAAATTCCACAATGAGAGAAAATTTTGTAGCTTCCTTTCATATAAGGGAGCTATTTTTAGCTTGAAGAATTAGCTATTTTCAGGTACATTTAGAATTAGTCTGCTGGAATCAAGGTCTATTTTCCTCTTACCTCAAAGCTAACTTGATATCCAGATGACAGGAAAACATCTTCTAAATGTGTTGTACAAGCCTCAGAATCATAATTTTCATCTATGTGCTAAGAGAGACCATAGAATTGTTGAGTGAAAGCTGGGAAGATATTTTCTGTGCACCTATCTTATTCCTAAGTCCTCAAATGCATCTCAGTAGAACGGTGTGGACATTCTACTACACTTGAAGTGGTAAGGCCTCCTTACATAATAAGGTGCAATATCTTTGCTCCTCACCTACTTGACCATTGTTTGTCATTGATCTTTCTTCTCATAGATGCCCTTGACCTTGTATGTCTTTTACCAAAAAATGCTTTCATTTATAGATGAAAACTAAAAGTTAAACAGGAATATAGCTTAGCTACTGACCCCCAATAAGATAAGTTATGAGTAGAAAAAATTTTACTGGGGAAATTACATTCTGGTGAAAATTATTTATGAGGAGATGCAATGAGGAAATATAAGGAACAACAATAACAAAAACAAAAACAATTTAAGAAGACAAGCATAATGCTTAATAACTACACATATGAGTTGGGGCAGGAGGATCACCATGAGTGGAAGCCAGGTAGGGCTACAGTGTGAGTTCCTGTCTCTGACAGAAAATCACTTTTAAGCTATGGCCCTGCAAAATCTTTTACTTACTTTCTGTCTTGATTATAGCTGACCCACCAATGATGATGCTTGCATGCCCAGTGTGTAAAAATTGAGTCCATTTTTATATTAGGAACACAAATGCTGAGCACTTTGGGAACTTACTGCACCTGAATTTAACTTATTCCCATATTTCTGTGGGTTTGTGCCAAGTGATCATGTCTTCACAAGCAAAGTTATTCTAAACATAGTTTGGACCATGATGTGATAAACCATCGGATTTTTAGCTGGGAATCATCTTTGCTACATGTCACAAACTATCTGCCCCCTGATTATCTCCTCCTTGTTTGCTTGTTGGGTACTGTTTGAGCAGAGTCATCATCTCATTATGGTGTTTCTTGCTTGTGGTTTTGGTTAAATTTTACACAAAGAGTTAGAAATTGAAGGTTATAAAAACCAGTTTGTGTCCCCTGGAGGGGGGCGACCTGGTGGCACTCAGAGGAAGGATAGCAGGTTACCAAGAAGAGACGTGATACCCTATGAACATATACAGGGGAAGAAATCCCCCTCAGTTACAGTCATAGGGGAGGGGAATAAGGGGAAAATGGGAGGGAGGGAAGAATGGGAGGATACAAGGGATGGGATAACCATTGAGATGTAACAAGAATAAATTAATAAAAAAATAAATGAATAAAAAATAAAATAAAAACCAGTTTGTATTCTCTACAGCACAACTATGACCCTTTGTTTCATCTAATCTTTTATATAACAAATGGAAATATGGCTTGCAAATCTTCTCAAACAATGAAAATGGGTGTGCTTAAGTCCTGTTTTAGTCAGTTTGTCAAATTGTTTCAACAATATAAAAATCTTACCCTGTGGGAGCTAAAATATGAACAAGGTATGTATGTAATCTGTTATTTCAAAACAAAGAAACATCAGAGTTGCTGAGAAAAGGTCCTGTTAGATAAATAACTTGTCTAATTTTCTTTCGGCAAACACACTTTACACTCCCAGGATTCTGCCAGTGTTTCTGATGGCAGATAATTGAATTGATTTAAATTTTGTTGCTTACATGTTCATACAGCAAAACATAGCTAATAGGTTTTTTTTTCTGAAAAGACATATAAATCTTAACTTTTCTCCAACAAAATAGAAGGCTATATTCATATTTGTGGAAGGAGAAATGGTCAAAATAATTATAACCACCTCCCATTTATATTATCTCATTTGTCATTTAGGGGAGTGACTTAAGTGCGTATTTTAATTAATCTAGCTTTGTAAATAGATGACTTCTGATAAGTTAGCTTAAAAGTAGAGACTTCTTATTGTATCTGCTTGTTGATGTGATTTTTGTCACGAACAAAAATGTTTACTGTGCATTAAGTGCAACCATTGTGATGAGGTGATTGCTGTTAGCCAGTTACTAACATGTACATATATAAAACATGTAAGAACTTCTAATCCTGTGTGTGTGTGTGTGTGTGTGTGTGTGTGTGTGTGTGTTGAATATTGTATAAAGAAAACATTTCCTGTATCAGAGTAAAAGTCATGGAAGGGCGTAATGAGAAATGGTTACCTTTCAAAATAAATGTTACAATAAATTAAAATCTAACTCAAAAGCAGTGACTCCATTTCTAAAATTCTGAAGCCCTCCTACAGATGACCGCCTTGCAGATTCCTAGATTAGGTGCACCATCTAGTGTTCAAACTCCACAATCACCAGCATGAATGACCCATACACTTCTTCTCCTTGGTATTTCAAATTGAATGTTTATTTCCAGTTTATCACTTCAATATTTCTATTATTTTATTTGAACAACATTCTATTGTTGGAAAAATATTTGCTTACAAAGAGAAAGCAAAAATATAGAGTCAATATCTTCATGATATATAACTTTACATTTCCATTTTTACCATTTTTGACACAAGAAAAATAACTCAGAGGTATACAGTAATATAATGTGAACAGATATATGCTAAATTGTAAGTGAAATACAACATATGTGTCCATGCTATTCCTTACTGAAGCTTTATTTTGTGATGAAAGATATCCAGTTGGGTTTCTGTCTCCTCTGTTATTATTTTAAATGAAAAAAAAAATAACTATTGTGTATAGCCGCTATGGAGATAGGAGAACTCTAAACAGAGTTAGTCACCTACGAATAGAATAAAAATCACATAACTTCTACTTTGAACAAAGCATCCCCCTTCTGGACATGTAAACTTGTAGTAACCATTTCAAATGGGCGTATCAAATAGGGGTGAGACACTGGAGGCCAGGTAATGTGCACACTTACATTATCGGAAAGCCAGTGCTGCATGAGCTGCCTTCAGGTAGAAGTTTTCAAAGGCCCAAAGCTTTCTCATGACATATATGTGAAGGAATTTGTGTAAAGCTCTTCAAGAAGGAAGTGACCAACTATGAAAAAGAAGTCAATGATAAATGCCAATAAAGTGATGCTTTTATTTAATAGCATGCAATGTCCAGAAATAATTAGAGAAACATGGTGGTTGTATAGCTAAACTCTACATAGACTTTTCTTAAATTTAAATTATACCTCTTTTATTATAGTTTTCAATAGAAAGAATAAAATGTATATAGTAACTGTCATTAAATAATGAGTTAACTTCAAAGAACTAGGAAACATAAATTTACTGATTGAAATGTCAAAAATCAGCATTATTTATTTACCATGGCAAATATCGGTAACAAATAAGATTTATGGAAAATCTATTTTTAAAAAGTAGAAAACACCTACATAATGCAAATATTTGACAACTGTAAATGGATAATCTTGTATATTTAATATTTTTATATAAAACTAAAGAGCTAATATAAAATGAACATCCCACACTATTATCAAATATGCAAATATTGTTACCAAACACATTAAACATCCTTAATGCAAATACTATCAAATAATGAAAGTCATGCAAAAAATATAACTTTTATGAACTGTAATCTTCAAATGTGTAAAACTCCCCCACACTGTGTTATTAGTTTAATTTAAAATTCAATTTAAGCTCCTGTCACATCATGGTCCTTTCCTTCTTCCCCACTCTTTCCACAAGGCTCCCTATACCTCGCCCAATGTTTGGCTTTGAGTTTCAACATCTGTTTCGAGGCACTGCTGGGTGGTGCCTCTCAGAGAACAACTAAACTTGACTCCTGTCTTCAAGCACACCAGAGTATCAAGTTAATAGTGTCAAGTGTTGGTTTTCTCCCATGGGGTGGGTCTTGGGTTCAGCCAGGCATCCTTCCCTCACTCTCAGCTTTATCTGCTGACAGGAGCTTCAGAAGAAAACCCAGAGGGGCCTGCTGAGATCGTAGCACCAACCACAGACCTTGCATGGACTGAACTTACACCCTCTACAAAAATGTAGCTGATAGGCAGCTCTGGCTTCATGTGGGTCCCCTAGTAAGGGAAGTGGGGCTCTCTCTGACATGGACTCTCCCGCCAGCCTTTCAATTACTTCCTCCTGTCTGGGACTGTCTTGCAGAGCCACAAGGGAAGAGGACACCCTCAGCCCTGATAACACTTGATGAGCTGGGGTGGATGGGAATGGGGGCTTCCTTTTCTGAGGAATGGAGAGGGGGATGGGAGAGAGGAAATGAGGGTGGGCCTGGGAGGCAAGGAGGCATGGGGCTATGAACAGGATGTAAACTGAATAAATAAATAACTTTAAAAAAAATAAAATTCAATTATTTTTTATAAAATTCAATTTTAAAATTAGAGGAAATGCTACAAAAGGGGAGGGGTCTTCTCCTAATCAGTAGAGTGTTCTGCTGTATCTCCAAGCAAGAGAAACTAACTTGTGAATAAAATGTATCTCCCTGGAATAACAGAGAATCAGTAAAAAAAAAAAAAAGCAATGCCCTGCAGACTGACAGGTCGTTGTGTGGAGCTCTGCTGTTTATGTGCAAGGATTCCTTTCTTCTTCCAGTCTTAATGTAAGAGCTAGTGTGTAAAACAAAGTAATGTGTTATGTTATCATTCCTTACAGTGGTTCTATTCATACCGTAGATTTAAAACACTAATAAGTAGCATGGTAGTCTCTGTCAATAAGGCATGATAAAGCTTTTGCCTTCTCCACCTGTCATAGCCAGCAGATGACAAGGAAATGCAGAAAACAAACCAGCAAATGAACATGATGCTTTCACTTGTTGAGTTACTGCTTTCTTTTTAAGATAATTGTTGTTTGTTGTTTTGCCAATATCTTTGACACAACTGGACTCTGTTAGTTAATATTTAGCCTCCTAACATTTAGTCTTTATGGTTGTTAGGATAAGGAAATGCTTGAAAAGTTACCTTGTTTGCATAAAAGTTATTGTTTTGTAGACATTTTATCAAAACAAGAATATGTACTTTGCAACTTAAAAGTGTTGGGATTATTATCCTGATAGCAAAAACGTGCATTACATTAACATATGGATAATTTTGAGTATTACACCATTTCCTAGAGCAGACTTTTCAATATTAGGGATTGGTGAAATATCAAGCCACACGCAGGCATTGGTAGATTTTCAAACCCATAAGTGTGATCAGACCATTTATCCTGAACTTTCTCTGTTGATAGCCACCAGTCTTTCTAAGGCCTAGCTGCATAAATATATATACACATATATATATACATATATATACACACACACATACATAGTCTCCTAAATTCAACAATAATTGTAAGAGGATTGTTTGGTGATTAGGGCAGCCAGAGAAACTAGAATTTGCTGAGAGATCGTGTCTACTAAAATTTTGAGAAGCTCTACCCACAAATTATCAATAAAATGTTTTCCTAAAACATAACCTGTACAAAGATCATAACAGTAGACATGCTTAAACGGACAGAGAAAAACAGAGGAATCATTAGCCTTACACAAAAAACTACAGGAATTTAAGGAATGTTGAGAGTGGGAGAAATAGTCTTCCCAAGGAAGAACATACCAACTGGTTATCCAATACCAAAGCATCAGCCCTGAAAACATATACATATAAGTAACGTTGTGTGGACTGAGCATATTATATTTATGTATTTTGGAATATGTGTGTTTGTATTTAGAGATATATACATGCAAATGTAGATATGAGTATGTAATTGTAAGGATATATAGATAATATGAATACATATATTTGGAAATATATATTTCCAATTCCAAAACATATATATACAAATAACATTATTTGGTTGAGAAGGTTAAATTATGTATTTAAGAATGTGTGTAAAAAAACAAGAATGTGTGTATGTGCATGCATATTCATATATATACACACACACATAAATATATATGTGTGTGCTTGTGTGTGTGTCTATGTATCAACAATTAAAGAAAAAAGAAGGCATAAGTTTGAAAGAGATTAAGGAGTGTATACAAGTATACAGAAGGGATTGGAATCAAGAAAGAAAATGCTGCAATTATATCACAACCTCAAAAAATTAAATAAATTTTAGAAATTTTGAGAAATTTGTGTATTTGCATCTGAGCACGGTATCTACATCATGCCCACTCTTTCTAAATCCTTATATTCTCTCACATATCTCCTCCAAAAATTTCACTCCAATTTAATTATTGTTGTTACTTGTATGTATATATGTTGGTACAACACACATAATTCCTGTTCAAACTCAAGGCAGGTGAAAATCCCAACATGAAGAGGGTAAACAAGCACAATATCCCACCGGTAATGAGGTACAAGCAAAGGATGGCTGTTGAGTGAGAATTCATTTTCTTTAAGAACATAGACTACCATCAGTTGACCTCTGTCCAATGGGAGACCAAGCATCTGAGGATATATGAGCAGCACAAATTAGACTTGATGGGTTATGTTTTTAAACTAGGGCCTAAAGTTGCGTGTGTAGAGAAGCAGAGGATGTGAATATGAGCAAAATAAATTTACTCATTTCTGGAAAAAAAACAAATAAAAGATGAGAAAATTATGTAAGTTTGGAAAGATCAGATAAATAAAAGAAAATGTTTTCCAAGTAATGCAACAACTGTTATAGTCGATGTGTGGAACAAAATGGTAAAGGTACATGATATATTCTAATCAGGCTTTTCTTCCCTCATCAAATCCCAGATCCTCTTCACTTCCTCATACATCCAAATCTACACTCTAGTTTTCTCTCTCATTAAGATACATATAAGGTAAAAAATAAACTTCCTCATACATCCAAATCTACACTCTAGTTTTCTCTCTCATTAAGATACATATAAGGTAAAAAATAAACAGAAAGGACGGCAAAGCATTATGGGGCAAAGAATATCCAGAAAATGCCTTTTAGATTTTTTTTGTGTTGGCTATCTACTGGTGGGCATGGGGTCTGCCTTAAGAGTGGTTTGGATACCCAGTGAGACTCTCTGGAAAAAAACCTATCTTTTCATTTGAGAGCAGTTTTCAACTAGAGAGAGCTTCTAGGTTAGGAATGCGCTGTTGTGTCCACTTCTCCTCTCATTACTGGGAACTAGACCTGACCTGCGTGCCGCTATGCGCATGCCGCTAGTTTCTATAAATTCATGTGTGCAATCTCAGTCCTGCTGTGTTTAGAAAGCCTTGTTTCATTAGTATTCTCAGCTGCCTCTGGCTCTTATAATCTTTTCATCTCTTCCACAGAGTACACTGAGCCCTGAATGGATAAAGCCCTGGATGGAGAGATCCCACGGAAGAATGAATGTTTGATTCATTCTCCCTCTCTCCCTCCCCTACATAGTCCACCTGTTGGTCTTTGCATTTATTCCCATCTGCTGCAAAGGAAGATATTCTAATGGTGGCTGAGCAACACATTGATTTACAAATAAACCAAAATGCAGTTAGGAGTTATTTTATTACTAGATTCCTTTAGTTGAAGAGTAGTGTTTGGTTTACCTCTAGGTTCCAGCACTATCTAGTTTCAGGTTTTGTGCTATCCAAGCAGTGCCGGTAATGGATTCTATCTCATGGAATTGGCCTGAAATCCAATCAGCTGTGGGTTATTTACTTCCACGAGCTTTGTGTAAAGTTTGCACTAGTACATCTTCAAGATTGGACACCATTGTGCATCAAAGGTTTTGTAGCTGAGTTTGATGTTTACCTTTCTCCTTTGGTAGCATGCGGACTACATTCCAGTAGGGGTGAAGGTTCTAACTAGTAGATTAACTACTCCATGTTTAGTTTGTTGTGCAGGTGATGTCTTCAGCAATAAAGCCTTACCTTCACTTTGTAGAGAGCAACAACAGCCTTGGAAATATTCTGAGTTGTTTGTAGGTACCTGATTAGCTGTAACACATTTCCAGAACTTGAGGTTCTTATTTGGTGATGAGTAACGTCAAGTTGGGGCTCTGTCTCCCATGTTATTCGGTGATTTTATTTATATCTTCTTCCTATGTGTGTATATTTTAGGGAGTTTCTATTGTATTAGGATTCTGCATAACCCTTTAATGGCCGTTAGTTTGAGCTGACTCTCCCTGTATTCCCTCTTTCAAGCCCCTTAGTGTATTGGATGTGCAGTTGGTTAAAAAAAAAAAGTTTCCTTTTCTCTAACTAGTAATTTCGTGTGAATGATGGTGTCTTTTGCCATAAAGAAGGTTTTCGATTTCATAAGATTGCATTTGCTAATTTTTGTTATTTGTGCCTTGGCTATAGCTGTCCTGCTGGGAAGACTTTTTCCATTTTTCCATGCCACTGAATTCAAGACAATTCTCCACTTTTTTTCTATCAGATGTAGAGTGTCTGGCCCTATGTTGAGGTCTTTGATCAGTTTGGAGTTAAGGTTTATGCAGGATGAAAACCATGGAACTACTTGAATTCTTTTGTGTGTAGCCTTTCAGTTTGAAGAACACAGTGTATTGAAGGAATTTGTTTTTAAATTACTGTTTTTGTGTTTATTTCTAGCCTTTTTAAAATAAAAAATTAGGTGACCATACATTGGTAGCCTTATGTCTGGGTCTGTAAGTCAAGTGCATTGACCAACGTGTCTGATCATTGGTCAATACCATGACGTTTTTACTATTATGGCTCTGAAGTGCCGCCTGGAACCTGGAACGCTAATACTGCCAACAATTCTTTGGTTACTGAGAATGGTTTTAGGTATTCTTGATTTTTTTTTTTTTTGTGTTGTCATGTGAGGTTGAAAATTTTTCTATCCCAGGTCTGTGAAGAATTGTGTTGGGGTTTTGATGGAGTCTGTACGGAATCTGTATGTTGCTTTTGGTAGGATGGCCGTTTTTTTTTTTTTTTTACACATTTTTATTGAAAATTAAAAATAATTCCTATTACATCTCATTACATCCCATCCCATGCATCCTCCCATTCCTCCCTCCCTCCCACTTTCACCCCAATCCCCCTTCCCTATGACTGTGGCTGTGGGGGACCTCCTCCCCCTGAATATGGTGCTAGGGTATCAAGTCTTGCCGTTTTTACTATATTAATCCTACCAATCCGTGCATGGGAAATCTTTCCTTGTTCTGAAATCTCCATTTTCTTTCTTCAGTGTCTTAAAGTTTCTATTATTCAAGTCTTTGCTGGGTAGAGCTACTCTATCTCACTTATGAATATGTATATACACATATATACACACATGTATATGTGTGTGGTGTGTTAAATAAAGACTTAATTAGATGGATTCCTCTCAAATCTAAAGCTGTTTTCAAAAATTTGATTCAATATTTAGTGTAATATACTTAAAGTATTTAAGTGTAGCTCCTTATTGATGTGAAAATACATCAGAAATACATGTACAGACTAAACTTCTTTGCAATCTGTTATATCATTACCTAAATAGTGTTATAAGTCAGGCAATGCTGCATACAGGTGTGAACTAGAATGTTATGCTTTGCCTAATCACTCGTGATAATTAAAATTGTACATTTTACTCAATGTCTGGAAACTTCCACATTGTCACTTTTGACTTAGGATTATATTAATAAAAATTTTAATAACAAGGCTTGAAAGGTGGCTCAGTGGTTATAACACTTTCTCCTCTTGCAGAGGACCTGCATTTACCTGCTAATATCCCTGTGGTGGTTCATAATTGTTCAGTTATAGGTGATCTGACTTCTACTTATCCTCATGTGCTCCACCCTGCATGTGGTACACGCACATACATTAAATCACAGACATGTGCACATGCAACTAAATAAGTAAATGCATTCAAACATAAAAGTTCCAAATAACAAAACAAAATAATCCTTTTAAAATAGTAGGGTATTCACTTTAATTGTGCTTAGGCTGACAACATAACAAAACTTAACTAATTATCCCCTGATCCCTGATCGCAACAGAGTCACTCTAGAAACTATACATTTCTTGTATAATTACTACTGCTACTTTTAGTATCCATTGGCAACACTCCAATGAGAATACAGTTATCAAAGGAAATTTGGGGGTGTTATTCTGATAAAGGAAAAGAATGAAGTGCTAATAAATATTTGAGTGTGAACATCAGAGCTTACCTCTGTGCAACACGCCATAAGTCTTAAAGAAAATCTATCCTTCAGTTTCTCATGAAATTAAAGAGCTCATTTCCCTTACCTTTTCCATGAAAATGTAGATAATTGAATATGAAACACATTTTTATTTAAATGATTACCACTGTTTCCATTTTACCCTCTGTAAAAATCTCCTTTGCAATTTTAAACAAAAGAAAAATTCATTACATGAGGAAATGACATGTAAATTATACACTCATATTCCATTATTTTTGCATCAAGTAAAGCACATATTCAAATGTTCTTCTCTTGTCCTACAAAGAAAACTTATTAAATTCACTTTCATTATCATCACTTTAAATAACTAAGCTCTTATTATAGTAATAAGATTCTTGGTATTTTTCTACTAAGTGATAATTTACATAAAACTCACTCACTACATTTAAAAACTGAAATTTGTCAAGCTGTAATTGTTAAAGTTGATTATTGAAATATGATTGTGATTAATAAGTTTCAGAACTCTCTCTTATAATTTCAAGATGTACAACTATACAATTTAACTTGGTAAATATCCAAATAACCATCTAGAATAACCACTTGAAGATAAGATATGAAAAATCAAAATGAGAACATGAAAGCAAAGAATCATGATAGGAACCGTATGATAAAGGCAAACGCAGCTGAGAATTACCATAGGATATTTAAAACATTACACATCCAAAGTCCAGCAAAGGAAGTGAAGAACTCACTTCTTTGTTTATTCCTTATTCCTTGTACTTTTGTCCTGCACCCAAGAAAAAAAAAAACAGCAGATAGAATGATTACCTACCAGCCATAGTAGCCCAAATGTAAGATTTTATTAAATCACTCTGTTTTAAGCTTATTCATTCATTGCATGTCCTTTGTTGTTGTACTGAATAAATTAACTACCAAATGTCAACAGAAAACATTTGAAATTCTAGTTCCAGAAATGCAATGTGCGTTTCTTTTAGACACCAAATGTCATTCATGTATTCAAGTACCACATTTAATTCTTTTGATTATATTTTATTCACATTACATCCTGATTGTAATCCCCTCGCTCCTGTCTTCCTGTTCCCACACTCTCTCCGTCTTCTGTCTTATTCCCTTCCCATAGATCTCTATACATTAAAGTCTTCATTTCATGAATTTTACATGTATTGAGTTGTTCAAAATTTTAAGAAGCGTGTGCATACATGTGTGCATGTGTGTGTGTGTGTGTGTGTGTGTGTGTGTGTGTGTGTGTGTGTGTAAGTGTGTAGGCATATATGAGCCACCAGATGTGGGTGCTGGGAGCTCTAATCCTCTATAATGGCAGCAAGTGTTCTTAGCCTCAGAGCCCTCTCTCTAGCACGTTATTAATTTACTTATTTATTTAATGTATGCATGTATGTACATATGCACATGTGCACAAGCTTAACAATGTCAGAGTACAACCTTGAGCAGTCATTTCTCTCCACTTCCACCATGTTGCTCTATTGGATCAAACTCGGGTCATACAGCGCATAGATTTTTCAATCAAAGTATCAGATTAGTCCATTTCCATAAAACCTTTTCTCTGCTCTGAATCCTCTCACAAGCTAAGCGTTCGCAGTCCACATTTCTTCCAGCAATCGTATCTCCCAAGCTCCCACCAAAATAACCCATCAAGCTCCGAGAACCCAGTGACACTTCGAGCCTCAAATTCCAAACACTTCTATAATTCTCTAGTGAAATAGGCCAGTGATATAAAAAGCTACGTATTCTTGCGCAGTTGGTTATTATTGAAGCTTACAAAGTTCCCATCTCAGCAAGGCTGTTGATCTTTTATCCCTCTGGCAGCACACATGACATCTTCTAGTACAATGAAAGCAATGGAGAGGAAGCTTTCTAGCCAGGACCAACTTAATTTCTCTATAAACAGTGACCAAACGATGGTGTCTTCAGCAATAGTATCTTATAACCAGGTTACAGTGAACAGCCAAAAGTCACATGAATAAACTATGTTGTTTGGGGTACTCCGTGGGATGCTCTTGACTAACTCAAGAGGAAGTACCACATATCAGGCACCTGAGTTGTTTTGTTTGGTTTGGTTTCGCTTAGTTTGGTAGACCACAGCTTCTGCGAATAGCATTATTTCCTCTTTAGGGCAGCCTGAGCTAAATAAACACACACACACACACACACACACACACACACACACACACACACACATACATGTATGTACAAACATGCATGCACATATATACACAGATGCATACATATGTTTCAAACATAAAATAGGTCTATTTTTAATTCCATTCTCATCCCTTTTAGAGCTACCCATGATTATCTTTCCTGTTTCTTTTACTCATTTTCCTTATTGGATTTTTTCCCTACAAAATATTAATATATTTTGATAATATTCTTTCCCCTCCCACAACTCCTCCCAGATACTCTCCAACTCCTTCTTTACCTAACTTCATTCTCTCTTCCTCCTCTCTCCCCCCTCTCTCCAAAAATAAAACTATTTTAAAATAATACATGTATTTGCCTGCTTTAATTTGTCATCACACAGGTCAATGCACACATATAGAGATCAAGGTAAAAGACAGAGGACCCAGATTTGTCAAAGGGATCAAACCCAGGTTGTTGGGCATGGCTGCAAACTCCAGTACCAGTTGAGACATTTCTCCAACTTGTTTTTGTTCTTGTTATAATTTCCATGCCTTTATTTATCAGTACTTCCATTTAAATTTTTTTCTAACTCATATTAAAATTCGATAGTATTGCCTAAAGTTCTTTCTACTTTTAAAATCACTGTTTGCCAGGGACCAAAAGGCCTGAGGCCGACCTCCACCCATTCAGTATTTGCAGCCAACATCCTGCTGGGCCACTCATTAGGTATGCAAGGCATCCGGCTTAGTCCTGAGAAGACAGCGATCGGATCCTAAGATATTCACAGAGACATCCTGCTTTGTCTCACCTGAAAGACCCCTCCCCTTGCTAATGTTCCCGGGGCTCAACCCAGAAGATTTTGTACTTTTCCACTACTCTCCTTGCGTACCCCCGCCCTCACTAAAGCAGGTTTTAAAAAGCCTGCCTTTACCTTTAATAAACGAGCTCTTGACAAGCAATTGTTCGCTTGAGCTACTGTCTCTCTCCCGCCCATGTCTTTATGTACAGGTTGCGACCCCCCTCGATCCCCCAATAACTGACCAGCTGGACTGGTTGGTGGACTAATTATCGTTACATGGATTAATTTCATCTGGCGACCACGAAGGGACTCGAGGTGCGGGTTTCTCCCCGAACGGATTAAGGGACCGGTCCACAGGAGTTTTCATGACCAGCCGAGCTCGCCCGGCCGGCTTCGTCATTAGGTGAGTCATCCGTTCGCATATCTCAAGAATGGGCCATTCGCTGTCCAAGGAAGCAAAGTTCATAAAAGGCTTAAAGGACGTACTCAGAGAGAGAGGTATTAGGGTAAAAAAGAAACATTTGATTGAGTTTTTTGTTTTTATTGACCAGACCTGTCCCTGGTTCATGATTGATGGACCTACTATTCATTCTGAAAAGTGGCAAAAGGTGGGGCGTGAGCTTAATGCACTTATTAAAAAAGATGGTAATACAGCGGTGTCGAACAGTATTTTTTCTTATTGGGGCCTTATACGGGACATAATTGAGTCCAGCGAAAACGAAAGCGGACAGAGGCAGCTCCTCTCCGTGGCTGAACTCTGCCTGCGCGAATCTCTCCCTCCTTCTCGTGTTCCTTCCTGTTCCTCTCTGCAGGGTTCCTCTCTTACGTTCATTGACATGCCCCCCGATCCTGTTCCTCCTACATCCTCGGAGCCCTTAAAAAATCTTTCCCCTGCGCCCGTTTCTGATTCTTCCACAGACCCCCACCGTCTTTATCCGTCGCTTCCTCCCACCTATGAGGACCCCATTTCCGCTATGGAACGCGGGTGTTCACCACTTTGTGCCCCTGTTTTTCCCCCAAAAAGGACACCCTCTGTCCGGTCTGGTCCGCCAGCCTCTCCTGTTCCCCCCCCTCCGTCGGTCGGCCCTTCACGCGCCTCCCGCCATTCCGCCATTTTCCTTTCTCAGGCCCCAGATGAGCCCTTGGATCCGGATGCTGCTGCCACCCTTGAGGAGGAGGCTGCTCGACATCATTCCGATGATGGCCTCCTCCGCGCGGCGCCAACCTTTCCCTCCTCTACCTTGCTCACTCTTCCCCCTCCCCTTACTAAGCCCTACCCTGCCTCCCGGCTCCCGCCACCTTGTTCCCTCCCAAACTGCTTTTGCCAGACGGAGGCTCATCTCCAACACCAGATCTCCCATGCGACGAAGATTCTTCAACTTCAACAACGGCTTTCACTTTTAACAACGCGCCTTTCCTCCACAGCCCTGTTTATTTTCCCTGTCACCCGTTCCCAGAGCCAGCCCGCCCTGAGCGGGGCAAAAACTGAGGCCACTGATTCAGGCGCTGCTTTGGGAGAGCCACCTGCCTCTGCCTCTCGAGTGCTGGGATTAAAGGTGTGGACCACTATGCCTCTCATCATTTACAGATTTTGAAGCCCAACATTCACAATCTTCATTTTTCACCGAGTATCAGCTCATTATTCTCGCGGTTGGCACTGAAGGCCTTGCTTTGGCTAGCTCCCGCCGTTCAGTTTTCTGCTGGCCTCAACTCCAGCACTTTTTACAAAATGCCCGAGTCTGGCGTCCCGGCCAGACACGGGGCCCTAGGTAGAGGGTCCCAGGCGGCGGTCCCTGGGGCATCCTGAGATTCCTTACTGTAGGAAGGGGAAGAAGGTGGGATGCAGCGTGGGCCGGCCCAATGGCTCAAGTCCCCAAGGGCCTAGACCAGCTCTTCGGATACCATCCCAGGACAGGTTGTGGCCGATACAGGTCCCCACGGGGGCTCCATTTCCAGAGACCCCGCGCCCCAGCCTGGCTGCTTTCGAACTTACAGACCTGGGGGCAAGACCGCCATTTGGATCTGGCAACGCCAGGAGATCCGGCTTCTGATAGCGAGCATGATTCCTCAGGTTCGGAGGGAGAACAGAAAGGTGGTGGAACGGCTCCTGACCCTACCCAGCCTTTCGCAGACCCCTCCCCCAAGCTTCCCTGGTTTTTACTGATGGCTCCTCTACCGGGGTTGCTGCCCTCTCTGTGGACGGAGCTATCCTGCAAAAACAAACCCCCCATACCTCTGCTCAGCTTGTTGAGCTGGAAGCTGTTGCACACGCCTTTACATTGCTTCCCCATACTCCCTTTAATCTATATACTGATAGTGCCTATGTAGCATCCTCTGTTCCACTCCTCGAGACGGTTCCTCGTATTAAGCCTGCTACTAATGCCTCTCCTCTCTTCTCCCGTATCCAACAGCTTATTCTTTTGCGCTCTCAGCCTTTTTTCGTTGGTCATATTCGCGCTCACTCTACCCTGCCAGGGCCTCTGACTACACTTAATGCCCAGGTGGACTCAGCCACGCGCCCCCTGCTTTCAGGGCTGGCCGTTCCATCCGCCAGCGACTCCGTTGCTATGGCCAGGGAGGCTCACGCCCTCCACCACCTTAATTCCCAAAGCCTCCGCCACATGTTCTCCATCACTCGGGAACAAGCCCGGGCTATTGTTAAAGAATGCCAGGCATGTGTCACCTTTCTTCCCGAGCCACATACGGGAGTCAACCCTCGTGGCCTCATGCCTGGACAGGTCTGGCAAATGGATGTTACTCATTTCTCCTCTTTTAAGAAACTTAAGTATATTCATGTGTCTATAGATACTTTTAGTGGATTTATTTGCGCCTCTCCACACGCTGGAGAGGCTACTAGAGATGTTATTGATCATGTTTTATATTGCCTTACTGTTGCCCCCAAACCCTATACCTTAAAGACTGATAACGGCCCTGGGTATACAAGCTCTGCCTTCAAGTCCTTCTGTGCCCAACTACAGATTAAACATGTTACGGGGATACCTTACAATCCCCAAGGACAAGGAATTGTCGAGAGGGCCCACCAGACACTTAAAACAATGCTTAATAAATTACAGTTTTCCAAAGGAATCCTATATCCCTCTACAGCAGGGCCTCGCCTGCTTCTCAATCATGCATTGTTCGTCCTAAATTTTCTACAAAAGGATGATCTTGGCCATTCGGCGGCCGATCGCCTTTGGCACTCCTCCACCTCCTCCACCTATGCCAAGGCTCTGTGGAAGGATCCACTGACCCACCGATGGCATGGACCCGACCCAGTCCTTATTTGGGGCAAAGGTCATGCCTGCATTTATGATCAGAAAGAACAAAATGCGCGCTGGTTACCTGAGCGCCTAGTCAAACCTTTTAACCCCCCTCTCCCAGGGAACTCCCCTGAGGAAAAGATGTAATTGTGCTCTTTTTTAGGATAAAAAAGATACCGCCGATGCATCACGTTGCTACTCACCACGTCGCTCCTTTGCCTCTGCCTCCCTGAAGTGATTCTCGCCGCATTTCTGCGCCAACCTCAGCCTTATACAATCTATAATTTTATCTGGGTCATTATTAACCAAGCGGGAGATATTGTTAGTTCCTCCTCCTCTCAGGGCATTAATCCCCAGTGGCTCGATTTACAGGTTGACCTCTGTGCCCTGGCCCTGGGAGGCCCCTCTTCTTGGGGCGTGGAAGACATTTTTTTTTTCTCTCGCTCGGTTGGTGGTCCCAGTCCCGGCTGCTGTAATGACCTGGAGCGCATCATGCTCCACAAAACCTTACACCAAGATGGGATTGCTTGGGCCGGAGGGCTCTATGTTTTCCCGGGACCCTCTCATCGCTGTGGTGGGGCCCAAGATTTTTACTGTGCCTCTTGGGGGTGTGAGACCACTGGCGACACGTACTGGAAGCCATCCTCTTCTTGGGACCCTTAAAGACCTTTGCAATGTAGCTCGTTCAGTCACCAATGGCTGGTGCAACCCCCTGACCATTCGCTTCACTGAGCCCGGTAAACGTGCCATCTGGACGGGTCGTGGATTTGAATGGGGCCTCCGTGTTTATAAATCAGAGTACGATTTTGAACTTACGTTCAGGTTACACCTCCTGAAAGAAGGTACCCAGTAAGGGCGCTGCAGTGGTTGGGCCTAATCATATTTTCCATCATCCTGTTCCCGTTCCTGCTCCTGGCCCCCCGCCTAAACCCGCCACCCCCATGCCTCCCTCCCCCCCCATGCCTCCCTCCCCTCCCACCCCCTCCCTTCCGACCTACCCTCCCCCTGGGCCCCCCCCCATTTCGGCTGATGTCATTCCCCAGTTGACAAATGCCTCCATATGGGCCTTAAAAAAAAAAAAAAAAATGAATGACTCCTCCTTGTCATTTCCTGAATGTTGGATGTGTTTCTCCCCCTCCCCGCCCTTTTACGAGGGTATTGCTCTTCTTTCCACCTTGCTCTTTACTAATGTTACCCCACCCTCACCGGCTTAGCTCCCGACAATCGCATTACCCTCCAGCCTGTTTCCGGCATAGGTACTTGCCTCCTGGGTCCCCATATGCTCCCTCCCCCAACCTCTTCCCCTCAGCGACGTTCGCGCCCAGACTGTCATTCCCGACCTCTCCCTCCCCTACATTCTCGCGCCAAATAACACCCATTTTGCTTGTTCCTCTGGTCTAACCTCGATCGTCTATGCCCCTACCTTCCTTTCCTCCAAAGACTGGTGTGTCCTTGTTATTCTTCTTCCCCGTTTTACTATTCATGACCCCGACTCATTTTTAAATTTTCTGAAAGGGGGAATTTCCCCAACCCTAACCTTGCCTCCCCCTGGCTTACTACTCTTCTCCCCACCCTGCTCGGGCCCCTCGTTGGTGTTCTCCTTCTATTATCCTTTGGCCCATGGACTTTAAACCGTCTTACAGGGTTTGTTAAAAGTCAGGTTGAAGCTGCCACCAAGAATATCCAGGTTCACTACCGCAGCCTGGAGACTGAGGACTCAAATGAGACTTCTATTTCCATCCAGGAGATTTCACCTACGCCTCAGTCGGTTAACTACGGGCGGCCTTTGCAGTTCCTATGGGCGGCCTTTGCAGTTCCCGAGGATGCAGAATGCTGGATGGTGAGCCTGGTTGTGCCCTCGGTGCCTTTGGTAAACCTGTGCAAGCCCTCCCCTATATCTTTTGGCCTGAGCCCACCTTGACCTGACCCGCGATAGTGCCTGGTAAGTCAGAGACGGAGCGTTCGAATAAGCCTCGGTTATCAGACGTCGGTCGGTCCTTGGTGGGAGGACAGACCATAGGCGTGGTAAGATTGAGCATCGATCCTCTAGCAGGCTCAGGCCATCGCGAGGCCCCCTCTCCTTGGGAATTTGGCCGGTCCAGAATAACTGTTGTCCTGAAACATTGGACATTAGTGATTCTTAAATATACCGCCATCCTGTAACAATGACTGGTGACCTCCTAAAGGTCATTCGCTGGGCTGTAAGGTCTCCCTCAGGCCAAAGTAAACAAAAGGGGTGAACTGTTGTACTATTTCATTTATTTGTATTCTTGATTTTATTAAGTGCAAACCTTTTTTTATTTTCATTTTAATTTTATTGGCTTGAGCAGAAAGTCTCAAGATATGCCACTATTTTCTCCTTGCCTATATAATGAGTTTGTTGGCCTGAAATAAATGAGACTTTATATAAAAAATAATTTCAAAGATACTCTGATACAAAGTCTAAAACCAAGACCCCACATACAGCATATTTATTATAAAGTTGATATAATAGCTGCTTTATCAGAGTCGGTTCTGCTGAAAGGTGCCATCTGTTGTCTATAGGTCTTGTTTATTCTTCATATCATTCCTGTTACATTTCTCTAGTCTATTTACGGTAGTCATTACATCTAAAATTTAGAGGGCTGAATGTGGGGCAAGTGACCAGGGCACCTGGCCTGAGGCAAGAACGAGGTTGAGGTGTGTCTGAACCCTGAAAATCTCATCATGGCACTGGCCAACCTTGTGGTAGTCATGTTGCCTGTTGGCCAAGATTAGGTTAAAATTTCCTATTTCTTTATAAGTACGTGTCCAGCCTAGCACCTGGAATTACTCTCCATGAAAGTGAATCATTCCCAGCATCTCGGCCCCAACCAATGACGTACACTCACCCACTTTCCAAGGTTTATATAGCCCTTATTATCCTCAATATAGGAGATCCATTTCACTGAAAACCACTGGGGAAGGCTCCTCTGCCCACTCACTGCTGGACTAAGATCCAGCTAACCTACCACCCAGATAAGTTTCATTTCTTCAAGTCCAGCATCTGTGCACAGTAGTGACTGGACACTGGAAGGGTAAAAGTGGAACTGGGACTGGCAGCTGGATGGTGTATTTGTTTAGCATTGAAGAAGATCTAATTTTGTTTCTAGCACCACATAAACTGAGATGGTGCACACCTGTGAGCCCAACATTCACCAAAAGTAGGCAATGTATCCAGAGCCACAAGATCATACTCTTCTTGCCTTTATAATGAGTTTGTTGGCCCGAAATAAGTGAGACTTATATTAAAAAAATAATTTCAAAGATACTCTGATACTAAGTCCAAAACCAAGACCCTACTTCTAGCAATCATTTTCCCATAGATCTTTGTGGCGTGTGCTGAAGTATGATCTTGTTTATATATTTGGGTTTTACTTCAATGTGCTTCTAGTCATAATAGTGTTGCTAGTCTCTCAAATTAATTAGAAAAATCTCAATATCATTGTATGATCAAAATGAATCAGAAAGTGCTCTCCATGGATTTCCTCTGTGCTAATATGGCATTTCTTTACATACATCAATAAGTTCCCATTCTAATTTGCTCTCTGCTACTGTGAAAAAAACACTAACCCAAAGTAACTGGCAGAGAAACAGGATTGGTTCTGTTTATAGTCTACAGCCCACTATCATTAAGGAATGCTATTAGCAGACAGGAACTAAAGACAGGGCCATGGAGGACACCTGGCTTGCTTTTGCTCAGCTAGCTTCCTTAACAGCTCAGTCATAGGAGCATAGGGATGATGTCATACACAGAGGGCTGGACACTGCTACAGCAATTATCAATTGAGAGAATCTCCTAAGCATGGCCACAAGGCAATCTGATCAAGACAATTGCTCAGCTAAGCTGACTTCTTCCAAGGTGACTCTAGCTTGGTGTCAGGTTCATAGCTGAAGCTAGCTATATGGCCCTACCAAAATCTTTTCTTTAAACAGTCTAACCGTTAAACATTAAGCAGAGTGTATTTATGTTGTTTTTCACCACATGCCAAAAGGGATTCCAGCACTGGGTTTAGCAGCTTATCTATATATTTTTTAAATAATTTATTTTATTTTATGTGCATTGGTGTCAGACTCATTGGAACTGGAATTACAGACAGTTGTGAGCTGCCATGTGGGTGCTGGGAATTCAACCCAGGTCCTTTGGAAGAGCAGACAGTACTCTTAACCTCTGAGCCATCTCTCTAGCCCGTATATATTTTTTTAAAACAAAGATTTAGTGGGAACATATATTTTTAATATTTTCTGCTAGTGTAATAGATCAAGGCTCATGAGTTTCATTGGAAGCTTTCTGCTTACATTGGGTCACTTCAGAACTAGATTCTCAACAAAAAAAATTATTGCAAGGTCCATTAATCTTCCTCTCAAACATTAAAACATTTATCTAAATTTAAAAAGAAAAAATATTGTCCTTCAATGTTGTCAGTTAGTTGGATTCAACTCTGTTTCATCAGAGATGATGTTCTTGATTTTCTTTATCATGATTCAATCTGGTTTTAAAAGTATATATAGGTTTTAACTAACCAGAGAGCAAATGTTTTTTAAAAGTTTATAACTGTGTCTACTTAAGTGGTCACTTCTAATGAAGACAATTGTAGTCACTATTGCCTAAAGAAAGCTATTTTACTGACATTTCTAATGAATTTCTGCTTTAGAAACTTGTGTATAAAAAATTGCAATAATCAATGCCCTCTCATTTACACAGAGACCTGATATAAGTAATTATTATGTTTTACTTTAGTTGTTCTCTATTATCAAATAAATGTGATCTGTTGTTTTCAAGTTGACTAAAAACTGACAGAGAACGAAACAGATCCTGTACAGTGGTATTACAGACTCAATTGTGTTAGCATCAGAATCAATAGTTATTTTTTAAAACTGCATTAATGTTTCTGTGGTGGTAATTTTAATGTTTAATTTTAGTAAAATTCACATCTTGCATTCTGTTTCCACTAACTGTGTGGTTCTTTTTTTAAAAATCTATTTAAAATGTTAGTAAATATATTATCTGATATTTTTCCTTATTCTCATATTTTAATAATATAAATTTTATTGAAATTCAGTAGCAAAATTAAAGTACAGAAACTCATCTGTATCATTACTCCATTAATACGTCAGAAAGAATGTCATTTTATTTAGAAAATAGACATCTCATCGCACATCTATGTGTTAGGACTACCACCTAGTGGTCAAAATTTTTCATGCAGCCTTACTTTTTTTCCTATGTAGATAATTTAAATCTACCTGTTTATATAATTTTTGTTTCCCATGAGCGTACCTTGACTTTCCTTATTGTTGTACAGTTTTTAATATAGCAACTCGATGCTATAGCACTTGATTATCATGCCCAAAGATGTTTAGCACTGCAAAAGTAAACAATGAAAATACATTACTGAGGGGCTGGAGATATGGCTCAGAGGTTAAAAGCACTATTTCAAAGTAAAATAAAATATCCTAAAAGTATGAAAGCACATTCACTTTTAGGCATATTCAGAGCTGTAGAAAACTATTTGTGAGACGGTTCGTGTTGGTTGTCAATTTCATTGCACGTAGAATCACCATGTTGGCAATCTCTCTGCATTTCTGCGAGTGTTTGTAAACTTAGTTAACTGAGGGTATGAATATCTACCTAGAATACGGGTAGCACCACTTCATGCTCAGGGCTTGTGGACTGTGTTCAAAAAGAAAAAAACAAGGCAGGAATCAGCATTCCTCTCTCTCTCTCTCTCTCTCTCTCTCTCTCTCTCTCTCTCTCTCTCTCTCTCTCTCTCTCTCCTGCTTCCTGGGCACAGCTTTAATGGGACCAGTCACTCCTGATCTGCTGCCATGTCTTTCCCACCTGGATAGACTGAGACAAAATTAAACTCTTCTCTAAATTGCATTTCCAGATATTTTGACAAAACAATGATACGTGCAAAGAACATATTTTTAATTTGTAGGTGAGTGGCACAAGATTATTTTAATGGCAGAGAAATGAAATGCAAAAGAGAATAAGAATTTAACAAAGTTATATTAAAATTATAAGTGCTTACTACGCATTCAGTCTATATTTTTAATATCACACTAGGTTGATATTGATAATTGTCAACATTCAGAAATATTAAGCAACACTAAGTTGCTAAGAAATCCCCAGAAGTAACTTGATGCTATAGCACTTGATTATCATGCTCAAAGATGTTTAACACTGCAAAAGTAAACAAAGAAAATACATTACTGAGGGGCTGGAGAGATGGCTCAGAGGTTAAAAGCACTGACTGTTCCTCCAAAGGTCCTGAGTTCAATTCCCAGCAACCACATGGTGGTTCACAACCATCTATTATGTGATCTGGTGCCTGCTTCTGGTATGCAGGCACACATGAGGCATAATGTTATATAATAAATAAATAAATAAATAAATAAATAAATAAATAAATAAATAAGTCTTAAAAAAAGAAAATACATTACTGAGCCCTGAATTATTCATCCCTAAAGAACAACAACAACAAAATCACAGTTATCTGTGCTGGTTAAATTGTTTTTGTCAACTTCATACAATCTCCAGTCCCCTCGGAAGAAAGAGGCTCAGCGGAGGACTTAGCTGGATAAGCTGATCTACGGGGCATTGTCTTCACTGCTAATAGATACAGGAGACTTAGCCCGCTGCAGCCGGCCCCATTCTTCGGCAGGTGTTTCTAGTTTAGCCAGCCTGTGAACAGAGTTCCTCCGTGCTTGCTACCTTCTGGTTTTGACTTGAACACTTTCCTTCACTTCTCCCAAGCAGATCCAATAACTGAAGTCCAAGTCTGTGGGGTCCATTCTCTTTCAAAGCACCAACCTTTTATGGGTTCTCCAATTTAAGCACATATACCTAAATATTCAAACCTAGCACCCTCCTATAAGAGAACAGATGCAAATTTAAATTGTTTTGGTGTTTTATCTTTCCCCCGGTCATACTGCTTAAAGAACAAAAATCAAAAAACTAACAACATAGACAGCTCAGTCTCCATAGAGGGAGGGGGGTGTGTGGACTGCCTCTGACATGAACTCTGGTGCCCGCGATTTGATCATTTCCCCTTGGTGGGACAGCCTTGTGGGCAAACCAAGGAAAAGGATGCAGGGTATCCTGATGAGACCTGATAGGCTGTGGTCAGACAGTGGGGGAGGAGCCCACATCCCCGAGTCAGAGGTCTAGGGGACAGGAATAGGGTGGAGGAAGGAGGGAGAGGTTGAGAAAGTGAAGGTATGGGAGAGGGGCAACAATTGGGCTTTAGTGTGAATAAAGTATAAAACAAACAAACAAACAAACAATACCCATAAAATTAACAAGTGCTGATGTGAATGTGGGAGAAAGGAAACACTTGCTTCCTTTTGGCCTGAGTACAAACTCTTATATGTTCTTTGGAAATCAGAGTGGAGATTCTAGAAACAGATTCATCAAATTATCTACCTATACCACTCATGTATGTGTACTCAAATGACTCTATATTCTACTATAGAGATACTTGCTTATCCATATTCATCGCAGCTCAGGTCACAACAGCCAAGAAATGGAAACAACCTAGATGCCCACCAATTGATTGTGAATGGATAATGAAAAGATAGTACAGATTCACAAGGGATTTAAAACATATTCCCTTAATGATTTGCTTTTATTATTATTATATGTGGATAGGTAGGCATGTGCTGGTGCCTGCAGAGTCCAGAGGCATCAGATGCCCTAGATTTGGAGCTATAGGTGCTTGTGAACCAAGCAGTGTGGATTACGGGAACTGAATTCAAGATATCTGAAAGAGCCATATGTGTTTTTAAACTGCTGAGCCAACACTTCAACCCACACAATGGGATGTCTTTCAGCTGTAAAGAGAAATAAATTATAAAAATGTCAAACAATCCAATGAGGCTGGAAATGAGCCCTCTGACTGAGATATCCAGACCCACTGCCCACTGTTATTTGTATACATAGGTTTTGTTTGTTTGTTTGTTTTGCTTGTGCTATTGAGTTCTTTATTTAGATCTTCAGGCATTCTGGACATTAAGTCATCCTTACATGTATAGTTTGTAAACATTATTATGTTTAATTCTCCAGATTGTCTGTTCACTTTGATGACTGTTTCTATTCAAGTCTAAGAGTTGGAGATTAATGTAAATCGCATTTATCTGCTTTGATTTTTATTCTTGTGCATCACAATATTGTCCAAAATGCCTTATTTTGGAACATAACACCCACCTATTTGAGAACTTTCATTGTCTCAGGTCTTACCTTTAAGTCAGTATCTCATGTTATTTACTATGCAGCTTTACAAATAAAAGTGCTGGCAATTTTGCTCTTATTAATTTCTGTCGCTGCATGTTTTATTTGTAAAAGGACCCTTAAATTGGTTGTCTGATGTCATGAATTGAAATACGGTCTGGACAACAAAAACCAAAATGACTGATTGCCAATGACCTCTTTGCTCTCCAAACCAGCAATTCGTCCAGCTGCCATTTCCTCAAATATATGCCACAGTAAGTTCTTCAAGATAATAAATATTTGTGGCTACAATAGCTCTTTTGATTTTCTTCTGAGCAGTGACCAGTAGGTGGCGACATAAAGCAAAAAGATAAAACTTCCAAAAGCATCTTAATTTGACCCTGAGCCCAAAACACCTAATTTATGAGTTGTACTGTGCTATCCTTGAATTTAATCTTTAATTTTATATTAAAGATTACCTAGGTGTCATGCTATAACTCAAGCATTCTGGATTCTGAGGCAGGAGGATGGTTGTAGGTTCATGGCCCTACAATTTTAGTTCCAGGCCGGCTTTGGATATAGAGGTCCTGTCAAAACAAAACAAAACCTCCAGAAAACAAGAGAATAACAAAAAATAGGTTCTATAATATTTTTACCCTTCTTTAATGTTCTTTTTCCTTCAGTTCTATCCTTAAGCTTGTGAAACAAAAAAAGAAAATCCATGTGTTTCATACAGATGAAAGTGAGCTTATTTCAAGATGTATAATTTAGAGTTGAAAATTACGCTGTTAATTTTAAATGAAATATAAGGTGACACATGACACAGTGCTAAAAGCATAAAAAGATGCATCCTTGTAGCATGCATTCCTAGAAGCTATTATAAAAAGCAGGTGTGATGGTGCTTGCTTGTGCCCGTAACTTCAGCTTTGGCAAAGGGGAGCACAGGCAGGTCTGTGAAGTCCATTTGCCATCCAGCCTAGCTGAATGCATAAGCTTCAGATGAGTGAGAGACCCTTTCTCAAAATATAAAGGTGGAGAGTAGTGGAGACATCAGCTTCTGGCACAGGGCCCAAAGCATGCGCATGCACACACCATACATATGTGCACATCAGAGAGAGAGAGAGAGAGAGAGAGAGAGAGAGAGAGAGAGAGAGAGAGAGAGAGAGAAGGAGAGAGTGGTGGGAGTGGGGAAACATTAACCTTTAAATTAACACAAGGATTATTTTTCTGTCGGATCAGAATTTGAGTCTATGTTTTTAGGGGAGTTGGGGGTGCTGTTGTTGTTATTGTTGCTGTTGTCTTTGTTTCCGTGTTGTTGTTGTTTATTTTTCCTTTTCTGCTTATTTACTTCCTTAGTTTGTCCCTGACAACTGTATACATGCACATGATGTATTCTGATCATTCTTTCACCTCACTCTTTTAAAATAATATTTCCTTCCCATTCCTAATTACGCCTGTATTCCACCAGCCTCTCTACAGACTCATAATTTTTTGGTTTTTCTTTGTGAAACATTTAGCTTAGCCAAAGCTATTGGTATGGATACTGGACTGTAACTATCCACTGAAACTTGGTGGGGTCACCAGTGGGCAAACAACTGGAGGCAATGACCCACCTCCCTCTCCCAGAACTTATCAGAAGCAAATAGTGAGTCAGTGAGGGGTGGGATTCCTAACCTCTTCTTCCCTTCCTGTTTGCACAGTTGTGGGATGAAGGCAATACTTATCCTACCCAGCAGATGGCAATCCATAACGTGGTTTACTGCCTGACACCTGCCTTTCACTCTTACAGTCCCCTCTGTAGCAGTGTTCCTTGAGCCTTAGAAGGGGTAGTATAATATTTTATTTATAGCCAAGTATTCACCACTTATTCTCACACTAGTGTGTATGTTTTAGCTTTTAATATAGTAATCATATAACACTATTTCTATGTTGAATTTAGAAACTACAAATTCTCTCCTTTTATCATCTTTCCTTATTAGAGATTTTCTAAGATACACAAGAACCAGATGCTAAGAGTGCCTCAGCAATGTCAGACTGACAACCAACAATGAGCTCCACAATCAAGGAGGCTCAGAGGTTTACAATGTGCTGCCCTTAGCTCTTTAACTTATAGATATATTTTGATAAGCTGTCACAGCTCTATCAATACTCATCACCCTGACTCTAGTAATTATTCCTTGAATATGCTATAACTATTCATTTTAATCTAGTTCCATTATTATAAAAACATTGAAGGTAACAGAAATATTTTAATGTCACTTGTTAATATTCTACATCTTACTGCACATGACATGATAATGTATGCATGCAGCAAAAGCAAATGCTCAGTACTTAAAATTTTTGGAAATAGAAAGATAAAATTCCATACTCACAATTAATCTACAGTTTTTTATACTAGCAATTAGCGATATGTCATATAAATTAAAATTCTTATTGGTAATAATAACAACATAAAATATTTTTGTTTTTTCTTTTTCTCTTTTTTTTTTTTTTTTTTTTTTTTGTTTTGTTTCTCGAACTCACAGCGATCCACCTGCCTCTGCCTCCCGGGTGCTGGGATTAAAGGCATGTGCCACCACACCTGGCTGAAAATAAATTTTTCTAATAAAAATTTGAACAGACCTAAGTCAATGAAAATGTAGCCAATATTCATGAGTTAGGAGATAAATAATATTGAGAAGTCAGTATTACCCCAAATGACTTACAATTATGAGTAATACCTATCAAATCTCAATATTTACACCCAAACTAGAAAATTGTATCTCATTGCTCATATAATTCCAAGGGACATCAAATAGATAAACTTATATTAACAAATACCGAATAGAGAGAACTCAAACATTCTATTTTTAAAAGTACTACAAAAATGTAAAAGTCTAGCAGTTTTCTAGGGAATAAGATATTCCACAGAGAGAAGATCCAAGATGGCAACACCAATCACATACTGTGTCTGATCAGCAGGACAGTAGTGACTGCACAGAGACCTAAGGACCAAACTGAGAACTACAAAACACCAGTTCTGATGATTCTCAGGTGAGAGGCGTCCACACTATGTGGAGCATGAGTGGGTTGAGCCTCTGGCCATGCTGAAATTTCACCGAAAATTCCTTGGGTCCCTGCAGGCCAGGCATGTGCCCAGTCTCCAAAGTTTGGCCATTCGCCTGCTTGCCGGGCCAATGGAGCATCTCTCTGCGGATATCTTTCTACCTTCTTTCCAGCTAGTGGGCCCACCTTGTTCAGAAACAGTGAGCAAACAGAAAGTGAACCCAGAAGAGGTGAGCTTCCTCAGAAAATTGGAAATAGTGCTACCTCAAGACCTAGCTATACACCTCCTGGGCATATACCAAAAATGTCCCACCGTACAACAAGGGCACTTGCTCAACTATACTCATAATAGCCAGAATCTGGAAACAACCTAGATGTCCCTCATCTGAAGAATGGATAAAGAAACTCTGGTACATTGACACAATGGAATACTACTCAGCTATCAAAACAAAGGAAATCTTGAAATTTGCAGGCAAATAGATGGAACTAGAAAAGCTCATCCTGAATGAGGTAACCCAGACCCAGAAAGACACACAGAGTATATATGCACTTATAAATGGAAATTAGCCCAACACAGATGCGTCTGTGAAACTCCACTCCGCGGGCAAACAGAACAAATGCTGGAATTCACAGCTGAGCAAAGTGCTGAGAGTGACATGGAAGAGATGAGAAATGGAAGGACTCAGAGAGATCAGGAGCTCCACAAGGACACCATCAGCCCAGAGGATCTGGAGTCAGGTGGTCCTACACAACTGATACACCAACCAACGAAATTGCAAGCAGAGAACCTAGACCCACTTGTTCAGTTGTAGCCAATGGACAGCTCATTCTCCAAGTTGGCATGGGGGAGGAGAGTGGGGACTGCCTCTGACATGAACTCTGCTGCTGTGATTTGACCACTGCCCCTTAGTGTGCAGGCTTTGTGGGCACACAGAGGAAGGGGATGCAGGCTGTCCAGATAAGACCTGATAGGCTAAGATCAGATGGTAGGGGAGGAGGACCCCCTTATCAGAGGTCTGTGGCAGAGGAATAGGGCAGAAGAGGGAGGGAGGGTGGGAATTAGAAGATAAGAGTGAGGGGATAGCAATCAAGATGTAATGTGAGTAAATTATAATAAATAAAGATATTAAAAATTAAAAAAAGATATTTCACAAATATTCCTGCATGCATATGGTCAAATGATTTACATGTGAGTGTAAGAGCATTTGATAGAAAAAAATTAAAAATGTTTCCTCACATAGTGCTGGAGATATAATATGTGCCTGCGGAAGCGGGAGTTGGCATTCTCATCTCGCCTTCCATCATCTACTGTAGAAATAAAATGAAACTGAAAACATAAATGAAAACCAATCCATGACAAATCTTGAAAGAAAACATAGAAAAAAGATCCATCGTAATAAAAGTGACGATAATTTAGTATATCACTAAATTGTTAGTGTCTAGGAGAGAAATATCACAAGCCCAGGAAAAAAGAAATATCATAAAAAAGACATAATCTTTTTCAAGGAATGGCCCATTCAAGGACACTCATATTTCCAAGTGTGTAAGACGTTATCCACCTTACATTTTACTCAGGGTGAGTGATGTTCTAGTTATAATAGCGTAATAATGACTACACGTGGCCTTAAAATGAAGCAAATTGCTTTCATTTCCTGAGATCAGACCATTTCCAAACTTTGTGTCAGCTCTCCTTTTACTGCAGTATAAGTCAGAAGCTTTCAAGATCATCAGACTGACAGGTCCCCCCAAAAAGATACACCGAATTCAGCAAAGAATGAAGGAGGCACAACCTTTGGATGTTTGGTAAAAATGGTTTCCCAAGCACACTGGACCTCACACAAAATATGATGGAGTGGCTAGTAACAGAACATGCCTTTGTTTGCAGAGGTCCTGGGTTATTGAGGATGGGAGAGAGAGAGAGGCTTAAGCTTCGTTCAATCTTTAACAGGTCAGCACAAAACATAATTTCTCAGAGCTAACATAATCCACATTTCCTAACAGTTT
This sequence comes from Acomys minous, assembly GCF_964271855.1. NCBI lineage: Eukaryota > Metazoa > Chordata > Mammalia > Rodentia > Muridae > Acomys > Acomys minous. The sequence goes on from NC_140490.1 coordinate 104,448,506, forward strand.
CTCCAGCATCCTCCACATGAGCAGGATAAGCAACAGATTTTGCTCTCAAGACATAAAGCACTACTTATAGATATATTCATGAATGTAAATTGTAAAGCTATAGTGAAATATAATGTAATGAGCTGTTCCAAGATCTGCTCCTTTGCTTATGCACAATATTTTGAAGAGTCGTGACGACAGTAGACTTGGAGAGCCTATACTTTCACTGTCAGGCAAACAAACAAAATCTACCAGTATTCCAAGAATAAAGCATGGCACAAATAAGTGGAAATGCTAGATAAGAAAGTTAATAAATATACTAACAATATTTTACCAAACATTCTTTACTTAAACCTTAGGTGAAAATGTGTTGACAGTATTTCTCTTTTTAAACCATGTATTTTGTTATTATATAAAAACAGTTGATTTTACCTAACTGGCTAGTTTTCAGGCCATCACATTCGAAGGTGATTTTTAAAACATGGTCACTGTTCAGTACTTTAGAAAACAGTCCTCAGAAAATTAAAAAAACTTTGTATTTTGCCAACATTTTTCTTTAACACTATAAAGTGAAACTTCCTTTACTTTTTCTGATACAGGGGAAAAAATGAAGAAAAATTGGTACATGTTTATAAGATTATAAAATAAACAAGAGACTCCTTCTTGGCCTTTTGGCAAAGATCGGTTGTAAAAGCACAGAGGTTTTTTCCCATCCATATTTATGGCAGCCTTTCTGTCCCATTCAGTCAAAGCTATGATGATTCCTCATCTTTCTTAGTGAATAGGAATGACCTTGTGGGAACAGGATGTTTCTAGAAGTTTTTTTTTTTTTTTTTTTTTTAGTTTCAGTCACAGATGTTTGAGGTGACAGAATCTGTGTCATTTCCAGTTATCCGTCTGGGTAGATGAAGCCTGCTGATGGTTTCCGTAAAAGCGACATCAAGACTAAATTCTAAGAAATTACTTACTGCTGAAAGGACAACTGGGCTAGGGTGACCTAGGTCATAGCATAGCCCGCCGCAAAAGGATGAAGTGATGATTCTTTCAAAAGCAGCCCAATAGCGTTCTGAGCATTTTCCAGCCTCATGTTCCGCTGAAGGGTACACATACAGCTCGCATTGTTTCAAAGACTGGGCTCTCTGAAAAGGGACCAAAACTTGCTTCACAGCATGTTCCTTCTATCAGACTGTCGAATTTGTTTTCTGAAGTTATTATGTGCCTTTGTAGTTTGCAAAAATATTCAAAATAAAATTGAGTTCTTGCTCCTTAGTGAGACTAACTCTGATATCATGATTACATTATTTTCTAAACCCAACTGAGAATGCAACTGAAAAGGAGAAAAATAAGATTGGCTGATGGAGAGGGGGGAAAAATCATTTGTTGTAGATAGTGTGATACTAATGATCATCCAGCCTAAGATTTCTTTTAAGTTTCTGTGTAAAAAATTTATTCATCCAAATTTTCACCTCTGTAAATCCTCGGATAAAAATATGTGCAAACAACATAATGCTTACATTTTTAAAATTTATTATAACTCAAATGAGAAAGAATGCTCAGACTTCTTCCTCTGACCCTAGTCAAAGCAGTGATTTTTAAATGGAAAATTTCTGAAAACAAACCAACTTTCATTCCTACCATGCATTTCTCTTGGAATTAAAAGAAAAATAAGAAGACCGAAAATTAACTAATCTAGAAAGAAATTATGAATCTGATACAGTTACCAATCTATAACTATCTTTTAGTTACTACGCTGTGGACACTAATAATCGCTCTTGTCCTGGGACCTTTAGAAATGCATTCTTTTCACTAAGATAGCGCCCTACTCATGCCAACCCTTGTTACCCACACTTACATGTCACTATTAGCCCCTGTGATTCAGATTCCTTCATCACATAGCTGTACAAACACTGATCATTCAATACAAACTGTCTTGAGTCTGTTATAAGCTTTGACATTTTATGGCATATGATATATTTTCTAATTTGTCTTAAATTAAGTGTTAACCTAATGGAAAGCACTTAGTAGACTAGTAGTCAAGTCGCAGTGCTGAATAAATGCCAGCACCAATTTTTGGTGATAATGTCAGCTTAGTAGGACTCATTGCTCTCCGCTTCATATTTCATCTATGACATTCTATTGCTAATGTCTGCCATGAAAAATAAACATACATGACAGAGAATGAGAAGTAATAGAGAACAACAGACTGTGGGATATGTGGCCCCAGTTGCTGTATCTACTCTACAGTCCCAGCATCTAAGACTCAGGGAACATTCTGGAAGAATGGGTGGAAAAAATGTAAGAGCCAGAGGGCCAAGTCATCTATTGTGAAATTTATCTTCTCTTATGTGACTGGGAAGCTGCACCCAAAGAAATTTCAACAATATAGCTGCCTTAAAAAGACCTATCGCCTTAGTTTGAGCGGGACCCCTGGGCCCAAATCTGCCTATCATAATGTTCTACTTGTAGGCTTCTAGGACCCTCTGGATCCTTCTACTTTGCCATGCTCCCATTATTCTCTCATCTAGAGTCCCACTAGAATGTCCTCCCCTCTGTCTCAGTTTCCTGGTAAGTGAAGGCTTTCGTGGGACATGCCCCTTGGGCTAATATGCAGATATAAGTGAGTATATACCATTTGAGTCTTTCTGCTTCTGGGTTAACTCACTCATTATGATCATTTCTAGCTCAATCCATTTATCCACAAATTTTGGGAATTCCTTGTTTTTAGTAGCTGAATAGTATTCCATAGTGTATATGTACCACAGTTTCTTTATCCATTCTTCTATTGAGGGACACTTAGGCTGTTTCCATGTTCTGGCTATTATGAATAAGGCTGCTATAAACATGGTTGAGCAAATTTTCTTGCTGTGTGCTGGAGCATCTTCTGGGTATATTCCAAGGAGTGGAATAGCTGGGTCTTGAGGAAGCCCTATTCCCATTTTTCTGAGATAGCACCAGATAGATTTCCAAAGTGGTTGTACTAGTTTGCATTCCCACCAGCAATGAAGGAGTGTTCCTCTCTCCCCACATCCTCACCAGCATGTGGTGTCGCTTGAATTTTTGATCTTAGCCATCCTGATGGGTGTAAGATGGAATCTCAGCGTTGTTTTGATTTGCATTTCCCTGATGATTAAGGAGGTTGAGCATTTCTTTAAGTGTTTCTCAGCCATTTGATATTCCTCTGTTGAGAATTCTCTGTTTAGTTCCATGCCCCATTTCTCGATTGGGTTATTTGGTTTGGTGGTATTTAATTTCTTGAGTTCTTTATATATTTTGGATATTAGACCTTTGTCCGATGTGGGGTTGGTGAAGATCTTTTCCCAGTCTGTAGGCTGTCGCTTTGTTCTCTTTACCGTTCATATAGAGGGGGAGGTAATCCCCCTCAGGAACAGTCATAGGGGAGGGGAATAAGGGGAAATTGGGAGGGAGGGAAGAATGGGAGGATACAAGGGATGGGATAACCATTGAGATGTAACAAGAATAAATTAATAAAGGAGAAAAAAAAAGACTAAAAAAAAAAAAAAAGACCTATCGCACACGCCTTTAATCCCAGAACTTGGGAGGCACAGGCAAGCGGATTGCTGTGAGTTTGAGGCCAGCCTGGCCTACAAAGTGAGTCCAAGACAGCCAAGGCTAACACAGAGAGACCCCAGCACTCAGGAAGCAGAGGCAGGCAGCTCGCTGTGAGTTCGAGGCCAGCCTGGTCTACAAGTGAGTCTAGGATAGCCAGGACTACAAGAGAAACCCTGTCTCAAAAAACAAAACAAAACAAAACAAAACAAAACAAAACGGAAAAAAAAAAAAGACCTATCTAACTGATGAAAACACATAACAAGCCAACCTGGATGAGAAAATTCTTACAGGACCCATGCCTTGGTGACTGCTGAAAGAGGAAAAATTAGAGTGCTCCAGAAATGAATGCCCTAATTGATCATCCAATATGAGCTAGTTAACCCTAAAAACATATACATAGAAGCAACACTAAGTGGACTTAGAAAGTTGTATTTATTTATATATGTATATACATCTGTAAAAGTAAGTAAAGAAAAGCAGGCCGGGCATTTAAGAGGGAGGAAAGGGGGAGGGTAAATGATGCAAATACAGTACACACATAAGCAATTAAAATAAATTTCATTAAAATCATAACAAAAAAGCATACTCAAAAGTACCTTGAGTCAGCTTGTGTTAAGATACAATTAAATAGGAAACACCGGGTCTCAGCTAATGCCTGGTAGCTCAGCTGCCTCCACCCAGCCCAGAAATTTAGTGTGCAAAATGATTAACAGGCGACCATGGCTAACGAATAAGATCACGGACCTGAAAAGCTTTGAAATGAACCGTTTGCAAAATGTACAGATAATCTATGTTGTTGTTGATAAGAGACATAAATAAGTAACAGACGACATATAAGATTCCACCCTGCAGATTATGCAGTTGTTAATGAAGTAAGGAGGGAAAATATCTACACTGTTCTCTGTACTGCTGTGGTACACTCTGTTACTTTTATCTCTGTGTTTGGATCCTATAACCTGACACAGAAAACAAACCACCTTTCTTTGGCCACTCAGATTCCCTGGTGCTTGTCATTACAAGTGCAATCTTCATTTCCTACATATTGGACCGGAGTCCCACTTGACCTCATTTAACATTAGTTTCCTCTTTAAAGGTCTTAAATCTAAACATAGTCACATTCTAAAGTACTGTGGACTTAGGCATTGGGGAAATCAGAAAGTAATGTCTGGTTCCAAAATGAGTGTGGGCCAACGGCCCAAAGAGTGACTCACATATATCCACCTAGACAAATAAAACAATTCGCTAGAGATTGCTTACATAGTAGTGGACAACCACAGGTGACTGCAGTCAGCCAAAGTCACTGAGGCATCTTTATTATGTCTATCAAGTTCCTAGTTCATATGGCCCTAATTCTATAATAGAATTTCTGCAAACGTGTATTTACAAGGCCATGAGTTACTAAAGCAGCAGACATAACTTCCACTCCAATAACATAAGCCATAGAAAAATCTAGAGCGGTGGCTCCCAACCTTCCTGATACTCCAGTCCTCTGTAACAGTTCCTCATGTTGTGGTGAGTCCCAACCTTAAAATTATTCTTGTTGTTATTTCACAACTGTGATTTTGCTACTTATATGCAGCGTAATGTATATACCTAATGTGCAGAATATCTGCTGTGTGACTCCCAAAGAGGTTGAAACCAACACACTTAGGACCACTTTTGTAGATGTTTCTATAGCTGGTCCCATCAACAAATAAGATAAATGAACACAAGTCTAGAATCTCCAGAAAAAAAATTGCACAATTACACATGTGATATCCTTGCTCCTAGAAGATATTGTCAGTTGCCTCAAATACTCTCTGAACATAGAGAGGATAACTTTGTCTTATAGCAGTATGGTGCATAGAAAGTTAAATGAATATTGGCCTTCAGATGGATGTACACTGCCTGCATCTTGGACGTCTAGTCTTACTACACAGATTTACCTGTAACTTAGCTCACATTTTTTTCTTATGGTACAAATCTTTATGATTGGGTTATTTTCTTTCAGGAATCATTTTTTATAGTATCAAGCCCTTAAATAAAAGTAATTATCTTTAGTTCATATTTTCATACTTAACCTTGAAGGACTTACCTCTTGTAAGGAACCAAGGCTGAGTTAACTCACCTTGGCACTCTAAAGGCGTTACCACTGTCTTGTTACCTCTATTGTTGCTAAGGAGAATTCAGACTCTTTGTCATATGTTTTTAGGTGACCTGATTCTGTGAAGATAATTTTTTTAGCTTCCTCTGAGTCCTTCTATTTCTTTCACAAAGTCTTACTAAGAATATTCTTGGTCAACTATGTATTTTGTTCCTTTGGAAAAATCATTAAACTTTCTATAAAATATCCTTCTTTTTTTAAACTTCCTCATCCATCCTTCTGCTTATGTTTCCACATATGTAAATTATTTTATATTTTAATCATATTTGATTGGTACTTTCAAGGAAAGTTTGCTGGGAAATAGTTTGTTATTTATTTGGTAAATTACTTACATAACAAAAGGATATTAGAAGCGTATTACATTATGATTCTGGTTCTACTTAGTGGAACATCTTTAGCTGCCAGTACTTAACTAAACACAATTATTTATTTCTCTTGAATGAAAATCCAGAAATGCATGGTGTGGAGCTAGTAAGTCTCAGAGGCTCAAAGTCCTCCCAGGTCACCGTCAACCCACACAAATATGTTTCACTGGACATTGTGGCACAAGATAATATCTGTGTGTTAAAAGTCAGGATAGAGAAACACAGAGATAAAAAGAATCTGTTTCAATGGTCTATAAGAGGAACATATAAAAACTGCTACATGAACTTCCTCTTTTATCCCACTGATCCAACTTTAGGCATGTGAAGACACCGTGAGATTATAAAACCATATATTTCAAAATGCACTATAGCATGTTCTCAGAGATAAGGACCCAAGACTTATTTGTAAGATAAAAAGAATGCAAGAATATTGATAACTAGATCTTGTGTCATATTTTGAGGAATAAGATAAAAATTCTCAAAAAGTATATGAAATTTAAAAGGCCTTCAGGAGTTTAAATCCCAAGTCCCACACCACCCATGCGGGAGTGTTCCCCTTTCTGCACATCCCTGTCAGCATGTGCTGTCACTTGAGTTTTTGATCTTAGCCATTCTGATATGTGTAAGATGAAATCTCAGAGTCACTTGGATTTGCATTTCCCTGATGAGTGCTAGAAGAGAAGTTAGGGCTCTTATCCTCTGGGCCATCTCTCTAGCCTCAGAAGGTTTGTTCTAATAGTATTTCTCTAGATTCTGAAATGGGAATTCCTTCTATCACATAAAGAGTTTATCTCAATTGAGGTCAATTAAAATCACACCAGTCAGTATACTAGAGAGAGGCACAGAAGTCCAAAATCCTCGGTAAATTTGTCACATGAAAAAAAAGAAAATAATGGCATACATGTGTGGGAGGAAAACTAAAAACTGAGAGGTTTATTTGCAATATAGTCCCATCTCAATTCTGACTTCTGTAAATTCTTTTTTTTCTTTATAACTTCTTTTAGTGTGATTTATTTATTAATTTTTTTATTTTTACATATACATTTATATTATTACATGTATATACAAAAATTTACCTACAGCAAGAAGAACCCTGACACAATCAGGAATTATATAAATGTTACATTCTTAGTGGTTTGGCTATTTGTATTTTCTTAAAGCATAGAAATCAAATTAGAAAAAAATTTCCCTGAAATTGATTTTATTTTATTCCTGCAAATTAGTAATTCATGCTTATGAAAGAATTAGATTTGAGAAGATGTTTTGCTGTCAGTGTGAAGTGTCAAATAGTATCTAGTTGCTGTTGGAACTGACAATCACTTCAAGTGTTTTTGCCTTAGCAAGAGTCTTGGTTTGGATTAGACATCACTGTATGAGGGAGGGATGTCACACACAAAAAAAAAGCCAGTAAAAGATGGAGTCTTCATTATGCACTCTGGGCCTGGCTGAGGCCTGGATACAGAGCTATAATCATGGGAAAGAAACATGCTTTTCTGATTTTTGGCTTAATGGTAACTGTGGGTTTTGTAAGTGCTTTGTATTGTTCCAAGATCTGGTTACTGGGGAGCATCAAGTTTGTTTACCTTCAAAGCACATCTCAACAGGAAATGAAAAGCAAATAAGTGTATCACATCTGAGAAAATTATCTTAACACATTTTTAAAATCCAAGATTGTGAAAGAAATGTTTGCAATCCTAATTGCGATATTTCACAAATAGAAAAAAAAAAGCCTGGTTAAAGCATCAGACAGTATAATTTTATGTCACTTTTGGTAATACAAAAGTGAGTGCTCTGGCGGAAGAAATGGTTTTCTTTAAAAGATCCTTGCTTTTTGCATGAGATAGAAAGCTGTTTTGTTTTCATATGCAAATCAATAGAAATGAGTGCTTACTAACCTTTTCAGTTTTAAAAAAAAAGTTAAATGATTTCCATGCTTGTTATTGCACATGAATAAAAATGTAAAAAGAAAATTAGAATTTTTGTGACATTTCAGTGTGGGGGCTTGCAGATGAAAAGGTACATTGCTTAGGGACTACGCTGTGTTCTGAAATTCTGGTATTGTTCAGAGAAGAATGATTTTCCTGTGACTTAGGTATTTAAGAAAGTGACAGCAGCAGTATAAGGGGTATATTAGTGACTTTTCATTACTATAGAAAATAGCTGACAGGAGTAACTTATTAAGGGGGCTTATTTTGGATCACACTTCTGGATATTTCGGTCCAAGCTTAGGGGTACTCATTGTTTCTAGCTTCTGTTCGGTGGGAATGCCAGATGTACACTGTAGGGAGAATGTTGCAGAGCAAACTGCTGGGGTTACTCCAAGAAGCAAAGAAAATTAATATGGCTTTGAGTCCCATGTCACCTTTAAGTTTATGCCCTCAGTAACCTATCTGCCTACCTACCCTAAGGATCTGCCTACAGCTCAAAAGTATCAGCATCTCATGACTGTGAAACCGCAGGGTCACATGGACAACTGGGGTATTCTGCATTCAGACCTTAGCAATTGAGTATGATAGCAAGTCATGTTCATCCAGGATGTAAGAATGACAAAATAGAGCCATACCAATGGGTCCTTACCAACCCATGGGTAAGCTAGTAGACTATGGTTTTTGCTTCCGTGTGAACAGGTTAGGACCTGAGGCTGGCACCGGAGTTGGCACAATAGAGGAAAACACAGAAGACCTGTAGCACACCAGCAAAGTGCTAGGCACCAAATTAGAACTTCTGGGTCAGTAGTATGGAAACCTGAGATCAAGAATTCCCACAATATACCATAGTCAACTTCAACATGCCATATTTGTTCAAAAAAGGGAAATGGCTTTACAACCTATGGTAATAACTCCAGATGTAGTTAAAAGGACCCAAAGGATCCAGGAGCCCCCCCAAGGAGACCATCAAGGCTCCCATATCTGGACCCAGGGGAGCCTGCACAAACTGCTCTACCAACCAAGGACATACATGCAGTAAACCTAGAACCTAGCCGATGGGGAGTGCCGGGACTGCCACTGACATGAACTCTGGTGACCCCAATTTGACCACTTCACCTTGGTAGGGAGGCTGGGAAGCACTTGGAGGAAGGGGACGCAGGCTATCAGGGTGGGACCTGACAGGCTGGGGTCATATGGTAGGGGAGGAGGTCTTCTTCTATCAGAGGTCTAGGGGAGGGAAATTGGACAAAAGAGGAAGGGAGGGGGGACAGGAAGATACAAGTACAGGAATAACAATTGGGATGTAACCTGGATAAATTATTTTAAAATTAAAACAAAGATAACCCATGATACCAAAATATTTCATGTGTTTGATGGGCAGTTTCCCTTTCATTGTCAGGCAAGCTGAAATTCAGAGCTGCTCTACCAGACACCCACTCTCACACAAAATCTCCACTCCATTACCTTGTGGCTTCTTGGTTCATGTCTCTCCAGTTTGAAAAGTAACATTTGTGGACTGTAGGTGATAAGTTTTAGAAAAAAATTATTGCAGAGAGAAAGAGAGAGAGAGAGAGAGAGAGAGAGAGAGAGAGAGAGAGAGAGAGCGCACAAGCACAGAGCTGTTACAGCAGGAGCAGGTCCTAGGAAATTAAGTACCATCAAGCTGCCATTCTGGAAGCTTCTCCTAGAACTGATGGCAAAAACACTGGTGAGAAATGGGGTAGCAGTCCATTCTGAGGTGGATTTACAAGATATTAGCAGGGTTGGATTAAAGATGGATTCCTCCCACAGGCACTTTAGACCCCTCTCTTGCCTCCTCTGTAATGTTTGAAATGAAACCGTGGCAATTCCCCCTTATTGTGTAAGTAACCATATAAAAGATGGAGGTATCTGGGCTTTGGTGAGGTCCAATAAAGCAGGTTTACTCCCTTCAGTTCAAAAGATAAAATCTAAGTTTTAAGGCTGGCCCTGGATAGAGACCTGACGTTATTCTTTGCTACCCAAAATACCGATACTTTATCTTCTTTATTTAAGAGGCAATCTAGTTGGGTGCAGGAGCACACACCTTTAATCCCAGGACTTGAGGTGGCAGAGGCAGGCAGATCTCTGAGTTTGAGGCAAGCCTGGTGTACAAATCAAGTGCAAGACAACCAAGGCTACACAAGGAAGCCCTGTCTTGGGAGAAGGATGTGTAGTGTAGCTGGTTTATTAATCACCTGGCCAAGAACTTATTCCCTTGCCACCCAGGAAATGTCATTCACCTGAAGACATGCTGGAGAGAGAGAAGGAATAATTATCCCCTAAAGGGACTCAGTTTTCCTTAGGAGGCTGGCTACTAGGAGTTTGACCATGCTCCAGTAAGTGTATGGTCAACACAAATTGGAAAAGTGGACCTTTATTTCCCTTTTTTCTTTCTTTTTTTCTTCTTTTATTTGAGGGAGGTTGGGGGGTGATTGCAGAAGGTCACAGACATGGGAGGGCTTGGAGGTGAGTGTGGTCTAGGTGCATTACGGGAAATTCCCAAATAACTGATAAAAAAAAAAAAAAACGTATCATCTTGAAAACGGACAGGGAGAGATTGCCAATGACTTGAAGAGTTTTCATCCGTTAACACTGTGGTTGGTGGCTTTGCAAAGTGGCCTGGAGGCATTTCTGAGTTGTAATTCAGAAGGCAAACTTCTCTCTCTCTCTCTCTCCCTCCCCCCCCCTCCTGCCAAAGCCTAGACATGCTTTCCTTGATGCCCTTGGATTTTTCACTGGTTTCATGAAGCTCTGTAACCCATTTAGCAGTGTAGAACCCTTGCTAAGACCCTTTGCACGGCTTTAGGCCAGTGGCCTTTCTAGCTCCCTCCACAAGGCATCTGCCAGGATTTAAAGCTTGTCTAGTCTGTGTGCGTTTGTTTGTTTGTTCTCTTAACCTCTTAACAAAACTGACCTCAAGCTTCATTTCAAGCCCATTGTTAAAATCTTTTACAATTGTGACTTCAAAAAAGAACCCTGATTTCCACACTAGTATGAGGTGACCTCAAAGCCAACCCAAATTTCCCTGTTAAGGAATCCAGTTGGTCTATCTTTGGGGAATCTAGAAGCTTGCTCTCAGTTTCAGTTACAGCTTACTGTATAGCTTCCAGGTCCAGGTTGGTGCTCTTTTAAGAGACGAGATAAAAAGGAACCAGGAAGCAGAATTGCCTTCAGCAGTCCAGGATTCCAGTAAGGACATATTTTACCTGTTGCTTTGTGGTCTTTGTCCTACCTGAACAGTTTCTGTCTTCTATTCTTATCACTGAAGTTGGGAAGATAAAACTATGTGTTTCCCCCCGCCCCCTACTGGCCACACATGGAACGACATACTCTGCAGGACCATAGAAAATACTTAGGCAGAACAAGAAAGATACTGTGCCTTCTGCCAGAGAGGAACAGATCCAGGATGTTCAAGACCGCAAGTCACTTCCTGGATAAAGAAATTGAACTGTTTTTCCCCCATAAATTGTCCATTTCTCCCAATTTTTTCAAAGCTACTGATTCTATTTACTTACTCACTCACTGGTTGTGTTCACTTTTGTGTTACTTTAGGTTTTGTTTTCTGTTGTTTGTTATATATTCTAACTATTAATCCTCTATCAGATGATTAGTTGGAAAAGATTTTCTCTGCTGAGTTGAGAAAGATTTTTTTCTTCACTCTGATATTTGTTTCCTTTGTTGTGGAGGCTTTTGTTTTGTTTTGTGATTTTGGGCCTCATGCAGCCCAGCTGGTTTTCAATGCCTTATCAGGTTAGAATGACCTAAATTCCTTATTTCCTTACCTCTATCTACTGAATGCTGGGACTTCAGGCATGTGACAGAATGCTTTGATGAACAGAAACCTTAATTTCCTGCAGCCTCATGTGGCAGTTGGTACAATTGCTTCCTGAGCTATTGGTGTCCCTCTTGCCCTATTCAGAGCTTCCTTGCTTGTGGCTATGCCATCATATGATTCCCCATTGTTCTCCTCTAATAGTTTCAATGTTTCAGGTCACACCCTCAGGGATTGATTAATTTCAAACTGATTTTTATATAAGGCCAGCTATTTACCTCCCTGCTTCCATGTTAAGAATGCCAGTGGATTTTTCATTCCTTTGACAATGTTGTATCTCAACATTTATTGTCAAACTAAAGAAATTTAGGTTTTCCCCCCAGGGTTATAATGCTAGAATTTTCTGTTTTACATCTTTGTCTATGATTCATCTTGAAGTATTTTTCAGTGTGTAGTGTTTCTATTTAGATTTTTTTTACATGTGCTAGTCTAGTTATTATGGTCATATATATTGGGAAGACGTTTTCTATTGAATTACCCTTTTCTTCCATTCTGTAAACTCACATTATCAAGTTTATAATGGATCTATCTCTGCATTCTGCTGTGTTGAATTGATTTATTAACTTACACATTTTTTTCTGAAACTACATTCCCTTGGTTAACATAACTTTAAGGTAAGCCTTGAAATAAATTGGTGTCAGAACTCTCGGGTAATTAATTTGGAATTATTTCATTCATCTGAATCTCCTGTCTTTAAACATAAGTTTTCTAAGCAGTTTGTCCATAATCACTAAATAGCTCACTGAGAGGCCTCAAAGCATGCATTGAGATTGGAAGGCAAGTTTGGAGAGATTAACATCTTGGTAATGAGTTTTCGATTCCTTAAATGTGATACGCTCATTTATTTATGTCCCATAATTTTTCATCCTAGTTTTGTACTTTTTCTCCTATATAACTTATATTTGAAATAACCTGTAGTTGTTAAATGAGAGAAAAATTGTAGGGACACGGTTAGAATATGTATCTTCCTTTACTCTAATTTATAGGATGTAGAGAAAAAAGTTAGTTAATAGTTGAAAACAGGAGATGATGTTGGTTTTTAAAAAGATAGATGTGTTAATGAAATTTGACTTTTGGTGGCTAATAACATAAATGAGAAGGTATGGTAGGAGAAAATTAGGATATCTACTAATGATTGTATAATAATATATCAGAAAAGTATATCACAGGAATGTTAGTACCACTGAAAGTACTAACTGTTGAGTGTGTGTTTTTATGTGTTTCAATATAGTCTATGTAATATATAATATGTACGTCATCTTTTCATAAATACCGTTTCATTTTTCCTCAATTGCATTCTTATCCCTTTTTACAGTCAAGGACACAAAAGAGAACCACAGTTGCCCACGTGTGCTAGTAAGCACGAAACTTGGACATTCTGAATTTGAGAATGCATTCTTAGTCTCCATGACAATGCTTATTTTCTTGGTTGGATGTATGGACATTTTTATATTCTAAGATTTACCGTGTCCATGGCCCATGGTGCAGCATATGGCTGTATTCACATCCATGGTCTGCACTACTTCTGGAGACCATGCTGAGGTCCATAGTGCTTAGTGATGCAAGAAACCACATGACAATCCATAATCTTTAACCTCACCGAATGTAGAGGGCAAGGAAGCTAATGTTGCCATAGTATTGATGGCTGCAGGCTCACAGTTGAGAAAGAGAGACATGGAAGGCTTCTGTGAGAACACCCCTCCCAAAAGCAACAGCTTAGACATAAAGCCATCAAACCAAAATCTTAAAAATTGTAGTAAGGATGCTGAAAATGCTCTATCTTGCCTCTGCATAGATGGTAAGCAGGACAAATTTTGGGTGGAAGATTTTGGGGGCGGGTTTGTCTTCTTCTTCTTCTTCTTCTTCTTCTTCTTCTTCTTCTTCTTCTTCCTCCTCCTCCTCCTCCTCCTCCTCTTCCTCCTCCTCCTCTTTCTCCTCTTCCTCCTCCTCCTCAGTGTCACATTTTATTATGTTTCTTTTTTAATGTATACATTTAGACATGAATGAAATAAACTACATATGGCAGGAAGAACCACAAACAATCAAGAATTATATAAATGTTACAATCATAGTGATTTGGCTCTTTGTATTTGGCAAACTTGAAGTAAACATCTTTCCTATCTTGTTGGATCTAAATTTCTGAATGGAGATCAATATCTATCATATATCATCTTTATTAACTTAAAACATCTATTTTGATCTAAAAGCAATTTAACCCCTAACCTACTGAGCTTAGCTGTAAGACTAAACTATCTTGTCTTCACTCCATCAGAGATTTGAGAAAGAATAAAACTTTTGTGTTCTTATCCCTCCACTGGAAGTCCTGCTTGCCTATAGGAGATAGCCGCAGCAGGCTCTATATGGAGTCTCACCTAGGGTGAACCCATAGACTTCCTGGGGCCTCCCCTATCCCTGCTTTCTGGCAAATCCCAGAGATGCTCCACAGCACCTATTTCTTCTCTCATGGGGCCCTCTCTGTCCCACTCTCCCTACTCCTGGTCCCCACTCCTGCTCCACTCCCCCATCCTCTCTCTTACCCAGCTTCCTCACTCCATCCACCTCCAATGCCCTATTTTATTTCTTCTTCTCAGTGAGATTCAAGCATTCTCCCTTGGGCCCTACTCGTAGCTTATCTTTTTTGAGTCTGTCATGATTGTAGCATGGTTATTCTGTACTTATAAATGAGTACATACCATGCATTTCTTTTGGGGGTTTGGGTTAAGTGGTCCTACTTAAGACCCATCCCATGAGAGAAAACCGAATTCCTGGCACTAGTAATCTTACTCTGCTATGGTGGTTGACAGGAACTTATCGTAACTCCTCCGAGAGGCTTCACCCAGAAGCTGATGGGAAGAGATGCAGAGACACACAGCCAAACATTAGACAGAACTTGGGAAGTCCTACGGAAGAGTTGAGGGGAATTATTGAGGATCCAGAAAGTCCAGACTCCACAAAAAAAAAAAAAACCCTACAGAGTCAACTAACTTGGTCTCACGAGGGCTCACAGATGCTGAACCACCAACCAAAGAGAATACATGGACTGGACCTAGACTATATGTGTGAGATGTGCAGCTTGGTTTTCATGAGAATCCACCAACAACAGGGGCGAGGCCTCTCTGTTGCCTCTCTTTGGATCCCATTCTCCTAACTGGTCTGCCTTGTCTGGCCTCATTTGGAAAGAATGCACCATTTCTTAATGGAAGGAAAGGGAAGGGAAGGGAAGGGAAGGGAAGGGAAGGGAAGGGAAGGGAAGGGAAGGGAAGGGAAGGGAAGGGAAGGGAATGGAAGGGACTTAATGTAACAGGGCCCGTTGGTACCCATGAGGGACCTCCCCTTTCTCTGGGAGAAGAAGAAGGGAGAATGGGGGTGGTAGTGCAAAGTGAGGGCCTTAGAGGAGAGGAGGGCACCTGCAATCAGGCTGTAAACTAAATAACAAAAACCAACCAAACAAAAATGATTCTGAAGTGTAGCTCTCCAGAATTGATGGCTTCTGGCAAGAAGGGAAGGATTCAGTTTCCTGTAAGGGACTAGCTACCAGGAGCATGACCATGCTTCAGTCAGTATATGGACAACACATTGGACTTGTCTTTCTTTCTTTCTTTCTTTCTTTCTTTCTTTCTTTCTTTCTTTCTTTCTTTTTTGTTTTTTCCCTCTTCTTCTTCCTTCTTTTTCTTAAGGGGACTGTCACAAGGGTAAGCAGGGGCTGACTTGGGAGGGCTGGAAAGTTAGTGTGATGGTGGGGCTCATGATATGAAATTCCCAAATTATTAACACAAATATTATAAAAAAAAGTTTACATATTATCTGAGGACAGTGAAGTAATAATAGTAAAAGTCAGAGCTTGGTGCTAAAAACTCTACAATCTGTAAGCTACTCATAAACCTTTCTCTCAGTAGTGTTAAGCTTGAAGGAAGATAATATCAAAAAGTTGTAGCATTCTAAAGGTGACTTTAGAGTGAGCTCTGAATCTATCTTTCATGGGTAACAATGGAATAGACTGCAGTGCTGTAAAAGAATGTCTACCAGGATCCAATAAGGGGCATAATTTAGAAAGTCACAGATAGATCCAAAATGCAAAGGCTAAGATTAAGCCATAACCATGATTTTAAGGGAAAGTTGAGAGGAATTATCAGATGCACAGCTTTTAGCTTAAGTATGTCTTCCCAACGAGAAAAAATATATATTAATCACAAAAATCTCAACATGACATTGAAAAATAGATGTATGTTATTATAGCTTAAAATGTAAAAATGAGAGGAGAAATTAAAGAATTCTCATAACATAAGTACATTTGTAATAAAGCATTGGATTATGGTGCCTTGTCAACTTTTATTAGCTATCAAATTTATTTGACAGGCACAATATCCACTTAAAGAGACACTGAGATAAGCATAGATAGCAATGTTTCATTAGCAATTCTTTTAAATGGGCCTTTATAAGACAGTAACATTCCTTTGTACTGAGAGAGCAAGCAGAGGTTTTGGGAAAGCAGTGTAGATTTCTTTCAACTAGTAGTAAAGTAGCCAAATAAACAAAATGATGCATTTGTTCTGCATTGGGTTAATGATTTGTGCTCAAACTATGCTATAATCTCCTATAATTTAACAGAAAATGCCAAATGTGGAGGCTGTTCATACAACCCACAACATATCTTGCAACACTACAAACACTCTACATGTGATATGATTTTATTCATTCCAATTACACGGAGCACATCATGCTCAAGACCTACATTTATTTGAAAACATTTAGGCAAATACTCGTGAATGCAGGGAAATCACATCCGGGAAACCGTGACTGTGGAAGAGATGAAATAATCAGGTTTCTTCACATTCACACACACATAATTATATATCTAGATAAACATATGATTATATATGTAGATAAAGGGTGATCAATCACAATCACATATCAAGAATTAGCTTCTCAGTAGTAGTAGGAGCCCCGCTTGAGGATGTAGGGCCTTCTAGGTTTACTTTCATACAGCTGCCTTTTCAGAATGTAAGGGATTTTTCTCTTGATCACTTCTTCCTTCTCATTTTTGTCATTGCCATTATCAAGAATATCTTCCTGAATGACCTAAAACAGGGAAAACACAAAGGGAAGTTATATGCATGAACTATGTTTCAGATAATTTTTTCCACATTTCACTTTACCTATTTTAAGCACAATGTGCTTGTTGGATCTGAGAAGCTATTTTATCAGATGACAGAGAATTATCAATGACTGAGATGGAGTCATTATGATTATTGATGTCCTTTCTCTGTTCTTCAGCCTACCTCTTTTCATAAATCGATTTTTACATACTCTAACTAAAGAACTGCACAGGAGATCTATTCAAATTAGTTTTGAGGCTTTGTATATATAATGGCAGTCCAGAATGATATGAAATATATCCCAATAAATGCACTTCTGAATCTGACATGCCATTTGAATAAAAAGGTAACAGAATTTTACATTGTGTCAAGTCAGTTAGTAACATATGTTGAAAGCCATTGCAATGACGGGTTTCCTAAACAAAGAAAGAGTTGCCTACTCCAAGTATCTTAGATGTAGAATTCAACAAATTTGGAAACTTTGTTTAAATAGCTAAAATTTCTTAAGGTTACTGCTGTCTCCTAAACCTTGGGGTCACAATAACAAATACTGATGTTTCAACTCTAACACACATGCATGCCATCCTATCACCAAACGCTTCTGTCAGGCAATGCAGGTTTTTAATCTTTGGTTTGTATAAAGTATGTAGTCTGTAATTACTTGTACTATGCTCAGAATGATATTATCATTTCATTTTTAAATGACTCAACGGTTAAAATAACAAGAGTTCCAGTCTTATGTTCAGTTGACTTATATGCTAATTAGTTTATTGAGGGTCTTTCTTGTCTGGATAAATAAGGTGTAATCAGCATTTTCCTCAGCTAAGATACGAATTTCAAGTTTTATTGGGCTAACTAGTGTTTTAAAGAATGTACCATTTAGCTGGAATTAAAATTAAAGGATAAAGAGCACAACAAGTAAATTTGAACTAGCCTTTTTGTTTTTTTCATCTGGAAAGCATTGTTTTTGTTTACCAGCTTGCATAAACCAGCAGTTCTGGTGGCATTTTCTCCTGCCACAAGTTATGCCTCTGGCAGCCACTCACAGGCTTGTTACACTAACAGGGAGGGCAGCCTCAGACCTGCAACACTAGTATAATCCCACCATGTTAACATCATCAAAGCTCTCACAGCTTGATCTGAAAAATAACAGTTTAAGAACTGGAAAAGTATAATATAACTCCATTTTCCTTTTCAGGAACATTAAGTTATCTGCCACATTTATCTTCTTTTCATTCAATTTTTGATACTTCTTCCCAAATTCTAATTTATTCTCTAGTGAAATGTGTGTCAGGAAAATATGAACTCATGTGTTTGTTGAGAATGCTATTTTGATAATTAGTAGATTACTAAAAATTTCAGCTCCCCCTCCCCTTTAAAGATAGGTTAACCAGACATGGCGGGGCACACATGTGATACTAGCTCTTGAGAGGCAGGGACAAGAGGATTGCTACAAGTCTGAGACCATTCTGGGTATATTGTATGTCTTAGGCAGCCAGGGCTACATAGCTACAAGCCCTTGTCTCAAAACCAAGAAATAAACAAAATGCATAAAAAAATACTCTAAGTATACATCTACATGCATATATAAAGCCATTCTTTAATGACGTCTTTCTTGATTGTTCTAAGAGTAGATAACTGTTTTTTGTGGGGTTTTTTTTTTTTGAGACAGGATCTCTTTTTGTAGCCTTAGCTTTCCTAGACTCATTTTGTAGACCAGGTTGGCCTCGAACTCACATCAATCCTTTGTGTCCCTGACTGCTGGGATTAAAGGCATGTGCCACCATGCCTGGCTGAAAAGTAATTTTTGGAGTTAGACTGATTGCTATTACACATACACATACCCCTATTACCTATTTTAAAAATTAAGAAATAGTTTACTTGCCCAGTAATCAATTTAAAAAGCTGAAAAACAATTCCTATGCATATGCTACTCTGTGAGTTGCAAGTAGATCCCCTTTGTTCTTTGTTCTATTTTCTTTGAAACTTTTGTATTGTTTGTTTATTGCTAAGTACACCTTAAGTTTTTATTTTAGCAAAATAATTGGAGTTACTTAAATTTCTTAATACATGTCACTATTACCAATGTAGGGAAAAACTGCCTCAGAAGGACACCCATTTACATATATGGCTTAAATGCACCTTAAGACATATAACCATCCTTTAAAGAGTGAAGAGAACAGAGTTTGATAAACTCCAAATATTTGGAGAGCACATCGAAGTTAAGAAGTGTTGTTGACTTGACAACATGGCTTATCACTTTCTGTTATTTTTAAGTCTCCCTACTATGATGTCATCAGGGTTTAGGATTGAGGACAGAAGGGAGCTCACTGGTGCAATGACTCTTGGGCCCATCTGTGGGATCTGCTGTACCTCCCAGTGTTGAAAGGCCCTGCTGTGGCAGATTTTCTGGAGCTGCAATATGGTCAGCATCGCTTCCAAGCTAAAACCATCTAGGACAAGGGGAAGTTTCCTTTTTCCAACAAGATCGTCGGCAGGCATTTCTCCTGCTTCCTCAGCTGGGCTGTTCAGGTTATTTATAAGGCTGCAAACATTTAGCAAGGTCATTTTCCAAGAGGGAACAGTGGCTTTACTGATCTGAAACAATGAAAAAACATATTGAAATTAAAGTCTGTTAGGAGAGGATGGACTCTGCTCTGATTGTGTTAAACCATCATAAGTTCTACTTGCAATAAATCTATGGCTGCATCCACCTGTTTTATGGAGCTCTTAACACACAGGCGTTCAAGCCTATGAGCACAAGGATACTCACTCCGTTTTCAAAAAACGTGTAATCTTTTCTACTGCATAACTTGAGCAACACTACCCAGCCATTGCATGCAATGTTCTGAGTTTGTGTATTATTTTAGAAAAAAAAATTCCATTTTATTTCAGCACTACCTTGTCCGTTACCAGTCAATATGCAATTTCAATTTTACATTTGGAAGGTTCTTTAGACATCACTTTTCCCCTTCCGTTTCTCCCTCTGCCCTACCCAAGCATTCTCCTTCAACCCCTCCCTTTCTCCCCACACTGAATATAGCCTCTTTGTTTTGTTATTGTTCTTGTTAGTACACACATATGATTGTGCATATATATGCACAAATGCATATTAATGCATCCTGCTGAGTCTGGTTTTCTCGGTAGTGTTAATAGTGAAAACTATACACACACCTCAACTATTTTAAAAGAACATTCTGTACTGTCAACTACAATAGGATGGAAATGGAAAGGAAGTAGTAAGACTTTTAAATTAAATATCCTGAGACCCTGCATGCTAATATTCAGTGGCATGTATATGTGGGTTAGTAGAACATAGAATAGAATGGGATGGAATATTACAATGTGTTTCCTCGGCACATTTGAACACAGAAGGTATATGGGAAAAAAAAGTTGAGGCAACAGACTGCATCGTATATATATTTTTTCTGTCTAACAAACTGCCACTGTAGCTCCTGTCCTGCACAGAAATAAAGCTCGAGCAAAGGATAACTAAGGACACACACACCTGGTAATATATTTGAAGGATGTTTAATGTCTAAATTATAAACTCATGTATAGTCCTAATTAAGTGTGTTCCATTATTAATTGTGACATAAGAGCTGTGGTTAACAGTTAACTACCCATGATTCATTGAAATAAGATCAGCTTAGCAGTTGATGAATTCAAGGATTTCAACAAGTTGAAAGTAACTGAAGTCATCAGGTATCTAGTTCTATAGTTTTACATCTGAATAAAGAAAACGTGAGCGTTTGTAACAGATCTTGAATTCCAGTGGCTTGTATATGCACTGGCGCTCGCAGCATATATAAGAGTTTGAGTCTGATTACAAAATTTAGTTAGCTTCCAATGAAAACATGCTATATGAGTACTGTTTCCTAATGAAACTGTCCTCCAATGCCAGTGGTGATAAGTGTTTAAAAAATATCGTGAGAATAACAAACAAATCCTTCTGTCCGTGCCTCTCTTTTCCATTTGAATTCAGTGGAACTTCTCCTGCCTAGATATTTTTTACCAATAGTGCTTCAATGTCTAAGTAACTTTATCCTAAAGTAGTAATTGTTTGCATACTTAATTTAAACAGTGGAAAGAAGGAAGATGATCTCTAGAGTTTTTAATAATGGAACTGAAATAACAGAATCAAGTACTAGTCTCATTAAAATTTTGAATGAAGCCATTTGGTTAGAGCCGTCTCATATCTAGAGTTCTCACTTACATATTGCTTCCAACAAACAAAAATTGTTGAATGACAAAAGTGAATGACAAATAATTTCATAGAAAAACATGAGATGTGTGTTTTATGTTTATCCTGGCAGCAAATTGGAGTGGTTTTACATCTGGATAAATTCTCATCAAAGATTGCATCGTACTTATCTCAGTTGAAATGAAACAGTATAATTTAAATACTTCCTTTTGAACTGTTTAGGCTGCTCAAGCAACCCTTTCCATGATATTTTCTTCAGAGGAAAAAATGACACCATTCCAGATACTGAATTTATTTTTCTTGTATTTGCTTGGTCAGAGAGCAGAACCCAAACTCTCACGCCTGCTCAGAATGGTAGCACTTACAAACAGTTGTTACATTTTGGAGATTATTTCGAACATATGTGTGTAAACAATGTATACATAGAATTTCAAAAATAAAATATATTCTAAGACACCAAGGGCTTTATATATAACCTAAGAGAGTATTAATTGACTCCACATATCCTCCTACCTTTGAAACAATAAGAATGTAGCCATTTCTATCTGACTGAGCACTAAAAAAGCATTTATTATAATTATGTAAATAATTTTTTATTGATATTAAGTAAGTTTATAACACAGACTTGTAAAGAGGATATTTCTGATATGCAATTGACAAAATAATGATTGGATTCTATTCAATAAATAAATACACTTTTGGTACATTTTAGTAAATCTTGGCCATCATTGAATTTTATATGATCTTAGATTTTACCTCACTGTCTCTTCAGGACCATAGCAGTGTTTAAGTGTTAAGTCCTAGCTTTGCTACAAAGGTGTTTAATTCTGCATGTCCCAAGAGGTGTGTTCACCTAAAGAATGTCTGTCTTTTAACTGATAACCTGTATTCTAACCATCAGTATTGATACACAGTAATTTACTAAGTCTGGATCAATTAATTTCATATGATAGCATGTTAATGCAATATATTGTAACAGTTTTGTTCCTAGGCAAGGTTGGTAATCAGAAAAGTTGCTCTCAAGGCTGCAGAATCTTGCTCAGAATACAGAAATGTACTAGACTCATTCAATAAATATTAAATATATGTGGTTATGATTTTTGAAAGAGTGAGAATGTATACTCATAGTTAATGGAGTGTGTAATAACCTATCAGAAAATCATAGTCTTGTTGACTGACTCAGTTACATAATATTGAATAACCAGAAGTCAAGGTTTTAGGATTTAAAGGTTAATGTTTGTCTGTCCATAGCTTTCTTTTATACCATAGTTCCTTCCCTCCATGTTGCAATGATGCCATGTTTTAGAAAAATCTATTTTATTTTCCACAATCAATAAAAATATGTCAAAT
This sequence comes from Acomys minous, assembly GCF_964271855.1. Classification (NCBI taxonomy): domain Eukaryota; kingdom Metazoa; phylum Chordata; class Mammalia; order Rodentia; family Muridae; genus Acomys; species Acomys minous. Next base: position 104,470,994 of record NC_140490.1, read on the forward strand.
CTTCAACTAGGTTTAGTTTTTATTTAGCCTCCCACCAACATGCCTTTTATTGTGCCAATATAATAGTGATAAAAACAAATTATATTAAATATGTTTGTATATCTCCATAACATCATCTATGGCTGCTTAATATACTGAAATATATCAGTTGTCAGTCCTATAGATATTTTCTCTTTCATATCAACACCTGTGACTCCTGAGAAGAAAAAAACATATTTCAAATATGAAATGTCTCCCAAAGACCTTTATAGCTTTGAGGTAGTTACTATACCTATATAGATTTGCAAACAAAATAATATAATGTTTAGAGTGGGTATTCATATGTCTTTGAACTGTTTGTTAAAGAAAAGGAAAAAGTTACCTTTGATGCATGCACATTTGTCAGTAAATCTGCCTCTACAGCTCTCATATCCTCTTCTGAATCTGAATAAAATCAAAACCACATGTTTATTATGTAAACGCCTATCACGTAAGTGTATCATACCAAACATACTCTAAATTAATAAGAATTAGGCTTTGAAGCTTACAGTCTTCTGCAGCTAATTCTTTCTATCAGTATTCAGGAAGAAACATACCGTGTGTTAGTTTTATGCTGACAGCTACAAACATGCAATCACTTCTGAGAATATAAGCACCTGGTAATTTGCTAAGCAAAGTATTCATGACTTAGAATTGTTTCATCACTGGATCTCAGTAAAACATTTAATTATACTATATAATGTAGACGTCATCAGTTATGCTGCACTAGGTGAGTCTTAGGAGCAACAGTTCACACATTCAAAAAATATGTATCTGATAAAGAACACAAGATACGAATACAATTGCTTTTTATTTTATTTTATGGAAAGCCACATGGAATTACTCACTGGTAATTTTGTAAATAAAAATGATACTGAGAGTCATTTCACTACAAATGTCATTTTATAAAATACTCTCTAAAAGAATTGGTTTCTGTTTTACACAAGAAGTTTGAATTGTGTGCTTTCAATATTACCATAAGCACATGAGGAAATGGCTTAAGCAAAAGCAGAGCTCTCCATCACACATGCTACGTAGTACTGAAAATGGATCCTGATTCACTTTGGAACACATTTCCTAAGATTCCACTTATGAGTATCAGATAGAGCAATATTTAGAAGCAAAATTTAGAAATACTAAACAGTAGTAGAGCGCTTTAATATCCACTGGTCTCATGTGATTAAAAAGAAAAAAAAAAAGGCAGAGCTTAAAACTGCCCCGTCTTTTAGTCTTTTACTCTAGTTATTGAAACATGGGACCCACCTGGTGGAAACAACTGATAAAATGCATATAAGAATGAAGTTATTCCAGAGACACTTTTGCTGTTTTGTTACAGATATATGTTTGGTTGTTTGCTTTTCAAAATGAACGATAAAAATAATTCTATTAATCACTGATGAAAACGTGCACTTGTCACAGAAAATGGTTTGAAACGCTAGTGTATGGAATTTAAACAATAACCAATTTAAGAACTTCTATGACTTAAGAAAATCATAGTTATAGAAAACTCTAATGTCTGATAAAAATATTTACAATGTCTTATGTTAACAAAATAACTAAATCATTCTAAACAAATCACATTCTATTCTGATGGCTATCTTTGTACTTAGAAATCTCAGCATGAGTTCTAATCACACTTAAGAGTCCGACTTATTCAGTACAACATCTACAAGTACAGGTAAGTGATTTTACTTCATTTATCTATAAGGTTTTCCACTTTGATGTCTCTGTTCAAGTATTTTCAAATTATAATTAAAACACACTGCAATCATCAAAATATTTCATATTACTCTTTTCAATCTATTTTATTTCCAAGGCAAGTTGATACATATCTGCTATAATACATTCCTTCTCCTTAGCTACTATATACAAAATCCTCTAAAGCTAAATTTATCACAGATATAAGTATACCAATTTTATGGTTATAGTTTGTGCCAACTTAAATTACAGTCAGAAAAGCAACAGCTATATTCATATCGTGATTCTGTCACGATGAAAGACTATAAAATGTGCTTTCAGAAAAGACTTGGGGCATTTTATGTAGCATTAGGAACAATATTCTGTAACAAATGTTTAACCATTTATTTATTGATATTTTTCACATGTTCTAACACCCATATAGAGTTAATAATAATTTGAGACAATAACAACCTAAGAGAGTGAGAAAACATGAGAATAAAAGATTGTGAATGGGATCTTTTAATGTCTGCATGCTGACAAGCACTGCTTCTATTCCCTTAATAATAGCCAGCCCAATTCAGCTTTTCGTCCCTCTTTTTATTACTTTTATTTATTTTCTCTTTAGTGGTTACAAGCCAAAGGAGATTATGTTGCATTTCCTTGAAACTCCATATACTGCTTTGTAGATATTTAAAAAGGAAAATGAACATTTCAGTTCGTATAATCAGAATGTGAAAGATAAAAACAGAGGCAGAAAGAGAGAGACAGAGACACAGAGAGACAGAGAAAGACAGACAGACAGACAGAAGACAGACACACACACACACACACACACACACACACACACACACAGAGAGAGAGAGAGAGAGAGAGAGAGAGAGAGAGAGAGAGAGAGAGAGAGAGAGAGAGAGAGAGATCTTCCTGAAATCATTAACCTGAGTAGCATCAGTCTGTGAAAGAAATCACTTCAGGGAGTTTGAGATGCAGTGGAGCTTACCTGAGCACAGACTCCAGGAGCTGAAAGCCAGGAGCGCCAGGCACACCAGCTGGAGGTTCATTCCCACCATCATCTCTCAGACTTCTGACAGGCAGGTCCACACAGCCAGAAAGACACTGAAGGAGCTCTCTGTCTCTCGGTGCTTTCTCTTGCCTTCAGCTGGCTTTGAATGTGAGTGAACTATGAGAGATGCTCTGGCCATTCCCTATATATATATATGAGCTGCAGGATGATGTCATGACTGTACAGGATGTACACTGCATCATCTTCATCCCTCCCCTTATCTCCCCACTCCCCCCTCCTATTCCTTTGTCCCTCATCTCATGTAATACCCATGAACCTTGATTGAAAGTGACGATCTTCCCTAATTGCAGCTGTTGCTCAGGATTTCTGACTCACAGCAAGAGTTGTTCAAAAGCAGTGCCATATACAGCACAGTAAGGAGCAAGCCTGGTGCCATTCTTTCCTAATTTTCCCTCATGCCCCCACTCCAAGAATTTGTCATTTTGATTTCTGGTAAAGTGATTTTTTTAAAAAAAATACTCCTAATATTTAAGTAAAAGCTCTAGGGGAAGTTACTGGCTCCTTGTACTTGGAAGAGTGAAAGGCTTTCTGGTAACACAAAGTTCCGAGCACATGTTTTATTGTTTCAAAACTCATAAAGAGTTCTCATAGCATGTACTAAAACAGGAAAAGAAATAGGCAGAAGCTGGAATTAATAATGGGGGTCACAAACCAATCTAAAGAAAAATTTAAAAATCAGTACAAAAGGAAGAAAATTAGTTCTAATGAATAGTATTATTTTCTACTCACTTGAAAGTTTATTATATATAACTGAGGAGAGACTAAATTACATATACTGTCTTCTAATTGGATGTCTTAAAGAATGGTTATAAAATAAGGAGATAAATAGGTTGTTGTTAGAAGATAACCTAGGAATTGTTGTGTTAACGATGCCTTTCAGATTCACTATATTTTTACTACATTTTTTAGATCTTTCTTGATTTCTTACTGATGTTATATCTGCCCCCATCTTTATTCATAATCCCTTTTCACTGTTTCTTTGCATTATATCAACTATCCCCCTCAGTTTATCCTCTTTTTGTAGTAAACAAACAAACAAACAAAAATGAGACTCTGCTTTCAGACAGAAAAAAATCTATACACCTACCATCCACCAGAGTCACATTTCTAAGAGGGAAACTTCAGGTAATTTGTTAGTTACACTGCTATTCTTTCCTTCTGTCAGTTCTTAAAGGTAAATTGCTCAGATGCCTTTTGGGGTGTCACTTTATTCCTCTATTAGGTATTTAATAACAAAAGAAATGGTCTGAACTGGTGTTAGGGACGTGTATAGTTGAAACCAAGGATATCTGAGATTTGTTTAACTAAAAAAAGCACTAATCCTATAACAACAATAAGAGAAAAATTCACATTGGTAATATAAGCAGTTGAAAGAGATTAACTCTCAACCTTTGCAGGAAACCTAAAGAAGTAATTAGAAACTACAAGTATTGAATTATTAATTACAAATATTTTATATAATAAAGATACAGTCATATAACTCAACGTCCAAAAGTTAAATAGAAGTTTTCTTTTATTATTAGTTTATTTATTTATTTATTTATTTTTGATTCTGTGAAACAAATGTACCAAATCTGTTCGCCTCAAATAGTTTTCTCTAAAAGATGATTAACTGGCAAACCTGAAGTATGCATAAATGTTTTATTCCGCTAGGGGGAGCAGTGGAAGTTTAAAAGGCCTTTTCTCTGTGAGAAGGCTTGCTTTTCTATCATTAACCCAGCATCTGTGTGACAGAATCATTTTAGGCCTATTTTAATGAGAAAGTCCATAAATTATATATTTTGTATAATATTTACATGAATTACTTTCTTTGCATTTTAAATTGTAAAACACAAAGAATAATCTTTGAAAAAGTGTTAAAATGTGTGCAAGCTGATTGATAGTAAAAGGCAAATGTGATGCTTATCACCCCCAAGTGATTTCCTAGCAAGTGAAACTTAAGGAACTGCTTATAAGCGTATTCCTAATTAATCATCTCATTTTTAGCATATCGCATGAATATTCATTATTAACGTGAGAATTATTGTAGGGATATAATAAATACTAAGGATAAATACAAGAACACATTATCAACCAATGTCAAATGACTCAAAGCCAAAAAGGTTCTCTTTGGTAATATTCCTTATTATCAAAAGAAATAGATATTTTTCTGATGAGATTACAATGCTTATAAATGTGGCCTTTAATTGGTATTTCCCTTTTACCCCAGTTTATTTCAGCTATAGAAGTAGTATTAAAGGATCTGTTTCAGCTAGAAGTCACAGGTGCCAGTGGTCACTGCTCAGTGCCTGTGAATCTTCCCAAGAGAACAACCAAAAGTGGCCTCACAGAGTCTCAGCTATTTCTATGCAAAATAACTGAGTCCTGGCAGAGAAACAAATAGCTCACAAAGTACCTCGAGAAATATAACAAGGCCTATACTGTAAATGGCGCAGAGACCTTTCAGAATAAATGATTTCAGTATTTTAACATAATAAAAAGAACTAAAAGCCTATCAACTCAGACACCTAAAGCTCAAGTTTTGTTGCAGAAGATGAGGCAGAAGGTTTTAAGAGCTTTCAGAACTGGATGTTTGCTGTAAGATTTTGTCTCTAAATGTCTAAAGCTGTCAGAAGCTCATACCAATGTTTCATTGACATGGCTGCCTAAATATGACCTGAACCCACAGGCATCAGTGGACAAGCTCACATGAACAGGGAAGAGGGCATGAAGAAGCTCAAGACAGCTCAACTCTACACAAAAACCACAAGCAACTAAAGAGTGCTGAGAGTGGGAGAAATGATCTTCTCCAAGGGAAGAATATATCAAATGATTAAGCAATAACAAATGGTCAGTTTTCAAAGCATACATACAAATATCATTGAATAGACCAAGTATGCTACATTTAGGAACACACATTTACACACACACACACACACACACACACACACACACACACACTCACCAAGAATTAAAGAGAAAAAAAAAAAGACTTCGTGTATTTGAAAGACAGAAACGGGAGGTGAGTTCATTGTAGCTTTTGGAGGAATGCAAAGGAAGGGGAAAATGACGTAATTATAATTTCGAAAAAATATTTAGAAATAAGCATAAAACAGGTAAATAAAACATCATCAGAAGCGATGTCTCTTTTCGTAAAGGGCTCGTAGTGCAAGCATGAACGTTGAGTTTGGATATCTAGAAGCAATGTAAAATATTGGAAGTGCCACGTGCTCCTGTTAACTCTACACTGCAGGTGGGCAGAATGGGAGCAGAAGAAAACCTGAATGCTTGTGTCCAGCAAACCTAAGCAAATCAACGAGCTTCAAGTTCAGTAATAGACTCTGTCTGAAAAGAACTATTAAATAACCACTTTCAAATCTCTGGTCTCCATACACATTCATAGGTGCGTGTCCTTTCACCTGCATGCATATGTGTACATACAGTGTCACACACACACGCTGAAACCTGAATGATACCTTTCACATGGTGTTTTAGGCATCCTTCGGGAGAGAAACGTGAACAATTTTTACTCTGCAGACGTTTCGCCTGGGACACTGCTTTATGGAATGATAAGTGCCTGTGCTCATCTGTGACACTTCCTGCGTTAGCCATCCAGTCTCAGGTCACAGTGTTGGTGACAGGGTCGCCAGTGACAGCACGGACTCCACAGTAGGTGGACCTCAACATTTGGAAAGTCTTTTGTTGCACACATTCATTAGCCAGTTTCTCAAAATAATCAACAGAGACAGCGAAGTAATGAACAATTATAAAACAGCGATGTTTTAATTTACTTGTCTTGGAGACCAAAGAGCCTGAAATCACCTGATGGACAGTGGTCACGCAGGTCCACACCATCTCCTTCTGCACCTTAAGAGACTTCCTCACATCACTGAACCTTCCCTCGGCTTGCTGAGACTTCTGAACGGACCTACGCCCTCACATTATGACTAGTCTCCTTTTCCTATCAGCTATAGCCTGCTGCCTTTTTTTTTTTTTTTTTTGACTTTCGTTGATATCCCTTGTGACAGTACTGCTTATTTAAAAAAAAAAGATTCTTTTGTGATGTGAACCAATGAAACCTTACCAAGTTATAAACATAAGATTTTCCCACTTCCTTTTGTTTTCCATAGACCTTCCAAATACTTGTGCTTTTCATGACAAACTGCAGATGGAAAGGGCTCAGTATGTATTCAGAAAGTTTACAACCTACAATTGCTTAAAATTTACATACCCAGGCCTGAGGAAAATACTAATTTTTAGATGCTTTTCATGTAGTTTTTATGTCAAGTTTGTCACTCTTTTGAGACACAATCTCTTAAATCTCCATAATTCTTTTTCAGTCTGATGTGAACCTTTCAAGTCACTTAGCTTTCTCAGCCTTTGCAGGTCATCTTTCCTTCCGTGGCTAGGGAAATCAACCTTGAAAAATGGCATTGAAAGAGATCACCCTGGAACCACAGGCCTTTATCAGCTCAATGCTCAGATAAACTGTGGCTTTAGTTTTATTCTCTAAATGCATCTCGGTCTTGAGCTGTGGCTGTGAGTCATCTGAGCAAACAATATGTCAAACTCCTATAAGCCCAATTGATTTTTTTTTCTGTTCAATTAAAGACCATTTTCAGGACATAATGATAGATGTGTGTGTACACACACCCACACATATACACTATCTTATACACTAAATGTGTATTGCACAGGCATTAGAGATTTAGGTAAATGGAAACCAAATGGCCAATTTCCCACTGTAAGCCTAAGCATGCTTTGCCTGTAATCTCTACAAATTCCCAGCCCGTTTTTGATGGCTCTTCCAGTTTCTGTTGCTATATCCTTATAGGTGATTAACTTGGAATAGTTCGTGATGGATTTCTATAGTCAAGGCTAAGTTTACAACTAAAACTCTAAGTATAACCCCTGGCTTGTTTGTGATCTGTATGTTAATGAGTTAGCACATTTAATGAAGGCTCTTCTACAGTGTCACACTGCTGACTTCAGTTACTATCTTCTCTCTCATGTTAAGAAAACAGACAACCTGTAGAGTCACTACCCCTGGTAGTGATGAATATGTAACGTAATAAAGGACAGCAAAATGTCCTTGCATGGAGTCCTTCTAAGTAAAGAAAAAAAATCCTTTGCCAGTCATCTTCATGGTTTTTCTTCTTTTTCCAAATTAGTATAATTATCTGGCAACCTTCCTACTAATGCAGCCCTTTAATACAGGTCCTCCTATTGTGGTGATCCTACCCTCACCAGTTATTTTACTGCTACTTTGTAGATGAAGTTTTGCTACTGTTGTGAATCATAATGTAAATATCTGTGTGTTCTCTTTGTCTCAGGTGGCCATCGTGAAAGGATTCTTCCACCTGCAGCTTGTGAGCCACTAATCCAGAGTAAGACAATTTTTGTCAAGATAATAATGGTATCTTATGAAATGTGTGGGTGTTTTCACAACATCGGCAACATGTCAAGCTGAGATTCATTTTAGTTACTGTTTATCAATAGCAGATTCGCTTTTTTAAAAGTGTAACTTTTTTTTTTTCATTTCTTTTCATGTTTCTGCGGATCAAAGGCAGTGAGTGACCTATGTACGGTGGAAAAACAATCTGGCTGTGAACTACAACATTATGGCTCAATAAAATGCCTGTTTTTATTTCTTGACTGAGGTCTGACTTTCACATGTACTCTGGTGCCTCATGCTTGACCACTGTCCCCTGGATGGGGAGACCTGGTGGCACTCAGAGGAAGGACAGCAGGCTACCAAGAAGAGACTTGATACCCTATGAGCATATACAGGGGGAGGAAGTCCCCCTCAGGAACAGTCATAGGGGAGGGGAATAAGGGGAAAATGGGAGGGAGGGAGGGAGGAATGGGAGGATACATGGGATGGGATAACCAGTGAGATGTAATATGAATAAATTAATAAATACAGTTAAAAAATAAATAAATAAAATAAAATCAACTGAGGGAGGAAAAAGAAGACATTGCTAGTGTATGTGATAAGTGATAGTTTATATTACTTAATTCTTGCTCCTGTTATTTGTTTTCAACTTACATTACTTGCATATGCACATGAGCATAAAGCTCATGGTATGAGCTTTAAATCCGCTTTCGGCCCTTATAGCCTTAACATTAGCATCTCTGAGGGCTGCAATTGAATATATAATTATGCACATAGTGATTTTCCTGAATCTTTCATTGGAGGAACATCCTGTCCACAGCTTTAGCATTTTCTGAGCTACTTACTAACCATAGCTCCTTCCTCTTGTGTTTTGTTTCACTTTTTAGAAGTGATTATTTGCTGAGTTGGATATAATCAAAATGTCTGGATGGCTTCATCTGTCTGTTCCTCTCTTCCATCTCCAAACACTTTTGAGCTAGCAAAAGCCCATGGGAGTCCAGGTCTGTTACTGAATTGTGTCCCATACCCATGTGCTTTGTCTTCTTTTATTATCCCCAGCCAGCTTCAGGTCAAAGCCCCTGTCCAGTCATGGCCCCCCTCGGCTCTAAATCATTCTTGATCTTTCCCATTGCACACATTGCCCAGCACACAGAATTGGTTCCTGCAATTCGCTACTTAAAGACTATGAGCCTTTCTGTTTGTACTTAGAACGCCTTGACCTCAACCTAGAGCGGCAGAGTGGGGCCCCATCTCTTTGTCACCATATTTTATCACTCTCCACTTTTTATTCTCCCTAAATTTCAAAACCTTTTTAATATTTTTAACAAAAATGTCTACCTTTTTTCATAAAAAAACTAAAATGAATATTATGATTAGATTAGTATTTAAGCAAAGACTCCCTGATGACTCTTACAGTAGAGGAAATCTATCCTTCACTGTTAGAAAATGGCCTCAGCTATGGGACTTACTTTGACTAAAGAGATGTTATCAAACAGAAAGGAAATTGACTTGATACGCATTTGAAGCACAATGCTTGATTTCTTCTTTCCCTGCCATGCCTAAAGAATAACTTTCATTCAATAAACCCAACACCAAAAGAAATATATGGCAAAAGCAATCCCACCCGACATAAACCTTGTCATATAAATCAGAGTTTTCTGCAATTAAGCTAGGTTTGCCTGAATCAATACATAGTCGTGTGAGCAGGTTTAACTTACCAGTTTTAAATAATTAAGTTTTGGAGTTATTTGTCATGCAGTATCTTTATAATAATAGCTGATTGTTATTGCTCTGTTCATTGGTAACCAGTTCAGTCCTTTTCAGTTTTGTCTATTTATTTTTGCCACTTGTATATAAAAGACTTTCTTTGTCTTGTTCCCTTAAGTTATCAGAACACAAAATAGTGTTTCTGGGTAGTAAGTATTCTGTAAATATTGATAATAAAATGAGTAAATGAAATTTCAAACATCCTTACCAGTTACATAACCGGCATCTTTTCCTTACATCTCAAAAAGGACATTTCATGCTCTTGTCTAAAAAGAGTAGGTATTATGAAAGAAATATTTTGAGATGAATCTTAGCCACATGAAAAGGTAGGAGAGAACTTCCTTTCAATGAGTCTTGGTTATTGTTTTAAATTGCAGGTGACATTTTGCAAGTTGCCATTGAGAGGTAAGTGGGTGTAAGTTGTACTAACATCACTTGTAAGTCTCCCCAATTTAGTGAATCACTTTGAACAAAGTCACTATGCAGTTGTCAGAGATGAAGTCAAGAGTGAACAGTGTCACCTAGAAACAGCGACTGCAAGGAATATCATAGGACTACAAGTAATCTAAATCTGAATCTCAAATTGGTTTATAGAAATTGTCTATGAGAGATATGTTGCCAGGTTAATTTTTTTTCACACAAAAGAGAAAAGCATAAAAAGTAACAGGATTATACTGTATACAATGTGAAGACTTCTAAAAATAAAAGGATAATAGATGGTTTAAGTGTAGGTACATACTCTTGTTGGAGTATTGGTAAAAGAAAAATTATTCCATTGCCAATGCAGTTGGTCTTTGTTTTATTTTATTTTATTTTATTAATTTATTCTTATTACATCTCAATTATTATCCCATCCCTTGTATCCTCCCATTCCTCTCTCCCTCCCATTTTCCCCTTACTCCCCTCCCCTATGACTATGACTGAGGGGGACTTCCTGCCCCTTATATGCTCATAGGGTATCAAGTCTCTTCTTGGTAGCCTGCTATCCTTCCTCTGAGTGCCACCAGGTCTCCCCCTCCAGGGGATGTGGTCATCTTTGTTAAACTGATAATACAACAGTCAATTCAGACAGGCCAGAAAGATTTTGTTTGAATATGCTGCAGAAAATGTCATTTCAATACAGGATAAGCTAATGCTTTTAACTTGAGTGTACACCAAGTAAAACAATAACATGCTTAGGCTTTAGATTCCTTGTCATTATTTTAGCCTGGCTTTCCTCCCTTTGTACATGGCACAGATCTTAAACACATAGGCCCTTTACCTCAGAATTATTTTTTTACTGTGCAAACTTAAATGGACTCTGAAGGCACTGGATTGCTTTAAGTGGGCAAAAAGTTAGCATAATAAACAGAGGAATTAGAGTGAGCTTCCAGTCTGACCAGAGGGCTAGCAGCAGGAAAAGAGAACATTTCCCACTCTGCACTCTAGGTGGAGGCACTTGTATGTAAGAGTGGCCGCACAGCTGGCATCTCTCTTTGCTACTAGACAATATTTTCAACACCATCATGAGTCACTGACTCAGTGTACACTAGACCTGGAAAAAGTTATGTAGAACTAGTCTTGGACTTTTACTTTTCACAGAGGGAAATGAAGGTTAGACATTCTTAAGCAGATTAAAAATTGCCATTGCTACTTTTTTTTGTCAGTTCTTTTCTTTTATTTATTTATTTATTTTTTATTAATTTATTCTTGTTACATCTCAATGGTTATCCCATCCCGTGTATCCTCCCAGTCTTTCCTCCCTCCCATTTTCCCCTTATTCCCATTGCTACTTTTACAGCGTTTGTTCTGATGGCCCAAATCTAGTCTCACACCATGCCCTGAGGGTAGGTATTCATGGAACATCAGTCTAACTATTTTGAGGAACTGACTTACTCTGAGGGTTTCTCTTGTTGTTAATCCTGTATCCCCTTAAGGTGGACAACTGTGATGTTGGACATTGTTGTTTTTAGTCTCTTGCCTTTGGTGTATTCAATTCTGCTGCTATATTTTAGTATATCTAGATCACAGACTGTCTAGTCAAATTATCTCTTCATACATTATTTAATATCATTATCTTTTTTTATTCTTTGTCATGACTAGATTTGATGTCAGGTGGAAATGTTCATGAATTTGATACATACTCAAATGTTTCAGAGACTCAAGCAAGTAGCCTGTGTCATTTAAGACTTATGAGAAGTGTCTGTGCTTGCTTAGATATTTTTCTGCTTGATTGGGAAAAACATAGCTGAGGGAATATTGATGTTAAACTTCATACATCTTAATAATCATCTTTCATTGTCACCAAGGAAATTCTCTGCTATTCTGATAATAATAGCATTTCAGAATACTGCTTCAATAAGGAAGCTCTCGCTTTTAGATTCATTACTATGCACTGAGTAGTCTTTGGTTATTTGTATTGTTTTCAATAATTCTCCCTCTCGTATAGTTTATTAAACTTAATTTAAATGTGATTTCATAAAGAATTGAGGGATATAGCAATTTTTAATTTATTTTGTGATATCTATACTAATAATCTTTTCAATGGCTGTTATTATTGAATTTTTATTGTCTGCTTTATTTTGATAAATAATTATTGGTTTTATTTACCCTTTCACAAGATGACCTCAGCATTTGTACATTTTCCCACTACTTATTTTCTGTTGCACTAGCTGCCATTCTTAACACTTTTATTTATTTACTGTTTTGTTATTTTGTATTAAACTGATGTAGCTTCTCTATTTTCTGTGGGTAAGCTTTAGAACATTAGTTTCAATAGTGTTCTTTTCCTAAAATACACATTAAATCAATGAGTTTTATCAGACCGTGATTATAATAACTTCAGCTACTTTTTATTGTCTTTATCATTCATCAATACTGAATCACATCAAAGATCTTTTCCATTTACTGTAATACTAAATTAAAATTTTCACTAGAAGTAATTTTATAAAGTTAAAAACATATGTGTAGATGAAGCAACATGTCATTGAAATCAATGGACAGAAAAGGAAATTGAAAGAAAGACATGAAAAGGCATGAAGTTAAAATTTCTTAAATAGCACAGAGAAACTTAGGCATAGAGTACAATCTTTTTTTTAATAATAACACATTTTTATTGAAAATTAAAAATAATTGCTATTACATCTCATTTTCTATCCCATCCCATGCATCCTCCCATTCCTCCCTCCCTCCCACTTTCACCCCAATCCCCCTTCCCTATGACTGTGGCTGTGGGGGACCTCCTCCCCCTGAATATGGTGCTAGGGTATCAAGTCTTTTCTTGGTAGTCCGCTATCCTTCTTCCGAGTGCCATTGGGCCTTCCCAACAAAGGGACATGGCCAAACATAGGGCACCAGAGATCCTGTGAAAGTCAGTACCCAGTCTCCACTTAGCTGTGGAGAATGTCATAGAATACAATCTTAAGAAGAAAAAAATAATACACTAACTTGAAGGTGTGCTAGGTTCCTAAAAGGATCTAAAATGATCAACTTGACATATCAAAAAGTTATAAAAAACAAAAGAGAACAGAGTAAATTAATAGAATGAAAAAAAAAACAGAACAGAAACAAATAGAGACTAGAAAAAACAACTAAGATAGAAGAAAATAATTCCATAGATAATAAGAAAATAGTCTGTAGAATTTTGTATTGACAAACTGGATGACCTAGAATGATTAAGCAAATTCTTACATATATACTACCTATGAGGTAGAAGATGTGCTCAGACCCATAATAAATAGGAAGAATGACTCAATCATAAAAAGGTCTCACATTAAAGAAAATCTCAGAGCTTGGTGTCTTCATGGATAAATTCTAAAATACTTAGGAGGAAATAGAGGTTAAAGAAAGAGAAACTTGAGTGAAAATGGATGGGTCATATGAGTAATTCCCTTAAAAAGGACACTTAGTGTCTCCTTATGTTCTCAACCCCGTCCCTGGAAATGACATACTGTGTCTAAAGCAACCATGGGTTAAAGACTTTGAAGCCAAAAACCAAAATAAAGCTTTCTGCTTTATTAAACTAATTTTCTTGGGTATTTTGTGACATAGTAATAAGGCAAAAAGTTATTATGAGCTCCTCAGGTAGACATTGTGAAAAGCGTAATTTTTATAGCATCTTCACTTCTACAAAAGGCCATTTACAATATGACTTCTAGAGAAAAATAGAAGCCTCAGTCATTTACTAGCCTAATATTGAAAATTTATATATATTTATAAATGTATTTATATAAATTTAAATTTTATAAAGTTATTTATTTATATACAAATAATATATATATAATTTGTCTACACTCATAAACAAGAACACACCAAATCTAACCTACTTTGATTGATTAGAATGTCTCTGGGAACTACTCAGCACCCAAGGACATAACACTCAACTTCACCTATTGGATGAACGAACGTGAAAGAATCAGGATTTTCTCTTAATAACTAAACATTAATCACCTTTATTCCTTACAGCAATCTTGTTTTCACATCTGTGACCACTATTTTAGATTCTAATTTTTATGAGTCTGATGTTTCTATACTGACGTCTAAACCACTGGTTTCTTTGGGCAATATAGTCTCCTTGCTTTAAATAGAAACCTATCAATTATCTGATTAAATAATTCTAATATTGAGAAACCTAGTATGTCCCCTTTACTCTCCTCATCACGTACAGAGACAAAGCAGTCCAGCTTACAAGCAGCACTTAGGAGAAATGACATAAGAAATGTGAATCATTGCCTGTAGTTCTTTGTTTGGGAGTGGAAGCCCTCAAATTTTTCCTCCTTCCACATTAACATGTTTATTGATAGTGCTAATTTTCTGGTCTTGCTTATGCAGCCATTTCTAAGGTAGTCTGTTTCATGGCAGACTTCTTGGTATTCTGGATCACACAAGCTTTCCACGCCCTCTTTCCCCAAAGCCATCGACTTAAAAGACTATGATGTAGATGTGACCACTGAGGATGAAATGACCATGAGAGCCCTTGACCTCTACATTGTGTCCACATGTGGTTTTCTGTGGTGATCACCATTTACTGTAAAGAGAGGCTCTTTGAGGAAAATTGATAGCTACATTTTTCTGTACGTATGAGGGGAATATTAAGAATGCAGTAAGGATTTTTCTGGTCTAGCCAAATGACAGTAGTAGATTATTTTCTAAGGTCCATGACCTCACTAGTGCCAGGAAGCTGGCTAGTATTCAATATCAGGCATAATTTCCCTCCTGCTGAGTGGACCCTGAATCCAATTAGATAGCTGATGCTTGTCAACAATATGTGAGTGCCCCATTTTGCACCTTTAATGCATACTTTGACATACTGGTGGCTGTCATGGATCACAGACATCACAGCTGTTTAATTGCTTCCCTCCCTTGGCAGCTTGCGTAGTATTTTCTGAAGCTCTGAAAGCTAGACCCACATGGCAGAGGCTTTCAGCTAAGATCCAATTCAAATCACCTGAGTTGTGTGTCTTAAATGCGTGGTGGCTTCTTCAAAACGGGCCCACCCTCCACCTCTGAGCTGTAACCCTGTATGGCATTGGACATCTAGATTGTTTGAGGGAATCATTTGGATTACTCTGTCCAGTTCTTTCAAAGGATGTTCCTCTTTTCTGGTACAGTGCTTTTATTATTCTATAGATCTTATAGGAGGGGGGAACTATCAGCTCACATGACTGAACTTAGCTTCCTTTACGACATATAGAGAAAAAGATAGAGATAGAGGTTGGTGTGTGTGTGTGTGTTTGTGTGTGTGTGTGCATGCACATACAAAACTTTTTAAAAGAGGGGGAAAATGGTAATGGTAGACCTGTAGTTAGTTATAGATCTTCTAACCTGTCCTTGTTTCATTGTTTTCATAGGTTTAGTCTCAAAGAAGAAGTATTCAAATTTACATCTGTAATCACTGATGTCTCGAGCTCAGACATCTACAACCACACAATGCTTAATGCTGCTGCCATAAGATCACATATTCTATCATTGAACTGCACTTACAAAGATGCATACTTAAACTATTCAGATCTGTACCACCAGGTTTCAAGGCTTATTCTTGCTCACATGCCTAAGATTTTTCTGTTGAGCTATAGTGACAAGAGCATGATGTTTGCTTTGCCTTATGGATTTAAATAATGTTAACAACTCTGGCAACCCTTTGACCTGGTAGGGTAGTTTTACTCATTATAAAAATGATAATATTGAGGCTCAAAGGGATGGTATGGACACTGGGTCTGCATTCTTAGGGATTGTGGATTTAAATGCCAATTTAGCCTGTCTTAATTAGGAACGCATAGGAAAAGAAGATAACTGAAGTTATTTTTTTCTTAGTGAACAAAGGAAATATAATGCTCTACTAGAAAATTAAGTCTAAGGTTGTTGGTGTTTGATGGGCTTATTACTCCGTGTGGCCCATCATAAGACTGGGTGGCTAAACCATCCAAACTTTGCATTCCTGCCATTTTGGAAGCTAGAATAGTATAATCATACTACCCAAACATCTACTTTCTCATTATGAATTTCTTCCCAGGTTATAGGCATATAACTGTTATGTAGCCTTACCTGCATAAACTTTCCAGTAAGTGGTAACAGAAATTGACATCTCTTTTTCTTACTGTAGGGACAAGGAACCCTTTCTGCTCAAAGGTCTATTCTTGTGACTCATTTAAGTTTCACTATTTAATTAAAGGCCATGTCCCCAAAGTCATATTGTGGATTGAATTTTCACTATATGTTTCCAGACTGAAGTAGAACCCAGTCCATAACAATTATCATTATGCCTCTGATACCCACAAGAGCAGAGTGGTTCTAAAACACCATAAAGGAAAGCGGCACAGTGATGAATTCAGCCAGCATTCACAAAGCCTGGAATGTATTTTCTAAAAGCAACACTTTCTAACCTACTCTACAGGAGTGAAATAGCAATTAATGAACAAAAATCTGTAGGGGTGATTTATTATATGGCTGATAGCATTTAAATGATAGTAACACATATATAATGGCACCCCTCAATTATGTGGCATTCCTCCATCCTTAAAAGGTTTCTTTCCTCCATTTCTCCACATCACAAATATACTTTGCTGAGAATTCAATTCATCTGGAAACACACAAAATCTTATTTATTTCCATAGCCATCTGTCATTCATTTAAAAATAGCTATTTACCTTAAAATTAGCCTAACACTTTAGAATGTGAGTATTTTTCTATTAATATATGTCTGCCATAGTGTTTTGTAGAGACAAAACATTGGTTATTTTGCAAAGATAGCTCTGGTTCCTCATAATTTCATGATGTTTTGCTTTTAAATAAATATTGAAAGAGAGTAGTGCCCCAACTCTAAAAATTATGAGAAGTTTATAAATTAATTTATTTCCTTCTGGATTCAAAATTCATAGCTGGAACATGAATCTTTATGTGAATACAACAATCTCCTTTTCAGTCTGCAGGCTCCCCCACCCCCGTGTGTGTGTGTGTGTGTGTGTGTGTGTGTGTGTGTGTGTGTGTGTGTGTGTTGACCACAACCCATAAGCAGCACACTGGCATAACCTACTTAATCTGTTTTCCTTCTGCTCTGTGCAAGTCAAACAGTTGAACAAGTACCCTCATCACTGGGCCCCATGGTCTCTGTTTATACAGTGAAAAACTGGACACAGAGAGTCTCTCTGATTCTTAGACCAATTCAAAAATCACTTTAGGCTCTAATTTTATTTAGGTTTCGAGTCATTATCCAGTTAATCGATAACTCATTTTCAAGTCAAATCGTATGATGCTATCAGGATAGCTTTCTCTTCTTCCATCACCAACCTGGGAGAAAATAAGATGTCAAATACACGGGTACCTTGTATCAAACACAGAATTATACTATAATATTATTTACTATGGAAAAGTGTATTTTTGTGGTGTTGGCATATACACACACTTTTTAGACATTTCATTAAAGCACCAGGGTTCCTAGGTTTCCACACTTTCCCTGAGGTTGAGCAATGTCCTGTAGTAACCAGCCTTACAGAGATTTGTCACTTTATCTCATTAAAGTTAATAACAGCCATGGCTACTTAGTGAAAACATTTGGCCTTTTATTTAGGTCACAAGTATCTGGCCAACACCCAGCCAGTCAGCTATTCAAACACTGGGTTTAATTAATTGAAAGCTATTTTTAATGGAAACACCCATTGAAGCTGGATGACTAATTATATACCCTGACTATATAAGTCTGACAAAGCTAAGGAGTGTCTTTCTAGCCTTTTATGGGGAATCATCAGAACATGGCCGCCACAGGTCTTTTAGCTGAGATGGACTCTCAGCTCCTACTCTTTTCTCACAGCATTCAGGATTTTTTTCTCTCTCCCTTGTTGAAAACCTCTTAGGGAACTTCACAAGCCTTGATACTTATCTAGGACCTAAGTGGTTTTTGTGGGCAAAGTGACATCCATCCCTGGGTTCCCGACATACTTTCTATAACCCCTAGCAGATTTAAGGCAGGAAAGAACTGCAAAAGATAGATATTCACTGGATAACAGCCACAGAGATCCATGGCATTTTGTCAGGCACATCCTGATTGTCTAAAGTTCCACACACTAGTTTCCGTGCCACCCATCTGACAGGCTCTAACTATTTCTGATCTTTTCTGTTTAGTCCAAACAATAGGTCACACATTTTTTTTCCTCAGCAGAGAGTAGTGTTTTCAGAAAAATCGGATGAACTGATTGATTTTAACAAGTTATCTAGTGTATTATTTCTTCGAAGATTACCATGCAAGTGGTGACAAATTGGCTCACAGGCGCTTGTGTGTAATCCCAGACCTAGAACTTCAGGTCTGCTGTTCTTTTTAACACAGGCCCCAGGGAAAACTGGCTCATACCAACACAGATGCTTCTGATAAAAATACAAGTATGCCGATTTAATTGTTGAAATGTGAAGAGGAAATGACTAGTAGGAAGATTAAAAAACATCTCTATAAAAAAATTTTTTAAAGAACAAC
Source organism: Acomys minous (assembly GCF_964271855.1). NCBI lineage: Eukaryota > Metazoa > Chordata > Mammalia > Rodentia > Muridae > Acomys > Acomys minous. Next base: position 104,489,855 of record NC_140490.1, read on the forward strand.
TTCCCCCTTAAAGTTGCATTTTATAACAAAGTTAGAAAGCATCTTTATCTCTTCATTTTCCAGAGCAGAAAACCAACCTGAGACGAGTAACCATTACTTACAGTCTCTGAAAGGAAACCTCAGAGTCATGACACAGGGTTCAGTGTAGTTAGAACACTGAAGCTGTAACTCCTTTGCCATTTAGTGAGGTCACACATATATACTTAAGGAAACTCAACAGTAAAATTCACAGAACCGGGGGCCTGCAGAGCTGATTCTATAAGAACTTTAAAATATTTAAGCTGGGAAAGTGGTGGTATTTATGCTTATTTTAGTTGTTATTATATATTTAAGACAGATAACAGATGAGGGACATTTATGTAACACGTTTGCTCTAGTGGAATATATTAGCGAATATACCATTTTTACATGGCAAGAAACTCATGACATCCTTTTTACTAGTGGAAAGTTTTGAAGCAAATGTATTTTTTTCCTATGGCAAGGAGCAGTTACAGTCGCCTCGTTAGACAGAAGCCCAGAGTTTCCTGCTTGTTTTACATGTCGTCCACGCTGTATGTTAGCTCTCTGCGATTGTTCGCCTTAGATATTTGCTGCTTTGGATTCTTTGTCATCCATCTCCCCAAGTTCTCCCTTTCTCCTGACACTGCTAACGAGTGGAGTATTTTCAAAGATTAGCTTTCTAACGTACTGCAGGAGGGAGATAATTGAGGTGTTGATGTAAGTGGCTCAATGTATGTGCCAAGGCTCTACACTTCATTGTGTGCATGCAAAGAGCAGCTCAAACTGTCTTGAAATTTACTTGTCAACAAGAGAAGAGGACTTCATAATATCAACAGATCTTAGTTCTACCCTTCTACACTTTAAAAAACGAACCGTACCAACAATCTGTACATATGTTTCTTGTTAATAACCTACACAAGTAGAGTTTTTCTGTCAGAGTGTTTTAACACTTTTTTACCCATTGGTACCAATTGAATCACCGATTAAATAATATTCATTTATTGGCAGAGATATTCTTTTTGTCATTATTAAACTTAATGCCAATATAACTATGAAAGGTAAGACATTTGTTACTTCTGGGCACTTGTGAGCAAGTACCTGACTTGCCAACTGAAGAGAGTGAAGATTCACTTTGCGTCGTGGTTCAGGGAGAGTTCAGTGCGCCATGTTGTGGAAAGGCGCAGAGTCAGGAGCAGAGTGGGTGCCGTGGCCCCAGGCACAGAACAAAACATTGCATTCTTGGGAAAAAAACATTCTGAAAATAAATTCAACTTCAATGTTGAATATTTTGAAGGTTCTTGTTGTACAAAGTTAAGTTCATTCGTAAGACTGTACATTGCCTCTATTCCCTCACATGTGGAACATGATTCTCCAACCGTTGTATTAACAGAGAAGAGCATGAGAATTTTTTAAAAATTTAGACAAATGTATAAGATTTTTAAAGACCCACCTTTCTAATTAACATTTTCTCTTTTAATAATTTATTCAGATTACATCCCTGTTGTTATCCCTTCACCTGTATCTTCCTGTCCCCCCCCTACCCCTTTCCAATTACTTACTTATACAATATCTTCTTATCAGTAAATCGAACTTTAAAAAGCACAGTTGTGCTATTATCTCTTAGGGTTGCTGTTTCACTTTATTTTCTATTTAAGTACTAGGGTGCATGGTTTGTATTTCTTTCTACTTTTAATTACTAAGGGGTTGTAACATTTTGTGCTGTTCCCATCATTATAGATTTATAATTAGCAAATAAAAATGTATTTGTTTAATGTACACAAACCTCTCTGTCTTTAACTCTTACACATGAAAGAGCTTGTCATGAAGAATATTAATAGGATATTTTATGTGAGAAATGAAAACATGTTAAAGGCAAACTTGGAAGTATCATCAAGTTTATGATAATAAAGATGCAGTGTTGTTTCCTCTTTATCCATCCATCCATATTAATACAAATAATGTCAATAAGGGCAGGAACCAAAATGGTAAAATACACAGATATTAGCAAATGCCAAATTTTCTACAAATTGACAAAATATTACATTAACATATAATAAGCACATTTGCAGAAAGCAATTTATAATAACTTAGAGAAGCTATTTAACTTTCCTAATGACTAAATAATTTTATGTGGTAGCAAAGAAGTAAACAGAAGTATATTTCAGATTATGTGCTTTTTAATACATAGAAATTACATATATAAAATCTCAAGCATAAAAAATGTATGTATGCTCATGTATTTATATACAGAGAGACACAAAACATGCAATTGGTATGTTTATTATTTCTAGCATTTAAAGATGATTATATATTCTTAAACAGTTCTTCTAGGGCTATAAAATGTAATTAAACTATAGCAGTGTCTGTTGTAACTTTTAAATTTATAATGGTCCAGGGGCATATACATAACTTAAGATTATGAAGAAAAAAAATTTAATTAATATACAACACATATATATAATATATAGATGTAATGAAAAAATGTTTCTTCTGAGCACTGTGAAATCATGTCTTGTTTGCTGCTGTTGAGGTCAGGGCAGGACTTCCGTAGAAAATGGGGCCCATCTGTGTGCTTCACTGGGACTCAAGGCATCAGTCTGAAGAGCCCACAGACCATCGCTTTCTTCTCTCTCCTTCCTCCTTCTTAGTTACCCCCCACCCCCACCACACCCCAAGCCTCAATCCAGCGATTAGGAGCTGAGTTGTGCTTCAGGAGCGGGTGGAGGGTTTAGGATTGCATACCTAGAAGCAAGGCCAAGGGTAAATTCTTTAGTACCTTTCACCTGGACTCTTTTTTTCTACTGCTGATCTTACGCGTTCTCTCTCTAGCTTTCGCTCTTGCTCTTTCTTCTCTTTCTTGCTATCTTATACGCCCAGGTCAAGGGTTCGAGTTACACACACACACACACACACACACACACACACACACACACACACACACACACAATTTTGACCTTATACCTTTTTAGCTCCATAACACACTTCTACTGTTCAATAGCTAAAGGCTGTGCTTGCGGCGGTGGCAAACAGTTCACTTTTCCTATGGTGCTCCCAGTTTCCAGGAGGCGCAGTAGGTGATCTCACAAGGCTGATGGATGTCAGCACCCTAGTGGTCGGCCGGCCATTCAACACAAGGCAATGATCTGTTAGCACTGCAGCTGCTTGGTCCTCCACCTTGTGGAAGACATCTTTGAGAGTTTTCAGGCTGGGTGGCGTGGGGTGGGGTGAGGGTAAGGGATGGGGGTGGAGTTGAGGGACATTTTAAAAAGGGAGTGCTTAGGAACCTGGTTTCTTAGTAGCTACACTCTCCTCAGCTGGCCTTAACATACTTGGCGGTGGTTTAGCGCAGGAAAGGATATTTATTTTGTGTATGGAGTCAGTAGGGAAAACATTCTTCCTCCCCAGTCCCCTTTGCCAAGATCAGATTACTTTTCACAGACTGGGGCTGGCTGGCCGGAGGCGGCAGGGGGTGGGGGCTAGTTTTAAATCTTTTATGTGTGTACACCTTGTGTGGTTGGGTGTGGATAGCAGGAAAAGGGGGGTTTCCAAGTTGAGTGAAATTCCTGTTCTATGGCTATTACCATGCCTGTAGGGTTGGCAGGTCTTAGAGTTTAGCTAGTTGGCAAATAACTACAGAACACAATAGAATCTCTCCCCTCCCTCCGTTCCTCCATCCCTCCCTCCCTCTCTCTCTCCCTTCCCTCCCTGTGTCTCCCACTCTCCCTCTCCCTCTCTCTCTCCTCTGGGTTTTCTGCTTCCAAACAAACACCTTCTTCCAGGCTGAAGCTGGTCCGGTCTCCCTAGGCGCAGCAGCCACAACAATCCCGCAGTTCAAAGTTAGGCAGCAATTGCACAACTTCCAGCAACTCTCTCAGCCGGCTGCTAATGAGCTGAAAGCCAGGAACATCTGAGGAAGTGAAAAGGAAGCCTCCAGCCTTCCTCCTTTCACCGGAGAGACCCAGACACCCCTCCCAGGGCCCCAGATCACTTTGCGATAAGGACTGTGTTATTTGCTTGCCTTGCCCGGACAGACCATGGCTCCCTTTGGAAGAAACTTGCTGAAGACTCGACATAAAAACAGGTAAAAACAAACAAACAAAAACTGTGTGTGTGTGTGTGTGTGTTTTGTTTTCGATTAAATTCCCTAAGTGTGAAGGTATCTTTCTTTGCTCTTCTGATGAAACTTGTTTTGAAAGTGCAAGGCTCTTGAAAGTCAGGATCTCGAAAGAAGAGGCAGCTCTTCAGATTTTAGGTTCTATTCTGATGGTGCCAGTAACCCGTACAAGGATCATGGGAAATCATGACTGATATTTAACTCGCCTTTCTCTTTATAGCAGTCTTTCTGTTTAGTTTGTCTTGAACTTTAGGGGACAGAAGAGTAACAAGGTATATTTTGTTTAAACACAGGTTTAAGACATTACTTTTTGGAAAAGTTTTAAAGTTTGGGAAAGATATAACTTGGGTTTCTAGCCACTTGTTAGGGAAAAAAAAAGTACAACTGCTGATATAATCTGGAAACAATGCTTTGGTTTCCCCTGAGAGTGGAGCATTTTTAAAATCTGGACCGTTCCCATGTGAAAACATTCCCATGAGGAACTTTTTATGGACTGTGTCTTTGAGAACTTTAGGTGGCTCAGGCACTCAAAGAGAAGTCAAGCAGCTGCGTGCCTCAGATCTTTATTATTGCCACTTTACTTTGAGTTAATACATCAAGCGTGCATAACTGTGGTTTAAATACATGTACTTAAACCATAGAGGTGAGAGAGAGAGAGAGAGAGAGAGAGAGAGAGAGAGAGAGAGAGAGAGAGAGAGAGAGAGATTGAATTTGGGAATTATCCATATAGTTTGGAATAATATCAATGTTTATATTTCAGTACCATAGCTATTTTATCTATGCCTCAAATATTAAATTTTTATAGAAACAATACAAAGATAGTTTTAGACAGGCTTTATTTTTAAAAATATATTTGTTTTGGCATAGGGGCTTTCCAACCACTCTCCTCTTCATTATGCCTGTTTGCGCTTGCCATAATTTGCTTAGTGTAAATTTAAGCGCATACAATTACAAGGTAGGAAATGATATAATTATTTTAAAGTGTCTGTATGATAATATAGTGATACAACTTTAAAATAATTCTTCCTACTTCAGTTTTGTATGCAAATGTTTACTTTGAATACTCTTTTTAAACCCATTGCAAATGTATCAATGGTATAATTGACTAAATTTATTTTAAAGACTAAAAATGCCATAATAAATGCTGTAAAGCCTTCTCAACCACTTTTATGTGCTAATAACTTGATAATATATGATAAACATGGTATTTTTGAAATAATTATGTTTTATTAAAGTGTTAAGATAACATTTTTCAGTATATTTTAAAAGCTAATGATTTCTTTTACAACTAGATTCATGTATTAATGGTGGCAAGTATTTATAAATACTCTAGAAAACCTACCCCAGCTGCTCAATCCCAGTTCTACTGTGAATTTTAGTAGTACCACTACTATAGAATTTTTACATTTCTTTAAACGCTATGAAATTATTGAAAGGGTATTTTGGAAAGGTTTATTGTTTTCGTAAACAAATTGTGCTTCTGGCAACCAAGGCTTATCTTCAGAATTCTTTGTTGTGAAACTTTCTTTAGACCATTTCAAGAATTCCATCACTGGTATGCCAAGTAACAATGCACTAAGCCCTTGATGCAGCCCTGAATTTCCTTTATCAAACTGTATAATCCATATTCATTGTGTCATTTTTGTTAGTGTACCTTCTGGTCTACCATAAAACTAGTGCCACTCAAGGTATGTAAACAAACATGTTTACCATGATATTTTGAATGCAAAATTTTGGTGAAGAGATTAGAACAGAAAAACTGGCAGTTTAGCAGCATTTTGGTTTTCTCTGAGAAAGTAGAAAGATATCACTTAGGGTTACGATTTATTACCACCTCAATTTGAGAGTGTGAGCAAAGGTCGTGATGAGGAGGATGAGTGTGTGTGTGTAAAGCTATTCCAGAGACTGATTGTTTCTTTTGCCAGATTGTTACTTTTTATCATGGAGGGAGGGAGAAAAGGAAAGAGGGAGGGAGAGAGGGAGAGAGAGAGAGAGAGAGAGAGAGAGAGAGAGAGAGAGAGCAGCAGCAGCAGAAATCAGTGTCATAAAAAACAAGCATTTGAAAATGATCAGGAGAGAAGTCATGCTGGGCCTTGAAATACATTTAATATAATATGGCAATTTATGTGAGGTCTTGATGTTTGGGTTTGTCTGTTAGCTGTCTCAAGATAAAACAACAGATGAAAGGATAGCAGGCTACCAAGAAGAGACTTGATACCCTATGAACATATACAGAGGGAGGAAGTCCCCCTCAGCCACAGTCATAGGGGAGAGGAGTAAGGGGAAAATGGGAGGGAGGGAGGAATGGGAGGATACGAGGGATGGGATAACTACTGAGATGTAATAAAAATAAATTAATAGGATAAAATTAAAGAATAAAGGGGAAAAAAGAAAAAGAAAAAAAAGAAAGAAAGAAAGAAAATGAGTCACATGGTTAAGGTTATCCATTTCATTAACCAGAAACTTTATGGTTTAAATAACCTCTCTCGAACACCTAAACAACAAATCATTTCACTAAATGACCAGTCCGTCGGATGTTTAGTAGAGAATGTGATTAATAATAATTATCTAATAAGAACTATTGAATTAATTTATTTTTGATTGAAATGTATTCTATAAGATGTGCACTTTGTGCATTTATGAATATATAATCATATTTGTATGCCATATCTTCTACACATAATGAACAGAATGGCTTTAGCATGGTTTGCATTTTTTCAGCAGGAAGAAATGTAGATTGCTGAAAAAATTTGGGGGTGGTTGCAATAACAAAATTTTGAAGAAGTTTGCATATTAATTTCAATTTCTTGCATGTCTTTTTACTTTTCTTCTCTTGTGGAGCAGTGTTAAATGATCCAAAACTGACCAAAATGAGATAGCCCTGTAAGTGTGCTCAGAATAAGTGCAAATTTGGGAGTTGCAAAGGATGAGGCATAATAACTTTTAGCAAAGAAGCTCCAGCACTCACAGAGGGTGGAGTCATAGCTGTCTAGACATCATTATGTTTTCATGCCTAGGAGAGTGCCTGGGATGTTGTAGACATGTAATACAGTTGTTTGTTTAGTTTTGTGAACTAAGTTATAATTTCTCCTCAACCTAGACAGACCATCATTACTTTAGTCCTTATTTGTCATGTGATGCAGGCTAGTGTTGCATGAAACTCAGTACTCCAGAGAATCAATTGAGGCTCCATATTATCAAACTCATGAGGAGATAGTTAGGTATCTTACAGATTCAGATACAAAACTATTCCTGTTCTACCAGATAATTTATCATGAATGGAATAAATCATTTCATTAAAACGTTTGGCAAGTTTTCTTTAGAAAATTCAAGAATACTACATGGCCCCAAACATTTTGGGCTTTTAACTTTTAGCTTTCATGTGAATGAAAGAGAGCCGAACTAAAAAATTTAATGATTATAATTAGCAATAATCTGTTTAAATGGTCTAATTGTATGTTTAATTAGAAGAATTAAATTCAAAAAGCTTCTAGTTTTGGGGAATGGATTGTTTATTTTGATTCAAGCATAATAAAATAAACTGTGACAGGAGCCTCAGTATTGTTGCACATTTTGCTAATAAGACTTTTGTTCAATGTGTCTAAAAATGATAGAGAAATCTAGATTGATTTTCTCCAACAAAATAGTCAATCTTTTAAAAATGTAAGCTAATGAGGTCTCAGCAATTACCTTTTCCTCACATAAAAGCTAACAAAGTAAATAATAAAGCACATTGAATACATTTGATGCATTTGATATTCTTATGAGTTTTCAGCGATTGAATTTAGATTTTTAATCTATTCAGCTATTCATGGAGACTGCATTTTTTACTATAATAGTCTCTGTACTAGATTATATTTTTCAACTCAATAAAATTGTTCCAGAAATTAGTGAGGTTAACTAGAAATTAAGAACATTTATACAAAGTGGGAAGAACTACTGACACTTCAAGGTTATGCTGAAATGCTTAGGAGACATGACTCTTGTGCTTTGCTTGAATCAGCCTCCCTCTGTTTCAAAACCACACTGGCCACGAGTTTATGATTCTCCTGCTTTTGCTTCCTGGGTGTTGAGATAACAGGCCTGTGCCTTCAAACCTATCCCTCTGACATGAAATCTGGTGCCTGTGATTTGATCACTGCCCCTTGGCTGGGTGGCCCTGTGGGCACAGGGATGAAGAGGATGCAGGCTACCCTGATGGGACCTGATAGACTGATCAGATGGCTGGGGAAGGAGGCCCCTCCTCCTGTCACAGGTCTAGGGAAGGGGAATAGGTCAGAAGAGGGAGGGTGCGTGGGGACTGGAAGATAAGAGCAGGGGGATAACAATCAGAATGCAATGTGAATAAATTATAATAAATAAATTTAAAAAAACAAAAGCAAAAACAAAATCCTTGTACAAGACATGATTTATTAATGTCTTAATTGGTAACACTTAAGGAGATGGAATAGGTTGGAACTTTCACCAACTCTTACTAGAAACAGAAAATTATTATAGAGTGGAAGGGCCCCATATATTTCCTTATATAAATATTTACAAATAGACAAAACACATTTAAATTGGCTTTCATCATTATTTTTGAGACCCATTTGAGCTTTCCCAAACTGTCACTTGAGCCATTTCAGAATGCTATTGCTGAAAAAAATGGAATTGTGTTAATCTGTCGCAAGCTATACATACATACATATATATATGAATCCTAAATTAAAGGGTCCAAGAAAATGTACCTGTAATGGACATATTGAAGTCGTAGGGCTCCACACTTTTAAATAATTACTTAAAGCATTGTTATTCATATTACTGTTTAGTGATTAGAATATTACCTGGCTGTATTTTTTTTTAACCAAGCACACATATCATAAATAAATCCTTCTATTTCATCAAAGAAGCATTGCGTTTTATGGTTAGAGTCAAAGATTTTGACAAGGAGACAGTCTCTGCTCTGTAATTAGAAGAGTAAAAGGATCAGCTGCTACAGTTGTATCTTCAATTGGAGACTTGAAATGTTCACAAACTTGGATAGAAAAATACCAGATTACTGGGTCTGTAAGTCTTCTGCAGTCCCTGAGTTTCTCAGAAGGTTTCGCTGATGATACCTTGTACCTTAAGCAGTTGTTACTTGGCAGCAGACAGCCCATTAGGAACAATGACTGGAATGCTTTATCCCTGACAAAAATAGCCCAAGAGCATTCATTGGCAGGGGGTGAAACTTATTCCAGGTTAAAACTTGAATTGCGTGGAAAAAAAAAAAAACCTGAGCCAATTTAGCTAGCTTAACATTTACTGTGTAAGATATTGCAGTAGGCATCATACCAGCAAGTGGCACATGCCACTAAGAGCAGGTCTTGAGTGAAAGTTGTTTTGAAACAAGTTAAATAATTTATAGTTGGTTAATAATATAATTGAGAAAATGTCTTGATTAGTTTGACTGCATAGCAGAATATTTGAAGGTGTATTTGATGTACGCGTAATAGAGGAGCTGACAACAGTTCTGAGTGCCCACAAAAGTTAACTCTAAATCATGTGTGTATGTGTGTGTGTATGTGTATACATATATACATATATATGTGTGTGTATATGTATATATAGAAGCATATATATTCATGCATATATACATATATATAATAAATTGCAAAAAAAAGAGCTGACATAGGGGCACAAGTTTGCTTTTTCCATGTACATGTGCATACATGAAGGCCTCAAAAAGCAATATGTCTCTAGCATATTTATGTTTTACAACCTGGTAGTATCCATACTACATATATGTCAAAGGGAAAGTACAGTACATTCTGTCTCCCACTGTTCTTTCATGTATTTTCTACTTAAAGCGGGTTTGATTTTTTTTGTTGGCTGGTGTTTTTATTTTGTTTGATTGGTTTTTGTTTGTTAGTTTTGCCTCATTCTGTTTTCATTTGAATACTCCAGGCATTTTATTGTGTGTACGTGTAATTAATTTTCTTATTTTCTAATATTATAATTATGTCATTTCCTCTTTCTCTTTTCTATACCCAAACCCTTTGTATACGCCTTATTGCTCTATTTTAATTACATGCCATTTAAAAAATAATTGTTATACACACACACACACACACACACGTATGTATATACACATATATATCCTTGAATACAATGTGCTCAATGTATATAATGCTACTTTAATGCATACTATTTTTTCTGACTCTCAAGCATTCCTTATTTGCCAGCAATAGGGTAGAGTTGAGGCCTTGTGGCCTTTCCCCTGTCCACTTTGTCGTGTACAGTGTCATCCGTGTTCAGCTCGTGTTTCAGGCACTCACACTGGTAGGACTATGCATGTACATTCTAAAGTTCCTAGGGCACATTGCCTCATCCTCTGGCCCTTACAATCTTCCTTTCCTTCTTCATTAATCCTTAGGTTCTGGGGCTGTAACAGTGCCTGTATCCTCTGGGATTGCAATCCACAACTGTGCCTTTTGATCTCTTGTGATTTTTCTATAATGGTCTCCATCTCTCGCAAAGAGAAATTTCCTGGATGAAGGACAGGGATTACAATTATCTGTGGGTATAAAGACAAATGTTTAGAGTGTAGTTTAGGGATTGTTCTGGCTTAGGAAAGTGGTAGTTGCAGGTTCTCCTCCAAGACTTATGACTTCATTTGCCCTGGGTGGTTGGCTAGGTTTCCAGGCATGGTTTTAAGCTCATCTAAGAACAACAGTGGAAAACACAACATTTCTTAACTGTCATTATTCAGCATTTTTACTTGGTTGCAGTTTCTACCTCCTGTTGCATGTTATATTTTACCCTACAGAGGAAATTGTTGAATATTTGGATACACTTAAAAGCAATTAATAAATAATAAAGATAACTTAATACAAAATACTATATTTGAATTGAAGAGGGTTTGTGGGAAGCATTATACATGTCTATAATACCAAAATTACTTCAAAAATAAGGAATATCAATGGGTCTTACTTAAGTTGACCAACTGGAAAAACTGTACTTTAGGTTTTATATTTATAAGCTGGAGTGCTCTCAATTTTTGTACAGAAAAATGTCAACATTTCTATAAAGAATTCTCATAAAAATATTGCCTCAGTAATGGTGGTTGCTGTGCCTTTCTTTCTCCTCATAAAATAACCAGAATGAGTGCTCCATAAATATTTGCTGATTGCACAAAGGAATCTGTCATATGCTCTTAAAATACAGCTGGTCTTTAGATAAAATCATGTCAGAAGAGTGTGCCAATGAATTTCTGTTGAATGAATGTTCCTGTAATTTAGAATGAATTTATAAATGCCGTGCTAACCTTTGACCATCTGTGTGACCCCACCCTGCCTTCGGGTAGGGAATACCATAGTTGAAAGAGATTCCACGAGAGAACTTGTTGGCTTCTGGTAAAACAAACAACACCAAACAGAAAGAAACATTCTCCCTAGTTACTCTTTAGTGAGCCTCATGTCTTAACTTGCGCCTTTTGAATGCAGCCATGGATGTATATAAATGAGGTTTGGTAGCTCTCAGTGGATGGGTCCTCTAGATATTGATGCATTGTATGGACCATTCCTCATTCTCCTGAGATAGAGAAACATGGCCGTGGACCATTTGTTCTCCCAGATGAAGGGAAGACCTATGTTATGTTAGACTATCACAGTTTATAAGACAGAGAGCAAGCACTAAAAACGCACAAGAAAAATAGTTTGGCTAAGAGTGAGCTCTGTATTCACCAAGAATTTAGGACATAGCCCAACTATGTCACTCTTAGCCATGTGTGCCAGATGTAAATAGTTAAAATTCGTACACAAAGACAACAACAGTAATAGCATGTAGGAAGGATAGCAGGCTACCAAGAAGAGACTTGATACCCTATGAGCATATACAGCAGGAGGAAGTCCCCCTCAGGAACTGTCATAGGGGAGGGGAGTAAGGGAAAACTGGGAGGGAGGGAGGAATGGGAGGATACAAGGGATGGGATAACGATTGAGATGTAATATGAATAAATTAATAAAATATATTTTTTAAAAAGAACAAATCTAAACATTGTAATACTCGTGTGTGTGTGTGTGTGTGTGTGTGTGTGTGTGTGTGTGTGTGTATGTGTGTTGTTCTTTGTGTAAAATGATGTACAGGTATCAAATAATAAATTCCTAAGTGCATCCTTGGGCTGGGAAAGTGATTCTTCTGTTTCATTCACTGTAAACTACTTCACCCCACTAACGTTTCTTATAACAACTCATGTTGAATACTTTTCTGATTGATTGAACAAATAAACTCACTTAACACTTAATACTGTGGAGTTAATACTTTAATATTCTTATTTCCCAAACTCTACACACGAAGCCTCTAAAACACTGAACCTTATAGCAGTTAGTAAGTGACAAAATTTTTCAAATTCATTCTCTAACATACAGGACTGCTGTGTGATGTATGTAATCCTTGGGACATAATTTTATCATTTAAAAAATAGAATTAATGCTAAATCAACATATGTATGGATTGTCTGTGACAGACGTGCCACTGTCCTAGATTACAAGAAAAGTTCAAGAAACCATTCCCTCTTCATGGCAGTTAGATGGATTATACTATAAATTTAAAATACATAAATATAGTGTGATACTTGGGGCTTTGATAGTCCAGCCCTCACTTATTAGAATGTCTGCAACAGCACTAATCTCCTTATCACTGTGATAAAAAGAATTAGATTGTGAATTATTGACCATAATTAAAATGTCTATAAATATTACACAAATATTTCTTTAGGTGATAATAAAAGTACTTGAATTTCAAAAATATTTTGGTTTTACTTTCATAACTCTTCTGAACCAATTTTGAGTAATAATGTTACCAGATACATAACACAGCATGGTTGTTGTTATTTATTTTTCAATTATATGTATTGCGTGTGGGATTATATGTATATCTATGTGTGGGTATGTGTACATATGTATTGGTACCTCCAGGGACAGAACAGGATGTTGGATTCACTGGAGCTAGAGATTACAGTTACTTTTGAGCAGCAGCAGCAGCAGCAGCAGCAGAAAAAAAAATGGAAGTTGGGAAATAAACTCAGGAAGCATTGATGATTGACTATATGATCATAAGAGAGAAGAGTGGATGGAAGTAAAGGCAAATGAAGGAACATCATTGTAATTAAGTAGCATTTATTAAACTCCCACTGTGACAGGCCTGAGCAAGAGAAGAGAACACAGTATGATGTGGAGGAAAGATGTGGGATGGGACTGAATCACACAGGCATGGGACTGAGTCAGTGTGAGCAAAACAGAAGAACCTAAGACTTGGGCAGCAGTATGGTTAGTTTAGCAAGAATCCATAACTGTGTTGGTGGTGGTGGAAAAAAAATTTTCAATTGGATTTACATCAGAAATGTTTAGGAAACAACTGTGGATGTTTGTTTGACCTTGCTCCATTTAATCAATTGTAGTTGACCTGAAATCACCCTAATGATGCTTATTAAATCCATCAGTTTACCAGATTGTGTGGGGTGAGCTATTGTTCTCTCTCTTAAATTTTAGTTCAGTATTTGTGAATAGCTGCCCACATTTGGAAAGTTTTCATTGCCTCAGCTGTGCTGTGTGACTAATAGAAACTGCACCTGGTGCATGCTAATATATACATTGTATATGTTTGCTATTCTCAACCAGTGAGTAAGGCACTTTATAGACTCTTAAAGGCCTGTAGTTATCCTGGTGTTGCCTATTTGTTCTGATCTCTTTCAATCCGACTGGAATTTCCTGCAGCTGCGGTTAGCTGAGGGAAGATGGCAGTGGCTTTGAAAGATCATAATCGCCCATGGAAGAGCCTGTGGGTAACTATTTTTTAGCTCTGCCAATAAGACCTCAGATTTCCCTGGAAGCTAGAGCAGATGCCATCAAAAAAACAAAAAAACAAAAAAACAAAAAAAAAAAACAAAAACGGTAATTTCCATTGGGCAAACATACGAAAAAAAATCCATTTCCATATGAAGAAAAGGGTTGTGATCAGCAAGAAGTCCCTGTACATATTTCTTCACTTACCGTCCCCTTATTTTATTATTATTTAGTTATTAATTTATATCTGTACCACAGTTTTTCCTCCCTCCTCTCCTCCCAGTCCTTTCCCACCAACACCTCCCTCCTCCTCTCCTTGTCCCCAATCCACCCTTGTCTCATTTCCCTTCAGAGAAGGGCAGGGCCTCCCAGGGATATCAACCAATCATGGCCCATCAAGTTACAATAAGATTAGCACCTCCCCTCATACTAAGCCTTCATGAAGCAGCCCAGTGGAAGGAAAGGGGTACCACAGCTGACAAAAGAGCCAGAACCAGCGGCCCCACTCCCTCTGTTAGGAGTCCCACAAAAACACCAAGTTACACAAGAGTGGCATATATATATATATATATATATATATATATATATATATATATATATATATATATATATATATATATATATATTCAGATGGCCTATGTTAAACCCATTCAGGCTCCCAAATTCTCAGTTCAGTCTCCGTGAGCCTCAGTGAGTCCAGGTTTGTTGAGTCTGTGGTCTTTCTGGAGGTGTTCTTGACCCCTCAGGTTCGTACACTTCTTCCTCCCCTTCTTACTCAGGACTCAGCAAGTTCTTCCTAATGTTTGGCTGTGAGTCTTTGCATCTGCTTTCACCAGTTGCTGGATAGAGCCTTTCTGGTGGTGATTATGCCAGGCTCCTGTCTACAAGTATAGAAGAATATCACTAGTAGTTATTCCATTTACCTTTTTTTTTTTTTTTAAGGCAGGTGTATTTGGTTCTCTCATAGGTCTCTGGGCTATTCCACTTCTGGTTTCTGGCCCTCCAGGCTGGGTCAAGGGTGGGCTCCCCTCTCTTGGCATGGGTCTCCAGCTGAACCAGTCACTGGTTGGCCACTCCCACAATGTCTGGGCCACCTTTACCCCAGCACAACTTGCTGGCAGGACAAATTGTAGGTCAAAGGTTTTATGGCTGAGTTGGTGTTCCAATTCCTCTACTGTAAATCTTGCTTTTTTATTAAAATTGGACAGTTCAGACTCTGTGTCCACCATTACTAGGGGACTTAGCTAGGGTCACCCTAATAGATTCCTGAGAATTTTCATTGCACTAGGTTTCTACCTTGCCCCTGAATTGCCCCTTAATTCCAGCTGTCTCTCAAAGTACCCTCTCTCTCCATGGTCCCCTCACCTGATCCCTCCTTATCCTGTCCCCACCCACCCCAATTCCACCACTATCCACTTACAATAAAGGTTTTTTCTTGTAACTGTTAAAAATATCCATAAGACTTAGCAAGATGACCAAGTTAGTACTATTGCTTTTATTTAAAAATTAATGAGGTCACAGTTTAGATAAGTAAGTGAATGAAGACTTACAGTATAGTGATTTATATAGTCTTTCCTTATTGCACTATTTTGTAAGGTTACTATAACGTATTTACCAGCTCTTTCTCCTCACCCCATACGCACACACACACACACACACACACACACACACACACACACACACACACACATACATTTGAGAACTTAACTGCAATCGTCTAGCCAAAAGTTAGTACCAGTGTAATTACAGTAGAAGAGCAAGAGAAGTGAAAAAAATGAATGCATTTGGAAGTAGGATTTGTAAGTGTTTAGTGTGTGAAAGGATATGTAAAAATGGATAATTAAAAAATTTTAAATTTATTAACTTTAAGTGGTGGTGCCAATAGAAAACATATGTATAAAAGTACTTGTTGAGAACATGTGGCAGATTAATGATTTTATGTGTTTCTTGTTATGTTTCAAAAACTCCCTGAGTATTCAAGTGAAAATGTTTATGAAGACTAAAGCTCAGGGCTAGATATGTAGAAAAATCTCTTCAGTGACAAAGAGTGAGGATTACCTGGGTTTTCCAGAGGGTCCTAGAAACTACAAGAAGAACATCATGACATCATGATGGGCATATCTGGGCTCATCTGCTCAAACTACTGCACCAGCAAAGGACAATGCAAGCAGTAAATATTGAACTTCTAGTCAGATCTAGCCAATAGACAGGACATTCTCCACGGCTGAGTGGAGAGTGAGGAATGACTCTGACATGAACTCTAGTGGCCCCTATTTGGCCATTTCCCCGTGGAGGCAAGGTCTGGTGGCAGTCAGAGAAAGAATAAGCAGGCTACCAAGATGAGACCTGACAGCCTATGACCATATAGTGGGGGAGGATGTCCCCCTCAGGCACAGACATAGGGCAGGGGAATAGGGTGAAAGCAGGAGGGAGAGAGGAACAAGAGGATGCAAGGAATGGGATAACAACTGAGATGTAACCTGAATAAACTAATTAAATAAAAACAAACAAAGAACGAAAACAACAGCAAAATTAAACTATAAGTGAGGTCTAAGATTTGACTTAAAAAAAAATGGAACGGAGAAAGACAGAGAGACAGCATTTCATCACGGTCATTTGCAGAAAATGAATGGTTTACTTCATTTAATAGTTTAAATCTGCCCAACAATCTGTGATTAATCTAGGAGACATAAGGTTGAAGAGAGTGCAAAAAGATCATAAGTAGGCCAACGGGAGCAGAAATGCTTAAAGAGATCTCTCAATACAGAACTGTAGGAGAGAAGTAAAAGTCACTATTGGAGAGGTAATATGTAAGGGTTCCAGTTCCGTGAAGAGGGCAGTGTCAGGATGGAGACAGAATCAATGAGGACAGCAGGTTTGGTTCTGAGTCACTGAGGATATAGGCGTGCCATGGTAAAGAGCAGGAAGAAAGTAACAAGGGCAAATCAAGGGAGGGAGGATCAAGGTGAAGAGTGAAATTTCAAGATGTCATTTCTCTGTTTCCAAACATCCATCCTACATCCTGGTGTTAGGACATACACACCTGAAAAGCAATGATGATGGCTGCCGTTCATCCTGCCTACACCACCCTGCTCTGGCTCCATGGAGGGGTGTTGTATATGAAGCATCATGCTCTGGAGTAAGGCTTTATAGTCAAAGTGTGCTGGTTTCCAGCCTGTGATTCCGGGGTAACTAGTCCAGTGATAATCCTACTCAATCCACATGGAACAACCATGTTAAAATTATCTTTTAGATTTTGGTTAAAGCTACTTTCAAACTTTAGCATAACTTCTGCTTTGGATGTATGTGTTTCTTTGGTATAATGATTACATTGTTTTTATTTTATGTCGTCTAAAGAACTATATGCAAAACACTTTTGTAAATTCTTCATTTAAAAGAATGCCTTATCTTGAAAACTGAGATGCAGATTTTTAGTGTAGTTAAATTATAATTTTCAAAAAGGGCATTTTGTGTGTGTGTGTGTGTGTGTGTGTGTGTGTGTGTGTGTGTGTGTCTGTGTGTGTCTTTGTGTCTGTGTGTGTGTTTTATATAATGCAACCTGACAATTACTTTATATTTTTTCCAGACACTACTTACCTTTTCATCAAGTCACTCTCCCCTTGTAGTATAATACAGCCACAGATTATAAACATAATGAAAGAGCCGTAGTTTTACTTCAGTGAAACTTTATAAAAATAATTAGCAAGAAAGGCTGTAGCCGTTGCCTTTTATGATTCAGACATCTTGATATCTCTTGATCACAGAATATTTATTCCTTTGAGAAAAGACTTAGAGATGGGGTGGGAGGGAGACAGAGAGACAGTGACACAGGGAGAGACAGAGATTAATTCCTATTACATAAGGTGTTCAAGGGTCAAAGGTGAAAGTCTGAATACAAGACCATATGGTAAGGAAATTATTCAAGATAGAATTTGCTGTTACTGAGTATCCACCAGATTCTACAGAGACATGAAGAATGGGTGTCAATTTCCATTGTTGGTTGTGGGAGCATGGAGTTAATGATAAAACAGAATTTTCCTAGAGGACAGTTTCATGGGACTTCCCAGAGGAAATAACACTGGAAACAGAGTAAATATAATTCAGATGGAAAAGTAAAAAGTTAAATGTAAAAGGACAATAAGACCAGTCAAAAATATGTATATTAGGTTCAGTTTGGTGTGTTTTTGCAGTTAATATGTAAGGACATACTAGGGCAGAGGTCGGCAAGAAATAAAGAACTGACATATATTTGGCTATGATATGGAGACAGAGCAAAAAAAAAAACTTAATAAGATTGAAACATCATTTATCTGTGCCTATGGTATTACATGTTCATTTACTAATGCCAAGAATTTAAACACGTAATATACTCTGATTATTTTTGTCTCTGCATTCCCTAGATCTTTGCTTCATGATTCATCCTTGCTTAAATTCTTTCTGTCTTCTGTCTTTTTTCTCCTACTTAGCTTATTATCTGTCACATTACCACTACTTCCGTTTAACAACATCTTTCCCTCAATGACCTTTCTTTCACAAATAATTAATCTATCTATAATCACTGTCTCTGGTTCATTATGTTCCACAAACCCTAACGCAACACAGATTGGCTGTCACCCCCACACATTACAAAAGAGACAACTTTCTCCTAGTTATGAGGGGTCTTCTAACTGCCAAGGTCAATAATCATTTTCAGAACTAGTGAGACCTGACCTATCATAATGTGTTGTGACTTCTTCAAGCTGTTCTCCAAGCCCTCTCATTCTTGACTTGTAAGATGCCACTGTCATGTCATCCGTGTTTCTTTTTCTACCTTTTGCTGTCAAGTTTCCCATAGACTTTGTGCCTTCCACACATTGAACATGAACTGCACAGAGCCACCAACTCTTTGTAGCTCTTTTCAAAGTGAATAGGTTGATATTTCTTCACTCTCCTTCAGAAGGACTTGTGATTAAAAAAAAAAAAGAAAAGAAAAAGAAGAAAAAGGAAGGGGGGAAGGAGAAAGAGACAGGACAAATCTTATTAAAGACCTCCTATATATGGACATGGATGCTTTCTTCTGCAATCTTCCTTTAGAATATTTCCTGAGATTGTTGTTTGATGACAAACCTGCCATGATGTAGCATTATGGAGAGAAAAGGGGACAGACGCACAGACAAGTTTCACTCTATGAGCCTTAAAAACGACCTTCTATTTTGAAGACATAACCAACTATTATTTGGGGCTGTCACAAAAAAAGAGAGAGAGAGAAAAAAGAAAGAAAGAAAGAAAGAAAGAAAGAAAGGAAGGAAGGAAGGAAGGAAGGAAGGAAGACACTAATGCTTAAGGTTCAAATACCAATAGCGCTCTCTCAGTCTAGGCAACATTCAGGTTAGGTAGCTTTCCCTTAGAGTAAACATGCTCTATTGTTATGAAATATTTTTCCACAAAATATATACCAATAAGGAAACTTTATCTTCCAGGTACAGACAGAGTTAACAGTGGGAAGTAAACACTGGAATGGACAAAGAGATTTAATATTTTCTCCAGTAAATACTAATGTTAAATATTTACATTTTGATGATAATCAATTTCCGGAATCCAAACTATGAGCTCCGTTTACTTAACCTCCACGGGTCTTCAGTACAGGTTCTTCACACACCCTTCCCTTTCACTGTTTATGAGAATCAGATTCCATACCGACAGGGCAGTAGTGGAGTGCCAAGCGCTGCCCTCTGCATGGCTAACGTCTAGTCTCAGGCACAAAATCAAACTGGCATTTCTAGAACATAAAACCAGTAGGTGCACACACAGGCGTATTGGGATGCTCAGGACACCGTTTTTAGCACTTGTTTGTACTACTATTTTACTCTCCTGGTTTTTTTTTTTTTTTATTTTATGGAAAACCAAGTTTGTCGACAGAATTCTAATTCTCAAAGCATTTTAATAAAAAAATACTGATCATTTATGTTTGGAATAAAATGTTTTGTAGGTTTTATGCTTCATTTAGAAAAAATACTGATTCCCATTTTCCCCATGACCTTAAGAAAGATCTGAGTTACTTACCGGGGGGAGGGTCAATGCTTTATCTTTTATGAGTGGCAGTGCTTCCCTCAGAGCTGCCAGTAGCCAATGTTTGCTTCTCACGGAGTCTAATTAACCTAAACAAGCTTGTGGGTGAGAGCTGTTTCCCTTGTTTGTGCTTCATTAATTGAAGTTCTTATTCAGCTCCACTCTGTGAGTTTGTATAGGGGTGTGTATATTTTTAAATGGGCAAGAAAAGGCAGCATGTATCATAACTACTTCTAACTGGTGTAAAGCACATTTGCTTAATTTAAAACTTCAGTTTTCCAGAGATATTGCAGAACATATCAACAGAGCTGGTCCTGGTGGTGCATGCTTTCATTCTAGCTCTCTGGGCATAGGCAACAGGGACCAATCAGTGAATTTCAGGCCAGCCTTGTCTACATGCAAGTTAGACACCTGGGATTGCCCCAGGGAGACTGTGTGTCAGAGAAAAAAGTAAATTAAACAGAAAGGAAACAAGCAAGCAAGAAGGAAGGAGTAAAATTAACTGCCCAACATAGCTCTTAAATACTGGGAAGACTGGGGAAAGGTATCTGGTTCTACAACATAATAAAAATAAATTGAACAGGTTTCAAAGACATAAGAAGACCTGCAGCTCCCTTCAAGGGTGTTAGCCAGTTTGTTAATGTTTTAATATTAGGAACGCATCAGCATATTTTATATGAGTTTAAATCATGTTATTTTCACACACCACCTCAAGTAGTAACTTAATTTCTTATATAATATCCTGTGAGAAGGCAAATTTCATTTCTTTTGTTGTGGTAAAGGTAGCTGAATTTGTGTGCAAAAATGTTTTTTGAAGAGCATAAATTTCCTGAGGTGTAGCAAGAATACCAAAGAGATTAGAAAATGCTCTATCAAAAATCGTGATTTTCTTTTCTTTGGTTTACAGGGCAACACTACATGTTAGATGCTCTCAGAATTTCTAAAGCAATACATTTCCCTGTATTTATCGTGACAAGGCAAAAGTTCTGTGGATAATGGCTGGGTAATAAATGCTTGTGAGCCATCAGGTCTCTTTCAGATAAATTCCATGGCTTATAAAATTGTTTTTTTTCTTTTAAGAAATTGAAACATTTACAAATGTAAGAAACACTCTTAGCTCCTAGAATTGTATCTTTGTACTTTGTAGATCCCAATAATATCAGAGACAGTTGTTGTTTGAGACAACGTAATAACATAACAAAATACCATTTTAAAAAGAAGAGTTTACAGAAAAAAGATGGTCAATATGAGGGAAGAATACTTAACGGTATAATTTTGAATAAAATTGTTATGTACAAAATAGCTTCTTTTTTTTATCTGTTAAATGGGTATCACAGTAGTACAATTTTATGTTGTGATGAGGATTAAATAAATAACATGAAAAGTATTTGGAATAGAGCCAACAGAGCTCATAGCTAGCATTCATTTAGTGTTATTATTATACTACTGTTTGCTGAGAAAACAATATATGTGCAGAAAGGCTAGGAGGAACTGAATATCTTTGCACACTGCTTTTCCTTCCCAGCTATATGATAATTTCCTGAACAGGAAAGTCAATATGTCATCTTTATTTTTTATTTTTTTGACTAGTTTCAAAGTTCTGATGTTTCTGCCTCTGCTTCCTGAGTTTATGGTCTTCTCAGCATTCCAGCACATTGCTTAAAAATCTAGCCCATAAATAAATGTCAGCCAAATTATAATAACCTGTGTGCTGTTTCTCAATGCATAGACTATTCTAAGGTAACTAGCAAACTTAAATGGATTAAATAGACTTAAATAGATTTATTTTTATTTACACATTTAATATCTTGCCCTTAGAAAGTTCTACCAGTAAATTTCTATTTTTGTGTCATGCCTTCTGTCACAAAGCTAACTGGTCTTACTGTGCAGAAACATACACATTTCTCTCATAAAATAATGATAAAACTGGTGGGATGCGTCAGACAGACTGATCAGAATTGCAGGCTGGCATTCAGTAATGCTTGGGAAAAGTAAAGTGCCATTGAGCTAGGAATTATAAACTTTTAGTCTTAAAGTTCCTGTGACATTTTAATTACCGTTTAGCATCCAAGATGATTATGTCATTCTCAATATTTTAAGCTTTATAATTAAAATATATCTGGGTCTACAGCTTCAACAAACTTATAACCTCTGGCATATGTCTTTTGTGAACTTGTTCCTTATCCAAAACAACAGAATAACATTAGTACATCATAAAGTCACATCTCAATATTTTGGGGGAAATAAGATGAGAAGTGTCTGTTTGAAGGAATTTCATAACTGTCATGGTCATTAGCTTTCTTTGATGAAGGGTTGGATTATTATGAGTCACTAAAATCTGTGATTTGGGCTGGAAAAGTGGCTTTGTGGATAAAGCATTTCTGCCCAAGTGGGACAGCCGGAATCTAGGACCACAGAACCCACATAGAAGACAGCACTTATGAGCCAGAGGCTGGAATTCCCACACTAGGCTGTCTAGGTATCCGGCTCATCGGAACCCTGCCTCAATAAATATCGTGGGGGGAGAAATTGAGTAAGGCACCAAGTGATATCAGCTTCTGGCTTCCACATACACATGTGTACAAGTGTGCACCTACATCCACACACAGGCGTATGCATGCACATGCAGAACGGAAACATAAGCACCCATACTCACACACACACACAAAAAAACATGCCCAAAATGTTTCTTGTTGCATGCTTCCTTGAAGTCAATTTATACTAAGACGTTACTTGTTCTCTTTTCTGCAGGATACTGGTTGCCTAACGGTGAATAACATAATTCAGCTCTGCCTGATACAGGGTTCTGCATTCATGAATTAAACCAGCCACAAATCTAAAGTATCATAAAAAACCAGTTCCGTCTGTAATGGGCTTTCTCAGATTAGTTTATCCCAATTGTCACTATTCTCCAAACAAGACAGTTTATCAAAACGCTTACACTACATCTTTAGTATAGGTATTTTGGGACGATTCAAAGACTATGACAGGAGGTGTGAGGATGATGTGCAAATTTTGTACTATTTAACAGAAGGAACTTAAGCATTTCTGCATTGTGTCGTCATGGAGATATGAGGTGGGCAAACCCACAAGTGTAAATAATGAGAAATGAACTTATGTTGTACTAATCCTAGTTTGTTGTTTTTGCTTGCATGCTATGTATTTAAATTTTCCTATTGTTAACATGGTGAAATAATCTAAGGAGATGCATATATGTCTTCTTCGAATACAACAAGGAAATTTATTATATTATAATCTTTAAAAATCTAGGAAGGGAATTTTAAGTTCCTCACGGAATGAAAATTTTGAGTAAAAAGCATATATTTTCATTTTATTGATCCTGGCTTCACATGTAATAATTAAAAGCAAAAATATTTAGTTGCTATTTTTTTTGTTTGCTTGTTTATATAACAACTCATGTGAACAGTTAGTGTTCTTAGTGGTTTTAGGTCCCAGGTAGTTGGGTAGAAGACTCATTGGGTAAAGGCATTTTTTTTTTTTTTGCTATGCCTGATAGTTGAATTTGATTTCTCAGACCTACATATTGGAAGAAGTGACTTGACTGTGGTACATTGTCCTCTGTCCTGGTCAAGTGTGAGGTGTTACAAACATACATACACACACACACACAGAGTTAAGTAAACAGATAAGTAAAAATATTTCCCGTGATTATATTATATTATATGGTGTTGTTAGAAAAACCAAAGTACACACATTCATTGTAGTTTAATTGCTGAGACATTCCATGAAGGCTGATTGATTTATCTGGCCTTATCCTATATCCTCACAAATCAATAGCAGCAAATGAGAAAATTGTCATCATTTCCTGCAGTCGTAGCTGGATATTTCCATTTCATCCAAAAACACTGCAGGCATTTTGCATAAATGCCTTCTCATAAATTTTGAGAGATTAGAAATTCCCTTAGCCTGTGATCTTGTCTGTTCATTCTAACACAAACTAGATTTCAGGGAAGGAATCAGAGAGCAATGCAACAATAGCACATTCTACTGACTTCTACCACAGCCAAGAATCACCCAGGTGTCCTTGTTTATTTCCAGAGCACTGTGCCCACACATCTCCTTTTACCCTACAACCTATGCTCCATATTTACTAGCCTGATGTCCTTTCCTAATGAAGAAAGAAGCTTTGCTAGGCCATAAAACTAGTGCTTTCTTTCTATCAACTAATACTAACCTTCTGACATCACCTGTGGAGTCTGGAGTCACAACCGAAGAAGCTGTGCTTTGAACCGTGTCATGATTGGCATTTGAGATGAGCCAGTTTCTGGATGTAACCTGTAGGATATTTGTGTTACAAGCCTCTCCACATAGGAGCTGTCATTAGTGGATGACAACTGATGTTTACAGTAGAAGTGTCTGCAAACGTTGACACTGTGTCCTGGGATGTAAAGCGATCTTGGGTGGCTCATCGGAAGAATCTTTAATTTCAGAAGTAAAGAGTAACAAAAGAAAATAGAGACTGGCTTGTGGGCAGCCCGTCAAGCCTAAGGCTCCCCTAATGCTCCCCAGTTCATTACGTTGTATTACCACAGTTTCCAGCACTAATGTCAGTGGTACGAGGACATGAAATTTTGTCTGACTCTCTTGACCAAAGGCTTGTTCTACAGAGGTTCAGGCAAAGTTAGTTGCCATCATTTTTGTCTCAGGTTTTTTTTTTCAGCTATAATCAGGACAATATTTATGTTCAACATACATGATTTCTCCTTTGTGATTACCCAAAACCATGGGATATCTGCGAGTTAAGTAACTCCAATGATTTGTAAATAGCAAATACTTACAAACATTTCCAACTTTTAGAATGAAGTTTAACTAATTGCATAAGGTGGAATGAAGAAGCATATTGTATGCTGGAGCCCAAATATTAAAAAAAAAAAGTCATACAATTGTATTGAGAGTGGGTCTCTATAAATACTGCTAAGCCACTGGGATACAAACACCAAGTAGAAGTGAATTGTTAGACTGTGAGGTATTCTAAGTTAAAAACATTAAAAATCAGTTTTAATGTGCCTAGACACTGTAAGTTTGTGTATGACACGCATTACAAAATGTACTCATTGCTCCAGTCATTAAAAATTCATTGGCTCATGAGGGTTGTCATTTCTTCTACAGTCTGTTCCACTTTGTGGCTTGATAGATAACGGTGCTAGGTAGCAGATGAAGATGATGAAATTTCCGGCATACTCTTGATATTTATACCATGTCCCTGGTTCTCTCCTGTTGCTCTCTGCTTCTTGCCCACCATGTGTTTGGCATCTCTGCCCCACTGAGCCCTCCCCACCATGATAACTTATCTCATCAGGTCCAAGACAGGATGGAGCCACCTGATCATGAGCCAAAATAAATTCTTTTCCCTCTTAAGTGTTTTTTTGTTTTGTTTTGTTTTCAGGCATCCTGACAGAGCAGTCATCTGATGAACACTCTCCCAAAACACATCAAAAAGCAAAGACAAAACAAACTACACTCTCAGATATGCTATGTGTCTAAACATTTTTATTTTCAGGTAACAACGCCCTGCTATCAGTGATATTAGTTAATGCATCTCAACCACTACAATTGCGTTCACTAGATAAGCACTATTTACTATGTTGCATCACAAACCAAGTTATCACACGAAGTTTGTATTTTTTCAACCTTTAGTTATGTATATATTTGTAGATAGCGTGGCTGTCACTCCATAGCACATTTCCAAAAATTGATATGCTAGGTCAGAACTCCAGTATAAGCTAAAAATTAAGAAACACCTTCTTCTTTCTAAAGTTTTGGTTTTATCCCTATTAGATGACTAAGTTTTGCAATGATCAAATGATACAATTTTCTAAAAGAACTGCTAAAAATTTTAAATTGTATAATGTTTGTGGATGCTTTAACTTGACTCTGTTCCCACAGTGTGCCAGAGATGGTCTTGTAAATCATGTGTCTCTCATATTATGTGCAATTCCCATAGAAGTGGTTAGAAAATATTTGTTAAGTGGGTGAATAGAAATGTAGTGAGAGGAATATTATAAAATAACTAGTTTTCAAGATTCTAAGCCAGCTACAAAATATCTTTTAGACATGACAAAACTCATGCAAATTGTGAAAGTTTTACTGCCTACATTCGGTATTGAGTGGTCATTATATTTAAATGTGTTCAGTCAAATAGCAGGAGTTTTAAGTATTATTTTGCTTTACTTTTGGCTGAAGAATGCCCCAAATATTTAATGATAGTCAGCCATAGAAAATACAAAAATAGTGATTAGATCTTTGGGAAAAAAGCTACAAACAAAGGCTTGGAGACAGTGAGATTGCAAGATTATAATAAAGTCCCCAATAGTTTTGTATATGATATGAAATAAATACATTTTTCCTTTATTGTTCATAATGAACATTGTTGCAGCTTGATGGCAAAAGCTAAAAATTAGCAGCCTTTGGAGTAAGGAAAATCAAAGTAGGAAACCTTCCAATTAGTGTAGGAGTTCCCGGATGTTGGTTACCATCATTATGACTCCTCATATAAAGGATTCTTTGCTCCCTGTGTTCCAGTGTCATTTACACCTCCAATTTATGGCTGAAGAACACATATGTCAAGTGCAGCCACTGCTAAACACCAGAACTGATGGTTTCCAACCAGAGAAAAGAACAGGTCGAGTTATCGTTTGTTGGTTGGTTCCCCCCCCCCCCCCCCCCCCCGCCATTTCTGTTTTTCTTTTAGTATACATGTTTTGTAAGCTAATGGAGTTGCTCAATGCAGCCAGAACATCTTCACCACTGTATCATCTTGGAGACATGATGGATCCTTTAAAAGTGTCACAAAAGCTAACACATTACTGGCTGCAAATGAGAAGTCCTTGTAGATGAGCCAAGTGGTTTGCGGTGAACACTATGAATCCATTTGCTCTCAGAAGACAGTATTTTTCATCATAAAGTTTAATTAAAGTAGCTTGTTTTATTTCTTATTTAACTCACACATCTAAAACATCTAATTTACAAATGAAAATATCCTCATGCTTGTTTGTTTATTTGTGAATAGAGATTAATACAATTGCTGTCCTTATAGAATTGTGACAATTACATGAACAAATGCAAAGCAGATCTGAGGAGAATGCCTTGACTATTTCTATTGCTATTTCATGGTTATATTTTCCAGTGTTGTATTTTATTTATTTATTTATTTCTTATTTTATGTATTTTAGTGTGTGTGTGTGTGTGTGTGTGTGTAGGGATGTAGGTGTGTGTGTGTGTTGTGTGTGTTTGTGTGTGGTGTGTGTGTGTGTGTGTTGGGGCACATGCAAGTGTAGGCATGAGGAGATCAAAGAACAATTTGTAAGAGTCATTTCTGTACTTCCGCCTTGTGGATCCTTGTGATCATTAGTCTCACATTGGTAGACAGTCTAAAACACAATGGCTGATTTAAATATTGAACCACAGAGTCAACCACGTTTGACCCTTAAGACTCCAGCCAAAGGGGAAAGGGTTCATGGTATACCTTGTTTGCCATCCTGTCTGCGATCCTCCTCCTCACTGTACCAGTTCTGCGAACATATTAAGGCTGACCTGAAAATACTAAATGAAAATGATATCATATGTTTTACACCGACAATTTGCCCTTCCCATAAGCAGATAAAAAGAAAGAAAATTGAATAGAAATCCAAAAGCTTTACGTTTCTATCCTGGAGCACACCTTGCGCAGTCAGAATCTAAATCTATATGTCTTTCATTCAGAGTAGAAGCAAGAAAAGGCATTGACGCTGAACTATCTTTCTGAGTTTACACAGGCGATGACAGAACTATAATGCCCTTTGTTTTCCTTTTAGATCTCCAACTAAAGACATGGATTCTGAAGAGAAGGAAATTGTGGTTTGGGTTTGCCAGGAGGAGAAGATTGTCTGTGGCTTAACTAAACGCACCACCTCCACCGACGTCATCCAGGCTCTGTTGGAGGAGCACGAGACTACATTTGGAGAGAAGCGATTTCTGTTGGGCAAAGCCAGCGACTACTGCATCGTAGAGAAGTGGAGGGGCTCGGAGCGGGCCCTTCCTCCTCTGACGAGGATCCTGAAGCTGTGGAAGGCCTGGGGCGACGAGCAGCCCAATATGCAGTTTGTTTTAGTTAAAACAGATGCCTTTCTCCCAGCTCCGCTGTGGCGGACAGCTGAAACCAAACCAGCGCCAAACAGTGAGAAGCCTTGGGAGCTCAGCCCAGCGAATTACATGAAAACTCTACCACCGGATAAACAGAAACGAATTGTCAGGAAAACCTTCCGGAAACTGGCTAAAATTAAACAGGACACGGTATCTCATGATCGAGACAATATGGAGAGTTTGGTTCACCTGATTATCTCCCAGGACCACACTATTCACCAACAAGTACAAAGGATGAAAGAGTTGGATATGGAAATCGAACAATGTGAAGCTAAGATCCACTTGGACCGGGTAGGGAATGATGGGGAGAATTACGTGCAGGAGGCATATTTAATGCCCAGGTTCAATGAGAATGAGGCAAAAGTGGACTTTCAATCTGAGGACAACCAGACTCTCGAAGACCTGAATGACAGCGAGGGCGTGGCACAGCTGGAAGAACGGCTGCAATACTACAGAGTCCTCATCGACAAGCTCTCTGCGGAGATTGAGAGGGAGGTGAACAGCGCCGGCGTGGACGGAAGTGAAGACGCGGAAGGGGCAGCTGCGTGGGAGCTGGAAAACACCGATTTAGAGAGCGTGAAGTGCGATTTGGAGAAAAGTATGAAAGCTGGTTTGAAAATCCACTCTCACTTGAGTGGCGTCCAGAGAGAGATTAAATACAGTGACTCACTGCTTCAGATGAAAGCGAGAGAATACCAACTGCTAGCCAAGGAGTTCAATTCACTCCACATTAGCAACCAAGACGGATGCCAGTTAAAAGAAAACAGAGGACAGGACGCTGAAGCTCCCAGCAGCAGCAATGGGGAGATCCCTCCGTTAACTCAAAGGGTTAACACATACACAAATGACACAGATTCAGACACTGGTATTAGTTCCAACCACAGTCAGGACTCTGAAACCGCTCTGGGCGATGTACTGCTGCTGTCAACTTAACACACACGGCTTCTTTCTAAGCATCAATGATGTTTCTGTGACTTATTCTGTACATAACTGTGAAAAATGTAAAGCATGCTAAAGTATTAAGTAGTTAATTAAAACTAGTGAACACCATGAACGACATTACTTGTTTTCATATAATAGTCCCAATTTGCCTTTTTTTTTTTTAGGTTCAAGCAAAAATCTGTATATTAGCAATGCAGTAGGTCTAGCTTATGGTTACATGACACAGAAAAAAAATCTAATGGGAATTGATTAATAATTCCTCTTTAGCTTTTACAAGAGATATGTGATATGAACTTAAAAATAGATCTTAACTTTGTTCATCGAACTAATCACACTGCAAGCATGAAAAAGCAAAGTGAGCATGTGATTCTCATCTTCGACAACATTGTATCATTAAAACGTTTGACTCTGTAAAGTGCAGATCTGCTCCTGTGTCCTATATGTCATATATGGACTAACTCATATCTTGTTTTGTTTTGTTTCTTTCGATAGTCAGACTGTAAAATGTACTACTGTCTGTGTCTCTTCCTGACTGTTCTCTGTTTACGTTAAGGGACAGGAAGCTGTTGGGACATGTACAGTTTCTGACAGTGGATCAGTTTGGGTGCAGGTGAGGCAAAGAAAGCCAAGTGCAACACACAATCAGCGTGGTTTTTGTTTGTTTTTGCTTTTGTTTTTAGCAAGCCTAACAAGCTATGCATCAGCTTTTAGATCCTCTGATCAGGCCAGTGCTGTGTACAGGTTCATTGTTTGGGGAGTTACAGTGTAGACCACAGGAAAAGTCACTCATAATTTTATTTATGCCGTAACTGCATATGCTGAAGTGGAGTGCATGGCTTTTGGTGTGGATCTATCAGTGTTCTCTTCTATGGGAAGGAGTAGAACTGAATGGCTATTCCCATATGCTGTAGCCCGTCTGTCAGGAGAATGCCTAGGTGCTTAACACACCTCACTACTGTTAAGCTGTCCTAACCACATTAAGGGAAATTCAAGAAATTAAATGGATTATTTGAAGTCTGTCTCCATTTTGATATATACTTCCTCTCTCATCTGCACTCTTGCTAACTTAATTTTTCTTCTCATCTACACTCTTGCTAACTTAAGTTTTCTTCTCATCTGCCTTTTCTATCTCCTTTTTCTCTCAGTGAAGGTGGGATGTCATCACATGCCCCCAAATTATTTTTTAATCCCCTTTTATTAACTGAATATCGCTGTGCTTTAAATTTCTTTAGTTGACACATTTTACACATATCAGGATACATAAATCAGAAACGTTGTTTGTATATTTGTAATAATGTAGACATGAGCTATTGTTCCCAGAAGGTTTCTCTTTGATACAAACTGGTACAACCTTTCACTGTTCTCTCTTTGAAAGTGTGCATGTTCTTAAAGATTTTACCAGGTTTCTTGTGGACTCAATGTCTTTAATTGCTCTTCCCAGCTGTTTTTCTTCCTTCCCCCTTTACTGCTTCATCTGTCTTTGGGAAGACACTTATCCTTTCACCCAGTTTCACATCTGGGAAAGACTCATGTTGCCATTCTTTATAAACCAAAAAATATTTTGGGGGACATACAATAAAAATACTACGATAGAGTGTAAGCAATCAGGGTCACACACATTACACTTTTAAAGAAAGAGTGGACGACTTACTGTGAAAGGAAAGTTCACCTACAACAGCCCTTAGCTCACTAAAGGGCATGCTAAATTGTTGACGTATTCATTGTTATTAATATAGATTGAAGTCAGAAGATTAGAATAAATGATAAGCCATCTGTTACTCTTTTTTCCTAAAATGAAAGTTATCTCTTTGGAGTGTATGTTTAGCAAGAAAACAAGTGCTCAGTATCTCACAATGCCACTGGACCACATTATCTAAGTTTGTAAACAGCAGTGATAAGATTTAGTCACAGCGTTTCACTTAGGAACTTTGAATTGACTTCTGCTTTCACACAGTTGCTTAGAATAATGGTGTCTAAGGTGCAGTTCTGAATTTTACTGTAAAAGTTGTTTAAAACTTCTCTTAGAATGAAGACTTTTAAAACTCATGGCAGAGTTTACAGTTTTCTTTAATTATTAAAATATATCTGTGCCCTAGTTTGTTCCATTAAATCACATGGCAATTAGTTTCTATGGTGAGACTCTAATATAGTTATATATGAACATATTTATACAGATAGAAATGATGAGTGATCTCATAGATACTACATTATTTATTGTTGAATTGATAATTAAGCTTATAAATGCAGTACTTGAAGGTTTAATGCTTTAATTGTCTTTAGAAAGTTAGTGAGTTACAAGGCCTTAAGTAGCCTGGCAGACTAAACATGAGGTGGCCATATGCAGCTAGAAGAAGCAAGCCACAGTATACAATGTGTATTTTTCCAAGCACTATGTTCTCAGAGCATGCTTGGTGTTTGTGCACCCTTCTGCTCAAGAGGCCTGTTTCCGTCTCCTCTTACACTACACTGAAAAGCTACCTACTTTCCTGTCTTACTTTTGTTTTTGTTTGTTTGTTTTGTGTGGGTTTTTTGGGGGTGCTTTGTTGTTGTTGTTGGTGGTGGTGGTTTTATTTGGCTTGGTTTTGTTTTAGATAGGGTTTCTCTGTGTAGCCCTGACTGTCCTGGAACTCCCTCCACAGTAAGAACTCTGCCTACAGAGTACTGGGTTTAAAAATCCGTGCTACCAAGCCCCAAACTGCCTACTTTGAATGCGTTCAAAGTATTCTTTCCTTTCACACCGTTGTGTTCCATCTAGGTAGTTCTAATCTCATCTGTGAACTTACAAATATCCTAGACTGGCTTCTCCTGATCTCCTCTTATATATTAAGCTGTATATTTATATAACCTTCTAACTTCACTCACCCAGCAGAGTGTTATTATCCGCCCTTCTAATTTGATTGGTCAGTATCAACTTCTTAGCCTCTTGTTCTATTTGTGAATTGAACTGCTAAATTGCAAAGGGTTTTAACATTTTGTGATTTTTTTTCTTACATTATATTCACTTGTGCAATTTTTAGATAAGCATGCATATTATCAGGCTTTAAAATATTAACAAGAATTCTACCTAGAAATTTAGAGAGTAAATACTAGATCTTTACATTGCTATGACTTTTATTAATGTGACAACATTTCTAATTAACATGAAAAAATGTACATAATTATAGGGCACTATGTGGTATTTTAATATATACATATATATTGCATAAAATTCAATTCTAGAAAATCATTCTTTTTTAATTAACAGAGATTCTGACTTAAAACAACTCAAATGTCTTTTAATTTAATAACAATGTCATAACATCTAAGCATTGTGCATATGTAGGGAAAAGATGTCATAGTGTTGGGTTTGAACTGTTAGATACACAGGATCTTTTAAGTACCTAAATTAAATCTCTGCATCATTTTTCTTCATAATTGCAAAATTATAATGCTTTATGAATACATAAGAGGTTTTCTAACCCATTAAATTCCTTTTATTTTTGTATTTATTTAAGCCACCACTGTATATGAAAAATATATTTCTGTGATGCATTTTATAAATTTTCAGAGTAGAGTTATTGCTATATTTAAAACCTATTTTTCTAGTGACAAAGAAATACCTTTTAATCCTGAGGTAGCGTATAAAATAACACTGGACTTCTTCTTTTCATACTGCCTTACTGTTTTTATAAACTTCGTGTGACAAATATAAACTATTGTTTCTTCAAGTTATAACTGATCCAGTAGAAATAAAAGACTATTGTATCCCATCTGTGGTATTTTCTTTATTTAAATAGTTTTGTTTAAAACAAATCACATGTCATCTGGAATTATATACTAGCAAAGCTAGCTCATACAATTTATTTTAAGATTGGTTAGTATTTCCTGAACCCCCCTGCCCAAAAAAAAATGTGCATCAAATTGTATCTAAGAAAACTTTTTAACAGGTTTCATTTATATTTGTTTCAACTTGTTAGAGAACTCTGCCCTAACTTGTATGCTCATTACTATGCATGGCTTCTTTCTTTTTAAAGTGAAGTTATTTCATGTAAGAATGTTCAAAAAAAAAAAAGAATGTTCAAGATCTTGCAGGTTCTTTCTATCAGATCTCATTCTGTTACTGCTCACCCCAAATAAGCATTCAATTTCTACTGTTTTAAATAGTTCATCCCTGAAGTCATAAGAAGATTTGCTACTTCATTCTACAATTTCCCGAAAAACCCTATTAAAAGATTGTATATACTTTCCAGCCAAGCATAGAGGATTAAGTTTACACTACTTTCTTTGCCTATGTCATAATAGTTAGAGAGGAGAGACAATCTTTTTTTTTGAAAGTCATGGTTTTAATAACTGTTAGAATTGAGAACTGAAAAATTTAGTGCTGTTATTAATAGATTGATATACGAAAATCTCAGTAATTATCTTCATAATTTATATAAGCAATTGACATATTGTTTTTCTAAAGCATACATAGAGGGTGCTTTTATAGGTGACTAATAAGATACTACACTCCATACACATGTAATATAATTTTATATTTACTTTTTGAAAACAGATACATTGTATAAATCTCAATTTGTTCAGATAATGAAAAGTGAAATTTCACTTCTACTACTGTGACCCAGCTGCCCAAGTGGTTTGTTCTGACATTTAAGCTATTAACTTTAATGTATAAATTTTCTAAATAACATGAATAAATACTTGTATAATTAGTTACATATTCAGACATATGTAATGTACCATATCCAGAACAGACAGATAATTTGTTATGTTGCCTTCATACATATTGTTCTCACTCAGAGAAGTGACTGCTCTGAAAAGGACCCCACATTGTTCATATGGAGATCTTTCCCACTGTCTAGCAAAGTAGGGTATTCTCATCAGTTGCATGATCTTTTGGTGAGCATTTGGATTTTTTCTAGTCATTTACTATGTTGTTATGATACCTTTCCAAAATTTCCTGTGAGGCAAGATGTAGAAACAATGACTTAAATGGCGGCAAAAGTGTTTTCAATTTTAATAACATCTATCATCCACATGTGTGGAAATTAATCTTTTATGATCGGAATTGGAAACATGCTCTTCACAGATAATCTTATTTTTTATTTATGAATTTAAAAATGAAAAAATTAAAGATATTTCGTTGATTTTATGGGTTAATATTTGATATTGTACTTTTTGTTATTCTTTAAAGGGCTGTACGTTGGTTACTTCTCTGTTGCTGTAATAACATTTCTTACAGAAGGAAGCCTTTACCTGAACTTACAATTACAGAGGATAAGTAATATCAGGGAATTGTGGAAGCATGCAGCAGATTTGGCAACAGAAACACCTCAGAACTCAGATCACCAACAGCAAGGAAGAAGCAGAGAAAAAACCTGGAACTGCAATGTCACTGGGATTTTTAACCTTAATATCTACCCCCAGTGATGTACCTCTTCTTGCCATAACTCCTAAACCTACTTAAAGTGACACCACCAACACCTGGCAGTATAGGTTACATTCTGATAACAAAACCCTACATGCTGTCATATTGCATAACCAACAATTTTTAAAATAGTTTCTACCTTTTTTGATATACACATTTATGCTTTATTTTTTAAACTTTGGAACAATCTAGAGTTGCAGGTATTTTTAATATATTGAGATGACTTTGTTTAGATGATTAAAAGTGGTGGGGAGGCCTGGTGGCACTCAAAGAAAGAATAAGCAAGCTACCAAGATGAGACGTGATAGCCTAAGATCATAAAGAGGGGGAGGAGATCCCCCTTAGTCATAGACCTAGGGGAGAGGAGTAGGGTAAAAGCAGGAGGGAGGGAAGAACTGGAAGATAAAAGTGATGGGATAACAATTGAATTGTAATCTGTATAAATTAATTAAATAAAAATAAAAATTAAAAGAAATTATTTCATAACATTTGTCACAGAACTTTTTTCCACTATTTTAGAGTTGCATCTATTATTGGTTGTGTTTGAACCAAATTACAGTCTATAAGTTAGATCTATTGCTGCTTTTTCTATATGATCGTCTTGGTGTGACTGAATAGTGTGTTTATGTTATATATCCTAAATTACAACACTAATTCATTTCCTGATATTAAAAAAGTCATGCACACCTTATACACTTATAAATTTAGGATTGTATGATGCTTGTGAGAAATTATATGCTTTCAGAACAAAAGAACCACACACTGACATTGGATCAGACCTGACAGGATTCATTCCTCCCAGCATGTGGACACTGATATCCTGTATCTTTCATGTTCCAGCACCAAATGCTTCAATTGCTGGTTCTCATTAGAACGAACCAGCTCCCAGGACATTTTCAAAGAAAGCTTCCAATCCCAATTGGTCAGGCATTTCAGACTGTCCCACACAGGATGCCAATTAAGCCTGAAATTTCTCAACATTTAGAAACTGGACCACAAATCCAATTCCTAGCTTGTTTAACCATTTCCCCAATTTTATTTTGGCCCCTACTAGGTATTATTCTTCCCAAATCAGCCAGAAGAAACCTTAAGAGAGTGATGCCCCACTCTTTTAAGGGGAATTAAGTAGGTTTTGGGTTGTTTTCTTGGGCTATAATCAATGAGAGTTAGTTGTAAGTTATTATTGGTCTTATTTAGAAAGAAAGCAAGATTAGACTCAGCAATGTCTCTCTTTTCCCTTAGGGAGTTGGGGTTGAAAAGAAAGAAGGGGGATATAGAAATATATAGGAAAAATAAAACAAAATGTAGATTAGTGAATCTACTCCTCAATTTAATGTCTCAATTGTCACTCAGAAGGTTATTTTTAATTCACTAGTATAGAATTTTGTATATAGATACAGAATAAGTTTAATTCTATATACACTGGTATAGAATTCAAATGTAATTTTATTCTATATACACTATCTTTCTATCTATATATATCTTTATCTATGCATATACCTATATATACACACATATATACATATATGTATATATATATATATATATATATATATATATATATATATACTCCATATGAGGTATTAACCCATATAACTCAATAACTCAATTATATTACAAGGGTTACTTCCAATATTTTGAAAGTGCTATTGCAGGATGTTTAGGATAAATAAATCATATAAGTTAATTGTTAGTTGATCAAATCATGGTCATGTCAATTGCTAGGCTACTTTTATCACAAGAATATACATCTTAGGTGTGGCAGATAGATATGATAGGATAAGGTGTTCAAAAACCTCAGAAACACGAAGACTGTGGCATTTAAAAATATAGGAAAGATTAAGCTTTGTCTCAGGTGGAAGCAGTCTTGGCGGGCTTTACCCTTGAGACACACCATGAATACCTTGTGAGAGACTGTTTGGAGCCTTCCTGGGCTTAGAATTCAGGAAGCCTACCTAGGAACCCCACCGTGGCTATTGTTTTCCTAATTGACCCTCGAAGGGAGAAGGGGCCGCCCTTTGCATATGACTGGGAAGAGGTAGGAGGAGAGAGGAAGAAGGCGCGGAGAGAGAGGAAAGGACCGGACCAGCTCGTGGGACTGAGACACCTAAGGACCCGTCCTGCCGAACGGATTCCAGGAGGTTTTAATCTTCTGTCCCTTTAACCTTTTTTTCCTTCTTGTATATGCTAGTTGGGTTGTATAATAAAGTTTAATTGTTAATAAACTGAGCCAACATCTGGCGCCCAACGTGGGGCCCGATGGGTTCCACAATCCCTAATGATATGAGGGAAGATTCAGTATTCCACGGGATAGAAATGTTGTTTCAGGGTATTGGCAAAATTGCAACTGCTGTTGCAAAACTCTTTCCTGCATTATACTTAGAGGGAATTCTTTGTTTTCTCATTGTCCTTTTATTACAATATTTCATGCTTAAAAGGATTAGAAGACAGGCTAATGGCATAAAAAAGCCGGAAGGGTCAGTAAGTTCTATCCTTTTGGAAAAGATTACAGATTTGACTGGACAGATAGAAAGGCTGAGGTATAAAAATGAAGGGATGGGAAAACGGATAGAATTTTTGGCATTTGGTAGTGATGAAGGACAGAAAATAGAGAGACCGGAAAGCCAAAAAAATCAAGAAGAGTCAATAAGCTCTATCCTTTTGGAAAGAATTACTGACTTGACTGAACAAATAGACAAAATACAGAGAAAAGTGGAAGGGCTGAAAAAGCAGAAGGCACCTTTGGTTAAAAAGGGTGGAGAAGGTCAGAAACCAGAGACAAAGGAAGCCAGACCGACCAAAAGGTCTTTGGAAGTAAATGTACCAGTGGAGGATACTTCCACAGTCACCCAGGCACCTTCAGCTTTTCCAGTCACTGTAAGACATGTAATCGAGCCAAATGGTGCTGAGGGTCATGACGAAATAGCCTGGTGTCCTGTAGACATGATGGATTTAAAACATTTTAAGGAATCCATCATCAGATATGGTATGCATTCTAACTTCGTTAAACAAACGTTAAACAGCTGGGCCTATCAGAATAGACTTGTTCCCCAAGATTGGAAAAATTTAGTTTCAGCGGTATTGGAAGCAGCACAACAGTTACAGTGGTTATCATGGTGGCGAACAGAGGCTATAAAAATAGAACAAGAAAATATCGCACAGGGAATAAATATTAATAGAGATCAGTTACTTGGTGATGGACCATATACTAACATGAGAGAACAAATTCAAGCTAACGATAGAGTGATTGAACAATGTCGTAAGGCAGCCTTGAGAGCTTGGGAGCTGGTAGAGGAACCTGGGAAAACAACTATTTCTTTTACTAAGGTGTTCCAAGGACCTCTGGAGCCCTTTACAGAATTTTTGCAGAGATTAGGATCTGCTATGGATAAGGCGATGCCAGATTCTGATAACAAAAAGGCATTAAAACTTATCATGGCTTATGAAAATGCAAATGCTGAATGTAAGAAGGTGCTTAGACCGTTAAAGGAAAGAGGCGCTCCATTAGATGACTGGGTAAAGGAGACAGTTAATATCAACTCTCAGGAATATCAGAATAATATTGTGGGACAAGCTTTAGTCAGAGAGCCCAGATATCATAATACTCGGTGCTTTAATTGCGGTCAAATCGGTCATGTGCAAAGAAACTGTAGAAATAGAAGGCGCACTAACCCAGGAGAAAACGTAACTTATAGAAGAGAACAGGGGGGTTCTGGTTATGATGGTAATGAGGTACCAAGACTCC
The DNA here is from genome assembly GCF_964271855.1 of Acomys minous. Taxonomy (NCBI): domain Eukaryota; kingdom Metazoa; phylum Chordata; class Mammalia; order Rodentia; family Muridae; genus Acomys; species Acomys minous. The sequence goes on from NC_140490.1 coordinate 104,528,056, forward strand.
CAGGGTACTGTAGTCACTGTGGAAAAGGGAAACACTGGGCTCAGGATTGTCAATCTAAGCGAGATGTGCAAGGCAATATCTTGCCGACGGGAAACGGCAGGAGGGGGCCATCGGCTCGGGCCCCCGTAAACAATGCCAGCCAAATTCCTTTGACCAGTCAGGAAGTGACAAACCCACAAGAAAACGGGAACTGAGTGTTAGCGATCTAATACATGCTACTGAAGGCAGTGCAGCCTTGGATCTGGCTTCAAATATGTCTCTTACCCTAACTCCTCAGGTTGAATGTTACAAATTAAATACTGGTGTTTTTGGACCTTTGCCTTCAGACACAGTAGGATTGGTTCTGGGAAGAAGCGGGCTGACTTCTCAAGGTTTTATTGTGCATCCTGGTATTATAGATAGAGATTCTAAAGGGGAAATAAAAATCTTGGTATGTGTGAAAAAGGAGATGAAAATTGATGCCGGGGATAGGATTGCTCAACTCCTACTGTTTCCTTACATTAAGGGCAAAGCCGCTCCAGTGGAAAGGACTGGTGCGTTCGGGAGCACAGGGACCCGTGTGTTCTGGCAAACAGTAATTAATGATCAGAGACCTAAGTTAATTATACAATTGAATGGTATTAAAATAGAAGGCTTGGTAGACAGTGGAGCTGACATCTCCATCATTTGCCAAAAGTCTTGGAACCAAACTTGGCCACTTAAGAAGGTTTATACAAAAATTGTAGGAATTGACAAGTTATCTCAAATAAAACAAAGTGTACAGTGGCTTGAGTGTGTGGGACCAGATGGGCAGATAGGGAGGCTGAAACCCTATGTGGCTGACATTCCTATAAATCTATGGGGAAGAGACCTTTTTCAGCAATGGGGTACTCAGATTACTATTCCTGCAAATACTGGGATAAAGAAAGTTGAAACAATGGGTGAATTGGTATGCGCTTCTAGGGAAGAGATTAATGTAAGTGATCAGAGGCGACCACCAGCTATGCCCATTGTCCAACCTCAGAATTCTTCAGGTTTAGAGTGTCAAAATTTATAAGAGGGGCCACTGCTGAGATACCAACCGCCTTGCCCCTAAAATGGATTTCAAACAGACCTGTATGGCAGGAGCAGTGGCCCTTAACAAAAGAAAAGTTACAGGCGCTTCACGGTTTAGTGCAAGAGCAGCTGGAGGCTCAACACATCGAAGAATCTTCCAGTCCCTGGAATTCCCCTGTGTTTGTGGTAAGAAAGAAATCAGGTGGTTGGAGAATGATAACAGATTTGAGGGCCATAAACAAGGTGATTCAACCCATGGGTTCGCTTCAACCTGGAATTCCTTTGCCTTCCTTATTACCTCGGTCTTGGCATATAATTACAATTGATTTAAAAGATTGTTTTTTTACCATACCTCTACACGAGAAGGACAGGGAAAGGTTTGCTTTCTCAGTACCTACTCTGAACAGTAATTCTCCAATGAAGAGATATCATTGGAAGGTACTTCCACAGGGAATGTTAAATAGCCCAACTTTATGCCAGTATTTTGTACAACAACCTTTAGAAATACTTCGTAAGCTGTTTCCTCAATCTATCATATATCATTACATGGATGATATTCTGCTAGCTGATTCTGATCCTAGTATTGTAGAAAAAATGTTTCAGGAAGCACAAAGAATTCTGCCATGCTGGGGATTACAGATTGCGGTGGAAAAAATACAAAGAGGAGATTCAATTACCTATTTAGGCTATAAAATAACTGAACAAAAAATTCGACCACAAAAGGTACAGATCCGTAGAGATCAATTACAAACTCTTAATGACTTTCAGAGATTATTGGGCGATATTACCTGGTTAAGGCCTACAATCGGGTTAGCTACCTATGAGTTAAGTAACTTGTTTCAGATTTTACAAGGGGATTCGGATTTAAACAGTCCTAGGTGTTTAACTGCTGAAGCAGAAAAGGAGTTAATTCTGGTGGAACAAAAACTTCAAAAGGCATATGTGGATAGAATTGATCCTGAACTTGGTTGCATTTTGGTTATTTTGCCTTCAAAACATTCTCCTACTGGGCTTCTCATGCAAAGGGAAGACCGGATTATAAAATGGATATTCCTGCCAAATAAACAAAGCAAAAAATTGAAAACATATATAGAGAAAATTTCTGAATTGATTACAAAGGGAAGAATAAGGTTGCGTCAACTGTCAGGGATGGACCCGGCGGAAATTGTAGTGCCTCTTACTGATTCTGAGATTATGTCACTATGGGTAATTAATGAAGATTGGCAAAAAGCTTGTAGTAATTATTTGGGAGACATTAACAATAGATACCCAAAAAGCAAACGTATACAGTTTATAAAAAAAACTAATTGGATCCTTCCAAGTATTGTAAAGAGGTCACCAATCTCAGGGGCACCCACCTTTTTCACTGATACAAATAAATCAGGTATGGCTGGTTATAAGTCTGAAAAAATGACCAAGGTGATTAAAAGCCCATTTACATCAGTTCAAAAATCAAAATTATATGCTATCCTTATGGTTTTGTTAGATTTTCCTGAACCTCTTAATATAATTACTGACTCTCAATATGCTGAAAAGGTTGTTTTGCATATAAAAACTGCTAAATTTACTCCTGATAACACAAAATTAACTACTTTATTTATAAAACTGCAACAGGTCATCAGAAACAGAAATTATCCCTTGTATATTACTCATATTCGATCCCATACAGGTTTACCAGGTCCATTGGCACAAGAAAATGAAGAGATCGACAAATTATTGATAGGTAATGTATTCGAAGCCTCCAAATTTCACGAAAAACATCATGTCAATGGTAAGGGGTTGAAGAAAAGATTTTCTATCACTTGACAACAAGCTAGAAAAATAATTAATAAATGTCCTACATGTTCCTTATATAGTCAAATACCATTACCTGCTAAAATTAACCCTAGAGGTAACAAAAGGAATGAAATTTGGCAGATGGATGTGTTTCATTTTGCAGAATTTGAAAAAATGAGATATGTGCATCATACCATTGATACCTATTCAGGTTTTCAATGGGCAACTGCCTTAAGTTCTGAAAGAGCTGACTGTGTGATTACTCATTTACTAGAAATAATGACATTTATGGGAATACCTGCACAAATTAAGACTGACAATGCTCCTGCATATGTGTCCCTTAAGATGAAAAACTTCTTTATGTATTATAATATAAAACATGTTACTGGTATACCTCACAATCCCACAGGACAAGCAGTTGTGGAAAGAGCTAATCGTACCTTAAAAGAAATGCTTATTAAACAAAAGGGAAGGGTAAAGACACCCAGGGATCGATTAAATAATGCTTTGTTGACTCTAAATTTTCTTAATGTGAATGATGAAGGGACGTCAGCTGCGGAGAGACATTGGATAATAAAAAAAACTAAAGAATTGGGACAACCAATATTCTTCAAGGACTTGAAAAGTATGAAATGGAAACCTGCAGTAGTTTTAAGATGGGGTCGTGGGTATGCGTATGTTTCCACAGGGAGTGAAAATATATGGCTACCAACTAAACTTATAAAGATTAGATCTGACCATATAACAAGTGAATCTTAAGAGCTACCTGGTTCTTAACAGCTTGACATTGTTCCTTACAGCTTGGAGAACTAATGCCCTCTTCTGTCCTATTGGTGTATATGCAGGTAGAGCCCTGTATTTACAAAAAGCAGGACAATGCTGAAGACAGCAGGCAGCATGGGTGATTTAACCCCAAAAGCATGCCTCTGGCACCTCGAGCAAGATGCCTCAAATGATGTTCCCTTGAAAATTATATATGTACTAACATACCTGTACTAATGATTTATAAAGTCTGCTTACTTTCAGAGCAAAAAACAGGACAATTATAAAGATCGAACTTCTGCCTCTGGCACTACTGCTTCTTCCAGAAATTGCATGCATATTAACAATAAATCGGCTAGCCAAAAGGATCGATCCCAAAAGGACTGGACAAAAAACAGCTAGCTTTTCCAGCGCTTGGCCAATATATTATTTTTCTTGGGTACCCGAAAAATATTTTTCTCTTAAACAGCATCAAGTGATTTTGAAAACACGACGCCCCCATTCCCAGTAGGTGGGATGTGTGTTTTTGGTGGGTTACCAATGCTCATCTTTGCCTAACGGGGTTATTTACAATTAATAAAAGTTCATTTGGGGATTTCTTTCTTCTATCTTTCTTTCTCTCTTACTTTCTATCCCTTTTAATATTAAGAAAAAGGGGGGAAGGAAGGGAGGATACAGGATTGTAGAATAAAAGGTAGATTATTGAATCTACTAACTTAAAAAATTCTACATTGGTATTGTAGATTGATGGAAATTTAAGACTTTTGATTGATGGAAATTTAAGACTTCAACTTTTGCTTCACATTGATATGAACTTAAATTGTATATTCCATTCATTTTTGCCTTATGTATTGTATGTTATATGTTGACAAAATATTGTATATTGTATGTCAGAAATTTACGTTCTTTTTGTTCAATGTTTATTTGATGTATTATTCTAATGTCTTATAAAAAACTGTTTGGAATCATCGGGGATAAAAGTTGGTATTTAGTTACGTAGAAATCCTATTAGATACTCACTTTGTTATAGAGCAGGTTTGTTTAATAGCTTGTCTATGTCTTCAAAGGAATAGATTGATAACTGTAAGAATAGATAGATTTGCTCTTCAAACTCTTCAGAGATCCACAGAATATGACATTTAATGATGAGGGCTTTCCTGACAGAGAGAGACATCCGCTCCTGGCCGCCTCTCCATTTACATCATTGAAGATGGGGGCTTCAAGAGACGCTGGTGACAGAATGGTCACTAGACGGAAAAACTGCTCTGCTACTGCTCTTATCTCTACGGCTGATGACAGGCTGACTGTCTGCAACGATCAACAATGATGCTGGAAAGATGACTGTCCAGCTTTAAAGAGAATAGATGGACCAGACCGTCGGATTTCCTGCTTCAAAAAGCAGTTCGTTGGATGTTTTGGGCCGAAAGGCTGAAGACTGATTGCCCCAATAAAGGAGAGAATTCGGTGACTATCCAGGCAGTCTGCTCTCTCTGTACTCTGCAACTTGGAAGTTGCCTGCCAGCACTTCCTTTATTAGATAGATTTTCCTTCTTGGGTCTCTGATGGGATTGAAGACTAGATAGCCACAGTGTTACTAGAAGCTTTAGTAGATTAATAATTACAATTTCTCATGAAAGAAAAGGACTCTCTTTGGTAGGATAGTGGTATACTTTCCCTTAGGTTAACAAGCATAAAAGGACTTTGTTATGTTCTTGATTCCTGATGAGTATGTATATATGTATATATGTATATATGTGTATATAGTTCTTAATTTTTTAGAGAGAAGGGTGAGGTATAGGAAAGATTAAGCTTTGTCTCAGGTGGAAGCAGTCTTGGCGGGCTTTACCCTTGAGACACACCATGAATACCTTGTGAGAGACTGTTTGGAGCCTTCCTGGGCTTAGAATTCAGGAAGCCTACCTAGGAACCCCACCGTGGCTATTGTTTTCCTAATTGACCCTCGAAGGGAGAAGGGGCCGCCCTTTGCATATGACTGGGAAGAGGTAGGAGGAGAGAGGAAGAAGGCGCGGAGAGAGAGGAAAGGACCGGACCAGCTCGTGGGACTGAGACACCTAAGGACCCGTCCTGCCGAACGGATTCCAGGAGGTTTTAATCTTCTGTCCCTTTAACCTTTTTTTCCTTCTTGTATATGCTAGTTGGGTTGTATAATAAAGTTTAATTGTTAATAAACTGAGCCAACATAAAAATGTTTTTATTATTATAAAGATTCACTGACAATGAGATAGGTTAACTCCTAACAACACCCATCCTACCTCGAAAAGGATGATGAGCATCAAAGAACCTCCTGAGAGAGATGGCTTCAAATGTGGCAAAGAAACCATTGGGCAAAATGTCCTCATTTCTATCACAGACAGAATTCTGCCTAAAAAAGGACAAGCTTGGCTTCAGGCAGAGTCAATAGCCAAACTCTGCCAAGACGGGGTAAGCAAGCCCTCAATAGTTCCTGCCTCACAAATATGTCTGTCATCTATATTGGGCCAGAAGACTGAAGAAGATACTCCAACATTACAGAAAGTTTTGGGTGACTATTTGGGTAGCAAACTGTCTCTGTCATCTTTCTCAGTTGGAAAGCTACTCACCTGTACTCCCAGCATACTCAGGTAATCAAGTTTATTCCTTCTCAAGTCTCTGGGGAAGTTGAAGACCAGGTGTATTAATTTTACAATGAAGCTTACTTGTTTAGGGGTTAAAACACTTTTAGGTCTAGATAGATGTTTTAAGTTGATAATGACAAAATATGATGGACATTGATGTACATTCAGAATTTTAGATGCACCAAGACAGGGAAGATGATTCTTCAAGGCTGTCAAATACAAATAGCAAAAAAACCAAAAAACAAAAAAACTAAGAATGTAACATTTATATAATTCCTGATTGTGTCATGGTTCTTCTTGCTATAGGTAGTTTATTGTATATACATGGAATAATATAAATGTATATGTAAAAAATAAAAATTGTTTAATTAAAAAAGCACTGCACAGAAAAGTCACTATTCAGGAAATCAGATAATGTACAAACAGATCATAAAAAAGAAAGAAAATTTAAAAACTAATGTTACAGTTACATGGTCTAGGATAGCTCTGTATTCAAGTCTTATACCCACAACGTTATATGAATGTATGCATTTCACTCATTTCACTTGACATTCATATTATTGGAGAATAAAGTGAATTTTATGACCTTTTTTAATGAATATATTCCAATACATTCTTACTTTCGTCATTCCAATTCTTTTAACACATTAAAATAAAGTAACTTGCAAATACAGTTCAGAAAGCTTCCCATTTTCAGATTTCAGCCAGTACTCTTATAGTTCCATAAGCACCAAGAAAATAATTACAAAATCTCTTAAAATACATGTAAATAATCATTTTTGCTTTAAGCATACGAAAAGTTACAACGCCCAATATACAGGAAAAGTTAAGAGAATTTGAGAATGCTATTAATGATAGTTCCTATTAGTTAAAAGACCATGCAAGAGTGAAATATATCTGGAGATAAGTGAATTTCAGTATACTCCAAATTTGTTACAAAACTTAGATGATGCATGCAAAGTAGCAAGTCTAGAGAATGTGTAGATACTACTAGTTTCATCACATACCCAATATACTTATGTTCTCTCCAAAAATGTACTTACAAATAAAGAGTCTTCATAATTAAGATTGGTTTGTATGTGAGATGCATTTCTGCCTCTTTGTTGTGCTCTTTGACAATTTCACAAATCGCAAACAGCTAGAAGTGGGTGAGTAATAACAAATCAACTGCCAGGAGCGAGAAGAATGCATACTTAATTACTTTATATAAGAAAGTTAAGGTAGTTTTATACCTTTCAGAACTAAGAGATATTTTAAAACATTTATTAACATTATCTTAGACATATGTGAGATTGCTATGAGTTATTTCCCTTTTTAGTACAGGTATAGGACATGGAATTGCTTTAAAAATGGACAGCACATTCTCCACAGTTGTGTGGAGAGTGGGTACTTACTCTGACATGAACTCTGGTGCCCCCTATTTGACCACTTCCCCTTGGTGGGGAGGCCTGGTGGCACTCAGAGGAAAAGTGAGCAGGCTACCAGGAAGAGACCTGATAGACTGTGACCATATGGTGGGTTAGGAGGTCCCTTCTGCCACAGACTTGAGGAGGGGAATAGAGTGAAAGAGGGGTAAGGGGAAGATACAAGTGAGGGGATAACAATTGAGATGTAATCTGAATAAATTACTTAATAAAAATGTTAAAGTGTTCTGAGTATACATTTTCATGAAAAAATTGAAATTCTCTTTAGTAGAAGCAATTCAAAGATGTCTAATGGAACTACACTATTCTTTTTAATAATAATAATAATAATAATAATAATAATAATAATAATAATAATAATAATAATAATAATAAACTGGAACTCAAAACTAGTGCAGACTCTGGAGGACAGTGCCCTATGGTTAAATTTCTAGGTCGCCCTGAGTCCTGAGTCATTCTGAGATCATTTGCAAAGCTGTTTCCACAACAGATTGACAAAGAGCGCCCGTAAAAAGAACGGATGCTTTGACTTCACCTTGGAGAATGTGATGTGGGGGTCTTCAATGCCACTTTAACTATTCATGCTTGAATTGCTGCCCAAATGATTCTAAGCCCAAAGTATTAGAAGTGTGGTTTGTTAATTTTGGCAGAGGTTATAACTAAAGCCTTCAGCAAGCTGCGATAAAGGAATGTGAAAAGTCAGCATCGCCAGGGCAACTGAAAACTCATTAACTAGGAAAAACACAGTAATCTTTAAATTCTAAGCCAAAGGTGAACTAGAAACAGAAACTTGGTGTATCTGCTCCTGGAATGGCTGGTGGAGAAGGTTAGATGCTTTAATGTCACAGTTTACACAGTGCTTAGCCCAAGGTGGAAATATTGGAATGAACTAGGCCTTCAGAGGACTCCCTGCTGTCATATAAGCACTGAATATGTATTTTATATACTCTACACTACCATCAAATATGCCACTGGAGGGTCCATATTACGCTGATACAACCTTTCCAAAATATTAAACCTATGTAACCTTTCCAAATGTGATATTTTTTCTTGGATAAAACTAAGTTTAACTTATTTTACATAATGCTTGAAACAGGTCTTGTTTAAGAAGGCACCCAGAGTCATGTTGAATACGGGCTAAGATTAACAAATAGCAAACATTTGCTATGTTGGTCATTTGAATGAGATGTCCTCTAGTGTCTCAGGAATTTAAGTAATTGGCTGCTGCTTGCTGGTATAGTAGGGGCAGTTTAGTAGGCAAGACTTTGCTAGCAGAAGAATGTCACTGGGCTCCAACTTTGAGATTTAAAAGCCGCCTCACATCTCCAGTTCAGTCTCTTTTCTCTGATCTGCTTGGAGTTCAAGACAGGAGTTCCTGGTTCTGCAGTTGTTATAGTTTCCGTGCTGCCATGCTCCCTCTGCATGATGGTGATAGACTCTACGTTCCCTAGATATAAAAGCCTCCAAACGCTTCTATAAGTTGCCTAGATGTTTCGTCACGTAATAGTAACTAAGACAGAAGTTGGGACCTGGAAGTGTGGTATGTAAAAGCTTGGAAGCCAGTAGTGCTGAGAGCCGTGCAGACTAAGGAGGCCTCAAGAGGCTTCAGAAGGGAGCAATACTAACAGTGGGGAGAGAGACTTCTCTTGTGATATTTTAACAGAAAATGTGTCTGCTTTCTGGCCTTATCCTAAGAACTTGCCTGTGGCAAAGTTTAAAAGCAATGGACTAATATTTTTGGCAAAGCACATTTCAAAGCAGCCCAATATTGACTCTTCGCCATGGCTATCAGTAATTGCTTTAATGCAGATCTAAAATGGAAAAGAGCAAACGAGGCGGAAAGAAATATAAAGTCTATAGTTTGAAGAAAAAGAGCACAGATTAAGAAGATTAAAGACATTAAGGAGAAGCCTGATGCTTAAATCAATGAAAAGGTGCCCTCAGGACAAGACTACCTAGCTAAGTTTTTCTCCTTTTGAAAGGAAAAGGGTCTAGGGAATTGCCAGCTGGAGGAAGGGAACAACAAACAAAAGCTGTTGAAAATGTGGTTTCAGGAAGCCAGAATCCACCTCATGCTGGCAGCCAAACTCAGAAGTGTTGTTCACATAGCGCCGTCTTTAATGCCATGTAAGATAAACAAGGGATGGAGTTGTGGAATCTACCTTTATGGTTCCAGAAAGCAGGCATGCATGTGGCAGGGGATTTCCTAGGCGAGATGCCCATAGAGGCCATCCTCTGAAGCTGTGAAAGGGAAGTCTGGCTTACCTTGAAGGCCAGACCATAGATGTTGGTGTCAGAATCTGGGATATCTGCCAAGGAGATCTGCACATAGGGAGCTGAGCTACTGTGTGTGTGAGAGAAGTGTGCTGCAGGTAGCTAAGCTAGAAGCGTGTAACCATGTAAGCCTTGGATGTTGGACACTGGGCTACCAAACTTGATGTTTGCCCTGCTGGATTTCAGCCTTTTTTGGTCTACAATTTCCTCCCTATGCCTCTATTACTCCCTTTTAGAATACTGATATATATTCTGTGCCATTGTATGCTGGAAGTATCCAATTTTCTTCTTCTCCTTCTCCTTCTCCTTCTCCTCCTCCTCCTCCTCCTCCTTCTTCTTCTTCTCCTTCTTCTTTTTCTTCTTCTTCTTCTCCTTCTTCTTCTTCTTCTTCTTCTTCTTCTTCTTCTTCTTCTTCTTCTTCTTCTTCTTCTTCTTCTTCTTCTTCTTCAACAGGGGTAACAGTTAAGATTGTCTTGAGTCTAAGTAGAGACTTTGGACTATCAAACAGTGTTAACACTAAGAAAGACGACATGAATTTTTGAAATTGCACTAAATGGACTTGCATTATGAATTACCTACATGACTATGGGGGACACAGTGTGAGATGCTCTGGTTTGAATGAGAAATTACCCGTAGACTTGGGAATATGAATACCTAGTCTTCAGGATGTGGTACTACTATGGTCATAAGGATGGTGTGGCCTTGCTGGAAGAAATGTCACTTGAAAGTCTCAAGCCTTTCCCAGATTCTTTCCCTGATTCTTCCTCATGTTTCAATATGTGACCTCTCAATTTGTTGCTACAGCCACCAAGCCTGTCATACATCTCTGTAATGATGGTAGATTTTTATCTCTGTAAATTAATGCACAAATAAAGTATTTTGAGTAAAGCTGTTTCAATACTACTTAACACTATCAAGTTATATCCAAACAAAAATCTCACTTTCTATTCTACATTTATTGAGAATTAAAAAAAAATCAAGTTCTTAAATACTATGAGACTTGCATTTTATCTACACATGAACTAGTCATAAATGCCAGTGATAAAAATATGAACTAAAGAAATTGGGTAATTTTTATTCTGTAACATATAGTAGGAAAATTCTGTAATTATTTACTAAATATACACAATATTTATTATTTAGTTTATTATTTAAATCTGCTCAATAAAAGTATTCATCATTATCAGTTGTGTCAAGTTTATACACTAACTAAGACACGAGTTCAGGACTGAACACTTTGTTTATAGATAGTTTATGACCTATAGTATCTTAGAAACTTGACATAACAGCATTTTTCTTTGTATAAAACAGTGCTGAGGAATGTATAGTAGAGTAAAGAATTAGAATTTATAAAAAAAGAAAGAAAGTGTGAAGTGAAGCCACCAAAAAACGAAAAAGTAATATTTTAATTTAAAATATTAGCCTTTTGAGGAAATGTCCAACAGGCGGTTACTTCAGAATTATCAGCGAATTCTCAGGTAAAACATTTGAATTAAATGTTTCCTTCTCGGAGTTTTATATATCATTTTATTATTCCCAGGAATCTCATCTTTGTCCCATGAATACAAATATGTTGTACTAGTCGTAATCTCCAAATGGAGAAGAGTCTGTTTACAACTGGACAAATAAAAGTTGAGAAAGAAGCTAAGGATAATGAAATGATGATCAGAGAATCAAACACTCTGGAACAGAAACCAGATGTGGCCTCATGTATAGAATATGCTACAGTCATATAAAGTACTGTATGTAAAATACATATATTCTTTTATTATATGCAGGCTTAGAATTGCTGTTAAAAATACAAAAAAGTATACTATAAAGTATTTAATCTCAAATTAATTCCAGTACTCAGAATGCTATTTGTGCTGAAAACAAACAAACAAACAAACCAAATTTTGGAAAAACTCATAATAACAATTGTCTAAAGGTTTCTTTTGGTGTATGAAAAATAAGCAAGAACAAAGCTTTAGTCTTTAGTCTTGGCTATATCTGATAACTAGACTCCTGAGTTAAAACATATTAATACATTGCTTTCTGAAAATATTTGTTGTGAAAATGAAAAATAAGCAAACCATAATACCACTGTCAAATCTTTCAAAAACTCCATTTTGGTAAGTGAATTGATGTTGTGAACATTGTCTTAGTTACTATAAAATACTGAAAACTACATTTTTCCTGATTATTTGATGTTAATAAAGAGAATCTTCACTAAGGACTTGAAAAACAAAAATGTAACAAATATGTAAAGATATGGCAAAAATAAAGACAAAAATACAACTTTAACAGGAAACTAAATTTGAAGGGAAAAAAACAGAAATTAAATTTCCTAGCCATTTGTTAACCCTGGGGAAATACTTATTGCCTTACAAAATTTGAATGCTTCAAGTCATTTTATTTGGATTTTAAAAAGGAATTTTATTCAAGAAACAAGCAGCCAAGCATGTAGCTTATACCTTTAATCCTAGCACTAAAACTTGGAAAACAGACAGGCAAATGAGACTAAATCTAAACAAAGAAAGAAGAAAATAAAAGAAGGAGAAACAGAAGAAATAGGAATGTAAGGAAAGAAAGAAGAAAGGAAGGAAAGGAAGGAAGGAAGGAAAGGAAGAAAGGAAGGAAGGAAGGAAAACAAGAATTAAATGAGATCCAATACCAGCTGTACAGAAATATCAGCATTGGGGAGATTGCAGCAGTAAGACTCAGAGGTCCAAACCATCAATACTGAGTTCAAGGCCAGCTTGAAGTACATAGTAATAACATAATTCAAAAAAAAAAAAAAAAGAAGCAAGTGAAATTTAAGGACATACTTAGAAGTTAATATGGACCTAATAGGTGGATAAGGCTAACCATATACTAGAATCATGTATTGAAAATTTTCAGAGAATCTGCAAATAGTTACCATAAACATTTGATCACCTTGCTAATGGCATTTCAGTTGAGCTGGAGAGGAACTAATTTGTGCAATTACACTTTGACACATAAGTGTTGACATTTTGGGTATGGTAGAGTTTTAAAGAAAACAGGTCTGACCTTTATCTTCCTGTTCCAATTGTCAAAGGATTAGTTTAGCAACCAACACGTGGGAGGTAGAGTAGGTAAAGATAACACTCATAAGAAAATACCACACTCAGAGTTGAAATAAGAATACAGATTTTATTTAGAAATTCAGAGACTAAGCATCAATACCCTGGACCTGTATAGGTTGAGAATCTCTCTTCTCTCCAGCAACCTGAGTTGTTACATATATACAGACAAAGAGGGTAACGTAGAGAAATGCTCCTATTCCGAAAAGCACGGCATTTGCTTAACTGTAATAGCTTTTATGAATTTGACATTCTTCACAGTTGAGTGGAAAGTGGGATATGACTTTCACACACACTCTGGTGCCTCATATTTGACCACGATCCCTGGATGGGGAGACCTGGTGGCACTCAGAGGAAGACTAGCAGGCTACCAAGAAGAGACTTGATACTCTATGAGCATATAAAGGGGGAGGAAGTCCCCCTCAGTCACAGTCATAGGAGAGGGGAGTAAGGGGAAAATGGGAGGGAGGGAAGAAAGGGAGGATACAAGGGATGGGATAACCATTGAAATGTAACATGAATAAATTAATAAAAAAAAGAATTTGAAGCTTGTAATTGGCTGTAAACCTGACTCTTGACTGTCCAAATCTGAGGTACATGTTATAATATTCTATTCTCCATTTAAATTTATTTACAAATAATTTCAGGTACTTTTTTGCTATGCATAAATGAATAATCAGGCCAAATTTAGCAACAATGGGAAGAATATGGCATGCTTTTATTTATAGCATAATATAACTTAATGGTTGAAAATGCTACAAAGTGATAGTTTATTTTCTTAATTTTAACTTATTATAATTTATTCAGATTACATTGAGATTGTTATCTACTCACTTGGATCTTCCCCCCACTCTCCTTGCCTCTTCCGCCCTATTCCCCTCCCCTAGACCTCTGACAGAAGGAGCCCTCCTCCCCCACCATATGACCACAGCCTATCAGGTTTCATCTGGATAGCCTGCTTCCCTTTCCTCTCTGTGCCACTGGGCCTCACCCCAAGAGGAAGTGATCAAATTGAGGGTACCAGAGTTCTTGTCAGAAGCAGTCCCTGCTCTCCCTTCAACAGTGGAGAATGAGCTTTCTATGCCTAGATCTGAACAGGGTGCCTAGGCTTACAAAATGATAGTTTCTACATAGCTTCATGCCCCCAAACACCTCAACCTTCTTATACATACACAAATAAGAGTTCAATTTATCACACATTATATTAGGTCTAGAGTATGTGGTATGAGTTAGGTACTCAAAGCTTTGTTGCTGTGCTGTGTCGTTTGAAACAGATATGCACTGCATTTTTTTTTGTAGGCCTCTGTCACCGTGGAAGCAGAGCCGAAACCGGCTCTGTAAGTCTGTCTCCACCTTAGTGCACTTAACACAACCATTAGGTAGGCTCATGGGTGGTCACTGAGTTACGCTTCATCCTGCGATGGTAAGTTCATAATTAGAGGCCCAGCTTAGTAGTCATCATTCCTTGTAGATACAAATTAAATGAGGCTTGAAGAATACATGCTCTCCCCATGCTGAGTAATGAGATTTTAAACGCAATGCCAGGGGATTTCTCTTGATGGTTTGCACAAGAACGTACAAGTCAAGAAGAGAGAGAGAGGAAAAAAAAAAAGTCAGTTATATTTACCCCAGACAACATTACAGTTCACTTTCCTTTTACCATCGTTTTGGTTGAATTAGCAGTGAACTTTTTTTTTTCTGTAACTTTTAACCAGAAGTGAGTCATCTAAATTGGGCTCCTCAGATTCTCCTTGCCATCCTCGAGGTATAAAGAATACATTTGTTCCCAGAGCCCACTAATCTTTGACATTCATGAATTTATCGCAGTATTCCCATCATTAATCATTTTCTCTTATGGTCAGGGAAATGTAAGAATTAGTGTACTGTAATATTCTCACGTGATATAAGAACCAAGGTTCCTACATAGTTTAAGATTTAGAAATAGATACTAAAATTATTATTGAAATTTAGACATCAGTATCCTAATGAAGTGCCCCCCTTTTTTTTTGTACATGTCATTTCTGGAAAAGTAGATCCCTTACAGTGTTTTATGTTACTGTATCTAGGATTCACACTGTCGTCATAGAGGGCTGTGTAAGTTGTTGGAAAGAAGTGTAATCAATGACACTAAGTAGCTTTGGACTCCAAGAACTACAGCACAGTGATCCTGGCAAGATATTTTTACTGGTACAACAGTGGCATGGTGGTTACAAGTGTAGCTACCTGATTTCTGAGTGGATTTGAAGCCTACTCCACTGAAGAGAAATTAAGTATGGTGTCAAGTTTTACGGAGATTATAATATCTAGGATCAAGTCACTACTGTTGTTTTGTTAAAGGAACATCTTATTAAACTGCTTTATAAATGCTTGCCTTCTGATTATTGCTATAGATTAGTAGTGGTCTCAGTACTCTTCTGTGGAGTACAGATAAAGGAGCATGTGTATGAAGTCACATAGC
Source organism: Acomys minous (assembly GCF_964271855.1). NCBI lineage: Eukaryota > Metazoa > Chordata > Mammalia > Rodentia > Muridae > Acomys > Acomys minous. The sequence goes on from NC_140490.1 coordinate 104,543,483, forward strand.
CTTGAAAAAAATTTGAATTTGGTCACATCTTCCATAACCCACACCACTATTCACAGAAATAATAAATGCGCATGTACAGTATCTTGTTTAACTTTACATTTTCATATTCAGCTGGAAAGATGCAACTAACTAAAAAATGTTTAATAAATTTTCATTAGGCACAAATTAGTTCACACACTTGACAACCAGTTACACCATTAAAATGCACATAACTTCTCACTAAATAGCTCCTATCTAATGCATATCTACTACAGAAAAGTCATTAGTTATATCCAAGGAACTATAAAAGGGATCTTTTCTGGACATTACACATATGAGCAAGCTTATAGAAGCATTATTTCCCATACAGAGTTGATTTAGAATGCATCTCAGTTGTCTTTTTATAGCATTTACACACTTGACTCAAATCTCTCTATTTTAAAAGTGTGGCTTCTTCATGAAGACTTGGCACCATAACTATTTATTGCCTTATTGATTTCAGACATCCTGAGGAGAATAAAAGAACATAGTTCACTTTTAGAAGCACATCAAGTAAATCATCTCTCATTCATTGAATCAACAAATATTTGTAGATTTGTAGCCAGTGGTGCTCACATTTACAAATTCTTTTTTTGTTTGAGATGGTAGTGATACAGGGCTTTGCAGAGGTACTTAGTGAAGCTGCCTCTGCAGTATGAGGCACTCTTTCCAAGCACTCTGTTTGTTTCTAGTCTTCCCACCATCCCAGAATCATAGTACGGAATAGTTCACGCAAGGTGACAAATCTCTGAACAAATTTAGTTTTTCTAAGGTTTCCAATCTCATTGTCACAAATAATTAAGAGTTGCTGAGCTATAATTACAACAAAGGCATGTCGGTTTTAGTATGAATGTTAACGTGAACAACTCTAGGGATGGGTGAGGAAGATGAACTGGGATAGGCCTGATTATCAGGCATCTCATTGCCAGCTGAGCAAGGCAAGGAAGTGCATATTAAATGATACCAGAAGAAAAGGTGTGACTCATAGAAATTTTGGACGGCAGCCACACGTTGGCTATGTCACCTACTGCACTTCCTCTCACGTTACTACATCCTGTTGAGTGTGAATATATCTAACCCCACCTCACAGGATAAATTAGCCAAGTGGCAATTTGTGTTGTTCAGGCTTCCAGTGGAAAGTATACTGAAGGACAAATTTCACTTATATCTATGGTGAACTTGGTTTTGTTTTCCTTTGTTTTCATCTGAACAGTAAATCTCTTGTCATCTTGGATTGCTCAAGAAGTATTCAAATCTCAAAGAGTTTTATAATCACTATGACATCCAGACTTTGTTGCAAGATTTTAGCAGCCAATCATGAGTTTTCTGGTTTCACCAACAATGCGAGTTGTTTTGTGTTGTGCAATGGTACGCTACCAGCTGCATGATGTGTAATGCAGCAAAAAATTCAACTTCCACTGGACTGAAGACTGTATGTGTCTTCTTTTCACTCAAACTTAACATATAACACATGGGAATATGGCTCCGGGGATAACAATACTTTCTGCATACAACATGAGGACTTGCGTGCCTTCCACCCATGTAGAAAGCTGAGTGGTCACGGCCCTGATTTAATTCGTTGCCTTGGCAGACAGAACAAGAGGGCTTCAGGGGCTTGCTGGCCGCCAGCTTAACTCTGGGGTCCCTGACAAAGTGTGTCCCAGGACAGTAAGGCCAATGGTGATAGAACAGAATACCCAGTGTCCTCCTCTGACCTCCATGTATTCTGGCTCACACATAAACACATATACCACAGACATATACACTCACAAATGAATCACACAAACAAAATCTAAGAGCAAAATTAAAATAAAGCCAAACATGGCATTTAGTCTATCTACAGTGGGTTGACTCTATGTGAGCCAGTAGTGAGGTCTCCACCTCCAGATGCATGCGCTGCTGTCCTGTGAAGATGCACACTAAAGGATGCCTTGCTAGATGGAACTGTGAAGGTTGCGCTAGAAAGTGTTTATTCTGTATACTTTGCTGTGACTATACATTTCAAAGAAGTTTGGCAAATGCCCTTTCCTCAATGGTGGTGTAATATATGTATATATTTTCTATGTACTACACATGAACTCTGACTTTGATGATGGAATAACAAAATGAAACACTGAGGTGGGGGGGGGGAGGAAATGTCAAGAATAAATAGAATGTTCTAAGTCTATGAAGAAACACATGTGTAAATATTTATAGTATATACCAGGATGACCTCACTTTACTACTGGTGTTTTTATTATTATTATTATTGTGTTAGGACTCAAACCAGTGCCTTATGCTAAACAAAGTCTCTACATTGAGCAAGATCTCCGGCTCTGGCCATGCAAGCTCACTTCATATGTCTAAACATATGAAGCTCTACAAAACATCAAAATGCTTCCACATATGACCTCAGCCCACCAAGACACAAAAGAAACAGAGTTAAAAATAAAAGTACCTCAGAGTGGCCCCTTGCCCACATCCTCAAGCACCTCAAAGGAAAAAAAAAACAATTATTCTCTACATAATAATACTAGCACTGGTCTTTAAACTATATATGCATTTAGATGAATGAAGTCAGTTTTAAGACTTCTTTTCTTCTTTGCCAGTGCTTGAACCCAGGCCTCAAGTATTCTAAGCAAGTATTTCACCTCTAAGCATGATCCACAGGCAAAGTATTTACTGTCCTCTGTTTATTTATTTGTTTATTTATTTATAATTCACTTTCAATTTATATACTTACTTTATATTACATCCTAATTCTAGCCCTTTCCCTCCCAGTCTCTCCCACCCTCTTTTCCTAGTCCCCCTCCCCTTGTCCTTAGAAAAGAGGAGCACCCCAGAACATCAAGTTGCATCAGGACTGAGCTGCCTCCTCATCCACTGAGGCCAGGCAAGGAAGCTCAGTTAGGGTAACATAATCAAAAGCGGCAACAGTGTCCATGTCATAGCCAGCATCCACTAAACTTACTAGGAGACCCACACGAAGATCAATCTGCCCACCAGTTACATATGTGTAGTGGCGTAGGTGCAGTCCATCCATGCTCGTTGGTTGGTGCTTTCATCTCTGTTAACCCCCATGGGTCTAGGTTAGATGACTCTGTTGGTTCTTTTGCAGGGTTCTTGTCCCCTCTAGGTGCCTTCCATGTCCCCTCCAGGTCCTAAATCCTTCCCTCTCATTCTTCCGTAGGACTCCTTGAGCTCTGCCTCTGCTCTGGCCGTGAGTCTCAGCCTCTGATTTGGTCAGCTGATGGGTGGGGTCTCTCAGAGAACATTTAAGTTAAACTCCTGTCTCAAAACATAGCGAAGTATCATTAATAGTGTCAGGGGTTGGCTTTCTCCCATGGGGAGGTTCTCAGGTTGGGCCAGGCATTGGTTGGCCATTCTCTAAGTAACTGTTCTGTCTTTATCTCTGCACATTTGTAGGCAGGGTAAGTTTTGGTTCGAAGGTTTTGTATGTGGATTGGAGTTTCCCCAGGGTTCTACCTGGCTAGAAGGTGGTCTTCTCAGTCTCATGTCCATCTGCTGCTAGGAGGCTCAGCTAGAGATAGCCACATATCTTTTCTATACCCTACCCTGTTGCAGGTCTCCAGCTCATCTCAGTGACGTCCCCGCCTTCAGTTTCCCTTTTCTCTCCAGGCCTTCAAGCCTCCCCTCCCCACTTTCTTGATATATGATCCCCTCCTTCCCCTCTCCTTTCCCTCTCCTACCCAGTTCCCTTTCTACTTCCTCTTCCACTGTACTGATTTGACACAGGGTCTCACATAGCCTAAGCTGACCTACAATTTACTGTGCAGCCAAGGATGACTCCAGAGGGCTGGCACTGAAGACAGGTACCACTATGCCCTGTAGTGAGAATTTTGGTGTCTTTGAAAACCTAGTTACGTTATGTAAACATGTTTTTGTTTTAATCTCGGGTGTGGGACATGGAGCTGCTTCAGCTTGTCCACAGAAGCAGACTATTTGCCTCATTTGTGCACTCCCGGGGTGTGATTCAGTCAATTGAAGATAGTTTAATTCTGGGAATTCTAGAGATGGCATAGAAAGACCAGAGGCTGTTCCTCCTGCTGGTTCCTGATCCTGTTGCTGCTGTTGCTGGTTTTTGTCATGTGATTGTGAGAAAGTTAATGATAAGAAGAAATTGGAGATATCCTCAAGAGATGAAGTTTGGACTTGCCCCAAGGAATTCAATGCCTCTTAATGGCAGGAAGGAGACTAAGGAGATCTCAATGCCCCCTCCACCTGCTAACCTTCTCTCTCCTACCTGGTGTTGAAGTGTTAGAAAGCACTGTGGTGGAGAAGGACGGTAGATACAAGAACTCAAATGAAATAGATTTTTAAAAATGTCAACAAGTAGAGCCCAATGTGAGGTTTGGAATAATGGAAAATCATTACTAATGTTGTAGAGGAAACAGTGGTTTCTAATGTAATAAAAGGAACAGCAGGGTATGAAGAAATGGATATTCTGTTTAAACATATCAACAAAATGTTTACTGTGACTGCTCCTGTTGGGTTTCTCCCATTTTGCTGGTGTGTGTGTGGATCTACGTTTTCTTCTCTATACGGAGAGAAAGGGTTATGAGATTGTCACCATTAGCTTTCCTAGGAGTTATACAAGGTCTCAGGTATCAAAATACCCTGTGCTTTAATTGCCAAGAAGTCAGCCATTTACAAAGGAAATTGTAAATGCCCCTGAACTCAAAATTCTAGGTGTATTAAGTCTGGGGAATATGGTACTTTCTGCTGGAGAAGCAAACTAGCAGTTTCTGACAGCACTGGGTTCTCCTTATGAACACCTAAGCTTCCTATGGTTTGTAGATGCTGTGGTAAGGGCCACTGTTGGACTAATGAATGCAAGTACAAGAGAGAAATATAAGGTAATTTTGTGCCCTCAAAAAGTGGTTTTGGAGCCCTCGCTTGAGCCTCAGCAGCAAAAAGTACAAGCCACTTCAGATAAGAGCAGCCAAGAGATACCAGGTTATGGAAGAAACTACTGATCCAAAAAGTATTTCATTCATTGATGATCTCCTTTTAAGAAAGCAACAAGTCTCATTAGTGTTAGAGTAAGAGCCTTTATTTTTTACTTAAGGGGGAAGTGTAGTGAGAATTCTGGTGTCTTTAAAAACCCTGTTATGTTGTTATTTAAATATGGTTTTGTTTTAATCCCAGGTGTTGGATATGGAGCTATTTTACACTGTCCACAGTGTGTTCTCACAGGGGTGTGATTCAGCCAGCTGAAGATAGTTTAATTCTGGAGACTCTAGAGAGGATATAAAAAGACCAGAGCCCCAAGAGAAGAGGCGCATCTATTTTTCCTGCTGGTTCTTGCTCCTGCTGCTGCTGTTGATGGTTTGTCAAGCTGCTGTGAGTAAATAAATGATAAGATGAAACTAGAGCCATCCTGGAGAGATGAAGATTGGACTTGCCTCAAGGAACTCAACACCCCTAATCAGCAGCCTAATATTAGGCACCCCTAATAGCCTAAAAGGATCTCAGCATAACCTCTTCCCATTGACCTTCTCTCTCCTATTACTGTTGAGGTCTTGGAAGTGATTGGGGTGGAGAGGGATGGTAGATAAAAGAAGCCAAATAAAGGAGATAACATAATACATCAATAATGACCAGTTTGGCCCAAGAGGCATGTCCATGAAAGTCTTCACTTACCAGGAAAGTGGGACAGAGGGTAAGACATCCTATTGGGACTCTAGGTGAGAGAAGCATGGGAGAATGGAGAACTAGAAGGATCTAGAGGGTCCTAGAAACATACAAGTAGAACATTATGATGGGCCTATCTGGGCCCAAAGGTTCTGCACAAACCACGGCACCAACCAAGGACAATACATGCCGTAAACATGAACCCCTACTCAGATCTAGCCAAGGGACAGGGCATTCTCTACAGATGAGTGAAGGGTGGGGACTGACTTTCACCTGAACTTTGGTGCCCTATATTTGAACATGCCCACTTGATAGTGGTCTAGTGGCACTCAGAGGAAGAATAGCAGGCTACCAAGAAGAGACTCTATACCCTATGATCATATACAGGCGGAGGAGGTCCCTCTCGGTCACAGTCATAAGGGAAGGGAATAGGGTGAAAGTGGGAGGGAGGAATGGGAGTATAGAAGGGATGCGATAACAATTGAGATGTAATATGAATTAATTAATAAATAAATAAATAAATAAATAAATAATGCTCAGTTTATACAATACTAGATGGCATCCAGGCTTTGTACCTAATAGGCAAATATTCTATTAATTGATTCTTATTGAGTCCTGCTTTCTGCTTTTAATTATCAAAAGTTTAATGGTTTGGGTTTTCTTCAGCCACAAATTAGGAGTCTCAGTAAAATCGTTCACCGATTTACTTGTAAGATTTTGTTTGTACTTCAACAAAGGAATCTCAAATTTATTTACTCAGAAAGATAATGTCAATAAGCATATAATTGTTTCTACAACAAATATGACAAAATAAAAATGACTCAAGATAGAAGTGCCTTCTGTCAGATCTGTCAGAGGCAAAGCAGACACCTACAGTGATTAAAAGCATCATGACAGAAAATTTATGAGGATAGTATATATTGAAAAGAACATTAACTAAGGAAAGATTATAATAATATTAGCTTCAGGACTCTACGATTGTTATCTTATTTCAAATTCAATCTACAAGTCTGGGACAAAAAGATAGTATCATCTCTACATTGCAGATAAAGAAGAAACAAAAAGCTGAGGCCAAAGGAGAAGCACACATCCTTGAAAACACTAATTACTAAGCTAAGCACCTCATATAAAGATTTACTTTGGCCCTGGAGGAACTTAGAAAGTTATACTTAGCATAAAAATATTAGTTTGATAAATAATGCCTGAGCAAAAGACCTAAGAAGCTTCGTTTGTTCATGGGAAATGGGAAAAAAGTTTGTCCTGTTTAGTTTCAGTAGGCATCAAGCTTGCTTTCGGAAGTAATAAGCAAATGATGTTGCAAAAAGCCAAGACAGGAAGAAATGAGATGTTTAAGAGTGGGTGTCCTGAGATTAGAGGAAAAAACATAGCGAAGATGAGCAACAATATAGCGAAGATGAGCAACAATTCTCCATGAAAGAAAACATTGGAAGAAAGAAAAATATAAATTTAAAGTTTTAAAATGATTTGGACTGAAAGTCAAGAACAGAAGAGTAGTAAAAGTTTTTGATTTGCTGGGGTTTTAAGCACTGTCTAAAATAGAAATCAATTGTGGTAATTAAATAAATCTGTAAAGCAATGGCTTTAAACTTTGCCTGTTGCTGGCTCAGTCTGGCCAGGTTCACCCTGAACACCGAGACACCTGTGTCTATACCTCTGGCGGTACTCTTCCTGATACCTATAATAAACTTTTTCCTCCACCAGAAAAAAACTTTGCCTGTTTTAATCCTAATGACTTTAGGAAGATTATAGGAATACTTGGACCTTAGTGCCTGTAATCTTAACATTCTTCAAGCAGAGACAGGTTAGGAGTTCCAAGCCAGTGTTGACTGTTTTGGGAGACTTTGCCTTAAAATAACAATAAGTAGAAGACCACAGCTTTACTTAAAACAAATGGATTCAGGGGTAGAACTAATCTATAATTTAGGAAAAAATTCCAGTGAGTAGAAATGGCCATGGAGGATTAGGTTTTCAGTTATGGATACGGATGAGATCATCACTTGGTGGAGCAAGAAAAATACTTGCAGTACAATGTGGAGTCAGCCAAATATGGGAGGAAAAACTAGACACTGCAAGAGCTGAAAGGCCAAGGAAGAATAGAATTCATAGAGAAAGGACCCTCAATGGGCCAACTGTTCAGAGACAATTAGGATGTAGACTGAAAGTTTCAGGTAGGCTGACTGCTAAGTTACCTGCTGACTGAAGAATTACTTTCAAGAATGTAGCCATGATCATGTTACAACTGATTAAGAGAATGGATGTTGAAAAGAGAATTAGCCCATGCAAAACAGTCTTTAGAAATGCAGTGGTCTGGAATCAGAGAAAGAAAGCAGGCAGATGAAGGAATTTGATCTTTTCCACTATGGCAGACCTGTGAACCTTTTAAGCTGAATAAAGGAGAATAGAGTACGGAGAGAGGTTCAGGGTGGAGGCAAAAGGAAAGGCTGGTGAAAAGTAAAAGCAACAAGATTCAAGTTCTGGGAACAGGAATTGATTAAACAAAAGTTTTATTCTTGGGGGGAAAAAGTAAGTAGGAATACTGAGTTAGAGTTCACTGAAAATTAGGAGACAAGATCATATTCAAAATGGGTTAAACGCCTTTAGGTGATGCAAAAACATGGTACTATTTTGTGAAAACCTTTAAAATGTCACCACACACACACACACACACACACACACACACACACACACACACACACAAACACACACACAATTTCAGAGTATCTGATGGCACTGAGGACACAGTAGAAATGTATTTTAAACATTATCACAGCTTTTGAAATATATTTTAATAAGTTCTGGACATGTTGAAAGAGATAGAGTATGAATATGGAAAAAATATATATCTCATGTTGGATTTTGGCCAGGAGAAAAAAGCAGGTGGTCCATAGATTCCAAAGTACATTACAGGAGTAGTAATGTTATACTGTAAACACAGTTATCCCTAAAGTTAATTTAAAGAAAACCTAAGTGGTGATGTGTAGAAAGAAAAGTGCATGACAACATTGGCTGTGGAGTCCTGTAATGGACAGCTTGTTTGATGGAGACAAAATTGAAGGAAATTAGGAAATAATAAAAGAGAACTATGTCAGATGTTATGAATAAACTACAAATGTCACAATACTCCAAGGAGAGAAAACATTAAACTTCAAGTGTTTAAATGCACGTTAAACTACAAATTTAGAAAATTTACAAAATATTTGTAGACTGAGTTGCGTAGTAAAGTGAATAGAATACACCAAAGCAAATAACACATTAAACATTCAAGGAACATATTTTCAGATCTACTTTTGTGAGCATTTTCCAGCAAATGACTATTTTATTTTCAACTAAAACAAGTGAAATATCTGCATAGGCCAAGAGTCTCAGAACTGTTGTTTGATTTTTAGTATCTGGTGTTTTCAATTCTTATAATTGAATGAAATGACCTGAAAATGTCTGACTTCTTAACACATCACTTACCCAGTTCCCTCCCTTTATCTACTTCACATGTTTATTTTATTTCCCCTTCTGAGTGAGTTCTAAGCATCCTCCTTTGGGCCTTCCTTATTACTTAGCTTTTGGGGCCTGTTGCTTGTAGCATGGCTATCCTGTACTTCATGACTAATATCCAACGAAAAGTGAATACATACCATGTGTGTCTTTCTGGCTCTCTTTCACTAGATTGTACCTGCTAAATTGCCTAAGTAATCTTTTACATAAATTTCTTTCTACATAGTACCACTTAGGCTTTTTTTAAATTAATTTCCAGGCATGACTGTTTTATAGTATAACATTATTAATACTCTATAAAGTACTTTGGCATCCATGGACCACCTGCTTTTTTCTTCTGGCCAAAATCCAACCTGAGATACCCTGTCTCCCAATAGGGCCGTAGTCTAGCATTCAAACCTTCAGCTTGAGGGGAGGAGCAGGGATGGGAATCAAGTGTGGGGTAAGGTGGGGGAGGGCTGAGGGGGGGGAAGGAGGGAGGGAGAGAGAACTGAAATTGCTGGTAGGTGGGCATCTCTAGGGAAGGCCTTAGGGAGTGAGTCTATGGTTGTGACCTTAGCTGAGACTTCTAGCAGTGGGAGATATGAAGCCTGAAGGGGCCACTTCCTACAGCTAGCTGGGATTTCCAGAGGAGGGAAGGGGACACCAACTCACACACAAAACCTTCGACCCAGACAGCAGATGACTAGCCCAACTTGAGTCTCAAACTATGAGAGAAAGAGAGAGAGAGCCTACCACTGATATTACTACTAAAATTCTGCTCTTCTTGAAGACAAGAGGCGAGCATAACAGTCATCCGAGTGGCTTTACACAGGAGCTGATAAAAACAGACACAGAGACACAGAGACAAATGTTAGGCCAAGCTCAGAGTCTCTGATGGAAGAGGGAGAGTAAAGTCTGAAAGAGCCAGAGAGGTGAAGGACAGCAAGAGAAAACGTACAAATTTAACTACCCTGGACCCATAGAGGATCAGAGAGACTCAAAAACAAACTAGCAAGCACGCACGAGATGTTTCTAGCTACCACCCCCACCCCCATATGTGATAGATGTACAGCTTAGTCCTCATGTGTAACCTCCAAAAGCAGGAACAGAGATTGTCTCTGACTCTGTTGCCTGCCTTTGGTTCCCTTTCCCTTACCTGGAAAGCTTTGTCCAGCCTCAATAAATGAATATGCATTAAATCCTACTTGATATGTCAAGGCAGGTTGATATCTACGGGAGCTCTCTCTCTCTCTCTCTCTCTCTCTCTCTCTCTCTCTCTCTCTCTCTCTCTCTTGCCTTCTGTGAGAAGAAAAGGAGGGGTCAGTGGGGAATGGAAAGGGAGGAGAGAAGGAGGGACTTGGAAGACAGGAGGGAGAGGGACTTCCTACCAGGATGTAAAGTAAGTAATTTAATTAATGAATTTTAAAAAAAGAAGTTATGGATAAGCCATTGACAGGAATATTAGGACCACAGCCTTTCCTCTCTTTTACCCTTTCTGGCTACCATGGTGTGAACAACCTCCTTTAGTGTCTGCTCTTACTACAGTGCATTCCCCTGCCATAAGCATAAAAAGAAAAATAATGGGTATAGACTAAAGCATTGAAACTCTAGAGCCAAGTTTATTATTTAGATATGTATTTTACAGTGAGAGAAAGGTCACACACACATAAACACACACACACACACACACACACACACACACACACACACACACACACACATCAAAACAGCAATACTTACCTCCCTTAAGGTAACACTATCCAAAACTTCTGTCCTTACCAGATCTTTTCTCTTCTGTTATACCTAAAAATATCTACCAAAATAGCTTTAAATAAAATGTATCAGTTCAAGTGAAATTATAGAACCATTATTATTTTTTCATATTAATTAAGTAGTGGTGAAACTAACGTAGAATATTTAACTAACTTAATCTTAGTAATAAGCAACAAATTCCTATTTTACTCTATATTTGATAGGAAAAGTTCCTATTCCAGCATGTGTGACTTTATTTGAGCTGAGTAACATTTGTTTCCTGCCATTCAATGAATATCAACTAAGATTTCAAAAATAAAACTGAATACTTAAAACAGACATAATCACTTTCTATAGTACCTACCTTGAATGTATATAGATACAACTTTTTGAAGACTGGAACACTAGCAAGAATTCAGCAAAAGAAAATATGAGTACATATTTTTCCTTCTATGCAGCATTATGCATATATTCATACAATGTGTGAGTCAGGCGTCCTTCTAAGTTGAGCATTAAAAGTACATCAATTAAATAGTATTTTTTTTTAATTTAAAGTTCATTTCAGTCAGGAGAACACTTGAACTTGACTAAAAGCAGCTTGCTCATCTATTGCAATAAGGGTATCTGCTTCATTAAACCTTAATTCCTGGCTTGAAAACAGCATGGAGGAAGAAAATAAGTGTTTCCTTGTTCGGGGTTCCATGAATTTTTCTGTCATTTTTCCCCCTTTTCTAGTTCTAAGGTGAGGAATCCCACAGGTAATTAACCCACAGCTTGAACTGCAATGAACTGAAGGCATGTAATTTAGCTGTGAGCTGCATTTATCGGTGCAGACTTGCATTCCTAAGTGTTGGGAGGTGAAGCACACAGCAGTTTTCCTCCAAAAAAATGAAAGGTTTGGACTCAGTTTCATAAACTCTCAATTACACAGAGGTTTGTTGCAAGTCCTTAATAACTAAAAAGAGCCAAGTAACCACTTTTCTTCTTCCATGACACTCTCTTAAAACAGAAGAATGCGGAGTTCAGTCTTTACTGTAAATATTTGAGCGTGCTTTATGTAATCCAATCAATCTCTTCCTGTTGACTGGTAAAATGAAATTTTCATCTCAGAAAGATTTTGAGTTAGAATTTGTAGATTAACTCTGAAACTGAATTAGGTTTAGCAGAAGCCAACTTGATAGACACTGCATATGATAGACACTGCTGAGTGTCTTGCTCCACAAATGACAAAGTTCACTGTTTTAAACACAAACACGTTAAGCTAATTTTTCTGAATATAAAAAACAACCCCTGAAGACTTGGTAAAGTTTGGTGCTGTTTCTTGGAATACAAACTTAGTTAAAATTTAAAAGGAGAGAGAGAGAGAGAGAGAGAGAGAGAGAGAGAGAGAGAGAGAGAGAGAGAGAGAGAGAGAGGTAAAAGTTAATCTGCCACAGTAGGGAAAATGTTTTCAGCACACCACAGTAAACACAGTGACTCACTGAGAGGTTATAACATAAGGTAAGAGATTGTGTAGGCAAAAGATACTCTCACATATGTCCCCAACTGAAAGCAAACAGAATAAACTATCTAAAAATCTCTCAAAGAGGAAATGGAAATTTCTCACAGATAAACAGCTGCTTTTAGAAACAATGAGAGAGTATATTTGGAAAGTTGTGGAGCACAAGAAACAAATTAAAGCACATTTGACCTTTACATAGAATATGATGTCATGGAATTTGTCTAACAATATCTCCTCATGTTAGACAAAAGAAAATGATTTATCTGTTTTGATCTCAGTGGTTATTTGCTTAGGATACAGGTCTATGTGACTAAAATGTAAATTAGCAAATAAATGTTTTTAGGAAACCATAACATTTACCACTCAAGTTATATACATGGATACATTTTTATAAAATTACCTAAGCCATATTAGTTATCTGTGGATATATAGCAAATTACCATTAAGTATAGAAGTCTATATAATTTTATGATTCTACAGCTTCTGTGGGTCAGGAGCCTAGAAACAGTCCACCTGGATTTTCATCAGAAGATGTGTTCAGAGGGTAATTCATGGTCTAAACTAAAAAGACAGTCCTAGTTCAAAGTTCGATTTGAGGAGTACTCTATAACAAGCTGAACTAACTTACAAGAAAAAAACCTTAATTGCTTTTAAATCACACATATACACACATCTCCAGTTGTAGAGCATACAAAATTCATTTTAACTAAAACTTAAGATCTTTGAAATGAAAGTAAAACTGTTCAAGTTGTAATAGGTTGAAACATTTATAAATATTTGATTACTCCACCCAAAGTTATAAATCATGTTATTCTATTTTTGACTTGTTCATTTAGTCCAGCAGTTTGTTAACCTGTGGATCATGACCCCTTTGGGAGGGTCATCTACCAAATATCCTGCCTCTCAGATATTTACATTGCAATTCACAACAATACCAAAATTACAGCTGTGAAGTAGCAACAAAATAATTTTGCAGTTAGAGGGTCACCACAACATGAGGAACTGAATCAAAGGGTCACAGAACAACTGATTTAGTCATTATTTCTGGTCTCTTACATGTTACTGGGATTTGAAAATTGCTATGATTAGGTTTTTTTTTTTTTTCAGCTTAACACAACCTAGAACCACTTGGGAAAATAATGTGAATTATTAGTGATAGATCAGTTTGTCCTGTAGGAGACTGTCTTAATTAAGCTAGTTGATGTGGGAATTTCACTGTAGTTGTCACTTCATTTACAGTCCTGGACATCATATGTGTAGAGAAAAGACTGAGCACAAACAAACATGCATTTGTTCCCCTCTGCTTGTGAAAAAGGGATGGGATGGGACTTGCTTTTTCAAGTTCCTGTCCCCTGAACTTTCCTGTAATGATGGACTGTAGCCGTAAATTGTGTAAGAAACAAACCTTGTCTCCTCTAAGTTGCTTTGGCTCAGGGTATTTTTGTCACAGGAACAGAAATGAAGCTACGACAGGAGTGAGCAAAACAATGTCCCGCCCTCATGTATTGCTTTGAAATAGTTTATATTATAGTGACCAGAGATAGGAAATAAACAACTGTTTAATATGTTAGGAAGGACAATATTCTACAAGATATTAAAATATCATTATAAGACAGTCACTAATTATATATATATCCTTTATGCTCTCTAAACAGGCAATGATTATGGAGATAATGTGAAGGAAATAAATAACCTAACATAGAAGCAGCAGAATACAGAGCGTATCAAGAATAGAAAATGTGTGGTTGGAATTGTAGGGAAAGTGGGGTTAGTGTGGCTTGGAAACATGAGTTATTTAGTGATCATGAGAGACAAGCTCCAGTGAGACTCATCTGCACAAGGTGTGTGAAACAGAAACAGAACAGGGTTGTCCAGAAGAGGAAATCTAAGGGGGTTCCTAGTCAAGCCCCTATTGAGCTGTTTCCCAGACTCGCTCAGGTGCTTGCTTATTAAGTCTTAAGTAAAGAGGACACGAGACGTGACAGATCTGAGATGCACTTCAATATCAGGGTAAATTGTTTTTTCCTGAAATTTTTCGAGGTTCACTACAAGTTAAATAAAACAGATTTCCAAAGCCACTAAGTTAAGTACTTGACATGAATCCTTAATTTTGATTGGGAGAACTTTCATCTGAACAGATTCATAGTAATATTACTTAAAATGGAGTTTACTTTTATAGGCAAAGAGACTTTGGTTTAGCTATTGAAATACTGTTAGACAAACATAAAAATTCATGTCAAGTAATCAAGTCTTTGTCACATATATGGGAATATTTTGTCCTGCTGGTCATTATTATAAGACAGCAGTCTTATAACTTCCTTAGTCATCTGCACAGCACAAGGTAAACTATTCAGGACCATGAAAGCTATCCAGGAGGGAGGAAGCTTTCTGGTTGGTGTACCACATTGATTTCTATGTGTCCTGTTACTCAAGTGTGATGTGTTCAGAAACAATGTCTTACCAAGAGATAAGCATTTTCATTAGACAGGACTCCAAGCAAGTGAGTGAAGCACAGCTAACTTGATTATACACAAAAAAGTGGTGGTGGGGAGGAAGTAAGTATGGAAGATGAGAGAGACATAAGGAAGGAGGGAGAGAGAGAGAGAGACAGAGATGAAGAGAGACAGAGACAGACAGAGATGGAGAGAGACAGACAGAGAGAGAGAGAGAGAGAGAGAGAGAGAGAGAGAGAGAGAGAGAGAGAGAGAGAGAGGTTGGGGGAGGAAAGAAACCTGTATTGAAAAGATAGCCAACACACTTTCATAATGGAAGAAGCTTCTGTGACTCTAGCATATCTGAAACCCCCGGGGTTTGTAGGTGACAGTCAGCTCTTCAATCTCCGTCCTTTTGCCTACTCTTCCTGGAAGCTTGCCAGTGTTCTAGCTCACAAACTGACTTCTCTACACGATAGAGAACATATCTACTTATTCACTCAGGTTGGCATGGGTCCTGTCCTATATGTGAAGAAAGGAAGAGAATTCTTTTATTGTTGCAGTGAGAAAAGTGGCACACTGGGACACTGAGGGCTTACCCTGTGTCTGACACTATCGGTGACTGCCAGAGAACCAGGGATGCTGGGACTGGTCCAGGGCAAATTGTTTGTTCTCACACTTCTTGGGAGAAATGAGAAATCTGAGAGAGATAGCAATAAGATAATATGAGCCCAGAAGCTCTGCCGGAATGTGAGAATTGAGAAGGGGAAGTATGTGAATCTAATCTCAAAAAAACGAAGAAGCATTTGAAGAGGGCATCTTAGGCTAAAGCAAGAACATATACAAAGCCATAGTTATGGAACATGTTAGCAATCTTACACTACAGGGAAGGAATTTTTGTGTAGGCTGTTGGCAACAGGTGGGAGATAGTAAAGAAATAAGCATGCAAACATGTGTTGGGTCACGTTATATAGAACCCTTATGCTTTGCGCTACAGTTTTGAAGTTCCTTGACTTTAGTAGGAGATCAATGAGAAAGGAAGCCCAGAGGCACTGTTGGCTCACGCAGCTGTTAAAGGTGCAAACTGAAAGGCAACCCACGAAGGGGAGGAGTTGGAGACCTGATAATGGGAGATTCTGAATCGTAAGTTGGTCTTTGGCCGAGGGGTTGGGATAAGAGAGAAAGCAAAGTCTAAGATGTGTTTTCAGATGGGCATTACCTTTGAGAGAAACGTACTGTCAGCAGTGAACATAATCAAGAGAAGAAAATGCATATTGGCGTAAAGGTCACGTTATATCACAGGGAAACATATGGCAGCACACTTGCAGCATTTCAGGTTGAACCAAAGTGGATCCTATAAGGCCAGATCTCCACCACATTCTGGTATCCCCCCAAACCCCTAAAAGCAGCCTTCTAAATGGCTTCACATGGGCTAGTGGTTCTCAACCTGTGGGTCATGATCCCTTTGTGAGTGCTGAATATCAGATACCCTGCTTATCAGATATTTGCATTACTATTCATAACAGTGGCAAAATTACAGGTATAAAGTAACAACCAAATAATTTTATGGTTGTGGTTCACAACAGCATGAGGAGCTATATTAAAGAGCTGCTGCCTTAGGAAGATTGAGAACCATTAAAGATATTCGTAGGTATTTAATTTATGAGTTGGACCTTGGGACTTCTCCCTAGACTGCATGGCATAGAAGTCATGATAGTTGCATCTTTCAATTTTTTTATACCATAAAAATTTTTATCATTTTACAATACGAAAGTCTTTTATTGCTTTGATGCAATACATCCTACTTTAGCAAACGTTTACTGTATATTTTCAGTCTAATTCAGCGACAGGTCATATAAACATTTTCTGAAGTTGGTAGTTTGTGATCAAACTTAAATTGACAATATCATTAATAAGGCATCATTCATATGCAATCTAGGCAATTTTATAAATAATAAGAGAGAATGAGTCAACACTCCACACCCTATAACAAAAATTTTTGTGATACTAAAATTTGGATTTTTCTGCTGTAGTCTCTGCATGTCTAATTTTCTTATGTATTTCATCCTACTTGGCTTATAGGAGTTAAGTACTAAACTCTCCTTAATACCACTTTTGATCATTAAGTAATTATTAATCCACAAAATACTTTCTCCCTCTTTCCAGAAGCACTGTTTTTCTTAATCTTTTTCAAAAAAAATTAACTGAAGTTTCTTTCATGTAAAGCTTTGTAAAAGTCTTCCTTCCTTTGTGGGACAAATATATCTAGAGGGTATTTTGTTCCTGCTTTCTAATGAAGGGTTGGGCTCTAGGAACTCTGAGGTTCTTCCCAGTAAATGGACAGAAATATGAAGATCTTTCAACCATAAGTGAGCAAAGTCTCCTTATAGTAAGTGCATCAGCAAGCATGATCATGTCTGTGACAAAGAAATATGCCACAAGTGGAAGCTTGTTATATTTATCAGCTTTTCCTATATGAATTAGAGTGGCACAAAACCATCATAGTATATATACACATCAGATAAATAAATAAAAGGTATGGATTTTTAAAGGTATTCTATTGTTTCTGGATGCTCTGTATATGAAAAAAGTTAACTAAATGCTATTAACTGTCCACTTTATTCTACTATGAGAAAAATTTGTTTTAGTAACAGAGAATATGACTAAACACACACAAAGTAAGAGTCACTTCTAAAAAAGGTAAAGGAGCACTAGAGCCAGTCTTATGCCTGTTTCCTGTACACCCTCCTCCATTGCTGGGATAGAAGTCTGTGTCTTTATTCTTCTTCTAAAATTGTGCTAATAAATTAGGTGGATTTAAATATATGTTCCATTTCTGTCATGCTGTGTGTACTAGCACGTTTAATGATGCTAATGAAAGTGTTGACAAGTCTTCTTATGAGTTTGAATAGACAGATTGAGTAAGGCTCCACACATATTGAAAAAGAGTTACTCAAAACCACAACATAAATAGCATAGCTAATATACTTATGTATGCATCACTAGTGGATTCTATAGATTGTCCTTTTCTACTTGCAAAGGTTTATTTTGGCATTTTTATTATTTCTCAGTTATCAATTAATTTTTAATCAATCCACTTGAAAATTTTTGATAAAATAGTCATAAGTAATGTCAGTGTACTTTGGAAGGCATTTTGAGAACATTCTTTACAATGTCTGTTTAATGTGTTTACGTTCCCTAAACAATGCCATTGGTTAAAACCTCTATATGTTATTTTTTATTTATTTGAATTGGTTTTTACAAGACTTTTAAATAGAGTCGATGCGATTTATCAATGTGACTATTACCTTTGGAGTGCTAAAATAGTGGGTCATCCAACTTCAGAGTCTACATTCTGCCTGGAACTCTCAAGAACTATCACCAACAAAAGAAGCTACAAGCAGGTTTATTCACTATTAACTTACCATGTTGACTTAAGGATAACACGACTGTATCAGCCAAGGACACCTTGCAAAACCAGGCTGTGTGGAGGCTGACTAACAATAAAGCTTGTCTTTGCAGGATTTTATAGGGCATCATTTGGTAGTGTTTTTGAGGCTTGACTCAGTTCTTACTTTGTACTTTCTTGTAAGCAAATCAATATTCCTCATTGTGATGATCTCAACAACCCATTATCTATAATCCTGCACAACACAGTACACTATTTGTGTGACTCATTTGTTCTAGGATGTTTCCACACCTTCCTTCTCTGTGAGCATCCTGTCCCTCAAAAACATATTCAGATACATCAATTAGAGGATATGTAAAAAAATTTAAGGCACTGAATACATTTTTCTTTACTAGAAATTAGCTATCACATTGAAACAAACTTTTAATCATTTTCTTAAGAAAGATTCTTATTCAGATCTTCAGAATTCAATTTACATACTTTTCTCTTTGCTTTAAAATTGTAAATGAACTATATAAATAAATAAGGTGTGTCAGGTGTTTCCAAGATTCACTTGACTCCTCTCTCTTTCTTTTAATTTTCTGTAACTCTTTTAATTCCTCTCTTTCTTTTAATTTTTCTTTTTCTTTTTCTACATCTTTATTAGTCTGACTTTTGACAAAACTAAGACCCTAAGTAAATATGAACTCTGATACTGGATCACTAGGTAAAACATTTACAAGTGACATTTTGCAGCATTAGATACGTTATCAACTTTTCTTCTGTAAAATTTCATTGCTATTGAATAAATTCCTAGTTTGTAAAAATAAAAATAAAAATTCAACCATGTCCTTTATTTTATCTTTAGGTATTGTGCATCTCGGAGTTACAATTATCTGAGTTGCATTCTTTCTTAAGCCTCACAAAACAACACTTAAGTTTCTAGAATGTAAATGGAGAAACAGCAGTGTTAAGCTACACAGATGTCTGCTTAAAGACCAACAAGATGATAAAGACCACCAAAGACAGTGATGTGACAATAAATAGAAAACAAAAAGCCTGGTTTGTAGCTTTTTCTTGTGTGTTTCATGTTAAGCTCATCATGAACAACTAATAAGTATCAGTCTGATGTTTTTGAACATTGAATTGGCTGTAAATGGTGTTACGGTTTCAACATAATATATGCCACCTCATAGGCACATGTGTTTGAATATCTTCCCAGCTGCTGGTGTGCTGGGAGGGTGTGGAGTGTTTTAGGGATGCTTCTGAGAACACAAATACCTAGGCCCTGCCATTTG
Organism: Acomys minous; assembly: GCF_964271855.1. Classification (NCBI taxonomy): domain Eukaryota; kingdom Metazoa; phylum Chordata; class Mammalia; order Rodentia; family Muridae; genus Acomys; species Acomys minous. The sequence goes on from NC_140490.1 coordinate 104,562,998, forward strand.
ACTCCTTATCAGCTTTGGTTGTCTTACGTTCCTTTTGCCTTGAACTCTACCACACCTTTATCTCTCTGATAAACTAAAATCGTGATTCAAAATATATACTTAGTCTCTTATGTTGCTTCTGTCGATCATTTTTCCCTAAAACGAGAAAAACATAAACAAAAGAAGTAGTGCAGACACTATAAATTCGCAGTAACCAGCTAAGCCTCGGAAGTGTCTGAATATGGGTCAGGAATGGAAGAACTCATGTTGTGCTCTCTATAACTGTTTAGTTACCCAGTGTTCTATAACTATGTCTATCTCTGGCAGATCACATTTCACATGTCTGTGGTCAATGGAAATTAGAAAAAAATTTAACATAATCTGTAACAATGCAAAAAGACAAAAATAGAGGGAGAAAATAATTTTCTTATACTAGGAACTATAACTTGATATCTGTATGTTCCCAAACTTGAAAAGAACACAACATATTACCACTTAAAAATATAATTTGAAGTAATTAAATTTTGATGTGGATAATAGACTCATAATGTTTTTCTCAAACAGTACAATAGCTTTAATTGATATCATTTAATCAATGAAAATATAAACATAACTAGTAAAGATACTTCATTATTGGAACTTTTGAAAGTGGCAAAGTTCATAATAAGTGAGTTTCATGCCACAAAATAGAAATATGAAAACAGGAAAAAAATTTTAAAAGAGAGTTGAAGTATCTACTTATAAAATGTTGAGGAAAAAGGAAAATAAATTGAAACATCAATTCCTTTTGTGCTATACCCACTATATTAGAAAATATCTTGAATGGACTTTCTTACAGTGAATTGATAGTTCTCAAAAAATATCCTTCAATTAACCTTTTATAGCAATATTATGTTTTATAATAAGAAACAAGAAGCCATATTCCTAAGATATTTTGTATTTGAATACTTGAAGCATGCCTCTTTGGTTAATTTCATATGTGAACCATATGTTCCCTGAATTCTAAAAGCCATAGAAATTACTTCAAAGTGTTGGAATTTTAATAATTTCTTTAGAAAAGAAACTTAATAGTAGAAATATAACTTTCTCACAAAAGAGCTTTACTTTTATAACTTGAAATAATTGTGCTGAGGGCTTCTAATACAGTGGTTCTCAACATTCCTAAAGATGCAACCCTTTAACACAATTCCTCTTGTTTTGTGATCCCAAACCATAAAGTTATTTTCCTTGCTACTTCCATTTTTTATTCTATTTCCCCTTCTGAGTGATATTTAATCATTCTCCCTAGGGTCCTTCTTGTTCCTTATCTTCTTTGGGTCTGTGAAATGAAATGTGTTTATCCTGTACTATATGGCTAAAATCTGCTTATAAGTGAGTACACACCATGTGTGTCTTTCTGAGTCTGGGTTACCTCACTCAGGATAATCTTTTGTAGTTCCATCCATTTGCCTGAAAATGTCATGGTTTCGGTGTTTTTAATAACTGAGTAGTATTCCATTGTGTAAATGAACCACAGTTTCTTAACCAAACTCCAATTGAGGGACCTCTGGGTTGTTTTCAGACTTTGGCTATTACGAGTAAGGCTGCTATGAACATAGTTGAGCAAATGTAATTGTTATATGGTGTAACGTTTTGGGTATATAGCCAGGAGTGCTATAGCTGGGTCTTAAGGCAGAACTATTCCAATTTGTTTTGAGAAAGCACCAGATTGATTTCCAAAGGTGTTGTACAAGTTGGCACTCCCACCAGCAATGCAAAAGTCTTCCCTTTTTTCTACATCCTTGCCAGCATGTGCTGCCACTTGACACTTTGTCACTTGACAAATGGGCTGAGAAAAAATTTAAGGCAATCACACCCTTTACAATAGGCACAAATAATAAAAAAAGTATTTTGGTGTAACTCTAATCACGTAAGTCAAAGACTTCTGTAACAAAAATTTCAAGTCTCTGAAGAAAGAAATTGAAGACGATATCAGAACATGGAAAGATATCTCATGCTCATGGATCAGTAGTATTAACATTGTAAAATTGGCCGTCTTACCAAAAGCAATCTACAGAATCAATGCAATCTATATCAAAATATCATCGCATTCCTTAGAGACCATGAAAAAACAGTTCTTCATATGGTAAAACAAAACAAAACAAACAAACAAACAAAAAAGAATAGCTAAAACTATCCCATACATAAAAGAACTTCTGGGGGTATCTAACTCCATGAGTACAAGCTATACTAAAGGATAATAATAATAATAACTGCATGGTATGGAATGCAGAAAAAGACTACTTGATAAATGGAATCAAATTAATGACCCAGAATAAACCCACACACCTACAGACAATTGGTTTTTGACAAAGGAGGCAAAACAATGTAATAGAATAAATAAAGCATCTCCAACAAATGGTTCTGGTCTAATTGGATGCTTACTTGTATACAAATATAAATAAATCAATGTTGATCAGCCTGCCCAAAACTAAAGTCCAAGTGGATGAAAACCCTCAACATAAAGCCAAGTACACTAAACCTATTAGAAGCAAAAGTGGGGAAAAGCCTTGAACTCTTTGGCACAGGAGACAACTTCCAGAACAGAACACCAACAGGTTAGGCGATAAGATCAACAATTAATAAATGAGACCTCTGGATTCTGAAAATCTTCTATAAGGCAAAGAACATTGTCTATAGAATGAAAGAGCTGTCTACAGATTGGGCTAAGATCTTCACCAATTCTACATCAAAAAAAAAAGAAAGAAAGAAAGAAAGAAAGAAAGAAAGAAAGAAAAGAAAAAATTGCGGTACAGAGCTAAAGAAAGAATTCTCACCAGAAGAATCCCAAATGGCTGAGAAGCACTTAAGTACTCAGAGTCCTTAGTCACCAAGGAAATGCAAATCAAAATGACTCTGAGATTCCATCTCATACCCATCAAAGTGGCTAAGATGAAAACTAAATGAAAGCACATGCTGTGTTACAGTTCAACCACAGCAACTGGAAAAGTAAACTACCATTCCTGGTATGATGGAATGGTATAGGGGCAGGAAGACAGTGTGATCAGCCCTGAACTTTTCTAAAAGCAACATGCAGATGCCATTTACCGACTTGCTGACTCTTGTTAACGAAAACAAGTAAATAAATAAATAAATGTTCGGAAGGGTCAGATATAGAAATTCCTTAATACTGATACAGAGCATGTCATGAAGTAAGACTTTAACAAACACTAAATATATAACAATTAATCTCTACATTTGAAAGTAAAATATAAGTTTCTACATAGTCCAATTTATATATTTTTACTTTTTTGCTTAGTTCTTTACAAATTAGCCTGAAACATTTACTTGCTTTTCTTTTGTAAAGCTCACATTAGATTATAAAAATGATAAATGCCTGATAATTTTCCCATTGAAGAATGAACATTTTTAAAAACTTACAATAAAAGTACATTTTTAAAGTATCGTTTTGTCTTGATATATTGATGCTGATATGTATGACGTTATCACAGAACACACAAGGCAAGTTATGTTTTTAAAAGTTATGAGAAAAAACTTTCTTAAAGAGGGAAATAAACTTGATAAAAGTTATTTTTTATAGATTGTAAAGAGATGTATCAATTTTATAAAATGTGAAAAGACTAAGTATAGCCAAAAGAAGGCTATTTCCCTGGTGCTTGATAAAAATCTCTTATATTATTGAGAACTTATATAACTTGTCGGTTGAATATATTGTTACCTATAAAAACTAAAAATATATAGTACAGGGCTGAAATTATACATCATTGGTAAGTTGTTTCTGTTATACAGTAAAAGATCACTAGATACTGTGTGAAAAAGCCAGATGATGGAGGATACTTGTAATCTGAGCCCAGAGGAGGCAGAGATAGGTGGGTTGGGCCATGCTGAACAGCCAGACTAGCATACATGGTGAGTGGTGAATTCCAGGTAAGTAAAACTCTATCTCAAGTAGATACATACACACAGGCACACATACACATATGTATGTATATATATGCATATATACATACATGTATATGTGTATACTTATATATGTATATATTCATATATATACTTTATATGCATATCTGTACATGTGTAAAATGATGAATTGGGTCTCAGGAAGTTTACCTAAAATTGTCCTTTGGATTAAACATGAACATACACACACACACACACTCACACAAACACCTATGCATATACACCCTCAAACAAATAAATTGACAAATAGCTAGCTCTCAAACCCTGGGATGCAATCCACTAGGTTTATTTATCAAAATACCTTTTACAAAAGTGTGTGTGTTTGTGTTTGTGATTGTGTTTGTTTGTTTGTGTGTGTGTGTGTGTGTGTGTGTGTGTGTGTGTGTGTGTGTAAAACTTTTCTAGTACAATCTCTTCAGAGGACTTCTGAAGAAATTCAGTGAAGTGGAAGTGATGTAAAGCCCTAACATGGAAAGACGGCTCAGAGAGTAAGAGCACTGTCTCTTCTTCCAAAGGTCCTTAGTTCAATTCCCAAAAACCACATGGTGGCTTACAACCATCTGTAATGAGATCTGCTGTCCTCTTCTGGTGTGTAGGCACACATGTGGACAGAATACTGTACAAATAATAAATAAATAAATAATAAATAAATAAATAAGTCTTTATAAAAAATGAAAGAAATGATACACTGGAGGCTCCTTCAAAAATAGTTTTAACAAGTTAATGGGTTGATTTAGCATTTTTCCCATGCGAAGATGCTTTTCAGATGTTATCCAAAACATCACAAATACAATCTGAATTTTTGGAAGGATATGAATTTCTCAGAGATAAGAAAAATGTATCAGTTAACTTCAGACTTTATACTAGAGGGGAAGTGATGAGAGGGCAGAAAAAATTTTTCAAAGGGATAGGTAGAGAGAGGATCGAATTCTCATTATCTTTAGAAAAATTTCCTTTATTAGAAGAGCATGTGATCCTGTTTCTGTCAGAGGAGATAACTTTATGGTCATATTCTCATGTACCCAGAAGGAAGTGTGACTAATGTGATTGAAACATCTGTGGAAGTTGTGTCTAGGACCATGCAGGTCATCTTTGGGTGGTCAACCTACATTATTATTATTATTGTTATTTTTTATTATTGTTGCTGCTATTATTATTATTATTATTAAATATTATGCCTGCAGTTCTCACTTTCCATAAGAAAGTGGGTAAGCAGTTTTTCTCCTGCATTAAACTGGCCACTACAGACTTAACTATGTCCACATCTGCCTGAAAAGCATGCATTCCTCTCTATGCAAAAAGGAACACACACACACACAGAGCACAAAGACCACAGACAACATCCCCAGGGAGTTTCTGCTTTGCATTTCTTAGTTTCTCAGACTTGTAAATGAATCTCAGTTTCTATGACATCAATTTGAATACTCAATTTTCTGAGATTATTTTTGACGATCTGACTTTCTTATCTTTCCCACAACTCTCTTCCTTAAGTGAAGTCCTTGAAGCCTATTTTACATTTTCTCAGAGCTATAGTGTAGGCACTTGTTCTTGGAAGAATCTGATAAAGTGAGCCATTTTGATTCTGAAGTACTTCTCTGTGCTACTGAACAGAAACTCTGAGCTTGAGATCCTGTTGGAAAATTGTGTTTCTATATTACTTTACATGAGGGAATTAGATAAAGTTCTGTGTCCTGTACCTTCCTTTGAGCTAATATGTACTCACTGATCATAAAATCATAAATCTGTGGCATCAGAGATTTCAGAGTCAGAGTCTAAAACTATTTTTTTCCTCCCTTCTTGTTTCTTCTTCATTGTCTCCTTGTGATGGTTTTCTTGAACCTGGCATCAACCAACAAACACATCTCGGAAGTTAGGGCAAGCTGCTTCCTGAAAGGATTAATGAAGGGGAAGAAAGAGAAAACCCTTCCAGAGTAGCCAGCCATCATCATCAGGTAGCTGAAATATAGAAATAATGCCTGAGGCAAAAGCAGTGCTCTGTGGGGCAGCATTAGCTCCTTCCTGGTGAGTCTACTGCTGGCCCTCTTGCTCCCATCCTTCCCTGAGATGTTGGCTGTTAGCTTTTTAGCCGTCCAGTTTCCAGATCAAAAGCTCTGTAGGAATCTTCTGGTCTTTTCAGGGTCAGCTTGGAAGTGCTGAAACATCCAGCTTCGTAGAATAAGCAACTCTGAAGTTCTTAACCTCTCTTAACGCGTGGCCAGCCTGTACTACCCAGCCCATATTGTGGATGCCAGTCTAATAAATACCTTTTGTAACATATGCTTATTCTGTTTCCCAGAGAACCTTGACTAATTAACTTCGGTGTCTTTCTTCTTTCTGCACATCCCCCAGTGAATTTCTTCCACTTAGCTTCAAACAAATGGTCTTACCAAATATTTCATCACTCTCCCGCCTGATGTTACACTTAGGCTTCCTGCAACTATTACTCATTACCACCTGCCGTGAGGAACACACCTGACATTTAGGAATCACAACCACCCTCATTCTTTACAACCATTAACCTATTGTTTATCTGCTTTGTGTTTCTAACAATGAACACACTTTACTTCCTTTATAATATCTAAATACAGTATTTTCCTCAAGCTGAGTCGTTTATTCTTCACATACCATTTTGCTACTCTATCCCATGATTCCACGGTTTCACTCAAATGATATAAATTCCATCAATTAAATACTTACTCTCTTTTTCTGCTATCAGTTGTTGATACATGCAATTTTTAAAATTCTAAAAACAGTTATAATATACGAATGTGAGATAGATTGATAACTCATTGTTAATCATCTTTCACAGGATTTGAAAAGCACACAAAGTGACCCATATCAAAAGCTGCTAATGTTTTGGGGATGAAGTGTGTGCAGTAGAGAATACAGAGATTGCTGCTGAAAGTGTCTTTCTGCCACATGTACTAACAAGGCAACAACAAAATGAAAATTTAGTGTTGATTGAAGAGATAAAGGGCACGACGGAGCAAAGAACAACAAGGCCTGTTTCTGGATGACACAGCAGCTCCATTTTTAAATTTTTTAACAAAAGAACTCCTGCATCATTTGTCCCCAATGGCTGCACTATATGATAATGAAACTATTTGCTAATTTGGCCATTCTTACTGGGTTGACATGATTTTTGCATTATGGTTTTGATTAGACCTTACCTAATGAACAATTTCTCATCTACTACCTCTTGGCCATTGAAACTTCTCTTTAGAATGGTCTTTATATCTACTGACCATTTTCAAAATTGATCTGGTTTCAGCTGTTTAAATTTTGGAGTTTCTTATATTTTTTCTTGGTGTCAACCCCTTGACAGAGAGTGATAATTTGGTATGTACTACAGTTCTTAAGTGTTCTAAGTTCTAAGTTTTCTAAATGTTATGCTGTCAAACTACCATATAGAAATATTTATTTATTTATTACTTATTTATTTATAACCAGGCTGATCCTCTCCCATGATCATAGAAGCTTCTTTTCACAGTGGCCACTGTCAATGCAGAGAGTAAAAACTTGATGAAAGCACTATGAACAAAACACTTGCTACATACTCCCAAAGTTTCAGGAAACATCAGAGAGGAGGAAGTAGGAAAACTGTAACAGCCAGAGAAGTGACAGAGTGTGAAATGGTGACTGTACTCGTGAACTCACCACAGCTGTGGTTACCTGCATATGATCAAGCAAAAAAGGTTTCTGTCATAGAAAGAGAAGGAACTTATGAGGCTCCACACATAGCTGAGGAGCTATTGGCTAGGGGAGGGAGACTAGTTTTTCTTTGTGGGTGTGGGCACTAATATATTGGTTATGCTTCATGGATGGATGCCCTCATATCCATGAACTTATAAGCAGCACTAAGTGAATTTAGTGAGTGGCACGTAAACAAAAGAAAAAGAGAGAATCATGTTGGGAGGTAGTTATGTGAAGGGAGATTTGTGGAGAGATGAGGGTGGAAAAGATCATATATAATTAAATATATACATATAAAGTTCTCAAAGAATAAAAAAAATGTCATTCTTAAAAGGCTAATGATGTACTTAAACTATTAGACATAGAAATGGATCCACCTTAGTAATGGTGGGGATTTTTAGTTAGCGCTTTTCAAGATGGCATATGCAAGTTTTCAATTTTAGTTTTGAAAAGGATGAAGAGCCCACTTGAGTCAGTCACGCAGCAGAAGGGCCCTTGTCATAATGCAGGGAACAATGGGAGCAAGATCTCTTATCATCCGGGTGATGAGAAAGTGATTCATTCTTATTAAGAAAGCACTTTATGTAATTTAGTGATTTAAAATTATAAGTGCCCTTGAAAATAAACAATCAGATAAAATTAATTTTCATTCACTGCAAGATAAATGTGGTATATTAATTTGATGAGGGTAAAATTCTCTAATAAAAGAGCTCATATTACAATCGTCTTTGCCAAATTAGCACATTATGAACCCTCAATAAAGAAATCTAATGAATAAATATGTTCTCATTTTCTGTTTAAAGAATGAGAAACAAAGCTCACAGATAACTTCTTTGTCAGTTTCATAATTTCTATGAATATAAAACTTCTCCAAGTAGAAATTATTTTACAAAACATTGTTGTTTTTTACTGTAATGCGTTACTGCACTAGTTAGCATCGTGACCCTGGGAGATCAGAGCCTAAAATGAGGAGCACTAATGTCTCATGCAGTAGCCAACTTTATTCAGAGCATCAGAAAATTTATATTCTGAGGGCTTTTAGGGTTAAACAAGGTCAGATGAGCAAAGTTCACATGGGTAAGGCTGTATATAGGCACAAGGGCAATCTGTGCTTGGAGACATTTTTGAGTAAGAAAAGTAAGATGATGGGTAACCTGAAGCAAAACCCACTCCTATTTACTACACCTGGTTTGGGCAGGAAAGCAAGCTGTAAGAACAACCCATGTTAGGTAGGAACAGAGGATACAAGGTTACTTGTAAAACTCTTGTTTTATTTACTTGGAGTTTTCTTATAAGCTCGAAGAAATCTTACACAGGTTCATTCATGTATTATGTTTTAACACAAGGCAATTTTAATTCTTTTAATTAAAATGAAAATATATTCCACATTTCCTGTATGTAATAATTTTTGTTGGATCATATATATCTAACTATAAAAGCTCAAGGAAAATCTAGGGTTTCCCTTACAACTTCATTTACCCTAATATTAATAATTTAGCTTTGCATTTTGCTAGGCCATTACTTAGTTTGCTGACTGAAAAATCTAAAATATTTAAATTAACTTGTCTTAATGTTGCTGTGTAGTATAGAAACAAAAAGATGCACAAAGCATTGACAAGATAATAGTTTATACATGAACCCCAAATAGGTATTTCCTGCTAAAATTAAGAAATAGCACTTTCAGAGTACTGGAGGTAAATGTTATGTTGTACTTCAGTTGTATGGGCACAATACATCATATTTGAGTAGAAAATATATATAATATGTGTGAAGAATAATCTTAAATTTGAATTCTATACCACTGTACCAAAATTAAATTTATTTTGCATCAATACACAAAATTCTATATCAATGAATTTAAAATAACCTTGTGATCCTTTATATTGAAGAGTTGACTCAATAGTCTACTTTTTGTCCTGTCAACCCCATATGTTTCTATATTCCCCTTTTTTTCTTTTCAACCACTATCTCCAAACCTGAGAAAAAAAGATAAAGGAGAAGAGAAACATCCCTGTGTCCAACCTCATTTTTGATCTGGGCAAGATGGCTGAAAATGATGCTCCAACGTCATAGATAGTTTTGGGTGACTATTCAGGCAGTCCCTGTCAATTTTTTTTGACTTTGGAAGCAGCTAACCTGTACTTCCTGTTTACTCAGCTAATTAATTTCATTCTTTCTCTAGTCTCTGATGGTGTTGAAGACCAGAGAGTTTAATTTTACAATTAAAACTAGTTGTTTAGGGGTTAAGATGTTTTTAGATCTAGATAGATGTTTTAAGTTGATAGAGATGAGATATGATAGATACTGATTTACATTCAGAATTTTAGAGTCACCAGGGTTGGAAGTATATGTTTTCTTCAAGGTTGCCAAATACAAAGAGCCAAAACATTATAAATGTAACATTAATATAATCCCTGATTGTTTTATGGATTTTATAGCTATATATAGTTTATTTCATATATGTGTAATAAAATAAATATATGTATACAAATTTAAAATACAGACATTTGGCAGTCTCTGAGGCAAGCAGCCATTGAGGAACAACAGGTAAGAGCCCTCCCCCAACTCCTGGCCTACTAGAGCCCAGTTGCAGAGGCACAGTCTGACTCAAGTCCTCTGAGCTCCATCCTGGCAATTAACTTCACAATCCAGCTCTTGGGTGTGTTCCAACTCCTGGGACCCCATGCCCACCCATAATCCCAGAGACCAGCAGCAATCAGGGGACAACATAACCTACCAGAAGAGGCATGATCTTCCCTGGGCCATCTGCACTAGAGCTCTACTTGCAGTGTACTCTGCTCTCCATCTTTTGGGTTACACTTCATTTCCTGGGTTACATCTCCATCTGCAGTGCTGGAGACAGGCAATTAAGCAGGAACAACCATCCCAGAGATCAACAGCTATCAGAGAACAGCACCAATCATCAGGAAGGAGCAGAAACAGACAATCAAAAGGGCCCAACAGTTCCCTTCCTGCCCGACTTCTTGGACCCCATCTTTACCTCCAATATAAGAGGTCAGCAGCCACCAGAACCTACCAGTTCTTCCTGTATTTCCAGATGCCAGCTCCCAAGCAGGAAAACCAGAGTTCTGCTACCGTACCAGGCTCTACCTACAATCCAAGAGCCCTAAACCCATCAGGCATTAACATACTACTAACACCAGAGTCAACCAGATGGATAGAGGTCAGTGTAAGAACAAAAACAGCAAACACACAGGGCCAGATGGTACCTCCAAACATATCTATCCTACTTCAGCAAGCCCTGAAAACCCTAACACCTGAAGCAGAAGAAAATGGTCTTAAATCTGATGTTTATAAAAATGATAGAGGCACTGAAAGAGGAAAATTAATCCCTCAAGGAAATACAGGAAATATAATCAAATAGATGAAAGAACTAAATAAACTTCTTAAAGAAATACAGGAAAATACAGTCGAATGGGAGAAGGAAATGAATAAAACTATTCAAGATTTAAAAATGTAAATAGAAGCAATAAAGAAAATATAATCTGAGGCAATCCTGGAAATGGAAAACCTAGGGAAGAGAACAGAATCTACAGGCCCAAGCATCACCAACAGGATACAAGAGATGCCAGAGAGAATCTCAGATATAGAATATATGATGAAGAAATCAACACAGTAGAAGAAAAAGTTAGATCTACAAAGCTCCTTGTGGGACAGCTGGATAAGGCTGAAGGCTGACTAGTCTGGATAGGCATTTTACACTCGATTTATGAATTTGAATCCCTTTTCAAAAAAGGGGTTGCCAACTCCACCTCATCTGATAACCCCAGATCATGTAAGGAGTGTCACATAGTCCTCAATTAAAACAGTTAAAATATTATCAAAAGATAATAGTTCCAACAATGTCACTAGATTCCTTAGCCATCTGTATCACATCCTCTTCATAAGTCTCAGGGACCATTATGGAAGACTGGGAGAAGAGATTTAAGAACAAGAGGCTATCAAGAAGAGACTTGATACCCTATGAGCATATAAAGGGGGAAGAGATCCCCCTCTTTCACAGTCACAGGGGAGGGGAGTAAGGGGAAAATGAGAGGGAGGGAAGATTGGAGGATGCAAGAGATGGGATAATAATTGAGATGTAATATGAATAAATTAATAAAAAATATTTGAAAAAAAAAAGAACAAGAGGTCAGGAAAGCTGATCTGAAGTACTGTCTTCAACAGGAGAGGACACTGCAGCCATGAACTGACAGCAGCTGCGGTTACCTGCACACGATCTGAACAAGATCACACCCACCAACATGGAGTTCATGAACTCCAACTGAGGAGTGGTGGATGGACAGATGATTGTTTCTCCTAAAAGATGAGTCAGTGTTCTTCATGATGACTTCTGTAGGATGATTTCAGGAGGTAACCCACACCTACAATTATATGAGCAATACAAACTGGAGTTGTTCTGCTTTCAGTGGAACTCTTTTTTTTTTTTTTTTTTTTTATGTCTCATAGATTATTCTTGTTTTGCTGTGAGCCCTTTCCTACTTCTAGCATTACAAAAGGCTTTATGCATCTCTCGCATTTTCTGTCTCAGTCAAAAAAACTCATTAACCACTTCTCCTTTCTGGTTTTCCTTGGAATAAATCAATATGTGGACTTTGATTTTTCCATGTGGAATATCTAATGGCCACAAGTTCAGCTTGAACAGTCTGATTCAGACATGAAGACGGTGACAAGGTTTCTACTTCTATAGCCTTCTTTACTCCTTTGTTTTGCCCAAGTATCTGGGTGAAAAACATCATTCAGAGGGCCAGACATTTTTTCAACCAATTGTTTAGAGTTACAGGTCTTTGTGTCTAAGGAAGTAACTACATAAGAACTGTCAATAGAACCATTAGTTAAACAGAACAGCAATAATTACCAATGCAGGACAAAAGTTCATAAGTACTGTTACTAGAGACAGGGACATTGATTTTATAGTAGCCACTAAAACTTTAAGTAATTATGACACATTTGAATGTCTCTTCTTGAAATAATTTCTGCCTCAATGAATTAACCATTGTTATTGATTAGAATATCAACAATAAGAATTTTGTATGATAAGTTAAGTCATCTTAGTCAATGGCAATAAAATGAATAAAACAAAAGTGTTCTTAAAGCCATCTAGTTATGTAAGTTTATAGCTAAAGATAGATACCTGTAGAACAATATAAGTATTTCAAAAATAAAACTGAATGCTACTATTTTGAATTTCAAATTTAATATTTATTTTATACCATATTATAGTTTAAATTTGTAATACTGTTTTATATAATTTTATTTCAAATATATGCTACCAATATCTTATTTTAGAAATAGGATATATTTGTGTGTATAGTAATATAAGGAATGATATTTATTGAGGGATATAGCTTTCAAATTATCAATAATTTGACCATGAAGATTGTTTTTCAACAATTTTTCAAGATTATTAAAATGAAGTTACACTTTTAATTAGAAGTAAAATCTTCTGAGCAAAAAGCAGGTATGGCATAAATTATTTTCATTAAAAAATGCATGAGAGACTTTGTGAAACTCTCCTGAGATTGGAGGGGATGCACTCAAACCCAATAGAGATAAGTGCATCGTGTAGCACATATCATTAGATCGTGTTTAGGTGACTTTGGCCTGTAATTGACCCACACAGGTCACCAATAAGCATTAGAAATTTTTTAGATTTGGAGTGTTTATTTTTCTAAAATCTACAGTCGAGCATGGTAGGTACATATGACCTTATATCAGTTTTAGTTAATAAGGACTGAAAAAGAATCCAAACACTGCTCAGTCTTCATACCTCCATTTATAAAATTAAAATTAAAGACTTTTGGTAAACACATATTAGTCAAAGTTTTTAAAAGAAGTCATCATAAAGAGTTAGTTCATTCATTTGTTGCATCAAACCCTGGGTACCAGGAGTTTTAAAAATACACCTGTTGTACTTAATTCTCAAAATGCATTATCAAAGTAAGTACTATTAATATCTTTTTTTTGGTAAATTAGGAGACAAGAACTGCGAGAAAAGTGTAGCCTCTATATTCAAAACATGCTTGCATGTAGAAACGTGGTCCATAAACAAAAATGAAATTCCGAAAGTTTTACCTTTCTGGGGGAAGGCTGCAGGATTGAAGAGAGCTTTGTTAGTTGCGTCTTTAAAGAAAGGATGCCAGGAAGCAGCTTGGGGAGGTGTTGGTGCAGTTTTCAGTGATGGTACTGAGGTCACTTGTGACCATCTGCTGATTGGGCAACTCTTTACACACAGGATATGTCACGGGGAGGAAACGAAAACCTCTGGAGGATACAGTCAGGAATTAGAAAAATGAAAAATAAAAAGAAGAATTGAAGGTCTAGCCCTAGGAAATGAAGGTAATATAGATATGACTGAACAAAAATGAAAGTCTATTTGTAAGTGAAAACAAGCTGCAGTTAAAAAAAAAAGAAAAAGAAAAAAATAGCTCACAGTGCATCCAAACAATGTGTAAAATAAAAAAAAGGGCAATGTGGCAGGGCTACCACAGTGAACAGCATATTTATCTTAGAGGAAACATGGCCCTGATTACATCCCACAGTTTTCTCCAACTTACCAAACAGAACTACCAATTTGAAAACCATAAACACAGATTTCCCTGGTTTATGAAGAAACACTACAGCACTATAATGGAGTAGCCAAATAAACCCATCCTGACATACATACATACATACATACATACATACATACATACATACGTGTATGCACATATATATACATATATGTGTATATGTGTGTATATATAACTTATATAACTAACATAAATTTATCTTTTTTCAGGTCATGTTAGTCATATTCTCCAAATGACTTTTAGGAAGTTTACACACCACACACACACACACACACACACACACCCCACACACACTCACATATGTATACATACATATGTGTATGTGTGTGTATCACACAAGAACAATTTCTGACATTGGAGAAGTATATTAACAATATTATTTTGAAATTAATCTCTGCATACCCTGCTATTTAGACATTAAAGCTCACAGAAGGAGATAGTACATTCTGAGTGCAAGTACCAAACACTCAAGCATAACAAGACACATTCTAATATGATTGTGCAAATAAAAATGAGAACACTTTATATTGTCAATGCACTCTTTAACTGTATTACACTAAGTGTCTCCCTCCTTGTGTTTTAGTCATGACCGTTAATTTTTAAGATACTCGATTTGATAGTTATGCATTATAAATCAGGATTAATCAAGTTCAAGTTTCTAAAGGTCTCTTTCTGAAGAACTCACTGTACCATACTGATGGCCCTTGATTAATTTTATTGCATACCATGTAACTTCCATGTAATTTTTAAAGCTGTTTTTTAGAATATTCACTATATAAGAAATTCTCTTTAAATGCAGAACATAACTTACAAACCAAAAATATAATTCAGGGATATTCACAGCAATGTGATATATACTATTCTACAAATACTCCTATATGTGTTCAGACAACATTTACATATGACAGCCTTCTATAAACACATAGCAGATAGTGGTTTACACAATAATTCACCAGAGAGAATTAGTTCATTCACTTTTTGTTTTTGTTTTTGTTTTTGCAGTTGAGATGTAATCATAAAGCATAATATGAAAAGAATCTTACAACTTTTCCTGCCCTAATATATTTTAAAAAGACAAATGAAAGCCACAACCCTTAAATTTGATGTGAGAAAGGTATATTTTAAAAGTAAGTAGAGAGCTCTATAATGGATAATTGAAGAAAACATGACACCACAAACAAAGCCCCAGCTGTGTTTTGACGTCAAATATGTACCGCATTTAAGAAATGCAATCAAGCTGGGCACAGTAGCACATGTCTATAATACCAGTACTCGGGGAGGCAGAGGCAGGTAGATCTCTGTGCTTTTGAGGCCTGCCTGGTGTACAAAGGGGGTCTAGAAGAGTCAAGGCTACACAGAGAAACCTTGAATTGAAAAACAAAACAAAACATAGGACTTAAATATTTCTCTGAATTGGTTGTCATTAGAAATAGTGTGTTCTTTTGTAGTTTAAAGTATACTTTAAATAGCATGTTTCAATAATAGATATTATGTATGAAAAATTTTAACAGGATATATATATATATATATATATGGAGAGAGAGAGAGAGAGAGAGAGAGAGAGAGAGAGAGAGAGAGAGAGAGAGAGAGACAGAGAGAGAGACAGAGAGAGAGACAGAGAGAGAGGCTGAGGGAGTTCTGCTGTGTAACCTAAGATGGTCTCTTACTTTAAAGATACTCCCTCAGTCTCAAGAGTGCCAGATTGACAGAGTTGAGTTGTCTAATTCGTCTGACATTTTTATATTACCTGTTAGCTATCACTTTGAAAGAAGCAATTTATGATTCTCTCTGTACAATTTTACCTTTTGATTATTGTAATGTAACATTTTCTCCCTTGTGGTTGTGTTTACAATTTTCAACTTTTTGGTATTGTTTACTTCCTATAAAAACCAACTGTAGTCAGTGGACAGTAAATCCTTGCTCTGTGATGCTATTATAATTTCCTTTTCTCTGCGACCACCCTGCCATGACTTTATTGCCCTAAAGTTATGTTGTTATTTATTGTCATGATTTCAAACACCAACATCCAATGCTTTACTTCAACTTATACAAAGTAGATGTTTGGCAGGTCATTGGATCTTTAATGTTACCCTGAATTACTACAGCTCCTACTGATCAAGGTGTAGCTCCATCAGACTCACCATTTTGGATGCCAACTAGTTCAAGCTCCCAAATCTACATACTCCATAGGTACTTACTCTGAATTTTAAGCACTACCTTTTAGAAAGAAACCCAGGTGGCTCACACAACTCGATGAAACCATAAGAAGTCTCAGAAAATTTGAACTACTCAAGAATCTCATTGTAGATGTAAAATAAGAAGTAAACAATTGTTGGGAAGGGAGAGTCCCTTAGTGAAGTAACTGCATATTGGTATGGACTTATTTTTTTTTTTATATTGCCACAGCTTATGTTACTCACGTTCTTATTAATAAAGGAATTTTTTTCTCCAAGCTAGATGTTGATAAAACTGTTTCTTTGGGAATTTTTGTAATACCTTAGAAAAACACCTCTGAATAGAGAGTGTCATCCACTTGTCTCCCCAGGAAAAGTGACCAGTACCTCTGTGGTGTTTAATCTTGACTGTCAACATGGGAGTTAGAGTTACCGTGGAAACAAGTCTCTAGAAAAGGCCATGAAAAATTATAATTATATTACTTAAGGCAGAAAGACCCACAAGAATGAGTTTGATACCATTCCGTGAGTTAGAGTCTTAAACTGAGTATAACATTCTTAGAAGTGAGACGGGGATAAGCATGCATTGCCCTCTGCTTCCTGTCAAAAGATGCAGTGTGGCCAGTTGCCTCAAGCTCTTAATTATTTGCCTTTCCCAGCATGATGAACTGTGCCCTCCAGTAACTTGCTATTATCAGGCCTTTTGTTAAAGCAGCGGGGCAAGTAATTAATAGAGGAAACCATCTTGATATTTGCTGACACTGGCTTGTAGCCTGTACAGGGTAACCGTTTAGTGTTTCTTTCTTTTAGATTATTTATTTTTTTGGTTATCTCTTTAAAAATTTTGTACAATTGTCTCTATTTCACGACCCTTCCCACTATTGTTCAAGGGTCATTAGGAAACACTATAAGAGCCAGAGGAAGTTGTCTTCCCAACACAATAGGGCAGCTTCCCATGGGATACTCACAGCAGTACTAATAGTATATACATAACCCATGAAGGCTCAAGTCAGACCAAATCCCAGCAGAGAGGTTAAGGTGGACAGAAAGTCCTATCCCTAACTGAGGAGCTATTGGCAACTGATAATTTCCCAGAGAGGGGGAGTCAGTTTTCTTTAAGAGTATTCCCTCTGGTCAGTCAATCATGCCTTAACAGAAAGCCACACATTGAAGAACACAACACAAATTGAACCTAATGGGTGAAAAGAAAAGTTGGACCTAAAGTTAGGTGGGTAGGAAAGGTGAGGAGATAGATCTGGGAAGAAGAGGGAAAGGATGAATATGGTCAAAAAACTATCTATTTTACCCCAGTCAAAATGACTAAGATCCAAAAAGCAAATGCTGCCATGGATGGAGGTAAATGCAGTCATTTAGTTCACTGTTAGTGGGAGTGAAAAACTGCTGCATCCGCTAAGAAAATTGGTGTAGAGAAATTTCAAAAAGGTAGAAACAGATATACTACATGATCTTGTTAACTTACTCTTGGGTATATATTCAAGAGATTCAATAGTCTACTCTAGAGATACCTGTTCCTCCATATACATGGATGCTCCATTCATAATAGACAGGAAATATAAACTACATAGATGTTCATAAATAGATGATTAGAAAATGAAAATATGTTATATTATCCAACTCTCATGAAAAATTCAATTGTGAGGTTCATGTATTCATACAACATGTATTTTGATACATATAACTGAAATCAAATATTCTGAGTAAGGTAACCCAAACCCAGAAAGATAAATATCATATTTTTCTCATTTTTCGGGAGCTAGCTTTGAATGTTCAGATACTTACATCATATTTTTAATAACCACAGATATTAGGAAATTAGTAAGGGCCATTGGAGTGATTAGATATCTAGGGCAGATATACGGCTAAGATAAATAATTCAAGCAACACCACATGCTGGCAAGGATGTGGGGAGAGAGGAACACTCCTCCATTGCTGGTGGGAATGCAAACTAGTACAGCCACTTTGGAAATCTATCTGGTACTATCTGAGAAAAATGGGAATAGGGCTTCTTCAAGACCCAGCTATTCCACTCCTTGGAATATACCCAGAAGATGCTCCAGCACACAACAAGAAAATTTGCTCAACCATGTTCATAGCAGCCTTATTCATAATAGCCAGAACATGGAAACAGCCGAAGTGTCCCTCAATAGAAGAATGGATAAAGAAACTGTGGTACATATACACTATGGAATACTATTCAGCTATTAAAAACAAGGAATTCCCGAAATTTGTGGATAAATGGATTGAGCTAGAAATGATCATAATGAGTGAGTTAACCCAGAAGCAGAAAGACTCAAATGGTATATACTCACTTATATCTGCATATTAGCCCAAGGGGCATGTCCCACGAAAGCCTTCACTTACCAGGAAACTGAGACAGAGGGGAGGACATTCTAGTGGGACTCTAGATGAGAGAAGCATGAGAGAATGGCAAAGTAGAAGGATCCATAGGGTCCTAGAAGCCTACAAGTAGAACATTATGATAGGCAGATTTGGGCCCAGTGGTCCTGCTCAAACTAAGGCACCAGCCAAGGACAATATGTGCAGTAAACTTCAAAATCCTACCCAGATCTAGCCAATGGACAGGACTATCTGCACAGCTGAGTAGAGAGTGCGGTCTGAGTTTCCCACGAACTCTGGTGCCTCACCTTTGACCATGTCCCCTGGAGGGGGAGACCTGGTGGCACTCAGAGGAAGGATAGCAGGTTACCAAGAAGAGACTTGATACCCTATGAGCATATACAGGGGGAGGTAATCGCCCTCAGAAACAGTCATAGGGGAGGGGAATAAGGGGAAAATGGGAGGGAGGGAAGAATGGGAGGATACAAGGGATGGGATAACCATTGAGATGTAACAAGAATAAATTAATAAAAAAAAGGAAAAAAAGATGCACGATCATAAATATGTAGATAAATAGATGAACCCTTCTAAACCCAAGTATATAAGAGTTACAATGTATCTTTTTCCTACATCTTTTTTAGTAAACTCTTTCACTCTACTTGAAAAAAAAAGAAAGCAGTAATATAAAGGCTTAATGGAATGAAAAAAATAAATTAATGGAATGAAGAGAGCTTAATTGGTATAGGAATGGGAAAGGAATGTTTAGGGATATAGGAAGAGATGAATAACAGTAAAGACCATTGGAAAAATCCATGTAAAGATTTGTCCCAATAGTCAACTTCATGAGATCTATCATTACAGGAGATGGGACTCTAGGTATTTTTTTTTTTTGGTAGTTATCTTGATTGGTTTAAAAATGGATGACCCACCCACGGTGGATTGGCATCTTCTATATAAAAATGTAAGTGAGCTCAGAACAAGCTTTCATCACTCTCCACTTCTTGACTATAAATGCAATCTGACCAACTTATGATCTGACTCTGTGACTATATGGTCTACATTCTCAGCCTAGGAACCAAAGTAAAGCCTTCTGCCTTTATATTGCTTTAGTCTGGGTGTTCTTATTTTCCCATAACACCAGAAATATCAAGTTTATTAATGTTAAAATTGACTAATTTTAATATAAAAATTATGTGAAACCTCCCTGGTTGAGTCTTCCTTACTTTCTACATCTTCAGCCACAGATTTCTCTCCATGCATATTGATTTTTCAACTTTATCAGATGGTAGTTTGAAAATGCTTGTCTTCTCAACGCCTCTATTTGTACTCTTTGTTATTATGATGACCTTAGACATTATGGAATGAAAATATTCTATCAGGCCTTCAAGAAACTAGTTGGCTATTTTAGTAAATGCTCAATCCATAATTCTTTATATCAGAGTAAACAGGAAAAAAAATGTATAGAAAGAATTTTTACCAAACATTTCCCAAATAAATCCTTCATTCTGTTTATTGTTAAGTAGACCCTTTAAAACTTAATCAATACATAGGAGGTTAACACTAGAATCATCTATCTCCTCTAAGGGTTTTACTTAAAATTATCTCCTTTGATCTTGGTTGTCAATTTGACTAGAGATAGATTCAACTAAAAAGTAAGCCACTAGGCACACTGGTAACAGAATTTCCTAATCAGATTATTTGAAGTGGGTAGACACAACACATCTGAGGAATCTGAAAGGAAAAATAACCTGCTTTTTATTCATATGTGAAAACATTACTCAAGATAGTTTATCTACTGTGCTAGCATCTTGCTGTAATGCTCATTTATCCTGTTTCTGCTGCTTACCCTGATGCTATCATCCTTTACTGACATCAAAACCAATCTTCTTCAACCTTCCTACATGAATTGAAGACCAGTGGCTCTCCAGGTGTCATTCAGGCCTTCATTGCCAGACTGGAACAGCTGAGTTACCAGCCTTTGTGGATTGAGCGTCTGTTGGGTTCTCAGCTTCTCCATTGTGAATTCAGGCATTATTAGATGACCTATACTGTGTTATATAAGCCGATTTAATAAACCTGCTCAGCAAGATATATTCATCCTAGACATTATGGTTTTCTAGAGAACCCTGACTAATAACCCCCACCCCAATATACCACTCTAGGAATGATTAAGAACTGAAAAAAGACTGAGAAACTCATTGTTAAGAAATAAGTAACTATGAAACATCAAGGTGTTATTTCATAGATGATAACATAGCAACCTACTGATGTCTACTCCCCATGTCTAGTTTAAAATGCATTCTGAGAAAAGGCCCTTTCTGGGAAAATACATTCCAAGATCTTTAAGGAAAGATGCTCTCAGTTAAATCTCACCTACCATATGATGAGATTCTCTGAGAAATATGTATCTTGGAAATTAGCGCATGATGAAAAGTTTGATAAGCAAGCACTAATGATTGACTCCTTCATTATGTCAAAATAATGGTTTATTGCATCCAAAGAGCTGGAATTTTCCTTTTGGCTGTCTGTGACTTTCATTTTGGAGTTTTTTGTATTCCCAACAAAAAAAATTGTAGAACCTTCTGGCTGAATTTAATATAATAAAGATTAAAATGGTCAGCTAGCACTAGTGAAAGCTCTGATCATTTCTACGAGCTGCTTCTCAATTGGCTATGCTCATTCAAAAATTTCAATCTGTTTTTCATTCATTTCAATGTTAATGTGCACCCCTGTGGTTCTCACTTTGAAGTCAATGGGAAACCTTTGTGTGGAAGATGCCTTTGGGGGTATAAAATAATTGAAGTCTTTTCTCAAGTGAATGTAAAACAATTTGGACACTTTAAGAATTTAGGTAGTTGTCCTTTTTCTTCTTGTATAATGAAAAAACACTTTAAATATATATATTTTAGCATGTCTATTCAATGCTGTTATTGTAATGAAACTCTCCTGGTATTGTATTTAAAAAATAAAATGTGACATTATTTGCTATATAAATGGTAATTTGAAACAATTATCTATTTCATAGCTAGATTTAAGCATTTACTCTCTTTTTGCATTTCCACTTTCAATTGTCATCATGAATAATTTCGTTAAGTACCCAGACACATTTTCAGAGAGAAATATGAATAAGAGAGAATAGACATGATTTTATCCTGTTGCAAGTCTGACTCACTGCAATTATCAAAAATACTAGGATATCACTGAATCAAGGCTAAGCTTAATTTACTCAGTTACAAAAAGAAATTGATGTAATAATCATGTCTGAAATAAAAATTAAAGCAAATACAAAGTTTATGGACGTTATAAATGTAATTCATGAAGAATGCTAACATCACCATTACATTTAAACATTGAAGCACAATTTCATTTAAGGATGGTTTGGGATAAAGAAATTATTCTTTATCTTATTAATATTTGATAAATTGCTATATTTATATTAACTCAGAATACTCCTTTCCCAGTATGGCATTAGGTGAGAAAGAAGTCTATGATATTTAAATCCCAAAGAGCCCTAAGAAATCAGCACTATGCTGAGTGCTGACTTCTCCTGTAGCCATTTCCATATGCCAAGCACACCATCTGTGCTCAATTGCTTGTTATTTTGTAATGTCAGCATCTGCTGGTAAGAAAATACATGCCTGCATATATTAAAGACTTGCCTTCCATACAAGAGTCTGAGTTCTTTATGTCACTCTACATAAGGCTCATCCTTCATCTCCTCTTAGTCTTTTCTGAGGTTTGAAAGTTAAATTACAGAGAACATGAGAAAAGCAGACATCTAAATCCGTGTTCCACAGCATGAGGCAAGATGTAAGGAATTGAATTTATGAAATCCTTATACATTCCATCACATGCACACTCACATTTTATGTAAGTAGTCTGGAAATGTCAGTGATCTTTAACTAGAAAATTCTATGGACAACTCAATTATCCCCACTCCTTATTTGATTAGGAGAAATCAACTTATAAAATGTTTACCAAAGAACGTTTACTTAATTTTTATTTAGTTATTAGTTTATATGCTTGTGTGTGTGTGTGTGTGTGTGTGTGTGTGTGTGTGTGTGTGTGTGTGTTTGTGTTCATGTAGCGAGTTGTTCATACACTTAAAGGTTGGAGGATAACTTTTGCCAGTTATCTCTCTCTACTTAATACAGTTTAGGGATCAAACTTGGGTCGCCAAGGCTTGACGGAAAGAATCTTTCCCTCTTAAACCATCTCACTGACCCAGTGTCTCTTTTTCAAACAAGAAAAATATGAGTTTCATTATAGACATAAAAGGAAATGTCATCTAAACTGGAACCAATTCCACCACCTTGTCTACATATAGTAACCATACATATGTTATGTATTTACATTTTTCTCAGTTTGCTTAGAATTGTTTTTGTTTTTATCACTACTATGAATGTAACAGTTCCTAATCAAAGTTGACTTAAAATAAACATTAAAAACATACTCTTCAGTTATTACTTACAATAGACTTTTCCCAAGAGACAATAATTTTACATGTTTCACATTTTCTATTTAATCAATAAAAAAAACCCTTAGATTTCTTAATGCTTTACTTCCTAACCTAATTTATACATTATCCATTAATTTCTTGTCATATTAGAAAGTGTGGTCATCTTATTTCAAGAATTTCCTTCCATTATCTATTAACCTTATCTAGTGATATTAAAGCATATATTAAATTAATAAATATCACTTAATTTATTTGATATAGTTTTAGTTTAAGAAATGCACTATATTTACTGTTGTATGCATACAATAAATGTAGTTTCCTGATATCAGTAATATATAATAATATATATATCTTGTTATTTCTTTCTAGAGAAAAGAAAATGTCAAAATATATACATGATTTTCATATACCCGAATTCAAATTCTTATGTGTAAATTGTTCTTTAAATATGTATATATTACTTATGAATGATTATTATATTTGTCAGTACTGACTGTCAGTATAATGAGATTTATTATCTCCATAGGAATAAAACTCTCAGGCATGCAGTCAGTTTAAAAGCATTAATAACAAATCCCAAGTCACCAATAATGTCTCAGTGTTGTATTAAGGAAGAAGTCAAAAGACTTCCCTGGTATCATTTAACCAAAGCCAAGCCCAGATTTAAATTTTCTGCTTCATGATCCCCTATGCCTTTGATCCACTGTCTGTCTATTGTAGGAGTCTGAATCTGTGCCTATGTTAAGGCTGTCTTGTGATAGCTATCTCTCTGTCTAGCTGTCGGGTAACTATGTGTGTCTTCATCTCTTTCAGTTGCCAACTGTCTGTGTGTATCTGCCACTAACAATGTGGTTTCCTCTCTCCTTATTGAGTAGTACAAAAAACATCTCATGGGAAAGGAATAAAGAACATTTTACAACTGATCTGGGTACTGAATAGTGTTACAAACATCAGTGCTTATCAGGCAATATACAACTATTGTATTCAATATTTATGGCAGATACTCATTTTTCAAGATATCAAATATCAAGATATATTTTCATATTATTGCAGCACCACACAAGGGCATTACTAGATTAGGCTAACTGACATGGGGATACCCATGCTTAATAAGGGTGACACCACCCAATAGGCTTATTTTCTGGACTGACTAATAAGGGACTTGTTCAGCTTTATTCATTGCTCTCCACTGACTGGTTGTTGATGCAATGTGACCAGATGCTTTAAATTCATGCTGCCGTGACATTTCTGCTATGTTAGAGAGTAATCTTGAACTGTAAGCCAAACTACACCTTCCTCTTTGTTTAAATGTGTTTGCTCCCCAGGTATTTTGCCATCGCATGAAATACGTAATTAAACATTTGTGCAATATGGTTGACATACAAGTGTCATTGTGATTCTTCACTTAAAAGCTGGAAAAATGGATCTGAACTGATCCCTTTGTCATCTAAAACGTTAGCACTCCTTCTGTTGAGTTCATTTGTGTTGTACATAATCAACGTTTAGTAGCTTCCCAAGTGTTTAGAAATTTTAAACGTTGAGTCTTCTCTTAGGTAAAGGGAGGGGAAAAAAACCCAGAAACTTGGAAATGGACAAAATATATTGAAATGTTCCTTTCATGCATTCGTTGGACATTGGTACATAAAGCCTTTAGTAGCTTTCTGAGCCAAGGAAGTATGTTTTCTCAATTTTCATTAACAAAATTAAACTTTCAAATTGTCTTTTCCTAGTTGGCCATATATCCTAGTGGTAAGTACTTGCTAACTGCTTTAGGAGCCCTGAGTTCACTCCTCAGGATGAAATAGAGAAACACATATAATCATATCCTTTTCAGAGCATGCTAAATGATATAGTTGTTTCCTGTCTTGAAGAGAATATGATGTCAAACAATACCTTAAATTCCTCTGATTAGGTAACAATTAGGTAGCACATTGTATGAATAAGAGTTTGTCATTATGCAAATATAAATTCAAATTTTCTCAGGAAGTCAGTTTACATTATAAGTATAAATGATATAGGTATTCATAAAAGTCATATTTTAATTCATTTGTCATATTTAATCTTGGGAATGTTTTGTTATACTTTTTGACTAGAATGGAAACTCTTTAAGTCATTTTCTTTGCTTTATTTCATTGATTTTCAGAAAATCAGAAACCATTTCTAAATGCCTTCATACAGGAACATTATATTCTCTCTTTCTTTCCTTCAAGTTTCTTGATTCATTTTATAACTTTAGAATCAGTTGGATATTAGTAAGTACTTTGGCCTGAAAATTTGGATTTTTCTCTAGAAATTTTTAATGGGATAAACATTAATACATATTGCTTATTTTTAAATTGTTTTCTGTGACTATATTCCTAATTTTCAAGATTTGTTTTCCAGTAATCTTTTTTTTTCCTTTATGGAATACTCCTGTTTTGACAGGAATGTTATTTATAATAGTGAGAAAGCTAATAATTGGGCAAAAACAGATTCAGTACCTAGAGACAACTTGTAACTCAATGATACCTAAAATCATATAAAAATATTGTCATTTTCTACTTTCAGTCGATGGAAAGAAAGGTGGAGGTGACACAGGAAAAATGAAATCCCTCATAATGATTTCCCAAGATAATCTACCATAATTTTTAACATAGTTTCCCCTTATTATTCATTTTAAGTTCTTAAAAATTAGTAATAAACATTTACTTTTGCTTCATCATATTGAGATTTACTCCTGATATCCTTAATCTACCTCCAAAAGAACACTCAAAAGTTTGACATCAAACTTTTACCTCATCTTCCCACACTGAGCCCAGCTTTCTATTTCCCAACATTTACCAAGCGCTCTGCACTGGCATCAGCTTTGTGTGTCACTAATGACATTATCACAAAAACTATTTCAATACACAGGGCTCATTTTCCAACATGTGTAAAATGTGTGAGTAATTCTCGTCTTACAAGGTAGTAGCCTTATTAGTGGACATAATGGCATCGCATTAACACAAGTCCAAATTCACTATGGAGTCTGCAGGCTGGATAGCAAAAGATGCCAATAATCAACTGTATTCTCATAAACGTTTTTCCTGTAAAAATACAGCATCTGAAACAAAAGTGCTATCTAAAGCGTTGTTAGAAAGTCATCTTTCCCTTAACACAAAATGATATAAAATATTTTTACATCAATGGAAAGGGACTTAAATGTAAACAGTAGGATACTTAGATATTATCTTCCCTAATATGTAATTTTAAAGTAAGAGTGTACCGTATGCTCTTTTTCTAAATGCAATTTTATATCAATGTCATCCTATTAATATCTTAAATGAATCTAATTTTTACTTTTCAATCTTTCAGGATCTCTTGCAGATTTCTTGCTGAGAACATTTAAGTCAATTAACATTAACTTATAGATATTACATTAAAATTAATTTTAAAACTCTACTGTTCTTTCTTTAAGGGAAGGTGAAAATTAATTCTCGACTCTGAGGTTTATCAATGTGAAATATTTCTGTTAAGGATACATACCCTTGATTTAGTGAACAGTAGTTGTTTACATCTTTGAGGTTTTTTTTAAAGCCCATTTTCATTGGAAAATAATAGAAAAGGGCTATTAGTGTCCCTTTCAAGGTCACGGTGGCAGTAACAGTGACATTGCCAAATAATGTTATGTGTGTCTCACAGAGAGATGACCTAGTAAATATAATTTTCAATAATATCAGTAACAGAGCATCAATTATGGCTGGAAGAGAGTGGGAGATCTGTTCTCATGGCTACTCCTTTGAGAAACTCTTAAAAATCATTGAAAATCATTTGTGGAGGCCATATGCTTTCTGGCAATGAACCTAAGGCACTCCAATGACATTGTAATGAATATTTAAATGTGTGTGTGTGTGTGTGTGTGTGTGTGTGTGTGTGTGAGAGAGAGAGAGAGAGAGAGAGAGAGAGAGAGAGAGAGAGAGAGAGAGACAGAGACAGAGACAGAGACAGAGACAGAGACAGAGACACAGACAGACAGACAGACAGAGAGACAGAGAGAGAGACAGAGAGAGAGACAGAGAGAGACAGAGACAGAGAGAGTTCAGTTATAGTAATAACAAGGAAACTAATTTTACATAATTTTCATCCTGTTGTTTTCCCCTGCTGAGATATTTTGAATGATAACCATGTTGGTAGGTTCAAATATTTGACAACTAGCTTCCCAAGTAGTGAAATTGTTTGGGAAGGATTAGGAGATTTTATTCCCTTGTTAAGGAAGGTGTGTCACTGGGGTCAACCTTTGTAGTTTCAAAAGACCAAGCCATTCCTTGTATGCTGTCTCTACCTCTTGCTTGTGGTTGAAGATGTGAACACTCAACTACTATTCTCACTGCCTTATCATCATGAATCCATGCCATCATTTTAAATGTCAACTGTCTGGAAATGTGAACACAAATAAACTCCCTCTTTCCCTTTTTATTTATTTTTTTAATAAGCTGGCCTGGTCATTTGCATCTTCTCACATCAGTGGAAACCTAACTAAAACTTCCACGTCATCATCACATGAACATGTCCATAGGGCAGAAGAGGTAGGA
The DNA here is from genome assembly GCF_964271855.1 of Acomys minous. Lineage (NCBI taxonomy): Eukaryota > Metazoa > Chordata > Mammalia > Rodentia > Muridae > Acomys > Acomys minous. Next base: position 104,590,764 of record NC_140490.1, read on the forward strand.
AAGGTGAGAATGGGAAGATAAGAGGGAGGGGATAACAATCAGGATGTAATGTGAATAAATTATAATAAATAAAATTTTTAAAAAAAGAAAACTGCTTTAAGCTTGATAGCAACTCTACTTTATACTCCATCAGTATGTGTTTCATTATTTAAACATTTACACCCACTTGAGTTACTAATTAATCATATTGTATAAAAGTATAAAATGTAACCTACAATATATTAGTGAAGACATTATAAAATAAGCATTAATGTGACATTTTAAGGCTTTCATGCAAGATTATAAGCATTTTCTAAAATTATTTTAAACTCAGCTATGCATTGGCTATATATATCTTCCCTTATAATTCCATCAGTATTTAGAGCTAATATAAACATTCTCATTCCATATTTTGAAGGCTTGGCTGTCGTTTCTTTTATAATGGGTAAGATGACTGACCCTTTAGGAGGAGTGGCTAAGGGAAAGGCTGGGAATATTGGGATTCTGGCCTCGCCCTCTCACTTTCACATCCAGGCTGTCATGAACTGAACACCTTTGACACATCTGTGTTCTCTACTATCATGGATTACTTAACCACAGTCTCCAAAGCAATGAAAAAACTGACCATGTGCAGAATCCTGTGAATGAAACAAAATTGACTTAAGAAAGAAAAAAAAAGTAGATACATATAATAGTTAAATGTCTAAAGGGCAACCTTCAGTAAAAAATACAGAAAAATTATCTCTTTGTAATAAATCATTTTTTTGCCTGTACCAATTGCTACTTAGCTAAATAGTGTTTCAGAGGCATTCTTTCTGCTGTGTTTAAACATATGACTAAATATTAACAGGGTGCTAATGTAAGCACCTTCATATGACTTTTTATTCTTAGATGAGATGAAGGCATAAAGGTGGCAGTGAGATGTGTGACTATCTACTGAGGATGACTGAATAACAGTCCTAAAAACAGTTCATCAGGGGCTGGTGACTGTGGATGCTCCGTAATAGCTCCAAATTGCATAGCAAAATGACATTGAATCATTTCAATCTTCTGAACTTGATCTTTTAGTAACAACAGTGACCAGATCAGAACAGGTTGACTAGTTGTACTGACTAGGTTTATGTCAACTTGACACAGAGTAGAGTTATCAGAGAGGATCATATCAGGTGAGAAAATGCATCCATAAGATCAGGCTCTATGTAGGGCAGTTTCTTAATTAGAGATTGATGTAGGAAGACGCATTCCACTGTGAATGGGGCTCCCTCTGCGATTATGATTCTGTGTTTTATAAAGAAAGCAGAGCAAGTCACGGGGAGCAAGCCAGTACGTACCACCTCCTCCATGGGCTCTGCAAAAGCTCCTGATTCCAGCTGCCCTGTTTGATTTACTGCCCTATCCTGACTTCCTTCAACAGTGAACAATTCTGTAGAAGACCAATCCAAGTAAACTTCCACCAAGTTGCATTGGCTATGGTGTTTCACCACAGCCATATCCTACTAAAGACACTCAGTAATGCTAGAATATTGTGACAGCTGATCAGTTTTCTTACATTCTATATTCATTAATATTTTATACTACAGTTTATTATGTATTTTAATGTTTATGGGGAACACATCTTTAACATTTTATTTTCCTTTCACTGTAAACAATTCACTTTATTTTGCCACTTGCTTCTTCCAGGCAAAATGTAGAAATATTTTGAGATTCTCATCATCTTAAGCTAAAAGTGTGAGTTGTATAGAGTTGATATCAGGTTTTAATATTGTATTCCTATTCAGAAAGAATTTATAACTCAACTTACTCAGGTCTTTTTGCAAATATATTAGGAATGTATAAAACTGACTACTTTTTAATTGTAAATTGTTTGTTATTAATTTTGTTTTATTTTACAACTACATATATGCATATAGCACATTCTCATTGCTCCCTTCTCTGCACATTCTTATCACTTTCTCCCCATCCATCTCCTTTTTCCTGCTAATCTCTTTCTCACATTGGTACCATTTCATTTTGTTTCTGTTTCTCTGGTCTTGACAAGGTTTGTCTGTGCAGTCACGTGACTGGAACCAACAATTGGAATCTGGTGAATTCACCCATGAATTTTTTGATAGCCAGTATTTTTCTATAAGAGGATGATTCATGCGTCTCACTCCTATGAGTTGCTGAATGTTGGAAGAGTCTGTCTTATGAAGGACCAGCCCAAGTAATCATGCTTATTATGACGTCATGATTACATTGTCTGTCTCAAGCATAGAGAATGAAATTTTGTTGTTCTTCTCACTATATTCCAACTCTTACATTATTTCCACCTCTTCTATAAGATTCTCTGCTCATTAGAGAGGATGGTATAGGTCTCCTATAGATTTGCATAAGTCTAAGCACCTAGATTTCACTGTCAGCATTTGGGACAGCAACTAATTTCTCCACTCACCAGCATTCATTGCAAAGAGAACTGTCTTTGATTGGAGTTGAGATTATCCATTGTCTAAGAGCATAGACATAGAAAGTCAGAAGGCAATTCAGCATTACATGTATTAAGCTAAATATGAGTAGTAATTTCTCTCATTCAATCGTTGGCCTTCTTAGGCCTGGATGTGTGACCAGGCATAGCATGAAGCATAGGTTTCCTTTTATAGTGCACACCTCAGATATAACCAGAAAGAAATTAGTTATACAAAAATTACCATGCCACTATTGAACATGTGGCATATGTTGCCTAGTCAAATGGTAGTGTTGTTCATAGTAGTCACTGATGGCTAAACACGTTGATGTCTTCCTTCTCTAGTAGTCTCTCTATCTAGCACATTCCAGAAGTTTCAAGGCTAGCCCTCAAGAAGGAAATTTTAAACTTAATTCTAACCTGATTTCTCTCTGCCTTGAAAATATGTTATATTGAGCAATAGAATCTTATCATATAATACTGTTGGGTAGGCAAGTGATACAGCAAGAACCTATAATGTTTTGGGCTTCTCTGAGGTTTCCCCACCCCATAATTTTCTTGATTCCCCTAACCCTATTTCTATTTAACACTCTCCTCCCCTGGGTTTTCTTCCTCTCAACTTTCATTTTACACGTTCTGTTCTCCCATTTTACTTGGACCTCCCCATCATCACCTCTGACATTTTTTCTCGTTACATGAGTTACAGAGGGTTTTTTAAAACTTAATTTCACAGACTAAGAAGTCAAAGCTAAATTCCACTAAGTGATATTTAGCGTCTTTACCTCCGTACCAATTTTATCTTATTTAGTGGGTTTTTTTTTTCTAGTTTCATCCATTTTAATTTGTTTCTCTTCACATTATTAAGTCTATTAAGCTAAACATCATTAATAACCAGCAGAGTACAGAAAAAGTGAAAAATAATCCTCCTATAATTAAGTCTATAGAACAACAAAACTTGGGGTATAGTGCCAAGCTTATGATGCTGTTGCATCCTAACAGACCGGAAGTATCCATTTTCCTTGCAACCACATGGGAGAAAGAATCAACAACGAATCAAGGAGATGCCTGAAGGAGCTCTGGGTGGCTTATGGGACATAAGAGCCATGTCCAGATCATAGGCAGCCAAAACCAAGATCCCTCAGCCATCCAGCTGCAAGAAAATGAATTCTGCAGACTTCAATTCGGCAGAATATAGTTTCAGTAGATTCTTCAACCTTCTAACTATAACAGAAACCATTTCTGTTGACAATTTGATTGCAACCTTTTGACATTCATAGCTGAAAGTTCACGTAAGTTGCTCCTGGTCTCTTAAGTCTATATTTTATCAAGGAGCAAGGGAAGAATGAAATCTCCCAGATAACCTCACAGGAATACAGATTTAAAAATATAATTTAAAAAGTTTCTCTAAGTGTTATTCACTTATTGTCTTTCTAGCTATCTTGTAACTACATCAATTTTATTATATATTATATTTCATAGCATTAATTAATACTATATAAGCATACATTATCTAATGGAATGTATATTCAATATATATTGACATTTCCAAATTGTCTTATACTTAAAGTGATTTAAAACTATATCATATGTTTCTTACTATAAGCCAATTCAGTATCCTTAGGATGACTGATATATCGTTGTTATTGTTCAAATTCATTAAACGAAAGCAATAATTTAAAACTTTTATAAGCTATTGTTGAGTTGGTGAAAAAGATTGTTTTTGTATTATGTAACAGCATCTATATTTTCATTTAACTCCTTCACATATGTATACACAAATACACACAAGCATGCACACACACACACACACACACAGAGAGAGAGACAGAGACAGAGACATAGACAGAGACAGAGAGACAGAAAGAGAGAGAGAAAGAGAATAGGAAATGGCTCACTAAGTCAAGTGTTCATTTTCCAAGCCCCAAGACCTGAATTTGATCCCAAGATTTCATGTCAAAAAAGCAGAGTGTGATGGTGTGTAGTTCCAGTGTCGAGAAGTCAGGACAGGTAGATCCCTGGTGCTTACTGGTTAACCAAGCTAGCTTCCTTGCTGAATTGAAGACAATAAGAGACATCATCTCAAGAGGAAGACTGAATGGTGTTGTGTAATTACACCCAAGGTTGTCATCTGCATGTGTACATAATTATATAAACGTGAACACAAATGAATAAATAAATAGGTAAATAAATGTTAAGTGAATTATTGCAAGAATATTTTGGAAACTAAGTTTGATTACTTCTGTTAGCATAAAAAAATTTGGAAGTTAATATGAAAGAAAATGCATGTTACCTTCTTCCATTTGCGAAGTGAAACTCAAAAATGTTTTCCTGTAGCTGTGTTATTACATAAGGTCTTTAAGTGCAAAGACTAATTTTGAAGCATTTTTAACATCACAATGCTTTGTTCTTCTTTATAATTTCACTAAAATTATACAGCTGTCACAAAGTCATGGTCTGTGAACCATAACTATTACTCTAGTAATATGTGCTAAGAATACATTGTCATTTCACAATTAGCAATCACATGATAGATGACACTTTTTTCCCACTGTTACTTATTTTTTCAAAACTTTAAAAATCCATAGTACACTCTTAGAAAAGATTATTTATTAATAATTGCACTTGCTAGGAGCCTGATTTTATAGAAAATATTGAAGCATACCCTTCTATAAATACACTTATAAGCATATATGTGTGCACATGACTGTAAAATGCATGCATGCACAGACAGCTGCCAATTAACTAGTCACAGATTAAATCTGTTAAATGCTGCCTCTTATGTAGACCTAGCTACAGGCTAAGTACTTAGGTTGAGATTTCAAGTTAGTCTTCAAAGCTCGCTTACTCAAAAATGAGTTGATATTTGTAGCCAGACTTGATTCCAAATACAAGTAAATATGTTAGTTACTTCAGATTATGTTGTTTTGATTATTAACCTTTAACTTGCTTGAAATGTACAGATCACATTTTCAATCTTATCTTTCTATAGCTATAGTATCATCATTATTTCTTATGTTGTTGGTAAAACACAGCATAGGACAAACTGCCCTCAAATTCATAATCTGGGAGCATTAATTCTGGGATTATGGGCAGGAAAGTACTTCGTCTAGTGTAAATCTATTCATAATTTTTAAAATTAGTTTTATGAAAGTTCTCTATAACTTGCTTTGATCCTTTTCACCCTAACTCTTTTCAGGTTATCCTCCCTTCTTTGCTAATCCCAAGTTGTGTCTTTTTTAACCTATCAAATCCAATTTGTGCCACACAAAAAGTCCTAATATATAACCTTCTACTTGAGTAAGATTAGCTTACCAGGGCCTATACTCTTAGAGAAAACTCTCCCTCTTCCCACAGCAGCTAACAATTGCCATAGCTTTATATTAGGGGTGAGATTTCATACCCTACTCACCTTTCTGTTAGACTTTTATCTTACTTGCCTTGCACAGTTTTATGTATGTTATCACAATTACTGTGAGTTTGTTTGATTGTTTGTTTTGTTTTGTTTTTTTGAGACAGGGTTTCTCTTTGTAGCCTTGGCTGTCCTGGACTCATTTTGTAGACCAAGCTGGCCTCAAACTCACAGAGATACACCTGCCTCTGCCTTCTGAGTGCTGGGATTAAAGGCGTTCGCCACCACTCCCCACCACTATGAGTTTAAATGCACAGCTTCTGTGTCCCAAAGACAGTTTCATTGTAATCATTTACATGTTCTTACATTTTTGCCCCTTTCTGCACAGTTATCCCTGAGCCCTGAGAACAGGGGTGCAGTGTATATGTTCCATTTAGGCCTAAGTATTCTGCAGTCTCTTATTCTCTACACCTTTGCCAGTCATGAGTCTCTGTATTAATTATTGTCTATTATAAACAAAAACTTCCCAGATGTAGGGTAGGAAATGCTTTGATCTCTGAGTATGACGATGGATCATGAGGGGTTAATTTAATACTATGCCCATAAAATAAAATAATTGTACTATGCTCTCTCCTAAGGTCTATGATATATATATCCATAGATTCGTGGCCTGAAAAATGGTAATAGCTATGGGTTTTATATTCATGTTTGTGCCACTATCATATTGTTAGAGAAACCATTTATTTTGCTCACATGATTTACACCTTCATTTGATAATGCATGCATTAATCCCAACAATAAATAAATGGAACATTGTAAAACTAAAAATGAAGAATTATAAAAATGTTATAAAAAAGGCTATTCATATTGGGCAGCCTTGAGGAAAAAAATGTTGAATGAAGGCAAGACTCTTTCATAGTGTTAAATATGATCTAAGAGCCAGCAAAATCAAACACGCTTTTACTTGCTATTAGACAAACAATTCGGAGTTAACAAAATGGCATGTAGTAACAGTAATAAAATAAGAAGATAATGAGCAAAGTTATTCAGTCTCTTTTTTCCCCCTCCTTTATTAATTTATTCTTGTTACATCTCAATGGTTATCCCATCCCTTGTATCCTCCCATTCTTCCCCCCCTCCCATTTTCCCCTTATTCCCCTCCCCTATGACTGTCCCTGAGGGGGATTACCTCCCCCTCTATATGCTCATAGGGTATCAAGTCTCTTCTTGGTAACTTGCTGTCCTTCCTCTGATTGCCACCAGGTCTCCCCGTCCAGGGGACATGGTCAAAGGTGAGGCACCAGAGTATGTGAGAAAGTCATATCCCACTCTCCACTCTACTGTGGGGAGTGTTCTGTCCATTGGCTAGATCTGGGTAGGGGCTTAAGGTTTACCACCTGTATTGTCCTTGGCTGGCGCCTTAGTTTGAGCGGGACCCCTGGGCCCAAATCTGCCTATCATAATGTTCTTCTTGTAGGCTTCTAGGACCCTCTGGGTCCTTCTACTTTGCCTTTCTCCCATGATTCTCTCATCTAGAGGTACATATACACTATGGAATACTATTCAGCTATTAAAAACAAGGAATTCCCGAAATTTGTGGATAAATGGATTGAGCTAGAAATGATCATAATGAGTGAGTTAACCCAGAAGCAGAAAGACTCAAATGGTATATACTCACTTATATCTGCATATTAGCCCAAGGGGCATGTCCCACGAAAGCCTTCACTTACCAGGAAACTGAGACAGAGGAGTTATTCAGTCTCTTATGCTAAGAGACTACATTGCTTTTCCAAAAATGCAAGGAAGAAGCAGTGACAGAGCTGCTCTGTGTAACACTCACTAGTTAGTTAGCTCACAGACACCTGTTATGTACATAAGGCACTGTACACACTTCATATGGTTCCGCTCTTGCATGGGTGTGATTGTATTTGAAATTGTCTGATTTCCCCTTTTTGTTTAAAATAGATTATTTCCTCATGTAATACACCCTGATTACAGTTTCCCTTCCCTCTGCTCCTCCCAGTTCCTCCCCACCTCCCTTCCCATCTAGATCTCCCCTGTTTCTGTCTCTCATTACAAAAGAACAGGCTTCTAAAAGATAACAGCAAAAGATAACACAATAAAACATAATCAGATAAAACAAAAACTATCACATAGAAGTTAGACAGGACAAACAAACGAAGAAAAAAAATCTCCATGAAAATCAGAGAGCCGCTCATCCATACTCAGGAGTCCCATTAAATATACTACACTGAAAAGTCCCATAAAATGTAATCTGTCATATATACACAGAGAACCTGGTGTAGACCTGTGTAGGCCCTGTGCTTGCTACTTCATTCTCTAGGCATTCATATTCTTCCTCGGTTGATTCTTCTGGGGTTCTCTATCCCAGAAATTATCTGATATTTAAACTCTGACTTTGGCGAACTACCCCTGTGTGTGTATAAGCACAAGCATTTAATGGCACCAGTACTGATACCCATGCTAATAATTAACACTGTGTAGTTAGCGCTTATTGTGTGGCACCTGTAGGTAGTGACCTAGGAGCTTCGCACACAAATGTAGCATTTTTTTCACACCTGTCTTCGTTTTACAAGGGGAAATTTTTTTGTTGTTGTTTTTGTTTTGTTTGTTTTTAGATGCAATGTTCCTCTGTGTTGCCCTGGCTGTTCTGGAACTTGCTCTGTAGATCAGGCTGGCCTTGAACTCACAGAGTTCTACCAGCTTCTGCCTCCTGAGTGTAGGATTTACGGGTGTGCGCCACCACCAGCCAGCTGAAGTAAGTTGGGCTTTCAAAAGACTAAATCATTTAATGTCACAGGATTCTTATGTGAAAGAGCATGACTTAAATCTAGATTTGTTTTCTCTACAGCTTATGTTTTTGGTACCACTATTTATAGTTTTACCCAAGTAAAAATGCTTGCACATAATAGCACCTACTTAGTTATTTATCCTAGCTCATTTCCATTGGATTTTGTGATTGCATGAATATCACATAAAATGTTCCAAGTGAAAGGGCCTGAGGCTTCTTGGATTCTTGTAGTAATCGCTTACAACTGACCAAGCCATTGCACAGTTTTTTTCATTTAAAAGTAAAAAGAGGGGGAAAGCTCTGGATTTATATATAATTTCTTTATCACTGATCCGAAGCTAGTATGATTAGGGGACATTCTAAGTAAAGATTCTCCAAATCAATCTTTTTTTTTCTTTTTTTTGAAAAATTTTATTGTGCTTATTTTTTAACATACCCATTTATATTATTACACCTGAGTAAAATAAACTACATACAGCAGAAAGAACCATGAGACAATAGGAAATTATATAAATGCTACATTCCTAGTGATTTGGCCATTGGTATTTGGCAAACATGAAATAAACATCTCTGCTATCTTGTTGAGTCTACCTTTCTGAATGGAGAGCAATATCTATCATATCTCATATTTACTATCTTAAAACATCTATCTTGATCTAAAACCATCTTAACCCCTAACCTATTAAACTTAATTAAAAGACTAAAACTATCTGGTCTTCAAACCCATCAGAGACTTGAGAAAGGATAAAACTTAAATACCTGAGTCAGCCCGGATTGTGGGTTAGCAGCTTCCAGAATAAAAAAATTGACAACGACAGTTTACAGCCTGAACAGTCACCCAACCACTCGCTATAATATTGGAGCATCATCTTCAGCCTTGTAGCCCAATATGTCTGACAGACATATTTGTAAAGCAGGAGCTGTTGAGGACACGCTGACCTTGTCTTCTCATCAGAAAGAAGAATCGAGACAGCACTTGAAATGAGTAGATGAAGGGTTGAAAGATAAAGGTAATGAGCTAGGAATTTTATATTGGTCAAATTATTTTTAAAATATATTCCCACATTATCAAATACAATTTTTTTTCATGACTAGATTTGCACTGTAAGAAATTGCAGACTCTTCCAAATTGACAGGCAACAAGATAGTACCTTAGAGTGAAAGGCATAGACTGTAACTCGATGCCTGCCTGGAACTTTGTACACAAAAATATCAGCTCAAAATGGGTCAAAGAACTTAATGTAAGGTCTAAGAGAACATTGAAGCTTTAGGAAGAAAAACAGTAGAAAAATCACTCCCAGGAAAAGACTTTTTGAAAAGGACTCCAAAATCTCAGAAAATAAGACCAGGAATTGGCTAATTGTATTGTACCAAATTTTAAAAAAGTAGCCCATCATGAGAAACAATCAAGAGAGTGGACATACAGTCTACAAAATAAAAAAAAATTTCTTTGCCAAATGTTCATGTGACAGAGGATTAAATTCTAGAATATATAAAGAATTGGGGGGGGGGGGTGGGAAACAAAACAGTGAAAACTCCAGTTAGTAAGTTGACAAGGGAAGTTAATAGAAACTTTTTCCTTTGTATTTTCATATATTTAGTTATTTATATTTATGTTTAAAATGTTTATGTGTGTGCATGCACATGTGTGGGCCATAGCTCATTCATGGATGTCAAAAGACAACATGTTGGGAATCAGGTCTCTTCTTACAACTTGTCTGTTGGAAATATCAAACTCGAGTCAGCAGGCTTGGCAGTAAGGTCCCCTTCCATCTGAGCCATTTCATAGGACCACTGGGAAGACACTTTTCAAATGAACAAGTAGAAATGGCTTGTACATTTATGGTAGAAAACATTCAAAATTCTCTGCCATCAGGAGTTGAAAACAACCAAGTTGGGATTTCATTGCACACCTCTGTGAAGGTGTGGCAACAAGGATGTGAGGCAACCAATCATTTTGTGTTCATACTAAGCCCTGGGACCAAAAGGAAGGATGCTAAGTTATCTTGGTCCCATATACTCAAACCAGAATCTGAGTGCACGAAACTGTGCTACCCAAATCATGCTGGTTTTTCCCTGTTTGGTTAAACCCTTCTGGAAATAATAAAAGGGAAATACCTAGGTGTTTTTCCATAGTGAACAAACCATGACAAGTTGAAGATAAAGAAAAACTTCCATCATTGTGAGTAATTGTGTGAATGTGGGAAAATCAAAGAAGAAACCCCACATTTAAAAAAAATTTTTTTTCTTACTGAGAAAACCCACTTTTATTATTGGTATGTCTAACAGGGAAGAGGGCTTTTAAATGTTTTCTTGAATGATAGGATCCTTGAGGGAAGGCATAAGGAGTTATTAATTTCTGTCTTTTGGCCCAACACAGAAAATGTGTATTATTAAGTTTCAAAATTGGTGATGAATTATTTAAAATGAACATAAGTGCCTGAACGCACAGATTTTGTTATGATTACCAATACAGGAGCCTTCACTGCATAATTTTCTTATAATTTTCCATGCAATTCAAGTAGTTGAAATGCTTTCTGATAACCTTTTACTTCTATTTTACATTAGAATTTACTTTATTTTTTTCTTCGCTTCTTTATTTTATTTTTTTTCCTCCTTTATTAATTTATTCTTGTTACATCTCAATGGTTATCCCATCCCTTGTATCCTCCCATTCTTCCCTCCCTCCCATTTTCCCCTTATTCCCCTCCCCTATGACTGTTCCTGAGGGGGATTACCTCCCCCTGTATATGTTCATAGGGTATCAAGTCTCTTCTTGGTAACCTGCTGTCCTTCCTCTGATTGCCACCAGGTCTCCCCGTCCACGGGACATGGTCAAAGGTTAGAATTTACTTTAATAAGGATTTGTAAAGTCAGAAAACTTGTCGCAAGAGAGCAGAATAGTAAAGTGACCATTTTCAATACTAGAACCAACAATACTTTCAACCTTACTCTTTTCTAATTGACTCCAATGAACTTTGAATGAACTGAAAATCAACATTTCTCTTCTGTGCTATTTAAAGTAAGAGGTTTTTTTTTAATTGTTGTTGTTTGCTTTGTTGTTAAGCTGCAGAAAGGACAGTGAAAATTTTTTCTGAAACTCTTTTTTTATAAATCTCTCTCTCTCCCTCCCTCTCCCTCCCTTCTCTCTCTCTCTCTCTCTCTCTCTCTCTCTCTCTCTCTCTCTCTCTCTCTCCCTCTCTCTCTCTCTCTCCCCTCGTCTTTTTCTCTCTGCCTTTCTCTTTCTCTCCACCCCCGTGTGTGTGTGTGTGTGTGTGTGTGTGTGTGTGTGTGTGTGTGTGAAAATGTATGGTATGTGATGTGTGTGGGTGCATGATACATGTGCATGGATGTTTATATGACCATTGCCAACCTATAAAACCTGATGTGAAACACTGCTCTTAATAAATACTAATTTAAAATGGCCTAATATGTGGAGAAAACTCTGTTAATATCAGTTGGATTGTGTGCTAAGAGCAAGAAAGGTCACCTGAGGTTATAACTTATTTTGAAAGTATAACAGTGTAGAGTGCTGAAAAGAAAATCCTCTCACATTGTTATTTGGAACATTGTTTTAATCTGTTAAGTAAGAAACAGAGTCTCATTTTCCCCAGAATAATCAGATATCATTCCTTCTTTGAAAAAGAACAACCCTGTAAAACAGCTTCAAAACTGAAGGTTAAATGCCTTTTATTTGTGTGAACTTTTAAAGTACATGCCTGGACAAATGTATTAAGTTATCAAAAATATGGCCTGAAAGTATTTTAGAGTTCATGGGAAAAGAAAAACTCAGCGCAATTAGCTGCTTCTTATCTCACTGTTTCTGTAATGTAGAAGAGTATGCGGGACATGTTCATTACACACCACACCACGCAGAGTATCTCCATTGTGTATCTCTGATCACATTTCAGCTGGGTTCCCACAGAGAGCAATAGCCCGTATGTACTACTTATCGTATGTCCTATGTGTTGATACACTTTATCTATGATCCTTGATTGATAGACCTTACTATCCCTATTTCGAGCCGCAGAGACAAAATGAAGCCAGAGATATTAAATACAATGCTCCTGGTCACACATTTAATGGAATGAGATTATAAATTCTATACAACTCTAACTGAAAAGCGCTCTCTCATCTTTTGTATTTCTTTTTTTTAAATTTAATTAATTTATTCATATTACATCTCAGTTGTTAGCCCATCCCATGTATCCTCCCATTCCTCCCTTCCTCCCACTTCCCCCCTACTCCCCTCCCCTCCCCTATGTCTATGTCTGAGGGAGACCTCCTCCCCCTGGGCCCTGGGGTCCTCCGCAACTATGGCAACAGCCAAGGAAAAAATAGGCAGTAAACCTCGAACCCCTACCCAGACTAGCCGATGGACAGGACATTCTCCACTGGTGAGTGGAGAAGGAGATCTAACTTCCACACAAATTCCAGTGCCCCATATTTGAACATGTCCCTTGGATGGAGATGCCTGGTGGCATTCAGAGGAAGGATAATAGGTCACCAAGGAGAGACTTGATACTCTCTCATCTTTTTTATTTCTTTTTGTTTCATTTTTTAGGTACTAGATTTGTTGTCAGCCCGACTGACTAATCATTATTTTCACAATACCTTCACTAACCTCGTTTGCTCTTCTCAATATCTCCAAATCCTCTTCAGTTTATGGTTGGTAGATTCTTTCCTTTCTCCCTCCTTCCCTCCGTCCCTTCCTTTCTTTCCTTCCTTTCTTCCATCCACCCATCCTTTCTTTTCTCTTATTGATTGATAGGGGTTAAATCTAGTGACTCACATTATAGGTAAATACTGCACAATGTCTTCAGTCTTCTTTTTGCTTTTGAGTTTAGGATAATACCTCATAAAGTTGCCCATGTTGTCCCTGAGCTCACTCCACTGTCTAAGACGCTATTCAAATCTTAAATTCTCCTTACCTCAGCTTTCTGAGTGAGTGGAGTTACTTCCTACACCACGAGGGTCAATCCGAATAATTTTCTCTTCATCCATAATCTCTCATTACCTGGTCTTTCTGAGCGTTCTTCTTTTAAGTATTTTTATCCCAACTTAATCTTCCCCTGACTTCCATGGACTACCCTTAAAATCCACAGTGGTTTCTCTAGTTCCAATAATGTCTCCAATTCTGTAAGTTTTGTTTTCATTTGACTTTTCCTGAAAACAAACTCTGAAGCAGTTTTAATGGTCACAGCCCATGTTTACACCAAGGTAACAACAGTAGGAAATGCAAGAGGAGGAGTTAGCCAGCAAAGCCTTCTTAAGTCAAGCACCCCTGAAAATAACATAAAATTACAGGCATCTGGCATCACTCTAAGAGATGTATCCAGTCCAAAGCACAAGTGAGCTGAAGTACTTAGATACCAGTTTGCACCAGATAATTGTTGGGCTGAGTTGAAAAGGAATTTTGACAAAACTAGCCTATAGTGTGAGCTAGCAAAGCTAGCATAGTTGCCCTCATTGAGGAATATTTTTCAGGCCAAGTGATATAGAATGTTAGAATTTTGGAGCCATGAACTAATCTGGGAGGAGATGTGCACAGAGCACTGACAACTCATGTCATTTGTTGCTTTAAAAGATTGAATATTTGCAGCAAATAAAAATTATGTTGGTTTAACAAAAGCTCAACTTCCCTTTGTATTTTTCCTAATCTTTTATATTCCTACATATTTCCATGTCTCATGACCAAAATGTAGATGGTTTTTCAATATCTGGTCATATTTTTTATTACAACTTTTATCCTGGCAAGCAAATAGGTTCTATTAAGTTACAACAGATGATCCTTCATCTTTACTCAGTGCCGAGCCCTTTGTCCTCATCTCAGGATGCTGACATGTTAAACTGCCATAGAGGGTACTCCCTCTATATACGACACTTCAGAGTCTCTAAAGCTCAGCTAACAATCTTCCTCACATAAACTTCATTCACTACATAGAACTACTTTCTGTGTCCTACTGTACAGAACTGTCAGAACGTCCTTAATGATCTTTCACCCATCTACTCACGTCCCTCAACAATCAGGCAGCTATACTGCTCTTTCAGTTCACTGTCCCCTGTTTCTTCTTTAATTTCCAGCTATCACTTTCACTGGCTTCACTTCAGCTCTTCCAACAGCCTCCAGGATCTCATTTCTCTTCTTCATGTCAGCAGCAGTTACATCGATTTTTCTAACAATACAATTTCCATCATATTTCTTTTGCACTCAAAAGTCCAAGATGCTCCTTATTTCTTACTGAATACTGCAATAATCGAAGGAACATGCACTTCAGGTCAAAAGGAACTGGCCTGAATTTCTATTCCACCTCTTATGACTGTACATAATTGATAAAACTATTACACTTTGTGAGTTCCAATCTCCTCACCTATAAACTAGCGGGAACCTTACTCTTTGCTACTTTATTGAGAAATAAAGTAATAACTCACATGAACTGCAAACCACACAACTCTATGTCAGGCATGCCACAGACAGTCAACACATTGTTTTCCTTTATTGTTTTTCAAGATTAATTTTTCTGGCATCAAAATTCCTCAAGAAACTGTAGGTATAATATAAGGTTTGTTATACAAATTAAACACACACAAATTTTAAAAAACCACAGGCAAATATTTATTTAATTATGATTCATATTAGAAAAGTAGTAGAGATGAACAAAAGAGAAAAAAATTGATTGCCACGAACACAGAGAAAGAGGCAAAAATTCCTTAGCTAGATATCACCTGTCTAATACCTAAATAAATAAGTGCAAGTATTAAGTTCTAACTGAGCTAATAAGAATTAGCACCTAAATTTCTGAATGAAAATCAATACAAATCATATCTCATCTCTATTAACTTAAAAAATCTATCTTGATCTAAAAACATCTTAACCCCTAACCAACTAAACTTGATTGTAAGACTAAACTATCTGCTCTTAAACGCCATCAGAGACTTGAGAAGGAATAAAACTTAAATACCTGAGTGAACCTGAAGTGCCGGTTAGCAGCTTCCAAAATGAAAATATGACAGAGACAGTTTACTGCTTGAACAGTCACCCAACACTCTCCATAATGTTGGAGCATCATCAGTCTTCTAGCCCAATATATCTGACAGACATATTTGTGAGTCAGGAACTATTGAGGACCTGCTTACTTATATTAATTATAGATACTGATTTTCATTCAGAAATTTAGAACCAACAAGATAGGAAAGATGTTTACTTCAAGGTTGCCAAATACAAATAGCCAAATTACTATGAATGTAACATTTATATAACTCCTGATTGTCTTGTGGTTCTTCCTGCTGTATGTAGTTTATTTTATTTTATTCATGTGCAGTAATACAAATGTTTATCTTTAAAAAGAAACATAATAAAAATGGGTGAAAAAGAGATCCACCTGCACCTGTCTCCTGTGTGCTGGGATCAAAGGCCTGCAGCACCACTGCCTGGCTTCTAAAAACATTTTTTATGTTGGCACGGAATAAAATTGAATTAGTGTTTATATTTAGTCTTTTGAATGGAATTTTGTTGTTTACCAAAATTTATTTGACATTTAAATAGTTTATCTGTATATCTACAATAAAATATAAAAATGAACTGCTGAAAATGTGCCAGAGGAAAAAAAAGAATTAGCACTGAAGGTTCATTGAACACTGCTGAGCCGATCCCAAATCCTCCTTTCTAGAAGTGACATAGTCCAGGCTTATAATTAAGCCTATCATGTATTTTGAATACAATTTTTTGAACATACAGCGTATGGGTCTTTTCTTTTTCCTAGGTAGAGTATTTACCATCTGTTCATGTTTTGTTTTGTCGTGATATCATTGGTAAAATAGGAATAGAGGAAAACCTCAACAGCTGCAGAAATGCCATCTGTGGGAATACCACAAGCAATATCAGACTTAGTGAAGAGTGGATAGTTTCCTGTAAGATAAGAATAAAACTACAAGCCTGCTTTTACCATGTTGATTATCTCTGCTGTGCAGTGGAGACAGGAAAATGTTCAATAAATTACCAGTGTCAGGGAAGAGGTAAAGTCCACCTGTGGTCATGTGACACCATTTTCTCCGAAGGAATCCATTAGGTCTCAAGCATTTTTTAAGTTATACACAGATGCATTAATAAGTGGTTCCATCATAAGACCCCATGCACAAATTCAGAAACTGGTAAATGATTTGGACTTTTTGTTTGAGTAATTGCCCACCTTCTTCTGCCCATTTACTTAGATTATGCTTTTTTTTAATTTCCTTTAATATTGAAATTAGAATATAATTATATTTTACCTTAACTTCTATCCCTTCAAACCCCGTCATAATTCCTCCTTACAAAAATAAAAATTTGTGGGTTCTTTTTTATTAATTGTTATTGCATTCACATATGTGTATGATGTATATATTTTAAGTAAAATATAGTTACATCACTTCCACCTCTCTGTTCATCCTTGCAACTCATCCCATGTAGTCTATTTTAAAAGAAATGAGTGCATTTTATTTATTAGTGTGAGTGAGTAAAGTCTGTGTTCCCCAACACATATGTGAAGGTCAAAGGACAACTTTATCTCCTTTCACCATTTTGATCCCAAGAACAGAATGTTCAGGATGTCCGGCTCGGTCAGAGTTTACCTGTTAAGCAATTCCTCCAGGTCCCTGCAAACATTACTTGTTACTGATATATCAAGATCCACATTTGTAAGATGTTTTTTATGTATTTTGTGTCTAGATACAGTTCTGTACTGTTTTACAATATTTCTTTGGGTGAGGTTTTTTTCACATTTACAGAGAGAAAGCTTCTCTTCTTGTTCTTGATCTTGTTCTTCTTTTTCTTCTTGTTCTTGTCCCTCTTGTCCTTCTTCTTGTTCTTCTTCTTGTTCTTCTTTTTCCTTTTCTTGTTGTTGTTGTTGTTGTTGTTGTTGTTGTTGTTGTTGTTGTTGTTGTTCTTCTTCTTCTTCTTCTTCTTCTTCTTCTTCTTCTTCTTCTTCTTCTTCTTCTTCTTCTTCTTCTTCTTCTTCTAAACTCTATACCAATCATCGTATTTGCTGCTATCAGGAGTGTTACTCAGTGGTGAAAGAATTCCTCTCACTAATACCTCCCGATGCATTAGTGGAAGATGTGTTCTACAATTACTTCCACAGCACATAGCTGGCTATTGCGTAGGACCCTTCTACCGGCTACACTTCACTGAGCTCTTTCGCTCTTCCCCCATCTAGCAGTACAGCTCTCGTAAGGAGACTTCAGGTGAGCCACAGACTTTTTTCCCCTTGAGGAGTTCTGTGGGAGTGCAGAGGATGATCTTTTCTGCTCCTGTTCCAAGATTGTTATGAGTAAAAGACTTAATAATCTCACTCTCAAAGCATGCTAGGAGCTGTCAGCACCCTAGATGCTATCTGTTGGGGAGTTCACTTCCAAGTCCTGTTCCGTCTTCAAAATACAAGTTCTGAGTCATCTTTTCAGTTACTAACACAAAGTAGATTGAGTTTCCAGGAATACAATACTGAGACAGATGTGTCGGCTTTACTTTTTTTCCTTTCCTTTTTAAAGGAATTCTCAGAAGCACATTATGAAGGAATGAGAGAAACAGAAACTGAACATTGATGAAATTACACCAAAAGAATTTGTTCATCCTCTCATCCTCTAAACAAGTTATGAAACCATGGTGACCAGTAGGAGCATTTTTAATTTGGGAGAAGGAATTAAAGCTTGGGCCAGGGCCTAAGAAAGCATGAGATCAGAACCCCCACTATCTAAGTATGGTCTGTGAATAAGTACTCAGATGTTAAGCCATGTGCACACTTGATCCTTAGGAATATCTTGTCCTTGAACTTAATGGTAGTACAGGTAGCTCATTATAATAATTATCTGTTATATAATTTAAATTAAGGTCATGTGACACATTGTCACATGGACTTTCTAAGGTTGGCAAGAAATAGAAAACTGATATATCTACTAATATTTTTCATATAATTGGTTTTTTTGAGATTTTTTCTCCTTTATTAATTTATTCTTGTTACATCTCAATGGTTATCCCATCCCTTGTATCCTCCCATTCTTCCCTCCCTCCCATTTTCCCCTTATTCCCCTCCCCTATGACTGTTCCTGAGGGGGATTACCTCCCCCTGTATATGTTCATAGGGTATCAAGTCTCTTCTTGGTAGCCTGCTGTCCTTCCTCTGAGTGCCACCAGGTCTCCCCCTCCAGGGGACATGGTCAAAGGTGAGGCACCAGAGTATGTGAGAAAGTAATATCCCACTCTCCACTCTACTGTGGAGAGTGTTCTGTCCATTGTCTAGATCTGGGTAGGGGTTTAAGGTTTACCGCCTGTATTGTCCTTTATATTGTTTATGTGCTAATTACTTTATCAGGTACTACTAATATTTTGGCTTCAACTTGATAATTGAATTTAGTATAATACTTATCTCAAAAGAATGATTAGTTTTAATTTTCTCAAATTCAAAGAGAAATTTATAATTACATTTAATTACTAATATTATTTATAATTAATTACTTATTGCTATTAATTACTTATAATTATTTTTAGAGATAAAAATTATTTAGTATTTAAATTTCTTTGTTGAACTTTATTATGTAAGAATATAAATGGTATAAATTATTTTTTTAATGTTGGTTATATAATGAAAATCTAACATTATATACTGGTTATATGTCAGCCATATTGTTACAGTGAATGTTTTCATTAAGTTAATGGTTCTTAACAAAGGGAAATGTTACTTTACTATTCAGAGGATTCATTTCAGTTGTTAAGACAGGAGGTGTATATAGCTCAGTGGAAATTTTCACATGCTTGTTGTAAGTGACACCTGGGGCTTGATCTCTGACAGCACTGAAGTTGAAATAAGTTGAAATAAAATCAGAGAAAGAAAGGATGAGATAGTTATTGACATCTGGAAAGTGGAGGTCAGAGACACAGCAACATGTTCCCCAAAACACAATTGCCTTTCATACTGTAGAACTAAAATGTCAACAGCTCTGAAGCTAGAAATACCCATAACAAGTCTCTGAAGTAGGCACAGTCACTTTCAGTCTAGAAGGTCAGAAAGTCATAGCAATTCAGTTTAAAAGTAACCAGTTTTGGTGCCACCCATTACCATGATTAATAAATTGTGTGATATTACAGAAGAAATTTCATCAGTTGGCTACAATTTTATAAAATTGAACAATAACCATTTTAAACAATAGTTTTACTATTTTAAGTTTATAGTATAATTATGTCATCTGCCTCTTGTTCCTCCCTCAAAATGTATATACAATATTTAACTGAAACTTTCTATTAAATTTAGTACATTTGCAAGTTATGCCAGTCGGTGTTAATTCTAATTTTCTAGGTAATAATCTAATTCTCAAAGAGGCTCCTTTAGTTACTAAGTACTCTACTACTTTATTATAGCTGCACAACAAAAATTTAGAATTAAAGTTTGTCCAACTTGAAAGCTCTTGCTCTCAATTTTAAAAAAATGTTTCATAGGCAACGTGCATTTAGTCTGTACTGGAGTCCTGTCTTTCCCTCACTCAACCATTCTAGTCAACTCTCAGCGTGTTTAGAATCTCATAAATATGGCAGAACCCAATACAAGATTTTTATTTCAAGGGAAAAAGTTAAAGGAAAGAGATATTTAGAGAAAGAGGGATTTGTTTCTTTGATCTTCCTACTTAGTGCTTCAGGCCAGGTGTTTTATATAAAATCCTGCTCCATCCAAGTGGTGAATTGAGTGAAAACGATAAGTACTAAAATTATGTGCATGGTGACAGATCTTTATGTTTATAAGCAATTAGTGAAGTTTGTAATAGGAGATTTCATCTGAGCTTTTCTGAGGCTACAAAGAATAAATGAAAGCTGGCAACTAGATGTAGAGTAGGTCAAGAGACCACAACAGAACTGCACACATTCCTGAAAGTCCCTTCTCTGACCTGGGCACTCTTAACTCCTGTTGCTTTGACAGATAACAGCAACACCTAAGGTACAAATAAATAACACGTAGTACCTTTGTTTTTCATTATTATGGATCCCATAGAAAAACATTTGTAAGCATGAGAAGTAATCTTTTAATTCAGAAAAGATAATATGATGCATAGTAAAACAGCTTTCTTTAAATTTACTTGAAGTCAAAATTTAATGACAAAATCATTAATGTTGCACCAGATCCAGGGGTTGAGCCCCCTTAGAGTTTGCAATGAAGACAAAAGTCCAACTATGCATAAAGATGTCTGCACAGCTCTAACGTCAGAATAGGATCAATGGACAGACATTTCTATCAAGAAAATCCTGAATTATTTGTGAAGCAGCAAATTGATATAGTTTATATAAAATTTCTTCCACAAAAGACAGTATAGACAGTAAATGAACATGATTTTAAGGCCTGTTAAAATTATATTTATTCATTTATACTTTTATTTTTATTGTTTTCTGGATGAACTATTTTACTTACTTTTAAAAATAATTTATTTAGATTACATTCCAATTGTTACGCCCTTACTGGTATCTTCCCATTCGCCCCTCCCTCCCTCTTTTGCCCTATTCCCCTCCCCTAGACATCTGACAGAAGAGGACCCCCTCCCCCACCATATGACAACAGCCTATCAGGTCTCATCAGGATGTCCTGCTTTCCTTTCTCTGAATGTAACCAGGCCTCTCCACTAAGGAGCAGTGATCAAATCTGAGGCACCAGATTTCATGTCAGAGGCAGTGCCCACTTTCCCCACAACTGTGGAGAATGAGCTGTCCATTGGCTAGGTCTGAACAGGGAGTGTAGGTTCAGTGCATCCATTGACCTTGGTTGACACAGCAGTTTGTGCAAGTCCCTCTGGGTCTAGGTCTGCCAACCTTGCTGGTCATTTATACTTTTAAAGAAGACCCAAATTAGCATGAATTCATTCTATTGGTTCTATTGAGCATCACTATAATATACAATATTTTACTAGGTAATGTGAATGGACTTAATAACAACGTATAGTAAAATTTCTTGAGTATATTATATCTATTTTTGAAAAATATAGAAAATATATCTATCTTATAGGTATTTTTACAGACAAAATAAAAATGAATGGAAAGAGATGAGATTAAGGAAAGATGTGGTATGGGCCTTCAAGAAGTTTGAGATTTAGTGTGGCAGGTGCTGCAACAGATATTTTCTAAAGCAGTTGTAAATACACAAAATTTTAGCTTGAGGAAAATGTCAAAATTAGACATATAGGTTTAAGAAATGTCCAGGAAACTAGAACAAATTACCTAGTGAAGTAAACTAGACAAAGAAAGACAGACTCTGCATTCGTTCTTTGTAGAGCCAAACCTCAAGTCTTTAAAGTTTAACTTGGGGGTACTTCTGGAAGCCAGGGAACTACAAAGAGGCCATGATGACCGGATTGGAAGAGTTTAAGGGAGAGTATTGTGGAATACAGGTAATAGGAAAGGTGAGAGAGAAGTAATGGAGGAGGGAGGATTAGGTGGTGAGAAAGATGAAGGCATAGGTGAGAGGAAGAAGTACGAAGAGGAATCGCTAACATTAAGAATGTTTGTAGAGCCAGGCAGTGGTGCTGTGTACCTTTAATCCCAGTACCTTGGAGGCAGAGCAGGTGAAACTCAGTACATTCAAGGCCAGGCTGGTGTACAGAGCAATTTCCAGGAAAGCCAAAGGATATACTAAGAAACCCTGTCTTGGAAAAAGAAAACCTAATGTGTGTAGAAGTTATATATTAACATAATAGCTCATAATAATCTCCCTATATACTACATAGAGGGAAAGTATGCTTCCCAGAATCCATAAGATAAGAAAAAAAGACAAAACAAAAACAACAGAAATGTCAAAATTTGAGATACCTCCCTTAAAGCTGTTGATCAGGGTAGTCCCAGAGACCTACAAAACAGTACAGGTGAATTACCATAGATCTTGTCTAGTTACCAGGATTGCTGAAGACATCGTATACTTTAGTCACAGACATAGCGAAATCAATATTGTACTAAACTGGTGTCATTCTCCCCAATGTCCATCATGGTACTTTATTATACTATGAAGGCTTCTGGAAGAAAAGTCATCAACAATATTGCCAAGTTAGGCACTCCATGAGCAACAAAATAACTAATGTAGATAGATGTGCCCATTTGTACAATACTGCCATGAATGATCTGGGAGCAACAAAGAATTTTCTGAATGAACTTAAGGCCTGTTCTGAGTAGAGAGCTCATGTCTGGCACTATAAACAGGGCCAAGAACCCATGACTGGAGAAGTAGTATGCCCTAAGAGTGAACCTGATAGTACCATTTTGTTAAATAGACATTGTGACAATCTGCGTTCTCAGTACTTAGCTTTTTACACATAGACTAGTGCATGTTACATCTCTCATCAGAGAGGCGTCTTTTTGTGGTGGATAGCAATCAATAAAGAGACTCCCAGCTAGCTAGAGTACAGATAATAAGTGACTATGTAATGTCTTATCCCAAATGAGGCATCTACATCAACCTCTTCCTAAGGCTTAACACACACACACACACACACACACACACACACACACACACACACACACAACAAAACAAAAACCAAAAATAAAAGCAGAACTGTTCTGTGGAAGATTCTTCTCACTGTCATATATAAAATATTTCAAGAAATGGACTTGGTGTGCTTCAAGACCTTTCTTGTCAGGTATATACTATTATAAGCATCAAATACAAGTATGTGTGCACCTTCTTTTTTTTTCTTTTCTTTTCTTTTCTTTTCTTTTTTTTTTTTTTTTTTTTTTATTTGTTCGGAGGAAGGAGACTTGCAGCATCCATCCCTGAGCACATCTGTTTTGTGATTTCTCATGTTTTATGCATATGGATCATGTATTGACATACCAAACACATTTTGTCCTGACGAAATCTAGCAGTTTAAGATCACATGATGTATAAAATTGACACCAATGCAACAAACAGAGCTGCAAGAAACAGTATAAATAGTGATGAAATGCCCACATGCTTGTTAATAGTTCAAAATATGTAGAGGAAAAGCAATTTGTTAGTGTAGCTCACTGCAAGGGAGAGATGATTCAGACAGGCATCTTGGATGCTCTTGGGTAGCTCTGAATTTCAGATCAATTTTTTTTATATTATTGAGAACAGATTACAATTTCTGACAAAATTTAAATGTGAAAGGAAATAATACATTAATAAAAGAAAGCTGTAAATTGAACTGAGTGGGGAAAAAATCAACCACAGTGAAGCCCATGCTGGCTGTTAATATATTATTCTGGAATTTAAAATGTTTTGTGATTAAATTTACAAAGAAATCTTTGTAAATTCCCAAGGACAAAACTATGTAGCTAGGTATCCTAGAAGACAGATTAAAATTTCTTTATCATGATCTCAAGGAAAGATATAATTCCAGAGCACTGAGGTGTCCATGCAGGTAAACACGCCTGATACTAGTCTTGATAACTTGAGTTTTCTCTCCAGAACCTATATGACTCAATGAGAGAAACTGACTTCCACAAGTTATTTGACCTCTAGACATACATACTCTGATACTGTTCTGCCCACATGCAGACACATGTATGTACACTAAGTAAATAAATGTAATAAAATGTTTTAAAAATGAGATAGTGTTTTAGCATTGTGGTTTTATGGTAACATGAAAAAAAACATGATATTAAAATATAAAGAAGCAATGCATTACACAGATACCCAGGTAAGCAAGAAAGCAATAAAATATTATTTTCTGCTTAAAATTTGCAGCATTTCTGACTCTGAAGATTAATGTAATCTTCTGAGGATATAACTGTTGGTACTGTCTAAATTTTAAAGTGCAACTTGAACAGCAAAGGCAATGAACAAATGATCTGTTCATAGTGTCACAATTTAAATAGCAGAAATAAAAACCAATTGTTGGAATAATTGTCATCTTCTGAGATCCTATTCTTCTTCTTTTGTCAACTATATTGTCAACAGATTCCACATAATAGGTATATTTTATGAAACTCAGTAATCCCCAGTATAATTTTGAGAAATAATTAGCTCAGTTATTAAACTAACAGCTACATGTTCATAGTAGGCTAAGGCAGCTGCTTCTTCTAAAACCTTTGTTTAAATCCTTTACCTACCTCTTTTTCTATAGTCCTCCCCAACTATATGGTCATAGGCTATCAAGTCTCATCTTGGTAGCCTGCTTAAAATCTTGTTATCATTTGCCAGGCTAGTATGGCCTTAACCCTTCAATTCTGATATGACTCTGATACCCATTCTACTACTCTCACCTCCTGTACTCTTTTCCAGTCATGCCTGTCTCCCAGGAAGCACTATTTTCCTCCCAGTTATTTCCTTTACTTAAAATTATCGCATTTAAACTCACCCTAATTTCTCACAGTACTTTTTCATGTCTTTTTATCCCTAGCCCTTCAACTTAGTTAGACCTCTCTCTACTTTCCTCTCTCCGTGTCTTTCCTCTCTCTCTCTCTCTTGTCTCTCTAGCTCTCTTTTTAAAAATTTTTAATTAATTTATTCATATTACATCTTGATTTTTAAGCCCTTCCCGTTTCCTCCCATTCCTCCCTCCCTCCCACTTCCCCCCTTCTCCCCTCTCCTATGTCTGTGATTGAAGGAGATCTCCTCCCCCTATATATGCTCTTAGGATATCGAGTCTCTTCTTGGTAACTTGCTATCCTTCCTCTGAGTGCCGCCAGGCCTCCCCATCCAGGGGACGTAGTCAGAAAAGGGGCACCAGAGTTCGTGTGAGAGTCAGATCTCACTCTCCACTCAACGGTGGAGAATATCATGTTCGTCGGCTAGGTCTTGGTAGGGGTTCGAAGTTTACTGCCTATATTCTCCGAAGGGACTTACCAACCACTGGCCATTCTAGCTCTCTCCTGTAGCTACCTGTAGTAATTATCAGTACTGTCTTAGATACTTTTCTATTACTTTTATAGAAATCATGAGCAAAGGCAATTCCAAGAGGAAAGGGTTTATTTCATCTTACAGCTTGTTTATAGTCCATCTTTCTCAGGAACTTGACAGTGGGAACAGAAGCAGAAGTCATGGAGGAATGCTGCTTATGTCCTTGCTCTCCTGATTTTCTCAGTTTGTTTTCTTATATACTGCAAGACCATCTTCCAAGGTTTGCACCATGCACAGTGGGCTAGGTGCCCTCTCACACCCATCATTAGTCAAGAAAATGCCTGACAGATTGCCGGTAGATCAATTTTATAGGTAATGTTTCAATAGGATCTCCTTCTTCCCAAAAGACGCTAGTTTGTTTCACGTAGGCATAAACTAGCCCAACCAAGTACTAAATGTAGTGTAAATTTTTCTTTTGTACTCCTATCTAAATTATAGACATCATGACAGCAGAAATCCTGTGTTTGTAACTGTATCTGTGGTGTCTACCATGTGTCCTTCATGAGGTAAATCCGCACTACATTCTTTCATGCCAACTTTATACACCATCTAGAATCACCTGGGAAGAGAGTCTCAATTGGAGGACGTCTGGATCAAACTGGCTGCAGCTGTGTCATTAGCGGGACTATTATTGTTTACATTAATTAAGGTAGGAGACCCATCCATGATGGCTGGCACTGTTTTCTAGGCAGGCAGGGGATTCTCAACTATCTGAGGGTGCAGAATGAGAGCCGAGTGGCAGCATACATTCACTTATTTTCTCTTTTCTATACATGTGACCAGGTGCTGCCTTGATTTCCCTACACTAATGGCCTGTAACTTTGAATTGATGGAGGCTGAATAAAATGTCTTTTGTTTCTCTTAAAGTCGTTTCTGTTATGTGTTCTATCTTAACAAAGGAAAACCGGAAGTATAGCATAGACCAATTTAATTTCTCATTAGTCACAGGTGAACGTTTGAATGATGTTTCTTCTTCCCTTTTTTAAAGAAAAAGTTTCTATGTGTGTAACTGAGATTGCATTCAAGTTATCTGCATGCCAGGGTTTGTTTTCTGCCACTGCCTCTGATCTTGGCTTCATTGTCTCTGCAACACTTGTCCGGCACCATAGGGCTCCTAGCTCTCTGATTCATTTCTCTCTCTATGAATTGTGTGTGGAATTTCCCAAATACCAAATAGCTTAGGTATCTGTTGAACATACTTGAGTGGCTTCAATCCCAAGAATCTTTCTTTCCCTTCAAGGGGAAATGTGAGAGAAATACAAATGTGGGTAATGAATTACAGTGTGGGATGAGTTTAGATCGCAAAAATCTATTAAAAATAGAGCTGTTTACATTCCTGGTGGTTTCTTTTTAGGAAAAATACCTTCTTGATGCACACTGAAACTCATACAAACCATAAATATAGGAAAAGTTACATGGAGATCTTAGCTTTTAATATATCATACATTTTAAAAATCCTTCCTAGCTTGTGCATGAATTGAGGTTGTCTCCTGTGGTTTTGGATTGACTTAATTGCCATTTTATTTCCTTCATAACAGTGCTAAGAAGGGAACAAACTCTGGGAGGCATTCTATAATACATTTGCAATAATGTGGCTAAGAGAAAAACCCCATAGTGATAGGCTTTAACTGAAATTGGAATTATATTCAATTGAACTAGTTGAGTGACATAAGCAATTCATAGTTTTGAACAATTCTGTAATTTATTTATAATATCTGAATTATTTAAACGTAAATGCTAAATAACACTTTTTTTAAAATCAAACTATGTATATAGTGAATATTTAGACAGGTCCAGTTAGGTACCAAGAGAAGCTTCCTTGGTACAGACATTGTTTGCCTGTGAACTGTGAGAGCCAGGAAATAGATGCAAAATATGAGTGGGATATTTTAAACTTGAAATAAATATTGATATGATATTCCGTGATAGCTGCTTTGGACCTTAGAGTTGGAAACAAGGGCTTCTCTTCACAATGGTATAGAGACTCTAACATAAAGAAGAAAAGCTGGCATAGCAATGGGATCGAGGGGAAAAAGACAAGAACGTACAGCCCAGAGACAATAATACACTGGCCATGGGTTTGCCCAGAAACACCCATGCAATTATCTAAAAACAACATGCTGTTGTCATGGGAACAGCTGGATTCTTCTCCCTTTCAAAAAGTAATGATAGGCCCCACCAGCCTGGAAAGCCAATCCATCATCCACAGGAACAGATCCTGACTCAGGTCACATGGACAAGAATGTTAACCCACCAAGGGCTTTTACGATTCCATATGAAGGGAAAGGAAACATTGATTCTGATGCTGAAAGGAAGGAGACTGTTTAAAGTGTCCCATGTGCAAACCTGATAAAGCTTAAAAGAATTAGTTTTCTTAGGAAAAAATCAGACCCAATGGAGATAAAACATTAAGGGAGAAAGAAAATAAAAGAGCAAGAGATGGAGTGCCGTTTTGGTGGTATTTCGATTGCCCTGGTTTCAAATTAGTCCCTGGTTCACTTTCAGTCTTGAATTTTCTAAGAGAGATGGAAGTTTTCTTTTTAATTAGAAATCGATTTTTGAGCTTCAAACGATTTATCTAAAGCCTTTCAGACAATTAAAATGCTAGTAAAGTAATGACTGTTACAGTACAACAATGGAGAGACGTCAGGAAGGCTTTCACCAGAATATAAAAGGCTGCTCACAGACCCAGGGTGTAATCCCTCAGTTTCGGTGCCATGTAGTTTCTTTTTCTTTTTCTCTTTCTTTTTTTCTTTCTTCTTTTTTCTTTTTCATAATGTATTCACATTATGTCTAATTATAACACCCCTCTCTCTTCCTCCTCACCCCCCCCCTAGTCCTCTGAAAGGGAAACCCTCCTCCCCTACCATCTGACCCCTCATTAGGACTTAGTGCGTCCTTCTCCTCTATGGCCCGCCAAGGCTGCCCCATCAGGGAGAAGTGATCAAATAGCAGGCACCAGGGTCCATGTCAGAGGGCCCCTGACCCTCTTACTAGGGAATCCACACGGAGACTGAGCTGTCCATTGGCTACATCTGAACAGGGGGTCTAGGTCCTCTCCATGCATTGTCCTTCATTGGTGCATCAGTCTTTGCATGCCCCACCAGGTCCAGATTTGTTGGCTTTGTTGGTCTCCTTGTGAAGCTCCTGTCCCCTCCTGGTCCTTCTGTCCACACTCTTCTTGCCCAAAGTTTGGCTGTGAGTCTTAGCATCTGCTTTGATACTATGCTGGGTGGAGTCTTTCAGAGGACATCTATGTTAGGTTTTCATCTCGTTCCCTCTCTTCATCTGCTTCTGATGTCTATTCTATTTGTCCTTCAGAATGTGAAACCTTTTTCCTTTTATTTCATTGAAAGTGTCTCATCAAATTACAGGTTTGGAGACCTCTGAGTGTATGTGTTTCCTGGATCTTGGAACATACAAACTAGTGAACTAAAGATAACATCTCTAAGTAAAGATAAATGCTTTTAGTCATCTGAGTGTGAGTGTGGTGTGCATCCTTACAACTCGTGGTATACAAATCTTGCTATTTATTTGGGAAACTGAGGCATGATGATCACTGTTGCAGAGCCAGTTTATTTTACAGTGTGAGTTCAAGACCAGCCCAGGCAACCTCATGGCTCAAAACAAAACAAAACAAAAAACAAATACCAAAAACAGACCATGTATAAGCTCAGAGAAAAAAAAGTCTTTTACTCATGGGAGTGGAAAGAGAGATGAGTTTTAATCCAGGGGTAAATTTCTGATGAATGGAATAAACTCAGACAAGAATTCTTCATCTACAAAATGGAAGAAATGAAAGGGGAGAACGAACAAAAGAATTGAACCTGAAATCGTTAAACAAGTATGATTTAAGTGTCATAATAGGACTTTTCGCAAGACTGTCTAGAGCAAGTTTAAGTTTTTCTACTCACAGTTGAATGGCTTCTTTTATTTTTTTAATTCTCAAGTAATCAAAAATATTTCTTTTTTACATATACATTCATATTATTACATATATATATACAATAGACTACCTATAGCAAGAACCATGACACAATCAGGAATTATAAAAATGTTACATTCAAAGTATTTTTGCTATTTGTATTCAACAGCCTTGAAGAAAACATCTTTTCCTATCTTGGTGCATCTAACATTCTGAATGTAACTGAATCTCCATCACATTTTGTCATGATCAACTTAAAAACTCTATCTAGACTTAAACACATCTTAATCCCTAAACAACAAAACTTTGTAAATCTAAGCTACCTAGTCTTCAACCCCATCAGAGACTTGAAAAGGAATAAACTTGATCTGTGGAGTATGCCGAGAGTGCAGGCAGGTTAGTAGCTTTCCAACTGAGAAGATGACAGAGACAGTTTGCTACCTGAATAGTCACCTGGGTCAGAAGGCTGAAGAAGATGAATGAGAGTTCTTATTTTTTTTAACAGTTAAGAGACTTTATTCTAATAGCTATAACTACAGTGCTTGTCGAAATGACAACTGAAAACAAGTATACAAAACAGCTGATTACTAATTGGGAATGAGAGTTCTTAAGTGACAGCATAAAGCTAAAAGCTAGGTGATAATAACAGGGAAGTCTGTGCCTTCTTAGATTACACCCATTTCTAAGCACATCTTATTTTTTCCCTTTTTTTATTAATTTATTCTTGTTACATCTCAATGGTTATCCCATCCCTTGTATCCTCCCATTCGTCCCTCCCTCCCATTTTCCCCTTATTCACCTTATTTAAGTAAAAAATCATATTGAGAATTTCTACTTGAGTAGTAAATGCGTTCTATGACAGTATGGGTTTTTTGGGGGGTTGTTGTTGTTTGGTTTGGTTGTTTGTTTTTGTGGTTTTTCGAGACAGGCTTTCTCTGTGTAGCCTTGACTGTCCTGGACGCACTTTGTAGACCAGGGTGACCTCAAATTCACAATGATTCCCTGTCTCTGCTTCCCAAGTGCTTGGATTAAAGGCACGACCCACCATGCCCAGCTGACAGTATAAGTTTCTGTTGCTGAGAATGAGTTCTAAGTAATGACAGCTCCTCTTGGTGCTTTCACAGGACACAAACCTTTATTCTGGTTTGTTTGTTTGTTTGTATTTTGTTTGTTTGTGGGAACAATATCTAGATTCCTAGTGAAAAATAATCCCTTCCAGCCTAAGTGTGGCATGATTCTACAATGTATTTTGAATATAGAAACTGTCACGGGCTTAGAAATTATCATAATCCCTTTTTTGACAATGAATTCTCATTGTAGAAATTTTGACTGTGAGAAGCATGTGAGGGAACTAGTTTTACTTGCATTAAATATTAACAGAAGTCAACATTACAGAGAGCAAAATTAAAAATTTTCTAAAATGTAGTAATAGAATATGAAATTCTAATATTAGTACTAATGAGCTATTTATTTTGTGTGACTCAACACGTTACACTTTGACATTTGATTCGCTTAAATTTTTGGTTGAAATAATCATAGACTCATATAAGAATACAAAAGATAATTTGTGATATTTTGATTGCATAGTGATAGTGCATTATCAAAAGCAGGGAACTTATCAATACAAGATTGCGTGTGAGTAATCTGTGTGCTTTTGTATAATAGTCACAGCAAAGGTGAAGGATTATCCGTGCATCTTTGCATCTTTAGAAAGCTACTCTAATGGGCTGCATCTTTATACATCTCCCTCGTTTCATTTACACCTGCTATGATTTGTCAATTCTCTTTCTCCATACTTTTGTCATTTTGAGAATGTTACACATCTTGCCTGCAACCTCTGAGGTTCCAATTCACAGGATATCAAGAGAAGCTTTTCTTGCGTGGTTGTATTTACTAATTCAGTGTGACTGAGCTCCCCACTGTTTCTTTAATTAGCATTTGTCTCCCCACAGGGAATAAAATCTTGCTGATAGCAACTGGGACTTGCTTGGCTTTTGCCTTCCCCCTCAGAAGCTGCAGCTCCCAATCAGCTGCCTCACAGGTCTGTTAGCAAAGGGAAACACCATGAAAAGGTTTGGAAAAATCTGTCATCTCCCAAGCATCTCTGCTAGGAAAGTACATTCTGTTAAAAAAAAAAAAAAAAGAAAGAAAGAAAGGAAAAGATTCATTTCATGGGAAGAAACGGGAAATATTAGGAGTCTTCCTCTTTCCCATAAAAGAAAATGCTATGTGCTGAGAAGACGATGCAGTGCTGTAAATCAGGGTGCTGGGGAGGCAAAGACAGGAAAATCGTAGAACTTTCTGGCCATCCAGTGTGGCTGAACTGGTGAGGCCCCAGGTTAGCGGCAGATCTTGGTTCAAACAAGGCAAAAGATTCTAGAAGAAGACATCTAAAGTTTTGTTTTGTTGTTGTTGTTCATATGCATGAGGACATATGTATGCACCTCTGCACAATACGTACACACACACACACACACACACACACACACACACACACACACACACACATCTTAATCCCCAAAATGTATTGCTAAGCTCTAGCCATGGACAACTAGATAACAGTAATTTTAAAAGTAGCATTCCAGGACATGAATGGATGTAGAAATTTTTAGCAACTAAATATACACAAACTCTGCCTAAGTATTATGCTTAGGGGTTGGATTGATGGATCTTCAGTTAAGAACACTCGCTGTTTTCCTAGAGGACCCAGATTTGCTTCTCATCAACCTCATGGTGGCTCACAACCATCTATAACTCCAGTTCCAGAGAATCCAATGGCTTCTTTTTGCCTCTTTGGACACAGTACACCCAGTGCCCAAACATCTATGCACACACACACACACACACACACACACACACACACACACACACACACACCACCCAAATGCAAAGTAAACCTTTTAAAATAGATCCATATTTATGTCTGAAGACTTGTGTTGTTCTCAACTTTAGTCAGAGTGCCTTATTACAGAGGGTAGTGGTTAATGCAGAGCTAAGAATAAGGGAGTATGAGCAACTCCACTACAGGTGAACACATCTAGTTCCACACTCATGGCCAAGCCTCCAGAACATCATGGAATAGGGGTGAAAAGAATCGAAGAGCTGGAAGGTGAGAAGAAAGGCCGTGAAAAGCTGGCACTTAGAAATGGCATGGCTGCTACACACGTGGGTTCACAGCAACACACACGCACACACACACAGGTCAAGATCAGATGGAATAAAATTTTCCCAGTTCCCTAACTGTTGCCTAAGAGCTATTGAGCGACAATGGCTTCTGAGGAAGTGAGAGGTGCTCCTTGAGAGGAGACACACCACTGGTAAGCTGCCTATGCCCTAGGGATGACCCCACACACATGCATGTACAGACAGCACTGCTTGGGTTTTTAGTGTGAAAAAAACTGAAGTTAGGAAGATGATATGACTTCTCAGTCAGGAGAACAACTACTATCAAAAGTGTCTATAGGGATCTTGTAAAAATTTGCACTCAGAAAATTCTGGAGTGTAAAATAGCGTGACTGAAGTTCCAGGAGGGAAGAGCTCTTTAAAACACATTCCACATGAATGTAATTTTATAGTGTCCGTTTCTTTGCCTTAAAGTAAAATCTTTTGGAAAAAAAATAATTCTGGAAATGTCTAGAAGTATCTCTTCTCTTTGTCTTCTTTATGAGTCATGTTAAACATGTCCAGAATTATTCATATTGGACTTCCCTATCATTAAAGCAAAAGCTAGGCATACCCAGAAATACCCCTCCCTGTCATTTTTATCTTCCAAATATTTGATATTTGATTTGGGGATAATCATGGCCAGGAAAGGGTCCAACATTGTTTTATCTAGAAATATAACCTTGCTGAATAGGCTTACTAAATGCCCAAATACAAGGTACTTTTCCAAATGAATATGTATAAGATCCCCGAATAATTGTTCCTGTTTACTTTGTTACAGGGTGGTGCCAGTGTTGGTATGATCCCAGTACTTTCTGTTACTGCCGTAGTTAGCACAACTCTGTCCAATCTTTTATCTCCTGGATTGTACTTACTGGTTTTGTTTGTTTGCTTGTTTTTCCTTCAATAAAAGAACTGTCCTTGGCAATTACTTTGGCAACCATTTTATAAATGTACTTTATAGTTCCTTGAAAATTTAAATTTCATAGCAATTCATATTCTAGGAGTTCATCCAAGAGACATGAAATGGTAGACTAATAAGAAGACTTTCACAAGATCCTCCTAGCAACTTTACTCAAAATAAGTGAAAATTAAAAATATATTGATCTACAGAGGAATAGATAAGGCATAGTATAGCACTACAGCCCAGCAATAAAGATTCCAACAACTGAAAATGGACAAAAATGGAAATAAAAAAGCAATATGTTTTCCTTCTTTAATTTTCTTCACTAAAACACCTAAAGGATATGACAGATTGACAGGAGAAAAAAAAAACCTAAGATATTCAAAATAAGTTTTATGTAGTACAAGAAGCAATGAGCAAGAGAAAAAGAAAAACTGTATTTTAAGCTGACGTTTGGTTAGGAATGAACAATTTTGCAAAAATATTATTAGAAACAAAATTATTTTCCAAAAATAATAAGATAGGAAATTTAAGAAGGCTTGGCTCATTTGAGAATCTTCTCTGTGCCCTTATGTCTATACATAATATATCACTAATTCAGAGTAGAAGGAAATATTGTCTTGTCTTTCCTTGGAGTTATGAAAAAACGCACCTCTTTGCCAGAGTCAGGGCATTAACAGACAGCAAAATGATCGATGAACTGATAAATTAATTTATAGGCACATAGGTGACTCAGAGGGAGCTGTATTGTCATTAAATCACACTAACCACTATTGAATAATCCCCATCCTCCAAGGCTACCTTTTTAATGGCCTAGGAACCAGCCAAGACTAACTACATGCAGTTGAGGGTTAGGAGGAAGTGATGGCTGAAATTTCAAGTCAGGCTCTGGTGACCCTATGTTGACAACCTCCCTACTTCTACTATAGTTGATTATGGGCCATCGCTGTGGGCCACCACATTCTGCGAGGTTCTGTCACTTCTCTACATTATGATGGCTGATGTTCATACCATGCAATAAGAAACAGCTACAGCTGCATTTCGACACAAAGGCACACCTGGGATGACAGCATCATGAGTTTCTTTACTATTGCTACATGTGTTAGCAGTCGGACATTTCCACCAGCCTCCCTTTGGGGATCTACAGGCAGCTTAAGTCTCTATCTCTCTGTCTCTTTCTATCTCTGTGTTTGTCTCACTCGTGCTCTGTCATGTTCTTTCTCTGTCTGTCTGCCTTTCTGTCTCCACCTCTCCCTCATGTCCCCATTCTGAGATGGCCTTTCACTCTCCTCCCTCCTTCAATAAACCTCTTAGAATAGATCGTTGTGTGGCATAATTTCTAAGTGGCAAACTTGGCACAGGTCGGCCAAAGGTTGACCCACTAGCGTGGCTTTATCCTATTAATAGGTATGAATAGATAAACTGTGAATAGGATGATTTCATTTATTTGAACAGTCTGATCTGTCAACATTATCTTCTATATGAATGACACACAATGTAAAAGTATTTCAAGTCATATATATATACATATACATATACATATACATATATGTATGTATTTATGGTTTTCCTTGACTTCTATTTTTATATGTTAATACATTATACTATGAAATGTTCTAACTTTAAAAAGTAAACACTATCCATCAATTATAAGAATACCAAAAATACTGACTAAGAATTATGACATAAGGCTGAGTGTGGTGGCACATGCTGGTAATCCCAGAACTGGGAAATTGACACAAGAGGATTGCCAAATATTTGAGGTAAGCCTGGCCTAACAAAGTGAGTCCTAGCCATTCTGAAAGAGATTGTAAGATCCTGGCCAATAAAATAAAACAAACCCCAAATATTAAAAATAATAGAAATAAAAATGTGTCCAGTTTAGGTTTTTTTCCAACCTGACACAAGGTAGGATCATTTGTGAGAGGAACCTCAACTGAGAAAATACACATCTCTGTGGGAGTATTTTCTTGACTGATGATTGATATGAAAAGGCCTGGCTGACTGGGTGGTACTGGGATTTTTTTTTAAAGCAAACTGAGCAAGGTATGGGGAGTAAGCCAGTAAGACACGTTCCTCTATCATCTCTGCTTTAGGTCCTGTCTCCAGGTGCCTCCCTTGAGTTCCTGCTGACTTCCTGTAGTGATAGACTACCACTGTAAACCAGCATAAATCATGTGCCACAATGTGCTTTTTGAATTGGGTTGATCACATCAATAGCAACCTAATTAGTACGAAGAAATCAACAAGAAATGCTTAATTTGGTAGATTTACAGACTCTAAGGTGATTTTTAATTTATCACTGGAACAAATAGAATCTAGCTTTTTTTCTCCTGTAACACTAATTGTATGTCAGTGTTGCTCTTACACTGTAATTCAGAAAGATCGAGATAAATTTTACAAATAAACAAACTTTATATATTAAATAACATTAACATCCTTTTCAATGTAACCACATTTTATTATGCTTTTCTAGATTGTTTGTGAAAAATGTACGCCATGCCTTAAAAATTAAGCATCTTCCTTAGGATTTTTCTTTAAGTGGTTAAAGAAAGTATAATTGTTCCAATTCCATTAAAATGTGTCTTAATCTTTTTCCTCTCAATAAAAACCACTTTGTTACATCACGTGTTATTTCTGAGAGCTTAAAATTTAGCCAAGCTTTTACTTGTTCAAGTGTTTCAACTTTGGCAATCACAAGTACTTATTCAAGTTTCCATCTAAATTTATTACATATATAGTAAATGTGTCAAAGAACTGATTGAATGAAATCAGTCATTTATTTTATTTACTGTCTAGCAAACATTAGTCAGGAGACTAATTTCAACACAGAAAAAAATTTTATGACGTGCCTCTCACAGAGTTCCAGTAAAATAAAAATAAAGTTGCTTTATGGAGACTTAAGCCACATCTGCTTAAATGCCCCTTCCTCACTGTCACTAAGACAGAGGGAAAATAAAGTATTGAATATAAAAGGGACATAAATAATACAGACAGCTATTGCACTGTTTTAAATGCCAATGTTACAAAAGGAAATGTTCAAGTGTTAAAATCTTTTATTTGAAGGAAAAGTCTGCCCTTCACACTCTCTCTTCTTGGGGATACAAATTGAGAAAATACAGAATTTATACATGTTGTGTTTACCTTGATTTTTTCATCCTGATTGAGTTTTATGACTTTCACGTTGCAGCTTGATTCTCGGTTGGCACTGTAACTTACAGAGTGCAATTAGCAGAACATTTCTTCCAACCAAGCCATTTCTCCTCTTTTCTGAATCCATTTTAATGGGATTCACCAACCAGGAGCCATACAGATAACAGAATGCAGAATGATTTCCTTCCTAAGGTGTTTATTTGTGACTGTCATGCTTTTCTATTTTTATACAGAAATGTTAAATCTATATAGCTACATGACAGACTGCACAGCAATAAACATCAATGGGTAAAACCAACAGAGCAATTTTTAATAAAAATCGAATAATGTTAATACAAAGGAACTAGAGCATGGTTTGAGGTGCAGTCCTCTTGCAGGACAAAATTGAACATTTGCGCAGAGCTTGTGGTAGTGGCTAACCAATGTTTGGTTTAACATGAGGGCCATGCCAGGAGAGGGAGCCCATGTCCTACACAGCCTGGATGACCTAGAACCAGAGACTGGATAGTCCAGGAACCTAGGGTAGAACCAAACACAATTGGACAAAAAGAAAAATAATCAGTGAGATGATTCCTAGTAATATTTTGCTATATTCATAGATAGGTGTCTTGTCAGTCATCATCAAAGAGACTTCCCCCGGCAGCAGATGGGGGCAGGTGAAGATAACCAAAGCCATTCGTTATGCAGAGAGAGTGTCAAAATTGGTTGTCTCCATTGGGAAGCTGCCCTAAAAGATCCAGAAAACCCATGGAAAAGGAGGAGGAAAGATTGTAGGAGTCATAGGGGATGGAAGAAACCAGGAGATCATGACCCACTGGATCAAATAACAAGGCTCACATGGGCTTACAAACTATATCAGCAAGCAGGGGGCCTGCAGGGCTCTACACTAGGTTTTCTGCATAGCTCTTAGCCTGGTGTTTTTGTGGGTCTCCTAACAGTGGGAGGTGGTCTGTCTCTGACTCCTTTGCCTCCTGTTGTGTTGCCTTGACCAGCCCCCATACGAGAAGGCTTTTGCTTTGTCTTATTTCATTTCGTTCTGTCCTGTTTGGCTATCATCTCTTGAAGGTCTGCTCTTTTCTGAATAGAAAATGGATGGGGAGTGGATGTGGGTCGGTGGGAACGAGAATGAGGGAGTTGGGAAAAGTAGAGGGAGGGGAAACTGTGGTTGAAATGTATTGTATGAGAGAAAAACATGTTTCTATTTGAAAAAAATATATTATGATTCAATGCAAAGATTTCCTAGAACTTATTAAATTGGGAGACGTGTATAGAGTTTTGCTAATAATTGGGGAGAAGCAGCACACTAATTCCTATGTCACTTCTGTGGTGTAACAAATATTACTTTAATTGAACTGACTTAGAGTCAAGAGAACTGTTCCAGCGAAGCACTGCAAATGAAGCTCCAGAGAAACTTTCACATTTGAGGGAGTGGATTTCTGACTAGCTTCTACATTAGTGTACAACTCGTGAACTTATTTTTACAGAACAAGAGTTAGAGGCATGGCATACTAGTGTAGGAGCATACAGTTCAGTGTTCACAATCTATCAGATGACTTTTATCCATAGAGATTTTCCAGAGTAATGAAATTTCATGTGTTTTTTGTTTGTTTGTTTGTTTGTTTGTTTCATCATATTTCCCAGCTTCAGATTTGACATTTTGCCTGGTACCTCACTCCCAGCCCAGATGACCAGCTGGATAGACAGACTGACCTCCCTCTCTAGTTAATGTCTTCTTCCCAGAATGTTTTACTTTTCTGTCTTTTTCCCTCTCTCATTTTTTTTCCTGGTTTTTCTGGAAAGAGATAAAGAGAGAGAGAGACACAAAATGACAATTGAAAGTAGCCTAAATCACTAGGCAGAGTGTGCTATGAGAACACAGGGAGTAGAAGAAAACGAAGCCTCAGAGAGTCAGAAAGACACAGAAATTTTATACAGTCAAGGAAGAGGATAGATGAGAGTTAATGCATACCCTAATATTTCCTTCTCTAAGCCGCTTTTATTCATGAATGAGATAAGATTATATTTTTGCCTACACTGTGTCCCTTTATTTAAATGCTTTTATACTTTTTTGTTGAGATATAGTTAACAAATCCATAATATATATTTGAATTCAAAGAAATGCTTTGCTATTTGTTTATATCTGAGAAAATATCTCCATCAAGGTGGATAGCATGTTAATCTCCTCACATGGTTATGAATTAGGTAGTAAAAGCCTTTAGGATAAACTTTTAGGAAGTTTCAAGTATATGTAGATGCTGCTCTCCATTAGAAATCAAAACATATTCATGCTGCTCTCTGAACTTTTGTACTATCTGTTACCCCTTTTACTGAATTTCCAACCTACCATTGCACCGTGCTCTTGGGAAATCTGAATTTTTTTATATTGTAGTGAATGAGACCATATAGTATTTGACTTTTTGTGTATAACTCATTTCTCTTAGAATATTCTTTATGTTTGTTCATATTGTAATACTTCTTTTCTTAAGAACTTCTTTTCTTAAAAGACACATGTTTTATTCTACACCCTATAGATTGAATATATATATATATATATATAAAACAGATTAAATATGGATGTTGATAACTAATGTTCTCATTCCATCCTCTACAAGGAAATAATCAGGTTCATTCTTTCTCTAAATTATTTTTTAATGCATTCATTTTATATCCTGATCACAGCCCATTCCCTCATCTCCTCCTGGTCCTACCCTCCCTCCTTCTCTTTCCCTGTGCCCCTCCTCTAGTCGTTAGAGAGGGGGAGCCCTTCTCACCGACCAACTAACCTCACCCCATCAAGTCTCATCAGGACTGAACAGGCTTACTCTTATGTTGTATATTTTGATTAGTATTTTGATGAACACGGCAGTGTACATCTTTTTACACAAACCAAAGCGAGACACCTAGATCCTACGGTCACTCTCTTTTTTAACTTCGTAAATGTTTTCCCTAAGTTCATTCTAGTTTGCTCTGCTAACATCAGCGTACACAGAGGATTGCCCTTTCCCACGTCATGGCCAGCACTTTTATTGTTCCGTACTGACTGAAGGATGATCAGATCTGCCTTAGCTGTACTTGCAGTTTCAAACGAGTGAGTTTATGAAGCACGTAAAAAGCCAAAGTAAAAGAACAGTTAACACAGAGAGGATTGTAAAGTACCAGAAATCAGGCACTTGCAACATCAAACAGAGACAACTAGAGTAGCTTGACTGAGAGATAAATATGCAGGCTTACAGCATCCAGGAGAAAGTCGCAGAGTAAGGCAGGTTGAAGCAATCAGCTGGAGTTTCCCACTGGGAGTTTCCTCTCCATGGACCAGTTTCTAGGTTCTCAGCCCACACGGCCGCTATTTTTAATACAGTAGAATAAATAATAGTCCTCACTACTAAAAATTGTTTTCCTCACTGTTGTATGCCAAGATATGATCTTTTTAATACCCTCTAGATGTGTGCTGTTCTCTAATTCCTTTTCCTTGCTATATGGTCAGATTGTTAACCAATCGCAAGTCAACAGACCTTGAAGATACTTTGAAACAGATATGCGTGGGTCTGACGCTCGAAATTCTATACTGCTTCTACAGCAGGCTTCTTGGAAAGCTTAAACAGCAATGTACAGTAAGCTTAAATATCACACGAAAGGTTCAATGTATTATATATCACTGTTGCTTTAAATCTTTGTGACAATACTTCCTCCAGTAAGTATGAGGTGACATGTTTCTGTGGTTTTAATTGGCTTTTTTTTTTATCATTTCAACATCCCTGATACCCATATGCGTATCTTCCTTTTAGAAATGTCTGTTCAGGTTTGTTCCATGAAACATGGAGATAGATAAATATTTTGTTTCATATAGATCAAGAAATGAGATAAAAGGCCTACTTGTTCCAAAAAGTCATTTTAGTTTTCAGTACTTTTTTTTCTATGAAAGTGTTTCTGTGTTTTTCTTCGATATAATTAAGATCTTAACTTTTCTTAATAATTTCACATTTTATTTTATTTACATAGTTCAAAATCAACGTATTTCTTCTTTTTTAGAGTGTGTATGTGTGCAGGCAAAACACCTCTCTTGCTAAGTACATGTGTAGTCAGAGGGCAAGCTCTAGCACCTGACCTTGCCTCTTATGCCTTGTTTGACAGAGTCTACGCAGTTGTTCATGTGAGGTAGCTGCCTCTCAAGATTCCCATGATATTCTGTTGTCTCCACCTCTCATCTTCTCATAGGGTGGACAAGGATTACAGACTCATGCCCTACTGCATCCATCTTCAACATGAGTTCTAGGGATGCAAATTCAGGTGGTCAGACTTGTGTGGCAAGGGCTTTACCCACATAGCAATCTCCTTCATCCACAACCTACTCTTTCTAATCCTGCCCATTAGTAGGACTATAATTATTAGAATTATATAAATCTATGTGAAGTTTCTTAGAATGAGTATATTTAACTTTAATGTATTAATATCTATTTTGGTTAAATATTGAGATAGATCTCAAGAAAAATCTGAAGGGCATTATAACATGTGTGATACCGACTTGGTAGCTCAGGGTGTTCTATAAAAGATAAGTACCATGTAAAATTATTTAAAATAATATATGCATCTTATATATACAGAATCACATTCATTCTATAAATTTCAAAGCCTATATCTTTTGCAAACCAACAAAAATTGCTTCAATTTTTAAATCTAATTTAAACATATGTTTCAGTAAAAAAATGTAGCTACAGCTTTCTTTTTCATAAGATGAAATTATATTTTCTTTTATTTTATAACTTCTTAAAACATGTAGAAAAACAGGACTTCATCAAAAATAAATTCATCAAAACATACTGCAAAGCACTTTGCTTACCATTTCTCATAATGAATACATACAAGACCATTTCCCAGTTCTTCCTTGGTGTAATGTGAGAGAACAAATCCTTAAACATTTGTAGTGTTAACAATGTGTACTATAGTACACAGTGAAACACTTGTTGACAGTATAGACAATATAGTTAAACAGAATGTAGGTGTATCTCACTGAAATAAAAGTATTAGTACTCATTATGGGGGAAGGAAACAAGATAATTAGAGGGATGTTTGATGTGAGTTATGGGAAAGGCAAATAAAAGTTTTATTCATTACTCAGAGAAATTCTTGGTGTGAGAACTTAATAAGGAGAAAGGATTCGGCTAGAGGAGTAAAGCAAGAGGTAGCTTTGGTGAAACTGGTTTCTATCAGGAGTCCCCACCAAAAAGAGACTAGGGAACACAGCAATGTAAGTGGTCACTGTGCTTCTTCCAAATCCTGAGATGTCAATGTAATTTCTGGTCTAGCCAGAGAAACTGCAAAGCATGACAGACATGAGAAAAGAGCTGGGTTTCAGCTAGGTGCTGGTGGCACATGACTTTAGTCCCAGCAGAGCCAAGTGGATCACTCAGTTCGTGATCAACCTGGTCTACAAAACGAACTCCAGGACAGCCAGGGCTACACAGAGAAACCCTGTCTAGGCTTTAAAAAAAAAAAGAGTTTGTTTTGAAATCAAACAGTGACACCAAATATTTTGGGTATTAGTTAACTGAAAATAAACAGATAATATTTTTGATGGTCTAATCATGGTAATCTTTCCAGCTTAATTCAATATCATAAACTTACTTCAGATTTTAGTAATTATGTAGAGGACTTTAAACAGCGGTATCTTGACTTTCTAGTTTAAGAAAAAAATCCATTCAATAGTCCTGATTATATGTTTATATGTTTTAATGAGTATTTTAAAAAGCATTATCTCATTACCAACTGTAGAAATTCAAGGCAAAAGTTTTATGAGGTGTTAAAACAGGTTGTTTTTTATAAAACATATACACTGTAGCCTATACAGTTCAACTGCATTTCCTTACTAAAAGGATGAAGGCAGTGCCTTACTATCTCTGTAGATTGTCTGCGTTTCTTAGAATTCTGTTGAAACAAACTCTTGAAAAGGTTTCATGTTAAAAGCAACTGAAAAATAAATGCACTAAATTAAAAGATACTTTACATGGAAAGCACTATGTTGTAAGAAAATGTGGATAAATATTGTTAGGGTTAATCTTGGTTAATTTCATCCAACATCTAAATAAAAAGGCCTTTATCTTTTACTATTAACCATAGACTACATAGTAAGAGTGACGTTTTATTTCCGTAGCTGCTGGAAAAATATACCTTTGAGGATTTTTATGTAGAAATTTGTCTTATCTATTATATAGGAGGCCTCTGTGAATAATAAGAACTATATTTTTGTTCTGTTTTCTTTTATGTGTGTGCATATGCATAAGCACACTGTGCTCTGCCTCCATTTGGGTATTAGACCTTTGTCAAACGTAGGGTTGGTGAAGATCTTTTCCCAATCTGTAGGCTGTCGCTTTGTTCTGTTGACGGTGTTTTCTGCCTTACAGAAGCTTCATAGCCTAAGTGTCCCTCAGTAGAAGAAAGAAATAAAGAAACTGTGGTACATTCACACTATGGAATACTACTCAGCTATTAAAAACAAGGAATTTCCAACATTTGTGGACAAATGGATTGAACTAGAAATGAACATGAGTGAGTTAACCCAGAAGTAGAAAGACTCAAATGGTATATATTCATTTATATCTGGACACTAGCCCAATGGGTATGTCTCTTGAAAGTCTTCATTTACCAGGAAAGTGGGACAGAGGTGAAGACATCCTATTGAGACTCTAGGTGAGAGAAACATGGGAGAATGGGGAAATAGAAGGATCCAGAGGGTCCTAGAAACCTACAAGAAGAACATTATGATGGGCAGATCTGGGCCCAGGGGTCCTCCTCAAACTATGGCACCAGCCAAGGACAATACTTGCAGTAAACTTCGAACCCCTATGCAGATCTAGCCAATTGGCAGGACATCAGGACATTCTCCACAGTTGAGTGG
The DNA here is from genome assembly GCF_964271855.1 of Acomys minous. Classification (NCBI taxonomy): domain Eukaryota; kingdom Metazoa; phylum Chordata; class Mammalia; order Rodentia; family Muridae; genus Acomys; species Acomys minous. The sequence continues at coordinate 104,634,239 of NC_140490.1, forward strand.
AGACTGGGGACTGACTTTCACAGGAACTCTGGTGCTCCACATTTGACCACGTTTCCTGGATGGGGAGGCCTGTTGGCACTCAGAGGAAGAATAACAGGCTACAAAGGAGAGACTTGATACCCTATGAGCATATACAGGGGGAGGAGGTCCCCCTCAGTCACAGTCATAGGGGAGGAAAATAGGGGGAAAGTGAGAGGGAGGGAGAAATGGGAGAGTGCAAGGGATAAGATAACAACTTAGATGTATTATGAATAAATTAATAAAATATATTTTTTAAAAGAAAGTAATTGATGACATATTAAATTTAAACTTAAAGATAATCTGAATTTTTTCCTGGGCCAGGGGACTAGATATATGACTCAACAGTTTTTAAAAAAAGTCTGGTGGTTCTTCAAGAGGACCCAGGTTCAATTCCCAGCACTACATGAGAGCTCACAATTGCCTGTGGTTCTAGTTCCAGTTGATATAACTCAAAGACATATATGGAACCAAAAAAAGAAAACAACAACAACAACAACAAAAAAAACACTGATGCACAAAAAATAAAAATAAATAAACTATTAAAAAGTTATCATTTTAAATGCATTTTCAGGGGGTGTTTTCCATATCAATCTCTTCAAATTGAAGAAGAAAGTCGCCCTTCAACAGGTCCATTAAAAGATTGATTAGACTAGACTATATATTACCCAACACCATAGAGTGAGAAAAAGGTGAGGAAGTAAGTCATTAAAGCTCTAACATACTGCAGCTTATTATTAAAAATAACATCATACCATCTTCACTGTAGGCATGCCAGATTTATTGACATTAGAATGCCTTATAATCGTGGTTCCCAACCACCCTAATTTTGTGACCCTTTAATACAGTTCCTCATGTTGTTGTAACTGCATAACCATAAAATATTTCCGTTGCTACTTCATTAACTGTGATTTGGCTACTGTTATGATTACAATGTAAATATCTGACAAACAGGATATCTGATATGCAACTCTTGTGAAAAGGTCATTACAACCCTAAAGGGGTCTCGAGCCACAGCTTAAGCACAGCCAGCATTACAAGTTTCCTTTAATTATTGTGGAGGACTGAAAGAGAAAATCCTTCAGTTAAGAAATGTTGAATAGACATTCAGCTCTTCATTTCATGGTCACATATTTGATAATGAGGAAAATTCTTGGGGTGGATAAAAATTGTTACTTAACTTTTGTTCTCTTAGTTTCTTTCCTAATATACTGCATTCCCAGAGAGAAAATGTTTCCTTTGGAAATCATCTGGATTTCTTTAGAATAATTTTGGTGTCTTGAGAAAAGGAGTGATTATCTAAAGAGAGGGCTGAAGATATTCCTTGCTCATTTTCTGATATGAACCACTCCCTAGATAATAACTTCTTTCTGGCTCATAATGAGGGAGAAGTTACAGAGGTGAACCCAGGGAAGGCAGTTTTCCTGGAGAAGAAATTGCCTCCCCTGAGTCCTTATTCAGTGGCAAGAACAAAAAGAACTGAGCTCATCTGGAATCTAAATTGCTAGGCAGGAAGGTTTGAAAATATCCCCAATATAAGTATAGCCTGGGATAGTAAAATATGTCATCACACAGTGAAAATGAGAGATGCTTTAGAGAAAAAGAACATCTGTGTTGTTTCAGCAATTAATTTTTCAGACTGTTGTAATAATCACAATAAAGTAGATGTCTTAAAAACCAGAAAATGTCAAGACCTGTCTATCCTAGAGGTTATGATTTAGGGGGAAGGTATTTCTCCTTAACATCTGGTGTTGCCATGGTTCCTCGGTGTCCTTTGGTTCTCAGTACTCCAGACTGTGTGTCAATCATCATATGTCCCTATGACAGAAGGGCTTTGTGTCTTTGTTCCCCTCAGAAGAATACTAGAGGGGTTGGTCAGATTTGTGTGGCTTTGACAAACATTAGAGAGAAACAACTTACAAGAAGAAAAGATTTATTTTTGTTCCCAGTCTTATGAGTTTCAGTCTTAGCCTGAGTATGCACCATTCTGCTCTGTGTGGCCCTAGGTGAGGCATAGACATCATGGTGGCAGCAGTAGCCAAGGGCTTCTTGCCTCTTCGTGGCCAGGAAGCAAAATGGAATAATACAATACTAGACGGCTTCTTCCTCCCTTCAATTTCTGGCCTCTCATCCTTTTAGATGAAACCACACATATGGAGGGAAGGACTTTCTGTAAGGCGCGGCCACACCCGATAATGGCGGCGACCGTTACCACTTGGCAGCGACCATTAACACTCCCGCGCATGCGGAGACATAAGCCCTATCAATGCACCCCTCCCGAACAGGGGTATGCAAATGAAGCACTCTAACACGGCCCTCTTGACTGCGGGCATGCTAATAGGGCATGCTAATGAGGCATCCAAATGCAACCAATGAGACTTTGACGCGCCACATACAGACAGTATTTAAATGACGTGCTCATGGGCATTCGGGGGTCTTTCACTTCAGCTTCAAGGGCGCTCCCAATAAAGTGCGATTGAGAAGAATCCTGGTGTCTGCGTCGTTCCTGCCGGCGGGAGGGCACTACAACTTTCCATCTTATCTCTTCACTTATCGAAATATCCTTATGGTCAAACTCAGAGTGAGCTTTAGTATTTTCTATATTTTCCTCCATCAATCAAGCTCATAATCAAGATTAACAATCATGCTGCTCCTACACAATCGAGACTCTTCCTACTCCATTGGCCATCCAGAACTCATTTGTATCCATAAAGAACTCATTTCCTAATGAGTTCACATTCATGGGCACCAACCCATGGGCACCAACCAACCAAAGGTTACAGCATGTACATACTGAGATTTTGTCAAGTTGACAATTAGAACTATCAGAACTGACTTTGGACTCTACTTGTAGAATGAATGGCTACCATGTTCAGCTTAATACAGAGATTTGTGCCCTCTAGGAAACCAGGCTACTTCCTTTGCCCTTTTCCTCTTTTAAAATTCTTACTCATTCAGACAAAAAAAAATCATCTCTTCATAATAATTGATAAGAGCAATGCCTTCTCAACTAGCACATCAAAGACACATAGATATTGCTAGAATTATTTGAATGCACAGTTCTTGAGTACAAGTGGATAACCTATATATACCATAATATAAACACAATCAAAGTGGGATGTACTTGTGTAAATGTAAGTTTTCTACATTATGAAAGCATTTAAAAGTAACTTATTTTGCAGAAAATGTATGGTTTAAATTAGTATAGCTAATTATAGGGGAAGAAAATAGAGCATGCTTTATTTGACCACTCAAAGACTTTATTTAGCACTCCTTAACTAGCTCAAGGAAATTAGGAAGATTCCTTCATAGGGTGTGGGTGGTAACTGTCCATTTACAAGTAATACTATTGCCAGTAGCACAGTTTTACTATGTGTTTACTAAAAATGACATATAAATGACACTTTATATACTAAGCCTGTCATGTCCCCATTGTTGTCCCATTCTGTTACTTTACATTCCAAATGCTTCATTGAAGAAACCAATTTATTAAGGAAAACACAACAAGCCAAATTTATTACATATGAAAAAATAGATTCTCTATGCTATTTTTTTATTGTTTTCTTTTAGGAAATAATGTTTAACTATTTAACTATATGTATGCCTGAGGTTGTCTGAGTGAAATAAAGAAAATATTTTGTGCATAACTTTTTTATAAATTTGTAGTAAGATAGATCAATAATATAAAAGCTACAGCTATCTACATAAATATTCAGTTTAGAATTCAAAATTCAGAGAAAGAGTGAAAAATGGCAGAGTAAACATGAGTGATTATTCAACCAAAATGCACCTAGCTTAAAATGTTGATATAAGGTATTTTGAGCAACCTTTATTCTGTATTTAAAAATAATGACTATAAGGAACATATTTCTTATAAATATTTGCACAAAATATGAAGTTATGTAACTCAAATTTAAAGACTGATAACAGTAACGTGTGTTTTTTCTATGTATACATATGTGTATGTATGTTCATGTACACATGTATAAAGAACAGACACCACCTTGCATGGCACTCTCCCACTCTTTTTTCAGTTTTTTAAAACTGACTTAGAACTCAGAAAACAGGCAAATGGTTAGCCTGCAAGCCCAGCTCTCTATCTGGCTACACTAACTTTTGTTACTTGTGTCCTGGGAATCAAATTCAGACCCCTGTGTGTATAAGACAAGCACTTCACCCTCAAAAATGATTCCCTCACTCTGTAATTATATTTTTAATAGAATTAATGGCAGTCATCTGTTTTCAAGAGAAATAAAGGAGATTGTAGCGGAGATGAGACAAATCCAAGAGGACAATATGGATGTTGTGTGGTTAGTTTGACCATGATACTCAAAACTTTAAAAAGGAAAGGATGATGATGAAAAGACTCAAGTTAGTGTTGTTCTCCTAAACACTCACAGGACAGTAGCCTCTTATAATATTTTATTCCTACATTTTCCTTCTTTGTGGCATAGCTAAGCATTTATGTGTGACCTTCAGTTGAGAAAAACCATGCTCTACAGTTACCTAAATGTATAATCTTAGATTTTACTTCAAGAAACAAAGAAATAATTTAATCTCATGTCTTCTAAGAAGCACAGAGGTTGATTTTCATTAACATTTTCCCCAACTTCCAGAGTTCCCTAACTCTAGACTCAATCTGTTCCCAAAAGAAAAAAAAAACTAGAAGCTGGTAAATTAATACAATTGCATCATTTTCTACTAAGACATATTGAAGGAAATGGCTGTTAGAGAGACTCAGCCTCTTCAAATAATCAAATTTACACTGCATCAGGAAGACTAATTAATTTATATACATATAATTTTATCTTTAATCTGTTCAAATAGATTGTTTCATAGAGAAACATCCACCCTGTGACAAATCATAGTGGTAAGCAGGGTTTGAAAATGACTACTAGCTAGAAAACTTTAACAAACAATGCTTGAAAGCTTGGTCATTGGTAATTGTGGACTGTGTGTGTGTGTTTGTGTGTGTGTGTGTGTGTGTGTGTGTAATTCTCTTTTCAGAATACAAGTGAGAAAGTACAAAAGGAACCATTTTTATTTACAATCTCACAAAATATATTAATTTGTCATGCCAGTTGTTTTGGCTACCATGAATGCTTTGTAATCTTTGTTACATAGGAGTGTTTTGTACATGGTGTAATACTGAAAATACAGTAGCTTTTGGAGTTAAATCCTTACAAGAAGCTTTTATACAAATTATGAAAACACATAGATATACACAGACACATATACATGTGTAGATGCTCATGGCTGCTTATTACTAAGTAATAGTTGTGGTTTGAATACTTCAGTTCACCTTAAAATTCGTATATTAAACTTAATCCCCACTTGCAATGTTCTGTGGTGGTGGAGTCTTTGAAGAAAATTTAAAACTAGAAATAGTGCTTCATAAAGGAAATATATTGGTCATGGGAAGATACAGCTGGTGGTTATCATTAGGAAGCAGCCCGTGCCAGGCAGCAAACCAACTAGGTATTGATTTTGTACCTTTCTAACTCTACACTATGAGTAAAAAATCCGCTCTTTATGAATCACCCATTTCATGGCATTCTTCAGCATTATGAATTGACTGAGACAATGAGATTACTGTGTCCTTCTTCAAAACAGCAGAGCATGGGCCATTTTTAGAGACTAAAACTGCATTCTCACAGTTCTGAAGGATGGGAATTCCAAAAGAAGTGGTGGTGAGTTAACAAGAGCCTTATGATAGCATCAAGTATTTGCAGGTAGGGGACTCTGACATATCCCACTACTAAAAGCTCCATTTTAAAGGCATAAAACATTCCTGGTGAGTGGAAGCCATTGTGACAACACAGTTAAATGATGTCTGTATTCTACCATGGAATTTAGAGGAACCAAAAGCATACAGCACAACAGAGAGTAGAGGAACAAAGGCAGTTGCTGACATTTACTTCACAGAGAAACATACACCTTTCACTCTAGCTACTCTTGTATGGCATCCTTTATATTTTTTTCTTGTTGTTTGACTATATTCTATTTATGGGAATGACACAATATAGTGTATTATTTCAAATGTTACTTGACTACACTATAGCACTCTGCTTTTTCCCCTTTGACACTTAAAGACCATTTATAGATTAAGAAAAGTAATTTTTTGGATAAGGTGAAAAATGTCAGAATTCTAAGATACTGGGTTTAGATGAGCTTTTATTAGGTTTTTAGAAACATAAATATTTCACTTCCTGGTAAAATAAAAGGAATGTTTCTTCTTATAAAGCAAAGTATCATTCAATTAAAAGGGCTGTACAGATAATCCAACAAAGTAATACTGAAATATTTCCTAAATTTCATTTTTAAAATAATTGAATATTGATTAACAATAGTGCCAAAGTCTAAAAATGAATTACTTTGTTAAAAATTAATGCAAGTCTTGTTATAAAAATTGTGAATAAATGTTCTAGACTAAAATCTTATTTTTTATCATTAGTGATTATTTTATTGTTTATGAAGAGCACTTATTTATTGTGGTAGGGTCTCACTTTGTTGCCCAAGATGGCATGCAGTTTGTTGAGTGTCAAAACCTCTCCTCCACTTAAATTTATCAGTAATATTATTCCTTGATATTAAACTTTGAAGATGGAAAGCAGACAGGTGTTATTTTCAACCAGAGCTTTTGATATTTGCTTTGAAGATTATATTTTTTCAGAAGTAAAAATATTTCAGATGTATAAACTCAACATTAAGTGTTTTGGGGTATGACTCCTTGAAGTGTAAGATAAAGCATAAGCACTTGGCACATTTTCTATGAAAAAACAACTATCTCACTCCAAAAATATGAATGATTAATCTGTATTTTTAGCAATTATCCCATTAGAAAAAAAGCAATAAAATATCTCTCACAATAAATGACTTGGAGTTTCTGTCTCTTAGGGACAGTGTCCTCTGGTTCTTTCCCCAGAGTCCATATCCTTTCAACAATATTTTTCTCCTTTATAAACACATACCATCACAGATACAATTCTTTGAATAATAGTTCATGTTTCCTTTTCCTATACCAAACTTCCTCCCGACCTCTTTGAAGTGATCATTAACAAAAACTGACTATAACCTCTTCCTCTGTAACCTGGCAAGCCCCGCCCCCCCCCCCCCCCGCCAGAGGGAAGTGTCCAAATTCAGTGGCCAGAATCATTGTACAAAGTAGTCCCTAATCTACACATTGTGAGACCCACAAGGAGACTGTGGTACTGAGGAGAGGGTCTAGGTCCACATCATACATGGTCCTTGGTTGATGTGTCAGTCTCTGTACATACAGAATATAGCATTTTAAAATGTTTTTATTATTTTAAAGATACACTGACAATAACACAGGTTAACTTCTAGCAACACCCAGCCTTCCTCACAGAGGATGATGAGCATCAAAGAACCTCCTTATGGAGATGGCTTCAAATATGGCAAACAGGCCCCTGGGCAAAATGCCCCCATTTCTACCAGAGACAGAGTTCCTGCCTCACAAATATGTCTGTCAGGTATATCAGGCCAGAAGGCTGAATAGGATTCTCCAATATTATATAGAGTTTTGGGTAACTATTCAGTTAGAAAACTGTCTCTGTCATTTCGAAAGCTGCTAACCTACACCCCCTGTATACTAAGGTAATTAATTTTATTCCTTCTCAAGTCTCTGATGGGGTTGAAGACCAGACAGTTTAGTTTTACAATTAAGCTTAGTTGTTTAAGGATTAAGATGTTTTTAGGTCTAGATAGATGTTTTACGTTGGTAAAGATGATATATGATAGATATTCATTTACATTCAGAATTTTAGACACATCAAGATAGGAAAGATATTTTCTTCAAGGTTGCCAAATACAAATAGCCAAAACATTAAGAATGTAACAATTATATAATTTCTGATTGTTTCATGGTGCTTATTGCTGTAGGTAGTTTATTGTATATATATATATGTAATAATATAAATATATATGGAAAATTAAAAATATTTAATAATAACAAAATCTGAAAAAAACTGACTATGTAATAATTAGATCCAAAAGCTCATCATCAACAACAAAAGTCCTTTGTGGTAGACAATATCATTTTGTAGTGTTACTGATAGTAAGATTACCATTATTATTTTGTAAGGAAGTTAAAAAAAACTGTCAGACCAAAATCTACGAAGAGTTAGTAATCTTTGGAATGCAGGCTTGAAACACTGCTTAATATACCAGCAACGGTCATGATCTTTTCGTTAGGAGTTATTACCATGAAATTTTCACTTGGCGTTGATTCAAATAAGTCACTTGAACTTATGCCAGAACCTGGAGGCAGATCATGATCGTAATCAGGAGATGATCAATGACATAACTGCATGGTGAGTTCAGGGCCATCCTGAGTTTTGTGGGACCCTATATCAAAGACAACATGAGGCAAAGAAGATTCAAACGTGGAGAGAAGTTGGTAAGACCGTAACATGTGCACACAAAAAAAGCTGTGTATGTAAAAGCACAGTTTAAAACCAGGTGAAATGTGCATTTGTATCCACAGTACATGGACCAAATAGCTCATTTCTTCCAAGTAAATAATATTTATACAAACTCACACTAAAATAGCATTTACAATACAGAATGAACATTATAAATTAAAATTGATCATTTTCATTTAGAAAATAAAATTGATTTATTTTCTATAAATCAATAGATTTCAGCTCCATTCCTACAAAACCAGCAAGTACAAGGTGCAATCTATGTGTTTTCTTTTCTTTTTTAAAATTTATTTGTTTTGGTTTTTATTACATATTTAATATCTGATCACTTTAGATACAAATTTAAAAATAAAAGAACTGACTTTACCCCACTTTGGTCTGAATTTTCCCATATTGAATTTTCCATCTATCATACCACCTCAGCCATTCTTATCGTTCAGCTTATTCTATGTAAAAATACACACCTGTAAATTCCATGTTTTCATATGCATTTAATGAAAGTATGAAGATGTTTGGACACAACTTGCAATACTTGAACACATGAAGGAAACAAATTAAGTACAATGCCATACTTGTAGTCAGAATCTGTATATTATTATTAATTCTACTCATGCTTGTTTCTGATAGAATTGAAATATCTTCCTTCCTCTCTCCCAACTCTTTTCCTTTTTATAGAGGTTGAGTGTCCCTGTGTACAGTGTTCTCCATCCAGCTGAATAAATATTCTCAACAGTAAGTGCTATTTTTGAAAATATAAATATACTTTGTAGTTAGAAGAAATGCAACGTATAAAAGCAGAGGAAAACCCCACTGCCAGATTTCCCAGCAGGAGAAACTTCTAATCTAGTTCAGTTTGTTACATGACTGCCCTGGAATAAAATTACCCTCATAATGTCACTGTAAACTCACAGTACATTAACACTGCCGCAGTGTATTAAAATGTCACCAGCAGATTCAGTGTGTGAAAAAAAAGAAGATAAACTAAATAATTTTTTATGAAGGTTGTAATAAGATGCAGCTAGGTAGGGGGTCATGCTGAAGTTTTACATGTCTTGGTTATTTTAATAGTATTTGTGAATCTTAATAGTAGGCACCACTTTTTAACCTGCAGGTCTGCTCACATCACACTAAGGGACACAAAAGCATTTTTTTTAATTGAAAAATAAATTTCAGGCTCAGTGGTTAGGAACTATAATTTGGCTGGACATGGGAGCTCACAAAGAGATTCTAAGACATTCAAGGCTTGAGTCAGAGAGATTACTGTAAGTGTAAGGCTAGTCTGGACTAGACAGTGAATTTTTAGCCAAGCTGGATAACAGGACCCTGCCTCAAAAAGAGTAAATCCCACCACCACCACCAATAACAATAGTAATCCTGTGTTTAGGAACACTGCCATGACAATTATGGTCTACATTGTATGGTTTTTAGCACTTGTTTAGACTAAGTAATAAACATCTTATTTGTAAAATAAGACAATGTGTATTGCAAGACTACATTACCAGACACTACTTCTGACCTTCTGTGAAATACTCTAATTTATCCATGACACATAAAACACTTTCTTGTTCATGAGATACAAATGTGATGAAGAAGTTTAGTTATCTAGAGAAGTGTAATGAAGATAGAAAAGAAAAGAGAAAAATAATACTGGAGCCTTAAGCATTGAAAAATTACATAGCACAAGTGTGACTTTTGGCAATTAAAATGAGTTGAACTACTGATGAACCAAAAGGGTTGGGGGTGTCCTCAAGCCTACAGAACGGACTGAGGGTGAAGAGGAGAGAATTTTAATTTGAGTGGGACAAGCAGAGTTAACAAGAAAGAAAGGAGAACAGGAAGGATTAGGAGGAGAGAAGATGGAGGGAGAGAGTACTGGGAGAGACAATGGAAACTGGGCATCAATTCAGAGGCAAGGTAGAAACCTAACAAAATGGAAATTCCCATGAATCTATTAGGTGACTCCTAGTAACAGGGATACAGAGCCTGAACTGGTTATCTCTTAAAGCCAGGCAAGACTTCCAGTGGAGAGGTTCAGGAAACCAACCCAGCCACAAAACGTTTGACTGACAATTTGTCCTGTCAGCATGACACACTGTGGTAAGTAAAGGTGGTACAGAAAATATTTGGTAGATACACCTGAGCGGCCTGAAGGGAAGCAGAGAAAGTATGCATGGGAAGGGACGAGGGGCAGAATGGAGGATGTAGGGGTCAGAGAGAGGGAGAGGAAACTAAGGTGGGGATGTAACACATACAAGAAAAAATAATTTAAAAAATGATAATACAAAAAAAAATTCTATGTAAGGTAACCTTTACAGATTTATTTAAAGGGCAGAAAATCTCGTTTAAACGAGAGGCCATGCTCCAGTTTCTAGCAATCTGACTTCATAAAACTAATCTCTTTTTATAGGAAGGAGTCAAAGAGGAATAATCTCCAAGAAAAGTCTTGTTGGGCAAGGAGACTTGGACTGGATGAGTGATACCCTCAGGTGCCTCAGCGTCCTGGATACCTGCTGAGCCTGTCCTGAATCAGTGTCACACAGTTTCAACTGGATAGAAACCCAAACAAAACGATGCAGTTCTTGGTGTCTAGGCAATCCTATTTGTTCAAAAGCTCTTTAAATTTCATTGACGTTATAAAACACCAAAGGCAAACTCACTTAGTTCATTTTTAACTTGAAAAGAAGCTGGGTGGGGGATAATTTGAGCACCTTCATCTCAATAAGGAGTTGTAAATCAATCCAGTGCTTAAGACATAAAAGGAGCTTATTTCATTACCGAAGGTCGTTTAATTTTGTAGTTCTGTGGATGAAAGGGCTTTACAGAAGCTGGGGAGAATATTGCCATATAGTTTCTAACATAAAAATTTGTACATTTAATTCTTTAGCATGGTTAAAAATGTACCAATAAAAATTGGTTGGCTTTTTGATTGCCTTATAAGCAGTAGGGATGACCATGGGAGGGATTTAAAAGTTTTCCTTAAGCATTCTTCATGATGCTTAAAAGTAATAAGGGAATAGGTTTCTTTCGGTGTCCAAAAAGTTAATAGGCAAGGATGAAAACTGTAATAATCATGATGGACTATATGGATGGCAAAGGATGTTTTGCAAGACGTAACAGGGTGTTTGGGTAATTATTTTAGTACTATGCTCATTTTCCTTGGGTAATTTATAACCTTAATTATTTGCAGGCAAATTTAATCATGAGGCAATGCCCTTGGCAGGTAGACTTAGTAATACTGGTCACAGTCTCTGGATAAAAACTTCACAGGATCCAGAGGGTCCTAGAAGCCTACAAGTAGAACATTATGATAGGCAGATTTGGGCATAGGGGTCCCGCTCAAACCAAGGACAATACAGGCGGTAAACCTTAAACCCCTACCCAGATTTAGACAATGGACAGAACACTCTCCACAGTAGAGTGGAGAGTGGGATATTACTTTCTCACATACTCTGGTGCCTCACCTTTGACCATGTCCCCTGGACGGGGAGACCTGGTGGCACTCAGAGGAAGGACAGCAGGTTACCAAGAAGAGACTTGATACCCTATGAGCATATACAGGGGGAGGTAATCCCCCTCAGGAACAGTCATAGGGGAGGGGAATAAGGGGAAAATGGGAGGGAGGGAAGAATGGGAGGATACACGGGATGGGATAACCATTGAGATGTAACAAGAATAAATTAATAAAGTAAAAAAATAAAAAATAAAAAAAAATAAAAAACTTCACACATAGCTTCATGTACTGCAGGGAAATTTCCTACTGTGTGTGTGTGTGTGTGTGTGTGTGTGTGTGTGTGTGTGTGTGTGTGTGCGTGCCTGTGTGTGCACATGAGTGTGCATGTACGTGTGTGTTTGTGTGCGTGTATGCATGTGTGTGTTTGTATGCGTAAGTGTGTGTTTGTGTTTTGTCTTATTTGTTCATCTTCATGAAAGGCTGTAGATCTGGCCTTTGAAAATAAGCGTTCCTTTGAAAAGGAGCCACAGATAGGTGTAAACAAGTCAGAGCCTGCTTTCTCATCCACAGAGCAATGAGTTGATTTGCCTGTTCTTTGATCTGAACAATGTATGTGGAGCAATAGACCCCAGGACAGGGAGAAGTAGAGACTGAACTGAATTGTTGATCTGCATTCTGAGTCACGCTTAGGAATGTTCTGAGTATACATAGCTGAGCCCAAGAATCATAGATAAAGTATATACATGAATAAGCTTATAAATACAGATGTGGGTGGCGATTTCATGTCAGTAGGCTAAGACTGGAATGGTAAAATTCTTGCTTGAAAACACAGTGTTCTTTATAATGAAAAGAGTTATTCAAAGTGCTACACAAACCTCTATATAGATACAACAGTGTTAGAACAACATCGCTGTTTTAAGACTAGGATCTCCAGCCTGCACAGGTTTGAGTACTGCTATATCTCATACAACTTTTTTAACATTCATTACCATATAGTGTTATCTATTGAAATATTTCTGTCATTAGTATTTTTAAAAAAGAAATACTATGTTTTGTATTTTTGTCTTTAATATCTGTCCAATGCCATCTGTATAAAATATATTATTTGATCAAAAATAGCCTAAGCACATAAATCAGTTTTCAGATTAAATTGAATCTTGAGGGTCATAAAATTATGTTAAGCCATTTGACAATGAGGTAGCATTTGATCAGATTTTCCAAAATAAATCAAAATTTCTTCCTTTAGAATACTCTTTACTCAAGTTTCTGGTTAAAATAAATCAAGAAAACTACTATATCAAAGATTCAGTGTGCAAAGTACTGTAGAGGAATGGGCAAATATGGAAACATCTTTCAGAAGACAGCCTTAGTTAGAAACATATTCATCACAACACAGGGAAGCATAGTGGTCAGATTACTAGACTCAAGTAGAGTGGATTCATTGCAGTAAATGAGGATGTGTACAGCATTTTTCAGGTTATTCTTGCAGGTCTATAAATAATTGGAAATGTGTCAGTGTAATTAAATATAAACAGGTGAATCCAGCTTGACACAGAGTGGATGGCAACTGAGAGGAGGAATCTACTGGCTAGCATTCTGTCCTAGTATATACTTGTTGATAATGTAGGCAACTCAAACTCAGCAAAACTTTTTGCAAACACAAAGAAAGGTGATTCAATGAGAATCATTGCAGATATCTTAGTCATTTCTTTAATTTCAGAAAAAACATTGTCTCAGAAACTGCTCCTCCAGAGGTCTTGAGTTCAAATCTCAGCAACCACAGGGTGGTTCACAGCCATCTATAATGGGATCTGATGCTCTTTTCTGGCCTGTAGTTGTACATGCAGGCAAAGCACTGTATACATAATGATAAATCAATAATTTTTAAGGTTAAAAAATATTTATAAACACAAAAAAGGCAATTCAAGACAATAAATTTATGACATCAAGTTTAATCAACACTCTGATCAAACACTAATTTTATAATACCAGGGTTTTATTTAAAGCAACTTATTTAATGAAAAAGAAGAAAACTATTGAGATTTTTCTGGGAAGGAATTCAGTAAGCCAAAGGAATGATGTCAAATGAAGTGAGTAAAGGTAATCACTAGTAGTCATAGGCTGAAAATGATGAGTTGGGAAGATAAGGAGTTGGGAAACAGCCTGGTATATTCCTTCAGGAAGATGGTTCGTCAGTGAAGACTTCCCTTACAAGTACAAAGACATGAGTTTGACCCCTATAGCCAATGTAGAAAATGAAAAGCACAGTACAGTAGTTTTTGCGTTATGGAGGTAGAGTGACTCAAGAGATGTCTGGGCATTCAGTCTACTCTAATCTGAGAGCACAAGGTCAACAAAAGATTCTGTCTTGAACCCTTTCAGGAACCTTTTAATAGGTTCCTGAGGGTGACATTCAAGATTGCCCTCCAGCCTCCACATATATGTACACGCACACACTTTCAAATAATAAGCAAACACATATTAAAAATAAAATATGAAAATAATTCTTTAAAAAAGAAAGTATCATTCTTTGCATTTGAGTTGCATGTGAATCAAGTGAATAGATCTTCATTCCCATTATCTCCAGAAGATGAATTGTGCTGAGATTTAATAAGGATATGTGGGATGCATTGGCACATTGTCAAAGAAAATGTTTGAGGCAACTCCCATTATAGTTCTCAGTTTCATTTGATACTCAAGCAAACATGTAAGAATTCCTCAAAACAACACCACAATGAATTTGGGTCTAGATAGTTGAACAGAGATATTGTGGGTTTTTATCTTTGAGTTATGTAAGTAGTTTCGAGTTTTATACAAAATCAGGACATGCCCTTAGTCATCAGAGAACCATGAAAGGATGACTCAGCTTTGATTTGGACTGAGCTCTGAAAAAATAATTAAATTGGAAAGTCCGAACGACCTTTCCTAAATGGAATGACTACGTTACACAGCTAGAGTCTAAATCAGTGATATATCAAAGCTTTAGACCTTAACAGCATAATCTACACCTAAAATGACCTTGTTTTTGTAATCTGAGATTGGTTCCTAAGAAAACTGGAGAAGATGAAATATCAAGATCACATTTACAAAGTAGATATTCTGCCTGCAAAAGTTGCCCACGGTATGGAAATGCTCCGTTGCTATTTGAGTACATGGACCCTCTAGGGTTTTGCTGATCTTATTTGGTTCTAGGACTTTTAGTTTTCTGTAGATTAACATATCTTAAGTCCTTGTAGGAGCAAAGGATAACACAGGAGTCTGAGAGTGGTTCAAATAAAAACACTCTGAATCATATAAAATAGCATTGATTTCTTATATGAACAAAATGTAAATTTAAGATAAAAGCATTCACAACATTTTGAAATCTTCATTGCCATATGGTCTTTTTTTTTTAACTAATAAAAACATCTTATTTGCTTTCTCGTTAATCGATGAAATAAAACCTTTGGTACGTACCAATTGTATGATTGATGGCAACGCCATTTTCAACACTCCTGTACAGTGTGAAGGGGACGGGGGAAGGAGCTCTTTGGGAAGGAGGATGAGTTTTTTGGGTTTGTTTGTTTGTTTGTCTCACAGCCAATGAATAAGGATTGGTTGAGGTAATCACACGACTATCTGTACATCAAGCAGATGAAGTTGGGCAATCTTACCAAACAAAATGATCTAACATTTTTTTACTCTCTGACACACGGTGCTTCCAATCTTTAGTAAAGGTTTGATGAAGGCAGAGGGTTCTGGGTGGCAGTTATCATTCAGTTTATATGAGAACTTGTTTTGAAAGCAATGAGGCTCTCCAATTTTGATCAGAAGTGAACAGTTTTAGTAGGGAGTTATCATGCAGATTGATGTTGACCGGGATACACATTTCTTTTTTTTTTTTAACTATGTTTTTTTTTTCCTTTTTTTTTTGATTTTTTTTCCTTTATTAATTTATTCTTGTTACATCTCAATGGTTATCCCATCCCTTGTATCCTCCCATTCTTCCCTCCCTCCTCTTTTCCCCTTATTCCCCTCCCCTATGAATACAGGCGGTAAACCTTAAACCCCTACCCAGATCTAGCCAATGGACAGAACATTCTCCACAGTAGAGTGGAGAGTGGGATATGACTTTCTCACATACTCTGGTGCCTCACATTTGACCATGTACCCTGGAGGGGGAGACCTGGTGGCACTCAGAGGAAGGACAGCAGGTTACCAAGAAGAGATTGATACCCTATGAGCATATACAGGGGGAGGTAATCCCCCTCAGGGATACACATTTCTAATTTTAAATTAGTCAAACATTTTAATGAGTATTACAGTGTACCGTTAAAAGGGCATAACAGAAATAGACCTCCATTCTTCTCAAAGTAATCATCCTGTTACTAGACTTAATCAAATACAATTTGATGAAACACATTTTTATCCAATGTTCTAAGTTCTGTGTGTGTGTTAAAGGAAATGCTTAAGGTGAGCGTTTTACCTCGGGGAGTTTCAAATCAGCTAGGAAACAATGATAATCAAACCCATACGTACACTACAAGGTAAAAACAAAACAATCTTAATAGATGCAGCTTTTATTGCTGGATGATTAAGAACTATGCATTGTGATAATAATTATATAATAGAATTTATTTCTTCCTTTCAAATGTGCATTCAAATTCCTCAGTAAAACCCAGTAACACCACAAGTACTGAGTACCAGCACATTTTAGGAATCCAGGATCTTGCTCCAAGTTAGTGACATGTGCACAATAATGACTCATACTAAGAGG
Source organism: Acomys minous (assembly GCF_964271855.1). Classification (NCBI taxonomy): domain Eukaryota; kingdom Metazoa; phylum Chordata; class Mammalia; order Rodentia; family Muridae; genus Acomys; species Acomys minous. The sequence goes on from NC_140490.1 coordinate 104,650,908, forward strand.
CAAGGTAATTTTCTAACGGCAACAACTATTGCAGATGACAATCAATTCCTCTTATTCAGATGTGTGGTTGTAAAGACTGTGAATTTAGTGTAATCTCAAGTAATTTTCTCGCAAGTTTTGTCTTATGTTAAATAAAAATTTAAATATTATATTAAATATTCTTTTGATTTCTGAGAAAGATTCCTGAGTTTGCCATAGCTGCAAAGGTAGTGGAAAGAGGACTCATAAGTCACACATCAAATATGACTGGACTGCAATATTCAGCTTTTGACAAATTCGTGTTACAGAGCAAGGCTGGCACTACAGTCATAGTTTCCATGCTTAAGCGTGACTTTCCTCAAGGATGTGATGCCCAAGCTGAGTCTGATGGTTGGAAAATGAAATTTTCTCCTCAAGGGGCTGGACTTCATTGAAGATGGGAATCTGGAAAGTATCCAAAAGCTTCTATAAAGATATACTTTAAGGCAGAGTCCTTGAAGAGGTTCGGGTAAAGGAATCTTTTGAGATTATCACAGCTCCTACCCAGTGAGAGTTTATTATTCATTTTTAAAAGATTGTAAAATAATGAATACTAATATATCTCCTAGGTAAGAATACATTTGGTATAGGAAGACATACGCTGAGCTTCTTCGTGCTTTAGAGAACAGAAGAAAGCAATTAAGATTTTAAAAAATGGTTCACAAGAAAGCATTCGGGGAAATGGGTGTTCAGAACCCAGGCTTAATATGGAAGATGGGGACAGATTTTTTTTAAGCGCAATTGCATGCTTCACACATTGAATAAGAAGAAAACAAGGGAGCAAGTTACAATGAAGATGGAAAGTGGGGGTTGATAAACTGTGGCTTGGAATATGACAATGGATGGTGGGATTATTTTTAATGAGTGTTCATCTGTGAGTGATGAAGAAAACTCTTGTCTCATTCAATAAAGAAGTATCAATGTTTTCAGAAAGGGAAAAATAAATCTTAAAATAACATAAGGAGGTCATATGTTCTAGGGTGCAACCTATTATCATCATTTTGCTAAATAATCATGTTGTTAAATTGCCTTCTAAATATTAAAAGGTTATAAGCATAGCCCTAGTGTATTATCAGCCTCGGTCAGAGAACTTTCTTTTTGAAGTAGGTAGCAGTAAATACAGAAATACAGAGATTGATAACTGATCAAAGAGCTGAAATTAAATGACTGGGTGATCAGCCTTAAGGCCTTGTCCAAAGATCAGGGAATATCCCAAAAGAAGATGAAGAAAAAAAAATGCGAGAGCGCTAAATAACTGGGAAGAGTGCTGTGAAATGCTAAACATGACTTCTAGACATGACTCATAAAATCACAGCAGCTGTAGTAGCCTGCATAAGACTAGCACAAGATGAAGCCAACGAAAATTACCACATGGAGAGAGAAGGAGTTCATGGAGCCCCACCCCTAGCTGAGGAGCTATTGGAAGTTGAATGTTGCTGCAGAGAGAAGAATCATTCTTCTTTGATAGGGTGGCACCCGAAATGGTGACTATGCTCCAGTGGGTGTTCCTGAACCCAATGGCCATGTTGGACCGGAAGACATGAAAACTGGAGAGGAAATATTTAAAGGGAGATTCAAGGAGACCTAAATGGGGTATATTAAGGGTGTATGTGAACACGTTTTACAGTGTATCCGTATAAAATTCTTAAAGAATAACTCTTGATCAACTATATGAGTTACTCCATTGTAGGTGATCTCAGGCATTAGATACATACAGAGACATACCAAGAAGAACCAGTTGAGCAATTTCACTTCTTAGAGTGGCCCAACCCATTTAAAACTGATCTTAATCTCTGCAGAAGCAAATGAAGAAAATAAGCCTATCAGACATCAAAAACACAAGAAAAACATGCTGTTAGGAAAACGTGTTTACATTAATGTTCAAAAATAAATAAATAAAAGGCAAGCAGACATCAAGAAAGTGGTGCTGTTCCCATGAGAAAAATGTACAGTGAGCTCTGGTGGTTTTCCATTGACGTGTACAGTTAGTTATGTAAACATCCCTCAAAGCTAACTGTGCCATCTTCCAAAAAAAAAAAAAATTCTTATCACAGATGAGAGAGTGCCTGCCATAATCTATAAAAAGCAAAAGCTGCTTCCCTCTTTCGCTGATTCATGAGAAAATGAATGATTACTCGAGAAGGAAGCTGGATGGTATCTCCTTGTGCTTTGACGTCTTAGGTCAGGGTCTGACGGATGCATAGCAGAAGAGCTGGGTGGTCCAGGTGCAGTTGTCATCTCTTGACTTGACTGAAAATGCATGATGGAGACAAAGGAGCATTTGGAATTAAGTCACTGCAGACGGTGCCAAAAATGTGGTTTTTTAATTAATTTATTCATATTACATCTCAATGGTTATCCCATCCCTTGTATCCTCCCATTCCTCCCTCCCTCCCATTTTCCCCTTATTCCCTTCCCCTATGACTGCGACTGAGGGGGACCACCTCCCCCTATATATGCTCATAGGGTATCCAGTCTCTTCTTGGTAGCCTGTTATCCTTCCTCTGAGTGCCACCAGGTCTCCCCATTCAGGGGACATAGTCAAATATGAGGCACCAGAGTAAAGCAGAAAGAGTCAAATGGTATATACTCACTTATATCAGCATACTAGCCAAAAAATGTGTTTTTTGAGCTGTACTTTCAGGACCTGCAGGCTGATAGATGCTTGAGCAGGGAAAATAGTGTTTCATAAAAATAATTGTTTTTAAAGTTGTAATGTCCAGGTTTTGGTAGTTTCTACTCCAAATAGATAAGTTTTCCATTTATTCTTGTTATTTACTTTTTGAGATGATTTGTCTATCATAATTTTTAAAGTTTTTAATTGACTTACAAAGTAGTAGGTTTATGGCATTTGAACAGTTTTTAGTTGCTTACTGCTCTGTCCTCTTCAAGAATAAAAGACATTCTCTTATATCTGAAAATATCACAGAAAAACAATAACAAGAGTTGGAAGCATATACTGTCAAGAGTATATGCTGTTTTAAACAAGTCTAGTTAATGGGGTGAAATGAACACTGTAGTAAATTAGTACATTTAGATTCTGAAAATAATTTGACAAGTATAGGGTGATGGAAAAGAAACTTGACTACATCGTATGCTGGGAAAAAAAATAACTGGGTGAATAAAATTGGCTTTACAGTTCCATACATGCCAACTTTGTGATGTCATGGCCAAAAAATAATGAAGTCTCAAAATGCATTAGGAAAATTACAGTGGCCAAGGAAATAAAGTAATAATCCGCTGGCACTTTGCTCTGTCCAAACCACATCTGGAGGCAGGTACTAATTCCTGGTCTCCTTTGACTGTTAATTATGATATACCCTGAGGAATAATCAGTTTCAAAGAACTGTAGGAACTACTTGTAGCAGCCTAAAAAATGCTAGAAATAGTTGTAAAACATTATTTTGTTCAGCCTAAAGGTAAGAGAGAGTAATAATTGTAGGATAGATTAAGCTTTGTCGCAGGTGGAAGCAGTCTTGACGGGCTTTACCCTTAGGGCACACCATGAATACCTTGTGAGAGACTGTTTGGAGCCTTCCTGGGCTTGGAATTCAGGAAGCCTACCTAGGAACCCCACCGTGGCTATTGTTTTCCTAATTGACCCTCGAAGGGAGAAGGGACCGCCCTTTGCATATGACTGGGAAGGTGGGGGAGAGAGAAAAAGAAAGAGGTAGAGAGGAAGAAGAAGAAGGCGCAGAGAGAGAGGAAAGGACCGGACCAGCTCGTGGGACTGAGACACCTAAGGACCCGTCCTGCCGAACGGATTCCAGGAGGTTTTAATCTTCTGTCCCTTTAACCTTTTTTTCCTTCTTGTATATGCTAGTTGGGTTGTATAATAAAGTATAATTGTTAATAAACTGAGCCAACATCTGGCGCCCGATGTGGGGCCCGATGGGTTCCACAATCCCTAATGATATGAGGGAAGATTCAGTATTCCACGGGATAGAAATGTTGTTTCAGGGTATTGGCAAAATTGCAACTGCTGTTGCAAAACTCTTTCCTGCATTATACTTAGAGGGAATTCTTTGTTTTCTCATTGTCCTTTTATTACAATATTTCATGCTTAGAAGGATTAGAAGACAGGCTAATGGCATAGAAAAGCCGGAAGGGTCAGTAGGTTCTATCCTTTTGGAAAAGATTGCAGATTTGACTGGACAGATAGAAAGGCTGAGGTATGAAAATGAAGGGATGGGAAAACGGATAGAATTTTTGGCATTTGGTAGTGATGAAGGACAGAAAATAGAGAGACCGGAAAGCCAGAAAAATCAGGAAGAGTCAATAAGCTCTATCCTTTTGGAAAGAATTACTGACTTGACTGAACAAATAGGCAAAATACAGAGAAAAGTGGAAGGGCTGGAAAAGCAGAAGGCACCTTTGGTTAAAAAGGGTGGAGAAGGTCAGAAACCAGAGGCAAAGGAAGCCAGACCGACCAAAAGGTCTTTGGAAGTAAATGTACCAGTGGAGGATACTTCCACAGTCACCCAGGCACCTTCAGCTTTTCCAGTCACTGTAAGACATGTAATCGAGCCAAATGGTGCTGAGGGTCATGACGAAATAGCCTGGTGTCCTGTAGACATGATGGATTTAAAACATTTTAAGGAATCCATCATCAGATATGGTATGCATTCTAACTTCGTTAAACAAACGTTAAACAGCTGGGCCTATCAGAATAGACTTGTTCCCCAAGATTGGAAAAATTTAGTTTCAGCGGTATTGGAAGCAGCACAACAGTTACAGTGGTTATCATGGTGGCGAACAGAGGCTATAAAAATAGAACAAGAAAATATCGCACAGGGAATAAATATTAATAGAGATCAGTTACTTGGTGATGGACCATATACTAACATGAGAGAACAAATTCAAGCTGACGATAGAGTGATTGAACAATGTCGTAAGGCAGCCTTGAGAGCTTGGGAGCTGGTAGAGGAACCTGGGAAAACAACTATTTCTTTTACTAAGGTGTTCCAAGGACCTCTGGAGCCCTTTACAGAATTTTTGCAGAGATTAGGATCTGCTATGGATAAGGCGATGCCAGATTCTGATAACAAAAAGGCATTAAAACTTATCATGGCTTATGAAAATGCAAATGCTGAATGTAAGAAGGTGCTTAGACCGTTAAAGGAAAGAGGCGCTCCATTAGATGACTGGGTAAAGGAGACAGTTAATATCAACTCTCAGGAATATCAGAATAATATTGTGGGACAAGCTTTAGTCAGAGAGCCCAGATATCATAATACTCGGTGCTTTAATTGCGGTCAAATCGGTCATGTGCAAAGAAACTGTAGAAATAGAAGGCGCACTAACCCAGGAGAAAACGTAACTTATAGAAGAGAACAGGGGGGTTCTGGTTATGATGGTAATGAGGTACCAAGACTCCCAGGGTACTGTAGTCGCTGTGGAAAAGGGAAACACTGGGCTCGGGATTGTCAATCTAAGCGAGATGTGCAAGGCAATATCTTGCCGACGGGAAACGGCAGGAGGGGGCCATCGGCTCGGGCCCCCGTAAACAATGCCAGCCGAATTCCTTTGGCCAGTCAGGAAGTGACAAACCCGCAGGAAAACGGGAACTGAGTGTTAGCGATCTAATGCATGCTACTGAAGGCAGTGCAGCCTTGGATCTGGCTTCAAATATGTCTCTTACCCTAACTCCTCAGGTTGAATGTTACAAATTAAATACTGGTGTTTTTGGACCTTTGCCTTCAGGCACAGTAGGATTGGTTCTGGGAAGAAGCGGGCTGACTTCTCAAGGTTTTATTGTGCATCCTGGTATTATAGATGGAGATTCTAAAGGGGAAATAAAAATCTTGGTATGTGTGAAAAAGGAGATGAAAATTGATGCCGGGGATAGGATTGCTCAACTCCTACTGTTTCCTTACATTAAGGGCAAAGCCGCTCCAGTGGAAAGGACTGGTGCGTTCGGGAGCACAGGGACCCGTGTGTTCTGGCAAACAGTAATTAATGATCAGAGACCTAAGTTAATTATACAATTGAATGGTATTGAAATAGAAGGCTTGGTAGACAGTGGAGCTGACGTCTCCATCATTTGCCAGAAGTCTTGGAACCAAACTTGGCCACTTAAGAAGGTTTATACGGAAATTGTAGGAATTGGCAAGTTATCTCAAATAAAACAAAGTGTACAGTGGCTTGAGTGTGTGGGACCAGATGGGCAGATAGGGAGGCTGAAACCCTATGTGGCTGACATTCCTATAAATCTATGGGGAAGAGACCTTTTACAGCAATGGGGTACTCAGATTACTATTCCTGCAAATACTGAGATAAAGAAGGTTGAAACAATGGGTGAATTGGTATGCGCTTCTAGGGAAGAGATTAATGTAAGTGATCAGAGGCGACCACCAGCTATGCCCATTGTCCAACCTCAGAATTCTTCAGATTTAGAGTGTCAAAATTTATAAGAGGGGCCACTGCTGAGATACCAACCGCCTTGCCCCTAAAATGGATTTCAAACAGACCTGTATGGCAGGAGCAGTGGCCCTTAACAAAAGAAAAGTTACAGGCGCTTCACGGTTTAGTGCAAGAGCAGCTGGAGGCTCAACACATCGAAGAATCTTCCAGTCCCTGGAATTCCCCTGTGTTTGTGGTAAGAAAAAAATCAGGTGGATGGAGAATGATAACAGATTTGAGGGCCATAAACAAGGTGATTCAACCCATGGGTTCGCTTCAACCTGGAATTCCTTTGCCTTCCTTATTACCTCGGTCTTGGCATATAATTACAATTGATTTAAAAGATTGTTTTTTTACCATACCTCTACACGAGAAGGACAGGGAAAGGTTTGCTTTCTCAGTACCTACTCTGAACAGTAATTCTCCAATGAAGAGATATCATTGGAAGGTACTTCCACAGGGAATGTTAAATAGCCCAACTTTATGCCAGTATTTTGTACAACAACCTTTAGAAATACTTCGTAAGCTGTTTCCTCAATCTATCATATATCATTACATGGATGATATTCTGCTAGCTGATTCTGATCCTAGTATTGTAGAAAAAATGTTTCAGGAAGCACAAAGAATTCTGCCATGCTGGGGATTACAGATTGCGGTGGAAAAAATACAAAGAGGAGATTCAATTACCTATTTAGGCTATAAAATAACTGAACAAAAAATTCGACCACAAAAGGTACAGATTCGTAGAGATCAATTACAAACTCTTAATGACTTTCAGAGATTATTGGGCGATATTACCTGGTTAAGGCCTACAATCGGGTTAGCTACCTATGAGTTAAGTAACTTGTTTCAGATTTTACAAGGGGATTCGGATTTAAAAAGTCCTAGGTGTTTAACTGCTGAAGCAGAAAAGGAGTTAATTCTGGTGGAACAAAAACTTCAAAAGGCATATGTGGATAGAATTGATCCTGAACTTGGTTGCATTTTGGTTATTTTGCCTTCAAAACATTCTCCTACTGGGCTTCTCATGCAAAGGGAAGACCGGATTATAGAATGGATATTCCTGCCAAATAAACAAAGCAAAAAATTGAAAACATATATAGAGAAAATTTCTGAATTGATTACAAAGGGAAGAATAAGGTTGCGTCAACTGTCAGGGATGGACCCGGCGGAAATTGTAGTGCCTCTTACTGATTCTGAGATTATGTCACTATGGGTAATTAATGAAGATTGGCAAAAAGCTTGTAGTAATTATTTGGGAGACATTAACAATAGATACCCAAAAAGCAAACGTATACAGTTTATAAAAAGAACTAATTGGATCCTTCCAAGTATTGTAAAGAGGTCACCAATCTCAGGGGCACCCACCTTTTTCACTGATGCAAATAAATCAGGTATGGCTGGTTATAAGTCTGAGAAAATGACCAAGGTGATTAAAAGCCCATTTACATCAGTTCAAAAATCAGAATTATATGCTATCCTTATGGTTTTGTTAGATTTTCCTGAACCTCTTAATATAATTACTGACTCTCAATATGCTGAAAAGGTTGTTTTGCATATAGAAACTGCTGAATTTACTCCTGATAACACAGAATTGACTACTTTATTTATAGAGCTGCAACAGGTCATCAGAAGCAGAAATTATCCCTTGTATATTACTCATATTCGATCCCATACAGGTTTACCAGGTCCATTGGCAGAAGGAAATGAAGAGATCGACAAATTATTGATAGGTAATGTATTCGAAGCCTCCAAATTTCACGAAAAACATCATGTCAATGGTAAGGGGTTGAAGAAAAGATTTTCTATCACTTGGCAACAAGCTAGAGAGATAATTAATAAATGTCCTACATGTTCCTTATATAGTCAACTACCATTACCTGCTGGAATTAACCCTAGAGGTAACAAAAGGAATGAAATTTGGCAGATGGATGTGTTTCATTTTGCAGAATTTGGAAAAATGAGATATGTGCATCATACCATTGATACCTATTCAGGTTTTCAATGGGCAACTGCCTTAAGTTCTGAAAGGGCTGACTGTGTGATTACTCATTTACTAGAAATAATGGCATTTATGGGAATACCTGCACAAATTAAGACTGACAATGCTCCTGCATATGTGTCCCTTAAGATGAAAAACTTCTTTATGTATTATAATATAAAACATGTTACTGGTATACCTCACAATCCCACAGGACAAGCAGTTGTGGAAAGAGCTAATCGTACCTTAAAAGAAATGCTTATTAAACAAAAGGGAAGGGTAAAGACACCCAGGGATCGATTAAATAATGCTTTGTTGACTCTAAATTTTCTTAATGTGAATGATGAAGGGACGTCAGCTGCGGAGAGACATTGGATAATAGAAAAAACTGAGGAATTGGGGCAACCAATATTCTTCAAAGACTTGGAAAGTATGAAATGGAAACCTGCAGTAGTTTTGAGATGGGGTCGTGGGTATGCGTATGTTTCCACAGGGAGTGAAAATATATGGCTACCAACTAAACTTATAAAGATTAGATCTGACCATATAACAAGTGAATCTTAAGAGCTACCTGGTTCTTAACAGCTTGACATTGTTCCTTACAGCTTGGAGAACTAATGCCCTCTTCTGTCCTATTGGTGTATATGCAGGTAGAGCCCTGTATTTGCAAAAAGCAGGACAATGCTGAAGACAGCAGGCAGCATGGGTGATTTAACCCCAAAAGCATGCCTCTGGCACCTCGAGCAAAATGCCTCAAATGATGTTCCCTTGAAAATTATATATGTACTAACATACCTGTACTAATGATTTATAAAGTCTGCTTACTTTCAGAGCAAAAAACAGGACAATTATGAAGATCGAACTTCTGCCTCTGGCACTACTACTTCTTCCAGAAATTGCATGCATATTAACAATAAATCGGCTAGCCGAAAGGATCGATCCCAAAAGGACTGGACAAAAAACAGCTAGCTTTTCCAGCGCTTGGCCAATATATTATTTTTCTTGGGTACCCGAAAAATATTTTTCTCTTAAACAGCATCAAGTAATTTTGAGAACACGACGCCCCCATTCCCAGTAGCTGGGATGTGTGTTTTTGGTGGGTTACCAATGCTCATCTTTGCCTAACGGGGTTATTTACAATTAATAAAAGTTCATTTGGGGATTTCTTTCTTCTATCTTTCTTTCTCTCTTACTTTCTATCCCTTTTAATATTAAGAAAAAGGGGGGAAGGAAGGGAGGATACAGGATTGTAGAATAAAAGGTAGATTATTGAATCTACTAACTTAAAAATTTCTACATTGGTATTGTAGATTGATGGAAATTTAAGACTTTTGATTGATGGAAATTTAAGACTTCAACTTTTGCTTCACATTGATATGAACTTAAATTGTATACTCCATTCATTTTTGCCTTATGTATTGTATGTTATATGTTGACAAAATATTGTATATTGTATGTCAGAAATTTACGTTCTTTTTGTTCAATGTTTATTTGATGTATTATTCATGTACCACTAATGTCTTATAAAAAACTGTTTGGAATCATCGGGGATAAAAGTTGGTATTTAGTTACGTAGAAATCCTATTAGATACTCACTTTGTTATAGAGCAGGTTTGTTTAATAGCTTGTCTATGTCTGCAAAGGAATAGATTGATAACTGTAAGAATAGATAGATTTGCTCTTCAAACTCTTCAGAGATCCACAGAATATGGCATTTAATGATGAGGGCTTTCCTGACAGAGAGAGACATCCGCTCCTGGCCGCCTCTCCATTTGCATCATTGAAGATGGGGGCTTCAAGAGACGCTGGTGACAGAATGGTCACTAGACGGAAAAACTGCTCTGCTACTGCTCTTATCTCTACGGCTGATGACAGGCTGACTGTCTGCAACGATCAACAATGATGCTGGAAAGATGACTGTCCAGCTTTAAAGAGAATAGATGGACCAGACCGTCGGATTTCCTGCTTCAAAAAGCAGTTCGTTGGATGTTTTGGGCCGAAAGGCTGAAGACTGATTGCCCCAATGAAGGAGAGAATTCGGTGACTATCCAGGCAGTCTGCTCTCTCTGTACTCTGCAACTTGGAAGTTGCCTGCCAACACTTCCTTTATTAGATAGATTTTCCTTCTTGGGTCTCTGATGGGATTGAAGACTAGATAGCCACAGTGTTACTAGAAGCTTTAGTAGATTAATAATTACAGTTTCTCATGAAAGAAAAAGACTCTCTTTGGTAGGATAGTGGTATACTTTCCCTTAGGATAACAAGTATAAAAGGACTTTGTTATGTTCTTGATTCCTGATGAGTATGTATATATGTATATATGTATATATGTGTATATAGTTCTTAATTTTTTAGAGAAGGGTGAGGTGTAGGATAGATTAAGCTTTGTCGCAGGTGGAAGCAGTCTTGACGGGCTTTACCCTTAGGGCACACCATGAATACCTTGTGAGAGACTGTTTGGAGCCTTCCTGGGCTTGGAATTCAGGAAGCCTACCTAGGAACCCCACCGTGGCTATTGTTTTCCTAATTGACCCTCGAAGGGAGAAGGGACCGCCCTTTGCATATGACTGGGAAGGTGGGGGAGAGAGAAAAAGAAAGAGGTAGAGAGGAAGAAGAAGAAGGCGCAGAGAGAGAGGAAAGGACCGGACCAGCTCGTGGGACTGAGACACCTAAGGACCCGTCCTGCCGAACGGATTCCAGGAGGTTTTAATCTTCTGTCCCTTTAACCTTTTTTTCCTTCTTGTATATGCTAGTTGGGTTGTATAATAAAGTTTAATTGTTAATAAACTGAGCCAACAAATAATAGCCATCGTAAAGTCTCTCGATGACAGATGGCAAAGAATGTCTGTCTGCTTTTGAATTATGGCTGGTAACCATTTGAAATTACACTGTAGGGACAAAGCATTCAGTTGAACTAAGGGGGGCTATTTTGTGTAACTGAACTCCTCATCAAAGAATTCTGGATGGGACAATAGAAAATGTTGAATTTTGTACAAGATGGAGATTGAGGAATATCTGCAACATATCCTTGACTCAACATTCACTGCTTTATGAAACCTCATTTTTATAAACTTGAGAGTCTCGAGAGCTGGTTAGATGGCTTGAAATTTGCACTCTCCACCTCGGAATATATTGTTCCTCTTGGAAGACATTTGGCTAGCATACCTGGATACTTTTATAGATGCAGTAATGAGAGAACTTTGTCCTTTTTTTTTTTTTTTTTTTTTTTGAGACAGGGCTTCTCTGTGTAGCCTTGGCTGTCCTGACCTCGCTTTGTAGAGGAGAGGCTGGCCTCGAACTCACAGTGATCTGCCTGCCTGCCTCTGAGAACTTTGTCCTTCTATAGCCAGTACTTGATATACGTGTAACACAATACAAAATGGATTTACAAACCAATTCCTAAGAAGACAGCATAAGTAGTATTAGTGACCGACCGTGAGAAGTAAGTGAGTGGTGACACGACAAGGACAAAAGAGGAGCAAGCGTTAAAAAGACAATTTACTGTCTTCGTGAAAGGGAAGCAGTGCTAAGGATAAATGTCTAAACAGTTTTAATTCAAGTGCTATGGGATCTGTTATTGCTAAGAGAGAGAACAGCTCGAGGATGCAGATTTTATTTTTTTCCTTTCAGAGACAGACAAATTAGAAGCAAGTGTGAAATCCCAATCCAGAGGTCCTACATGGGCTAACTACGGTTAGACCAAACTTCCAAACTGATTCTTGTCACTTTCCTTTTCAGAACTGTAAACACTGCATGCGGATCACTGCCTCTGTAAACTTAACACTCTTTATTCATAAGGTAAGGGTGGCCCAATGATTCCTAATTTAATCATAAACCTAAATTATGTTAATTTCTGGGTCATTTAACATTCTTTTCAGATGGGTGGCCCTTTTGGTATGTATTTAATTAACCCTTGAGTTAGATGTTTCTACTGAAATAACTTCATTACAATGTTCAATAACGGCAATGCTCTGGTAATCATCTCATAAGAAACTAAGCATCCAGCACTTCAAAGTATAAGGGCTCTGAAATTTACAATACTTCGAACTGCCATTAATTGCTGTGGGAGTTTTTAATAGGCTTTCGTAGATATTTCCTCTCAGAAAGAGAAAGAAGCCTATCCTGTTAGAAAAGCTCCTTAATATCAGTCCTATTTCAATGGCTCAATAAAGAATACAATATGACTCCATACCTACATCTTCTTTGATGCCTGGAACACTGTTTGTGCTCCTGGTATGCTAAGGACCTCCTTATGACTTGCAGGTTATTTTAAGTTAACTAAAAATGCCCTGCTTGACAGCTATTTAAGAGCGAAGCCCATGAGTCATTCATTCTTGTGTGCACATGAATGCACATATAAACCTTTGGGCGATTATACAGAGTACATAATAAAAAGGTTTTAAATATGAAAAAACTTTAATTTAATTACCATTTTCCATTAAATATTACTTGCAACATGCTGTTTCTTTGAAGGTTCTCTTATCAATAATAAAAAGCCTGTTCCTCTATGGATCATCTAATAGTCTGAATGAGGTTGTACTTTTCTATAGCCTTTGTTAAAGGTGCCGATGTAAGTTTTAAGACAGTTTAGGTAGTAGTTATAGAATAGACTTTGGAAAAAAACAAACATATTTCTGGTCATTGGTATTTTAAATATTAAACCCTTCCATATAAATATGTGTGTGTATCTCCATATGTTTTTACTGACACATATATACACAAATGTGTAAATAAAATGTGTGTAGTAATATATGAATATATGGGGAAATGGATGTCATACATTTATATATTTAAAAATTTTTATACATACTTAAAAATGATTCAATATTTGGCATAGTAAATTTATTTATGTATATGTATATTAGATATTTACATATAAAATATTTCATTTATGCTTACATATGTTATTGTCAAACTTCATTATGTGTATGTGCCTGTACATACAGAGGAAGTCCATGTCCTACCATAGTTTATAATAGAAAAAAATACTTATTTAATACTAAATATAGTTGGGACAGTGAACAATACTTTTTATAAGAAAATAATGATCGCTATGAAAAAATAGAAAACATATAAGGCAGAACTTAAGACTGTTTCGTATGTTAGTTTGGATCAAGGAAGAGTGCCTGTCTCTCTCCTTTTGCCGCCATTAAGCAGATTTTCTAACAGAATAGATGTGATAATCAAGGAAAAGGTGGTAAGGAGTTGGCCCAGAATAGCAATGATGTAATGGTGACTCTCTCAACTTCTGTAAAAAGCTATGCACAGAGCATGTTTGAAGAAGTGAACCAATAGCATGAAGTAGGAAAATCAAAATAGTTACGGTCAAGAATAAAGCTCTCTTATACAGAACTGCAATGACTCTAACAGTTAACAGAGTCTGTTTGGTTGCACAAGAAGAAGAAGAAGAAGAAGAAGAAGAAGAAGAAGAAGAAGAAGAAGAAGAAGAAGAAGAAGAAGAAGAAGAAGAAGAACCTATCCTCTTATTTATCACCATAGGAAAGAACTTGAATATGTTTTTTATGTTAATGTGCATATATTGTAGGACGTTGGATAGAATTTCTCTGGTATCAAATTTATTTTATTTAATTTTATTTTTAAAAATTTGTTCACTTTACATCCCAATCATAGGCCCCTCCCTCAGCTCCTCCTGGTCCTACCCTCCCTCCTTCTTGCCCAGGGATCCCCTTTTCCCTATCAACTGACCTCAGCCTACCATCAGGACTGCCTGTGTCCTCTTCCTCTGTGGCCTGGTAAGGCACCCCACCAGGTAAAGAGCAGGTAACAAGAGTTCCTGGCAGAGACAGTCCTTGCTCCCCTTAATAGGGTACTCCAGAGACTGAGCTGCCTATGGGTGACATCTGAGCAGGGCCATAGGTCCTCTAGATGCATGTTCCTTGTTTGGTGCAACAGTCTCCACTAGCCACACAGACATTCCACCGCACCAGGGCCAGATTTGTTGGCTCTGTTGGTCTCCTTGTGGAGCTCTTGTCCCCGCTAGGTCCTTCTATCCCCCACTCTTTCATAAGACTCCCTGCCTTCTACCCATGGCTTGGCTCTGAGACTCAGCTTCTGCTTCAATCCCCTGCTGGGTGGAGTCTTTCAGAGGAGCTCTATGGTAGGCTCCAATCCTCTGCCCTCTTTTCAACAGCTTCCTGTGTCTATTAACAATAACATAATACTCGGGAAATAGGGGTACCATTACACAGTTATCTATTTATGGCAAAGAATTCTGAAGAAATATTCCCCCAAACATAGATGAATACTTTAAGGCATTAAAGCTATTTGGTGTGTCTATATCATATGACTGTTCCTTCCTATTTCTATCTCATTAAGATTTTTATGGATTGAGTTTTTTTTTTCTATTCCCATAATAAAACATTTCATTGATTTTAAATTTGGGTGGATTTTTTTTTTCTTAACTAATAATAGGATTCAAGTCAAGAGTAATTTGTTGAGCAAATTAATTTCATGCCAAGTATAAAGAATTCCTTACAGGTGGGCATAGTGATACATGCTTGACTCCCAGTACTCAGGAGGCAGAGGCATGTAGATCTCTGTGAGTTCAAGTCCTGCCTGGTCTACATAGTGAGGGTCAGGACAGGCAGATGTGCATGTTGAGACCTCGCCACAACCCTTCCACTCCCACCTCCAAAACAAAGGAATTTTTAAAGAAAAGAGCTTCCCACACATATTATAATACATAACTACATGCAATAGAGAAAGGCCATTTTGTTCACACAGGTTAAGTGTATATCACATCTTTTTATAAGCCTGAGAGGCACTAGAAACTATTGGTCATGAGCAAACACTCAGGAAAATGGGATTAGTGCTTTATTAGGAGAATACTATCACTGAAAGTGAGAAAAATGACTAATGCTGGCAGTGAGTGTGGTTGCAGTGGATAGCCAGGTAAAGCATAAATTAGTTGGATAGTTTACTTTTCTTCATAAAAATGATATTTCTTTTGGTGTTCATTCTTTATGACACCCTGTATTCTTTAGGAAACAACCTCCTGAACTAGTTAGAGTAGGCAGCCATGGGCAGAATCATACTTTTATGTCTAAACTTTGGATTTCTTCTGAAGATATTTTTTTTTAATTTGAAGATTTTTTTTTAAAGTTTACTTCCTTGTAGCTATGATTAAAAGTGACCAAAAGCAATTTGGAGAGAAAATGGTTTATTTGTATTGTAGGAAACAGTCTGATGTCACAGAGGGAACTGAGGTAGAGGCTGTGGAGAGTGCTGCTTGAAGTTAGGTCGTTTCTACAGCTTTCAGTAACCTTTCAAATAACCAAAAGAGCAGGATTTTCCTACATGAAAGTAGAGTGCTTTCCAATTTATTGTCTTTCTCCTTGTGACTCTGTCTTCAGCATTTAAGAGCTCCTACTTTGCATTGACTTGAGTATATGCAACTCATTCTCTTGCCCTTCCCTCTGTCCTTTTCTTCCTCCTTTTTCTACATTAAAGTATCTTAACAGATGAAAAGGCAAATTTACTTTAAAAAATAGAAAGAATGAATGGAAGGAAAGAAGGAAGGAAGGAGGGAAGGAAGGAAGGGAGAAGGGAGGGAGGTGTAGAAGAAAAGCTCATGTATTTTAATCTTCAGTCCACACCCATGTTTGATTGAGTGGCTTTTTGTTCTTGTCCATGTATCACCCAATATTATATCATGTGTACATTTAAGACCTTATCTTTTTTTTAATGTTCATGTGTATGAATATGCACACATGAGTAAAGGTGTCAAGAGAGGTCAGAACAGGGTTTTCGACCCCCTGGAGCTAGCAATAGAAAAAGTTTAGGGCCACATGCTGTGGGAGTAAACTCCATAAGAGCAGTACTGGCTCTCAACCACTGAACCATATCAGGACTGGGTTTTTTTATTTTTGCTTCTTTGTGGTCAGTAGAGTGTAGTTGTAGGGCTTCCTCTGATTTTTATGGGATGCTTTTGAAGTTTCCTCTGATGGTGCCTATTTCTCATACTATAAGTTATAATAGCAATAATTTCTGTGGAAATAGGAGCTTATTCCAGGGCTTATAACTGCCAACGTCCTTTAGCTACATGTTAAATGATGTCCTGAAATTGTCATGGCACAGACACTTGACATCATGGATTACCAGATGATTGCTATAGGTGGCAGATATGACCAGGACAGGTCAGATTTTACTTCCTATAGCCTCTTCATTGCACATTTTAGTCATAGACCTTTAAGGGAACGATTGTGTCATATTCTTTGAACTTTCGGAATATATATAAATATTCTAAGTATTTCTCTTATGGTCCTCTCACTTTGGCAGAGACAAAAGGAGAGAGAATATATCAATATGACAGCAAACCTTTCTACAAAATTATTCATCAATAACATCCAATATCTGGTCATGTTTTCTGAAGTGTTTTAAAAGAATGAGGTGAGTGATGAGTTAAGTGTCCAGGAGTGAGGCTTGGCTAGCCATCACATGTCTTATTCATGCTGTCTCAATCAGTGCTATCTTGGGGGACTTTCTTGAAGGAAGACGATGTCCAAAATCTGCATTGTTAGTTATGAAAAACAGTTGTATTTGATTGTTAAGTGTTTTTAGCAATGGTTCATATAACAGGAGAAATTTTATTGTTTTTAAATTAAATTATTTTACACTTGAATGTATTTAGATACATATAACCAGCAATAACTGTATTGAGTAGTGCATATCTAGATCTCTCAGTCTTCCTCATGTGTCCTGGCAACTGTCTTTAAAATAGGGGGAAATTTTACATCTCTTGTGTCATATAGATATTTGGAGAACAGTTTGCAATGTTGAGAGTAGAATATATAGTGAACTATTTATTTGGAAGCAAAAGTTTCATTACATATATCAAATATCAAATATATTAATCATATAATGCTTCCTGTCAGTTAGAACAAATTGTTACAAATTGAAATACATTTAGACACACTCATGCTAAGACTATATTAACTGTGAAAATTCCTTATATATTAACAGTAAAAATGCATTATATGAATTATGCATAAGAAGGTGCTCTCTACTATGTGCAGAAAAATAATAAAAAAAAACCAACAAACAAAAAAAAACTGTCTTGCTTTCAGAGCCTAAGACAATGGTTAAACAGAGTACAAAAGCTTATTTTAACTATCTGTGACAATTTTTTCATGCTGCTGTGAATTTACATAGTGTTTTCACACAATACAGCAACCAGACCTACAAAATGAGATGTAAGTTTCATTTTGGCTGTGGAGTGTGGCAGAAAGAATAAATTAGAATGTAGTTTGAATCCCAATTTCTATGTGCTGTGGGGTTATAGACAAGTCAGTAGCCTCTCTGAACTTTCTCTGAGAAACAGCCCTAATTAAAACAACCTTAAAGGGCCATATTAAATGTGTGCTAGGATGCCCTCTACAGTTTACTTAATGGCTGGCTCCCAACATTTTAGAGCTCTTACCTAGTTAGTTACCCTAACTACTTTCCCTCTATATCTTTCAAAGTTAGTTTATCATGCATCCTGAAGAATAAATATATAGATAGATGCATTTAGAATTAACTCTAGTAGTTTGAACAAATCCTAATAATTAAAATGAATATTAAGCACAAACATAGGAAAATAGACTTGCAGAAATCGAGCCCTTGAATGTAAATAGGCTCTTGTAGCAGCACTTTAAATTGTTTCTTCTACTGGCTTCCTTGTCATTCTTTGTCCTCTTACTATCATAGAACGTATTTTTATTAATTTATTCTCTCATATATTACATCCCAATTATAGCTCTCCTTCCCATTCAGGCCCTACCTCTTCCATCCCTGCACTTCATCATTCCATTTTGAAGCTATTGTCAACACTTAAAGCAAGCCTGCAATTTGAACTATTTAAATATTTAACACCATATCTAATGGGATATAATTTATGACAAAAGTCTACTAAATTAAATTTCTTCCTAGTGTCCCATCAGTTTTTAGAGCAGAAGTTATTGGGATTTTTTTTTACCATAGGTTATTTTAATATTCATCAATGTGATCGACAATATTAAATAATGGACTTGTTACAGTATTTTTATAATTGTATGTAATTTGATAGAGTCACCCACACATTACAATCTCCATCACATCTTCTATTCCTTGTCTCGTTCCCTTTCTTTTCCCAAAAGTTACCTGTTCTCTTTGTACAAAATTTTTTTCTGACTATTTTAGTTGAGATTGTTAACTTGGATGATAAAAACAAAACTCACAAGCTGAAAATAATTCATTATCTGAAAGAAACAAATCACTGGAGGGACATCAATGAACTTACATTAAACAAGCCTAAAATATGGAATTTAAGATAGTACATGAACTGTATTTTTTCCTCTTTCACCCATCACTTTGTTTCATATACTGAAATAAATGAGCTCATAGTAGCTCCGAGATTCATTTTATCAATACCATAATATCAGAAGAAAGGATCATGTGTTTAGTTCAAAATACTTCAGCCATCCTGAGCAACAGCAGTAAGAAAATGGTATCACTAATGGATGAAGGAAACACAGAAAGCAAAGGCTACAGGTAGAGGGTAGCATACAAAATGTGTACACCTTACAATATTAACACTTCTCTCTTTAATCGATTTGTTTTCCCAGATTGAGCATTGTATGGCCATTTCATCAAGTCCTCTAGTCTGTCAAGGTATTCATTTTATCATTTTGAAAATCAAGCACAATTTTGAAAATAAATTACCTTTTCCCATTTTTATTATGCTACACATTAATAAGTATATTGACATATATTTTTAGTAGATATAAAAATGAAGAATCTTAAAAGAGGACATTAGGAGTTAGTTTAGGGAGTGAATATAGTCTCTATGACTAAAAAGAGAACTAAAAAGGAGAGAGAGAGAGAGAGAGAGAGAGAGAGAGAGAGAGAGAGAGAGAGAGAAAAGGGCTCCAGAGGCAGCCAATATACTACAAGCTATTAATGACTATTGTTCTTGTTTGCACACCATAACTAGGGATGGTAAAACCCTGCCAAAGACAGTATGTCCTTTGGTTACATAACACAGAAAAATGGGTTTTTAACTGACCAGGAAATTCTCCCTGCTGGCTAGTTTTCCCAGTGCTAGAAGGTGCTGTGCAGGCTGCTAGGGAAGCTGAAGCATCAATGGTCTTATCTAGTTCTGTACCCTATGCTATAATACTAACCTGCCAGGCAAGATGTGCAATAGTGGCAAGACTGTTTATTGGGGTAACCAATCAGTCTATTGGTTGAACCTGGAATCTGTTCCAGAGGCAGAAATTCATCCTGGTACTGTAAATATGGTTAAAGCTCAATAGCTCAGTAAGTCATGACGTGGCGCAAAACCGTTGACACACTAATTATCTAAATGGTCATGGTGACACACTGGCTTCTTAGTATTTATGTTTGTACCCATACATTTGTGTTGCACACACACACACACACACACACACACACACACACACACACACACACACACAAGATACAAGGAAAAACTCAGAAGAAGGAGTGGAAAGAATGTAATGGCCAGAAAAAAAGGAGGGGCAGTATGGATATATGTCATCGGGACACGATGTGGTTGCTGCACAAATGAACACATATAAATCATGGTTACCCATATAAAACCTTCACAAGGTTGATCACTTAACAATTCCAGTTTGGAGCTGGAAAGACTTCTTAAGACTTACTCTTGGCTGAGGTGCTACTGGCATTTGATGGCCATTGGGAGGAGAGTGGCATTCCTTTAAGAATGTGGCTCCTAGTAGGTCTTTAAATGCTTCAGTGGTTGACCCTATTCACATTTGCACACGTGAAGCACTAACTGGACTCAGTTGGTGAAAAATTAGCTGATTAATTTACAATTGTGAAAGGAAGGCATGGAGTTTGGAGGGAGATGTGATAAGAGGTCTTGAGGAGAGGCTGGGGAAGGATGAGTATGTATGATGGAGACATATTTTATACAAGCATGAAATTTTCAAAAATAATTTAAAATAAAAAGAAGTTGATTGGGAGTTCAATTAGTACTAAGCTTCACTATTGGGTGACTAACACTAAAACAATCTTTGTAGTTATTACTCTGAGGGAACCCAAATGTCCAGGTCAGTTTTTCCTTCCCAGTGAGTCAACATAGGCTAGAACCTGGTTTTTAGTGTTTGAGAGTTTGAAGTGGAAGCAATGTCACTTTCAGTAAGAGGATTTGTATTTACTCCTCCTGTTTCCAACCCTTCCCTCATAAACATACAGAGATGGCTGCCTCATCTCATCTGACCTTGGTGCCTACTATAAAAGACAGGATGTCAGAAGTCAAGGATTTCTTAAAAATTTGAGATTGCAGAAATCATATGGTGTATTATGATCTCGGAAATAAGAAAAAGAAATGATGTGCACAATATACTTTCACCAATTTTACATTTCAAACTTAGACTTCCAACACTCTGGTAGATTACTTCACATGTGCTCTCATCTGTTTTGTATGTTTAAGGAATACCCTTAATTTTTTAAATTTTAGGGGTTTTGAGAAGAGAAGATATGGTATATTATTAAATAGCCAAGTTAAATCTGTAAACCTCATATTGTCACTTTAAAAGAATGACAATAATCAAGTATACTTTTTAAGCTGTTTGAAATGATTGAAAGGTAAAATATATACAAAGAACTTTGTACCATGCCTAGAAATACAGTAAGATTGGTCTTAAGAAATGTTATACCTTAAGAAATTCAGGAGTTCCAATTCTTCTTCGTTACAGAAAATATCAATGCTACAGTACTAACTATTACTTTTGTTATTACTGTTGAGGAAAGTAGCTCTTCCCAGGTCCAGGGCTAACCCAGGTATCTATTCCCAGTGTGGAGTTGTGAATTCCAAGCTACTCATTGCTCACAGCTTACATGTCAGACGGGACTTATTGTAGTGTCTGCCAGTGAAGTGAGGAAGCCAACATACACACAGAGGCCGAGATGCTTCCCTGGCTTGATGAGGAAAGCAGGAAAACCACACTGAGTCTAAGACATTTGGCTCCAGGGTCTGGATCTAACCACATAGGTCACAGATAACTTCACTCATTTGTAACACAGCAGCAACAATTACGGTTACTATGGGGTTTTTATAATGGTTATATAAGAAATCCCATTGTAGAAAACCAGTACGAGCAGGAACATGTAACCAGCAGAGGTCCAAGTAAAGGTTAATTATTAGTTTTCAAGCATTAAACGAATCCTTCCAAACCCGAATATTTTGTTTGCATAATATCTGCAAACAGTTGTTTTTATAATCATTTATTTCACTGAAATGTTTACAAAAGATTTTTCCAAAACAAAAAAATGAATGGCAGATATATTTAGTTACATATAATCCACATAGTACTGTATGTAGCTACAACTGAAGCGTTTTTCTTCCATTGAAATGTAAATTTGTATGATGATTTTTTCTTATGTTTTCTCTTATTTATGCAGAAGCACCCAAAGAACTTTCACTATACATTTGTGTACACATATTAATATTTGAATTTACATAATTATCTTGATTTGCCATGCCCAGACCTGGATAGAAATAAAAGTAATCATTATCCTCAGAATATTGTTTCAATGTGCTTGAAATTGCACATATAATATTTACTGAGTTAGTCCAATAACTTCTGACATGAAGGCTATTCTTCTTTTTCAGAGTTGAAATGCCTACACATGGAAATATCTGAATAAGAGATCAGTAGCTCAGAGTCCAGTCCCATATTTGAACTAGCTGTTGGAGATGACCTCAGAGTCTACAATTAATGATGTCTTATTTTTAGGAATTGATTTTATAAACTTTTATAATCTTCACATGCACATCCAGTCCTCAATATTTAGCAAATAGAAATGCTGAGAATTATATAATATATAAAGATAGAATTTACAAATAAAATACATAATTGTAAATTGTTCTAGTTTCTTTTCTGTTACTTTGATAAAATACCCTGCCCAAAAGCAACTTATGTGAGGAAATGGTTTATCTGGCTTACAGCCCTGGGCTGCAGTTATTCAGTGAGGGGAAGTCATGCAGCTGGTCTCATAACAGCCATACACATGAACAGAAGGAAACAAAAGCATGCTACTGGTTCCTTGTTTTCTGCCTTCCTTCATCTTGTTTTCCCTTGTGTGGTGTAGACAAGAGAATGAGTCTGCCCACAATGCCACCATGTGTTGAGTCTTCCTACATTAATTTAAAATGCTGAACATCCCTGCATATGCACCTATAAGCCGACTTGAAGTAGACAGTTATTCTACAGAGGATCTCATCTGCTGATTCTGGGTGGTGGTTAGTTGACACTTAAAACTAATTAGCACATACAGATACACCCTATATGCAATTACTAATACCTGATAGGTAGTCTATACTTAAATTGTCACTTATTTACATATTATCATACAGTGCTCAAACGTCATAGTTATTCTGCTAGAATAAAGCTTGAAATTTCTCGTTTATTTAATTGCTTAAATTATTATTATTTTTAATATAATATACTCATATACCCCTTCACTCATATACCTCATTCGGAAAGAATCTGTAATGATATATTTTAAATGTCTAGAAGGTACCTAGATGTTTGGTCAAACATTTTCCTTCTTCCTTCTCTTAATGTTTTCTTGGATAGATATTAATATTTATATGTGATAATACTGGTGTTTTATCTAAGATGTTTGCACATCTATAATTCCTAACATCTGACTGCTTTGGATAAAAATAAGGGTTTCTCCTATCACTGGACTAAAACTGAAAGTTTTTCCCTTCAGGTCTTGAGCCTTCTTGCCACGGAAATAAAAAAAAAAATTCCCCATTCTCTGATTTACTAACTTACTCTGTAGATCTTGAGACTTGGCAACCTCCACATCTGTGAGGCAAATATTTACAATGTGTATTCTTCTCTGTACAACGTAGATTCCACTGAGGCTTCAATTTCAGTCACTACATGGCTTTGGCATTATGACTATATTACTTGTGCCCACCTCCACCAACAAGCCAGACTGTCATCTTTGGACCTAACTAAGAGAAGTACAGATGACTTATGCATATATACCCCTTGTCATCTGGTGTTATCTACGTTGTGGGTTCTTATTTTTTCTACCCTTCTCCACCCTTTTTTTTTCCTTCCCTTTCAACTCCCTAACACTAGCTGTGAGAGACAAAAATAAAGAGATCCATGAGTAAAGTCAGAGGTCAGCGAGGGGGACATGTTACCATTAGACTACTTCCTGATAATTAGGAGCTTCAAGATCTTTGGGGCACACTTCTTCGTTACCGTTAAGATATCTAATTTCTTCTTTGTGTTGTTTTTTTTTTTCCTATGAGCCCGACTACTTAACAAACTGTGACCAACAGTGACTAACAGCAACTAACAGCAACCAACAACTCACCCAGCCTCCCAGCCTAGCATTTATACACCCTCTGAATCGTCCCCGGAATTCTAAACATCACACGGTTGCAGAAACTATCTGCAGTTGACTAAGTCATGCCTCTGCTAGAGCACGAGGCTAATCATAGCCAGCTGCTGCAAAGCAGCCTTACATCCCCGCACCTGGGATTAAAACAAAAACATATTCTTATAATATTTCTGTGTTTTTAAAAGGAAACCGAAAATTCCAAGATTGTCACTCTACTTCCTTCTATTGTTAGTTCTGTTTGTAGAATCCTATACCTTCACTGCTACGCAGTTCTTAAGTGAACCCAGAACCCAGAAGGGAAAGAAACTATAAACAAATAGAAACTAACTCCTAATCCTATTCCTCCCCAAATGGTAGTCATGCAGTCATTGAATAGACAGTAATTGTACCTTTACTCTACATCAGGCTTAGTGTATAGAACCTACAAAGGTTTTAAAATGCTGAACATAAAGCAGAGCCAGGAAGCAACATCTAGCAAGCCAGATCCCTTAGAATGATTGTTTCCTATATGTTTGATTATCTCAGGGCCTGTGGCATTAAGTGTTTTAAGCAGGTATATATTTTTAAAGAATATATAGTACCAAACCATGAACAGCCTTAAATTAGCAATTATCTCAAAAGTCCATATGTAATTATTGCAGATTAATGACAACCTGTCCTACTTGTTCTTAAATGTCAACTACTTTTTAAAGAATGAGGGTCATGAACATTGTTATGCTAATTATCCGCTTCATTTGAAAGAATTTTTTTTTCCCCTTAAGACTGTTCATTTGGAGCAAAGAACAAAGCTAAGAAAATGTCAAAAGAATAAGAAAAATTAAATCCTCAAAGCTAGAGAACTAAATAGTTATTCAAAGGAGAATATTAAAAGTTTACATTAAAAATTGAGCCATTTAACTCAGATGACCAAAGGCAGCTCCCAAGAGATAAATAGAAGTAAAACAAACAAACAAACAAACAAAACAAAAAAAAGCACTAATGTTTATTTCAGTAAAAATGCTTTATTGTTTTTCACAGATGATCCTATATGACAGTATTTCTATAAACTACCCTAATGCAATCTTTGTCAGAAATAATTGAATTCATGAGCTCCATATACAAAGATCCATAAACACTTGCCAGGTTCATAGTAACACCCTCTCCCCACAAAAAAAAAAAAAAAAAAAAAAAAAAAAAAAAAAAAGTCCCAGTTGAGGGATCAAAGTAGATAAGGAAGAAGAGACAGAATATTAATCAGATGCCAATGGCTGGCAAGAAGCCTGTTTTCTTGAAGTATTGTGTGGCAGTGAGGGGTGGGAGGATTTTAAGATCCAAGCACAAATCCCAAGCATGCACTTACTCATCTCAAAGACAAGAGAGAGCTGGTTGTTTGGAGACCCACTGAAAAGCCAATGAAATGTGACAAATTACAGATATTTGAAAACATGGAGAAATTACCAGGCAAGAGGTCACGGGAAGTACACTAGTCGAAAGAACTGAGGAGCCGCATTGACTTAGGGCTTGGCTGGGACAAACTCAGTGAGGCTCAGAGACAGGCTAATGTCAGAACAAACACAGGAAGCCATGCAGAGGAGAGGTAAGGGTGTGGACCCTGGAGCCAGACAGCCTGGGCCTGAAAGCTGGCTTCCTCTAGCCGCTCATTAGTTGGCTGTAGGACAAACTTCACCGGTTATCAGTGCCTCTATTCCTATGCATCTAAGGCAGGAGTAATGCGGAGCATGTTCACTCTACGATAGGGAACAAGACTGTAAAGCACTTAAGAGCCATGCTTGGCATGTGGCAAACACCAAATGTCAGCTATTTATCATTTATTAATTTTAAAAGCCATCTGCTAGAGGAGGAGAGAATGTGAATTATTGCAGTGGCAGCGAATCTGAAGAAACTGCTCTGAACTGTTCTCTCTCCACAATAAATCACGGTAAGCTGTCAGTAAGAGAACACGGAGTCACCAAGGAAGGCTCGCTGTTGTTGCACTTTGGGTTTTCTCAACGCATCCCCGCAAACAAACCTGTGAGGCAGGTGCTATTATTATCCTCACTCACAGCAGAGAGAACGGAAAGATCAAACAACGACTGCCATCAAAGTCCTAGGAGGTGCAGACATTCACTCTGAACCTCCTGGAAACACAACACGCTGTGCAGCCTCCATTAACAAGTCCCAGGTTTTAGTCCTATATTAGGACTCCTGCCCCAAGCAAACCAGGACATGAGTTGTCTGTTACAGAGTGAGTTTATTATTATTTATTATTACTAATTAACAATCCGTTTAATTGATATAGATTCACGACGGACAGGGAAACAAACTTGGCAGGTTACAAGAGAAGGAAAGAAAGCTAGGTTGATTGTGGACTGGAATGCGTGTGCAGAGGCGAGCCATCTTCCAAAGGCTGTGCTACTGCGTTCCCAGTTGTAGCCTGCGACAATGACTTTGTGCGCCTCATTAGTGTGCTTCATTAAGAGCGCCATGTCCACGATGCACTGTTCTGAAGGTGTGCACATTATGCGGCAACACAATTATCAAATGCACTTGCTCCTTCCTGAGGGGAAGAGTACCAGGCCCACACTTTCTGCTACATTAACCTTTCCTTTTTTGTACTGAGGTTTTCGCCTCTGGTTCACTCCCCTGCTCCTTGTTGCTTATAAACATTCAAATCTCCATAGCTTTTGCTGAAATGTGCAAGTTTTCCCAGGGCTGTGATCCCAGTTGATATAGCACTTGCTTCTTCCCCACCCCCCACCCCCCGCCCCTCTCTATGATCTGCAAGAAACCATCTGCTGTTTTAGACGGCATTGTCGCCAGCACAAACTGTCGGAGGTAAGCTAGGAAGACTCAAATCTGTTACCATCCTGCAGAGGAGAAAGGCTGTTTAAATTTCCCTAAAGGTTACCTATATATCTAAGCCTGACTTATTTCCATTTGAGGAAGTTAAAATGAAAAGAGTGAGAATTGAAAAACCGTTGATAATACAACTATAGCCAACCCACTGAGTGGCAAAGGCCTCCAGAGAAGACTTGCTCTTCTTTGGTATGGTGTTCAAATGTTATCAGATAATAGCAGACCTCGAACTTTGTTGAGATTCTTTTTTTCTTTCTTTCTTTTCTTTTTTTTTCTTTCTTTCTTTTTTTTTTTTTTTTTCAAGACAGGGTCTCTCTGTGTCAGCCTTGGCTGTCCTGGACTCACTTTGTAGACCAGGCTGGCCTCGAACTTACAGCAATCTGCCTGCCATTTGGATTCAGCCAAGAGATAAGAAGTAACTTAGGTTTACAATTACAGCCAGGGCACTTCTCAATGT
Organism: Acomys minous; assembly: GCF_964271855.1. NCBI lineage: Eukaryota > Metazoa > Chordata > Mammalia > Rodentia > Muridae > Acomys > Acomys minous. Next base: position 104,677,994 of record NC_140490.1, read on the forward strand.
TTCATGTGCAACCTTACTGGAGTTTACCGGTTAGTCTCATTCTTGTGGCTCTAGAACAGATTCCACTTTATAGTCTTTCTAAATAGCCAGAGACAGCACCGGCCTGCATAATGATTTATTATGGGATCTTGAAAATGAAAACTGTAGAGATCAGGGACCCTGGACAGCTTCTAGCCTAGGTCCTCTGCATATAAATTATGGCTGAGTAGCCTGGTATTCTTGTAGAAATCCTAACAACGGGAACAGGGCCTGTCCCTGACTCTTGCCTACTTGTGAGGCTCTTCTCCTCCTACTGGGTTGCCTGGTCCAGCCTTGGTGTGATGAAATGTGCCTGGACCTACAGCAGCTTGTTATGCAGTGTTTGTATGATGTTCCTGGGAGGCCTGTTCTTCTTTGAGGGGAGGAGATGCTGTGGAACTCTGAGGGGAGGAGAGGAGAGGCTGTAGGGAGGGGAGAGTGGGGAAACTGCAGTCGGGATGTGATATATAAGAGAAAAAGAAAAATATTTTTAAAAAAGAAAGTTCATTTCTGTTGTTTGAGCCACCCACCTGGAGCCATGCTGACAATAATGGAGATACTACACAGATATTTAGGGCACTCTGGAGATACTACTCAGATATTTACGACACTCCCTTTGGCCATCGACTAACAATGGACCTCCAAAAATTAGAATTTCCCCAGCAATCTCGTGGTGGAGAAGGAAAATCTGAAGCCTGAAGCCACCCAGGTGGGAAGCTCATCTGGTAGGAAAGATTTACAGTTTTTTAGATTACCTTGTAGGAGGAACTAGGACTGAGACAATAATATAAGCAATTTAAAAAAATTGTCTATTTGTACTTTTTTTTTTTTTAAAATAAAAGCTGTTCTTCATAGTGTTTTGAGATGTCAGGATGGGAGCCTATTCTTTTTTTTAATTTTTTGAAATAAAATACATTTATTTTATTACATAAGTATAAAATAAACTCCATACAGCAGGGAGAACCATGTGACAATCATGAGTTCTATAAAGGGTACATTCATAGTGGTTTGGCTATTTGTCTTTGTTCAGCTTGAAGTAAATGTCTTTCCTGTCTTGTTCGGTTTAAATTTCTGAATGAAATTCAATATCTATCCTATCTCAACTCTCATAACTTAACTTCATTATCTTGATCTAAAAAGATCTTATCCCCTAACCAACTAAACTTGATTGTAAAACTATACTATCTGGCCTTCAATGCCCCTCAGAGACTTGAGAAGGAATAAAACTTAAATTCCTAAATGAACCAGCAGTGTGGGTTAGCAGCTTCCAAAATGAACAAATTTACTTAGACAGTTTACTGCCTGAACAGTCACCCAACACTCTCTATAATGTTGGAGCCTCATCTTTGGCCCTCTGGCCAAATATCTCTGCCAGACTTATCCACAGGGCAGGAACTATTGAGGACTTGCTTACCCTGTCTTGGCAGAGTACAGCTGTCGCCTCAGCCTGCATCTAAGCTGCCCATTTTTAGGCATAATCCTGTTTGTGGCAGGAATGATGACATTTTTCCCAGTGGCTGGTTTGCCACATTTGAAGCCATCTCCAGAAGGAGGCTTTTGATATTCATAATCTTCTTTGAGGTCAGCTGGATGTTGTTAGGAGTTAACTTGTCTTGATATCAAAGAAATGCTTATTCTCATCTGGAGGTGGTCATAAGTCATTATTGGTCTTATGGTCAGGTCTTAACTCAAGGCCTTAATTGTCACTCATAACGAAGGTTATGTATAAGTCACTAGTACATAATTTAGTGTATTGATGCAAAACATGGGCATGTGAAATACTTGTCAGATTTTAGCACAAGAATATATATCCCAAGTCTAACAGATAGATATGACTCTATTGATATATGAGGGAAAATGGTTGAATAAGGCCTTCAAAGCCTCAGATACACACAGAACATTTATGTATGGCATTTAAAGTGGTTTTTATAATCCTAAATTTCTTTGACAACAGGACAAGTTAACTCCTGACAACACTCAGCTGAGCCTATTCTTAACAAGCTAAGAACTACTAGAATGCCATAAAAAAGATGGCCCATTTTAGAAACCTTGAGTATGTCTGATCTCTAATTTTGTCACTGGGACTGCAACTCGGATATTAAGTGGGGCTACTATGCATATAATTTGCTGTGTCAGAGAATATTTAAAAACTTAGGATCAAATATGTGTTACCAAAAGTTAGACAAGTGATTTCCTTTGTGGGTGTTTAATACACATGAGAGGTCATTCCTCTGAGAAGTTAACATAATAGGAGCCCCCTGTCTTCCTCTTTTCATACATATTCTCCTGTAAATTCAACATTTGACAAGCAAAATAACTGTTGCCCTGAAGCAGCAACCCAGTGCTCAAAGTCAGTTTCTGTAGGCTACACTGAAAGGGTTCAGAAAATAGGGTGTTACTGGGTATATCGACCACCCTTAAGGCAGACCATGCCAGATGTAGCTGCCCAACACAAAATGGACTCTCTGCCTCTGTCTCTGTCTCTGTCTGTCTGTCTGTCTGTCTGTCTGTCTGTCTCTCTCTCTCTCTCTCTCTCTCTCTCTCTCTCTCTCTCTCTCTCTCTCTCTCTCGTGTATGTGTGTGTGTGTGTTTCTTTGTGTGTACTTGTGCATAAGTATGTTTGTATTTCTTTGTACACATTTTGTTTTGTTTTGTTATTTTGATTTTGATTTTACTTTTTTAAGAGAGAGGAGGAGGAAACAGACACAGCATGGAGTTGGGTGGTTATCGAGCTGTGGAGGATCTTTGAATACTAGGGAAGGGAAAAGACTATGATCAAATACATTGTTTAAAAGATTTAAATAAAAATGTCATAGATAATGTTACTTAAAGTAAACTAAACTAGTCTAATTTTCCATAATCCATGTGGAAAAAAATTTCTATAACATAAAGCATTAACATCCAGAAGTCATTGAATATTAGACATCCGTCTTGATAATAGCTCAATTTTGAAATCTTGAGCCCAGGAAAAACCAATTACAAAAATTATTTGTTTCTACTAATCCTTTCCTTATAATCATGCCTTCTTTTCAGGCATTTTAGAAAAGACTTTTAGACTTTGTCTTCATGCTGAGATTGTCCTCTGAACAACACCTTTGAGAGTCTGGGCTTTGGAACAACTTGACATATGTCACTCAGAAAAATGATAGGCTGCCATGATTTGTGCCTAAAATGAATTTCTTCTCTTCAGTTCACAGTTTCAGGGAGGGACTGAATGCTGGCACACTCTGGGTCATTGTCTCTGCGTTGTGCTAGAACTAGTAGTGCTGCAATGAGGGATTTTCCAGTGATAACATTCACATACATACAAGTAAGAGCCAAGAACATCATTTTTATTTAAGTATGCAGACAAGAGTAGAAATTATAAAGCATCAGGGCACTTGTCAGTGAAGGGAAAGGTCACAGGAGTTTCAAGCGGTGTGCTCCAGAAAATAGTTACAATGTCAAGTGAAATATCAGATGAAATAATGTCCAGATTGCCTAAGAAGTAGATTGAGATTAAAACAGAGATAGTGGAGAATATGCACACTAAATATGCAAGTAGGGAGGCGTATCAGAAGAGGAAACTCCCTGTAGAATTACCTTATTTGATCAGATTAATAAAGTGTTATGCTGGGGAAATATGAGGGTAAGCACGGGGAATGCATTCCATTTGGATGACTTGGATATGAGCAATGGGGCATAATTTATGACACACATCTATTAAGGCCTTTCAACTTGACATATGATTATTGATGATAACCTAGTTATCTTGTTCCAACATAAACATGCCTGGTATTGTGCAAAGTTCAAACGTAGTTATTTTATGGTGTATCTGATTATCTTTGAAGATCATTTTCTGAGAAACTTTACTTGCTGAGAGACAGAAGCAACAATCCCCAAGTATGGATTATTATCTGGGCTGTTGGCTAAAGGTTCACCCGCTGAAGCTCTTATAGGACAGAGTTCAGAAGAAAGACTTTTATTTATTTTTTTTAATTTTTTTATTAATTTATTCATATTACATCTCAATGGTTATCCCATCCCTTGTATTTTCCCCTTACTCCCCTCCCCTAGGACTGTGACTGAGGGGGACTTCCTCTCCCTTTATATGCTCATAGGGTACCAAGAAGAAAGACTTTTAAACGGTAAATCTTAAGTGGGCTTTGGTGTCAACTCAGTAGGATTATATTCAACATATAGCACCGACAGAAAGACTGTCACACGGTCATGCAGAAGGTGACCATCTGTGCAGGAAGGAGACAGACCTCCCTACAAACCAAACCTATTAGTTTTCACCTTCTACTTTTAGAATAGAGAACTGTGAACGCCCTTATGTTCTCATTTAGGCCAATCAATGTGTAGTGCATTATGTCAGCCTGACCAAATTGACAAGGTCTCCTAGTGTACTTTTAGAATGATTCTTCTATTGCTGAATTGGATTTTAGAAAAAAAGAAGAGTCTGGGAACAAAATGTAGAAAAATATTTTCTGGGCAACTTAGATGCAGGCAGAGTCGACAGCCACACTCTGCAAAGTCATGGGAAGTAAGTCCTCAATAGTTCCTGCCCTGCGAACAAGTCTGAAATATTATTTTCAGTATTACATGCAATTAAATAATTGTGAGGAAGAATTAGAAAAGAATTTATGCTGGATATGTAAATAAGCAAATGCAATAAAAAATAAACTTAGTCTTTTCACAAATATGTTTATATACATACTTATATGTATGGTATACATACAAGAATGCACATGCACACACACTCACTTTATTAATATGTAAACTTAATTACATCTTCTTGGTTGGTGTTAAATGAGTCAGGCCATAAATCTCACACCCAGGAACATATTATAATTAGAATATATTGGGGATTATACAAATCTTAACTAATAATATTTTAAAAGTTACTGATTGTCAAAATGTACTCATTCAGTAAATAATAGGTTGAATTATAATATGGAAGGCATAATAATCACAAAAGTTAATACATTGTAGAAATATTTCATGCCCAAGTGTGTCTTCAACTTGCATGTTTCAGTCTACTGGCAGGCAATACTACTGTCTTAGCTTGAGATCAATTTGTCCAAGCAATGGGAAAGATGGCTACCCTAAATTTTAGGAACAGAAAAATGCAGATATTAAGGGGCTTTGTTTATTTCCATCTGACACTTTTGTGGATAAATAAACTGCAAGGTCAATCTCTATCCACTTACCTGAGGCCTAATTCGTTTGATAAAACTACTGTATTAGGAAAAAAAACTACTGTATTAGTATTGGGTCATACTTCTGTTATATAATGTGAGACTCTACTGGATAACTTTGAAGGAGAGGGTTTGCCCTTGGTCTATGATGGTGGACTCTCTTTTCTCAGCAGGGTTCCCACTCTACATGATCTGGTAACATCAGATTGTGTAAGGAGTGTCACATAACCTTCAAGGAAGAACACAGGTCTCACCCTTTCCTTGTAAGGAACTTCAGCAACAGCAGGGAATTCCTGGAAGTACCCCACCCTATGCTAGATCCTAGCCTCCAGTAAATTACCTTTAATGTACCTAGATAATTAACTATTGTTTTCTCCTTTTTGTGATAGGACCCCTGTGTTACTGCATGTAAACGAAGCAATGTACCACTGTATGTAGTTTAAGTATTCTGGCATCCTCAGCCCTATTGAATCAGATAGATTCACCCTCAAAAACCCTTCCCCATTGCCCCTGGCTTATAAATAATGGCCGGCTGGCCTGCTCTCTCTCTTGCTCAACATTCCTCCACCGTGACCATCTGACACTCCACTTATTCCAGGGGTGGGGCCAGGGGTAGGGAATTGCCTCTAGACACCCTGTGGTCAGGCAACAATGGCAGAACTACCTAGGCTGCTACTGGGGCCTGCCCCGCCCACTGCAGCAAGCTCAGTGCTGATGCCCTGTGAAGCACTGCCAGACCTGCATCTCACCAGTTCTGCCTGCCAGCTGATTACAGACATCTGCCTGATTCCTCTGGCAGCAGCTCAAACAAGGAACTATAACACTTTGGTATTATCCTGGGCTTGTGGAGCTCCTGAGTCTCCACTGCCTTCTGAGACCTGCAGTCTCATTCTGAAAGAGCTAAACTGTAAAACTCCATGGAAAACTAATTTTCCACCTCCTCTGGAGAGACCGGGAATCTGGCTTAGTGCCCAGGCCACCTCAAGGTCAGCCCACTCCTCTCCAGGAAGCAAGCAGCACTTGGAAATACCCACAGGACATGGAACATAGGCCACCCCACCAAACGCTGAAAGACAGTATACCAGCCAAACTAAACACTGGGTTTGAGACCTAAGAAAGAAAAGAAAGGATATATATATATCCTTTAATGGCAAGAGCACAGGTTTATCATCTTTCCTTGAATGAATTACGCTAAGCCACACTTAAAACATTTAAATTATAATTGTGTGTATGTTTGCATGTGTGTGTGTGTGTGTGTGTGTGTGTGTGTGTGTGTGTGCTGTACATGTGTGTTGTATATGTGTATATGGTGTATGTGTGTGTGTCTGTTTGTTTTACTAATTAAAATCAATGGTCTTATTCTAGACATGCACTATACAAATGAGTGTTCTTGACATCTGTTCTAACTGTACAGGTTCCACTGTGGATCCTAGGGCGTCCTGGAACACTCCAGAGCTTCTTGCCTCTGCCCCTTGACTGTTAGGATTATAGGCAATGAGCCATTAAGCTTGACCAATGGAAATTCTTTATTAAAACTGGGTTGGTTTTTTTCCTTTGTGGAGTGGGGAGCGGAAGGGGAACTGAGGAATGCATGATTCGCTGTCATTTCTTGAACCAAACTAAGTAAAAAAGTGTAAATGTAAGTTCATAAATTTAACATTACAGAGAAATATAATCCCAGTGAATCAAATGCGTGTGTGACATTTAAAACTTACAATTATATTTGTACCTTGTATATGTGAAAATGAGTATATTCCAGTGAACTTTCTGTCTTTATGAGGAATGATAGATACATCTTCCCTCTGTGCCAAGCTGAACATGTCTGCACACCTCACTAATTGCTCATTTTGAAAAATATCATGTGCTATCTTGATGATCTCTACAAATGCGTAAACATTACATTAGATAAAGTTCGCACTGAAAAAAAAATTTTTCAACTGTTGCATAGTTAAGAATTCACTCGGTTATTGGAAACAAACTTAGAAATAGTTGCTGGTCTTAGGGAACTCATATACGACATAGCTATTTTAACTGAAAATTTTACTTAAAAACAAGCAAAGAGTTTTTATTAAGGTTTTGCTATGGCAATAAAAACAGTCGCTTGCATTTTGGCAGAGACTAAAATGCAGGTAGAGGAATGGGAAGGCTTTAGAAAGCCAAGAGGAGAAACATTTGGTGCAGTCTCATTAAAGGCCAATAGCACAGGCAAACTGTAGCTTGGTGATAAGTCAGAGGTTCGTAGTTTCCTTTTCTTGAGGCGTCATAAGTTTAAAAGAGGACATTCAGGCCCCAGTTTTATACACGTATTATGGGCGAATCCTATATTACTATCAGAGATAATGAATTGACTACTAGTGGCACCACCAGACTGGCTTCATGGACTAGTAATAATATAGCATGGGATGAATTATAGAGCATGGTGTGGATTGTGTTCCGAATTGTATTTTTCTATATAGTCTGGTCATTATCGTTTTACATATGCTGTTTTTTTTTCAATCTTCAGTAATAATTATTCACCATAAAAAATTTAACAGATATTCAATTGGGTAATCATATAAACTATTTAGACTTTCTTAGAAGGAAAATAAAAAGTAATATTTCAAAATGCCTATTTAATGAGTGTGTGGCTTTTTTTTATTTGCTTGTTTTTGTCCAATTATTATCAGTAATTAAACACTAGTTTTAGGCATGGGGTCTCTGTTTTTGAGCTGTTTGTCAAGGGAGTCCAAGGTGCCCACCACCAAATAAATATAACGGCTATTGCCATTGCACTTGATGCCTTAAAAGAGAGAGAGAGAGAGAGAGAGAGAGAGAGAGAGAGAGAGAGAGAGAGAGAGAGAGAGAGAAACAAGAAGCTATTTCTGATGATACCTTTGACTCAGGACTTGGAGGATCATTCTAAATCTGACTGAAGTCCTGTTCCCTGAGGACCAGCTCTCATAATATACAAATTTGTTATGTAAATTGCCAAGGGATAAGAACAATCAATAGTCCTATCTAGCTGTATATGAGCAGCACTGAAAATAATCCTAAGGATATAACCGTAGAACCTATACCCTGTGGTAACCAAAAACCACTTAATGGACATAAGGAATAGATAATAGGAGGGAAATTATGCCACACCCCATAAACTTAGCAAAATACTCCTGTATGGTGAAGCCATGGAACCTAGCGAAGAACCTTCTACTGCCACTTTCCTGACCAACCTGAGACCCACCCTTTGGGAAAGAGCCAACTCCTGGCACTGTTAATGATACTTTGCTATGACTGCAGACAGGGGCCTAGCATAGCTGTCCTCTGAGAGGCTCCAACCAACAGTGGATCAAAACAGGTGCTGAGACTAATAGTCAGTCAAATATTGGAATGAGAGCAGGGAATCTTGTGAAGGATGTGTGTGTGTGTGTGTGTGTGTGTGTGTGTGTGTGTGTGTGTGTGTGAACTACACTCTGAAGAGTTATGCTTTCATCCACAGACAAGTGTGGCTCTCCTCTCTCTTCAAAGACTCCTCTCTTTGCAGTAGACAGAAAACATTACATAAACCCACAACTGGTCAAAAATTCAGACATCAACCAACCACAGAGTACCTGAACCAAAAGAGTACATTTACAATACAACCCGTACACTTAAGCATCAGGGAACATGCCACAAAAAGGAGCAGAAAGACTATAAAAGCCAGAGAACCAGGGCATTTACAACGAGAGTCTTTTCTTTAAAAAAAAAAAAAAGTGTTAGAGAGAGCCTGGATCTGGGATGAGGCAGGAGGAGAAGTAGGAAGCAATTGTGAACGAGGTACATTATATTAAATTCTCAAGAAATTATAAAATTACTATCTTATTAAAATGTCAGTAGTGATCAGAAGCTTCTTCGCATTTTATATTGTTAGGGAAGACAAAGAGCAATTAAAAACTAGAACAAACTGCTTGACAAGAAATGCAAACGATATTTCCAAAATTTAGGTTTTTATTAAAAACTAGGAAATACTAATATAAAAAATCTAATTTGCTTTCTTATTTAAAATCTCATTAAATTAAAGGGCATAATTCCTAAAGGCTGAAAAGTTGTTGCAACATTTGAAATTTAAATAAAACATTCTTCACTTAAAAAAAAAACTGAGCATGATTGAACAAAGAAAGTGCTCTAATATATAAAGTGGATTCGAAACTAACTACAATGGATATAAGTTTAATTGTTTTTATACTATTTCAGTTGAATATATTATCCTTGTAGAAATATACATCTCACATATAGACTTTGTATTGTGTGTGAGTGTGTGTGTGTATCTGCATGAGTGTGTGTGTGTGTATCTGCATGAGTGTGTGTGTGTATCTGCATGAGTGTGTGTGTGTGTGTGTGTATGTGTGTGTGTGTATCTGCATGAGTGTGTGTGTGTGTGTGTGTGTGTATGTGTGTGTGTGTGTGTGTGTGTATAACTTACATGCACTTCATTCATGAAGAAATCTGCAGAGGCCAGAAGAGAATGTCAAGACTTCTGGAGCTGGACTGAAAGGAATTTGTGAACTGTTTGATGTGCGTACAGGGAACAAAACTCAAGTCTACTACTGTAAGAGCTGTAATCATTTTATCTGCCAAGCCTTCTCAGCAGCACCAAGACTAAATCTCTTATTTATTCATTTTTATTAAACATGTTAAGTTATTAAATATAAGTTTCTCAAGCATGAATAAACAATGATGAAGATAGAGCAGCGATAACCCAAGCATATTAGAATACTCAAGAATATGTTGATTGAGATGGTGCATTTTCTTCCTTATAAGGAAAAAGCAAGCCAACAGTTAGCCATATTTAAATCTTTTAAAAATTATGATTATTTATAAACATTTCTTAGGTTGTCACAACTTAGCTAAACAAACCACGTGTCTTACAACAACATAATTTTATTCTCTTACGTTCTGAGAGCTCAAAGTCTCCAACGATAGCTTACTTCTGAAGGTTTCAAGGGAGATGTTTTCTAGCTTCCCCTGGATAGCAGCAATTCTTGGACATAGTTGATTTATTATAGCCTAATTCCAATTTCCAATGATTTCACATGGCCTTCATCTCTAATAAGCTGTGTGTCTCTCTATATCATTTAAGGACAAAGGTCTTCTGATTAGGAGTCACCCTACATATACCAAGATGTGTCCATTATATGTACATTTGATCTATCAGGTTCTTGTCTACAAATTTTATCACATGCAAACATGGGAATTAGGATTTCCTCATGTCATTTAGGATACTATGATCCAACCTACAATATCTCCTTTCTTCACATTTGCTAAGATTAGGTAGCACAAGTAAATCTTTCTCCTTTAAGCTTAAGGCTTTAATCTGGGTCGATTTTCAGGCTGAGTTACAAATTCTTAATTCCAGAAAAGACCTAACAGATGCATAGATACTTTTATGGTTTGGATTGGAGTGTCCAACAGAAACTCAACATGGTACCAACATGTAACCCATTGGGTAGTGTTGGGGCATTATGAAGGGGAGCTAGAAGAACAAACTAAAATATCTGAGGAGTGTACTCTGGAAAGAGCGAATTGGAAGTTTGACCTCTTCCCTTTCTTCTTGCTTCCTGTTTGTGATGAATGTGAACGCATTTTCTCCATTACACATGATATGGTTAGTAATTCTCTTTGTTTGTTGTGTCTTTATATGGTTTGGGTATCAGGGTAACTGTGGCCTCATAAGATGAGTTGCAAGACTCTTTTTTCTTATGTTAGGCATAATGTATTTATACATTTCACTCCATTTGTTAATGGATTAATGTGCTCCTTAAGGCTCTTTTAAAAAGTTTTCTGAAAAGAAGTTCAACATCTTCTATCAGACTAAATAAAATATCATTTTACAAACAACAAAATAAACTGCTGAGAAAATAGTTACCAAAGGCTTGGGCCTAGTAAAAAGCAGGGTAAATTAGAGTTTCTCATATACTTAAGACATATTGGCTAATATGTCTTAAATAATTATTAGAAAGGTAACATAACTCTGGGTGCTTACTATACAGTGTTAGTACTATAGATAATGATAGTGTAACAGTGAAGAGAAGTGTAAAAATGAAGAGAAAAAAATTGTGCATAGTTTACCACAAATAAATGAAAAAATTGATGACATTGATATGCTTACCCCAGTTTTAATCTTCTGCAGCGTGTAGGTACACCAATATGTTACATAGTACCCTATAAATATGCATTACTTTTCTGTCATGACTGTAAAAGCTGTCAATAGAGCTCTTAAGGAACTGTTTGGAATAAGGTACATACAGAGTCTACTTTTATACCTGTAAACTTTATGACATTTAAATACCAAGCATATATTTTCATTTTATAAAGTTGGCTTCTGAACTGAGGAGGGCTATAAGTGGAAAATATACACATTACATATCACTAATTTATTTTCTTAAGATGGAAAACATTCTAATCAGAATTTTATGACAAGGTCATGCTCTCTAACACTGACTAGCCTAGAAATTCTTGGTATAGACCAGTTTATTCTTGAACTGTGGTAATTCTCCTGTCTCTGCCTGACTCCCAAGTGTCTACATTACAAACATGAGGCACTGTGGCCAATTTCTCAATAACAATAAATTCATGGAGACTATATACTCAGGGATATATTTAGATAGATATTATTATAATTTAAATTGCTTGTACTTTCCTATTATTTTTAATGTAACCACTGAGGTATTTAATATTTTCAGGTGTCTCAAGTTCTACTTCTTGAATAAGAAATTATTAAATTTGTAGTCAAGGCTCTTCCTCAATTCTGTACACTCTCTATTGATCCGACCTCCTATGGGAGTATTTTCTTTTCTGTTCTGGTCAGTCTTTTGTCAATTTGAAAGAAGCTAGTCATCTGAGAAGAAAAAAAAATTAATTCAAGAAAACACTGGAATCAAACTAGCATGTTAGTATATCTCTCAGGTATTTTTTTTCCAGTCCACTGTGAGTGGTTCCCTGGACAGGTAGTCATGGATATAACAATACAAACTGAAGGTCTCCCTCGGACTAGCCAGAACAGAATTCCCATATTCCCACAGAGGTGAACTCCATAGAGAATGTTAAGAATTTAGGAATAGAATTGACTACAAATTTAATAACTGAAGAGGACATCCTTAACTAGACAAGACTCCTAGTGGAGGAAGGAGAACACCAACCTACGCACAAAAACTTTGATCCAAAACTTACCCTGTCTATAAGACGTTCAGGGAAAAAGGTAGACCATAGATTGAGGGAATGTCCAACGAATGTCTGGCACAACCCAAGTCCCACCCCATGGAAGACAGACAACCCCTGACACTATTAATTATTCTCTGCTAAAATTGTGGACAGGAGCCTATCAGAGTTGTCCACTGAGTGGTTCCACCCAGCAGCATCTAGAAACAGATGTAGAGACTCACAGCCAAACAATGGGCAAAGCGTAGGGAGTCTAGTCGAAAAGTGGGGGTGGGGGGGAGGATAAAAAGATCTACAGGTGACAAGAGCTCCACACAAAGACCAAAAGATCCAACTAACCTGGGCCCAGAGGAGCCTGTGGAGTCTCAAGAATCAGCCAAGGACCATGCATGTACTGGCCCTAGGTCCTCTACATAGATGTAGCCGATGGGCAGCTCAGGCTTCATGTAGGTACAATAATAAGGGGAACAGAGGCTGTCTCTCACATGGACTTTGTTGCCTGCTTTTTTGGTCACTTCCCTGAGATGAGATTCCTTTGCCATGCCATGGGGGAGGAGGACACTCTCAGTCTTGATGAGACTTGATGAGCTGGGGTGGGTGGGTAGGGGAGCTCCCATTTCTCTAGGGAATAGTGGAGGGAGGCTGGGACTGAGAAGAGAAGAGGGAAGGGGCTATGATGGGTGTGAAAAGTATATCAGTTAATTAATTTTTAAAAATACAAAATGAATAAGCCATGAGAGCAGGCCAGTAAGCAGTGTGCCTCCGTAGTCCTTTGTTTCCTTTACTTCCAAGTTCCTGCCTTCATCCCCTGCCCTCACTTTCCCCAGTGAAGGATCCTTTCCTCCAGTGGAAACCCGTTCCTTCCCAAGTTGCTTTTGGTCATGGTGTTCTACCATGTAAAATTTACTTCTTTTACTAAGGTATTTATGATAAATACACGAACTAATAAATATGTGGTATAAATTAATGATGAAGATTTTAAGTTTATTAAAGCAAAATGGTTACTTGTGTTTTAAATTTAGTTTTCCTGAGTCCAATTGCTTTATTTCTTATTTTCTTTTTTTTTTTAAGTATAGAAGATAAAGTGATCAAAGAATCCCAAACTAGGGATTTATTATTCCATTAAGTGTTGTCTGCTTATGCCAAAAGGTCTCTTTTAGTAATTAGTATTGTGTTTATTTGCACATTATATTTAGAAGCACTTTTTGTCTAGAAAGCCAAGTCATTTAAATGCAGTTCAAAGGTTAGGTAAGAAAGGAGTTGGTTAATGTTCATCATTATAACATTAATGGTTTAGAATTGTAGCCAAGCCTCTTACCAAATGTGTGTGTGTGTGTGTGTGTGTGCGTGTGCGTGTGTGTGTGTGAGAGAGAGAGAGAGAGATAGAGAGAGAGAGAAAGAGAGAGAGAGAGAGAGAGAGAGAGAGAGAGAGAGAGAGAGAGAGAGAGGCTTTTTAAAGGTTTTCATTGATTCCAGAGAAAATAAATGCAAGGAAATAAACTATCCTGAAGCTGCCTGTTGTAGGCTTTGAACTTTTTCAAACCTACATTATTTGAGGTTCTTTAATGTTTATACTTCCCTTCCAACCCACCTACCCTAGACTACCCTAGATAGGAGAGAAAAGAGGATAATGGGCAAGGGAGAAGTAGACCTTTTGTAGACTGAGTCCCTTGGACCAATTTCTCTGGTGTAGACAGCAGGATTCCACAGCCAACTTAAACAGCAAACCAGCAAGTTAGCAAAAGTGACTGCAACCTCAGCCACTGGAACCCAGAGCAACAAGTGGAACCCAGAGCAACAGCTGGTGCCCAGAACCTCAAAGTGTTCACTAGAGCAGTTCTCTCTAGGAGCATCTCATAGTGGAGTAACGTACAGCCAAGACCAAAAAACAGATATATAAATCTCAGAGTCCATACTAGGATGTTTGTCAGTTGGCAAAGACCATGCCCTTGCAAGAGGCAGTTCCTATTCCAGTGGACAAACATCACCTGTTCTCTCACAAGTCTGACTCCAGCAGACAAACACTGCACACCCTCACACAAGTCTATTTCACATCCCACACTTGGAATCAAAACATGTTTACATCCACTACAGCCTGTGGTAGGGTTTTTTTCTCACTAATAGTAGCTCAATTCTGTATTTAGTTCAGTAATTATTTACTAAATGCACCTGTGTGAGCCAGTTATATATGAGAAGATACATGCAAACAAATAGCCTGCATGCTTGATATCTGAGGTTAGTGACTCGAGTATGTTAGTATGTACTTGTTATAAAAGCAACAATGATTGTTTTCATGTGGCACTTCTCTAAAAGGTGGAAATAGAGGCTAGATTCTGACATCAAAGATTGGGATATCCGTACTTGTGAGCAAAACTGAGAAAACCCATAGTGGTTACCAAATCCTTTATCTCTCTTGTCTCCTAATACTCCTTCAGAGAAAGAGTATATGGAGTGAACTAACTCCAGCCTCTCCACACAGCACCCGGACTCTAGACAGAGAAGGCTAAGATAGTGAAAAAAAATCTCATCCAGAAACAGAGAGTCAGTGGGGCTGTTGTCCTCATTAGCAACCATGTGCCTCAAGGAAGACTAGGATTGACTTTGTGCCCAGCTTACGGCTGACTGAGGATGAACCTGTTATTACTCATTTAGAAAAATGAAGACATGGGATCTCAATAATAACCCTGGGCTGAAAATACAATGTATACCACAAGAAGCTGGTGCTAAGCCTGATATTCAGCCTAGATGTAGACTGCAAATAATATCCTATCCTATGTAATTTACTTCAGCCTTATTGGAAATGTCTCTGGAACCTGTTGGTAGCACCAAGTTCCTTGCCCTTATAAATAAGCACTTAAGGAAACCTAGAATGATAAACATGTAAAACTGTCTTTTTATCAATGGGAAAGATGGACAAACTGATTTTCTAACCAGAAAGCTGGAAATTGAGATGTTTAATAACCTGGTGATTTAGACCAGACACGGGTTGCAAGCCTATTAATCTTAGCATTCAGGAGGCAGATGGTAGTGGAAGTTTGAGTTCCAGGCCACCATGGCCTACACAGTGAGCTCCAGTTCAGCCAGGACTACACATAGCAACACTGTCTTAACCATCACCACCCCCCCAAAAAAACAATCAAAACAACAACAACAAAAACCTGGTGATATCCAATGTCGATGAGGCAAGGCCTACCAAGATCTCACAGACGGCTCATCTGAGTGCCCTTTGCATTGTCTGTACGACCAGGGCCTCCCCCAAGCCCTCACAATCAGGATTGTGGATATGTAATAGACTAAGTGACCCTTAAATTATGTGTACAATCAGGAACTCCCTCCAAGCTCCCACAGGCAGGATTAGAGGTGGCTAATACCCCCAAATAACCTCTGTGCTATCTGTATGACAAAGACCACACCAGATCCTTTCTTAGGCCCTTAAGCCAACACATGTGGCCTATCTTTAGGTAGGCTGCTCCAAATTGTACTGTGGATAAATATGCTTACAATGGTCAGACTCATGGTCAGACTCTAGAAGTTTGAACTCGGAAAGTCATGATGAAACAGATTTACTCTTTACCTCATGCAGATGATCACAAAGACCCCACAATAACTCTCAGACTTTTCACAAGCTAATAACAGAAGAGTCAATATCAGACACACCTGCAGACCCGTGGCGCTGTTCCCGGTTTTTATTAGGCATCTGCTAGTTGTTTTGTTCACACAAACTCAGGATGTTAATGTTTGGAATGTCTGCCCTGTGTAGAAACCATGAAGTTTGCCGATAGCTTTGTGAAGAAAAATATCATTGGATTATTTGAACAGGTGAAACAGCATAAATGATTCCCTTCTGACTCATGTAATTTGTTCATTAATTCCTTTTGCTTGTGTTAAACTTTCATTGAGGCTTATGGGAGAGTTAGATAAGAACGAAAAAATAACTAAGTACCACTAAAACCAAATTGAAAAGATAAAGAATAATGTGCACAGCTGATCTACTGTGTTATTTTTCACATGGAGCTTCGTTGCTCTTGTTTTGCTACACCTGTGTACCTAGGGCAAGCATGTTTTCAGCGCAGTGACCAATTTCCTTGACTTCCTCCCTCTCGCCTCTTCTGTCCTTCCTTCCCATTAGTCACAAGAACTAAAGCATGAGAGTAGAATTTGTACATTTCCTGTGTGATGAGTACATAGAGAATATTCAAACTATGCCTCTGGGTGCCAAATTAGACTCTTAAAATATAGTAAAGGCAATTTTCCTGAGAGCAATTTTGTTATTTGTAAGAACTGTGTGTTTTAGAACTCAGAAGCTTAGCCTTGATGGAAGCAGAAGCCAATGCATGTGTGTGTGTGTGTGTGTGTGTGTGTGTACCTTCCCATTGTTTCTTTGCTTTTGTTGAATTATATGTTTCCTGTGTTATCTTGGATGTAGTTAACCTCCTTGGGTTGGAGTTTTCCTTCTAGTATTTTCTGTAGGGCTGGATTTGTGGATAGATATTGTTTAAATTTGGTTTTGTCTCGGAATATCTTGTTTTCTCCGTTTATAGTGATTAAGAGTTTTACTGGATATAGTAGCCTAGGTTAGCATCTGTGATCTCTTAGAGGCTGCAAAACACCTGTCCAGTCCCTTTTAGCTTTTATAGTTTCTGTTGAGAAGTCAGGTGTAATTCTTTTATGTCTGCCTTTGTAAGTTACTTGGCATTTTTCCATTGCAGCTTTTCATATTCATACTTTTCTCTGTAGATTTAGTGCTTATTGTGTGCCAGGAGAATTTTCTGTTCTGGTCTAAGCTATTTGATGTTCATAGGCTTCCTGCATGGTTATAGGCCTCCCTTTCTTTAGGTTGAGAAATTTTTTTCTATGATTTTGTTAATAATATTTTCTGGGCCTTGGAGCCAGGGACTTTCTCTTTCTTTTATTCCTATTGTTCTTATGTTTCATCTTTTCATAGTGTCGTCTAATTTTTGAATGTTTTTTATCAGGGATGTTTTAGGTTTAATATTTTCTTTGACAGATGGATTGACTTCTTCAATTGTTTTTTCTATGCTTAAGATTCTTTCCTCCATATCTTGTATTCTGTTAATGAGGCTTGCCTCTGTAGTTCCTGTTTTCTTCCCTAAGTTTTCCATTTCCAGGATTTTCTCTGTTCATTTTTATTTATTGCTTCTAGTACCATTTTCAGGTCTGAAACAATTGTATTCATTTCCTTCACCCATTTAATTTTGTTTTCCTGTACTTTCTTAAGGGGTCCATTTCCTCTTTAAAGGCCCTTACCTATTTGGTTGTATTTTTCTCATATTTCTTTAAGGATTTTATTTATTTCCTCTTTAAAGGCCTCTATCATCTTTATAAGTTGGTATTAAGCTCTTCCTCTTGTGCTTTGACTGTGTTAGAATATCCAAGGCTTGTTGTGGTAGAATGACTGGGATCTGGTGATGTCATATTACCCTAGCCCTTGTTAACTGTGTTCTTATGCTGGCCTTTAGTCATCTGTCTGGCCTTGGTACTGCCTCTGGTAGCTGTGCCTCAGATGAACCTGAATGTTTTGGGGGTCCTAAAGGCCTCTACTGGCTATGCTAGGTGTGCACTTCTGCTGGCCCTGGAGGCTCTAGGGGCTCAGAGGCTGTGCCTCAATAGATCAGGCAGATCAGGAGAAGGAAGATATGGCTCTATGCTGAATGACTCTCTCCCTCCAACCCCCAGGCCTCTTCAAGATGTTGGACAATGAGGGTCTAGACCTGGATACAGCTCACTTCTGCTGGCTCTGTTTTCTGTGACCAAGGTGGGTCAAGCATATTGCAAGTAGGTAGGGAGGGATCTATGCAGAGTGTAGCTGCTCACAGCCTCCTCAGCTCCATAGCCTCCTCAGGATGGAGGACAATGGGGGTTGGGAGCCATGTACAGCTCACCTCTGCCAGCTGTGTGCCTGGTCAATACCATTCTTATAAAAATTGCAAAATAACAGTAAACAATAAAACAACACAACAACAAAAAAATAATGCAGTTGAAGGTGTAGCTGGGTGGAGAGAAGCAACAAGAAGGGGAAAGGGTGGCTCAGTGGAGATTTATTTGCAAAGAACATAGGTGAAGATAGTATTTATCAGCTTGCAAAAACTGTCAGATCTCCACATAAGACACATCAGGAAGATTATGTGTAAACTAAGCCTGAATCAGGATATAATACTATCAAAATACTTTTCATCTCTTCCATGGTAACAACTAAGACATTCCCTAACTCTGTAGGAAGTATCAGTGCCTTCAGTATTTTTCTTTTTCTTTTTTTTTTTTTACTTTATTAATTTATTCTTGTTACATCTCAATGGTTATCCCATCCCGTGTATCCTCCCATTCTTCCCTCCCTCCCATTTTCCCCTTATTCCCCTCCCCTATGACTGTTCCTGAGGAGGATTTCCTCCCCCTGTATATGTTTATAGGGTATCAAGTCTCTTCTTGGTAACCTGCTGTCCTTCCTCTGAGTGCCACCAGGTCTTCCCCTCCAGGGGACATGGTCAAAGTTGAGGCACTAGAGTATGTGAGAAAGTAATATCCCACTCTCCACTCTACTGTGGAGAGTGTTCTGTCCATTGTCTAGATCTGGGTAGGGGTTTAAGGTTTACCGCCTGTATTGTCCTTGGCTGGTGCCTTAGTTTGAGCGGGACCCCTGTGCCCAAATCTGCCTATCATAATGTTCTATTTGTAGGCTTCTAGGACCCTCTGGATCCTTCTACTTTGCCATTCTCCCATGCTTCTCTCATCTAGAGTCCCACTAGAATGTCCTCCCCTCTGTCTCAGTTTCCTAGTAAGTGAAGGCTTTCGTGGGACATGCCCCTTGGGCTAATATGCAGATATAAGTGAGTATATACCATTTGAGTCTTTCTGCTTCTGGGTTAACTCACTCATTATGATCATTTCTAGCTCAATCCATTTATCCACAAATTTCGGGAATTCCTTGTTTTTAATAGCTGAATAGTATTCCATAGTGTATATGTACCACAGTGTCTTTATCCATTCTTCTACTGATAGACACTTAGGCTGTTTCCATGTTCTGGCTATTATGAATAAGGCTGCTATGAACATGGTTGAGCAAATTTTCTTGTTGTGTGCTGGAGACCCAGCTATTCCACTCCTTGGAATATACTCCGAAGATGCTCCAGCACACAACAAGAAAATTTGCTCAACCATGTTCATAGCCTTCAGTATTTTTCATCTTCATTCCAGGGTGCTTTGAAATATTTCTACCCCTGCACGTTCCAGCATAGAGAAAGCAGAGCCTGGATTCCAGCCAAAATACTGAGGGAAAAAAATGTGGTAGTGAAATGAAATCCTTTTGTTAGGACAAAATGGAAATGTCATGGGGTGAGGCATTCTTAAAGCTCTCAGCTTTTAAAAAGTATGTCTTATGTGTATGAGAGTTTTATCTTCATGTCTGTAAGTGTCCATTAAAGTAAGAAGGTATTACAGACACTGGAGTTACAGACAGATATGATTTACAATAAGGGTGTTGGGAACTGATCCCAGGTCATGTTTTTTTTTTTTTAAAGTAAATGTTCTTACTGGTGACACATGAGTCCAGCCCAACTATTATCATGTTGAAGGAAGGAATTCAGTCAGGAGGCATAGTTTGACCTGTTTATTTAAGCTAAGAAAGGCAAATACTCCAAATAGAGATGAAAGTGGGCTGCTCCTACCTGAGGAGCAGCCTAGTTACTATTCCTATGCAGTGCATTTTTAGTGGCTTTCTGAATATTTATGATGTAGTTGGCATGCTCATGGGGTATAGCAAAACTTTTATGTCCCAAATTATGTTGGAGCAGATCTTGGTTTTACAATTTTTCTTTTTCAATAGTATCTACCAAAGGTAGAGGGTATCAAAATGATAGGGCAAGTGATATTATGACATTAGGTCTTTTGAGAAGGAAACTCTTCATTAGCATACATGTGTGATAGAATGCTGTGGTATGCAGATCTCTGATAGTGTCTTTAAGTGACTCTAACAGCATCTTTAAGGATGTTTAAGCACTAAGTGCGCTGGGACCATCAGGCAACACAGCAACACAGAAACAGCTAGTTTTTCTGTTACCTCATGTCTACTAACCCTTTGCCTACCTGGTATCATTTTTTAAAAAACTTATCCACATTCCTTATATTGAAGATAGATCATAATAGTTTTCTGCTTTAATATAGTCTACATGAAAGTATCTGAACATCTGTAAAAATGTCTTTTACTGCCAGATTTTCATTATTAATGGAAAGGTGCCTAATACTGAAGATAAAGAATCCTCCAGTGTTCAATTCTTACACATTATAAATAGCCTTTAACAACTTTCCTGCTTTTAAAGTTCTAACTTGAGATCTCATTAATTTCTTCTCTAGTCAAATATGGGAGGAAATTTATTCATGTTTTTCTTGTGGGATAACTGGGAAACATCTCATTATGGAAAAAAAATCTATAGATTTACTCTTTATTCAGCAAGATAATATTAAAAAAATAACCTGGCTTTTAGATTTTCATTTTATTATTTTTGACTACTTTATTTATTGTCAAAGGTATATTCTCAACTCTCAGCAGGACTGAGAAGGGCACAGATATTTCCTGTCATGTGTTTCTTCTGAATCATCAGTTCAATTTTGAAAGGCTAAAATTGGAGCCTTTCATACTGTTGGTGTTGTATTTAGTAATAACTATCTGTCAATTCATAAAAACACATTTTAAAGAGTTCTAGCAACCTTTAGACTCAAGTTATCTCCCTCAGCAATCTGACAATTTCCAGTTAGGAGCGCAATTAAGTAGATGGCAGAATGAATTTCCATTGTCTACAACCTATGCAGGCTTAAAGTACCCTCTCAGCTGTAAAGTTGAGCTGCTCTGATTTACACATGATCTTTCCTAACAGAAAGCATTTTTGAGTTTGTGTATTATAAATTGAGATCATTAGAAAAAATAAATGTAAGCATAATCTGAAAAGCATGCAGTGCAATTAGAATTATTATCATGATAAAAGAAATGATCATATTATAGATTGTATCTTAACATGCCTTATAACCAACGTAAAAAGTAATAATAGTATCCTTTTTTCATAATACTCTCTTTTATACTAAATTCTTACGGAAAACCTGAAGAATTGAACATAATGGTCATATTTTATCAAAGACGAGGAAGCCCTAATGTCAATGATAACTATTGTGTGATGTCATCTTTAAATCTCCTGGCATACATAACCATTTCTAATTTATTTAATTAGCTATACCCCTTTTCGTCTTTTATTTACTGTTAAATATTAGTAACCTTTTAAAATAGTTTTATACTGATTCCTCAGGTATAGTGATTTATGAGTTTGTTAAAGATAAGAATATGACTTATCTTCCTATATTGTCTTGTTAAATTAACAGATACTATAGTGACTTTATGTTACTGACTTAGACCAAATGCGTGTATTTATTGAATGAGTGACTATGTTTCCTGGATATACAGATTTTAGAGATTTACTTTGCTGAAATCACTGGCTAGAGGATTATTTCTGCAGTATTTTAAAGCATCAATATAGGAAATGTAATCCTACTTTTTCTAGTTACAATTTGCTGTTTCTGAGAACAAAGTGCATTGGTAACTCTGTCACATTTGTATATGACTATAAAAATTGATTTCTCTTTCTGAAGAGGTAACTGGAATGAACATCTGTTCCTGGGGAAACACCAGATGCAGACCTCCTGCTGTCTGAATAAACATAAAAAACGGAATGCACAAAGCCAGCAACTTAGACTTGGGATCCAGATTTGTTTCAAGTGAGCTTTGAAATGTGGATGTTTTCATTTTGTTTTGTTTTTTCTTCCTATATTTTTAAGGGCTTAGAAAACAATATCTTAAAAGCAAATATAGATTGCAGGTAGCAAATGGTTATCCATTTTGCAAAAATACTTATTGTTATATTCAGGCAAAGTATGAGAGGGTGGTGCCTCCAGCACTATATAGGAAGAAGAAAATGTATTCTTGGTTATCTACTGTGCAATGTCATTACAAAATATGGAATACATTTCATTAACAAAGAAATCATGGGCTATTCTCATTGCTTCTAATAAGATCATGTTTTTCCCCAATGAAAATGAACCTTTAGTTTTAAAGAGTTTTTTCTTGAAGATTGCTACATTCAAATACATGCTCTTCATTTTAATTTAAGAGGAAGAATGGAACTTTTTGGAATATTTTTTAATAGATGTTAGGATTGAAGTGCCACTGCAATTCAATAAATATTTGCTCTAACAGTATGCCAAACCCAGAATATGTAAACAAAGAATCTAAAGTTATATATATATATATATATATGTATATATATATATATATATATATTCCACTACTAACCTTCTTGTACATCCTTTAACTATTAACTTTGAGATGCTCTTTTCAAAATAAGAAAGTATATTTCAGATGACATTACAAATAGAAGAAGTAAAAAGCTAACAGAAGGTGCAGTGCTTACTAGTTACAGAATCAGGCCATGTAAAATGTGCTATTTGCCACGCTGATGAAAGGCTCCTGAGATCACAAACTTATTCAGGAAATGCCTGAGAATCCACACCCAGCCATTGTGCAAGTTCCAGCAGAGGAAGTGCCGTATAGTTAACTGATGTGCATATCAGTGATGGCAGGATCCTGAATAGGATTTATGGGTTTTACAGTTCACCCGAGCACTTTCCATGCATGTTTCACTGGACAACCATCATAAATCTGCTATGTGGTTATGTTTTATGCTGAGTTTACACATAACTGGAGCAGAATATAGATTTGTGCAGTCTTACACGCTAATGAAAATTTGAACTTTATATAGAGAAATTTTCTTTATAGCCAAAAGTTTTATAAAGGTGTCTGTCTGACAAAAGTCCTTATCCTATTCTCTTTTGTTTCCTTTTATTTAACTGAAAACAGCTTTTTAAAAATACAGTATATTCTGATCATTTCTTGCCCTCCTTCATCACCTCTCAAGTCCTTACCACCTGCCCACCAATCCAAATCCATGCCTTCTTTCTGTCTCTTGTTAAGATTTAAACAGACAAATAGAAAAATGAACAGGAACAGAGAAAAATAAAAGGCATGAGAAGAAGACACACAGAGAAAATGCATAAAAATACAAAATTGGAAACCATAATGATATTCAAATACAAAGATCATAAAGTAATCATTCCAAGGCAAAGAATAATAATTTACCTTAAGTCCAAGTAATAAAGTAAAACAATTTTAAAGATAGCCAAGAGAAAAGTACACAAGGAGTTATTAAAGCAAGATTCTTAATGTTTGACTTATATGCCAAAGAGAAACAAATCTTCAAGAGATCTCCAACCCAGAGTTCTACCACTAGAAAAAGCTTTTAAATGTAAAAGTAAATTGTAGTCATTTCAATGTATGAAATTTTCATACATTTTCAAATATATGAAAAATAAAATATACACTACCCACAAAGCTATGTAAGAGCAGTCAACAGAGGTTTTCAGAAGGAAGATACAGATAGAATATGAATCCAGGCATGATAACAGTGTGGAGAATGGTAAACATGCACAGTTATTTTATAAGTAAATTGTGTAACATATTTGAGAAGAAAGACTTAGGAAAATAAAAAAGAAAGCCCCAATTCCAGGCATATGAAACCCTCTTTAAAGTAGTTGGATAAGACTGCTTAAGAAACTCCAAAAACATGTAGTCTATCTGTTAGTTTCCTTGGTTATGACCGTGTTGCTGAAGACATTTCACACTTCAGAAACAAGGACCAGAGCACCCTGGATTAAAACTTACTGAAAAACACCTCTCAGAAGACTAGCTTTCATGGTACAAGAAAGCCTCATACAAATTTCCAAAGGAAGGAGGCAACTAATAGGCCTATTCAGCTGTAATGTGTATGGATCACAGAAAGACTAGCATGATACCGTAACCCTAATGACACAGTAGTGGCACACATACCTTGGCAGTAACCAACAGCTTTTTTCAAAAACAGCTCAACAAGAGAGAGACCATGCCCGATACTGGAAACCTAGCCAACTACTCAGGGCTAGGGCTAGTGAAGTCATCTTATTAGAGGAGAATCTATAACAATTAATAAAAAAATTGTAATATCTAATGACGTAGAAAATTGTTCTTGGGCCCTCATATAAGTGTGGTTTTCACCCTTCCTCCAGAAATATTCTCTTTGCAACAGACAGAGACCTCTACAGAAAATCAGAACCTGTCATAATTCAAAGTTATGGATACAAGTCCCAGTGGAAATATCTACAAAACACTCTTGCACCTAAGGCTCAGGGAACACAATGGAAGAGGATATTGAATGATTGAAAGAGGCATAGAGTCGGGGAATTTGCCCTGAGACTTGGTGTTCTAGTAACATCAGAAGCTAAGCCATAAAGTCTCACTAATATGACTTGCACAATGTGACCTAAATGAGGAACAGACCACTAACCATGTCAAACAAGACTAAGAAAAGCCCACGATGCTTCAACTCTACCCAAAGACCTAGAGACAGCTGAAGATGTCTGGGAAAGGAAGGGGTAGCCTTCTCAAG
The DNA here is from genome assembly GCF_964271855.1 of Acomys minous. Taxonomy (NCBI): domain Eukaryota; kingdom Metazoa; phylum Chordata; class Mammalia; order Rodentia; family Muridae; genus Acomys; species Acomys minous. The sequence continues at coordinate 104,702,898 of NC_140490.1, forward strand.
GGAAAGACACATCAACTTGTTTCCCAGTGCCAAGTGGTCAATTCTGAAAGCACACACGAAAGTGGCACTGAATGGGCTGAACAGGTTGCATTTAGGAATATATATGTGTGTGGAGGTCTTCAGTACTCACCTTCAACGTTTCGAGGTGCTCTCTGTAACTGCTCTGGATTCCAGGCTTCCCAGTCTGCTGGATGAGGAAAGAAAATATTTTTAGTTCTGCAAGAGCATAGTAATGTTTTCCACCATATTTCCTATGTTTTTATTCTCAACCTTCCTTATTGATTTATGGTAGTTAGTAGATGAATATTCTGGTTGACTAGAAAGTCTCTGGACCTACAGTTTCCTTTTTGTACAGATCTGAATGCTAATTACTTTAGCTTTGAAAAACGCCCCCCCCCCCCTTAAGTCAGGAGATCTGTTCTTATATTCCTAATTTCTCCCCTTCATGCACTACCTGAAAGCGTCTTACAAGGAAATGAGTCCCATATAAATATTGGGACAGAAAAGTAACAGTAAAATCAATGACTCTGATTGATAAAAATAAATGTCTTAATCTAAAGGCCATTTCCAGGCTGGCAAAGAGGTTCTATTTTAGGATTCGTGATTATTAACGTTGTCCAGACTCTCTGCTTATCAAATCTGATGAAATTTTTACTACCAACATTATTTCTGATGGCAATTATTTTAATTAGTGCCTCAAAGTCAGTTTGTAAATCGTTTAACATTCATTATATTTAGTCGGACATCTGTATGGAGGACATAGGTAGAATTAAAGTTGACTCACTATGCCTAATTTTGTTACAATCATCATCAACAAACACTTTTTGAGTCAGTTTTGCATTTTTCAGAATTGTAAAAAGTAGATGATATATGCTCTTGTTGATAAATAAGTAGGAAAGTTAAATTTTCCCTTAAATATATTATGTTCTTTATATGTACCATTTTTCTCTTATTAAAATAAGATGCTTACTTTTTTGTTTGTTTGTTTTTCAAGGCAGGGTTTCTCTGTGTATTCCTGGCTGTTCTGGATTCAGATTGGATAGCAAATCAAACCATATTGTATTAGCCTCTTACAAATCTTCTGTCTTTTTTTTTTTTTTTTACAAAAAGGAATTATGTCATTAATTTTGCACTTGAAATGAGGATGTGACTGATTTAATAATGATAAAAATCACCAGTACTCATGGCTATACTGTATTCTTACAGTGATGGGAAGTGTCTGAGTATTTACCATTTATGCATTAGAATGCTTGATGATGTGGGGCTTTCTTCTTGCCTTTAATTTCTTCCCTATTGCTGATTTTAGCTTTCCTTCCTCTGCCTTTCTTTTATTTCTATGTATTTTTCTCTTTACTCATTAATCTCTGTTCTTCCTCTTCCTAGTGTTAACTTCTCTCTCTTCATTGCAGGGGGGGGGAGTGTCTTTTTTTCCTGTAATAGTTGTATCAGTGGGTATTTTATAAGCTTATCTGCTAGATTCTGGTAGTTATTATTCTGAAAATATATATTCAAGATCTCCTGCAACTTTGGTTACCAATGGCAACCATTTGTGCATGTCATCTACTTTTTCAGCCTTATCAACTGTAAAACAGCTGTTTACCTGAACAGGATAGCCATGTTAAAAGACTATACTCAGGAAATATTTCCTAACCATGGTAACTGCAAAGTACAAACAAATATAGATTCTCTTACAAAGGAGTGTTATACTAAAAATATTGTTGGCAATATTAATATTAAGACTACATTTTGGGGAGGTTTTGGGGACAATGCCTTAATTCAAACATTTTGTAAAAGACTTATGGAATCTTTAATATACTAGGAAGGATGAACAGACCAGAAAGCATACATTTTTGTACCGTACAAGGTAAAAGTCATCATTCGGCATGGCTGCAATTTAATTCAAGTCGTATTTTCATTGCTTCATTCCATATGTGGTTGCCATTTTTTGTTCGTTTTTGTTTTTGTTTTTCAAGACAGGGTTACTCTCTGTAGCCTTGGCTGTCCTGAACTCAATTTGTAGACCAGGCTGGCCTCAAACTCATAGCAATCTACCTGCCTCTGGCTCCCAAGTGTTGGGATTAAAGGCATGAGCCATCATGCCCAGCCCTGGTTGACAATCTTCTACCTCCATGTACATAAATTCTTGAATTTATAATTGATGTATTTTGAGACAGGGTCTCACTGTCATCGTGGCTGTCCAAGAACTCACTCTGTAGACCAGGCTAGGCTTGGACTTATGGAGATCCACCTACCACTGCCTCCAAGTGCTGAGATTAAAGGCATTCACCACCACACATTCTATATGTATGTTGCACAATATAGTATCCTCTCCTAAAGTTACTTCTGGAATGTAAAGGTAATTTAAAAACCCTGACATGCAAGCAATTATTATTCCCTAATGCCTCCTTTCTTTACAAAATATATTGAGATGAGTTTATTAATGTATTTATTTCAACAGTCTTTATTCTGGGTCTACTATGACAGGCAGCTAGCTGTACATGGCCAAAAACACCAACACTGACCCTGTTAGTCTTATTGGTGTCTCTATCGGGTGAATATGCTTTAACAGATGACCATGCAAACAAATGGCAGGTTTCAAACCCAAGGAAAGGGAATTGCATGATACCAAGAAAGCTAGAATACTAAGGATTGATGAATAAGAGATCAATCAAATAAAACTGAAGCTGTGACCCTAAGCCTGAGTGATAGCTATGAAAGTTCAAGAAGAGGATAAAACCATCTTCAATGAAGGTGACAGGTGTCTTGCTACAGCATGTAGTTACACAGGCATGCAATTGTTCATGTAGCCGTACAAGGCTTTGAGAAGATCCTGGGGAGAATTTAGTCCAAAGAGGTAGCAGGGAGCCAAGCTATATCCTGGGGAGGGTTTAATTTCATGTTTAAAAGGTTTATCTCTCATGTTAAAAAGGACTAAAAAGTTTATTCATAATGAGATGAAATGGAATGTGGGTCCAGATAGGAATACTTTCCTTCTAAATCAAAGGGGATTGGTACAAGACTGAGCAATCACGAAAAGTGCAGAACATCTAGGCTCAGAAACCTTTTAGAAATTAGTTACATGGACATATTGATAAGCTGTGCCTAAAGGAGGAGAAAGGCAAAGGTGTCACTCATGACTCTAAGCTTCCTAAATGGTGCTCGTGGATATTGACTGATGCAGTGTTATAGCATAGGATACAGGAGCTTGCAGATTTGTGAGAGGAAGAAGAGTTCTTGACACGAGGCTTAATTTCATACAGCTTTTAGCCCAAAGAAACAAACAAACAGCAACAAATATTACTTGAACACATTAGCAATTATTTTTTAAAAAAGGATGTAAATTTCAGAGGTGAATGTGACAATCTGATATATATATATATATATATATATATATATATATTAAAATAAAAAACAAAAAATAATCCAATATAATTGTACATTGTTTTAAAATGACAACAAAATCAAAATCAAAGCTAAAAAAAAAAAAAGGAGAATGAATGCTCTCACTCTGCTAATGGCCTCGACTCTTTAATTGACACGGGGTTTTCATTTCAGTAATGTGTTTCTATTTCTCCTGTTATTTTACTTGGAGATTTCATATTTTAAATAATGGCCTACCATTTTCTTTCTGTTCTACCTTAAGTGTTCCCATAGTGTTTCTGTAAGTTAAAACAAAATTGAAAATATGCCTGTGGTGACAGTGGTGACATGGGTGTGGGAGAGTAGGCCCCACCCCCTGCATGGGCAGCTCAGGAGAGCTGGCCCTGGCAGCATGGGTGCTGGAGAGTTGGTGAGCTGACCAGCTTAGCTACCACTCAGGCGCAGGGCCAGGGCTCTGAGTTGGCCCATCCCAACATCTATCCCATTTATGAGCTGCTGGGGCCCATGAAAAGGCCAGTCCTGCAGATTCAAAGGATTTTCATGAATCAGGGCAGCAGTGGGATATCTGAGAGGAATCTCAGTTAGACTCCATTATTGATGGGGTACCAGAAGCCAGAGGCCTAAACAACAACAATAACAACAAACAATCAAACAAACAAACAGTCACTACTGCTTTTTTAAAATTTTTTTATTAATTTATTCTTGTTACATCTCAATGGTTATCCCATCCCTTGTATCCTCCCATTCTTCCCTCCTTCCCATTTTCTCCTTATTTCCCTCCCCTATGACTGTTCCTGAGAGGGATTACCTCCCCCTCTATATGCTCATAGGGTATCAAGTTTTCAGAGAAAGGAACTTCAATTTCCATGGCCCACAATAGGTGGTTCATAATCTCCCATAAGTCCAGTTCCAGGGCATCCAATTCTATCTATCCACTGTCCTCTATGGGCACCATATTCATGTTCACATACCCGCCCACATACACATAATTAAAAACAATACAAGATATATATATATATTTTTTTTTTTTTCAAGACAGGTTCTCTCTGTGTTAGCCTTGGCTGTCCTGAAATTGCTTTCAAGACCAGGCTGGCCTTGAACTCACAGCCATCTGCCTGCCTCTGCCTCCCGAATGCTGGGATTAAAGGCATGCTCCACCATGCCCTGCACAAGAAAAAGCTTTTTAAAAAGAATTTCCATCTCAAAAAAAAATAATTTACATCTCAAAAAAAAATAATTTCCATCTCACCGAAAGCGGTATAGTATCCTATTCTATGGATTTATTATATTTGTTCACGTAGTTACCTAAAAAAAAATAAAATAAAATATGCATGTACTTCAAAAAATAAAACTCTTTAAACTTGGGCTTTTATTGTTAGCTTAGTCGCCTGGTTTCTTTTGATACTGTATACAATTTTTGCTTTTTTAAGATTTTAAGATTTAGCTCTAGTTTCTTCCTCTTTATGCACATCTGTATGCATATACACACATGCACACACATGCACACACACATGCACACACACATGCACACACACATGCACACACTCATATGTAAAAACTACACAAAATGCACACACACACCCCAAAAGCATACTGTCAGTACCCTACTTTTCTTTGTTTCTTAACGAAAATTTATTGTAAAAACTTTAAGCCTTTGTGGGAAGACTTTGTAAAGGAGATAGGAGAGATGGAAATTTTAAGACACGTTACAAAACTCTGCTCTTTATCTAGAAGGCATGTTTGTATTCTCATACTGTTCCTTCAATTCTGCTCCTCTGTTTCTTCTTTTCCGACTTCTCACTTTCTCCTGTCTTCTTCCTGAGTCCTTCTCACCAAATTCTCCCCAGCTCCTTGCCCTTTTCCAGATGGGCATCACACAGAGGCAGTCTCATCTTGGTGTTTGCATCTGTCCATGACTCTCACACTAAATAGCTTTCATAACTTTTAAGTAAAAATTTCCTAAAGCTACAGTCACATTACCTTTCCCTGGATGAGGAAAAAAGTCAAGAGTTTTAACTTCTACTACACATTTTTTATAACTCCTCCCAGGCACACACCTATGTCAGCTGACGATAAGAACTTTGAATGTTTTAGTGAAGAAACGGGAACATGTAGAATCATGAAAGTATTTAAATAAATAGGCGCACGGAGAGTCGCGGCACACATACATCTCCCTGTTCTGCAGTTGCACTTATTTGAATGTTTTGTTAAATGGAGCAATGGGGAGCTCTCTACCGTCAGATGCTCATACCTCGCTATTTTTCTTTAGTTTATTTTGTGCCTTCAGACTTATATTCTGAAGACTGATTGCAGAGGGTGTGGAGGCGTGTACAAGACCCCATGCACCGTGACCAACATCAACCCTTTTATGATTTATGTATGGTATGTGGGATATTTTGAACTCTACAGATAGAGAATGGTGAGGCCAAAATCATTATGCTGTGTAGGCTTGTACAGAATGAAGCAAGACTTGCACTTCAGTTTGAGAAATGTCAATAAACTTTCACTTGATTTGTAATATGAGAGGATCTGTAGAACTAAATTTGAAGCCAAGCTAGAGAACTAGTGGACTGATAAGCTAATATTTGTAAATATATATGATATAGATACAATAGAAATACACATTTATCATTTTATGTGTATTATGATTGTTTAAAAAGGCAAAATAATATTTTAAATAAATGGTTTACCATGTACCAGGACAGTTATTGTATGTTTCTTTTTGAATCCGATTATTTCTAAATGATTAAGATTAGTTCAAAATATATTTAAATAATTATTCATTACTTATATGTTGATTGCATCTCATGTTTTAGCAGATTGGGCAATTGCTACAAGACAAAAATAAAATAAAAGCTGTCAGATTTCAGCTCTTGGCATCATTTTAACAGCACTTACAAATATGAGTTACCACATTAATATTTCATGCTCAGTTCTCCCAGAGGCCATCATTGCTGATTAAAATGTCCTTTAAATACTGTTGAATCTTTTAATTTTCCTGGAATTATAATTTGTGTATAGCTCACCAGGAAAATTGTCTTCAGCATTTTAAATCACATTTCCTATAATGTGAAGATTATCTGAAAATTACCATATTTGTCACATGATCTGAAACTCAATTTTTATTTCCAGAACAGTTTAAAATGTTGTAAGCATAGTTTCCTATTGATACTCTCATCATTAGTAGTTTAATATGTACCATGTTAAAAGTACAAACTTCAAAGGTTTTGTATTCAAACATCAAAGATGTGGTTATGTTGCCTTAATCAAAACATCATTGATAGGAAAAGTTTTGTCCCATGAATAATTACTCAAGTATTTATGTTTGTTTTATTATGTAGATGATAGCTAAGGAAAGACTCATAGAAATATTTTTGAAGAATCACTACTGTTGCTGAAAACAAAGACAGGTAAATGACAACCCGAAGTATCCTCAATCAAAACTTTTTCTCATCCATCAAACATACAGAAAAGGACTCAGTAGGTAAGTGTACCTGGTATCTAGAGTTAGTTTTCTTTTCAGGAACTCACATTAAAAAGAAAAAAGATGGTGTGGCCCTCATGTTTAGACAGAGACGGTAGCATGGGCCATAAGCTGATAAACCACCTAGAAATAACAGGGTGTTGTATGTCAGACAAGGTGAAACTTCAGAAAGTTGTCCTGTGACCTCAATAAGTGTTTCCATACTTACACACACACACACACACACACACACACACACACTTGAAAAATAAGTAAGTACATTATTTAAAAGAGGAGGGAAAAAAAAAGAAAAATGAATGACTCTCACATCTGAGCCTCCTGACTATCAAATCACGACAAAAGTCTCTTTTTAAAACTGAGGGCAGTAAGGGGAAAATGGGAGGAAGGTAGAAACGGGAGGGCACAAGGGATGGGATAACAACTGAGATATAATATGAATAAATTAATAAAATATATTTTAAAACTGAGTATAACAAATTAGTAAATGTAAAGTTTATTAAGAGGTCAACAAAATAATTAAAATTTAAAATGCCAAGACATTTGTGTAATTCATAGTGATCAAAAATATGTTCCTTTTAGATATTTGGCAGTGAATTGTTAAAGGTGAAGCCCTTAAAAGTCACTTTTAAAAGATAGGCTTTATAATTCCTGTACAATGAGAGCTGCATTGCTCACCATCCACGCTTTGTCTACTGAAAATAAAACTCGGCGTCAATGTACCTGGGCAGGCTTTGAGCGTAAGACACTTACTAGGAATGTGAACAAGTTGCTTCTCATTGTTTCCATTACGACAGATAATCTGTGTCATCCTGTAGAGAATACATAAATCATGCTCTAAAGCCTGACAGTTTACTGAATAAAACATAAAGGTATGGAAAATTAAAGTGAGACAAGAGTGTAAAGTGGAATTTTTCCCAGGAAAAAGGTGGAAAATATATTACTGTGACTTGTAGCTTGTGAATCAATTTAGTCCATCATGAAATCCTCTGCAGAGCAACATATCTGTGACTACGTCCTCCATCAACTGATTTCTTGTTTATTTTCTGAAATACTCCAACTTCTTCATATTTGTGCCTCTTTGATAAGACACTTAATTTAGTTTTATTTAAATGTTATGATAACCATATTTATAAAACACCTACATTTGCTGTCTTGAATATATGCTAAGAATTGTCATCTTGTATATTAATATATACTCATAAACAATATTTAAAAGGAGATATTACTCAGTGCTTAAAGATCAAAAAGATTATGTAGATTTTCTGAGAACATCCTTCCATTAAAAGTGCCTTTATTCTAGCATAGGTCTTTTTGACAAGTCACCAAGCTGTGTGTTGTTGTTGTTGTTGTTGTTGTTGTTGTTGTTGTTGTTTTCTGCTAACAATTCATCTAGGATTTTCAGTTTCAACTCTAACGTGTGATCTTCTACATCAATAACCTTAACTTTGATGTTTCAAACTTAACTATTGAATAATTAAGCTACAAAAAAAATCTTAAATTTAATGAAAAGAAAAATGTGCTAGAGTTCTTGTTTGACTATATGGAGAATAGGACTATTCTCCTAGACAGAATAGTCATCTCAGTCACTCAATCCCTCACTCATTCCATGCAAGTAATACTTCAAAGCAAGGAGATATGTCAGTTAACTCAACCTAAAACATGTATTGTATGTAAAGATGGGATACTAGGAAGAACATTAAAGGACTATGTTCTAAGGAGTAGAGAAATATAAGGAGAGTGGCTGCTGGGAAACAGGCTTGGAGGTTTTGAGATTACTCTGTTACTTTTATGTATTTATGGGACAAAGTTCAATGCTGATCTATGAATGTGATGGACAGTGATCACGTATGTTTAATTAACACCTCTTGTTTCTTTAACACTCAAAAGTCAATAAGCACATGCAGATTGTAAGGAAAATAATGGTAACTTCCAAAGGAATTAGTACTCAATTGAATCCCAAAGGTGAACTGCTTTTATATGTGTGAGACTGAAAACGTTTGACCCTCAAACACTAACTGAAGAATTTCCCTGACGTTACCAAGAGGGCGTCTGTCCACACCCACACCTACAGGAGTTTAGTTCTGTGGCCAACAACAAATAATTCAACATTCGTAGGTTACTTAACCACTATTGCAACACCTGTATCGGCTTCTGTTTAAAAAGTGTTATATAAGTCAAGTCTTTTTTTTTTTTTTTTTTTTTTTTTGCCTGCAGGAACACTGAAGTCAAAATAAGAATGAAAGTGAGTCACAGATTTGAGTTTTGACTTTCTTGTTGGGCAAAGCTATTAAAACTTCTGTGTCAGCAGCAAAAGCACAAAATAAGAAAGGTTTGGTGATGTTAAATGCTTAGAGTGGAACTGCCATGGTGAGCTCTATGAGTCTTGTATAGTAGTACATAAGCATGTTAATATATTATATATTAAATGTAATCGTACATAGTACATAATCATGTATATTACGAGACTTCTAAGTTTGCCGTTAGGCTGTGAGGGCCTATGGGAGTTGAATTGCTCACAACTGACTTATTTGAAACAGACTATGCACGAAGAAATAGAAAAAATAATGCTCTGATTTGTTAATAATGTGTGTTGTCATTTTGGTGTATAATAAACATTCTTATAACAGGGCTAAGCCCCCTTATTACTTGTTCAATAAAATGCTTATTTCTGAAACCACATACACACAAGCAATGAAAATGGACTCAGAGAGTAGTTTTTAATATTAATTTGTGGATATGCATGCATATCATGCACCTGTGTAGTAGGCACATGTATGTGTGTGATAACAATAATCAAGGTGAGAGATCTGCTTGAGTGGTGATATGGGAGAGGTTCAAAGGAGAAAATATGGGTGAGGCTAAAGGAAGGAAGGAACAGGTAAACTTATGATCTTTATCAAAACCGAAAAAAAAAAACTTTTATAGCTGTTTTCAGACAATAGCATAAAATCATTAGTGAATGAATGAAAAGAAATATTAGTCCGTAAGAGAAGAAACAGGATGGTAGCCTACCGCAGAGGTCCTATGAAAGACTTCACCCAGTGGGGGATCGAAGCAGAGGCCCAAGTGTCACAGGCAAGCTTTGGGGTGGAGAGCGGGGAGTCCTATGGAAGAGTCAGGAACAGAAAAATGTGGAGGGGACAGGAGCTTCACAAGGAGACCAATGGAGCCAATAAATCTGGGGTGAAATGGAGGGCTGCTGCAGAGACTGCTGCAGCAACCAAGGACCATGTGTGGTGAAGACCTAGGCCCCCTGCTCAGAAGCAGTCCATAGGGAGCGCAGCCTCCTTGTGGGTTCCCTAACACAGGGAGGGTAGGGGCTACCTCTGATGTGAACTCTGGTGCCTACTTGTTGATCACTTCCTCCTGTTGTGGTGGCCTTGGAAGGCCACAGAAAAGGATGCAGGAATTCCAGGTGAGAGTTGATAGGCTGGGTTCAGAGGAGAGGGGAGGAGGGCGCCTCTTTTCAGAGGACTGGGAAATGGGGGAGGGGGAACAAGGGGAAGGAGAGTGTAAACTGTAATATAAGTTTTGCAGGCATAAAAATAGACATGTAGCCATTAAAATGGATCACATGAGGTTTATAACACATGGTAATCAAAGAGTAAAATTTGCCTGTTTAAACATCTAAGGCATTTAATTTAGAAAAGCTATATGAGTGCTCTCCTATTCCAAGATATACAGAATTTTGACAGGGGAAGGAAACATGATCACTCTTTCTATTGTGTAGAAATTATCTGTTTCATAAGGAAGAATCTTGGCAGACATGTTCAGGTGTCTGTGTAGACTGTGATATGCTTCCTCAGCAAACTACAACAAAGGAGAAGAAAACACGTTTTCTATCATGCTACAGATAGTGGAAGTGAAATATTGTGTAATAAATTGTTTTTGGCAAAGCAGTTTCCTCCCCAGAATTGGATATCAAAATGGGACTTCCATTTTTCCATAAGAGTGTTAGAAGTTCCATTCTGTATGACGTCTGAAGTCCTGATTCAGGATGTGGACTAGGAAGGACCAGGTCACAGTGATAATCCACCAACATTGTTAGATTTATTAATCTATTGCGCACCTTGCTAATAAGAATTTTATGCAAATTGATGTGTGCCCTCAATTCTTTATTCTTATGTCATCATTATGATTGTGGTCCAATCAAACAATTTATAGATTAATCCAGTAATCCGATTTACACAATCCAATTTGTTTGAGTCAAAAAATAAATTATACTTTGAACTTACTTATAATTTGGGGGGTTATATAGCACATAAAAATAGCATTTGAGAAACCTGTCTCGAAAAAAAATAGCATTTGAAAAAGCCAGATCATATCATGTTTTAGGAAAACCTCAGCCTTAAAAATTCAGCAATCCTTAATCTAAACAAAGCTCTGAAGTTCTCCTGATACATAAAAGGTTTTAGACCTTTCACTAATCAAGGTTATTCTCTGATACCTAAATTTATTGCTCTATCCATCTATTTACAATTGAGCTTACTAGTAGTTTTATCTCGATATCTTTAAACTATCACTAATTTGAAATAGATATTTCAACATGTCTGAATATTACTTTAAGAGGAGTAATATACAAAAGCAGAAGGAAAAACTTCAATAATGCTAACAGCCCTATCTGTTCAGTTTATTTATTTTAGAATAACAGTTGGATAATAAACTATCCATTTATTGCTGAACTGGAGACTTCTATGATCAGAATGTCCTAGGCTGAGTGCTCAAACCTTATAGCAGCCATGGATAAAGGTAAGGACAGCTGCTAGGAATCTGGGTCATGGACAGGTGTCAGAGTTCAGTTTCCAGAATGGAACAAGTATCCCATTGTCAACGTGTGAACTGACATGGAAAACTCTTGTAGAAAGCATCCACTGAGTTCAGCTGACATTTTATTTCTCCAAGTAATGTTTCCTACTGTGTTGCCCACTCTTTCATTGCTGATTACTTTTAATCATCTAGGTGGATCAAAATGAAACTATGTGGTGAGATTTAATGCTAGGATCATTTGCTTCTCCCTGAGTATGTTTGCATTTGCTTCTGCAGATGCCTAGGGTTTTAGCGAACTAGAATGACTTTCATACGCTAGAGTTCTGCTTCACATATACATGGAAGTTTTGCTTTTTTTTTTTAAGCCAGTGATGAATTTGAATATATCTTTTAAAATTATTTTTTTTAAAGTTTTGACAGTCTCTTTTCAACATTTACCTTTCAATTCTTTCTTCTGGTGTTTGTAGGCATTGTAAAGGACTAAGACCTCAAATTAGGTTCCTGGTTTTTGTGGGAGTTGGCGGTTGTCCTTTGGAAATTTGACTTATTTAAATCCACCTATTTAAACTAAATCACTATTACAGCTGTGCAAATCAAGACCCTAGAGTGGATATGTAATATACAATTAATGAAAATCCATGCTGCTAATGGTAGTTTAAGCAGTCAATGGATGTTCCTGTGAATCCTAAGAAGCTGTACAAAAAGGCTGCACACTGTACAGTGCTGTATTCAAAATAAATGTCACCTTTACATATTACTCATGTTATTGTTAAAGTCTCTGTCTTTTTCTGTCTCTCCCCCTCATATGTATGTGTGTAATCGCTTACTTTGGAAAGTTGGTTATATAAAACATTCCTTAATAAACTAAATAAATGCACTTTAGTAATACATAGGAAACTCAAACACAAAAGTGCACAATGGCAAACACAATGGCCAGCCACAATAAGAGACATTTTATTATTTGCTATGATGTTGCAGTAATAAGATGGCTAGGACTGGGCATACCTCAGATCAAGGTGAGTTGTAAGGAGCCCAGCTGTGCCTTTTAGACATATTTAGGATCTGACTCATCGAGGTGTGGTGCCATCTAGTGGCAGATTTTTTTCTTGTCAAAAAAAAAAAAACACTAATGAAGATAATTCTAGACCCTTGGGTTAAGAAGGATTTTTGAAAAGGGCTTCCTCAGGACCCAGCTATTCCACTCATTGGAATATACCCAGAAGATGCTCCAGCACACAAGAAGAAACTTTGCTCAACCATGTTCATAGCAGCCTTAGTCATAATAGCCAGAACATGGAAACAGCTTAAGTGTCCATCGGTAGAAGAATGGATAAAGAAACTGTGGTACATATACACTATGGAATACTACTCAGCTATTAAAAACAAGGAATTCCCGAAATTTGTGGACAAATGGATTGAGCTAGAAATAATCATAATGAGTAAGTTAACCCAGATGCAGAAAGAGTCAAATGATATATACTCACTTATATCTGCATACTAGCCCAAGGGGCATGCCCCATGAAAGCCTTCACTTACCAGGAAACTGAGACAGAGGGGAGGACATCCTATTGGGACTCTAGATGAGAGAAGCATGGGAGAATGGCAAAGTAGAAGGATCCATAGGGTCCTAGAAACCTACAAGTAGAACATTATGATAGGCAGATTTGGGCCCAGGCGTCCCGCTCAAACTATGGCACCAGCCAAGGACAATACAGGCCGTAAACTTCAAACCCCTACCCAGATCTAGCCAATGGACAGGACATTCTCCACAGTTGAGTGGAGAGTGGGGTATGACCTTCACATGAACTCTGGTGCCCCATATTTGACCATGTCCCTTGGAGGGGGAGACCTGGTGGCACTCAGAGGAAGGATAGCAGGCTACCAAGAAGAGACTTGATACTCTATGAGCATATAAAGGGGGAGGAAGTCCCCCTCAGGCACAATCAAAGGGGAGGGGAATAAGGGGAAAATGGGAGGGAGGGAAGAATGGGAGGATACAAGGGATGGGATAACCATTGAGATGTAACAAGAATAAATTAATAAAAAAAAATGAAAAAAAATTAAAAATTAAAAAAAAAAAAAGAAGGATTTTGACCACTGACAAAATTCTTCCTAAAAATGGGCAAGATTGGATGCAGGTAGAGTCGATGGCCAAACTATGCTAAGACAAGGTAAGGAATGGTTTCTGCCTCAAAACTATGTCTGTCAGATATACTGGGCCAAAAGGCCAAACATGATGCTCCAATGTTATAGAGTTATGGGTGACTATTCAGGCAGCAGACTATCTCTTCTCACCTTTTTTTTTTAATTTGGAAGCTGCTAAATTGTACTTCCTGTTTACTCGGGTAATTAAACTTATTCCTTTTCAAGTCTCTGAGGGGGTTGAAGACCGAATAGGTTAGCTTCACAATTAGTTGCTTAGAGGGTTAAGATGCTTTTAAGTCTAGATAGATGTTTTAAGTGCATAGAGATTGAGATAAAATAGATGTTGATTTACATTCAGAATTTTAGACTCACCAAGATAGGAAAATGTTTTCTTCAGGGCTGCTAAATACAAATAGCCAAAACATTATGAATGTAACATTAATATAATTCCTGATTGTTTTGTGGTTCTTCTTGCTTTATATAGTTTATTTTATATATGTATAATAATATAAATTTATATGTAAATTTTTTGAAATATCAATACAACAAGAAAAAAAAGACTATTTCCCGTGTCCTATGAAGCCTGGAATGTTTTATTGGCATCTTTGAGAAACCGAGGAAGTACCATAGCAAGGGCCTCTCTGCACTCAGGCAGGCTTGTTGTCATGTGCACACCGTAGGGTGGAGTCAGGGGATTTCTCACAAGTGTCTTATTTCCATCTGAGTTTCAGGTAAACTGTGTGTACTTGAAGTTCAAGGATGGGGAACTCTTAGCATTCCTTACCCATTCCTGTCATTCCTCTCTTTTCCAAGAAGTCTTGTAAAGGGAATTGTGCCTTGGGCAGGAATGATTATCTAACCCGTTCCCCACAGTTCTTCTTCGTGGGGCTTCAAAGGGCGAAATCCTGGCTGGGATCATAATGCCATGGCTGCAGCTGTTGTGGAGTTTGCCAGAAGTGGAGAACTGGGCTTCCAGGGCTGTCTTCCATCCCATGCCTAGCAACTGAGGGACTATCCCTCCCTGGGCATCCCTTCTCCAACACCAGACTAAACACATGCCAAACAGAAACCTGTGGGGGAGGATGTTTGCGTGTTTGTTTGTTTATCTGTTTGTTTTAAAAAGAGCTGGTGAGGAAGGAGAGGTGGCCCAGCTTCAACTGGAATTTCTAAGAAGTCTCAGTTCTCATGGAAGCTATGCTTAACCTTCAAAAATGCATTGAAATTTCAGATGCTTTCTTCTCATATCTACATCTGCTGCTTCTTCCTTTTATATCCTGTCAAGGGAAAAATAGTTTGTGTCTCCAACGTGTTCATACAGGGCTTACCACTACGGAATCTTTGTCATCTAGTCTCCTGACAACCATCCTTTTCTGAAGAGATCAAAATACTATTGTCTCGTGTAGAGTCTTCTTCTTTCTTGTCAATGAAAAGTAGGAATAGCAGGTGCCTGAGAATTCCTACATCATGAGTAGAAGCGAGATGCCCACTAATCAATTGAACTAGCATCCTGTGTCTGTTAGTTTTGCCTTTCCAGGTCTCCTGTTGGCAGGCCTTTTTTACTTTCTAGTATTGGTTACACTTCTACGCTGCTATGATGAACTGCTCAAATGTCTGTCGCTAGCACCACTGTCAGCACTTTCTGAGGCAGTGAATACATCATACATGCCATCACGGTAGCACAAGAACTCGTATCTGGTGACTATCTGCTGTGAAGGGGCCACTTGTGTTTTTTTTTTACTAGAGGTTTGTAATTGCTTTTGGCTTTTGTTATCAGCTCTATAAAGCAGGCTTCACAAGTGTGCAGCCTTTATAGTATAATATAAAACCTTGCTCACATGCAGGCTTCACACTTAGATTAAAGTCCTTCTCTACCCACTTTGAAATTTATAGTAATTCTGAGCTTGAGCTACAAGCAAAACCTGAGAGACAATGTGGTAGACGACTGAGTAGTGTGGTTGGTTCAAGGATAAATCAGGGATGTGGGGCTGGCAGAAGAAATAAGCAACTGGCAAGGAGGCAGAGAACATGGATGTACGTGAAAGGAAAAATAGGGGTACTCTGTGTGCCTTCAATGGGCACTGTGACCTGGGCCACATTAACAACTGTGATAAAGCCAAGCAGAGTGGAAAACACCTGTAATCCCAGCACTTGGGGAGGCACAGGCAGGTGAGTCTCTGTGAGCTTGAAGCCAGCCTAGTCTACAAAGTGAGTCCAGGACAGCCAAGGCTACATAGAGAAAGCTGAATGGCAAAGTAGAAGGATCCAGAGGGTCCTAGAAGCCTACAAATAGAACATTATGATAGGCAGATTTGGGCACAGGAGTCCCGCTCGAACTAAGGCACCAGCAAAGGACAATACAGGCGGTAAACCTTAAACCCCTACCCAGATCTAGGCAATGGACAGAACACTCTCCACAGTAGAGTGGAGAGTGGGATATTACTTTCTCACATACTCTGGTGCCTCACCTTTGACCATGTCCCCTGGAGAGGGAGACCTGGTGGCACTCAGAGGAAGGACAGCAGGTTACCAAGAAGAGACTTGATACCCTATGATCATATAGAGGGGGAGGAAATCCCCCTCAGGAACAGTCATAGGGGAGGGGAATAAGGGGAAAATGGGAGGGAGGGAAGAATGAGAGGATACAAGGGATGGGATAACCATTGAGATGTAACAAGAATAAATTAATAAAGGAGAGAAAAAAAAAAAAGAAACCAAAACCAAAACAAAAAACTGAAACCCCACAGCTATGATAAAAAAGATATGTGGTGGCAGCTGTGTCTCTGGTTATAAGGATGATTCTACTTCTTTTTGTTTGTTTGTTTTGTTTGCTTGTTTTTTGGTTTTGGTTTTGTCGAGACTTACTTTGTAAACCAGGCTGGCCTTGAACTCACAGTGATCCACCTACCTCTGCCTCCCGAGTGCTGGGATTAAAGGGTTGCACCACCACACCAGGCGGTGATTCTACTTCTGAGAAGCTCTGTTCACCTTGGGGAGAATATGGCTGGGACCTCCATTGTCACAGCCTATCATTTTGCATGTACACAAAAATTAACTCTTCTCCTTAAGGGATTCAAGACTGCTAATGCCAGTGCGTACATGGACTATCTGAACTTCTTTTTCAATAATGAATGAGTATCCACAGTGCAAGAAGACACAGCAAGAAGTGATTGGAATTCTTTAATGAGTGCGGGATATTTATTGTGAAAACGTGCATTGATGTTGGAAAGCAAATGTCCACAGCCTTCAAAACAGATACTAAGCAGAAACCAATTTCCATATGAACATAAAATGAATTGGGGAAATAACTTAAATTTTTTTCATTTTTAACCCAAGATAGAGAGATAAAATACAGTAAGAGACATTTTGGTTAAAGAGATAACATGGATCAACTTTTGGTTTCTAAAATTGAATCCTCAAATTACAGGATATGTGGGGGAGTGTTAAAATATCATTGTCTAACTTTTAATTTAAAATTAAATTTAGGTTTGCATGAAATCAATGTGTATTAGTTAAAAATATTCTTAACAGTACTTGTAGTGGTATCATTAGAAAAGAATCTTCCTAAATTTAGAAATTACTTAGTTTTACTTGTCAAGACTGTCTGATATCACTTTTAAATAAATAATGGGAAAATGAAGCTGTTACATAAATTTTGATATTCTAATAAATTAATTTGCAAAAAAGGGTGTGCCAGAACTTTCTTCAGTGAATTGAGGTAAAAAGTTAATAAATATTATTTTGTATTATGTTATTTTGTATTATATTACATAAAGCTATGAAACCAAGTTATTATGTTTACTGTTTTAAATTTATGCTATTTTACATGTATCATTAACTATATTCTTATTTCCTTTATTTTTTTTATTTTTTATTTTATTTTTTAGCATTTTTCTCTCAATTTTCTTTTTTTATATGTATTTTTTATTAATTTATTCATATTACATCTCAGTTGTTAGCCCATCCCTTGTATCCTCCCATTCCTCCCTTCCTCCCACTTCCTTATTTCCTTTATTATTTGTTTATTTAGTCACTTTACAGCCTGATCTCAGCCCTCTTTCTCCTCTTATCCTATTTCTACCCAATTCTCTAGATTCTTAATCATTGCAGTAAAATGAAATTCTACAATTATTTTGAATTTTAACAATTTTAACATCATTTTTCTTCTTTCCTTAATAGGTAATCCATATTCACATTTGCAGACATTTACCAGGTTTGTAACTGAGAATACAAACAGATGAATTGAGTAAAATCAGTGAGCTAGAAAATAATGGAATCAGAATTTGAACCCAAAGACGCTTCCACCAAATCTGAAGTATTAACTCCTAGGGCATGTACTATTCCTGCATCATGGAGTCATTGTGGGGGACTAAATGTATGTAATGGTAAAGTAGTAACAGTAAAAGTGAAAAAGAGCTGTTTCCTTGATCAGTACAGAACTTGTTACTTGACTTTGGCTGATGGAAGAAACTGTTGGTTTTTAACAACCAGGACAGTTTAAGAATGAGATTAAGGAAGTTGTTCTCCTACTTCAAGGGGCTTCGTTACAGTAACTGTCAATAATTGAAAATGTCTGCTCTCTCAACAATGGATCCAGATCATAACTTAGTAACTTAGTATCTAGAATCTGTTGTTTCCTCTGTGCTTATATTGTTCACCTGAGAGCTCACATTTGGTGATTCTGTCTAGCTCCCTGATGGAGTATTACATAGGATGCAACTAACACAGTAAATAGTCAAGAAACTGAGGATTATAGCAGACGCAGTGGCATACTTTGAATCCTAGTACTCAGGAGGCTGGGGTGGGAGCATTGAGAGCTGGAAGCAAGCCAGGGCTGTAAAACCAGTAGAGGGTCAACCAAGCCTGTCTGGAAAATGTGGGGTGAAATGAATACAGACAGTTGTTACTAAGTATCCATTTCGTAATGCTCAAAGTGGAAACTCCTGAGTCAAGAGATCCTAAATTTGGGATCACCTGGACTCATCTTTGTAGTGGATGTGAACAAGTTTTTGTTTTGATCACCACTGTGGGATGTGAAACAGACTAGTGAGAGAACCCATGGTGTTTGTCCACTAGAAGAGGAACTGCTTCTTGCAGGGGCATGGTCTTTGCCAACTGATAAACATCCTAGTTTGGACTCTGAGAGCATATATATATATATATATGTACATATGTGTGTCTGTGTGTGTGTGTGTGTGTCCCAAACAAGAGGTTTGAGCTTTTTGATCTTGGCATCATTTCCTATTGTGTGGCTGTTCATCACTCTGCTTTGAGATGCTCTTAGAGAGAAACACTCCAGTGAATGCTTCAGGGTTGTAGGTTCTGGCTCCTGCTCTGGATTCCTGCAACTGCAGTTGCAATCACTTTTGCTGAATTGCTGCTTTGCTAATTAACAGGTCTGATGGAATCCTGCTGACTACACCAGTGGAAGCACTCCAAGGAACCGAGTCTAAAAAGGTCTACTTCTCCTGTTCCCATTAATCTCTTTTTTCTCCTATCTAGGGTAGGTGGGGTGGAGAGGAGCCATAACTATTAAAGAACCCCAAATCAAGTAGTTTTGAAAAAAGTTCAAAGCCTTTACATGTTAGTTTGCTGGAATATCAATGACTAAATACTCATCTGGAAGGGTGGAAGAATGTTAAAATATGTTTCATAGCTATAAAAACCTGTGGGATGCAAATGGCCTTTGCAGCTGGGAGTGAAACAGTTCCAGAACTTTCTCCATGATTTGTGTTCCTCTCTGATCCCTTTAAATCATCCTTTTTGTAGCTTTGGTTTTGTTTATTTTGGTTTGGCTTTGTTTGGAGCTTTTTTTTTTTTTTTTTTTGTCTTCCTCTTTGAATGTCTCTGTTACAAAGATTCCCCTCTTTATAAAATATAAATCCTACTGGGTTGAGGCTTAATTTGAACTTGATAACCCCTGTAAGGTGCCATGTCTTCCAAAGAAAGTGAGTCAGAACTTAAAAAGCTAATTAAATTTAATTCCGTAGTTAACAGTTTAATTAAGTTCTGAATTTAGGGGTACAGTTTTCAATCATTACACTGCTGTGTGCCTTAAAGTGTTTTCACATCATATTGATTAGGACTAAATAAAATGAAGAAAGTATAAAGAAAATATAGTATTTTA
This sequence comes from Acomys minous, assembly GCF_964271855.1. Lineage (NCBI taxonomy): Eukaryota > Metazoa > Chordata > Mammalia > Rodentia > Muridae > Acomys > Acomys minous. The sequence continues at coordinate 104,722,799 of NC_140490.1, forward strand.
TAACTTTTATAAGCAACATTGAAAGTTTCAGTTTCTTAGACCTCTAGTACATGACCATTTCAATGTCCGTAGATTAACAGAGTTTTCAATACTAAGCTATCTGTTAAGTTTAAATATTTTTAAACAATTCATACATGATTTTCCTCTATAGATATCAATAAAAGTCACTCAAATAAATTTTAACAGCCATATGTACTGTAGTAGAAAAAAACTTTAACTGCATTAAAAAGATGGTGTTGGTTGAACAATCTTGAAAACGGGGAAGAAAATATGTTTTCAGAATATATTTTTCTAGCATACAGTAATCTTAAGAAAATAGTTGAATAGACAAAGAAAAAGCATCAACAAAAATTGGTAGCAATTGAGAGAGATTTGAGTAAAATGCATGGTTGGATTTTGTCAATAATGACTTGTTTCATAGAAGCAGTTTATAATAGAAATCAGAGGTTGGTCTACAATACTGTAAGAGAGAGGGAGATCTGAAAAGACTGCATTTCATCTAAAGAATTTTTTGTTTGTTTTGTCTTTCACCATGAAAGTTAACTGTGTGAAGAGACACAATTTAGTTCTGAATGCTTTTTACTCACCCTATTCTTGGCCTAAAAGCAATATTGAGATAATGCAAAATGTTAATTTTTACAAAACAAGACACAGATGTTCATCAGGCTGAACATCTTCATACAAGTAACCCTGACCCCTGACCCCTGACTCTTGACTGCAACATCTTAGTCATTTTATTTTTTACTTTTAGAGTCACTTGATTTTTCAGGGGCTTTCAGAGCATTTGTTATAGCTGCAAGGAAGTGTGCATCTATGCGTGAAAACAAAATTCAGCTAGTTCACATTCTCAAACAATACACTCAAGTGTAAAGCGTAAATCTGCAGAAGAAAATCCTCTAATTCTAAGGATAGGATTTGTGTGGAAGTATAAAAAGTTCTTACTGTCTCCAAGAAACAGTTACTTGAATGCAACTTTTGTATCTGTTCTACGCATCTTGAATGGGAGACTTAGTTTAGGAATCATTTAGAAATAAAACAACTTTCACAAAATCCTGTGAATGCAGTCAAGTTTAAAAGCTTGATTATTTCACTTTCCAAACTATATCTAGCTAGGAACAAAATATGTGATTTAAGAAAAACTATGTTACAGTTTACCCATGAAAGTGCAAAACGATTTTGCTGTCAAATGAAGAAAAAATTATCTTCGAATTTCTAAGCTTAATTTTTGATTACGTGTCAAGTAACAGTGCTATGTGAACCTGGACCACTATTTAGTTAATGTAAAATATAAGTATAAGCCAATCAAGCAGTTTGATACAATGAATTCTACTATAGAAAAAGATAATTCACTGGTTATATTTTAAAAGTAACTGGTTTCAGTTACTTCTTCTACATTGTTGCACAATATTTGACTAACAGGGAGAATAGCATGCTGTTGTGTGACAGTTGCATCAGGCAGAACTCCAAGATGGGCCTTATAAGTCCTGACTCTGACAGTCATAATTTTACATAATCTCTTCTCCTTGAATGCAGAAAGAAAGTTTATCTTGCCTTTTACCTGATAGAATATAGCATAAAGGAAAGAGATTATATGCAGGTATAACTAAGATTTCTAATCCAAAAGAAGATTATCCTGGGTCCCTCTAACATAAGCGGGTAATCCTCTTTGGAAAGTATCATCACAACAGCCCCTGAAGGGTGAGGCAAGATCAGCAGATGATCTCCTGTAGCTCTGAAGAGCAGAGGCTATTCAGGAATGGCTGCTTCTGAGTTCAGGCTTCTGGAACTGTGAGCAGTAATCCTACATATAGGATTAGTGGCATTCTGTGAGCAGCAGTATAAATGAGAAGATGACTCCAAGTTCTATCTCCTGCCGACGTCTTCACCAAAGCCTGTGACAGTAAGACAATCTCACACAACATCTGGGCCCAGATCCTGATCCATTCAAACAGTAAGATTACAAACATAAATCATTGTTTGAAGTAATTTATTATATAGCCAATAAAAATTAATATATCAGTCATGAAGTTTTCTGGGACAAAAATTATGCTGTCATCATTATATAAATGTTATCACCCAGCTTTTATAAAAAGCACAGTTTATTTAAACATGTATCTTACTTGTTTATGTTTATGTAATTACCACCACACACTCATATCTATTCATATGGTATTTTGTTTAAGTAGCTCGCAAGTAAAAATGCATTGCACTCAAAGATCTGTTGTTCAATTATAAAGTCAACTTGCTTGGCCCCAAGTCAACTTTGCCCTAGAGTTTCTAACTATCAGAACTTGTGAGCACTTGCTCATTTCAAAAACCTGACTGTATCAGTGTGCTCCCTGTTCCCTCTTAAGTCATATGGCATGCATTCAAGTTAAAAGGTAACACTGTAATTCTATGTAAATATAAGGAGAGCTGTTGATGGAAGATTTTGAAGTTTGGATGGATTAAAACTATAAAATCAAGAATAACTTCACATGTCAATACACAACAATTTACTCAGGCAGAAAGCCATAATTATTCATGGGATTAAAAAATCACAAAATACAGTTTTATACTTGGTTTAAAGTAAATAATAAAATGTGAAACAAAGTTGTAGGTAGGAAAAATATACTAGTTTTATGATCAAAGTTGCAGGAAAACTTTTGTGGGGATTTAATGTCTACCTGCTGACTATGAGTACTGTTCTACATTGCAGTTAATTTTTTTTTATGATTTATAATGTTTGCCATTAATTTTTTACCACCACCAATATTATACACTTATAATTATCTTATATTGAAGTCAGGTCATGCCTTAGTGCAAATTGTTTAGTACAGTGATGATTTCAAATTTGCACATGTGAATTTATTGAACGTGCTTCCTTTTTCCTAGGCCAGAAGACTTGATACTTTGCCTTTATTCCCTTCTGATCTAGGAGTCTCAGACTTTTGTATTTTACATTGAAGTCTCCTATCCGCTTGAGTTAATTTTCATGAAAGGGCCAGATATGTAGCTCTATAAAATTGTATCCTTATATATGTTCTCCATATGGATGTCCAGTTGTTTCAGTGTCTTTTGTCAAAAATTATTTTTCTTTTGTTGTGTTATACTTGGTAATGATTAAAATCCAGTTCACTTTCTCTATATAGGTCTATTTCTGGGTTGCCTACTGAAGAAGAAAAATTCACACATATATTATATATATTATGTGTGAATTTTTCTTTTGTTATTTGTTCTCCTTTATTCACATTATGGATGATTTGTTTGTGTGTGAATTTACATGCTGGCTTATTTTCTGTTGTAACCCTATATTTACTTATTTTCTCGATCATTTGGGCCATTTGGGTTCATGACTCCTGCCTCTTCGTTTATCTGTATGAAGTAGCCCCACCCTTTTGTTCAGCTGCACACAATAAGCCTGCCTTTCTATTCAATTATATAACAAACATTCTGAGCTTCTAGGGTGCTGTGGTTTTCTCTATCAGAGAGCACAATCCACTAAAAGTCAGCCGCCTTCCCTCTCTCTCTCTCTCTCTCTCTCTCTCTCTCTCTCTCTCTCTCTCTCTGTGTGTGTGTGTGTGTGTGTGTGTGTGTGTGTGTGTGTGTGTGTGTGTGCCTGCACAGACATTATTTTTCCCGTACACATTTTTTAATGGTTAGGGCCTTGTGAGATTTGCCATGTCCACATTTGTATGTCCACTGGTGGTGTTATTGTGCAGGTTTTATTTAGACAGGCATGTAGTTAAGATTTTGTGAGCTCATCTCCATCCCTATCATCCATAGACAAAACTCTTTAATAAGAGATGTTCTGGTCCTCTGGCCCTTACAAGCTTTCTATCCCTTTTCCACAATGTTCCCTGAGATTTAGCATAGGAGTTGTGTTGTAGATGTATTGAGTGTGGCTGGGGATACCACAGCCAGTTATTATCTCCAGTTTGGTCAGTTATGGATTTCTGTGATTCCAGCTGCTGAGATGGGGTGGGGGAAGCATCTTGGATGAGATATAAGAGCTACACTTACCTGTGTAGATAAGGACTGGCATTTAGAATGTAGCTGGGGTACTATACTAGTTAAGGGAATTAGAAGTAGTAGGTTCATTTATAAGGTCCACTACCTCACCAGCCACAGAAAACTGGCTAGATGTATATTACTAGGCATTAATTCCTTCTCATTAATCAGCTGTTAAGTCTCATTAGATAGATGTTGTTTATCTCATATATAAATGCTTATTTATAGTCTTGGGTATATCTTGCAATGCTTGCTATTGTTATGATTCATAAGCTTTAAAGTTGTGTAGCCTTACCAACATTTAGTCATTTTGTTTTTATGAGGAAATGAAATTAATGAAACGCACATAACAAAATTTTCAGCTGTCAGAATCCCCGGTATGTCAAAATAGTCTGGGATGCTCCATAACTAATTCCATTCTTCTAACCTATGAAATACATGCTATGAATATTCCATAGAGGTTCTTCTGATGTTATTAGATATTGATGTTAGCAATTGATGTTACAAACTCATTCAAGTTAATTCAATATGAGCACTGTCTTAATCAGAGTTCTATTGCTGTGAAGCGATATCGTGAACCACAGTTAACTCTTATTAAAAAATTCTTAATTGGGGATGGCTTAAAGTTTCAGAGATTTAGTCCACTGCCATCATGGTGAAAAATATGATGGCATGCAGGCAGACATGGTACTTGAGAAGTAGCTGAACCAAATCCACAAACAACAGGAAGACAGAGCCACTGGGCTTGGCTTGCCCTTTTGAAAGCTCAGTGCCCACTCCCAGTGACACACTTTCTCCAACAAGGCCATATCTAATCTTTTCAAATATTGCCACACCTTAAGCATTCAAATATAGGTGCCTAGGAGAACCATTCTTATTTAAGCCACCATGAGTACCATTATGGTTTCAGACCCTTTGTACTAAGCGTTAATTCTCAACAGAGACAACTGACTTCCTAGGGCACATTTTGCCAATTCTGGAATCAGTTTAGAGCCATGAAACTGAGGCAGTGTCACTGGAATCTAATACACACACACACACACACACACACACACACACACACACACATACACATACACACACACACACACACACACACACACACACACAATGCTGCAAAGCCTCCTATGTTGTATAATATAATCCTTCACAACAAAATATTATCTAGCCTAAAATGCTGATGTTAGGAGAAATAAGTAAGAGAGGACTAGTTTGGAATTCTCATAATTTGGTAATTGCTTTGTTATTCTCTTGGCTGAGAATTCACATGTTTGGTTTTTCACTCCCAATAGCTAGCACTCTTATACATTAGTTTAATTTGAGATGTGCTGTTCTTCACCTAGTCATCACTGCCTCTGCAAAATGCTCCAAACAGAAAAGCTTCCTATTACATAATGACAGAGAGTGCTCTAAATTGTTCACGTAAAAGGTGAGGACCATTTTGGTGCCTATGTTTCACCAAAATAATGGCTATTACTGTATTACAAATTACATGTGTAGCATGAAAGTGTTATTTAGTGTATTCTGCATAATTTACACATCAATGTAATACTTAGCACCCAACATATCCTGCTTGATTTTAATGGAAAAAAGTAAGGATGACTATTTTCCTCTTAAATATGTTTAAACATTTTTTGTGTCTTTAACAAAATCTTTTCTAAGATATTTTCCCCTAGTAGACCTGAATAACATAATCCTTATAGATCTTTTATGTCCACTGTGTTATGTGGTTGCTGTTCTTGGTTTTCTTTATTATAAATCTTGAATTATGTGTGCTTAAAAATATTCAAAGCAATCAATACAGCTGTTTTGATTGAGAAATTCTATTAAGCATACTAGACTATTTTGGCAAATCTCTGAATAATATGTTAAAGTGATCACAAAATAAAAATTCATAGATACATTGTTTATTTCTGCTCCAGATTTTATATTTTCAATCCACATGTGCTAAATTCTTGAACTTTATACTTGAAAAACCCCTAAAATCCACATGTAACTCTAACTAGGCATATTTTTATTTTTTCCTCTTTCCTTAGTAAATGACATAGTTGTGAACTATTTTCTCACAGTGTATATAAAACAAAATCCTTGTGCAATGATTCCTTTTCTTTAGAGGAAGAGCTAGTCACTTAAAACAATCATCACTTGATAATCAAATATTAGTCTAAAAAATTATTAAACCACATTTACATACACTAAAGTTTAGCATGAAATGAGCTTTTGCCAATTACAATACAACATTATGTGTCCATGTAGAGTCTAGACTAAAGTGATCTTAATTGGTTTCATGAAAAAAAAAACTTTACCTGTACATCCGAGATGAAACTATTTAGCTGACAAAAGATAAGAAGAAATCCTTTCTACTTTTAACAATTTCATTATATTCACCAGATATATCAATAAGCAACTGCTGAATGTTTCAAATGACAGCTTAACCAGCCAGATATTCCTTTGCCATCTTCTATACATGTTACGAAATATTCCAGCCCATGACCTAAGAAATTTGGTTGTCTCTTTGCCACTTATGTTGACTTTTCTAGCAATATATTTTATTAGCATCTAACAACAAAGAGAATACACTATTACCCAGTTCCATTTTTAGATTTTTATTCCAAGAAACATAATTCATATTGTATATTTCTAAAAATACTTTGGAGATTGTTTTACTTTTTTTTTTTGGCTTGAATATAGTTCCAGCTTTACTCAACAACTCTGATAGCTTTAATGATATAGTAATATCTCCTGTTGAAAGACTGTTTCTAAATGTCAAATAAAGATAATACATTTATAGTTCTATGACTTTATGCACTAGGGTTACATCGCACTTGTTGGGACTCTTCACCTTGATTTCTATGTGACTCTGATATGTCACACAACTCCCAAAGCCAGAATGAAACAGACTGTTATTACGCTCTTTGTTTAAATGTTTTGCAGAGTGCCTAATTTCAAACAGAAGGACAGATGTGCTAGTATAAAATTTTAATGTAAGTCTTTTCTCAATAGTAGTTTTAATTCCTTGAAAACAGAACACTTCATTTAAAATGTGTTCTAGCAAAAACTCATTTAGCTAATGCTTATTATGGCTCTTTATTTAAAGGGGCCAATTTTAAGTTAAGGACTACAATGTTCCAAACTATTCTTACTAAAATAAGTTTGTATATGACTATTAACACATGCAACCTTTCTGTTCTGCCTGAAGATTTCACAGTTAAGACATTGTGTGGGAATTTCTGTCTTATGAAATGTAAAGGTGGTATCTATTGTAATACCTCAGTAAACACCTTGAGATATTGTAAGATTAATTCTCCCTGCTCTTCCAAGAATAACCAGGATGATTACTAAGTCAATCTTTTTTTTTTCATTTTATTTCACAGCATAATTTATTCTGAGGATTATAGAAGTTATCCCTTTATATCATTCATCATGAAAATATATTTATGATCCATTCCTCATTATTAAGATAGGAAGTTTAGCCAGGTATGAATGTAGAATGATATTCTTTCCAACTTTTCATTTGATTCACACACAAAAACATGTGGCAGATCTGGTAACATAATCTAGGCTTGTAGCAGTGAATTTCTCTTATTTAAAAAAGTTAGGACATTGGTCTAGGTAGTTCTTGTACTTTAATATTCTGAAATTATATATTCCTTAAAGTTTTACAATTCTACAAAAAAGGGAAATAAAAAAGTATACTGTTCCTTGAAACCTTTTTTATTTGGAATTTACTTGGAGAATTTTGAATACCAATATACTTGTTTCACATAATAGGACACCAAGTATGAACAAGAATAAGATATTACAAAATTCATCATTTTCTCTCATATTTTACCTTGGTAATGAATTAAGACTGAATAAAAAAAGTGATCTCCCATAATTTTCCCTTCTGAGATGACAGTACTCTCCTTACAGCCATAGATTCTATGGGACAAAGACCAAAACCAGGCAGAGGAAGCCCTCTTTTGAGCTGTGGGTCAGTGTTATACAAGAAACTCCCAAAACATTATCGTTTATTAATTTTGTTCTTGGTTTCTGTCCAGAGATGCAGGGTAATTCCATATTGCTGAAGACACTATGCATTTGGGACACAAGACCCAGAAATCTCCTCCCACAGAATAAGAGCATTGTCCTTCCAGCATCACTGTTCTTGCACTTTAAAGCCATTATTACGTAAATGAAAGTACTTAAGCATACTCAGCAAGCTGTCATGCGATTGGATGTGATAACAGACAGATTCACTATGTACCTAATGTGTAGATGGCATACGCAGTGAAGATACAGTGGACAAATCTTTAGGGCAAAATGAAGTGAAGATAGAAAGATTGTTGGAGCCAGAGGCAGTAGATGACTACAAAAAGTCAGTATCTTCAGGACACAGCAGGAAAACTGTGCCCATGAAATCACAGCATTTGTGACCACATGCATAAGACTTGACAAACCCACGCTAGACACAGTTCTAGCTTAGCGTGACATCCCACTGTCGGCTGAGGAGCTACTGGCAATGTATACCTTTTGTGAAACAAAGGGTCAGGTTTCCACCAAGAGTTTAGCCACATATCCAAAAAATATTGGGTGATAAAAACTGGCCCTGATGGAAAAAGATAAATACAAGTTTTGGTAGGAAAGGAGGGGCAGTGGGGTTGTAAAGAATTATCACATGGAGGGCAATTTCAAGCAAAGGTTACTCTCAAAATAATTAATACAAAAGGAAGGGCATTCTAACAACAGGGATGGTACTAGAATTTATTCTATTAAGGGAAATAAACTAAGCACAGAAAGGTAAGCACTGCATGGCTTCATGTATGTAGTGGATGATCATGATCATTGCTACTACATTCACAATGGCCCCAGGATGGTCAAGTAAGGAACTTAACCACCTCTCACTAAACCTGTAGACCCTGATAAGTCCACCATATTCCACAAAAAAAGGCCAAGCATGCATCTATTGTCTTACATAGATTGGCCTTGATGGGAAAAGAAAAACAAAATTTGGTGAGAAAGGAGGGGCAGTAGATTTGTGAATTAAAAAAAAAAAAAGCTTAGGCATATATACCTGTACAGAGGAAAATATTTAATGTTTAAAAGTATATTTCATTTGTCACCTTCAAATAAACTCCTATAATCTACTGTTTTATTTCTCCCTCCTATGCCATAGGGTAGTTAGATAAGGGACCTTTGCCACACTTATCAGGTAAGCAAATACAATTTCAATTGATTAGGGGGTAATTGTTAATAATAGTCAATGAATTTTATCTTTATGGAGACTTAACAAAATTCTTTCCTGATAGTTAAATTCAAGTGGAGTGCTGTTTGAAAGGGTCATATAAATAACTAGATATTCAATATAGAAAGAAAATATCGACAGCAAGTACTCAACTCTTCTTACTGCATGGTGTTCGTTTTCACTTCTGTAAAATCATTTTGCATAACATGTTAAAGTTATTATCCTGTACTTCCTCAGGAAGCTGAGACAAGTCCTACTTCAAGATACAGTATACCACTCTTGGGCTCATCCTCAAAATGCTCTACATCAAACTATAGAAATATTTGCTCAACCATACTCACTGTTGCTCTATTCATAATAGCCAAAAATTGTAAACAGCCTAAATGTCAATCAACTGATAGCTGGATAATGAAAATGTGTTATGTTATACTTGCACAATGAAATGCTATTCTTTTTTTTTTTTTTTTTTTTTTAGAAAATGAAATTATAACATTCACAGATACATGGGTGGAACTAGGAAGAAAATATCCTGACTGAGGAAACCAAGGCCAGAAATGGATAGATGTGGTATGTCATGGATGTTAGCTTGTAAGCATTTTCATAGGGATGCTGAAATCTGTAGTACCAAAAGGGACAGGTATAAAGTAAGGAAGAATCTCCCAAGGAAGGGGAACTAGAATATATAGCTATGGATGAGAGACAGGGGATGAACAGGAATAGGAAGGTTAACTGGAAAGGAGAATGGAAGAGAGGATAAGGAAAGAGGTACATAGAAGGACAACAAACCCTAAGGGTCATTTGAAGGGGCATGTTGAACCCTAATCCTGTAGGAACTTCTTAAAACATACATATATTGTAATATGTATAAATTAATAAAAATGTATTTAAAAAAAATAAAAAAAATACATATATGAGAGGAATCTATGTAGAGTCGCCAAGTAACGAAAGAGACACTCCCCAACCTAGACATCTTTTGACACCAAATAGAAATTCCAGTGGCAGGAATGGTTATATCTAGCTGAGTTGTTGGCTAAAGGGGCCCCATTAAATCTGCTAAATAACTCAGGCTATTGCTTAGGCTATGGGTGGCTCTCCACAAACTGATCGTAAGGCAACACTTGCGTAGACACTGAAGACAACACTTGCGTATCTCATTGAACACAAAGAAGTTGAGCTTGTGCCTACCTGGAACCCTCACCTCTACTGACTAGTGTTCATGGTGCTAGAAGGTACTCTACACACTACTAGAAGTGAAAGACAATCATCAACCCTGCTACAAAACCATCAACCCACATGGTGATCTGCCTGTAAGATATGCTGGAGTAATAATGGTACAAATTTAGGAGTCATCAAGCAGTCTCTGATTGGATATAAAGCCCACTTCATGAGATGGAACTTATGTATGAGACAGCTTGGGAGACCAAATACATGAGACTGGATAAGCCACAGGCTTAGAGCAAGACATATACTATTGTTCTACTAAGTACACATAGCAATAATGTACTGGTTTGCTGTGTGCATAGATCAGTGCCTCTCTAGGCTATCATCAGAGAATCTCCTTCCTGTTCTAGATGGAAACTACTAGGGAAAGAGACTCCATACAAATTAAGACTGAGCACATATCAACTCACAGAAGATGGTCGCAGCACACCCAAGGCCTGCAACTGGGGGTCCAAGCTTTTAGAGGGAGAAGTGGCCAAGGGCTCCAACTCTTAACCAAGAAGCTATCAGTGATTAATACCATCTGCAAAGGATATACTGGTTTTCTCCAATGGAGTCTCACTAGGTATATTAACCATACTTTAGGGTAGGCTGTATGTCCAGCAGTAGATAGCCAGCACAAAGCTAAGTTCATGGTTGTCTTAGTTAGGGTTTCCATTGCTGTGAGGAGACACAATGATCACAAACACAATTATAAAAAATTAGTTGGGGATGTCTTAAAGGTTCAGAGGTTTAATTTATTATTGTCATGGCAGGAAGCATGCAGGCAGACATGGGGCTGGAGAGGTACCTGAGAGTTCTACATCTAGATCTGCAGGCAGCAGTAAGAGAGAGATAATGGGCCTGGCTTGAGCTTCTGAAACGAAGTCCATCCACAGTGATACACTTCCTCCAACAAGTTATACCTACCTACATCCTCTCTCTCTCTCTCTCTCTCTCTCTCTCTCTCTCTCTCTCTCTCTCCATCTCTCTCTCTTATCTCTCCATCTCCCTCTTTTCCTCTCTCCCTCTCTCTCTCCATATCTATATCTATATATCTATATATTTATATCTATATCTACACACAGACATACACACACACACACACACACACACACACACACACACACACACACTTGCATGGTTGTTTGTGCAACTGCCACCCACATCATACATATGAAAGCCCAAGGGTAACTTGGGGAGTAAATGATCTTCTTCTACCTTCATAAAAGCTCCAGGCTTGTAATTGCTAAGCTGTGTCTCATACCCTATAAATATAGTGACTTATTCACATGTTTGTATTGCTATATTCATTTGTGAAGATAGATATATGATAGATAGATAGATAGATAGATAGATAGATAGATAGATAGATATAGATGAATAGATGATAGATAGATGGCAGATGTTAGTTAGATATATAGACAGATGACACACATTATCCCCCATACAATGCATGATCTTGAACACATTTTATGTGCACAGTTGTGTGAGATTCTCTGGAAATAATTCAGGATTAAAATTATTGATTTAAAATGATAAAGACTTACAAGCTTTCAGTTAATAGACGAATACATTTTTCCAAAGAATACAATCACCTTGCATTTTTATCAGCACTATGTGAAATTTTCCTCTTTTTTTCCCCCAGATTTTTCCTGAATATATAGAGTCTGGGCTTTTATATTTTTAATTATTGGATCTAAGATGTAATTCATTTTCACTTCATGTCTCACATATTAAAACTCATTGCTGATATGAGGATTGTGGAGTTGGAGAAGGCATAACTAAAGCATATTAGCTTATGCCATGCCATTCTATACCCATGATCCTGGAATTTCAACTTTCATTAACTAGCCCTAAATTGCTTATGTGATTTGCTCCTACGCTTAATCAGAGAAACTTTTCTTTGCAGCAAATGTCAATGAATGCAAAAATTCATGGCTGTCCAAGATGTTTAGAATATATAATGATTGGTTTCTCATTACTAAACCGGAGATGTATATCTCTCCTCTAAGGATAGGGGTGAGGGATTACAAATGAACAGAGCGAATTAAGAACTAGGATCATCCTGAGTGAAGTAACCGAGACCCACAAAGACACACATGGTATGTACTCACTTATAAGCAGATTTTAGCCATATAGCCCAGGGCCCAGATAAACATACTACAGTGCACAGACCCAAAGAAGATAAGTAATGAGGAGGACCCAAGGGAGGATGCTTAAATATCACTCTTAAGGGGAAATAGAATAAACAGAGGTAGTGGTTGAGGACAGAGAACAAGGTGGGAGAAATAAGGGAGCAGATCAGACTTGGGGAGGGGAGGAGGGGCAGAAGGCCTACAGAGAAAAGATAAACTATGGGTAGGGGCATCTCTGTGACAAGCTGGAGACCTAAGTTAGAAGGAAATGAGGGGGGACTCTAGCTGAGACTCCTAGTAGCAAGAGCAATGGAGACTGAAAAGGACACCCTCTACCTAGCAAGACTCCTAGTGGTGGTAGATGAACACCTTCCTTCCCACAAAATCTTCAATCCAAAACTTACTTGGCCTACAAAAATGTGCAGGGATAAAGATAGAGAAGATCAAGAGAATGTCCACCCAATGCCTGGTCCAACCCAAGATCCACCCCAGGGAAGGGAGTCAACCCCTGATGCTATTAACAGTACTCTGCTATGTCTACAGACAGAAGCCTAGCGGAGTTGTCCTCTGAGCAGTCCACACAGCAGTGGTTAGAAAGAGATGCTGAGAATCACATCCAAACATTGGCAAAGCGTAGGGAGCCTTGTAGAAAAGTGGGGGGGGGGGGATAAAAGGACATCGAAGTGACAAAAAGGCCACATGAAACCAACAGAGCCAACTAACCAGGGCCCAGGGGTGTCTGTTGAGTCTGAAGTGCCAACTAAAGACCTAAAGAGGACATAGGTCCTCCACATAGATGTAGCCTATGGACAGCCCAGGCTTCATGTGGGTCCTCTAGTAAGGGGAGAGGGAGCTCTCTCTGACAGGACTCTATTGCATGCTTTTGTATCACTTCTTCCTGACAGACTGCCTTGCCAGGCCACAGGGGAAGAAGATGAAATCAGTCCTAATGAGACTTGGTCAGCTGGTGTGCATTGGCGGGGGGGGGAGGGGGGGAGACTCCCCTTTTCCTGAAGAATATGGGAGACAGGAGGGAGGATAGGACTGGGAGGTGAGGAGGGAGGAGCTACGACAGGGATGTAAAGTGAATAAATAAATAAATTAATAATAATAAAAATAACTAGGAGATAGAGATGATGGAAGATGTTATCTCCACAGCATGGCACAGACATAACAAATGATCTCACAGGAGCTATGTTTGACTGCACTGAGCCAACACAGGCTTGACTGGTCAGTGACTAATCATGGATGGGGGCGGGGGGGGGGGACCAGTGTATCCTCATGCTGAATTATTAGCAAATGATGGATTCTGGAGGAAGGACTGGCATTATTCCCATTGTTTATCAACTGCAGAGCCTACCAGATACCGATGAACAGTTCCAAATTATAGCAACGCAGGCAGACCTGATTAAACTCAGTGCCACAAAACAAACAAAACTACATAAATCTGGGAAAAATCTGGAAAGGGTGATAGGAGTGGGAAGGACATGAGAGGAAGAGAGAGAACAAGAGCAATCATAATTCACTCGTGTGTGTGTGTGTGTGTGTGTGTGTGTGTGTGTGTGTGTGTGTGTGAGTGATATGAGGTTTTATGAACCTCACTGAAATCTGTTCGGTTTACCTTTCCTGTTTAGAAATGTCGGTAGATCCACAATAGGAAGAAAACTAAGCAGAATTGTCATCATACAGCTATTAAAATTTGTCTCTGAAACCGACTTACAGCAAGTCAATGGAATGCAGAGAGTTAAGCCATTAGCTCTGCAGCATCAAGGAGAGGCAATAGTGCCCATTTCAACCTGTGGCAGAGCTGTTATACTTGTGGGCTTCCAAGCCGACTATAAGAAATGTGACACCCCCATTAAGCCAGCTTGGACCTGCAAATTTGAATTTTCTCTATCACAAAAGTGAATCCCTGCTGCTTTGAAAACATTAAGAACTTCACTTTTCCTTTGCAATGGAGAAAAAAAAATGTTCAATGAGCTGCCGCAAATGAGGTGGATTTTTAAATGTCTTGACCTGCCGTGGAGGAGTTTGTTTGAACTGTGATTTCGTTGCACCCAGCCTATTGAAAACCTGTGTGGAGTGAATGCAATACAGCATATTTCAGCATCCGTGAAGTCAGTGTGGTACGTGCTTTCCAAACCGCTTTCTGTGCTTTCAAGGTGATGAAACAGCCTTTCAGTCAATGCACTGCAAAGCAAAGGTAGCAATGAAAGAGGTGAGCTGAGACAGAAGCAAGCAGCGGGAGAGTAAAGCTTTGGATTTGAGAGCTTCTGTCTGTCACAGGAGCATACTGTATAATCCGGCACTGGGTAGGCAGAAACCAGAAGATCACTACAAGTTCAAGGGCAGCCTTGTCTACATAGTGAAACCCCATGACACTAATACAAAACAGACAAAATATTTAGAGTATGCTAAATATGCTGCTAACAGAGAGAACCAACCTTTGTTTTATTTTTTTTAAAGATTTATTAATTTATTATGTATACAGTGCTCTAATTGCATGCACACCTGCAGGCCAGAAGAGGGCATCAGATCAGATTGTATATGGTTGTGAGCCACCATGTGGTTGCTGGGAATTGAACTCAGTACCTCTGGAAGAGCAGTTAGTGCTCTTAACCTCTGAGTCATCTCTGCAGCACCCGACCTTCATTTTAAATCACATACAAAGAAAACCAAAACCCTTTCTGGAGAAGCCTCACATCTTATTCTTATCTCATGCCAGGACACCACTCCTAAGGGCATAACTTATTCTATAATATTCCACAGCAAAAGTTCTAACCATCACTACCTGATGTGTTTTTCTTTTTAAACCTTTACATCACAATTAAGTGAGGATAACTGCACTCAAGTTAGCAATTTGCATTCGTTAACTTAATATATTCTTAGGTGACTTATTTACATAAGTATTGTTCATGTGCATCTTTGCTAGTCAAATAGACATCTTAAGAAGGATACAAACCATTTATTGGTTTGATCTCATGTTTGTTTCTTTGCATTGTCTTCTTCTTATTTCCATGTGCTAGACTTGGAAGGAGCCTGTAGATACCAGGTCATCCTCAGCTATACTTGAGGTAGGACAGATTTCCATTACACCAGACTTCACGGCATCTGTCAAAGATGTCCAGGAAAGGAGTTCTACAAGTCTCCCTTGGAAACAGGCTAAAGTGCCCATGTTCCTGTTTCCACATCAGTGTCCTCTCACACATACCTTGTTCCCATCCTGTTGTCCAGCAGTGTTCTGTCAATATTAATAGTATTGATTGTGAACATCCTAAATCCACCCAGCTAAAATTTAAGCCTGTATGCATATGGCTGCTTGCTTAACAACATCCCTTGTATAATAGCCCTCTACATGTTTAAGACTTTTAATTGGCCTTGGCACAGGATAGCATATAAAGTAATGAAAAGGATGCCAATTGCTTAAGAGCAGTCTGTTTGGTCCTGGTGCTGGCTTTCCTCTAATGAAGTGGTTGTGATTCCAACCATTTTTTTAAAAAATCTCCCTGCCAGAACATAAAGTTCAAGGACAAGTAGTTGGGATGAGTGCACAAAATCATTCTTTAGAAACTGCTTTGCTTTGTCTAGCATTGAGGCCACTTGAGATAGCTATGTTGAAGGGATATGTCGGTTTTGTTACAAAAGGTCTTAACATTTTATTTTTCATATATGGTTTTCAGCAATTTAGTCAGACACTTGGGCAATGGTAATGGATGAGGGTTAGAGGTCCACGGTTTCTGCTTATGACCATCTGGTAGCATTATTATTTGCAGGAAGAAAAATAGTTGCAGGTTGTCCAGATGTGGTATTCATAAGGGGCAGGAGGACTTCCCTGAAAGTGCCACTCTACACACAAAAACCTTAATTCCAATAAGGAAGATGTTAGCCAGCCATCTCCGTGCCTTTATATTTTTTGTATCTCAGTCTTCTTTTTTAGAAAGTGACAAAAGCTTCTGTTTTGTTTTGGTTTGGTTTTGAGAGTGAATTTAAAATTTGGAAATAAGAGATATGTAATACATTATGAAATTCATAGGCTAAAAATATGAGAAGAGATTATAGTTTCTGTGACATGGCTATATACAATGTGTGTGCAAGGTGTATGCATTAGTCCAGCAGTGTTCTGTCAATATTAATAGTATTGATTGTGCAGGATTGTGCTCATGGCAGCCAGAGGAAGGCATCTGCGGTGTCTTCCTTTTGCTCTCTGCTTGGTCATTTGAGGCAGAGTCTTTTGCTGACACAGGAGCAGTGTTTTTCCAGCTAAGGTGGCATCTAGCAAACTGAACTAGTTTTCTTTTTCTGAGGATACAGGTTGGCATGGAACCTCCTTGTTTTACATATGTGCTAGGATCAGAACTCTGGCCCCACCCCATATTCATGCAGCAAACACTTTTAAACCATTGAGCTCTCTCTCTCCAGCACTTGAGATTATGATTTTGAAGTCATTTCCATAAGATAAGAAAGTCGATACTTATTTTTATAAACCTTGCTTTTTTTTCTCATTTACTAACACTAAGTTGATCCCTCCATAGAAAGACATTATATTACCCCAAGCAGCCTGCTTTGGAGAATTTGTTTTTTGTTCAAGACACAAAGCTTGCATGTTGTTGCATAGAGTCATGTTTCCGATACATATCGGTTAATGTTAGGACAAGTGTCTCATTTCTTCTGTATGTTCTTCAGAATATTGGTTCTTAGTTTTTGAGAGTTAACAAAAACAAATTTTAGGAATGGCTATTTTATGTATGAAAGTCTTTTTAGGTAACCTTCCAATTTCTATAAAATACGTATATGTTCCTTTCTCTCATGTCTTAGGCACTGGAAAAAGATGAAGGGTATCTTAAAGTTTCGTTTTTGAAAAGAATGAATCCCAAACAACGAAAGTAAAGTTAGTGTGTAGAAGAAGCACCCATGTCTGAAAAGTGACCTATAACTGAGGGGCAAAGTGACAAACCTGAGAAAGATTTGACAGAATGAATCAGAGCTAGGATATGCCCTACTGTCATGGGAACCGACAGGAAAAAGCAGCTATTTAAGAGCAGTACATTAGGGTTGAGACAGGAGAGTACAGTGGAGGGAGAGGAGATAAGACAATACAGTAAAGCAGGGAGTACAGTAGAGATAACGGCGCAAAAGAATATAGAGTAGAGTGAAGTAGCAAAAGAGCAGATAAGACAATAAGTACAGCAGAGAGTACAGTTTAGTGCAGATTGGGGAGTTCAGAGTTTTTAAAAGTTATTTAATTAATTTATTCAGATTACAACTCAATTGTTATCCCATCATTTGTATCTTCCTATTGTTCCCTTCCGTCCCACTTTCCCCCATGACCCTCCCCTAGGTCTAAGACCGAGGGGGACCTCCTCCCCCACTATATGGTCATAGACTATCAAGTCTCATCTTGGTAGCCTGCTTATTCTTTCTTTGAGTGCCATCAGGCCTCCCCACCAACGGGAGGGTGGTCAAATATGGGGCACCAGAGTTCATGTCAGATTCAAAGCAGTAAACATCGAACCCCTACTCTGATCTACCCAATGGATAGGACATTCTCCACAGTTATGTGGAGAGTGGGCACTGAATCTGACAGGGGGACTCTTTCAAAGCAGAACACTCCAGTGAGAAGCCAAGAGAAACCAAATTGAATCAGTCAGCTTGGGGAGGAGTTTGCGCCAGCACAGCTGAGTTTAACCAGCCAGCCAGAGATGGAAAGAACTAGAAAGGATGAACTTATTTAGCAGTAAGCTTCTGAGACAACAATTACATCTGGCCAATAAAAGTACATTAACAAGTACATACATTATGGAAAGGTTCCACTTATTATGCACATACTTGGCTAAGTGGTGAATATCTTATATATGACTATATATGTATATAGCAAACATTAGTAAGAGGAAAAAAGAAGTTCATTTGGTGTTATATGCCTTCAGACACTGTTTTTTTATAATATCAAATACTCATTTATTCAAAACTATTAATTAATATAGGGGTTCTCATAACCTAGATGTCAGTTGTTTTATCTCAGGCTCACACAGCACTCGCTCATTACCTGCAGTGCTGT
This sequence comes from Acomys minous, assembly GCF_964271855.1. Lineage (NCBI taxonomy): Eukaryota > Metazoa > Chordata > Mammalia > Rodentia > Muridae > Acomys > Acomys minous. The sequence goes on from NC_140490.1 coordinate 104,741,406, forward strand.
TTCACTAATTCAAAAAGTGAAAACAAACATGTAACAACTAGCATGCATAAGACACTGGTCAGAGGTCAATCACAGACCACTGCCAAATTCAGTGACATAAAAACTGAGTTGGCAGAAAAGAAAGAGGCGTCTAAGGAACAATAGTAAAAAGATGATAAGATGAAGCAAAAAAACAAACAAATCAGAAGAAGACACAGCAGCCAGACAGGGGGCAAAAAAGAACCAAAAAGGAGGTACAAGAAGCTGATGATAAAGATGGAGAGACGCATCCATTCATGGCAGGACTCCCATGAAAACCCACAATTGGAAGCCATGCTTTGTGTGCAGATGATCAGTAGGGTTTGGAAACAAAAATTCCACCATTATCAGAAACAGAACTTCAAAGACAACATTGAATTTGTTCTGTGTTGATTATCTACTGCTGGGCATGGGGCCTGCACTTCAGAGTGGTTCATTTCCCCAGTGAGACTCCCTTGGAGAAAACTAGTTTTTCATCTTCAAGTGGCTATTGATTGGAAGTAGCTTCTGGGTTAGAGGTGAGCACATGTTCTCACATCCCCCTTCAACCCTAGGACTTCACCTGGCACAGACCTGTTCAGATCCTTTGTATGATGCCACAGTCTCTGCGAGTTTATGTGCGTGCCAACCATGTTGAACAGAGAAAGGAGTAAATGGTCCTCAGATGAGGGGATGAGATGAGAGCCACGCCCAAGCATTATGAATATATGGCTTGCGATGAGTCCAGAGTGTTTTTATCTAACTACCCTTAGGCCTAGGCCTAAAAGCTTCTCGCCACTATATAATCGTCTGTAAACCCAGACCTTGAAGGCTTCAGCTTCCAGGCTCTGTCTGCTAACTTACCTAGAATGTTTTAGCCTCCAAGACTTACTGTTGAAAAAGCTCACACTTTCTAGTTTCCCTCCCCCCGACCCCCCAAACTGTGGCTGCTGGTTCAATTCAGCTATTCTGGCTCAAAACTTCTCTCTGTGCTGACTGACTCATGGTTTCTTTTAGGTTCTCACTGAATTGCTCTGCTTTGAAAACCTTCATCTGATCCTCAGAAGCTGAACTGCTGGAAGTCAATTGCACACAGCTGAACTGTACAAAACTTCACTGAATTGTACTGTACTCTCGAATTCTACTCTATTGTCTGCACAAACTCTTTCTTCTCTCTCTCTCTCTCTCTCTCTCTCTCTCTCTCTCTCTCTCTCTCTCTCTCTCTCTCTTCTGTGTGTGTGTGTGTTCTTAAGTAGCTTCTCTTTTCTATCTGTTCTCATGAGAGTTTGGCATATCCTATCTCTGATTTATTGTGTCAAATCTTTCTCTGATTCATCACTTTGCCTGTCCCTCAATTGGACATTCTTATATGGGATTAAATGTATGTACTGAAGGTGTGTCTATATACCAGTCAGATCACACTGGCCTAGGTCTTAGTCTGTGGTCTCTTGTCAGAGTAACCATGTGGCTGGATTAAATTCCTCTACAGAAAGCTTTGATTCCTTTGTGTCCTTCACCCCCACCCCCACCCCACCCCTGCTCTTATACTCTTTCCATCTTCTCTTCTAAGAGTTCCCTGAGCTGTGAGGGGAGGGTTTCATGGAGACATCCCTTTTTGTGCTGAGTGTATTTTTTCTAAGGAGAGACAGAAGGGATGTGGATCTGAAATGGGTAGGAGGGGATAGGAAAGAAAAAGCAGGATGATCTGGATGGAATAGGGAGAAGGAAAACTGTAATCATAATATATTATATGTAAAAAATATATTTTCATTAAAAGGATGTACAGAGAGAGAGGAGAGAGAGAGAGAGAGAGAGAGAGAGAGAGAGAGAGAGAGAGAGGAAGAGAGAGAGACTATATGCCCTTTGACAAAGATGAGTGACAAACACACAGCTTGCTCCCTTAGTAACTTCATTAAAGAATATGTTTATTCTATCCAATTATTATTGGCTTTCTTTTTAAAACTTAATTAATATTTAAATTAAAGAAAAACAAATACCTGCATCAGGCTATCTCATTTGCAGTTTCACTTGGAAATATTTGCTTTGGGATGAATGTCTGTGAGTTGGCTTGGAGAACACTGCTCCATTTATTATTTTGTATTTGGTGGAGGGATAACCAAGTTGGAGCTTGTTCACTAGGCAACAGCAAAAATATAAGAGAGCAGTTCTAAATATCCAAGACATTTTAAGTAATGTCTTCTTACACTAGCCAAAGTAAGTCATGTGAACTGGTCCAAATTCAAAATTCTACCAATCACACAACTTATTATGAATTAAATGACTTGTACAATGGTAGGTGTTCCTCTCCTGAGAACTATGGCTCATCCTGAGTCAGCTCTGTTATAATAAGTACATTACATGCCCTGGACTTTTTCTTCTTACTTACTGACCAACTACAGGATGGTTATGGTCAAGAGTTACTTGTAAAAGACTGGCAGGCAGGGGAATGGTCATTTAAATATTTCTTCCCTTATTTACTATCACATCTCTGGCAGGAGCATCCACTCCTGGCTTTGGCTTTCACCAACTGGCTGTGGACAGAGGGAGTTGTTGCTGGTCCTGGGTCTCATCATTCTGTGTATGTGCGCATCAATCTAACATCCTGCGAGAATGGTCCCATAGTCCACTCCTGGAGTCTTTTCCGTTCTACCATCTACAATGAATTCTAATTTCTTCTAGGACTTACAACACACACACACACACACACACACACACACACACACACACACACACACACACACTTTAAATGCGTGCCCCATCACATGTAACAATATTTACAAGGTCCAACTCAATATTATCTGATGGTTATTTTTAAATATAAAGAAGTCAACCCTTGTAGTGGTCTGAATGAGAATGAGCCCCATAGGCTCATATATTTAAATGCTTGGTCACCACTTAGTGGAACTGGTAAAGAAAGATTAGAAGATGTAGCCTTGCTGGAGTAGGTATGGCCTTGTTGGAAGTGGTGTGTGACAGAGGGTGCACTTAGATGCTTGACAAGTCTGTCAGGCCCAGTCCCACCATCTTCTTCTGACTCCTCCCTGTGTATTAGGATGCTAGCTCTCAGTTATTAGTCCAGGCCCATGCATGTATGCCTGTTGGCATGCTTATTGCCATTATCTACATGTACTAGGCCTCTGAAACTGAAAGCAAGCAATCAATTAAGTGTGTTTAAAGTTATATTGGTTATACAGTCTCTTCCCAGCAATAGAACAGTAAATAGGACAATTATGGTCAATATTTGTCTGATGACACACCCCATCCCCCTTTATAATTCTTAGGATATAAATTTTGACTCTACTGAAGATGCTCAGATATCATTTTATATTGGAAACGTCATTAAATTCAGTGGTGTGATTCTTAATTTCTTTTTTAAAAAGTGGTTTTCTCTACTTGGACTACCTTGTATTCTTTGTGTTTGATCTGGGTTCAGTTTCCCAAGTTCTCTTTCTTAAGGAGTTTAACGTCTTATCTTTATATTCAGTTCTGTTTGAATTTTCACTTGCTAGTAATTTTACAAACTCAGTCTCTTATTGTAAGAAAAGACACTATTATGTTTCTCAGTATTTTAACCACACATGGTGACAGTTTCAACTTGATGCTAGACTAGAAAAACCCCAGGGTTATAGGGTATCTTCTGTAGATTGATGTACAGGTCACTCAACCTCTGATACATACTATGTGATGACCAGTACTCATATCTCTGTGTGAGCTTCCGTTTTTATAGGTCCTATAAGCTTCTTTTGCTTATTCTGTTTTTACAGTCTTTTGTAGGGATTCTTTTGACCCATTCCCTTGCCATGTTGATGGCCAAAGGAAAAGTTTTTTTGAAAATATATTTAAACAATCCTTACTTGGAAAAATGACAAACTTCTTTTTTTCTTTTACAAATGTCCATTTATGCTACTTTCAAGGTTATAAAATAAATAGTGAAGAGATATGTTTACTAAAGTAGTCTAAATTACAAATGCTGGTGGACTAAACTGTACAATAAGAATATTTATGTTTCTGGAAGGTTAAATATGCTCCGAAAAGAACAAACAGTATTTATATAAATAGGACCTAATGTGAGTGCTGTTTCTCAGACACACTCTACCCTCCACATAAACTAACTTAGAAGTGAGTATTTTTGAAGGTTCAGCTTTCTTTTAAACACTAGTCTGTACAATTTCTGGTGCAGTGGCTATCACTAGTAGTGCAAATTAATCAAACAGAGCCCGAGTTGTCAATGACTTCCAGAGAAGTGGCTAATACAAAATACTCACTGGAGTTCTGAGGTCAAACTCACAGGTGATTCAAGTCATTGCAACATCAAAGGAACTTGCTAAACATTCTCAACATTGTTACTGAGGAACATTCTCCTCTGTCTAACTTGATAAAAACACATCAATGTATAGCATATTGTTAATTTCCTTAACTGGTATTATGTCTTCATTCTTCTGACCTTACAAAAAGCCACTGCTTCTGCAGAAGAGGTGGCCCTCCCAGTGAGTGAAGAGCTTGCTGCTCGGGTATGTGGACATGAACTTGGATGCAACAGCTCTGTAAAACCCAGATGTGGCTGAATAAACTTGTAGCCAGTTTACGGGGAGAGGAGAGGATTATCCCATTGGACAAAACGGGTACCCAGTCCATTGAAAGCAGCAAACTCAGGCTAGAGAGATGGCTCAGAGGTTAAGGGCACTGGCTGCTTTTCCAAAAGTTCAAGTCACAGCAACCACATGGTGGCTCAAACCCATTTATAATGAGATCTGATGTCATCTTCCAGCAAGCAGAATACTGTATAAATAGTAAATAAATAAAAATTAGTGAGAGAGAGAGAGAGAGAGAGAGAGAGAGAGAGAGAGAGAGAGAGAGAGAGAGAGAGCGCACAGCAAGCCCCAGATTCAGCAAGGGAATGTACTTAAAATATAAGGTGACACAATCTCAGGGAACTGATGACACCAACAAGCATATCAAACTGCATAGGGAAAGGCCTATGAGGTCTCAACAACACATGAAGAAATAGGCAATTGAGTAAGGCTTGGAGCAGGGGAGGTGGCCCTCTCAAGTTTGTAAGATAATTTAGTGGTTTAAAAAACAAATAAACAAACAAGAAACCTTATAATTTGATAGTTCAATTTGGAAAATTAAAAATTTTATTGATCTTATAAATTCTTTTTAGCTAGAACAGTACTTCTAACAATTATGGAATTCTATACCTGTAGGTAACTCTTGACTCATAGACTGATATAACTTCATGTGCAGGCATCAGTCCTACACAAAGAACTACATAAATAACTGAATAAAGTTGGGAACAGGAGAGGTGGTTCTTTGCCTTGATGAAAATACTACACACACACACACACACACACACACACACACACACACACACACACACACTTTTGTGGTGCTGGGTATCAGACACACGATCTTGTGCATGCAAAAGTTCTATGACTAAATTGTATCCCCAGCCTAGGTACATAACTGTATAACCCTCAAATCTAAATCCAACATATAAATACAGATAAGTTTCTATAGTGCAATCATTTATTTGAATTTTCAAGATGTGAGTACTTGTGTCTTAGATAACAAACAACTGTCTTTTGGCCTGGCATCATGGCGCATGCCTTTTAAATTCCAACAATTTAGAGGCAGAGGCAGGTGGATCTCTCCGTTTGAGGCAAGCCTAGTCTCCAGAACAGCCAAGGCTACAGAGAAAAAATTCAGTCTTGAAAAACCAAACCAAACCAAAAAAAAAAAAAAAAAATCAAAAAACAAAAAACAAAACAAAAAACAACAACAAAACCACAATAAGCTGTCACCTTAATTCATGTAATTAATGGAATCTTTGAGAAGTGCAATTAGAAACATATACTCCCCACCCTTTAAAGCACATTTTTAAAATTCTTTATCCGAAGTAAGTCTGAATTAGGATATTATATCTAATCTTCAGCTCAAGACAGAAACAGAGAAGATGAGGAGATCATAGTCTACTGGAGATCTCAGCACATCGTGCTATGGAAAATTTGTAGTCATAACAGAACACACACTAACAGTGCAGAAGACTGGAAATGGAGTTGTTCACTTTTCCTGTGCTGTTGAATAAAAAAACAAACAAAACAAAATAAAAACAAAAACAAAAAACAAAACAAAAACAACAACAACAAAAAAACAACCAACCAACCAACCAAAAACCATTGGTTTGAGTGTTTATCTCTGTTCAGTTAGTGTCAAATATAATTTTAATTGTGTTAAGCTGTCCTGGGCAGAGAATCAAGAGACGTTAGTGGTCAGATGTTCGGATTTCACGATTATAGGAGCTATCGGTTGTGTGGCTCAGGCACAAAGTGACCTACCAATCATGTTTCTACCTCAAATACATCAATACGTCTATGCATATCACCACATTTTCAATTGAATTCTGTAAGTTTCAAATGATTTAGGATATTTTTTTTCCTCTGGTGGTCAAAAAAGAAAAAAATGAAAATACCATATGCTAGTGTGAGGATGAAGGTAAATCCAGAAGAGTGATCCTAAGCCACTTTTCTTAGACTTTGAAAATGCCACAGGAATAACGTGTTTGATACTCTCACTGTATTGCAGTTGCAGAGAAGTCTTATTTTTACTATCCCCAGTGAATCGCAGAACTGCAAGGAAGCTCACAGTGGGAGCATGCTAGAGAAGATATACAAGAATATTTCCAGTAATGTTTTAAGACCCTGAGAGATAGTTATACACAACCTAATAGAAATGAGCAGTTTCGGTAGTAATCTTATTAATTTCTCACTGGTGCTGTAACACATCATCATCTCAAAATTAGTATTTTTAAAGCCATGTGAATTCATTATCTTTGCAGTTGTAGTAAAGTCAAGGTATGGTAGCTTCTAGAGATCTCAAAGGGAATGCATCTAATCCTTCACATGCCTTTTTTGTGGTGCCCACATGCCTTTTTCTATGAATGCCTTCTCTTTTTTCCCTTTAATATTTATATTGATTGTTTGGGAATTTTACATCATAAACCCTAAAATACACTCATACTCCAGCCCTCTCAGGTCTTCCCCCTAATTTTGTAATTTCCCTTTCCCAGAAAATCAAGTAGGAAAAAGAAAAGTCCTGTGTTGTTGCCCATATAGTCACTGGAGTATAGTTTAATTTCCAGTAGCCAGCACCTTAAAGAAAACTGAGCTCTTCCCCATCCACAACAGTGTCATTATAGCCTGTTTTTAATATAATGCCATTCTCATTTCCATCCATTTTCACTGGTACCAAGGACATCATTAGTAGAACTACTACCCAATAGTAGTTCTCTCTAGTTCCCCCACTATTTGATAACTTACTACATTGTTTGTTCAACACATATAATCTATCATTTTACTAAAATAATCTCTTCAACATTTGGGACGTAGTTTAATCTCCTTATGAAAAACTCAGCAAAACGTCTAAGATACAGTAGATGCTTAATAAACGCTTCTTAGCTACCTGAATGAGGAACTAAAATCATGTTTACCTGTCAAATAAATTTTATAGCCCAATGTAAAGTCAAAGAAAATAGTATTTTCCAGTGCGAAGATGAAAGTAATTGTAGAAGAATGTTTTAAGACATTTTACTAATAGCTTGAAAGAGCCATAAGAAAATACTGGAACACATAAGTATATTAGCCCAAGGGGCATGTCCCACGAAAGCCTTCACTTACCAGGAAACTGAGACAGAGGAGAGGACATTCTAGTGGGACTCTAGATGAGAGAATCATGGGAGAAAGGCAAAGTAGAAGGACCCAGAGGGTCCTAGAAGCCTACAAGTAGAACATTATGATAGGCAGATTTGGGCACAGGGGTCCCGCTCAAACTAAGGCACCAGCCAAGGACAATACAGGCAGTAAACCTTAAGCCCCTACCCAGATCTAGCCAATGGACAGAACACTCCCCACAGTAGAGTGGAGAGTGGGATATGACTTTCTCACATACTCTGGTGCCTCACCTTTGACCATGTCCCCTGGACGGGGAGACCTGGTGGCAATCAGAGGAAGGACAGCAGGTTACCAAGAAGAGACTTGATACCCTATGAGCATATAGAGGGGGAGGTAATCCCCCTCAGGAACAGTCATAGGGGTGGGGAATAAGGGGAAATTGGGAGGGAGGGAAGAATGGGAGGATACAAGGGATGGGATAACCATTGAGATGTAACAAGAATAAGTTAATAAAGGAGGAAAAAAAAAAGAAAATTATTAAATTAAAAAGAAATTCATCTTTTGCTAGATATACAGATTTTAAAGCTGTGTAATAAATAAAATTATTCTTTCAAAAAATAATTTATGAAAATTAAGCAATACAGTAACAAAATAGCTCCTCTACTGCATCATTAGCCAAGAGCAGTAATATTTTGTGAAAAACACGTATAATTCATTCTCATCTAGTAGACCAAATATAGGAGGTTTTATGGGATCATACCTAGTACATAATTACTCATTGATGAAATGTGACTCCAATGTGTACACAGAGCTTTATATTGATCTTTAGTTTATTGTACCTGTGCGTCATTTTAAAAGGAGTAAAAAAAGAACCACTGTGAACACAAACACTACTAAAGATTCATCATAAAAACACAGCTTTGTTTGTATTTTGAAGAATAAAATCTATCTATCAACGAAGTGCCCAGACCTCTGGTGAGTAAAAGAAGCACACATGCCAAGTCTGGCCTCACTGAAGTCATCCCCAAAGCACAAGAGTTTATTGACTTATTGCTTGGTTGTGCCATTTGCCTTCTCTTTTGAGAATATCTGGAAATTAAATGATTCATGTCAGAAAAACTAAGGAGGAATTTGGATCTTCTTTGACATTTATTGTGAATTTTCAGCCAAAAGTTATGAGATGTAGGAGGTACTGAAAAAGAGCTTTGTTAAACTCTTGTGCACTTTGATAAAAATGTCAGGGGAAAGTGGAAGAAGCTAACTGTGATTTTTTTTTCATAGATTTGTGTCATACCATGTCTATCAAACCCAGGAAGCCTAGTTATTTCATCAGTAATTTGAATTTTATAAGAAGTTTTTTACATAATTTATTTTTATTGCTACCGTTCCCCTGGGAGCAATTTTATCTAATCAAGACTAATCTATAAATTTGTTAGCCTCCAAAATACAGATTGGCAATTAATATGGCATAGAAAGCATTGGAACTGTTTTGTCATTAGTCAAGCTGGATGTGGGGCAGCAATATAGACCTTTCAAAGTCCTCAAAAAATGCATAAGACTTGTGACTACCTGGGGGAATTAAAATGCCTTAATAATAGAAGCGGGGCTTTTTTCATATGGAAATGCAAAGTTTAATTATAGAAACCCACAAAATATGCCTATGCTGCATCTTGTTTAGGATACTAGAAGCTTCCGGTGTCATAACAATTCCAAAACTGTTAAAACCACAAACTCACAAGCATCTCAGAGCTATCACATGTTTGATTTTCTGCTTCAGCAAGGCATCAGCTTCTTTCATTAAGTTGTCATCAATTAATGTTTTTAGCCCTATACTTTATTTTAGAATTCAAACAGCAGTAGATTTTTAGTCGCTAGATCATCATGGCCTGCATTTAACAGTGATGACAAAGGTCAATTTATAGGAATCAGGAAATGCTTTTTCATGGATATATTAAAAACTACACACACATATCTCCAAAATGTAAATATTATTTTTTGAATTGGGCAAATGCATCATTAAGCCATAGCTTGCAACAGAAAATGATCAAAAGGAATGCCATTTAAAGAATAAGGGGAAAACTATAATGAGCACTAAGTGTAGAAGACATCTTTTCTACTTTTAAAATCCACAGGTAGGGGAGCATTTCTAAAGTGGGAAACAGCATCCCAAGACACAGAGAACTGCCATGTAAAGCCATGTGCTCACTCCTTGGAATATACCCAGAAGATGCTCCAGCACACAGCAAGAAAATTTGCTCAACCATGTTCATAGAAGCCTTATTCATAATAGCCAGAACATGGAAACAGCCTAAGTGTCCCTCAATAGAAGAATGGATAAAGAAACTGTGGTACATATACACTATGGAATACTATTCAGCTATTAAAAACAAGGAATTCCCGAAATTTGTGGATAAATGGATTGAGCTAGAAATGATCATAATGAGTGAGTTAACCCAGAAGCAGAAAGACTCAAATGGTATATACTCACTTATATCTGCATATTAGCCCAAGGGGCATGTCCCACGAAAGTCTTCACTTACCAGGAAACTGAGACAGAGGAGAGGACATTCTAGTGGGACTCTAGATGAGAGAATCATGGGAGAAAGGCAAAGTAGAAGGACCCAGAGGGTCCTAGAAGCCTACAAGTAGAACATTATGATAGGCAGATTTGGGCACAGGGGTCCCGCTCAAACTAAGGCACCAGCCAAGGACAATACAGGCGGTAAACTTTAAACCCCTACCCAGATCTAGACAATGGACAGAACACTCTCCACAGTAGAGTGGAGAGTGGGATATGACTTTCTCACATACTCTGGTGCCTCAACTTTGACCATGTCCCCTGGACGGGGAGACCTGGTGGCACTCAGAGGAAGGACAGCAGGTTACCAAGAAGAGACTTGATACCCTATGAACATATACAGGGGGAGGTAATCCCCCTCAGGAACAGTCATAGGGGAGGGGAATAAGGGGAAAATGGGAGGGAGGGAAGAATGGGAGGATACAAGGGATGGGATGACCATTGAGATGTAACAAGAATAAATTAATAAAGGAGAAAAAAATGAAAAAAATTAAACAATTTGTATAAAAACCTGAAAAAGGGAAAAAAGAAAAGAGAGTAGGATGGAAGGGAAAGGAAAGCAGAAGAGTGTGTGGGAAAGAGACAGGGAAAGGGATAAAGAAAGCATGCCTGGGTCTGTACCGGAGGAGTCTGCCTTGGACATGAAGTATTGTGAAATTATTATTGGTATTTTCCAATGTAAGAAATCCATTGCCTACATTTTACAAGGATTAATTTTACAACTAATAACCGTCTGAGCTTAGAACTTAACTCATCATTCTATTACATCCACAGATAATATTAAACTGATTTAGGCATCTTTGAGTTACATAAAATATTTTCAAGGAAATAGCCTTAAATTTTAGTGTATTTTTATCTTAAAGACTATACTATTACATTGTTCTATAAATGCCATAGGTGTTTATGCAAGTCTACATAAATATTTTAATATATTATTTTATAATTTAAGGCTATTTGGATATCTTTGAAAAAAACTATTTAAATGTAAGAAAATATGTGAAATTGAAAAAGACCACTTTAACATTGTAATTTTTAGAAACTATTACCGTCAAATTGCTTTTAGAAATTAGAGTAGCAATAAAATCAAATAGCACAAATGAAATTAAAATGAACAACATCAAATAATCACAAAAATTTTCACTTATTTTGCTATCAGAGGACAAGTGATTGCTACAAATAAAATAAATACATAGGTATATGTGTAATAACCACACAAGCAAAATAAAAACAATTTTAAAAATATAGCCTTATTACATTAAATTTATTAATCATTTTATTTTAGGCAAAGAAAGTAATGTGTGTGTAATATAATGTGTGTGTAAGGATAAATATGAAAAATAAGTTTTCAGGAAACTAAAATTTTGTAAGTAAAGAGATAGATTTAACTCACATGAATGAGCAAGATAATATTGAAGTGATAACAATTTCAAAACTTGAGAAAAGAGATTCATAGAACAAGGGGAGATCAGTTAATCAATTACAAAGAACTCTTTTCTGTCTAGAGACCTGGCCACTTAGAATGTCTTGGATGAACGGCTGAACAATCACTTGGCCTGAGAGAACAAATTCTTCTACCAGCCTCATTTCTGCAGGAATAAATAAGTTAACTTTACAGCACTTACCGAATCTATTTCAACCACTATAAAATAATTTAAATATGAAAAACTTAAAATTACATATTTCATTAAAAAGGCTATAAGCAGAATGTGTGGCTAACAAGATTTCACTAGGAAATGTAATTGTAATCTGAAAGAACTACCTGAGGAATCTGAGTTTCCTGGCTTAGACAAATTACCAACAAAAGCTGAGGCAGGGCTCCTGCAACGACTTTAACTAATGACAGATATCTGGAGCCATCAATTACTGAAATGACACTTAAATATCATTAGATACTGAAATACATTTTGGGGAAAGAATGTAATATAGGTAGATATTTAAGATAATTACCTACCAGAAAATGCTGTGTGAAAGGTCATGAAATTCCATCAAGTCTAATCTATGAACATAAGGTATAATTTTGACTCGGTGATAAGCTATTATATTCAAACATTCTATTAGTCAATTTTAGTAATTTTGATAATTCCAGAAATTAATATGATTGGTGCAAATGGCATTAATATCTTTCTTTTTTGCATTAATATCTTTCTAGCTACATAAAGTTTATTATGTTCAAGGTATAACAACAAAAAATAGGACTATGCAAGAAATGTTAAAAAGAAAAAATATCCCTTATAATCGTGGTATCTACATTTCCACCAACAGAAACACCTAACTTCTTATTACATAAAATTTCAATTAAAATAAATAGAATGCAAAATTGCTAGAGTAATAACCAAAAGCCATTGCAAGTATTGTTGCATTATTCATGAGGATAAGTTGTACAAGTCATGACAGCTTATTTGTTCCTTTTCAAAATATTGGATATTCTATTAATCCAACTTTTGATTCTATCCATATTCCACTGAGAGAAGCCACAGGAAAACTCTTTTATTTTCTGTTTTCCAAAGTCCAGGCTTTGGGTCATCTCAAATATACCACGTATGCACTCCAGTCAAAGAAGCAAATGTGTGATTCTAGCACCTAGCCACTCAAATCACTGAATCATTTCAGTCACTTAAGATGATATATAGTATATAGTAGTAGATTTCTATATAGTATATAGTAGTAGAGTACTATATATTCCAAATAATATATAGTAGTAGAACGAAATCATTCCTTGTGTCCTATTCAAGTTCCTGAATTAACACTTTGAGAGTAACAAAACAGTTAATTTTACATCACTAATATATGGTGCAATCTTCCAGATAGAGAATTTGTGACTCAAAGCGAAGTGTTACCCTAACAAGCCTTAAAACATTGGGTATCGACTTAACAATGAAGTGCCAATGAATTCAAAATGGATTTGAGGAAATGGTATGTAAAAGCTGTCAGTAATAACTTAAAATAAGGAAGGCGTTTCTAGATTTTGAAAGAGAGCTCTTATACACTTACACAAAGGTGTGGAAAACTGTCATCATCTCTGCTGTCGTTGAGAGTAGAAAATATCCCTACCATAAATAGATAGATAGAAAATAAATAAATAGATAGATAGATAGATAGATAGATAGATAGATAGATAAATGGTTCTTTTAAAAAATAAGTCTAGATACAAAGATTCACGGTCATTTCGTGTGTGTGTGTGTGTGTGTGTGTGTGTGTGTGTGTGTGTGTGTGTGTGTGTGTGTATGTACATGTTGAAGTATCACTATCAGTTATCACTATCAATTATATATATTTAGTTTGGGATTTTATCACAAAAATCAGTTCCTGGTGTGCCTGAAAGGAGAACAGTATTATTTCTCCCATTTGCATTGACTTGGAAGTCTAAGATTAAGGTGATTGCAAATGCTTGTTTGTTGGAGTGTGATGTTGTGTAAACTTTGCTGGCCCATATTCTGTGACTGGTAAAATAAAGTATCTGACCACATATAGCTGAGCAGAAGAGAAGTAGGTGGAGCTTGGTTTCCTGGGCTGGGGGTCAGAGATGGACCACAAGGGGAAGAAGATATAGCAGTAGGGGAGGAAGCCATAAAGAAGGAAGTCACCATGCGGCAGTAAGGGCCATAAGCACATGGCCATACAAGCTGGCTTGATGGAACAGAAGCAACCCAGGCAGGAATAATTATGGCAAGTACTTTGGAATGTGTAGCGGGGAAATAGCAAAATAGTCTATAGGGTTGATATCTGCCCAGTTATGGTACCTTAAAGCTTTTTATTAATCTTTTTTTTCTTTTTAAAATGTTTTTTTTATTAATTCGTTCATTTTACATCTCAATAGTTATCCCATCCCTTATATCCTCCCGTTCCTCCCTCCCTCCTGCTTTTCCCCTACTCCCCTCCCCTATGGCTGTAACTGAGGGGGGCCTCCTCCCCCTGTATATGCTCATAGGGTATCAAGTCTCTTCTTGGTAGCCTGCTATCCTTCCTCTGAGTGCCACCACGCCTCCCCATCCAGGGGACATGGTCAAATATGGGGCACCAGGGTTTGTGTGAAAGTCAGTCCCCACTCTCCGCTGTACTGTGGAGAATGTCCTGACCATTGACTAGATCTGGGTCAGGGGTTCGATGTTTACTGCGTGTATATTCCTTGGCTGGTGTCATAGTTTGAGCAGGATGCCTGGGCCTAGATCCACCCATCATAATGTTCTACTTGTAAGTTTCTAGGACCCTCTGGATCCTTCTATTTCCCCATTCTCCCATAATTCTCTCACCTAGCATCTCAACAGGATGTCCTCCCCTCCATCCCACTTTCCTGGTAAGTGAAGGCTTCCATGGGACATGCCCCTTGGGCTAGTATGCAGATATAAGTGAGTATATACCATTTGACTCTTTCTGCTTCTGGGTTAACTCACTCATTGTGATCATTTCTAGTTCAATCCATTTGTCCACAAATTTCAGAATTCCTTGTTTTTAATAGCTGAGTAGTATTCCATAGTGTAAATGTACCAAAGTTTCTTTATCCATTCTTCTACTGAGGGACATTTAGGCTGTTTCCATGTTCTGGCTATTATGAAAAGGCTGCTATGAACATGGTAGAGCATATTCCCTGTTGTGTGCTGGAGCTTCTTCTGGGTATATTCCAGGTTTATTAATCTTTTTAAAAGGCCTCTGTCTCAGTTATTCATGAACTAGCTGAGGTAGAGCAGCATTCTCAAGTCTAATAGCCCTGATGCTAGGAGTGGTAAGGACTTGCTTCTTTGTCTTCAAATTGTCTCTTTCTATATTGATGTGGCACAGAGCAAAGAAAGAAAGAATGTCATCTTTCTTCCAGTAAGCACAATGATGGCACTATATAATTCTTCTCCCTCATCACCTCCTGCATAGCCCTCCTCTTAAGATCACAGTAGAATGTAGAATTTCAAGACCTTATTATGCTTTGACGTACATATTCAGCCATAAACAAGTCCATTTGGACAGCGAAGGAAGGGAGCATGCAATTTTCAAGCAGAACTGAACAGACACCTCAGAGATACAGGAGCTGCCAGGTTTAAAGTTTCTCATGATGGAAGAAAAGATCAATAGGGTGAAATCATGTAAACATGATAAAGTCCTTTTGAAAACACATCATGGGGTGTGTGAAACAATAAAGGCCGTCTAAAGATATTGGAAAGTGTAATGTACACAGATTATCCAATGAAGAATGAAAATATACAGGATAAAGGCTCACTGTAGCTCTAACGTAACCTGAAGCAAAAGTGAGATCATTTCCAAGAGAAGGAGAGATATGACTTTTGTGTGATAGCATGGCTTACAAAATCAATATACACTGGGGTCCACATAATCTATCCAGGAAATATGTGCCATCTGTAAATGAACTGATCGGGAAGTACAAAAATGAAGAGGACTTTGGAATTATGGATTGGTAGTATTATGCATCTAAAAACAAGAGACTTGTGAGAGTAAGTTAGAGTAGAAATTATTCCATTGCATAGAGCAACTATCTGTGAAGAATCAGACCCCTTTAAAAGCCAATGGTTGTTTTTCCTATTCTTCCCTTTCTTTGATCTTTTTAATTAGTGTTCCTATCACAAATATTCTGACCTGCTCATCCACATTTATGGAAGCAAATAATAGGAAACTGTCCAAGAAGCAGACTTTGAAGTGCCCCATCAATTTCCTAATATACCTTTCATAACAAGACTTTGGACTTCATACTTGAGTCCAGTGCCAAAGCAGCATGAGGCTACTGTGGGTCCTTGAGCAACTTTCAATAGATTTTGTATATGAATCGGAGATAAATAGTTTGTAAGCAGAATAGAAATACGGAAATTATAAACAAAGTCTTCAGTCTAGGTAAGAGTCTCTCTAAAGAGCAGTGTTTTCTCTGTACCTTTCTATTGGGCCCAAGGGTGTGACCTCAAGTGAGAAACAAATGAATCTCTGACTTCCAGGGCTCTTATAGAGACCTTGAGCTCCATCATCCGCCATGCCTGAGTCTGTGGTGTGCTCACATCCCATATGCTCCTCTCAGGAACCAGCCATCATTCAGCATGGAAACTGGGTAACTCTGGAAGCTTTCATGGAAAGTCTCTGTTTGAAAGTCACATCAGGCTTAAGTTTTTAGTGTTCTTGTATCAGGTACTAGAAATGTGGGTAAAGATAGCTCAAAGAAGTTTCATTCATCTGCACTGCCCCTAAATAATCAATTTCCCCAACTGAGACCTACATGCTGACAGAGAAAAATCATCTGACTTTCTCGTGCTAGAATTTCTGATCCAAGAATAGTAGGTTTCATTATTTTGTGACACTACTACACCTAGGGTGGTTCTTTTTATACCACAATGTTATTCAGAGGCTTAGACAAGTCAGAGGCTTTAGATTTTACTGTGACTGTGAAAGTTAAATGCTGAAATATTCTGTTCTAGACTTAATATCTCTCTGTCTCTCTCTTGGTGAGTGAATGAGAGAGGGAGAGAGAGGAAGAGAGGGAGAGAGAGAGAGAGAGAGAGAGAGAGAGAGAGAGAGAGAGAGAGAGAGAGAGAGAGAGAAGAATATGGTATGTGTTTTGGTGTACCTGTGTGACTACACACAGGTGGGGGTTAAAGGACCACCGTTGGTTTGGGTCCCTCTTCTACTTTATTTAAGAACGTGTTCCTTGCTGACCTTTTAGCCTCTCAGGATTCTTCTTACTCCACCTGCCATCTTACTTTAAAGAATCTAGGAGTCAGACCGGCACTACCACATGTGCAGAAGCAAAGTCAGATCCTCGGCCTTTCAAGGCAAGCATTTTACCTGTTGAAAGAGCGAGGATCTGACTTATATATTTGCAAGACAAATATACTTACTGAAAATATGTTTAAATGTTTTCCTTTATTATTTTTAAACTTAAAAAGGTATGCTTATTCATCACCAGTGATGCATTTTAGAATTAGAACATACAATGAAATAAATCGATTTTCTGAGTGTTTCAAATTCCTAGCACGTTACTCTTTCAGAATCAGAGAAAACAAATGAGTATTGTCAGGGAATGTAGAACTGTAAAAAAAAAAAAATGTAAAAATTGTGCCTACTTTAAACATAATCTCTGCATGGGCTATGAGTATCTTTTATAGCTTTAGTATATTACAAAATGATTGAAAATCAAGCCTTGAAAAAAAATCCAAAGCCTAAGCATTGAGTAGACTTCTCAAAGAATAATAAAATGTGGTTTTTTTTAGTATTAAAAGATCAGGTCACTAGACTGCATTGAACTGAACTCCATAATTTAAATCTTGTTAATACAATGACTATGGTATTGGCTGAAATGTAACTTGTTAAAGTAAGCAAAGCACTTGTTTGGTGGACCTACGCCCATCTGATGTGGCAGCAGAGTTGGCAGTCTGGAGGGAAGATTGTTCAGACAGTCAAAGAAGCCTATCTCAGGAGCAAGCAAAGCAGACAGCAATGTACCCGTTGATGAGAGAGGTAGACAGACTTACGGAGTCAGTGCCTGGGTCTCTTAGGAGATGCAGTACAATTCAGAGAGCTCCTGAGCTTTGCCATCGCAACAGCAGTGTAGGAAGTGTGTATGCATTCACAGGTGTGTGTGTGTGTGTGTGTGTGTGTGTGTGTGTGTGTGTGCACATAGGCACATTGATTGCCCTAAGAATGAAGCTGCAGTAGATATAACAAAATGAGTAATGTTAATGGTTTGCATCGGCTCATGGAGGCCAGGAATGTGTTCCTTTCAATGGACAGTGACAAAAATAATATTTTTAACCATTTAATAAAATATTAGGAGTGGTTATGAAAAATTGCTTCAATATATTTAAAAGAAACATTTAAGGTAATAGATTGCAAATTAATCTTTCTTCAAAAACGTAAGGTAAGCAGAATCTGATATAACATAAGAAAGTGTTAGACATAATTAAACTTCAAACATTGAAATTCTCTCTTGTGAGTATTTACATCTTTTAAAGTGTTTTCAATGGAGCCTTAGAATAGAGAAGTAATGCAATAAAATTTTCAATTGTTTTAAGCTTCATACTAGAATGATCAACTTCTCATATGAAATAAATAAAATACAATTCCTTTATATTTTATTTCAGGAAACAAAATGGAGCAACTGTCTTATCTCAGTCTTTGGAATTTAATGAGTATATTGTTCTCATTTCTCTAAAGGTCACTAAGGCAGGATAGAATAGTAGCTTTCTATGTCCAAACAAGAGAGGGTAGGAAGTAATCCCATGGACAGGGAATGACAGCCCGCTGCTCTCATCTGACCATCACCCATCACTTTTCAGTCACAGCTGTGTTTCTCTCCTCAGAATGTTTTCTCAACCAAGACCTTTTTGCTTCTATATGTGTTACATGTGCTGGTGTGGGCATGTGTTTGCAATGGCATTAGGCAGCATTTGTGAAGTCTTTATCAAGTACTAAATTAATTAATCATTGCCCTAATTTGCTAGGTAGTGAGCTCAGAGAAGTTGAATCATTTTCTATAGCACTGTCCTATAGAGCACATAATGTTAACTGGCCAGGTGTAAACATACTGCACCTTATATTATTCACACAGGACTGTATGAGAATGCAGTGCAATAATTTACATAAAACAAGAATAAAGAGCCAAGTTCTGTTACATGTCTAGCAAAAATATTTGAAATCCATGTTTACTTTTATTCCAAATTTACACATCATTTCTGATATAGTAGGGAAATATTTTTTAATTTTATTAATTTATTAAAATTTTTTAAAAGAGAAGAAAGAATCTAATTTTTTACTATGTCTCCTTATCTGAGTCTCTTTCTATTTCACAGCTACCACCATTGTTTCTGTTGAGAGAATGTTCCCAGAGGATAAGACTGGATTCCGTTTGTATATATTAAATAAATTCAAGGATATAAAGGAAGTAGAACAAGTGGCTTTAAACTCTGCCATTTGGCATCCTTAAGTTCTCCATGTGTGGGGGCTAAAGGAGCTAGCCTACACTATGAATACCTTGATGACTGTGAGCCTGCCCTCACCGTTTAGGTCTTCAGAGTGTTCTCTGATTAATTATATATTTTAAGGAGATGTGACCCCGTGACTGTGGTATAAAGGCAGGATGCTACTGGCATATCAGAAAATCAGACTAATTGTCAAGTCTAAGGTATTGAAGATCTCTGATCTAAAAGGTTTTTTTCTCAACCAATAGAGTCTTTTTTTCCTCCTTTATTAATTTATTCTTGTTACATCTCAATGGTTACCCCATCCCTTGTTTCCTCCCATTCTTCCCTCCCTCCCATTTTCCCCTTATTCCCCTCCCCTATGACTGTTCCTGAGGGGGGTTACCTCCCCCTGTATATGCTCATAGGGTATCAAGTCTCTTCTTGGTAACCTGCTGTCCTTCCTCTGAGTGCCACCAGGTCTCCCCCTCCAGGGAACATGGTCAAAGTTCAGGCACCAGAGTATGTGAGAAAGTCATATCCCACTCTCCACTCTACTGTGGAGAGTGTTCTGTCCATTGGCTAGATCTGGGTAGGGGTTTAAGGTTTACCGCCTGTATTGTCCTTGGCTGGTGCCTTAGTTTGAGCGGGACCCCTGGGCCCAAATCTGCCTATCATTCATTTGGGCCTCTCCAAAGAAACAGCTCCAGAAGAGCAAATCCTTTTGTGGAAAACAAGAGGATAATGTTAATGGAGCCCTGGTTTCATTCTTTACTGAGAAACTTGGTACCTGGCACCTGACAGGTTCACAAGGCTCAAGTCCACAATTAAACTATCTTCCAAAAGCTAAGCAATAAAAGCCTTTGTAAGAAATTACTTAAAAATGTAATTGTACTCCTGGTGACAGGGGATAAAAAAAGAAAAATGCTTCCTCCTTCTTATCAATGGTGAGGTCAAATTAACCAGGAAATGATTTTATTATACCCACTGCCAGTCCCACGCTATTGCACAGTTCAGCTGGGTGGAAAATGCACAATTAAGGTCTTTTCCAAAGTCATTTAGAGGAAACTCTGAAATACAATGCAAAACTAATTAGTCATATTTTAAGATGAGTACTTTAATGATGATCTTAAATGGCTTTGAATCTTTTTTGAGAGGTAAGTGGGTGTTAAAATAACACATAAAATTACTTTGCATAAAAGAAGTATTTTAATAGAAATCATTTAAATGTTGGGTATATCCAGATAATCAAATTCCATAAAAGTAAAAAATCTAACCAGAATTATTTAAGATTTCTTGTTTATGAAAAGAAGAGTTTTTATCAATTAAATTTTACCAGGGACAGAATCTTAGCTAAATATTTAAAACAATCTTGTGGAGACAAAGTCTATTTATTTAAGAGAAATATAACTTTTATATTTTACAAAGTGATTTTAAAGACAATTGAAGATTTCTCTGAGTTTTAGCAACTCTCAAAGTT
Source organism: Acomys minous (assembly GCF_964271855.1). NCBI lineage: Eukaryota > Metazoa > Chordata > Mammalia > Rodentia > Muridae > Acomys > Acomys minous. Next base: position 104,762,013 of record NC_140490.1, read on the forward strand.
AAACGTAAATCCAAAAATTTAAGGCAAATCATCCTATTGATTGGATCTGCAAAGGAAATTGGATACAATCTCAAGCCAATTCTTGTTCATAGGGAATAGTGACATTTTTATTACCTTAGAAGTCATGGCTAACTATTTTCTTCTTCAACCACATTTCTTCTCAGACTTTCTCCTCTTAAGCTAAAAAAACAATGAAAACTGGCATAAATTTTTGCAAAGGCCATTTTCTGAAACAAAGAAGTTACTACTCAATTAATTGATCTTTGCTTAAAAGCCTAGAGTATAGTTGAGCAGTAGTTGGCAATAAATAGATATATGTGAACTTTACCGTCAGTTTCAGTATTTTATTTTACACTCTCTTCCTACAGCTCATTTCTACACGGCAGCTGTATTTATCTTATGCTCCCACTTGACGTTTGAGAGATTAGATAGAGTTCTAGGTGTCTACTCTCTGTTACAGCTAATCACACAGATTTATAGAGGTAAATAAATATGAGGTTTTATGGTTAGAATAGATTTTATACCCAGGAAAATGACCTTTGAGAGGTTAAGTAACTTTCTTAATATCACATTTTTTTTTTTACAGGAACTCTGTCCTGTGAATCAAGTACATTCAACCCAAATGATGTGCCCTCTAACTGGGCTCCTTTCACAAGCCGAGGAAGACAGGCTTTCTCCACAGAGCTAGAACACAGACAAATTGTTGAAAACCCAATACAGTCTGAAAATCTACCCAAGAGCAGAATTGATAAAAGAAGCTGAAAATCTAAAATTAAAATTTTAGTTGTTTATTACCCATTGTCACAAATTATTCAGTAACACTTAATAAAAAATATAAAACAGCTGATTTTTTTTAAGACTAATTACAGTCTATACAAAATTAGGAGCCAGAATTTAGCACATTCATAAAAACCATGAGAAATGCCCATAAGAGTTTTATAATTAGGCTGGCGTGGTGGCGCATGCCTTTAATCCTAGCACTCGGGAGGCAGAGGCAGGCGGATCACTGTGAGTTCGAGGCCAGCCTGGCCTATAAAGCAAGTCCAGGATAGCCAAGGCTACACAGAGAAACATCTCCAAAAACAAACAGGCAAAAAAAAAAAAAAAAAAAAAAACCCAAAACCCCAAAAAGTTGTATATTATTAAATTCTTTCTTATTATTTTCTAATGTACTTGCACATTTAAAAACAAACATTTTGGAAGACTTGTATGAATATTTGAACTCCTAAACTTAATTTTATACTACATAGAAATTTACATAATTATAGAAATAATTTTCTTCTGTTAATACAGAAACTATACAAAACAATTTTACTTTTTTCCCACAAGAATAGAGTGTTTAGAGTAGAGACTGAAAATGGATATATGTTGATAGTTCATTAATATTTGACCCTATTGCTTTCATGGTAGTTTTAGTATGTTAAATATATGCTGAAGAATCTCTTAAGTATACTTAAAACAGATTTTTTTTCTCAAGAAATGCCCATTTATTCTAAAATTGGAAGGTAAGCACACTAATAAATGAATAAGTAAAATACAAATAGCCAAACCACTAAGAAGGTAATATGTTTATGTAATTTCTGATTGTGTCATGGTTCTTCTTGCTATAGGTAGTTTAATGTTTATATGTATAATAATATAAATGTATATATATAAAATAAAAGATGTTTAATTAAAAAAGAATAGGTAGACAAACCTGCTGAAGGAAGAATGAGAATTAAGAAGTATACTGCAGAAAAAAGATATATGAAAATATTGACTACATTTGAAGGTTTCCAGACTAGAGATTTTTGTCAGACTTTTGAGTTTAAGGTCCCATCAAAGCTCTATTTATGTTATTTATAGTTCAGGGACTGTATCCAGTCATTGAGTATAGGGGAAGTATAGATTTACTGAATCAGAATGTCAAAGATATGCACATAGCACTGTTTGGAAAGAAAAGTGACAGCAAAACAATGGTTTGGGTATGATGCTTAAGTCATGGGTGAGGGAGAAGGAGAGCAGTAGATGCTGCTCAATGCCCTTGATCAGAAGGGATAGTGTTAGAAATCCAACAGGACGTCCCTAGATTCATAAGAGTTCATGACCATTGGACGATACTTTAAAGCAAAGATATATTTAACCTGTACATTTTACTCTATTGACTGAAGGGACAAAGACATTACTGGCTTACCAGTGGGCTGCTGGGAAATCAAGAAAGTATAATAATGTCTTATAAAATTCATGTCCACCAAGCAGCGCAGAAAAAGACCCCTCTCATTACAACACAGGATACTAGCAGAAGTAACCAAACTAAAATAAGATCATACTGGATAAGGGTAGGCCCCCAAATCCAATGACTGGTGTAATTGTAAGAAGAAAGGATGGCTGTAGAATAGCTCAGGGTTTAGGAACACTGGTTGCCCTTCAAGAGGACCTGGTTTCCAGAATCCACATGGTTCGTAACCTTCTGTAACTCAATTTCCAGGAGATTAAGTGCACCCTTCTGGCTTTGGGGGTACCTGACATGTAGTGAAGGTAAAATACCTATATACATAAAAATTTAAAAAGAACTTAAGAGGGATAAAGATACACAGAGCAAATAATTAGAAGGCTAAATAAAAGCAGAGGCAATGTTTGGGATGACATTTTTAGGATGGTCAGAATCCACTAGGACCTGGGGAGAGGTACAGGATATAGTATGTTGTTGGAAACTATGTAGGATCATCTATATTTCATAACTCTGGATCCTTGTCTATTAAAATTTTGTTTGTTTACTTAACCCAATCTTCCTTTTAATTTGTGAATGCCAAAAAAAATAGAACAAAGGGAACTAGGTTATGAGCCACACTTGTAAAAGGTCAAATAATGGAAAATGGGAGAGTTCCATATTCTAGCCAACACAGAGATGAACTGACATACTTTTGCCTGGAAACGGAGAGGAATTAATTTGTTTGACTCATAATGATGTAGAACTAGTACTGTGAAATGTGATTTGACCTATAGCACCAATCATCCAAAACAGAAAACGAAGAGTTGAGAGACATGCTTAGCATATTAAATATTAGCATATTAGCCTGGAAAGGCTAATGAAACTGGTGAACTCTACTGAAGCAAAAACACTTTAAAACATTTTATGAATAACTTCTGAAAGGCACCCAAATATCAAAGAACTCAGAATGCGAAGTCAGATAGGTTTACATAGCGACCTTTTTTTGGAACTTTTGCTTATTTTTATTTATTTCGTCATCACTGATTGACACTTTGCTTTTCTATAAAATGAAAACATTAACCCTGCCAGAACTGTGATGGTGGTACAAGTGCTGAGCCCTGCGTATATTGTGCTCAGTATAATAAAGTACATTATAGTGAGGAAAAAGCTTGAAAGGTTGAACACATGTAACAGTCACTGGAAGCATCCTCTATTTATTGACTATCAGTTACTCTTAGCATATTACATTCTCCTTTTTCACTTGATGATTAATTCCAAATTCCTAGAGAAGAGGTGCACAGGCTAGATATATACATTACAGCAGATTAGCTTCTTCATATAGCCTACGTGAGATTTTTGGCAGTACCAATTGGAAAATTATTAATTAACTATGCCTTTACAAAACAAAACATAAATATGAAGAAGAAAAATGTTCTCAAGTCACCAGAACATGTTCTGGTTTAAAGTATTTCTGAGGTGCGGTCGGCTCAGACAAAATGTGCTGATAGCATGAAAGACTTTGTTCATAATGTCATATTCTTGGAACACTGCTGTATTTTAATCACACTTTGCCATTGCACAAGTGTGTACATAAAATTAACAATAGATTGCTCATCGTGGGAAGTACCCAAAGCATAAACACTTATTCACTGTCTCTGATTTACATTGTTCCCAGATGTTCATACATAGTAAAGGGAAGATGAGAAGGAGGGTAGTAATTCAGTTCAAAAGAAAACTTAAACCTTCTCAGGCAGAAAAACAAATGACATAATGGCACTATTAATTATATTCTAAATTGATAAGTCATTATCTCTCAGCTACAATACTCTAATTTAATCAAATGCTCAATGTTATGGTACTTTTTTTTTTTTTTTTTTGCTTAAGCAGGTTATTTCTCCTGTGCATGTTCTCATGTGAGAAGCATGGGAGAATAGCAAAGTAGAAGGATCCACAGGGTCCTAGAAACCTACAAGTCGAACATTATGATAGGCAGATTTGGGCACAGGAGTCCCGCTCAAACTAAGGCACCAGCCAAGGACAATACAGGCAGTAAACTTTAAACCCCTACACAGATCTAGACAATGGACAGAACACTCTCCATGGTTGAGTGGACAGTGGGGTATGACTTTCACATGTACTCTGGTGCCTCATATTTGACCATGTCCCCTGGAGGGGGGGACCTGGTGGCACTCAGAAGAAGGATAGCAGGTTACCAAGAAGAGACTTGATACCCTATGAACATATACAGGGGGAGGAGGTCCCCCTCAGTCACAGTCATAGGGGAGAGGAGTAAGGGGAAAATGGGAGGGAGGGAGGAATGGGAGGATACAAGGGATGGGATAACCATTGAGATGTAACAAGAATAAATTAATAAAAATTTTTAAAAAATAGTGTCATCTAACAGTTTCCTGAAGGTTTCACTCTACTGTAAGTGGAGCTGCCATTTTTCAGTCCTCAGTGTGAGAATGGTACCCCACTATCGTCCCCTCCCTGGGTGGCAGCCTGGGGAATGTATGGGAGGCCTGGCTGGAGATGTTGGGAGAAGTAAGAGGGTCAGCCAAACAACCCATCGTCTAACCCAGACTGCACAGTTTTAGAGAAATCCAATTCTTTTTTTATTCTTACACAGAAACAAGCATAAAAGCATTCATTGCAAATTAAATAGAGAAAACAAGAATGTACAAAGCAAATATTTTTTATAATTATGTCTGTCCTATTTGAATGCTCTTCATGAAAAGGAACAAGAATGTATGCGCTTAGGTAACAAAAGAGGATGCATGCTGTATATGGTGTAAGGTCGGGAGTTATGACACCTGGCAGGGCAGAGAGCCTAAAACAGGCACCAGAACAATGTAGTGAAATTCAAACTTTGTACCACGTCCAGATTCCCATTGTGTGTAAGAATTCCTGTTTTAAAACTCACAGAATTAACATGAACTTGGGACAAAAAGAAGATAAAGTTATATTAGACTACATCTCAACGTTCCTTCCTAAAGATGGCTTATCTATCCCGCTTACTCGGGACTGCAGCTTCCCACAGATGGTTTCAAATCAAGACGCAAATTTACATTAAGTTACAACCTTAGAATCCACACGCAACAAAAGAGAGCACAGCTAAGTTTTTCTCCTAAAATTCCACAAAGGAAATATATTCATCCTTCTCTAAATGACATTTTATCAAAGATTGATGATATTTATCATGAGTAGATGAGAGACTCATAGAAGTAAATAATAACTTATCATTTAACAAAAAAAGGTGTTTATTCCCTGAGGAAAGTATTTGAAGCTAAGGTGTGACTATACCAGAAGTTCCAATCGCCTATGGACCCACTTCTATTTTACACTAAAGATTCCAGATTTTCATGCAACTAACTCAATGGTACAAACACCCTCTTTCAACTGTCTTTGTCATTTTTTATTTGAAATAGCTACTTAAAATGATTTTATTCATGTAATGTATAATGAAAATGAAAGTTATGTATCTGTCAAAAAGAATCAGAGATTAGTTGTGATATTCCTCATTGTTGGAATATTTCATTTGTATATAGATGACTACCTGAATCAACAAAAATACCACTAGCAAGCAATCTATTAACAAAAGATCCCAAGCCTAATTGCTAATCAAACTGTATCTACCCTCGTGTTTCATACAGAGGAAACATTGTATCATACTTGGGATTTGGTGTTGCATATGAACTAATAAGGTAAACTATGAGTTGCAAACCTTTTTAATTCCTGTGTGCCAGTTCCCCATGGCTTGATTCCCCAAGGCAAGACTGAAAATAAAGATTCTGAATGACTTTCAAAACAAGTTCACCATTTTGCTACACTTAAAAAATAACAGAGTATCCATTCAATTCAATTATAATACAAGGTTTACTTCCAAAACCTTGAAAAGGGTGCTGCAACCTACTTAGGATAATTAGTCAATACAAGCTAATTATTTGTTGAACAAATCATGATCATGTCAAATACTAATCTAATTTTATCACAAGAATACGTATCTCAGGTCTAATAGATAGATATGATTCTATAGACATATAAGGTAAAATAGTTAAATAAAGTCTTCAAAAGCCTCAGAGACCTATAGAATATGCCATTTAAAGATGTTTTTATTATTCTAAAGATTCTTTGACAACAAGAAAGTTAATTCCTGGAAACATCCAGCCTACCTCAAAGAAGATGATGAGCACCAAAGAACCTCCTTATGGAGTTGGCTTCAAATGTGGCAAACCAGCCACTGGGAAAAATGTCCTCATTTCTGCCACAGACAGAATTCTGGCTAAAAATGGACAAGCTTAGATTCAGACAGAGTTGATGGCCAAACTCTGCCAAGACAGGCTAAGCAAGTGCTCAACATTTCCTGCCTCAAAAATATGTCTGTCAGATACATTGGCCTAGAAGGCTGAAGATGATGCTTCAATGTTATAGACAATCTTGGGCAGTAAACTGTCACAGTCATTTTTTTCATTTTGGAAGCTGCTGACCTGCCCTTCTGGTTTACTCAGATAAATAAGTTTTATTTCTTCTCAAGTCTCTGATGGGGTTAAAGACCAGATAGTTTAGTCTTACAAATAAGCTTAGTTTGTTAGGGGTTAAGATATTTTTTAGATGAAGATAGATGTTTTAAGTTAATAGAGATGAGATATGATAGATATTGATTCTCATTCTGAATTTTAGACTCAACAAGATAGGACAGATGGTTACTTCAAGTTTGCCAAATACAAATAAATAGCCAAACCATTATGAATGCAACGTTTAGACCATTCCTGTTTGTCTCTTGGTTCTTCCTGCTGTATGTAGTTTATTTTATTCATGTGTAATAATATAAATGTATATGTTAAAAGGAAACATAGTAATAAAAAATAGTTTGAAAAAAACAGAGCAGCTACTGCATAGGTAAGAGCAGTTATCTAATTTTTCCAGATCCTAAATTTTCACACAAATTAAAACTTTTGAAATGGAAGAAATATGTCAATAAAGTAACAAGATGTTACATCTTAAAAGTATAATTATAGCATGTTATTGCTTTGTTTCCATATATATATTACTACATTGTATATTACAGTAAATATATATTAAGGTAAATGAACCTAGGGAGAATTAAAGTTTTCCTATCATATTGGGATTAAACTGGTGCCTATCTGAAAAGGATTCATATAAATTAAATATTATAATTCTTAAAATATCACTAATATTAACCAATAAAAATTATATACATAAAAAGATGTTTTATAGTTCAAATCTGGAACTGATTTTATTTGCCGACATTTAGACTAAATTTTTCATTTCACAGAATAATTTGGCAATCTCGACAATATTTCGGAGTGGTGGCCAGAAGAGAGGTGGACTTAATACACATAGAGATGCATTCCTGGGCTATCACTGAACACATACCTATAGAATCATAACTTTTAAAGTCCCTTCCCCATTACCTCTTTCAACAATGGCAAAGGCATGGATCCGAGTATGAGATATAGCTTCTCGCAGTGTGCCACCTATGTCTAGTTTGTGGTATCTCTTCTAAAACTTTGATTTCTTCTGTGAGGCTTTTCCTTCCACAGAATGTTCAAAAAATTCAGTTTACTAAGACACAGCTCTAGTAGTTGGTCAGAGAATCTGGATTTCAGGTTGAACTGCCTAGGAAGCCAGGCCAGCTTTAAGTAGTACATTCCTTGGGAACAACTGGTAAAGCTTGCCTGGCTTTCTAAGGATTGCATTACTTATGAGTTTTATACTTAATGAGACCTCTCTGGCTAATTTCTCTAACTCTACACAAATGAAAGCAAATTACATTTGTTGGCTTATTGTTGTATTAATCCATTTTAAAAAGTCTCCACTGGGGGAAAAAATACATTTTATTCATTTCAAACTCAAACAAGCATAACAATTTACAAAACCAAGTTAGAAAAAAAAAAGTAAGGATTATACCATTCCCCCGTGAATAATGAGTTGACGTTGCCTTGCATTTCTGAAAATATAAAGTTTAAGTGGAAATTTTTTTCTGATAAAAGACTCTTTCAAGGTAATTTACACCTCCGCTTCTTGTGAGGAAAAAGCTCTTCATAGTTTAGAAAAGAAAGTTTTTGCTGATGGAACAACTCAGTTTAAGAAAAGAAAAATAATCGGGTGCGGTGGTGCTCGCTTATTATCCCAGCACTCGGGAAGGCAGAGGTAGGTGGATCTCTGTGAGTTCGAGGCTAACTTGGCATCCAGGACAGCCAAGGCTACACAGAGAAACCATGTCTTGAAACGCAGAAAGAGAGAGGTTGGTGGCGGGGAGGGAGGAAGGAAGGGAAGGAGGGAGGAAGGAAAGGAGGGAGGGAAGGAGGAGGAGAGGGAGAAGGAGAGGGAGAGGGACAGAGACTTCTTTGGTTCCCCTTCGTGGTGAGGCCTGGGGGCACCTAGAGAAAGGATAAGCAGGCTACCAAGATGAGACCTGATAGGCTGTGACCATATGTCCTCTTCTGTCACAGACCTAGGGGAGGGAAATAGGGTGAAAGAGAGAGGGAGGGAGGGAGGGAGGAGTGGGAATATACAAGTGAAGGGATAACAATTGAGATGTAATCCGAATAAATTAATGAAAAATAATTTTAAAAACAAAAAAAATTTTTAAGAAAAGAAAAATAAATAAGAGCAAAATATCATTCACGGCAGCAGCCTGCCACCAAGTCAGGGAAGTAGCCACTACCTCCCTCAGGCAGTCCCTGGATCCCCGCAGGCTACACCTGCCAGGAAAGCTCAGCCAGTAAAGGCTCACAACCAAAAATATAAAACATAAGGTGAAAACAGGCAAAGAAGGCAGACAAATATAACATATCTTTCCTCATTAAAGAGCTATAGTACTATCATTTATAATTGCTACATAATTGGAAGTTTTAACTTAATTCTAAAAATAATTGACGTTTCATCACTTTGCCATATTTGTGCACATACATGTATGATAATATAACCTATTAAATGAATAAGTGAAATATGGCTCTATTTATATACATTTCTCAAGATGGTTTATATAAATACATATAGTGAGGGATAAGAATAGATATGATATATAGGAAAATATGTGTGATAAAATGAAAAAAATGGGGGCATATTAGAGGATTAGAACCCAAAACTACTTCTCTTACTTAATAATGGGTATGGAGTCTTGGCAAAAAGTTGACTTGGTTTCCCATAATCCACAGTAGTGATGGAAATATATGTAGCTGTGATACTCAGAGCTGATGGGAAAGCAAATAGTATGGAGGACTTTTAAATAATGTTAAGACATCATCATAAAACTTTTACCCCCTGACATAGATGCCTGGTGGCACTCAGAGGAAAGATAATAGGTCACCAAGGAGAGACTTGATACCCTATGAGCATATACAGGGGGAGGAGATCCCCCTCAGACACAGACTTAGGGGAGGGGAGGAGAGTAAGGGGGAAGTGGGAGGAAGGGAGGGGAGGATACATGGGATGGGCTAACAACTGAGATGTAATATGAATAAATTAATTTAAAAATAAAATAAAATAAACAAGAAAAAAAGAATATGTATTTATTTTGTCATTTTGTAATGAGTTAGTGTCATTAAGGCTAAATAATGGTTGAAAACCTGGCAGATCTTTAGAGCTTAGAAAAATGTGCTCTCTAACTACCCAACATTTTGATGTTCTACTGGTGTCAAGACTAAAATGTAATAATGACAGAAATAGACATATTTTAGGCATATATCTGTAAATTATCTTCATCAAAATATTTTTGAGACAACATCAGTATATGGACTCTCTATTTGGGAATATGAAATGTAAATTTTCTATGTGACCACTTTTAAAGTAAACACAAAACAGGGTTGGAATATATCTGACCAGTGTTACCTGTTGCTCAAAGAATACTTTGATTACCCTTTTCCTTTTTCTTTTTTTATTTACTAGTTGCTTTTCCTTAGACTACTTGGTCGAGTGCTTCATAAGCTATTTTTTAATTAAACTTTTTATTTAGTCCTTTAGTTGCAAACTTTTAGTTACTTAACTATTTCCTAAGACTGCAATGTTTGTTTTGAATGGTTTCTTGCTCAGCCCTCCTCTTTATCTTGTTTTTTTAAACTTAAATAAATGATATTATGTAAAACAAAAACTTGCCAACAAATAGAAACATCACTCCTCCAATGTAAATAGATCCAAATTCCATTCAACCTAATTAATTTACATACAATAAAACTGCCATTCAAAATGAAATCTGTAATATTTTAAGATACATTTTACACTTTTAGTCCTGAATGTAGTTGATGCACTTATCCACAACAAAAATCAAGAATTAAAAGACAAAAAGCTGTTAGCTCTATATCTTTCTTCATATCTTGTGTCCATTACCTGCACCAAATCATCCCTTCATGCTCTCTCTCCTTTGTGTTATAATGTATTTGCATCTACAGTTATGTACATATACACACATATATGTCTGTAAATCTGTTCTTCGCTACACCAAAATATGGAAGAACATGCACTTAACATTAAGCCACACTTAAGATTATGTGACTTCACTTAATAGTATGCATTTTAAATCCATCTATTACCTTGCAATTTTTAAACTTCATTTTTCTAGATATGTATATACATATATAATACACACATACATATACTAACTACATGCATATATATACACACGAATATAATACATAAATAGACATACATATGATATATATATATGGGAATTAGAAAAACGATTTTATTTTACAAGAGAAAAACATGAAATAAAAAAATTAAAAGAAAGGTGAAATGGGCATTCCAAAAAGTAAATATCAGTATATTCTCAGTCCCTAAGCAAAAGTTTGCATATCGGAAAGCTTTTGAGTATGTTAAATATTATGAGTCAAATGATCAAAAATTAAGCTGCACTTTGTATGATAGACACTTCTACCATGGAACACTCACTAGCCATGAACTTCTGTAAGAGTAATGCAGGCACTCTACCCTTCATGGTAATGTTCTTGAAAATACTTACCTGACCTTTAGTAACAACAAATAAGATAAGTGAGTCAAAACTTAGCAAACTGCAGTCTATGTGGAAAAAGGGCTGTCTACGAAGTTTCTTATCACACTATTCAAATCCTACTGAATCTGTCTGTTCTGATCATTAAAGTCCTAACTGGACACTATAACAAATGTGTTTGAAAACTGGAGTGTAATATGGAATCAATTACCCAGTGTTGGGATCCTCAGACATAACACACAGGTAAAACAAGCTGAGAATATTCCCTTAAACAGTCTTCTTGTGTGACTCCCAACAGTGGGATGAGGGGTTGTCCCTGACTCCTTTACTAGCTTTGGGGACCTTTCTTTCCTCACACTGCATTGCCTCAATCAGCCTTACTATAAGGGGGGTCAGTGCCTAGTCTTACTGTAGCTTGATATGCCATGTTTGGTTGATATTCATGGCAGGTCTGCTCTTTTTTGAAGAGAAATGGAGGAGTGAATGGTGTGGGCAGAGGAGAGGTGGGAAGGAAGGGTTGCGTGGAGAAATTGCAGTCCAGATGTAAAAAAATAATTTAACAATAATAAAGAAAGCATAAAGACTTAAACATTTTTTAAAAACACAGAAGCAAGTTCCAGAAGCAATATTGGGCACAAAATTGACTCTCTGTTGCTTGCTACCTTTATTTAGCAAGTTTAAACTACCAGGGAGTATAAGACACTTGAAGAATTCCTCTTTAGAAAAAATGTTGATTCCGTTGATCAAAAGCAGTATTAAGCTCAATGCATAAAAAGTAATTGTCATTGTTCAAAAGGGCCTAAGTCTCAGTGAGACAAGATTAACTTCTTGAGATCTACTGCCCAGTTGTTTCACAGTAGTTAATAATACGGAAGTGTGCATTTGAAATTTTGTTAACTTTTAAAGGGTTCTCATTACAACAAAGGCTTGAAGTACATCTCAGCCACAGAGAGTTCTAATGTTTTATATCCTGCATATAACTTTCTTTCAATTCACAAAGCTACTATTTTGCTTTTTACTCTACCCAAACAATCCAGCCACAACCTATCCACTCTTCTCCTGCAAGTTATATTTTAGTACATGAACACTGTCGATCCTGGACTTACTGAAATCTTCTATAGAAGAATATTTTCACTTTACCCCCATGTTTGAAAATATTTAATGACTTTTTATTTTCTATCAAATTAAACAAAATATTCCAATCTGGAATGTTAGATTTAATTTAAATAAAAAACACTTAACTATTTTTTCTGAAACTATATGTTATTTACTCCAATCAAGCATGTGCAATCACTTTTGATAACTTTCTGTTTTTCACATCCTACTTAATATCATATTTCTATATCCCATGCACATCTTGGGGTATCTTCACATCCACAAGGTTACACTCATCAAGATGTCTTTCTTCTAAGGAAACTGGTGGCTACTAATTTAGATGTTCATTCAACATTTCATAATCATAAATAATTACAATTACTTTGACTATAACTAGTGTGTGTGCATTATCTTATCTTCATATTTTATAGTATGTCATTGAAGCAAATCTGCAATCTTATCCTAGGCACAAGAAAAACCATATATTAAAGAAATATTTATAGTTAAATAATTTCTTAAATTTCCTTCTCATTTTAGATAATTATTGAAATATAAAGTTATGATACTCATTTGATGGACTTGTTAATTTCATATGTTAGTGAGCATGTTTTTGTTTTCAACTAAAATTAAACTGTTCTATAACTACTACATATGATGAAACAGAGCTTTTTAATACTAATAATTCAATATTAGAAGATATAAACTACTGTTTATTAATGTTGAAATTCAAATTTCTGACTTTGGAGCTGAAATTGTTATCCATATGCTGTGTTTAAAAAAGAGGAACAGTATTATGTATTTTTCCCACAGAATTAATAGTTCAGCTGAGTAATGTAAATAATAAGTCAATAAAAAAAGCAAGACAATAATTTTAAAATGTAATAAGTTCTATAAAGGATAAAACATATAATTAGAAAAACTACAGAGAATGAAATGAGTTGAAAGGTTAAAATATATATCTGTGTTGAAGTAGTTTATTTTCACTAAGCCTGCTTTTGTTGTTTTTAATTGTTTTCTATTTGTTGGAATAAGTTTTACATGTCAGTGTAAGTCAATCTACACATTAGTACTACATGTGAAACATGCAGCTAAAAGGTCTTTGTGATGACATGTTTCTGAAAATTCATTACTCAGGTTGCAAGAGCAGGTAGTTCAATTTTAGTTTACTATTCCATTGAGATGTAAAATTTAAAAAATTCCTCATGCAATTATGGCTTATGAGTTTGCAGTACACAGTGAGACATCAGACTGAAGACCATTCATATAATAGTCTGAAAGCTCATAGAGCCCATTACATTTTATGCATCATTAGTGAAAATTTGGTAATACGCTGCACACTTTTTAATGTAGAAGAATAAAGGTTATGGAGGAGTAGATGAGTCAAGAGATCATCAGGGAAGACCTCCAAGCTGACTAAGCTTCAGCCCCACTTCTTTAGAGAATAAATATTATTATGAGGAGACAACAGCTTAGAAGTAATATAGCAGTGTTCTTGATTCAGCTGCTAATAAACTATGATCTATATTGTGAAACTGACTGTGAAACCTGATTATCCTTTGTTTAAAGAAACTGTAACAGATTCACATATATAGACAGAGGAGACAGGTTCTCTCAACAGAACCAATGAGAAGGCCTGGAATTCACAATTCAGATCTCATCTTCAATCCAGTGATCATTTCTTCTTACCAAGCAATATTCACAGTAAATATGTTGACTTTAAATTAGTGATAAAGATGTATAAAGTGTAAAGAAAAAACAACTTAATTATATATGGCCATTCTATATAGGTTTGTATTTTCTGAAGGCATATCACATTGAAAAATATTAGCATATTAAGATAAATATAATGTATACATTATACACATGCATATATTTGCTATATATAATGATCAATTATTTCTAATTGTCTGTCTACTAATATCTTCCAAGATGGGTTGGCAGTGGGTTTTTTTAGCAAGTTCTAATCATTTTTCAAAACAATTATCTCCTGTTCTACATTTTATATTCAATGGCATGTTTTTGAATAAACTTTTGTTTGTGGCTCCTGATTTCACTCAGTCTTCCATATCTTAAACTTTCTTTCCTTTAATTTTTAAAAAGATCAGACCATGGACCAGTTTGTGCTGGACACCACCTAAGGCTCAGGGAAATGTGGTGGAAGAGAAAGCAAAAAGGCTGTACTAACCAGCAGAACATGATGTCTGCTGTGAGAATTCTCCTCCTAATGTAAGGAAGGTTACATGAAAAAGTCTCAACAACATGGCTTCCTAAACAAGACGAGACCAAGGATGAGAGCAAGAGACATACTCTCATAGACCAACTCCAGACAAAAATCTAACGTATCCTGAGAGTAAGAAAAAAATAGTCTTTCCCATGGAAAAGCATTCATAATTTCTTATCCAATACCAAGATATCTCTCTTAGTCAATACCAAAACCTTGAAGTCATGCACACAAAAGTAACACTGTACAGAGGGGCAGATTTCATTTACATATTTAACAAAAAAAAAAAAAGAAAAAGAGGCTAGAAACCAGAAACCGTGAATTTTTGAGAGAGAGAGAGAGAGAGAGAGAGAATGGAGGTCCAGCATACTTTGCAAGGGTTAGAGGGAGAAAAATTTTTTAAATGGAAGAGAATATGAAGCAATTGTATTTTAATTCCAAGTTTTAAAAGAAACATATGAACAGTCATTTTCAAGATTTGTTTCCTTTTAGGACATTTAACAGGAAAGCATATTTAAGAACTCCATAGTACTAAATTACACATGTATAAAATGTCTTCAAGGACCCCAGGCTATGTTCATTATTTCGGAATATTGCAGTGGTTTGTCTAAGCTTTTGGTGCCTGTTTGACTATCGCCAATAAGTCCTAGATTCATGCCACTGTAACATTTGCGTAGCTCAAGTTATGTAAAGATTAGTTGGCATGGTTATAGCAGGATTGGAGGAAGGAGTTTATTGATTAGAAGAAACTTGATAAAGGAGTACATCGTCATGTGCAGAGGATGTAGCAGTGATCTGGACAAACACATGAGAAGAGGAAGTCTGAGAGACATTTGAAGAAGAGTTGTGATAGCAGTCTCCTCGAAAGGACCCTAGTTTCTGATCAATAGGAGCCCATTTTTCCATGGACTCCCGGTAAATCGTGATTGGCACGTCCACGTGAGCTGAGCCTCACACACATCATAACACAAAACTGCCACTCCAGTTATATTTATATTCTATTTATTCTCCCCACGTTTGATCTATCCCTATGTTTAATGCACGTCTACAGCAAGTATGACTTTATTTTTCTATTCTGCTAATCTTCTTTAATTTAGAATTTCATCAAAGTATAACTTTACTATCTTCCTAACTTTGTAGCAAAAGGTGTACTGCTTTCCCTCATTTCTTATCACAAAGAGTAAATAAGATCTATCTTCAATGCTCACTGACTTGTCTGTCCTATTATCATTCTCCATTTGATGGAGTCACTTCCTCTGTTCCTACCTTCTGCTATTTATTTGTCTAAACTGTGTTTTCCTGTTTGGTTGGGGTTTCTCTCTCTCTCTCTCTCTCTCTCTCTCTCTCTCTCTCTCTCTCTCTCTCTCTCTCTCTCTCTCTCTCCCTCTCCCTCTCCCTCTCCGTCTCTCTCTCTCTCTCTCTCTCTCTCTCTCTCTCTCTCTCTCTCTCTCTCTCTTCTTCTATCAACTGGCATCCGTCTATCTCCTACAAAAGTGGGTACAGAGGTGACCACCAGGTTTCCTTATTACCAACAGATGAACATCTTCCATTTGCTGAAAGCCACTATGTGTCAGAATAAGATCATGCCATTAAGTCCTCATAGCAAATCCATTCTCTCTACCTTACAGGTAAATAAGAAGCATGAGGTTTTCCCATTACAGAACAAAGGAAGTCCAAATTATAACTGGCTTCTTTCTGCAGAGGAAAATCTCCTTTTCAAAGGAACTTGTATATAGTTCCCAACAAATTTTGCAGGTTTACTTTCTTGTGTTAAGAGAAGACTAAACAAAGACAAATTAGCAATTGTGAGAATGTTCTCAAGGAAAAGGATACACAGTTCAGCATTTGAGTTGACGGTCTTTATTATTTGAGAAAACAAAGTAACTGCACCACAGATAGAGAAGAATAAAATAAAAGGAATACTTTTGTGTTGGCTGTGAATAGCAAAACAGGTAATCAAATAAATAATAAAATATTTCAATAATAAATTTGTTTACTGAAAACAATGCTACTCTAGGAAAAAATCAGTGAGTAAATTTGTTGCACAAAATCATTTTGCATCTTGGATAATGTGAAAATTCTACATGGAATGTTTTCCTTTGTTTAGAACTGCAACAATCATACTTTTTTGAGATTTATAACTGCAGCAAATGTATTCAGTAGTGTTTAGGAATAAAATCCAAAAGATAATTAATAGACAGGCACTAAAATTTTGATGGATGTAGCCAGTATCCTAATATTTACCCTTTTCCCACACAAAGCTTGTGCAGTTGAATGTTCAGAGAGAAAGCACTGCGTGGAGAACATAGAAACTTTGGATTGTTTAAGAACTAAGTTGACAGCATAAGCTGGAGAAGAACCAAAATGCAGAAGATGAAAAATGATGACCAACCCACGCAACAGTGTTGAGTCTTCCTAAACTACTACCTTAGAAGATTATCCATGAGTCATTCCATGCTCTGTGCTTTATCCTATTTCATCTTGAAGAGCTGTATCCAACACAGATAACTAGCTACATGGTCTTGGGAAAGGGATTTTTAAGCTGTGTTCCTCACTTTTGACATCTAAGTAATACCCAGTTTACAGTGAGGGAAACTGGATCCCAGTGTGTAGTAACAGTTTTATAGCCTCATGTTTGTAGAGCACAGAAAATAGATTTTGGTACAATATGGATGTATGTAGCCGTGCTGTTGCAGTGTTTAAAACGGGGAGCTGAAAGGACCCTGTGGTTTCTCATGAATGCACTCACATATACATCAACCAATGTAGGGATTATTTCTCGTTTGCTAAACATCCTATCAGATGCTAATGATGAGTCAATGAGAATGATGGTCAGGCAAGTAACAAATGGATATTAACATCATGTGAGAAGGGCAGGAGAATAAGTAAGTTAAGATCAAAGGTGATATCTATGCCTAAATCCATGGTCAAGAGAGCACAGATTATGTACTTTTAAGCCGCACATAATGTGGTTAGGCACAGGTTCAATGATGTAAGGAGTAAGCTGTAGAAACTTAGAAAGTGAGGCAGATTTCCCTTAGGGAGTGGATGTTTCCAAATATTTGTAAACTTATGTGAATCTTAGGATGGGAATTTTTCCAAGGACCAGTATAAACAATCATATTAAAAAAATCTAACCCAGCCGCAGAATTTAGTGAACACTCAAGGATGTCTCAGGGAAGAACATTAAGGGGCCAACAGCTATATAAAAGAGGTCAAACACATTTGTGACTGAGAAACTGAGCTCTAGATAACTTTTACTTCAAGGTACAAAACTCCTGTTATGTTTAGAGAGAAACGTGAAGGATTGAGGCATCGTCCTATGTGTTGTATGTAGGAACCTTTCTGCTCTAAGCATGCAATGACTTTCATCCTCACAAAGCTCTTTACTTTGGAGAAGAAACTCTAGCAGAAGTGTCATAGGCTCAGAGCTCAGCAATTCAGTGCCTGGATCTTATTTGTTCCCCTTGCCTTATGCTTTGGAGTGCTGAGAACTCTAGAAACATTTTTGCAGATGATTCGAAACTGTAACATTTCAATCAAGAAGTTTCCTAGCCTCAAAATGCAAACTGTCTGAAAAAAAAATTATGTGATTTTTTTCTCAAGACAGGAGCAACTTTTCCTCCATGGTAAGTTATCTTTACCATGAGAAAATTCCTTTAAAGTATTGATTGTAACAACATTTTATCCATTTAGTTAATTTTGATCTTACTGAAGGAATCACTTATAGACACAATTGTTTAAGCTGCAAATGCCCAGATATAATGTTCTAAATTTTTTGTTGCATTTTTCTTTATTTCTTTATTCTTTAATTTTTTTAGAAATTGTGATTATAATTACACTATTTTTCCTTTCCCTATCCACCCTCAAAATTCTCCCATAACAAGAAACAATGAAAAATATGCCATGAATTGAAAAAAAATCAAGATGAGGTATATACAATGCTTTGGTGGGAAGAAAAGGTTCAGGGAAATTAGATGTAATTATATAATAAAATCAAAAACTAAAGAAAAATTGAACATATATATTTTTTTCTAAATATACCCTGCACAGGCTGTATATGTTACTTATGTATCTGCTTACATAGTTGTTTGACATATTAAAAAGCAATAACACAAGGAGTTCTGAATTGCTGATCAAATCAGGAAGAATGGGAGAATAGAACGTTACATTCTAGAACATAGTGATTTTTTTCTCTCCTTCACAATTAACCTAAGGACCAGTCTTAAAATCTTCTCTCGGGGACCTAATAAACAAGTTTTTAATCCATTCTTATATGCTCACACTGTATTTGAAATCTATTATTTGGCCAATAGGAGTCTGAATTTTGTAATGGGTGTGTGCCTTGGTATATAGTAATTAAATTATGATTAAGTCAATTTAGATAAATATCTCCTAGTGTTTATGTTTAACGTTGAAGGCAATAACAGTATTAGTCATAGTACAGGCTGGCACACCAAATTGCCTAATGAGGTATCCCTATTAATATATAAACATTATAAACTATAATTTAGGAAAACGTAAACTTAGCAAAATACATAAATCAAGCCATGATCTCATAGCTTCTCTAAAAATAGATGATGACTTTGTTTTTCCCTAGAAGCTATGTGCTTGAGGTGACATGGAAGAGTCTTTCAAACATACGTGAGCCATGTTATCACAGACTAAGCTCCACTACCCAGCACCAAGTTCATTTCTGGACATTCTTGAGTATAAGGAGAAACAAATGTCACTTTTCACTTAATGAGACAGTACGTTCATGTCTATTTTCTAAATTAATGGCCTTGCATCCTTTTACTTTTGATTATAGAGCCCAAAGGCATAACCGGATTTGTGTCGCTCATAACTCATAGGCAATGAAGTATTTTTGTAGTTGTTGCACTCATGGCTCAATTCCCATTCAGCCAAAACAATGTAAAAACGTTATTAAGTGATATAGGAAATAGGTGTCGGTGTGTTCACATGGTAATTGTATTTTCAAATTCATTTATTTACCAATTTTTATCTCCAGATTTTTAATGTGCTTTTTAAATTTTTTACTTTTGGCTTTCCAAAAATATTATGTCTTTTCATTTCCATTTATACATAGTTTGTTAATTACATGTAGTGTGCAGTAGCTCAAAATGAAATAAAATGAAAGTATCCATTCTCTTTTTTTTTTTTTTCTGTTATCATCCAGGGGCTATTTCATGGTTGGCTTATATTTCATGGATTGGATAAAGTAAAAAACTATAAACATATTTTGTTACCTGGACCAAAACTTCAAAATGATAAATAAGGGGTTACCTTTTCAATGCTAAAATAAGTCAGCATTATTTTATATTCTCAAAAGATAGACCAATATCCAATAATTTATCTATATGGTCTACTTTCAAGACCAGTATAATAAATAAATAATAGATATCTTTTGCCTTCGGGACTTCAGATATTATATTAAAATCATCTCTTTATAACCGTACTGATTGGCTTGTGGGCTGAATGCAGATAATTTCCAGTCATAGGCATTTTTATGCATACAAGTAAGAATGGATAGCTTGGGCAAAAATTAAAATAAATGAGTAAATAAATAAATATGACCCTATAACAACTTATTTAATAGTTGATACAGGCTCCCCAAATAAGACCAATAACTGATGTGGTTCATGTAACTTCAAGAACAAAACCAACATCAAGTATTTAATCACTTGTACTGCATATTACACAAAGATTATATTCATTGCAATGAAAATTGTATTTAAAAAAGAAATTTTTCTGAAGTATTAACATTATCCTATCTTCCCTTGCTCAGATTTGCTTTTAAGCTTCAAAAGTAGGGTGCTGGCTTTCACAGCAATGTAACAAGAAGCAGTAATGATGCTCTCTAGTTTACTTCCAGGAACTATTTTTTTTTTTAAATCTCAAATCCAAGTAGTACAACATGGGGTACATTAAGTGCCTAATGATGAGTTCTCATTCCATCATTCTCAAAAGCTGTCTCACAGAGGCAGGCCAGAGTTAAGAGCACGATCAATAGCTCAAAAATTGCTGGCAGGAAAACCTTTGCCTGAGCTTTCATAAGGATCTGGCCCTAGAAGAAATAATGTAGGCTGTTACAGTAGCAGACAAATAGGGCTCCAATTCAGGTCCCACAATATGGAGAGAGAATCAGAAGTTGGGAGGCAAATGGGGACATGGAAGCAGAGCTGATTGACAATAATGGCCCATTTTTATCTCTTAGAGAGGAAAGTAGTTACTCGTCACCTTCTGCTTCTGAGACAACACTGAGTTTTGTAACATGTTTTTACTGTCCCTGATGCTACGCTCAGATGGTCTTCCTAAGTATTCGCTTTCTAAGCTACACTGTGTGATTGTAGGAGATAAGTTATGTTTTATAATATTCTGACACTGACTGTTAATTTTTCTCACATGCTTCATTTATTTTACTAAGTCCTGGGCAAAATCCCCAAAAGGAAATGTCAACAGCTTACATTTCCTCTTCAATAAATTTCCAATTCTAGGAACTTCAATAACCTGCTCAAGAGTATTTCCAAAGCAGGGCACAGCTTCTGAAGTAGACAGTTCCCTCAGTGTTATGTAGAAGTTTAGGTTTGTCTGTCTTATATTCTTTTAAAGATAATTATCACTGGAATTTATCATTAAATTTTATTGCGATAATGAGATTTTCCCTGAAATTCTCTATAAAACCCCAGCTTTAGGTGAAAAACAAAAGCCAGAAGTGAAGGAATGAGTAAATAAATTATGCTAGGCTTTATCCAGAATATGAAAAACCTAGATACTATTATCTCAACTTGTTATTCCTCACAGATTTTAAATTGAGCACACCATGACCTGAAGGACAAGGAATGTCAAGAGAAGCAAAGACACACAGTGGCTGTGCTTGCAGATTCTTTCAAGATTGCAGTAGGAGACATCTAAATATTTTTTTGGAGCGTTTACCATTCTCTGGTCCAGCAACAACAATGTAAGGGTGTCATCATTTGTCCAGAGCTGCTGGAACATCTAAAGGAAGGCAACGGGATCTGTTGTGTGCACACCACTTCTTTTCTTTTAGGGAGGATTTAACCTCAGTGGTTCCCCTAGCAGTGTGGTTATCGGAATAAGATTAGTTCCCTAGGCTCATATGTTTGAAGTCCCCTACCCCAAAGACTCCCAATTGGGCAGAATCATGTAGAAAGGATTAGGAGTTGTAGTCTTGTTAGAGATTGGGGATCTGTCACTAGGTTTGGGCTTTGCAGTTTCAAAAGATTCATACCATTCTTAGTCTCTCTCTCTCTCTCTCTCTCTCTCTCTCTCTCTCTCTCTCTCTCTCTCTCTCTCTCTCTCCCTTCTCTCCTTCCAACTTCAGGATAATAGAAAAATCTCTCAGCTACTGCTTCATCACCATGCCTGCCTGTTGCTTGACTTTCTCCGTTCTATGATGATGAAAGACTCCACTACCTTCTGGCACCATGAGCCCCAATTACATGCTTTCTTTTATAAGTTGCTCAGACATGGTGCTTTGTCCGGGTAATAGAGAATTAATGAAGACAACACATGAAGGACAGGGTATCCTATGGCTGTAAGATCCTCATCCTTACACTTCTGGATATGGTGTGGGTAAGGTCCTCGATTAGCAGGAGAGTAGATGGGCATTGATAGGAAAGCTTTTATCAGGTGACACAAGTTTTGTGTTTCCGATGCATGAACCCTGCCCAGACTTGGGTGGGCTTCACTTGAAGATGCTATTTTAAAGCTAGGAAGTGCCAGGGGAAAGCCGAAAGAATGCACAGCTGGAACATGCACGTGTATTTTCTGAATGAATAAATAAATAAATAAATTGTAGGTTTGATTGATTAGTACATAAGATTTGTGAGGTGTTTTTTTTTTCAAATGAAAAGATGGGCTGCATATATTCCTTAACTGTGTCTAAATGGGCATTCAAGCTCTTCTCACTCATACTCAGCCCAGAACTTGGGCCATCAGCCCAGTTGATAAGTAGGAAGAAGACACAATAATAATTGATTATATAATGTTGGGTTTTCTTAAAAATAATATCAAATTACAGCTATACGTACACAAACACAGCTAAAAAAAAAAACTTCACAATACCCTACAGGGCAAGCTACATTGGTATTCCCATTTCATAAGTGAGGTAAAAAGAGCAAAAGAGGCAGAGAAACATGAACCTTCCCAAGTGATTACAGCTGGTAAATAGCTGAGCCAAGATGCAAGCTCACCTTGATTCCCACTTTACCATCTAAAAGCATACTACAGAAAAGGTAGCACTCCAGTGTAAAAAAAAAAAACAAAAAACAAAAAACAAAATTGATTGATGGTTACTCATTCAAGTAGTAGTCTAAGAATCTGGGTTTTTATTATATCCAAATTCTTTATTTCTCAAGTAGGAAAAAAAATATGAAGTACGGCATAAGTACATTTCACAGAAAGGAATAGTGCTCATTATGCATACATTTAAACTTTCTTAGAAACTAAAAGCCGCAGAAGAAAGTTATTTAAATTTGAAAGTACTCATTTTCAACTGAATTCTGAGGAGATTAAGTTTTTATGAGCCCTATTACCATGAGGTTATTCTAAAAATAAAAAAGGAGAGATGACTTTTGCCAAGCAAAACTGTGAGCTACTGGATGTTCCTCCATCGCTCAGAGACTATCTCAAATGTTAAGGGGTCTATGTTAAGTTTATCATTTCCCAAACTGCTTTGGGCATGGATCGTGTTTTGACCATCTTTGCTCAATTGTTGTCGTCGGCCTTCGTGCTCTGATGGGAAGGTGACTGGGATTTGGGAGCTCAAGAACCATGTTGTCCCTAAATAGGAGGGTACCCTGAGACAAGTGGACGCAGGAGCCACACAGCTCTGAGGTAGGACAGTGTTCCAATGGAAAGGCATCCTGAGAAGCAGGGAGCCCAGTAACCACACAGCTCTGTGAGTGGCCCTCCTCAGCAGAGATATTGCAGTTCGAGGGGTTGCGGGGGAGGGGGGGGGGTGCAGGGTATCCACAGCTTAGCTGAGGAGCTCAAGAGCCTCAGACCTTCTCCACTTATTGGCTTCTTCCCTTCTTCTCTTTACTGCTTCTTGGTTTCTTCTGATGGGGGAGTCACACCAGGCAGAAAATGTCGTAAAAGAGATTAATTGGAGCATCCAGGGAATGGAGGGATGAATGCGGGGCTAGCTGCCTCTGCTCCCGGGAGAAGACAGCAGGGAACTGAGCAGACATAGTCTTTATAAATCTCTCAAAGAGCAGCTGATGAAGCAGCTAACTTCAATACTGAAGAAGGAATGAGAGTGAGGCTCCTGAGCTCTGCTGCAAAAATTCGCTGGGAGTTGCAACGCCTCTGCTGAGGAGGCCTCCTCTCGGAGCTGTGTGCTTCCTGGGCCCCCATCTCAGGATGACCTTCTACTGGGATACTTTCTTATCTCAGTGCTGTATGTTTCCTGAGCTCCCAAATCCCAGGACACCTTCCCACTGAGCTTTTCTTAGATATAGCTATTGAAATTTTGTTTAAAACCCTTGGGATTTCGTCAGTACGCTCTTCACCTCTCACCATAGTGAGAAAAACACACCAGAATTCAGTTTCTTCACCTTTAAACAGGGCCATTTCCTGCCCCTCATCCCGTTTAATAAATAACTTCTTGCCATATTTAACTGTTGGTACTTTTTCCTAGTAGTACGTGAACTAGAGTGTATCTTACAACGTTGGCATCTTAGATTCTAAAGATCCGTAGAAAAATGAAATGCGCAATTTTTTTCTTTTATTACATGTATCTGTCCAGAACACTATTGCGAACCTAGAGCTTCCTATCACAGTGCTTACTGCATAGAATATTACAGCTGCTCAAACTTTTGTTAAAATTACAGGAAGAATTGGAGAGAGACACATTACATCTTCTACACTTACAAGGAATCACAAAGAACGGCAAATCCTAGGTTTTCTCACTGGAATGCAAACACATACCATATGTCCAAAGTTGGGTTGGGTTTCCCAGGTAAATAGTTTCTTTCTGGTCTCTTTAAGGAACACAATAGGCATGTCCTTTGTTGATACAAAGAATGTCCCTTCCCAATTCCACGCAGCAGCCATCCACGGCTTCCATTCTAGTGCTGCTCTTTCCTGTCCTCTCTCCCTGCACACTCTAGGCGGTCTTAGGCACATTTGCAAGAATGCATTTTAACTCTGCTATTCAATGTAACTTCTGTGGCTTCGAATTGTATTGAAAACAGCAAGAAAATAACATCTCTTATTCCATGCTCCCTCTTACATAGGTAGATGGCTGATTGGTTCTAAGAATTTGGCACCTGTGCCAAATGAGGTGAGTACTAATAAGCGCTTAAATTTCTCCAAGAGTTGTTACCATGATGAGTTTGTAGCCAAAGGGGGGTTTTCAGTAACCTAATGAACACTTACTCTACATCCTCCATCCATATCAAACTATCTCAAATCCTGAGATACATGCTTAACTATTATTCTCATATTTCAGGTGAGTGTAGTACTATCAAAACTCAAAGCAGTATCAGATAGGATTTTCATGATTCTGGAAAAAATAATTTATATAATCATTACAAAAGATTCATTTGTCAGCTTTCTTTTTATGGACTCTTTAAACCCACCAAGCTGGTGAATCAAGGTCGTTAGATTTAGAGAGGACCTGTAAATCTTATGGCGTAATCCTTTGGCTCCCATTTATTTTTTATATTTATTTTACACATGGAAGATGCTCCTAGTTCTCTCTAGAACCTGCTAAAATGGCAAGTCATTTCTCCACCCTCATGTCTCCCTCCCTCTCTGTATCCCCTCAAATGTCTTACATTACAAGCTAGTTTTAATCTGCTATGGTGTCAGTGATGACTTTGAACTTCTAGGCTTTCTGCTCCTATCGTCTGAGATTAAACATGCACCACCAAATCCAGTTTATGTTGTAACGGGGGGGGGGGGGAGGATTGAATCTTGGGCTTCATGCATGGTAGGCAAGCGCTCTACCTATTATGCTTTAGCCCTATCCCCCCAGTCCCCTTACTAAAGTTTAGTTTCCTTACTGCATATAGCATGAATTGAAACAAAAAAAATCTGCCACATTTAGATTCTATTGGCACAGAAGGAAGTTTTGGAGGCAAGCTGGAAACCCTACTCCACAAATACAAAAAAAAAAAAAAAAAAAAAGCACAACTACAGAATAATATTTTTTTTCTCTTAAGAATATAAATATAATATATGGAAGTACTTTTCATATGTGTTTTTCTATGATGCTCATTCCAGTATTTTCACTGTTGTACAGGGATGGTTACATACATGATCATCAAAGTTACATACATTAGGCCCTTTAGCTGAGAATACTGGAATGTGGAGCATTAACACAAGACAATAATTAATAGAAGAGTCTATGTGGATCCTGTAGACAGGCACATGGGTAACTCACTGCCTCTAGCCAAGGAAATCCTGACCAGTCTTGGTGCCCCAGGAAGTTTACTTCCTGCCTAACTGAACACCTAGCAATAGCTGGTTATGGCAACTTGTCAAATATCTGGAGGGCCTCAACAAGATGAAAGGTGAAAGGCTTAGCGTTGTGGCGATTTTCTTCTTGTTCCCAACTGAAGTAATGACATAACCAGACCTTGTGCCAATATAATCTATTTAAAACGAGCCTTTGTTCTTTCTCTTCCCTTAGTTGAAATTTTGTTTTCCCCTACCCGATGCAATAAAGCATATTATTAATTTCGAAGCCAGAAAGGCAAAGGACTTCATGATGCTTAAGAATTGTGCTCCAAGCAAAGCATTGGGAGGGAAGATATCAAGTTATTCAAGCTTCTGCTTTCTTCTCATTCCTCTTCTGATTCTTACTTCCTGTTTTGCTCCCTACTCTCTGTCTTTCCAGACATTCCTGCATCATCCAGGAGTTGGGAACTGCAGGCCCTCTATGAGAAAGTCTCTCTGAAGCAGGGCAGGATGGAAGTTTCCTAGACTACATAGGAGAGTCCGGCCCAGAGGATTTACCCCATCAGAGACTCTCTTGATAATCTGTTTCCCAGCATTAATAAAAATAATTTTCAAAAAAATTACTTCAAATCAGGTCAGTGTAATTTATCAACTTGTTCAATACAAGAATGTTCTGTCTAATAAGGGCCTAGTAGAGCTGCTCGACCTTGTTAGCCTCTGACAGGGGTTTCCAATGACAACGAAATAACAAAAATAAAATAAAGTGATTTATCTTTTCTCCTAATCATTATAACCCATCCACTTATGTCCATCTTTCCAGGTTTTTTTTTCTGGGGATATTTGGTCTCAATTTTCATATGTTAATTGAACAAAAATTCTAATGTTTTGATAATTGCATGGAAGTTTGGTATTTTTCTTTTTCTTTTTCCTTTATTAATTTATTCTTGTTACATCTCAATGGTTATCCCATCCTTTGTATCCTCCCATTCTTCCCTCCCTCCTCTTTCCCCCTTATTCCCCTCCCCTATGACTGTTCCTGAGGGGGATTACCTCCCCCTGTATATGCTCATAGGAAGGACAGCAGGTTATCAAGAAGAGTTTGGTATTTTTCATTTTGTGAGAAAGTCAGTCCAGATTTCTAGACTGTAATCTTGTGCCCTCATGAAAATTATATATCACCTTAATGGGCAACAATCAGAAGAACACTCCTCCTCAAACTCTCTGCAGTGACTCTCTTCCTATTTGCACTCCGGCTATGGTTTCAGGAGGGACCAGATGATGGCCAAGCCATGGGAGTTAATAAATCTTATTATCTATATGTGACTCAATGTAAAAATCTTCCTGTTCATCTGACTCCTCCTCCCTTTTCAGTGCCTATTTGACTATTACCTTCTCAGAAAGACATACCGTTACCACCCTAGTCCTCCCTTCTGTGTTTTCCCCTGTGCTTCATCAGATGACCTTCAAAATTCAATGTAAAATGTATAATGAATAATATTTGTCCATTTCCATGAGCTGATATTAGAACTTGACTTTAGTAGACCTTTGATGAATATGTATTATAAGAAAAGGAACTTGAATGAATAAATGGATAAATGGTTACTTAGATAGACCTTTCCCCCTCCCCTCTATCTTAGGCTTAAAATTGCTCTCATTGAGCAAGTGAAGGGAACCTTTTGACCTATAGGCAGTTTCTGAATTAACATAGGGGTACCCAGGACTAGCATCCTAACCACAGAGCCTAATTTGATTCATTATCTGCTTTTATTATGTTTCACTTTTTGATTATATCTCTTGGTCACAAGATAAATGAAAGAAATATATGCAAATTACTAGGGAAAATGGCCAATGCGTATGTGTCTTCTGGGCTGTTCATTTTTTAAGAATAGGTATCTTGCTGCTCACAAATGTGTCCATTAGCTATGTATGCTTTTAATAGGTGTCCCCGGAAAGCTTTTGTCTAGGTTTCAATGATTTATCACTTCAATTTGTAACCTTTAAACCATGTTCTTGCAAGAATAGAGTGTATGTGCTCTACCATTTATGACAATATTTCTACACACTATTAAAGAAATGTGTGCTCTAAGAAACCGGACTTTTATTCTGACTACATTTTTGAGTATTTATCCATAGATTTTGCTGAAGAGTAATGAAAAAGAGTTTCTGAAACCTATTGATGCTAAGGAGCTTTTTAGAAATTTTATTGGTTGTTTCATTTATACATTGTCATTTAATTTATTTTATTTCACAGGACAAAGAAATGTATAGTAGAACATGTTACCTCACAAGTCCCACTAAATCTTCGGGTGGAGGCGAATAACTTTTCAGCATAGTGTGCCATCTAGTGGCACAATTAGAAATAGATCAAGAAATGTGTTTTTAGTTAAAACAAATTACAAATTATTTTTGTTTTATGAATTTTAAATATGTGTATGCATTTATGAACTTTACCAAATTATAAAATTTTTATACTCGATATTTAAACACTGAAAAATTCACAGAATTTTAATACTTACAAAGTTTTACATTTTGTTCAATTGTTCTTTTTAAATTATCTTTTATAAACATTTCTGTATATGTGTGTCACATATATGATGTTAAAGATAAGAATGTAAATTTAATGGACATTTTGTTTTCAACAAGAAGAGACATTTAATTTTGAAGTTGAGTTAACTTAGACAAACAGTGAGAATAAAATATCTTCTCATAGACTAGATTCACGAAGGTGTCCTACATCTCCTTTTCTTAACTTCCTGTCTTTCTAAGACTGAACTCAAACCTATAAAAGAAGATTTAAGAGATAATTAAATCAAAGAGACTGAGAGGTCTAAGCAAAAAAAAAAAAATCAGTCACTATTCCATGTTTACCATTACAAAGTTAAATGATTTTTTTATTGAAAAGAGAATATGTTCATACAGTATATTCTGATTAAAGTTTCCTCACTGGAACTTTTCCCTGTTTCTCTCAACATCCTCTCCCATCTGGATCTACTCACACTTCTGTCCATTGTGGGAAAACAAAAAGCTTCTAAAGGATTATAATATAATATAATATAATATGATAAAGATATAAAAAACATATTAGAATAAAACAAAAAAACACAAACAAAAACAGAAGGAAAAGGTCCCAAGAAGAGGCAGAGGAAACAGGTATTGACACAGAGACCAACATGATCACATACTCAGGATTTCCACAAAAAATACTGGTGGCCATAATACACACACACACATACACACACACACACACACACACACACACACACACACACAGAGAGAGAGAGAGAGAGAGAGAGAGAGAGAGAGAGAGAGGAGGGAGTAGAGGTGGAGAGAACCTGTAGGGTAATAAACAAATAAAAAACAAATAAATGAATAAATAAATTAATTTTAAATTAAAAAAAAAAAAAAGAAAAAAGAAAGCTCTGCCAAAATACGACATTATGAGACAAGACCCTCCAAAGACACCATTTGGTGTATTTTCTGTTGGCCATCTCCTGCTAGATTGGGCTAGCTTCTGGGTTATGGCAAGGGCATGAGTCCATTTTTTTTTTTTTTAATTCAGCTCTAAGACAGACACCATCTGGTGCAGACCCGGTACTGGCCCTGTGCATGCTGCTTCAGTTTCTGTGCGTTCATAGGTTCATCAGTCCTGCTGTGTTTAGAAGATCTCACTTTCTCGATGCCTTCCTCTGCCTCTGGCACTTCCACTTTTTCTGCCTCCTCTTCTGCAAAGTTCCTGCAGCCCCAAGAGGAGGTATTTGTCAGAGACATCCCAATTAGGGTTAAATGTTCCAAGGTCTCTCACTGCATATGTCTTCAATGCTTGAAATTCTCTTTTCCATCTCCTATATTCTGTTGATGAGGATTGCCTCTGACATTTCTGTTTAAGTTCTTAAGTGCTTCATCCTCAGATTTTGCTGTTTGTTTTTCTTTTATAAATAGAGATGTAGAAATAAATCCACTTTCAGGTCTTCAACTTTTTATTTATTTTCTTCCACTTGTTTGTGTTTTAATTGATTTCTTTAATAGATTTGTTCACTTCTTCTTTAAGGATTTCTATCATATACTTAAATGCTATTTGGAGATCCTTATCTTCATCTATGTTGCCTTTCTCAGCGCCCCCTGTGGTAGGGCTGATAGGCTGTGGTGGACATATATAGTGCTAGCTGTTATTGATTGTGCTTCTTTGCTGGTGTCTGGACATTCATGTATGGGGTGATTATATTTCTACGTGATGAAATTGGTCTTGTTTTCATTAGGTGGGCTTTTTTTTATTGCTGTCATTCTGTTGCCCTCTGGTACTTAGCAGAGTGCAGTGTCTGTGTGTTACCTGGTGGAATGCTTCTCGGATCTTTCCAGGTGTGATCGCTGAAGTTTCCCGTGTAAATTGTGTTTCTAGGAATTTAGAGGTGACCTTTAGGAACATGGATAAGCTAGGAGATGATGCGGGAGCCGAGAGGTTCACCAGAGGAAGGTGTTCCACCGTTATCTGCATTGTCCCGTGAGAATGGGGCCAGAGAAGCCAGGGCAAGTCAGCTGCTTCAGAGCCAGGGATGAGGCTGAGGCATTTCACTTGAAGGAGAGGAAGAAGAGTAAAGGTCTGAAGATGGCCTAGCTGTCCGTCTGGCCTATTTACTTTCCTGGCAGGCTGGGCCAGTGGCTCCCGGGGAATGCCTGCTGGAGTTGGGGTTTGAGAGAAAGGGAAGAGCAGGAAGGAAAGTTGTAGGAGATGTTCATGATCTTCTGGAGAGGAGAGTAGAAATGAAGTAGAGGCCACGTGTGCTCTCTGTTAGTCTAGGGGGATTAGATTCAGAGTCGAGGAAGGAGAAGGGAAGATTTGGAGCTAGCCTACTTATTTCTCTGGCTGGCACGGCATGAGGACTCCCAGGGAATGCCTCAGAGTTTTTGGAAACTATCTTATGGGATAAATTTCAAACTAACCTTTAAAGAGAGGGAAGGAATACTTTAAGCTCATTTGCACCAATGTGAATATGTAAGAGGAGGCATTGTAGACGAAGTGTCTAGTAACAAATTGAAGACGAGGTGAGTTGATGGGGCTGAGCAACTACCCCAAAACTTAGTAGATGAAGCTGTGTATATCATTGCATATTATGGTCTTGTGAGTGGAAACTTGAGCACGAATTGGTAGTGGTGGGAACACAACTTTTAGATTTTAGTGAACATAAAGTTGGGCTAAGGTTGTTAGTGATAGGGAAGCAGTTCTTCATTTCTGTGTGACAGTGACGAATCTCTGAAGAGTCAGCTGCTCAGGAAGGGACTCTGTGAGGATGGCTGAAAGGAAGAATTCTTGGCATGTGATAAAGAGCACGAACACTGTGCCTCAGCTGACAGTGCCTGGGGCAGTAGGACTCCATTTGAGTTCAGAACTCCAACAAGGCTTGTTACAATGAACACAACAAGAGCTGCATGCCTTTCAAAACTTAGCCTTGAAGTTCACATAGCGTCACTAGAGTTGTACTCTTAGCCGCAAGCCCATTCAGACCCACTTAGGTATGGTCAGCCCTCTTTCTAAACCACCAGGCATCTGAAAGGGAATCATTGAAGTGATTCAGCCTGTGTCATCTATAAAAGTGGCAGAGACATTTGTGACTGTCTCCAGTTATCTAAAGGGTGACCAGTGAAACTAAGACACGATGAGTCATGGGCACAACCAAGAGCATTAATGCCAGGATAGTAAACACAACGATAAGCAAAGGTTTCAGCTTCAGAGGAGTTTTCTGATGACTAAAGTCCACTAATGTCGCAGGCTGTGTTGAGTCACAGTGAACTATTATTACTGCACAGGCGGATGTATGCCAAAACTGTTATTGATATGTTACTGACATTTTGGGAACAGTTTAGCCTAAATTATCTTAAGGCCTCAGCAACACAATTGTCCGGAAAGAGGCTCTTCTTTGTGCTTATACAGTTAAATTGCATGCCTCTGAAGGAAAGGGGAGATGGATAGAGTAAAAGCCACATAATTGTCACATGGCAAGGTGTTTTCATGTTCCCCATACTGCCTTCAGGGTATAACACAATAGCTAAGTAACTTTTGTTTGTTTGTTTGTTTGTTTGTTTGTTTGTTCTCCTAGAAGACCAGATATTACTATATACCTTATGCTGACTATGAATTCCCAATCCTCTCTCAATTCCTGAGTCCTGAAATCAGAGGCACCTGCCACCACATTCTAGTCCACCCTCTGAATGAACAGGGATCTGACTAAAATGCACTTCTGTGAATAAGATACAAGTGCCTATTTCTTTATAATGTATATTTGATTATAATTTATTCACATTACATCCCGATTGTTTTCCCCTCCCTCTTATCTTTCCGTTCTCACCCTCTCTCCCTCTCCTGCCGATTCCCCTCAATTTCTTATGGTTCCTCTTCAGATTCATATCACTGTGGGGAAGTGGCAGACTGGAATTTTCCAGACAGACAGTAGACATTATTGGCTGCTATTTGAGGAGTGGCTGTGAACACTAAACTTTATTTTTTTTCCAATATCCTAAGTAATTTTAATGCCCACTTGGGACTGAGAACCAGAGACCACAGTGGTAGAATGTTCCAGCTCTCTTGCCTGAGAACTCTGTGCCAAAAGGCACAGAAGCTATGGAAACCAGAGTCACAGTTTAGTACTAAGAACCAAAAGGAGACGACAGTACACTTTCATTCAGCATGCCAATAACAAGACGCAATTAAAATATTACGGGAAGCTCATATAATTTCTAACTCGTGTCTACAGAGCAGTCGAGAAAAAAAAACTATAGTCAGAGATTGCATAGGGTTCACGGAGAGGGAGTTCATTCAACAACAGACACAGCCATCTTATTACAGAAGATGGTCAAGATGAGAGTAGAAACAATAACACAAACATTTCGGGGACTTTGCTGTTTGACAGCCTTCTCTACATAGTAGGACATCAATCATCAAACTTCAGGTTGAATAACTGCGTACAACAAAAATAGATAGGTGATATAATTTAGTCATATATTAAAGGTTGCATTATAGAGATAGAGGCTCATTAGGAGGAAATACTTGTGAACAGCAAGTTGCTAGCTATGTGTAAATACCAGAATGACATTTTCATCTGAACTTAAGCAACACTTTTGTTATCAGTTACCTATTTTTTTATTTTCGTTGTGAGCCTAGCCTTTCACAGCTGAGCTATCCCTCCAGCCCCGCTTACCTATTTATGAAATTACTAGCTATCACTGAAATTATAGAAGGGAACAATACCCATGAAGCTCCCTGAGTCCAAAGCTATTATTTCTAGAATACTGTCCCATGTGTTACACAATATGAAATTCTTTCAAATCCAAGCAAAGGGTTAAAATTACATTTGCCACTTAAAAGCAGTAGTAAAAAAAATGTATACCTCTCATTTTGGGGGGCTGCTTTGAGAGTGAGTCCGTAAGAAACTTACTGTGAACACTGATGCAAAAACTGCAGTTATTCTTCCTTATACTTCTAGAGCCTGAATTTGCCAGCTACACTAAGGATTGAGTGAATCATTAGCTCAAAGCGCCAGACCAGTGTTCAGCCAAGGTACCTCAGGGCTCATTCGTGGTAAGTGTTCACAGCATGACGTGCTGACATTTGGTAGCAGAAAAACGCTTATAAAGGGCGCTTGACACTCACATCAATCTCTTATATTTTCAACTAGGAATTATTTTGTACTGTGATCCATGAAGAATTAGTAGACTGCTGGGTTAAATTTTTCTTGGGCATCATTGCACATGAAAAATGATTTGACAGTCTTACTTTCCAGTGCTGGGAGAGGGAGTTTATGCAAATCCCTAAAATTATTTTCATCTTAGTGAGATTCTTA
This sequence comes from Acomys minous, assembly GCF_964271855.1. Lineage (NCBI taxonomy): Eukaryota > Metazoa > Chordata > Mammalia > Rodentia > Muridae > Acomys > Acomys minous. Next base: position 104,795,753 of record NC_140490.1, read on the forward strand.
TTTATCTCACTTAGCGCATTTTACTGACTGAAAAGATTTTGTGTTTTTTATTTTATGAAAATAGGAAAAGAGATCCATAATCAGAATATACTGTATGAAATCTATTTTCAATTTTCAAAATGATATTATTGTATAAAGCAAAAGTGAAAAAAAGAGAAGCAAAATATGTCTGTTTGGTGAGCTGAATGTGAGTTCCTATATTTCTTAAAATTCTAAACAAAGAGAACTGAACGTGGAATGCTTCCTTCTTGGGAGCAGGTATGGAAACCTAATTTAGCATTAGAATTCTCAGCATAGAGACCAACATAAAGTAGCAATAAAAGATCTTAAAAAAAAAACATTGATTAAATAACCAATGAGCTCACTTTCTAACAAGTGCAAGCACAAGCTGCTTTCAGGTGGCAGGGTTAATTATAATGTTAGTACAAAATTAATTCTTAGTTTCGTACATTTTTCTGAATGTAGGCATATGCATCATTCGTAGATATACAAATATATGTATCAATGCACTTGTTTTTGTAGTTTCACTAAATGTTATTTTGCTACTTGTGATGAATATCCTCCCTTTTACTGTATACATAAATTTTAAGATGCAAAACTAAAGCAGGTAAATATGTGTTGTAAGGCAGGATGCCAACTATAGTGGCACTAATGGTAGTTTAACAGAGCCCCAGATAACTTCATTCTTTTCCCTCACACTTATTTATTTAAGAGCAAACCCAAGATCTAGGTGGGGAAGAACAGATTCTCACTGGTCTCCTTTATATCAGCAACATCTATAGCCACTTCATCTTTTCACCAGACAAATAGGTGTGAAAATCTTAACTGTTAAGAGAGGAGATGGTCTCCATAACTGTCCCTTTGTCCCCTTGAATCTGTGTCTTAATTCCCTCCCTGGGAAACTCTTACTCCTGTCTTCTGCTTTCTCTCATCACATTCCCTTTAAGTTTTTCATCTGTGTTTTGCTTTCTGGTGTTTTTCTTAAGGAATATAACCTATTAATGCTTTACCTTCCATGTATGAGGTCTCCTTTCATTTTTCGACAGCATAGTCAGAAAATCTCCAATGACTTACGTAACGTTGTGCACATTATTTAGTCATTGGCCAGTTTGTGGTTTGAAATGTGGCTTATTGTTTGGCCCCAAGATTCCATGGCCACCTGCCTATTTCTCTGTTTGGGATGGGTATGTTTGGAGTCGGTGTAATTTCCTTTACACTCAGTAAATAACAATTCTTAAGTTGGATAGCTTGGTACTACTAGGAAACCAATTTGAACTTTCATCTGCACTCATTTAAAAAGTAGAGGCCTCAGGTATTAGGGGGATTAAATATAGCCAAATAAAGGAGCAACCTGTGACATCATATGGGAACTAACAGTGGGAGAGGAAAGAAGCTACAGTTGATCAGGTATGTGCCAGTGAGAAGTACAGTAAGATCCAGGTTACATTTGGGGGACAGTGCTCAGCTGTACTCATTATTATTTACAATATATACCTGAGGTACACAGTGGAGGTAGGTGCCAAAGTAACTCTATTCAGATGAAATATTTTTTGTCTCTGAGGCTTATTGCCTCCACCTGCTAATCTAGGCCTAGTCTTCGATGTTTATAGCCTCTGTAAAATCGAATCCAGGCCTAGAATGTTTTCAGTCTCTGAGGCTTGCTGCTGAGTAAGTTCACCCTTTCTAGTTCTTTCTGACTTCTGGCTGCTGCAACTCATGTGCCTGGCTCAAAACTCCTCTTCAAGCTCACTGATTCAAACTGGCTTCTCTCAGTTCCTCACTGAATTGCTCTTATTGGCCTCAGACTAGCCCTGTTAATCTGTCTTAATCTTCTGACTCTTTCTCATTCTCTGGTTCAACTGTCTTCACCTGTGTCTAGCTAGTTCTCCCTGCAACAATATGTGTAAAAATGCTTCCTCTTCCTGCTCCTCCTGCTCCTCCTCCTCCTCCTTTCTGTCTGTCTCTGTCTGTCTGTCTGTCTCTCTCTCTCTGTCTCTCTCTCTCTCTGTCTCTGTCTCTCTCTCCCTCTGTCTGTCTCTCTGTCTCTCTCTCTGTGTCTCTGTGTCTGTCTCTCTCTCTGTCTCTGTCTCTCTCTGTCTCTCTGTCTCTCTCTCTCCCTCTGTCTGTCTCTGTCTCTCTGTCTCAGTCTCTCTGTCTCTCTCTCTCTGTCTCTCTCTGTCTCTCTCTCTGTCTCTCTCTCTGTGTCTCTGTGTCTCTCTCCCTCTGTCTGTCTCTTTGTCTGTCTCTCTGTCTCTCTGTGTGTTTCTCTGTGTCTCTGTCTCTCTCTGTGTCTCTCTCTGTGTGTCTCTGTGTCTCTGTCTCTCTCTGTCTCTCTCTATCTCTATCTCTGTCTCTTTCTCTCTGTCTCTGTCTCTCTCTCCCCTACCCACTGCTTTCTCCCTGCTTTCTCTATTCCTGCTTTCTCAAGAGGCCTTTTATCCTCTCTTTTCTAATGAGAATTGAGGAGGATCCTATTCTGTCAACTCTTTCTCTGATTAATCACTTTGTCTTCCTCTCAGTTAGACATCATTTTCAAAGATGGGTGCATCCTTCTACAAGCTAAATTTATCTTAATTGTTTGGAATTAAAGGTATGTCTTAAAGGTCTGTTTGTATTCCAGTCAGAACCACCATGTTGCTGGATTAAAGTCCCTCTGTAGGTAGTCACCTGTTCTCTGCTGTATGCTTAAATTACAATTGATCCCCCCTACACATGTATAGAAAATTTATTAGGTCAGATTCAACAATGAATCACAAGTTTTAACTTTTGAAGAATTATGGGTGAAACAGTATTTTAACCAGTCAAGTCAACCTTGAAACCTAAATCATGACTCTTGTCTTAAAAATCAGAGTAAAACTCTCTAATTAGAAATGGCATGCTTATGCACGGTAGAAAAAGATCTGGGGATTATATTATTTGACAGGAGCCTAGCATAGCTGTCCTCTGAGAGGCTCCACCCAGCAGCAAAAAGAAACAGATGCTGAGACTTACAGCCAAATGTTGGGGGAAGTATAGGGAGTCTTGTGGGAAAATGGGGGGGAGGAGAAAAGGATCTGGAAGGGACAGGAGCTTTTCAAGAAGACTGGAGAGATGGCTCAGCGGTTAAGAGCATTGCCTGCTCTTCCAAAGGACACGGGTTCAATTCCCAGCACCCACATGGCAGCTCACAACTGTCTGTAACTCCAAGATCTGACACCCTCACACCAATGCACATAAATTAAAATGAAATAAAAATTATTTAAAAAAAAAAAAAAAAAAAAGAAGACCAGCAGAGCCAACTAGCCAGGGCCCAGAGGGGCCTATGGAGACGGAAGCATCAACCAAGGACCATGCCTGGGCTGCACCTAGGCCCCCTACACAGATGTAGCCTATGGGCAGCTCAGGCTTCATGTGGGTCCCCTAGCAAGGAGAACGGGGGCTGTGTCTGACAAGTACTCTGATGCCTGCTTTTTGATCACTTCCTCCTGGTGGAACTTGCCCGGACACAGGGAAAGAGGACATGTTCAATCCTGATGTGAATTGATGAGCTGGGGCAAATGGGTAGAAATTACTCCCCTTTTATGAAGAATAGAGGAAGGAGTGGGGGAAGAGGGAGGGTGGGATTGGGAGGAGAGGAGGGAGGGCTATGAATCAGATGTAAAGTGAGTAAATAATAAATGAACAAATTTATATTTAAAAAGATCTATGGCAGCACTCGGGAGGCAGAGGCGGGCAGATCACTGTGAGTTCGAGGCCAGCCTGGTCTACAAAGTGAGTCCAGGACGGCCAAGGCTAACACACAGAGACCCTGTCTCGAAAAACCAAAAAAACAAAAACAAAAAACAAAAAAAAAAGATCTATGGACCCAAACAAAACTAGCTTTGTAATTGAATTTGGCAAATGCAGTATTAAAAATCATTTGCAGTTTTCTATACTAGCATTAGACAGTCTGGGAACTGAAAACTAAATTGTGACCAGTGCTATTCAAATATCACACGCCTATAAACAACCTATGTAAGCAAGACCATGTTCTCCACATTGAAAAGTGTAAAACACATTGTTGGAAAAATGGTTGGGCCATCAGTCACCAGTTTGAAAAATCAGCATTTTTTTCTGTTTAAATTAAATGTTTTAGGTGGAAGGATGGCACAATGAGTAAAATTTCTTGCTGTTCTTCTGGAGGCGTTGAGTTTGGCTCCCATCCTTCACCTCACAACCATCTGTTAACTCCAGTTTCCAGGAGTTAACTCCAGTTTCCAGGAACTTGACTCCCTATCCTGGCCATCACAGGTCACTGCAATCAGTGACATTCACTCTGAAAGGTTTCGCCCAGCAGGTAACGGTAACAGATGTAGAGACCCACAGCCTTTCTTTTTTTTTTTTTTTTTTTTTTTTTTTGCCAACAAGCCATAAATATATTTATATACAAAGCCAGGACAAATTCAGTTTCACAAATACTGTGCATATACAATATAAATTATGTGGTTCTCTCTTGTTCTCCAAAATTAGATTAAGTACAAGCTGGAAGAAGTTCCTGGGCTTAGACCAATAAAAAATCCAGAAAATTCAGAAACTTTAAAGGAGAAAATAATAATAAAAACATCTGATGGTTATGAATACAGTAATTATCTGTGCATAAGTGTGAACAGTTTATCTTTTTTTTCATTTTTTTCTCCTTTATTAATTTGTTCTTGTTACATCTCAATGGTTATCCCATCCCTTGTATCCTCCCATTCTTCCCTCCCTCCCATTTCCCCCTTATTCCCCTCCCCTATGACTGTTCCTGAGGGGGATTACCTCCCCCTATATATGCTCATAGGGTATCAAGTCTCTTCTTGGTAACCTGCTGTCCTTCCTCTGAGTGCCACCAGGTCTCCCCCTCCAGGGGACATGGTCAAAGGTGAGGCACCAGAGTATGTGAGAAAGTAATGTCCCACTCTCCACTCTACTGTGGAGAGTGTTCTGTCCATTGGCTAGATCTGGGTAGGGGTTTAAGGTTTACCGCCTGTATTGTCCTTGGCTGGTGCCTTAGTTTGAGCGGGACCCCTGGGCCCAAATCTGCCTATCATAATGTTCTACTTGTAGGCTTCTAGGACCCTCTGGATCCTTTTACTTTGCCTTTCTCCCATGATTCTCTCATCTAGAGTCCCACTAGAATGTCCTCCCCTCTGTCTCAGTTTCCTGGTAAGTGAAGGCTTTCGTGGGACATGCCCCTTGGGCTAATATGCAGTTATAAGTGAGTATATACCATTTGAGTCTTTCTGCTTCTGGGTTAACTCACTCATTATGATCATTTCTAGCTCAATCCATTTATCCAAATTTCGGGAATTCCTTGTTTTTAATAGCTGAATAAAGGGATGAGGATGGACACTTCATACTCATCAAAGGTAGTTCACAAAGGTATCCACCTAGTGGATATAGGTACAAAAAAGGAATTTGAAAATGGAGAAAGGAGGAATGGAAATTATGTAAATACTGTGTACTCATGGATAAAATTCTCAAAATATATTAAAAGTACGTAAATTAAAACTATAAAAATGAATAATAAAGTCAATTAGTTACATGTTTAAAGTATTATACAAAGTAATGGATTTTATCACAAGATCTTCATACATGTGTCTTTATAATTGTTTTTATCATTCATTTTCCATCCCTGTATATCTTCTTCCAGGTTTCCTATCTTTTTCGGTCATTCCAAAGTTACATTTTTTGATTATATGTATTCTATTTCCTTCGATTTTTCACTTGCCTTAAATCTCTTATTCCCCTCAAAATTTACACACACACACACACACACACACACACACACACACACAAACACACACATACATGCACAAACACACATACATACACAGTTTTAAATCTGGGTTATGGATACATAAGGAAACGTGAAGTATTTTTCTCTTTCTGCTGCAGCGCTAATCCTACAATGATGAAAATTGAAACTAAACTGACTCAGGAGTGACATCTAGTGGAGATTTCTAGTAAAACTATTCCCACAGGCTTTTCTTTTTTAAAAAAATTATTTTATTATGTTTCCTTTTTAACATATACATTTTTTTTGTTTTTTTCGAGACAGGGTTTCTCTGTGTAGCCTTGGCAGTCCTGGATTCACTTTGTAGACCAGGCTGGCCTCGAACTCACAGCGATCCGCCTGCCTCTGCCTCCCAAGTGCTGGGATTAAAGGCGTGCGCCACCACGGCCCGGCTTAACATACACATTTGTATTATTACACATGCGTAAGATAAACTACAAGTGGCAGGAAGAACCATGAGACAACCATGAATTATATGAATGTTACATTCATAGTGATTTGGCTGTTTGTATTTGTCAAGCTTGAAGAAAACATCTTTCCTACCTTGTTGGGTCTAAATTTCTGAATGAAAGTCAATATCTATCATATCTCATCTCTACTAACTTAAATCATCTATGTTCATCTAAAAATACCTTATCCCCTAACCAACTAAACTTTATTGAAGACTAAACTGTTTGGTCTTCAACCCCATGAGAGACTTGAGAAGGAATAAAATTTAAATGCCTGAATGAACTGGAAGGGCAGGTTAGCAGCTTCCAAAATGAAAAAAAAAAAAAAAAAAAAAAAAAAAAAAAAGACTGAGATAGTTTACTGCCTGAAGAGTCACCCAAACTCTCCATCACATTGGAGCATCATCTTTGGCCTTCTAGCCCATTATCTCTGCCAGACATATTTGATGGGGAGGATCTACAGAGGACTTGCTTACCCTGTCTTGGCAGAGTTCAGCCATCGACTCTGCCTGCATTTAAGCTTGTGTATTTTTAGCCAGAATTCTGTCTGTGACAGAAATGAGGACATTTTTATCAGCTGGTTTGCTACATTTGAAGCTAACTCCATAAGGAGGTTATTTGATGTTGATCATCTTCTTTGAGTTAGGCTGGGTGTTGCCGGGAGTAAACTTGTCTTGTTGTCAAAGAATCTTTAGGATAATGAAAATATCTTTAAATACCATATTCTGTGGGTCTCTGAGGCTTTTGAAGACCTTATTTAACCATTTTACCTTAAATATCTATAAAATCATATCTATCTGTTAGACCTAGGATATATATTCTTGTGATAATATTAGACTATTATTTGACATGACCATGATTTGCATCAGTATACAAAATTCTATATCAGCAAATTAAAAATAACCTTCTTTGTGAGTAACACTTAAGGCCTTGAGTTAAGGAATAGGTTCAATTATCTACCTTTTGTTCTATCCTTCCTCTATATTTCTATATCCCCCTTTTTTTCTTTTCAGCTCCTAACTCCTTACCTATGAGAGAAATATAAAGGAAAAGAGAGACGTCCCTGAGTCTAACCTAGTTTTCTCTCTGCATAAGACCAATAGTAATATATAACCAAATAAAACACAGACATTAAATTGGAGGGAGTGGTCTCTTTAGAAAATGTTATGTCTTAGCTAATACCTGGAAATTTTAAAATGCTTTTAAAACTAAAATCGGTTGCAGGAGGCAAGGATAGCCATGGTTTCTTCTCTTTCCTTTTACCAAACCCTGCGAGCTTATAAGGAAATCCAGAGGCTGCAGTGCCCTGAAAGCCCTGTACATGGGGTGTCAGATGGAGACTGAGGAGGTTATCTTTGTGTGCACATATGCCTGGGTGGGAAGAAGCTGTCATAGAAATAAATATGAGACTGAAGAAATGACAACATAAACAATCAGAGGTTGACATAGAGAGTTCAACTTTCTGTCAAAGTGCTTGTGTGGTGGTATCAATATGACTGCATTAAAGAAATGTAAAATGACTACTAAGAATAAAAAGCCCAGTGGGGTTGAGGGAGACAATCGTTGGCCCAGAGCAGAAGGGAGTCATACACAAAGACAAAGATGTTTGGAACAGCACGCAGACAGAGAGACCTAAGACTCCTACTCAAATAGGGAGCTGTGTAAGCTTCTGTGGCAATACTGCAACTTACAGGCTTCTATGCAGACATACTTGCGTCTTCTAGTTTTGTGAATAACAGAATAGAGAAGCTTTTGCTGAATGCTGTAGTTTCGTAAACATTACCCAGGTAAGTGGGAAAAGTGGGATCTCTGTTTTCTTTCTATAAATGGACTTCTGTAGAGGCCTAAATTTTGTGTTTCCAAATTATACCAAGAGAAACTTATTAAGAATGTGGATTTCCATGCCCCTGTAAGCTATGATGTGAGGGCATAGCTGAGTTAGAACTCAAGGTTTTGCCTTCTCAAAACCACTCTTATTTTGACCCAGGATTGCAGAAAAGGTGTGTCTTTTGAGCCAAGGGAGAAACAACAAATGTTTGCTGTCATGAATTCTGAGAAGTGAGCGCACATGCAAGCTCCTGTGCTGCTGATGGTGCTCAACTGCTCTGCTGGATCCGAAATCAGTAAGAGCAACTACTCATCTTTGTTGTCCTTGGTTTATCTAATTGTAGTCTCTAGCTCTTAAAGATTTGCTGAGTTTTATTCCCTGGTTCTTCAGACAGGTCACAAATCATCGAAGATACTAGAAGACAGTTTGGCAATGAGTCAGAGGTCCTCTGAAGTGACACAGACAAGGACATCAGTGGCTGAGGACATAAGATAGATCTGTCATCAAGAACAGAGTGGGGGTTTCTTCAACTAGAGATGCTACCATTCCTGACAGCGAGGGGAGGGGGGTGGACAGAGCTCAGAGCACTTGATAAATGCCATTGTTACAAGATGGTAGTTCTGTGCTGTTAGAAAATAGAAATTCTTCAGAAGAATTAACATTCTTTTCCTTCCAAAAGGTAAATTAATTGACAAAAGCAGGCATTATGAAAGGCAAAATTAATTTGGCATAACTCATGACCCATAAAAAAAATCATTATCTTTGAGTATTGTTAAACGTTCCATCACCACACTATCCATTTTCTTCCCTTGGACACACAGCATGTTTTTATTGAGACAGCTTTCCCAAAATAAAAAATATTAATGTATTTTGAGACCCAAAAGATCAGTTCTAGGCATGGATATTTTAAGCTATTACTAAGATAATCAGTAACTTAGGCAACAGATTGTGACCCTAAACATAGAAAATGAGGCCAAACATGTAAAAATCTGTTGGGTATTATATCCATTTGTATGTTCATGTGTTTTATATGAACAATTCTATTTCAATGACAGAAATCAAGAAGTGGAGACAGGAAATTGTTGAACTAGATCTTTCCCCTGAGGTCTAATGCTTTCCTGTTGTGTGTTATCTGAGAATAAGATGCCCCTTTCTGCCATTGTTGAAGAACTGGGTCATTAGCAAGGCATGGCAGAAACAGCCAATGACCAATGCAAGCGGCAGCCATTTTCTTTTACTTACCTCTGGTCACTTGACTGATTTTTACCAAATGAAGGGAAGAGGAAATGGTGTGCACTTCCAAGTCCATGCTAAATGACTGCACATTCTCTTCAGCAAGCATTTCTTTCCATGCCATTCAAGACAGTGGTGCAGAAGATATTCTCAGAAATAGCTGTTGAAGACCGAAGCTCACTACCACTCATTCCCAGGAGATGATGAACAACTGTTAGGAGGCCAAGTGTTCTCCTGGCTGGTTTCTGGATGAGAAAAAAAATAATTCGATCAAATAATGATTTATGGGAATATTGTTAAAATTGCTAGATAATATTTACTAACTTAAACCAAATCCTAGATTAAATAGAATTGTGCAAGAACTACTACAACTCAAAACAGTAGAGGATATCAAGGAAATGAGTATAAACTCTGCTTTGGATTCACGTCTTTTTAATGAGAAGTACTTCCCTTAAGCCCGTTCATTTCCCAGAGAGAACACGTTCACCTGGAATGCTAGGTTCCAACAGGCAAGCAAAGTTTCTTTTTAACTTACTTCTACTTAAGGTACTAAAGTTTGTAGTCTTATAGTAAAATTTGCATGACAGGGAAACTGTCATTATGCTTCTTCAAATTAAAACTCTGGTTAACAGTGTATTTTTTTTTCAAATTATTAATCATTTGAGGGGCTTCTGAATTTAGTGTCCATATTTGAAGAAGTGTTTATATGTCCTAAGAACTCATAGAGTGAGGAGTAGCTCAAACGTGCCAACAGCTTGAGAAAAGAAAACCCCAAGTGAGGGAAGTGTTGCTAATGAGTGGAAAGTTTAGTTTTGGTTGAGTATACACATCCACGGTCACAGTTTTGGGTTTCAAGTAGCATTGCCAAGATTAAAGTTTGTAATTAAATCCCCATTTTACAAAGATGTCAGTTAGTTTACTCAGTGGTTTTATGATTTAATTACTGACTAAGACGACTTACTCTAAGCACGAGAAGTTTTAATAGTAAAGTATAGCTTTGATTGCTAACTTGACATTCCAGAGGGACTGCTCTCCTGTGAAAGGGCAATTCACTGAGAGACGTTCCACCGTTCAAACCTGTTCTCACTTCATGCAGGGCCTTTCATGACTCAGTCCCGCAGTTTCTACAAAGCTATCTTACAGTAGCAGCTGTCTTGCTTTCCTTCTCAAGGTGCATAAATTCCCTCCATAATAAAAAAAAAGATTTAAACATATGAATACGTATGAATCCATAGGTGTGTAGTGGCTCAAATGATCACAGTCTGTACATCTGTTCATAAGCCCATGAAAGAAGAAACCTAAACCAATAAAAATATAGTCCACCAGGCAACAACAGGCAGCTCCTAAAACATGTGCACAAAGCCTTGTTACATAAACTTTTGGCCTTATACATCCACTAGATGGCCAGGAGGAGGACAACTAGAAGATTGTGTCTCAGCGAGATGATGACTTCTGCTACCATAATGGAAAGCAAAAAATAAAGGATAGTAATGGGCCTAAAAAGAATAACTTATGACAGAAAATGTGAGAAGGAATTATAGAATCACTTAACACATCTTGTAATTAATATTTCCCCAAGATAAGTAGTTATAGAATCACAAATTTCATTAATAGAACCCAAATTGAGCTTACACATATTTTATAAAACTCTAAGAACAGAATTCTTCTAAGTCTATAATTATAAGTTGAGTACCACTTGTGTATACACACGCACACATATAGAGTCATGAGCCACTTACTGATGGTGATGTGTCTTGAGAAATGAGCAGCTAGGTGATTTTGTCTTTGTACAAAATTTATAAAGCACATTTACACAAATCTAGTTGAATTAGCTATGCTTACATTGTATGGAGTTTCTATTGTATATAATGTGTTGTCGGTGTAAACACTATTATTATTCTGTAATTCATAGCTGTGTTTTATGCTTTTGTGGGGCAAAGATTAAGAAAGAGATAGAGAAGGGAAAGCAGGTGCATTACCTCCATGGAGTAGACTGGATGAGGAAATCAGATGATATAAAACTGAGAAACAAAATTTATGAAATAAAACACAAAATGGTACAATAATACAGTCTGTGATTAATATCAAAACAAAAATCGCATGCTACTAAAATAAAAGTGCTACTGTATGATATTAAATCTGAATTCAATAAATTCTGTCTCAGCTCTGTAGTTGTCAGGTGGCATTATGAACTTACTTCACTTTCCCAGGCCTCAGTAAGGGATGGAAACGCTAAATCTCTAAAGCACCTTCACCGTCTAGATCCACTGTTTTAATTGTACATTTAAACAAAGCAGTAAGAGAATGGTTGCTTTCTCAGTGGGCATTGGGAGAGAACAGGGATTGAGATGAAACAAGCAAGGAAGGGAAGGAGGGAGGGAGGGAGGGAGGGAGGAAGGGAGAGACGGAGGGAGGGAGGGAGGGAAGAAGGGGGGAAGAAAGATGGAGGGAGAAAGAAGAAAGGAAGGAAACAAGGAAGGAAGAAAGGAAGGAAGAAAGGAAGGAAGGAAGGAAGGAAGGCAGCAGTTCTTAGAGGGAGGGGAGGAAGGCATCAGAACACAGGAGTGTGACCATGAGGTGAAACCTGGTGAATTGAGTGGAGTGGCACATCCATTTAGCGTGAGAAGTCATCTGAATTAACAGCGGACCTGTAGCAGAGGCAGGAGTCAAATCATCATCGGGGTTGTTCTGGATGAGAACAATAATGAATGTGTTTATGAGTCAAGAGGAGCAATACAGTTAGAAGACAGTGGGAAGTAGCAAGTGTTGACGGAGTATTTATACAAATAAACAGAGCCAAAGGATATAAGGGATAAAATCATGCAATTTAAAAAAAAAAAAAGCAAAGGAAACATGGTCATTTTTAGTTGGTCATTTTATGGGCAAAGAATAGGTGCTCATCATGTATAATATGGCATACTTAGGATCTCATCTCTTAGGGGACTGAGGCAGGCAGCCTGCTTAAGTCCAGGACAGTATGGGCAACACTGCCTCAAAATGCCAAAATCAATCAAGAGAAAATAGACAGTGGTATTCGGTTGTGTTTTCACCTGTGTCTATTAACACAAAGTAACTATGACCTTCAATATCATAGAGAAAAGTCAAAATGACTACTTGGGTTTTCTAAGTGTTTTAAACTAATATAAATTAATGAAACAAACAATAATTTTATACTGTTTAGCACAGTTATACCACAATAAAAGTATTGGCACACATATGATACAATGCTGTATCACTGTAGGCCAGCCAGCTTTTGCTCTGTAATTCATCATCTGTCGATAGATAGGTTCAAGCATGCAAAGAGTGCTTTGAGTAACTCATGGAAAGGAAGGGCGGGTAGCTAGGTAGCTAGAATAGAGCTTAATCAAGTTTGTCCCATTCAGACATAGTTTGCCAGAAAATGTCATGTTTGAGTACAGTATGTGAGGAATACAACAAGGAATACACAGAAGAGACAAGTCTGACCCAGACAAGTTAAGACGATTTTTAATACTTCCTACATGTGAAAAATTGCAAAAGCTGAATTTGTTTGGGAGCTGAATTGTTTTCTATAGAAAAGAAGACAGAGAGCACTTAGGTATTTACTGTATAAATTGCTTCGAAATGAAAGAAGCATAAGCTTGAGGAAGGACTTTTTATAATCACAGTGAGCAATTGCAGAGCTGTTCTCAAACTCACTCATACACCTGTCAATGAAAAATGATGGAATAATAGCACTCGGAGATTTGGATAGGAGATATTATATCTAATGTCTATCCAATGAAGAGTGACAAACTACAGCAGTAGAAATGAATATTGAATGCACTGTATATTCAAAATACTTCCCTCTAAGTGACTACAACAAATGGTTTATAGTTGTCTTACATATTTATCATTCTTAAAAACCCTTATTCTTGCACTAGAGAAAGTACTTTAATTACACTCTTCTGCAACATAGTTTGATGATAAATCAGAAACTGTCATTAATCAGAAAGAGATTTTATGATTTGATAAACAGCACTGTAGATATATTGACCTCTCTCACTAATCAACTTCTTTCAGCTTCGTTGAGGTATAGCTATCAATCAATCAATATGTTGCACATATTTAAAAAAATAGTATGGTGAGTGTGATCAATGTTGTACCTGTGAAACCATCACCACAAAGGATGTAACAACATGAGAGGGAACACTGGGCACAATAGAGATGATCATAACTTTGAGCTATGTAATTACTGACATAAAAGACTTAATTAATAAGCATCAACTCACTTAGTCATCCTAAGAAATGGATAGGGTAGACATTATATTTATCTTCCTTTAAGAAAATAAAGGTTTCAGTTAAGTAAGTTATTCAAGGCCATTCAACTAGTTAACGCAAATCTGAATTTGAACTTAGACTTTATATAATATAAATTATTCATAAAAATATATTGTTCTCTGTATCAATGATAGAAGTAGAAGATAAAGATAGAATTTCTTTCATAAAAACTAAATCACACTTAGGGATCACATGTTAAATTAAAAGTAATGAATTTTGTTTTACTTGGATTTAACAAAATATATAAACAGAGGTGAAAATTAAAGGATTATTGAACTTTAAATAAATCCTTTGTAGCTACAGATATTATTTTATCAAGATCCCTATAAGTTTAAAAAATAAATTTCTATAAGCAGTAATGTAATAAATGGAAAACATGACCCTAATTTGGTTTGTTTAGTGTCCCCTAAGATTTAGAGGTAAAATATTATTTAACTCAAATGCAGAAGCCTCCTATGACACTGTCTGGGCACACTGCCACCTCTGAAAAGCTCTTTTTTTCCTCTGAAGTTAGGTCTAGCTAAAAGAGAGACAAAAACCAATGGATAGCTAAAAATCAATGCTTGTAAATTGAATGAAACCATTGGGATTTTTTAAATCCAGGAGAATATTGAACTCTGGCTGTGTCTTGCCCTAAGTTCTTCCATACCATATAGAGCAATGCTTTGTAGACTGCGTTGTACTAAAAGATGACATTTTACAGTGTTTGACTTCATTTTGAAAATGGAGCGTGGACACTAAACAGTTCCATGTATTCAGCACTGCGCATGCAGCACAGATTGCCAATGACTTATTCCTAGAAGTGAAAATGGTACCTCCCTACACATTTATTGGGATGAATTTGGGTTGCAAAGGTACATAAGCATATTAAATCTATAGCAAGTAAAACAGGGCCAATAACTTATTAGATACACAGGATCAAGGAAAACATGCAACTCCCTCAAGTGAAGTGCATAGAGGTGGACAGAGAACACATGAGAGTCCCTAACAACCCGTTGAGAATCTTGTGGCTGCTCACTTCAGAAGACTGGATGCCTCAGAGGTTCCAAACTAATAATGAAGACCTTCAGAATCCCCTAAGAGTCACAAGTTTCACTGTCAGGAAATAATGGCAGCAGCAGTAGCAGCAACAAGGAGGTAGATGCACTCCTCATCAAAGAAAAGGCAGACAGGGAAAATCCATAGCTTTCCCATTATATAGATGTCCTTAAATCTGGACTGTTGCTGTTAATTTAAAGGTAGGGTATAAAAAGCATTAATTATTGGCCCCATAATTATTATTAGATGGTATTTTCTAACCCACTAACAACCAATGAGAACACAGACACTTGATTTATTTGAAAATAGCCTTTACCCAGGACAAGGCAGATATTAACTCCTAAGCTATACACCAATAACTCCCAGTCTCCCTCCCATTCCATCTGCTTCTAATAATTTCCGTTTGGGCTACCGCCCACCCATAATCCCAAAATACTTGCTAATGTTCTGCATTTCTTTCCATGTGGAACATCAGATCGCATTCTCTATGCAGCGCGGCTCTATTCCTATCTCATGGTTACTCTCCTCCTCCTTTTTCCTTTCTCTCTTCTCCCAAGATTCTCTTTGGCTCTCAAAGCCTGGGAACCTCAGCCACGCCTATCCCATTTACCTGCCCAGGTGTGTCAGCTTTTTATTGGTCAAACAGGAATACATTTTTAGGCAAGGTTGCATAGCAATATTTGGGGCACAAAGACAGTAAGCAATAATTAGCCTCAAATTACATCAGATCAACCTCCAACACTGGTCTACCATCTGAAAGTTGCTCCTAGTCTAGTAGAGTGTCTCCCCTTTTTAATCCCAGTTAACTCCCATTTAATCTTTCCATGAAATTCCTTACATTCTTACTTTGAGGCTTGTCTGAATCCATTCCAGATCCAACCAAGCTGACAAACAAGAAGAACCATCACAGTAGCTTATAAATTTTCCTGATAATATATGTGTGATTTCAAATATAATAGCTGATACTTTCAAGATAGTATTCTTGTATAGTTCTATGTACCTTTAGTGAAATTTCACAAGTTCACAAGTGGATTGTTTCAATCATCTCAGTCCTCCTTCTGTGATTACTCTGCCTATTTTTTCTATATTTGCCTCTGAGTAGCCATTGTGATGCAATTATTATGTAGTCTGATATTATCACTTGGCATTATATTATTGCAATTTATACTTTGTTAGTAAACTCTATAAAGTTTGGATGAATGGAGTCTCAGCTATAGGCTACCACTTACTGAACGTATGAATATGAATAAGTTCTATAATGTATAAATTTAAAGATTTATTTTCTATAATGTATGAATACTATGAATCAGCTGTCAAATGGAGATAATATGTAAACCGTATATTATTCTTATGATAAATTCAAAATATATATAGGTTTTTAATCATTTATGTTTCTTGATAGTTGTATAACGACAGTGAAAAATGATTATTGAGTTGAAAGTTCCCTCTGTTTCAAAGTAGTAGACACAGAGATGATTGCAGTCATTGTATGATTGACTTAAAATATAGTATTTTTAAACTTGGTTCATTATATAGATTGGAAAAGAAACTTTCAAAACGGAAAATAAATTACCTATTTTTTTAAACACCGTATATCTACTTACTGGAAGCAGGAAACTTGAGAGATTAAACAAGAGCCAGTTTTGACAACCTCTTTTGTCTCACAGCAGAGATTATTTTTAATCATGGTAGTAGTCCAATTTCATTTCCTTTGACAGAGAATAGTGAAAAGTGTTTGTGAAATTCATATTTTTGTAATACATGGTTTGTAAATATCATTTCTTAAGTCAGAGACTACGTAGAAGAGGCAATGGAAAGCAAGGTAGATTTCTCTATGACACTATAATTCATTAGCCATATCCTATTTCCTATTAAAAAAAAAAAGATGTGGAAAATATTTGAGTGTCAGCAGGAACCGAAGACACAACAGGTGGGAAATGGGCCAAGGAGAAAGGCTTGTGTGACTTTAACACAGCTAACAGAAGACTTTCATTACTGTCCATCATCAAGAGTCTACACTGGTAATTTTAAAAACATAAATAAAATAAGTCATAGACTTCTGTGAGTTTAGCCAGAGTAAATTTGTGGTAAAGTGAGCCCTTAAATTGACAAGAAAGAAATGAACTCTGGTCACTGGGCTTTTGGGTTATTATTCTAGAACTGAATTTCTTTTTAGTGAAAGAAACTTGTTCAGTGAGTTCAAAGTCATTTCTAGATAATTATGTTCTCTTCAATATTTTTATGCGTGGTTTCCTGAATGGCTGAATGCTTAAGTCCAACGCAAGTACAAGTGAAACTTCTAAAAGCTTTGAGTCATAGTGAGGAAGGAAGCAGATTCTGTACATGGATTGACACATCTGGGAACAAGTTCCTGGTCAGCCCCATGTCTTGTGACTGATGTATGGGCTTCCACAAATTAATCTACGCATCCAGCTCTGGTGGGCAACCAAGAGCAATAGTAATCACCTATATTGTTTATAGGACCTCTGGAAACCTTCTGACCAACATCTCTAAGGGAAGACTCCCAAACCTGGCATAGGGCTTCTTCTTTAAGAACCTATATTTTCTGGAAGGAGCATGATTTCCCATGTGTGGCAACACCTTTGAAACTCTTTCACTGTAAATGTACTTTAGAACTTTACAAAACAGTTGGTTTCCATGTAACCTTTTAGTGTCAGTTATCCCTGCCTTTGCTCGTTCTCTGTCCTACTCTCCCCACTTATAACCTTTCCCATTATTATCCTTTCTTGCTTCATATCACCTGTGTTCTACTATCCCACTCCCTTAAGGTGTTTTCTTCCTCAAAATCCAATGTTCCCTTTTTATTCTTCTGACTTTTACATTTACCCCAACTTAGCCACCTACATATAAAAGTCCACAACTCCACATTCTAATAGAGGACTAATATCGAAAATATATAAAGGACCCAAGAAACTAGATACCAAAAAAAAAAATGAGGGATAGATCTAAATAGAGAATTCTCACCAGAGGAATCAAGCAAATGGCTGAGAAACACTTAAAGAAATGCTCAACACCTTAGCCATCGGTAAAATGCAAATTAAATCTACTTTGAGATTCTGTCTTACGCAGACCAGAATGGCCAAGATCTACAACAAAAGAGACAGCTCACGCTGGGGAGGAAGGGAAGCAAGGGGAACACTCCTCCAGTGTTGGTGGAGTATGTGGCATTTCCTCAGGACTTGGGAATTGATCTACTTCAAGATGGATAGATACAACAAGAAAAAACAATAATCCTGAATGAAGTAACCCAGACCTAGAAAGACAAATATGGTATGTGTTCATTTATAAGAGTAGGCTCAATTTTCTTAACAATTATTTTTTATTATGAATTTATTAACTGAGCCTAACTCCCTTGTATCCCGACTAACCTAAACAAGAGGAAAAGGAGATTAAAGAAGACAAGAATGAAACCTTTTGGGTATCAGTTCCTAGGAACGATTCTCCTGGCATAGTCAGCAGGATTTCTTCTGCTGGAATCTGGAGCAACAGGAATCCGGAGCAGCAGCTGAAGCCTTGAGCCCCGAAGTCTTAACTAAAGTGGTTCTCTCAAGGAGCATCTCAAAGTGACGCAATGAACAGCCAAACAATCCCAAATCTCAAAAGATGCCACCCCTCCTGTTTTGGGCTCACATTTATCTCTTCTCTCAAAATTTGTTCAAGGTTGTTTTTCAGCTGGTAACGATCAAGCTCTCCCACAAGGTGGGGATAAACATCACCTGCTCTCTCACAAGTCTGTTCCTCATCACACACTTGGGATCTAAACAAAGAATGTTTATCTCTCCTTTACATAAGTAGATATTGGCTAGTAAGCAAATGATAATCAAGTTACAATTCACAGGCCAAAAGAGGTTAAATAAAGAGGAAAACTCTATGGAGGGTGCATAGACCTCCGTGGGAAAGGGAAATAGAATAGATTTTGCAAATGGACTGTGGTCAGGTGGGGATAGGAGCAAGAGGGACTAGTTGATGGTGAGGGGAGGTAATACGGTGTGAGACAACTGAAAGCAGGGGCCATTTGGAGGGTGGCCTGGAAACTACTGCAGTGGACACTTCCTGCAGTCTATGAGGGTGATTCTAGTGAGGCCTCCTAGTAGTAGAAGCTACCAAGTCTGAACTGGTTATTTCTTACAAGCTGACAGGCCTCCAGTGGTGACTGGAGTTATATCAGATCAAGTTTTGGATGACAGGGTTCTGTGGAGATCCCTGAAATAACACAGACTGATGCTAGGACAGAGGCTCTCCCCCTAAAACTGCCAGCAAGACACCATTGCCTAGGACAACATCCACAGAGTTCACTGAACACAGAGAAGTCAAGCTGGCACCTGCCTGATTTCTTTAATGTAGGGAATTAGTCTGCAGGCTACCAAAAAAAGAAACCTGAAAACCAACCAACCCAGCCACAACATCTTTGACATAAACTCTGTTCTGTCTACAATATGTGCTGGGACAATGGTGACACAGAATTTGTAAGAGTGACCAACCAATGTTTCATTTCACTTGCTTCCCACTCCACTGCACAAGAGGGAGCTCATGCATCACTGCCTGGATAGGTAGGAACCAGAGTCTAAATATACCAAAGACTTAGGGTAGAAGCAAACAAGATTGGCAATTTTAAAAAATTAGTAAAATTTCTAATTCCTAATGATATTCTGCTATACTCATAGATTGGTGCCTTTCTTGTTCCTTCTTCATCAGAGAGGCTTCCTCTGGAAGACATTATGCAGAAAAATAATCTAAGTTGGAAGCCTTTGTCAGTTCCCTCCCTTGCCGAAGAAGTATAAGGGCAGGGGAGAGATAATTGGAGTCAGAGGGGATGGAGCAAATGAGGAGAACATGGTTGCCTGAATCAGCTAAGCAGAAGGGCTCAGAGAGACTGATGCATCAAGTATGGGACCTGCCTGAGTCTTCACCAGGTTCTCTGCATATACATTAAGGCAATTACCTTGGTGTTTTTGTGGGACTCCTAGCAGCGGGAATGGGTGTGCTCAGGATATATTCTGTAAGAGAAGAATCTATTTACAATAATTAAAAAACAGATGTAAAGGTCCAAAGCCAGGACCCACATATGAGGAAGGATGTGTAGATTATGTCTTTCTTGGTCTGGACTGCCTCTTTTAGTGTGACTACTGAAATTTTTATTAAGTTATTTTTCCTTATATCTGGAAAAATTCAATTGTCTATTCGCGCTATGTTTTTCATTGGTTTATGGACAATGAGGGTGTTTTAATTTCCTAGCAATTGAGAATGAAGCATGCTTAAAAAGGGATAAAATGGATGAGTGTCTCTGTAGTAAGACATAGAGTCCTCTGGGTTTATGTTCAAGAGTGATAAGGCTTGTCTGAACAAGTAGATCAATTTCCAGCTTTTTGAGGAAGCGTCACAGTGATTTCCACAGGGATGGCTTCATGTTGTATTACCATCAGCAGTCAATGAGTTTTCACCCTTCCCCACATCCTTGTTATCACTATCTGTCCTCCCCCACCCCACCCCAACCCCCCCCCCCCCCCCGCATGCGTTTCCTTGATTGGTAAGGCTCTTGAAAGCTTGTGAAAATAGTTCTTAATTCTTAGTTGTTTATATTTCATCTTTTGTGAGTACTTTGCTCAGTTTTATAGACTATTTTTTAATTGAATTGTTTTCATTTTGGAGTTTAGTTTTTCTTTTCTTCTTTCCTTCCTTCTTTCCTTTCTTTCTTTTTTCTATCTTGCTTTCTTTTCTTTTTGTTCTTCATGGATCCCTTAGACTAATATGTGAAGTGTATGGTTAGCATAGATTGTTCTCCATCCTGCAGGCTACTCTTCCCTCTGTTAATGGTATCATATCTGTACAGAATGTGTTTTTATTTTAATGAAGCTATACTTGTCAATTGTTGGTTGTATTTTTTTCAGTTACAGAAAATCCTACTTAGAAATTACCTAGCTTTTCAGACCTAAAAACATCTTAACCCATAAACAACTAAGGTTAATTGTAATACTAAACTAGCTGGCCTTTAACTCCATCAGAGACTTGAGAAGGAATAAAATCAATTACGTGAGTAAACAGAGAGTGCAGGTTAGCAACTTCCCAAATGAGAAGATGACAGAGATTGTTTGCTGCTTGTACAGTCACCTAAAGATGTTTTTAGGTCTAGATAGATGTTTCAAGTGGACAGACATGCGATATGATAGATATTGATCTACATTCAGAATATTAGACTCACCAAGATAGGAAAGATGTTTTCTTCAAGGTTGTCAAATACAAATAGCCAAAACTTACACCCTAAGAATGACTAAGATCAAAAATTCAAGCGACACCACATGCTGGTGAGGAGGTGGAGAAAGAGGAACACTCCTTCATTGCTGGTGGGAATGCAAACTAGTATAGCCACTTTGGAATTTTTTTTTTTCACTTTGGAAATGTATCTGGTGCTTTCTCAGAAAAAATGGGAATATGGCTTCCTCAAGACCCAGCTATTCCACTCCTTGGAATACACCCAGAAGATGCTCCAGCACACAACAAGGACAGATGCTCAACCATGTTCATAGTGGCCTTATTCATAATAGCCAGCGCCTGGAAACAACCTAAGTTTCCCTCAGTAGAAGAATGGATAAATAAACTGTGGTACATTTACATTATGGAATACTACTCAGTTATTAAAAACAAGGAATTCCTGAAATTTGTGTACAAATGGATTAAACTACAAATGATCATGAGTGAGTTAAGCCAGAAGCAGAAAGAGTCAAATGGTATATACTCACTTATATCTGGACACTAGCCCAAGGGGTATATCCCATGAAAGTCTTCACTTACCAGGAAAGTGGGACAGAGGGGAGGAAATCCTATTGGGACTCTAGGTGAGAGAAGCATGGGAGAATGGGGAAATAGAAGGATCCAGAAGGTCCTAGAAACCTACAAGAAGAACATTATGACAGGTAGATCTGGGCCCAGGGGTCCTGCTCAAACAATGCACCAGCCAAGGACAACACGTGCAGTAAACTTAAAACCCCTACTCAGATCTAGCCAATGGACAGGACATTCTCCACAGTTGAGTGGAGAGTGGGGACTGACTTTCACACGATCTCTGGTGCCCCATATTTGACCACGTCGCCTGGATGGGGAGGCCTGGTGGCACTCAGAGGAAGGATAGCAGGCTACCAAGAAGAGACTTGATACCCTTTGAACATATACAAGGGGAGGAGGTCCCCCTCAGTCACCAGTCACAGTCATAGGGGAAGGGAGGGACAGATGGGTGGATACAAGAGGTCGGATAACAATTGAGATGTAATATGAATAAATTAATAAAATTTAAAAAAAGAAAATAAATAGCCAAAACACTATGAATGTAACATTGATATAGTATATGATTTTTTGTACTTCTTCTTGCTGTAGATAGTTTATTTTATATATGTATAATAATATAAATGTATATATAAAAATAAAAAAAATTAAAAGACAGAACAAACAAACAACAAAAGAGATATTATGTAGCTTTGTCTACAAATTGAAATATGCATCCTACTTTTTCTTCCAGAAGTTCAGAGTATCAGCTCTTATCTTTAGGTCCTTGATATGTATATTGCTATTTAGTGCTGCCAGTGTATGCATGGGTATAGCACCATAGGCTAGAGCATGGGCAGTCTCTCTGGGATTTTATCCCAGATGAAAATTTACTCTCCTCCTAAAAGCCATTAGTTGCCCATAGCTCCTCAACCAAGGCTCGGAATTCCTCATCTCCTTTTCATTCTGTACTGGGACTTTTTTTTCTGGCTTGATCTTGTACATACCTTTGGATTGCTGTCACAGGTGCTATCAATGTATTAATGCAATTGCCATGTTGTGTCCAGAAATCTCCCTCTTGGGGTAGGCACTTGCCCATGGGTACCCACTGAGACTGAACCAACAGCCAAAGAGCATTCACAGGCTGGACCTAAATCCCCTACACATATGTCACAGATGTGCCGCTTGGTCATCCTGTGACTCCCCTAACAATAAGAGTAGAGACTGTTTCTGACTGTTGCCTACTTTTGGATCCCTTTCCTCTAACTGGGCTGCCTTGTCTGGCCTCAGTGGAAGAGGATGCACTTAGTTTTGCTGCGACTTGAGATGATGCCAGGGTGGGTTGGTACCCCTTGGGTGCCTCATTGTCTCTGAGAAAAAAGGAGCGAGAGAGTTGAGGAAGGAAGCATGAAGGTGGGGCTGGAAGGAGAGGAGGGAGGGCGCTGGGATTAGGCTGTCAAGTGGTTAAATAATAAAAAAAAAAATGAAAAAAAAAAAAACAACCAGATAACAATAAGTTATACTTATTTTTTCTTCTAGAAAGGAATCATAGCTAAATCCATTAGTCTGTGATGCTTAACATTCTTGTCGAGTCATTGTACTCAAGACAAAAATTGTGCCCACAGCTATGTCAAGAACGTACTCAAATCATTTTTCTTGCAGCTTCCTTGATAACCCATGCCATATATGTTGGCCATCTTGTTATTCGTTTGTTTTCCCCCCTAAAACCAGAGTATGTCTCTCTTAAGAAAAGAAAGAGTTCATAGGTGTCATTATAACAGATCAGCCAGCAGCCGAACCAGGAAGGAAGGTGTGAGGTTGCATTTGTGGAATGTAAGAGGAAAGCTGCCATCAAGGTAATTACCTCTTCTCTCTAAACATGTGATTAAAACACACATGATTCTGGAATCCCTGGAAATAGTGAAAATAGTAGACCTCTGTTGAAAGAGAAGGCATAAAAATCAGTTTGTCTTAACTCTGGTTTTGCTCCAACATGAAGGTAAAGGCTTTCCTTGTCAGGCTGTTTTCCTCCAGCTTCAAGAGAGAATTTTGGATGAGGAGTGGAGGGCCTGGCTTGGGAGATTATATACTGTGGTGGGTGGTGAAATTAAAAAAAAAAAAAAAGAACAAGTTGATATATATGTCTTTTGAACTCTACTGAACTAATAAAACCATTTCCGGTATATTACATATATTTGTCTAGCACCACGCTTGTTACATAGATGATTCTGGAAAAAAAATGTAACTGAACTTATATCTTACATTAGCTATGCTACAAGTTCCATTAAATATGTTTGGCAGAAATATATAAAGGAGGATACTTTGTGACGTACTTCTGCAACGCATGTAGCACAGCTATATGTGTCTTTAACAAACATAACAATCCTATCATGTAGTTACTTCCTGATAAAAAACCAATTATATTCTTAGTTTCTTAAATCCTGACAGTATGGAGTTTAACTGGATTAGATCTTTGTCTACTGAAAATATGATATTTAACTTTAGCCAATATTGTCCCATAAAATTGAAGTGTCTTCCGCAGAGTTCATAAAATTTCCACACTCAAAATTATTTCAGTTTATTGCCCCGAATTTTATACCCATTCTTCATTGCATTTGTTGAATGTTTTCCTTGTTTATGTCTCCCTGTCCTCCCCTTATAGTACCCCTCAATGCATCCTCTGTGTGAGCCAGGTAGAATGGAAAGGGGTTTTTGCTTAACTTAATTAATGCAAAGGAAATGGCTATCCTACCAAGAGAAGCAAAGTGAACTGTCTCAGAATTCCCTCTGCCAATGAATGAGACTTTTATTGCCAGGTGTAGATAGGAGCTAAGAATAGTACAAGGAGAAAGGAGCCAGACACATAAATAAAATAACTTTAAAGTTATTGAGTTTCAAGAGAATTGTTTTACAATTCGACTTATAACTGTGGCTTGGCTGTATTTATATCCTGAAACCTAATTTTTAAAATAAAACAGAAAATAAAATTTATGGAATTGTTAAAGCTTTCGTTACACTGAGAAGTTAAATATATGCAAACTAACAAACCATACCATCACATCATATTATTTTTAAAATAATCTAATATATTAATGGTAACTTAGATATTCTAATGTTGTGTCAAGTTTGAATACAGATTTTACTCTTCAGAACTGGACATACAGGCTGTGTAAAATTTTGTTTCACATAGTAGTGTCCTCTTGTAATTCTGTTCTTGAAAATGCTGAAGCTGGAGAATTGCAAGTTTGAGGTCAGCCTGGAATATACTGGGAAATACTATCAGAAAAAAGTGAAAAATATGTCTTTCAGATATATTAGGCCAGAAGGCAGCTGAAGATGATGCTCCAATGTTTTAGAGAATTTTGGATGACTGTTCTGACAACAAACCATCGCTGTCATCTTCTCATTTCAGAAGCTGCCTACCTGCACTTCCTGTGTACACGGGTAATTAATTTTATTCCTTCTCAAGTCTCTGAGGTGGTTGAAGACCACATAGTTTAGTTTTACAATTAAGCTTAGTTGTTTATGGTTTGAGATGTTTTTAGGTCTAGATAGATGTTTTAAGTTGACAATGGCGAGATATGTTAGGTATTGATTTACATTCAGAATTTTTGACACACCACGTTGGAAGGATGTTTTCTTCAAGGCTGCCAAATACAAATAGCCAAAACACTATGAATGTAACCTTTATATAACTCCAGATTGCTTCATGGTTCTTCTTGCTGTAGGTAGTTTATTGTCTATATGTGTGTGTGTGTGTGTGTGTGTGTGTGTGTGTGTGTGTGTGTGTGATAATATAAATGTATATGTAAAATATTTGATAAAATTATTTTTAAAAAACATATTTTAGATACTGGTTAACACACGCTATGTATTCACCTGAGTACAGAGTTAAAATATTATTGGGGATGTCATGTAACTCATGCTAAGCATGAAATCTCTGTACTTGATACATTCACAGCACAGCCAATTTGTTTTCAAGCTAATTTGGTGACTACTTGCTTACCCTTTAATCACCAGTCTCTTATTATATACCGTTCTGACTTACTCAGCAACTGAATTTTTAAATTTTATTTACACACACACACACACACACACACACACACACACACACAGTCTTGGATAGCCCAGGTTGGCCTCACACTTGGTATGCAGCTGAGGGTGACCTTCAATTTTTCTTTTTAGTACTGGAGTTATTTTCTGGAGTCTGGAGTGACAGATATACTTTTTTTTTTTTTTTTACTTTTTTCTAATAGTATTTCCAAGTATATTCCAGGCTGACCTCAAACTTGCAATTCTCCAGCCTAAATTTCCAGCACAGGATTATAGGAGTACACTGCTATGTGAAACAATGTGGGAAAAAAAGGCCATATTCTTTCAAGTTTTAAAATACTTAATGAAACTTTACAAACTAAGAAGAGACATGTCTGAATGGTATGTGCATGCGTGAGTACACCTGGGCACACACGAATAGGCATGGAGGCCGGAGGAAGACAGTGACATTCTGTTTTGTATTGCTCTTTAACCCCTTAAGACACGTTCCCTCACTAGCCTGGACCTAGGCTAGTGGCTAACAAGCCACATGACTGTCCCATCTTCACCCTCTGAAACACTGGCTTTCAACCTTCCTAATGCTGCAGCCGAATATTACAGTTCCTCATGTTGTGGTGATCCACAACCACAAAATAAATTCATTGCTACTCCAATTATGATATAAGTATCTAATATGAAGGATATCTATTAACCCAAAGAGGTTGCAAGCCGCAGGTTGAGAAACACTGCCTTAACACGTTGGGGCATTAGATGTGCTGGTTATCACACTCAGCTTTTTGTGAGGTGACGGGGGACTAGAACTCAGGACCACATGCTCTGGCAGCAATCACTTCTAACCGCTGAGCCATCCTTTGGACCTACAGCTTTTGAGGAGTCTCGTCATAGAAAAAGATAAGTTCCTTCTTTGTCCTGTATGTTTCCATTGCTTTGATTTACATCTTTGTGCAATATGCACAGTGGTGAAAATTTTACATTGCACAACATATATGCATATAATTTTTATGCATCCACAAAAATAAATATTTAAAAAAATTTTAAAATTAAACATTACATAGTGCAGCAAAAAAAAAGTGCCACCGTGTAAATTTCATGTTTTTTTAAAAATAAAATTATATTCTTATCCACAAGGTGGTGCTATTTCCCTACCAGCAAGCCAATAAACCAATCTGCGGGATGAATAAAGTAACTATAAAATGCAGCATAAAGGACAAAAGATAAATAATGTTTTACACAAATTAGAATTGCAAAGGATTTATTGTTTTCCATGTCACATTAGCATATAAGACAAAATAGAAATATTTTTATAAATGAGCTACCATCAAACTATTTTTCTTTGTGTCTATCTTCCTCAAATATTTTTTCTTACAGCATAAATCTATTTTTAGGAGTTCCATGTCATATCCCATGAAATACTCAATTTTCTCACAACTCAGCAACAGTCACCTCAGACTTACTGCAGTGAAACATGAGTTCCTGAAGAAATGGATTATTGGATGAACAATCCCAGCTGCTTCCGAACCTGCTTTGGCCACAGTTTGCATATCTTGTCCTTGTAGGACTTACATCTTGACAATCTCTGTCTTATTCATCTCACTCCTAGTGCAAGCCTGAGGCACAGATTCTCCATCCTCTGTCACCCTCTTTTTCTCCATGCAAGGAACAGAGCCTCCTTGATCGTCTGCGACCACAATCAGAAGTGCATTTCCACGCAGGGCTTTCCTTGGCTTAGTCAAGTAATCACTCAGATACCTGCCACGCCATCTTCACCTCGTTTTCAAATAGGCCGTCTTTGGCGAGTTCTAATACTTTCTATCCCCATCTTCAATACCTCCAAGACAAAGATCTTGAAAAGTAGATAACATCTATCAGATGAATGAATTTATTCTACGTATGAACAGGTAACATTCAAGCAAAGCCAAAATTGATTTATGATTTACAGAAGTCTCTGTACATAGGAATATGGACAAATAAAATAAGGCACACATTTTACTACCTAATTGGCATGTGTCAAGAGTAGGTAAAATAGGCACTTTGAAAGCTTCCTCTGTCCCACTGGGAATGACATGATATGACCTGATATTATCCTTACTCCGTAGGTGATAATAGAAGTTGAATCAGAAGGTTGTGAAAGACAAAGTTTCCTAGCATATGCATTTCTGTGACACAAATGTATTTGTCACATAAACACACACACACACACACACACACACACACACACACACACATACACACACACACTTCAATTTGGTTTCAGCGTTTGTTTTATGTGAGGTTTTAATTGTGGCTTTTATGCCTAATCTGTATATGTGCTAAGTGGAGGGTAGTGGTTGTGGCTAAAAGAGTCAGTGTGTCCCCCTCAGTAAGACATCACTGTAAGAGGCTGATATGGGATATGGAAGTTTCTAACAATTACAAGGAAATGGATCAGGATTTTCCAAACCAAAACTTTTGGCCATATTCAGTTCTGTCAGTCTTTTGGGTATGGTTGAGGCTGTAACTATATGTTTTATCAATTTGACTACTTTTCATAGTTTTACTACTTTGGCTAAACCCGCTTGCTATTAGTTTTTTTTGACTAAATTGAAAAATGAGTAGTTAGTAAACTCTGAAATTAGTTAAAATGTCAAAACTGATTACATAGAGTCAGTGCAAGCTCTCCATAAAAAATCTGTATTCCCCTTTCTGAGAATGCTCACTTTGGTTTCCAGAGTGTGGCATCTGATTGCAGCCTGGCTCCTCTGCCCACAGTCTCAACCCTCACTTTGGCTATCACTACTGTACATTCATACTCTTTGTACGTTGGTCAATTTTAGTCCCTAAGGTTATAAATAGATTATGTTCTGTTTCTGCTTTCTAATATATTCTGTACTTTAAGTTTATAAATCTCATAAATTGCACCTTTCAAATATAGGACATGAATGGTGGGCAGGGATGAAAGGCAGGGTAGGTATTAAATAATTTACCCACATTACTCTCAATTGGCACTGTGTCTTACACAACAAAATAACTCAAGGCACTTTGTTTCCTGCATATTACCTAATAAAGGCTTGTCATTAGGCAAGAATGATTTTTTTCATAATGCTGTTTTTTTCTGATTTAGAATTGCTTATTCAAACACTCAAAACAATAAAAAGTTACTTTACACATGTTCTTTTGTTGTTGTTTTGTTGCACATGTTTACCTGCCTTTCTCTTTTGTGCAAAATTCTGAAGACCACTGTGGGTGTGTGAAGCCATTACACAGGCATAAGGCAAATATCCATAAATGCCATTTTGTTATTTGTAATCTGGATCTTTTGAGAGTAGTTTGGCTCCCTATGACTGTCTTTCCCTACTGGAGGAGACCTGAGAATCAAATCACAGATTGCAATTTCCAACACAGTAGGCCCTGAGTTTAGTGGAAGTCCTTAGCTGACTTCCTGCAGGAACTGTTCCACTGACGTGTGAGATATGTGTGGATATTTAGCAGGTAACTTTTAGAGTAGCTAGCCACTCTGATTAATTGAAAACTATAAAATTATGTCTTGTTTGTGAAAAACACAGTAAATCATGCTATCATATCACTATTAATTATATAGCTAGTAATGTCTTATGCATATTATTTTATTTCAAAAAGTTTAGCACAATAGTGCCCCTTGAGATGGCCACTGCATTGTTAATTATTTAATCAGCAGAGAGACTATCTAGTATCTGCCTAGTAATGTGATAGGACTGGGAATACAAAGAGGCATGGGCTCTATTCCAACCAAGTTTACAATCTAGATAGCAGGCTAACAAATAAAAAACACATCAGTCCAATAAGACAGATTCTCTGCGGGAAGAGGCTAGAGGTCAGGAATAGGGTGTGGTCTAATTGGGAAACTCAGGGAGGGCTGACAGGGGAGATGTGGGTAAAAAGTCAAATTCAACTTCTGAAGCTGAGCTCAGCAGTAGTGATGGAAGACTGGACCTCTGCAAAAAATCCCCAGCTTCCTAAAGAGACACATCTACAATGACATCATTGTCTGGCTGAGAAGAACACACACAAGTTTGGAGCCACCATTGTAATTGCCAACAACTTGATCCAGAGAATGAGTGTTTGACGGTACCATTTCAGGTAGGAAGAGAAAGCTTATTTTCATCCTTGTAAATTGGCGTTTAAAGTTGAAAACAAGTAGGAGCAAAGAAAATTAATTCTCTCCCAGCTCAAAAAAAAAAAAAAAAAATTCAAGAAACTGCACATTTGGCAGGAAAATTCTAAACAGTCTACAAGTGCCAAAATCAAAAGAACAATCTTTACACTATGTACAAAATTGCCGGTTAATCCTTCTCCAAAAATTTAATTTTATAAAATGAAAGCAAGTTCTGTGTTTTAGCTATAGTAAAAGGGTATATAGTTCTCTTAAATGGTTGGAAAATGTAAGTGAGATTTCAAACAGATTATTTCGAACAGCTTTCGACTGCAGTCTCCCTAATACACTGCTTAATCCTTTGTGTTTATAGAGTGATTGGGCTTTCCAAAACATTTTTATATACATTATCTCATTTGATTCAAATAGATGAAATGTGCATATAATTACATTAAAATGTAAAAGTTACGGCAGTACTACCACCCTCGGAATTAAATGTGACTCCAAAGAAACCCAGTCTGTTTTGGGCCAGAATGAAATATAATCACATCTGATATAGTGTTAATTGGTGGAAAGACAAGGAACAAATCAAACCAGCACTGGAAAGATGCCTCTCAGATTCACGCTCCCCAACTATCATAATGATCATAATGGCTCCATACAGTCATGAAACATTAAAAACATTGAAACAATCCTCTTTCAGGGTCCGCATTCCACCAGCAAGAACGCCTTTGTAATAAGACTTTCTTTTTTTTTTTTTTTTTTTTTTTTTGGCCCCGAAATGTCATCTAAATGCATCAGGACCTGAGCACTTAATTTAAAACAGGATGATACAAGGGTATTTTAAATGTAGAACCAGATGTTATCCCCCACTGACTGTTAAGTATTCCGGAGATTTTGCTCCACAGTTCTCCTAAAAACCAATCGCCTCTTTTACCCTTGATCTTGTCATTCTATTTTCAGCACAGCCATTAGAATCCTCCTGCGGTGATGCTATTTAGGTTGCTTAGCGTCATCCAGGACATCCCAACTCACTGTGTGAGAGATCTCTCTCTCTCTCTCTCTCTCTCTCTCTCTCTCTCTCTCTCTCTCTCTCTCTCTCTCTCTCTCTCTCTCTCTCTCCTTGCCAGCTCACTTTTCTCTAAACAGGAAGGCCCAGGTGCTATGCTCATAGTGCCGTGAAGTCAAATCTGCCAGCTTAAGATATGGGATGCAAGGTCAAAGAAAATACAAACTCTTTCTTTTCAAAGAAAAAAAATTAAGGATTTCAAGGTCTTGAGCATTTTTATTACACATCTATAAAATCATCCACTTGTGAATGTGGAACATACTAGACTTGGTAGTGTACCATGTCTGAAGTTCAAGGCTATCCTCTGGTGAGTAAAAATTTCAAGGCCAGCCTGTACTACATGAGGCTGTTTCCAAAACCATTGTGTTTCAAGAGAATTTGGAACTCATTAAACCTGCACACAGTTGTCTTGAATACCTATATGCAAAACTGTGTCTCATCCCCTTTCAAAATACTTGTACTATGTCGGCTTGCTCCATATTTCTTCAATGTTTTTGTCTCTCTTAGTCTATTCAAGGCTACCTTAGCATAGTAGTTTAGACTACACAACCTTACTGGTTTGTTTGTTGTTCTTGGTGGTAGTGGTGGTGGTGCTGGTATTGTTGTTGTTGATGGTGGTGGTGGTGGTGGTGGAGGCAGTGGTGGTTTGGTTTGTATTATGTTTGTTTTGTTTGTCAATTTGCCACAAGGTAGGGTCATCTGGGAAGAAGAATCTTAATTGAGAAGATACCTTCATCAGATTGACATTTAGATAAATCTGTGGAGCATTTTTTAAAATTAGTGATTGATGTGTGAGGACCCATTGCATATGCTGCTGCTTTTGGGTTGGTAGGGTTAAACAGCATTAAAAAAAAAAACAAAAACAAAAAACAAAAGCAAGTTGAGCAACTATGGAGAACACACTAGTCAGGAGCACTCCTTCATTGTATCTGCTTCAGTTCATGCGTACCTCCAGGCTCCTGCTTGAATTCCTGTCCTGAATTTCTTCAGTTATGGACTACAAACAATACATACAAGCTAAGTTAACTCCTTTTCCCATAAGCTGCTCTTTTCACCATTGTGTTTATCACACCAATAGAAAACACACTTGGAGCAGTACTTAAAATAGCATAAATGTAGTGACCGTGTTTCTGTAGCTGTCTGGTCCAAGCTTAAAGTGCTAGCATATTCAAAGTCAGATGAGGATCCATTCCTTCTAGAAAGGCTCTTCCACATAGCTATGTTAGTAAAAAGGAGGTGAAAGATTCCTTGGGCCTCTTCAATAGGGACCATGTTTCCATTCATGAGAACAGAGCCATCATAATCAATCACCTTCAAAGGCCCCATTTATGGACATTATTACCCTGGGAGTTAAAGTTAAGCAGCAGTTTGTTGGAGTGGGTAGGACACATACTTAGACTATAAATGCAATGGTATTAGCATTGATTATATAGAGAGAATCATTATTATGGGTCAGTGGGTAGAGATTGTGACAGTGGATCAAAGACATGATGACTTCATTTGCAATGAAAAGTGATAGCACTAGTGGACTGGTCATCTCAAATGATGTCATATGGGTTTTGGATGATGAGTAGTAAAATATATTACGTAGTATAGCAATACATCTACCATAGAAAGGCATTCTTGAAATTAATAATTCAAGATGATCTACCATCTTTGATCATAGCCAGGTCATAAGTGCTTCCAAACACGTTGCTATAGTAATGTCTGGAAAAGATCCTTTCAAAGTCTATATGTTGAAGCTTTGACCCCAATGCAAGCACATTTTTGCGGTTATAGAAGCATTACAAGTTGGGGTTCAGTGTCATTGGAGATAGCCTTTGAAGAAGAACCCTTCTCCTCTTCTTACTCAACATGCTAGTTGGCATAATGTGAGAAATTTGCCTCTTTCTTGTGTATCCTAGCATGATGCCAAGCTTTGTCCTGGGAGTAAAGTCAGGGTTGAAGAGATTGCTGAAACCACGGGTCAAAGCTCTTCTTTCTTTCTTTTAAGTTGATTTTCTTGCTTATTTTGTTACAGTAACAGAAAGCTGAAAAGCACAGAAATTCCTTGAGGTGTTTACTAGTTAAAGGAATTAAGTTCCTCTAGCAGGCTACCAAGAAGAGACTAGATACCCTATGAGCATATACAGGGGGAGGAAGTCCCCTCAGTCACAGTCATAGGGGAGGGGAGTAGGAGGAAAGTGGGAGGGAGGGGAGAATGGGAGGATACAAGGGATGGGATAACAATTTAGATGTAATATGAATAAATTATATATATGTATATGTATGAATGAAGTTCCTCTATGTAGTTCTTTAACCAACAATGAAGCTTTGCAAATACATGGATGCAGGTTTCTACATCTTATGAAATATAAAATCATCAGAAGAGTGTTATCAAGCAACAAAATAAGCTTCTATGTTCTGAAGTACTATATCCTTAGAGAGAGAGAGAGAGAGAGAGAGAGAGAGAGAGAGAGAGAGAGAGAGAGAGAGAGAGAAACTCATTAAAAAATAATTCTCCCTAAGTGTCCCTCAATAGAAGAATGGATAAAGAAACTGTGGTACATATACACTATGGAATACTATTTAGCTATTAAAAACAAGGAATTCCCGAAATTTGTGGATAAATGGATTGAGCTAAAAATGATCATAATGAGTGAGTTAACCCAGAAGCAGAAAGACTCAAATGGTATATATTCACTTATATCTGCATATTAGCCCAATGGGCATGTCCCACAAAAGCCTCCACTTACCAGGAAACTGCGACAGAGGAGAGGACATTCTAGTGGGACTCTAGATGAGAGAAGCATGGGAGAAAGGCAAAGTTGAAGGATCCAGAGGGTCCTAGAAACTTACAAGTAGAACATTATGATAGGCAGATTTGGGCCCAGGGGTCCCGCTCAAACTAAGGCACCAGCCAAGGACAATACAGGTGGTAAACCTTAAACCCCTACCCAGATCTAGCCAATGGACAGAACACTCTCCACATTAGAGTGGAGAGTGGGATATTACTTTCTCACATACTCTGGTGCCTCACCTTTGACCATGTCCCCTGGACGGGGAGACCTGGTGGCAATCAGAGGAAGGACAGCAGGTTACCAAGAAGAGACTTGATACCCTATGAGCATATAGAGGGGGAGGAAATCCCCCTCAGGAACAGTCATAGGGGAGGGGAATAAGGGGAAATTGGGAGGGAGGGAAGAATGGGAGGATACAAGGGATGGGATAACCATTGAGATGTAACAAGAATAAATTAATAAAGCAGGAAAAAATAAAAAAAAAATAAAAAAAATAATTCTCCCTAAATCCCCCATTACTGCAGAAGAACAGGTGTCTCTTATTCTAGTAAATCCTTTGAAGAATGTTTGCATAGCCAACAGAACCCACAGAGACCTATGCTGTCTCTCCCCAGACTGCATGGTGGCTTATTCACTGTCCTAAACAACAGATTATACATTTCTAGGCTTGTAATTCCTTGGCAGAAGGCAAACCAGTGTGTTTTCAGGAATGGGCTGGGTCATTGTCCATCATCTGCAAAGGACTGAAGAGATATGATGGTGTTCCTGATAAACAATGCTTTTAGGTGTCCAATTATAATTTTTTTTCTCCAACCAACACCTATGAAATTGTGGCAGGCAAACCTGGCTGCTTGATAAGGCATCAATTGTTACATCCAAGGTAATTCTTGAGAAACTATATCACAAATTATTTTACAAAGTTTCTTAACGGTTACTCATTATGAGTGATCACAATCTATATTCTCCTCAAACACACGTCACATACCCACTCTACTGAAGCAGAGGTAATATCCTCTCTAACCTTTGGCAATAGAATTCTGAGACCTCTAGTCTTTGAACTGGAGAATCTTCACCAAAAAAAAACCTTCTGGGTTCTCATGCCTTTGTCTCTGGACCAACAGATTGACTGCAAGCTTCTCTACTTCTCAGTCCTTGAGCCTCATACTGATCCACAACCCAGGCTCACTGAGCCTCTAATTGCAGGAAGCCTTGCATGGATCATTTTGGCTTTCAGTATTATACATACAATCTGGATTTCCTTTCTGGAGAACAGTAACAAATGGACATAGGTATGGAATGAAGAAAAGCAAGTGAGATATGAATATTGGGGGAAAGCTTGTAATAAGTTGAGACACATATTACCCACTTGATTCTGCTTTTTTTTTTTTTCCCTTTTCTAGAAGGATTGAGAGTTGAGGAGAGTAGAGAGCACAGCGACTATTTAGATGATGCCAACTAAATCAAGGTGAGTGGGGAATACAAAGACCCCTTTAAATAATGCCATCATTAACTACAAACTACAGAATTAGAGTGCTGAATTAAATTCTACTATCCTCCAATAAGCTCCAGAAAGCGTCACTATTTAACAGCTAGGGAGAAATCTGAAGAACTTTCAATAAAACAGCTCAGAAACCCCAGTAATTCATACAAACCCTAAAATTCACAGAGCATGGAATTTGTTGATTAATTTTTTTTCTTGTCAACCATTCCATTTTTCTTTATAGAAAAGTAAAGGTGAAGTCACACCAATACCAAGAACTGAAAAAGAAAACATGTGACAGTGTAACTGAAGACAGAAAATTTTGTTCCATAAAGAAAATTTTTCAAATAAGTCAATGTGGAGTGTTGAAAGATATACTGTGGTCATAAAAGTATACTCTCATAATGAAAGGCATGGGATTTATTCACAAAACAATTTACCTACAGGTATAAGATCCAGTGAATTATGCTTTAGTGATATTTCAATCAAATAACAAAAATTCTGAAATATAATTACAAGTAATATGTTTTAAAACTTTTCTAATGCTTTACTTCCTCTTAAGAGAAAAAAGGACCATTTAAAAATATTATAATGACTGAACAAAATTTATGCTGTTAAATACCAGTACTATGTTTCCAGCTAGACCAGCATTATTTCACAATGTGATAAGACATGAAAAAAATACATAGTTTTAGAAAAATGTGGACACACATTTCACAATCTTCAGTTGGCCATAGAGTCAAAAAATAAGCTAACACTGAAATTTTTGTTCCATAGAGTATATTGTTACAAACACAAACATGGAGAGAAGGCCTGGATGAAGTATATATATACTCAAAAATGAGTAGAAACATTTCTGTTTTTAGTTATAGCAATTTTTTCATACAGTGTATTTTGATCATGATTTTCCATTCCTCAACTCCTTACAAATCCTTGCCACCTCTCTGTCCACCCAAATTTATGTTCCTTTCTTCTCTCCTCAAAAGAAAAAGCAAAGCAAACATAATAAAAAAAACCCAAGAAACAAAACTAACCAAAACAAAAACTAGACAATCTTGCGCAGTTATACAGTAGAGCTTTTGGCATACTAGTAATGCCTTCCAGCCTTCCAGCATAGCAACTTTTGAATTTTAATCCTTCTGCATAAGATTTTCCTGTATTTATACATATATATGTGTATATATATGTGTATGTGTAGTAGGGTATCTATATATGTATGTGCATATATATGTATATATATGTAGTAGGCTATCTATTAATATGTATATGTGTATATATAATATTTAGTAGGATATATATTTAGTAGGATAGTGGATAATATATATAGTCATGTGTATATAGTCTCAATGCCTTTCAATAGAAATTCATCTTTATACATGTATTTATTTATTTATTTATTTATAATTTCATTTTGGTTTTTTGAAACAGAGTTTCTCTGTGTAACAGCTCTGGCTGTCCTGGAACTCGCTCTGTAGACCAGGCTGGCCTTGAACTCACAGAGATACACCTGCCTCTGCCTCCCATGTGCTGGGATTAAAGGTATGTGCCACCATCACCTGGCATGTTTCTATTTTTAAATTGAAGTGCAAAGAGTGAGTCATGCTATATTTTAAATATATGGCTGAATTAGTATAACTGTTCTTTGTTGAACATAAATTATCATGAAAATTGGTGATTCAACATACACATCCAAGAAAATAATTTTATTCTTGATAATTTTTTTTTTAATCCAGTATATGGGTGGAGGCGCCTTAAGTTTTTGTATGATCTCTAATATAGAACTATTTTCAACCACTTAGCAGTCTGCAAAGAGTAAATCAGAGCAAGAACGGCGTTAGACACTATCAACTACTAATCCTATTAGAATTACAGTAGTTATGAATTAATCCACTCAAGTGATGTATCTTAAATTAGATTTTCAGTTTCCTGCCTGAGAGTTGGCTTCCGTAGTATGGCCTTTGCGCGCCCCCCAGTGGACAAATTTATACTGCCTGAACAATTTTTTTTTAAAAAACGCTATTTTTAAAGTCCAGAACTCGTTATTTAATACATAATAAACCGGCGAGCATCTGGATGAAATCTCATCATGGGAGAACTCGCAGTTTTCATTTTCTTCTGGAGTCAAGGGATCCAGGAGGACTTGGTGTGGGCACTCTAGAGGAAACTCCTCCAAGCCTTTTTGCCTGAAGCATATGGTTAGAATCAGGGCTTCACCCAGCGCCAGCTTAGGGCAATGGGCGTTCATAGGAATAACATGCAAGCAATCAGGCGGGAACTGGCTTTTATATTCTCCACTTGTAAGGAGTGCTTTTTACACCTTATGGAAAAGGTAACTTAGACAGGGCTAATATTTTTTCCCCCAAGTTAAGGCAGCGGGACGGCAGCTAAAATGATATCAGAGTTTCCATTTCAGCTCCCGATTTTCAGTGCTTTAGCACTCTGTCAGAAACATTCAATGAGCAACGAAATACATACTCAGTTACCTGCATCTCAGGCCAAAACCTTCTTATTAAATGCATAACCTTAAAAGAGACCCACTGAGCGTCACTAAGTTCTATTTCCAATGAGGTGGAACAAGCCGAGGACTACAACGAAAGATAATTTTTCTAAAGTCCAATAAATTCTCCCAAGTGTTTTGGAACAAAAATGGAAGAATGGTAATATATAAAGTTTGTCGACAAACTTGTGCCTATAAGGTTAGGGCGTTCCTAGACATTCAGATTATTCTAATGCTGTACAGGGACTTCGTGCTGTAAAAGCAGGCCAAGGCGGCATTCTCCACTCCTAGCACACACACACACACACACACACACACACACACACACACACACACACACACACGGGTCATTTAGAAAATATGTTTGAGCAAACTGTCTTAAAGTCCTCTCAGCCTGGTCAGTGTCGCTGCAAAGCAGAGGCGAGGCAGGTTTTTGTGGTCTGGTCTCCTTTGCTTCAGTACCTAGGACTTCAGTTCTGGGTACTGAGATCATTACGGGATTTCTTTAATTCTTTATTTTTATTTTAATATGAAGAAAGTCCGCTGACCAGATGGGATGTGCATGTTCACTGCACGGGGGACCTGGTGGGACCTCCGCTCTCCGCTTTCACGGATTAACGTTTTAAAAGGCAATGAAAAGATCAGAAGAAGGAAGGGATGGAGTAAGGGGAGGAGGGAGAAAAAGAGAAGTAATAAAAGTAATCCAGTGAACTTAATATTCAGGGAAACCTGTGTTTGGGTCAAGAAAACTGCTCTTTAAACTTGTGAAAACATGTTTTTAAAAATGCTTTAGAAAGCATATTCGGCAGCTGCTTCCTTCTTCTTCTTCTTCTTCTTCTTCTTCTTCTTCTTCTTCTTCTTCTTCTTCTTCTTCTTCTTCTTCTTCAAGTAAATGGATAGATTTATATAGAACACTATAATACCAAGTGGTATTTGGGCGGATTTATTTCAACTTGTATTTGAAACAAGAAGGAATATTTGTCATATATTTAACTTGTCTTATGATATTAGGGCGATGCCTCAAGCAGACTAAAATGATTATAGTCTAAGCATCGTGTCTAACTCGCTCCCCACCCAACAACCTCAACCTCAAGGATACCAGAGTTCCAGACATAAATTTTAATTTCCTGACTTGTGAGGATGGATGTTAGTCCTTGCGTCCTGTGTGTTTTTTTCATGTCTCCCTATATTTCCTTGCACTCGCCCTTGTTGCTTTTAAAGGCTGCAAATTTGATAAGTTCAGAAGACTTTCGTATCACTTACTTTGGCCATTCTTCAAAGAAAGGAAGAGTTAGCGTAGTTTAACTTGAGATTGGGAGACACAACTGCCCGGGGATGGCCTGAGCTTTCCGATGCCAGGCAGGCAGCTAAGCCACAATGCTATTATCATGTCCCCAAACCCCAGACGCTATCAGTCTGCAAACGAAACCCAATCCTCAACATAAATTGCATTTCCTAAAAAAAACATAATCTTGCCTTAAGATACCAGCCTCCCTGATTACAGGGAATGTCTGTGTTTACACATTTGTACAGAGCATGCTGACTGTATTAGTGTGTTAGGAAACAAACTGTGTGCCTCACAACAGACCTGCTGCAAGCGCTAAGGAGAGAAAGAAAAAAGAAATGTTGAAATCAGACTCCCCATCTCTAACTCCTTTCAAATTCCTGAAGCACACTGGCTTTACTACTGCATGATGTACACGGTAGTATTTCTTCTAATGAAATCTGACTAAAGGTTTAAATGAGTTTAATGCATGAAATGTATAAATAAAATGTGGCCTTGATTAAATTTAGGCTTAATACATAACTTAAATGGCTAGCTCACGATCAGTCCTGGTATCATGTGTCCAGACTATTTTGAGCTTTGCAAAAGTAGCTTGGATTTTTATCAGTGGCCACGAGGAGACTCGTTGTATCAGAAGTTCTCAATATATGTGCAGAGCTGAAATACGCGATAACTCCGCTGAGAAAATACACTGTTGTTGAAACATGGAGGAAGGAGAAAATTAAAAAGGCAATATAGAAAGTGAACACCCACATATTTCTAAAGCATTGCTTAGCAAAGAACTGTTTAGACTAGGGAAAAGGTTTTGACTTGGAGTTTTGTTTTTGTTTTTGTTTTTTCACGGCATCTCTTACGTTCAAGACTTAGAAAATCTTTTACCTTCCTAGGTGCTCGGTTTTCTTCACACGCGCGAGCTTACCAAAATCCTCTTCCCGGCTTGCTGGAATCTTCTGAATAAGAGACCCAGCAGCTGTATTAAAATGTACTTTCTTTAGCCCAGAATTTACTTATTAGCACCTTAGATTTTCAAATCTAGTACACATCCTTTGTACCATATAGGATACACGATTCATTATGGAGACGATAGACATTATTTGTGACTTTCACTAGAAGTCAGCACGCTAAGCATCTTTTTGAGCTGCTCTTAACAACTTAACAATAAATTTCACAAATTAGTACTAAAGTGTGTGACCTTTGAACCCGAGCACCCTCTGCACTGATCCTGCCTTTTCACCTAAGAGCAGTTAATATAAATGTACATTGAAGCAAGTTAGCATATCTCCATAAGCTGCGTGTCATGGTTTGTAACTGGAGAGAAGATGCCTTAAAGTATTCTGCTCTGGTGTCTAAAACACAACACACTTGTTACACCTAGTATGTAAACGTAAGTGTTGAAAGCTCTTCCTTCTTTCTCATTTTGTACGTATCATGCAAATACCACAGTTTCAACCCACCCATGCCTAAAAATACACAGAAAGTATCCCAGTTTGAATAACTGAAGAAATCTTCTTCTTCGTTAGCAATGTGAAAATAGATTATGAATACGGAAGTCTCTGAACCTGAAGATATGGGGAGCTGTAGGGCAAAACATCACCATCCCAGGAAGACAAAAACAGAGCAGGATGGCAAAGTGTCTTAAACCTTAGAATGCTAGGCTAAACCACAGCCAAAGGCCATTTATCTTTTTTTTTTTTTTAAAGTATGCACAATGCCACTCAGTTCCAGGCATTTAACAGAATGAAACCAGGTGAGTTTGGGCCAATTTGGCCTTTCATTTTTCAAGTTTGTTTATTACTTTACTTAAACCACAACATTCTGAGATCTCACA
The DNA here is from genome assembly GCF_964271855.1 of Acomys minous. NCBI lineage: Eukaryota > Metazoa > Chordata > Mammalia > Rodentia > Muridae > Acomys > Acomys minous. The sequence goes on from NC_140490.1 coordinate 104,836,271, forward strand.
AGAAAAAATGTGTCTCTGTGAAATTTTCAGCCTGATTTCCAAGCCAGAGAAAGAGCTTCAAATAAACTTGGGTCCATTTCAAAAAAGCATCTGAGATCCTGCATGTTTATTTGAGGCAACCTGGAACTCCTGACCTTTGAGGTTCCCCCACCAGCAATAAAGACAGCCTACAATGAATTTACTGTGCAGAGACTTATGCCTTAGCGTCTGAATGGATAAAAATTCCATCGGTCACAGAGAAAGCCGTTTCGGAACACATTCAGTGGAATCAAGCCTTAAGCAGATCTATTGATACCCTCCTTTTTAGGAAAGCGCAACAGCCAATCAGTGTGCTAGCTCAGAAAACCTGTAAATGGATGATTTATTCAACATGCCTTTTGAGTTTAAACAGTATTCCTAGGTTGACACCAGCAAGAAGAGGCTCTTGTTGTAGAGTCAGAAGCTTGAGTATTTCCTGAAGCGCTATAGACAAATTCAGACCAAACCGCCTCTCGGACAGAGCTGCCTTTAACGTTAATGTGGAACTTCAGAAAGGGGGCCAGTCCTCCGAGCTCTTAAACCTTTTCAAAACCTGAATTCTGCCACTTTTGAAACGATGAACACTGAGAAATTGGATTTGAAACCGCAGCATTAAATGCTTAAAATCTGATCCCCCTGTCAGGACCTGGGATAAATTAAACTGATGTACATTATTTTTAAAGAAAGGAAAAAAATATGGGAAGCGGGTTTTGATGCCTGAAGGCATTAGAACAAAACAAGTTGTGCAGCTGATACAAACCATCTTAGACCAATTCCTGTAATGGCTTCCTGCTTCCATATGGTGGCCCACACTGGAAATAATTCTTAGGAAAACACGTTTGTATGTGATAAATAAAACATTGTTTTAGAGGTTTCTGTTTTTATTTTTCAGACATTGCTACCCTTTTTTTAAATTCAGTGTTCAGACTGCTGTTTGAGTCTTTATTCCTAAGTTGGGTGTTCGAGTTTATTTTTTCAAAGAGGGTGGCACAGGTCATCTGTAGATGGGATGCATAAGGTGAACAGTTACCAAGTGTTTCCACCACATTACTTGAGTGCTGCTGCATGCTGTGTTTAGAATTTAATCAAAGCTAGGGAATTTAAACAACCGGAGGGTTGGGTTTCTCCCCAGCATTTTCCAGACCATTAAATGAAGCTTTTTAACTAATATTGCATAGATTTTTAATAATCTCTGATACAAGAAGTGCACCGTGAGAAGAAATACACTGGAGAAAAGATGAATTTTGGTTATGTCAAAGGGTAATACTTCATTTCACCATAGAAAGAAAACTGACTGAAGGCTTCCCAGCCGAGAGAAATCTCTACAAAAAGATAAGTGACTCAGGAGGTAACAATAAGGTAAATTCAAATATATGAAGAGACAACACGTAATGACCACTTAAACATTTTCTATTCTTAAGTAAAGTCCACAGTGTGTACTTCTGCCAAAAAGCTGACTCTTTCTAGAAGACACTTTAAACTTTTACACAGATTCTAAGTATTTGTAAAGCCAAATGAGAAGAAAGAAGATGTCTTATCAATTTTCAGTTTTGGAAAAGGATATATGTTCATTATATACCAACATTATTATCATAAGCAGCATAATTTGTCAACAAATTTTTCCTCAGGTGGACTCGTCAATTTGTTATTTTTCATCATTTTTAGGACTTTTATTTGAAAGCCTTTTTAATACTTAGCAAAATAATTAGAACACAAGCTATCTAAAATTAGAGTTAAAAAAATAGGAAACATTGTACAATATGGTCATTCTAAATGTCTTTTGTGGGCATCAAAATATTTAAGATGAAACAGAATTCTGCCTAAAAATAGGCAAGGTTGGATACAGGCAGAGTTAATGTCCAAACTCTGCCAAGACAGGATAAGCAAGTCCTCAATAGTTCCTGCCTCACAAATACGTCTGTCTGATATATTGGACCAGAAGGTTGAAAATGATGCTCCAAATTTATAGAGAATTTTGGGTGAGTGTTCACGCAGAAAACTGTCTCTGTAATTTTTGTTTCTTTTTCTCATTTTGGAAGCTGCTAACTTGCACTTCCAGTTCACTTCAGGATTTAAGTTTCATTCCTTCTCAAGTCTCTGATGGGGTTGAAGACCAGATAGTTTAGTCTTACAATTATCCTTAGCTGTTTAGGGATTAAGATGTTTTTATGTCTAGATAGATGTTTCAAGTTGACAGAGATGAACTATGATAGATATTAACATTCAGAATTTTAGAATCACCAAGATAGGAAAGATGTTTTCCACAAGGCTGCCAAATACAATTAGCCAAAACACCATGAATGTAACATTCATATAATCCCTGACTGTGTCGTGGCTCTTCTTGCTGTATGTATTTTTTTTAATTTATATATAATAATATAAATGTATATGCCAAAAATATCTTTAAAAAGAAAATAATAGGTAAAATAGAAAAAAGAAAAAGAATATACAAGCTGAAGGAGAGAGATTAATGACTTGGAAATTTGGGGTAAAATAAAATTCATGAAGTTCCTAGGACTTCACTCACAGAGAATTTGTGTATTTTCTCTATACAGGCTCAGGTTTCAGGAAAGAGACAAGTGCTTGTCCACTGGCAAACAACATACTGGTTGAAGCTGAGGCAGTGCCACGCCCACACTGCCCATGTTTCGAACTGTTGCATCTCACTTTACATCATCAAAGGTGAGCACAAAACATACTCCTAAGTCAATTATCACAACATGCAAACTTTTTTTTTTTTTTTTTTTTTTAACCTCTGATTCTAAACAGTGCCTGTGAGCTGAAGCAAAGAGGAGAGCAGCTTTTCTGGCAAATGTGGTTGTGGTCTCTGTCTGCAGTCAGTCACCAATTAGCTCTAATTAGCCAAGATCTCATATCCTTAGTCTTGTGATTTGGAGCACAAAGGGGCTAAGTGTTTTCTTTCACATTACTTTATTTAGTTGGACCTGAAATTCCAGGAAAAAATTACAAGATACTACAAATCTCAAGGTTGCAAACGCTCCTGTAAAGGTATGTAGATCTTTTTATGTACCTACTCTAAGTTCCAAGGAATCATGTCATGGCAATATTCATCTGTATAATCTTTCTACGCCAAACCAATGACCGGTAAGATTTTTTAACCGACATTTCTTTGGTAATTTAGTTTTGTTTTACCAGTTTATTTTCAGATTATTTTATTTTGTGATGAACTGGATACATTAAACACTTCCAAGAAGCATTTTAAAACTAAAAACTGATTCTTAAATTTTTCTTTACATTGTCATATCAAAGTGAGTTTATTTGTCATGAGGTTCTTAAAAACACATGAAAAACATTCATCTGTCCATTTTACATTAATTTTTCAGCTATATGTCATATCAATAACTAGCGAGATCAAGTCTTTATAGTACATCAAAATTCATGTGAAAACATTTCTATCTTATCATGAATGGAAAACCAAAAACATCCTCATATATTTTTCTGCAAGATAATTTTGATTTTCTTTTCATGGGAGTATTTAAACAATTCAGGTTTTTTCTGAAACTATTTGTGTGCGTTAAACTTTAATGTGAAAAATAAGGTAAAAAAAAAAACCTACAACTTAGTCATTTAGCTCTACACAGTCCAAAAAGCATTCTACATATTATCAAGGCCTTCACACATATAAACTCCTCTTTGATATGACAAACGTGAGGAAAATTTTATGAATATGCCTGTAGGTTTGAAATGTTTCCTAGAAGTGTTCAGTGTACCCAATGCATTATAAAATAAAATCAAGCACCTTTGTGTAGTCGGTGTCATTGACTGGCTGGCTGTCGGCTGAAAGGAAAAACTTTTTTTTTTTTTTTTAAATTTTTCATTTTTTTGGCTGTATCCAAAAGAGACTCCAATTACGTTTCAGGCTAAGCACTGCTTTAAGTTGAATACAGCCATCCTGGAGAAACTTCGCTGGCTGTCAATCACAGTGTGGCCACTGTATAACTGATGGCAAAACAGTAGATTTTTTGGCAATCATGGCAAAACCCTTTTTAGACCAAAAATACAGTGGAGTCATTGATCTCAGTGAAGGAAGTCCAAATGTCTTGGCTTTTTCTGCAAGTATTCATCCAAAAAGTGGATAAGACCAAACACATTACTTATTTTAAAACATCCTCTTGAGGGAATTGATCACACGACATAGAAAAGGGACCTGTTAAGAAACATCCATTCGAGAATGTTCCTCTTGCCCTAAGGTTTGCAAAGCCTATGAGAATTTTCTCATTTTCTCCAAACCTATTTGCATCCGATATTCCCAAACTTACTTCCAATTAAAATGTTGTCATACACAGACAAACACACACACACACACACACACACACACACACACACACACACACGAACCCAAAGTGCTTGTGCATCTGTGTGTATTGGCTCTTTCCTTGTGCAGTGGTTATGAAATCAGTTTCTGTAATGCTTGGAATGCTTAAGAAAATAAGAAAGAACTTTCAGAGGTTGGCACTTCATTTGTTAATCCTTTTATAATTTCATTTATATATTTTTTGAGAATTCAAAGGGAAACTAAAGTGTTTCTTGCTCACTAGGATTCTTCAATGAAGTTTTCATTCTTGCAAATCCTGGTCTCAAAAAACAACAGAAACAAAACAAAACAACACAACAACAACAACAACAACAACAACAACAACAACAACAAAAACTCCCAGCAATTTAGTACCTAGCATCACTCAGTCATTATAATAGAATTTAAGAGGAAAAATGACTGCTAGATCATTGCTACCCGTAGCCTCAGTGTTGCAAGAGGTTGGTCTTTATTCAGATTAATCATCAATCTCAAACTGGGAGTGGAAGTGAAATTACATTTCTAGAGTACTTACTATAAGTTCCGGAACCCCATTTTCTCCCTGCTAGTCAGCACCAGAATCCAAGGATGGAGGCGGCGGGGGGGGGGGGGGGGGGCGGCTGGTGGTCTTTGGGCTGGGGGCTGAGGGGCTGGGGATTGGGGAGGTGGGGGATGGAGGATGGGTTTTGGAGGCTGGTGGGCAGCATAGCTTCTAGCTACTTTCTGCTCTTCTTTCTCAATGAGGTCAAATGTCTCCCAAGCCAGCTTCACAGGGCTCAGGTGTGTGACTTCACTTGGCCGATAAGTAAATGATGACGTAGCCACTTCACCTGTTCTGCTCAGAGCCATCCACTGATGCCATCGCACCATTCTCTAGGCTGCGAGACCAACACATACCATGGAGGAAGCAGCTGAGGAGCAGAGCATGTAGATGGCCTGCAAAAATCAAGCAAGGATGGATGTGACTTTGAGCCCACACATCTTTGGGCCATGTTTTTGTTGTTTTTTTGTTGTTGTTGTTGTTGTTGTTTTTTTAGCACACTGTCATTGACAGAATATAGGTAAGGAATGTTGTTAGTCATTTCACAGAGGGCTGTATAAGGAATTCAGTATGTTCCCCAAAGCAGCACATTCAGCAAACTAGACCTCAAGGAAACTAATTCAGAATTTTCTGAATCCACATGCCATGTTCTACCTTATGGTGTTTTAGGAGGGCAAGATGCATGCCAAACCACTCTCTAGGAATTTCCTCACTTGCTTAATTCACCGATGCAACCACAAAACTATGGCTCAGCTTTACCATATGATCTGTCCAAGTAGGCCTTTGCACATGCCAGAACACCAGTTCCGTTTTACATACTTTCCTATTGTATGCCATTTATTTGAAACATTCACTTGTGTATCTCCTGTTGATTAAGCAAACTTTCAATTACACATTTAGCTTCCAACCACTACCCTGAAAATTATTAACTGCATGACTTTGAACATGTCACACAAACTCAGTAGGTCTCACTTCTTACCTATCCTGGGGTAAAAAAAAAAAAAAAAAAAAAAAATCCCTTTCACCAACTTTCTGTGAATTTTAATGATCCCTGAAAAACTGTACTAGCAGGCTCCCATCAAACATGTTAGCATGTTCTTCCAGCACCACCACATTCCCCCTCTCTGTGGCACTGCCTGTTTGTAAAGATAGAGACACGGGAACCCAGTTTCATAAAAAGTTCAGGCAGTATGATGGAAGCCAATTCAGTGAATGACGTCATTAGGTTCACCTTCTATCTCCCTCACATTAGCCCATTTGGCTTGACGTTTCCTCCACTAAGCTCACATTATATCAGATCCCACTTTTTAAACTCATGGATGATTATGGATCCCTTCTAATGAAACGTGTTCTACCCTAAAAGGGAAATGTTGCCATTTAGTTATTGGCAAACTTGAGCAAACGTTAAGTGTCACCCAGAACCTCAGCTATAACCCCTGCTTCCCACTTCAGCCTTAACAAAGTATAACTTCAGGGTGACACAGGTTCATCATTCCACTTAACGTCAAGTTGACTTTAGACGTACTATGTCCTGAGTTACTTTAATGAAGCTCTGATTTTATGAGCAGCATAAAAGGAAGGATGGTAGATACCAACCTCAGTGCCTGAGTCATAAGGATTCAACTAATGACTACATAAGTGCAAGCTTTCAATTTCTCTTTATGCTGATAAAAGATCCTATCCACATTAAAGGACAAGACACCCTCCTACTTCAAGGGAGAAAACAGAAGGATATTACTAAATGCTACGAACTTTATACTAAGGTGTTGGGGAGTTTTGTCATCCTACCTAAGATCATCAAACAAAAGGGATTTTCTTCTTACTTCCTATGTACTTGCAGCAGTTTGGCAAATACCCATGCATTATTTCAAAACATATTATATGTGGAAATGATTATTAAAACACACAAACACATATATAACAGCCCTCATATTATACACACACACACACACACACACACACACACACACACATACACACACACACACATATATATATATATATTTAATTTGTTAAAAAAAAGTGAATTGAATTTTTTTTGCCATTCATCCAAATCAAGTTATTCTGAGATCTGTGTAAAAACACTTTGTAATGTTTGGCTTACATGGGACGATAAGACAGCCCTTCATGGGCGTATTTTAAAATGTAATTGAGTAAGGCAATGGGCCATCCCAGCTGTTGGGAAGAACAGCTATGGTGATCCTTTACCATGTAGTTCACTTTTACCTTTTCATTCTGAGATGTTCATATTATGTTCAATTTCCTTTGCCATCCCCTATCGAATTTAGTGTCCAGGTTATTTTCATTTCTGAAACTCATCGCTATTCATCAAGAATTATTAATGCTAGTATTTTCTGCTCAAACAAATGTGAAACAAATTTAAAAACCAAAGGATCTGATCTTGAAGTAATCCTAGAAGAAAACATGGTTTTCAAATTCTCCACAGCCTGCACAATAAATTAGGTTGAGGAGAGAAAGGCTTTTTTTTTTTTTTACAGAGAAACCCAGCAACATATGTAGAATACTTATATTTTTGCCTCAGTGCTCATGTTTCTAGATTGTTTTTCCTCCAATGCTAGTAAAATGACATTTGACTCAAGCTGAGCACTTTTAAGAAATGAAATGTAACTGGGTCCCACATGTCTGAATGTCACCTATTTATACACACTGTTAGGTACTTTTAGTTCATCTCTGAATTATCTGAGAAATCTTCTCATGTACCCATAATAATGCATAATCGCTGCTCTTTAGCGGCTGCCTTTTCAGTGATTTAATGTCAGTGGTCTGAAGTATGTAAACTCACTAGTAAGAAAAATACATGTGCTTTAGTAAAAAAAAAAATTACAATCTACCAGGTTGGAAATTGCTGTTAATTGTCACGGAGCCATACTGTGTTGCCCTTCAAAACACAGCACCAACATTTCCCCGGTTTGGTTTACCATGCTATCTACCCATGCTCTTTAAGAGATGGCATATTTTCAAATATTCCAGACTGGCTCCCAATGCTGTCATATGTCACATTGGATTACCTTAGCCAGCTTGTGTTATGTTACATCAAGGATGGGACTAACGCTAACCACATGTAAGGCAGCAAAGCCATATTGTCCGCCAGGGAAATTTCTAAATGGCATGGTTTTTTAGAAAACAGAATTTCAGTAATATCTGGTCATTATGGGGGGGAGAAATAAAGCTCTTTAAATAATTTTAAAAGAGATTTCTATTTCTTTCTGTTTTTACTCTCACTTTCAAAGGAGTTTGCGACTGTCGGCAAATTACAACTTTCCACAGTAACATTTCAAATGAAAGTTGTACAGAAGAGAAACTGACTTGATATATCACAAGCATTGTCTAACACAATCAACTGAAGGTTAAGTGTGCATTCTTTAGAAGATACTGTGCAATGAAGTATTTGTAAATGAAGAAAATATAATTTTTGTGAAAGAAAAAATGTTATGCAGTATAACTATTTCAGGCTCCACCAGTTTCATTTTACAAGCTATTATAAACTTGCACATTTTCAGAGATCAAAAGAAATTATTTTGTTGACCAATGAAATAGAGAAATACCTTGCTCCTGAACAAAACAATAGTAAAAACAGTGGAAATTATATTTTATGTAAATAAGCCTGAACTTAAACAAATAAATGCATCTACATATTGAAAATTTTGTTAATATTACTTAGTAGCTAATAATGTTTTCAACATTAATAATTCAACTAAACCTCAGAATTCTAAGAAGCGTAAAAGATGACACAACTCTGGAAAGACCCAAAGGTAACAACTACAGTCCCAACACATGAAATGTTAGAGAAAGAAAGTCACTACCCATCTGAGGCAAATTTGAAATACATAGTTCTGGTAGCTGAGCATAAAGAGTGAGAATATGTGCTTAGGTAAACAAACAAACAAACAAACAAACAAACAAAAAGCTATAACAAGACAGAAGCAATAAAATATAGAGGACTCTGGTTTAGTTTGTGCCCTGTTAATACTAGAGCCACAAAGCAGCCTGCTTCTTTGCTGAAAAGGAAATCTGCCTACACTTTAACTTTCAGTCCCAATTCCCAGATATATCATACTAACTAGTGTTACAACTAAGACACAGAACTACCACATTAGAACTTGTTAGTAGTTTATACCTTTTAAGAGCTATTTCCCAAAATTCCCATCTTCAACCACTTTGAAATCTCTCAGCCTTCCTGTCTCCTTTCTCCATCTCTCCTGGATTTGCCTCTTAGTAGACTCACAATAGCACATACAAAAATGTGTGTCCTTGTTCAAATTATCCACTCATATCCATGACAATTATTTCAATTAAAGAAAATTCTCTGAGCCACATATTTTGGAACCAAATTACACTTAAGGTTTCTGGTGTCAGCACGGATATGTGGTTTTCTCGTTATTCTGTTTCTTCTTGCTTACTATCGCTGAAGCCATCTCTCTCAACAAGGGATCAGTTTGCAGATAGCATGTTGGGCAAGGTCCGGAGACATTTCTGGCTGGTGTGATTTGAAGAATCAGTCTGGCATCTGATGGATAGAAAGGCTCAGGATGCTCTGAACACCCCCACAAGGCACAGGAACCCCATAAACAGCACAGAATAACAAGACCTAAAAACAGAAAAGCTGAAGGTAAGAAAATATGATTGACTTTTGTGGATCCACCTATATATCTTTGCATTAACATTTCATACAAAATGCTTTTTAAGTATTTGAAACTTAGGTCCAAATACTTGCATAATATATTCACTTGCATGTTCTCAGGCCACTCAAATTTAGCTTACTACAAACTCTATTTTTTTCCCTGCAACCTTGGTGCAGTCACTCCATCCTCGGATAAAATAACACATTTTCAGTTGCTCCTCTCATTGTCCTTCTCAAGCATGTGAAACAGTCATTTCTAAGTTTTATCATTTCTACATTTAAGGTCATCCCAGCTCCACTGATTTCCTTTCATTGTAGTGTCAAACTAGAGTGTGCTTTCTCTATTGTATCTCTCCTTACCTCACAAGCTTGAAATAGACACTCAGGTGTTTTTAGAAGTAATTATCAAAAATGTCTGAGATTTAATCAACCTGGCTACTTGACTGACTCAAACAGAGGTCCTCCTTTACCCCAAACAGAAAAATCCAAGTGAGATTCTAAAGTCAAATATAAGCTTATTTTATTTATAGTTATTACAATTTTATGAGGGTTAATTTTTTCTGCTTCTCAGTAAACAATTATCAATGTTTCCAAAACCATGCCTCACAGCTCATGGGCAGATAGAGAGAGAGCTTAGTTGGATGAGTGTGTGCCTTGAATGTGCAAGATCTCAGGCTTAACCCTATACAGCAGCGAAAGCATGAGTTCTGTAAAAGATGACAGGTAAAGTGGGTTATTCAGTAAACAATGATACTTCACTTCAGATGGAAAACTTCTTCCCTGGGATTGACAATGGTAAAATATCTAGTTGGGAAGGTTTCTGCCAATACGTAAAAATGAAAGACCATGCTTAGGAAATGTTTGCAATATTAAGAAGCGTTTCCATACCTAATTATTTGAAAGTATAAATGGAATAACAATTTATGGGTTAATTAGAAAAAATAATTTCATATTTAATGAGCCCAGTATACTACTTAAAAGTATACATTTAAACTCTATAGACAGAAAAGGTAAAATAGTTAGATAAGGTCTTCAAAAACCTTAGAGTCCTACAGAATATGGCATTTAAAGATGTTTATATTGTTTAAATGATTCTTTGACAACAAAACAAGTTAACTTCTGGCAACATCCAGCCTACTTAAAAAATGATGATGAACATCAAAGAACCTCCTTATGGAGAAGGCTTCAAATATGGGTAACAAGCCATTGGGCAACATGTCCTTGTTTCGACCACTGATAGAGTTCTGACAAAACTTGACAAGCTTGGATGCAGGCAGAGTCGATGGCCAAACTCTGCCAAGATGGGGAAAGCAAGTCCTCAATAGTTCCTGTGGCACAAATATGTCAGTCATACATACTGGGCCAGAAGGCTGAAGATGATGCTCCAACATTTCAGAGATTTTTGGGTAACTCTCCAGGCAGCAAACTATATCTGGCATTTTTTTTTAATTTGGAAGCTGCTAACCTGTATTTCCTGTTTACTCAAGTAGTTAATTTTACTCCTCCTCAAGTCTCTGATGGGGTTGAAGACCAAATTGTTTAGTTTCACAAAGCTTAGTTGTCTAGGGGTCAAGATGTTTTTAGGTCTAGATAGATGTTATAAGTCAATAGAGATAAGATACGATAGAGATTGAGTTACCTTCAGAATTGTAGACTAGCCAAGATAGGAAATATGTTTTCCTCAAGGCTGCCAAATACAAACAGCTGAAACACTATGAATGTAACATGAATATAATTCCTGATCGTTCTGTGGTTCTTCTTGCTGTATGTAGTTTATTTCATATATGTGTAGTAATATAAATATATATGAAAAATATATAAATATACATTTAAAATGCTTTAACACGATTAAATCAGCTGACCTACATTTCATTTATATCTTTCCAAAAAGGAAATTGTGCTAAAACATCCACGCTATGCAAACAAAGTATTTATTTCCATCCACTCTACCATTAATTCATGTGCATGAGATGCTAGCTAATTTCCATTTAAGTAGAATGCTGTTTTCAGTAGAAGAAACAAGAGATTGCATGGGGCTAAATCTCATCTCGACACCTTAGTGGTTCTAGGCTCTGGATAAGATACTACTTGCCTTCCTTTTCCTCCTCAGCACATTGGGAATAAGATTGGCATTTCTCCTAAGCGTGTGTGGTAAAACATAAAATGAACTGAAACAACAACAAAAACCCAGAGCTGTCCTCTCCAGCAGCACTCTTCGTGCTAGTTGTGACTGCTTATCTCTTTGCAATTAAAATATGGTTTTCAGATGATTGATATGAGCTAGTAATTAGGAAACCATTGGCCAGTGGAGGTTTTAAGTGTGGAATAGCATTTACCATTTGCCAATTATAAATTGTAGTGGCTGTTACTGCTTACACACCAAATGCTGACAAGTGTTCACAGCAGGGAGATGAGTTAGCAAAATCACCAATTAGGGTTTTGTTTATACTTCCAGTGGAAAGAATGATTTGTTAGCTTAAAAGAAACCTCTTGTGTTGATTACAGGTGTCAACGCATCAAGTCTGGATTGTGCCTAAAACCTGCTGTGAGATGCAAGACAGGAAAGCACCAAGGCTAATTGTTTTCACTCAATAATATTTTCATTTCCAACTCTGTTGATTGCTTTAGGCTCAAGAACTTACATGAGATAAAAATGTAAAACTAAGATTAAATGATTTTTTATTTCTTCTACTACTTCTGAAAAATAGCCAATCTTTTGCAATTAGATGAGTGGTAAATTTATTACATTTTTCTTTTATAGAAGCTAGCAGCCCAATTTGCCTGTGAGATGGACTACAATGTTTAGTTCTTGTGAACATGGCCGGACATTTGTTTTTCAGATAGAAAATGAAGAAATTGAATTCACAGTAAATCAGACAGAAAAGGGTGCCTGCAGGAGTTTACCAGAAGCGCACTAGCAGGAAAGGACCTCTCAAAATATACTTTATAACTGTTTTAATTCTCAGAGAATGGATTTTAAATTATGCCATCCTAGTTCCAACTGAATTATATCTCCATTTTGGGGTTTGAACAGAGGGACAGATTTGAGGGAATGGTGGCTGTCTGCCTTCATAAAAAAAGAAAGAAAGAAGAGGAGAAACAGAGAGAGAGAGAGAGAGAGAGAGAGAGAGAGAGAGAGAGAGAAAAGAAGAAGAAGAAGAAGAAGAAGAAGAAGAAGAAGAAGAAGAGAAGGATAACTTGGGATCAGATGTCTTGATACATATGAAAGCCAACAAAATGTCATTAAACTATAATGCCTACGTTTCCTCAAGATGTTTTTTTTTTAATACGCTCACTTTAAAATCTCATGAAAGAATATTTACTATTGTTTTGTAAGCAGGTCTCTAGGATTCAATCCCCAAAGCAAATCTTCTTAATATTTTGGACTTTTCCCTACACCCATATTGCAGTGACTGTTGACATTTTGTTGAGTGGATAGAGAAGGCAGGCATATAGGAAAGGAGGAGAAGGGAAAGGGAAGGGAAAGGGGGGCGGCGGGTAAGGAAAGCACCAGATTCGCAGCGTCTCCTCTTTCTTTAGCTCTCAACAAACTGCCGGTCTCTATTTTATTGACTTTAACTTTTGGGACTCAAAGCTCAAGCTGTAATAAAATAAACAACCCTGGATTGTCTTCTCTGTCTAAGTTAATTTGAATCAGAATACAGTATTTACTTTTTCTTGGATTTGTGTGATTCAAGGTTAGTCTGTTTTGGAAAGACTGAGCAAGGCTCAACTAATCCTTTCCTGGAGCTCATTAATGGGAAGCAGGACCACACTCAGGTGTCTTTTTCTAAACTCAAGAGACAAATTAAGAATTTAAATGAGGTGAGAACTCCAAAACAAGATTCTCCTAGTGGCTTCTTTTGTTTACACAGGGACACTCTAAAAATAAAGCTGAGCCACCAGGTTCAAATTTCACTAGTTAGCTGATAAGCCTCTCAGAGCACATGCTGGCTTTCAATACTCCTCCCTGCCCTTTACTGAGTTGATACATGGTCTATGGAAATTCACCCCTTTGACAAACAAATCTGTAGTACTGAAAACAGTGGATAAAGGGATATATACATACAACAGCTAATCAGACAGATACCTGAATAATTTCATTTATTCATTATTCAATATCAACATAAACTGTGAAACTTTTAGGTGTTATTTAAGCTCCTGCCAGAGGATGGAGATACACTTCCACTGCATACGTAAAGATCTGGACAAAACAATATTTTATTTTTTATTTTTTGTAGCTGTTCAGTGACCACACTGCTAGCACTCCTTCACTATGGAAGTCTTTTCTGCAGTGAAACCCAAATTGTGAATGAAGGTGAGTTGGATTATAGAAATAAATTCTTAGATTACCTTTTAAAGTCCCATCTTGAGTTTTTGCCAACATTGTGTGTACTGAAACACCTTGAAGGCAATTTCATACTCACTGGACATCTCCTTATGGCATCTTCCCTCCCATGTCTGATTAGTTAATAATATTTAATACTGTGCCAATTCACAAAACCACAACTGCTCCTTCTTAGGATCATATCTGTCTGACAAGAAGAGCTACCTGCAATGAGATGTCTTTCTGAGGTTCCCAGACAGTGCACTGGGCAGCACTTCTTGAATTATGTCCCGTTTCTACTTGGTACTTCTTGGTAGTTATTTGTGTACAGACCTATTGACTTTGTCTTCGTGAAACCAAGTGAGAGGATGTGATGACCAGTCATGATTCCTTCAACACTTTTCCTAAGCAAATCTACAAGCATTCTGTCTCTTTAACTGGCCTAATTCACTCTACATTAGCTGCCTTAATTTGAGAAACAATTGTGGTATTAGCCAACAATGTTGTTACTTGCTGAAGTCAGATATCACCTATGCATCATCACAGAATCATGCTTGGTTCAGTTTTCCTTCTTGTCCCGCTTTATTCAATAGAAGTATTAAATCGTCATTTATTTGATTCACAGAAAATACAAAAGGCACGTGAAAATGATTGATAGTGTTCGGCTTCTACTATTTCAGTTCTAATTCTGTTGGCTCTTATAAAAAGAACGCGCATGTTATCAATAGCTACGTGTGCTTATCCTGTTAGAACCTGACGAAATCACTATTATCTATCTTGTAAAATGTCCTTTTACCATAATTGCAGCCTCTTTACTTCTCAGGAAAGCTTTATTGAAAGTTTTAGTGTCTTAGAATAAGTTCCATATATTTATTACCCACAACGTAATAAGTCTGACATGTGTTTGTAGTCATGAAACCATCACCAAAATATTCTGTGCATACTCATCACTCCAAACATCTCTATTAAGCCTCTTTTCCTCCTTCCTCTCTGGCTTCTTCCCCAGCCTTCCATGATGCGCTCCACTCTTCGCTCAGAAACCTCGATCCTTCTTCCCACTGACCGCTACAGAGGAGGGCATTTTGTAGGTTGACTTAAACAGTGTTTACTGTTTTAATTGTAATGACATAAAGCAATTGTACATAGAGGATAAAGTACACAAACTTCATACAAAACTATGGATCAAATTGTAGTTATTAGCACTTCTTTAATATTTATTCTGTGTGTTGAAGAACTTCAGGCTTCTCAGATAATTTTGAAATACATGACAAATTCTTGCATGGTTGTCCTTCTGTACATAAAACTAGAAATAATTTCCCTTTCCCAGCTGAATTTAGTATCTGATTTGTAACCGTTCTATGACCTCGATCCTTTCTCCTTTCCCTGAACACCAGTGGTCACTAGCATTGTTTCTCTTTAACTTCTCCCGCAGCAACGTGAGTGTTTCATTTTTTTTTTAGAGTCTGATTGATTTTGTAGTCTTTTAACTTTTGCTTTTTCAAATAGGTGTATAAAATATAAGCCCCAAATTCTGGCGGTAGGGCAGAAAGATTAACCACATATTTCTCTGCTTCTACAGATGTGCTTGCTCATGAGAAGATAAAATTTCAAATATAGGAAAACAGTAAAGTGACATCATCAAAAGGATATTTGTGAGAATTTTTTAAATGTTTGGTATTGTTAGATAATTTGACAATAGCTAGGGGGAAAAAAAGGGGGGCCAAGACACCAAGCAGAAAAGATCAGGTCAGTAGAGGCAGGCATGGTGGCACACACCTGTCATCCCATCACTCCAGGAGGAAGAGGCAGGTGGATCTCTATGAGTTGGTGGCCAGCCTGGAGTACAAAGAAAGTCCAGGACAGCCAAAGCAATAAATAAATAAATAAATAAATAAATAAATAAATAAATAAGGATCAGGCATTGTCAGAGGGGGAGGGAAGATCTGCAGGATGAAGCCTGGGGAGGGGACTGTGGTTTGTAAGAATGGACAGCAGACAGTAAGAGAAATGCTATGCCTCATTAAGGGGACTGAAGATCTGGAGGTCAGAGACAAACACTTCCAGATCTGTGAATTGGAAAGCGAGCAAATGAAGTTCTGAAAAATGATGCGGTTAGAAAAGAGATTACGAGCCAGCTGCCAGTGCAATGGTTCAATGGTCAGCTTGTCAACACTGAGCTCATATATATACAGGCAACAACAAACTGATTCTGCAGATTGTATTTACATACTTATGCATAAATGTGTAGGTAATGAATACTTAAAGAAAAAGGAAGCCCTGATTTTGAGGTGGGAGAGAAAACGTGTTAGGGAGCGAGAAAAGGGAAGGAGGAAAATTATCTAACTATATTTTAATTTTTCAAAGAAGACCCAGAGTCTAAAGCTATGGTTTACTTTCCAAAGATGATAGCAACATTCTACATGACAGGTTTTGAGAACTACCTTTAAAATCAATCCCCCCCATCGCTCCCTCAAATCATCCACCAAATGTTAAGAACATTTTCTTTACAGACTTGCAATGAATGCTTGTAAACTAATTAAGGAACATTTGAAAACTTGCCATCCATCTATTATTTTAAATATTTCAAAGGCTATTTTTTTTATCTTAATAAGAGAGAAATCCACAAAACTGAGAAAGTCTTAGCACAGCCTTTGGAGCTCAGCAGAGGGTTTTCATTACACTGTATAGGTCGTGCAATCCAGGGCCACATTCCCTTTGGTAACCCCATTAAGTAGGAACAATTATTCTTGCTGTGAGAGAGAGAGTTCCCTAAGCCAAAAGCACAGCATGTGGTTTGACTTGAATCAGTTGCCTTAATAAAGAAAAAAAGTTTAAGTTAAAATGATGTATGGTATAAATTTATCAGTAATATTACTGTCTGGGGTATATAAAAATCTATCATTTATGACGAAAAATTGTAAAAGGGCTTTTTCCACAAATTTTATTGTTCCATAGAAATGAATAGTAATTTCACAGTATAATAAAGTGGCTACATGTATGTACTATCAAATCCATCTTAATGTGTCCCATACCCTAGAAAGAGTTGAAATGTATTTGGATTTCTTGCTTATTTGCACACATTCTGAGGGAAAAGATGAATGTAATCCTAAATATACTTCCTACATACTACAGAGAAATGTTGCTAAGCAGCAGTGATTGCTAACTGGTTCTTGGTGTTAACTGAGTGTACACACACACACACACACACACACACACACACACACATACACACAGACACACACACACACACACACACACATACACACAGACACACACACACACACACACACACACACACACACACACACACACACAATCTTAGCAAGTACAGTGAGAACAATTGCCTGCATCCTGCTTCTCCATCACTAAGGCACTTATACCATAAATATTCATCTATGATAGATAGATGATAGATAGTTGACAGATAAATAGATGATAGATATATTAGGTAGATAAACAGATAGATGATAGATAGATAGATAATAGATAAAATTACCTAACTAAAACTTAGTCCTATACTATTTATATATGAGGCCTAAGAATCTAAGTAAAAACTAGAATTTAAAGTGCTTCTAAAGCTTTAGGAAATGACTGCACTAATTTAAGTATCTGAGCTTGAATCTTCACTGATCATGTAACAGTCTAGGTCACTATGTCCAAGGTGCCTGCAACAAAGCACCGTGGATGGCACAGACATAAAGATTCTGGGACTTACTGGCCACAAGTTGAGTTCCAAGTTCAGTGAGCATCTGTCTCAAGGGAATAAGTGAGAGAGCTGTATACCTCTTGTCCTCTTCTTCCTTGCTTAGGCATGTGCACAGGCCACACATCTGTACACACACATGCACGCATCGCATGCATACCATACCGCATACATGCACACATAATGCTTTCACACTGCTGCCGCCTAGCTTGTCAATTTTCTCAGGCTGATTTTATAGAGACAAACAACCATATGTTTAATGTAGAGCTTCATTTTACATGTGGAAATGTTGCTAGTTTCTCTCAACCTAATTTGAGAGGACACAGCATTTATTGTATTTCTCCCTTAAAGTCCTGTAAAAAAAATTCCTTTCCATTTTTTAAAACAATTTTTAATTTTAAATATATTTCAATCATAGCCATCTCCTCCTCCAAGTTCTCCCATATCCTTTCCTCACTACCCACCCAACTTTAAGTTTTTTCCCATAAAACAAACTAAAAACCAGGTACAGTACAACAACCAAACTTCCAAAACTTAGAAAACAAAATAAGATCCCCTCTCAAGGAAAACATCAAACTGTTACCAAATAAAAGAACACACACACAAAATTATGGAGTCTGTTATTTGTTGGTCAACTACCCCTGAACATAAAGACCTGCTCTGGAGTGGTTAATGTACCCAGAGATACTCCATTGGAGAACACAGATTTCCCTCTCTCAGCAGGTTTCTGTGAAGTTTCAGTTTTAACAGAGCAGTTGTATGTTAACATTTATAATTGTGTAATGTCAAATAGCTACATAGTAGTGTTAAATATGCCCTATTAAATGTAATGCGGTCAGGATAGGCTGGGAGTAGTTGTTTGAAACACAGTCCTGTCAGTGCTGATTGAATAATCAACCAACTGCTCCTAGTGTTGGACCCAACTCTGTGCTGCTGCAAAGAGTAGCTTCAACTTACACTCGGTTTTAGAGATTTAGATGGCTTGAAATAGTTACAGTTTTTCACCATAGGGTATCTCAACAAAGAGAAATGATGTTACTTAACTGAGTTTCATCTAAATAAATTCCTACTAGTAAAAATGAGAAATCAATATGAGGGATATTAAGATACGATTAATCTCGTTAAAAATTCAAGTGGAGCCACGAGCTTTAACTCAGTTTACCCATTCTTTGAAGTTCATCACAGCCAAGATCATCCTGGTGACTTACAACACCTAACTTTTAAGATCTTAATGTGATTGAAGACTCACCTGAGTAAACAGCCTAAAGTAAGAGTCCTTGAGGTGCCCGGATGCAGCTCCTTGCTGTCCAAATCAGTCATCGTAGCTACCACCATGCTCCATTTTTCTTTTACAGCACTTTAATTTCACACGGTTATGAAAAGAACTTGAAAGAAAGGATTCATCTGCTGCATGATGTGCTTTGGTTTGATAGCTTGTCTGATGTACAGTATGCAACAACAATTAAGACAACTTCATGTTATTATATTGTATTCGCAGTGTACAGTTATAACCTGTAGACATTGTCTGAGAAAGGTGTCAATGTGACTACAGGTTATGAAGGATGTAGTATCTATTTTTACATATGAGTAGGAGCATGGTATGTTACCGTGTTGTAGAAGGCTTGAAGTGTCCCCAGTTAGTGGATCTAATCACTGAAGAATAATTTGATTATGGAAACTTTGACTTACTCAATTAATTAAAAACCTACTGGATGCTTGTATTGTTTCAGATGGTGAAAAGTAGGAGATGGGGCCTGGTAGGTCATCATGGGTAGGGTATATACTTAAAGAGCTTGTGTTTGGAAAGGACTTAAGAGGTGTGTCATTGTTGGAGGAGGTATGTCACTGGGGGGTGGGCTCTGAGATTTCGAAAGACTTCATCTGCCCCCTGCCTGTGGTTTAAGATGGGTGGTCTCAGCTGTCCCTGCCCAAATACTTTGGCTCCACCATCATGGACCATAATGCTATGGAACCTATGAAACTATGACCTCATTTAAATGCTTTTTTTGACTAGCACCATTTGTTGAAAATGCTTTCTTTTTTTCTATTGATGTCTGAAGAGAGGGCTGAAAGATTGTGGGAGTCAGAAGGGATGGAGGATACCAGGAGAACCTGGTCCACCAGGTCAGACAAGCAGGGTGCACATAGGATCACAGAGACTGAAGTGGCAAGCACAGGGGCTCCAGGGGTCTGCACCAGGTCCTCTCCATTTATGCTGTCTTATGGTGTCTTTTTTTAATCGAAAAATACAATCATTCATATTACATCTCAAAAAAAATGCTTTTTTTTGGTAAGTTGCCTTGACCATAGTGTTTTATTACAATAGTCAAATATCTAATAGATTGGCCATGTGTCATTAAGAAACAAACAAATAAACAACAACAAAGCCAAACAGTTTGGTTCATTTGACTATTTGTTGATTGACAGTTTTATTTCCTTGGTATTTAATTCTGTGATTCTTTGTAAAATCAAAATATGATCCTCTTGTCTTAAGTTTATCTCCTAAAACTTTCATCCTAGTCTGTATTTATATTAACTCCGCATCTGGTTTCTTTTGCTGGTCAGAAACTTTTTTTTTTCATGCCTTCCTATCTGTTGATACTTGGAATTAATTGCTGTGTTGCTAGTATTCTACTTAAGAAGAGCATAGTCCACATGGCTCATAGGAGCTCCTAGAATCTGAAGCAACAATCACAAGGCCTGTATGGGTCCGAAAGAGGCCCTCTGTATGTTCGTAATGTCGCTTGATGCTCTTGGGGGACTCCTAACAATGGAAGTCGGGAGAGTCTCTGACTTTCTCTCACCTGCTCTTGGGACTCCTTTCCTCTTATGTGGGTGCCTTGTTCAGAATAGATATGAAGAATTGGCCTTAGTCTTTTTGTAACTTGTAGTTCTGTGTGCAGTTGAGATTCCTGGGATGCCTGTTTTTTTCTGAAGAGAAATGAAGGGGCAGTGGCTCTGTAGGAGGGAGAGGAAGCTTAGGTTGCAATCTATGCCATAAGAGAATAATAAACCAATAAATAAATAAATAAATAAATAGTTGTTTCCTACCTGAATATTTAGAACGTTGTCCCGTCTTTTCTTCTAAATGTTTCACTGTTTAGAATTTCAAATTGAGATCCATTTTGAGTTGACTTTTTTGCAGAAGGTGAAAGAAATCTAATTTCATTCATCTGTAGATAGAAATACAGTTTGTCAGCATTATTTGTTGGATAGGCTTTCCCCCCCCCAAAAAAATATTGTTGCTTCTTTTGTTGCCCTGTGTCATGGAGAACCTGCAGTTTAGGATCTATAGGACTGCTCTCGTTATGCATGTGAGGATTGGGTAGAGGTTAGTGTGGGTCAACTCAAAGCCAGGACCTGGGCCCCGGGTGATAGCTGAGCTAGTCTCCCTGCCAGCTCTCCAGCGCCAACATGACAAGCTCTCCAGCCATTGGTCTCTGCTAGCTCATCCAATGCTCAAACTAGCATGGAGCAGTGCCAGCTCTCATGTTCTCATGTCTGTTCACCTGTGTAGCAATAGTCAGAGGCCTCTAACAAGACCAACGAGTACCTGCAATGGACATTTGCAAGCAAAGAAGTGTGGGGAAAAAAAGGTATACTGTGACACGCTGAAGCTTCTACAATAAATTTTTTTTTCTTTTTGGGAGGTGGGGTTCCAAGGGCAGAGGCTGGGTACAAGGGGATAGGTAGAGGAGTGGGATTGGGGTACATAATGTGGACTTCCCAAAGAACAAATAAAAACCCTTTAAAAACAAGCTAAATAAGGAGGAGAATCCTAGAGAAAATGCCTAATTCTCATACAAAAAGGCAAGTAGAATAAACACTGGAAGCCATTGAAGAGAAGGAACAGGATAGAGCCTACCATGGAGGTCCTCTGAAAGACTCCATCCAGCAAGGGGCCCAAGCAGATGCTGAGACGCACAGTCAAACTTCGGGGTGGAGTGCAAGGGGTCTTATGGAAGAGTTGGGAGATAAAAGGACCTGGAGGGGTCAGGAGTTCCATAAGGAGACCAATGGAGCCAACAAATCCAGACAGAGGAGGGGGGGGGTGCTCCAGAGACTGATGCACCAACCAAGGACCATGCATGGTGAGGATCCAGACCCTCTGCTCAGAGGTAGTAGATACACAGTACAGTCTTGTGGTTGGGTCACATAATATGAGGAGTAGGAACTACTTCTGTTCTGGACTCTGGTCCCCACACATTGATCACTTCCCCCTGCCTGGGAGCCCTTGCCAGGCCACAGAGGAAGATACGGGAAGTACAGGTACAACTTTGATAGACTGAGGTCAGATGTTTGGGGAGGAGGGCTCCACTATTCTGAAGACTAGAGGAGAAGCGGGGATCGGGGCTAAAATTGGGATGTAAAGTGAACAAATTAAAAAGAAAAAATATACATACTGAAACATACACACACACAAAGACAAACGTACATAGGAGCATGTATAACATGAGTAAACGAGACGAGAAAGCCTGACTATAAGGAGACACGGAAGGATTGCTTGAAAGTAATTGACATGTGTTACAAAACTGTATATAAAGCAATAATTTTTCTACTTTTGACTCTGCCATAGAACTTTTGGTTTGGGTGGTACATATGTAACTTAAAATGCACTTAGCATTGAATATGTAGAATTTACCATGAAGCATCAGAGGTTCATTTCTGAGTGCATATTATTACTCTGTAGAAGTTTATTGAGTTGTATATGCTTCAATTGTGGTTAATTTTTATATGTGATGTGTTTAATGTTTGCAATATTTACAATAAACGATAAAATTAAAATAATAACAAAAGGAAATTCAGCATTCAAATTCTGGCTCCATCAGTGAGCAACCAGCCAATTTATTGGCTATTTTTTTTCATCTTTACTGTTAATGAAGAGTACAGTTCAGATGAACTGAAATAGCTTCCAGTATTGTTATGGCTAATATATTGTTGCAAATTATAATTTGTTGATGAAGAATTGCTTGTGGAAAGGGGGTTTTATTCACCATGACAGAAAGAGATTTCAAGAAGAAGATATGAGAGCTGCTGATATGGACAGGAAATGAAGAATCCACCCTACTACTTTAGCAAAGTTTCCAGGAACCCGCCTCAACAATCGCCCCTGAGAACCTATTTTCTGCATCACAGACAAAAGTACTTTTCATACCTTTGATGGCTTGCCATTTTCATGCGATGGCTACAGGAAATTAAAGTCTCTTTCCAGAGCCTATGAGGCAGCCACTGTCTGCTCTACACTTTTTCTGCTCCCTTTTCCTGAGTCTCTTACACTTACACATTGCCGCACCAACTGCTTCTGCCAGGGCTTCTGTGTCTTCTGCTTGTAATTTTTAATGAAGATATTCATATACACTTTTATATGTTTGTTATTACCTCTCATCTAAAAGCCACCTCCATGGTGAAATGTTACCACTTTTTGAAATTTTTATTGTCTTCATTTTACTTTACTTATGGTTATTTCGATTATCAGTAGACTCTAAACTCCTGTAAGACTTATTTTTGAACAGTCTCACATCTCTACTACACCAGAATGTTCGTTCGCCTGCCTTCCTTATTGTTCTATCATAAGATCTAGCATAAAACCTCATCAGCATAGTTGCTGAATAAACATTTGCCTTCAGGAAGATGGGAGGGTAACGAAGTGCCATAATGCCTTTGTAGGGGAAACAACTCCTACGCTCATGAATTTTATGTGTCACATCAAAGTGCATTATAGGTCTCTGCATTTGCTTCCAGTGCATTGAAACTAGGAAATATAAAGGAGAAATTCTGGCAATAATCTTTTAGAACCAATTATTTCTAGAATCACATTATTGGGATTTATTCAACCTTTTATGAAACTGGTTAGAAAAATATAATGTTTATTATTATTATTATTATTATTATTATTATTATTATTATTATTATTAATTGCGTTAATATTGAAGATATGGGCTAAGTAAAGGAAGAACATCCTCTAAATCTGTACCATGAGTCCTGCATGTCCATCGGCGGAAACAACAATACCACAACTGCTATTGCTTAAAAAGAAAACATCATACTGTAAAAGCTGCGATTGATTTCCTGTGCAGTATCAACTGCAAAGAGTTTGACTTCAGCACATGTGCAAAGCACCCCTTAATTCACAAATCCTGTTTCGTTACCTAGAATAGGGACTGCAAACATGGCACATTATGCATGGATCACCTTTCTTGGGTAACTTTTGTTGGGTTAACTTCTTCGGGGTGGGGTCCTGTAACCCCTGAAAACATGTCTTCATAGGAATTTGATTCTTAATAGCTTTGAACTGATTATGTGCCTACTTTTTGATACATCACTTTACTACTTAGAAGCAAGTGGAGCAGGTGGACGCTTTTAACTCAAACTTACGTTTAGAAATAAATCGAGGGGAAAATTTTAAGTATTTCTGTCTTTAGGCCTGTCTACCCTCACATCATCACTTTTTCAGAGATGGGTGGGCTGAAGACTGGCTCCAGCTAAATCCTCTTCAATGCTATGCAGGCAAGGGTGGGAAGTGAGAGTTCCTATCAAGCAGCTGTTTTTTTTTTTTTCCTTCTCTTGCCAGACTCCAGAGCAATCACATTAAACTGAGAAAAACCACAACTTGACTGTGGCCCTCCCACTTAATTTTTCATACAAATTTAAGGTCAGGCTGTGGTTTAGCAACCTCAGAGGCTCCTGCTACATAGAAAAACTTGCACAAACGTGGCTATTTCGAATAATCTATACCTGTGACCTGACAATTAAGAGACAGATTAAAGAAGGTAGGAGAGGTAGAGTTTGGTGTTGTGCTTTATTTTGCAGGCTACATTTGCAGGTAACATCACATTTTATTTCCTATGCACTACAAAGGCTTGTTAATAGGCAGAGGTGACATGCTTGAGACATTCTTTTTGTATAGGCATTTTTTCCTTTTATAAAAAAAAAACAAGTTTATATAAAATAATCTTTATATACATTTATTCAGACACATTTATTTATTATAATCTGTTTTGGAAGGAGAGGCGTGTATGCTTTTTGAATCCAATATTGTCTCTTTGGTGGAAATTATATTTTTCTACATCTTTTGTTTTTTCATTTTCTGAAGCACACATTTTAAAAAATTGATTGAATGAAAACGTCCACATATTATATAACTATTCTTTTTTTTTTTCAGAAAACATCCAGTAATTGCTTATGTTTAAATAATAACCTTGGCTTGGCTTTTCTGTTTTTTTAAATTAAGAGCTTGGTCATCCTCTTTGCAGTTATTCGTCCGGAGGATGATACAATGTGGCTCTGCATGTGTTCTGAATCAGCTCTTGCACCGCCTTCATTCTTTCACTTAACATCTCCTTCTACGAATTCACTATGGAGTGCCCGAGAGAGTCCTGAACTCTATGTTTTCCCGATGACTAGATTGGCCGTCAGTAACATTTGCTCATCATCAATATTCTATGAAACGAGGTGGTGTTTCATTGGCAGAAACAGATTGAAAACTTGTGTCTCCCACTTTGTCACATCTGGGTGAAGCTCTCAACGCAATTGTTTTTACTTTCTATTAATCTTACAAAGAAATGTTAAAATTGAAGGACTGACCCTATGTTCAAAGTTATTGTCAGAAACAGTGAAGTCATAGGCTTCTGTTTTCAATAATGCCTCACAAAACACAGAGCGTCGTTAATCATAAATGACTGCACATTTCCGAGATCCTGGCATTGCTATGGGGCTTGAGCATTTTCAGGGGTCTTATAAATTTGATCAGACAACAGCCTCATGACATTGCATAAAAATTTAGTTGTGATGGGAAGATGAAACAACAGTTGAAAGCATTAAAATACTTAAAAACTGAAGATAGTTTTATTGCATTTCAATAAAATATTAGTCTGATTTCAACTACTTTTAGTTTTTATGTTCCACTAACATATCAATCAATCAACAACTATTTATTGAGTGGTAACAATGCCTTCAGCCCCACTTAGCACTATAGGGAACACAGAGACATGAGAATTCCATTACTTAAGGAACATTATGTGAAACATCTGAGCACATGGCTGTGTCCTGTGTGCTTTGGCACTTGCTCTCTGGTTTGTGAAGACAAAGACACCATTCCGTTCTTCAAGAAACCTACATCAAAGTCAGGCATGATGGCGGACATCAGCAATTTCTGCTCTTAGGCTGCTGGAGCAGGGGTACAGGGAGTTCAAGGCTGACTTGGACTAAAAAAGGAGACACTACTTGAAGACAAAACAAAAAGAAAAAAAAAAGGCAAACCTACATCTACTTAGGAAAGTGTTTCTGCGGGGAAAAAATTAACTGCCCTTGTTTTCTGTTCTCATACCAAAACATCCAAAGGTGGTGACTTCCCTGACTACACATTGTAAGGAGCCCTCCCCCAATACCAACACAGTCACACAAGCTGTGAAAAAGCAACTTGTACATTGATGTCAAATGGGAACCCTTCTAATCATTAATCATTTCTGATTGATAACTATAGATCTCACAGATTTGGGGCTCAGGCTCTAAGAC
Organism: Acomys minous; assembly: GCF_964271855.1. Taxonomy (NCBI): domain Eukaryota; kingdom Metazoa; phylum Chordata; class Mammalia; order Rodentia; family Muridae; genus Acomys; species Acomys minous. The sequence continues at coordinate 104,862,331 of NC_140490.1, forward strand.
TTTTCCATCTCCTTGATTTGACTGGTCAGAAGCACCAGTTTGTTTTATTATGTTGCTCGCCAACCCCTTATAAGCCAGGATTGAGCCATACCCATTGCTTTGGTTTGATTAATATGTTTGCACCGTACACCGAGCATTGGAGTTATGTGATCTGTAGTACTGTAGTAGCTTATCAAGTTATTATAAAGAATACAGGTGGAGAAAGGATGAGGGGAGGTGTAAGGGAAGCGCAGGGGCATTGCACACACTCTCACCTTCTGAATCTGCTTCCAGAGACTTCCAAGAGCCTGTCTGATTAAAAGGTCTCTAAATCCTCTAAATGTAGATTTAAAAAAGAGTCTAGCTTTCTTTTTTTATCCTTTATTTTTCTTATTATAATTATATCATATTTCCATCCCCTCTCCTCCCTCAAATCCTCCCACATATCCTTCCTTGATTGGTTTCAAACTCCTCGTAGCCTCTTTTTTTTTTTTTCATTAATTGTTAACATATATGCCTATACATACCTTCCAAATATAACCCGCTCAGTCTGTATGATGTTTTGAGTGTGTAATGTGGGGTTTCAAGGAGAGTTATTTTTATAAACATCACTGCTAATGGCCTGAGTTAGAAAAGTCATCAAGGCCTTGCTTGCTTCAGGGGTTCTCTGGGATGAACAGTGTTCAGTGATCTACTGTTAGGCAGAACAGCCAGAATTTCATGACCATAAAATCACAGTGGGAGACATTCGAGTCTTTGTTACCTGCCTTAAAGAAAAGGAATTATACTTATTATAGACAGAACTGAAAAAGGAATCGTGATGCAGGAACTATAATTGAAATCTTATAGGTATGCATGCAGATTATATGAATTTTATAGAGCAACGGTTCTCAACCTTCCTAATGCTGCCACCATTTCCTCATGCTGTGCTGACCCTCCAGCCATAAAGTTACTTCATTGCTACTTCATGGCTGTAATTTTCTTAAGAGTCACACTGTAAAGATCTAATGTGTAAGATATCTGATATGTAAAGCCCAAAGGGTTGTGACATACAAGCCAAGAACCGCTGTCATAGACTGTCTGTTTGTGTGCCTTCGGAATTCATATGTTGTTATTCTGCCCACCTATGTGATGACTTTAAAGAAGTAAAGAGCTTATGAGAATGGTATCTTCCTGCATCCTTGTAGAAGCTCACACACACATGCATAACCATACGTCGGGGAAAATATACTTGCACTTATAATATTGGGTGGCTTGATATATAAATTTATAAATTGCATCATGATATTTCTTGGTGAAACTAACTCTTACAGAAGTCATCCTAACATAGACAAAAATCCTATATAAAGATCTGTAATCAGGATTTGAAAAAACTAGGGAAGTCTGGCTGGATAGACAGAGAGATTGATAGTAATGATTTAAAAGTCCCCGAGGGAAAAGAGGAAGCCAGCTCAGAAATGAGTCCATGTCCTATACTTTTCAACAAGTGTCAGAGCTTATAATGAAATCTACCAATGGTGAAAAAAGAAAACAAGGATATCACAAAAACAAAAAATGAAAAATACTAAATTAGAAAGGTAATGGGGAAACCTGTATTTACTGATGACATGTGGCAAGAAAATCTTAATATGTATCTATGGCTTCAGATAAGTTGAGCTCTTTGCATGGTGGGGCCTCACTTTCATCTCTCACCTGGAATTTCTCTTTACATTATGATTCATGACTGTGCAATAAGAAGTAGGCCCTCCTCATCCCTTCGACATTAGCCCTCAGTTTATTACTTAGGACATTTTATCTCACAATTTTTATTCTTCTACATACTGTTTCTTTTCAAATACATTTTATATCTATCTTTACTAAGTGTCTGCACCTCCAACACGTAGGAGCCTATTGTCCATTTGCTGACTGTCATCTCCTGAGCAAGGACTACTAGAATAAATACAAAGAGGAAAAAAAATATGTACCAGGAGGAAGAACCCTGGAGAGCTTTGCAACAATGTGGGGGTCATTTTAACTTATGGGCATTGGAACTCAAAAATAGAGTAAGTGTTTTCAATTATTCCTTTTTAGACTTGAAAACTAACAGAGCTTTATGGACCTTGTTTTGGTTCATTTAAAAGTATGACCTAATAAATATTTACTATTAGACCATAATTATCAAGGTGGTATTATCTAACCTGCTTTTACAATCAATAAAGACACAAACACCTGATGTATTTTAGAGCACGCCTTTACCTGGGACAAGGCAGATATTACCTGCTAAGCTGTCCTCCAATAACTCCAAGTCTCCATCCCATGCCATCTGCTTCTAAAAATTTCCATTTGGGCTACCTCCCATCCATAATCCCACAATTCTTGCTAAGGTTGCTCATTTTGTCCAACAAAGGTTTTTTTTTTTTTTCGTTCAAGAATAAGTAAATGAATGGACTGTGGATGATGAGTATATTTGATTGCTGACATAAGATAACATGTGAGCATTGGAATGACAAGAAAAAATGGAATACTATATCCATTGACAGTTCTATGATAGGACAGTTTCATGGTATTTCCAGAAGGAGGCATTTAGAGAAATGAAAAGATTCATATAGGTAACAGATAGGCTTTTTGGCTAGTCCTATAAATCATCAAACTTTTTTTAAAAAAAAAAGTTACTAACACTAAGCCAGCACTCCGGAGGCAGAGGTGGGAGGATCTCTATGACTTCTAAGGCATTCTGGTCTACATAGGAAGACTCTGTCTCAAAAACCAAATACAAACAAACAAACAAACAAACAAACAAAACACAAAATCCCCCAACAAACAAACAAACAACAAACCAAAACAGCACTAACACCACCAGACTTTCATCAAAACTACAGAGAAGATAATGATGACATTAAAACTTTATATTTTTAGTGATAATAGGAAGCAGAAAGCAATTAGAGGAACCGAGAGTAGTATATAAAGAACAAATTATTTTATTATCCAGGATTGAAATTACTAATCATTTGAGATAATGAAAACTTTGACCTATTATCTATCCCACCATGAATATAATTCAATATTACAGTGGCTGTAAAATAATATGTATTTGTTGATGATAACGATTATGTTACTGAATTAAAACATAATGAAAGAGAAGCCCTTGTGAAAAATGCAAGAAGGAAAGATAAAATTAAGAAATTTAACATACTTTTAAAAAGAAATTTAATGTACTTATTAAGCAGATTCCTATATATAAACATATATAATCAAATATATGTTTATTCTGAAGTTCATTAAGAAAAATAACTAAGGAAAAACAACCAGTGAAACTCTAAATAACAAACAGCATGGAGAGACCAACCATAGAAAGAAGACAGCAAAATCAACAGCAACTTGATTGTTAAAATAATGTGGTCCAGAGCACAGTGAGATCAGCCAAAAAGCAGAATAGAAGTTTGAAAGATGACTCAATTACACTTCCTACTTTTATTTTTATTATGATGATCACATAATAAATCCTGGATATATATATATGTGTATATATATATATATATATTTTTTGTTGTTGTTGTTGTTGTTGTTGTTGTTTTCAAGATAGGGTTTCTCTGTGTAGCCTTACCAGTCCTAGACTCACTTTATCATCCAGGCTGGCCTTAAACTCACAGCGATCCACCTGCCTTTGTCATCCAAGTGCTGGGATTAAAGGCATTCAACACCAAGAGTTGACTAGTGTTCTAGAAAAAACATAAAATCAATTTGCATCACACTATGTCGTTTAGAATACATTCCAAATGACTTTTTTCTTTTTTTATTTGAATTTTTAATTAATTTTTTATTTTTATATATGCATTTATATTATTACACCTATATATAATAAACTACACCAGAAGCAGAAAGAGTCAAATGGTATATACTCACTTATATCCAATGACGAGGTATGTCCCATGAAAGTCTTCACTTACCAGGAAAGTGGGACAGAAGAGAGGACATCCTATTGGGACTCTAGGTGAGAGAAGCATGGGAGAATGGGGAAATAGAGGGATCCAGAGGGTCCTAGAAAACCTACAAGAAGAACATTATGATGGGCAGATATAGGCCCAGGGGTCCTACTCAAACTGTGACACCAGCCAAGGACAATACGTGCAGTAAACTTCAAACCCCTACCCATATCTTGCCAATGGACAGGACATTCTCCACAGTTGAGTGGAGAGTGGGGGCTGACTCACATAAACTCTTATGCCCCATATTTGACCACATCCCCTGGATGGGGAGGCCTGGTGGCACTCAGAGGAAGGATAGCAGGGTACCAAGAAGAGACTTGATACCCTATGAGCATATACAGGGGAAGGAGGTCCCCCTCAGTCACAGTCACAGGGGAAGGGAGTAGGGGAGAAAGCAGGAGGGAGGGAGGAATGGGAGGATACGAGGGATGGGATAACAATTGAGATGTAGTATGAATAAATTAATAAAATGTATTTTAAAAAATAAACTGCATACAGCAAGAAGAACTACAGAACATTCAAGAATTACTTTCATGTTACATTCACAGTCTTTTGGCTGTTTGTATTTGGCTTCTAATTTAATAAAAATGACTCTAAATCCTCAAATATTAAAAAATGAAAATGAGCATGGTATTGGTAGACATTGTTGGTGAATTTATATAGGTACTTGGAATACTAGGCAACTTTCTATGGTTGACTCTGATTTTGTAGCAGCTACATAAGACACAGAAGTTTAAAATATTTTTCTTAAATAGTTTTACATATATATTTATATTATTACACATATATACAATAAACTACCTACAGCAAGAAGAACCACAAAACAATAAGGAATTATATAAATGTTACATTCATAGTGTTTGGGCTATTTGTATTTGGCTATCTTGGTGTGTCAAAAATTCTGAATGTAAATCAGTATCTATCATATCTTGTCATTATCAACATAAAACATCTATCTCTACCTAAAGACATCTTAACCCCTAAACAACCAATCTTAATTGTAAAACTAAACTACCTTGTCTTCAATCCCATCAGAAATTTGAGAAGGAATAAAATTAATAACCTGAGTATACAGGGAGTGCAGCTTGGCAGCTTCCCAAATGAGAAAAAATAAAGACAGAATTGGGTGCCTCCTGAACAGTCACCCAAAATTCTCTATAAAGTTGGCGCATCTTCTTCAGCCTTCTGGCCCAATGTACCTGACAGACAAGTTTGTGAGGCAGGAACTATTGAGGTCTGATAATTGAGGCAGTTATGCAGAAATCCTTATTCATTGAGAAGTGAATTGCTCTAGCATTCAATCCAAGAAAAGTTGTCCTGTCTATCTCAGAAATTTCACCATAAAAGAAATAATTATATGTAAGGCTGCTCCTAGAAGGCACTAATTATTTTTCAAGGCTAATAAAAGACATAATGCAATGCTCTGCACTGTTGTCCTGATTATAATTTTAGGATCACATAAAAATTTGATTGTGAAATAATCGAATAGACTGACACATTTTCTGGGTCACTTAAAACAATTGCTTACACTGAAGAAGTTAATGACTCCTTTGGCATAAGCAGAGCATAATCAAAGTACAAATTTGGAGAAGTTATCCTTGAGTCTGTTGTTTTCAAAACAAGTAATCATAGGGTGAAAGGTGTCATTAGTTTTTATTAACAATCAATTAGATGCTAGCTAACCAGAGTAAGATGTGGATTGGGGATTTTAGCATATCCCTTCCCCAATGAGAGGTCTTGCTGTGCTATCCTGAATACTCTAGAGAAGAAATAGGTGTCAAATATTTGTTTCTGAGGGCTGCGCTCAGCCTTCCCTAAAGTTCTTGAGCTGCCTAACAGGATTATTCTGAGCCAGTTTATCATGGATTCTTAATTCTCTAAGAAAACATTAACAAGTGGCTTCTAATTGGCCTCCTGCAATGGTTAAAGGCTGTTTGGATAGGAAGTGTTCAGATTAGACCTGGGAATTTCAGGCAGAAATACATACAAAATGGGGTAGGACGTTCAAACCAAACAGACTTAGAACTTTTAGAAATTACAGATTACTGGAGTTCATGAAAGTTACATGCACGATAGGTTTTTAATGGAGCACAGGAGCGAGAAGTATTCACTTCCTGTATTTGTTCAGTACGTTCATTCGTAAGTCAAGTCTGATAACCATGATTTTTCAGTGCATGTATTAGCTCTATACCAAACTCAAGAAATTAAATGACATCCATGGCATCTCTCTTCTTATTATCCATCTCATTATGAATGTTAATGAGGTAGAAGAACATCAAATGACAGGATCAGATTGTAGGGTTGATTGATGAACAACTGAACAATTATTCTAGTAGTAGAATAGACTGTAAATTATGAAGGAGAATCACCCAAAATAAGAGTAGTGTGAAGATTTTATAAAATAACGATACCATGGGAGGATGAAAAAGAGAATAAAGAAGTCTCAAGTAAGAGAGGTATCCCATAATGCTGATGATAACATATTACTGAGGGCTCACTCTGCCTGTACTTCCTAAAATATCATATATAATAGATTTAATATTTTGAATCATCCAAATAGTGTTATTACTGCTACTTTACAGTTAATAAAAGTAAGGCTTGAGAAAGTCCCCTCAAAACGGATTGTGATACCTTCCCTATGCCTCTCATTTGTGGTCTGGCAACTTGCTAAGCCACATTCTCATACAATGATATTCTGCATGTCCAGAGGCACAAAACAAGCGGCAAGAAATCTGTAGGCTGGAACCTTACAACTGTGAGCCAAATTAAATGTATTTTTCCCCCTTAATGTTAATGATCTCTGGCACTTCCTAAAGCCACTGGAAGGTAAAACAAAAACAAAAACAAAACCCATATTGGTAAACTAGTGTTAAAAATAAATATTGGAGGAAAAGATATTTTTGGGAGGACTCATGTTTCAAATTTACTTCTATTTATGTTGAATTTAAAGGTTTTATTGGAAACATGAAACAAGTATACTGCATTAAACAAACTTGGGCCTCAGGTGGGGTTCAAAATTAGAGGTCATGTACTTGGAGGACATTGTTTCAGTGTCATAAATAGGAGTTGGAGGAACCTAAGGATGGATCCATGTCAGAGGGCAGCAAGAAAGCAAGCTATTTTAAATCAAAATGACCAAAAGAAAAAAAAAAGACTATGTATTTATGGGAGCTGGAATCACATTTTAAAAAACAAGCTGAGGTTCACTGAAGATATAAAAGGATGATGGTTTGCTATTTAAGAAGTTTTAGAAATATTTTAAGGGAAAATTAGAATATGGTGGGGAGCAATTGAGATTGAGGAAGACACCCAATAGCACCCTTTGTCTATATGCAGGATTTGCGCGCATATGTGCACAAACACAGACAGACAGACAGACTCACTCACTGACTGACTGACTGACTGACTGACTGACTGACAGGCAGACAGGCAGACAGGCAGACAGGCAGGCAGGCAGACAGGCAGGCAGGCAGAAATGTGTACATGCACACATGCACATATGTACTCATGCACGCATGCATATTCTCTCTCTCTCTCTCTCTCTCTCTCTCTCTCTCTCTCTCTCTCTCTCTCTCTCTCTCTCACACACACACAATCTTGGCAATATAAGCTATTTACCTTCAAATCACTACCTGTAACTACACAAACCTGTCTTAGTATTTCTACTTCATCTTTCAATTAATACTTTGAATCTTCTCTGACTCAAAACATGTAATCAAGCACTTGGCTAATGACAAAATGCAATGAAGTCATCTTATAAGACCATGCTATGAGAAGCAAGCAAATAAAACAGTGCTGCACTCATGGAAGTTAGGTAGCAATTGAATACACTGAAGTTATTCAAACCAGATCATTTATATCTATATAGTCTTACAGCCAAGAGGAAGTGCTGAATGGGAGAAATTGAAGAGATAAGGAAGCCAAAGCTTTAGAGCTGAAATGTTTTCCCTGTGTCACATAGCAAGCGGGGTAGAGTATAAGTCAGAACATATGTCTTTTTAGGTCCAGAGTCAGTGTTCTTTAGAATACATTATTTGATAGCTCTGCAAATTTTCAAATCTACCAGTTTGTACCTGAAAATTCTATATATTTTAATCAGGAAATAAATATTCCTAATTATAAATTTATATGCATAGGAATCAGTGTTTGTTTATGTAGATAACTTATGCTTTGCTGTATATATTACAATTTTTCAATATTAGCTTTTATTGTTGTGGGGAATATCTATTGGCTAACAGGAAGATTAGATTGTAAACGGGTTCCTTATTTCCAGATCTTATGCAAATTATTTGAATTCTCGTTGCTGATTATCATTATTTTCTTAATATTATCCACAGCAGCCATCTATTTAAAGTATAAACAGAAATCTAAGAGGAAGATCAATGTTCAGCATAGATTTTTTTCTTCACCACTATGAATATGGTAATTTACAGGCCTTACAAGGTAGAGGTTTAAAAAAACAAAAACTGCTTTTTGTTTTTTTTTTGTTTTTTGTTTTTTGTTTTTTTTCTTTTAGAAAAGGCTTAAGCTTACCCTGGCCAACAGGATGGCTCAGTGGGTAAAGGCCTTACTGTCAAGCCTGGGTTATATGCGTTCAATTTCAGATGCCCACAAGGTGGAAGAGGGAAAGTAACTCCCACAAGTTCTTCTGTAACCTCCATACACCTAGTGTGGCAGACCCACCCTTCCCACCCCAATACACTAGGTAAGTAAGTAAGTACATTTAAAATATGAATTTTATTTAAAATTAAGGATATTGGGAGCTTACTTCTAGCTCATCTAATAAGAGTGGAAGCCAGAAGAATAAACTCAAAAATAAACACAACTGGGTTTTTGAAAACCTAGTCGTATAACATATGACTATATTAAATTCTGAAGAAACTGGGCATTTTTGTTCTGTGCACTCCTTTTTACATTTACTTCAATTAGCTATTTTCTGTTCACGTATCCATATGCCGTGTTGTTGTTTGTGTATGAAATGTCCCCAAGGGATTCTTCCGTTTTAAAGGTTTATTCATTAGTTGGTGTTTCTACTGAGAGAGGATGGCATCCTGAGAATTTTGTCATCACCTGCTAGTTAGTTTATTGTAAGTGAATACTAAATTGGCTAATATGAGGTAGAATTAGTATGTTAGAAATGAGGTTTCTAACCACTGAGAACAAATCTCTGCAGGATATTCTATACCTTGGCTCATTCTCTTCCCTAGCCATTCTTTGTCTCTGATTCTTTTTGACACACCACACCACACACACACACACACACGCGCGCGCGCGCGCGCACACACACACACACACACACACACACACACACACACACCTCTTTTCTGCCATGAGCAACCTAATTCTTCATAGTCTTCTATCATAATATACTACGTCAGTAAAGTCTATAGAGAAGGGAGATTGTTGACCACCAACTGAAAACTTTGAAACTCTGATTCAAAATATAATTTTACCTTTTTGTGTTTTTAGGTCAAATATTTACCAAAACAACATTTACCAAGTCTATATTTAAGCCTTCTTAACATAATGAAGTAAATAAAATTTTGGAAAGTTTTTACTCTTTAAACACAAACAGTGTTTTCAGTAACAGTCCCAGTGGTGACAATGAACCATGAGTAAGTGTTATCATTAAAGCCAGCGTATTTAATTTAGCCTAAGTTAAATCACTTGCACCTAAAAATATCCATGTTCCTTCTCACTAACAGCTCTTAGATTGGCAATGAGCTTACAGCACGCAGGGCAGTTGGCTTTAAAGACTTTTTTTTTTTTTTTTTTTTTTTTAGTAGTGAGTAAAATTGTCAAGGAGTGACAGATGGAGACTAATGAACACAAGAAAGCACGTACTAAGATGAACTGCATGAATAACTAAACAGACAAAACTTAGTGGCTTCAGTGTTCAGGGTTATCACAGAAGATAATCTTTGTTGGAATTTGGGAGGGAAATTGTCTGAGAACACATGGCACTAAACGTCAATTGTAAATTTTTTTTTATACAATACATTAAGCCCCTCCAGTGAAAGGACTATGCATTACATTGTCTTAAAATTACTTTCACCTACTTCTGCATAGTGAACACTCCATATAATATTTGTCAAATGTGTAAGTAATCAAGTGTTGTTTCTCCTTGGCACAAACTACTTCCATTAAGTATTTTTTGCCCCTCTTTTTGGTGAAAAGCTAATGAAATGTTTCCTAGAGTATTAATGATCACAATATGCAAACTGAATCAGTGTGGTAGATGAAAAACTGCTATATATATTTGTTCCAGATTGTACCTCATTTCACTGCATTCAAGGGATACAGCCTAGATGCCTGCTTTCTCACTTTATTATTGCATAGAAAATGAAAGAGAAACAGTGAACTAAAGGAGGAAGGTTTTTAAAAATATAACGTCAAATACAAAAGTCACAAGTACATGGCTTAGTGAACCAAAATCAGAATTAGAGAATTAAGTATTAACCTGGAATGAGGTTAATCTGAGGACTTCAGAAGTTTTGTTTGGTTTTGTTCTTCTTCGTAGTCTTTATTTCACTTGTTTTGTCTCTGCATGGGCTCATCCCTCGATGAAATGTCCAAATATCAACATTCCTATTTATCTGTCTCTGTTTTCCCCCCCAAGACAACTAGAATTTTCTCCTAAGGAACCATCGGTTATTTGTAGAATTAGGTGTACTTTTAAAGCATTTTTTTTTTGCTACAAAGATATATATTTCCCAAGCATAGCGTAAATATATCTCCATGTGAAACTAATCGCATAAAATGAATTATCAGCTAAACTTTTCCTTGGAGATAGTCTGAAACTCAAATCAAATTTGGCCAAAATGCAGAAGATCTAGTTTTCTTTGACCTAAAATATGTAGTTGTTAAATTCCACCGTAGATTTGGCAAAGCAGTAATATGTTTCTATCCAGGGCCTAATTTCTTGTTATTACCAGCGGTTTCTTTTCAAAGTATTACAGTCAGCACATTGTAAAAGGCATTTGGGGAGGAACTCAGTCGGTGCCAAGGTTAAATTGGGATTTCGTTCTTAGTAGCCTATCTGCACACATCTTCACAGGCGCTCTCCCTCCCAGACTCTGATAAACAATAAACAAGCAGGGAGCAGACAAGAAAAACATTCTGACGTCATCATTTTTTTCCCCCAGTTTGCTTTCTTATTCCTGAGACTGAACAAGCCAACTTAAGATCAGAATAGGACCCCGGGGAATGAAATGCATTATATCTTATCCTGCTGTAAGTTCTAGATTGAAGCATTCACATAGATTTGGAACTCCTCGGTTGTTCTGGAAAGATTTGGGGCCTCTCATACAGCTTAGCCTTAGACAGGCTCCCTTGATTCAGGTTCCTAAAGGTTTCAAGATGCAAACTGACCAAAATAGGCATCTGTTCTCTTATTTTATAAGCATAAGAGTCTACTAGTAACTAGGCATTGAGATAACCTTGTGCATGCATGAATAAATGTTGAATAAATTATATGTGTTCTGAAGCCTGTGCTTGCCTCTGCTTATGAAAGAAATAATAATGAGGTCTTCAGAGTGTGATAAGCACTGTGATATGAAGAAACCTCAAAGGTCTCTTTGGATAGAAAATTAAAAGAGAATAGAAGATGATGTCTGTGCCAGCAGAGAAGGCTTCTGAGAAAAATGGATCTGACTCCTTGACAGAAGAATAAGATGTCACACAGCAGCTCTTCATAATATTAATTACATAGCATGAAAGGGTGTTATTCCTTTCTCACACCAAAGAGGGGGTAGGAAGATTGTCAGAGCCAGAGGACAGCTGGGCAGAGGGGACAGGAAGATTGTCAGAGCCAGAGGACAGCTGGGCAGAGGGGACAGGAAGATTGTCAGAGTCAGAGGACAGCTGGGCACAGTGGCGCACGCCTGTAATCCCAGCACTCAGGGAGGCAGAGACAGAAGGGTCTCTGTGAGTTCCAGCCTAGCCTGGTCTACAAAGTGAGTCCAAGACAGGCAGGGATACCCAGAGAAACCCTGTCTCATAAAAACAAAAGCCAAACAAAAACAAAAGACTGAGGACCAGGACACCTACTGTGAGACAATATCATTTTTAAAAATTAAATAAAATAGACATAATACAGGAGGAGTTGAGTGCAGGGATAGAAGGTTAATGTGATCAAAATAAACTATGTTCGCAAAGAACTAATAAATATTTTTCTAAAAGAGAGGTATATCCTGCAATTAATTAAACCAGTTTTATTTTGTTGCTGGCATGTGGTTCTTTATATCAATGTCAGTACATCATAGATGAAAGAGGAAACTAAAAATCGTAATTCCAAATATTAAGCTACTGGTCAGCAAAAATATAATATATGGATGATGATCAATCTGTGGCCTATTCTTATATATACAGCTTTACTATAAGACAGACACATTGCTCATTGCTCATTGACATCTTCTCATAATTGTACACGGCAAAATCAGAGTGGAATAGTGGGCATTGATACCTTGCAGACCAAAGTTTCAAAACATTTATACTTTGACTCTTCATGAGTTTTCTGTTCTGCTAAAGAGCTTCACTGTTGTTTATACCATTCAGTCACCATTTTCTGACCTTTGGAGGAACCACCACTAATAAATTTATCTATGAACTGCTCCAGTGCAATGAACCTACTTGAAATTAGTACTCCCTTTTCACGTTTCATATTAGCTATTTCACATTTTCATTAGTGGTTGCTCATACATAATAATAATTCTTTTACTTTTCTGATAAGTCTGCTTAACCATTTGTTATTCACAAACCTGACACAAACCATTGTTATTTAAAGCCTGCTCATTTTATTTCATTTTATAGCCACCTTTTTGCCTTGTTAAATGTAATGATATTCTAAATATGATCTCTACTCCCCCATGGGAGAAAAGATCTTAGTGAAATTCTAGCAACAAATTCTAGCTAAGAAGAAGCAAGGCCAACCTGATAGATATAGAAAGTAGGATTAATTGATTTATAATTTATAGTCCTGGTCTAGTGCTTATATCAATAACTGATCTAAGATGATAAATAACTCTTTAAGTACTTTGATGATGCAGTCTCAGGTTGGGAGTACAGAGGATGGAAGGAGTGACCCTATGCTTTAAAAGATTTAAGACTGAAAGGTAAAACACAAAGAGGCCAGGTTGATAGATGAAAGGTAGAGCTTGGTGCGTTACAGGTCCTACCGCCAGACAGGGCCTAAGAGGGCATGGAGGTTTGCTCCCTGGATAGGCGGAACAGCAGGTTGGAGATGGAGAGGCAGCTGATGTATGACCAAAGAGAGAAGATTTTTCCTTGTGCTGAGCTGTTTGTGACTGGCTAACTTAATAATTTCAGGCGGTCCAGGATAAAGGAAATGGCTCTGGCACTCTGACACTTAACCCTGGGATAACTGAAGTTGATATACAGAGCTCAAAGTGGCAGAATACTAAAGGATTTAGGATTTAATTGTGGACATAGCTGTTCCATTGCTCACAAATGAGAATTGGCCAGTTATCTTCCAACCTCAAAACTGGGTGAGGACTTCATGCAAACTGATTAAAAAATAACACCAGTAAATGACCAGGAGCATGAAAGTCCTTACTCTGATAGCTTGATTACTTGAACTCAATCATTCGAACCCACAGTGGAGACAGAACTCATTCACTTGCACGAGTGCATACAAACACATGTCACAGGCACGTGCGCGCGTGCGCACACACACACACACACACACACACACACACACACACAGGAAAGATGAAGATGATGATGATCTTGAAGAGGAGGAGAAAAGAGGAATGATAATAATGACAAGAATATAAAACAACCCACCAGAAGTAGACATGATACCTTGAAGTCCACATTCTTAGACTCAAATGTGATTACAAATACTGACTAATGTTGTCTAGACATAAAAACACTTAAAGCTTCAGTTTCTAGCCAGGCATGGTGGCGCACAGGAGGCAGAGGCAAGCAGATTTCTGTGAGTTCAAGGCCAACCTGGTCTACAAAGTGAGTCCAGGACAGCCAAGGCTACACAGAGAAACCCTGTCTCAAAAAACCAAAAACCAAAGCAAATGAAATAAACAGACAAAAAAAAAAAAAAAAAAAAAAAAAAAAAGAAAGGAAGAAAGAAAGAACCCAGCTGCATTTCAGAGTTTTGTTGCCCTATAGAGATTCATACAAGCTTTTTGCACAGCATTTGCTTCCTAGCAAGGACTCAGTGGGTAATATAAGCTATTATTATAGATGCTCAAGCCAACACTGAAGATGCATTATTATAGTTTCCAAACAAGATAAGTGCTATTCTAGAAAGTAGGCTATCATGCAGGTCTGTGATTGTTATTATGCATGCTTCTTTAATTATAGAAAAACTAATGTGTATAAGCTCTGTATGATGCCTAAACACATTCTACTGTAATAGCTTGTTTGGATAAAGTGTTTCTGATGACCCTGTTATAGTCATCACAGAATTGGCTGTTCAGTGAATCTGAAGCAGTTGTTTATAATTTTGAAAATCACAGCTCAAGAAAAATTGTTTTATATTGATTTTCTTCATAAAAAAGAAATCAGTGACATATAATTTTACTTTTCTACAATAGCCACAGTAACCTGTAGTATAACAATGGTCCATGGCATCTTCTGAAGCTTAAACACAAATTGATTTATTCACTTGCTCTTTTTCTGTATGAAGGAAGCGAAGACTCTAACTATAAATATACCACTTGGAGCATCTGAAACACAACACATGTACATCTTAGTTTTATCTCTATTTTCCAAGTGTTCACTGTTATGATGTCACACCTTGATCATTTAAAGTATTTTTAAATCTTTATATGGTCACTTTATATGAACATTTAAATTAACATAGAATCAAAGCATGGAGCTTTATGCATCAATGTATTTATTAAAAGGTGATGAAATATCTGATTTTTGTGTTATTTGATGCTTCAGTTTGAATGTAAAATGTCTCCCATATGCTCAAGTGTTAGAGAGAGTTTGGGATTCCCATTGAGGGCCATTGCCTTTGAAACTGGTGGTACCTTTGGCCCTCAGATAGCCAGCCATGGGAAATTAAAGAGCATCATTGCTTACTTGGTCTCTGCTTCATGTTCTACTGAAATACGACGAGGTCAGGAATCCCGGGCACATGCTTCCAAAGCCATGAGCCATCTATCACCATGCCTCCACAATGCTGGATTGTATCCCCTCAAATCATAAGCTAAAATAAATCTCTCTTCATTTAAATTAATTTGTGTCAATTATTTGGTTGCAATGATAACAATAAACAGGGAATGCAATACAAATGGGATTCTTGACGATCCCAGTGCACCAATCTCACTGTACAGTTTCCAGCATGATCCTTCCTCCTCCAGAAAATTTCTATGAAAGGGACCCGAGAGATGAGTGATTAGTTAAGAGCACTTTTTGCTTTGGCATAGGCCAAGGGTTCAATTTCCTCCACTTATATGGTGGCTTAGAACCAATCACAACTCCAGTTCCAGGGATCAAACATCCTCTTCTGAACTCTAGGCACGAGTCACACACATAGACCACATACATGCAGGAAAAAGTCATACACAAAACAAAGCAAGTAGATCTAAAAGAAAAATCCTATGAAGAAGAACAGGTAAATATCACCATGATGTTATGACACTTGAGCCCATGAGCATAGCTTGGCCATGCACTATGCTTGATGAATTTGGATGAATCTCTGCTATATATTTGAGCAAGTTTAAATTAAAATTACTTGTTCTCACCTCTTTATCAATGATTTTAACATTTGATCAAGTATTTGGTTCCATTAATACTGAATTTGCTGTGTGATAGAGACCTTTCCTTTACTTTCTTTTCTTTCTTTCTTTCTTTCTTTCTTTCTTTCTTTCTTTCTTTCTTTCTTTTTTTAACACTCTAGATCTCTGGGCTATATAGTCTCTGGTTCTCTGCCACCCAAGCAGTATGAAGTGTGGGTTTCATCTCATGGAGTCAGTCTTAAGTCAAATCAGACGCTGGTTGCCCTAGTATATCTTGCGTGCAGGACACATTGTAGGTTAAAGGTTTTGAGGATGGGTTGGTGCTTATATTTCTCTGTTGCTAGCCTGCACTAAATATATGTGCACCAATGGCACTAAAACATGGTGGTGGAGACTTTATGCAGGCACCAGCAGAGCTTCTCCATGTGGGTGTTGTCCTAGGCAATGGGGCCCACCATCAGTTTGTAGAGAACAATCCATTCATTGTCTTAGCAGCATCCTGGATTTTTTTTTTTTTTTGGAGACTTCTATGGGACCTCCCTGGCAAACAACTCAACTGAACGCAACCTATTCCCACTAATGAAAACATCCTTTAGTAACAAGAGAGGATAAGTTGAGACTCCATAGCCCTCAATTATTAGGATACCTCATTAGTGTTACCTTGATATGTTTTAGGAAGCATATCCACTATGTTTCCATACCCTCCCTTGGGGGCCACTTAATTCCAGCTTTCTCTCCCTGCCTTCTGTCCACTACTTTATCTCCTCTCCCTCTCCCCACCTAATCCTCCCATTTCTGTCCCCACCTCCTCCCTGTAAAATCTATTCTTTCTCCTTTTCAGAGAGATTTATGTGTTTGCCCTGCGTTCTTTCTTTATACCTAACCTCTCTGGGCCTATGGACTGTAGCATGATTATCATTTAACCTAATGGCTAATATCCCCCATATAAATGAACACATACCACATTAATCTTTCAGGGACTGGTTTAGCTCATTTGGAATAATTTTTTTTAGATCTGTCCATTTGCCTGAAATTTTCATGATGTTATTTTTTAACAGCTGATTAATAAATACTCCATTGTGAAAATGTATTGTGTTTTCCTTCTATTCTTCTGTTGAGGGGCACCTAGGTTGTTGCCTGTTTCTGACTAATATGAATAAATCAGTATTAAACATGTTTGAGTAAGTGCTCTTGTGGTAGGATGGAACATTCTTTGAGTATATGCCTGAGTGATTATAGCTGAATCTTGAAGTAGATCAATTCTCAATCTTCTGAGGAAATGCCACACTGATTTTTATAGTGGCTGTACAAGTTTTCACTCCCACGAGCAATGGAGGAGTGTTTCCCTTGCTCCATATCTTCACCAGCATGAGCTGTCACATATGTTTTTTATCTTAGCTACTCTGACAGGTGTAAGATGGAATCTCAGAGTCATTTTGATTTGCAGTTCCCTGATGGCTAAGGATGCCATATATTTCGTTAAGTGTTTCTCAGTCATTTAAATTTCCTCTGTTGAGAATTCTCCGTTTAGATCTGTATACCATTTTTAATTGAATTATTTGTTTTTGTGAATGCTAGTTTGTTTGTTCCTTATATATTGTGGAGATTAGTCTTCTATTGAAGGTGGAGTTGGTAAAAATCTTTTTTCAGTCTGTAGGTTGCTGTACTAATGACACTGTCTTTATCTTAAAAAGCTTTTCAGTTTCATTTGGTCTTATTTATTAATTATTGATTCTGCACCAATACATTTAAGGTTATTCTCCACTTTCTCCTCTATCAGGTTCAGTGCATCTGGTTTTATGTTGAGGATTTTAAATTCACTTGGATTTCAATTTTGTGCAGTGGATCTATTTACATTCTTCTAGTAAAGACATCAAGTTAGACCAACACCATTTGTTGAAGATGCTGTCTTGTTTCCAGTGTTTATTTCTGGCTGTCTTCTTTATCAAAAATCAGATGGCTATATGTGTGTGGTTCTGTCTGAGTCTTCTGTTGGATTCTAGTGATCAAAATGTCTGTTTTTATGCCAATACCATGTGGGTGTTTGTAGTTGTTCTAACTATTGCTGGGTAGTACAAACTTGAAATCAGAAATGATGTGACCACCCCTCCAGCAGTTCTTTCATTATTCATGAGTGTCTTAACTTTTTATATGAACTTAAGAATTGTCTTTTCAAGGTCTGTAAATAATTGTGTTGATTTGTGCTGGACTTTTGATGTGGGTTGCATTGAATCTGTGCATTGAATTTGATAGAATGACCATTTTTACTACGTTAATTCTACTGATCCAAGAGCGTGGGAGATCTTTCCATCCTCTGATATCTTCTTTAGTTTCTTTCTTTAATGATTTGAAGTTTTTATTGTAGACATATTTTGCTTGTTTGATTGCAGCTATTCCAAGATATTTTATATAATTTGAGGCTACATGAAAGATTTTGTTGCCCAAACCTCTTTCTCAGTCCACTAGTCATTTGCAGATAGGAATATTCTTTCCTAGGTCTATGAGCTATACAGCCTCTGGTTCCTAGACACACAGGTAGTTGGGCATGAGATCCTCAAGTTAAACCAGACATTGTTTGGCATCTCCCATAAGCTCTTCACCACCGTTGCTCTAGTACTTCTTGCAGGCAGTACAGATTGTAAGTTGATGGTTTTGTCACTGGGTTGTCATCCATGTTTCTTTCTTGGTAGTCTGAAGAGTACCTTCCTGCACCAAAGAGACTAGAATGTATGGGTGACAGCTCCTTGCAGGTACCAGCTCAGCCTTTCCACATTCAATGGGCTGTCTGGCTGCTGTCCTTGGCAATGGTGTCCTGCTGACAGTTTTTGGAGAACTACCCTCTGCCCCAGCATGAGACTGGGATATTTGGACATCTCCCATCTCCATGGAAACCTCTTGTTCAACAAATCCACTGAACACAACCATTCCCCACCACTGGAAGACTTGAATAATTACAAAAGATGGTCGGTTCATACCCCATAACCTTCATTCCTATGAGTCCGAAATAGGGTCACGCTCGTAGATTCTCTGATGTGTTCACTGCACTAGGTTTTCAAACCACCCCCGTGTGCTCCCCACTTTTTACCCTTCGTCTTTATGATTCTCTAGGTTTCCACAGTGTCTGTTGTTACATCTCCATTTTGGTTTCTAATTGTATTTATTTGTTTAGTATCTCTCTATAGCTTTTAGTTAATTTGGATAAGGGATTATCAATTTTACTGATTTTTTTTTGAAAGAAGTAATTCTTTGTCTCATATATTCTAATTAATTTCTGTTTGTTTCTATTTTCTTATGTCTGGCTTGAGTTTGGTTATGCCTTGCCATCTACTCATTTTTGGGTGCATTTTTTTCTTTCAGTTCTATAGCTTTCAGATGTTCCATTAAGTTACTAGTATGAGATCCCTGTCTGTCTGTTTGTCTCTCTGTCTTTTACTGTAGGCACTTACTGCTGTGCACTTTACCTCTTAGAATCTCTTCATTCTGTCCCACACGTTTGAGTATGTTATGAATATATTTTAATTCATTTCTTAAAAATCTTTAATTTCTTTCATTATTTCTGCCTTGACCCATTCTTTGTTCAGTACTAAGGTGTTCAATTTCCTGGATTCTGTAAGCTTTGATACCCACTTTTAATCCTTGGTCTGTAAGATTTGATACCCACTTTTAATCCTTGGTAGTCAGACAGGATGCAGGATGTTATTTCATTTTTAATCATGTTGAGAATGTTTCGAGAACATTCCATGAGATCCTTAGATGTTATATTCTTTTGTAAACATTTGTTATATTCTTCTGTAAACATCTGTTGACTTATACATGGGTTGACTTATAATATCAATTATATCAAGCATTTCTCTGTTTAGTTTTTGTCTGTATGACCGTCTATTGGCAATACTAGAGTATTAAAATCTCTAAATATCATTGTCTGGTGGTCAATGTGTAAGTAAAGTTTCTTTTATCAACCTGAGTGCCTTTTTTTTTTTTGAGTGAATAGATATTAAGAATTGCAATGTCCTGTTGGTGGATGTATCCTTTAGTGAGTATGTAGTGTCCTTTTTTGTCTCTTTTGACTAGCTTTTCATAAGATGTCTATTTTGTTAGATATTTCAATGGCCTTTCAGCTTTGCTTCTAGGTCCATTTGCTTGGGATATCTTTTTGCATCTTGTTTTCCTAAGGTGATTTCTATCCTTGAATTGAGATATATATCTAGATACAGCAGAAGGATGGATGCAGGTTTCACAACCCTTCTGTTAGTCTGTGGGTTTTTTTTTATTGAGGAATTGGAGAACATTGACAATGAGATATATCAATCAACCTATTTGTTTCTCTGGTGGGACTGTCTTGTAGGTTCCCTTGGATTGTTTGTTTTTGTTGGAAGCGGAGAAAAGGAGATCAATGGGTGAAGGAAATTTGGAAGAGAAGGTCTATGCAATCTGTTGGGGATGGAGTTCAGGAAGGAAGGAGAGACCATAGCAGGTCTTAGGCTAAAGAGCTGGGGATAAGGTTACCAGATTGGATTTGGAGGAGAGGTGGTACAGGTGTAGTTAGTCTACCTGTTTTTCTGGTGGGAATGGCCTGAGGGTTTTCAGGGAATGTCTTTGGAATTAGGTGTTGGGATAATGCAAAAAGTGCTGCCAAGGATGGTTGTAGTAGGTCTAAACCGATTTGTTGGGTGGGAAGATTGAAGGGAGAAGTGGAAATCTGCAAGAAGCTTACCTGCTTCTCTGGATGGACAGCATAAAATAATTTGTTTGACTAGAGCATGGAACCAACCTTGTTTCTGTAAGGACAAGCAGAAAATAAATGTACCCTTAGAAATTACATATCTAAAAAACTAGATGGAACCTACACAGTTATTGAGTTACAATATATCATGGATCAAAACTCAGGATTTTACAAAATAAAATTCATTGAAATTTTAAATACATAGTCTCTTCAGGGAATAGTGATTTATAAGAAGGAGGTCTGCAGAAGGAGTTTTCATTTTAAGCATCCTGCTCACAGGAAAAAAAAAAGCTAAAGACAGCTCCACCCTGAATACATGGACAAGCATTCCATAAAGGATGGCCAAAGTCAACAACATGTTCTTGGATTGCTGAACTAATTCCATCACCCATTGGTTGGCCTTGTATCTGCGTTGGCTGCTCATGCAGAGAGTTGTTTATTCTCAGAAAAGAATGGACCTTTGGTTCTGAACCTAACTTCAATTGGGAAAATATGGAAAATAACATGATGGAATTATACCACTCATTTTCACTATTCAAGGCATATTTTATATGGTAAATACATGATATTGGACTGACAACAATAGCCACAATGCATGCAGACAGCATTCTTTTCCTCCAAATATCAAGTAAACAACTGAAGAATGTGTTTTATATTGGACCCACACTATATTAGTCCAACAAGAGGACATGCATATTCTCTCAGGCCAGTCTGACCCTTGTGCCACAATCCTTCTGTTTCCCCTCACTTCAGGGATCCTCATAAAATGTGCATTGCTTGGCACAGACAATGCCTGTGATGCATCAAAATAAAAGACCTGAAGAAGAAAACTTGCATTAAAAAATCTATTTTTACATAGCAATGAAGTGACTTCTGATGCATAGCTATACCCATAGATCAGTGCATTTCCCAACTCTCTCTCATCAGAGAAGCTTCTTGCAGCGAATGTTACTTAGCACAGAACCCACAAACGGAAAATGTGCATAGACACAGAACATCAGAGTTCCCAGATCTGAATGGGATGTGTTTACCACACCGCTCCACTCCCCCTCAAGGCTCAGGAATCTATATTAAAAAGAGGAGGTAGAAAGACTGTAGGAGCCCGAGGTAGTGCATGATTATGAAGAAGCAGCATTCTCCAGACATACCAAGTTAGTTGTGCTCAGGAACTGACAGAGACCATGGCAGAAGGCACAAAACTTATACAAGCTCAAGCCAGACAAAATCTCAGCATGGAGAAAAGGATGTGGGCAAAATGTCCCATATGTAACTTTACATATGTCTGGGATAGGGAAAGCCGCTTTTCTTCAATTGAATGATAGTGGATAAACCAGCTACACTTCATAGCCAGCCCCATAAATACATATATATTCAGGAGTTGGCCAACACAAATAGACTCATGTGCATTTGTGTGTGTGTGTGTTATCTTCCCTTTGTTTTGTTTTGATTTTTGCAGTTTTTTGTTGTCCTGAGAGAGGGAACATGCAGCTGGGTGAGTAGGGAGATGCAATAATCTTACAAGAGTTTGTAGATGGAAAATGTGACAAAATATTACATGAAATTCTTAAAGAATTTATTAAAAAAACAAGAGACATGTAAAAATAAATAATGCAGGTCATCTTTTATTCTTTACTGACTTAAGTGTATTTTACTTGTTCCAATAGATTCCAGTCTACATTAAAAGTTCTCTGGAAAAAAAATGAGACAGTTTATGTTCCTCTAGCTGGACCAGAATTTCCTTTTTTTTTTTTTTTGTAAGGGGGTGGGAGTTTTGAGACAGGGTTTCTCTGTGTAACCTTGGCTGTCCTGGAACTCTCTCCATAGACCAGGCTTGTCCTAGAACTTTCTATGTAGACAATGTTAACGTCGATCTCACGGAGAGCTGCCTGCCTCTGGTTGTCACGTACTAGGATTAAAGGTATGTGCTACTTCATCTGGCATCTAAAACCTTTGGTTATCCAATACCAAAGGCACAGTGCTGAGGACATACGTAACAGTATACAAATAGAACAAGCTATAATTGGGAATATATGTATATGCATATAACAACAACTAATAAAAAAGAGGTCATGAGTTTGAAAATATCAAGGAGGGGTATATGGAAGAGTTTGAAGGAGAGAAAGGGAAAGGATAAATGAAGTCAATACATTAAATTCAACAATCAAATAAATATTTTAAAATGGTTGAAATGCTACCCAAACAGTTAATTTAGTTAAACAGTATTTCCTTTGGTTGTGGTGCTGGGGATTGAATCCAATGTCTTGATGTATGCTCATCATGGGTCTATTTTGAGCTACCTGCTACATGCCCAAAAGTTAACACATTTGTTTCTTAGTTGATTGGATTCCCACTAATCCACATGATTAGTTTACAATACCTATCAATTTTAAAAAGTTGTTTCTCTAGCAAAGGCAGGACAATTCTGGAAGTTCAAAAGAAGTTAACACATGCACACATGCGCATGCACACACACACATGTATATAAAAGTTATCACAGAATAGAGGCATTTGATTGCTTTCTCATAGAAAGGTCCCTAGAGTAAGTATGACTCATTGATAACTTTTGGGTTTCAAAGACCTCGTGGGGCAATGGAGATGCCTTATTCAATTAAGCGTTTGCTGCACAAAGAGACCTGAATTTAGATCACAAACACCCAAGTGAAATTTTTGTGGTTTTGGTGCATGCCTCCTGTATTTCCAACTCTGTGGAGGCAGAGACATCACGTTCTTTGACGTTTTCTGGCTATCCAGTCTAGCCGAATCATTTAGCACCATGTTCAGTGTGAAGCATCTTAAAAAGTAAAGCATAGCTAGAGAAATTGCTCAACAATTAAGAGCATAGGGTACTCTTCCAGAATACCTGACTTTGATTCCATCTGTAACTCCAGTTACTAGGAGATTGACACTCTCTGGCCTCCATAAGCATTATGGTACATGAATATATATGCAGGCAAAGCACACAAATGAAACAATTTAAAATAAATTTAGGTTGAGAGAATTTGATGAAGACACTGAAAATCAACCCCTGGCCTCCATACACTCTGGTTATGTAACTTGTATTTGATGGCACATAGAGAAAAATCTGGTTTTCAACACTTACGCCTATTTTGTATGTATGATGTGTTTTCGCTACAATGTACCTGAAGCCTAAACTTTTATCACCAACACCATAGATTATAAGCAAGCTGCATAACCATCATCTGATGAATAACTCCCTTGATTATCCTCACAAATTGATCAATTTCTACAAGTGATTTGCATGAATGTTATTGTTACTGCCAAGCTTAAAAATATCATTAATTTCTCCCCAGACTTGGAGTCCCAGAAATTCTAGATATATCTCTGTGCATCCAGCTTTATAATTATGTTGCCTACATGTTTTGTGTTCCTGTGACCTTGTTCAAAGACAAGAAGACTGTGCCTCCTTTGTGTCTACTCTTCTGAGGTTAAAGCTCCTTGATTTTTCATGATTCTATCAGTGGGATGCTAGAGTTATGATTGGTTAAAGCTAACCATCATTTTCTCTGGGGCTAAGAAGGAGTCAGATTTCTTGTACAAACAAAAACACTCTTTCTCAGTAGCTTTGCCACAAGTATTTGGCTGCTTCTAGTTTATGATTCAACAAAGACGTGTCATGAGACTCAGAATGATACCACAGGAATCCTCTTCTGTGGGAAATGACTGTAATTCAAATGTCAAATATAAGCCTTAAGACAATAATAACACATTGTCTCCTTTGATGAACTTTTGCTAACAGAAAAAGGTGCATAGTGTACATAGAAGTTTGTTTTTCACGTTGTTTATCCTGTTTTAGACAGAAGATAAATATTGTCTCTTTTAGTCTGAACACATAACAAAATGAGAATGATAAACAAATACTTG
Organism: Acomys minous; assembly: GCF_964271855.1. Taxonomy (NCBI): domain Eukaryota; kingdom Metazoa; phylum Chordata; class Mammalia; order Rodentia; family Muridae; genus Acomys; species Acomys minous. Next base: position 104,886,606 of record NC_140490.1, read on the forward strand.
TATTGCTCTTCACAGATCTTTTGGGTATAATTCCACATAATAGAATTTATTTATTTAAAGTATGCAATCCAATGTTTTTTTAATATGTTTCTAATTCTACAAAGATCAATTTGATGAAATGATAGGGCATTTTCACCACTCATTAAAGAGCAATGCATACTACTGTGTATGTCTACATGTAAACAAAATGTCATAGTCAGATAAAGATAATTGGAATATTCATTATATCAAATATTTAGCATTTGTTTGTCTTAGGAACATTCATAATTTTTCAACTAACTGTTTTGGAGATGTGCAATTAATTGTTGCCAACCATAATTTTGGTTTTCTGACTTCTAGAGAACAAATGTTTCCTGTCCAGTTCTGTCCTTTCAGTTGATAGAACAGCACCTCAGTTCATCAGGTATTTCAGTGTTCTGCTTTAAGCTTTTCATTTGTTTGTGTTTTGAAGGTTTTCTTTTGTTTTGCTTTGTTTTCAGACAGACTGTCCTGGAACACACTCATGTAAACCAGGATGGCCCTACATTAAGCTATTTCTTCAGTCCTGCAAATCATTGATTTACTGAAAAAATACAGTGTATACCAGGTATTGTCAAACAATGAGTGTACAAAGATTAGTGATTAAGTGAAATTCTGATCATTTATTCTGTATTCTCACAAGTGCTTTTAAGTGAATAATATCTGGCCACATGATTTGCTTTCTTATCACTATGACAAAATGTCTGACATGAACAACAGGAGAGATTTATTTTTATATGTATTAATTTATTCATATTACATCTCAATTGTTTGCCATCCCTTGTATCCTCCCATTTCTCCCTCCCTCCAATTTTCCCCTTACTCCCCTCCCCTGTGACTGTGGTTGAGGGGGAACCTCCTCATATTTCTTTTGATTGTAGTCTCAAAGTTTCATTCCATGAGCACCTGAGCAGAACCTTATGGTCGTGGAAACATTTGGTGAAGACTTTTCTTTACTACTTGACATGCAGGAAGGAGAGTGGGCAGCATGGTGGTGGCACACGAGGACTTGAGGCAAGATACAGCTCTAAAGGTAGGTCCCAGGTGCCTACTTCCTTCAGGGATAGCACCTCCTACCTTTCCCATTTCCCTGTAAGGCAATTACGAGTCCATCAAATATCATTCTACTGACAGGGTCAAATACTTTTGATACAATCATTCATAGAATTGCTACCATAGACATACCTAGATATTTCTTTCTTCATTCTCCTTCTGAGAATTTCTTAATACAAGCAAGATGGCACACAAAACTGATTATTCATGGAATTTTATCTACCCATGATCTATTGTCACAGACTATGTAGCAGCCATGTGCTTATGTAACGCCCTTAGAATTTTACAAATCTGGAAAGAGTTACATTTGAAAAAAAACATAAATATATTCATTATAAAGGAAAAGAAGAATGAGGAAGAAAATGGAGGAGAGAGGAACGGAGGAGTGAGAAGTAGAAGACGAAAGAGTTGGAAAAGAGCGACCATGTCCTCTTCTAAAGCTGGAAAACTTCTCCTCGGCATGCCTGACTGCAGCTCAGCATCTTAACTGTATGTCAGACAGATTTCTGTAGCCTGTTTTGTTTAATGAAGTATACTGAGTAGAATTACTTTATCGAAGGGCAAAACCCACTAAGCATTAAAAATCATTTGCTAGTACACCTGTGAGACCTGGAAACCTGCTTACTTGGTATATAGAATAGTAACATTCTAGCATCAGCAGACTTGCTGAAAATTGTTTGAATAAAATCAGTTATACGTAAAAAAGTCACTCACCACAGTTGTTTTATCACTCAAATTGCTGCTGTGGAAAAAAAAAGTCTAGGTTGATTCCCTTTGGTTCTTTTAAAAGGATACTGACCAAAATCAGATAGATTATAGGGCAGTCAACACATATCTCAGTGCTGTGTTTGCTGTTGTAATACAGAGGGCTCGTGGTCAGAATTAATGGGCATTCCATTTGAAACTTGAGACCTTCAGCCACAAGTAAATGAAGTTAATTGATTTACACTAATACAAATAGAAGGATTTGTTGAGAATTGGTTTACAATATTTGGTTCCAAATGTCGGAACAAGATTCTTGGTATGAATACTAAACCAATGTTTTCTTCTTATGTTCACATAGAAAAATAAGTACCAGATAACGGGTCAGAAATCTAGACCTCTACTCCAGTCCCTATTAAATATGTGATGTGGGGAAGGTTATTTAAAATTCTTTTAGCTTTAGGCCTTTTCAGTATGAGAATAAGCTAATTATCAGTTGTATTTAGAGCCATCTAATAGCTAAATAGTATGACTGATGATATACACTGAAATGTATTTAATGCCTTGTTGTAAAGACAATCACTAAGTCACGTATCTACTAATCTACAAGGAAAAAGAAGTCAAAGAACATCGTGCATTAGAAGGGCAGAAAGATCAGCGCAAGCCTTCCATGTCCACCGAAGGTAAGGGGAGTCAAAGGTATATCAATCACCTAGCTCATGTGCTGTCACTGTTTCTTCTCATGTTGACTTCTGAGTTGGAAGAATTGCCTGATTTCTGAAGGAAGCTTTGCTCTCAGACATAAGACAGATGGAGCAGGTTATCAGCAGCTAGTTTGGGGGAGGCCAGTATATAACTTTTCAGTTTATAGTAGGAGCCTTTGCAAATTCCACTAGAAACCTGGACAGATGCATTTTGTATAACTTTTTTTTTCTCATATGACTTCTGTTTTTCAAGTGTAGATGTGAAGCAGGCAGTGAAATCCTAAACGTTCTATTTCATATTGCGTTGTGACTGTTTGTACACCATAGGAAGCAAAGGATGATATAAAACCCAGAGGTTAATATAAAACCTATGTGAACTTGAGGAGGTTGGACCAGAAGCTAAAACAGTCTCTTATTCACAAATAAGTATTCACAAATACTCTATGCTGTGGCCTGGGTTATAAAGAATATGGAAACTCTCTCTCTCTTAAAAGACCTTAAGAAATAAAATGTTATCTCTCCAGCTGGAGTCAGAGTTACTTGTGACCTTAGAGTTGGCAGCAATGGAAAAATCATGTTGGGTTTCAATACCCTACTCACATGGAAGGTTTTACAAAGACGTAAGTGCACATATGATTTTGATGATCTCATATAAGATATAAAGGTGTTACAATATAATAGGAGACCAGAAAGATTTTACTTGAAACTTCATGCAGAGTGCCTAAGATATTGCCTACATCATATCTCATACCATATAAATTATACAGGGTTTCCCAAACGCTTAGCTGCCTGGTTCTCCATATAACTAAAGCCATCAAGGCTGCAGGGTATGGGGCTTACTTGACCTCAAACACTCAGAGAATAACAAAGCACTAGAATTTGGAACTTGAAAAAAAAAATCCCTGGTGATATTATGTATAAGGGATTACTAAAATGTAAAAAAAAAAAAATAGAACACACACACACACACCACTTAATAAATAAAAAGTCTATCTATGACAAAATAAGAGATACTTAAATTTATAGAACATAGAATATAAATACGTAATGAAATCCTTAAGAACAAACAATAAAGATAACAGAATGCAGAAAAAATAAACTTTCCTACTCCAGAAACAAACAATAGCAGAAGACTAGAAGCATCTGTTCTCTCTTTGATACGTCTTTACCTATCTCAGTTTTAAAGCAACAAGGTAAGGGAAGAGGCAAAAACGTAGAAAAAAAAAGTGTCTTTCCCAAACATCTGGGCATTTCAATGAATTTAAAAATCATTTCGAAAGACTATACAATTTGATATGTGTTCCCATCTACAAAACACTCTCATGTCTAAGACTCAGGAAAGACTACAGAAAAGGAGGTGGATAGATTGTAGGAGAGATGGTCTTCCTTAGGTTAGACATACGAATGAGGTATCCAGAGTCAAACAATCAGTATGAAAGCATGCCAACAAGTAATATTAAAGGGACTGATCGATCAGGCTATATTTATGAACACACACACACACACACACACACACACACACACACACACACACAATTACTGGGCAATACACCTGGAATAATCCTGTTTGTATTCATTTCATACCTCTGAGATTCAATTATTTACCTTCAGACTCAGATTTAGAGCTTGGATTCTTCCCTCACTCATTTGAGAGCCTGTGCCATGAATTACACTCTCATTTTCTCTTTGAAATCTTTGTGTCTCTTCACTCTTTTTATGTGCTTTCATGTTCTGCATCCTGAATACATACAAAACAACACATACACACATGAGTTTTTATGTTATCTTGTTTTATATGTTTTAACAATACTATGCTCTGTATGATCCTCAAAGACTTCTATAGCTATAGCTTTCAACCTTCCTAACGCTATGACTCTTTAACATAGTCCCTCATGGTGTGGTGACCCCCAACCATAAATTTATTTTGTGCCTACTTTGTAACAGTAATTTTGCTACTCTGATTAATCATAATTTAAATGTCTGAAATGAAGGATATCTGATATGCAGCCTCTGTGAAAGGGCCATTCTAACCCACAGGGGTCAGTGCCTCATGACTCACACGTTGCTAAACACTGCTCTAGAGTTTTTAAAACAAGCTGATACTAAGTGGGCTTGCTAAATATACTATAATCCAATGGCATGATTTCTTTTCCTTTTTAACTTTTATTTAAGTAATTTATTCAGTTTACGTCTCATTTGTTATCCCCTCACTTGCATCTTCCTGTTCCCCTTCCCTCCCTCTTTCATCTTATCCCTCTCCCATAGGTCTGTGACAGAAGGGGACCTTGTCCCCCACTATAAGATCACAGCCTATCAGGTCTCTTCCTGGTAGCCTGCTTACTCTTCCTCTGAGTGCCACGAGGTCTCCCCACCAAGGGGAAGTGGTCAAATAGGGGGCACCAGAGTTCATGTCAGAGTCAGTCCCTGCTCTCCACACAACTGTGGAGAATGTGCTGTCCATTGACTAGATCTGAGTAGGGGTTCTAGGTTCACTGTATGCATTGTCCTTGGTTGGTAAAGCAGTTTGAGCTGATCCTCCAGGGTCCAGATCTGCCAGCCTTAATGGTCGTCTTGTAGGTTTCTAGGACTCTCTGGATCCTTCTATTTACCCATTCTTCCCCTTACCTCTCTCACATAGAGTCCCAATAGTAAGTCCCAGTATCTATCGCAATCTCTGGCTATGTGAAGACTTTCAGGGGGCATCTCTGTTGCGCTAGTGTCCAATTATAAGTGAGTATATACCATGTGTATCTTTCTGAGTCTGGGTTAACTCACTCAGCATGGTCATTTCCAGTTCCATCCATTGGCCTGCAAATTTCAGGATTTCTTTGCTTTTAATAGCTGGGTAGTATTCTATAGCGTACATTTACCACAGTTTCTTTATCCATTCTTCGACTGAGGGACATCTAAGTTGCTTCCAGGTTCTGGATATTATGAATAAGGCTGCTATAAAAATGGTTGAGCATAAGCCTTTGTGGTGTGGTGGAGCATCATTTGAGTATATTCCAAGGAGTGGAATAGCTGGGTCTTGATGTAGCCCTACTCCCAGTTTTCTGAGAAAGTGCCAGGTAGATTTCCAAAGTGGTTGCACAAGTTTGCATTCCCACCAGCAGTGAAGGAGTGTTCCCCTTTCTCCACATCCTCGCCAGCATGTGCTGTTACTTAGTTCAACCATCCAAGAAAAGCTTTTGCCACTTGCACAGCAGGTGATGTAAAGAATTCATAGAGCTGTACTGTTAATAAGGCAAAAACTAATAAGTGAAATTTGATGTCTTATGTCAGACAACTCTACAATAATCAAATAAGTTCAATGGCAAACTGTAAGCTGAATAATAATGACGACAATGTACATGACAGAGTGCGTATAGTAAAGCTCCTGAGGTCTCAATCCTTCAAAAGCAGCGTTAGGCAACTGTGGACAGTTGCGTGAGAGAGACGGTCTTCCTCTAGTTAACCTATAGAACTCAAGATAGCGTGCTCATTGCAAATTTCATAAGCTGCTTTATGATTTACTTTACATAAAATGCTAGAACTGACAACATTTAGCAAAATGTACATCAAATAGAGTTGTTACATACTAAGTAAACATTCTGTGCATATATTTTGTCTATGAATTTTGTGAAGGTATTTTGAATTTACACGTAGACTGTTGTGTGTAGATTGGTGAAAGAGAGATGAGACTGAAGTAAACAGAGAAGGTTTCAAAGTTATTAGGAACTATCTGGAAAGTAAACTGGTAAGTTCATGAAAGTTACACCTAAAGTTTTTATTATCTGTTTTGTAACATAAGCTTTGCTGTCCTCTCTATGTCTATCCTAGTATGTATTCCAAAAGTAGTAACATCGTTACATTTTGTTACATTTATTTATTTTGTATACATGTATATGCATTTGGCAAACATGCTAAGGCACACATGTTGAGGTAAGAGGCAACTCAAGGAAGTTAGTTTTTTCCTTCTATCATGTGGGACCTAGGTGTCAAATCAAATCATCATGCTTGATAGAAAATGTGCTTATCTACTGAAACATCTCACTGGTGCCCAGTAATATCTTTTTAAACTTATTCTTTGATTCTTATAATTTTGGTAAAACAAAACAAAACACTCAAATTCTACCCTTTCAGCAAAATATTGCATGTACATGGCAACAATCTATGAAGTTTAAAGTTTCCTTTATGCAGATAGGAGCATTCTTGCTTGGTTCTGGCATCCTTTCATCCATTTTTGCTTGGATAACTTCCCTCACTGCCACTCTCATGCCCAGTCTCTTCACTATGAGTGAATTAACCCAGAAGCAGAAAGAGTTAAATGGTATATACTCACTTATATCTGCATATTAGCCCAAGGGGCATGTCCCATGAAAGTCTTCACTAACCAGGAAACTGGGACAGAGGGGAGGACATCCTATTGGAACTCTAGATGAGAGAAGCATGGGAGAATGGCAGAGTTGAAGAATCCAGAGGATCCTAGAAACCTACAAGAAGAAAATTATGATAGGCAGATTTGGGCCCAGGGGTCCCACTCAAACTATGGCACCAGCCGAGGACAATACAGGCCATAAACTTCAAACCCCTTCCCAGATCTAGCCAATGGACAGGACATTCTCCACAGTTGAGTGGAGAGTGGGGTATGACTTTCACACGTACTCTGGTGCCTCATATTTGACTATGTTTCCTGAATGGGGAGACCTGGTGGCACTCAGAGGAAGGACAGCAGGTTACCAAGAAGAGACTTGATACCCTAGGATCATATAGAGGGGGAGGTAATCCCCCTCAGGAACAGTCATAGGGGAGGGGAGTAAGGGGAAAATGGGAGGGAGGGAGGAATGGGAGGATACAAGGGATGGGATAACCATTGAGATGAATTATGAATAAATTAATAAAATAAAATAAAAAGAAAATGTGGAGATCACTTTCTTGATCTACACTGAGCACCAGTACCAATGGTATCCTGTGCTTACTCACAGACAGTTTATCTGATTAATTGCCATTTTTCTCTACTGGATTTTATACTCTACTTGGGTCCAGTTCATAGCACAGACTTTGAAACAAAATTCATCATCAATAACTATGTCTTGAACTCTTCCTTTTCTAGCAAGCTTCTGGTGAAAAAATTTATAAACAACACAAATGCTCTCTCATCTCATCTACTCTTCATTGTTTTAAAACATGACTACTAGCTGGACAGTGGAGGCATATGCCTTTCATCCCAGCCCTTGGGAGACATAGTTAGGCAGATCTCTGAGTCTGAAGTTGTATGCAGGCCAAGTTACAGAATATCCAGGGTTACATAGGGAAACCTTGTCTCAAAAATAAAAATAAAATAAAATATGATGTCAGCCCTGCAAATCCATTTTCCCTATTTTTAGAGAAGGCACTATGACAAAATTGACTCTAGGCTATTGTAAATCCATAACCAATTTGATATTTGAAGTATTTAATATCCCTGATAAGAACATTCTGTAACTTGTTTAACACTTATTGAGTGTTTCCTATCATCAGAAAGTGTGAAAATACATCCTTCCGGTCACCATCATATTTCATTCACCATGTTTTTGTGTTGTCTGCTTTTCCCCCTTGCCTTCTCAGAACCCAATTTGCGTTCTTGTCTTTACCAAGAGCTAATTTCCAGTCCTTGACGTTTGTATATCTCCCAGTTTGTCTTCTCTTAAACTATCACTGTGGTCTTCTTAGCATTTCCTGATCCGAGCATATGGCTTATTGAAAAGCCATTTCAAATATATTGGTTATTCTATTAGTTGTGTTAAACTTTAAGGTTGGGCGATATAGTTGTGATCTACATTGTGCCATATTATATTGGAAAACATAGTATAAAATGACAAAAATACTTTCTATAATCAAGTTAGACAAAATATTAGAGAACAATGGAAGAAATAAGGATAAAAAAACTATCTGAAGAGCAGTAATACATGATACTATGGAAAGTGATGAGTAGGGTTCAAAATCAAATGCCGTATAGGTCATCACCTCTCAACAACACACTAGCCTCCTCTGTCATAATAGATCACTCTACCAGCGTCACTTGTTCATTGGCCCATGTCTACACCGTATCAGTCATGCGGTGGCATAGACATCACCCTTAATTCCTGACTGGGAGGCTTATCTGGAGACTACAAAATTCCTTATTTCTTGTCTACCATGAGATGCATGCATGATTTTTTTTCTCTCACAGCGATCTCTGAATGCTTACTACGAGTTTGAAGGAGGGAGCCTCATCTACATGCTGTCTGAATGTGAACATCTGTGGCATGCTCATTACCTTGTGTTTGGAACACAGACTGGCCACCACAGAAATGCTGGAACTGAGCTTAGAAGCCATGATAGAAAAGTCATGATACGATAACATAGCTTGAAGAAAATACTCCCCTTCTAAGGTCCAGAGGACATTTTGCAAGAAATACGTTAACCCAACAGTGACTCAAGCAGAGGGCATATCATAATGCCTAAAATTAAAATGATGTTCACTGAAACTTCATCTTTTTTATGCAAATTTCATGCTTTTACTGATATTATTCATGATGAAACAAGGAAAGCACAGATTTGTAAAATTTAGGAAAATTAGGAAGAAGATAAAAATATTATGACATAATAAACGAAACTCTCATTGAGGAGTTTTAAGATTTCCATTTATATTTTATTCAATGCAATTCCCTGTAGCAGATATTTTATTTTATTTTGCAACAGCTACAATTGCCAGTGTCAACCAGTTTTACCAAATCATTTCAATATATTCAATGGATTACAGCCTTGAAGTAAGTCTATCTATGGCTTGTCATCATTATTTTCAACCATCACAGAGGAATATCTGTGATGAGGTAAGATTCAGTGTGAGCAGACATAAAATGCAAAAAATTGCTTCAGAATATTTATTATGATCAGAATCATGAGAAATACCATTTGGAAATCATTATGACAATTTAGAGGGTACAAGAGAATGAAGTATCTATATTTATGAATATATTATCAAATTATATATATATTATCAAAGTTGTATGTTAAATATATATATATATTTGCTATCAAAGTTGTATATTAAATAATATGTGTTAAATCTAAATCTGTATGTTACTTTGGTAAGGTTTTTATCTATATGTCTAATAGAGGGGATTTTAAACGAGATTACAACAGAGAAATTATTTGGAAAGCACATTTTGTAAATAAATGACATCAGAAAAATGCAGCTCGATGTATAAAAACCTGTATTATTGCCCTTTCATCATCTTTTTTTTTTTTTAAAGAAAATGACCATTTTAGATTTCTGATTACAACCATTATGCTCGCTGAGGCCTCACTGAAGTGGCTCTACCCGTGAGAGGTATTAAGACTTTGTAAGGAATTTACCGCATTACAGATAATCCATTGGCTAAATGAGTCTTTTTCATCAATCGACTAAAGTGGAAACCACAAGAAACAGGGCTGTTGATTGAATCTGTTCATAGACACTGCTCCCTACTGACTTGGCCTGAAAGAACCTGGTCATTTTGCTTTTGTTTCAGAAATTATAGTTACTATTCTTTTTTTTCTTATTTGAAATGCATGTTTTAATTGCACAGTTTAATTACAACAGTAATGGGAAATGTCTTTACCAGTTCTTATGGCAGTAAGGTTTCTAGTTTAATAGACATTTTTAAAAAGCATTATATTATTTTATTATTATTTAATTAATTTATTCAGATTACAACTAAATTGTTATCCATCACTTGTATCCTCACGTTCCTCCCTCCCTCCTGCTTTCACCCTATTCCCCTCCCCTAGGTCTAAGACCAAGGGGGACCTTCTCCCCCACTATAGAGTAGTTAGTATTCTAAATCTGCACTTGAATTGTATTTCCTAGTCCTTTTTTTTTTTTTTTTCCAGGGAAATCAAACTCTCACTTCCTCACAACTGCCAGGCACTTTTTGAGGATGACTTTAAGTGTGGATTCTCAGGTATTTCTTCCAGCTGCCTCCTGTCAGGCTCTAAGCTTCTACCAAGCCTTGTCAGAGGTCAGGGAGCCCTGACTAATGTGTTTCCTTTGAGGACCAAAACAAAGGAGAGTGTCAGAGGTACTGGAATGCCAGGAGACACACAAAAGAACTGGGCTTTTAAAAACTCTTTCTGGACTTTAAATCCAAGGTATTTAAAATTGCTTTAAAATATATTTCAAATTATTTGGAACAGAAGTTACTTTATCAGGCGTTTATAACCACTTCATATTACTTTCTGTCACTGGGAAGATTTTGGAATTTAATTCCAGGTATTATTAATCATGGGTAATTCAGCAATCAGAAAAACAGTGAACATAACCTGGTTTTCAACATTGATACTTCAAACACTTCTCTGTTTCAAACTCTTCTCTTATATTTTTGACATTAGGTTTCATAGTCTAGAGCAAGCTGGCCTGAATCCAGGACAACCTTAACTTAAACCCCTAAATGCTGTAATTACAGTCATGAGCCACTATGTCTGACTGAGAAATTTAAATCTCTAATATTTAGTGTACTATTACATTTATTTCAAAGCTTAGAATTACTTGTATTGAACATTTGGCTAAATCAGGGGAAGTAGAAATTTGCAGATAAAGAAATACTTAAGATAGTAAGCTTTAAAAGCAATATCTATTGAATTTCCTAATACAGGTGTCTGATAAAGATAAATGATCACAAAAAAAAAAGTCCAGCCATTATGAAACAGCTGCGTTTTAGGTGCTGATAGAGAGTGTGAGGACTTGTACATATATAGTCTTGGACAGATCACTGCTTATCTGTTCTCTGTTTAGACAGGTGTTCCACACTGTACTGGTGGAGTGATAATTATGCCTTTGGAGTATTGCAGCAATCTTCACAGACTACCTTCTAGTCAGAAAAAAATGTCGTTTATAAGAAACTTAAAAAAATATAACTTTCACTGAAAAAAATTGAATAATCTCAACAGAAAGTAGATGGTGGAAATATACATCTATGAAAGCATTATATATAGGCAAACAATGTTGTTCTACATAGCCGTTGGAGACTTTAGAGAAAAAGCAAGACTCTCGAACATAATTGTAAAAAATAATAAATTGAATTACATAGCAAAAACGTGAAATAATAATTAAAATACAAAAAAGAAAAACCTTTTAACAAAAATTGATTTAAAGGAGGCAATTTGAAACCAATATCTGGCAACCCTATTCCCATTTACAAATGTTGTAGTTCTCAGAATTCTTTACTTTTAGATAAAGAATTTATATTTTATATTTATATTAAATTTATATTTTCATGCAATATAGTTTATCCTACTCTTTTCCCTCCCCCAATGTGTCCCTAGAACTCCTCGACTCCCCTACTTTACTCACCCAACTTCATGGTCTCTCTCTCTCTCCCTCCTTCTTACTTTTCTCTCTCCTTCTTCCTGGTTAAGAGTGAAAATGTCTGTCCACCTTTTCTTCTCCATGCTGGCATTTTGTGGCCTTAAGCCTGTGAAAGTCCTGTGCGTGCCTGCGTGGCCTCTGTGAGCTTGTTTGTGTGTCGGTTCTATGTCCTCATCCTCTGTCACATCCCCTCCAGCGTCTACAGTCTTTCTCCATCCTCTTCGTTATAGATCCCTGAGCTTTGAGGGAATGTTTTTTTTTTAATATAAAGTCATCCCATTTAATGCTGAACACACCAATGTCTCTCATTCTCTGCATATTTGTCTGTGGGATCTGTGTGCTAATCACCATCTACTGCCAGAAGTTTCTCTTAGGGTTGAGTGATGCTCTGATCCATGGGTATAGCATCTTATCATTAGGATTCATATATATATATATATTTTTTATGTTTCTTTAGCAGAAAAATAGTAGTAATTTTTTAGCTCCTGTAGTTTTAAATGTATTATGATTTATTCAGGTTACATCCCGATTGTTATGCCTCACCTGTATCTTCCTGTTCCCACCCTCCCTCCCTCTTTCACCCTATTCCTCTCCCCTAGACCTGTGACAGGAGGGCACCTCCTCCCCCACCATAAGGCCGCAGCCTGTCAGGTCTCTTCTGGATAGCTTGCTTCCTCTGTGTGCCAGCCACGCCGCCCCATCAAGAGGAAATGATCAAATCAGGGCCACGAGAGAGTGCATGTCACAGGCAGTCCCCACTCTTCCCACAACCTTGGAGAATGAGCTGTTCATTGGCTAGATCGGAGAAGAGAGTCTAGGTTCATTGCATGCATTGTCCTTGGTTGACGCAACAGTTTGTGCACCACCCCCTCCCCTCAACCCCGACACCTGAGTCCAGATCCACCAGCTTTGATGGTCTCCTTGTGTGGCTCTGGAACTTCTGGGTCCTTCCATCCACCCACTCTTCAATACCACTCTCATCACTACATTTTTTTTTTTACTACAGCCTATCTTGTCTCGGGATGTTGACTAATTTAGACAGTCACATAGGGTTCCTTTTCATGGAATATAGACAGAAAATTCTCAAAAGCTAAAATATAAATGGCTGAGAAACATTTAAAAGGTTCAACATCCTTAGCCATCAAGAAAATGCCTATTACTACTTTAAGATTTCATCTAACACAGTCAAAATTTCATTAAAAAAAAAAAAGACTGCAGATGCTGGTAACAATTTTGGTGGGAAGAAGAACATTTACTACTTGCTGGTGGGAGTGCAAACTGTTACAATCAGTATGGAAAAAACAGTGGGGAGGTTCAAAAATACGAAAATGGATATACCACCAAATCCCTTTGTGCTACTCTTTGACTCTGAAGCTTACTACAGAGGTACTTGTTCATTCCTGTTCATAATAGCTGGAAACTGACAATAGTTTGGATGTACATCAACTGATAAATGGATAATGAAAACATGGTCTATTTACACAATGGAGTATTTATTATTCAGCTGTTTAAAATGAAATTATAAAATTTGTACATAAATGTGTAGAACTAGAAACCACCATCCTAAGTACAATATGCCAAAGATATACATTGCATGTTTTCACTTACATGTGAATAATAACTTTTAAGCTTCTTATGTGTGTGATTAAATCTGCATAACCACAGTTGGGAAGCTGGAAAGGAAACATGAGATGCTACAATCTGAAGATTCCCTCTTCAAAGAGAGGAGATATAGGGGTGGACTGCTAACATGAAGCAGGCTCTTTTGTGTCTCTGTATGCATTTTGGGTTATTTTGTGCAGTTCTAGGAAGACTGTTGTTCGCATTTTATTGGTGATTGCATAGAGTCTGTATATTGTTCTGAAAACTGTGCCATTTTGGCAATATTCCTCCAATCTATGAATTTGGGATGGGTGTTCATCTTTTAGTATCTTTACTTATCTCACTGGTGTTTTATAACTTTCATTGTCGATGTCTTTTATTTTTTGTACTTTAGTTTACTGGTGTGTCTGCATGTGTTTGTTTGTGTGGGTACTCTGTGAATGAGATTGCTTTTAGGATTTCTTCATGAAATTTAATGTTTGTATTATTAATATATAGGAAAATCTGTACCTGCTTATTTGTAAGTTTGTGGCTTAATTTAGTGGTTTCACTTACCAATTCCAAGAGTCGTTAAAATTTTTGTCCATTTTATTGGTTTATAAAGAATTATGTTTCAGAATGGCATTGCCAATCAAATTTGTTTTTTTGATTCTCCTCCCTGGCTTGTTTCCTGTCTCCTCTCCTTTGTGCTACCCTACCCTAGCAGCCTCCTTTCCCCTTTCTTGTGCTGTAACCTTGCCTTTCCACCCTTCTTCATCATTTCTCATACCTTCCAATCTAGTGAAAGATGTGCCTACTGCAGACAATTAGTCCCCTACTTACAAGCATTAAACTGTTGCCTATAAAATCAAAAGATTATATAATTCATATGTATATGCACACACACAAACACACAGGCAGACATGCTTGCATTCACACATGCCATGTTTTTCTTTTCCATTGCTCTTACACTATGCTGGTCTGATAATTTAGCTATCATGAATAGTACTGAAACCTAACCCTAACCCTAACCCTAACCCTAACCCTAACCCTAACCCTAACCCTAACCCTAACCCTAATATCCTGTCATGTTTATGACAGGATGACTTGAAGTCTTTCAAGTAAATTTCCAAGACTTGTACAGATGGGCTGTATGGAAGATTTATTTCTATTCTTTTTTTTCCAAGATATATATTATTTTATTAATTTGTTCTTGTTACATCTCAGTGGTTATCCCATCCCTTGTATCCTCCCATTCTTCCCTCCCTCCCATTTTCCCCTTATTCCCCTCCCCTATGACTGTTCCTGAGGGGGATTACCTCCCCCTGTATATGCACATAGGGTATCAAGTCTCTTCTTGGTAACCTGCTGTCCTTCCTCTGAGTGCCACCAGGTCTCCCCCTCCAGGGGACATGGTCAAATATGAGGCACCAGAATAGGGCTTCCTCAAGACCTAGCTATTCCACTCCTCGGAATATACCCAGAAGATGCTCCAGCACACAACAAGAAAATTTGCTCAACCATGTTCATAGCAGCCTTATTCATAATAGCCAGAACATGGAAACAGGCTAAGTGTCCATCAGTAGAAGAATGGATAAAGAAACTGTGGTACATATACACTATGGAATACTATTCAGCTATTAAAAACAAGGAATACCCAAAATTTGTGGATAAATGGATTGAGCTAGAAATGATCATAATGAGTGAGTTAACCCAGAAGCAGAAAGACTCAAATGGTATATACTCACTTATAACTGCATATTAGCCCAAGAGGCATGTCCCATGAAAGCCTTCAAGTACCAGGAAACTGGGACAGTGGGGAGGACATCCTATTGGGACTCTAGAAGAGACAAGCATGGGAGAATGGCAAAAGTAGAAGGATCCAGAGGGTCCTAGAAACCTACAAGTAGAACATTATGATAGACAGATTTGGGCCCAGGGGTCCTGCTCAAACTAAGGCACCAGCCAAGGACAATACAGGCTGTAAACTTTAAACCCCTACCCAGATCTAGACAATGGTCAGA
This sequence comes from Acomys minous, assembly GCF_964271855.1. Lineage (NCBI taxonomy): Eukaryota > Metazoa > Chordata > Mammalia > Rodentia > Muridae > Acomys > Acomys minous. Next base: position 104,902,037 of record NC_140490.1, read on the forward strand.
ACATTCTCCAAAGTAGAGTGGACAGTTGGATATGACTTTCTCACGTACTCTGGTGCCTCATATTTCTATTCTTTTGAGAAACCAATTTCCATATTGGTTTGAGTAATTCTCCACAGCAGTAATGTTCATTGTGTGCATCCTCACCAACAATGGCTGGTACTTGTATTCTTTTTTTTTTCTTTTTTCTTTCTTATTTTTATAGTTTTTTTTTAATGTACGCTTGTATACAGGTCTTGGCTCTTTGGTAAAAAGACATATACAATTTTAAATTCATATATGAATGTCTAGGTTGGTAACCAAGCTAATGATTTAATTTTCATTACCTGTTTTATTTCAATGGAAGATAATAAGCATTACTATATTGATTCATTAAAACCAAGAGCTTTAAATAGGTTATTTATATTTTGATATAATTTTAATCATAGAATATTACATGACATTGTAACAGAAATATCCTTATAGCACACACATTTACACATTCATAATGAACTTCTCATTGTGTGTATTATAATATTTTGGGTTTTTATTTAATTAATTTATTCAGATTACAACTCAATTGTTATCCCATCGCTTGTATCCCCCTGTTCCTCCCTCCCTCCCACATTCACCCTATTCCCTTTACCAAAGAGTAAACATTGAACCCCTAAAATGATCTAGCCAATGGACAGGACATTCTCCATGGTTATATGGAGAGTGGGGATTAACTCTGACATGAACTCTGGTGCCCCATATTTGATGGCCTCCTTTTGGTGGGGAGGCCTTGTGGCAATCAAAGAAAGAATAAGCAGGCTACCAAGATAAGACTTGATATAGCTTATGACCATAAAGTGGAGGAGGAGGAGGTCTCCTTCGATACTTGCTTTCTTAATGATTTTCATTCTGACTGGAGAAGATGAATCTCGATGTAATTTTGATTTACTTACCCTGATGGTAAGTGAATTTGGACATTTTTTCATGTTTGTTGTCTACTAGGTTATTGTCCATTTACAAAATGTCCCTGTCTTATTCCTAACCTTGTAGAAAATGACCTAATTTTTTTCTCAACTCAATATGATACTTGCTGTGGGTTTGTCACATTCTGCATGATGATAAAGGACCTTTCCATATATTTTCATAACATTTATCATTAGTACTTGTTGATTTTTTATATTTTAATTACCTGTGTGTATGTATGTGTCTGTCTGTCTGTCTGTCGGTCCGTGTACATGGGTGCCACAGTGTACATGTGAAGGTCAGAGGACAACCTGTTAGATTCAGTTCTCTCCTGTACGCACTGAACATGGATCATGAGACGTCCTGATGCTGGATTTTATCAAATGCTCTTTATGCATGTATGACAACTGATGTGATTATATGATTTTATGGCTCATTCTGCTTATGTGATGGATAATATTTATTGAACTGGATATATTGAACCAATGTTGTAAACTGGACTAAAATCAACTCAGTCATGGTGTGTGATTTTTCTGTTGTGGTATTCAGTTCAATTTACTTGTACAGCATTATGGATCTTTGTATGTATGCCCATACATGTCAAGTTTGCACAGCAGCGTAATTCTGTTCTCACATAATCAGTTTGGAAGGAAGCCATCTTTTCAATTCTGTGAAATATTTTGAGAAGCATTGTTGGGTTTTGTTTAAAAGTTTGTTACGATACAGCAGTGAAGCTATCTTATCCTGGGTTTATCTTTGTGCCAGATACTTATTGCTGAAACAATCTCATTACTTGTTTATTGCTCTACTCATTCTTTATCCTTTCTTTTGATGGGTTTTATATATATATATATATATATATATATATATATATATATATATATATATATATCCATAAGTTAATTAATTTCTTCTATATTTTCTAAGTTGTTAGACTAAAGCTTTACATACTGTTTGTCATGACCTTCTGCAATTCTATGATGTCAGTTGTAAAATCATTTACTTCAAGTCCATTAGAAGTATCATTAGTTTTACAATTAAGCTTAGTTGTTTAAGGGTTAAGATGTTTTTAGGTCTAGATAGATGTGTAGGTTGATAATGACAAGATGTGATTGATTTACATTCAGAATTTTAGACGCACCAGTATAGGAGAGATGTTTTCTTCAAGGCTGTCAAATACAAATAGCCAAAACACTAAGAATGTAACATTTAGATGATTCCTGATTGCTTCATGGGTCTTCTTGCTGTAGATATTTTGTTGTATATATGTGAAATAATATAAATGTATATATATATAACATATTAATAAAAAAGATGAAAAAAGTATCATTTAAGAATAATATACAGAGTGGCTAGGGCAGCACTTGTAGATAATCCGAATTCATTAAAAAAAATAACTTGGTGACTCACTTCCATAACACCAGCTCCATGGGATCTGTCTTTGGACTTCTTCAGGCACCAGGCCCACATGTGGTGCACATTATACCTGCAGGCAAAACACTTACTCACATAAATTAAAAATAAATATATCTTAAAAATTGTATATGTAATATTACATATACTTTAAGGCATGACTCATAATCTAAAGCTATTTGTTTAAAAGCAATGATTTTGGCTTTCTTATTTGAAATGATCTAGATTTTCTTTTTTTTTTTTCAAGTTAATTATTTTATTTTATTTTATTTTATTTTATTTTTTTAATACATTTTTATTAATTTATACATATTACATCTCAGTTGTTAGTCCATCCCATGTATCCTCCCATTCCTCCCTTCCTCCCACTTCCCCCCTACTACTCCCCTCCCCTCCCCTAAGTCTGTGTCTGAGGGGGACCTCCTCCCCCTGAATATGCTCATACGGTATCAAGTCTCTCCTTGGTGACCTATTATCTTTCCTCTGAGTGCCACCAGGCATCTCCGTCCAAGGGACATGTTCAAATATGGGGCACCGATCTAGATTTTCATGTTCAGTAAAAATACTAATTGAACAATACTTCTGTGCAATCATTAGGAATTTTAGTTGCAGAGACCTACACTGATGCATTTTCCCTTTTTAAGAGTGATTACATATTTATCATCTGCAGTGTTGATGTTATTAGTGTATTTTCTCACTTTTACTTTTGTTTTCATTCATCTTGCATAAACATAACTTCTCTCTCCATCCCTTGCCCCCTGGTGAGTGTGTGTGTGTGTGTGTGTGTGTGTGTGTGTGTGTGTGTGTGTGTGTGTGTTATTCCTAGCACAGTAAACAGGAGCTACATTAACTACATTAACATAATATGGTTACAACTCGTTATGCAATTATATGTACATTTTGACAGTCTCATGGATATTCATTATGTTTTGGTTACACAAACCTAGAGTCACACAAATATTTTTCAGTTTTGGGTTTTAAAAAACTAATATAACAATTCACAACTTAAAGTAATGTCCAGTGTTTCCTTATAACTAAATGAGCCTCTTTCTGGTTTAGAGGAAACTATTAGATGATTCCATTAAATTTTCCTAAAGACGTTGTATTTTTAATGATTGAAATATCCACTTGATAATGATGAAGTTTTGTGATATTATGATAGTTTTGTGATTCTTTTTAAATATGGGGTGAAATCACATGCTGTTATAGACTCGCTGTGTAGACCAGGCTGCCCTCGAACTCACAGAGATCTGCCTGCTTCTGCCTCCCCAATGCTGGGATTATATATGTGTGCATATATATATATATATATATATATATATATATTTACAGATTATATCCAGATTGTTATTACTTCACTAGTATCTTCCTGTTCCCACCCTCCCTCCCTCTTCTGTCTGATTCCCCTCCCATAGACCTCTGATAGAGGGGAACTCTTCCCCACCATCTGACTACAGCCTATTAGGTCTCATTTGGATCTGGCTATGATTCTTATAGCTATGTAGACTGTGAAGAAATATACAAAAAGGCTTTGATAATTCATAAAAAAGCATTCTCTGCATTTTCTACATTTCTGCAACTGTGTAATTATTCAAAATAGTGTACAATACACACATAAAAGTTTCATACAGCCTACATACTTATTATGACAATGTTATATTTTATCTTATTCTTTTTTACTTTACCATATGTGAAAATCACAACTGGAGGTACTTAAGTGATAAATATATGCTTGTGAGTGTTCTGTTTTTATTACCAATAACTATCTTCATAAATATTTAAAGGGATTTTTTTATTGGCAGGAAATTTCTACAAAGAACAAGGAACACACAAGTTTTTAGTTTTTAGGTCTTTCTCAGATGTATTAAAAGTATCAAAACGAAGTAAATATTTACTTTTATGCAATCTATTAACCTTTGTACGTAAACTATTTATTCTTTTTAATAGAATTATTCATTATAATCTAGCTAAACTTCTAATGAAGTTAAGTCTATATAACTTAGTTCTGTGCCTAGCAAAAAATGTACACTCATCTTTTCAGTCATCAATCACCTACATGGATGGTTTTAAATTCTCTAGTGTGTTCAACATTGAATCTACAAATTAACGTCTTTCATAATCTGTTGAGTAAAACACACACAAAAACCACATTTATAGAGATAAATGAAATAAAATATGTGTAACAAGTTTAGATGAATAACAGAAAAAACAAGTAACAATAAAATACTAAATCTTATTGAAGAAAAGCTAGGAAAAATAAGAATATTGTTTGGTTTCAATTCCAATACTATACAACCCTTTTTACCATGTGATAGAACTATATAAAAACATTCCTTTCCATATCAAATGATATCATCTCTATTCAATGACATAATTTGGGGTATGTAAGAGATGAACAAGACTATCTAAATCTATTGTGTTTGAAGCAAAATATTTGCATTTGCTATTCTTGAGATGGTGCCGCATATGGAGAGTGCCCTAAGAAGTTTACCCATGCACGTTTCTTAATGTTAACAAGAAATGAGTGAGGTCGTTCTTCCTACTGTATACTTTTCCAGATCTCGTTTTCTTCCACACATACACAGTTGCTGGTCTCATCTACTCTGATGGCTTTAAGTGTTATCATCATAGTGCATTTGGTTTTATTGTTGATTGTTCTACTTTGACCTTTTGCTTCTATATTTAGCACATTACTTTGAATATAAAACGTTTTTCACTCAGAAAAATATTTCCTATGGTACGCTTGTAATAAGATTTTCTACAGCATTTTGTCTGTCGTTAAAAGTGACTCTATCGCTAAACAAACTGTGCATCACTGAGTTCTCCTTAAACACATTTTCTTGTTGGCTACAGTGCTCCAAACACAAAGCATATTTCCTCTTTCCATAGATACTGATTGACTGTAATGATCACAATCACTACAGCCTAACCGATCCTCGCCTTAAACTCTGAACTCTTTTACTTCACTAACGTCCTAATTCCACTTCTGTTTCTTCTCTCTCCACTTCCCCTTTCAAACAAAACGCTGTGATGAAAACATAAATGCAGCAGGCTTTGCAAATATGCATAGTCAAACGAAAAATCCTGGAAATGCCGGAGGCCGATTAACCCTACATCATCTTCTATCTTTAAAAGTGTTCCCACCTGTTATCCTCTTCTCTATTGAGCCCTTTCCTTCTTAAGACTCTCTTCCAAATACCATTAACTCATTGAGATCTCGCAATACACCCCTGGCGAAAATCCAATCCCATTTACTCACTTTACCTTCTATTCATCTTCCTAGTTCCAAGTTCCTACCTTCCCCCTCCCCCACATAACTCCACTATATTGTGTTCTACACATCTTGCTATTGTAGTCTACTGTAGTCTTGCCATAGGATGTAAGAACTCTGTGACAATGTTTTCCTGCATTGCTGATTAATCTTTCCTGGGCACCTAACGCAGAGTCTGGAATGAGTTAGGAACCTAATCACCAGGCTTTGATTGTTAAACATACTCGGGCAAGGTTGTTTCACACAGAAAGGAGGACTATCTCGCCTAAACTTCAATGGCTTGCCTCCATGTGTTCATGAATGGTATACTTCTCTTGGAAAGCCCATCTAAGATATGCATATGCCCTCTTTCTGTAATTCTCTATCCGTTGAACCACTTTCCAAATTTTCTTTACTATCTCAACTCTAGTACCACATGTTGGTTGAGCTGATACAGAGTAGTGTTGTCATAAAGAATGATTTTAAAAGGAAGTGAATGCTTGGAGATACTTAGAACAAAAACAGTAGGACAATGCCATGTCAAATTGTGGTCAGGTGGCTAATTGTGTGTGTGTGTGTGTGTGTGTGTGTGTGTGTGTGTGTGTGTGTGTGTGTGTGTATTATTGATAGCTAATGAACTCAGCAATTTAACAGAATTTCTTTACATACACATCTCATATCTCACCCCTCCCTTCTGCAACCTACACTCTAAATTGGCATTAACTCTCCATATTGTTCTATTCCCTAAGAGGAGACATAGCTGCATAGGTTAGTATTGAGGCCAAGTTGATAGTATGTTTTATGCACTGGCTATTTTATTGGCCAAAGTAACATTTTTTCTCTTCTGTAGAGACCTGAGCTTAGAGGTGGCTCTAATGCAACATAACAGAACACATGTCAAGAGTACTCAACCATTTTACAACATGTATATTGAACACCTTCACTGTCCAAAGGCAGTGAGGCTAACGAGAATCCAAAGAAGTGGTGTGCAGAAGAAGTTTGAACCTTGAGTGTGAGGTAAAACTAACACAGAGATAAAAATCTCACTATGTTTGGAGGCAAACTGTAGTCCTGGTTGAAGACAGTTAGGATAAAGAAAGAAACCATATATCAAAGTTGTTAAGGAAGAAAAACTAAGGCAACTTTTGAGCCCTGCCATGCACCAGGTGCTATGAATATACCGCCTCACTTAATCATCAGAGCAACCATATGGCATCTGAGTTATAACACTGTTTTTATAGGTAAGGAAATTGTTTTGAGGTCTGTCCAACAAGCATATTGCAAGTCTTGTAGCAATAATTTTTTTTCACAATAAATTTGTAGTAGGAAGGCTGGCAAAACGTCTCTGGCAAATTGTAAAGATACAACATCATTGTTGTCTGCCTTGTATGAAGTCAGAAATCTATTTGCAGAATTTGTTTATGAGATAGTTGAATACAGTTTCAATCAAATGTTGATACATGCTGACAGGAACAAGCCTACTTTTGGAGGAAGCATGTGTCCAGTGATATTTTTTAGAGGCAGTGGAGACTGTACTAAATAAATAAAGATGGCATAGTGGTAACTCTCTCCTGTAGACAGAGGAAACTGAAAAAACAAAATGAGAGAATTCTGATCCTGGAGGATATTTTTAATGGATAAAGTCATAATAACTGTCAGAGCAAAGAAACCCCCAAATATACATTTGCTCACATCTTAGAAGGTAATTTTATTCATAATCTCTATGAAAGATTTTTATTACATGGAGTTTCCTCTTGAAGTGATGATTCTTGGATGCAAAATTCTTTCATCTTATATCTGTAGCATCATTAATGGTGTTTCCATAGAGTTCAAGGTTTTCAACATTGGCCTGGCAGATGAGGGAGAGAACAGGCTATTAGCCTGTGGGAGCCTTTCATGCACCAATCCTTAATCTAGCTGGACAATATATTTTTTTCAAATTCTTTCTAATGGTAGTGGTAATTGTTAACAATCTACATCTGTAAGTTCTTTTCAAGGGTAGTGGTTGAATCATTAATCTGCTCCATCAGCAATGCTTGAAAGAAAACTAGCATTATTATTGTGAGGGCCAGTGATACTGTCCAGTGAGGGGCAGTCCCCCTTATAGTACTCACACAATTCATATATTAGGAGGATTATGAGGACCACAAGAGTAACATGCAGCTTCACAACAGCATGAAATTCTTAGGACCAGCGGTTTCTCAGGGCTATGCCTCATTGAGACAGGCCTATCATAGGTTTGCTAACCCATGGGCTGTATCCCATTAGTTCTAGAGCTGTCTTGCTGTTCCTCTTGCAAGGCCCTCAACAGTCTAGCATATCTCATAAGTATACATCCTAGGTTGAACAGATAGTAAATATCTAGAAACAAGCGATGTTTGTTTCTTCAGATTGCACAGGTTCTGATGAGAACTCTCTCATCAGAGAGGATTGGAAGGAAAGAAGGTGTGGGAGGATTGCAGCTCAGATCACAACGGAGAGAAGCAATGTGAAACTAGCAGCAGCACAGAATCAATTCTGTTCTATAGCCTAGAGAAGGAATTAAGCTTGATAAGATTTTTACTTCAGTTCAATGTAAGTGATTTTTGCTTGAGCCCTCCAGAACTGCCTGATATTAATTTTCACTTTAACCCTCTACCTCTATTACTTTTACAGCAATAGTAATGGAAACTAATACAGAGACATGTATTTCTTTTTTTCCAAAAAGAAAAGAATATATAGGAAGATAAATACAGGAAAGTGTTTAAACTTTATGTGTTGTCAAAAATAAATAAGCTGACACATACTTTGAAACAATTTAAATTTTATAGAAAAATTTAATTCTGTTGGAAAATACATTTCTTAAATTCTATAAATACAAAATGTGCTAAATATAATTTAGGAATGGATTTCAATATTTTTAATATTTCATATATTTTTCTTAATGAAGTGTTTCCTCTACAAATGTAAATGGTTTCATTTTTTTTTCATGTTTTTCTCATCTAACAGATTGTCCTGCAATTTCACAAGTGTTGTTGTGAGTGCAGGTGTGGGTCTAAGGAGGTGTTTATACAATGTTGTGTGCAAAGTTCATCCATCATATTCTACTTGCATTTTCCAATAACACTGATAAAATGCATATAATGTCAGATTAGACAACAGATTTGCAATGTACATAAGGAAAAGCTGAAGTCAACTAAACCCCAGTACAAACATGAGGAAAAGTTTGGCCTCATCATTTACTCAAACAAGCATGACAATATTTAATATCAGAGTTCCCAGCGAGACTTAGGATTACAAAAGTCAGTATTGAAAATACATTACTACGAAGGACGTGTGCAAAACCTGAAGAGTTTTATTTACTTTTCATAAGTTATTCTTCCTAATGAGCTTGACATTCTTATCCTCTGTTTCAGAATGGATTTTGTGTATGTGTGTATGAGTGTGTGAATGTATGTGTGTGTGTGTGTGTGTGTGTGTGTGTATGTGTGTGTTCATGTTTGTATCAATGGACACATTGCATGTGAAGGTTTAAGGACAGCTCTAGGATGTAGTTTCTCAAGTGTGATTCGTCTGATGACATCTACCTTACTTTTATGAGATAGCTATCTCTTTGGCAGGGCTCTTACAAAGTTGGCAGTTCTGACAGACAGTAAGCTGCCTGCCTCTGCCCATCCAAGATAAGATTTTCAACCTGCTACCACATGCAGTGTTTTATATGGGTTCTTATGTTTATGCTACAGATGCGCCAGTAGTTGGTCCTACATCCAGGCATTTACATGCAGCACCAAGTGGACTCAGCCCACTTAAAATAAAGATCATGTGAACTTGGGAGAGGACAGTGGAATTGAAAATCAACTGGGAAGGGTGGAAAGAGGAATAGTGACACTGGGTTTACTCCAAATAAATTATATGCATATCCAAGAAGAGACTTGACACCCTATGAGCATATACAGGGGGAGGTAACCCCCCTCAGCAACAGTCATAGGGGAGGGGAACAAGGGGAAAATGGGAGGGAGGGAAGAATGGGAGGATACAAGGGATGGGATAACCATTGAGATGTAACAAGAATAAATTAATTAAAATAAATAAAATAAAAAATAATAAAATTCTCAAACAGTAACCAACTCGACAGTTTCAAAAGTATCCTGTTTCCAACTAAAAAAATGGTGCATACTGTGTATAAACAATACAGATATTTAAACAATAAACACTGATTTAAAATGATCAGAAATGCACATGATAATTTCAGGGTCTGTAGCTATGTGTCACTTCACATCATCAATGTCATCTCTATCTGAAGCTATCATATTTGGCTCTTGGCATTTCCTTTTGTCTGTTACAGTCATGCTCATCAACTCACCAATGAATATGTGGCATATGCACTGAAAATCTTTGGCTATTCTGCTTGTCTTCCGCACTGGACTGTGAGCTATAAAAATAGGAAACATATCTCATTGTTCTTCAGAAACTTGAGTTCACTATACAAATTCCTATTTCTTAATTTACTGGTTGGCATCCAAAATTATTTGAGAGTATAGAAAAACAACATGGTATATATGATATGTCATGCGAAGGCCACAGGCGGGTTTTTGAGACTGAACCCTGTAATTACCATAATAGTATTTCTTCAGTGCCTCATAATGTGGTAATCATTTACCAAATATTTCCAGTTCTGTCTCCCATTAGGAGCACAGGAGGATTATGCTGCATGTGGTTTTGGAAGGAGGCATGGGAGCAGTTCTCGTGGCTAGTGGCACTGATACCAATTCACATATTACTTTTAATATTTATTTTACTGTTTATGTGTGTTTGCCCATCTCTCTGTCTCTGTCTCTCTCTGTCTCTCTGTCTCTGTCTCTGTCTCTCTCTGTCTCTGTCTCTGTCTCTCTCTGTCTCTCGGTCTCTCTGTCTCTCTCTCTCTCTCTCTCTCTCTCTCTCTCTCTCTCTCTCTCTCTCTCTCTCTCTCTCTCTCTCTCTCTCTGTGTGTGTGTGTGTGTGTGTGTGTGTGTGTGTGTGTGCGCGCACATGTGCATGAACATGGGTGCCTCTAGAGTCCAGAACAGAGTTTCAGATTCTCTGGAACTGGGAAATCACTAAGTTGTGAGTTGTCCAAGACGGGTCCTGGGAACAAACCTTAGGTCATTTGCATGATCAGGAAATGTTCTTAAACACTGAGCCATCCTTTGAACCTCCCAATTATTCATTTTCGATGAAAGATTTTTCAGAAGGCTCTCCACCACTCAGCCATGAGAACCATCAGCATTTGAAATGGATGATATGCTAGCAACTTCTTGACTGTCTTTGCAAACATTTTAGATTTATTATTGTGCTATGAGACTTGTGGACTTTTTTTCATTGCATCAGAGCCTAATGCATGCTGATACACAAATATATATAAGCATGCATACTATGGATATAAAAAAAGACCATATACTATTTCAATTTAACCTTGTAATCCCTTTGTTTTGGCAATTTTGGGCTTTTCTACCGAGTTAATTGCCAAAACATTCTCTAAATTTTTAGATATGGATTTTTGAATTGTAAAACTCATAATATGAGCAAGTATAACAATCTTATAACAATGAAGTGTTTCAGGAAACAGAAAACATGAATTAAAAGCTATTTTAAGGTAAAGGGAATTCATCTTGAATTCAGGGGCAAAGATTTTGTTTTGATTTTTTATGCTGGTTTTGTGTTAAATGTATTTTAAATTAATAAGAAAACATAAATATTGACATACTGATATTAATTTCTGGTTTAATTTTTATTTTCATCACCACTATGAAATGTAGAAAATAGCCTACATACGTACCATGTAGAAGTTTCAGTTACAAGAGGGGAATTTCTTACAAGTCTGTTCTGTGCACATATAATCAAGAAGAGATATAAACTTTGATCTTCCCTTGACATAATGTATTTGCTGGGCTTACTGGATACTTAATATATGTAGATACTATGCTAAACACTCCTCCTGTATTAACCTGAAACAGTGAATGTGCTTTATCTGGTGTTACAGCAAGGCTAGTTGTATAATAGAAAACAAGGAAATAAAGGAAATAGAAGGAACCTTCTGCAATGCCAGAGTGGATACTGGGTCATATGTAAAAGCTCTTAATTACTATAATAGGAAGGAATCCCTAAAATGGTAACTCTAGGCTTGAAACAAAAGTACACGGTAACGTTATTTGGATTTATCTTACCTTGGGTTTCCTTTTCTTCATTTCTGTCATTTTCTACTTCTCCCCGAAAATTCTCTTCTGGCTTTTTGACAATGAGCAACTAGTTCTGAAATTTAAGAGAAACCACACCATCATATCACCATTGCCTTTTGAAATACCAGTTCTATATTTATGGTTATTATTCATTTACAGGAAAATGCAATAAATGCCTGTCTTTATATTATTATTATGTTAAATTATTTTGTTTTAATGAAAGCTTAATCTTGAATATATAATGATACTAATGTAGAACCAGCTATCATCTATGAAATACATATATTTATGTCAAGCCATTTTGGACTCATTTCAAATATTCTGTTCAACAACCATTCAACCATGCATTTTTAATTTTATTTCACAAATGAGAAAACTAAGATTCAGCATAGATTTAGTAACATAGTTAGCAGTAAAACTGGTTTTTCCAAATGAGGTCAGCTTTGCTTTGATTTCTGTGTCCTATATTATGTGGCACAGCAGGCACTTTAATGGTCCTGCTGCTAGGAAGTAAACTTAAAGGAGTTTAGTAATTGGAAGTTCTTTCAACAATTTTAATATAAGGGGCGGGGGGAAGTACAACAAATGACCCTAAACTGTTGCATTTTAAACCTCACTGGGAAAAATACAGTGTGCAGTTGAACAACGAATGAACACACAAGTGAATTAATGAATCTTCTGGTCTAGCAACCAACCGCTCTAACATGTCAAGTCAGTTCACATAAGATGGTGGTAAATTTTCACATTAACCCGGAAATTGTGGTTTGGTTTCTTTAGACATTTATTTTGTGCGATTTAAGTTGACAGTGAGGCATCTCAAAGAGGTATAGTCATTTCTTCAGCCACTTTCATTTCAGAATACAGCCCACAGTGGTAGTCTTTGTAGAGAGAAACTTGATATCTTTAGTTCTGGAGGGAGAATATATCTTAATATGTGTTTTCTGCACTTGATCAGCATCAATAGGCCCCCATGCATATGGCACTTTAAAGAGCTTTGAGGATCCTAACATAAAAAGATACACAGTGTTTGTTGAATTGTACATAACTCAAATGCAAAAATACGTTAGAAGGAAATATGATAACACTCATACCAAGAAATCTGGTAAATCTAATTTTAATAGATTGTGGTGGTTATTTTACTACCAGATACAGCCTCGTTTTCTTTAGGGAAAAAACCCTCCTTGGGAACCAACCTCAGAGGAACTTATGAGATAGAATACCAGAAGCAGCATAAATTCTCTAAAAGAGCAATAAAATACCTTAGCAAAGAAACCAAACCCAGATTCCATACCATAATTCAGGCAGCACTGCCCATCATAAACAAAAATTCATTATGCCCGCTGTGTGGAAAAATGTTAAGCAAGAAGAAATAAACAGAGAATGTTTTAACAAATCATATTAGCCAAATGAAAAAAATAGGATAAAGCCACAGTTCTGAATGAGACTGCCAATAAAGCTTAAAGCTGAGCCAAAATTTGGACGAAATCTAAACATAGCCAGACCAAGTCTAAATCTTCCTAAGATATTTTATTCTGGGTTTTTTCCTTTCAACTATTTCCTTTAAGTTTAGGGGAAAACCTTGACTAGATTGAGAGATGTGATATTAAATTCATGCAGACTGTATCCAAACCTAAATTGAGGATACAATCGAGTAAAATTTAAAGACATAAAACAGATCATCATCCATGCAAGAATTATAAAGTCCATCAGGAGAGAATAAAAATGTTTGCAGGTTTAGAATGTTTTCTTCTATAAAACAATAAGAATAATTATTTGCAGTCCACTTCTTTATGGATGTACAGAACATTGAGTAATTGCAGTGGGTGTGTTCCGTGAATGTTTAGTAGCACGCACAGAGTAAAATAGCATGTCGTGAAGCCATATTCATTCTATGTGCTCTCTTATTAGACATAACACATACAAGGATGAGCAGCTGTTGAGAAAATAAAATGAAAATGTAAAATTTGTGCCATGCTTTATAAATCTGTCATTGATACAACGGGGTTATATTAGCTATTTTCTACCGTATTACAGTATTTATAGAAAAATAGCCTCTTTACAATGAAATTGACATAATTAAGGGCATCATGTATTTTTAAAGATGCAAAGATCATCTTCATGTACAGGTCTGTGGACATGAACAACAACAACAAACAAACCATGGCAAATGAAACAAAAACACACTTCATCATCATCCACGTGGCACATTTCTTAAGGCCACCATTTTCTTCTCATTCTTCACTTTTCAGTTTTTTCTCTGTGTCTTACCACCTTCATTAATTTATCTGAGTCTTTCTTGAAAAAAAAAAAGAAGAAGAAGAAAGCAGAAGAATGGAAAAGAAAGAAGTGGAGGGAAGGAGAGAGAAAGTGAGGTGGGGAGGGGGAGAGAGGGGAGAGAGGGAAAGGAGTGGAAAGAAGAGAAGACAAGGGAGGAAAGAAGAGGAGAGGAGACAAAAAAAGATGAGAAAAGAAGAGGATAGAAAAGAAAAAAGTGGTGAGGAGGAGAGGAGAGGGGAGGAGAGAAATAAAGAGAAGAAGGGAGTGAAGGAGAAGAGTTGGGAGGAGGGAGTAAAGAGGAGAGGAGAAAAGAGGGGAGGGAAGAAGAGGAGAAGGGAGAAGAGGGGAGGGGAGGAGAGGGGAGGGGAGAGGAGGGCAGGGGAGGGGAGGGCAGGGGAGGGGAGGGCAGGGGAGGGGAGGGGAGAGGAGGGCAGGAGAGAGGAGGGCAGGGGAGAGGAGGGCAGGGGAGGGGAGGGCAGGGGAGGGGAGGGCAGGGGAGGGGAGGGGAGAGGAGGGCAGGGGAGAGGAGGGCAGGGGAGAGGAGGGCAGGGGAGGGGAGGAGAGGGAAGGGGAGAGGAGGGCAGGGGAGGGGAGGGGAGGAAAGGGGAGGGGAGGAGAGGGGAGGGGAGGAGAAGGAAGGGGAGAGGAGGGGAGGGGAGAAGAAGGAAGGGGAGAGGAGGGCAGGGGAGGGGAGGGGAGGAGAGGGGAGGGGAGGAGAAGGAAGGGGAGAGGAGGGCAGGGGAGGGGAGGGCAGGGGAGGGAAGGGGAGGGGAGGGAAGGGGAGAGGAGGGCAGGGGAGGGGAGGAGAGGGGAGGGGAGGAGAAGGAAGGGGAGAGGAGGGCAGGGGAGGGGAGGGGAGGGGAGGGGAGGGCGAGAGGGGAGGGGAGGGGGGAGGAGAGGAGAGGAGAGGAGAAGAAATCTATAAAAGTGAGAAAAGCAGTGGATGTCAGAGAAAGAAATGGTCTTGAGAACAAGTGGCTCATTAGAACCATACACCTCTATGGATGTGCACATAAAACTCTATGCATCCATGTGCTCACCTTACTTCTAGCACTATCTAGTTAATACTTTAAGATTATTTTTGATGAAGGAATCCTTTATTTTCTTGTGTTTGCTCATCAGAAATAATAATAATTTTCTTTCCATTTCCATCTTCTGATGCTACAATAAAATGAGTATACTTGTAAATTTAAATAATGTAGAAGAAACAATGAGATTACAATTAACAACAGAAAGAGAATTAAACTGAGAAAAGCTGATATATACTTATATATACCATAGGACACAGTTTGTGTGCATTTTTCTTATAATTATGTCTAGACATATCTTGACATAAAAACTTTAAGATTATTGAATTATTAGGAAATAAACTCATCAGAAACTCTGTTCATCACTTCAAGACTTTATTTGCTTAAATCTTTTGTGAAAATATGGGGGATTTGTTTATTTGTTTACTTGGAAAAGCTAAAAAAAAAATCCATTCACCAATATGAAGTTAAGTTAAAGACAACTTTTTCCAAGTCTTAAATAAAATTCTCAGAAAACAAGCATGACATTATTTATTTTTATGACATATACTATTTTATATCCATTAAATGCTATCAGAATAAAACCTGTAGCAATGAATCTGTTTTAGGTCGATGGCTGAATCGTTCAGCTTAAATAGACATACTTTCTTCTATGCACTGTTCAACAAAGGCTTCCCTTGTACTCTTCTCAAGGCTGACAGCATCTATTTAATTTACTCGATCTGAAATATCCATATTTATATTATCAATAAATCATTTATGCTAAATAGGTACAGAAACAAATATTTTCTGTTTTCTGACATGCATGTAAGAATCGCAATTTCTTAATATAGCCAAATGACAGTAGAGATTTAAGTGATGTTCTCTAGAAGAAAATTCAAGTTGGAGCTACTGAAAAGAAAGAAAAGATTTGCTTAGGAACAAAAATTAGAATGATGAGGGTCACCCCTTGAATAAGCTATTTTACTAAATAACTCATTATTTTGAACTTTCACCTATCTTCTTTGAGGGATTAAGTTTCTCTCTTATGCTTTCCAATTTATATTCAAGGTAATTGTTTTCACTTTATAAAGCCTAAGATCAGATCACAGAAAAGTAAGTATGATTTTAAAAAGCAAAATAAATAAATAAATAAATAAAATCCCCAAAGGTGAAACTGCTAATTCAGTTTAAGTTACACAAGATACTGAACTAAACTGCTTGAAGAAGAAAACTCAGCTGCAAAAATTAAATGAGCATTTACCCCAATGAGCTTCCCACTCCTTTGTTATAAGTACAAAGAGGATTATGGTATCTTATACTTATTAGCAATGAAAAGAACTTCTAAAATTAACATTTTGGTTACTATATCTGTACTTATGTCACTAATATTCAAAACTTATCTGTTATGTAATTTCTGCATAATTATTAGCATTTGGGAGTAGCATGAATGTACTCATTTATAAAAATAAAAAGACACATACACAAAAAGCATTTAACAAATGTAATTTACCATCATAAAACAGATATGAAAGTGCAGAGGATGAGTTATAAAAATACAAATGTATTTGCATCTATTCCAAAATATGCAAATTCACTGCAGGAGATACAGGCACAGATATGTATGACTTTATAAATGCTTCTGGTTACAAACAGGTGTCTCTTCTCTTCTTGGTCTCTTATTTTTCCTTCTGCAAATGCATCCAGATAGACATATATTTTTATAGAGGGTTCTTATTTCTGAGCATATAGTAATTATATGCAAAGTTTAATTGTTATGAAGTAAAATAACCTAAACAGATAAAAAGTAGCTGTATCAATTTCTTTATCTTTATTCAGAAGTATACTTTGTAAAAGTCGTCTATATGGACATCCACAGAACATATGCTACCAATTAAAAGTTACATAAACTTAAATCTAAGTAAAAGCTTCAAAGCATTTTGGCTTCTGAGCAACATACATTAGTTTAAATTCGAGGGGAAAAATATACTTTCCACAAACAAGCCTTAAAAATTCTTCTGTGTTCTTTCCTACAAATCTATAAACTCATGAATAGGAATAAGCAAAGATGACCTATTTCCAACTTTTAGCATAATCTAATCAAAGCACTAACAGCATAGAGGATGGTTTTTGTTTGAAATCAGATATCATATTTCTTACTCCTATTTCTTAGTCATATCTCTTTTGCGTAGTGATAATTCAACATTTTATTTTATTTTTACAGTTACGATGCAAGCGTTTACGATTTGCAGACTATTTTCATTAAAATTTACTAAAGAGAAGGGACTCAATGACATACTAAAGGTACACAAAATTTACTTTATGAAGAACGCAGAATCGAACAGAGGAAACATTTGTGTATTCATCTGACTGTGCCACATGAAGCAATGAGGGCATGATCAAAGTGTAGCTGAAACACTGTAGAGAGGCTGACAAGTTCCAACTCCTGTAGGGAAGCAGGTTGAAAATCTAGAGATTTCACAGATATACTCCATAAAGGGTAGCAGCAGATTTCAAAGAAAATGCAACTTGAAATTTATCAAATGTCAGGGCACCCATTGCCTGTTTTAGCAAACAAGACAGAAGAACTGTGCCATCATGCTACTTTCCTGTTTGACACTTTGATTGACTTAGTCAGGTCAGACTTAATCAGTTACAATTTTGTAACTGATGTGACGAGGAATGACAAAGCAATCGCCTCAGTTTGTATACACAACGAAATATTGTGTAGGTACATTGGCATGCCATGTAAGGCAAGGGAAAAGCACTCAGAGGAGATAGATGCGAGTATAGTCATGACTCAGTTACCAAGGTATTATCACAATTCCACAAAAGCTCTGGAGAAAATAGAGGGGAAAATGATTCCTAATGGACTAATTGGAATGAAGAAAACTCAGGAGGGATGGCAGGGGGTCGAGGGTGGAAAGCTGGAGGGTTCAAGAGTCAAAAAATAGAAGGAACTTTGACAAAATGGCAACAGGGACAGAGACTGGGCACAGGGGAGTGAGCAAGGAAGAGAGGAGGAGTTCCAAGAAGGGATAACGAAAGTGAGCACTGGAGGAAAAGAAAAACTATCAAGGAAAGAAGGAAAGGCAAACTGCACTTATGCTCGTATGGAAGGAGCGGAAGCTAGCGTCTTAGGTCCACAGATACTGTGACTTAGACACTGAAACCACTACCATATTTTCTTTATCCCGTGAAATACTGAGTTGTGTTTGCCAATCAGTTAGGCAAGGTTCTCTGCTTTATAGGTCTCTAAAACGTGGTTGCACTCATCCACTGAAGTGCACATGCATACCTTGAACAAAAAGGAGCCACACAGAATTGCTCACTGCATGAATGTGAAGGAACCTATTTAAGCTCTTGTTTTTATTTCTTTATATAATGTTAAAGGCCACTGACTCATACAGGCAAGTAAGTGGTAGTATTTACCAAGCCCGTTTCTGCCCTGTTGTCATTCTTATCACTTCTATTTGTTCATCACAGTACCTAGTCGTCCTCATCTGCCCATTATTGAGGTTCAGAAACTGCCTTGATTTTGTTTTTTAGTATTTTGTATAAAAACTTTTTTTCTGTAATGAGGGTTAAAGCAAAATATAAGATGATTTCCAGTGACTATTTTCTACCTTATAAAGTGATCTATTTCATAATGAAGTCCAAATTGAAAATTGCACATCTTTGAGTCACTCTCAAAGACTGGATCTATGTCACTCAGGTAGTATGCAAAAGACACACAGTGATCCATAGCTTCAGGCCTCATGGGAGTCATATCAGACCATCTGATCTTCAGCTGGGTGATTCCAGTGGAGAATATTAGTTACTTTTAAAATTCTTTTTAAAGTGTGCAAAAGCCTTTTTCTTAAATGGGAGAAAAGGAACGCCTGTGCAAAGAAAAGTGAAGTTGAAAACTTCTCAAAAAAAAAAAAAAACAACAACAAATATCTGTAATGTTAGATTTCTTGTGTTTGGCAAAATAGCTGAATTAATGTGTGTCAACGAAAGTAAAATAAATAGCCACAAGACCTGTTGGGACAAATGGACCAGTCCATTTGTGGAACAGCCTCTCCAGTGATAGAAAATGCACAGAGATACACTGTCAAGCCACATGTGTCTGCTGTAAAATGCTTCTTTTTTAATGTCAATGTCTCAAGGAATCTCTAGGTCTTTTAGTTTAGTGCTATCATTTGATACTAGCCAGAGCTTGCTCTTCAAGCACTAAATAACATGAAATGATGTGGACGGTGGGGACCTATGGTATGTGTTAATATTCTCAAGAGCAAGCTAATGACCAACACTCTAAAATCATTCTAAAGAGACCATCATTACCTAAGAGTACTCCTTACCCTTATACTACAAAGGAGAGTTTGTGCAACAAATCAACAATGTAAATATGTTTTGAAAGTTTGCCATGTTGAAGACATGAGTTATGAGAGAGAGGTTTCTCATTGTCAGTAGGGAGGGTTATAAAGAAGCAAATTGGGGAAATATAAAGGTAAAATTTTATGGACCTGGAATTATACTATAATCACTCAGTACAGGAACATTTAAAGGGAGAAAGAAGGCAAGTGGAAGAAACAGGAAAGAGGGAAATGGGAAAGTACATATATAAATATGTGATTACTTGAGTAAGCACACACAGCAAAGGGAATACACATAGTGACTGGAGCAACTTGTAATTCTTAACCATAAGAAATGTCCAACAGGAAAATTATCAGAGGATATCAAAAGACAAAATGAACTTCAATAGCAAAGCTAAAGTTGTTGAAGAGATTCAGTAAAAAAAAAAAAAAATCATCATCCTTTCAAACTAAGGCACCAGCCAAGGGCAATACAGGCTGTAAACTTTAAACCCCTACCCAGATCTAGACAATGGTCAGAACATTCTCCACAGTAGAGTGGAGAGTTGGATATTACTTTCTCACATACTCTGGTGCCTCACCTTTAACCATGTCCCCTGGAGGGGGAGGCCTGGTGGCACTCAGAGGAAGGACAGCAGGTTACCAAGAAGAGACTTGATACCCTATGAGCATATACAGGGGGAGGTAATCCCCCTCAGGAACAGTCATAGGGGAGGGGAATAAGGGGAAAATGGAAGGGAGGGAAGAATGGGAGGATACACGGGATGGGATAACCATTGAGATGTAACAAGAACAAATTAATAAAATAATATATATCTTGGAAAAAAGAAAAAAAAACATCATAAGCAAATTTCCATGAATGCATCTGACCTCTGATAGATATATGAATAAAATAGTAGAAAAGTCCTTAAAAATAAGTTTAAATGACATAAATTACAAAGAGACAGAGAAGGAGATGGGGGGAGGGGTTGGCACATCCCATTTGAGCAATTGAGCAGTGGAACTAGTAGCTGGAACTTAAAAAACAAAAACAAACAAACAAACAAAAGCCATTTGCCAAGCTGGCATGTACAGGCCTGACCTATTTCTAGGATGAGACATGCTGCCTGAGAAAGTATTACATTTTTTGCCCAGCATGTTCTTCTTATCCAAACACACTCCTTCATCCTTAGTAACCCTCTCTTTGCTTTTCTACTTTGCTTTTTATATAGATATATTTCAATTTGGGTGAGAATTTTACACATGTATATGCTGTGTTTACATCATTTTTTCACCCATGCTCTCTCCATCTAAATATCCCACACATACACACAACTCCCTGTTATATTCATGACTTCTACTATAATTATTGAAAAACCTAAGAGAAAGCTAATCCCTTGAAATGAGCATCCATTGACTATGTAGCTCCTTATATAGCAACGGAGTCTTGTGAGATTTCTCCCACCCATCCTGGCCCTTCACCTGGTATAGATGTCATGGGGGTCATGATTAGCCAACCATGCTGTTGAGATTTTCTGAATGGAGCATCTCTGTCCTGTCTAGAAGAAAGAATCTCCCAGGAGGCATCTTGGACCTCTGGTTCTTAGAATTTTCCTGACTCATCTTCTATAACATTCTGTTAGCCTTAGTTTTAGAGGTTTTATTGTACATGTATTTTTTTTGTGGGGGGGGGGAACCCAACAGTAATTTATTGTTTTAATTTTTTACCAGTAGTTTACCTACAAAAGCAAGAGCCTTTATAGACAAAAAAAAAGTTGTTTTTGTTTTTGTTTTGTTTTTGATGAAGAATCATAGATATGTTTATTTGTATGTCTAGGTATAAATGTTTAGAATCTTGTTAGAAGCTATAACGGCTTAGAAGAATGGTAATGATAGTTCCTTGTCTGTGGTCATAGACCACCAATGGCTACCCAAGTATGAGGGGCACCATTGAACCTTTGGGATATCTTGCTGATCTGTTTAATGTTGTTATTCTCGGGCTTAAGAACTGCATAAGTCTGCCGGTTACCTTTTTCTTTAGCAGGTTGTATGGCACCTTCCAATACAATGGAATTTTTACCTGAAAGAGGGAGCTTAAGGTACAGCAGCTCGTTTTTTTCTGAGTCCTGTGTTTGAGATATATAGTATTTTCAGCAATCGAGTCTTATCTTTAATTTTTGAGAGGCCACCATGGGCAATAGCAGTAGCCTACATTGTTTTAGAGTCAACTTGACTTGACAAGACAACTTGAAGAGAGGTTCCCTTGCCTGACACTGGGATATTAAATACTCTGTGGTTTTTGAAGGTAGCACTACCACCATGTGTAGCACAAATACATTTAAATTATACACAAGTAGTTTGTGTGTGTATATATATATATATATATATACACATATATATATACACATATATATACACATATATATATACACATATATGTGTGTGTATCATGTATGCATGCATTTGTGTATGTATATTTTTTCTTTAAATTTTCTAAATTTTGTTTTATTATAATTTATTCACATTACATCTAGATTGTAATATCCTCATACTTATCTTCCTGTTCCCACCCTCCCTCCATCTTCGGCCCTATTCCCTTGCCTAGACCTCTGAGAGGTGGGGTTCTTCTCCCCCACCCTCTAACCACAGCCTATCAGGTCTTATCTGAATAACCTGCATCCCTTCCCCTGTGTTCCCACAGGGCCTCTCTGTCAAGCGGTAGTAATCCAATCTGAGGCACCAGAGTTTGTGTCAGAGGCAATACTCTGCTACCCCCAACCCTTGCCCATGTGGGGGATGAGCTGTCCATTGACTACATCTGAAGAGGAGTCTAGGTTTTCTGCTTGCAATGTCCTTGGTTGATGCATCCGTTTGTGCAGGTCCCCCTGGGTCCAGATCACCAAGCCTTGATAGTCTCCTTGTGGACCTCCGGACAATCTACTGCCCCCCGGCTCCAGCTCCCATCTTCCATCCCCCAACTCTTCCATCCAACCGGCAGCGCTTCACCAAGAGTCTGGCTGTGATTCCTAGTATCTGTCCAGATCACCCACCGGGTGGAGTCTCTCAAAGGACCTATACGTTGGGCTAATATCCACTTATAAGTGAGGACACACCATACGTGATTTTCTGGGTCTGGGTTACTTCACTCAGCATGATCATTTCTAGTTTCATTCATTTGCCTGCAGATTTCAAGATTTCAAGTAACCTTGTGGAATAATGTTTCCCTATGGCTTCTTCGAACATCCTTCATGTTCTCTCTCCCTCTTCTCTCCCTCTGAATTTGCTTCCCTCCAAGACCTCAGTTAAGTCTTTCTTTCTGGACCCAGGGGTGTCTGCTCAAACTACTGTACCAACCAAGGACAATACACGCAGTAAGCCTAGAACCCCTATTCAGATCTAGCCAACCGAAGGCACTTTCTCCACAGGTGTGTGGAGAGCAGGGATATGAACTCTGCTGCCCCCTATTTGACCTGTTCCCCTTGGTGGCAGGCCTTCTGGCACTGAAAGGAAGGGGAAGCAGGCTACCCGGATGAGACCTGATAGGCTGTGACCATATGGTGAGGGAGAAGGTCTCCTTCTGTCACAGACCTAGGGGAGGGAAATAGAGTGAAAGAGGGAGAGAGGGGGAAAGGGAAGATACAAGTGAGGGGATAACAATTGAGATGTCACCTGAAAATTTAATTAAGTGTTTTAAAATCTTTTTAAAAAAATCTTTGTTTCCCTTTTTATAATGCGTTTGTCCTACTATCTCCTTACTTAGTGCGCCTCCTTCTCCCCTTCCTCTGTGGTCCCTTTCTAGTTCACTGAATTCTCTGGGGTTACTCCAGATTACTTTCTCAAATCGGAGTTTAGAGGTCAGAGTTAGCATCCACACAGAGAACATGTGGTATTGGTCTTTCTGGGCCTAGGTTACCTAACTCTATATTTTCTAATTCCATCCATTTACCCTGCCAAGTTTATCCTTTCATATTTTTTTATTTCCTTACAGAATATTTTTGCTTATTACCAACTTTTCATTATCCATTCATTCACTGATTGCCATCTAAGCTACTTCCATTTCCTACCGATTGTTAATAGGTGGCAGTGAACAGAGCAAGCATCTGTGGAATAAGATATAAAGACCTTTGAGCGGATGCTACAGAGTATTATCCTGTTCACACAGAGGACCCAATGTTAGTGCTATAAGAACTCATCATATGTATTCTAAGAGTTGTAATAGTGAAGTGGCGTTCCCTTTCCTCATGTCCTCTCCAGCACTTGTTGTAATTGTTTTCTTCATCGTAGCTATCCTTTTTTTAGAACATAATATTCATTAGGGCAGGAAATTTCATCATTTTGTCCATTGTTATATACCAAGCATCTAGAACTGATCTTGTCCTCACGAGTGAATGAAAGAAGGAAAGACAAAACATTGTTTTTGTGTTCCAGAAATAGTTATAGTCACAGCTATAATAAATTATGATAACTGTTATTACCAGAGACTTAGAAGGCACTAGGTTGACACTGGGCACAGCCACAGAAGTCAGTGTCAACACAGAGGCATGAAAGCCTCAAGAAACCTTAGAATTTCAAGTAGAACTTCATAGAGAAGAAGACTATTAGAAAGAGTTAGAAAATATTGCTTTTCTCATCAAAACTAATAGATAACAAGAGGATATGGTATTTAAAAGGAAAGAACAATTGACCCCCAGGCTGCAGTTTCAAGTGGTAGGGTCTAAAGATGGTAACATGTTCCAGATCATGAAATATCTTGTTAAGCATGCTACAAGAAAATAACTTACCTAGAGCATGTGAAAAGTTTTAAGCAAAGATGTAACTTCAACAGTTGCTTCAGGCATGGCATAGACCTCAGGCAGACATGAGCTATGGATTTTGCCATATAACATTAAAAACAGAATTGCAAGTTGAATAGGTTTATTATAAATTTAGAAAGAGTGAAATGTTCTGATGCCATACTGAATATATTTTTTCATGAACTGATGATTAGCATATATACTAGATCATTATAATGGGTTAAATTTATATTCCAAGGTGGAGAAATTTTCCTTATCATGGTTTACATAAAACTCAGGACCATTTTTTTTACCATTAAAATAATGATTCTATCTTTGCCTCATATGAGTTTAGAATGCTGCTGTGTAGCAGTTTCCTCTGAGATGAAATGTTCCATCTTGGGAGGAAGCGCTTTAAAGTACAGAAAGTTCTTCAGTGAGGTAAAAAACTCAACACTACAATGAGCCTCCTCAACGTTCAAGAAGTAAATAACCTAACAGCTTCAGAAAGTCCCTCAAACTGACTAGATACACTAGGTCTCTCCTTCAAGCATGTATAAACTGTAGGAGCTCCTTTTTAAAAATATATTTTATTAATTTATTCATATTGCATCTCAATAGTTATCCCATCCCTTGTATCCTCCCATTTCTTGCTCCCTCCCACTTTCCCCCTACTCCCCTCCCCTATGACTGTGACTGAGGGGAACTTCCTCCCCCTTTATATGCCAATAAGATATCAAGTCTCTTCTTGGTAGGCTGCTACCATTCCCCTGAGTGCCACCAGGCCTCCTCATCCA
This sequence comes from Acomys minous, assembly GCF_964271855.1. Lineage (NCBI taxonomy): Eukaryota > Metazoa > Chordata > Mammalia > Rodentia > Muridae > Acomys > Acomys minous. The sequence continues at coordinate 104,927,017 of NC_140490.1, forward strand.
GGTGACGTGGTCAAATATGGGGCACCAGAGTTCATGTGACAGTCAGTCCCCACTCTCCACTCAACTGTGGAGAATGTCCTGTCCATTGGCTAGATCTGGGTAGGGGTTCAATGTTTATTGTTCATATAGTCTTTGGTTGGTGCCATAGTTTGAGCAGGACCCCTGGGCCCAGATCCACCTGTTATAATGTTCTTGTAGTTTTCTAGGACCCTCTGGATCCTTCTATTTCCCCATTGTCCTACGCTTCTCTTGCCTAAAGTCCCAATAGGATGTCCTCCCCTCTGTCTCACTTTCCTGATAAGTGAAGACTTTCATGGGACATGCCCCTTGGGCTAATGTCCAGAATTAAGTGAGTATATACCATTTGACTCTCTGCTTCTGGGTTAACTTACTTATTATGATCATTTCTAGTTCAATCCATTTGTCCACAAATTTCAGAAATTCCTTGTTTTTGATAGCTGAGTAGTATTCCATAGTGTAAATGAGGAACTGCTAAGAGACATTCCTATGCAAGACAAGATGCCTGGAAAGGCTCAGACTAATATAACTGCCTAGGGAAAATAAGAAAGCTATAGTCAATTGGTAACTTGGTCTTCATGTGGGTCACCTAGAGGAGACAAGGGACTTTCTTGTGACTTGATGTGCTAGGATGGATTGCTACAGGGCACTCCTCTATCTGAGGAGTAAGGGCAGGTTTATTCAAGAAGAGGGAGTGAGGGTGGGACTGGGGGAAGAGGAGGAAGGGGCCTAAGATCAGGATGTAAAGTGAAATTTTTCATGTATATATTGAAAATTAACCTTCCAGCCCATTGATTTGCCTGAAAATCATGCTGTGTGCTCTATGTTTCTGGATGATATGGATTGTCATTCATACTCGGATGGGAATTTGGTGATGCAGTTGTCTTTGAGGTATTTCTGCTCCTATAAGCAACCCTCACCCATAGTCTTAATAGTAATACCAATAAAGTCATTGCTTCACCAAGTTGGAATTTGTGGCACTCTTTTTTGTTTGTTTTCTTTCTTTATTTATTATTTTTACGTATACATTTATATTATTACACATATGTACAATAAACTACCTACAACAAGAAGCACCATGGAACAATCAGGAATTATATAAATGTTACATTCATAGTGTTTTGGCTATTTGTATTTGGCATCCTTGAAGAAAACATCTTTCCTATCTTGGTGAGTCTAAAATTCTGAATGTAAATCAATATCTATCATATCGTATCATTATCAACTTAAAGCATCTACCTAGATCCAAAAACATCTTAACCCCCCAAAAAACTAAGCTCAATTATAAAACTAGACTATCTGGTCTTCAACTCCATCAGAGACATGAGAAGGAATAAAACTAATTATATGAATAGACAGGAAGTGCAGGTTAGCAGCTTCCAAAATCAAAATATGACTGAGACAGTTTGCTACCTGAACAGTCACCCAACACTCTCTATAACATTAGAGCATCCTCTTCAGCCTTCTGGCCCAACATATCTGACAGACATATTTGTGAAGCAGGAACTATTGAGGACTTGCTTATCCTGTCTTGGCTGAGTTTGTCTGTGAACTCTTACTTTGGCCCCTCATTGATTCTCTGTCTTGGGCAAGTAGATGTTTCGTCATTTCTCCCCAGGAATGGTGTCACATTACACATACACACATATATCACAGGCATGCACGTATGAACACAAGTGCACACACATGCAACATTGATATTTACTTTTAAACAGCTTGCTATTAGACTTTTTGTTTGTTTTGTCTGTTTGCTTTTTATTTTTGTTTTTGTTTTGTTTTGCTATTAGACTTTAAGAATTTTTTATGTAACTACCCACATATATTTATTAAACTTCGGTTTCTTCATAGCTACATCAATGTTTTAAAAGTTGAGGACTGCCCCTGATGATAAAGAAAAACAATATGAATGATTAAAGCGTGATTGTCCCCCAGGCACACAGATTAATTGACATCATGTCAGACTGGCCTTCAAGCTTGTTGTGTGATAAAAGTTAAACTACAAATTCCCCAAGGACAGGAACTATATCTAGATAGTCATCCCTGTGTCATCCTTAATTTTTTTAGGTATTTCTTAATACAGAGTGGACATTCAGATGTTTTTAAATTTTAATTTTTATAATTTATTTACATTACATCCCGACTGTAGCCCTGTCCCTCATCTCCTCCCGTTCCCTCCCACCCTCACTCTTCACTCCCTATATCCCCCCCCCCCCCCGAGTCCTCTGCAAAGGGGAGCCCTCCTCTGCTACCATCTGACTCCAGCCTATCAGGCCTCAGATTTTATAAATGACTGCTCCAATCCATCCATGGCTTTAATTTAAATTAATTCCATTCGTGCTGGGGAGATGTTTCGGTGGATAAAGTGCTTGCTGTACAAATGTGACTACTGGAGTTCGAATCCCCAGACCTTTGTAAAAGCCTGACATAGTGATGTCCTGTACGCTGAGAACTTGAGAAGCAAAGACAGGAGATCACAGGGCAGGGTGTCTAGATAGACTGTCCAAAATTAGCAAGCTCATTTTCAGCAAGATGTTCTGACTTGACAAATGATGTGGAGCATGAGAGTGGGCAACCAATTGCCCTCATTGTTAACTTTGTCCCCTTCCTCACATGCATACATACACACGTTCATGAGCAAGTGTATAAATAACTGTTCCCATAGGGATATAAAGGTATAAACATATATATGCCTTATAAATATATACATGAAAAATAATTATTGCAATAACATTATATTTTACTGAATATTTCCTCTCTGCCATTCAGAGGGCAATGTATAGCTAGCTACTCAAAATGAAACTGACAGAAAATGATTACATGTTTTCTGTAGCATTGAGTTTGCCACATCTAACACCACATTTAATCAACATGATTAGATGGATCGGTTTCATTAGACTTCACATGTCTTTTCCAAGAGTGTCCCCGAATCTAGAAGCAAACGGACACCACTAATATTACAGATGGAATCTGTTCCTTTTCTCTGCTCCGTCCTCCTGTGCTTTCCCAGAGTCCTTCTGCAGAGGGATTTCCATATTTTCTGCCTCGAAAGCTCAGTCATGAGGTGTCTGATCAGGTGCTAATCCCCAAAGGCCCTCCGCATTCCTCCGTCGCTGCTTGCCTTTCCTTCTTGATAACGAAAACTGAAAACGTGAGGCTGGTGTTTTAGAAGAACATTTCTGGACGGCTGCCAGCCTTTTCCCTGGACATTAGCAGGACTTGATTTTCACTGGATTCCTGTAACCTTATTTCTTAAAAAACTGCGGTGACTTTCACAGAGGTGAAGCACCACTAGTAAAAACACCAGCAGAAAATGTTGAAACTGTTTTACCAGATGATACGGAGAAGTTGAGAGAAATCAATGTTTATCACCTTGGAGTCCCATAGCATGGGTTCTTGTAATTAATTCAGTATTGACATTTTTTTGTCCTCAGTGAAAGGGACTGCTAGGAACAAATATTTGTCACTCCATTGTCTGTCTGTTTTTTGTTTGTTTGTTTGTTTTGTTTTTTTACTTTCTTCGCTTTCTCTCTCTCTCTCTCTCTCTCTCTCTCTCTCTCTCTCTCTCTCTCTCTCTCACTTTTACTATTAGTCTCCTGTAACATTAAATTATAATTTTATTCTTCTGTGTTTCATTCGTTGTGATCTTAAGGGAAAATATTTTCACACAATAGCTTAGACTATGTTGAAGTTAGGCCCCACCACCACCAAACCCAGTGGGCTTTCTGGGACAGGGCCACAGGCCAGCCCTACGTATGTGGTATGTTTTTTCACACCACCACCAAGTGTTCACTAGTCTTATCCACCTTTTCCTCATCCAAGCAATAAGACCTCACAATTGTCCACGGAGTGAGGGGTGTCCTCACACTTTGTTGGCGACGTTTTATATGCGTGCTCCTCCTCCTGTGCTCTGAGAACCAGGAGAGTATCCTTGTCATTTATATTTAAATTTCCCAATAGTGATTAAAGACTTTGAGGCAGAACCTTTTGTGGAAACTTGTACCCAAACAGCCATGGAAATCAACATGGCCAGCACTTCAAAACATATGTGAAAAGTGAAAGGTCAGTTGAGGGTCAAGAAGAGGGGGATGACAACTTACCTCATGTCCTTTCAAAAAGTTCACAGGCAAAAAAAAAAAAAAAAAAAAAAAAGACCTTGTTCTCTAGGTTACCTAATTTTCTCCCTCTATCAACAGAATCAAAAGTAATAATCCTGAGGAGATCTCTTCCTCCTCCAGGCAGGAAGCTTCCACACTATGCCACTCATGTATCCCTTGCAACTGATTAAGATCGCCTTAGATGTGGGGAGCTGTTTCTGATCCCCTTATCTCAGTGTAAAGTAAAACATGCTTGACTGGTTAATAAAAATGGAAGATGGAGTTACAAAGAGGAAAAGTTCACTTGAAAACAAAGACTGAAGTCTTTTGGTCACACCCAAAATAGTCTGATGCAGATATTTTAGATAGAGGAAGTTGAAGAGCCCTTGGCAAATTTTTTTCCAATTTACTATTCATTATGAATTGATTCAAGAAAGCAAGTATTCTGTATTAACTATACAAATTTAAATACCTAAAACAAAACAAATAAGCAACAAACAAAAATGTTTTCCAGGTTTTAAGTTCTATGGTCTAGTATGTGATTGCCAAAGGCAGAGTCTGCAAAGGTAATTTTTTCCTATTTCCAGGGATCAGTGAATGAGCCCAGTGTATTGCAGGAGTTATTAATACACAGGACTTGAACCTCTCCTTTCATAAATCACCATTCATTCTCTCTAGTTCCTTTTGACTTATAATTCATTTTGGATACTGCACAAGTAGTCATATCTGTAAAAGTTTGCTATAACAATTAAAGAAATTCATAAAACATTATATTTCTTATGGACTTCGGAGGCTGGCAATAATGGCCCTTTCTTTTTTGCAATTTTTTATTATATTTTGTTTTTACATATACATTTATATTACTACACATAAATAAAACAAACTGCGTACAGGAAGAAGAACCATGAAGCAATCGTATAAATGTTACATTAATAGTGTTTTGGCTATTTGTATTTGGCAACCTTGAAGAAAATATCTTTCCCATCTTGGTGACTCTAAAATTCTGACTGAAAATCCATATTTATCATATCTCTTCTCTATCAACTTAAAACATCTATCTAAACCTAAAAACATCTTAACCCCTAACCAACTAAGCTTAATTGTAAATCTAAGCTATCTGGTCTTCAACCCAATCAGAGACTTGAGAAGGAATAAAATTAATTATCTGAGTAAACAGGGAATACAGGTTAGCATCCTAGATTAGGCCCTTTCTTTTAGAGTGTGGAAAATCAAGACATTAAGAAATGAAGGTCATACCTGAGTCAGAACTGGGTTCCAGCTATGCTTTTTACAGCAGATGTGGTTTATCATAAGAGTTTCAGACATGGACTATAGAGGATGGTAGCTGATCTTGATTCCCACCACTATAGCCATGAGACTTAATGAACAGATTGCAGTCACTCAGACTATTTCCTTATTGATATACTAAGAATGCTAATAGAAGGTATTTTCCAGAGTACCTATTTAAGTGGTTTTTACAAGTACTTAATAGGGACAACCTTGCTAGGCCTAAGGGGAAGGGGACATGTTCCGTCATGATGTGACTTGACAAGCTGGGATAGGCGGGTAGGGGTCTCCCCATTTCTGAGGAATAGGGGAAGTGGGAAAGGGAAGGACAGTGGAACGAGGAGGTGAGGAGGCATGGGACTACCAGCAAGGTGTAAAGTGAACGAAGAAGAAGAAGAAGAAGAAGAAGAAGAAGAAGAAGAAGAAGAAGAAGAAGAAGAAAAGAAAAGAAGAGGAAGAAGAAGAGGAGGAGAAAGAGGAGGAGGAGAAGAAGAAGAAGATTTTCCAGTGTTCCCTTTTGCTATACACCAACTGTCATTGAAATTTTCATATTCTTTTTTTTTTTTACCTATGAGTGGTGAAATTAGCATTTCATCCTGGGTAAGTGTGATTGAAAGGAAATAAGTGGAGGTAAACAAGCTTCGTGAAAAACTCCTAGTTTCTGTACTCCAAATCATCTCAAGAGCAGTGGATGATGTAACTAAATGTCAGGTTTTATTGGTGTCAAATGACATTACATACCCACTCAACAGGATGTTGTAGAAAGAGCTATGAGATGCTCAAGCTGATTATTCTGGTGGGGGGTGGGGTGGGGGAAGAAAGGATAAAGGATAGAGGAAACAAAATAACTGATTATAGAAGACAAAAAAGATAAAACACTAAATACATGGGGCGGGGGTGGGGGGGGAGAGGAAAAAGGATAGAGGAAACAAAATAACTGATTATAAAAGACAAGATAAAACACTAAATACATGGGGGGGGAGAGGAAAAAGGATAGAGGAAACAAAATAACTGATTATAGAAGACAAAGAAGATAAAATACTAAATACATGAGTGCTATGCTTTTATCAAACTCACTTCTGATGGTAGGACTATTTTGTTTTCAGTAGAAGTCATGTTCATTCTGCTCCTTATTTCTAAGTAATGAGACTCCCCAACATTTAACCAGCATTTGGTATAATACTTTGACTCTATTTCTTTGTAGCACACAGCCTCTCTGCAGTTGCCAAGTTCCCAAGAAAACACTTTCCTCTGTCAAGCCTCAAGTCAGGCCAGCACTTAGAAAAACACTCTACTATGCTTCACTTTAGTGTTGGGAAATGGTTTTTCATGATACCCTAAGCTCAGAAGGTCTATTTCTAAATGTATTTAACAGTGGAAAACTCACTTCCTACCAAAACCTACCTTAAAAAACAGATAGCTTATCATTAGCCAGCCACATCTAAGTTGGCCAGGATTTTTCATTAAAATCCAAAAGTCTGAATCAGGATTATTGGGTAAAGCTGTGGAGATGGCTCAAGTGCTTGCCATGAAAGCAAGTTGTTCAGAATTTAGGTCACAGAACCAATGAGAAATGGGAGGGCTTTGCATCTCACCTATAATTCCAACTACACCTACAAATTTCCGGAGGACAATCTGGCGACCAGCTAGCTCTGTGTTTAATTGTGAGACTTTGCCTCAAAGAATAAGATAGAGGCATTATCTGGAGAGATTCTTGGATATAAATCTGGGATATCCACAAGGAAGGACACACATGCCAGCACACATGGCAAGACTCATGTGCCATATAAGTTCACATCGTACACATATAAAATATAAATAAATAAAACAATAGGTTTGCATGAATATTTGTTTATTGAAATTAATTTTTGATTCTGCCATTCCACCCTCTCAATAAAGGTAAATCATGTTCTCCTGGACACACACTTGATGTTTCTGCTGACTTTATCAACTTCTGAGAGTTAATGACTTTATTTTCCAACAGTAAAACTTATACATCTATTCCAACCAAATAATTGGTAAATTAAGTAGATTTTCTGAGTCTTGGTATTTCTCTTTAACAGAAATTGGTCGGTCAAGGATGCCTACCACAGTATCTTTTTTTATCTTTTTAAGTTTTTCAAGACAGGGTTTCTCTGTGTAGTCTTAGCTGTCCTGGAATCACTTTGTTGTAGACCAGGCTGGTTTTGAACTCAGATCAACCCACCTGTCTCTGCCTCCCAAATACTGGGATTAAAGGTGTGAACCACCACACCCAGCTCACAGTGTCATTCTTAAGTTCATCCTAACTAGATTTTCATAATGATACAAGCTTGCACAAAGAGATAATTTCAACATCAATTCAGTCATTTCCTATACTTCTTGAATTTAAAAAAAAACGTATTGCATTCTAAGCTTTAATTGTGTAGTGTTTAAACGTAGGCAAAAAGGATATCAACTTTAAAATGCTTTTAAAATAATTGAATGAAATAATACAAGCAAATACTTAGCAATCTAGGGGGCATTCCAAATGAGCAAAGATGTTAAATGTGGGTCACCCGTAAGAAGCAATTACTACTTAACACTCAGGATACGCGTCTGAATTAATGGCGACTACTATTAAATGGAAATGTCACCGTTTATGGCCAACAGGGTGTAGGCTAGCACTTCTAGGAATACACTCTCATTCAAAGGATTGAGGTTAGTACGCTTTGGAACACAGATAGGTGGTTCAGAGACGCAAACTGCAGCTCACAGGTGGCCGTGTTCTCTGATCACACATCAGTCTGGCCCTGACTGTTGCCTACAGGGGCTTCTACCAAACCACATGTGCTATTCATTAGTGAGAATTGTATCTTACCTTTGAAGTTCTTGTTTTAAAATCCCATAATACTAAATGTTCGGCAATTCGAATTATATATAACTATCCAAGAATTTTTACATAACTCCTCTTGGGCTTACCATTTTCTGTGTCAAATACAAACTTTATTTTACATACACTTAAAACCCTAGGACATTTATTTTGGAAACTTTTGGGTACTGTAGTTCAAAACAGATGGACATGACTGAAGAAAACTAGGTCTATTAGATAAATTATGTAATCACGTTTCTGAGCCAGACATTCCATAGGGCCCGTATTTAACAATAAAAATATGGTTGACACACACATTTACCCCGAGGAGAGCATCAAAATCTATATCAGTATTCCCCAAATTAGCTGTTTCCTAATGAAAAGATTTTTGTTGTTGTTGTTGTTAATTAAGTTAGAAAAATCACCCCTTTTCTATCCAGCCTCAGAAATTTATATACACATTAACATATTAAAGATTTTGGAAATTCCAAGAAAATAAGTGCCTTTTCAAATATTTTTTCCTAGCTGATAAACATGCTTGCAATTTGTTTTCTTTAATAAATACCCATTATCAGTTTGGCAAATTAGTACTCTTCAAAATATATTACAGAGGGAAATTGTCTTTAGATTTAGTTATTACTATGTGTATGTATGTTTTCCCTTATGTATGTATGAGCACTGCAAATGTGACTGGTACCAGCAGAAGATAAAAGAGGGCACTGGGCACTGGATGCCCTGGCACTGGAGCCACAGATGGATGATGGGACCAGAGGCCAAGTCATCCAAGACAGCAATATACATATCCAACCACTGAGCCATCTCTCCCAACTTCTGTCTCTTTGTTTTATAATTAGTCAGAGTCTAGTTTAGGCGAAGACAATCGTTATATTACAGAAGAAATCAGATAACAGCTTAGTATCATTTTGAATTTCTGCGGGTGAAAATAATGATCTAGCTGTCTAATATAAAAAAAAAAAACAATTGTTATCCACCTCATTTGTAGTAGATAATATTTACTATTTCAGCTGGTACAGCCTCTGGACAGGAAAAAGAACTCAATATTTTGTTACAGTCTAGACACTTTGCATATGTAGGAAGCTGTGATTAAACTCCATATACTTTTATCTTTGTTCTTAGAGAAGGTAAGGACCTGTTCAAATATTGAATCTTAGTGCTCTGTAAGATGCCAACGGATGGAGAGGCCTCTAGGTGATGATCAGGGTGGAAGGAATAGGACTGGTATCCTTAAAAGGCACTGAAGAACATGGAGTTCCTCTCCTCCAAAGTGGTGACAATGGAGCATCTGTGAACTCAGAAGATTGCTTCCAGCAGACACTGCTTCCATAGACCCTTTCTATGCCTTCACCCTGAACTTTCCAGATTATTATGTACACTAAGAAGAAAATATCTTTTGGTTTATAAATCATCCAGTTTGGTTTATATTGGTATGGTCATCAAAATGAACTAAGACAGAATGGTGGTAAATATATACAAGGTAAAAAATTATAAACAGATAACATAAACGTTAATACAAAAAGGAATTATAGTTAAACTATCAAAGTAAAGTGCAAAACATATCTAAATAATAATAACTTAGTAACTCATAATAACAAAGGCTTGGATTCAAAGACTTTTCACTCATGGAGATGGAAAAATGGCTTTGTGGTTTAAAGCACAGGCTGCTCTTTAAGAGGAGGAGTTGGGTTCAATTCCCAGCACCTGCATGGCTGCTCAGAACTGTCTGTAACTCCATTTCCACCAGACACAACAAAACACCAATGCACATAAAATAAAAAATAAATAGACTTTAAAGATGTTTTGCCCAGTTACTTAACACTAGGTAGTAAATACTTATTGAGCAGCAAGTATTGGGCGCCTAGATGCCAGAACACACTTATAGAAAATATGCTTCTTCATCCTTAAGGACAAAGGCAGTGACTGGTGGACAAGAGAGTACAAGACAAGGATGGTAGAGACTTGATACCCTATGAGCATGTAAAGGGGGAGGAAGTCCCCCTCAGACACAGTCATAGGGGAAAGGAGTAAGGGGAAAATGGGAGGGAGGGAAGAAAGGGAGGATACAAGGGATGGGATAACCATTGAGATGTAACAAGAATAAATTAATTAAAAAAAAAAGAAATATGTGACTCTTTGAAAACATACAACACCCCTTTCTGTCTAAATCCTTAGTCCTGCCATAGAGGCCTTCCTTTTTTATTCTATAAGAAATGCCTATGCTTAATTAAGACTCTGCGTCCTTTAGTTTCCTATCTCTTTACCTCTCTGAAGGAGCCTTGTACCTAAAGAGTTAGCTAAGTACCCTAGGGCAGTTTCACCCTAACAATGAGCAATCCCCATGCAATATATCTAACTGCACTTTCCCTTGGTAGGCATCCCAAACCTACCAGGGCATAAGTTTTAAAGGCAAAATTTACTGTAAATAAAAATAAAAAACCCAGTGAAGAGACGGGAGACTACCAGTACTGGAGATGAGGAGTCCCACACACAAGGAGACAGACTAAAGCAGAGATGTTTCCTACAAAGCAGGGAAAGCAGGCCTCTGTTCCAGGGGTAAGGATTTAGGCAGAGAAGGGTGTTATAAACATCTTTTGCAGTCTACTTTCTCCTAAGGAATGAGGCAATGAGATGGTTTTATGTTCAGAGATTGCAGATTGGTGTTTTAAAAAGAAGCCAACTGAAGACAGTCTGAATGCAAGAAGTAACTTGAATGTTACTGATCTTCCTGAGAGATGACGGTGGCTTGGGTTAATGTATTGTTAATGAAGATGGACAGATATTAATGATTATGTCATCTCTTGCTATAATTCTTGAAAGTTCAGACTCAAGAGTCCAGTTGCTCAGGCCATGATAAATTATGTGATATAAGACAACATAGCATTTAAGAATACCTTTTTTTCCATCTATTTCTGCAAGTCCAATTACTCTACAGGCTTAGGAATAAATAGAATTTTCTGTATATTAAAGTAAGTAACACATCACAAATCTGTACCATCTGAGATTACTGGCTCACGGGCTGTAAGGGTGATTCAAGGGGACAGAAACTAGAATGTATGTCTGTGAAAGAAGGCAAGAGTTGTCCAGAGAGATGTAAAGATAAAATATAATTCATATAGTCAACACTGAGGCATGGCAGGGGACTGGAGAGATGGCGCAGTGATTGATAACCTCGGCTGACATTCCAGAGCACCTGAGTTTGGTTCCCAGCTCCCGCGACAGGCAGCTCACGACTGTCTGTGAGCTCCAGCAACAGGGTGCCAACTGCACCTGCACTCACATGTGCATACTTCCAGGCAGACACGCACAACCACACAGAATAAAAGTAATAAAAATACATATTTAAAATAAAATACAGGTAACTAAGGATCTCACAAGTTCTCTTGTAGCTCAGGCTAGCCTAACTTACAGTGTACCCAAGAATGGTTTTAAACACCTTCCTCCTTCTGCTTCCACCCCCTGGGTTGCCAGGATTACAGGCATGTGTCACTGTGCCCCTTTGTCAACTGCTTGGACAGGGCAGAAAAAGGTGGCACAGGGGTAAAAAGATTACTGTCTTAGTAAGTGCTTCCGAGCAACTAGACATCCTCACACAATGGACCATAAACCTTACGCTATCCATGAACATTATTTTTGTCAAAGACCTAAATGTAAGCCACAGGCTTGTACAAATTCTAGGAACCAGACACAAAATGAAATCTAAGCCACATTGCCACCTTGATCTTTGAAATAAAAACTGAATTACAATTACTAAGATTACAAGTCTGAGCTCTGAAAGATACTGTCAAGAGAATAAAAAGACAGTTGCAGAAAATGGAAAATACTTTGCATTGAATACAGGAAGTAGTGCTGAAACTTGAAGATTAAAGTCTCCAAATTACTCCCAAATAGGAGACTAGTAATTAGCAGCCTAGTTATTATACAAGGTTATAAAGCATCATAAATATGAGTCGTATGATTTAAGTTTAGGTGATTGGATACATACCTCTGCTGTTCACAAGGGAGATCTGAGGGCGGATACGGAGATAGATACTGTAGCAAAGGTATCTGCAAATAGCACCCAGAGAGCCGAGAATCACAAACACTTGAGAAAGGAGGATGGAACAGTGGGAATGACACTGGGGGACCAGAGTGACAGGAAAATATATAGCACGTAATCTGCCTTGCGCTGCAGGGAGGGATCTGTATTAGAATGGCAATTGAGTTTTAGATTTTTTACCATGTTCCTTTTCATGTCCACAGTGATGATGTATATGCCAGCAACTGGATGAAGGAGAACAAGATCTCATTGTATCACAGAAGCTAGATGTTTGAGGTACTCTTCCATAGCAACAGTAGCTCTGGAGCCTCTGAAGGGAAATCTGCTCCACAGCTGTTTGCTACTTTTTTCTTGCTTGCCAAAAGTTCCTGGTGCTCCCTGGCTTGGAGACTCATCACCCCAATCTCTGTGCCTTTTCCCATGGCAGTCTTTTCCTATTCACATTCTAATTTCTCTGTTCTTATAAGGAAATCAATAATTGGATTAGGGTTGATCTTAATCTAATATAAAGTTATCCTAACTTGATTATCTGCAAAAACCGTAATTCTAAATAAGAACACATTTGGAGGTACTGGAGGTTGTCTTGAGCATGTTTTGGGGGAGAACACAATTCCACCCTATAAAAAGATGTTAATAAAGAAAAAAGTAAACTATCATATGACCATTATATTTAAGTTGGTGATCTTGAAAATACACATGAAAAGTAGTGGTTATGATTGGCAGTTCTGGAAGCACAGTTGTAGATTAACAAGTGAACAGAAGGAAAAATTAGAGGAATGAACATAGATACAGTTTTTAAGATGGACAAAGGCAAATCTAGAACAGTGATTGGACAAGGGGAATTCCTCTACATATGTCATTGATACATTCAAAAATAACATTGCATAAATGGCTGAAAAGATTAGTTTAAGCTTAAATAAATGCCATGAAACTATGAGAGATGGAATAGGATGTAATACAGACATCAGATTAAAATTATAAAGAGACTATAACTCTTTTCCATATATTCTAAAAGAAAGTCACTTACACATATAAATGCATTGGATATAGTGTTGTTCTTTGATATAGCAGCAGAAATTGGAAGAGATATTTTAGAAGCTCTCTCTCTCTCTCTCTCTCTCTCTCTCTCTCTCTCTCTCTCTCTCTCTCTCTGTTTCTGTCTCTCTGTCTCTCTCTCTGTTTCTTTGTCTCTCTGTCACTCTCTGTCTGTCTCTGTGTGTGTGCGTGTGAGGGGGGGGGGAGAGGAGAGAGGGGAGAGAGAATATGGATAGGGTATGAAGTAAGAAATTTGAGGAATGACCAAACTCTGAAATGTTTATGGTTGAAAGCAGGAAAGAAAAATGACTGAGTTCAAGCATTCAGAGTGTCCCTTTGGAGCCAATGACCCAAGTTTTTTAGTGGAGTTAAAAATGCATGCTCTGTGGGGAACTAATCTACATACTTTTATTATGTCTTTGTAGTGATGTTCATTAGCCCAGGTGGGAAGGGGTGTGATAAAAGAAAAGCCAGCAGGAATTTGAAGATACTGGCCTGAGAATAAAGAATGGACTGTGATGTCAAAGCTGAAAAGGAAAGGAAGTGAAATTAGAGAGCAGTGTCAGAGAAAACGTGCAAAGGTCAGGAAACTGGGAATTTTGATGGGATTACATAATAGCCATGTCGAGGAAACCAAGTCAACACTCTTAGGTGGTATAGAATCCTAGCATGGGATGGGAACTTCCAATATGAAATTATCTTAGATACCTGAAGCCCAGGAGAGGCAACAGTTGCTAGATATAGTGCCGTGCATACTGAACATGTCTTAGTTGGTATATTATCGCTGTTAGCAAGCGTCCCTAAATGGGACAGAATATCAGACATACTTAATTTTAAGAGTACAGGTGTATTTGCAACAAGAATAGCTTCACACTAAGGAAAGTCCTGAACCCGTAAATTTGTTTGCATGGTGTTGTCTCCCTTTCAGGAAATGCTCATTTACTGTTTGATTCCTTCTATCTCCCTCAACTCCTCATCTCTTTCTCTTGAGAATACTTGCTTCACTCATCATACTCATCTCCTGGGACTTCTCTGATGTTCCAGCAGCAATACTTCAGACCCTTGAAAAAGTTTACTAGATTAATAAAATTCACATTGGTGCATTTAGAGGAAATACACTACCCCAAGCTTTCCACTCGGAGGTTAGATAATATTAGGTAATCAACCTCTCTGATTCGGTTTTCTCATCTGGATAGGATAGTAAAGATCATATATGCATCCACCACAGATATGACTGAGTCTCATAAATCAAGTCAGTGCTCATGAAGGTGTGTTCTGTCATGAAGAACCGTTGGAACTCTGAGGCTAAAAATGTAATGGGAAAATCTAGCTATAATGGACGGAACGTCACACATGCCAGCAGAGCTGATATTTCTCTTGTCCTTCCCATGACATGGGTATAGATAAATCCCGTACCTACGCAGTGCCATCTACTGGTAAAAATTAAGACAAATAATAATAAAACTTAATATTCCTCTCTATAATAAGTTTTTCAGCTTCTGTATTTTTTAATGCACTAGATTTCAATTTTTACTAGTCTCCCTTTTTATCAGCATTCTCTTTGATTTTGAAAAGCTAGAGTTTGCAAAGTAAAAACAAAACAAAATAAAAACAGAGAACATTTTAACAAAACTTGTCTTTCCATGAATGTCTTGAGCTTATTAGGTTATTTTAGGGGTTAAAATATCACCCTTAATCAGAGTCTGAATGTTCACGTGGGTGAGTTATTTACAAACTCAGTCAGAAAGACAAATGAAATAGTGAGACTCAAGTAGTATAGGTCATTGGTAAAGGAACAGCCTCTACATGGCTTATCAGCTATGTTTATTCAAGACCATGTCACCCTAAAAGCATTAGCTAAATGCATATGCTAAGGACAGTCTAAAAAAAATTAAAAGTTGTTCACTTGGTGTGACTGTGCTCTTCCAGGGCCTTCATGAATGTCACCAAGGACTTAGACTTGAAGAATAGGTTTCATCTTAGAAACCTATTCTTAGTCTCCAAGAAGGGACAAGAGACTTTAAAACAAGCAAATGTGCCCTAACTGGGGACTGAAAGACACTCTAGAAACAAGTAAAAATAAACACATTAGAGAGGTTTATACAATGAACATGAGGATGGATCACTTATCTTGCTTTAGGAGTAATAATCATTTTTATAATAGATTTTTGATGCTGATCTCTCATCTGGTTCATGGAACTAGGCTTGTGGATATCTTTTAATTATTGTGAGCTAATTTAAGTTGTCAGTATGACAGTTAAGCATCAACCCAAATCATTTTTTTATGTTCCCAAATTATCTTCCTTAGAAAGATTTAAACTGAATGATGTTTTTACCATAATGTTTGGATTCTTCTCAGGTAATTAGACCCAGTGCTTTATAACAGAGGGACTTGTGTGTAAAAGCAAACAAAACAAAAAATGGCTTCTGTCGGAGCATCAGGATAAAGGCAATCTGCCTCCCATGGCTCTGTTTGTTAATCACTTTGGTCTAATTTACAAGGTCAAATCCATTCTCCTACTGAAGAATCTCATCTGTTCTGGCAGAGAAAGAGAAATGTTTTCTTTCACTCCTATGTGTGGCAAGAGATCATTCATCTCGGTAAGTTCTGAAGAGAAATCTTACTACATCAGAGAGAAGAGTATTCAAAGGGCATCTGATAGCCAGAGAGATAGATGGGGTTCACTTTCCTGAGCCAGACATTCAAATGGTAACAAGTGATAGAAAACAGCTCTATATTTCAGGGTAATGTGTGCTTGCTCCTGATGATTAAGCCCCCTGTGAGCCATCTGTGTTTAATGGGTTAGAACTACTTCATAGAGCAGCAGCGTTTTCCTTCCACAACTTTCTTATTTATTTGAGAGGAGACCGATTTCCACCCTTTAAAAGTTAAGCATGTAAGAAACCCTGCCAAGAGAATCAGAAAGAAAAGGCAAATTTATAGCCTCGTGTTGTTTTAAGCATTTAGCAGTATAAATAAGAAGTGTAGATAAATGTGTACAAGTAGAAGCATAAGTGACCCTGTGTTTATCTCAGTTACGTTATTTGCCTAAATTCCAGGGCTGAATTAACCCAATTAGTTTATGTAATGGCTAATGCTGCTTCTCAACTGCACTATTAGGCATGTGCCTAAGTGATAGTAGGCTGGAGATTGGAGTTCTTTTACCTGAAAGTCCGGGCCTTGGGGCCTGCAAATTTGTAACTGATTGTTTCAGCAGATAAAATTCAGAATTCAGTGTGCAAATCATTGCACCTTAAAGCAATGTCCATTATTGGTGCTATTAATGAAATTAAAGTGAGTTTCTGGTTGTAAATGGTAATGATGCTGATAGTTCTCATTGGACACATATGGTTTCCTGGTGTTGTGTTACTTTTTTACTAACATCTCATTATTTTTCTCTGACTTAGAAAAGTCAGCAGCGATAAGCACTCAATAAATATTTTCCTGTGTTGAAATGAACCCTGAGGACTGAGAGGTGAGATGGGATGGATCAGACAGGATGATCTGGCGCGAGAACCTTGACTAGTCTTCCAAATTGTCGTTGATCTCACCTTCAGTCAAGAGGCGCATGATGTGAAGGATTTAGAATTTTCATACAATCACAGGTGCTAAGCTGAGGCACTCAGTCACACCAGCCTCCAGCTTTTCTTGTGATTTAATTTGGCTTCTTTTCCCTCTTCATGTTTAACTCTTGTTAGGTCTTCAAAATTTGCATTAGGTATTTTCATCAGATAATTAATTCTCTCTCTCTCTCTCTCTCTCTCTCTCTCTCTCTCTCTCTCTCTCTCTCCTTTCTTTTCTTTCTTTTTTCTTCTTTCTTTCTCCCTTCCTCCCTTCCTTCCTTACCTTTTCCCCTTCCTTTGAAGTAGAAAATATTTCTAGTAGAGGAAGCCCTCAAAAATTTAAAGCCATTAATCAGTTTCACAGCTAGAAACAGAGAGGTGAAGATAAGACAGAGATTCCTCCATTAACCTTCTATTTACAAATTTCAGGCAATGGTGTTTGATAAAGTGAGACAAATGCTGGCTGAGGAAGGGCAAACAATGAGTTAAATTAAAGCCTCTGAGGCAGTAATTCATAACTGCTTCCTTTCTTCTTCCTCTTCCCTGGAGTTGGGAGTATTTTCTCCACACTGACCTCAGAATCCTCCAGCGGTCTTTTTCTTGGTCTGAGATCAAGGGGTACACCAGGGTGAGTGCTCTCACTGAACTTTTCCATCAACTTTCTTCAGATGTCTAGTTTGTAGTTGTATTTTCACTTTTATTATTTTCTTTTATATTTAGATCACAGTAAAAGTATGTTATCTTTTATGCTATAAAACTTTCCATATTTCATCTATCCAAATTCTATTTATTGAATAGTTTTTATTGCTTGAATTTATTCATAATTTCTATTGCTAGTGCCAGACTTTCATGAACTCCGCACATATTCACTGCCTTATTGAATAATAGAAAAATTTGAAAAACACTGAAAAGACAATTGTTTTTTTCTCTTTTGAATTTGTAAATTCCAGTCTAGTTGATAAATATAACTAAAAACCTTAGTTAACAGTTGTTTTGTCATAATGTGGATAAAGAAACAAAGAATCAGAAGTGTTTTAGTAAACATGGGCATAGGTTTTCAAATTTTGTTTGTTTCTATTTGATAGAAGAATATAAAACTGCCATTCTCTGGTCATCTCACAGGACTTGGAGTTGTCACTTTCCTTGGCCATCTACCAACTATAAAGTGTATACTAGTTTCACTGTTATGTGTTCCATGGTATTTGACTTTAGACAGTTCCTTGCCTTAGTGAGATTATTCTTTTACTCTTTTGTCTCTACCATTCAATAAATTAGTTTCTACAAGTTCTTAGCAAAAAAGCGAGAGTAGGCATTTTCAATACAATTGTAAATACAGTAAATAAATTTGAATTTGAATATTTACAAAAAGAAAAGGTGATGGGGGGAAGCTAACTTGACTGAACAGCAGGAAATTTTTGAAATGTTAACACTTCTTTAAGCAATTCACAGATTTCAACAAAGTATTTGTAAAACACATATCCAGATTATTTTTCTTTTGTAGCTTTAAGGAAAGCCCATAGGATAATACAAGTGATAGTTCTTAGATTTAGAAACTCTTTATATTGACTAAATATTTGTTTACTTCCTTCCTTACTTATTTATTTATTTATTAAATTCTGTGTTGCAAAACTATGAAGAAGAAACGAAAAAAGATGAAGAATGCTTGGCTCATATGAAACTTTATAACACTTTCCAATTATTAGTGAGAAAATCACCCCCAAAGATTTGAATGGCACACCTAAAGCTTGACCTTTGTAGATGATTACTTTACACCTTTCATAATGTGGGACTCCTTTGCGGTGGAAATTTTGCTTAAACTTAGCACACTACTATAATGTGGTTTTTAACGCTATAGATCTAGAGGAGTCTGATAAAGCCCTTGTATTCTTTCTTGTATGTTTTGAATTTTTTTTTAAAAAAATTACATTTTAGTCTATTTTAAAAAATAGAACAGTATTTGGGGTCTGGGAGGAGGACTCCATGATTAAAAGCTGAAGGCAGGCAAATCTGATTGTCTATCTCTATTTACTAAACTCTGAATTCTATGTAGAATATACTTTTCCTATCTACTCTCTTTTGCATGTGAGTCCAGTGTTTAGCCACTCGGTCTGTGTAAGCAGCCTACAGAGGGCCTGCTTTTGCCCTCTGCTGGAAACCTGTTAGATTTTAACAGTGCTGACAAATGTTCTGGATTGTTCCAGTAAATCTTTAAAGCAGAAACAAAGTAAATGGAAAAGAGAAAATAAGTCTACACCATGTAAGGGTGCACATGCACTATTTTGTTACTCTCGACCAACGGTCCTCAACCTTCATAACGTCGCAACCCTTTAATACAGTTTCTCATGTTTTGGTGACTCCCGGCCATGAAATTATTTTTGTTGTTAACTCATAACTGTAGTTTTCTATTGCTGTGAGTTGTAATATAAATATCTGATGTGCAAGAAATCTGATGTGAGGACCTTGTGAAAGGGTCACTACCCTGTCTAAAGTCAGAGGCATGCTGCAAACGGTGCCACATTGAAGGTTGAAGTGATATCATTTGTTGTACTTTGCAGTTGCAAAAATTAGGTGGTACATCTAGTTTAGAAAATTAAAGTTTTAATTGGTTAGGTTAACACTATAACTGATTTTTTTTTAACTTATTTTATTCAAGATGCTGTTTTAAGGCTGAGATGATTAGAGAAGCTTTCTCCAACTCCCTACTATTTTTCTCAATATAAGAGAGGAATTACCCAGTCTTAATTACCTAGTTTTGATATTTTTTTTATTCACAGTCCATTTCCATGATAAATAATGGCAATGATTTGATTTCAAAGGAGCCTTATTAACATTATTTTTAATTCCATAGGGCCAGTGAGATTGTCACATAAGCCAGATGACCTGAAATAAACTAACTCCACAAAGTTGTGTCCTGACCTCTACACCTGTGTATGGACATTAGCCCACATTAGACAAACACACACACACACACACACACACACACACACACACACACACACTAATAATGGAAAATTATTACATTATAAATAAATCTTATTTTGGTGCTCACTATACTCTGAAAATATCACATTTAATCAGTTTTTTTTTTCATTTTTGTCACATAAATAGAGCTTTACTGCACCACATTTTCCTTCTATCTTTATTCTCATTATCATTGTTCATGAGGTCACCACTTAGCCTTCATAAAATATATATAAAAAGTCTTAAAGGCTAACAACAAAATACTATTTAATATGCTATTTTATTAAACTGATTCTGTTGCAAATTGAACTGATTCTGTTGCAAATTGTTTAGCTTATTCATGTTAAACTTGAATAGTAATAAGAAAATAAAACAGGTGGCTTTAATGCCTAATTTCTCAAGCTAGAAATGGATTAAAGAAAAATTACATTTTAAGTGATAAAAGTATTTTTCTATTTTTTAACCAGAGAAATAAGAATTAAGCCTAACTAGTATTTAAGATCACTCAAATATCTCTAGTAAATTATTAAGGAGCATGAGGGAAAGTTACTTTTAGTAAAGGACATTCAACAAAATTATCATATAATTTATCATATAAAATTATACCTAATTTGGATGCTGAAACACAAATGTTAGGATCACAGATGAACTCAGAAAATTGAAAATGTAAGCATTTTATGCATCCATTATAAGTTAACTTTTCACTCATTTTCTCTGAGCTGTTATTTAAGTGCCAGTACATGAAATCTGCGGCCTCTATACATAAATTCATAAAATAGCACCACATGAATACAAGGTCCAGGCATTATCTGTTCTATGGAAGTCAACACAAGGACCTAGCATTTGAGACTTGAGAATGTGAAGATGAGAAAAGAAATTACATACTATCTTTGTAAAGACTGTACTAGGGCAATGGTCCCCCTACTCTGCTCATTAAAGCAAAAGAATCAGCAGTTAGATGATATAATGAAAAGAACGTGATCACTTAATTTATATACCAAATTTCAAGAGTTTCTGTAATGTTACATAAGCTGAGTAACTCTATTATTCTCTGGAGACACATTGTTGAAATTAAGGGCAAAGATTGCAGGGTCTTCTTTCCACTCTCTTAAGTCATTATATGAAAAAAAAAAACCTATTCACCAGTTCACATTCAAGATGAATAAAATATCCTCAAAATCCAAAAACATTTTTCTGAAGTTTCATTTAATTTCATACTTAAGAACATGACCCTTATATAAGCTCTCTAGAAATGCATTTTTTGTCATGATGTTCAAACCCTGCTACGCTGTTGAGGGAAAAAAAAAGAATGTAAACCACCCATGCAAGGAGAGAAAAAAAAACATGTAGAAGTAAAGAGAGTTAGGTTGCAGGAACCAAAGCCCAAGAGATTAAAAGCTATGAGGAACTGAAACACTCAGTCACCCATACTGTCAATAACAAGCCCAATTCTTCCTCTTTCATCCTTTAAGTACATGAGCTCAATATTCACACTTAACATTTCAAGTCTAGTAAATGGAGCTTTAATTTCAGTTCAGGGGGAAAAAAGAAAAAAAGGAAAGAAAGAATGAAAGGAAATAAAAATCCAGTGAATGAGGAACTGTGTTTCCTTTTGCTTTTAGCTTTGTCTTCACCTATTACTTCGAAAAATCATTTTTGTATAGTGTGGCAACCAAACTACATAATAAATTTTCAGCTAAAAGCTAAGCTTGTGAGCTTATTAAAACTATATAATGCATGCATGTCTTGCTCCTCTGATGTAATGTGTGTCTTGCTTGATATCATATGCATTAGGCTTTTGTCCAGGACGGCTGAAATAACGAAGAACATAAGCCGATATTCTACCATCTATGTCACATGTATCTGTGAACATGTAATATTAAACTCATACAGTGTGGTGATTGTAAAACATCAATTGCAAAGGTATTTTGAGTTGAAAAAAAAAAGCAAAGCTCCCAATATTCCAGCCTAATTTCTCAATATAATATTAAGAAAAAAACTTCAAGAAGAAAAACTAATAACTGGTGTGACACTCGTATTTCATTACTTTTGGTTTTTATATATGTATTTTCATATATGTGTGCATATATGTAGTATACATACATATATAATGCAAAAATACCATATATACATATGTGGTATCAACCAAGAGGCTCTAAAAATCTAAATTATGAAAGAAGAAAATGAGATGAGTACTACTAATTAGTGAAATCCTTAACAATAAAACTTTCAGTTTCTAGTTTTAAATTTTAGTTCACGAATTATGAGCCTCATGAATATTAAAGCAAAGCCATTCTCTTCTAAAGCCTGAAAGATGTCTCACAGCTGCTTTAGCCATTCTTTAACAGCAACAACAAAAAAAAATCTCCTGCATTTGAGCATAATTCTGAGGGCCAAAGTTGAACAAGCTTTTCTTGGGAGCAAACCTAAAAAGGGAAAGCACAAAAGCAATAAAGAGTAGACTCCTGAGGAAGTCAAAGACTGTTTGTTTAGGACATCACTCAGCTCCATCATCTGCCTGACTTAAACTTTTATTACAAAAGCTGTCTAATTGCTATAAATATTTCCCCACTAACAAAAGACACTTAGTGGATAAAAGTACTTTTCCTCAAATTTAATTTTCAAAATTCATGTACTCCTGTTCTTTACCCATTAGGGCCTCTCAGAAGATTGCTAAAGTCCACAGGAACCACACGAAGATCCTAACAGAGTACAAAGGGGTGGATGTTGCTCTGATCTGAGCCATGGAAGTCATCTTCGCTTCAATTAATTGACTTTGCCTTTATGAACTTAAGAATTTTTCAAGGGGTCTGACATTTCACTCATCTGCAAAAGCTTGGAATGTGACAGGGGGAAGGGAGGAGAAGTAAATCAAAGAACTTAGCCATTTTCCAGATGCAATGTATTTTTCTTCTTCTTCTTTTTTTTTTTTAACTGGAAGTCTTTGAGTGCCTCCTGACATCTTAACTCTCTACGTGAAGCACAGTAGCAAAAGTGCTTAAGGCGTAGTGTGTGGAGAACAAACAGCCATACATTTGAACATGCATTTACCCCCCAAAACAAACATAAGTTCTAATCTGTTACTCTTTTAATTGAAGAGTTACCTTGAATTTGCTAGATATTCATTTATGTGATTCAATCAATATATTTTTAGTTTAAAAGCAACAGCGCACTTACTATTTCTTGGTTTGAATCACTAAGTCTCAGTCTTCTTGCTGGCCTCTTCACTTAAAAGTTGCATTTATAAAACCTGTCCAGTTGACTAGACTGTAAATCACACATGGATACTTCAGTTGTCACCTTTAGCCACATGGCTGCAAGAAATCGTGCCCAGATACTCTGTGCAAATACCCATCAGTTTAGAAAAGTGTTTTCCCCCACTGAGTGGAAATTCACTAAAACTTTGAAAGGTTTTAAAAAAAAAATTTTTTTTTGAGGCTGCAAGAGAGTATATGACCATTGTGTCTTCGAGCCAAAGAAGGGGAAATGGTGTTAGCTCAAAGCAACCGGGATCAATATTGCCCTTTTTCCCCAGGGTGTTTCCTCGTTTATCAGGTATCATTTTACAAGGGACTTCTTGTTATACAGAACTAGCATAAATCAATCTATCACAGAAGGATTTGTTTAATACATTTATTCCTTTCAGAAGTTGCATGACCATATTTCATTGACTTGTACAATAGGAAAAAAAAAAACCTTACTACTAAAACAGAGTTTGTGGAGGCTGGTGCATGCTAAACCTATTTCGTCCTTTCAGGGGTCCGTTCTTGGATTTTAATGTTAAATAATAACAATCATTCATGTAAGCTGGTCTCACCGTATATCTTGACCTTTAGCCCTTCCACACACAGCAGCTTATTGTGGTACCCTTTAAATATGAGAAATAAGAATGTTTTTACTTTGCTATGAAAAGAAAAATAAAAGAGTACTGTATGTTACATGGCCCATGAAATGTTGGCGGTGTGCTCCTTGGCTTTCATTCTCAGGACAGCAATACTGGAAGACCTCCTTTCAAATTCTGGCTTTGTTTCAAACGCATGTCCGTTGGAAGCCCCCGTGAGAAGAGAGTCAGTGAAAAAATTGTTGAGGGGCACATGGCTGAACTGATTCTGGTGGTTCGGAAACCCCGTGTAACCGGAATCTGTCCGAGGCGAGTGAGAATAAGGTGTCATGCAGGAGGACGCGTCACGTGGTAACATGCATGACGTAACCACAGAACCACCACTTGCATTTCCTGCCCACAAATTGTTCTGAATCTGGAATATATAAAACAGCGAATATTACATCCACACGTTCTCGCTTTTACATTCTCACTTTCTTTAGGTTTAAAAAGCAGGGTTAGCAACTCATTATTTCTCCCTATTAGGAATTCCATAATTTCATTCTAAGCATTCAAAACAATGGCTACAAAAGAAAATTAGAAATTCTTAGTTGTTTTTTAAACAATAATAGACCATCATAGCTCACATACATAACCGCAGCAAATACTTTCAACACAAGAACACTTCTTACATGTTATTTTTATAGTCATGAGTTTAAGATACTTATAGGACGTTTAGTCATGATACATGGCATCTCCACCTCTTTAGGGAAAGAGCTTAAAACATGGTCTTAAGTTTAAAGATAACATTCATGTCTCTAAACACAACGAAGCAGCTGTGTTTTTTTCCAGTACTAAAAATGGACTCAGTCAGTACAGCAATTTTTGTTGGAAACCATTGTTGACTTTTAAGCAGTGTTGTCTGAAATATTTTTAATTGAATTCATTTAGAAAGTATTTTTCCTCTCATTGATTCCTGTGTCCTATATCTACCCTTCAATAAATTACTCTGCAAGTCTGAAATATACAAAATTGGATTATTTATTCTACTTTTATATAAGACATAGGGAATTCAAAACAGACATGTAAAACAAACATAATTTTAAAGCATAAACCATTGCAAAATAATGGAAGCATAGATGAAAACTGAAAATGTTGGGAAAGAGGCATGAGGGTATAATTAAAGTGCCACATAACATAGCACAGCATGTGCAATACAATTTGTGCCCAGGAAATTCAACATTCGTATTACTAAATCTCAAAAGAAAATGATTAGATGTGATAATACCACCAAGTACAAGTTTTTCAAAATTAATAGTATGCAAAAGGAACACTAAGTAGAATTTTTAAAATGCACATTTTAAATGAAAAGTACCTCAATTATAATAGGCAAGCTATTTAAACAACAACAACAACAAAAAACAGATCATAAGAATTACTGGGAGACACATGGAAAATCAGGACAAACAGAGAAGAGAAAAAGGAGGAGTGAAGACTGTAACCTGAAATAGCAAAGAGACTGGCTACGTCCTCCAGATGTGCCTGGAATCTGCCATGTAGCCCAGGCAACACCAAAGCTCCCAATCCTTCTACGTCAGTCAACTGAGTCCTGAGATAACAAGGATGCACCATCGCTCCAGGCATGTTGCTTTTGACAACTTGTTTATAATACGTTTAAACTAAACAGGCACCACTATGTATTGTCACTACATCTGGCTTTTTTTTTTTTTTAGTAAGTCATGATTTTAAAAATGGAACCATCCAGTATTATGATACATATGGATGTCTTGTAAATTGCATATTCCAGACTTAGACATACAGCCTCTGAAGTATTCTTACAAAACCCATGATAAATATCATTCCATGACAGCTTATATTCTATACCAGTAGAAAAATATATTCCTAAATTTAACTCACACTGAAAGAGAAGTTACTTTGTGTCTCAACACAGGATGGTGTACCTTTTCCAAAATAGTAAAGAAAATACAGACATACTATGAATGTAACATATATATATATATATATATATATATATATATATATAATTGCTGATTGTTTCCTGGTTCTGCTTGCTATAGGTAGTTTATTGTATGTATGTGTAATAATAATAATAATATATATATATATAAAGTAAATGTAAACAACTGATTTTAACACTTTTGTGGGGTTTCCATGAACAACAAAATACTTATTCCTGTATTTTCTAAAGATATATATTATAAGTATATTTAATTTTTCTTTGAAATCATGTGTATCTTTATGTAACTATAAATATAAGTTCACAGAGTGGACTGGTATTCCTTCATTTAGATGTATATAATTGTTTGCATATTTGAATAGTCCTTAAATCACTATATGCTGTTTTGTTTCACTGTTGACTTACTTCTCTATGCCCATTTTACATCAGTCAAAATGATTGCTAGTTTGTGTATCTGAAACCAACAACAGGGCTATTAATGTCATTGCTCTATCAGACTAGCTCTCCTAGTGTAATCTGGATGCTTTTCTCAACATTCAATCAAACATTGTAAAATATTGCAAGAGCCACAGAAATGTGTCTGAAAAAGGAAGGTAAGCATGTTTGCTTATTTAAAACTAGTGATAGGGAACATTTAGTTGCTTCTCCTATTAAAGTATTTATTAATTTATAATGACTCTAAAATTTATTATAGTCATCAATTATATTTCACATGCATAGAAATGTGTTTCCTGGCAGATAACACAGCAAAAGCAAGGGGGTCAGGCAAAGAAACAATCCATAAACTTAAATTAAGAAAATATTTAGTCAGGAAAGAATTAACATTAATCTTCTTGTAAACTCTTCAACATTAATCTACTTGTAAATATAACTTCATAAGTTATAACTGATAGGTTTCTGTAGCAAAACTTCAGGTGCAGTTATAGGACAATATCCCCTAAGAAAATGTGATTTTTTTTTCTAAAATATTTCCTCTGGGTGTTTATTTATTTGATGAGGATGGCCAGTACCTAGTGCGTGACAGCTAATGGGTGTTAGCTAATTGCCATGTGCAGCATAAACTACAAATGCTTTTATGTTAACACACAAATACATGGATGTTTTACTTTCTCTTCTCTGTAGAAGGTAAGTCTTTAAAAAAAAAAAAAGACCTTAAGACTTTTACCCACAACTCTATAACCAATAAGGTCAAATATGACCCAAGGAAATCTAAAGAAATTATGAAACAATATGTCTATTTTTATAAGTTATAATTGCTTATTTATTTGTGCATACTCCAAACTCTATAGTTCACAGGTTCTACTGTCTTACAGTGTATCAAATGATTGCTGATTGTAACTATATCCGGGCCCACAAAAATATTTAATAAACCCATAACAAAACATATTGAAATACTATCAAGTTCATAAGAATGAAGAATGTAAACAGATCCATTTCTTCAGGTATGATAAAAATTGGGAACTAGTTGGATTAATATTTTAATGTGTGTTTACGTTTGCAAATTTACCACAAGCATAACCGCAACAAAGATCATATTTATATTCCTCTACCTTGCTATCTATATTCACATACAGGACTTTTTGTCATCAAAAGGTATTTTCCATCACAGATGCATTTTATAGTTACTTATTCTTTAAGAATATGATGTCAGCTCATGTGATCTATATCGAAATGACAGGAATAATATACACTGCTTTTTGAAAAGTCAACTGAAATTAAGAAGCACTTCTGGAGCCCAACTTCCCACTGTAATTATACTCTCAGATACCCTATGAACATATACAGGGGGAGGAAGTCCCCCTCAGGAACAGTCATAGGGGAGGGGAGTAAGGGGAAAATGGGAGGGAGGGAGGAATGGGAGGATACAAGGGACGAGATAACCATTGAGATGTAACAAGAATAAATTAATAAAGGAGAAAAAAAAACAGTGTTGACTTTATTTGTTCCCTGTGACTATTGGCTCTCCTGCTTTCTTACAGATTCCATCCTTCCATTATGCGCCACAAAATGACACTAAGGGTTTCTTACATATGAAAAGATCGAGTTGTCATTTGGCAACTGTGACCAAATCCCCGTGTTTGTCTTTAATTTTTCTTCAGGCGTATCTTCTTGAGCCCTTTCAGTCACTCCCCAAATGTCAGTGGTTCTAGACTGTCTTGCCGACTGTGTTCAGCTGCCCTCACCTTAATCAACATGCAGCACGTGCACGAGGTTTATTATAGAACATGCGTGATCTAACCGTGGTAGAGATGTGCAGCTGCCATCCTTGCTGTAAATCATCTATTTTCAATAGGTTGATGCTTGAAGGCAATATGTGATAAAACAGCTAAATCCAGTGCAGTCCAAGCAAGCTCTCGTCTTGCCTGTGCATATGCCAATTCTATTAAAGCATGTACTGGAATCCACAAACTGCGTCATCTAAAATTGCTCATCGCTTCTTTGCCAATGGCAAGCCTAAGAAATATCGTCTCCCACTCATTAGTAAAAATGCTATACCTTATTAATTTTGGAATAAATAGTAAATTTTTACTTCTAAATGGGGTAAGTCTCTTTTTGGACTATTTCACAGACATGACAGTGGAAATACCCTGTGCCAACTGGTTATTTGAATTGTTTAGGGATCTCTAAACTGCGTAATATTCACATGTTGCACAAACTCCTGCCACAAACATTTGTCATATTCACACACACACACACCCCTTATGCACATTCACATTAACCTTATATATCATGGGTGCACATTTTTTTGAGAGCTAAATTACACACTTTGAAAATAAATAATGTTGGAACTCACAAGAAGCATTTATAGTGATGTTAGTGCAATGTTTTCTTTACACTAAAAAAACCCCAAAATAAATTGTGTCTTCTCTCTTGGACAACTGTTTACATTAATTAATTGTTCTGTACATATTCTGTTTTTACTACACATTTGTTACCTCATTATCACTACGTAATTTGACAAGTTTTGTGTATGTTCTTCAGAATAAAAATATCCATTTTGACAAATGTAGTTTAATTTTCTAAAACTAGTGCATGCTTTACTAGCACTTCTATTGTAAAGGTCATCTGACAAAATACTAGTAACCATGTTCTCAGGAGCCATTGGCTACCTTTACCATCCATCAGTTTTTCGAATCACACAACATCAATAAGTCACCAGCAAGAACAAAAACTGTATTTGTAAATAATTTGATTCCAGCGGCTGAAAGTCTCTAACCTGAGTTAATTGATGAATAAAAAGACCAATTCGGATAAAAATGAGGCCCTGGCATTGTTTCTTACTTATTAGCTCTAATTGTAGTATATTGATAATAATATATCAAATATAAGGATTTTAATCAATTTCATTTTTTAATTCCTAATGTATACTTATTAGGTATACAATGTGGTAAGTTTGAAGTTATGTAAATTGTACATTCATTAGAAGATCATCTATTAAAATAGTTTGTCAGTTTGCTTTTTAAATAAAATTCCATTGTGGACATGCAGACATGGATTTGGAATAAATAAGAAATAAATGTGCTATTTCCATTTTAAAATCACTATTAGATGCAAGAATATGATGCTAACAACCTAAAAACAAGCTGTACAACACATTGTCCTATCACTGAAAATCCAAAAATACTGTTTCATAAGAAATTTAATGCCTAGAATTTTTAAAGTAGCATCACATAAATATGTTTCAATTATTGCTCAAATAAATTCTCTGGCACAGTCATTAACATTTGATTTTTTGACTTTAATGTTGCATGCATTCTTAACTTTTATAGGAATTGTGATAACTGAAAAGGTTATATATAAGAAATCTCTCACTTTTCAAATTAACTCAGTTATGAAAGGAATAAATAATGAAATTTAATCTCTGCTGTTTTATTTTTATGGAGCAACCAAGGTCATTTTCTGGACATATCTTGCACTGTTTCTTCAAGGACTTTAATGTGTGCATGACAGTTTGTTATTTGTATTAACAATTATTTTATTAAATTTACAATTACATGGGAAATAGAATATGACTTTTTGTTCATAAAGTCTACTTTATGCATGTAAAATCTATAATGTGAAACAAATACTCAAATGTATTGATTTTCATAAGATATTTTTAATCTTACCTATTCCACTCTGGAGTCATATAGTAGCCTTGAATTTCTTCATTGAAACCTGACCAAAGCTATTAGCTTTATTCTTGTTGCTACATTAGGACAGAGTCCCACTGTTTAGCCTTGGCTGGCCTAGAGTTTCCTCTGTAGACCAAAGTTGGCCAGTTCATAAAGATGTGCCTGCCTCTGCCTCATGAGAGCTTGTATTAAAAGCATGACCCAACACATCTGATACATTTATTCATTTTTTATCTGGATTTTATATATCTTATTATTTTTAAATACTTTGATATTAAAACAAAATACATAGCCAGGCGTGGTGGCGCACACCTTTATTCCCAGCACTTGGGAGGCAGAGGCAGGCGGATTGCTGTGAGTTCGAGGCCAGCTTGGTCTACAAAGCGAGTCCAGGACAGCCAAGGCTACACAGAGAATAAAATACATTATTCTTCTTCTTTCCTTTCTTTCTTCCAACACTTCTATGTACAAATCCTTGATTTCTCACAAACTCAGGGCCTCCATTTATTTAATTGTTGCTATGCTTATGCACACACACACACACACACACACACACACTGTACTAAAGATAAAGTTTGATTTTTAAAAAATAACTTGATTTTTATACTATTTTTATTTAATACCTATGATTTGTTCTTTAAAATATCTGTAATAATATGAGGAATAAAAACAGCATTAAACCTAATAATTAGATGCCATTTCAAAAAGATAGCACTAACTAAATTGTATATGATACAGGCAAAACGGTAAATCAGAAGACAAAATTCTATAACAATGAAAGTAAATCAGATTTTAATCCCTCAGTTATACAAGACAAGCTTTACTTCCCATAGGACTCTTCTCAATTCTTCCAAGAAATTATAGATATATATGCTAATATTATATATATATGCTAATATTTCCTTTCATTCTTGTCTTGTGTATTCTTGTAATCTATTCAATTAACTGTTCTTTCTTTTTAAGATATGAGTTCCAAAAACACATAAGTTAAATCTAATATTCTAACAATGGGCAACTACTTGTACTAAGCAATGAAAAGAGCCATGAAGTCATATTAAATTACAATGTGAGATTTGCAAATACAAGTTTTTATAACCAAAAAAGGTGTGCATTATTTCTTTGAATGTTATTCTTTATATCTACATATTTTAGCACAATTAAAATAAATAAAACTTTAAATAAAAAATTATGTACTTCAACAACATGAAAAAATTTAAATATAACTGTCTACAACTGGCTGCACTTTGATGAAGTGGATATTGATAAAATATCTAATAAAACTCATTATTTTTAGCATATGTATAATATTCTCCATGTATATTTATGAAAGCTTATATATTTACACATTAAATTAAAACAGTAGCTTTATCCATTATGAAACTATACTTATTTGTGTAATATACAACTCCCTGTGTTCTACTGATTTTAAAAATTATAAATAGTGAAAGTCCCATAGTATCAATATGATTTGTTGACCTAGTGATGGTATGGTTTCTGTCTTTGCTGTAACCTTTCACGACTGACCATACCAGAGTTATTTTATAGACTAAGAGTATTCCTTACCCAATATACCAACTAAAATTTTGTGATTAATTATTTTAAGAGATACTTCATTTACTTTAAAATTCTGAGGAATAATAAATAAGTGATAAAATGTGCTTATATACACATTTGCTAAAATGGACTACTGATGGTTCTCTCACCACAGATTATATAAAATCTCGTTTGTATTTTAGATCATAAAAATAAGACAAAATAATGACTTCAAACCTTTTACTGAAACTCTTTGTGAAAAGAGAACGTTATCAGTGGCATTTTGATCTTACTTACATACCCAGACTTCTAAAGTTACCCTATTTGGTTGTGGCAACTTAACCTGCAAATTGTAGTTAAGGAAATGTGATTTTCCCCCCTAAGTCCTTAAATAGTGATTTTACTCTTATAGGATGAAATCAAATGCTACACTTTTAAAAGAGCAAGTAGGAACTTGGAAATAAGTATTAATGACTTACATGTCCATTTACTATAAGCTCGTTGTGTGCAAAGCACTGTCCTGAGGACTTTGCATAACCTATTTTATTCAACATTCACAAACATCATGTGAACTTTTATCCTCATAGTCTAAGTGAGGAGAAATGTTCCTAGAAGGTAATTCGTTTGCCAAAAATCTGAAAGTGATTAAGTGGTAAAGTCAGGGTTTGAATGCAAAGCATTAGGTTAACCCTGAGATCCCCTCATATCCCAGGACTGAACTCCAATGAAAGCAAGTAAGTAATGGCTTTTATATTCAGAACTCATTCTAACCCTCAGGATAGAGGGGGGGGGATCATCATCAGTTGTGGTACCAACATCCCTTGTACTAGCCTTAGGTGTAATTCTAAGTTTGCAAATAATGACTCAAGGCAAGTTCATAACATCGTAAATGTCTCTGTAAAACCAAATGGAGCCTAACAGTGTGGAAATATCAACCCTTGGACCTGAGCAGAAAATATCCCCTTCTTCAAATATTATTTTTAAGGATGCTTTAGTTTTGTGAATTATAAATAAATGCAATATCTAAGGTTGATAAGTTCTTCCTTGCTTTTTAAATCCAAGTCTACAACCACTTAAGTTTCTAGTTAGTTGGGTCTAGTTTCTCTGCAAAAAAAACTTGTGTGTCACCTAATATAAACTTTATCTGGCTTATGATCTACATACAAAGCAGAGGACCTACGTCTTAATCATTCACATATCCTCCATGCCTAAACCAGCAACTAGCATGTATTTGTTGAGAAGATGTAAAGAATTTTGAAATATTAATATGATGAAACTGGGTCTAAAGATATCTGTAGTCTAATAGAGGAATTGGAGAGGGATCAGTTGCTTAAGCTGAAAGCACTGCTTCTGATAGAGATTACAGAAAGCATCTGCTCTACCGACATTTCTTTTTGGTTTAATGATTAAAAATATTAAAGTAAATCAGTAGTTTTATTTACATTTGTTTACCGTTTAACTGTTGGTTTGCTACCACAGCAATACAGAACTGATTGAAAACTGGGCTGTAGTTTTAAAAGATCACATTGCAAACTGTAGGGGAACTGTGTGTACCACGCACTTCACTTTCTCTGAAAGGGTTCTGACAGAGGGAAGACGGAAGAGGATCATGGAGGAAATATTGCATGGGTTGGGAATACAATTTTCATAGACAAACAGAATCCGTACAATACAAACAATGAGAATGTATTAAAACAGTCAAGCCCTGGGCATCAAGTAATTTAGCTTGATCACGTTATTGCCAAAGGCAATAACTGTATACCAAAGCAAAGACTTGTTTCTTTCTTTCTTTCTTTTCTTTTTTATTTAAATCTGTGTATGTGTGTACTCCTGTAAGCATGTGCTTGTGAGTACAGGTACCCAAGTTCCTGGCAGCTGTGAGTCCTTAGATTTGGTGCTTGGCAATCAGGCTCATGTTCTTACTAAACCAGCTCTCCAGCTGTGAACTCACAGCGATCCTATGGTATCTGCTTCTTAAGTGTTGGACTAGAAGCATTTAGTTATTTGGTTGACTGGTTGGTTGGCTGGTGGTTGGTGGTTGGTGGTTGGTTGGTTGGTTAGTTAGTTAGTTAGTTAGTTAAACGTGTTTTTTTGAAGCCCAGGCTTGCCCCAAACTCAACTAAAGATGATCTTGTACTCTTGTTCATTTGCCTTCCATGTGCTGTTGAGTGCTGGGTTTATAGGTATTAACCACCATGTTTAGTTTAAGCAGTTTTCAGCACATTGAAAAGTTCACCTTAACTTTTGTTACTCTAGACATTATATAATTCCTCTTGTTCATTTGCAGAGAGAGAGAGAGAGAGAGAGAGAGAGAGAGAGAGAGAGACAGACAGACAGACAGACAGACAGACAGACAGACAGACAGACAGACGCAGAATTTTTAAAATCGCATTCTAAAAAGTTTCAACATTATTTTTACAACACTTTTCTATGAACTTTAAAATGGTAAAATTTTTTGATTTGCAAAACGAGAAAGTCACATTGTCAGAATTGAGCATTTCATTATGTGATGTATTTAGAAGACACTATTACAAAAATAGCCCTTGATTCCTGACCTCAGATAATGTGGACTCAAGTGACTCTATGACTGTAAAAAACACACATAATGACTGGGTTAAAATAACACCTGGATTGCTCGCTTTTACTGATATCTGCAGAGTGATGTTGTTACTACAAAGTAATGGAAACCAGCTGAAACAAGTATTTAAAGCATGTTCTAATCATTACTTACTATTTATGTCCTCTATAGACACCTTTCTGCTAGGTACAGTGATTTTTTTTCTGTACTTCAAAATATATTTCAAACCCTTTCTGTTTTTCCTGTATTTCTGTGTATGCTTTTGCTTTCCTGCCAAATCATTAATTCTTTATTTCTGCCCTGCCCCCAACATTTTCCAGCTTTTAACTTTTCTGTAGTTAATACTTTTTTTTCTGTAATTAGTAACAGTACCAAATTTAGTGTCTTACTGCACTGGGTTGTTGGATTCAATATATGCTTCTATTTTCAAGTTGCATGATAGAAAACATTTCCTTTAGGCTGAAGCTTGGGAGACCTAATTCTGGCATAATTTTTTTCAAAGAAACTAAAACCAGTCTACTCTATACTTTTAAGTTAAAGGAGACTTCTACCCTGTCTTTTCCCAACATTTACATATATATGGTTTCAGAATTCCTGAGCCCGCCCCCACATTAAAAATGAATAATGAACAGTGTGAGACATTGTAAAAATGTTCATTTTATAGGCATCAATTTCACCAGCAAAATAAATTCAATACAGTTTCTCTGTTTTCATAATTTAGTATTGCTAATCTATTCAAATGACATGGAAAGTTCAAAACTAATAAATGTAAAATTTCTATAATTTGTGGAAGTAAAAAAAAAAGTAACTATTCAATGTTCACCTGGGCATACCATATTCTCTTCCTGTCTTAGATATGAGGCTACCATATTGTGTTAACTGATGTCCAAAGCCTTTAGGTGAAGTATATCAAAGGTGAAATAATGCAGTAAAGAGGATGACTAGTCTTTCAGTGTTTCAGGCCTTCACAAAGATTTTAATTGGTGCCAGACCCCATTCAACATGTTTTAGAAAACAGCAAATAAGAAAGGGGAGGCAAAAACAAGCTAGTAAATAGCCAGGAAGATAAAATAGAAAATACAAACAGGGTCCAAAAGCAAAGGTATGGAGACAAGCAGCAGCAGCATTCAAAATGAGAAATCCCAGTCAAGAATTGCACAGAAAACTTACTAAGTACCACTTCTTAAAATTCTACTTGGAAACAGAAAATGACTTGGCATCTTTCTCTTCTACAGTCTTCAGTCAGTAGGCTCAAAATGATATAAACACGCTGTCGCACTAGTTTATTATTTTGCTGCCTTGGGGTACATTCCTCACTCCCCTGAAGTGAACTGCAGATTCTACCAATGGAACTCATGGTAAAGGCTCATTCATAATTATGTTGGGGATAATTCAAAGACTTAACTTTGTTCCTTTGGAAAGATAGTCTATTGTATGAGTTAAGGTCAGCCTTAATCAACTATATAAACAACAAAACAAAATGATCTCAGCAGGCTGAATGTGTGTTTGTGTGTGTGTGTGTGTGTGTGTGTGTGTGTGTGTGTATGTGTGTGTGTGTTGTGTGTGTGTGTGTGTGTGTGGTGTGCTGATGAATGCAATAATAATAACTAAAGAAGACATCATGAATTTGAGATGAGTGGGAGTGGGGGGACTTGGGCAGAAATGGAGGGAGAGGTAAGGGTGAAGCAAGAGGGATATAGGATTCATATATGAAGTTCTAATAAATATATTTAAATAGTGTTTTCGAAAGGACCTTGCGTGAGGCAAATTGAACTCTGGTCAAACTTGTTCTCATCACAAGTGAAAGTAAATGTCGGCCTCCTGTTCCTGGGCTTCCTTTCGTTCATATGGGGAAATTGATGCCTATTATGTAAGGCCGTTGTTTTGGGGAAATGTGTTACTATGTAACCTTCTGAGGACATGGCCTGGCAGTTTCTCTTCTCCTGAAGCTTGCAGTCTAAAGGGGGAAGTATGTTCATAACATTTTGCTTTGAGTTCAACCAAGTCACCCAAAAATATGAGGTTAATGAAATTTCACTAGCTCTGTGAATATAAATAGGCAGAAGACAGCCATGCTTTCAACCAGGTAACCGCTTTCAGATAAATTTTACAGGACATAAGATAATACTAATAGAAGCATGTGGCAATGATTCACACAATTTCCATAATACCGATCTCTTGAAGCCAGCTGGGGAAAGGCTGAGCCATAGCAATTGCTTATTGCCTGCCCTGTAAGGCACCATTGGTGTGTTCGTGGGCCAATCTCTTAACATAACCAGGCTTGTTTTTCCTAAGTTTTAAATTGAAGGAGCTGAACTTAGCAGTATCCAACATGTTTTTTTTTAAATATATAAAATTATACAATAAATTGAAGTATGTGTAGGGGAGAAGTTCCCCCAAATCGTTTTTTAAAGAGTTTTTAAAAAACAAAAGAATAGAGGAACACCCTTAGAGGGAGGAATTTACAAAGTAGATGTGAATTTGCAGCTGAACAGAATGGCTATTCTCACGTTTGGAACTGAGATGATTTTGTTGCTGAAACACCAAGGTATTTATCCAGAATACATTTCATATGTGTTTCCATAGCAGTGTCTACAATGCACGCATCAGTAAGTATAGAGGAATAAAACAATGCAGAGGACTGCCACGTCCCTTGTCGAACATCAACAATGCAGTTCTGGGTACCATTAATCCATATTAAGAAAATATAATATGATAGATTTCGAGAGGATAAAGCACAAGCACACATATCACAAAGGATAAAAGTGAAGGAAACATTATTGATAGAAAGAAAAAAAAACAGAAAAGGAAAGATGAATGCTTTTTGAGATACAGTTGGAGAGCTTCCATTATGGAAAAATATTTCTTAGGCATGATGAATTTTTAAAATATGTCTATACATCATGAAAATTTAAATGTGCTCTTGAAAGAATGAGTTGTATGAAATCTGAAAAAAAATAGGTTGTTAAAAGAATAAGGTTTTGAAATAGAGAAGAGGATTAAAAGACCACATTTAATATCAGTATTCTATGTGTTGCCCAAAATTATGGCCACAGAGATTATTAGGAGAGGCAATACAATTTTTAAAAAAACTTAATGAAGAAAATTATCCTGAATAATTAAAATTCACAATAAGTTAAGATATATTATTAAATGTTATTTCTTTTTTTTCTTTTCTTTTGCTTTTCTCTTTTTTGCAATGTATAACAAACCCAAAAGGCACAGAACATTGGATATTTTTCAGTGACTGACTCTGAAAGAAAAATAATACAAATAAATAAATAAAACAATTTAGTAAATTAAAAATTTTGCTAAACATGGAAACAGTTTTCTGGAGGTTAAATTATCACTCTTGACTACTGTAGGTGTGATAAGCCCGAATTTCACCCTTTAAATCAGGCCACACCCACTGCCCATGATGAGTGTTCTGTGTCATTGATCATACCTGTGGGTAGCTGTCAGTCCTTGGTAAAACTGATATGTCATAGGTCGCAGCAAAATGGCTTTTAGCTTGCTGTATTTGGCCATAACGTTCTCTTTTTCTCCACTTGGCCCTTCGATTTTGAAACCAAACCTAGTGTTATTTTTTAAAAAGAGTATAGATTTAGCCGAAGAACATTTTTTTTTTGTAAAGCAAACTTGACATTAAAAGTTTCAAGCCAGAAAGGAAAACCAAGCTAACGAAAGTTAACAATGAAGAAAAATTCTTTACGTCAGAACCACGGCCACATGTTTCACTTCTCTTGTACTCTGATCTGACGGATCTGCCTCATCCGTGAGGCAAAATAATTTAAGAGCAAGAACTAGACTTTTGACAAGCTCATTTACGCATACGTGGGTCTGTATTTTCATTTGTGGAAAATAATAAAGACAATGTGTAAATATGATCAGCCTTGTTCTCCTGGTTATTCACACCCTAAGTGGCCACAGGGAAGCCTGAGAGACAGTCTCATACCACGCTTTCCTCCATCCAATACATAACACAGTTATTATATTTGCCTAGCAACAAATTACCTTGAAAATGTGTCATAAAGTCAAGACCCTTCTGAGATACAGTTATATTTAGGTATCTTATAAAAATTAAAAATTGACATTTTATGTAAAATGGCTGGCAGCCGTGATAGCTTGATTACTTAGAAATAGGAAATTGGCATGGCATGTCTGTCATAAGACTGATAGATGGACCTCCACATGAAGTTAGACTGTAGTTTTAAGACATGCAACTGTACTTATTACATACAGTTACAAACACTTATAGATAGTAAAATAAGTGGAGCAGATGGAACCCAAGTACATAAAGGCAATGCCCGTGTGTTACTTTGCCTCTCCCACGTCATTAAACTGTCTTTCATGATTTCTCTAGTTACAGCTTAGAAATCTTGGTCCAAAGAATTCTATCCCTAAGAAGAACCTGTAATCCTTGCTTCTTGTTCTTGAAAAATTTTGTATTCTAATCGTGCAACATTTAAAAAGGAGAAACAGAAATTTCTATTTAAAATTAAAGCTTTGATAATCTTGAGTAAATACCACCCAGACAGTGGTCAGGAATTGCTCAAGCTTCTTTACACAACTATATTCTGATTCAAATGAATTAGAAAGTTGGAAATCAAGTATAAGTAAATATAAAATTGCAGAAATCTTTTCATTAAACTTTAAATCTGTGTATGCTTTTTAATAATAAATTCTAATTTCGTATATTTTATACCTTCAAAACTCTCACTGCTAATTAATATTCAGTCCAGGGCCTACATATATGTTGCCATCTTAATATTATTCTTTGAAGAGTTTTCTGAAATTAAAGCAAGACTTTAAGAAATTATCTGTTAAGTGTCATTCTCAAGTTACATTGCTAGTATCAAACAGTACCCATAGCTTCTAGGGCAGGAGCCAACAACATAAGAACACTCATTTTCCTGTACTCTACACAGAGAGGCACAAAGAATATTCTGGAAGTCATAAGTCTCTTTAAAATGGGTGTTGATTTCCACCCTCCTGTAAAATGCATGAAAGAGAACAACCTGAGTTAACATGGGTCAGGTTGGTTCTCTCTGCGTTGTCCTCACACAGATATGAATCTGCACTGAAAGGGGGAAACATGCAGTGCACAGCTGATCAGTCTGCATGTAAACATATTTTTCTATGGTTACAAGTATAACTAATTTAAATAATAGACACGGGACAAAAAACACATGCAGGCCTGGTGTGAATGCCACACAATTCTAACGTTCTTCGTTAGTGCAAACTTTCTCTGTATTATTTTGCTGGACTGTGATAGAATTAGCATTTGCTTCAAGAAAGGGAAGCACAGCTTGTGGCCTGGCCTCCCAAATCACCACACGTGGTCAGCAACGACAAATGGGCCATGTATGCAAACTAAATACTAACAAAAGGAAAAAATACAATGTGTTCATCTTTCTATCCTAGTAGTCTAGTCTATAAAAGGAGGATTCAACAACTTCCTACTTAAAGCAACACAAGTATATGAAAAGAAAAGAGGTATTTCTTTTGAATTATTGCTGCCTTTCAAGTGAGTACTTATTAATTGACAACTAATAAAGTACAATTTAAAAACATCAGCACTAGCCATAATAAAATACTCCTGAGGAGGCGTGTAAAAGTTGATCTAGATTAATTTTTTCTTTTAAGTTTTTTAAAAATTACATTCATTGAACCTTCTGCTTTAATCATTTGACTAACATTTTATAAATATAATCAAGTATATACAAAATTACTTAAACCGCATTATTAGTATTTACTCTGAAAAGATCTCCATAATTACTTTTATCTTTAAAACTAAAATCCAATGGTATGTATTGAAATGGTTGGGGCTTTAAAAACTCTAAAAGTTTTTATGCCATTTTATGTGTCTTAAAATTTATTAGTGAAAATAATTTATAGTGTAGATAACTATTAATAGTTTGAGTTTGTGTTATTATTTCATTTTTCCATTACAATAATTCCAAATGAAATAAAGCTATAGAGTTATGGGGAATATATATAAAATAACCAGTTTATAACCTAAAAAAAATCTCCAATAGTTGAAAATAAAACAAAGAAATAAACTAAATATATTTACTAACTAAGAATTCTATGGATATTTTTCACCTTTTAAAGTTACTTTCTTAACCAGAGATATGCTACCATTTTCTTTTTTCTTTTTTTTTTTTAAATTACCCCATTATTAAGCTTCTGAAATAATTCTTGTCCCTTTACCTAGTGAGATGTCAAATCTTTTGAAAGTATAAAGAAATGTTAATGGACCAATTTGCTCACATGTTACTTTGGCTCAAGAATGCTTCCTCTTCCTTTTAAACAAAATACAAGCATTGAATTACTCTAGTGTTACCCCTCCCTGAAAGGCCACCGCCTTTTGGTGCTTACCTGGACCCTGGCCTCAGTGAGCTCTGTTCTCAGGGCAAGCTGTTCTCTGACGTATACATCCGGGTAGTGGGTTTTTTGGAAGACCTTCTCCAGTTCCTCCAGCTGCAAACTGGTGAATGTAGTTCGGTGCCTCCTCTTTTTGCTGCTGGATACATTGCTGTCACATTTGTCCCCAAGTTCATCCAGCTCGCCCTTCTCTGGCATTCCTTTCACGGGAGACATCCTAAGGTTGTTGCAGCTGTCCATTGCTCGGTTCAGCTCCGTGTGAAGGGGCTGTCCTTCCACTTTCGTGACGCCATAGTTCACTGCACTCAGAGAGGAAAACAGCACTACTCAGGATGGCGAAACATACTTTGATGAGATGATTAGTGTGAAATAACTTAGAGCATCAGGAAACAGGCCTGCTATTAATTCATATTGTATTAATTCTATCATCACATGATGTGCAATGTGTAATTATTAATTCACTGTGGATCAGGCTCAAAGAGAGTTTTAAATGTGTACATGGACTAGCTTGCCAAAGTCCAAGATCTATTTTATATGGCTAATGAACTGCTTATGCATATAATTTATAATCCAATTAAAATAGTCAAATGAAAATTTGCTCCAGATTTAAAAAAAAAAGAAATTCTAAACAACTATGACTTTTGAAATGTGTATGTACAATATTTATAGCATATAATTTTGGTTTTTACATATAACAAAATTGAAAATATTTCAAATTTAAATAGTATCTATCTGCCAATATTAAATCAATTTTCAACCCCCCCACACACACATAAAAAAGATTGCAGTGGGATATGACTTCCATTGCATTTCACACGTTTGAACTCAATGAGTTACTCTTGTCTGATTTTAAATTTCCTTTAAAACGATCTACTACTTTTTAAAAATTCTTATCAAGTTCTGAAAATATTTTTATAGAAAGGTATAAAATTTAAGTAACTTTCTTTACATTAACACCTTGCATCCTTTGAATGCTCATACTTCCCTTTAACAAGTAAATACTTAGAACAAAAATTTGTATTTTTTGCTCTAGTAACTCTCAGAAGTGAAAATTTAAATAATTTCATAAATAATCTAAAATATGAGAAGCATCTTGTATTCTGTCAATTTCGGTAGTTTTCTTGATATCGGAGTTCAAGCTTGCACTATGACAAGAAACGAATTGCGTCATTAAAATTTACAGTTACATACAATGAACATAAGGACAGAGGAGGTAGTTAGGGACTTATTTGTGTTGCTGTTTTGTAAGGAAAACAAAGCCAATCCAACCAGAACACTAATTTCCCAAGACTGATCATACTTTTTTTCATTTGCTTCTTTAAAAAAGGGGTGGGTGTGGGGTGAAGGGGGTGGGATTCCTCAAAACAGTTTGAAGAACCTTTTCGTGTGTCCTAAGACTATATTGAACTTTACTGTCTTTGTAACTTTTTTGCATATTGATTTAAGGAAGATGAAATTTAAAACTAAATATCAAGAGCGCTGTGAATGATGAACAATAAGGTTCTGTCTTAACAGACTAGAGTTAAACCGGGAACCGCGGCAATTAGAGAGGGGGAGGGGAAGCGGCAAAGACGCTGGGGGCAGGTCTAGAGAAAGACCGGCTTTTTCTCAAATACAGCCGGTAACCATGGTGCTCATTTTATTCAATACTTCCCCGTTAAATTTCTTCCCAAAAGGGAAATGATCATTTAAGTATTAATGAAGCATTCCAAATCAACCACCATTTCTTCCTCCCCTTTCCCGACAATTTAAAACAGGATAGTTTATCGAGTATTCTAAGCAGGCCACTAAAGAACCATTTGTAAAAATCTTCTCAGTTCAAATAACTTCATGAATGTATCTAAGAATGCCGAAAACACAGATGCAGCCGGCCGCCGAAATGTAACCAAGAAGCCGATTTTTGTTTGTTTGTTTCTTTGTAAAATTAGCTGTTCCAGTCTTTCCAAATAAATGATTGAATCCATTTAAACGTTCGTTTTCTTCATTATGTGCATATTTGTTGTAATCATACAAATCAAGTCGCCCCCCCCCGCACTGAATAAAATGAATAGAATATGAGATTCATTTAAAAATCTGCTTACAAGGTATTGAGCGAATGAGCGAATGAGAGTATAAATGTCTTGCCAGATTTTTGAACCTCCATTCAAATATGGGGTGGTGGCTTGTTATAAATATTTCACACTTAATTCGTTTGTTTTTTTAAAAGCAGCCCGCTCCTTAGAGCTTAAGGGTGAAGTATACAC
This sequence comes from Acomys minous, assembly GCF_964271855.1. Lineage (NCBI taxonomy): Eukaryota > Metazoa > Chordata > Mammalia > Rodentia > Muridae > Acomys > Acomys minous. The sequence continues at coordinate 104,969,514 of NC_140490.1, forward strand.
CGTGATAAGGGAAAGTCCTCTTAGAATCATAAACCTGCTTCAACTGTCACGATGTGAAATAATAGGTTTGTGCTGGGTTACGGAGATAGAAAAAGATAGATGGTTTGTTTTGATAACATTTTGACTTGGAGATACTCTGGCATTCAAAGTTGAAGATTCTATCCAGAAGCACTCCGAAAGGCTCGTTAGGTGGTATTTTATGTGCAGCAGGAAAAATAGCGCAGAATTCAAGAGTGAGTGATTTTTATCAGGAATGCTTTTCCCAAAGTTAACGTGATTTGGTATTTAATAAGAACTTGTTTCTCTCATTGCAAACGCAATAAATAGAGGAAGAAAATACGCAGGAATCGCAAACGCACATAAGCTAATATACAGCAACAGAAAGACACCATTTTTACAATAAAAATAGCGTTTACTCTCAAGACAATAAAAATAGTTCTTTTGCTTCCCGCCCCCACCCCCATCACCACCACCAAAAAGAGCTCAAATATTTTAGTTCTCCTGCCCACTGTGTTGTCCAGCGGTGGCTTTCATGTCCTGGCGCCCTGGCACCCTGGCGGGTTCACAGCGGAGGCGCGCTATCTTGACTCAACAACGTTCTATTTAGCGCCCTGATAGCCCATACTGTAGTCCTGGTCAGAGCCTACTTATGTCCAGTTGTGGACTCTACCGGAAAGCGAAATAGAATCACGCAAGATTTAGCTCTGGACCCCGGTTAGTTTCAGGAGTCCCAACGCAGGAGAAAGTGCGCAGCTCCCGACCTCCCCCTACTCCCTCAGCAGTCTGGACCCCACGTCCCTGGTCTCTTCACTTCTACCCGCATTGTAACTCACTTTGGGGATGGGCAACTGAGTCCGAGGATCAGGCTGGAGCCCCTGCCTGGCCGCCCGGAAATGATTATGATGGGGTTGAGGCTGGGGCCAGGCCTGGGTCCTGGTGACTTACCGCTGCTGTCCTGACAGGGCGAGGTCCTGTCCAGGCGCACGTGATGCTCAGCTCGCGGCAGCGGCCCGAAGGCCTGCACGCATTTGCCTGCCGTCGCTTTGCCGTAAAAGGAATCATTGTCCAGCGTCTCCATAACGTGCTCCAACGCGCCTCCTGTGCCCATGTAAAAGTCACTGTTTTTACTTGGCTGGCTCTTAAGGGCAAACTTCTCACTCAGAAACTCCATAATCCTGGAAGGCTGTCCGCGAGCTCCCGGGGCGCGAGGAGGCTGGAGGGCTCTGGGGGAGGAGGGAGCGGTGGGCGGGAGGAGGGAGGGTCAGAAAGGAGGGAAGGGGAAGCTAGTCCCGCGACGCCAGGAGCTGCCCAGCTTCCAGACTCTTAATACGTCCCGGCTGCAGAAGGGGCACCCGAAGTTGCTTTTATATCTTGAAACTCAGCTGAGCTCCTCCGGCAACCTCCCAGTCCTAATGAATATGAAAATAGGCAGGGACTAACTCCACCCCAGGGCCTCCTCCTCCCCCACCCCACCCCCATCTCTCCCACTCACCCAGGGCAGGGCGCGCCCCGGCCTAGTTCAGACAGACAGTTCCATTTCAGACAAATGCCAGGAGAGACAAGGCCCTGATACCCACAAACGTAGTCGCCTCCACAGTGGACTGGCTTTTCAGAGGAGCCTGGTGAGAACTCAGAGCGGTTAACTCTCCACTCCCAGCGCCCTGCCGGGACATCCCCCGACCCCCACCCCACCCCATAGCACCCGCTATCCACCCCGCCCCCAAGCAAGCCACTCACTCCCAGAAGATTTAGAGGCATCTTAAGAACTTGAAAGGAAGTATTGCTCTAAAGAGCTTTTATTTCATCCGTAAATCGTTTACGTGGAAGATGCACATTAATCTGAGCCCGAGACTCCGGATATAGAGACAGCCCTTAACCGGGTTGCTGGTGGAAAAGGGGCCGAGGTTGCCTCTAACCTAAAAGGCTGGCACCGTGGCGGGCCGCAGCGCTCGCCCTTGCAAGGCCCTGGGCCTTCGCATTTGCTGTGGAATTCAGCGGGGTGTGGATGTAGTGGCTTTGGGGGTTGAGCAAGAGTCTTTGAAAGGATTTGACTTTACCAATACCAACCAGCTTCTCCAATGCTACCTTCGGACCGCGCATGAATCATTAGAACATTTTTTAAAAAGAAAATTCGTAAAGACAAATGCCTCTGAAAACCCCTTTCTTAGTGAGTGGAGGGCTATCACACAAAGTAGGGTAGGGGATGAATGTCTTCAGAGTGTTTTAACAAAAGCATTACTATGTGCAGGTTTCAAGAGTTGGGGTGTTGTGGAAGCTAGTTGCTCCCCAGAGTGGTGTTGGAAGTCCCAGTTGCCAACCAGCTAAGGAGATGCTAGGGAGGGTAAAACAGCACTTTATTGCTGAAAACCATTCTGCTTGGCCTTGTGCCTTACTTCGGCTTCTGAGGAGCCCGAAGGCATCTGAGGGAAAAAAAGTTCATTGCCTCGGGCATACCCACAAGCAGCCATTTGCAATAGATCACCCAAGCTTGCAAATTTAGCGAAACTCTCCTACAAACTGTGGATGAGGGCGGTCTCAGCTCACCGTTCTTGACACAGCGGTCCTTTCTCATCACACAGACCTTCTCAGCGGCTGTCACTTTTCTCCCGGGCTACTTTGGCAATTACACCACAGCCTTGGACACTTAGAGTATATCCCTGCCGCCGCTGCGGGTGGCCTAGTCCAATTCAGAAGGGTGTCTCTGTGCGCAAGGGTTCGGAAATTTCCACGTTCTTCGGGGTCCTCGTTTGACCCACACCTCACAGGTGAGACCCTCTTTGACGCTCAACTTGGCTACAGCTTGAGGAGAAAAGTCCGAGGCTTGGCGTACATCAGAACTGCTGCTAAGCACTGCCCCAAAGGCGGGGCTGGCAATGAAAATGCAGATTCCATCAGACGGGACCTGAGCAGCTGGGTCCGGAGCAGCAATGGCTTTCACCGGCCTTGGGCGGTCCAGCAAAGACAGTTCTCCCAAGAAGAGACTCCTGTGTCGAGCCTTGCTCAACTCTCACGATTTGACACTGTTGTCTTTTAACGGTTTCTATTGTATTTTTTCAATCATTCTCTCCGGAGCAGTGTAATAAGACCAACAACAAACTGACAAATCTCCAAGAGATTCTGGTCAAAGAAAAGCACCGAGGGTACTGAGCTCTAGCGGAGAGGTTGCCGGGGCTCCAAGCTAGGCATTCTCCGTAGTGCAAGCAAGGTCACGCTGAAGTGGGGTGGGGAAGCCAAGGAAATGGGAGCGGGAAATATGCCGCTAGAAGACCTTGCTTACAGATAGAGATGCTGTGTTCTTCTGGACCCTGTATCAGATTGTTCCTTGTGGGAGGTGGACTGCAGTAGCCACTCACTTCTTGTTGGCTTGGTGATTTTGCGTGATATCTTCGCTCTTCCTTTTAAATCTACCTTACCTCTAGGTATTCTGAAAGTCAGTTTTACCTTAATAAACAAGAGACAGAGGAAAGAAGGAGCTGGCACTTGACAGGGTCTTTAAAATATTCACAGCAGCAAACTCTTCTATTACTGATGAAGAACTATGCAGAGAATTCCTAGTTATAAACTTAGCTATGTAATGGAGCTATGTCGGTCTGTTTATAAATATGCGTTTTAGGAGCCCCAAATTCCCTGAAAAACATTCGGTGTCTTTTAAATCAAAGACATATGATACAAGCTCTCCAGTATTTGTATACCAATAGAGGTCCGACAAGGAGGAAACTTCAGTGTAGCCCACAGCACATCAACTGCTACCTAGGAAGCTTTTTCCACCCCATTACCCAAACCCACTTTTGACCGAGGTGGTTCAAGGGGTGAGGTCCAAGGTGTTGCCCACCCACTTCAGATCCCTGAAATCTGTGTGTTTTGTGACATGTAACCACATGTGTCCATAACAGAGGGGATAGTTAATGGCAAACTCCCATAACGAATACATAATCTGCAGTTTTTGGCAAGAATCTGGGTCTTTGGTTGCCAAGAGCTGCATTAAATAGACTTTGATAGGTTGCAATAGAATTTATACTAATGATACAACCCTAGCCACTACAGCATTAATAGTAAATTTAAAATACTAATTAAGGCAATAATGATTGAGTGGTTTCTGTAAGTCACAAAAAGGTGAAGTAAAATAGGAGCTCATTTCAACTAATGTTTTGGGATATAACATTGGAAATAGACTGAAACACTTTGATAAATGCTCTCACTCTACATACATTCCAGCATGAGAAACAACTCACTTTTAAAATTGGCTTCCTCTGGTCTTTGCACCATCCCAACTCCCCCTGATTCAAGTCATCTGAAGCCAGGAATCAAGTGGAAAGGAAGAACTAAGTCATTTAAGTCAGGGCTTTAGGTGACATTTTTTCCTTCACTGTCAGCCTCAGCCTGTCATCCCCAGGTTTCTATTTCACTTTTCCAGCTCTGCACATTTCTTTGCACATTCAAAACTTGTGATATAAATTCAGGAATCGATTCTCATCTTTTCACATAACCCAAAATGTCATAAGAGTTTCTGTGCAACCCTTTTCTTACCTGCTTTCTTCACATTTGAAGTTTGAGGATAAGATATCACAGAATTTTTCAGGCCATCATTTTTTTTTTTTAAGCCTGAAGACAATCTGAACATCTCAAGATTTCAGCAGTTTTGGATCCCTGGGATGTTTCATAGCCTTTGGTGGAGGCTCAGCACCTGTGGAGGACTTAAGGGTGGAATGCTAATAGTAAAGAAAACAAAGAGATGAAAAGGGTTAAGAAGAGTCTTTTGGGTTAAGGCCTTGATTGTTTTCTCTCCCCCCCCCCCCAGTAATTATCATGTGTTATTGTAAACCTTGTCATTCCTCTGGCACTGTTCCATGGTTGTTGGTATAACTGCTACTCCCTTCTCAAGTCACACCTAACATGGCAGCTTCCCATACAGAAATATTATTTGGGTATTTTTTGTTTGATTTCCCTTTAAGAAATGAATGTAAAAATAAACACATGAGCTAAAACTATTTTAATGTTCTATTAACGTGATTATTTTAGATTCTTCTTCAGGAGTACCTAATTAAAAGTTCAGGTGAGCTACAGACCAGAAAGAACAATTTGACTCATGCATAAGAAGAAGGAGGAGGAGGAGGAGGAGGAGGAGGACAAATTTTACAGATTAAACTTGCTTTGAATGATTCTTTTCCCTATACAATGTAATCTGAATGTTGGAAATGAAAAATATTTTTACTTACATCAAAGCCATAGAAAAGTCAATGTGTGGACCATCCTAGTTTCTTTCTCAACCAATTAAATGAAATGTCACATTTATACAGTAATAGTGGGTATGTCAATATAAAATTCCAAATATGTTAGTTTTAACACATTCTGATTTTAGAGAGTCTAAGCCTTGTAAGTGAAGCTTTGGATTGGAGGACTTTTATGCACACTGAATCAAGCAAGTATCCCTAATGTAGAAAAGCAATGGCCTAGAGAGGGGAGGAGGAGCTGGTGAGAGAGAAACTCTCATGAAAAAGTACTGAAATAATTGAATGTCATGTATCATGGCAGGAAGCCAGGTGGCCTCCTGTTTGTGTGTGCTTTGCTGCTGAGCTCATTCCCTGGATTTGTCTTCAGCCTTGCCACAGTTCTACAGACAATTGATGCAGAAATACATATATTACATCAGAGTAGCTTGGTAGTTCTCTCTCTCTCTCTCTCTCTCTCTCTCTCTCTCTCTCTCTCTCTCTCTCACACACACACACACACACACAGACTATGAGAGAAGGAAGAAAGAAAGTGATAAAGGGGAGATGAGAGGAGAGAGAGAGGAACAGAGACAGAGACAGAAACAGAGAGAGACAGAGAGACAGCGAGAGACAGAGAGAAAGGGGATATTGAAAATATGTCTCAAGTTATAATAACCCCTGAAAAACTTGCCTATAGATCTACAGACAAGTGTGGGGCATGCCCTGCTCGAGGCACAGTGAATCTTACACAACAATGCCTTAAATGAATCTTAAAGTGTTTCAAGTGTGCTGCTGTGAAGCCCCAGGACACGATGGATTATGTTTATTTTGACTTCAGTGGTAATATTACTTGCTATTTCAAAGCAACTCATGAGTTCTGGGAAAGATATACTTATTTGTTCTTGAGTTTCAGTTGGTTCGGGTAACAGTTTTTCACATAGTTGACTTTTTTTTTTTTCAAAAGAGAGGGTATGGGATTGAGCTCAGTTCCCTGGTTCTACAGCATCCAAATTAAGTGTAAAAAACACCAGGTGATGATTCTCCCCTTTAGTACAAATACTTCGATTTATTTATACTCACTAAAAAGTATTTCATTATAAGTTCATAAATAGTAGCTAAATGATACTAGATTATTTTATTATATAAAATATAATAGCTATGTTAAGGATAATAGTGAATTCCATTTCTCTCTAGAATTGTGTTAACTGTTAAAAAACTGTTCTGACTATAAAGGACTGCTGGAGTTTTCACATGACATCTGTACCTTTAAATGGTGAATAAACTCAACTGAACTCAGTCAATAAATCATCCTAATCGCACTAGTGAGTTATTAATCATCTGAAGCATGCTTCCTAATATTATATTTGGTAAATAACTTGTTTAAACTTTTATTCAGCGTATTTTGAGTTTTTAAAACTGATTTCTAGGGTATATCTTAAAGGCAGACGTTGCTTGTTTTCAGGAAGCTATTTTTGAATATACTCTACGTTTTTTATCCTTTCATGTGAAGACTTAAAAAAAATCACAGTATAGATGTTGAGCTAAGTGGCAGATGTTTCTCCTTTGCACTAGAATTAAACTATGTTAAGTGTAAAGTCCATGGTTATTAAAACAGTTCCAACAGGGTAAGCCAGATAGGTAAAAATCAGGGCAGGTTCAAAGAAAGAGAACCGTTCTCCTGACTAAATACCTCACTTACCGTGCTCCTTCATCCCTGTACTTTTGACTCCACACAACAGGGCAGGGTTTTGAAGCTGAGATGATAAGTTTAGTTTTCTTTGGTAAGCATGGCATTCAGTGGAAATCTAACACCTTCTTTACCATGGTGCTTCCTGCTTCATAAACCCAACAACAAGAAAAAGAAGAACAGTACACCAGAATTTATTTCTAGAGGGTGAGAAAAAAGGTGAGTGTAACAGCTCCCTTGGAAAAAAATCAGTATAGAACTTGAGAGAAAAACAGGGCTCAAAAGGCACTCTCCTCCCCCTTTAAACGGGCCCTGCCCCTCACTGCAGCATCTCTGGTGTGAATTTGGGTCAGTGAGATTTAACTTCCAGAGTTTCCTAAGTAGACATTCTGGTAAAACAAAGTTCTCCGCGTCTGTGGGAGCCAGATTCGGCAAGTAGGGCTGCAAACAGCATCCCTGCCTGTCAGAACTTTGCGTCCTGAGCCCAATCCCTCACCGGTAGCCAACGCAGCCTGACAGCTTGCCATAGCTATCGGGTTATAGTTTCCAAACTGCCCTTGAGCTTGTTGCTTCGCTGAGGTGGATCAACACCTGTTGCTCACCTGAGTGAGACTCGCCCCCACCTCCCACGACAGAATACCCTCCCAGGAAGCTATGAGTGGCCAAGTGACAACCATATCATCTGGAGTGGAGGCTAGGTTTCCAAAAGCAGCCCGGTGTCACCCAGCAATGTAGGCAAAGTGACCTACAACCAGAGAAGCGTCTTTGTTTAAAAAATGGGTGTCTCTTCTGAGCGAAAGGAGCAAAGTTTCGCTTCCAAATGAAAACGTGAAAGTGCCTCTTGAACAAGAAAGAAGTTAGTGGTTAACCGATTTGCTGCTAGTATTTCATCATCGGTACTTTCCCCCCTTTAAAGTCTAACTCGTGGAAAAGCAACACATTTTTAAGCTTTCCATCCAAATATTGAGGTTGGCAAACAGATAGTCTAACCGTCCCTTGGTAAGGACATTGCCCTTTTTGTTTCACAGATGAGGAATAAGGACTAATCTGTATCACAAATTGCTAGAAATTTAGATACAGTTTCTAAAGGGAGGGAGCAGGTACCTTTGACAGTAGCTCTTGAGCAGCTAGTGCATGTTTTGTGTGTTTAAGGATGGACGAGGTGAGTTGAAGGACTGGTTCCCCACTTTCACATAACTTCCCTGGGTCACAGAGAGATGCAGTCTCCGCATTGCTGAAAGGCAGGTTTCCTGATTGACTGCTTGAAGCTGTTTCTAGCATAAGAGCAAAACGCGGGGCTTCGCCTCCTCAGTTCTAAGATTTTGCTCTAAAGTAAAAATGTCTTAATATCATCGAATTTGTTTTCTGTCATTTTTCACCCAACAAAGCTGACACTACCTTAACAGGGTGCCCTGAGTTGCGGTCAGTCTTCTACTAAAGTGGAGGGCCCTAGGACCCCGGGGAAACATGCCATCTTTTCAGCTGCACTTCTTTTTTTTTTTTTTTTTTTTTTTTTTTTTTTTTTTTTAAATCAAATCAAAGCAAAATAAAGGGGTTCTTGCCAGGATGGATGCTAAAAATCGCACAACTTGAATGTACAATTGATTGTTTAGAGTAGGCAATCCATATATTTAGTGTTACTTGGGTAACTACTTAGGTGAGAATATTTTAAAGATACCAAAAAGAAAGGGAAAAATCCTTTAAACATCTTTTCAGTTTCTTTGTTGGGTTTCACACACTTGTGTAATACCAAACCCATTATAATAAGGAGGATTTTAATTTTAAAAGAAACTTGTTGAAGAAAATCTCTTTAATGCAATTAGTTATAGGGAACCTAACTCCAATAGTGTGCATTTATGATTGAAGTTCTTGGAATTCTTTCTTTCACACTGTATTTGATTCATATGTGCTACTTTTGGAGAGAGAAGTATACAGCCCTTCTTTCTCTGTGTTAGGATTGGCTCAATAATTGAATCGAGTTAAGCAAATCTAAGTAACTCATTATTCTATTTTGAGTAAGAATGCCCTTTAATCTTGCATTCTTTTTGTTAATAAAACTTTGAATACTGTCTTAGCATTTTAAAAGAAATGTAAATCTTCACAAAGTGAATTAAGGGTAGAAACTTTAAAGTATTTTTCATTCTTTTAATGAAATAAAGGAGGCTGTGTCTCCTTTAAGGTATGTAGGTTTTTTGGGGGTACCTAACCATTTGCATCAGAGTTGAAGCAGAGCAGTTGTAAGAGGCAAGGGCATCTTTACAGCTCATCGTGCAACTTCTTAGCTCCAGAAGTAATAGTGGCTCCTTACTGTTCTGCAGGTATACTGTTGATGAACATCAAATTAAAACTATCACTGAAATTCGAAGGATATTCTTATTAGTGAAGTTACGGGGTTTTTTTCCTTGTATTGTAATACACTAGTTAAAATTTCTGAGAAAAATAAAAAAATTGTTTGGAAAAGAAATATTGACAAAATTAAGTCAGAGGAGAGAAACACAAAGTTGTAGATTAAGGTTAAAAACAGAAGTAAACAAAGCTTGTAAGGGTATGAACATCGAAGATCCTAGGGTGCTTTGAATCTACCTTGTGACTTAGCTGCTAAGCTAAAACAAATTCCCCTTACCCTACAGGAACAGGAATGAAATTAGTCCCACAAGAAAGTTTAGATCCACACTATAAATTACGCTATGTAGAAATCTTACATTGAGAGATACATTGGACACTGTTTTTGTAGACTAAAGTAAGGTTTTAATTTTTTTCTTTTTTTGCAGTGGCTGGAACAGAGCAAAAAAGAATTTAAAAGTCTAACATAAGAATGGTTAAGAAAACTGGTGTTTTTTTTTTAATCTAGAGAAGATACATGTATCTTCTCTATATATAGATGCTATATATAATTAAATGAATGCAGTACAGACACAGGAGCAAAACTGCTGGACAGAATTGGATCAGAAAACATCAATTTTTATATTAAAAAGTTTTTTAACAAGTAATGACCCCTATGGCTATAGTGGGCTGTTTTTCATAGTTGCACACTTCTGGACAAGAGAGGTTGTAGAGATACATCTGGGTCATGCAAATGATGTTCTTAACCTTGAAGGAGATTCCAAGGGGGAAAATTATGTTATTCTATCATTACTATTTTCAGAAATTATAACATTTGGATTTCCTATTGACAGATATTTGACATACATGTTGATCATAATGCATGTTCATATGTATTTATCCACAGAGCCAAAATAATAATAGTAATGTGTGGGGTAGATTGAGACTCACAGCACGTGTGTCCAGATTTTGCTGAGTGTGGTGGGAAAAGGATTGAACAGCTCTATCACTCTATCACTGCATGTAAAACAGAGACAATTTTCATCACAGGGTAGGCAGTGAATGTAAAGGCAGCTAATATGCTTAGCTATGTAGGACAGTGTTTGATCATAAAATGTTTGCCGTAATTTTAAAAATCAGCCAATAGAGAATATGGATCAACAGTCTTCATTCAACACATAAATTAATGGTGGTATTAAATGAGAAAAGGGGTGCTGAAAAAGCGACAGAATTCAACCATTACAGAAAAGGATATGTGCTGCATTTGGTGGCTTAAACTTTTAGTCTTAGCACTCAGGAGGCAGAGGCTAGCAGATCTCTGTGAGTTCTAGGCCAGTCTAGTTTACAAAGTGACAGCCAGGGTTGTTACACAGAAAAACCCTACCTCAAAAACCAAACCAAACCAATAACAACAACAACAAAATAAATATGTAATTAACCAGGGAGCCTGTGTGGAGCTGACCCAGGCCCTCTGCACATGTGTTAGAGAGGTGCAGCTTGATCTCCTGGGACTCCTGACAGTGGAAAGAGGGCCTGTCTCTGACTTCTTTGCTTGCCTTTGGGATTCTTTCTTCCTACTAGGTTGCCTAGTTTTGACTTAGTAGGAGTCTTAGTAGGAGTCTTACTGCAGTGTGATACACCATGGCTGGTTGATATCCATGGGAGGCCTGCTCTTTTCTGAAGAGAAACAGAGAGGTGGGTTGGGGGTAAGAGGGGAAGAAGAGAGGTGGAGGGAAAGGACTAGGAGGAAAAGAAAGAGGGAAACTGAGTTGGGAGGTAAGAAAAAAGACAGATGGAAAGGATCAAGAATCATACACAGGAAACAAATTTCACAATGCTGTTATGCCCTGAGGGATGTGTGTGCATCATGAAGTTAAGTCCCAAAGTATGCGCACCACAAAAATAAGTGCACTTGCCCCCACTTTCATTTATTAGGGTATAAACATAGGTGTTGTCTGAGACATACATTTTCTGAGCTCTTTGTCGCTCAGGGTAGTAGGGTCTTATTTATTTTATTGTTAATTATCTCTATAACCTAAAACAACTGCAGTTACCATTCAAGGACTCAGTTTCCTCTATAAGTTATCATTGTCAAACTGTTATATTGAATCTGAAAATATTACATTGAAGATTTTGAGGAAAATGTATTGCCTTAAGAGGTTTCTTTGTACTAAAGTTGTCTTTTCTTTCCCCCAAAATATTTATGTTGGAGGTTGATCACCAGACAGCATTTTGGAGGTGGAGTCTTTGGAAGAAATCAAGGTGAGATCAGGTCAAAGGGCCAGGTCTCATGATGAGATTACTACCCTTAGGAGTGGATGAATGATTGGAAAACCTTTCCCCACTGTGTGTAGCACATGGCACAAAGATGGCTTCCCTGGAACCATGGCCATGGGTCCAGCAGGGCCATGTTTCTCAGCGCTCTAGCATCCAGAACTATAAAAAGTAAAACACTGCTGTTTCAACCCTTCAGTCTGTGGTGTCTGTTGTTTAAGATACTTCCCTCCCAATGTTTGCAAATACTTTTAGAAACTCTAGCTTTTCCCCAGGCATTCTTGGATTAGAGACAGCACAGACTGCTGAAAGGAGTCAGGGAAATCATAAAGGGGGTAGAACTTTCTAATCAGATGTGAACATCAGAATATAACAAGATCTACTCTTATCAGATTCTTAAAAGATAATGATGTTCTCTGTACATCACTGGAATTTTGTCTCCTAATTTCAAGTAAAGGAATCACCTTACTCGTTGAGTAGGGACTTTGGATAAATAACCCTACAGATTTAATATTAATTACAGTAAAATATTTAATGTCTCAAAAATATCCCAATGATTACTACTAATAATATTGCTCTGGAATATTACTGTTTCTGTCTTCAGAAACAATCACAAAACACATAAAGGCCACACTGTGACCAAAAGCTGGTTGGCTCTCATTGTACTGTATCATTACCCTTGCTAGTTATATCTCTCCACTAACTCCCTACCATTTCACACCAGAAACCCTAACTTCTACCCAATAATCAAGTCCTTTGTTTGTTCTGCTTTCCATTCCTTGTGTATGTGTCAAGTTTATTGTTCCGCAAGTATTTATTTTGGCTGTATCTCTTTACCAAAAAAGACTTAATTGCATCAGTTCATCCTTCAAAATCAAATAGAATATGAAAATGCCCTTTCCTTTACCATCCTCATTTGAAACAAACTCATTTCCAGATTTAGATTCCTCTTTAAACATTAAAATGATCATTCCTTAGAGTATTTAAATGTACATCAGTACTTACTAGAAAGTTAATACATCAAAAGGGAAGGTTTTTGTACTCAGTATAAAATATAACTGGAGATTTAAATACCAACTAAAGATTAAGAATTAAAACAAAGGGTGAATAGTATTTGCTTTTTGTGCCTACAGATGAACTAGTGCTATTTTTTCATTGCAAGAGGAAGAAATAAAAAGATAGGTGGGTTCTAGAAAATTACATGACATATCCTTTGGGACTCTGGTTGTAGAAGAATTTCATTGGTTTATTTTGTAGTATAAAGTATTGCTTATAAGCTCTGGGATAGCCTTGTTTTCCATAAATATAATTTTGAATCTGAAAAAATAATTAATATGATATTAGAAATGTTTAATTTGGAGGCAAGAAAGACGGTTCAGTGGGAAGGACCTCTTGTGACCTAGCCCAGAGATGTGAGTTTGATCCGAATTCCACATGGTAGAAGGATAGAACTGACTCCTTGGAACATGACATATGTGAGTTATACAAACAGACAGAGACGTACACACACACACACACACACACACACTCAAACACAAATGATAAATAAAAGTGCAAATTAATTTAAATACTAATAACTTTTACAGTTCCAAAGTATTATACAAGCTTTAAACAATGGATACTCAAGATTTATGTATGCATTCAAAGTTTGCACTTTTCTGTGACTTCAATTTAAATCTAGAGAAGTCAAGTTTTACAGACAGTTTAAGCACATAGTCCCATCATGGAAATATTAAATACAATATGCAGAATTGACCCACCTTCATTCTGCTTAATGAGGTTTTGGTTTAACTCTGGAAAAATTAGTCTGAAAAAGGTTTATTGTGCCACGCTATTTATTGTTGACACCGCCATCAAGAACCTGAGCCTGGAGATTGTCATATACTTTGTTATTTGACCTTATATAATCCTTAAGCTGTGTATTATATTGTTCATTTAATGGAGAGAAAAGAGCCTCTGAGGGTTTTCATTGTTCAAGATGACCCATAAAGTGTGGAGTGTAACACATGTCAGTCACATTGTAAGAGAATTTGCCATTTGTCCAAGATGACCCATCATAGCGAGGAGTATAACACGTGTTAGTCACATTATAAGACACACCCTTTTCCTTGCTTCCATATGCTTCATGCCAAAATACTTAGTAGGGTGAGACTGCTGGCTTGATTTCTTACTTTGTTCTGGGTATCATATTGAGTTATTCTAAATATTGGTTTCATTTTGAAGTTCATAGAAAACCCATGGTTAGACCAAATCTGAGTGATGCAGAAAGATGAGAAACAGACCCAGACTTAAATTGTCTCCTTGTAATTTTCTGTTGCTACATAAAATTTGATAGAGCAGTCTAGAATCCAATAACTTTCAATAGAAGCCACAAATCCACATCATAGTTTAAAATAATAAATTTGGTCTTTATGTATTTGATTTGGGATATGTTTGGTGACTTATTTATTAATAGTTATGCATTTATAAGTGTGTAAATATACAATTTCTCTTATCCTATACCTTTTATTACGTTGTAATATTGAGATAACATTATTGTTAGTTTTTCACTGTAAACCTCTCTGCCAACCTTACCCACACAGATTGACCCAACACATACAGGGTGCTGATATAGTGTGTGTTAGTTTGTTATACAATACAGGGTCTTAAAACCTTGTAAATAGTGAGGAAAGACCTATATGTTGTATATAAAAGGCTACAGAATATAAAAAAAAAACTTAGTCAATTTTTGCATGTTTACTGTGGGTGTCAGAATCTTACATATGTGCTCTGTAATGCATTTGTGTTTCCCAGTGATGGAGTAAATTTGTTCTATTAGGATCCTAAAATGATCCTGAAAGTCTCTGTAACAGACATTATGAAACATCCTACTTCTCATTAAATCTGGTGGTGTATGCATTATGGATGACACTTTGCATTTACTTACCTGATTACATCTAGCAAATGTGCTAGGCTGCTGTAAACTACTGATGGACTTGTAGTGTGCCTAACCTCTGGCTCTCAGATATAAAGTGCTAGGAAGACACCTACAATGTAGTGATGCTAACCCAGATGACACTGCCTCAGCAATTGTAAACAGAAGCCAGGAAGAACAAGGGGATTAAAAATATCTTAATTAAGTTGGTTCATGTTTTCTCAGTTTCACAGAAAAACTGGGAGAGATGACATAAACACCTGACAAGAATCCAATATGTGGGAGTATGAAGCCATTGCCTGTTTTATCCCTGAGGGAGACACCAAAGTTAGCTGAGCGTACAAGGCTCAAGGAGATCCATCTGTTTCAGAAAAACAATAAAATGGAGCTGTTTCCTTCCTATGTGCCCTATGGAAAAAAATTAAACCAAAGGCTTTCACTTTATGTCTTGCTTTCAGAAAAATCTTGGTTCCTACAAATAGCTGATCTAATATACATTTAAGAGAGAGGGCAGAAGCTTGGCTAGAGGTATTGCTGAACACATACTCTTTGGAAATGGTAGGCACAGCTCATTGATAGAGACAGTAATTGGGGTTCACAGCTCACCCAAAGTGAAATGTTTTGCAAGAAGCTTAAGACCATTGTTGTTTACAGTGTTCGCAGTGGTGGTGTTGGTGGCCCAGACTCTGAGCAGGGACTCATTATAACCCAGTGTACTGACATCAGGAACATAGAGACAGTCAATTGGACCAATGCACTTGACTAGCATCAATGACTAAGTCCACTACTGTCAATGTGACATTCATTGTCAGCTACATGATAAGACAGGCTTACATATTTATCTTCTTGAACTTAAAAATGCCTCAAAGGATAGCAAGATGGCTGGCCCGATAAAGGCACTTGTGCTCAACAGTGACAAGTTGAGTTTCATCCTGGATTCCACAAGGTGCCAGGACAGAACAGATTCCTCAGATTAGTTCTTTGACCTCATGCATGGGTCCTGGCATAAATACCCACCACCCACCTCCCGTCTTCTTTCTTTCTCCTCTGTCTCTCTGTCTCTGTCTCTCTCTCCTCTCTCCTCTCCTCTTCTCTCTCTCTCTCTCTCTCTCTCTCTCTCTCTCTCTCTCTCTCTCTCTCTCTCTCTCTCTCTCTCTCTCATACACATACACATACACACAAACATGAGAGGCAGAGACACACACAGTAAATGATGATAGACAGACAGACAGACAAAAAAAATAAAATAGACTTTTAGGACTAAAATAGACTCTTCTAAAGAAAACAGAAGGAAACAATTCTTTGTTCAAATACTTTTATTAAATTTAAAAAATATATTAGTTTCATGAACACAAATATACTACTAGTACCACCAATTGACAGATTTGAGATTATAAAGTTCTTTGGATGATCAGTGTTAAACCAGACTCAATAAGCCATATTATAAAAATATCCCGATTTAAACTCCATAATCCAGAAGAGGTTTTACTGACATTTATCAATCAATTTAAGACCACTGATCTTGAAAACTAATATTAAGAAAAAGATCACAAAAGTTACAGAAAAAAAAACTATGAAGTTTATTTTCCATACTAAAACACTTCAGTAATAAACATCTCATTTCTCATCCTAGTCTTTCCACTTCATTGGGTAGGTATATGAACCGTGAAACCCCATCAATGCCAGCTTTAATGTGGTTTTCTCCTTCAGAGTTGAAAATAAGCTGAGATAAAATATTTTCCATCACTGCATTATGCTGATTTGTGCATATTGTTAGCAAAGACATGATCTAACAATGTTCACAAAACAAGTACACGTGGAGCTCAATTTCTAGGCTGAAGCATAGGAATCAATGTTTTCTTTATAGATTGACAGCTCAAGGCTCATTAGCATTTCTATCTCAATCAGGTTAGAAGAGATTTACAGGTTTGAAATGCAACAGGACTCCAGAACTACATAGGGATAAAAAACTAAACAAATGTATCTTGAAATCTGTTTAGTCATCTCTGGATAAAAAAATTCACTGGAGAGCAGGAGAAACAAAAGGGAAAGCTGAAGCTCACTGGATCCTATTACACAGAGCAAGCTACGAGAGTCACGAGAGTCACGGGAGAGCCCTGGCCTTAGCTTTGTGAAAGGCAGTCCAGATGCACATGAATAGACCCTCTGAGCCCTGACTTGAACGCAACATTTTGCATACTGTAAATGCTAAGATAGTAGGAGAAAATTATCCTCATACTAGTAAGACCTTAGTAAAACCTGTCTGTAACTAAGGAAAATATCCTAATGTTTTCAAATAATGCTTTTCAGTATTGAAATAATTAAAATGGCAACTGACAGGTGCTTTAACACTATTTAAGGTGATTGAGTATGTGTGAATGAGTTGATTAATTCTAAATAATCACAATTCACTTCTACCACTTATAAGCAAGGATAAAACACACTTGAAAGAAACACTATGGATAAACTTCCAAATTATCGGGTGGATAATTGTTTAAATATATATATTTCATTTTAAATTAAATGGTTCATATATTTTATTAACACAATAATTTATAAGATGCTTTAAAATAAAAATGAAAAGTTATCTTTGAAATAGCTAAGAAATGTAATTTGGTACATTCAAACTTATTAATATAGTAATTATTCACTAATATTTCTATAAACAATATCAATGGGGCTCAATTCCTTTACATATTATATTAAATAGCTAAAAGAATATATTTATGACACATGTCATAAAGTGTATGTACAAATTGTCCTGCAGTATCTCAAGAATTATTTGGGGTAAAGCCATTCCACAAGAACGCAAGAAAAACTGCAAACTGTAGCGATAAAGGAGAAGAAAGGTAACTGCCCCCAGGAAACGTTATGAAATATCACAATGAAACATTAAACACAACACTCTAAAACTTGGTTTCCAGCTGATAACAAGACCAGGTATCCATAGAATTAATTGAATCACATGCTTGTTTTTTTTGTGTGTGTGTTTGGAATGCTGGAGCTGGAAGTATTAGGTGGAGAATTTTGCCTTCTTTTTGCCACTTCCCCATCCACCACTGAGTTGAAGAGGATTGTCGCGAAACGATATGCGCTCTTTAACACACGGTCTTGTATTTGTTATCACTGGTGCAATTATTCCCTTGCTTGAGCCACCTAGACAGTGATATTAAATATGTTTTTACTTAACATGATCCAGTAAAATTGTATTTTAGAGTAAGACGTCTTCCTAAATTGATAACAGGTACTTGAAAATTTTATAATCCCCGAATCTATAAAAACATTTTTGTTGAGTTATTATTTACAAAGTGATATAATAAAAAGTTTGCCCTACATTGAAATCAGGGTAAATAAAAGGAAAATTCTAAGATATCTAATAGATGTCACTGTTTCCTTCTTTCTATTTGGGTCTTTTCGTCTTTCTAGGTTCAATGTTGCAAGACTATGCAAAAAAGAAACATTTTAATGAATCTATACATGTCTATATTAAAAGGGTAATATTTAATGGTTTAATGATTTATAAAATAAACCATATGCTAAAATTGATCAAAAAGTTGAATTATTGAATTATTTCTTGATAGCAAAGGATTTTTGGAAGACTATAAAGTACATTAAACATAGAAATTTGAGAGTGTTCATAGGATCCAATCTAGCAAAACATACACACAGACACGCACATCGCAGTGTTGTTGAGAGCCTTGGTTGTATAAATGAAGGAGGGTACAGCTACATTAGAGGGTGCTGTGAGGAGTCTTTTCAGCTGTGTTTCAATGATATAAAAATGTGATGATATTTTGTACCAGGTGGTATAAAAATGAGGGTGAGTTAAGATTTGTTTATCTGGAACCAGTTATAGATTACCTATAGAAAAGTAGAAGTTAAAACAGTTGGTAGTGGCAGAAATGGGCAAGTAGACAAAGCATGTTTTGTTCAGCAAGATGCCATATCAAGAATCCTATTAAAGGTTTACGCTCATCTGCTTCAAATCTCCTGGGGATTAAGCAACAGGGCTGTATTTGTGGGGGGAAACCACTGTAAAAGCAGCAGAAAGACACATTCCAGGGCTTCCTCAATACTGGCTTGAGGCAAAGGTTCAAACCACATGACTCTCCATTGTGATGCCATCATGTTTAAATCAGTTTAGAGGAAACAAAACAAATTTCCAAAACCCTTTTCTATTTAGGTTAATATATTCTAATGAAAATTCCAATATATTTAAAAATATTTAGAAGAATTAAGCAGAAGGGCAATCCCTTCTTGGGCAGTGCTTTGCGATTTAAATTTGGTGTAAGATGATATGAGTAGAAACTTCAAAAACATTTCACATATTCTCACAAGCAGAGTGCTACACTTTACTTTCTAGTGTTAATACTGTGACAAAACAAATTCAGAGAAGATACTGAGTGTCTGCAAAGGAGCAAATGTTCCTGAAAGTCTACAAAAAGTATTTCTGGAAAGTGTGGTGGGCAGGGGACTAAAACCTATTATTTCAGGAAAGAGTTTTGAGGACACAAAGAGATTACTACCTGAGGACCAAAGACTGATGGAGACAGGACACAGTTCAGGAGTTGAGAAACTTCTCAGCTGGCACTCCCTGAACTCAATCTCAGAGAAACTAGTAAGGCAGAGAAATGACAACTGCAGTTGGCTTCCACATGTGGCCAGATTTACCCTGTGTTAATCTATCCCTGTTGGGGAGACTGCAGAATGGGAGAGTGCATTCAAGTAACAGTGATGGTCCAGGCATGAAGCAGAGATTTCCCTGATAATAAACCAGAAGTCTATAGGATGCCTTGGGGTATGTTGACAGCACAGCCTCTTTCTCACTGTTTTATTTTGGAAAGATCTAATTTAATTTTTCCTCAAATAACAAGATGAAATGTCTACTTTAGACTTTTTAAAAAGCAGTAAGAGCAAATTCTCATTACACTCCAGGAACTAAAACTCTTAGAACAAACTATGCATGTTTTGATGAGAAAATATATTCATATATATACATATAAATACACATGTGTGTGAGTGCACATGTGTGCACGTGTGTGTGTGTGTGTGTGTCTAAGGCTGAGTGTGGGACTGCAAGGCATCTGAGAAATAGTATACTTATATTAAAAATAAAATTAATAAAAGTGAGCAGGTTTTCATTACTATCTAGCTAAATGTGTTGCTCAAATAGGGATAGCTAAGTCAAATTATTTGTTGCAAGCATTACCCAAAGTCACAGGTAGAAATAGTATGAACTTTAAAACTGATGTCAACAGCATTGCTTATTATATTATTGCTTAATACTATTCTGTGTGAAGCTATCTAATTACAACATGTATTATTCACATATTTTGTCCTTAATAAAAGTTTTAAACAAACGCCAAAAATGCATCTAAAAGGAGACAATTTTACACACTCTGCAACAATTATTTCAAAAACTAGATTGGAATGAATTAAAACAACAAGGTCTAATTCTAACAGTGTTTCTGCATTCTGAAGGATTCTCTTCCTAGAAATTTACCACATGGCCCATTTATTTTTTTAATACTACGACGTTGGCATTTTTATTTGGATTTGCTGGTGAGTGTTCAAATCTTGTATTATCCTCGTGCAACTCCTATATTTACAAAGGTTGTTTATAAATTTTCCCTTGTTTAGTGTAGTTCAGTCAGGAAATAATAACTACAATTTAGAAAACATTATGGGATGAATTCACAGCAATTGTGAAGTATGCTGTTAGTGAATTGACAACTAGGGCATTAGGCTTCAAAAATAAGCGATATTGCAGTGAGCACAGAGTTGTTTTTTTTTTCTAAGACAATAGTTTAGGTGTGGTTAAGTGCTTGAGTTCATTATCTTGCTGTGTGTAAATGAACAATTTAAGCAGTAATCCATAAGGTTTATTTTCTCATTGCATTAGTGTGAGTCTTTGTTATCATATAAAGTCTCAAATCATTAGAAACATTGAAAATAAATTGAAGAGTAAAAACACATCTGTGAAGGAATCACGTATTGGTGCTCATAATAAAGTCATTACTTTATCCCATGATTACTCTAAGAATGAGACACAGAAATAAAAAGCAATTTAATACAGTCAATGTATAATTGTTCGAAAATTACTTACTCACATGGAAATAAAACAGCAAAAGATTCCTGCTTCAAAAAATTGATATTGGAGTTAGACATACCAAACTGAAGAGAGCTCCAGGAACAGAAAAATATGGCCAAAGGAATTTTAGCAGTACCTTTCTGCAGTATTATTGATATGGATTTTATTTTTTAATAACAATCTGTTGAATATTTTCAGGTGATCATAGAAATCAGCCAATTGGTCTCTCCCATTTGTACTAAAAATGTGTCCTCATGAGTGTAGATTATTTCCAAGAAACCACTTCTTTGCCACATGATCTATGTTTTGCTCACGATTTGTTCTGGTGGTTAAAATTTTTTTTTTTATTTTTAGATTTAATCCTTGGTTCCTTAACAAATGTCAAGGTCTATATATACTGTGTTTGGATAAGTAATTTAATATGTAAAATGCTCTGAATGCCTCTCCTGGTATGTATAAAAAAAACCTGTTAAACAGGTCAAAATAGAAATCTCATGATGTACAGTAATACGTCATTGGATTTTCATCGATATACTCAACACTATGTGTCTGGATACAAAACCTTTTCAAAGGCTTGCCCATATTGTATTACTTTACAGCGGATACAGCATGAGCAAAGCATGGATGAAAAAAGTCAACATTTTAATGAAAGTGACTAGAACAAATTTTTAGCAGCAAAGCATTTACATTAATTTAAGTGCTAAGAATTAGTTCACTGGTCAAATGAGAAGCAGAAAAGATAGGACAGACTTTAAATAACACTTTTAAAGACAACTGCTATGTTCAACCTTGATTTTGGATGAAATTTGGGTAGATAAATTTCAATTTTAAGGCCAAGAATACAAATAAAGACACACAGGTTATTTGTGGCATGTGCAGATTTCCTCAATGTCATTTTGCTTGCTCTTGAGATATTACATTTTGTTTAAAGAATTAAAGGTTTTCTATATATTGGAAATTATTAACAGAATTTTTCTTATTCCCCAAATTGCCACTGAACAGTGACAATTTTATTTATTTATTTTTATTGTTTGTTTTTTGGGGAAGAGTGTAAGAATATGTAGCCTCGGGTGGCCTGGAAAGCTCACTATTTACACAAGGCAATCCTGGAACTCAAAGAGATCCACCTGCCTCTGTTTCCTGTGTGCCAGCCTTGAAAGTGCACACCACCGAATTTAGCTTATATTTAGTCTTTTACTATTTAAGAGAAAAATAAATGAAAACAATAGGTTGTGTGCCCTGAATAGTAATGAATACATCCACAATGTTGGTTATCAGTATTAGTAAGATGTCTATGTTTACTTTCTCTTTTTTGGAGGGGGGAAGGGTTGTGTCTTCAAAATGCCAACATGTATAATACAAATCTTTAGCCTTGACAAAGTATATTTATTTTGAAAAAGCATACACAAAAGTTAAAACGTATCACATACAATAATTTATTGTATAGAATATCTTGTAATTTGCCTGGTTAGAACTTCTATAATGACTGCCATCTATATTTGATTTGGATTCTTTTTTTAAAAGATCACCTTACAGTATGCACTGTTTTCAGGTTTTCCTACTTTCAGCATGCGCTTGTTGAATTACCCTTTATTAGTCCTTGCAGGTGCTTTGTGGACACACAAACTTGGCTAGAACATGCAACAAACATGGATACTAAGGTTTTGTTTTGCTCCTATGTATCCTGTGCTTATCTTAGATCATATTGATCATTTTCCTCCTGGAGGATTTTAACTTTGGATAACAAAAATCTAAGTCCTGTGTGATTTGTTTCTCAAATAGATGACCACCCTTTTATGTGGCTCCAAGTTACCACAAACACTTCTTTCTAGTGGTAATTGTTTTGCATAACCCTGATTTCTTGATTTCATATTAGATAGATATTGGTCTTTTAAATATATATTAACCAGATAATCAAAGGTGCATCTCGTTATTCAAACAGTGAAATTTAATAATCAACATTTTTTTCTCTTTAAAACTCAAATTTTACTGCTTATCACAAATGTTGTCAGTTGTTTTCTTCAGAAACACAAACTTGCTCTATTTACTCATTTACAGAAAAGTTTTGATCAGATACATAATACTGCATAACCATTATTTATATGTCAGTTCTTTTTAAATTTTTTAATTAATTTATTCTTGTTACATCTCAATGGTAATAATCAACATTTTTAACACTCACTTTCTCCTAGATAATTTTGTTCTTAAATGGGCTTTTAAAGGAAGAGGGAGTGAGAGTGGCAACAGGAAGATAAGAGCAAGGAGATAATAATTGGGATATAATGTGAATAAATTATATAAAAAAGTCAGACTCTGAAAGTCACAATGTTCATGCTGATTTGGGAGAAGTCTACCTCCAATTACTTTTAAAAATATTTTTTTCAGAACTATATTCTGTTTCAATATATTAACATCTAAGAGTCCGCACATATCTATAACTAAGGAACAGTGTCATAGATAGCATAAATGATTAAATGTATATTTTTATCTTAGCTTAACATATGTATTCATTTGGTACTATCTAGCTCAGATGTAACTCTGTATTTAAAAATTTATGCGTTTTCTGACTTCTCTGCCTCATGTTAATTTTGGCAAAGTATATTGTAGCAAAATTATGCTTTTTCTTTTTTAGTAATTTCTAAAATGTTTATTGCAGCCTTTAAAATATGAACCTTTAAAACCTCAACTGGATTTTCAAGTTCACTTACTGCCTTCACAAGCTTCAATTGAAAACATTACTTTAGTTCACACCTCAACTCATCATGTGTGTGCTTATGCCTCTTATGCAGATACTGTCTATTTCCTGTTTTTCAAGGGCACTTTCTGGTCAGTTTCCTTCTGTGAAGCAAATACTATCAGGAACTGTGATACTGTAGTGGCTTCCCCTGTGACTCTGTTCCCTTAAGTTCATCTTTACTGTCTTCATTTGGAAGTTGTATAAAACAAATACTTATTTCCACAGTCTCAGATAGTGAGGACTTGTGGATAGCTTTCCTCCCAAAAAATATTTATGGAAACTTTCATTATCCCCTTTCATGCTTATTAGTTCTTTGCAGAGAGACATTTGGCAACAAGAAACACGACTGGCCTGAGGATTTATTGTGTTATTGCACTTCAGCTTCACTCATTCGACAAATGCATTTCACATTTGACCATACCCATTTACTTTTGTTCCACATTAACTAGTGTAAGAAATTAGTTGGAAAGAAACAATAATGATATACAAGAAAAAAAATAGATTAACACAATTGAAAATTGTCATGAAGGAAAAATGTAAGAATTAAAGTGCTATAGTTAGAAACATTATGATGTAATCATTATCAATAGAACTTGCATGGATCTTCTCTTTTAAAAATGTTACTTTTTAAAAATTCTGCCAGGAATAAATGTAGCTGACATGTTCAGCTATTCTCCCATGGCAGATGAAATGTGTCTTTCTTCGGATTGTGTAAATTTATGTTTAAACTAGCTGCTATTTTAGATCTAAAAATGTTATTCTGTGGTTACTAATAACTGTTATATTTAATTGGACTTAAATTATTGCTTACTGTTTCCTTAAGCTGTTTCAGAATTTGGATAGTATAATTGGTTCAAATGTACTAAGAGAATTTTAAATGTTATTTATATTATAGGAGTCTGTTAACCATATGAACATGGCTTTTGTGTCATAAAGATGAATTTTAATTATGCATTTTGCTCACTAGAATATTCTAAGAGTTGAAATGTCAGCGTTTGTTTAATTAAATGTCAAGTACTTCAGCGATAAAGTGTGAAGATTGATTAAGTTTATAAAATTTAAAGTTCCGGCCCAATAATTTTTAACAAAAACAAAAACCTAAAACAAATAAACTACCATCACATAACAGAAAAAAACAAGACCACCCGAAGCAACCAGAATAAGAAAGAGCCTTGGAATAATAACACAGGTCAGTAGTAAAATACTTGCTCTCAAGCCTACTGGTCTAGTTGAAGGAAAGAATCAGTTCTCATAATTTATCTCCTGAACTCTACTAAAGCACAGTGTAGCGTGTGTGAGTGCATGCGCACTTGCACACCCACAAATGGACACACACACACAGACACACACACAGACACACACACACACACACACACACACACACACTAATATTAAAAAGCAACCCTAAAGTTAATAGCTTTACATTGGCAGAGATTAACTATATAGTAGTAACTATAATAGTAATAATTCTTTGTGATATCAGTGTAGCATTTCTGCTGATTTTTATATCTGTATAAAATAAAAATGACAATATAATCTCAGATTTTATTGTATGGAACAACCGAGTCATAGACATTTTTAAATTTATGCCTATACTTATTTAATGCAATAGCAATAAGGACAAAATCATTAGAAAGGAAGAAATTTGAGGTAGATATCTGTTTGTACAATCACTGGAAGGGAAAGCCTCATCCCTTATTTGGAAATCAGGTATATAAGACTAAAATGAAGACAAGTTATTAACATATGAATATAGTAAAAACCTATTTCTTTATATCTAGCTATCTATATCTCTATCATGTATCTATCCGTATATATTGTGTACCAATCCTATACCCACAAAATATTTTAAATGTAATAATCATCTTATTAAAATATTTTTCTACTTCTATACCTTTTATATTTATTGATTTTAAACAGGTTTTATTTCACAATGACAGCCAAATTAAGTGTCATGGCACTCTTAAGTTTGGAAGCATCAGGAGTCCACATATCAGTAATCCATTCAGAATAATCTTAGTGGTAGTTACTACATATACTCAGATGATAACCGCTATCTTTGATGGAGATTCTTTGAAAACATGCAACTTCATTTAATCAAGTGTCCTTGGTTAGTGTTGAAAGAGATGGCTGTAAACCACTACATGCAATGGTCCTCAAACAACAAAACTGAATACTTTGGAGCAGTAGCAGATGTTTGTAGAATGGAATATATTTTCGGTGCTTTCAGAGAGAAAATCAAAGGTATTTCACATAAGAAATACTGTTGTTTTTTAAATTCAAGAGACAGAGACTATCTAATGTTTTTACAATATCTAATTTAGATATTTAATGTGGAATTATATTTATAATACTTAATAGTCACTGATTCATATATGATGATCAATAAATGTCTGTTTAGTGACATAGCTTTTTCTAAATTTATGCCTAAATTATTAGCATTGTGAATAAAATATTAGTACATAATATTTCCAAGCTGTGTCTTTTGTAGACAGAAAAATGGGCCCAATTTACTTTGTATACATATGTTTTACATATATATACATATATATATATATAAACTCTCATAATTAATACACATGGTGTTCTATTCAGAAAGCAAATAATTTAGCAATGAACTTATGAATTTACGTTCATTATCAAGATATTACTAGTTACCAATAAAGGCACCCTCATAATATGATTTGCAGTAAGGATATTCCTTTAAGAATTTATCCAGGAAAGCATTGTAGAAAGTTTCTGATCCCAATTGGTTCAGCAGTTCAGACTGTCCCACACAGGACTCATATTAAGCCTGGATTTCACAACTTTTGAAAAATGGACCACAAATGATATCTCTGGCTTATTTAACCATTTTCCCCAATTTTGGGGGGCCTTCAAAGGAATTATTCGCCCTAAATCAGCTTGAAGAAACCTTAAGAGAATAACGTCCTATTTCCTCTAAGGGGTGTTGGAAAGGTTTCTGTTTACTCTCTTGGTCTACAGATGCTTATTTTCAGTGGGAGTTGGTTATACGTATTATTGGTCTTTTACAGAGAGGAAACTAGGCTTGATTCACAGACGTGTCTCTTTTCCTTTATCTTTCTGTTGTAGGTAAGGAGAATAGGAGCTGAAAAGAAAGACAGAGTGTTATAGAAATATAGAGGGAGGATAGAACAAAATGTAGATTATTGAATCTACTCCACATCTTAAGGCCTTAATTGTTGCTCACAAATAAGGTTATTTTTTTAATTTGATGGTATTGAATTTTGTATATTGATGCAAATCATGCTCATGTCAAAAACTAGTCTAATTTTATCACAATCATATATATTCTAGGTCTAATAGATATGATTTATAGCTACATGAGGTAGAATATTTTTAAAAAGGTCTTCAAAAATCTCAGAGACCTACAGAATATGGCATTTAAATCTGCTTTTATTATTCTGAAGATTCTTTGACAACAAGATGAGTTAACTCCTGGCAACACCCAGCCTGCCTTAAAGAAGATGAGGCACATCAAAGAACCTCTTTATGGAGTTGGCTTTAAATGTGGCAAACAAGCCAGTGGGCAAAATGTCCTCATTTCCACCACAGACAGAATTCTGGCTAAAAACGGGCAAGTTTAGATGCAGGCAGAGTCGACAGCCAAACTCTGGCAAGTCAGGTAAGCAAGTTCTCAATAGTTCCTGACTCACAAATATGTCTGTGAGATATATTGGGCCAGAAGGCTAAAGATGATGAAGATGATGCTCTAACATTACAGAGGGTGTTGGGTGACTCTTCAGGCTGTGAACTGTCTCAGTCATTTTTTCATTTTGGAAGCTGCTAACCAGAACTCCGGGTTCATTCAAGTATTGTTTTATCTCTTCTCAAGTCTCTGATGGGTTTGAAGACAAGATAGTTTAGTCTTTCAATTAAGCTTAGTAGGCTAGGGGTTAAAATGGTTTTATATCAGTATAGATGTTTTAAGTAAATAGAGATGAGATATGATAGATATTAATCTCCATTCAGAAATTTAGACCCAACAAGATAGGAGAGATGTTTACTTCACGTTTGCCAAATACAAATAGCCAAATCACCATGAATGTAACATTTATATAATTCTTCCTGCCGTAGGCAGTTTATCTTACTCATGTGTAATAATATAAATGTATATGTTTAAAAAACATAATAAAATTTCAATAAAAAGAATTTGTCTCTTAAAATGAAATCCATGCCTAGCTTATTCCTGAAAAGATTTTTTTGGGGAAGCATTGTAAGAGGATGATGCTTTGGGGTTTTTAGCCTGGGTGTTAGTTAGTACAGTGTGCCCTCTGATAAACTTCCCCAAGTTACCAGACCAAATCAAAAGCAGAAATCCCCAGAAAATATTTATAAAGATGAAAAACACCATGATGGATAGACGGGGTGGTCTTTCTCTGTACTCTTCCTTGTGTGATATACCATTTCACCAATGTCTACTCCACATTCCCTTTTGAATAAACAAATGATGTGTTAATTTCATATAAGTAGGAACTACAGAAGTTGTGTTTCATATTGGCTTATTTGGAAAACTCATCTGAAATGAAATCCTTTATATGCTGACAGCTTGTTCTCATGAATGCTTATGAGTGTGCGGACTGAGGGTCATGGCAGATCTTGTAGACACTAGAGAAACCACTGTTAGTTTCTACTAAGACTTTAGCTTCCTTCATCAGATACCATGAGTCCTGTGAAGGAAGAAGGAAATGTCAGACACTTTCCTTAGCTGCTATGTATTCAAGGGAATTCCATGTACCCATGCATTCACGTATTCATCCATGCATTCACACAGCCAAATATGTGAAGGGCCTGCCATACATGAGGGAGCTTTCCTAGGAACTGAGAATATTTCATAAAGTCCCTGATGTGGAACATGTGCTCCAGGAGTGGAGAACAAGAACCATAAACTTCCAAAATTAGTATGACATGACTGTGGCCAGTAGAATCTGTTTAGTGTTTCTGGGAGAAAAATTTCCAACTATAAAGGCCAAGGTCTTAAAGAGCTCACATTCATGTTGGTTGAATTCCATCATAGTATGCTGTTTTGATACAGGAAAAAATATTGTATTTTGTCTCTAAATCTCATATACAGTTTTGAGAGTTGTATATAGATTTTCTTTTTGTTTAGCAACATAATATATTCACTGAAAGATAACATAATGGGAAAACATGATTATAAACATATCAATACATCTATATTGTCAATGTGTCTTTTCTTTATCAGCATATAAAAATCAGCTTTGCATTTGGCATATAGAAGTGTTCTAAACACTATAGATATCTGAGCTGCTATCTTAATGTGTGGCTTATATAACAATGCAAATATATTATCATACTTAAGCACTAAATTCATTCAGCATAGGATAATAGATATAGCTTAGCCCAAATTAGACACTCATACCTATGCACTTGTACAGATGACGTATATCAATGTGCAACATGTCAATGGTGCTCGACTTGAAAAATTTTAAGTTTACTAAGAAAATGTGCTCATTCTATTTGGAGTAAAAGTAATGGTCATCTTTAGAATTTGCTTTTGCTTTAGCTACTACTACAGCCTCTCAGTGTGCATAAGATACCGGGCACGGCTTTGAACCGTTACATTTCATGCCTTTGATCACAACGTTGGTAAGAGAACTACAAAATGGATGTCAATATATTTGAGTCAGAACATAATCAGTTATTTTTCTGAAGTCTTCATTAAATATTCATTATTAGGAAGAAAGTTAATCTTTCTGTCTTAAGACTTAGCAAAACCTAAACTTCGTTTCCAATTTCGTCTTAACTAACATTGCTTTGGTATTTGATAAACACTCTATTATTTTCTGTTCTATTCTTTTTATTTCTTCATTATGTTGAACCTCTGACCAAGGAAGTTTGGGCAATGGTCTACAAACTTGTATTACAATTTAATATTTGCCTCCATTTAAAAGGCGTTCTTTTGCTTCTTTATTTCCCAACTGTCATTCTCAGTATAAGAGAAGCACACTGCCTGTGAAAGAGCTTCCACTCTCAATGCAATTACATTAGTTGAGTCACTTCTGAATAATATTGATTTCCATAACCAGAAAAATGTATACTTCAGTAAACTTGTTAACAAGTAATGAAAAGTTTCTATATATCCAAACAAAGACATGACTCAGGGTTTATTATTGAATACTACAGAGCTACTGTGGATCTCCTTTCTTTGCTAACTATAAAAATAAAGGCTATCTAGAAAACTCAGTGATGCTCAGAAGTCACCATCATGAGTATGCAGAGACAGTGGATATTCAATAAAGGGTTTGAGAAAATTTACGTTCTACTCTTCCTCAAATAATGTATGAATTGGAGGATCCTGCTATCCTTATTTTTAAGCATAAGATCCACACTTTTATTACTTATTTTTTAATTTTTCTTTTTTTATGTATACATTTTTATTATTACACATATATACAATAAACTTTAACTACAGCAAGAAGAGCCAGGAGACAATCAGGAATTATATAAATAGTGTTTTGACTATTTGTAATTGTCAACCTTGAAGAAAACATCTTTCCTCTCTTGGTGCATCTAAAATGCTAATGTAAAACAATATCTACCATATCTCATCTCTATTAACATAAAACATCTATCTAGACTTAAAAACATCTTAACCTCTAAACAACTAAGCTTAATTGTAAAAGTAAACTATCTGGTCTTCAACCCCATCAGAGACTTGGGAAGAAATAAAATAAATTAACTGAGTAGACAGGAAGTGCAGGTTAGCAGCTTCCAAAATGAGAAAATGATGGAGACAATTTGCTGCCTTCTTTTTTAGAGGGAAGTAAAAACTAATTTGCTAAATTCTTCAATCTTATTTACATTAGCTGTCAACAAAAAATAATGGGGTATAAACATAAAACTAAGAAATTACATTTACAGTAAAATTAATTATTATAATGCATGTTACATAATATAAATGAGATGAAAAAAGACTAAGACAAAATTATTAATAGAAATATTTTATGTAAACATTATTTAACTAAGAAGTTCTTTTGACATACAAGTTCTGGATAACAAAGAAACCTCTATTCTTTCATTGAAAACTTTATGTAAGTTCAGAAATCTAGAGAGTGATTGTAATCTGGGCTTCTTTGAAGGAAAAATAAAGACGAAAAGAAAAGGGGAAAAGTTAGAGAATTCTGTATGCCAAGACACACGGCTTGTGATAACTGGCATAGTAAAAGAACACATAAAATGAAGGAAATTCTACTGTGGGTTTGTTTTAAAATTATGCGATGGGACACAAGCACTTTAACAAAAGCCAGCAGTAGATCCTATTTTTCAAGTCCTTACAATATAGTAATTAATATGTGACCTGCTTCACACATTTTTACTCATTTTTCATAATACCCTGTGGAGGAAACATTCTTACAGAGAGTGAGCTTCTCCTTAGAAAGTAATTTACCCATAGTCATATGACTTGTCTTTGATAGTAGACCTGGGATGTAATGATTAGTCGATTTGATTACAAAGAATACACATTAGACTATTAATGCAACAACAAAGGGAAATGTCTAGAGCAGTCCAAAGGCTCAAAGAGCTTCACAGCTATGACCCACAAAGTACTCTCTAGATTTGACTTATAAAGTAAAAAAGAAATGCTTTAGTGTTAACAAGGTGACAAGTTTTGAGTGGAGTGGGGTGGGGGGGGGTGGGAGGGAGGGAGGGAGGGAGAGAGAGAGAGAGAGAGAGAGAGAGAGAGAGAGAGAGAGAGAGAGAGAGGAAAAGAAACCGAGTTTTCAAGGCTATAAGTAGTTGGCCAGGGCCATTGAAGTGCAGTTTGTAAAGTCTTTAATGGTCAATGGATCTCTATAGACTAAAAGGCTAAACCAACTATTTTGGTCAAGTGACTAAGAGTAAAGTTTATATATATTCTGGATCCCTTCCCCTAGCTGGTCTGTCTTGTCAGGCCTAAGTGAGAGAGGATGTGCTTAGTCCTGCTGAGATGTAATGTGCTAGGGAGAGTTGGTCCCCCTAGGGGTCCTCCCTTCCTCTGAGAAGAAGACAGGGCAGCACAGGAAGGGGGCATGAGGGTGGGGCTGGGAGGAGAGGAGGGAAGTGTCTGGGATCAGGCTGTAAAGAGATTAAATAAATAAATAAATAAACAAATAAACAAATCCAACTAGCCTATTCATCTGTGCACTGGAGATCTCAGTATAATAAGTCAGATGCTATGCCTAGATGGTGATTATAAAAACACTTATTAATCAATTACTTTGACCTGATTTTTTCTAAATGCTTTCTAGTTGGTTCTTACAGCAATTCTCCACAGTAGAACCATGTGTTTGATGTAAGAGCTCACCGAGCTCTCTACAATTAAATTGTGCTGATGTCAGAGAAGATTAATAATTACAATGACTATGTACTTTATCTAATCATTTTGTTGTTTAATATAAGATTTTTCTAAAGTGGCTTATCTTAAACTTTCACCTGCTAAGAATATTTAAAGATTGCTAGTGTTTGCAATACAGTCATCTATCATCAACTAATGGGAACGGCGGCGTGCAGTGGGCACAGCATTGTGTTAATGCCTTACAGATTGTATTTGGTTGAGATGGGGAGTCTGGAGGAGTTGGGCTAGGATAACAGAACGTATTCGATTATGCTCACGACACATTTACACAGTGTTAAAAATTTAAAAACAATACAAAGGCAAATACAAAAGCATGAGCTAAATAAAAGAAGAGAATTCATAAACTCTATTTAATGATTATATATACTCTATAATCTGTGGTTCGATGTCTTATGAACCACCAAGTTGTGTGCTACAGTATAATTGCCTGTTTATTGAACCATTTAAGTTTTAATTTCCTGATGATATATGATGAAAAAGAATTTCTTGTTAATGTTGTTTCATTCTTTCCTTTCCTTTTATTTTACTTTATTTTTCAGTGCTAAGGATCACACTCAGGGTCTGTGCCTGCAAAGCCAGCTTTCTGTGAGTAAACTAAACCCAAATCCTGAAGAAAAGTTTTGATAACCTGTATAGTGTGAAAACAGCATTTTGTGTTTTTTCATTCCAGATTATTCATGTTTTCAATAGTAATTGAAATTGATGTTCACTGTATACAATATATATCATTATTCATATATATATATATATATATACACACACATATATATATATATATGTGGGCCACAGTTGAAATTCATATAATCAGCATATTTTAACAAGAACCCAGAAACTTACATTAGATAAGGAATTTTAATTATGTTAACAAACCTAAAATTTTAAAAATCATACAGAGAAACTGACTTGATTCTGTAATCAAGTAATAAAAATGCAACAATTGTAAGATCTTCAAAATCTATAAATAAATGCAAATTAGACTTATTGAAATAAGTTTTATAAAAGTAACCCAACATATGTCACAATTAAACTGCACGCATAAAGGGATATAAATTCTTATAATCTATAAAGACCTAAGTACCTCGATGAAATGTGAAAGCCCCAAATCATTTTCAGGTTTTATCTAGAAAGCACCAGCTAGATTATTGAATTTTCACAGCAGATCAAGAAGTACTCAAGCTTTCAAATGAGTAATTATAATGCAGTATGGCCTTATGTGTAGGCTGGTATTTCATTGTGTTTATTAATTTAATTAACACATATGATATGAAATAAAACATTTTTTTATATTGGTGTAGCCTAACATATTACAGGATACCTCAAATTCTGTAGGATATAAATTAAGTGAAGACTCAGGAAAGCTGAGGAATTATTTACATAAAGTGCCTCAAGATAATGATGTTTTTCCATATTTTTTTTTCAGAGTTTATAACTAATATATATTTTCTTGATATAATTCATATGTCTGTACAGCAAGCTGTCCCCATATTAAACATGACAGATAATAGACAGGTGAGGTAGGTATGACAGTAAGTTCATCTGTAACAGCGAACTTTTAGAAATCATATTCATTTAACCTTTTATCTTGTAAAATTCTGCTACATTGAAATTTTCTTTAAAAAGTAATTTTCTCTACAACATTTATTAATGGAAAAGGCTCAAATTCTCTTTTTTAACATGCAAGTTTAACTTTTAAAAGTTATCCTAAAACTCTTCAAATAAAAGATCAAAGAATTCAATATGTTCAGGAGAGTGGCAGAGTGAAGAACCTTGGTTTACATAGTATAATTAAAGAAATACTGATGCTGTTAATTTTACATATAATTTAATTTGGTCTATATCAAAGAAGACATGTAAAGGAAGAAAAGAGGTCAAAGCCACATTTGTGGGTAGCACTGGTGGCTGCCACCCTACCCCCTATCTGTAAAAGAATGCTTGTTGGCTTTAGCTTCCATCAATTCATCTGTGATTTCTAAATTATTTCTGAAGGAAACCATAGCTTACTTGAGGATCCCGTTGAGAATCTGTGTGACTGGCTCTTTTTTTCTTTGTTCACAGACAAAGCACTTCCACTGGTTGTGGAAAAAAGGTCTAAATCCGTGTCTTCTCTGCTTACAAGCCTTGCCTGGGAGCAATGGAACAGAATGTATACAATCATGAAACAAAATATGGCATTTTCTGAACGCAGCTCACTTTACCCCAAATAAACAAACAGGCTCTGTCAAACAACCTTCTTCAAAATGATACCACAATCCTTTATTGCTGCCCAGGCAGAACAAATGCACTATGTCAGAGCATTTTTTGCAAATAAGAGCCGATTTTAAAATTGAGGCTTGCTATTTGAGTCTGCACAACAAAAGAAAACATTTTAGTACAGTAATTTTGATGAAAATCAATCTTAAAAGCAGCGGGTGAAACTTTAAACAGCTTAACATCACTTACTAACCAAGTATACTATTTAATACTAATTAAATGTTAGAGATGTCATATTGTATTATTTTTCCAATATTTGTATTTATCCTGGGTATAGTGCTATTTTCTATCAAGAATCCTTTAAATGAATTTTCCATATTTTGTACCATTGCATCACAGACTATCTACATCCTTTCATTATAACTATTATCAATGTAAGATATACACTTTAAATGTTCTAATTTGAGGTAATGTTAAATACATTGTAATTTCAAGACATATTTCATGCACCTAATGAGATGTTCAGTTCATCTGAATTTACTTTTGTACTTTTATTACTGTATTAGGTTGATACTTAGCATCAATATAATTGTTTCTTACCTATAGGCTCTTCTCTTACACAATGTCTGGTTTCATTAGGAATTCATCAAAACTGAGCTGTGAAATGGGGAATATGCTATTATAAAAAAGCAAGACAGCCTCTAAGTGGATGGGATCTACTCCAAACCACTGCATAATTGGATCCCTGTGAGAGTATTGTCCTAAATGTTTGATGGGAGGAAAATTTAAACACAGCGAAACAAAGACAAGAAACCACCAGTGTAGTTAAAAAGTTATCTCTGTGTAATGAGGAGTTATATAGACTCTAGAAACCAGGATCTAAATATCCCCTTTCAGCTTAGATATCTCCTCCTCACCCTCTGCACACTCTTGTGCCTTCCCACTGCTCTCCTCTACCCTCTCACCCCTCACCGTCTTCCTCTGCCCTCCTCCCCTTCTCCTCTTCCTCCTCCCCTCTTCCTCATTCTCCTCTTCCTTCCCTAATTCTTCTCTTTTCTTCACTGGAACTCTGTCTCCTTTTTCTGGTGGTCTTGGAACGCTCTACTGATGGGATTACAAACATATTCCATATCTGGTTGGCCATTTTCTTTCCCTTTCTTTTCACACCTTCTAGCGTCACTCACAAAAATATTAAATATATTTTATTCTTCTCAAATAAATTTAGTTTTAAAGTTTCATTTATGAACATTTATTATATATAACACATTTTAAACTTGTATATATTATTGAGTAGTCAGAAACAACTATTGACATATGAATTAATAAGCAAACTTATCAAGCCCTCTATAAACAAATTTTTGAAATACATCTCAAATTCAAACCATAGAACATCAAATTTTCAAGTTAAATATAACAAAAACTGGCTTCACAAACAGCTTAAATTTAAATGCACACTTTTTTTGTTTTACTTCGAGAGCAACTGGTGGTCTTAAGCACTCAGCCATGTTTCAACCTCCCTAATACCATGTTTCAAAAACAAATACCCAGGTACTTATCACCTAGACTTCATCTTAAGAGAAAAAAAAAACCCAAGTGTTTAAATGATGAAATCTTCTTGTAAGCTCCTTATAGTGTTTGTTTGTTTTATAAATCTACTGGACCTTTTTTGGGAGCACATTAACATGTCTTCAGAAGGATGCTTTTGTTAACAATGTATTTCATATTTAATAATAGTCCACTATATTATATTGGAGGTGAAAATTCTAAGTGCTTAACAACATCAGAATCATTGTAATATTGGTGTAAAAATATCTACCACATAGCCAATCATGTAAAAGTGTAGCAATATAATTTTATACAGTACATAAAAATTGACAGCAGTAATAAAAGATTTTGTTATCTATTGACTAATATAATTTTACCATTGCTTTAGAGTAAAATTCTATTTATAAAGATATAGGCTGACTATAGAGAAGTGTGATTTACTACACCTGAGCCGTTTGTACACATATTGTACACTCTGTAATTTGCACCCATATTGTACACTCTGTAATTTGTAAGGAGAGGTCGTATCAAGAGATAGACTCAGGACATCTAGATTTGAGAAAGTACAGAATATGAACTTCACACAACAAATCCAAGAAAAAATAATGATGTTCTCAGCAAGTGTCCTCACTGCTAAATATGAGTCTACTGTTTCAACAATATGAAGTTTGACAATTTCTTGTAAGACGCTTTTTCAGTCTATATTGAATCTGTAAGATCGAAACAGTCTGCTCATTTTCAGTGTTTCAATGCTTTGCAGGTTTTGTACAAATCTTTACATATACTACAAATATCCAATTAATTTTACTGTTTCTTGCCTTTAAAACCTTACTTTTACTTACACAGAGCTGAATTATGAATATGCTTTCTAGCTAATTATCATTGAATAGATTCACTTTATCATCTCACTATATGAGATGAAGTGGGTAAGATATTTACATGCTTTAAGTATATCTTTATATAATTTATCTACAATGAAATTCATAAACTAATAAACTTCAATAATGTTAAATTGTTATTAAAATTCCCAGTTTGAAAAAATTTTAATTAAAGAAAGTTGCATCAAACAGTTCCAAACTTTTCCTTTCCAACCTAAGCTTAGCTTCCCCAGTAATTTTTATATAAAAATATAAAATTGCTCTTGTTTCTACTACTTGTTTTTACATGTAGTATTTGTTTTGCTTGTAGTTCTATTGATTTTCAGTATAGGTATATATTGCTATAACTTTGAGTATAACCAAGTCAAATAACTGTTTCACTATTCTCAAAGAGAAGCATTTACTCTCAACCATTCTCAGGCTAACTAGCAACAACCGATTTGCTACCAATTGTTCACCCTGTGATTTCCGGAATGTTCCATAAGAGAAATTCTACAGCATTATACTATACAACAATCTGAGATAAACTCTTCTTATTTAGAATCATATTTGCTCCCTGGGTTAATAATTTTCTTGCTTATTGCCATGCAATAATTTTGTTGGACATTCATTTTTACCAGTATTCCACTATTTGTTATATTTTCAATAACTGAGTGGACTTTGGTTAAGTTTTGGAGCTATTATGAAAAAAACTACTACAAAATATTGTGCTGTAATTAAAATAAATACTTCTCAAAATTCTTTGAGAATTCCATACAAGCTATTTTGATCATATCCAGCCCTTGTAGTACTGTTAGTTTTAATGAATGTTCCTTCCTTTGAGAAAAAAAAAGAAGAGTTCAGTAGAAGTGCTGTTAGCTCATCTGTTGCATGTATGTTTAACTTAAAAAAAAAAGTGTCAATTTCTTTTCCAAGACTGGCTATATAATCTTTCCTTAACTCTCTCATCAAATGGCCTCCTTCTCTTTATAACTGCTACATATATGGTATTATTATATTGTTATATATATATATATATATATATATATATATATATATATATATATATATACATACATACATACAAATGTACAAATACAATCTGCTGAGCTTGTTTAATGTTGCTTTTATATATCTGATTTCAGGGCAGACCAATTGGTATTACCGATTAGGGAGGTCATTGCTGGGAATGACTGACTCTCCCACTATCAGTGTCATTAGTTGTCTATATTTGCTTGGAGGTGGGTCCTATGAGATTTCTCCCTTCTTTTTTATTTTATTTTTTTCCTTTTTTAAATTTAAGGAATTTGTTCAGATTACAACACAATTGTTATCCCTTCTGTAGCAGCATGAATCACAATGACCTGCACACCAAGATATGCAAGCGTGGTGTTCATACCTTGGTGTTAACCCAGAGCTGTCTAATTAATTAGACTCAAAAGCACACTCAACAAGAGGTAAGTCGTCCCTGGTACTGGATGTCTAACCAACTACCTGAAACTAGTACGATTACGGATTAGAAAGGAGACCCTTCTACCACTGCTTACCAGCCCAGCATAATTCCGAACTGTATTCTCAAACATACACTTACACCCACAGAGAAGTGTAGCTCTCACCTAGAATCAAGACAAAACAAAAGAAACTTTGCTTTGCAGCAGCAAACAGACCATTACAGAAAACCACAACTGATCACAGTACAGGAACTAGATGATTCTGGTTTTCTCAACCCTAGCGGATGCAAAACTCCTACACCCAAGCCTCAGGGAACATCTCGGAAGAGGTTATAGAAAGATTATAACAGAGAGGATCAGGAGTAGTCCGCACCATTATGTATCCTAGAAACAACAGGGAACTTACACACATAATATCTCAACAATATGGTTACCTAATCAATTATTGAAAAATTAAACCCCAAAGGATATGTTAACATGGAACATGGAATTCAATTCAATAAATTTACATCCTTAAATATCAAAATCTGGATCTACTTCCAGAATAATCTGAAATACAGCTATTCTCTGGAACATCTCAGAACTTGATATGATTATTAATTTGATTCAATTATCAATATAATTTTAATGTTGCTGACATATTTCCTAATATATTTAAAAATATAAAATAACATTTTCTTTTATTTTCCAATTTCTTTTGGTTATGTAACATGCTTTACCCTTGCTTAGGCGGAGATATTATTTCCTAACTACTCAACATGCAGAAAATTGCACTGATTAAGCCTCATGCTATAATATTGAAGTTTAATAATATTAGTAATATTAATATTTATCTACATGATTAATACTTTGTTGTCTTTTAGTGCCTGTACTTTTCTTTCTTTCTCAAAAGTATCCACTAAAATATGTACAAAAGTATAGATAATAATATATATATATATAAACAGCTTGCCAGACTACTATTTCTAGGGTCATATCCATGACACTCTCACAGAATAATTTTACTTAAATACAAGAAAATATTTAAAGAAATTTTTACCTCTTCCTCTCACTATGTATTGTATATCACACAGACACACATATATTTATATACATTTATATATTCTATAATTATTAGTCAAATTCAGGAAAGTCATTGAAAAATTTATTCAAGAAAATGGTATGTAAATGCTCTGAAAGCCACAATATTATTTTTTATCATAAAGAATCTTTGGACATAAAATTCTCCATGGAAAACAAAATGATATAATATGTTTCGTGGTCAATGTAGTATCTCATCAAGGAATACTTGTTAGTTTTTGTAAATGGAGGTGTCATCCACTTTCATCAACTATAGAAGTACCATATGCTCACCAGTCATGATGCTGTCTTCTTTGAAAGTTTCTGAGATGACACTGAAAATGTCCCATTTTATGAGATACACTTTTCTAGACTGCATGGTGACCACTTTTTTCTCTTTATGAAGTCTTTCTTCAAGTAGCTTACAGTAAAGTAAATTTAAGCATATGCATTCCAGTCCAAGACTACATTTTTCTTACTATATTTAGAGTCTGACCTTAAAGCTCTAGCAATACTTATACAAGTACCAATGTACTCCATAAAACTTAGAAGAGTTAAGCTGGCAATCACTTGTTACTTTTAATAGGGCTTGATTTTCCAAGTTGGGAAATCATGGCTGTTTGTTTCCAGTGTAACCTACAAATTCAACTCTTATGATTTTAGGAAAATAATCTCATTAAGCAATTTCCCATCCTGAGTAATTTTGTTTAAAAATGGTAACATGTTATATTTTTACATATGTCAAATAAAATTATTATTTTAAACATGGTCATCTTGTAACATTATATTGGACGTCAAGAAAATACATTATTATTTTAACACATGGCATTTGAGGTTGTCCCAAAGTAGATACAGTTGTGATTTTTCATAGTTTAAACATGTTATGAGCATATTGTAAAGTGTTTTTATTGAGGACTTGTGCCTGTAACATTTTTCATTTTTCTGTAACTTTAAACATATTTCTTACCACAAGCTGAACTCTTCCACCATTAAGCACATCTGGATCTAGCTCAGGCAAGAAGTGATGGCTACATGGTGACACAAAAAAGAAAACAAGTTATAGCATGAATATTGAATAAGAATATTTTTAAATGCCCAATGTCTTTATT
The DNA here is from genome assembly GCF_964271855.1 of Acomys minous. Taxonomy (NCBI): domain Eukaryota; kingdom Metazoa; phylum Chordata; class Mammalia; order Rodentia; family Muridae; genus Acomys; species Acomys minous. The sequence continues at coordinate 105,009,340 of NC_140490.1, forward strand.
TATAAAGTAGAGTGAACAGCTTTAAACTATATTACATATAATAAATGCACATGTTACATGCATTTACTTTCACTATTTTTATACAAAAATTAATTTCTAAATAATATTTTAATCCTACCGTTCATTTAAAATTATAAACAGCAGTGAACAAAAACTTGAAAGTACAAACAGTGATAGTTACTTAATCTAAATGTATTTTAATTATATTCACTTGCTCCTCGCTCCCTTTTTCTTTGGTTCTTTGAGACAGGGTCTCAAGCAGCCCAGGCTAGACTCACACTCACCACGTAGTCAAAGACAGGTCGAAATCCTGGTTCATTTGTCATCACCTCCAAGAACTGGGATTACAGGCCTGCATCATCCCTCTTAGTTTTTACAATCATAAACTTTCACTTGAGACAGGCAAAGTTTTCTATCTCTAATGCTCTACTATGTTTAGTGCATACCACTATATATTTACAGTAGTTTAATATTTTATTTTATTTTTTTATTGTCTTGGAAGCTGTAGTGATGGGTCAGTAACTAAAGAGCTTGCCATGCATGAGAACTTTAGGCATGGTGGCCTAAGAATCAAAGACTGTGGTGATGGGATGGGGGTGGGGGCTATAAACAGATTCCTAGGCATTGTTGGACAACCAACCTACCGTAAATTGGTAATTCCCAGTCTCACAAGAGACCACGTCTTAAAAAATATTGTGGAGTTAAAACAACAACAACAACAAAAATAGAAACAAATTGTGTGGGTAGAGGTGTTTGGGACCTAGGAAGAGTTGGGGAAGGAAGTCAACAAGATCAAAACACACACTGTACAAAATTGTTAAATAAGACAGAAGGTTCTGAGGAACAAAAATAATAGTTGACTTCTGATTTCAACATAATATACATACATGTGCACCTGCACACATATACATACACTCACCCCAAAATGCACACAAGTGCGCGCACACACACACACACACACGCACACACACAAAGAGAGAGAGAAAGAGAGAATGAAAGAGAGCAATTTTGTATCTGTAAGTAACTATTTTACTATATTAAAAGAAATCTTTTATATTTAATAAATAAAAATTCTGAGGAATCATTTGTTTCTTAGCCTGGATACAGACTTTATTTACTAGTAAGTGATAATGTTAAGTGTTTAAACATTTAAATTCACAGTCAAAAAATTATTTATATTTTCCACTATACCACATCTACATTAATACTTTAACCTCTGAATAAGATCTCTCATGTGAAGTTAACATTGATAATAGGTTCTGTTGCATTTGTTATAATTCTAAGGATGCTATTACTATAAATTCAGTCAACCTGATTAATTAAACACGACATAAATTTATGTTGGCATTAATTGGAATAATTCAAAATACGATGTGACCTACTGATGATTTTGCTTCTTTCTTTGTTCATAATAAATATGACAAATAACAAAATATTTCCATTTTCATTTTGCTTTGATATGAAAGTTGAAGTCAAATATATTGTCAAAGTATTTTAATCTGGAATAGTAGCCATTGATGTTATAACCATTTTCTTTAAAAAAAAAATCTATACATTGACCCAGCAACAGTACTGGATAACACACTTAAACTTTATGAAGTAGCAGAGACTGCATGGTTTACGCACTGTTCTTAAGCATTAAAGAATAGAGTCCTTCCTAAGCATTTTATGGTGGAAACTATGAAAAACAGTTAAATCTACTCTGTTGAAAGCCTCTGGTGATGTGATGGATCGGGGCTTGGCTATGAAGTTGTGTTTGTTTTAGCACAATTAACCCAGGTTTCACTTTTCAAGACATGTTTACAATACAAAAATCTAATTAAAAACATGACCTCACCATTTCAGGTTTCTGGAACTCGTTGCTTCGGGAAAGCCAACTTGTGTATGAAGCCACTGGTAGGTGTACTCCTTACTCCTTTCTAACTTTTCACTTGCAGTGGTTGCCTTGGAGAGTGCATCTTCCTCTTCATCTTGGAATAAATGTGTGTCTTCGTTATTCCAAGAAGTGGAACAATGGCAGGTAGCTCATACAATGCTAAGAATTTCATCATAATAAAAGTATTGACTAATGCATGGTTACTAAATAATACCAGTCATTAAAAAGTAAGCATCTTCAGCAAGTGGGCACCAGAGTCCATGTCAGAAGTAGCCGCTACTCCCCATATTATGGGACCCACAAGTAGACTGTGCTGCCTATCTATCTACTACATCTGGCCTAGTCCTCACTATGCATGGTCCTTGGTTAGTGCATCAGTCTCTGCAGTACCCTCCCACACCTGCCTGCTGGACTTGTTGGCTCCGTTAGTCTCCTTGTGGAGCTCCTGTCCCCTCCAGGTCCTTCTAGCTCCCAACTCTTCCATAAGATTCTCAGCATCAGCCTTGCTAGGCCACAAAGGAAGAAGATACAGGCAGTCCAGACTTGATAGGCTGAGGTCAGATGATAGGAAGGGGGGCTCCCTCTTTCTGAGGATTAGGGAAGGGAGCGAGGGTGGGACCAGGAGGCGACAAGGAAGGGGCTACAATCAGGATATAAAGTCAACAAATTTTTTAAAAAAGTAAGCATCTTTCCTGTTTGAGTTCCAATCACATCTATTTGAAGAATAAAAGAAGAATTTTAATGCAGCTACCACTGTTTAAATTAAGTATCAATTAGAAAACCTGGGGTTGATTTGGGGAAACAGTAGGCTTTTACTCTTATTAACAGGCTTACTTTTAGGCTTATTTTAACATCCAATTGTTCTTATAACATCGTCATATACAGTAGAATTCAGAGATTATAATGAAGGTGTTATAAAGGATTTTGATTTTACAAAACTGAATTATGTGTAAGCTAATATTGTTTTTAATATTAACAGTGAATATAATTATGCAAAATACTGATTTTCTTTGTGTTATTTGCATAGAACAAAAAGGAAGGAACTGATTCTCAAAAGGTGTCCTCTGTTCTACACATACCACATACTGTGGTCCAGGTGAACTCATATTCAACACACATCTAAGGTATGTGTGTGAAAACTCAACACACAGAAAACAGTCTTCATGTTAAATTACAAGAATCTCTGTTTCTCTCTCAGTGTGTGTGTGTGTGTGTGTGTGTGTGTGTGTGTGTGTGTGTGTGTGTTTAGAAACCTCCACAGCCATTACTGCTATGTCAGTGCTACACATTTTAGAATTATACCAAAGAGCATATTTTGTGCAGCACTGCTTAGCACCACGGCTTGCCCTGCTTTTTTCTCAGAGCCCTCATACTTGTTAAGGGCTTGCTAGCTTTGTGAGCTTGATAGACTTCGTGTTTCTAATACTCATTCACGGCAACTAAAGTCAGAAGGATATAAAACTGTAAAATATTGTAGTTAAAAATTCCAGTGTTTCCAAGTGCAGCAGTAATCACAGAATTTAGAGGTTCTGATACAAGCTTGCAAGGTTCGCCTAGGCTACAAGAAAATTGTCAGGCAAGCCAGAGCAACACACTGTTCATTTTTAAAAAAGGAACAAATGAGTAAAAGAAAATCACATGGCAAATTTGTTAATTTGAGACATTCTTTTACTTCTTTCTTGACCTAGAAATCATAATATTTCTAAGTTCTTTGGAAAGTTAAGCATGTTTTAAAGCTCACAGCAGATGTATAAAAGACACTTCAACGTATGCACAAAATTTGGCAGCCATAATGTGGATTGTGATGAGAACAAACACCTTACTTCTCTCTTTCCTGTACAGGTCCGTGAAATGATTCTGGTTTTCCAGTCAAGAAGATGTTAAAAGACTTTAGTAAGTTTGATGGTCAGCTAAGCCAAAGCTAAACCTTAATCCTCAATATGTATTACAAGTGTATCTAGCTTAAAAATATTTTGGGTCTATTTCTTTAGGACTGGCATTTACTGTTGTAGTCACTTATTAATTTTCTCCTAGTCTTCATAACACTAAGTGCTTTCACAGAAGGACTCAAAGTTCTAAGTCATTTCTCTGTAAAAGAGCACATGTTTCATTGTAAGAGACCAATTCACATGGACCATCATTTCAACACAGTTGAAGATCAATGTAAGAAACAGAACAAGGACAATGTGAACTCAGCTGACTGTATGCCGGAAGTACTTTAACACTGAAGGGTATGATCCCATACAAGCTAAACCTCTACAAGATTACTCTGTCACTGAGCAGAACACCCAAGTGCAAATTTCTTTCTGAATCGTTCATTAGTCCTGCTTCAGCATCTTTGTTAGGAAACATAGCAGAGGCTTGTATTACTTTAAAGGTCTCTGGCCATGATGTGTCCTAAATCTTGCCTTCAATGTTGAAGAAAGCACTATTTTGTCTGTAGGAGGCCAAATCCATGACATACTCTCCTTTCCTTGACATTCTGCTTCATCTAGGCTCCGTAGCTTGCGCATCAGAAAGACAACTTCCTTTGATTCATATTATATTTCTGATTACTTTAAACCATAGTATGGAGGAATTTTAATTAAGATAATTGTTGAACTCAATAGAAAAATGCTATGCAATCAGTATACACAATTTATTAAGTAAAATGTTCATGGAAAGGAAACTTGAAAAAATATCCACTTTCCAAAGCCAGATACTGGGTAACATTTTAAGGTAGGGTTTGTTTTTGTCTTTGTTTGTTTGTTTGTTTTTAGCCATAAACTTGTTTGCTTCAATATATATTTTGTTTGCATGTACATGTGTATATCATATGCATGCAGTGTCCTTGGAACCTGGGCCAGCAACCCTGGAAATGGAGATCTAAATGGTTGGAGCTGTTATGTGAACATTGGGAATTGAACTTCAGTCTACTACATATCAGTAAATGTTCTTAACCTTGAAGCTATCTCTCTAGGCCCCTGAGGATTAGAATTTTACCATCTCATTTAATTTACTTTTAAGGTGAATTTAAGTAAAACATGTCTGAAATTATAAATATTTTGGGAAATGTGGCACATAGTGTTAGACAAATGTTAGACAAATATAGTTCTACTAAATTCTTCCTCCATGTTAGCATGTTAAATACTTTAAAAGCTATTGATAATTGGACAATATTGTCAAACTATAGCCATCATTTATTTCTTTACTGGTAGGTAAACAACATTAGCCCATATAGTACTTACTAATTTTATATTAGTGAAAAACTGTTTCTCATTATCTCAAATTAGAAACTAAATCATAGCATCTTATTTATGTTGCTAACTAAGCATAAATACATTCTCTATTAATGATGAAAATATTTTTCTTGTTCATTGTTGATTTCAATTTTAATCTATTTCCAAAAGGCCATCTTTTTAGGTATGCAATTGTGTGTGTCTCCTGAATATCTTCCAAACTATATGTCATCTTCCTTTTGTGACTTGTGGCTTGCATCTCTGAACTCAACAAACTGTATGAAATGTCAACTCTGGGAAGAAATTCTACACATTTTCAATGATTTGTCTTCTACAACAAAATCCTTCTGTTTATTCTTTGTCTTTTAGAAAAAGTATTTTGTAGCCTGCTTATTCTTTCTCTGAAGCAGGCTACCAAGATGAGACTTGATAGCTATGACCATATAGTGGGGGAGGAGGCCCCCCTCAGTCATAGACTAGGGGAGGGGAATAGGGTGAAAGCGGGAGGGAGGAGGAACAGGAGGATACAAGTGATGGGATAACAACTGAGATGTAATATGAATAAATTAATTAAATTAAAAAACAAAAAAGAAAAATTCTTCTGCAATTTTCTGCAATCTTATTTTGCTAATTTGAAATTGTACTAACTAAAGATTGAGGGCTGAGAATCGGTTGAGCAGCAGAGAGCTTACCTAGCATGCGTAGGGCTTGGGCTTCAATTCCTATTATAGCAAAGAAAAAATATTTGTAAATGTTATATCCTCAATCCAATATGGGTGTGGGGGCTCAGCCTTATTTTCCATAATACTAGAGATTAAGGTTAAGTGATTAGTGTGAATTTAAAGATAGCCTGGCCTATAGCAAGTGAGAAATGACAAAGCGAAATTCAACTCAACCAATATAAGCCCTTACATTTTCTTATCTAAAAGCATATTCATTTATTATTATCAGTGACTTCTCTGTTAAAATACACAGGCCGGTGTTCTTCTATCAATACCATAGAAACCACATTTTGATTTGATTTCATTCAGGATTTTTAATAGATTGTTTTTTAGATGTTGGTTTGTTGGAGAATATATGGATAGGAAACCCCTTATTACATGCCTCATAATAAACTGGCTTCTGATGTCAACTGAATATACATAGTTTTCTATCTCATAGTGCTAGTAAATTGGACATCGCGGAATAAATAACTTCCATCTTATGCCTAGAAATATCTTATATTTTCAGATGAACTTCAGAGACCTTACCTGTAATCATCATCATCCTCATCATCATCACCATCATCACCAAGACTGATTTTGCTCTTGAACTTTCAGTTCACCTAGACCAGATAATCTGCAATGAGCCCTGGCTACTCCTTCTTTAACACTAATACCTAAATATATAGTGTTTTTACCTCCATGATGTACCATTAATATTGACCCTATTTTCTACACTTCAACCACTTTGAAAAAGAATATGCTTTCTTTCATTCCTCATTCCTTCCATGCAAATATCCTTCCAGGAAGTCTCTCTCCTCCTCCACTTTCAGATATTGTTTTGCATGTGACTCACTGAGTTTGATTAGGGCTGCTAGCAAGAGCACACATAGATTATTTACTGGAGCATAGTTTACTCTCTATGTCAACATCAATGAAGATAATGACACCCCTTTGCCAACAACCTTTAATTTTCATTAGACCCCCCAGTGAGAGGTGGGGACTCTGTAGCCCCTCCCTAATGAAATGTTGCAGGACCTGACCTAGTATAGGCCTTGTGTGGTAGGTAAGTATCAGAACAGCTTTATATAATTTCCTCCAGCTATTCCTCTACTTCCTCTTCTTCTCTAATGTGGTGTCTTAAACCAATAAAATGATCCAACTTACCTGCTATTAATGCATCTGCAAAATGGCTTATTCTCAATACCAGTTCATTAGAACTGTACAACAAATTAACATACTGATATATTTTGGGGAGTGATAAATTTAATGTATGGTTTGAATGAGGATGCCCCTTGGGGTCCTTTATTTGAATTTTTGGTCCCTGTTTGGTAGACCTGTTTGGGAAGAATTAGGAGGTGCAGCCTGGGTGGAGACAATAGATCACTGAGGGCAGGTTTTAAGGTTTCAAACGCCTATGCCGGTTCAAGTACGCCTACCCCACTATCTTTGTCTGTCTGTCTCTGTCTCCTGTCTCTCTCCTGTCTCTCTCCTCTCTCTCTCTCTCTCTCTCTCTCTCTCTCTCTCTCTCTCTCTCTCTCTGTCTCTCTCTGTCTCTCTCTGTCTCTCTCTCTCTCTCTCTCTCTCTCTCTCTCTCTCTCTCTCTCTCTCTCCTGTCTCTGTCTGTCTGTCTGTGTCTGTGTCTGTGTCTGTGTCTCTGTGTCTCTGTCTCTGTCTCTGTCTCTGTCTCTCTGTCTCTCTCTCTCTCTCTCTCTCTCTCTCTCTCTCTCTCTCTCTGCTTCCCCTCCCCCTCCCTTCCCTTTGGCACAAAACAATCAACTCCATAAACTGCAAGCTCTGATATTGGGAGGCACAGTAATTCTTTCTTTCCTTTAGTTGAATTGTTTGTAACACAGATAAAAAGCTAACACACTTCTATAGCCCATCATACAAACACTTGAAAATCTTGTTTCTCATCTGCCTTTGAATAATATTTAAAGTGTTTTTGTTTCTTAATAGCAGACAAGTTTCCCTTTAGATCTTGAAAGGCATCTTTTAAATTTTTGGATAAAACCATACAAACTTTAGTTACCCAGCTTCTTGTGCCCTTGTGCTTTCTCTTCAATAATGACATTTCTACCTCAAGTCCTCAAGTATGCTTATAAAAAACTATTCTTTAGAGCAAACTATCTAACTTTCAACAATGTACTTTATACTTAGATTTGGTTAGGTTTTGGTATGATTTAGATACTTGGTCCCCAGCTGGCAGTACTGTTTTGGGATTCTATGAAGTCATTAGCATATGGTCAGGTGGATTTAGACCATTCAGGTTGGGCCTTTGAAGCCACTGTTCAGACTCTGGCTCAAGTCTAGCTTTCCATGTCATAATTCACCAAGAAAAAAGGAGAGCCACTGTCCTACTTTGGATTCTACCACTGTGATAAAACATGAACCAAAACAACGTGGGCATTGTTTATTGAAGGAAACCAAGGCTGAAACTAACCAAAGCAGAAAACTGGAGGCAGAAACTAAATCAGAAACCATAGAGATCTGTGGCTTATTGGCTTTTTTCTCAAGTCTCATTCATATAGCTTTCTTAGACAACATGGGATCATCTGCTCAAGTGTTGCACAGACTACAGTGGCCGGGGCCTTCACTCATGGATCATTCCTCATGAAAATGCTCTGCAGACTTGCTTGCAGGCTAATTTGATTGAGACATTTTTTTCAGTTGAGAGTCCTTGCCTTTTTCCAGAAGACTCTAATTTGTGAGAGGTTGACCCAAAACACAGTTTCCATATTGTTAGATTTTTGTACAAACCTGTCACAGTTAAACCATAATATGCCTTTCTTTTTTTATCTTCATTATATAATATTAATATCAAAATATAAAATATTATATGAAATATTACATAAAACAAAACATAATATAAAGTCCCATAGCCATTAAATATTTAAGTACATAAAAGTACTTTATAAAAGAAGTAGCCAACATTTTTTAAAGTTCAATATCTCTCAACTATAAGATCTTATAAAATTAAAAAGAAATAGGTTGCATGTTTTTCCCCCAAGAGGAAAGAACGAAGGCACAATTACAACCAGATCAAAGCAAAAGAAGATTTGAGTAGTACTAATGGCTCAATGTCCAAAGTCTGGAACTCACTCATGATCTTCTGGGCTCTAAAACTCTTCTACTATCAACACGTACGACTTGTCTATGAGGCTCATGCTTGCCATGCACCTGCTGTGGGGTTTTGTTTGTTTTGTTTTTGTTTTGATGTGATCCTCCTATTGTCCTGGCATCTCCAACATGCTGATATTATCTATTATAAGTAAGGGTATACTTTCACCATTGACCTCTCCTCAAGGACTCCAACCCTGAAGCATAGCGCCAAACTTCAGCTGTCTCTCTATGATCCCTGTGCTGTCAAAATCAGTAACATTTGGGAGACCCCCTAGATATTTCCAAGCTTTTCTGCAGCATGTGTTGCAGACTCCCTTACTTCACCACTTATGGACCACAGCTTCTTTGTGTTGACTCTGAGGAAATATTCCCCTAAAGGCGTTTCAATGATGTTGTTCTTTCTTAATCAGGGCTGATGTTTCAGTCCTATTTAAGCAGCACCAATTGTCCCAATAAATCAGTTTCACTTCAGTGGATCTTGTTTCTTAACTGCTGTTTCTTCAGCCCCAGCTGACCAGAAACCACAAGCTGTTATTTCAAATATATCACATGAATAGCCCTGATAATCTTTGCTCTAGTCTGAGACTTCATATGGCAACACCCTATCATCTGGACCTCTGTCATCATTCCAAAATTCCCACAACAGCTTGTTAAATTCTGAGCACTCAATAGCCTTTCCAGCTACAAAATCCTTGTATAGTTCTCCCTTAAGATGTATGATCAAGCCAACCTCAGTAATATCTCACTCTGTGGTACCAATTTGTCCTAGTTTGGCTTTTGCTGCTGTGATTAAATACTGCCCAGTACTAATCTGGGGATCACTGTCCATTATGGAGGAGAGTAAGTCAGGAACTCAATCGGGGAAGCAAACTAGAGGTAGAAGTTGGATCCAGAGGCAATGGAGAAGTGCTGCTTACTGGCTTGTTTGTCATGGCTTGCTTAGATTGCTTTCTTATAGAACCCAGGACAACTAGCTCAGAAGCGGCAGCACTCTGAGTAGGTAGGCCTGCCCACATTAACTATTTATCAAGAAATGCATACAGGACTATCTGATAGCATTTTCTCAATAGATATTTCCTCTTCCCTGATGATTGCAGTTTGTAACAAGTTGATAAAAGTCTGAGAAGCACGCCCCCAGTTAAGTTTTCATGGACATCAAATGTGCTACATTTCCCCTGTCATGATGACCTGAAGCTATCAACCAAAAGAAAATCTTTCCACCTTTATGTTTCTTCTGCCCTTGGGTATTAGGCCATGGCAACAAGAAGTGACCAGAACAAGGATGCTCATCTCAGATGACTGTCAAGGAACTTCAGGCTATCTCTCATTATGCCATATTTTAATTTCCTATTTTGTGTGTTTTGCTTTTACAATATAACCTCTTAATAACACTAATGCATAAAATGATGCTACTCTGTAAGTATCGGTGAAAGGGGAACACTTGTCACAGCTGTTCTTTCTGTTTTTATCAAGTGCAGAACTATAATTCAAAGGTTTCTAGTGTGTAGACAAGCCTAAGTCCTATGGAAGATAGCATATGTCTAAGCATGATTAACTTAATTACTAGACGAGGAAGGAACATTAACTCTCAAAGTCAGAATTACATCAGAATAAAAAAAGTCAACTAAAACTGGCAAATCAAAACACAGTACCAAAAAGATGACCTCTTCATATGCCTACAGTGTACATAAGTCTAGAGGGGAGCAATTGTATTTAAGAGGCTCACCAAAAGAAATGAAGTAATTTAAAAATTCATGGAAATATTATTCTTTTCCTCATAAAAGGCAATAAAAGGTGCTCATTAAATCCATATGCTTCAAATAAATCAAATTTCTAAATTTTCTGCATAATATCCTATACTGAGGGAAATTAAGATTCAATTATCATTTAGAGCACAGAGAAATAAACTAAGTAGTTATATTTTAGTTCACGTGGTAACTTTCCCATGACTGTTTCCTTTTTCACTAATGGCTTTTCTCCATAATATAATTTTGAAATAGTCTTGGTTTCATGAGCAGAGATGAGTTCATTTGTTTACCAAAAGCTTTTGGAGGACATTATTGTGGCTACACAAAATGCTTCTTCTTGTGCTGTGAAATAGCTTAAGTCATTTTGATAAATGATTGGTTCTATGTAGCTCATGTTGGAAATACTAAAAATTTCTTTATAGAGTATAAATGGTTTAGATGTGTTTAGTAAAGAAATTATTACCTCATATCTCACAAATAAAGGGACAACCCAAAGTGGAATTTGGCATAAATACACTAGGAGAATTTGAGTTTCATTAACATCTGTATAAATACTTGTTGATAGGCTGTTTACAGCTTCTTCCTTAACCAAGCCAATCTGTGGCTGGCAAGCAGACAGCATGGGCAGGAAACCAATAACTCTCTCAGAGCCATTTGAATGTGACAGCAACATCACCATTCTTTAAAGACATATGTAAGTATACATGCACTGTATTGCTAAGGAAAAAAAATGACTTAATGAATAAAGACCAGGACTGTTGGTAAAAAGATTAAAAATGGAAACTTTGGGAGGGCAGCCAAAATTATATATGTAAGGTCAAAGGCTAACTACAGCATTAATCACTCCTTTACTCAGTTCATTTTATGGTGAAACAGATTTAAAAAAAAAAAAAGAATGAAAGATACTTGTGAGTTTCTGACATTTGAATTAATTCTCAAAACTGGGATGCTTTCAGGCTGAGGTGTAGAAGTAGCATGGACAATGCAACTGGGAAGCTATATGTCTAAAATATTTGGTATTTTAAACATTATTCTTTAAACAGAATTGCTTGATGCAGTGAATACTTTCGAAATAGCAGATCAAATTCTTTAACAAAGTGTTTATTATCCAAGTAAAGAAAAACCAGAATTCTAATTCTAACCAAATATAGCATATTTTTGACATTTGTGCTCCTTAGCTGAGCTATGTCTTCTTGCTCATGTGTGTATAGTGTATTCTTAAACATACTTCAATGGTTTCTTTCCTGAAAGTCACAGAAAGAGAAAAAAATTATAGGTGTTCTAGATCCCATTTTTAACTGGGCCTGGGACTAGGACAAGGTAAGGAACACAAGAGAGATATTCTGTCACAAAAATTTTCAGGGAGTGCCAAGAATCAAGAAATATTTTGATAAAATATTAAATAACTTAATTAATAGTGTATGTTTGGTACAAATTTATATATTTATTTAAATATATAAACATATATGATATATAATTATAAAAATAAATATATTGTTATATTTCTTAGTAAAAATGAGGACAAAAATTTATGGTCAGTTGTTCAGAATCAGTAACCGTGCTTTGCCAAAACACCTGAAGCCTTAAGGCAAGTCATACTGATCCTGCCCCCTCCTTAGTGTGTGTTCATTTCTAACCAATACTATCAATAGTGTCAAGATGACATACTTTTTAGGACTACCAAGTAGCCATAGGGCTTATATTTTTCTATAGTTTCATATGAATATGACACAAGACTTTACTGTTCATAAACAGAGGCTTGGGATTGTGACATATAATAAATTATTTTTGAAACTAACTAATTTATGTGATATTTTTGGAGTTGCATTTTATCTGTCCTGTACCTGTAGGAAAATGAAACTGTACAGAGTAAGCTGGTTTCTCACCTATAGGCTGCGTAGTGATACACACCTGATTTACCATCTCCCTACTTCTTCTTCTTCTACTAATTACTAATGATATAAAATGAATAACTATAGTATCCTTAATATATAGGTATTTTGTAACTGTGTCCATATTGCTATAATATTTAAAGAAAATGGAATCTATTTTGCATGGCCTTAACCAGACTTAACCTATCTTGCAGGGAAATGTCTATGTATGAGTTAAAGTTTCCAGGAGGTTCCTGGAATGAAGGGACGACTTCAGAGTTAATCACAATGGGAGGGAGAGCAGCTAGCTTTCCAGAGGTTAGTCTAGGAAGTCCTCCTTAGAAAAATTCTAAATCTTCAACAGATATTTCTTAAAAAATATATTTTCTTTCATAATATGTAAGGGTTCTCACATGTCATTTATAGAGAAAAATCAATTTCCAGGAGATAAGAAGGGTGTATGGTCCTAATTGATTTTAAGTTATTTCAAATAATTTTTAGCAATTGCTTCATAATAACCATGAAGGAGGCTCCATTGACATGATTCTCTCCTGTTTCACTCTTTTAATTTAATTATCCTTGGAAAATATTCCTCTGTCTAACCTAGATTCCCTCAGGGAGTGTTAATATGGTAGGTCATCCAAACTAAGGCCCACCCAAAAGAATAATCAAGAGTAATGATGTAATCAGGTTGGTTTTCAGAACAATATAGTCATATTGACCATATAAGTACCATTGACACTTCTTATTTTTGTAGTTTTTTGTTTGTTTTTATATAAACTTGTATACAGGTTTTTGCTCTTCGGTAAAAAGACATACAATTTTAAATTCATATATGTATGTAATAGTTGGTAACCAAGCTAATGATTTAATTTTCATTACCTGTTTTATTTAAATGGAATATAATAAGTAGTACTATATTGATTCATTAAAACTAGGAGCTTTAAATATGTTATTTATAATTTTGATATAATTTTAATCATAGAATATTACAAAGCAATGTAAGAGAAATATTCCGAAAGCACACACATCTACACATTCATAATGAACTTCTCATTGTGTCTATTATATTATAATATATGAGTTATTTTTATAAAGTGATTTTTTTGTATTTCAAATTAAATATGGATACTCTGTTACTTATATAGTACATATGAAATTTTAAATATATCTTAAAATATTTCTTGTATTATAAACAATAAAAGCATTTTATTTCACTAACTGAAGAGGCATAGCCTAAAAACTATTAAGACATTTTTGTTCTGCATATACTCAAGAAGATATTTTTCTTATTACTTTACCAATAAAAAGGATCATTATTTAACGTAGTCAGATTTCTTATGCACAAAAATGACTTTATGATGGATTTCACATGTTTAGAATCAAGCTAAGGATATCTGGTGTAGTTGTATAATAGTAGAAGAAGCCCATAGTGACAATATAAATCTATCAAAAAAAGTCACTGTCATCTTTAAACTGTTAAAGAACACAAAAATTTAACATTGAATGAATATAGGATTCTAATATTTAAGGAGGAAAAATAAATAAGTGTATAAACTAAAATACAATAGTCTATGATACCTCTGATAATTTAAAAAAATAGAGCACAGTCACAAATCAGGAGTTTTACTAAAGCTGGCCCATGGGATCTCACAAAGGCTGAACCACCAACCAAAGAGCATGCATGGGCTAGACCTACGCCCCAAGCATATGTAGCAGATGTGAGTTGGACATCATGTGGGTCTCCTAACAATGGAAATAGTCGCTGTCTGTGACTCTGTTGTCTGCCTTTGGATACCTTTCCCCTAACTAGGTTGCCTTGCACTTAGACCTGTTCCAACTCCTGGTGCCAGGGTGAGTTCGAACCCCTTGAGGGCATCCCATTCTCTAAAAAGAAAGAAGGAGGATAAGGGGGAAGGTGGAACTTGAGAAGTGGGAGAGAAAGCTGAGATCAGCCTATAAGAGATGAAATAAATGAATAAACTACGCTCAGCATGTTCTTAGTAATAAGTTCGTCTAACTCCTAAGTTCATAAAGGAAATCCTGGATATATCCCATGTGCTTTTGAGTACATCTCACTCAGGACCCACTGATGGCTCACAGTGTATCTATTCTGTACTTTTGCTTTGTTTCTGACAAAATAATTTTCTACTCTGGAAAAAGGCTGTTAAGTATAACAACTAGATTTTCAAGATGGCAGAGTCCAGGGCATACCTTTTCTGAGTGGCAGAAGGTCAGAGACTAAGTATCTGGATCCAGGTAATAATCTGATAGCTGAATCCAAAACACAAACAGTGGTTTCCCAGGCAGACAAAGACTCAACGAAACCAGAAGCTGGTTCTTTGAAAAAATCAATGTGACAGACAAACCCCTTGCTAAACTAACTGAAACGCAGAGAGACAGAACCCAAATTAACAAAATCAGAAATGAAAATGGGGTTCATAACAACAGACACTATGGAAATCTGAAGAATTATTAGGTCTTACGTCAAAAGTCTGTATTGCACAAAATTGGAAAATCTAAAAGACATGAATTATTTTTTTTTATTTTTTCCTCCTTTATTAATTTATTCTTGTTACATCTCAATGGTTATCCCATCCCTTGTATCCTCCCATTCTTCCCTCCCTCCCAATTTCCCCTTACTCCCCTCCCCTATGACTGTTACTGAGGGGGATTACCTCCCCCTCTATATGATCATAGGGTATCAAGTCTCTTCTTGGTAACCTGCAGTCCTTCCTCTGATTGCTTTTGATAGATTTCACCTACCAAAATTAAATCAAGATCAGGCAAGCAGTTTAAATAGTCCCTATAACCCCTAAGGAAATTGAAACAGCCATCAAATGTCTCTCAACAAAAGTAGACCAAAGCCAGATGGTTTTAGTTTTTAAACAAGAGCTAATACCAATACTCTTCAAACTATTCCACAAAATAGAAAGAGAAGGAACATTGCCAAACTCATTCTATGAGGCCATAGTCACTCCGATACCTAAACCACACAAAGATTCAACAAAGAAAGAGTATTTCAAACCAACTTTACTCATGAACATTGATACAAAAATACTCAATAAAATCCTCCAAATGTAATCCAAGAACACATCATCCCAGTGATATAGAGATGGTTCAACATATAAAATTCCATCAATGTAATCCACCACATAAACACATAAAAAAAATCACTTGATCATCTCACTGGATTCAGAAAAGCTCTGACAAAATCCAACACCCCATCATGATTAATGCCTTAGAGAGATGAAGGATACAAGGCCCATGCCTAAATATAGTTAAGGGTATAAACATAAAGAAGATAGACAACACTAAATTAAATGGAGAAAAACTCAAAGCAATCCCCCTAAAATTAGGGAGAAGACAAGGCTGCTCATTCTTTCCATATCTCTTCAACATATACTAGAAGTTCTAGCTAGATCAATAAGACAACTAGAGAAGATCAAGGGAATATAAATTAGAATGGAAGAAGTCAAAGTATCATTCACAGGTGATATGATAATATTCAAAAGTGATCCCAAAATTCCATCAGAGAATTCCTACAACTGATAAATACCTTCAGCAAAATGGCTAGATACAAGATTAATTTAAAAATAATCAGTAGCCCTCCTGTACGCAAACGACAAACAGGCTGAGAAAGAAATCATGGAAGCCACACTCCTCCCAATGGCAAGAAATAATATAAAGTATCTTTGTATAACTCTAATCCAGCAAGCCAAAGACCTGTATGACAAGAACTTCAAGTCTCTGAAGAAAGAAATTGAAGAAGATATCAAAATACAGAAAGATCTCCTATGCTCATGCATTGGTAGGCATAACATAGTAAAAATGACCATCTTACCAAAAGCAATTTGCAGCTTCAATGCAATTCTCATCAGAACACCAAAACAATTCTTTACATACCTTGAAAGAACAATTATAAACTTCATATGGAATAACAAAAACCCCAGAGTGGCTAAAACAATCATATACAAGAGAAATTCTGGAGGTATTTCCAACTCTGAATTCAAACTATACTACAGAGCTATATTTTAAAAATCTGCATGGTGCTGGCTTAGAAATAGACTAGTCGACCGATGATATCAAATTGAAGAACCAGACATAAGCCCACACACCTATGGATGCTTGATTTTTGACAAAGGAGCCAAACCATACAATGGGGAAAAGAGCATCTTCAACAAATGGTGCTAGTCTAACTGGATGTCTACATGTAGAAAAATGCAAATAGGTCAATATTTACCACCCTGCACAAAATTCAAGCCCAAGCATATCAAAGACCTCAACATAAAACCAGAAACACGAACTCTATTACAAGGGAAAATGAGGAAGAACCTTGAACTCATTGGCACAGGAGACAATTTTCTGAATAGAACACTAACAGCTAAGGCTCTAAGATCAACAACTAATAAATTGGACCTCTTGAAACTGAAGGACACTGTCAATAGAACAAAATGGTAGCCTACAAATTGGGAAAAGATATTCACAAATCGTATATCTGACTAATATCCAAAATATATAAAGGACACAAAACACTAAACACCAAGAAACTGAACAATTCAATTAAAATATGGGGTGCAGTCCTAGACATAATTCCTGATTTGGCTGAGAAGCACTTAATGAAATGCTCCACATTCTTAGTCATCAGGCTGGTCCTAACGTCCACTCCATGAGATGAAACCCATACATGGAGTTAACAGGAAAATAGTCTCCTAAGAACCCTTTGCTATAAGCATAGCTCACAACATCTCTTCTTGTACTTTTAACTAATATAGAGACCCTCAACTGGTCAACAATAAAGGTCAGTAGAATTTTCTGCCTAAACTGGACACACACACACACACACACACACACACACACACACACACACACCACCACCACCACCACCACCACCACCACCACCACCACCACCACCACCACCACCACCAGCACCACCACCTCATAAAGCTCAGAGAAAAATTAAAAATAGGGGTAGAAAGTTTGTAACAGCTGGAGTGTTGGCCAATATCAAGGAAACTGTGTTTTTCAGACACATTAAGGCAGTTTTACAAATGAGTATACAGTGACTATGACAACATGTAAGAAACTTGTGCAAACTCAAGCCAGAAAAATCCCAGCACAGAGGAAGTAAGGTAGAAATGAAATCACACCATTAACTGAGGGTCCATTGGCATTTGATGGCTACTGGGAGCAGGAGAATAAGTTTTCTTTAATGAATTGGCCCTCATGTCACATTACCATAGGCCTGTAGAGTAAAATTTCCTCCGATAAACTAGCTTATCACTTAAAATTAATTCTTCCCCAGTGTCATAAGATATGAACAATATGCAGACAAGTTCATGATATCAAATCATGAATGGCTTTTAGAGAATTTCTAAACAATGTATTTATTCTCGTATATAGTCTCATGACCCCAGTGTTTGCTGTCTGAATTCTTCTTTGCATTCTGGTGTCCAGAACTGTTAGCAGAATTACAGATTCAGCAGAGCTTACAGAATTCTTCAGTTTTATTCCCTGTGTTTCCAAAATCTTTTATATCCCTATCACAAATTAGTTCCTAACATTTAAGGAGCACACAATCATATCAGCCATGACAGTAGCCCCACTCTAGTAATATTTCCATACTACTTAACTCTTCTCATTGCCCTGACAAAGTTTCTGACATAAATAATTAAAGACAGAAAAAGTTTTGACTTTAAAAGTTGAGTCTAATCATATGCCCACAAGCTTGGACAAAATTCATAACTGTACGTGCATTTACAGGTTTGGTTCTGTTTCACTGAGAAGCAGGAGAAGAACCTGAGAAAGACCCAGGGCCCACCCAAGCATAATCTTCAAGGCACACCCCCTCTACTTTGGTACAACTTCTGAAATATACATACTCTCCCCAAATGATATGAATAGCTTTCAATGTCGGAGCTGTATGTTGTGACTAATCCTATCTTTTCCTCAACTAAAGCCTATTCTACCTGATTTCTTTAATGTTTCTGGTATTTAAAATTTGTAACAACAAAAATAATTTCCCAGTGTTTTATATTACTTAGCCTAACCCTGAGTGAATCATTTGCAAGTAGGTTGGGTCTCCTAAGAAACGGCTGTTATTGTCCACAATGTCTCTGAATTTTCAGCTGTTGAAAGATTTTTTTTCCCAGTTCCCAATACTGTGGGTGCTGTTAGCATCCTTCAAAGGTAGTAGTTAAAGGAAGTTAAATCATTAGGGGTGTGGCCCTGATGGGGTATTGAATCAAGAACTCTTCTTAACCTTTCTGCTTTTAGAAAAATTCATGTCTCATTCACACCCACACCAGTAATATTGACTTTCACCAGGCCCCATAAACAGACCCTAGGGACCATGAGAGTGTGAGTCACATTTTCCTCTTTAAGCTGATATGCTCAAGTATTTTGTCAAAGTGATGGAAAGCTGACTAACATAACTGATACACAGGAATTCATCCAACATTTTCTGGTTCCACTCATCATGCCCTCACCATGTCCTTTTGTGCCTTCAAATTGTACTGACTTCTTCATCTTCTTTGTCTTCTTCTCTGTATACTAGTATAGATTAGTTGTACCTATCCATCTAATTTTTAATCCTAGAATCACAATGCACATATTAGACTTAATGAAATGTGATAGTTAGCCAATTTTTAATTATTTTATTTTACTGCATTGAGACACCATTCCATTACACAGCCCCAGACAACTGAAACATGGTATGGAGACCAGGATACCCTGGAACTCAGAGAGCATTCCTTCTCTGCCCCTTGAGAGTTGAGATAAAGGTGTTTGGCACTTAACAGCACTAATTTTCCTTTTTCTTAGGGAATGTAAGGGAATATCCAGCTGTAAATTTTAAAAATTCAGATGTAAAGTGAAGTAGTTAATTAATTAAAACAGGAAAAATAACATTTTAAAATATTTTATGAATTATAAAAGACTAAAAAAGATTACTGTTGTATTTTTTTCTGAATGTACACACACACACACACACACACAAAGCAAGTCCATTTACTGAACCAAGTTTTGTCTAGTTTCAAGAGTTTCTCTGTGCTTTAGAAAATGCCAGTGTTCCTGGAAGAAGCATGTACTAGTTCATAACTTGCATACATGTATACCATTGACATAGTCAGATAAATTAAAATTGTTATAGTCATAAAATACCATAAATTCATGTTTATTAAACTAGTATATGCTGAGGAGTGGTAATTAAATACTCACTGTTGCCAAAGAAGCACATAAAATGAATTCATAAAAAAATATAAACAAAATTTGACACAAAAGATAAATGGTTAATTAATTTAGATTGCTTTCTGTGCAATCATGAAGACTGAACTTCAGATCAAAGCACCACAGAGTAATCGGGTATCCCACACTAACCTAGAAGCCCAGGTTTGGAGAAGGCAGAGACACAAGGATTTCTGGGGCTTGCTGTGTTCTACAAAACATGGGTTCCAGATTCAGGAAGGCCCTGCCTTGAAGGAAGTGATGAAAGTGGTGGAGGGAGATATATGATGCACAACATACAGAGATATATATACTCATAAATAAATAAAAAGATCTAAGATTCCTAAGTTGGGCTTTCCCTTGTTGTTTCTCCTTACTTTCCCAGGAGACAGCCTTGGAAATTCGAAATAAACCTTTCCCCCCTCTTAAAAAAAGATTCTTAAGTTGAAGACAAAGGATTTTATCCATGAAATAATAAGCATGAACATCAATAAATTTTTTTGGGGTCAGTTTGTCTCTCAATTTCAGTAGAGATGAGGTGAAAAAACATAAGGAAAATACACAAGGTAGGTTTGTGTTGTAACTCATAAAGCTGTTTTCTTAATAGATAAATAAAAATACAATGTATACTGAAACTTACTACACTTACTATAAATTTTACTATAAATTTAAAAGGGAAAGAAAGCCTTCCATCTTATCAAAAGGAAATCAGTGCTATCATCAGCTCAATATATCCTGGTTTTTAATAGTTCTACAAAAAGCTGTTCCTCAGAAGGCAATTTCCATAGACTGTGTGCAGCATGATGGGCTACTTGGGTTATGACCAGCTCATACATAATTCCCTATGGCTAGAACATTTACTGCTCCTGCCATTCTCATAATTTACTATCAGAATAAAGTTGGAAGAAACTTACAAACTCCTCTGAGACTAAATATGGGAAAATCATATTTTTAAATTTTTCCTTATTTTCCAAAAGTTATTCACAAGAGAAAACATAATTCTGTGTTATTTTTTTTTGCAGCTGGTATATAAATAACATAGCAAAATCTCATTTGTTTCTATATTCACAAACAATCTAAAGGGAATTTTGTGGAACAATATAGATTTTTAGTGAAGTGCAACTACCATATATGGGCTTTTAAGTCATGGAGACCAAAGTTGAACTGTGTCTTTTACTAAGTGATAAAATTAGCGTTTCATTAAAAAGATATTTTTCTCTTAAGGCTATTATCAAGATATAATTATCTGTAAAATAATATTTGTTTTCTAAACAAATAGTATTCTGTTTTTTTCCTCCTGTGACACTTACTTCAGAATATTAAGAATACAAGCTATGTATAAATTTGTTAGATCTAGGTGTTTACTAGAGACATTTGTAAAGATATTTGATTTTGTGTGACAAGTAAGGGCCCTGCTACTGACCCCATGGACTCAAGTCCATAGAATTATTAAGCTCATAGGTCATTGCTCCCAGTCTTCAATGGACTTCAAGAAAGATTGTGAATACATTTTAAAAAATAAATTTAATTTTTTGTTTAATTATCAATAAGTGTTTTGCCCACTTATTTTTAAAATTTTTACTTATTCTTTAATTATACAGGGTTAAAAGAAAGGAAGAACCATCTTGACAGGGAAACGCTAATATTTTATGTAATACAAGTCCTGAGGAAACATCAAATTTACATCATTAGATAAAAATCTGAAATACAGTGTGTACCTTTTTAACTATGTATGTCAGTTGAACAAGTCCTGTGTTGTGTGTGTGTGTGTGTGTGTGTGTGTGTGTGTGTGTGTGTGTGTGTGCGCGCGCGCGCATGTGTGTGAGGGGTTAATCTAACTTCCTTTAACTTGTAAATTTCTCTGTCCTATTTCATTTTTAGAATCACTTTTCTGTTTTTTTCAAAAAGTATAATTTCACTATAGTTTTTATTGCTTCATTACATTCTCAAAATAATGGAATTTCATTCTCTGATATATGTGTAAATCTGTTTGCTATCAATGGTCAAACCTGGTATGAATTTTGGCTGTTATTTTTACTTTCACTCATGTGGCTGTTTTATTAGATGTTCAAGTTTTTTTTGTTAATGTTATTTATAGTTATTAATAGACATATGTACAAGTGAACTTCTATCATTCAGAAAGCATTCCCATAGAGCCTCCCAGATCTTCCTGTGTCTAACATATAAATTAAATGTGTTTCTCTCTGTGTTAGTAAGGGTATGAGTACTTAGGCCTCCCCTGAGACTTGAGACATATCACCTACATAAGATGGGGGATTAGTATATAGTTATTCCATCTTGTCATCTCGGGGTTTTGATAATTTCCCTAAATGTTGTTTTCAAAATGTATTTGTTTTGACATTCAATATCATTCACTGAGAAAGTATATTGTGAAGATATGATAATCAAGACATTGTATTAATAAGCTGGATTTAAGTTTAACATTTGTATACACGTCAATATATGATGTGCATGAAAATACATAATTTTACATAAAATAAAATGAAAGCAGCTGCTTGTGGTGGCATATGTTTTGCTTTTAATCACAGCACTTGAGAAGCAGAAGCAGGTAAGTCTCTATGTGTCTAAGGCTATTCAAGGATACACAAAGACCTTGTCTCAAGAAAAATAAAAATAAGTAACATCATAATCAATATATGTAAAAAAATTTGGAAACATATATGTGAATATAGTTTTTCTTATCTTTGTCAAAAAATCATATTTCTCTCTTGAGCAAATGACCCCAACTACTAAACAACCACATATAAAATAGAGAACGAGCAAGAAATTTCCAGAGATATTGAGAAAGAGTATGAATCTGGATGTATACTATGAAATTTCATAACAATTTACACAAATAGTAGCATACTTACATATGAAAGGAAACTGTAAAACTTCTAAGAGGTAAAATGTTAGAATATTTAGGTAGCCATGGGGTTGGTGGTGAGTTTTAGGCATAGAAGGAGACAGATAGGCTCCAGGAAATGTAAGGGGCCTATGCTGAGCCTCCTAGCAGCCAGAGATATGGAGCCTGACGTCGCCAACACCTGCAGCCAGGCAGGACTTCCAGTGGATGGGTGAGGACACCAACCCACCCACAAATCTTGTGACCCCAAATTTGTCCTGCCTACAAGATGTGCAGGGACAAAGATGGAGCAAAGACGGAGGGAATGGCCAACCAAAGACTGGCCCTGCTTAGACCGTACCATGGGAGAGAACTAATCCCTAATATTATTAATGTGGCTCTGCTATGCTTATAGACAGGAGGCTAGCATAAGTCCTCTGAGAGGCCTCGCCCAGCAGCTGATGGAAACAGATGCAGAGACCCACAGGCAAACATTAGGCAGAGCTCGGGGAGTCCTATGGAATAGCTGAGGGATTGACTGAGGGAGCTGGCGGGGTCAAGGACTCCACAAGGAGATTTACCGAATCAACTAACATGGAAACACAGAGGCTGAACCACCAACCAAAGAGCAACCATGGGCTGGACGTAGACCCACTGCACATATATAGCAAATGTGTAGCTCGGTCTTCACGTGGGTCTCCCAACAAATGGAGCAGGGAACCCTCTCTCACACTTTGAGGCCTGTCTTTGAATCCCATTCTCCTAACTGGCCTGCCTTGTCTGGCCTCAGTGGGAGAGGGTGGGCCTAGTTTTGCAGCAGTGACTTAATGTGTCAGGGTGAGCTGGTACCCATGTGGGACCGTCCCCTTCTTGGAGGAGAAGAAGAGGGAAGAAAGGGGAGAGGGGTGTGGGAGGGTAGACTTGGGAGGAGAGGAGGGAGACGGCAATCAGGATGTAAATTGAATAAATAAATAAAACAGAAAAAAAGCACATAATTCTTAAGGAAAATAACTAGTATTCTGGTTTCCTTCCCTCCCTCCTTCCTTCCTTCCTTTTTTAAAGACTTCTGCTGTGTCGAAGACAATGCAAGCAAACGAGACAAATTATAGAATAGAAGAAAATGTTTGCAAAAGACACATATAACAAATAATTGTTATTCAAAGAACATAAAGAATTGTTAAAACTCAAGGAAATGAATCACTTTGTATAAAGACAGGCAAAAGACCTAGATGCTTATCAGCATATGCAAATCAGTATAGATAAAGATGTTCAATATCTCATATCAGTAAGGAATCTGAACAATAATGTGGCACCACTACGTCCCTACCAGAAAGTGAAAAATCCACATCAACAAAACATTAAAGGATGGAGAAGATGCGGACCAACAGGGAATTCATGCATTGTTGCTGAAAACGAAAACTGGACAGCCACTTTGGAAAACTGCTTTGCGCCTTATTAGAAATTAAGCATGCTTTAAGCATACAGCCCTGTGATCATGTTTTGGATTTTACCTCCAAATGATTTACAAACTTATGGACACATAATGCACACTGCAGTTTTACTCATAATTCCTAAGACTTCAGTAGATGGATGGATAAAATTAAGTACATCCAAAAGTAGACTACTAATGAGTACTAAAAGGAAATAAGCTAAACAAACAAAACCACTCCCACCACCATTGAAACTTGGGATGTGAGTTATAGTGGTGTTCATTTATAATCCTAGAATTCAGCTGACTTATGTGTCTGAAGCCAACTCCTCATGCTACATTCCAGGTTAGATGAAGGTACAAAGTGACTCCCTATTATAAAAGGGAGCTATAAAGTCAGTTATAAATCAATATTTATACAAACCAATACACATCAGTAATGAAATAAGCCAATCTTAAAAGTCTTTCTGCTCTATAAATACCACTATGTAATGCTCCTAAACAGATACAATTACAAAAAAAAAAAAAAAAAAAAAAAAAAGGAAGAAGAGGATGGGGTTTGGCGAAAAGCTTGTATCATAATCAGTGCTTAAATACAAATTTCTTTTTTCCCCCTATTTATATTTATTTATATATTAGATATAGACATGGGGAGGTGGGGATGGGCACTGGGTCTCCATTTCGAACTGCCCACACACAGAAACAGCAAGGACTTTACATGTGACAGCTTTGAGAGGGAGAAGGGTTTGGCCTGGGCCTGGCTTCTCAGGGGAACTAACCCTTGAGACCTAAGAATGTTCCTTTAGGGAAATGGAGTGGGGTTTCAACAAGCTAAGCAGGGCAGAGCTTAGCCTGCATCCCTACTCAGTGTCCTCCACCCCTCCGTAGCATAGGTCACCGGGCAGTCAGAGCCCTGCCATTCTGCCTGTCAACCAGAACTAGGGCTAGCAGGAGTAGATAAAGGCAGAGCAGCAGAGATCAGCTCTGGGGCCACCTCACCACTCAAGCCCCAGAAGAGTGGGGCTGGAGATTGTAGTGGGAGAAGCCTGCCTAAAGCAGGAGACCCCAGAAAAGTGAGGGAAGGTGGCCAGGCCCACCTTTGGTCCAGCCTGGGCTCTGCCGGGGTCTGGGTTGAGCAGAGTTTCATTTTCTGACAATCTGTACAGAAGGAGCAGGTAGGAGCAGGACCAAGTCCCTGGCGACAGGGAGGTCTGTTCATGTTAGAGGGCCTCTTGTGCCCCTGGCTAGAAGAGGGCTGTCTCTTGAAGATCAGCTCCTTCAGCTCTCCTAGGCAGGGAGTGGGGGCGGGGGTGGGTGGGGGTGGGCAGCGGAATCATCCAGCTCCATCTCAAAGGTAAAGAGCTCCTCGGCCACTGGTCCATCTGTCAGGTCACAGTACTGTTCCAGGTAGGGGTGAGCCAGTGATTCCTCTACTCTGATGTGCTTGTTGGGGTTGAAGGTTAACATCCGGTTCAGCTGGTCAAGTTCTTTGGAGTCAGATATGGGGAAAAGGTTGGCCAAAGCCGCCTTGGTTTCAGGGGCATGAGACTGCAGGTAGTTCCGAGCCTTCGTGCTGATGATACAGTTAAGGTACTCCTGGGATGGGCAACCCAGAATACCTACAGTGTGGCTGAGCTGGCCCAGGTAGTGCTTGCCGGGGAGCATGCGCAGGTAGGAGAGCATCTCAGTCAGAGAGCAGCCCACAGACCCCATGCCAATGGATTTGGTGTAGCCCTTGGAGTTCAGCATGATCGGAACCAGCATGTGGCCATATCCTTGGTCAGAAAGCCAGTGTGGTCATGCTCAGGGTCAACAATCTGAGCCACGCCAAAATCTCATATCTTAAGGTCGCAGATGGTGCTGATGCACAGACTGGAGGGCTTCGGGTCCTGGTGGAGCACACTGACTGAGTGTATGTACTTGAAGCTCGCCAGGATCTGGGAGAGGAATTACCAGATGTCGTCATTGCTTAGCTGCTCGCTCTTAAGCAGCTTGTATAGGTCTGTCTCCATGAGGTCCTGAACAATGTAAACATCCAGCATGGCTTCCAGAGTGGGTACTCTGAGAATGTCTCAGATGCCCATGACATTCTCATGACAGAATCGTAGCAAGATCTGGATTTCCCTCAGTGTGCACTGGCAGTAGGTTTGACGCTCGAAGGAGCTGATCTCCTTGATGGGCACTCTAGTCTTGCACACGTGGTGGTAATTAGAGCTTCCCGTGCTGTACACGCATTCACCAATGTACTGCAGCTGCGTGTAGCATGGGCCCAAGTCAAACTGCTGTCCCTTCACCACCTCCACCTTCTCTGGAACCCCCTGGCCTACCCCAACGGCTCCCACACAAATATTTTCTTTAGCATGCCATTATTACAACAGATTTATGAATAACGGATAGTTATCCAAACCTATCATCGTTAAATCAAATTTACCAGAATAAAAATTATATTCCTTGAATATTGATCATTATAATTTCAGTGAATTTCATATGACCTGCTTCAACTTTTATAGAGCTCTTACTATTTGTCAGGAACTTTCTATGTAAGAAAGCCCTGGTTGAGACACTGTGGAATCCTGAACTTTAAGCAGAACATGGGAAAAATTACTTAATACATGCTACACACAAAAAAAATTTCAGAAAACCTGATAAGTTCTAAGAGTAATGAATAAAATAATATAAAAAAGAGGCTTTTCTTTCTCAAATTACACTGTTAGTTGGGACAGGAAGTTTTGCAAATGGAGCCCAGTATTTACAGAAAGTAGCTTAGTGGTCAGATCTACTTCCTAGACCAGTGGTTCTTAACCTTTCTAATGTTGTAACCCTCTAATACAGTTCCTCAGGTTGTGATCACTCTTAACCACAAACTTGTTTTCATTGATGCTTCATAACTGTAATATTTCTATAGTTATGAGTCATAATGAAAATATCTCTGCTTTTCCATGGCCTTAGGCAACCCCTAAATAGGGTCTTTTGACTCTCAAAGGGGTCACAACAGATTGAGAACCACTGCCCTAGAGCAATGTTACTTTATACCACCTGGATTTTCTGAAAATATTTTTTTGTGAGAAAAAGAACCTTCTGCTAAAACATAAACTTCAAAAACCATTGACCAGGTATAAAATGGCTAAATCTTAACATGGAACTATTTGCTAAGTTCCCAATCAAATGCCCACTTATATTTTGTCTTCACATAACCAAACTGCATAAAAACACACTAAACTCATAACTAACAACTGATGATTCAAAATGATCCTATCACATTTTCAGTTAAACTGTAAATGAAATTATATGCATTACTCCTTTCCGGTTGTTTAGTATGGAGCAACCTTTATCCAAGCTAGCATTAAAGGAATTTGAGAATATTTAATATCCACTGATATGCTCATTACAGATACTTTTTCCTTCTTGGGATGCATGTAGGATGAAACAAAATAAACATTCACAAAAATAATAAAATGTGGTGGACACATCTTCTGACCACAAGACTGAAGAAACGCTTCATGATTGGAGGACAACTCTGTAGAATCCAAAGACGTCAATCAACTGCCAGGAGAGAAATGCAACAGGCAGTTCTTTCTACCCAACTGCAAACCTATGAGCTACTACAGCGACCAGCAGGTTAAGAAGTCCCGATGGGGCACCAGTAGCTCCTCACGTCTTGGAGGCAACCAACAGTCATCAGATTGGGCCTTTTGTCCTTTCAGTAGGAGGGAACTCATGGCAGACACTGTAAACCTAGTCAACTACCCCAGTAAGCTCATAGACCGTAGAGAAGAACGCACTATTGTCCCTTTCCTAAACTAATATAATTTCTAACTTCATTTCTAAAGCATATCCTTATACACATAAGTAAATGTATCACTCATATATCGTTAAAGAAGATTCTTTTCGTACCAGACAGACACCTTTAAAGAAAGCAACAACTGGTCAAAATAGTATAAATGACTGTGGCATGTGCAGCACCAATTAAATATCTACAACACATCTGTTCCACCTAAGGCTCAGGGAACACTGTGCAAAATAGGAAAGAGAGGTTATAAAATCAGGAGGACCAGGAGATACTGTTCTCTATAGATGGCAGGAAGGCCACTTCCATGGAAACCTAACAATTAGATAAAAGCTATAGGTAATTGATGGCTGTGGAGAAAGGAATAATAACTCGTCCTCAGGTTGAGCTTCCTAATAGGTTGTCTAATACCGAGTGGTCATCCCTAAATGCACACATATACGAGTATCAATAAATGGACTTAGTTGATGTGTGTGTGTGTGTGTGTGTGTGTGTGTGTGTGTGTGTGTGTGTGTGAATCATACTTAAAGAAGAGGAAGTCATGAATTTGAGAGGGAGTAGAAGAACCGAGGAGATGGATAGGGAAGGAAGAGGTACAAACGATGTAAAGGAAGTACTCATGTATGGAATTCTCAAAATAAAAACTAAGTTACACCACCACCAACAAAACAAACTTATTGTGGCAAGCTGTCACATGTTACCTACCTTGTAATCATTTCACTTAATTCTAAAACAAATTCTGTAAGTTCAAGGCCAGCCTGGTCTACAAAGCAAGTCTAGGACAGCCAAGGCTACACAGAGAAAACCTGTCTAGAAAAACAAAAAACAACAAACAACAAAAAACCTAAACAAACAAAAAACCAAATTCTAAATAGCAAACACATTTTTAGGGATAAAATAGAAGCAAAGGTGGAGTTATTTGCCTATGGTGACAGTGAGGAGGCTGGAAAGCAGCTCTTTCTTTGCTGTATCTAGTCATTCTCATAAACTCATGCCATTCTGCCTCTCGGCACCAACTCTGTTCATTGAACTAGACATGATCTGATTAAGGAAATGGGCAATGGGCAGATTTCTTTGAGTAAGACAAAGCATATAGGTAAGAAATTGTTAAAAATATAAAAATTTAAATATTCTAAAGCCACCAATCCTCTTGGAAAATAAATGAGTATTTTCTCTAAGAATCAATAGTAGAGACTTGTTAGGAAAAACAACCACTGTACAATTCACGACAGTAACTGTTGCCATGAATGTCCCTAGACAGATGTATAAAAATTAACCAAGATACACCATGCAGAGAGGTAGCATATGCAATTTACACAAATCTAGGCAGGCTGAGCAGCCTTCCTAGCTAGGAACTAGGAGTTACGCTTGTTATGGGGAACTCTCAAGGGTACCGTGCAATCAGAGGTCACAATCGAGGCAACAGAAGCAATGTCACCATATCACAGAATGGGCCAATTCAGAGCGGGCTCATGACAGTCACTGAGGTCAAGGCTTGCAGCAAGTAATTGTGTTAAACGGGACTATTCCCTGTATAGTTTTAGAATTGTCATCTGAACAAACAGGTCCAGGTCATCTATAGGTTACATCTGAGTTCTTTTTCCTGGTACTTAGGATTTACTTTCTAGTCTTAATCCCTTACAGTTCTTTATCTTACAACTGAAACTTTGTTTTGATCAAATAGATGCATCAGGAATCTCTGTTGTTTAACCAGCACTCCAGTATCCAAGCAAAACATTTCATTTCAATCTATGCATCTGTCACTTAATTTGTCAATGTTATTTGTTTGGAAATGTTTTTAAAATTCTGTCACAGTGACAATATAAATAACTTAAACCCAATAATTTAGTACATTATACTTAATTACATTGTACTTAAAATAATAAAATAATAGCATGCCCAATTTAAATAGTTCAAAATTCATGTGCTTTACTGGTAAGCAACCAAAATTCAAAAAATTACATTTTGGAAAAAAAAAACTACAAAACTTATACGTTGTATTTAGTATATAGAAAAGATATTTATAAACTAGCCAAAATACTATTTAAATTAGGAAACAAGAACACAACATAAGCAAAATACTTTCCCTTAAAATTGTGAGAGTTTTATTGCATAATATGTTATAATCTCCTAAAAACATTTTAAATTTCATGAGTTCAAAATATTTTCTAATAATGAAGCCTATTGTTTTCTTGAATCCCTAGTTAACATGTAAATTTGATAGCAAATATTTAAAGTACCCACATTGTGCTACAATTCTGATTATGGATTTACATTTAACATCTAAAGTTTTGTTTATTATTTTGAATGTATATTCTTATATTTATACATAGTTTCCACAAATAATGCTTTAGAAAGATTTTTTCTAGTAGATTTCACTCATTTAAAAACTAAGTATATTTAGTAATGATTTCTATCTCACTTTTTAAAAAAGATTTATTTATTTATTTATTTTAAATGTTATGTTTTGAAAATTAATCATATTTTATTTTTACATATACATTTATATTATTACACATATGTACAATAAACTACCTATAGCAAGAAGAACCATTACATAATCAGGAATTATATAAATGTTACATTCTTAGTGTTTTGGCTATTTGTATTTGACAGTCTTTTTTTAAATATATTTTATTAATTTATTCATATTACATCTCAATTGTTAGCCCATCCCTTGTATCTTGCTTTTAAATATCCTTCAGTTTAACATTTATACTGAAAATAGGTATATACAATTCCATGCAAATGAATTCCAAAAGAAGCTGACCATAATCCAAATTATGATTTCCTAAACACACTAGCAATGTATCAGCATTCAGTTGAGTAGAGAGAAATGATTCATTTTTCACTACTTTTCAGTTAATATATCAGCAAAGTGTGAAACTTGGGAGTGCTGTGCAGTGTGACACTCCAAAACATACAAATCATCTTTATAGTGAGAAGTTGTCATTTTTGAAAGCATTCTTTAGAGAGAAAAACTGAGAATTTGTTGTTTGATAAATATGTCATCCTTGTCGAAAGTGTACATTTCAGCTTACACATCTTGGGTAAGTGTCAATTTCAGTTACTTTTCTCAATATACACTTTTTTCATATCATACTTTAAAATTTTAGTTCTACTATATTTTAATCTATGACTTCATTAGCTATACAAGGAGGAAAAATATCAACCCTATGTTAAACATGAAACTGTTATTTTAAGGAAACACTTCTTGACCTCATTAAAACAATTAACATTTTATAACATTATATTTCACATCCAAGTGAGGGAAAGTAAAAAAAAATATATCAAAGCAAACTATAGTCAATTACATTTTCAGATCAGCAAAATGCACTTGTAAAAGTCTTCCTTTCCTTAATTCAATTGTCTAAGCTATTTTAACAGCTTGGAAGGTGGCTAGAGACATCCCTGCCTGCTGTGTGACAGCGACAAGCCTTTCTCTTTGTTGTTCTTCTGTCTTTCCATACTTGTAAACGCTAACAGAGAAATAAGACTACACACATGCTTGCATCTATACGTATATAAAACTCAGCTTCTTTAAATAGAACTTGATTGTGACAATATTAGAGAACACTGTTATAATAGTATTGTTACATAGAGGACATTTTAAAATTTATAGTCTGAATTAATTAGTAGAAGTGAAATGAAGAATTGTACTGTAAGGTTTGTTTTAGAAATACCTGATTTTTAATCATCATGCATGAACAAAAGGAATAGTACCTTGACAGCTTAAATGTGGTCATGCAAAGAGGTGGCACACTATATTTTTATACCTCTGTATTTAAGAAAGAATTTCTTTCCTTTTGAAAGAATTTAGTGAACCTCCCTTCTCTAATTCTATGGCGTTTGATTTGTTTCTAAAATTATCTGGGTTTCGCACTCTTAGACTTGGGTCACAACCTCATCGAGGGACAGGAAATAGTTATCAGGTCACCCAGTGGTCAAATGAAAAAGGATTTGAAATGCCTCAGCATTTCAAACAGTCCTAAGTGGACTCTATTCATTCAAATGATTGACTTCTACATGGAAAAAGTTGGAAATTCTTTACTAGGGCTAGTCACCCTACACCTATGTGATTACTGAAAAATTAAGAAAAATCTTGTATTAGCAAAATATAAGACTGTCTGCAAAAGCCTCATATGTCTACAAAAGCAATGAACTTTGGAACTCACATGGATATTTTAATTAACAATACTTAAATTAAACTCTCTTGGTAGAGTCAAGCAATATGACTGAGGTGTAACAAACAAAAGGAACTAAATTATTTTTATGTTCTTTTTCTTCTAAATACCTTTCAACTGTGGTAATTTAGCAGCACACTTTATTATCATACAGGATAAAATCATATGATTGTTTCTGCACTCAAATGGTTAAGTTCATGCACATGATAAGTTCTCTTCTCTTCTTATATCTGCTTGATACTATTTCAATTAACTATAATTTATCTCTGATGATTAAAAAGGGAAAACAAAAGAAAACAGGGAAATGAAGAATAAATATTTTAAAATACTCCATATAGTCAATTTCCCTGAAATTCAAATCATTATTGATAATAAAAATGGTAATTTTTATAAATCAGTAATCAAATGTGTGTGTGTGTGTGTGTGTGTGTGTGTGTGTGTGTGTGTGTGTGTGTGTGTGTGTTTTAACAATAAATCTCACAGCTTGAGGAAGTATTTAAAACCATATGGCCAGGGAAGAAAGACAACCAACCCCAAGTGGTGAGTGAACCTAAACATCCAAAAGCCTATGGATATGACTTAAGAACCTGAAGACTGCCTGAAATAAAGGTGTAATATATTTACAAATCAATCTACCTACCATTGCCGAAATTAAAAATCAGCAAGGATGCTTTACTCCACTAAATTGGAGGCCAGCAGCCCTATCACTGATAGACAGAAGGTTGGAAAATTAAGCACAGATTTTATTTTTAAGTTTTATTTTATCATAAGAAACCAGACCATTAAAAGTATGTAACCAAAGCTGGAGTGTGTGCACTGGAAGGCCCCTGCAGTCTTTTACAACTTTTCAGAGGCCGTGGTTGTGAACTGGGTTTGCACTCTGCCAGCAGAGCAGATCTGACCCACGGAGAGCACTCTTTCAGATCAACACTGCCTCGGGCCTTTCTGCTTTCTCCAACAAGTCTTACATTTCAGGCATCAAGTTGAATTTCTTCTGGAGATGATTAACCCAAACCCATGACAGATTTTTTCCAAGATATCCAACCCCTTATGTTTATTTTATCCTGGCTCTTTTTTGGATGTACTGGACACAAGTAACTTACTCATTTTACATGTTAAAGCACTGGTGGAGAGCCATTAATTCCCTTAAAAATGAGAAAATACTTCAATGTGCAGAGCTTTATTGTGATTTTGCATTGAATTTTAAGAAAGATGTTTCTTCTCTACTATATACTTGAAAAAAAATATTTCATTGCATCTCAAGATACAGATCTTACACTTTTGGGAAAATGCATTCTTGTGATGTATTAAAAGACATAATGTTAGAAGGATCAGTTTCTGTTTCCGTAAGCTCAGTTTGTAGGGGGTTTCAACTAACCTACCTCTTGGCACACGTAATTTCAGTTAATAGTCAAAAGAAAACCTATAAAGGGTCTATTCTCCTTCTGCTATGCCAGCCAACCCCAGTCACTGCTTTTAATTCTTCAAGTTTTCTTCTTATCAGTGAGATGAGCAAATCAGGTGCTTGGTGTCATACTTGATGTGGGGCTTTTAAACTTCAAGCTGCTTACATGAATTCTGAACATGGCTATAAGTTCTTTAAACAAGAGTTTCTTTTTTTTTTAAAGAAATATGACAAAAAATAAAGTCACCTTAGACTCTGAGAACATATTAAGACCAAGGATTCCAACTGAAATAGAATTATAATCATAAATATGAGTTGCTTAAAAATATTTTATACTTTAAATTATTTCAAATTTATTAACAGGCAGCATACAGCAACATTATATAGTATTTAGTATTCTTATACTATTCTTATATTAATAGAACTATATTCTAGGAAAAGCACAAAACCCAACTATTTTAGTGTAAAAATCTTAGTTTCATTATAGAACCTGATAAGGAAAATTTTCTAATTAAGATATGTAAATTCAAATTTAACATTATATACTAAGAATACAAGATATTTCATCAGCATGAAATATGTCCATATGTATATTTGTGCAGGCCGAGTGGGAATGGGCACGCTATGAACTGGCAGTAATTCAAGTTTTCACACCACCACAAGCACAAGTCCACTTGGATGTAAGCAGGACATTTATTCATTCATATTGTTTATAAAATTTCTAAAGAGTATTTCACATAATCTTTCCCACTAGAGAGAAAATTCTCATAGTCTATGGTCATAGGTACAAGAACCACAGCATGTATTTTTAGGAAACTTCAAGTGATTATCAATTCGAATATTGATAAATATTTTTAAAATGTTTTAAGATGTTAAGTACTAGCATCGTAAGAATTACAGGAAATCAATTCAGTGTCTGTGTGGAAGAATTCTAGAAGTGTTAAGTTTTCTCTGTACTTGAATAAAATGGCAATGCAAATTTTATTTTTATAAAACATATATCAATATCTGAATCAAAATATTTTATCGCTAAGTGAAGGATAAAAACTAAGTTAATTTTTGTAATTAGATTTATTACTGGAATGTTTAGAGAGATCAGATTCGTCTTTAGTTCATGCTTCAGTGGGCTACCTGAGTTCAGGACCTCATACAGGGTGCAGAGAAGAAATGGCCAGGGACAGCATACAAACAGGGGTGGTAGGTTAATGCCAGAAGTGTGACTGATTGATTGATTGACATCACCTTGAAAAAATCTGGATTAGAGTAGTTTATTAAATTTATCCAGGTAAAATTCTAAGTAGAATGCATCACTGACTATATTCAGCATTTTGCTCATTTGCCAGAACCTGGAAAATTCCTTTGCACTCAAAAATAATTCACTAAACAGAATAAGTGTCTCACCACACAGTCACCTACTTATGCAAACTATATCCCATATGAAATGTATCAAAATGTATCCAGTTACTATAATAGAATTAAAATTTAAATATAATTTTATTGCAAATGGCTACTGTTTTTGATATTGGCAAGAGCCAAGTCTGGTTCTATTGCTTTATGTGTTCTAATTCATTTGCTGAGCTTTGAATTACACATGACTTATCTAATGCTTACCTATTTTAAAACTAGGAAGCACACACAGAAATGCTAAGGAACATAGATTAGATTTAAATCCAAGAGGCCTGAGCCTGTAGTCCAACTTTTGAACTACTAGGTGGCTGTTATATTTTTATTTCTTTAAATAAAATAATAATGTTGAAATATCTTTTAGACCATAGTGAAGCTCTAGGGTAAAACATAGGACCTTAGAGTTTTCCCCAAACTAATAAGAGATCTCTATAGAAAAATAATAATCACTTAGCTTTCTTTGACTCATAAGACATACATTGACTACATGCTTAATTTTATTCTTTCAGATAATATTTGGAAATGTGTGAAACCCTAACAATGAAGGACTGATATTTGTGCTAAGGTTTTTAAGGCCAATATCCTTAGAATTGGTTAGGCTGCACGAGGATATCATTGAATGAATTAGAAAGTTTGTTA
Source organism: Acomys minous (assembly GCF_964271855.1). NCBI lineage: Eukaryota > Metazoa > Chordata > Mammalia > Rodentia > Muridae > Acomys > Acomys minous. The sequence continues at coordinate 105,044,794 of NC_140490.1, forward strand.
ACTAGATCTCAGGGTGGCTGACACAGTGGAACATATAGCTTGAATGGGAACACTGAACATGTAAGTTGGAAACAGGCCAGCATCTGAGTTTGAGGAATAGCAGTTGACAGAAAGAGGGTTTCTAAGGAACCAAGTTTTTTTTTTTAAGTCAGAAATATATATTAATCTACCAAACAGTTCCTGTGTGCCTAGTATAGATGAAACCATTGTGGTTAGTGGGTCCTAAAGGTAGGAGGCAACAGAAATCTGACCAAGATTTGATCCCTGACCCTGAAAAAAGACAACACTTTGGAGAAGACAGATTTAACATGTAGTCACAGGACAGGGTAGAAATAAGCGTGACAAGGTGAGATGAGGCGAGACGAGATGAGATGTGAGAGGAAATGGTATTTATTTGAGTAAGGACAATTGACACTGGAAAATTGAGGAAGCCATTGCAAATAAAAGTAATGATATTAAAGTATGTTGATTTTATATATGTTTATTAATATTTGAAGAAATATTGTAGTGTGATATTCTCAGGTTGTAGTTTGTCAAAAGAAAAGAATTTTATGCTCTCTCTCTTATTCTACTCTCTCTTCTTATTCCTCTTGTCTCTGTCTCTCTCTGGGGTGCCCCTCCCTCTTTTCCTTCTCTCCCCATGCTCATTTAATAAACTCCTCTACAACGTAAAAAAAAAAAATAGAATTTTACAAAGTCAAGATGGAAGGATAGGTTGGAAATAGGAAACCAAAGACACTACATTCAAATACCTGTAATTTTTTTACAGGAGAACATGGATTGGCTTTAAGCACTTTTCAATGATAGTCCGCAGTATGGTTTATAGTAGGACAGGTTTGGTAGGCTTTCATTTTATCTTAGCCCTTCTGAGCTGAGGCAGGAAGATGATGCAAAGACAAACTATGTTACATAGTGACACGTCAACTCAAAACAAAGAAACGAAAAAAAGACAATGGAGAAAATAAAACAAGAATTATGGTTTAGGAGGACATACCAGTAGAAAGACAGATAATAATAGCTTTTACCAGACTGATGTATAGATCTTAAAATGAAGAGGGCTATTTCAAAGTGAGATGTGTGGAGGTACATGATATGATATACGGGGTCAGTGCTTAGGTTTAAGATATGAGGCTTACCAAGAGGAATGATTTAATATTCTGAGAAAAAGTAAATGATTAGCGATCCCTTGAACAGAGATGTAATGCAAAGAATCAAGCAAGTATGGAGTATGGGAAAACACTTCATGGCAAACAGATATTTCAGGCTAGAAAACATGTAGAAAATGATAAAGGGGGAAGGAAGACTGTAAAAGGCATGGTTGTGATCACTTACGGCCCCAAGTTTTGGGAGAGAATCACCTCTCCAAGAGGATCCCCCCTGTAGAAGCTTTATACTCTTTCTTTTTTTTAAAACTTTTAAATTTTATTTTATTAATTTATTCTTATTACATCTCAATGGTTATCCCGTCCCTTGTATCCTCCCATTCCTCCCTCCCTCCCATTTTCTCCTTACTCCCCTCCCCTATGACTGTGACTGAGGGGGACCTCCTCCCCCTTTATACTCTTTCTTGAGGAGGGTTCTTTCCTCATGATTTTGTATGTGAGCTGCCTCCCATCAAATCACCTTTGGAAGGTCAGGCACCTCGTATCACAGCATAAGTGGTGGTAGAATCTTTAAGAAGGGATGCAGTAGGGAGTTGGATGCCACCAAGATGCTGTCCTTGAGAACAATATATGAAAGGATTAATGCTCTCTATTCAATTTAATTAATTTCTCCAGGAGCTTGTTGTTACAAAAAAAAATAAAAAAAGCAGAATTTGACATTTCTGGCTTTGCATTCCCTCTGTCTCCATGAGATCTCTTCTTCACACACCTTCCACTATACTACGCTGCTGTCTGTCAGGAGGTTCTCAGTGGAAGATGACCAGGTGAGAACACTTCAGACTTGCAGCCTCCCATGCTTTGATTTGAATAACCTTCTTAGCTTTGATATCTCCCAGTTTTAGCTATTTTATTACAGTACTGTAAGTATTCAAAATATAAAGCAAAGACAAATCTTTAAGCATGGACAGAAAAGATTATTTATCAGAGATCAGGTACCTGCAGAGGCGGGGTGTGGTGGAGCACGCCTTTAATGCCAGCACTTGGGAGGCACAGGTAGGTGGATCTCTGTGAGTTCAAGACCACCCTGGTATCATCATATATGGTACAACTAGTGACCATCATTTACTAATGAGAAGCAGATAAAGTTATAGAAAAATTGGGGTGGTAATGAAATATAAATGACTGCTGTCTATACTAATTACTATGTACTATGCTAAGGGAGGATTTTACACCCTAAACGGACTTTGACATATTGCAATTTTCTTCAACAGGTGCATGCAAAGTGAGCAGACCTGCCCCACCTCTGTGTCTCCTCTTCATCAGTTCTACAGGAACATCTCCACGGCCATCACCTTGTAACTAATACTGCTAAGGTCAGTCTTGTTTTGTTCTTATTATATGACCCCAAACCATAACTTAATAGAAAGCTTGATTCTCTTTTTTTTTCTTAAAATCTTATAATGCCTTTTGGTTTTGGAATATAGAATGTGAAATTCTGAAGATACACTACAAATGTTTGGCTAACATTGCCTTGTCCCTGCCATGCTATCCAGCTGCATGCCAAGCTTTGTCTTGCTCTTACTAGTGCTTATTTTAGTTTGCTGAATACCCTCATCAACACCCACGTTTAAGGGCTTCTAATAGGACCATGCCATTATTCAGATTACTCAGTTACTCAAGAATTACACAACTCTTGCTTTTCTCCTACTTTTTCTCAACCTTCAAATTCTGCTCAAATGAGCATTTCTTTCCTAATCTTTTGTACTAGATTCACCTTGGGTTTTCCTTACTTTTCTACCATAGAATATCATTTAGTTGAACTTCTCACCCAAAGTAAATTTGACAACTGAGCCCAGTGATTAAAACTGTGTACAAAACCTAATGTAACTCCATTCTTTTGCTAAAATATATGTTCATAATTTAAAAAAGAATAAAATTTAGTTGTGTTTTCATACACTTGGATAATATTTATTATATTTGACACTCCCTATCTTGTATTTCTCTTCTGCCACATAGCCAACTACATTACTCATAATCTGTTTACTTTGTTTAATAACTATCTATCTTAATTCTCTTTCAAGATAACAATGCCCGGGTGGATTTTCAACGAATGTGGTAATGAAATAAATAGGTACATTTATGCCCAGTCCCTAAGTTTTTTTTGTTCTGTTTTGTTTTTGTTTTTTTGAGACAGGGTTTCTCTGTGTTAGACTTGGCTTTCCTAGACTCACTTTGTAGACCAGGCTGGCCTTGAACTCACAGCGATCTGCCCGCCTCTGCCTCCGGAGTGCTGGGATTAAAGGCGTGCGCCACCACGCCCGGCTCAGTCCCTAAGTTTTAAGTGCTAATTCATTCCAATATTTAAAGAGTGTTTTTGCTCAGTTTACTGATCACTTTATGTGGTGCATATAATTTATTTTTAAATATATCAGTAAAGCAAATTAAAATTTAAGAAGTTAATAAATTAGTAAAAACTATATAACATATTACAAGTTCTCAAATTAAATCTATTTAAAAGTCTATGCTACTGACTTTCTTTGCTCAACAACTAGAGTAGAGATAAAAAAAAAAAGATAAAAGTAGTGTAAAATTCCATTAAAAAACAAAACAAAATAGGCCTGGAACAGAAATTTGACTCATAATTAAGAAAACAAATTAAAGTTTTTCATAGCTGTTTGTAAGGGGGTTGGTTCCATGAGAACCCTACGACCTAACTCACTTTCAAAATCTACAGGGCACAAATGCCCCATCATATAAAAAGGTGTAATAGTAACATTTAACTTATATATACTTTCACTCTCTAGAGAATTGCTGAGGCATTACAATGTGGCTGATGTGTCACACAGGTGGCAAAGAGGCAATGTCTATGTTCAGTGTTCCAACCCATGAACATCTAAATCATTAATAGCCTAATATTTAAGCCTGAGACGACCACCATTCGGCTCAGGCTAGGAGTTAGTGCCTGAGCAGGGCAGAGCATGCCCTGTGTCACAATGCGTAGCATTATGGTGGGGCAAAGCACTATTAAAACCACTCCTGAGATGACCCCAGACACTCAGAGACCCTGGACACCTCTAAGAGGAGCAAGTAAGTGGTGTAGAAATAGAAGAAAAAAGAAGTAGTCAGATGTAGATACAATGAAGAGAGGCAGAAATGGAGACTGAAGGGTATTGAAGAACAGCCTGATGTGAACAGCCTGGAATGACAGTGGGGACCATGCTGAGGTCCTGGCCTATGTTGCTATGAGGGGACAAGGCTGAGTCTGTGGCCCTGCAGCAGCAGGTGTCTGTTACCACCAAAGTTGAGGCAAATACCTCTGGTCTGAGCAGCAGTACCTGGGAGAGTGGGCCACACACATTGCAGAAGATTTTGTGAGCTAGTCTGAGGATGTGAGCATGAGAGACCTAGCCCTGGGATCATGAGAGCCAGAAGCTACCCCTGCTTCTCACCACCAGCATCCTTCTAGAAAGTGAGCCAGACATCTCTCCTGGGTAGCCAGGGCCTATGGGGACCTAGGAGTGTAAGGTGATCCTTTGAATGAGAATGGCCCCCATAGGCTCATTTGAACAGCTCATCTCCAGTTGTTAACATTACTTGGGAAGGATTAGCAACTGTGGCATTGTTTGAAGACTCCTGTCAATGAGGATGGACTTGGGGGTTTCAAAAGACTTGGGTCATTTTTAATGAGCTACCTGCCTCCTGCTTTTGACTTGAGATGTGAGCTGTTCCTGCCACCATGCTTTCACCTCACCATTGTGCAATGTACCCTTTTGTAATGTTAAGCCTAATATAAGTTGCCTTGGTCATGGTGTTTTATCAAAACAATAGAACAGTAGTTAATAAAAAGTTGGTACCAGAAGTGGGTTTCATCCCCCTTCTCTTGGAATATGTCCCCAATGCCCCTTTACTAGTTTCTTGACTTCTATTTTTACTGCAATAAAACATATATATCCTAAGTTTTAAAGACAGCATCCATATATGAAGGGAAACATGTGCCATTTTTCTCTGTCCTCTGAGTTACCTCATTCAGAATGATTATGCAGGTTGCATATTCTTTTATTTTGCATATGTTTCCTTATTTTCTCATATTGACTTAGATGATTTTCACTTTTATTTGAACTATAATTCATCAAATTATTAGTTTAACAAGTGCATCTTCTATAAGTTCACATATATCTATAGTTCACTATAGCATGGTCCTATAAAGCAATTATCCACTATCTTATGCTCTCAAAGACACAAGACAATAAAGTTTCCTTCACATAGTTCTATGTCAGCTTTCTGAGATGGGCCAAAAGGATGGATTTGGTTGCATTCATTATCCTGACACTGAACAGAGTCCTTTGATGTACATATAGTGTAAGTTGTGGGATATTTTTAGTAATTTTGTTTATTACAACTTTTCATCAGTTCTCTGTCATCACTGTAGGTGTTTCTTGATTTCTGATAATTTTTCAAGGTGGAACCTCCTGGACTAAGGTACTGCTTTATGTATTTTACCTCATTTCTTTTCACTCTATATTTATGATGTTTTCTGAGAAATGAATTAAACACCAACTTTTGTAACTTTATTTTCTGTACAATCCTTTTATGATATTACTTTTTATTTCAAAAGATATTTTTCTTTGTCTGACATTTCTCTTTCTGATTGAGACATCTCACTTCATTTTCTGGATAAAATCTTGATATTTATGAACATATTCATGGCATTTTAAAGGTTTTTCCCCATTATGGTAGTTGATTATTAGTTATTTTTTCTCTATAGTCATGCTGTAAGTTTTGTTTTAGAGTTTGAAATTTTCCAGTAAAACACACACACACACACACACACACACACACACACACACACACACACACACACGAGTAAGGACTATTGCTAGAAAGCGTCAATTTAAGATGACCCACCTTAGTCCTGGACACACCTGATATTAATTGTAGGAAGACTCCATTTGTATAGATAAAGATCCCTAGGAATTCTGTTATACTCTTCCATCTGTTCAGTAAATACATAGTGTCAAGAGCTAAATTTGTATTCACATAACATTTACTCCACTGAAGCCTTAACTGTCAATATAGTGGTGTTTAGAGAAAGCTCTCAGGGGGTGTAATTTGTGTGGATTAGGTCATTGTATTCATTACTATTCTGTTGTAGTGATAAAACACCACAACCCAAAGCAATTTAAGAGTTTATTTTGCCTATGGTTCTAGAATAGTAGGACTTCATTATTTTGGGGAGGTACAGGAACAAGCTGTTGGTTGGTTCAGGATGCTAAGAGCTCACATCTTTAAATGGGTTTCATTTATTCTCAGTCCTCTTCCTGGCTCCCACCTCTCTCTCATTCTCTTCTCTTTTCATTTCTCTCTCCCCCACTCTGCCCTCTGCTTTCCCCTTTCTCCAAGAAGGCAGCTGTTTGGAAGACAGACAGAAAACCCTTGCCAGGAACTGAACTGACTAGAACCTTGACAGTGAACTTTCAGTACATAGAATTATGAAAAATGAAGTTCTGATAAGACACTTGGTTTTTGACAATATTCTCATCGGTACCCTATAGCGTGAGATTTGGTATGCATGTCTAGGTTTCCACTTAGTGCAACAAAGCTTGGTGTTATTGACTTCAAAGACTGTTTATTCATAGTGAAAATAAGCAAAACAAACTAAAATACAGCTCCACATCTAAGAGTCTGCTACTTAGTGTCAACTTTTTTTTTAAGTAATCCTCCCTCTTTCTAGCTTTTTAAAAACCTAGAGTTGGGTAAAAAATGGTTTGTAAACAAATAATAATGCAAATTCATTTTTAATTCCATGCAAATAAAAGATTTTTCACCTATAGTATCTAGTTTACAAGTAATGAATATTTTCTTTTCTTGGAACATGAAAGTATATAATGAGAATTACAGTAGTTATAAAGATAAAACACTTAGAACAATCCATTAAATGGTAAACGACAGCAAAATGATGAGAATATTATATATTTATTACACTGTAACACATTATAGACAAAATATTATTCAGGGTATGATAGAAATACAGTGAGTTATGGCTCAAGAACGTCTTCCTAAATAACTGATTTTGGGAGAACAAAAGGAAGCCAAGTTAAAGGATCTTCTGGTATTGGCTTAAAAACAGACACATTGATTTATGGAAGCAAATTGAAGATCCAGACACAAATCAACACACCTATGAACACCTGATTTTTTATAAAGAAGCCAGGAAAAAAAAAAAGAAAGCATGTTCAACAAGTGTTGCTAGGCAAATAGACTCATATCTATCACCCTGCACAAAACTCAATTATTCCAAATGGATCAAAGACATCAACATAAAACCAAATACACTGAACCCCACAGAAGAAAAAGTGAGGAATAATCTTGAACTCACTGGCATAGGAGACAATGTCCTGTACAGAAAAACAATTAATAGCGCAAGCACTAAACCAACAATTAATAAATGGGACCTAAGGAAACTGAAAATCTTCTGTGAAATAAAAGACACTTTCAACAGGACAAAATGGCAACCCACAGATTGGTGAAAGATTTTTATCAACTCCTCATCTGACAGAGTCCTAATATACAAACTATATAAATAGCCTGGGAGACTGGACATCAACAAGCCAAGTAATCTAATTAGAAAATGGGATGCAGCTCTAAACAGAGAATTCTCAACAGAGGAATCTCTAATGGTCGAGACACACTTAAAGAAATGTTCAACATCCTTAGCCATCAGGGAGATTCCATTTCACACCTGTCAGAATGCTAAGATCAAAAACACAAGTGACTACCTCCTGGCCAGGATGTGGAACAAGAACAGTCCTCCATTGATGATGAGGGTACAGCTAATTTGAAAGTAAATATGGTGGCTTCTTAGAAAATTGGCAATAGTGCTACCTCAAGACCCAACTCTACCTCTCCTGGGCATATACCCAAAGGATGCTCTATCACAAAGATACTTGCTCAACCATATTCATAGCAACTTTATTCATTATATCCAGAAACTGGTAGAAATAACCTACATGTCCCTCAACCAAAGAATGGATATAGAAAATGTGGTACACCTGTAAATACACAAGAGTATTACTCAGATGTTAAAAAACAACAGCATGAAATTCTCAGGTAAATGGATGGAACTAGAAAAAAAATCATTCTGACTGAGGTAAACCAGACAAAGAAAGCAAATTAATATCACTTATAAGTAGGTAGCTGCTGCAAAGTAAAAGATAGTCAAGCTAGAGTCCTCTGATCCAGAAAGGCTAAGTAACAAGGAGACTTAAGAGAGCATGCAAGGATATTGTGGGAAGTAAAAATAGAATAGATTTCACCGACAGACTGGGGGAGGGGAGGATTGGGCAGGAGAGGAATCCAGTGCGGGTGGAATATGGAGAGAAAAGACTGGAGCTGGCAGGGGAGATTTCAAGGTGAGGTGGAAACCTAGTGCAATGGAAACTCGATGGAATCTATGAGTGACCCTAGCACAGACAGGAGAACTGCGAGCCTGCACCAGCCATCTTCTGTAACCAGGCAAACCTCAAGTGCTGGCACTAGGACCACCAAGGCAGCCACACATCCTTTGACCTTCAGTTTGTACTGCCTACAGTGTGTTCTGGAACTGAAGCCTAGTAGAACTGTCATCAAAGAGACCAGAGAGATTTCATCCAGCAACTGATGGGAGCAGACGCGAAGTCCCACAGCAAACACTAGGCAGAGCTTAGAGAGTCCTATGGAAGAGGAGGAGGAAGGATCGGAAGAACAAGAGGGGTCAGGGACACCATGAGAAGAACATGAGAACATGGCCCCCAGAATCAGCTGACATGGACTCATAGAGCCATGGAGAGGTCAGGAAGCGTATAGGAGTCTGAGCTAGATCTATGTATGTTATAGAGGAGTAATTTGGTGTTCTTGTGTGAATCCGGACTCTAGGAGAAGGGGCTGTCACTGACTCTTTTGCCTACTTGTGGGACCTTGCCTTGTCCAGCCTTGATGTGATGGCATGTGCCTAGTCTTATTGCAGCTTGTTATGCAGTGTTTGGGTGATGTCCCAGGGAAGCTTGCTCTTTTCTGAGGGGAGGTAGAGGGGGTGGACCTTGGGAAGAGAGGAGGGGCTGGAGGGATTATAGGGCGAGGGGCAGGAGAGAAAACTGCAGTTAGGATGTAATGTATGAGAGAACAATGTTTAAAAAATAAGAGGAAGCTAAGTGAAAGGATTTTCTGGCTTGCACAAAGACAACCCTTTAATATGACAAAAGAAGGCACATGTTCAAAGACATGTAAGCATCTTTTAACCTCACCTATATTTAAATTTTTTTAAGGTCAAGGTTTTATGTGTTTTTACTTACTGAAGATTTACTTTTTAATGATGAAATTTGTTTTATTTTCTCATGATAAATTTTTAAATAATGTGTTTTAAAGGTAAACTTTTTGTTTTGTCATGTAATGTTACTTATGAATATTATTCTTGCCTATTATAATAGGAAGCCAGGTAAATCCAGTCAACGGTAAACATATCTTTATGGCTCTGTGGGCTAGGGCAGAGGATACAGAGATGATATAAGATATTCACAATGTGGTAAGAATGTAATAATTCGAATTATAGTAATTGTAGGAAACAGACCGTGTTTTATGAATCTCTCTTTCCATGCCCTATTCTGGTTAAATGTGTTTTAATCCATAAAAATAAAGACTGCAGGCATCTTTTAGCAGAATGCTTTCAGGATGCCTCTGCTCGTACATTTCCTGTGGCTAAATGCTAGTCAATCTCGATGTCAGTAAATCTCTGTTAGCTCATAATACACAAACACTGCACACTATTAGCAAGTATTATATATACAGCTATGGAAATGCAAGACCTACTCTAAAACAATCTGCACAATATGATCTTGTGCTCTAACCTGTCATTAAAAGGGAGAATGCAGGAGAAAATGCTTGTAATCATAAGGCAAAAAAATACCACAAAGAAGATGGTTTGATTAGAATACTCTGAAGTATAATTTTTACTTCATTACTTGAAATTTTTAATACAAAATATTTGAGCATTTATGACATAGAAGAACATATGGTATCTGTAAATCTTCTATTTTACAAGAGGACAAATAGGATTCACGTTTGTGATGACAGCACCATACTGGGATTTAAGAAAACTTGACTTTAAAATCAAGTAAAATTGTTCCAGGGAATAAAGAACTAAGACTTAAAACTATCTTGCTGAGATATTTGTCAGGCTAGATCCATTTTTTTTTTTCTGGCTTCAGTTCCTCCCCCTGGCTAAGCACAGAGTTTTAAGTTTGTTTCACCTTCAGAAGTAGCAAATTTAGAACGTCAGTAGATGAGGGTAGACAATGAATTTCATTTATGCATAAATATAAGTGAGCATAAATGAAATGCAAATACACTGTTCACTTTGTGGCTGCATGTGTAGGTCCCTAAGTATTTGAAAATGAAACAAGTAAAATACTGTCATAAATTATGAAGAAAAAAGAGTCAAATAGATTTAGTTCTCAACGCCATAACATTATCATAATTTTAGTATTAGTGGCTAACTATAGCATCAAATGCTTATTGCTATCATGGCAGAAAACTGCTTCCTACTGATGTCAACCATGATACATGAATTAAAAATGAAGTTTAACCCATCAGACACCTAGACCTCTGTATTACCGATTTTATTAGTCTTTATTTTTCCTCAGTTTTTTTTTTAATTTTAAGAGTGTGTGCATTTCAGAGTTACCCTAACATTTTTTTCTTCAAAACTTACATTATGTTTTAATTTTCCTAAGTTAAGGGTTAGGGAGAAATTGGCTCCCCTTTTAAGGCTCTTACTATTTATATAACTTTGGAGAAGTCACTTGTCAAAATTTCAAAATAGTGGTTCCTCACTTCTATAATGTAGACAGCTATGATACATGTATTGGAGTCTCTAAAAGAAATCAAGCTCATCGTCCTTAAAATAAATACACATTTTAAACAATAAAAAGTCATTAATTTAAAATTAATTAATGTCAATCACTTCAGTTTTTACCACTTTCTGTGTAAGTATGCTGAGTATTTCATATTCAGTAACTTTGGTCATACTGTCAGTACTCACCAAACTACTAGCAGCACTCACCAAAATATGTATTATTGTTTACCTATTGCATGAATATAAATTAATGATCCAGTAGCTCATAAGTGCCTCTAACTCTATCTTCACAATATAAAACTTTACCTGAATTCTGTAACATCAAACTTTATTTTTACCCCCACACACTCTCTCTTTTAAAAATAATAAAAAACTAAATACATAACACAAATTAACACAAAACAGTAAATTAACATATGTTTGCCTCCTGAAGACCACACACCTAGTAAATGGTAAAGCTGAGATTCACACAGGTATGTTCAAATGGTATTTATTTCTGTGATGCATGAATGTTTTGACATATGAAACTCAATGAATATGATACAGTGCATTAACAAAATGAAGGATGTTTACTCTCACAGTGACAATTTGAAACCTTTTCCCTTAAGATAATAGAATAAAGAGATGACTACTCCGACTACAGAGGACTAGGAGTTCTAAATAGAGGAATCAGGCAAGACAAAGGTAGAAAAGGCATTCTAACAGGTGAGTAAAGAAAACTATTTTCACTTGTTGACATTATAGTCTTTCCTACTCTACTACCATAAAAATCTTACTGTATTTAATCAATAAATTATGTGAAGCAGCAAGATATAAAAAGTATTTTATGTATTTATTAAAATTTAAAAATAAAATCATACCAACTTACTCAAAAAGCATCAACAATAAATTTTTTCCATACAAATTTAAGGAATTGAAAAAGAACTCTATACTGAAGAATATCAATTACATTAGAAACACAAACAACTGAAGAAAAGCTTAGAAAATTGAAAGCTATTCCAGGCTAAGCCGTAAGTTATTTTTTGCTAACATCTTCATACAAAACTTTTGGACAGATTCAATGTAATTTTTTCAAAATTCCAATGTTATATTTCACAGAAATGTAATAAAATTATTAAATTTGCATGGAACCACAAAAAAGCTAAACTTATCATGAGCTTAGAGAACAAACCTTAAGGCATCAAATTTCTAGATTTCAAAATATATTAGAGAGCAATTGCTATCAAAACAGCATAATGTAAGGAGACAGACACAGGAGCCAAGGAAATGAGACAGAAAACTCAGAAGCAAATCTACATACTTATGGTCAGTGTCAATTTTGCACATAAGTCCCAAGAATATATTATAGGGAATGGATAATTTCTTCAATAAATTGAAACTAGACTACTAAAAGAAAATTGTGAGGAACCTCTATGACAATGATCCAGGTAGTAGTCTAAAATTCCAGCTACCTGTCTGTCTGTCTATCTATCTACCTACCTATCTATCTATTATCCTGTCTTCTATCTATATATCTATCAAAAAATCTATCATCTATTCTATAAATATTTCATCTACCATCTATTATCCTATCACTTATCATCTCTCTATATCTATCACCATCTATTCTATCTATTCTGTCTGTCTGTCTATCTATCTATCTATCATCTAAAAATATGACACCCAAATGACCAATATGTAAATGAGAAAATGTTCAGAATCACTAACATAAGGACAATGCAAATCATAATGAAATATTATCTACTTTATTTAAGTGGCTATTACCAGAAAGATAGAAGATTTGAAAAAAAAAAAAACAGTACTTGAGCTAGGGGTGGTGGTGCACAACTTTAGTCCCAGCAGAGGCAGAGGCAGGCGGATCTTTGTGAGTTCGAGGCCACCCGGGTCCACAAAGGGAGTCCAGGACAGCCAAGGCTATACAGAGAAACCCTGTCTCGGAAAAAAAAAGCCATCATGTAGAGAAAATAAGAAGTATGTTCATGTTTAAAGGGAGGAGGAGGAGAAGCTACTGATGAAACACACCCTAGACAGGAAACGTAAGTGTTTAGAGCCACCACACTTCAAGCCATTATAGAAAATAGAGATGCTTCGTCTGCTACAGAATGGTTCAGGGTGGTATAGATGTTAATTAGCTGAATTTAACCATGCCATGTGGTGTAATTAGACAAAATACCGCATTGTTCCTTCAATCTTTACAACCATGGTTTATCAATGAATATAATATTAAAAAGAATAAAATATCTTACAATGGTGACTTTCAAGGATGGTGACATGAACATCTACATACCATTTTTATTCATTTAACCTGAAAATCTTTTTAATAAAACAGTATAATGAATGTCACACTATAAATATTTAAATATAATTGCTTCAATTTACTGTTTACTTACAGAAATGGAAGCACATAGTTGAAATTTCTATTTTAAAAAAGATTTAAACTATTAGAAAATTGTGGCATATATACTTATAACACCACTACATTGCTTCCTCTTAGGTCAGTGACAAATATTGATGAGTGAGTCTCAGGATTCCTAAAATAACTTAAATAGAAACAAACAAAATTTGTTTTCAGAGACTTTCAAGAGAATATAGTAAGTCAACTTTCAAGGGGGGATTAGATATTAAACTCAAGAGAATTATATGTAATAACAGAGCTAAGCTAAGATAGGTTCCTAACAGTCAATCAATTAAGTAAGCAATCAAACTGTAATAGATCTATACAGTCTTTAGGCCCCCAGTCCTATAGGAAGAGCTTAATAATCTCTGACACATGGCATACACTTTTGGTTACCATGGGCACAGATGTGGTCACAGCCTAGCCTTTACTAGGTAAAGATATTTTTTAAATATCATGTACATGTCAAACTATGAAACATTTTTTATAAACATCAACTGATGAAGGTAAGGTTTTTATCTTGTCTTGTTTAATACAATTTATTCCATTCAAATCCTTCTCAGGTGTAACCATAATTTTCATGTGAACATCTTTATTTATCTACTTACATCCAGAAAAGGCCATAATAATAATCAAAACATTTAACAGAATTTACAGCACTCATGACATTTCACATGGCCATGACTACAAAATTGAAAAAGAATGTTTTTCTATAACTCATACAGTTTTACTATAAAATAAATAAGATTATAGATTCAATACTCATATAATACTATGATCTAATTTGAGGAAAATCAAAAAATTATAAAACAATGCTGGCATACCATAGTTCTGAGGTACTACTCCATATGGAGTTATTTAATCTAAACCTATAGTAAATTTAATTTTGATTTTCCTCATGGGGGGGCTCAAATTCCCATTATGAATTTTATTTCATTTTTTTCTTAAGGAAAAATTAGTTCTAATGTCCTAAAACGAAGAGCTAATGCTGGTTATGTAACAGTATCATTAATGGAATTGCAGTTTTAAAAGTATACAAAATAACAAACAAGTTTTATCTCAAAAGACTTGGTTGTAAAATGCAGCCATGACTGGGAAGCTGCAGTTGGTCAGCTTGCTAAATTAAGCTGTGCTCCGTGTCACAGAACATACACTTGGGTGCAAGTTGAGTTTCGAGCAGCACTTAAGACAGTATGCAAGATGAGACTTGATAGCCTATGACCATATAGTGGGGGAGGAGGTCTCCTTCGATCATAGACCTAGGGGAAGGGAATAGGGTGAAAGCTGGAGAGAGGGTGGAAGGAACAGGAGAATATAAGTGATGGGATAAGAACTGAGATGTAATCTGAATAAATTAATAAAATAAAAATTAAAAATACAGTATGCTATTCAACCAGGAGAGGAACAAGTATTTTATCTTTAACTCTTCTTTTCAAAAAAAGACAATGGTGGGGACTGACTTTCACACATACTCTGGTGCTCCATATTTCACCATGTCCCCTGGATGGGGAGACCTGGTGGCACTCAGAGGAAGGATAGCAGGCTGCCAAGAAGAGACTTGATACCCTATGAGCATATACAGGGGGAGGAGGCCCCAACAGTCATAGAGGAGGGGAGTAAGGGGAAAATGGGAGGGAGGGAGGAATGGGAGGATACAAGGGAGGGTATAACCATTGAGATGTAATATGAATAAATTAATAAAATAAAATTAAAAACAGACAATGATACTATATTAATTTTAAATTTTCTTTCATATAGAACCATTATTGTCAAGCTCTTTCTTTAAAATCAAAAGCCTTAAAATAGGGACTTCCAAGATAGTGGTGGCCAGAGTACACTGTATCTAAGTGTCAGAAGACCAGAGACAGCAGTTAGGGTGAGTAACCTAATGACTGACCACAGAATACTGAAGTCAGGTTTTCCTGGACATGAGGAAGACATCCCAGAAGCTGGGGACACACAGTCCCTACAGCTATCTCCCTGCCTCAAGAGTTGTTGTATGCAGTATTCTCTACCTATGTGGAGTGCAAGCATGGGTCCCCAATTCCAGGGGCAATCATCAAAACAAACCTGGCCTTGGATTAATCTGGCTTCCCTCAGAGCAGAGCCTGGATACCCCAGGGTCAGCATCACAACCCCAATCCAAGATACTGTTTCCCCTGTGGAGATCAGCTGGACAATAGGAGCACAGGCCTAAGATGGCGGAGCCCAGTCAGGAGCACAATGTTTGCTTGGCTACCAAGCAACCGCCTGGCTGAATCTGAATCCAAAAAACCAGTGCGCATTTCCTCCATGGCTGGCTTCATAGCACTAAAGCCCACACATGATCTGCCTGATCTCTCACCTGGGACACAGCCAGCAAAGAAGTGAGCTGTGGGCAGGACCTAATCCCCCATTTTCCACCATCGCTAGGAGGCCAGTGAGGGCCCATACAACATTCAGCTTAGAGCTCTCTCCCAGGTGACTCTGGACCTGCCTGACTCACCTGGCACAGGCCAGCAGAGGTGAGCAGTGCAAGGGATCTGACCCTCATTATATATCTGCCAACACAAGAAGGCCTGTGTGGGCCAAACAACAACATTCAGCTTTTAGCCCTCTCTGCCTATTCCAGACCTGTTTGGCTCTCAGAGCCCACCAGACCTGCTATCACTAGAGACAACCAGATTGCTAGAGCTCAACATAGGAACACGAGCAACAAAACCCAGGGTCATATGACACCACAAGGAATAAGCTATCCTACACCACAGCAAGGCCTGGAGGTACTGACACACCTGAAGCTCAAGAAGAAGATCTTAAGTGTGAGATTATGAAAACGACAAGGCCTCAAAGGAGGAAAATAAATTCCTCAAAGAAATAAAGAGAAATACAACCAACTAGAAAAAAGAATTGAAGCTCTTAGGGAAATATAGGAACATACAATCAAACGGGAGAAATAAATTAATAAAAATGTTGAAGACCTAAAAATGGAATTAGAGGCAATAAAAAAACACAATCTAAGGCAATCCTGGAGTTGGAAAACTTAGGGAAGAGAAGAGGAAATACTGCCACAAGCATCACCAACAGAATATGGAAGAGAAGGAAGAAAGAATCTCAGGTGTAGAAGATACAATTGAAGAAATCAATACATCAATCAAAGAAAATGTTAATTCTAAGAGGAATTACACCTGACTTCTCAACACAGACTACAGGGCCAGAAGAGCCTGAGCAAAGGTTATTCAGACTCTAAGAGACCACAAATATCAGCCCAGAATACTATATCCAGCAAAAATCTTAATCACCATAGATGGAGAAAACAAGATGTTCCATGACAAGGCCAAAATTAAACCATATTACCTATCCACATATCCAGCCCTACAGAAGATACTAGAAGGAAAACTCCAATGCAAGGAAGCTAACTCTACCCAGAAAAACATGGGAAATAACCCCACAACTGCAAAACCAACATAAAGACAGCATCACACACGCGCGCGCACACACACACACACACACACACACACACACACCACCACCACCACCACCACCAACAACAACAACAACAACAACAACAACAACAACATCAAAATAACAGGAGTTGAAAACCACTGGTCATTAATATCTCTCAACATTATTGGCCTCAACTCCTCAATAAAAAGTCATAGGCTAACAGAATGGACATGAAAACAGGACTCATCATTCTGTTGCTTACAAAAAATATACCTCAGCAATAATGATAGACATTGCCTCAGAGTAAAGGGCTAGAGAAAGTTTTTCCAAGAATGGTTTAAAGAAGCAAGCCGGATGGGGAGGCCTGGTGGCACTCAGAGGAAGGATAGCAGGCTACCAAGGTGAGACTTGATACCCTATGAGCATATACAGGGGGAGGAGGTCCCCCTCAGACACAGTCATGGGGACGAGAGTAAGGGGTAAATGGGAAGAAGGCAGGAATGGGAGGATACAAGGGATGGAATAACAACTGAGATGTAATATGAATTAATTAATAAAATATATTAAAAGAAGAAGCAAGTTGGAATAGTCATTCTAGTATTTAATAAAATAGACTTTTAAAAGTAATCTAAAGAGACAGAGAAGGACACTTCATACTGATCAAAGGAAAAATCCACCAATATGACTTCTCATTTCTGAACTTCTATGCCCCAAACACAAAGGCATAAATATTCATAAAAGAAACATTACTAAAACTTAAATTACACATCAAACACCACACATCAATAGTGGGAGACTTCAACACCCCACTCTCCACAATAGACATATCACTCAGAGGAAGGACAGCAGGTTACCAAGAAGAGACTTGATACCCTATGAGCATATACAGGGGGAGGTAATCCCCCTCAGGAACAGTCATAGGGGAGAGGAATAAGGGGAAAATGGGAAGGAGGGAAGAATGGGAGAATACAAGGAATGGGATAACCATTGAGATGTAACAAGAACAAATTAATAAAAAATAATAATAAAGAAAAAAAGAAACTAAATGGAGAAAAATGAAACTAATAGACATCATGAATAAAATGGACCAAACCAATATCTACAGAATGTTCCACCCAAACACAAAAGAATACACCTTCTTCTCAGCACCTCATGGAACCTTTTCCATATAATTCAATGATAGTGAATGCACAACATACCCAAACTTATGGGACACAATGAAAGCAGTTCTAAAAGGAAAGTTCATAGCACTAAGTGCCTTTATAGAGAAATTGGAGAGATCCCATACTAGCAACTTAACAGCACACCTGAAAGCTTTAGAACAAAAAGAAGCAGACACATCTAAGAGGAGTAGACATCTGGAAATCATCAAACTCAAGGCTGAAATCAATAAAGTAGAAACAAAGAGAAGAAGTCAAGGAATCAACAAAACCAAGAGTTGGTTCTTTGAGAAAATAAAAAAGGTTGGACAAAGCTAAGAGCTGGTTCTCTGAGGGAAAAAAAAAGATAGACAAACCCTTAGCCAAAGTAGTTAAAAGGCAGAGGGAGAATATTCAAATCAACAAAATCAGAAATGAAAAGGGAGACATAACAACAGCCACCAAGGAAATCCAAAAAATCATCAGGTCTTATCAAAGGCCTATATGCTACAAAATTTGAATATCTAAATGAAATGGACAATTTTTTTGAAAGATGCCAAATACAAAAATTGAATCAAGATCTGGTAAACAAATTAAACAGTCCTATATCTCCTAAGGAAATAGAGGCAGTCTTTAAAAGCCTCTCAACCAAAAAAGCTCAGGGTCAGATGGATTCAGTGCAAAATTCTACCAAACCTTCAAAGAAGATCTAATACAAATTATCTCAAAACTATTATACAAAATAGAATCAGAAGGAACATTACCAAACTTATTCAATGAGACCACAGTCATGTTGATACCTAAGCCACAGAAAGATCCAACAAAAAAGAATTTCAGACCAACTTTACTGGTGAACAGTGAAGCAAAAATACTCAATAAAATACTCTCAAACTGAATCCAAGAACATGTCAAATATATCATCCACCATGACCAAATAGGCTTCATCCAAGGAATGTAGGATGGTTCAATATACAGAAATCCATTAATGTAACCTACCATATAAACAAGCTAAAAGAAAAAAACACATGATCATTTCATTAGATGCAGAAAAAAAAACTTTGACAAAATAAAACACCCTTCATGATGAAAGTCTTGGACAGACCAGGGATACATGGTGCATACCTAAATATAATAAAGGCTTATATACAGCAAACTGACAGCCAACATAAAATTAAATGGAAAGAAACTCAAATCAATTCCAGTAAAATCAGAGACAAGGCTGCCCTCTCTATATATATCGCTTCAATATAACACTTGAAGTTCTAGCTAAAGCAATTAGATAAGAAAAGGAGATCAAGGGTAGACAAATCAGAAAAGAAGTCAAAGTATCGTATGCACAGATATGAGAGTATACATAAACGACTCCCAAAATTCCATCAGAGAACTCCTATAGCTGAGAAGCAACTTCAGCAAAGGGGCTGGGTATAGCATTAATTTAAAAAAATCAGTAGCTCTCATGTATACAAAGGACAAATGGGCTAAGAAAATAATTAGGGAAACCATATCCTTCATAATAGCAACAAACAATATAAAGTACATTGATGTAAGTCTAATCAAGCAAATCAAAAACTTTTACGACAAGAACGTCAAGTCTCTGATGAAAAAAAAACCTGAAGTGCGTATCAGAAGATGGAAAGATGTCCCATGCCCATAGATCAATAGAATTAATACAGTAAAAATGACCATCTTAACAAAAGCAACGTACAGATCCAATGCAATCCACATCAAAATGCCAACACAATTCTTTAGAGACCTTAAAAGAACAATTCTAAACCTTTTAGAGAAAAAGAAAAAACCCAGAATAGCAAAAACAATCCTATACATAAAGGGGCTTCTGGAAGGATCTCCATCCCTGACATCAAGCTCCATTACAGAGAAAGAATAATACAAGCTCCATGGTACTGTCATAGAAACAGACTTATTGATTAATGGAATTGAATCAAAGACCCAGAAATAAACACACACAGCTATTTTTTGATCCAAAACCAATGGAAAAAAGACAGTGTCTTCAATAAATGGTGCTGGTCTGACTGAATATCTATATATAGAAAAAAGCAAATAGATATTTATCGACCTGCACAAAAAATACAAGTGGATCAAAGACTTGAACTAACACCACATATGTTACATCTATTAGAAGAGAAAATTGAGGAATATCCTTGAACTCATTGGCACAGGAGACAACTTTCTGAACAGAACAACAGCTTAGGCTCTAAGATCAACAATTAATAAATGGGACCTCTTGAAACTGAAAAGCTTTTGTATGGTAAAGGACACTCTAATACAACACTACAGATAGAGAAAAGATCTTCACCAATCATACTTCCAAGAAAGGGTTAATATCCAAAATTATATATAAACTAAAAACATTAAACACTAACAAACAAAATAACCATATAGCACAATATAAACATACTACAATGCACAGACCCAAAGAAGATAAGTAACACGGAGGATCTAGGGGAGGATGGTTAAATCTTACTCCAAATGGAAAATAGAATAGACAGAGGTAGTGGCTGAAGAGAGGGAACAAGGTAGGAGAGGGAGCACAGAGAGAGATGAGGATGAAGGTCAGACCTGGGGAGAGCAGGGTGGAAAAACAGAAGGCCTGGGTAGAAAACAGAAACTGTGGGCAGGGGAGCCTTTGTGACAAACTGGAAACCTAAGTTAGCGTGGGCTCCTGGGAAGATATGAGAGGGACTCCAGCAGAGACTCCGAGTCAGGAGCTATAGAGACTGAAGGGGACACTAACTACACAAGTCTCCTAGTAGTGGGAGGGACCACCAACCCACCCACAGAAACTTTAGCCTAAAATACCCTGCCTGTAAGATGTGCAAGAATAAAGATAGAGCAGATAGAGCAGAGACTGAGGGACTGTCCAACAAGTGCCTGCCTCAATCTAAGACCCACCCCATGGGAGGGAAGCAACCCCTGACACTATTAAAGGTATTGTAATATGTTTGCAGACAGGAGCCTATCAGAGGTGTCCTCTGAGAGGCTCCATCCAGCAGCAGTTTGAAACAGATTCTGAGACAGCCAAACATTGGGCATTAAGTAGGGAGTTTTGTGGAAATGTATGGGGAAGGAGTAACGTACTTGGAGGTGACAGGAGCTTTAGAAGAAGCCCAATAGAGCCAACAAGTCAGGGCCTGGAATTGCCTGCTGAGACTGAAGCACTAACCAAGGATCTTGCATGTTGGACATAGGCCTCCTAGAAAGACGTAGCCAATGTGGCTCCTCTATTAAGGGGAGCTGGGGCAGGGAGAGGCTGTCTCTTATATGGACTCTCTTGCCAACTTTTCAATCAATCCCCCCTGGAGGACTGCCTTGCCAGTCACAGGGGAAGAGGACAAGCTCAGTTGGTCTTGATATGACTTGAGGAGCTGGGGTAGATGGGAAGGGAGGAATCCCCTTTTCTGAGGAATAGGGAAGGGGAAATGGGGGTGCAGGAAACCAGCTGACAGGAATCAAGTAGAAAGGAGGAATGTGAGAGGAGGATATTTAAGACAGTGCAGAGAAGAACGGGCATTGAGCTTTTGGCTTTTGGCTTTTTCTGGAATGTGAGTAGCGTAAGAAGAGCTGTTTCCTTCTGGGACATCGGCTGAGTAGGAAGGTCAGTGTGGTGCTTTGTCCAACTCTCTGAGTTATAAGGCTTTCAACCTAACATCTGGATTTTGTTTTTAAAACAACACTCCTGACATCATGTCTTCTAACCATACACACTTTAATATGCCTCTCTATACCACAATAATTTAGTGACTTCCAAATCATAATGAACTGCAAAGCACAACAAAATCATTCTTAATTAGGCTATTAATGATGTATGCATTCTCAGATTTATCAACTAAAAGATGGGGAAAACAATAGGTAATTTCCATTCAAAAATATATTCCTTGGGCTAATATGCAGATATAAGTGAGTATATACCATTTGAGTCTTTCTGCTTCTGGGTTAACTCACTCATTATGATCATTTCTAGCTCAATCCATTTATCCACAAATTTCGGGAATTCCTTGTTTTTAATAGCTGAATAGTATTCCATAGTGTATATATACCACAGTTTCTTTATCCATTCTTCTACTGATGAACACTTAGGCTGTTTCCATGTTCTGGCTATTATGAATAAGGCTGCTATGAACATGGCTGAGCAAATTTTCTTGTGTGCTGGAGCATCTTCTGGGTGTATTCCAAGGAATGGAATAGCTGGGTCTTGAGGAAGCCCTATTCTCATTTTTCTGAGATAGCACCAGATAGATTTCCAAAGTGGCTGTATACTAGTTTGCTTTCCCACCAGCAATGAAGGAGTGTTCCTCTCTCCCCACATCCCATGAAAGCCTTCAAGTACCAGGAAACTGGGACAGTGGGAGGACATCCTATTGGGACTCTAGATGAGACAAGCATGGGAGAATGGCAAAGTAAAAGGATCCAGAGGGTCCTAGAAACCTACAAGTAGAACATTATGATAGGCAGATTTGGGCCCAGGGGTCCCACTCAAACTAAGGCACCAGCCAAGGACAATACAGGCTGTAAACTTTAAACCCCTACCCAGATCTAGCCAATGGTCAGAACATTCTCCACAGTAGAGTGGAGAGTGGGATATGACTTTCTCACATACTCTGGTGCCTCATATTTGACCATGTCCCCTGGAGAGGGAGACCTGGTGGCACTCAGAGGAAGGACAGCAGGTTACCAAGAAGAGACTTGATACCCTATGAGCATATACAGGGGGAGGAAATCCCCCTCAGGAACAGTCATAAGGGAGGGTAATAAGGGGAAAATGGGAGGGAGGGAAGAATGGGAGGATACAAGGGATGGGATAACCATTGAGATGTAACAAGAACAAATTAATAAAATAATATATATCTTGGAAAAATATAAAATCCTTTCTTCCTGTTATAAATAACTGTCAGGAAGTATAGGTAGAAGGAATTACAAACTTGTTAGTACTACAAATAGGTATAAAACTGGTAAGTCACATTGTTGTTCTGTTTAATAATATAAGTCTATAAGTCTCATGAATGCTGAAACCAGATATAACCTGTCAACTAGATATGAAAACCTTTAATTCTAAAAGTAACTAAAGTTTTCACTGTTGACTACATAGGATATAGAGGATACAGATTTTTGTAGTTTGGGGGAAAATATTCTAAATAGCATGATATAGTCTGTAATGTTAATAAAATTTAAACATACTAACTATATTAGAATATGATTTTACCATGTGATCAACTTTAATTAACACTAATGTAATTTGTACCTGTAAAACAATTATATCAGTATTGAAATGATGATGCAATATTACAGGTTTATTTAATAAAAAATAGAAGGTACTTAAAATTTAGATAAAGACTAATACAAATAAAAACATGTTAATATATTAACATGGTAAATAGGGTTTTTATTTTGATAAAAGTATTTAATTCTTTTTCAAGGCTAGTTTATATATGTATCTTTCATATGTGTACTTTAAGTCTTATATAGACTAAAAATATTTTAGTAATATTTTTGCTATGCTTAGAGACCTTTTTTATCTTCTATGTCTTTCATTAAACCTTACCTTCAAAGTAACCATCTCTCCTGAGCTGTGTCTTCTTTGATGACTTTGTAACAGGAACTTTATTTCTGGTTTTTTTGAATAATGCTAGTCGAACAGAAGGTTCTAGAGGGGAAAAGACAAGAGGAGAGATGATCTCGTGTTACTCCTTCCCTAACATGACCATATTTTTTTCTTTATACTGGTATTAACAATTAGACAAACTGTATGGAGCTCTGAGATATTGCTGGTCGCCGCTTACACATGATAATTTAAAATATTCTTAGTCATTTGGTCAAATACATGGCTCTCCTTTATTATGTCAGAAATGTTAATAATATTGCCAAAATTTGGAACATACACTTTTTCTAGTTGGCATAATCTTATTTTGAAATCATGTTACAATTTATTATTTCATTTCTTTTATAACATTTTCCCTCAAACTAAAAATATTTACCAACTAATAGGGAAGATAATATAGTCAATATATCCTTACTAAACTATTCAAATAACACATATGTGAGATGGAAGCAAAACAGTAAGGAAACAGATAATAGAAAATAATAATTCACGTGTAAATGTGGTGGGTTTTCTTTTGTACTAATGAAATTACACAACAAAGAAGTTACATTATTTCTTTCTATATTTTATTTAAGGTAAGAAATCATATTAATCTAGTATATTACAAAACGAGTCACCTTGAATGTAGTGCCTTGTAATTTCTCATAAATAACAAATGGTTGCATTGAATGTGAAAGTAGGATTTGGCCATGCATTATTTAGAGGATTTAACTAAAGACTAAGAAGGCAATGATGTAAGCACCATAAGATGAAAGTTAGTAGAAAACATGCACTTTTAGTATGGTTACACAAAAAACACCTTATTGGGGTAATACACTTTTTTTTTTTACCGCATTAATTACAAAAATGTCAAGGAGAGTAAGAATCAAGGAGTGTAATAGAATTAAATACATCACCCGGACTAGTCAATATTTTAAACATCATATATACCAAAGCATATTTATATTTTGATATAAAGGTAAGTTTCAGACTGTACATCGAGAGTAGAAAGAACATCATCTGTAGAAGAAGGATGCTCTGTGATGAGCAGCTTGCCAATTGTTGGTAGTCTTCTAGTAGGAACTGAGCCCACTTAAGGCTCATTTATGTATTTATAAATACTGTATTGAAATTATCAATGTTTGGCATCTTTCTGAGGTATCTGAGTCCTCAAGGTATTACTATCATTGGGAGTTTCTACAAAAATTCACTAAGAACTAGTAATAATAATAAATGTACAGATATGCCATAGCATAGGTATCATATGTCATATAATATCTTATATATATATAAGATCTTATATATCTAGTGATGTATCAAAAGAAGCGTAAGTCAATCAGAGAGAGTATATAATTCCACAAGCTTATATTTCAGATAGTAGCATAATGCTATGGTTCCTAATAATCATCTTTTGACTCTCTTACCTCATAGTGCTATTCAGAGCTAATCATTTAAGACATATAAATTTTTAGGAGTCATTCCAGACAATATTTATTCATTAAAATAGTTTTATTTCCTAAGAGCATATGCAGAGCATTACATTATAAATATCTTTTAGCTAACAACTGAGATGTAATATGTATAAATTAATAAAAATGTATTAAAAAAATATCTTTTAGTTTCAGAACACTTTAACTGCATCACCTTAAACTGATTCAAAACTTGATTCAAAGTATAAAGGTATAATGACAAGAAGCAGAAATGTGGTAATTTAACACGGGTAAAATAAATGGATATTAAAAGTCCCTAGAAGTACCACTAAGAATAAAATACCATTCCAAGGCTTAGGAAATGCATAGTCAAGTAGGGAATCCCGGGGGAAAAAAGGTATATTGTAAAGAGAACAGCTTGTAGGTCACCCTGCATACACTGTATACTGAGCCAGATCCCAGCTCCAAATTGTACTAGTTGCATGGATAGGAACAGACTGATTTTGCCCTCTGTCTAGTCTTTCCATCATCGAGTTTGACTGTAAAAGTTGACACAGTGTTTAATGACCAAAATTTATGCTCATGTAACAAGTCTGCAGGCAAATGCCACAAGCAAAGGTAAGCCAAAAGAAATGGCAACATTTTCAAATAATTAAATTAGTGGAAATACCTTTACTCATTCATAGAATAAGGTGAGCCATATAGGAATAAATGAATCCAACATTTGCAATGTTAAAGTCTGTTTTTCTCATTAAGAATATCTGCCTGTTGTAATTACTACTTTGTTTTTTTTTAATTTTTTGTTAATTTATTCTTATTACATCTCAATGGTTATCCCATCCCTTGTATCCTCCCATTCTTCCCTCCCTCCCATTTTCCCCTTATTCCCCTCCCCTATGACTGTTCCTGAGGGGGATTACCTCCCCCTGTATATGCTCATAGGGTATCAAGTCTCTTCTTGGTTTAAAAATTCTTTCTCTTTGCTAGTATGCCTTAACTGTGTCCAAAAAAACAGATAAGCAAATCAAATTCATTTATGCTTTTGGCTTTGTGCTTGATTCTTTATAACCATGGTCTTACTAAGGTAACATAACTTGAGTTAACTCATAAAGTTTCCATGACAATAGCCATCACCTGCATAATCATTTTCGCTGTCTATAGTCTTTTTTGATTGACTACCTTCATATCATTCTTCTCACACAAAATATCATAAATTGTAGATAGTGTGAATCTCAACCCAGGATATTTTCTTTTTCTTTTTTCTTTTTAGCTGTAAAATTATATTTTAACTAAAACAAAGTGATTTAAGGGGATAATAATACAAATATTCAGAATGGAGAACAATACAGCAACATGATCTACTAAAAAGTAATGCATCATGAATAATTACGTTTAAGTAAGTTATCGTTGATAGTCTTTAGCTTCAACCTACCTGCTTCTACCTTCTTACGGTGTTTCAATCAGGCACAAATCTGCCCAATTTGGGGGGTTGCTGGGGCTGAACTAAGGGCTTTCTCCATGAGAGATACACATTCTTCATGCAAAACAACTGTATTAGTTACTTTTATATTGTTGTAATAAAACACCAAGACCAAAAGCAACTTAAGAGTGAATCTATTGTAGCTTTTGATTCCTGAGGGATGAACGGTCATGATGGTGGAGCAGAGTCATGACAACAAACAGCAGCCATGGCCACAGGAGCAAGACGCTGGGAGCTCACACCATAAACCAAAAGTCCAAAGCCCACAGAGCAAATTGAAAGGCCAAGTTTTGAAATCTCACCTTGCCATTTGCTTTGACTACCTCCTATACCTTCCCAAACAGTGTTGCCAAATGCAACCAAGTGTTCAAATGCTTGAAGATAAGACATTCAACTCCTTAGCCATTGCCATATGTCCATGACATAATGTCAAATTCATAAATTCAACTTCAAATATTTTCACATGCTCTTATAGTCCTAACACTACTTGAAAGCTCAAAGACTCTTCCATTGACTCAAGGTAATCTTTTAATGGCAACCTCTTGTAAAACAAAAACACAAATTACATATTTCCACCATACAATATCACAGAATATATATATCACCATTCCAAAAATGAAAATTGGTGTCATGGCAGGGAACCACTGGACTTAAAGCAAGACTGGAATTCTGCAAGGCAAAGGCCAAATCCTGTGGTTCCATGTCTAATGTCCAATAATTTAATTTCAAAGGTCTAGAGGCATCTTTCCCTCCAGCTTTGCTTCCTATAACATGCACTATACTCTGGTTGATCCTCCTCCCTACATACAGCTCTTCTTGACATACACCCCACAGCCAACATCTTTGAGTTATCTACTCAAGTCTAGGATTCACTTTCATACATTCACAAAAGAGAGTTCTTTTACTCTCTCAAGGCCTCCACACATGATCTCCTCTGTCATATGTTGCCTGTTCTTCTTATGAAATCATGGAGTGAGATTCAATAATCCCATTTATTCTTGCACCCATCATGTCTCCATAAAAGCCAGTATCACATGGAAAACAGTGCTAAGTAAGCAGGGTTTGGGATGGACCCTGACCCTCTTGAACCACATTTGCACCAATTTTTTGTTTCCATGCACATGCATACTTTGTACTAATTTAAATTTCACTCCCCGAATATAAGTCCATAATTGATTAAAGACTCACAGAGCCATAAATATATACTACTAAGTGTTTATCAATAACTTTAATGTTAAAGTGAGGTGCCAGACATGTTTGTAGATCATGGGATTTAATGTGAAAGAGGTATTGATTCGACTGCTTACTATTTAAAGTGAATTCTGTTATTGGAAGCATAGCAAAGCACTGTTCAACTAAAATACTCAATGACTCATTCTATATATCTTGAATCTATAAACCTCATTTTTTTCTGAAATTTTGTCAATACTGATCATTCTTGATTCTTCTCTTTTAAAAATTCATTACCTATATTATCATTTTGGAAACTCCTTTCCCACAAGCCATGAACTGCTTAAAATGCATAAAATAAGCCTTAAAATTTTTTCTACATTACTTAATTCTTGGATATGACTTAATGATATGAAATGACTTATGCTATTTTTCATGGAAATAAAGGCAGAAAATACCTACTGAATGAGAATCATTTGCTCATTACTATTAGGATTTTAAAAGAGCTGATGAGTCATTTTTATCCTTCTCTGTCATTCTTCCATTAAACATAAACTTGGTTTGCTTCATCTTTTCTTTACCTTAATTACAAAGGCTTAAATTCAACATGCATAAATGTGCTAAACACAGAGAAGCATTTATTATGTCTGCATTCTATGTTTTCTACCCTTGTATGTTGCTTTTATGCACCCAAATCTCTACATTTAGAGAGAGCTTCTAAGGACTGCTAGGCATCAAAACCAGCCACCCACTCCCTTTCCCCAGCCCACTCATCTAGTCTTACTCCAAAATATGCTCACTACCCTCAGGTTATTGACCCTGCATGTTTTCAATAGACCTGGAACTCTCGCCTTACATGTGGTGTTCTTCATTATGGTGCTGAATCTTAAACATCCCTCGGTGTCTGATAACTCCAATTCTGCTCACCAAATTCTGAAATCACTTTTGTGTAAAGTGCAGCCGAACAAATAGACAGACAATATACAAAACAGGACTAATCACTATTATTATTTCTAGCTGATGTCAATCACAAAGGGAAAATATTGCTAGGTAAATGAGCAACTAAGTAAACTATGATTAACTTCACACAGTTTTAGACTTTTTGTCAAGACTGCCAAGCAATTCCTTCACCATCTTCCCATTCTTTTTCTCCTCATCTGTTTTCCTTTTTATTTTTAATGCAAATAATATCTTGTATTAAAGAAGTAAGATGAAACGAACCAGACCTGTGTGGGAGAAGGCCTGTCAACTCAGCTACGTGTGACACTGGGCCCTGCTGCTCTTTAAAGCAGATGGCCTCAGTTACGCGGGCAGATTTCTTGAGGACAGGGCTTACCTAACTGCTGTCCACACTCTTTGCTTCCACTAGGCAGTCCTCAACTGTGCCTGCCGGTTAACCCGTGTCTTCAGCAGTTTTCTCCCTCTCTCAGCACTTTATTCCTTCATGCACTACTTTCTGCAATTACTATGTTTTTATTTTAACATTAAATAAATATTGTTGACTCATATTCCTTGGCGAGTACATGTATGCGAAATGAACGGACAGGGAATATGAAGTGCTTACTCCTGGCCAGCTTATTTTACATTTTCATCAATATATAATGCTGCCACACTCTATGTGTATGCTTGGTTTCCTTGAGGATCATGCCTGTGTTAAAACGCAGAATACTGCTGACTGCACTGAACTGACGATCCTGTCCCTGATGCCCTCCCTCCTGCTCCTGTCAGCCAACAGAAGGAAGGAGTCTCCCACAACTTTTGTGGACAACGCTGCCCTCTTCAGGCTTCAAATTTTCACACTGGCAAATTTTCCGTATAAGATGTGCTCAATATTGAAACTTTCCAAGTAAATATTTCAGTTTTAGCAGAATTTGGGTATTTAAGTAAATATTTAAGTTTGGTTTCAGTACATTACTGACTCCAATTTTAAATCATGGTCACATTTGAGTAAATTATTGACACATTACCAGTTGAATTATGAAAGCTGGAAAGGCAACAGGAATTTGATCTCAATTTTAAGCTCTAAAAGAAAGCCCATCGTACAGTATTAAGTAATTTACATGAAGACAAAAATGTGTAAGTGCCATGATTTTTATAGAAGATAAAAAAAATTTGGCCATTCAGCGAGTCCTCTGGTTTTCCTTTCTCATTTTAAACCCTCTCTTATTGTGACTGATATGTGCACTCTGAGGAGGGTATGGAGGAGAGGCCATGGGAACCATGAAAGACTCACCATTAAATTCCACATTTAGGCATTCAGATTTTAAGGTCAAATTTATTTTGTGTCTTTAACCTAATATGTTGATTTTTTAAAAAAGCAACAAACACAGAGATTTACATTTTCACTCAATGGTAAGGAGTCTATTGAGATTGTACAGTCAGTTGAGGATTTCCATTTAAAAAAACACAACTGTCATCTGTGATGACTTAACCTTACCTAACACATCATGCTTATTCAGCACTGCCAAAATAAGTTAAAATGGAGTTATGAAGTTTGACTGTGTTTTCTTCTTCTCATTTTTGACCCTATCATGCCCCCTTGTGACTGATAAAAGAAACTATTTTTGTTTGCTTAATTATATCTAGTTGTGATCACAAATTTAAAACAAACAAGTAAAACAGAAAGAAAGAAAAAGTTCCATCTATGCAGACATATTGCTTGCCAAATCATTTGTTGAAACATATTTAATATGCTGATTTATAAATCTTTTCTCAACCAAAACCAAATGAGCCTTTGATAGTAGCAGCAGGAAGGAAGACATTGCCCGTGGCAGAATCATACAATAATTCTGGTGACATAAATTTTTCCCTGCTCTCACCATGGAAGGTGACTATAAACATGGTGTTACTCCTATTTAAAGAAGATCTAGCAAAAAAATTCTTGAACAGAAATGGGCCAATACTTGTTGAATATTGGCTGGATCACTTCTCAACCTATTTTGCCTTTGAACTGGGCTCTGGAGTTCCATATATTTTTCTATTATTTTTTAAAACAGCTCCTTTTGAAACTCTTGTATAGGAAAACAGACCAAAGGAATAAAGAAGTTTATTGAACAACCATATTTACTGCATTGTACTCCACATGTCCTGGGTGAACTTCAAAACACTCTGGCTTTGGACTTACTATTTTACTGACGAAGCCATAACATGTTGCAGTCACAGAGGGTAACCCTCATAGGGACTTAGATAATGAGTGGGCAGTGGGTATAGACAAGGGGAAAATATGGTACTAACTTCAATCCATTTAAAAATGTTTAAATAGTCAATGTTTTATAACCGACAAATTGTATACAAAATTACAGTTATAGAATATAGAAATTAAAATAACTAATATCATTTCAAGATAGAAGAGTTGTATGTTTAAAAAACTAAAAATGTATTCAACGAAAACTTATCAATGACTAGTAGCTGATATGAAAAGCATTTGATTTACTAAAAAGTATTTTTGTTATTTTGATATAGATTTTGAGCAATATACATATATTTATGTATGTATGTATGTATATAATTCAGAATTTAACAAACAGAAACAAACAGGTAATTCCTGAACTACAGTAACAGATTTCCTTCTTCGTCACGTGTATCAAAACTACACATTAGGAGAGTCGTGTATCTTATATTAAGCCCATGAATTTTAAGATAGAATTATAAAGGCAGAAGTTAAATGTAGTGTGTATATAAAACATAACCATTTGCTACTTCTGGTCTGATATCGCTATAAGAAAATGAGTAGAAGTGTCCAAATAAATACAGAATAAATAAAGTATGGAGAGTTTCACAAGCAGATAGGAAAAAAGATGCCTTTCAATTTTTACCAAATTCTTCAAAGTCAGGAAAGAAATAAATTGTGTTTCTCTTCATGTGTGACACTTTATATCTAACCAAGCAATTTAAGAGCACACAAAAGATTTTTGAATCAACATTCCAAAATACACCAGCTCACCAACAAATTTTAACGTAATCGACACAGTGTACAGCACAAAGAAAAGTTAATACCAATGTATGTGAAACAGGGAATATTTTTACAATAAAAGGGCAAAATATATCAGTAAATATGACAATATAATTTGCTTTGGAAATTGAGGAGTTTGTAGTTACTATCTTAGAGGTAATGACCAGTACATTAATTTCCGCTTGCATTAAATGCACAAAGAAAACACAATTAAAAATTTTATAGTCAATATCACACATGGTTACTGCTCAAGGGCTATTACTTACCTAAGTTTTTCTTTAATTTTTTTGATTTCATTTTCTGTGCTCTCTTTAACATTTGCTGAGCTGTGGAGATATCCTTAAAGCCCCTATTGTAAAAGTAAATTTAAAATATCTGAAGCATAGTTAGACATAGACATGCATGTAAATGTTAATGTTTGAATTATATCACATTTCATAAATTTGTCACCATAATTAATAAAGCCGCCTTATTTTAAAGGTCAGTTTCTTAAAGACTAGTAATTTCTGGAATTTAAAAAAAAATCGGCCTCAGATATTGAGCAGTCCATCAATTTCTTATCTTCTTTAGTGTAAAACAGAGGACTTACCATTCTTCTGAAATTTTTTCTTCTTTCTCAGATTGCAGTAAACTCTTCCTACTTGTCTTTGATTCAGTTGTCCAGGATAAAGTTCTGTTTTCTGATCTGCTAAAAGAAATGCATGCATCTGAACAGAATCAACACAAGTACATCAGCTCCTTTAGAAACCGCATGCTGTTTATGTTGTCTCAAACTTGGAAATAAAATCTATTTAAGCTACAGAGGAGCTTTATCTTGAAAAGTAATAAAAGTCTGCCATTAATTTAAAATGTTTACATTTCAATTACATGGAGCATATTTCAATCCTTTTGCTGAAAGGACTATGGTACTGGGCCTTTTATTCTAGTCCTCCTCTTTACCTGTCAAGCTGTGAAGATCTGTTTGTACAATTACTACATTATTTCACCAAAATATAAGTCTTGTCGTTGCTTTAATGCATCTCCTCCACACATGTTTGAACACTAGAATTTTCATATTTTAACATTACATGTGTTCCATCTTCTACAAGTCAATTTACATCGATGTTTATAGTTATTCTAACTGTGTAAGGGATGCGCCTGTTGTCTATGTCACTCATAAATCGGTACCCACGTAAGAGAGTAGCTTAGCTTACCTGCTACTTAACTGTGTGTGTGTTGGTGAAAACACAGTTTCTTTCTCACTGCTTAGCCATGCTGGAGCTGGACGTGCTGGCACGGGAAGTGAGGGTTCATCGTGTCTCAGAGTCCGAGAGGTCTTATTTTAAAAGCATAAACAAATGTAAGGTAAAACCGAACAATCCCAGCATTGGTGTTGTTACCTCACATATGGCAGCCTGAACAGCCTCAAAGGGCAATTCATTACAAAATTAAAATGATAATAAAATATAATTCCTGGAACGTGCCTGAATATTTTTTTTTGTTACATGGTACTAGAGTATGCTTTTTGGTATAGCTCACATATACAAAATGATTAATTGCAAAGATCTTTAAAATCCAAGAAAACAAAAACTTCAAAGATTATCAAATAAATAACAGATATTGCAGTCCCTTGACCTCTGGCTGAGGATCCTCAGCTGCCGCTTGTCGGTGTGTACTTCTGCATTTTTAAAGTGCTGTCAACTAGTGATTTTAGTCTACTGCCAAGTGTGCAGCTGAGGCACATCATTTCTTTTTTTCTGGCTACTGTGAAATAAAGCGTTGAAAGAAATCCAAAGTAAAGAAAAAAAAATAAAGGGCAAATGAAAGAAAAGCTACATGAAAAATTACATCTGGGGACGAGGAGGAAGTCAAAGGCTTCTAAAAGTAATTATGTTTTTCAAGTCAATAAATTGTATTATTAATCACCACGGCATAGCAGAACCTTCAGAAGCCAGCAGAGATCGAGCACTCAGAAGTTTCCATGACATGTTACCTTTGGCCAGGGCAGCTGGTTGGAGAGAGGCAGTGTTTGTGAAGGGAAGCTGGTGGAATCTAAAGCTGGCCAGTCTTTCTCCAAGACACCCTGCACAAGTAACGGCATTAAAATGGACAGAGTTTAGCTTGCAAACCTTTACCAACTTTCCTTTAAATTGTACAGTACATCATGTATGTCCACACAGACCATGGGGACTTTTATATGTAGGAAAGTTTTACTTGATATCATGAGAGGCACAAATTATATAAGATGCTTGACAATGTTTTTTATTTACTTACTTTGATTAAGGGAAGAGCTTATATTTTATTGCTGTAAAGATGAGGTAAATATTGTTCTGAGTATGTACTCATTACAGACTCAGATAAGCTAAGAGCAACCAAGAAAAATCAGCTGTTAATTCATGTGGTATAAGTTACATTTTCTATTGAACATTGCTATAAAAACTACAAGATTTTAATAAACCAGAACCAATTTTCCTCAAGTATTACATATAAACTAGGATTTGCCTTAATTTCTTATTTTCACAATTTTGGAAGTTTTTTGGGTGAACAGAATGAATAAAAATATATGGCATATCATTTCTGATGTAATTATTCTCCAACACAGCTCTTTACATGGGAAAAATTTATATTTCAAATATGAAATTTCTACTGTGTACTCCTTTTTCTTCATCCTAAATCATATTTGTTCCACTTATACAACCAATCCCCAAGCTTAACCTTTATTCAGTGAAGTTATATTAATTATATAAGTGTTGTACATTTAAGATATAGTTATCTGAATTTTATTTAATATGATGTATCTTAGAATACACATCTCTGATTTTTTATAAACAAGGCTCGCCAGGACAATGATTAGCATTAAGAAGGCTATAAAATATCCAAATGGTTTGAAAATTAGAATGATTACATTTATAGGGGGCATTAACCATTTTTAATTCACACAAATTCAATGTGCCTTGGTCTTGGAACGACTACTGAAAATGTGAGACTAAGACAAAGTGACCATGGGTAGGCAAGGTAACAACACACTTTTACTTAGGCATTACTCTTAGGAGACAGAATCAAGGCCATGGCATCCCAACATCACACAAATGGACCAACTCAACCAAAACAAGTATTTTATGGTATTTCTTATTATTTACGGACTATTAACCTACAAATATCTATCACACAGTCATACTGAGTTTAAGAGTTCCTACTGGGAAGTTAGTAAGTTCAATAAATCTATTGAACTATGTCATGATTCTAGCAAGCAATAATCTAATAAACATCTCTGAGACACTTTTAACCATTCCTATAACAGAATAATAAATGTACTAGTTACTGCATTTGACAAGAAACTTAATTTATCAATTCTGCCAGGAAGACATGTTTTAAAGCATTACATTGCATGCAGAAAGCATACAAATTTTATTTTTCAAATAATTATATGAATGTGAATATTCCCAAGTAAAGCATCATTGGAGAGAGGCAGAAAGGTTACATGAGAGAGAACTCTCACTGCAACCTATAATGTGCTTCTTCACCACATCTTATAATGGGAAGATAAGAAAATGGCAGCACAGAAAATACAGTAGTTCTGGGGAAGCAACAACAAAAGGAAACAAGTGATTGTGGGTGAGAGTTTGAAACAAAAGAGTTGAAGCACAAAAAGCATTTGCTTTGATATTTCTGGGAAAGGTATGAAGATAAGATATTGCTAATTCTGTAACCTATTTAAGCTGATAACATTAACTACGTGCTGTCTCGCGTCATAAACCCAGTAAACTCCCATTGACATCTGCATTCAGAATCGTCCGTCTCGTTCATGAAAGATGATAAAAATTTTAATGACTACCCTTAAAAAATTGCAATTCAGGGTAAAATTCTGGACAAGATTCAGACTCAAAATTTATTAATTTTTTGAGTGGCAATGTATATTTATTCAAGGAAAGATCACAGGCTGTTGAACACCAGCTATCATAAAGTTAGTGATCTTATAAAGGAAATGATTAAAATGAACAGAAGATGTGAAAATGAAAGGATGACACCTTGGAAAAGACACCATGCCATCTGCTGACTGACTACAGGAGACACCCCATGCTGTCATGCCTGGCATGACCTCTGCACACACCTGTCAAGCCATCTCATTTTATTCTGTCCTCTGGAAGTCTAGGGTGTGTGTGTGTATATATATATATATATATATACACACACACACTCTACAGAAATACTAAAATAGTATTTCTCCAGTAACAGTACTCTCCATAGCTGTACTTCGAGAACAGTACTCCAATCCAACAGCAGCACTCTCTCTAGCCAGTCTACGTAGAGCAGTACTCAATGTCAGTACTCTATATAGCAGCTCTCTCTAGAGGAACAGTGTGAAAGAGGGGTCTCTACAGCAGAACTCCAACAGCAGAACTCCAGTAGCAGTATGATATTTGACAAGACTCTCTAGAGCAGCTCACTTTAGAGCAGTACTCCCTATTCTATAGTAATACTTTATTAGCAGTGTTCTCTAGAGCAGTACTCCAGTAGCAGTGTTCTCTAGAGCAGTACTCCAGTAGCAGTGCTCTCTATAGTAATACTCCAGTGGCAGTGCTCTCTCTATAGTAATACTCCAGTGGCAGTGCTCTCTATAGTAATACTCCAGTGGCAGTGCTCTCTATAGTAATACTCCAGTGGCAGTGCTCTCTATAGTAATACTCCAGTGGCAGTGCTCTCTATAGTAATACTCCAGTGGCAGTGCTCTCTATAGTAATACTCCAGTGGCAGTGCTCTCTATAGTAATACTCCAGTGGCAGTGCTCTCTATAGTAATACTCCTGTAGCAGTGTTCTCTAGAGCAGTACTCCAGTGGCAGTGCTCTCTATAGTAATACTCCAGTGGCAGTGCTCTCTATAGTAATACTCCAGTGGCAGTGCTCTCTATAGTAATACTCCAGTGGCAGTGCTCTCTATAGTAATACTCCAGTGGCAGTGCTCTCTATAGTAATACTCCAGTGGCAGTGCTCTCTATAGTAATACTCCAGTGGCAGTGCTCTCTATAGTAATACTCCTGTAGCAGTGTTCTCTAGAGCAGTACTCCAGTGGCAGTGCTCTCTATAGTAATACTCCAGTGGCAGTGCTCTCTATAGTAATACTCCAGTGGCAGTGCTCTCTATAGTAATACTCCAGTGGCAGTGCTCTCTATAGTAATACTCCAGTGGCAGTGCTCTCTATAGTAATACTCCAGTGGCAGTGCTCTCTATAGTAATACTCCAGTGGCAGTGCTCTCTATAGTAATACTCCAGTAGCAGTGCTCTCTATAGTAATACTCCAGTGGCAGTGCTCTCTATAGTAATATTCCAGTGGCAGTGCTCAGTGCTCTCTAGGACACTACTCATCAGTATTTGCTGCCTCATTACAAAATGTAGAGTGGGTGATTTTCCACTGAAATACTTCACAGAATCTAGAGACAGAACTTTCCTTCTCAGACTTTTTTTTCAATTATGCGTTTATGTTGGAAGTGGGAGTGGGAGAAGCCAGTGGGGGCTGTGCCATAAGTGCTGTACCAGTGGATGTCAGCAGAGGCATCAGCTTTCCTGGAGGTGGTCTGGCAGGTGGCTGTGAGGCAAAAGGTGTGGGAACTGGGAACTGAACCGGATGTTCTGCAAGTGCATCCAGTCTCTAACCTGCCAGTTCAACTCCACAGCCCCCAGATATTTTTAATATTTAAAAGTATAAAAACCTTTGAACATACTTTTTTCCATGTAAATCTATAAACACTTATATAGAGTTTTAAAGCCATTTTTATCCAACATCTCTGAAAATTTATTAAAAGCAGAAAAAGAAAGTTACCATAAAGTGCTAAAGATGTTTGTAGTAATTATTTAAATGCAACCAGAATTGTTACCGGGAGCACTACATATGAATGAAAGCTTATTAATATCAAATACACTGGTATTATGTACTACACTGGAAAAAATAAAATCTCAAGATATCACAAGGAATTTGCCCACAGTTACAAACATGCCATTACTTTGAAAAATGTGTATTAATATGTCAATAATTTCACACTTACAGGAAGATTATGTACTGGTTAAAATACCTTGTCCAAACCCCTGTAACTTACAACTGAGAGTGTGAACTGCATTCTGCTTCCAGCCCAGCTGTTATCAAAGCTACTTCTATATTAAAAGTGAGCTTAGAAGTGTCACTATTCTAAAAAAAATTTTCATTTGAAAAATGAAAGAATTGTTTTACTAAATTTAACTTTGTCGGTTTTGGCCTTCCTCTAGCAAATCACAGTTACTTACAGAACTTCCCAGATTATTCAAGGGTGTTTACAGTAAGAGCCTGTTCCCTGAAGGAACTAAAGCCCTGATGGGCTATGACTGTTTCTCACATAAATGTAGTCATGATAGTGTAAATCTGTAATGCTAGGTATAGGAGGGTATGGGGAGAAAGTAATCAGAATCAGTTAGATACCTGCTTAGTATTGTCAAATAACAAAATTAATAATAAAAACAATCAAGTTGTAATTTTTTTGTATTTTTTATTAACTTATTCTTGTTACATCTCAATAGTTATCCCATCCCTTGTATCCTCCCATTCCTCCCTCCCTCTCATTTTCCCCTTATTCCCCTCCCCTATGACTGTTCCTGATGGGGATTTACCTCCCCCTGTATATGCTCATAGGGTTTCAAGTCTCTTGAATAATAGCACAAATTAAATTAAGAATTCAATAAATAGGATGCAATGATTAAGAAAAACAGGAAATATGCTTTGCTATATGTTTTATGAGATGTGTGGCAGTTTTTCTTTTGAGGCAATCTCATTTGTCTATCTTTTGTTGTGCTGCCTGTGACTTTAGTGTTGTATTTTAGAAATTCAATGCCAATATCAAAGTCAAAATATATCTTCTGCTAAGAAAATCCACATAATAGAAAATATCTGCAGCTGGGTGGTGCTCATGCATGCTTTTAGTCCCAGTGTTCAGGAGGCAGAAGCATGCAGATTTCTGAGTTAGAGTTCAGCCTGGTCTACAGTGAAAGCTTCAGGACAGCCAGGACTACACAGAAAAAACATGTCTTAGAAAATCATAACAGAAATAGAATAATCTGCAAATAATACATCTGCTAAGGAGTTACAAGTAAAGTGTAAAAAACAAATCAAAACAAAAAAATACAAAAACCAGAATTACTCACCAGCAATATGTATGTAGAACTTATCTAAGACCCTAAGATCAATACCTAGGCCTTGGAAAACAAAACAAACAAAACTTCAAACCTATTCGATGACAAACATTTAGCTTGAATTAAAGGTCTGAGCAGATACTTTTCAAAAGAATACATAAACGACTAGCACAATTATATGAAAAATGCTCAAGATCAGTATTTTCAGAAAAATATACATCAAAACCACAGTGACATGTCATTGCATGCAGACTAGGCTGGAGAACTGTGCAGATGTTGGCTAGGAGAACTGACATTTTCCTCTGTCCTGAACATGTGCGCGAGCACACACACACACACGCACACGCACACGCACACACACACACTCACACACACACAGGAACATTAGTAGCAATTAACTTGCTTGCAGAGTATGCATTTCCTTTTCTTTTTTCTAAATTATGTGTATGCTTTATTTTGTTTCTGGATTCGTGCACCTGAATACAATGCTCTTGGAGGCCAACAGTTGCTTTAGCAGTTGAGGGTCCTGGGAACTCAATGTGGATTCTCGGAAAGAACATTATTTGGCTCTGAACCACTGCACTATCTCCCTAGCCCTGCTCCTTTATGTTTACTTGGAAAAATCTCTCCAGACTTTTATTAAAGTTACCAATCTTACAACAAAGTCTTTCAGAAAATAGAAAGACAGGAAACACATCAAAACCAAATGTGGGAGACCTAAACCGCCTTCAGACCAAAAACTGAGAGGTAGAGAAGAAATTTACAGACTAAACATTTTTAAGTGCAGACTAAAAATAAATCCTAATAAAAAATTTCTAAGTCAAAATCTCTAATATATTCACAACTTCATTATAATTAAATTGGCTTATTCAAGGAACACAGTTTAATACAGGAAGTCAATGATATATATATATGAATATATGATATAAAACAATTTGATAAGATTAAAAGAACACATACAATCATCACGACCACTGTCGCTGTAATCTGGAAATGTTGTGTAGTATGTTCCTAATCCAACAAATTTTTACAGAAATGATTCCAACTTACAGAATTGACTTTAATATGCAAACGCATCAAATACCTAGGAATAAATTTAACCAAATTACACATGAAAACTATCAAGGAAAATATCATAGATTCTTTCTAAAATAGATACATTAAAAAAAAACTCCATATTTTTCTATTCTCATTATAGAGAACCTATAGAGGAGAACCTCGTATTCCATAAATGCAAGTCATTATTAAAGCATTTTGTGTTTTAAGTTAATTATTACTATAAACGATTTAATGAGAACACAGGTTCTGATTCAGTTACATCTTATCTTCAAATGTTGGGTAAATTATTTTTGAAGATCAGCAAACAAAAATTTATAATGGTAGATAAACTATAATGAATTACAATGCATGTTTTGCAAAGTAGTTAACTTACTTTTGAAATACCTGTACATTCATTATTAAAAACTATATTTTTCAATGAGAAGTAACTACTTCTCACTGATGTGTCGCTATGTTCAAATGTAATCATGGAATTGCAATTAACTGACGGAGTCATTGAGTACAGATGGGATCCATGACCTTCACTGGGTACGTAGAGCCATGGTTAACATCAAGCCCTATAGTCACTGGGTACGTAGAGCCATGGTTAACATCAAGCCCTATAGTCACTATTTTGCTCTCTATATACAAACATAGCTGTGATAAAGTTTAATTTATCTTTAATTAATTGAATATAAGATGTTCAACCTATATTGTATAATAAAACAGGGCATGCATTCTAATTGTAAGCACAAATAATTTTTCACTTTCAACCACAAGTGTGAAATAAGCCTAATATGAACACTAACATTACAGTTAAGCAACACTTGTCCTCATAGCCAAGTAGGTTGTGAGAATGTAGGGCATTGTGTTGTGTATACATAGTACAAAGAGAAAGGCTGATGATTTATATTCTAGACAGAATGTAGACTGATGGTGGGAAATCACACCACAATGCTCAGGATTGTGCACAATTGATAAATTATTTGTGAATATTTCCATTTAATATTTCCATCGCACAAAAAATGGGGAGTATTATATTCACCTACAGTATTATAGTCATGAAATAGAGTTAAGGAATTATTCCATTCAAAGGAAATGAAGGGAAAGATGCAAAGTATTTGCCCCCTACAATCCTAGCTTACTGAGTCTTAGACTAATTGTTGGGCATTAGTCGGACAGGTGCAAATTTGAAAATGTCAAAAATATCATAGTGTTCTATCATTGCTTTTTCCCAAAGTTTCCATTGTGGCTAAGTAAGGGAGTAATTTCCAGAGAAATTGGTCTAAGAGGACAAAATCTCCTGCAACCATTCTACTGTCCCTTTATAGACTGTACAAACTAGGAGGACAGTAGCAGTAACTTTTATCTTGCAGTGTTACTAAGCACCTTAGAAAATGGCTCAGAATATACAATATGGCCAGGATGTTCTCAAGGGTAATGATTACCTACAACATCTGCAGTAGCCAGCCGAGGAGTTAGTTTTAGAACAGTCTAGAAACATTATAGGAGCAATATTTGTTTGTTGTAGTTGGCACTTACCTCATCAAATGCAAACTCCTCTAAATCTATTTCCTCGTATTCTTCTCCAGATTCTTCATTTCTGATAGCCTCTAGGGCAGACAGCAGTTTCTTCCGTAAAATAAAGCCCTTCCAAACTGCCTGTACAAAAATGTGAAGTATGTTATGCAGGGTTACAGATCAAACCCTAAACCAGATTCTCTGTGTTATCCCATTAGGAAGATAAAACATCTTAGAACTTAGTTTAATGGCTCAATAATCTGTTTTTTGAACTTTATGTGACACGTACAACTGCAAGATAAATTAAATGACCGCATGTGTCTGAATCTCTCGAGACTTCCTTTTGTGGTAAGCAGAGAAGAATCTTTATCACTCCCTCTACTGCACATGTAGGTCAACCAATCAATTATCTGACAATTCCTCCAGGACCCATTCTGAACCAAGAAGAAAGACATTTTTAAAAGGTCAATTTTGCTCATTTTCAAATCATTATGTTTAAAGTAAGTCAAAGCTCATTTAGAAAAACCCCAGTGTATTTAAATTACCATATTAGGGAGATGGTATCATGGCCCAAAATAAATTAATTTCAGGAAAAAGTAAACTCAGCACAGAATAATGAAACTAAAAATACTCAGGTTCTTTAATAAGTCTGGAATAGAGAAGCTCTATAGCCTAAGTCCCAAGTACAATAAAGCTCCAAAGAATAGATGATATGCATATATTTCTACAGAGGGAGCTTTAGAATACATGAGGTATAAAACCAACAGTGAGGTGCATGACCATGCTAAAATACACATGTATATATAATTCTTTACATTTAAGAATAAAATACTAAGGTATAAAATTAATTTTTAAAGTGGTTAAATATGAATGTTAAATGATACAGCAACAGAGTCTTGAATTTCCCAGCACTTGGGAGCCTGTATCTATGTGAAACCTGAGGCCAACCTAGTTAATATAGAGAGTTCCAGGCACTATCTCAAAAATTAATGATAAAATGCTTTTAATTTCTGAATAACCAACCTTTGTTTAAATATGAGTTTGAAGCCACATGCATGCTCAACAAAAATTGTTAAAAACTAAAGTAAATGAATATGATCTAAGAGAAAATATGTAGAAAATAAAAATAATTCATGCTTTGTGTATAACTCTACAAGACAGTTATGTGATTTTTAAAAAATGGATTCACTTAATTACAAACTAAAATACAGACCCCCAAAGACAAATTTGACTGCAAAAGGTATTTTAGGGCAGTTTTTAGTAATCATTTTTTATAACATTATGTTGATATTTTTGCTACACTGAGAATCAGAATATACAAATTGGCCAGACTGTCTTCAAGGATAGGGATCACCCATGCCTGCCACAGCCAGTCTCAGACAGAAGTCAGACTCAGCCTCCTTAGGGAAGATTACAGGAAGCTGAATCAACACCCAAGCAGTTGGCCAAGAGCCATTGAGAGTTGTCAGTAGACTTAGACCTTCCCTGTTCTTATCCCTATGTAGTTGTTCACTGGAAACGCTACATATGCTTTGCAAACTGACTGGATGGCTTGCTCCAACACTGCCCTACAGCTGCAACCTCCACAGTACACCTGAAGCTTCCCATTTCCTGCACCACAAAACACTCACATTCTCTTCT
Organism: Acomys minous; assembly: GCF_964271855.1. Taxonomy (NCBI): domain Eukaryota; kingdom Metazoa; phylum Chordata; class Mammalia; order Rodentia; family Muridae; genus Acomys; species Acomys minous. The sequence goes on from NC_140490.1 coordinate 105,087,699, forward strand.
CTGTCTTTAAACCACTGTGATTGTGGTTCTCAGAGGACATTCTGAATAAACTGGTGTGTGCTTCATCTTTATTTTCCATTATGTGTGCATAAAACCCATGACCTAGCAATACACATGTCAAACAGGAGGAAAAGAGAGAGAGAGAGAGAGAGAGAGAGAGAGAGAGAGGGGGGGGGAGGGAGAGAGGGAGAGGGAGAGGGAGTGAAGAGGAGAAAGAGAAAGAGAAAAAAAGAGAAAGGGACAGAGAGAAAGAAGAGACTAGGGAGAGAGGGGGGGTACAAAGAGAGACAGAGAGAAAGGGACAGAGAGACAGAGGGGGTTGAGACTGGAAAAGGGAGGAGAGGAGAAAGGAACAATTAAATATGCCATTGGAAATAGAGTTTCTAAAGAAGAAAACAGAAACACATATAGAGTCAAATAAACAGAAATGTTAAAGTATTAAATGTAATTTCAAAATAACTGTAAAAACAAATAGTGTAAAGAACTAACATCAGTGTTCCTCAAGTTATTCCATAATAGAAAAGGAACAGTTCCAAGTTCTTTTTATGAAGAAATCTCTTTTTGTGTTTTTTGTAGACCTGATGGCCTCCAAATCATAGAGATCCACCTGGCTCTGCCTCCCTAGTGCTAGAATTAAAGCTGTTGCCATCACTGAAGAATTCTTTTATCACTCCAATACCAAATCAAATAAAGATCCAACAACAGAATGATGGTCCAATCTCCCCGAGTAATATAAATATAAAAATTCACAATAAAATGCTTGCAAACTAAATTCAAGAACACATCAACAAGATCATTCACAATCAAGTAATTGTCATTCCAGAGACGTCTGAATTGTTTAACATATGTATGTGACGTAGAATCAAGGACAAGGACCATAATCATCTTAGGCTAATGACTTTCAGGTTAATTTTGAATTCTGATACTTTGCTGAATATTGAAATTAGCTATAGGAACAATAGTAGACCCAGTGGATCTTTACAAAGAGCACAAGAATTAGGGAAGAAAAGGAAGAAGAGGGATATGCAGGGGTGAAATGAGAGGTGGATTTGCTTAAAACTCATTATATGCGTGTATTAAATTCTCAATAAAAAGAAACTAAAACAGGTAAACAGAAAGGTTCCTATATACCAACTTTACCGAGACAGAAGGCAGAAAATAACTCAATTTATAAAGGTCTCATGATATATCTTGAAATAAATCAAACCAAGGAAGTAAAGGACTTCTACAATGAGAGACAGTTTTAAATATCATTGTATGGTTTTAATCTGAACAACACTCATGGCCATATTATTTCAAATAGAAGACTATTATATACAGTCTTGACAGTTATCGCCTTCTGATAACTAGCCTGCAGCATAGAAATCTATGCAAATGTGAAAAAACTCAATGGCTTTAAACCAATGAAACTTTAAAAAATCACAGAATGACAGAGTGAAAGATGAGACATATATTTTTGTGATTAACTTCACTATAAATTTTTTTTTAATTAACCTGAATCTGAAGAGCAGCTTTCTCCCTCTGTTCTCGGCTATTCATAAAATTTTCTCTTCTTCCTTTATTTGAAGTAGTCCGGTTACTGAGGAAGGGATTATGCAGGGTTTCTCTTGCGGTAGGATGCATTTTTGCAGAGCAATTAATCTGTCTGCGTGCAATGTGTCTACGCCATTGGGCTTGGATTAGAACAGCTGCCTTACTAAGAACAGGAAAAAAAAAAAACTATGTTAGTATGCATGAATATACAGAAGGTAAATAAGAGGTCTGCATAAGCTGCTGCAAACAGGGTGCTTTATAACTGGCAGGGAAACTGAACCCAGGAAAACTCAATAATATGGCTGCCTATACAGGCCCAACACAATGACAGCAACACTTGCCATGCCATTGAGGATGAGGATAAACTTACAAGGCCATAGCCCAAGTGGAAGAACTGAGTGAGCCCCTAATAGGTTATGTAAGCTCACCTGGTTGGCCCCAACATTAAATGGATAAATCAGGGTGTATTTATATGTGCATATATATCAAATAATTAAGAAGTTATAAATTTGAGGATGAGTAAATGAGACACAGAAGGACTTGGAGGCAGAGAGGAAGGACTGAGAATTATCTAAATACAGCACTCTTGTAATAAATTGTCAAAAAAATAAAGAAGAGGTCTTTTGACCTGTACATGAACATAAATAACATAAAATGTCATTTAAAAACAAAATCACTTCTTTTTCAAGAGACAGTCATAGACGTAAAGTAGAATGAGCCACAAGTTCAGAGAGGGATTTAGTTTCAGAGAGAGTTTGAAATTTTTGTTTTGTCTTTACTACTTTTAAGAAGACATTATAGAGATTCTTCTAGACAATGAGGCCATTGTTCCAGAGTTGGAAAAGATAATACAGAAGAGGAGTTCCAAAAGTATAGAAACCAATATGGACGTGGCAAGAAGGGCTGCGGTGCTTATCAGCATTAGCTGCCATAGAGAGGAAGAGGAAATGGCATTCTTCACGTTCTTTATGATAAGAGGAAGGACCCTAGGAGACTTTTTAAACCATCTTTTCTTCACTTCTTGGCCCCTTGAAAATGCACTATTCATGTCTGAGCCTGTTAGGAAATCATACCGGGTCCTGGGCCATGGCTATGTGACAGTATTAGGCACTGCATTGCTCTCCTGAGTTGGAATTTGTTTCTTTTCTCATAGAGTAGTAGTATAGGAATTGTATGAAAGTACAAGGTATAATGAAAGTGACAGACATCCTGCCTTGATTTCTTGTGCAATGCCTGTGTTTGACTTAAGAGATATATGCAACAAAGATTCTATTCCTCAATATTTTCTTGACAGAAAATTTAATAACTTGATGTTTGTTTCACTGGATTGAATGAGATGATCTCCCATAGTCTTGAGGATTGAAATAGTCTTCCTGCCAGCTTGCTGCTCCAGATGCCCTGCCTCCCTGCTGCCCTGTCGCTTTGTTCTGATGGTGACGAACTCTTCTTACCTCTTTGGAGCCATTACTCTCAAATAAACCCCATCTTCTACAAAGTGCCTTGATCATCTATCATAGCGATAGAAAAGTAACTCATACAGAAGTTGGTACCAGGGAGTGGGCTATTTTGTGAAGAACATGAGCATGTTCTTTTGGGGGGAAATTTGGATGATTTTGAAACTTTGGACTAGAAAAGTAGTTGAGTGCTGTAAACAGAGATTAACGGTCCATCTTAGAGGAGCTAGGATCAGAGCAATACTAAAAGCAATTTGAAGCATGGAGATCCAGGTCAATGTGGTCAACTGGCTTAGAGAATATGGTTGTCACATTTTAGAAAAAAAATGTGTGACTGTTTTCTACCCTTGTCCTAAGCACTTTCCTTGGGTTAAATCTAAAGAGTAATGGAATAAATACTTTTGGCAGAGGAGATTGTAAAACAAATTAATATTGGTGCTGTCTTGTGGTTACTAGATATTGCTGTTATGCAGATCTGCAATGAAAAAGATCAAGTGGGCAGAAAGGAATGTATAGTTTGAAGAGAAATAGAGCAATATGGAAGCCAAGGCTTGTACTGAGAAAAATGAGGACATTCAGGAGGAGCTTGACCTGCTTTGTTTGGAACAATGGGAAGGGCACGCAGAGGGCAAAGCATTCAGCCATGCTTCTAAAGTCTGAAAGGAAAACTCTTAAAGAATGTTTTGCTCCAAGAAAGGAACAACATGCAAAAGCTTCTTCAAAATTATTCAAGCAGCCTGGGATCTATCCCACCCTGTCACCCACATGTCTTAATCCCATCCAAGAGGCCACAACCATCTCAGTTTTCAAAAGTCTGAAATAGGGGCCTCTCATTCAAACCATATCATAATGAAAAATATGTTTAGTCTGATGCTGAAGTCCCCTTAATCTTTAAGTCTCAGTGCTATTTAAAAGTCCAAAGTCTCTTCTGAGATTTAAGACAATCTCCTAATTGTAAACCCTGTGAAATTAACAACAACAACAATAAGTAGTGTATTATTCGAACACATAATATTTTTTCTACACAATGCTGGCTTTCAAACTATGAAAGATATACAAATTAAAGAGTCATGGAAGCTTCTGCAGTGTTACAGAGCTGAATGAGGTGAAGAGCATGGCAGGGAAGTCCCTGTGTAAAGACCTTCATAAGCTATTTCCTGAGCTATGAAAGTGAAGGCTGGGTTGCATTGGATACATTGGTAGATGATGGAGTATCTATCAAGGAGGGTTCACACCAGGAGTGGACCACTCCAGGAGAGAGATGTGTGTGGCTGGCAGCAAGGCTAGAAGGGTGGAGCCATTTAAGTACTTTGACATCATGGATGGATCTGTAAGATTTGAATTTTGCCCTGCTGGGTTTTGGTCTTCCTTTTGTTCAGTATGTTTTCACTATGTCCTTTATGCTTCCTTTTGGAATTCTAATGTATATCCTGTGCCACTATATGTTGGTAGTATATGATTTGTTTTTTAATCTTATAAGAGGTTACAGTTAGATTTCTCTGAGCTTGAGAAGAAACTTTGTATTTTAAAACAGTATTGAGACTAAAAGAATATGGAGACTTTTTGGCTTGAACTAAATATATTTTACAGTATAAGATAATTATGAGACTACTGGAGCCAGGGACTGGAATATGGTGCTTTGAATTAGATGTCCCCAAAGTCTCAGGCTTTTGAACACTTGGTCCCTAATTGGTAGCACTATGTATGTTGCTTTAGGAGGTATGGCCTTATAGAAGGAGCTGTGTGATTGGGGCAGATTTTGAGGTTTCAAAAGCCATGAGCCATTCCTGCTTGTTCTTCTTGATGTGATCTCTTAGTTTGTTCCTCAGACACCATTTCAGCATGATGCTATATTTCCTTACTGAGATGATGATGATGAACTCTTACCACTCCAAAACCCTAACCCAAGTAAGTACTTCCTTATTTAAGTTTCTTTTCTCATGGTGTTTTAATCACAAAAACAGAAAAGTAAGTAATGCACTTGTTAAATTCAATGAAATTTTCTCCTTCATCATGATATTCAGCTACAAATACTGGAATTAAGTAAAAGACTCTCTGAAATATGAGTATGTACTTTTTCTCTAAATATATTTGAAGGAAATTAGGAGGCAAAACAAAATTGTTTTCTATTAGTGATTTTCCATTGTGATTTTACAATCATAATCACCACTCTCAACATCATTACCATCATCTCTGTCACCAGCATTTTACTTAAAGCCAGTTTAGTCATCTAATATTTTTGCCATGAATATAACATTGAAGTTATGGCTACAATTTCTGGTCAAAGTACACATATTTAGTGGTTTGAATGAGAATGACCATAATTAGCTAATATATTTGAGTATTAGGTCTTTAGCTGGGAGAACCATTTTAGGAAAGATTAGGAGATGTGGCCTTGCTGATGAAGGTGTGTCATGAGGACTGGGTTTTGAGGTTTAAAAACCTACACCAAACCAAGTCATCCTCTCTACCTTCAACTTGTTGATCTGATGTAAGTTCTTAGCTACTGCTCCAATGGCAGGCCTGTCTGCCTGCTGCCATTCTCTCTGTCATAATAGTCATGGACACATCCTCTGCAAGCAAGCTCCCCATTAAATGCTCTCTTTTATAAGTTGCTTTGGTCATGATGTCTCCTCACAGCAATAGAGAAATAACTAAGACTGAATGTGTGTGTGTGTGTGTGTGTGTGTGTGTGTGTGTGTGTGTGTGTGTTTTGAGACAGGGTTCTCTGTGTAGCCTTGGCTGTCCTGGACTCCCTTTATACCTTGAACTCACAGAGATCTGCCTGGCTCTGCCTTCCAAATGCTGGGATTAAAGGCATGCTCCACTATACCTGGCTAAAGACAACATAATTTTAATACTCAGGAGAAACACATTTCTGCAAGATATTTTCATCTTGTAGAATAAACCAAAGTTCATAAAATATGCTAAAGATTTAAGTCATATTTATGCAACTATTTCTTCTTCATTTATTTTTGGATAAAAGTAAATTAGGAAATTTCAAAATAATTGTATAATATAATAAACTTAATAAAGAAAATAAGACCATTATGAGGCTCCATTATTGTAATCTCAAAATTTGTAAGCCTAAAATAGGTTTATGAGTAAAAGGCCTGCCTGGGCTATATAATGGAAACTCAGTCACACACAAAAAAGGAAATAGAATTAGCCCAGATACCCATCAACAAGAGAAGGTGAATCTTGTTGGGCCTACACTAAGAAACAAAGAAAGCAAAACCATGAAGTTGGCAGGCCAAGGTCAAAGCCATCCTTACTAGTTCAGTAGTTACAGCATTCTGGGAGGTTTATTAAGGAATTTAAGGCTTACAAGGGACTTCATGTGATTTATTTACTCAGAACATTGCCTTACCTTACAGAGCTGCCATGACAAAAAAAATCTATTACACATACATGCAAAATCCAACATACATACTTACTATATGTTTACCAGATCAGTATTTCAAATGAAGTAATCTCATTAATTGTAATAAATTAAAGTATATACTAAGTTTTATTAAAATAATTTTAGATATTTAGAAGTTTGGAAGCAAAAAAATCAACTTCATACTCTTGAAAACAGATGTAACCCTGTCTAAATTTAACCAAATTAATTTCTAAAGTGAAGAGTTAATTGTGCATATTATGAAAAGTAGTTAAGGGAATAAAAATAAAAATAATGTTGACTTAAATTACCCAGTTACCAGTTGGTACCACTTGACTGTGATCAGTTATCAAGAATAGGTTCTGTTGTTGGGGAGCTGCTTAAATGGAAAAGAACATTTGCAAACCTGAAGATGGTAGCTGTGATTTGAAACACTCAAATAAAGAGTCGGACGTAGCCCTAAGCACCTGTAATTCCAGGGCTATGGTATATCAAGACAGGAAGATGACCAGCACATGCTAGCTGCCAACAGAGGTATAAGCTCAGTGGGAGACACTGTGGCTAGGGAATAAGACAGTGGGAGAGTATGACATCCAGTGTCTTCTTCTGGCCTCTGTAGGCATGGGCATACACAGCCACATGGGTGCAAACATACACATACACCTGGCACACACATACAAACAGTACATGTAACATCTATTCAAAAGGTCTTACACTGGTTCACTTTGTTCAGTATGCTGATGACTACTCATTAGAGAATTTCCCATCTTCGTTTCTATGAATGAGGCTCTTCTGATGGAGAGACTGTTTGTCCTGCTGCATTCATTCTGCTGTGCCATAAGGGTTTCCTGATTTCTTTCTTCCAGTTCCTCCTGGTTCAGTGGGGAGGGTCTGGAGCCAGAGCCCGTCAGGTTCTCAGAACTATCTGGTGAATCTGGTTTATAGTTATCAGTCCAAGAATGAAAGACCTCATTTTGCAGCATGCTGTCAGTGTTTGAGAAGGCTGGATTTTTTTTCTCCACTTCTGGCTCGGCCCTCTTCATGATATTTACAGACCCATGTTCATGGGCATGCCTGCATTCATTACTGAGTTTCATTAAGTTTTTGTAGTAGTGAGAGAGTTTGTCTGCAGCATGCAAGGTGAGACTGTCCCTGAACAAACAAAAGATGAGAACATTAAATAAGTAGAACTACACTTGTGAAGATTTTAAAAATAAAATTTACTATGTGGCCAAAGATAAACTTAAAATTGGAAGTATTATTCGTTATAATTTATTTCTAACCACTTACATACTATTTTATATTATTTTAAACAAAACATTGCTTTATTCTGATCTGTACCAATCAAGACAAAATGCCTAAAACTGTTAGGCCCACTTTAATTCAGTGTATTTTTGGTTTAAAGATGAAAAAAATCATTCATTTACTATCATAACATGAGAAATAGCGACTGCTGAAATCTGGAGATGTTACGAATGAACTAAAAGTATTGTGTACACTCACTCTTGTGAAACAAAATATTTGTATTGGGTAGTCAGAGAACTTATATTATGGGAAAGGTTTTATTTCTGTGTATCTATGAACAACTGTTATCCATGGCAAAGATAAATTACGTGTGAATGGCTAAGGTCCCCTTATGTATACATATATGTAAGGTCCTATGTAATTGATCAAAATTCCATACACTCACTGGAAGACTTTAACAAATGTAGAGGATTTGGCCTGATAGAGCCTCATTTTTAGCCACACTTTTAACCTCCATTATTCCTATTTATCTCACTTTACAGCAGTTGTGCAGTGCGTACAAGGCAATCTATTCCATCACTATTCCAGAAAAAACAAGTAAATGAGTAAATTTACTATCTAACAACTATTCTTTGGATACAGTAAATATATAATAATAATCTCCTTAAATGTTTTTTACATTAAAATTATTTTTAAATGTGAAAACTTTATTATGAATTATCCATCTATTCATAAAAACTTCAAATAGAAAATGAACTGATATAAGAGAAGTATGTTTGACAATGTAATAGTAACAATTAGCATATGACTTAGTCTCCTAGAGCCTCTCATGGCAGCTGACCATACCAGTTACGAAATGGCTACCCAACAGAAATGGCCAAGCCTGAAAACATACATAAATGACATTATACAGACTGAGCTACTTGTATTTGTGTACTTAGGTCTCTGTATGTGTATGTGTGCATGTGCTCATGTGTGCATGTATGTGTGCACATACAGACACACACACAGATTATACACACACACACACACACACACATATATGCAAAACAGTTAAAGAAAAAAAAAGAGCCCATGCATTTAAAAGAGGTCTTTCCATCTTTCTGCCTTGCTATCAGTTACAAATGTCACCGGATATTACAGAGAACCTGATGGACTCTGGCTCTACACCTTCTCCATTCAAAGGGGCATGTGAGAAGACTTGCAGGAAGAAAAGAGAATGGAAAATGATATAATTATATTGTAACCTAAAAAATGAAAATAAAAAAAGACGTCATGGCTTAGTAATTACATTAAACATTAGGAAGTATATGCTATTTTCTCTTTATAATGGAACTATAGAAGAAAAATCAGAGGACAGCCATGCTGGGCTAATATCCGCTTATAAGTGAGTATATGCCATATGTGACTTTCTGGGTCTGGGTTAACACACTCAGGATGATAATTTCTAGTTCCATCCATTTGCCTGCAGATTTCAAGGTTTCCTTGTTTTTAATAGCTTAATATTCCATAGTGTAAATGTACCACAGTTTCTTTCTCCATTCTTCAGTTGAGGGATATCAAGGTTGTTTTCAGATTCTGGATATTATGAATAAGACTGCTCTTAACATAGTTGAGCAAATGTCCTTGCTGTGTGCTGGAGCATCTTTCAGGTATATGCCCAGGAGTGGAATTGCTGGGTCTTGAAGTCCTCTGAGATCTTCACTCAATGGGAGATCAAGGCAGATGCTGGGACTGGCTATTGGACTCCAGGAGAGAGGGGGTATGGAAGAATAGGGAGACAGAAGGATTCAGAGGGTCAAGGAGCTCCACAAGAAGACCATCAAAGCTGGTGGATCTGGACCCAGGGAGGACTGCACAAACTGCTGTACCAACCAAGGACAAGGCATGCAGTAAACCTAGTTTCCTCATTCAGACCTAGCCAATGGACATCTCATTCTCCATGGATGTGGGGAGAGTGGGGACTGACTCTGACATGAACTCTGATGCCTCTTATTTGATCACTTCCCCTTCGTGAGGAGGCCCAGAAGCACACAGAGGAAGGGGAATCAGGTTATCCAGATGAGACCTGACAGGCTGTGGTCATATGGTCGGGAAGGACGTCCCCTTTTTTCAGATATCTAGGGAGGGGAGCATGGTGGAAGAGGGAAGGAGGATGGGAATGGGAAGGTACAAGCAGGGGTTTAACATTCAGGATGTAATCTGAATAAACAATAATAAATTAAAAACAAAGACTATATATGATGTTGAGAATAACACTGCAGATAGGAATTTCCCCAGACACACTGCTTCTAATTCAACTAGTGCCCCTGTGATAATCATAATATATCCAATCATGTGTTTATATTATATTATTTGTTTTAAATACAACAGAAGTAAAATCAGAATCTTACCCCTTCTGTGTGATATACTTGTCAGTTAATAAGCTGAACTCTTGAAGTTGGGATTGACAAAGTGCCAAGAAACATCTTAGGTCTTGATGACAGTGTTCCTCAATATGGATGTCAGAGCAAGAGTTCAGCATGTCACCATTGAGGATTCTCAGAGCAGGTAATGTGTTCAGTACAGAATCCCTAGTAGAAACAGCAAAGAAATTAATAATCTCGATAAGGACTTTTGTTTTAAAATAACCATAAAACATCACATAACATAGAATGTTCATCTAAGAAAGTGTGCTTGATTATGCAGAGAAAATGATAGTTAAGTTTACTCAAAGCCATGTAACATCCTATCATATACAATATGAATTTTCTAGCTCTTTATATATATATATATATATATATATATATATATATATGTGTGTGTGTGTGTGTGTGTGTGTGTGTGTGTGTGTGTGTGTGTGTGTACATATAAATATATACATACACTCTACTCTACTCTATAGAAAAAACTCTCAAGGGAAATATTTGAGAACTATAAATCTAATAAAAATTTATCCAAATTATACAAAGTTGAAAATAAGAAATAAGACTAAGTTAAGAAATGGGCAATAGAATGGAGTAGACACCTTACTGTGGTGGTTTGAATAAGAGTCCCCATACTCTCTTACATTTGAATGCTTAGTCAAGAAGTTAGAAGGATCAGGAGGTGTGGCCTTGTTGGAGTAGCCTTATTGGAGGAAATGTGTCACTGGAGGTGGGCTATGAAGGTTGAAAAAGCACAAGCCCATTCCCAGTGTTTCTATTCCCGCTGGCTGTAGGTCCAGATGCAGATCTCTCAACTACTCTGCCTGCTTGTCACCACGCTACATGCCATGACCATAATGGACTAAATGTTTGAAACCGTAATCAGCCCCAAGTAAATGTTTTATTTTTAAGAGTTGCCATAACTCTGGTGTCTCTTCACAGCAATAAAACACTAAGACTCCTACGAAGGGATATTAACAGAAGTAAGTATATGGGAAAATGTAGTTCAGACTCACTAGAGACATGGAAATTAAAGCAATAATGAGGTACTATTACATATCTTTCAGACTGGCCAAAATCCAAAACACTGATAACAATCAAAAGACAGCAGAGATCTGGAACAACAGAATCCTCTTATGTTTCTGGTTTTAGCCAAAATATATCACAGGCATTTTGTAGTACATTTTGCAAATCTGTTAAAAGACTAAATACCCTATGAGCATATACAGGGGGAAGAGGTCCTTCTCATACACAGTCATAGGGGAGGGGAGTAAGGGGAAAATGGGAGGGAGGGTGGAATGGGAGGATACAAGGAACAGGATAACAATTGAGATGTAATATGAATAAATTAATAAAACATATTTTTAAAAAGAGTAAATATGCTATTCTATACAATTGAGCAATAACCTGTAGGACTTACTGAAATGAATTAAGAATCTAAGTACACACTAAAATCCTACAAAGGTGCTATCAGCCACTTTATTCACAACTGCCTAACTTTAGAATCAGGCAAGTTGTCATTCAGTAGTTGGGGAGAAATGAACTTCTACAGAGAGCCAAGAGGAGCTTACTGAGTGACAAAGTGACCCATGAAGCCACGGTGTGAAGAAAACAAAATTCTTATTAACAGAAAGATGCCAATACAATGAGTGCTTGCAGTGCTTGACTCTCATTATGTGACCCTGTGGGAAGTGTGAATCTACAGAAAGGTCTGTGTGCCATAGGGTAAGGGTTGAATGAGTATGGATTCTGAAGGAAATGGAATTAGTCTGCTTGGTTCTCCATGTGGACTGATGTGATGATGCAGCAGTCAAAACCCATGGGAAAGAGATTTAGTAGAGTATATTTTAACAAAACCCATGGGAAATAGATTTAACAGAGCACATTTTAACAGTAACTATGGCCTTTGAGTGCCAACAATGTGTCCACGGAGGCTGATTGCAACAAGTTAACATTCAGGTACAAGGTGTCTACAGTGTGGGACTTTATACATGTTGGCAACAGAGGACATGGTATGCTGTACTTCTTAATTTTGAATTTGACTTAAAACTAGCATCTATTTTCTATAAAAAGTAAATACATATGTAATAAATAGTTCATACATAATGAATTTGAAGAAGATTATAAGTGGATATAAACTAATTAGATGTGTGATTGTCTTCTTTAATGATATTAAAATTTATAGTTAAAATTATTTTAAGTTAAAAATTTATTAGTACAAACTTGTAGCATTATCTTATCTACCAGAAATACCAACAAGAATTTCTAAAATGAAATAAGAGCAATTATTAATCTTTCACCGTTATAGAGATGTTTATTGACTAAAGTAGCCATTAGTTTTGCACAAATAATATAAAAGTTTCTTAGGTCAGTTTTGCATCAACACTGGATATGGCTAATGTACATCAAATATACAGAAAAAAACAGTGTTCAATGAAAAATAATTACAAAATGAAATTTTAGTTTAACTAAGTATGCTAATATAAATCTTGGAAAAATACAAGACTATTTTGTCAGATCCATGCTGATGTAAATGCATATCACCACACATACTACATTTAAAGATAAATAAATTTTATACAAAAATAATGAAAAAGTAAACAAATAATTTTCATGACAGCATTGGATGTTAGATATATTCCAATATATTGCAGTTGGCACTAATTGGCAGCTGCTTGTGTGGAAAGAACCAGATAAGAAAGGAAAAAAACAGTAATATTCCACCAAATATTTTCCAATTGGGTACTGACATAACTATTGTTATATAAGGTATTTTAACAAGGCGGTGTAATTTAAGTAAAAGTGAGCTCTGTTTGAACGTCTGCGTTAGATACGTTTTGATGCCGTCTTCCTCACTTTGACACACAAGTTCCCAAACAGTTTATTTTCATCAGATTATTTTCAAATTCTTTTATAAAAATTTGCTTGGGTATTCTAGACAGTAACAATGTGTGAAAAATCTATGAGATATATAATCATGATTCAAACTGGATTTACTGCTTTATTTAAAACAATTCTTTAAATTTTGAAAGGAACAGTGTTCAGACCTGCAAAAGACAACAGTGTGTGGACTGCCCTTAAGTTCACCAGTCAGCCACATGAGCTTACGGGGAATATATGAGAAAGCTGATTAATGTTGGGAATGAAGTATACGAACACTGTGAGATTTCAAGATTAGTTTTTCCAGCTGGGCTCCTCCTACTCAAGGGTGAAATCAATATTTCATTCAGTGAAAACTTCCTGGTGCATATTCTGCCACTTAAAAAGCTCCATTAATCATCAGTCAATGAAACAAATTCTCAAAGGAGATTGCAAATGCGGCCTGTGGATTATGTTTTAAAAGAGATTTTTTTTTCAGTACACCAGTTCTGTGCATGTTATCACTGGCTTGACATGAAAGTAAGAAACCAGTGGGGAAAATCTACAACTAATCCCTTTGTTGGTACCATGGGGTTATGTAAAGTTCACTGAAACAAACTGTATCAAAGTTGAGTTAGCTGTTTCATTAAAAAATCCATATTTTATAGACCTCTTGATTTTAAACCCTCTAGATAAATGAATCTCTTCTTATAGATTATGAAATGTGTGCTAGGACGATTGATCTAACTGAAATTTGACAGGCTTAACTTTCAAGTAAGGGAACATACCAATCCAGTTTTGTTTTATCAGTTCAACTTTCAAATGGAAATAATTGAACTAGTAAGTTACATGATTTAACTGGCTCATGAGGCATGGACAGAAATGTGTCCTCTATAAAAGCAAAATCCAAGTTGTTATCATAATAAATTGACTTCTCATCAACTGCTTGCATCACAACTATACTTTCATGTTTCTGTTAATTCATCGATATGTGAGAAAATATTTTAGACTAATGATATTGTAGAACTATTTTTATTTTATCTATCTATCTATCTATCTATCTATCTATCTATCTATCTATCTATCTATCTACCTATCTATCTATTCTTACTAACTTATTTTTGGTTTTTCTAGACAAGGTTTCTCTGTGTAGCTTTAGATGTCCTGAACTACCTTGCAGACCAGGGTGGCCTCAAACTCACAGTGATCCACCTGCCTCTGCCTCCCAGAGTGCTGAGATTAAAGGCAGTTGCCACAAATTATTTTTATAATACTCAAAGATAATTGAAACTATTTTCAAGTGACTGTAGTAATTTTTGTAGGAAAATTGGTATCATATTTTGTCTCAAGAAATGCTAAACAAATCATATCATTTTATCAATAACTGACAAAATGATAAAGAAACCAACGAACATGGTAGTCACAGATTAAAAACAGTTTTCTTACCTCCAGTTTATTTCTTGGAGTACTGGGTTTCCGGTAAGAGCAAGTTCACGGAGAGAGTAGCATGCATTGAACCAACACATGATACTTGTCAGATCTATAAAAAAATTGTTAAAATTTATAAAAAAATATAGTTAAATATATAGGTAGTTTTAACATAAAATGTCGTAAGTAAATCATCGTTTTCTACATTTCTCAGTTAAAATAAGGTAGTATTTACATTTTTCCCATTGAAGACTCCGTACTCTGGAACAGAGAAGGTACTGAGTGGAAAATGTTCTAGTATAGAATTATGTTGCTACCATTTAGCAACTGCATAAACTCAGGCAAGTCATTTCTACAATCCAGTTTTAGACTATCTTGTTGTGTGAAGACTAAATGAGATGATGTACTTAATGCTCTACTATATTTAGAGCAAAATTTATGACGCCAAATATAAGGCTAAATAACAAATAGACAGAATCTTGTGTACCTATTATAGTTTTAGAAGTAAAGCTTGTAAATAAATCTACGCTACTGTACAGAGCAATGTGTATGGATTTGATTTCCCGCAAAAATTAACACTGCCCACACATGCACATGTGTGCACATATACAAAAACATACATACACGATATCTCTATTTTTAAGTCTGAATCTGACACAAAGGAAACACACAATACATCCTTCTATGATCTCAATAATTATCTGTCTAGAAGAATATTAGTTATCTAGAAAGACAGTAGAATATAGAGTCTGTTTTGCTGAATTACAGTGGAAAGGTGGCTAAATTTCTTTTAAAAAGAACTGAAGAGAAGATGCATGAATGTTGGAGATGTCGTTTGAGCATTCATCACATGTCCTTGGCAAAGTGTTGGGTATTACGGAAGCTGGAAAATACCCCACATAGTGCAAGTTGCCAGCATCAGGGGAAAGGGCTAGAGAATCTGATGCTAAACATCAAGTAACAGGAAGATGTACATTCTTCTGTCTACCAGGCTCTGCAATAGAGGTATACCCACCGTTGAAAACTAAAGTATCCTACACAAAAGATGATAAAGCTGAGCCTACAAGCAAAGAAACAAATCACTACTAACTTAACTGCTGCCAAACTGAAAATCCTGTATCTACTCTGTTATTCAGAAACTATACTTTTATGCATTTATCCAATAAATCTATACTGGACATATACATAGGCAAAAAATTGCATAAGTATATTTGTATAAGGGGGCTGGAGACATCCCTCAATGGTTAAAAGCACAGTCTGCTCTTCCAAAGGACCCGGGTTCAATTCCCAGCATCCAGTAGCAGTTTACATCTTAACTCCAGTTCTAAGGGATCTGACACCATTATACATGAAATTTTAAAAGTTAAAGAAAGATTATCTGTATGAATTTTACATTTACGATACATAAAACTTTAAAGTATCAATAAAATGAACATACAAATTGTTTAATTTTAGCAAATAGATAACATTTTAATCCAAAAGGGCATATAACTGAATAAACAATAAGGTAAGATTCCATGCAAATCTAAGAATTTTGAAGGCAAAAAAACCAATATTGTTTGTTTAATATAAGGACAAAAATAGCTTATGGTGGGTGGCAAATTCAGATTGTAGCTGCTACTTGGAAGGGACTGATTCGGAGGGTACATGAAAAAATATTTTAGAGGAATTCATTTATGATTCTTTAACAAACTTTTAATGGGTGAACAGTCAGGAATAAAGAAGTTAGCAATAATCTTTTTACTCATCTTCACATATGCAAATGCACATGTATTCAGAACAAACCTTTGCTACATTTGAAACAGAGACTCAAAAGCCTATTCAGAGGAAGGACAGCAGGTTACCAAGAAGAGACTTGATACCCTATGAGCATATACAGGGGGAGGTAATCCCCCTCAGGAACAGTCATAGGGGAGGGGAATAAGGGGAAAATGGGAGGGAGGGAAGAATGGGAGGATACAAGGGATGGGATAACCATTGAGATGTAACAAGAATAAATTAATAAAGGATAAAAAAAATAGGAGAAATCCAAACTTACCAGAAAGACAATTGTTTCTGACATCTAGTTTTTCCAAAGACACAAAATGAAAAAGTGGTACAATTGTTGTTAAACTGAAAACAAAATATAAAAATTCATTGAAAGAAATTAACAAGCATATTCTTAACATAATTCATTTGAAGTACAACTCATTTACCTAATACAATTATATAATTAGAAGAAACTGTATACAATTATCTATAATTGTACAATACAATGCAGTGCAATTAAAACATTGAGTAACTGCATTTATTAAAAATGTAATAAGCCTAAGAATGTAAGTAATCCTATTATGGAAAATCGATGCTCATTTTAAAAAAGCATTTAACATGGAACATTACAATAATGGAAGATTTTGATCCATTTAAAAAAGAAATTACCGTGGAATTGTGAATTTCAGTCACAAATACCACATGCTTTGATGTGTATTGGCTATTCAATTTAAAATTATTATTATTTTGTTTTATCTTTTTATAAAGCTAGTTATACAGAAAATACATTATTTGTTTTTTCTCTACTAGTTTAAGCACATGGCCCAAATCTTTAAGGTACAATTGAGGATTACTATAATTTTTAAATGTTTTTAATTTAAATAAACTTACATCACTCCAGGCCCTCCCAGCTACACTAGGTCAAAAGTTTCCTATCTCCCTGCCAAGTTGACAGCCTATTTTTTTAAATTATTATTTTGTTACACACATACATAAAAACACATACATAAACACACAGGTGAACATGCAGTGTGTGTGTGTGTTAGTGTGTGTGTGTACTACAGAAATAAATAAATCATAAGAATTCCAGCTCCAAAGTGTAAAACTACACTACAGCTATGGAAACTACGGCTCCAGGAACATCTTAAGAAGGGTGCAGAGAGATTGTAAGAGTCAGGATTGGCTGTTGAACAGTTTCTCCTAGAAGTAGTTGCACAAACAAAATAGAAATACTGGCAATATCAGTGGACATGTTAACACGAAAGGGGGACATTTTTCAGCGTTCCTCCTCTATCCAAAAATCTAGAGGCAACCAAGATCTACCAAAAGGAGGAGAATTAACCCCACCCAGGGTTTAACTGCCTTATTAGTTGTCCATGAAGACTGTCATCCTTGAAACCACATGATACACACAAATAACAAAAGCAAACTCAACAGATTGTACATATACGTGTGTTTGTGTATGTGTGTGTATATATATCTATATGTGTGTGTGTATATGTGTGTGTTTACACATACAAATCCTTAAAACCATGTTTAATAGAATAATTGTTCAGTGAAAAATATGTTTGCTAGATAGAATTATTATTAATACAAATATCTAGAGTAGTACTGTGTTTAATTCAGAATAAGAAATATGCTTAACTTATAACCAGTACTTCCAGGAAGATAATATGGTAAAAATTTATATTTATAGAAGGAATTTAATTTTATCAAAAATAAATTAAATTTTATATCCTCATAATCTGTTTTTTTAATTGCAATAATGAAACTATTGATATCCCCAAAGATTTTTCATTTAAGAACTTTTTAAAGTAAGAAATATAAATTATATTTAATATATAACATATATCATTTCAAATAAAAGCTGTGAAAGGCAAGTGAATCTCATCTTGATTGACATTTCTAATGGAGACAAATCGATCAAAACTTGGCAGCATAAAAATGCACTATAATAGTTATTTACAAATTAAAATCATGCCAGTTTACCTGAATCTTTAATACAAATACTTATCTGCCTAAACTCGTTATTATGAAAACTGTCAATGTCTTTGTAGTTAATTCTTCCTATTAATATTGGAATTCTGTAACTGCTCATCATAATCATCAGCTGTCTGTTTCACTCTCTCTCCCCCCCCCTCTCTCTGTGTGTGTGTGTGTGTGTGTGTGTGTGTGTGTGTGTGTGTGTGCGCGTGTGTGTGTGTCTGTCTGTCTGTCTCTCTATCATAACTATTATTCTAAGGTCAGAGGCCACACAGCAGCAGCACTGTGGCTAGGAGGCTCATGGGGGCTGGCACAGACTAACCCTTGTATGCACCTTGACTCCTCCCTTGTCCTACCCTGGTCTGCATTAGTAGAGAGAAAGAAGATACTACTGATGAAATGTAGACAAAATAACGAGTCTAGAGGAAAGTGCCTTTCTGCGCTGTCACTGCTAAACACAATACAGCCATTCACCCTAATCCTAGGCACTCCTCCTTTAACAGAGTCGCGTGGTGATGCAGTGCAGAATAAAAAGTACGAAGAGAAAGTAGGAAAAACATTAGCCCTACAAACCCTGCTTTGTACAACATGAGAGTAAAACGGACTTAAATGTCACATGGATGTGACAGGAAGAAAGGGAAGACGAGAGAATAAACAAATGAAAGGCACGAAAGGGGACAAAGCATGGAAAGGAGAAGGGAGGCGGGACAAAATTAAAACATTTTGGATAGAAAATTACTGGACTTAAGTCTTAATCTTATAATGTTTCCCACCTTATCATGTTCTTAATAGTTTTATAGTATGAATTTTTAATTCTTCATGTGATAGTATAAAAGTACATAACAAAATTATTTTTTGTAACTTTACTACATCTTAATATTTAATCCATGTCTTTTTACTAAAACTCAGTAGGTAGTAAATTACTTCATCCTTCATAATACAGTTACTATCTTTCTATGGTATATTATGTATACTTCTCGATGCTATATGGTGACATATATTTCAAAATATGAAATGAAAATAATCAATGCAGTTTTACAATTTAAAAACAATGATTTTCTCTATAACATCAATTTACATAAAAACATATCTGATATGGTTAAATGTCTGTAATATTACTTTTTATCTGTTCATATAGCCATTCTTTTAAAATCATAATTTTTAAATTGTCCTTTTTGAAATCTAAATCAAGAAAACTGGATCTTCATGATTCTTTATTCATTGTGATGATAGAAATCTGATCATAGATTTCTTTTTTAAAACATCTATAGTTTTTCACTTTACTGACATTTCATGAATATTTTTTTCCAAGAAAATTCAAACCAGAAAGACAAAGGGACATTAGTGAAAACCTAATACGGCTTGACCTTGTCACATTAGCCCTGGGCATTAAACGATATAAATTTCAAAGACGACAAAAAGCAAAAGATTTGTACATTGAGCACCCAATGGGTAAGTTTCCACTCTGCTCCCACTTAGGGTCTTAGTGGAAGGAGAACAGTTTACATAGCCAGAGAGTCTTCTAGCTAGAGCTCCACTTAGTCAAACTTAAACCAGTCACAGGTCTTAATGAAAATTCGAAACAGAAGACAGGATGAAACAAGTATTCCAAACAATATTCACTAAATACTCTTCTTTATGTGTATTTCATTTGCTAGAAAAGGAAGTACGTGGATGTATAATCTATTCCTTGTGGTGAAAAGAGTTACCAAAAATTAAAGAAAATAAATATAATTTAAACATATCTTAATTATTCATCCCAATGATGTCTGTACACATACATTTTAGTATCTACAGTGTAAACTTGTCGATTTCTTAAATGGACGCACATATATTCCCTATATGGATGATGCCTACAATTTTGTACTTGGAAGATAGGCGACAGCAGCCCTTTGCCACTTGGGGAGGAGTTAAGGACTAGACAATGAAAAGAGGTGCTCAGTGTCCACTGACTGTGATGTCACAGGCTCAGACCACAAACCTGAACTGGCCTAAGTTTGTAGCTCTGCAGAAAGTGCACAGGCAGAACACTCAGACACTGATCATAGCTAAACAAATGAATATGGATGGAAAAAACATAAGCCTTGAGATTATTTCTGTATTATGCCATTAGGAAATAATTTCATTTCCTTGCATGCTTTCAAATCTCTTGTTTCACTAATAGCACTGCTGACATGTAAAAAGGATTCGATACTATAAAATATATTTAAATCTGTGACAGTATTATTAAAATCCATTGTGGTATGTATAATAATTATTATATACAATTGCTTTTCATACATTGTAAATAATACTTTCACAATTTTATAACAATATACAATGTACATTGACAGTATTCTTCACCTACCTCCATATCCACATTTCCACTTGGCCCTGCCTTACCCATAGGAAAGTTTGTCTCTATTTTCATGCCATATATATATGCATGGTAGTTTTTATAAAATATAGGAGCCACAAATGAAACCCTGATGCTCATCAATTTTACTCTGAATAAGATTTTGTACAGAGAAGCTATAAAAGCAAAAATACCCATCTTTAAGAGGTTTTTAAGGGTTACAACTTATGTCACTCATTGGTATCGCTCTCAAAATAAAACGCTTCACCTCAGGATCCAAAGTTACATGTACACGTACGTAAACAAAATTTCAAATAACAACCATTTGGAATAATTATTCCAATGATGATTATCAATTCAAAAAACCGAACGAGTCTAATTGAATAATTCCCTTTGCAACAGATTGATATGTGACTACCATCAGAGAATGGCAAAGCCATAGCTTATCACCTGAGCTAATTTTAACTTCGACAGAAAAGACTATTTAATTGTATGCTTAAAGTAGTCAAGAAACTAAAGACAGTCTTTTATAATACTAATTCAAATGCTTTCTAGTAGTTTCAGAACTACTTTTGTCAAATATGTGTGCTGTGCACATTCTCGCATGGTTTACTACATATGTCTAAGAGAAAACTGATCACTTAATTCAAGACCACATTTAAAAAAATATCTGATATATTCATGTAGGTAGAGAGTCCTTATGGAGGTACACTTGAAGGTGCTTACTTCAAATCCAAGCAATGTCCAATTAAATGTAAATCAAGTTTTATAATTAGATCCAATTAAAACAATCTAAATGGATTTTAAAATATATTCAGTTTTAACTCTTAATGTACAAATATGATAAAATATAAATACTACTTGGAAGAGATTGAGAGACAGTTTTATATGATTTATAAGGGCCCAAACATTCATCTTGTAAGCATCATGTAACTCAAAAAAGTAATTTCTTGTTATAGTTAGCCCACACCTTACTCCACATGCCTGTGGTGAGCAAATTAATCATATTAGTGTGAACAGGTTTCAGTGAAATATTAGGCACAGAGAGAAAAAAGGACACACATTATAGTGATATTTTGACTTTACACAATAATTATGTCAAAAATTCCAGATGTTGGGTCATCTCTTGTGTATCTCTTGATGCAGGCACTCATCGTACTCCAGTGCTGAGACTTTTTAAGTGTTATTTTATATCCTTATGGGATCCATCTAACAACTACAAAGGACAAGCAAATTGAGAGAAGACTAAAACCCATCGTTTCCTGACTCAATAAATTCCATTTGAGAGTGCATTAAATTTCCTACATTCTGTATTTTCCAAAGACTTATTCTCTATAAACATAAGCAAACCTACCGTGAGATTGAGCTACAAGTACATTATAGGGGTAAACAAAATGAGAATAAACTGATAAAATTCTACAAAAGCCTAAGGGAAATCAGCCTCTTTGGTTTTTACATTCTTTGGTTATCTTTGTATCTTGTATACTGATTTATTTTGATGAATCCTGCTTTAATTGTAGGGATCACATTTCTCTAGTTGTTTATGTATATCACACAGCAATTTTTAAATAACTTGTTTCAATTCACTGGCAAAATAAAATATATTTTCACCTGTTTTGAGAGATACTTAGGGCTTGTAGTAAAGGCAGCCAACAAGAAGAGAGTACTTCCATGTTTGAGATGCTGTTGTCATCCAAGTGCAATTCTCTAAGCAGAACATGATTTCTTAAGGATGGAGGCTACAATTAAATATATTTGGTTACTTGATAGCAGGCAAAATGTTTTGTAACCAAACTGAACAATATAGATTCTACTAAAGCCTATAATATATACACATTCTGGTAAACAATAAACACAATTCAAAGTATATTAGCATGAGTCTTTCCATGTGAATAAAATGCATCCAAATTAACTTTATTATTTTTGATAGTCTCTATAAAAGAATTTTCATGACAAAATTTAATTTAATTTTAATAAAAGATAATTGTGGTCCAATTTATGGCATAAGTAAAACAGAAATATTACGATACTCTATATTTTAGTATTCTGAAATTTTTGTTAGCTTATATTATAACACACTATAAGCATTTGGGAGTTTTCCTAAATGAGTAAAAAATAAAACAATAAAAAGGAGCCTATGGGTGGGGAAAATATTTAAGCAAAGATAGAAGAATGTAAGAATACAAGTATGAGAGGAAAAAACATGGGGTAACTATGTGTGGAAAATCAAATCAAAACCAAAAAATGAGCTTTTATTTACAATACTCTGTAGGTATATGAAGCTGCTCCAAGAGGCCAGGGAAGATACAAGTGGGGGGATAATAATTGGGATGTAATTATTTAAAGATATTATTTAATGAAAAAAATGTCACTTGCCTTGGTTGCATGACATAGAGAAATAAAATGGAATTGGGCTGGAAGTTTCTTTGCTATCTAGCCATCAGGGTGTTGCAAAATACTATACAAGCTTCCAGGATTTAAATGTCATCAACACTCATGTACTCAGTTGTGTACCACCTTTTGCTCAGCAATACTCACAAGACCAGTGGGATGAACCCAGTTCAATAGTGGCAAATCTGTTATCGGAGTGAACCACTGCTTTCTGATTGAATTTGATGCCCGTTGTATAAATCTGGAATAAATTCTCATAGATGGGGAGTTCATAAGTTCTAATGGGGAAGGTACTGCTGTTATTTTGTTAACTAAACATAATGGACTTCTCAAAAATGCCTTCTCAATAACTAAGTTTAGTATCATATAAAAAATGACTGCTGTCAGTTTCAGAGAATTGTGGCTCTCTTAAGTGACTGTGGAGACTCATAACTAATTAAAGTAGAGAGAATAAATTAGTGATGGATGCCCATCCATAAATGGGACAGTGAAAGTATTCCTCCAAAGGCTCGCAGAATACCTGACAAGGAGCAGAAGGATGTTGGGACCTAGTTGAATGAGGTGGAACACCATCTTCAGGGCATGTCATGGCTATTACATTCTTCAACACATAGTAGCTCTGATTACCTGCACAAGGTCTCCTCAGGACTAGGCTGCTCAACACCTAGTCATGGAATGGGAGGTGTCACATGGAGACCTACCCTTCTCTGAAGATTTCTATGTAGTTAAGAGTGGGATGTACATGCTCCTGTAAAAAACAATTCTATACCCATATTCCTGTTGACAACCCAGATGAAACTCATGCAGTCTCTTTCTGTCCCTCTCTCTTTCCCCCGTCTCTCACCCACATACATCAAAGAAATGATATAAGAGAGACCTAATTCAAAAGGGAAATAACTGGTGTTGAAAGTAGACAAGAGAGAGGAATGTGTTTTGAAAATACAGCCAAAAATATTTTATGCAATGTATGCCAACATCATAATGAAACTCATGATTGTGTGTAATTAATATAAGCTACCAAAGCTAAAAAGGGAGGGATAGGATAACCATTGAGATGTATTATGAATAAATTAATAAAAAATAAAATAAAAAAGCTAAAAAAGGACAAAGGTAACTTGAAAATAACATACAGGAGGTTAATTAAAAAACACAAAGCATATTATTCAAATTGCCTCAAAATGTATGGTAGATATTTTTATTAAAGGAAAGATACTGCATTATTTATAGACATCAATTACTTTAAATACTTTACCTCTCTTAGATAATTTCCCTGCAACTTTATTATCTGGAGCAATCCACAATTCCCGATGCCATCAACATCAGTAAGATGATTATGTGAGCAATCCAGGTATATGATGGTGGGTGCTTCACAAAGACCTTTAGTGCTAATTAACTGATTATGGTCCACAGTTAGTTGCTGAAGATATTTCAAAGATTCTAAACCACCTGGAAGACAATTTTTCTAATATCACATTTGTATTATATATTCTTCCTGAGATTTAATATCACACAAACTGGTATTTGGGAATAAATTTACCCTATGAACATATACAGGGGGAAGAGGTCCCCCTCAGTCACAGTCATAGGGGAGGGGAATAAGGGGAAAATGGGAGGGAGGGAGGAATGGGAGGATACAAGGGATGGGATAACAATTGAGATATAAAATGAATAAATTAATAAAATATATTTAAGAAGGGAATAAATTTATATCTATATCTATTCCTAGGTTTTTTTTAAATACAGCATTTCCCTGTAAATACAAGCTGAATTAAAATTTGTGAAATAGTTCAGGCTAGCACTGATCTCTTGAACTTCCTACTTTACCCTCCCAAGTCCTGGAACTACAGACATGCACCACTGTGCCTAGTCGTGGAAATATAGTGTTTAATTACATAGTTATACAGATTGAAAAATGATAGCAACAATTAACGCATACATTGGTGATGATAATATTCAAACAATGATACAAAGGAAATTGGTAATCTCCACCAGAATTTAATTTGAACTTGCAGTGGTAAGTGCACATATATATGTATATACATATATATTTTCAAATGTCACTCAAGAGAGGGAGAGAGAGAAGAGAGAGAGAGAGAGAGAGAGAGAGAGAGAGAGAGGAGAGAGGAGAGAGAGGAGAGAGAGAGAGACCATTGCTTTGGCAGCAATGAAGTCACTGGAGACCTGTATGCTAGAGATAGTAATAGCATTATCAGGAAAAAAACCACTCAGGTGATCAAGTTTATTCCTTCTCACATCTCTGAAGAAGTTGAAGACCAGGTAGCTTAGTTTTACAATAAAGCTTACTTGTTTAGGGATTAAGATGTTTTGGGGTCTAGATAGATGTTTTAAGTTGATAATGACAAGATGTTATGGAGACCGATTTACATTCAAAATTTTAGACACACCAAGAAAGGAAAGATGGTTTCTTCAACGCTGTCAAATACAAATAAATAGCCAAAACACTAAGAATGTAACATTTATATAATTCCTGATTTTGTCATGGTTCTTCTCGCTATAGGTAGTTTATTGTATATATGTGTAATAATATAAAGCTATATGTGAAAAAACTTTAAAAAAAATTTTAAAAACACGGTAAAGTGGAAGGTAGAAAATTGGTATAATGGATTGTGGCATTTTAGCAATGGAGAAAAGTCTCTTTAAATGACCCACAGAACTGTCTGCATTTGGCTTTCATTATCTCTGCAATCGTTGTCTCACAATGCCAGCCACAGCTCTGTTCCAGATGTGTGGTCCACTTGGCATCCTCTCAGCATGCGACATGCTAGGTCCATCAGACAATATCAAATTTTAAAACATACCCTCGTTCTAACCACATTTTTAATATGACTTTAAAAATCTGCTAAATATTTCAATTTAATGAAATAAAGATATTTCAAGCCTCATAACACTGAAATGCTCTTGACCTAGATTTTGTGGTCATTCCAATAGGAACAGCCTCGATGTGCTTATATGTTTCAGTAAGTGATCCTCAGTTGGTAGAGCTGTTTCAGAATGATTAGGATGTGTGGCCCTGGAGGAGGTGTGCCACCAAAAGTGGACTCTAAATTTAGTTTCAAAGGCTCACACTATTTCCATTTGGTCTTTATGCCTCATGATGGTGGCTCACATGTATGTTCACAGCTCCAGCTCCAGTGCCATGCCTACATGTCTGCCCACAAACCACTAAATGAAATGTGACCAAAAAATCACAGATAGCCATTTTTTTTTCGGTTTTGAAGGCAGCAGTCACACATTAGAGATGTGGAAAAATTTAAGGAATATAAGTAACATTGCAGACACAACTCCAAAACACACACACACACACACACACACACACACACACACACACACACACCCCTAAAATCAAATCTTTAAAAACAAAACTAAACAGCTGCTGTTCAGAGAGCACTGAGGAACATTTCTGAGGGACAGTGCAGATGAAATCGAAGGTGTAGAGTTGAGAATTCAGAACAGCCTTGTAAAGAAGAGAGTACAATGAACCAAGCAGCCTCCCAGTCCAACCTAGAGAGGTCTTCTCATAATGAGGAAAATTTCCTGCTGCTGCTCGGCCTCAGTATGAGACAAAACCTACCCACCATTTTGTGTAGCCCTCCCCATTGCACTGCTACCCTGTACCTCACATGTAGCCTGCATTAAGCCATGAGTAACACTGGAACTATATAGAAATGACACCACTATGCCCAACTAGACCCAAGGCAACACAGCCTTACAAAACACCACCCTAAGATACATATGCATGTGAAATTGCTACACATATTGAGGAAGACAATGCACCTACCAGAAGCACACTACCAACATAGAGAACTGAAAAACGCAAAAGAAGAAGGCAAGAAGGTACCACCAGATAAAATGATAACTGTTTAGCTACAGGACTCAAAGTAGTTGATAAAATCTCCCCAACATTTTTTTGTAGTCGTTTAGTCTTTATTTGGAAGAAGTGTTTAGCTATTCTAAAGATTCATAAGTATCATGGTCTTCCTCTGATCTGAAACAAAAAACAATTTGTTATATAATGGAAGTATTCTGTGCTTTAAATAAAAGAAGGAAAATAAGAAAAGCCAGGTGTGGTGGTGCACGCCTCTAATCCCAGCACTCAGGAAGCAGAGACAGGTGGTTCGCTGTGAGGTGAAGGCCAGCCTAGTCTACAAAGCAAGTGCAGGGCAAGCAAGGCTACACAGAAAAACCCTGTATCAAAAAAAACAAAACAAAACAGAAAAACAAAAGAAAAGTGAATAGAGTAAATTGAAATAGAAATAAAACAAAGGAAAAGTTTTGTGTGTTATTAATAATAGTTTCTCCAAAGAAAGCATATAATTAGCAAATATCTACATGAAAAAAATAAATTCTCAGTTTCACTACTCATTAGGGATACACACATAAAAATCACATTTAGGTAGAATTTTATCAAAGATAAATCTGTTAAAAAGCTTAAAAATATTAAAGGGCTGGTGAGGATGAAGAGAAAAACACTTCATACACTGTTGGTAGGAAAGTGAATGAGAACAGTCAGAGGCAGAAAAAGATAAAAAGCTCCCAAATGAATAAACGTAGTGCATACAAGAAACACAGCTCAGTGACAAAGATAGACGTGACCTCAGTGTAAAGTGTTGAAAAAAGGGGTTTGAAGCAAGTGAACCCAAAAGCAAGCTGGACTAGACATCCTAATATGTAACAAAATAGACTTTCAACCAAAATTAATTAAAAAAAAAAGATGACATCTCAATTCTTAGTATGTATGCCCCGAATGAAATTTTCAGGCAAATGGATAGAACTAGAAAATACCATCCTGAGCAAGGTGACTCAGACCAGAACGACATGCATGGTATATACTCTCTTATAAGTAGATAGTAGCCATAAAGCACAGGATAGCAATGCTATTATCTACAGACTGAAAGAAGGTAAGTTATAAGGTGGGTCCAAGAGAGGATGTTTGAATCTCATTCAGAAAGAGAAACCAAATAGACCTCTGAGGCAGATGAAGAGAGGGAACTGGGTGGGAGAGATGGTGAGAAGTGAAACAGGAGGGATCAAGTGTGGGGAGCACTGAGGGAGAGAAATCTGAAATTGCTGTGTGGGCGAGCAGCTCAGGGAAGAGTCAGAAACCTAGGACAAGGGAAACTCCCAGGACTCCTTATGGGTGACCCTAGATAAGACTCCTAGTAACAGGGGATATGGAACCTGAAATAACCAGACAAGACTCCCAATGGAGGCATAGGGATATCTATTCACCCATAAAGCCGTTGATCCAAAATTTGTCCTGCCTACAAGATGCATAGGGTTAAAAATCCAGCCAAAATTAAGGGAATGACCAACCAATGACTGGCCCAACTTGAGACCCAAACCCTGACACTAGTAACCAAAGTACACTATACTTGAAGATGGGAGACTAGCATAACTGTGCTCTGAAAGGCTTCATCCAGCAACTGTGCAGAGACCCATACCCAATCATTAGACAGAGCTTGGAAAATCTTGTGGAAGAGGAAGAAATGGATTGAAGAAGCCAGAGAAATCAAGAACATCATGAAAAAAACTTAAGATTAACTAACCTGGGCCCATAGGGGCTCACAGATACTGAACCACCAACCAAAGAGCATGCATGGCCTAGAGCCAGGCCCAATACATATATGTAGAAGCTGTGAAGCATTGTGGTCTTCATGTGGGTCCGCTAACAATTGGAGCAAGAGCTGTCTCTGACTCTGTTACCTGCCTTTGTGTCCCTTTCTCCTACCTGGGCTGCTATGTCTAGCCTCAATAGGAGAAGATAAGCCTAGTCCTACTGTATCTTGATATGCCTAGGGGGGATGATATACAAGGAGGCCTCTCCTTCTCTGAAGAGAAAAGAAGGTGCTGGAAGAAAGGGAGATGAGAAGGAGAAACTAGGAAGTGAGAGGAAAATGGGATTGAGGTGTATTGTAAATAAATTAATTAATTAGTGGGAGAAAATAAAATAATCCAGATATAAAAGAGAAATTCTAAAAAGGAACTTAGAAAAAATGAAAAATTTGGACCAAAAATATGATAAGTAAATCAAATAAATTAAAATTAAAAGAAAGCAAAGAAAAAGGTTTGTATGATACAAATAATGGTTTCTCAAGAGAAAGTGTACAATTAGTGAACATCTAAGTGAAAAATATATTCTCAATATCACTAGTAATTCGGGATGTAGACATCAAAATTACATTAAGATAGCATTTTATCCAAGATAAAACTACTGTTGAAAAGTTAAAAGAATATTAAAGGGCTGCTCTCAGACAGTGTTAGTAGGAATGTGGATTAGCACAGTCATAGGGAGAATAATACAAAAATGTAGTGCCATCACATGACTCAAGTAATCCACTTCTAAATCTATGTGCAAAGGAAATGAAACCAACACATGGAAGACACATCTGTAAGACATATCTAATCTTGTGTTTATGAAGCTCTATTCCCTTAGGTAGGCAAGAGACACAATCACCATGTTTGTGGATAGATGAGTGAACAAATAAAGCCCATGATAGCATTACAATGAATGAGAGTATTATTCATTCATAAAAACTATAAAATTCAAATTTCGATGAAATTGGTGGAAGATATATCTGGTGAAATAAACAGTCATAAAATGACTCATACAACATTATCACTCATATGTGGACACTAAACATGTTACTCTCTTAGAAGAAAAGATAGGGTAGTGATTGCTGGAGTTTGGGAAGTGAAACAGAATCTGGATGAAGGAAGGCTAGCTAAATCATGCGTACCAATATGCATGCAATTCTACAGTTCTCTAGCACAAGAGCTAGACGTCAGTGTTTAAAACTTCATTAGGTAAACTTACATGATAAATTGTTTTTTTTATACAATTTTAAAGGCTTCTGTGTATTGATCATTATGCATGGTGACACATGATGAGGGCGTTTTCAGCGCCTATTGTATACTGAGCATATTTCTTCTATCACCCCCACAAATAAGTTTTAAAACATTTCCTTCAGTAAAAATTATTCATGTCCATTTAAAGGGAAGGTGTGAGAGATTTAGGAGATACTAGTAACTTGCAATCAAAAGAAAAGGTTTTGAAGAACAAAGAGAAGGCAATATGGCAAATTCTTCACAGTACAGAATAGAAAAAAGTCACTGATCTGTTGGCTACATCTGATGAAGAGGATGACTGATATTCAAGTGTAAAATGCAAGCCTAACATAACATTAGTTTTCATTTATAAATTTTGCTTTTTGGTAAACATTTAATATACTATAAAGAGACATGATGCTCATTAAAATATCATATTAATAAATAAAATACCTGATTGGGTATTTTGGTAATGACCAAAGAGCTCAAAGATTTGAGAGGTTAATGATAAAAGCTTAAGGGGATGAAATATCAAACATTCTGAGTGGTCTCCACACATTATGTACATACTTTGCATATTTCCACTATTTTCATAATTTCTATCATTGTTGAGCACCTTCAGAGGTTTGAAGTCTTAGGAAAATATAAAAGCTCCCTTCAGTTAATTCAGACATTTAGAGTTAAAAGTATGTGAATGATGGCTCTCATTTACCATATCATGTTTTTTAGAAAATGTCTATCACACAAAAACTTTTATAACTTCTGATACATTATTACTAACATTTTAGATGAGTAAATAAAAATGCCCTATTTACTGATACTCTCAATATTAATGTATAACGATAAAAAAACCTATGTATGAGAAGTTTCAGTGTTTTACAATGGTCCCCTATATCCAAATGAAAGCTGCTTTGAATGTTCCAGATTCAGTGACTAAGATGGAAGTCTTTACTGTAAATGAAAAGAAATATTTACAAGCAATACAATTTCTCCAAGTGGCCAAAACAATTTATAAATTTTCATAAATAAAATATCATGTTCCCAAAAATATTCAAAGCGAGATAAAAGTTATAGGAATTAAAGACTAGAGAAAGGAACTGCAGGGTACGAGTGATTAGATAATCAGGAAAATGGGAAAAGGAGGCGATTTATGGAAGGGGGAAGGAGATAAAAACAGGAGGATGGAGGATACCAATTATGTCTGAAAATCGTAAGGAATCATTTTATTAATTATTTATAAAAAGCATATTACATGCATATATATATATATATACATATATATATATGAATATTCTTTCCTACCTGGGCTGACAATGCTCCATCCAAGATCCAATAGCCACATAAAAAATACCCCAATACTGGGCATAAGAAACAGTCTTTAGAGTTGTTGATCAGGGGTGCCCAATAGTCTCTCAAAACATATAGCCTATTGCTATTGGACTTGGTTGGAAAGTCCATCCCTATTGCTCAAGACACAATATATTTCAGACACTAGGCCCTCAGTACCCTGATCTGAAGCTGATCTGAATGGCTTCTTCTTGAATATTAGCTTTCATGGTATCAGAAGGGGCAGTACAACCTTCCAAAGATATTAGGTAACCAACGGTCCTGCCCAGCAGAACACCTATGAGTCATAAGGGCCAGAATGTCACAAAAATCCTAAAGGTGGGTAGTGATGGCCAAATTTTGGTGATAACCAATAGCTCTCTAATAGGCCCTAAAACCTGATTAGCAAGAGGGAAACCATGTCTTGTGAGAAACTAGCCAACTATACAGAGGAAGTGTAGTCATGGACCTTGGAAGACAACCTAATACCACCATCATATTAAATCAGCACAATCCTTAACTACATTGTAAACGTTTGCCCTTGTATGGACAGACAAGTGTAGTCCTCACTCCTCATCAAGGAAACGTCTTGCAACAGATGGGAGCAATTAAAGAAAACTGTCTCCAGTGAAAATGCAGATTTGTGGATACCAGACCCAATGGTAAGATACATCTACAAAACGTTCCCTAGTGCTCAGGGAACATTGCAGAAGAGGTGAAAGATATATTGTAAAGAGCCAGATGATCAGGGAATAGACATGCCAAAATGGACAAAGAGAAGGCCACAAGGCCTAAACCTTATGCAAAGATGTAAAGGCAATTAAAAATTCCTGAGAATGGAAGAAATAATATTCACCAAGAAGAGCACACATACGAGTAACATTATTGCAATTGAGCAGGTTATACTTAGGAATATATATGTGTACATATATATGCATGTAGCAATAATTTTTAAAAAGAGGCTATGAATTTAAAAGACAGCAATGAGGGATACATGAGAAGGCTTAGAGCAAAGAAAAGAGAGAAATTAATAATTTTTATTGTAATCTCAAAAGTTAAATAAATAAACAAAAAAAGATTTGGTATAGGTTTAGGAAGATCTTTATTTCATAAAATGCTTGCTTTGTAAGCCTAAGGGCCTGCATTTAATTCCTATATCCCTTGTAAAGAAAGTCAAGGGCACAGTGCTGCATACTTGTTATCCAGCACAGAGGATACAAAGGCAGGAGGTCCCTGAGGCTACCTGGGTAGCCCAACTAAGCTAGTTGGTGAGTCCCAGGCCAAGGAGATTCCCTTTCTCAAAAACCTACCAACCACCCAAGCAAATGAAACTTGAAAGCACCTGAACAATGACATGTACGTTCCCTTGTGAACCTGTACACACATGTACACACACACACACACACACACACACACACACACACACACACACACACATATACAGAGACAGGGGAGTCATCATGAAGTACTGTATTGACTTTCTAATGCATGACTATTTTTAAATTATTAGCACCACATTCCATGGATAGGTAGCATAGCATGAAGAATTAATAGTCTGAGTTCTACAGTCCCAATCTACTCTAAGTTAGCTGGTATTGTAGGCAAGATGTTTTGCTTTACTGCTGCTTGCTTCTTTTATTTATGGAGTGAGGGTTATTTGTATTTTTAAGATAGTTAGGAATAATATTTTAAGTTATACAGAACAGCATTTCCAAAGGATAAGTACTACTTTGATGAAATATATACAGTAAAGCAAGAAATTAAATTACTATAAATATTCAGGAAATTGAGTCTGTTATCTTTAAGAGGAGTATATTTTCAAAGAAAAGTGTATTATTAATATGTTCAAAAGTAGCATACAGAGCAGATTAAATAATACATTGAACCAGTAAATATATTTAAATTCAATGAGGAATATATAGAGATGAAATGGATTTTAGAGTTAATTTATACTTTTCTTCTTCCTACTTTCCAAAATGTTTAAAAAACAATACATGAAACTAAAACAAAACATTTGTGAAAGTTACTTTTAATTGTTAACACAATTTAGATTCACCTCAGAAAACCCTCAGTGAGATATTGTCAAATTAAGTTGCCCTGTAGGAATGTCTGTGGAGATTGTCCTGATTATATTCATTGGTGTGACAAGGACTGTCCATTGTGGGTGGGATCATTACTTAGGCACGGAACCGTGGACTGTCACTTAGGAAGAGAACAAGCTGAAAGCTAGCATGCAGTTTTCAATGCTCTACTTCCTGGCTGTGGATACAGCATGAGCAGCAGCTGCTTCCACTTCCTGCTGCTTTACCTTGCAATGGCAGACCGGTGAACCAAATACTCTTTCTCTTTTAATGTGCTTTTGTCATAATGTCTTCTGCACACAGACAAGAAGTGGAACTAAAACACTCCTCAGAAAATTATCTTTTCCTAGTCAAAAGAGCAGATTGTTTTTCTTCCCTACCAAACACAAAAACAAGCACAAAAATACTAAAACAAAACAAAACAAAAAAAAACTTCTTTCAAAAGACTGAAACAATAGTAGATATAAAGGGTTACTAAAGTGTTCTTGACTTTTATTTCATTAAAAAGAATCTTTAAAAGATTCTTTGAAAGCCTCCTGATCACAGAAAGTGTGCTTGAGCATAAGCAAAGAGTGTCTTTCAGGTGACATTCCTGAAATACTAATGGGTGTGAGAAGGCCTGTCCATTGTGGGTGACACCATGCCCTAGGCGGGGAATCCTGGACTATTTAAGCACAGAGGCTTTCCTGTCACCTGAAATAAACAGCAAAAATAAAGATGTGAAAGTAGCCTGGAAGCTTTCTCTAAATATAATGTTGAAGGCTGAGTTCTCTCAGCTTTACAAAGACGGCTATGCCTAAGGACTTTTTATCCATACCTACACATAGCTCTGCAGACATTAAGAGTTTTAATTTCAGTTCAAAGTTCTCAAGTGTCATAAGTGAAGTACAGAAACAGAACACTGAAAGAGGAGTCAGGGAACTTATCCAAATATGGCTACTTGCCATAATTTCACCACAAGTTAGGCAAAAACCTAGGGTCAGCTTTTTCTCTACCTGCAATTCTTTACATAACACTAAGACTGTGCTTTTCAAAAGGTGATCTAGTGCCATCTAGTGGACTCAAAAA
The DNA here is from genome assembly GCF_964271855.1 of Acomys minous. Taxonomy (NCBI): domain Eukaryota; kingdom Metazoa; phylum Chordata; class Mammalia; order Rodentia; family Muridae; genus Acomys; species Acomys minous. Next base: position 105,121,784 of record NC_140490.1, read on the forward strand.
TTCATGGAATAATAATGAAAACATTTCTACTTACAAAATGTCTCCAAGTTTTACTTTACTTATCCTTCATTAACTCAAATACATCTTTTGGGAGAAAAGCTAATCTTGATATATTTTTGTCACAACTTGCACAATGACTCTGAGCCTTAGCTTCTGGAGCTGTGTTGCAGATGTTTGGTGTTATTATATTATGATTTAAAAAAAAAACCGACCAATTTTAAAGTAAGGCAATAGAATGAATTCCAACTCTCAAATCCTGCACGCATCCTTTGCTGTGAGAGTGTCTTCACCTGCTTTACCTCAGGGTCCTCGCCTTGGATTTATCAAGTGTGAGTAGGAAGAGAGGATTCGTCCCCACCAACCCCATAGGCTCTATGTGAGCAGCCAGTGAGCTGAACACGATTAAATTACTTGGACAAACGCTCCCTCTTTCTGTTACATTAAATTATATTTTCTGGAAATGAGACTTATAAAACTTTTCTTTTCATAAAAAAACTTTTTATAAAACAGTCATTTCCAAGAACAATATAATTTTAATGTTTCTGTTGAAGTCATTAAGAGCCAAGATGAAACTGAGAGAAATACAGACTACTTGATTATCCCTTGCCTAAAACTTATCTGCTTTCCATTGGCATTGAGTCTTTTTAAAAGAAAACCACTTCAAGACAACTCAAAAGCTAAAAATTTTCTGTAAGCCAATTTTAGAAACTTTAGCCACCAGCAACAAAATTCCATGCAGAATTATTCCTCCAGATCACAAGTGGAAAGCAAATGCTTTATCAATTTTAGGCAAAAGCAGACAGTATTTGTACAGATTATACCAAACCACCCCATTTACCTGCAGGCCAACCAAATTAAATTATTAAGGGAAAATGCAAGAAAATAAAAGCATTTAAATAACAGAAGAATAACCAAATCTGTGCTCTGATAAAAATTAATTCTCTAGGGACAACTTGAGCAGTAAGCTTTTATGTGCTTATGTTAAATAAACACACATGACTCCAGATTATGTCAAATTCCTCTTCAATGGTAATGTCCTTACAAATAGTTCTGAGTTCCTAGCAATATAGAAACATAAACAGTGCACTTTATGTTACTACACAATTTGTACAAAGGTGCTTTTAATTCTAGATAGATGTTTTAGGTTGATAATGACAAGATGCGATGGAGATTGATCTACACTCACAATTTTAGATGCACCAAGATAGTAAAGATGTTCTCTTCAAGGCTGCCAAATACAAATAACCAAAGCACTAAGAATGTAACATTTATATAATTCCTGATTGTGTCATGGTTCTTGTTGCTGTAGGTGGTTTATTGTATACATGTGTAATAATATAAATGTATATGTAAAAAATAAAAATGTTTAATTAATAAAAAAGGTGAATACTCCAAAAGAGCTGCTTACCTATTTACTTCATTGATTAAAAATAATATGTACTTTCTTATGCAGCATTCTTAACGCTGCCACTAAATTTACAAATATTTCAATTATGATAGTGAAAATATATGTTCCCATAGATATTAATGTACATACATATACTTAGATATCAAATCCAGTAAAAAGAATAAAACCAATTTCGTCACTTGAATTTACCGTTACTTTTGTAAAAAGAAAAAAAGCACCTCATATTTTGAAATTAATCTAAGTATTTCATGTCTCTCTTTGCATTGTATTATTTAATTAGTAGTGAACTAATTTTAAATGCAAATGAGTTGCTTTAAAGAGAATAATAGTAAAATTGCTAATCTTGTCCACTTAAGCCTGAAGAACAAGTCAGATAAAAATCATATTTTCTAATGTAAATATCAGTTCAAGTGAGCATATTGTGCACAACAAAGCACTGGCAACCAGGAAAGTTTGAAACCAAAAACATAAAATAGCATGGTTTCCAGGCCAATTTTATTTCACCTCCTTACGAAATATTATACAGTGGAATTGTAACTTACTGACTTCTAAATACCAATCCATTTTTGTGCTCCTCTGTGAGAACTCTTAAGATCAGTATTTCACACAAATGACAAAATCTGTCCTTTCACTTAGCTTGACCAGAATTTCTAAGCCGTTCCTGGAGATGAGAAACAGACTACACCGATCATCAGGAAAGCACTTGCAAATATACAGTCTCCTCACACTCAATAAATACAGCATTCTCACTGCACCCAACAGACAGCAGCGACATCTTAGCCTTGTTTGCTCTGTACTACTGAGATACCTCAGGCACATCAATTAGAGCTGTGGCAGTTTTCACATAAATCTTATAGATAACCTGTCCCAGGAAAACCATTGCTTATACAAATTCCCACACAGCACTACTGCCAATTAAAATGCTTATTCTATCATTTCTTTCATAAAAACAGTTTGTTTTTTTATTTTTAACTTCAATACGCTAGTGTGTACCCACAAAGTAATACATGATCAAGGTTGTTACCTTCATTAAAAAAAATTTCTATACGTATTTACACTAGAATTTCAAAACAAAAAGTTTGCAGCCAGAGTGTCAGTATTTCCATTTGAGAAAATTCATGGGTGGACTGAAAGTATATGGGAGAAGAACATAGGAACAGAATATGAGGGAATCACATTTTCAATATATGTCCTTTAAGACAATTGAAAAAAAGATGGTGTTGAAAAACACCAGTAGAAATGTGAATTTTACTCTGGCGAAAAACAAGGATGTTTTCTTTTCTAACAGCAGAAATGTGAATTTTACTCTGGCTATGAGAAAAAGAGAAGGAAATGAAAAGAAAGAATAATAAGAAAGCTTTTTAGCAATAAATGTAAATTTTCAAAAAAGTGACAACTTACAAAGACAGAGTCAATTAAAATACGTATCAGAATCTGCAGAAAGGAACATGAGGAGATATAAGTGGATACAAGGGGACCAGCTCCCTCAAGGTCCCGCCAACAAGATGCCCCAATTGTGACGGATTATGCCCTTCAGTTGTGTGCCAAAATAACCCTTTCTCCCTAAGAGGCTTTATAGGAATATTTTATCTTTTTTTTTTTTTAATGGTTTTCGAGACAGGGTTTCTCCACGTAGCCTTAGCTGTTCTGGACTCCCTTTGTATACCAGGCTGGCCTCAAACTCACAGAGATCTGCCTGCCTCTGCCTCCCAAGTGCTGGGATTAAAGGCGGGTGCCACCACCACCTGGTGTCTTTACTTCCTTACCACTGAGATTACAAACGCTTGCTCCAACGTAGCACTTGTTTTTCATTTCTCATGTTTCTCCATGTGTGTGCACATATGTGTATGTAGTGTGTATGCTCTATGCATGTTAAAATGCATGGATGTATGTTAAAATACTGTGGATGCGTGTGCATGTGAAGGCCTGAGAGTGATGTTGAGGGAATTGTCCTGCATTGCTCTTGCATCTTATCCACTGAGGGAGAACCTCTCAATTAAACCCAGAGCTCATTATTAGGACTAACCCCACAAGCTATCTCATACCAAAGATCCCTCGTCTCCTACCTCCGGTTACCAGGGTTACAGGTAGGTCCCCACACTGATGCAGCATTTAGATGGATTCTCTGCTCCAATCTCAGGTCCTAAGGCTTCAACGGCAAGCACTTTACCCACCGGGCATTTACCTCAATCTTCTGGAGATCAAACTAAGGTGTTCATACTTGGAAGTGAACATTTTTATCAATGAAGATAGCTCCCTAGTGAGTTGGAGGGGATAATTCTAAAAAGGAGTGAATGAAGCAAAATACAATTATGCAAAATAAAGGTTTAAATATTAAAATTGCTCTTACTGATTCGAGTGATCTTATTATGTGAAAGTTCAAGGCTTTGGATGTTGGTGCATCCATCGAAACCATGAATAGAAGTCAGTAGGTTTTTATTAAGAAGAACAACACAGAGATTTTCCAAGTTTTCACAATTGATGGTCTCAATGTGGTTTTCCTAAAGCAAAGAAGGAATGGAATAGTTTTATTTCAATGCCTTATGAATATGCTACTTAATCCTTTCAAAAATATTAAGGTTGAGATGTAATGTCTAAATCGAAGTTTAAGTCATTTCTAAAATAATCATGCAAATAACTGTACTACCTAGAGGGAAAATTAAGTATCATACAAAGAATTAGCTAGCTATCCATTTGTTTAATGTTTTAAATGAATGTTGAGGACAATAAAACCAAATGTTTTGAACAATCCGAATGAACAGGACAGATTATTTACTGGTCCTGATGCTGGCGCTCTTCGACGGGAATGTCGTAGTGGGTCACTGAGCCTGCTCTCACCATTATTCCAGTGTGTCTGAGGGAGGATGTCTTTGCACTTTCCTTTGCAGCCCTTTGCCTTGTAGGGACCACTCTTCCGCAATGTACCTGAGAAAGTGCACTGAGAAGCTCCTCTTCTACCTGGATCTGACTTAGGTGCAAAGCTCATGAAGTGATGGCATAAACTGATGAGATTTGCTGGTCCGTGGGACGTGAACCTATTTTCTATATGTGACTTAGTAGAAGATGGTGGATTGTGAAGGAATGTCAGTTTGATCGTCTCCAAGAAACATGATAACCTAATGTTGGCGCATATGTGTTTTCCTCTTACATGAACTCAGAGCTCAGCCAACGAAAACACTGGGCGACAAGACGCAGACAGGTGCTTGGTATGCACTTACACACTGGTACATGTCTGGCTGAACACTCAGGCTTGGAAACAACAACCCTCAAACAATCACAAGATAGTCTAAACTTCTGAAACCTCTTTGTTAAGGCAATAAAAAAAATAGGTTTTGTAAATTCTCAACCCAGCTAACGTGTGACAATCATTAAAGACACCAAGTCAAACAGTAGGAAATATTCAGCCATTCCTAGCTGCAGAATACCAAGAAATCACATGGCTGTTTCTTATAACTCTATTTTAAAGAATATTGTTATTTGTTACAGTCACCACACCACTTACAAAACAAAATAAATTCGGGCTTAGGTTATCAACAGCTCCTCTATCTGGTCCCTAGGAATTTATGCCCATGGTCCTTGCTTTAAACCTCGTGTATCAAGTTATTTTATGGCTTCTTCAAATTTAGCATTTCTAAAATACAAGCATGAATCTATTTAATTTTTGTTGTATGGTAAGCTATAGTAAAACAAGCAACTTGCCTGCACATCGATGTACTTAAGGTTTTTGCAGTGGCTCAGGCTGTGCAAGGAAGTTAAGCCACAGCGTCGGAGACACAGGAGCTGAAGATTTGAGTAGTCTGCTAGTGTAGAGAGACTACAGCCAGGCAAATCCTGAAACGTAATGTCTTTAACCTGGAGGTTTCAAGAACATTGTGATGAGTGACACTGTTGAACATCACAGTATAGATTATTTTAGCCTCACAAAGGTCTTCAAAAGTTCACCTAAGTAACTGTATATGTTGAATCCCACCTTTGTTAGGAACTTAGATTACGTCCAGCTATCTGGTCTCTTTTTCTTGCGCTATACCAAAAAAAGTTAATGCAAACATTCACAATCAATTTGAGCTCAGCTGTAAAATACATGCAGGCAATGTGGCAATCCCTTATTAGGTTTCTTGCAATTTTAGCAAATTTTTGTTGTTGTTTATCAAGTTTGGAAATTATTTTCAGTGCATAATATATTATTCATATATATATCTAATTTATATATATTTATCTATATAATTTATCTATATTTATAGATAAGTATAAAAATTATTTTCGGTCCATGCTTTGAGATCCCTGGATCTCTGGCAGGACCATACACTGGGAGATATATACAGACAACATTTGGCCTATTTCTTGATTAATCAGCAAAAATAATACCATATTTCTTACACTTTAGGTAAATAAAAGTTCTACTTTCAAAATCATCTTAGAGTGCACCAAGTATTCATTACCTAAAGCAATTCTTGCAGCCAATAACCTTCCAATTCTTTTCAGAATGAAAATGTATCATCCACTTAAGTGATAATGACAAATGTACTGCTTACTGGGTATGAATGCAAGCAAATGAATTCTATAGTTAGAGAAGTGGCCGTGCACTAGAAAATGAAAACATTTAAACTGTGAATAAATCAAAATTTGACAATTACAGCCAGCTATATAATAATGAAAGTTGATTGGCAATAAAACACATTATTTTGCTTTGTTTGGTAACATGCCTATTTCAGATAACTATATATTCATGTTCAAATTTAGTTACTGATCAGGGCAACCTCTCTATTTTCTGTAGTTTAAATTCATTAAAATTCATGAATGAAGATTATGTTGGCAACCTTTGACTGTGTATGGGCAGTTTCACAGTACTTCTTCTGTTTCTTTGAACATTAAAGAAATCTTTTAAAATTGGAATGTAGCTTATACCCACCCTAAAGTTTTCCAAGCATATGACATCAAAATAAGAGTTTATATTCATTGTTTGACATATGCATTATAGTAGCCACATGCTTAAAATTACTCCACATCCCTCACATTAATGTCAATATAGAATTAGTAATCATGTGTCCAACACTCTTTGGTCGGCTTGAAAAATATCAGCTGGGTCATAAAGGAGTTAGACCAAATGTTTTCAAATTTAAAAAATAATGAGTTGTCTCATCTTGTAGCAATGCTCAAATATATTTAGAGCAGTCATATTTTCTTTTGCCTTGAAGGAAAAGTACAAAAACATTTGGAAGTTTTGTGTTCTAAAGCTCATTTTGCTTGAGAATGAATTGTCTCACCTATAAAAGCCAAGATTAATTTATTATTTTATGATTATTAGTTTTTATTTAACCATACATATTTTATGAAATACTTGACATCTTCCTCTCCATATATACATAAAACCTAAGATTGCCATATATTTTAGAGATTTAATTATCAATTATTCTTGGATTTAACCCTTGGAGAAGTATAGTTCATCCCTCACCACTTTAGAAGAATCTTTGGAAGATGGTATTAGAGGTCATGATAAGCTCAGAGATATGACACTAAATGACTAGAAAAGCAAAGTAGAAAAGTTGGAATAAAAGACTATGGTTAACTATCTGTCAAACAGAATAATTACAGAAACTTTCTGGGAACAAAAAAGTATTTCATAGTATTTTAGTATTTTTGTGACACATTAACACTTATTTTTCACTTTTATCAAATATATTTGATGCTTCAAAGCAAAGTGTAGTTTGCATCAGTTGCTTTAGTGACAGTGAAAGTACAGTAGAGGTCTGTAGAATACAGCTAATCAAATCAGCCTACCTATAGTGCTGACCACATCTCTTAAGAGGCTTAAATAGCTGGGTAGTGGTGGTGCACACCTTTAATCCCCATACATGAGAGGCAGATGCAGATGGATCTCTATGAATTTGAGGCCAGTTCAGTTTACAGAGTGAGTCCAGAACAGCCAAGGCTATACAGAGAAACCCTGTTATGAAAAAAAGAGGCTTAAATAGCAGATAATATTTATTCAATCTATTGAAGAAAAATACCTAGTTAGCACGTTAGAAGACCCTGATTAGGCTTTGCTCTAGGAGAGTGGCTCTCAACTTTCCTAATGCTGTGACCCTCTAAGTACAGTTCTTCATGTAGTAGTAACCGCCGGCCATAAAGTTGTGTTGCTACCCCATAACTGTATTTTTGCTACTGCTGTGAATCGTTATGTAAATGTCTGATATACAGTGTACCTTATGCAAACCCCACATTTAGAATCACTGCACAGAGAGTTACTTCTCCATTTGTGGAAACTGACAGGAGTTCTCAAGAAAGAACAGGGGGTGAAGAGGAGAAACATCCAGGAGAAAGGTTAGGATTCTTCTCACTGATAGGGCAGAGACCAATGAGTAAGAGGGAATAATAGCACGGTTCCTCTTACTTAGGTTTCACTCCCTTATACTGTATGTAGGCCTAGAACTGCCACCTGTAGCTAGCTCTAAGATGTGTACATGAGGAAAGTTTTTCAAGTAATGGATAATATTATATGGAGAAGGCTGAAACAAACTTAGGGAAAGGAAACTATTAAAATAATGGCCCCAGAAACAGAATCATCCAGGAAAAAGCTAGCGAAGACCCATGGAGAGCGTTGACATGTAGCCGTACAGAGTGTACAGAGCTGGCAGCCATGGCCAAACACTGACTAGGAAATGGATGGCATTTTATTGTGTCAGTTCTAGCTCTTGTTCCTTATGTTGTTTTTCTCTGACCAAGAGGTCTCTTCCAAACCTCATCACTATCCAGAACTGACGGTGCAGACCTGCAGTCCCGAGTACTCCAGGGGTTGAGACAGGAATCTAACACTTTAGTTCACCAATGCTGTGCAGTGAGCGCAAAGCCATCCTGGGAAATTCTATGAAGCCCCTGTCTCAAAATATTTTTTTCTTACAAAAGAGGAAGGAATATAGTTCAGTTGTAGAGTTCTTGCTAGTATAGTTTAGTCCCCTAGCACACAAAGAAAATATATCAACAAACCCCATTAATTTATTCTCCTTTCACAGAAAAATCAGTTATCTTATTTACTGTAGTCAAAGTTTATGGAGCATTTCTTTGCTTATGTCCATAGGGACAAAGGCTGTGTTTTTCTGTTCAGCTCACCAGTAAGTATTGTCAAATATATTAGACAAATGGAAACTTACCAAGTGAATAAAATACTGTATTATTTATTAATATGCTTATTTGTCTAGGCATATGTCTGTATAAAAGTGGTGTATAGTATTGGGGGTAGCTTGGTAGGAGAACACTTGAGTGGCAGAAACAAGGCCCTGGGAACGGCCTGAAGTACTAAAAAGGACAAACACCCATGGTTGCTCAGGCCTGTGATCCTAGCACATGGGGGAATGAGGCAGGGTATCCAAGTTTAAGGCCAGTACGTGCTCCACAGCAAGACCTTGTCATTTCCTTTAAATAAGGGCAAAAAAACATAACGGTATAAAAAGACTTGAAATCCTTAAGCACATTTTAATGAAAAGTCACCTTAGAGGATATGAGGCCAGTTGTGACTGGCTCACTGGCTGTAGCCCTCTTCTGTTATATAAGAAGGCGTTTGTCATCCACCCTTACAATGCAGGGACTAGTGTCCTCTGATGAGTTGACCTTCAGAATCATGGTCCCTTTAGAGAGTAAGGCAGTCCCTACATGTCTTAGGAGCTGGTGACACAGAGAGTGGATCATTGGTTCCATGCCTTCCATCCCATCTTGAAAACACAGTGCCAGAAGCTGGCTTCCGACTCCAACCAAGACACAAAGGGGCATTGATTTGTGTCTCTCTCTGATGCATGGTAGAGTTTGCCTGCACACTGATAGATGGACCTCATACCTCTCTCTCCTGACTCACATTCAGTTTCTATGTGTGATGAGTAGTCTTGTGGCCCAGTGATTTTTAGATAGTCTGCAACATTTAAAACATAACTCCGACAGTCTCTGGGAAACCAGTGCCAGAGTTCTTATGGTCTGAAATTTCTACCCTGATTCAATCTAATACTAGATACCTGGAATTTGATTTTTAGCTTCAAAGATAGTCAGGTATCACCATATCCAATCGACTCTAATAATCACTTGATCAAGTGCTGGAGCACAGCTGTGTCAGCTAAAAACTATACTGCTTAAAACTGAGGTCTAAATATATGTCTCTAAAATAAATTTTTACTCATAAGCTACAGTTAAATAAAACTTGTAACTTGTTTGAGGCATTGGACCATGAAAATATTCTTATACGTCAGTTTTGATGTCTTAAAGAAAACTACCCTGGCTACATCTGTGTTAGGGGCATAAATCCAGTCCATGCATAGTCCCTGGTTGCTGCTTCAGTTCCACAAGCCCCACTGGGCCCTGGCTAATTGGATTTGTTGGTGTTCTTGTGGAACTCCTGTCCCCTCCAAATCCTTCTATCTCTGCCCCCCCCCTCAATTTTTTACAAGACTTCCAGCTCTTTGCCTGATATTTGGCTGTGAGTATCAGCATCTGTTTTGATCCACAGCTGCATGGAGAGTCTCATAGGACAGTTATGCTAGGCTCCCATCTGGTAGCATAGCAGAGTATCATTAATTGTGTCAGAGGTTGACTTTCTCCCACGGGATGGGTCTCTGGTTGATCCAGACATTGGTTGGACATTCCCTCAGTTTCTGCTCTATCTTTATGCCTGCATATCTTGTAGGCAGGGTACATTTTTGTGAGTGATGTGGTGTTCTCCTTCCTCCACTTGAAGTCCTGGGAAGAACGCAGCCTCTTCAGACTCCGTGATCCCCACTACTGATGAGCAGCCTGGTCTTCATATGAGTCTCCTAGTAAGGGGAACAGGGGCCTGCTTTTGATCACTTCCCTCTGGCCAGTCTGCCTTGCCAGGCCTCAGTGGAAATGATATTCTCAGTCATGATGTGACCTGATGTATTGTATGCGGTAGATGTGGCGTAGCTCCTCATTTCTGAGGAGCAGGAGAGGGGGACCAGGTAGAGAAGAGGGAGGAGACTATGATCAAGATGTAAAGTGAATAAATAAATTTTAAAAAAGAAAGATAAAGGAAGAAAGGAAGGAAAGGAGAGAAGGAGGGAGGAAAGAACAAAAGAAAGAAAGAAAGAAAGAAAGAAAGAAAGAAAGAAAGAAGATAAGAAAGAAAGAACCATACCACTGGGGCATGGTGGAGCATGCCTGTAATTCCCACTCAAAGAGGCAGAGACCTGAAACCAGCCTGGTCAACAGAGTGTGTCCAGGACAGCCAAATAGCCAAGGCTACGCAGAGAAAACCTACCTGTCTCAAATACCAAAAGGAAAGAAAAGAAAGAAATGAACAGGAAAAAATAAAAAGAAAACTCAGCCCTGTTGCCAGCATATGTGATTACGATTATATGGCATATGGTTAAAAAACATAGTAATACAGGAAATCTAGGATTTTCCGTCTTTCATTGCTAAGAGCTATTTCCATATTAACGGAGCCTGAGTGTCCTCCTCAATAGAACAGCAAAAGCATTAAGTGTCCTTATCTAAATACAGACATAATGGCCACATGTTCCAATAGGGCTTTGAATCAGGGCTTGAGACATCATAAAATATAAATCAAAGCCATTTACACTGCTGAGATTGGTAAGGTCCTAAAAACTTGAGATTCTCTGAAATGAAACAGTATTTAATTAGCATTTCATTAGCAGCTACATTTATTAGGAGGCAGAATTCTTATATATAAACCATTGAAAGGAAAAATTGCATTATAGACAATTAATTTTAATTCAATATAAAACTAGTATTGCCAAGTCATAAATACCTGCTGTAATGTATCCCAAGGGCCATGCTGAAGAATGGCTGAGGAATCCAAAGGAGGCATTGTATTTGCTGGACACTTCACAAGTCTCTTTTTTTTAATGATTTTCTTGAGTTGATTTTGTTCAAAGATTTCGGACCAAGGTTTAGATGACTTTATCCAAGCTAGTCTCCTTTCCTCAACTGAAGATAAAACTGCTCTCTGTGAAACAGAGCAAGCCAGGGCACTGTTGCTCTCAGACTTCTTTGGCTCCCACTGTTCCAGGTTTTCTCTACTGTCACATTTAGGTGTGTCCTCTCCTTCTTCAGTGAGCAAGGGGCTATTTGCACTGTGACTGCCAGACTCTGAACTGGAAGCAAGTATGCCTGAGACAGGACCCTGCTGGTCTGTCCTGCCTTCTGTAGGACCCTGCTGGTCTGTCCTGCCTTCTGTAGGACCCTGATGGTCTGTCTTGCCTTCTGTAGGTCCCTGCTGCTTTGTCCTGCCTTCTGTAGGACCCTGCTGGTCTGTCCTGCCTTCTGTAGGACCTTGCTGGTCTGTCCTGCCTTCTGTAGGACCCTGCTGGTCTGTCTTGCCTTCTGTAGTACCCTGCTGCTCTGTCCTGCCTTCTGGTGGACCCTGCTGCTCTGTCCTGCCTTCTGTAGGTCCGTGCTGGTCTGTCCTGCCTTCTGGTGGACCCTGCTGCTCTGTCCTGCCTTCTGTAGGACCCTGCTGGTCCGTCTTGTCTTCTGTAGGACCCTGCTGGTCTGTCCTGCCTTCTGTAGGATCTTTCTGGTCTGTCCTGCCTTCTGTAGGACCCTGCTGGTCTGTCTTGCCTTTTGTAGGACCCTGTTGGTCTGTCCTGCCTTCTGTAGGATCTTTCTGGTCTGTCCTGCCTTCTGTAGGACCCTGCTGGTCTGTCTTGCCTCCTGTAATCACCGAGGCATCTGAGTTAAGGACCACAGCATCACCAGTTAGCACACTGTCTTCTGGCAGTTCCTCAATTCTTTTTGATTTTACACCAATCTCTTTGTCTTCTAGTATTACATTTCTTTCTGCACATTTAGGATTTTCTAATATTAGTGATGGTGGGTCTTTCTGTGTGGAAACAGATGAAGTATTATTCTCCCCATACAGTGAACTCTCCTGCTGTGTTATCTCCATTTTCTTGCTCTTTTCAACCAATCTCTCTTGATTACCTTTGATCTCTTGTCTTTCATTTTTGTCCTCTTCACTCATTTCTTGATTGAATGCAAACATTTTTTGGTTTTTTTGCCCTGCATTCTCCTTTGTGTCATACATTACGGTTTCCTCTTTGTGATTTTGAGGCTTTAGTTCATGTCTCTGGCACTCTTGAGTCACATTTTCCTTTAGGTCTGAGTTTTTCCATTCCCCTCTCTGGTCTGTGTTTTTGAAGACAATTTCTTGGTTAGCTAGTTTTTCTGAACATTGCTTTTTTGATAAATTCTCACTGTTTTCATTCACTTTCAGTTTTGGTAAATTTTCATTAATTTTTAATTCTGCCAAAATTGCCTGGTTTGGTGTTAATTTTACTCCTATTGATTCCTTTAATGTAAGCTGTTTGTGCTGTGTGTGTACATTTTCTCTCTTGTTGGATTGCTGAACTAGACAAGCATCTTCTGTCTTCTCTGAGTTGGTGTCCACTAATTCTTCAGCTATATCAGCCTTACTCTGTGACTTATTTGCTGCAGCCTGCTGCTTGCCATGGCACTTTCCCTTCTTGAAAGTGCAGTTAATGGTTAGCAGTTTGTGGGCATCTTCGCTCTGTCTCATTTTCTCCTTGTTCCGTTGCTCTTCTCTTTCTCGTCTCAGGAGGCTCTTCTTCTCTTCATATTCTCTTTCTCGCCTTCTCCTCTCCTCCAGCATCTTCTTCTTCCTTTCCTCCTCCATCTTCTGCTCCTCTTTAATTTTTCGTCTTCTTTCTTCCTCCTTCTGTCGGATCTTCGCTTCCCTCTCTTTCTGCTCCTGTGCTTTCCTTTTCTTATTTTCTATTTGCTCTCTTATGATGGGGCTATATTTTCGGTAAATTACTAATGCTTTGTATTTAGCTTGAATTTTTACAGCTGCATTATGTTGCAAGTTTAGCAAACGTGCTTTTTCTTTTTCTTGCAACTCACATAATCTTGTTCTTTCCTCCTCCATTTGTAAATGCATGTTTCTAATAAGTTCCTAAAATAAAGATTAGTAATAAGCATCAGCTAAGTCAGTAATTTTATAACTATATTAAATGTATTACAAAACCTACAGGTAGAGTGAAACAGCTATAAAATTCACTGAGAAAAATAAGTCAATTTTTTTAGAAAATTAATTTTAAATGCATAAATGATTTGGGTCACATTGTAGAGTTGATATTACTCTCAAGTTATGAACCAGTAAATTAACAATTAAGGGATTATCTACAAGCACAAAGCATTTGAAATCAAGATGACACAGGAGACATTAAGGGAAAAACAGGCCAAAATCCAAGTAAGAGAGGGACTCAAACTTCCTGACACAGATGCTGGGATAATGGAGACTAAGAATTAGACCATTTCAGAAGCAGAGTACCAACAAGACAGGTGGCCCTTGCATACAAGCATGAGGGAACGCTGGCCTAGTCACACATCTTATCCCTTCTAAATCTCAAGAAAGCTATACAACACAAAATATTATCCATTTCTGTGAGATAAAACACACATACACACACACACACACACAGAGAGAGAGAGAGAGAGAGAGAGAGAGAGAGAGAGAGAGAGAGAGAGAGAGAAGAATCTCCATGGAAATAGGAATTAATTACTCTCTGGTTTTGGGTGTTTTGTTTGTTTTCTTTTTGTTTGTTTTTATATATAGCCACTTAGCAAAATGTTTGACACACACTGAAAAATTATTAAATATGCAGAGACTAATGTGTAACGTGAAAATCTTAAAGCATCAAAAGAATATATGGGTTAAACATAAAATTTGCAGTAACTAAAATGTATAAATATGCAAAGAAATCATATCATTGAATTGTCAGCAGGCAAGAGAAATAGGCCTGAATTTCATGCTCAAATATAGTAAAAAATTAAAGTAAAAACATTTACTACTGGGTAAAAATTGGAAAACTTTACTATTTAAAATGATTTCTGACATAAATATACATAGAAGTAAATGCTGAATGAATATAGAAAATCGAAAGACTCAGGAGATGAACACTAGGAGTGAGTAATTGAATCATGGAGTCATTCAGCTATATCTTTCCTCATCCTTAATTTTAGTTTAGAAGTCAGATGTCAGTTTTATTTTTGATATGTTTTATGTAGTGTGTGCTATTCCTATGTTCTAAAGTTTCCTTAATTCTGTTACCCAAATTTAAGTAATTGCACTTTTATATTCCAGGTGTGATTTTCTTTTCTTGTTTTGTTTTGTTTTGTTTTGTTTTGTTTTGTTTTGTTTTGTTTTTCCAGTGTGATTTTTCACATTATCTATTGCTACTTGAGGATCACGATCATGGAGTGCTCATTTTAAAGTGATATTTGAAAAACAAACCCTCTTGTCAGATGGTGGTGGCACACATCTTACATCCCAGCATTTGTGAGAATGAGGCAGGTGGGTCTCTGATTTCAAAGGCAGCCTGAGTGAGTTCCAAAACAGCCAGTGCTACACAGAGAAACTCTGTCTCAAAATTAGCTAATTAGTTAATTAATATTTTAAAAAGTAAAAACCAACTCCCTTTACCACTATGCTCTTACCACTATGTTCACACTCTCTCCTTTCAAGATCACCATCATGAAGTATTTATCTTTTCACAAGTGTTTCCTAAGCTGCTTCCTACATTGCCTGCTGCCTTGTCCTCTCTGTTCAGCACTTTACGTATTTCCAATTAAATTCTCTTCTGCTTCACTAATGCCCCGTTGTATATTTAATATATTGTTACACTCATCCATGGAAGTTTAATGTTCCATTTAATTTTCACAAAACATATACATATAATTGTCCTTTATATATTATTTGTGTAATTATTTTGTTACTGAATCACAGTTATTGTTTTTAAATAGACCTTTCTATTAACATTTGTGTGGCATAACATTTATAATTATGTATTTTCCTCTTTTCACTCAAATGAAGTTTTCTATTTATATGTCTAGTGATTTTTACATTTAATATATATAGTACAAACTTATATTTTCAGAACTGTATAAAGGGAAGAATTAAAAGAAATATAAAGAACAGAAGCAACATTCAGTTGGATAACAGTAACTTATCTACTCTATATTGGATACTAAAGGGAAATTTTATCTACTTTATGTTTGTAAATGATTAAGTAAGTTTATATAAGAATTATGTGGCAAACAAAAATACAAACTGAATTTTTATAACTATAATTACCTTAAATTCAAAACCCTTTAATACACTCAAAGAACTGTGTCAAAATAAGTAATGTTGCTTCAGATTTTCAAATATTATAAAATGTTCCTAGCATGACAATTACTTTTAAAACTCAGAAAAAACTAGAATTTCAGTTTCACAAAGATATAATCACTGAAGTATCTTTTTATTTTTAGGATATTCACTATCTTTCTTTTTTCTTTTCTCTATTTGTGGCATTTTTTAATTTCTTTTTATTTGATTTTACATTATTATAATTTATTCACATTATATCCCAGTTGTATATCCCCCTTCTGCCCTATTCCCCTCCCCTAAAGATCATCCTGCGTGAGGTAACCCAGACGCAGAAAGACTCACTTATACGTGGATATTAGCCCAACATATATGTCCTCTGAGAGGACCCACCCACCCAGCAGGGGATCAGAACAGACACTGGGACTCAAGCTGACTCTGGGCAAACACTGCAGGTGGTGTTGAAGCCTGGGGGACGGAAGGACAGGACAAGGGTTGGGGTGGTGTCAGGAGCTCCACAGCAGACTATCAAGGCTGGCAGATCTGGTCCCAGGAAGGTTGAAATAAGTTAAATTACATGGGAGGATGGTAAAGTAGAAGGATCCAGAGGGTCCTAGAAACCTACAAGTAGAACATTATGATAGGCAGATTTGGGCCCAGGGGTCCCGCTCAAACTAAGGCACCAGCCAAGGACAATACAGGCGGTAAACTTCAAACCCCTACCCAGATCTAGCCAATGGTCAGAACATTCTCCACAGTTGAGTGGAGAGTGGGATATTACTTTCACACGAACTCTGGTGCCTCATATTTGACCATGTCCCCTGGATGGGGAGGCCTGGTGGCACTCAGAGGAAGGATAGCAGGCTACCAAGAAGAGACTTAATACCCTATGAGCATATAAAGGGGGAGGAAGTCCCTCTCAGTCACAGTCATAGGGGAGGGGAATAAGGGGAAAGTGGGAGGGAGGGAGGAATGGGAAGATACAAGGGATGGGATAACCATTGAGATGTAATATGAATAAATTAATAAAAAAAGAAAGAAAAAAGTTATATTACATACTGTATAGACAACATATCTTAAAATTCTCAATATCCTTAAAAGGCATTATCATTTAGTTCAAATGAAGAATAACAATATATGAATACAAAACAACAAATATGTACCTCATGCTCTCTATATTTCTCTTTCCATATCTTCTCTTCTTTATAGAGTTCATCATTCATTTTGTCCTGGTCTTGCTGAATGTAGAACAACATCAGAATATTATTATTTTCAAATATCAAAGAACATATTCATTAAATCACATTCAATACATTTATAAACATTGACAAAGTATGACAATTTACCTGAGTCCTTAGCTATCAGTAATATATATATATATCTAAGATACCTAAAATATATCTGAATCTTAAAAGAATTGCTGAAGGCATCACTACTCACCATCTCAAATTGTATATAGAACTTTAGTAATAAAGACAGCATTACTTGCACGAAAGCAGACATATTGATTAACAGAATCAAACTGAAGATGCAGAAATAATTCCACACACCTATTGGCACTTGATTTTTGGTAAAGGAGTCATTAATACATTCGAGGAAAAAAATACAGTGTTTTCACCAAACTGTGCTGGTCAAATTGGATGTAAAAGAATGAAAATAGATCCATAATTATCACTCTACACAAATCTAAACTCCAAATGGATCTAAGACCTCAACTTAAGGCCAAATATATTGAATGTGACAGAAAAGAAATTGGAGGAATAATCTTGAATTCACTGGCACAGGAAAAGACTTCCTGCACAGAACATGGTTAGCACAGGCACTAAGAACAACAATTACTAAATTGAGTCTCATGAAACTTTAAAGCTTCTGTAAGGCAAAGAAACAAAGCGGCAGCACACAAATGGTATTTTTGAATAAGGCTGCTATGAACATGGTTGAGCAAATTTTCTTGTTGTGTGCTGGAGCATCTTCTGGATATATTCCAAGGAGTGGAATAGCTGGGTCTTGAGGAAGCCCTATTCCCATTTTTCTGAGATAGCACCAGATAGATTTCCAAAGTGGTTGTACTAGTTTGCATTCCCACCAGCAATGAAGGAGTGTTCCTCTCTCCCCACATCCTCGCCAGCTATTAAAAACAAGGACTTCCCGAAATTTGTGGATAAATGGATTGAGCTAGAAATGATCATAATGAGTGAGTTAACCCAGAAGCAGAAAGACTCAAATGGTATATACTCACTTATATCTGCATATTAGCCCAAGGGGCACGTCCCACGAAAGCCTTCACTTACCAGGAAACTGAGACAGAGGAGAGGACATTCTAGTGGGATTCTAGATGAGAGAATCATGGGAGAAAGGCAAAGTAGAAGGACCCAGAGGGTCCTAGAAGCCTACAAGTAGAACATTATGATAGGCAGATTTGGGCATAGGGGTCCCGCTCAAACTAAGGCACCAGCCAAGGACAATACAGGCAGTAAACCTTAAACCCCTACCCAGATCTAGCCAATGGACGGAACACTCTCCACAGTAGAGTGGAGAGTGGGATATTACTTTCTCACATACTCTGGTGCCTCACCTTTGACCATGTCCCCTGGAGGGGGAGACCTGATGGCACTCAGAGGAAGGACAGCAGGTTACCAAGAAGAGACTTGATACCCTATGAACATATAGAGGGGGAGGTAATCCCCCTCAGGAACAGTCATAGGGGAGGGGAGTAAGGGGAAAATGGGAGGGAGGGAAGAACGGGAGGATACAAGGGAAGGGATAACCATCGAGATGTAACAAGAATAAATTAATAAAAAAAAAAAAAACAAATGGTATTTTTACCAACCATTCATCCAATAGAGAACTAACATCTAAAATATGTAAAGAACTCAAAGAAATGCACCAAGGAAATAACGCTGTTTAAAAATGGGGTACAGGTTGTTTGTGATGGTGCATGCCAGTATCATTTGTTGAAAGAGGCAAGGGCAGGATGATCACACGTTCAAGGACAACAGAGCTAAAAGAGAGAGAGGAGGTAGAGAGACAGAGAGAGAGAGAGACAGAAAGAGAGAGAGAGAGAGAGAGAGAGAGAGAGAGAGAGAGAGAGAGAGAGAAAGAGAGAGGAAAACAAAAATGAGCCACAGATCTAAAGAGAGAATGCTCAACATCCTTAGTCATCAGGAAAATACACATCAAAACTACTTTGATATTTCATCTTAACCACAGTCAGAATGACTAGATCAATAAAACAAACAACCGTCAATTTCTGGTGGGAATGTGAACCTGTATAGCCACTATGTAATCAGTGTGGTGAATTCTCAAGGAGCTGGGAGCCAAACTACCTCAAGATCCAACTATACCCTTTGTGGGCACACTTCATCCTACTACAGAAAAAAAACTTGGCCCAACCATGTTCATTGCTTCCATAATAGTCAGAAACTGGAAACACCTAGATGTCTGTAAAGGGCTAAATTGAATAAAGAAAATGTGGAACATTTACACAATGGAATATTACTCATCTGTTAAGAAAATAAAATCATGAAATCCAAAGGTAAATGGATGGAGCTAGATAAAATCATTCTCAGATGTTAACCCAGAGTCGGAAAGACATCTGATAGGAATTTGCTTCTATGTGGATGTTAGCTATAAAAGATTCAATAAGCAAGCTACAAGGCATAGAGTCATAGAACCACATGGGTTAGGTATAGAGTAAGGGACTAGGGAAGACACATGGATCAACCTAAAAATAGAACAGACAATTATGGATGGATGAGGCTGTGGACTGTAATGTATGATCTAACAGGAGCAGGAAAAGAAGGGGGTGGGTGAGGGAGGAACTATGAAGAGAGATGTCTAAAATTAAGGCTATTTGAGGGGTGGTATGCTAACTTAATACAACAGAAGCTTCCATATACATATGAATGATAGGTAAACGAAATCATCACATAACGGGGAACACAAATGGACAGATCTACTCAGCAAACGAAGCTTCCATTTCCAGGAATGGGTTACCTAATGATGTTCTTAGCCACTGCAGGACCATGGGAATCCCCAAACAACCCGGGCTATTGCTAAGGCTACTGATGGCTCTCCATAAAGTGAAGACCATACCTAAATAACTCACTAAACATGGAGAAGTATAGCTGGTACCTACCTAGAGCCCTCATGGACTGCTGTTCATGATGGTACTAGAAAGTACTCTGTATACTACCAAAGGACGAAGGAAAATGCCAATACAAGTCCAAACCCTTTGGTATTCAGTGGTGCCTTTCTGCAAGATATGCTAGTACAATAATGACATAAAGCTTATGGGAGTAACAAATCAATATCTGATTTGTGCTAAGGGTCCACTCCTTCAGATGGGACTCATTCATATGCAGTGATGCTTAGGAGTTCAAAACCCTGAGCTTCGATATAACAGGGACCTAGAACAAATCAAATAATACGGTTCTGCTAAAGGAACATAGCAACAAAGTGACTCCTAGCCACATTCTGCTACACTCCAACAATCTGTGCCTTCATCACACATCATC
Source organism: Acomys minous (assembly GCF_964271855.1). Classification (NCBI taxonomy): domain Eukaryota; kingdom Metazoa; phylum Chordata; class Mammalia; order Rodentia; family Muridae; genus Acomys; species Acomys minous. Next base: position 105,141,834 of record NC_140490.1, read on the forward strand.
AGAACAGTCTCTTTCTGCAACAGATATGCACTGAGACCAAACTCAGAGAGTGAGAGTCCTTGGAACTCTCTGCCCTTAAGGGGATGTATTCATCAACTCCCTCCTCCCTTCGGGGATCAGAGAACTCTACAGAAGAGGAAGAAGGATTATGAGAGCAAGAGGGGATGAAGAACACTAAGAAGTCAAGGGGTGGGGCATTTGTGAACTGACAGAAACTGTGACAGCACGTGCCGGCACAGGACTGTACCAGATGGGGCTGCCTGCACTGAGAGGTAGACACAAGTCCCATCTCTAAGCCAGAAGCTATCTAGAATTGATTACTACCTTAAAGATAAAAATCAGTTTTCTTCAAGGAGTCTCATTGGGGAAACAAACTACTCTTAAGGCGAGGCCCCATGACAAGCAGTAGATGGTGAATATCAAATCAACTCAAAGGCATATTTGGAGGTTCTTTGCTTCATAACATTAAGTCAGGGCTTTATTATAATAATTTTGTAGTAATAGTAGTAGTAGCAATATTTTTTCTTTGTGTTTGTATTATGGTTTCCAGTTTTATGTTTTTATGGGATTCGTGTATGTGGGGTGAGGGTGTGATTGAGTGTGGGTCTATGTACAGCTCCTGTGGTTTTTCTTTTGGTTGTTTTGTCCTATTCTGCTTTGTTTGGTTTTGTTTTATCTACTTTTTATTATTATTTCTTATATGTCTGCTTGTCTTCTAATTAAAGACAGAAATGGTACGGAGCCATATGGGAAGGGAGGGGAGGAGAGACAGAGGCACTGCAGGAGGTGAAACCATTATCAAACAACATTATATTTAAAAATCTACTTTTAATAAATAGATTTTTAACAATCAAAAAGTGATAATGTCTTTGAACCTTATATTATCTATGGGATCTTTCCATGGGATATAAACTTAAATTAACATAGAAATATTCCTTTGATGGCAACTGAGTGGATGAATTGGAAGACTAAGCAGAGGTGAATGTAGGAGATCAATTAGAAAGTATAGCAAATATTCCTAGTCTGTAAAAGAGCTTGATTACATAAAAGTGGCAAGAGGAAAACAGAACATAAAGGTGGACAATATAATTATTAAAGGGTGGAAAGTAGAAAGGAGGAAGAGTAAAAAAATGGTTCCTATCAGCTTTTAATAGGAATCATTTAATTGGAAACATTGGAGGACCACAATGCAGGAAAAATGCAATACATCCAGCCTTATCTTGCATTTGTAGTATGTAGCATCAGTAGGAGAGTTACAAAGTCAGATTGGTGTTTTCTATATAGGCTGGCATCCATCAGTGATAGCTATAGATGGCATCAAATAATACAGTATGAGGGATTATAGTGGAGGAAAAAACCCAGAGGTCTGGCAGAGTGCCCTTTTTAAGAGGTGAAAAATACCATACCTTCTGAAGATTTTCTAATTTTTTCTTTTCAACTTCAAACTGCTTTATCCAGAAATGTCTCTTTTCATCTTCTTCTTGAAATTTCTGTTTTTCTATATCACTCTGCACTTCGAGAGTTTCTTTGTCTTTTTCTTCTAGTTCTTTTTGTTTGTCCTGCCAAGCTTCAAAAGACTTTCTACACCTTTCTTCTACTTCAAAGTATTCAAAACTCAAGTCAGCATCGTCTGCATTCATTCAGAGGAACAAAACCTATCATACTGACCTGTTTTACCGTAAAACAGAATGTAAAGGCATAATACTAAAGCAGCGGCCACCCATTTTCTAATGTAAATGGCTGGCAGCAGCCAAGCAACTTTGCACATGTGGGATCTCATCTGATTGTACATAGAAATTACAAATAGCTTTCCTTAAAATTTTCCCAGAAATTTACAATAATATTGTGTATTGCCCTGAGTTTCAACCTAGCCCCCGAAATGCCCACCAGTTCTAGCTGTCTATCCCCCCATTCTCCCCAAGCCTGAGCCCTCCTGTTTCTCTCCACACCTGTCCCCAGTCCACCCTTCCCAGAGAGATTCATGCACATGATATCTTTCACAGTCCGTATGTCTGTCCTGGTATATGGGAACAATATTGATTTGCGTATGTTAAACTTGTAACCTGACACTTTTCTGAATGTGTTTGTCAGTTCTTGAAGAGTTTTTTGTGCCTCTCACGCATAGAAGATTTTGGGGCCTCTCATTCACAGAATCATGTATTTTACAAGTAGAGATGTTTTGACTTATTCTTTTCCTACTTATGCCCATTTTATTTTCTTCTCTTCTCTCATTCCTCTAGCTAGAACTTCAGGAACCATATTTAAAAAGAGTGGTGAATAGATACATTTGTTCCTTATGATTATAATGGGAATGTGTCAACCCTTTCTCTGTTTACCATGATGTTGGCTATCAGCTTACCACAGACAACCTTCACTATGTTTACCATGATGTTAGCTATCAGCTTACCACAGACAACCTTCACTATGTTGATAAAGTTCCTTCCATCCCTAGTCTCACTACAGTATTTCTTATAAACGGATGTTGCAGTCTCTCAAAGATCCTTTCTGCATCAATTGAAATGAGCATGTGATTTATGTCCTTGAGTTCACTTATACAGTGAATTACATATATTGACTTATACGTGTTAAACCATCACTGCCTCCTTGGATTACAGCAAACATGATGGTGAATGACTCTTTAAAAAACTAACTAAAAATTATATATCATTTCCATCTGCACATCTCCACTCTAATTCATCCCATATCTTTTTTTGTGTATTCTGGAATTTAGCTTGCAAGTATTTTACTGTGGGACAATGATCTTCAATATAACATTTTTTTAACAACTGTGTATTTATAAGTACTCCAATGAAAAAGTTTCAATGCACTTTGACACATCATATAAAAATGTTTAAATATATAATTGAGAATGTCACCTACCTGATAAAATACATTCATCCATGGGTGTATCAAGAGTAGCAGGCTCAGGAACAGAATCAGACTTAGCAGAATGAGTTAGACTTCTCATAAACTCTTCTTTTTCAATTGCAGATAATATCTGAGAAGTTAAAAGAAGATATTCATTATTTAATTACTAAAGAAAGCCAGAATAGGGTAAGAATATAATTTTAATAATGTCTAAATTGGTAATTTGACTTACTGTAAATCTTTCAAAATACAATAATACACATAAATACACACATACACACTCTCTCTCACCACCAATATCAAAATAACAAGAATTGATAATTTTTTGTCATTAATATCTCTCAACATTAATGGTCTCAATTCACCAATAAAAAGACACAGGCTAACAGAATGTATGCAAAACCAAGATCCATCATTCTGCTGCATGTAAGAAACACACCTCCACAATAAAGATAAACATGACCTCAGAATAAAGGGCTGGGCAAAGGTTTTCCAAGTAAACAGAAACAAGAAGCAAATTGGAGTAGCTATTCTAATATCAAATAAAATAGACTTTCAACCAAAATTAATCAAAATATATGGGGTAGGGCACTTCATACTCATTAAAGGAAAAACTTTCCAAGATGAAGTCTCAATTCTGAACATATATGCCCAAATTTAATGACCCCCACATTCATAAAGGAAATATTACTAAAGCTTAAACCACACATCGAACCCCACATATTAATAGTAGGAGACGTAAACACACCTCTCTCACCAATGGACAGATCATCAAGACAAAAATTAAAGAGAAATAATGAAACTAACCAAGATTATGAGTCAATTGGACCCAACAAATATCTATAGAACATTCCATCCAAACACAAAAGAATATACCTTCTTCTCAGCACCTCATGGAATCATCTGCAAAATTGACCACATACTTGGCCACAAAACAAGCCTCAACTCATACAAGAAAACTGAAATAACACCTTGCATCCTATCAAATATATTAATAATTATTTTATTTATAAATATATTTTATCTTAATGTTCTACAAAGTAAGTAATCAATATTAATCTACAATAGCCAGTCATATGCTTAATAATCCCCTCAAAATATCTCTACATTGTATCTGGATGAATTTCTATCTTTATTACCTGTAGTACTTGTTCATGTACATAGGTTATTAATATATTCAGTATAATACAAAGAGAACTATTATGTACTTAAACCTGACTTATGTATATAGATTTGACAAATAGCCTATTTCACTGTAGTTAAATATATACAGGATTTAGGGTCTAGTAAGTGTCATTGTTAGGGAATTGCTTTATTTTTATCATATTGGAATTTTAACTAAATACATTTACTGTATTTTTCTAAATACTATTTTCATTATCAAATTTATCTGTACTCTTGACATTATTTTTTACTGTTTATTGCTCACAAAAACATGCTTACTCTGTAAAAAAAATATAGGATATATGCAATGAAACAACAAAATTCCAAATTAGTATTTCAAATCTGAGTGCTAACAAAAAAGAGTTAAAAGGATACAACATATTTTTCAAGGTATATACCAAATCTTATAAGGTGGAACAAAGGTAGATAGAATAGATACTTTGAGTAAAATTGAACCTAAGAAGAAAAAAATTTAAAGACATTCTTCAAAAGTAAATTAGAGAGGTTTCAGGTTATAATATGCTAGACTTAACTTTTCAGGAATTTTTCTTTTGCGTTATTTTCCAAAAGTAATACACAATCTACTCTTGAAGATTGTCTGCAGTATTTAAAGTCCCTGACAAAGTACTTATTTCAGAAAAAAATCAATAAGTGCTATAAAGCATTCATTGTTTTGCTCCAAATATGATAAATGCAGTATCATGCTACCGTTCCATGCATATGAACATTTAATTCCCTAAAACTTATGGATCAAATCACTATTTTTAGTAACCAAAACTTATGTAGTATTATATAATACACCTGAGGATACCACGGAACAAAAAATAATTTGTTGAAAAAATAATCAAACTGAAGGCAATAAACTAATGTCCTACGAAACAGAAAACAGCACATCCCTAACTACAGCAGTATATTCATTCAGATGTTAAATACATACCTTCATTAATTGCTCAGAATTTGCTTTTGATTCCATTGATGATCCAATCCTCAAATGCCTATGGCTGTTAGGTACTGTGCCAGAACTGCAACCTAGAAAAAGGAAACAAAATTATAATTTCAAATATTATATATAGTATATCTCAAAACCTCAAACCTTTTCATTAGACTTTGTCTTAATTTCTTTCAACATATTTGATCAATAACAGTAATTTTATAAAATAAAGTGGTAAAGAAATAAATAAAAGTTTTAAGAAATTTGTTATCAGTATTTGTAAAATAAAAGTAAGGTTCTGGAGCACTGTCTTGTTATCACTTTTCATATTCTAGATTGAGTTTTATTTTCTATGCATATAGAACCGTATTTGGTTGATGGTGTGACTCAGTTCCTGGAGAGCCATGAGCAGACTTCTATATGCTCCAGATAGAGAAGGGACCACAACCAAAAGGGAAAAAACTACCAAAGTCAAACTTACTGACCCAACAAGGTAAATACAGCTACATACATGGATATGGGTAAGGCAAGAAAGAGTACTGGTGCAAAGGCAGTTTCATTAACACATTTCACAACAGCTTAAGGAGGACCTAACTATGTAATTAACGAGGGGCTCCAAAGATTGGAGAGTATATCTTGAAAGCACCCCAGCTGGTCTCTTGCTCTTCCAGGCAGCTCTGATGAACTGAGTCTTTTCTTGGCAGTTATACGGGCCTGAGATTCTTCCAGGAAGGTAGATTTGCCTGAGAATGTCTCTCATCAGTCTTTACTGTTTATATAAGCCTGGTGCATAAGGGACCTAGATTCCCTTATGGCTAGTTTCTGGCTAGTTTCACGAATTTCTAAAGCTTTGGGTAGGTTACTTCCTCAGCTGTAAGGAGCCCAATTTCAGATATCCTGAGCCTCCACTGAACATCCTAGAGGATGGAAGGCCACCTCCCTTTAGAACACACTGGGTCTTAAGGAGGTTCCCTCCAAAACAGTCTTTTACTTCAAAGGAAATTGCATGCATTCATAGCATACAATGACACCTTGATCAGAAATCTAGGAAGGCTCAATTCCATCTGCTAGAAACTGCCAATAGGATCTTGAATAAGGAAAAAAATTTTAATTTACTACAAATATTAATCTAAAAGATTAAAGTTACCATAATGAATGATATTAATTTTATAATATTTAATTAAATGTTATTTTCTTTTTATTATCAGTTCAAGCATAACTACATTCATTTGGCTTACTCAATTAGTATCTTAAATTTTGTTAATATTTTCTAATAGCAAACCACCTTTACAGAGGACCTGATTAACTTCTCCCATTTACTTCACCAAATATATTTTTCTTCTTCAATATTTATTCACAATCTTTCTTGCAACCTTTGCAGTGTAAAAAAGCTGAAAGTAACTTCATTAACCAAAGTCTTTTGCAACTAACGTTCTATAATTTAAATCAAATTTTATTTTCATATTTATGTTTAATGAGTAGCAGTTGATGTTTCCATTTATTGACCCAGATTGTGATACAGGAGCTTTGGATCAGAAATAAGACTCTACAAGATAAATTAGTATCTCATATGTGTATGTGTGTGTGTGCATGTGTGTATCTCTGTGTGTATATGTGCGTGTTGTGTGGGTGTGTACATGTGGTGTACATGTGTGCATATATGTTTGTCTGTCTCTTCAATCTTATCCATAATTACGCTATTAAATGTGGTTTCTGGCCCTCAAGCATGGTTATTTTAAAGAATCACTCCTTTTGTTATAATAATTCCGTTGTGTACTCACTGGAGACATCTACGTCTTCCTCTAAGTCCTGAAGAATGAGCTCCTCAGCAGTTTTACTCTTGTTCTTTATGACGCTGATACAGTGAAGAACTGACTCTGGCAATTCAATTAAATCCTACATTTTGAGTAAAACATAACTCAGGGTTAAGTAGATATTTGTTCTCCTTGTATTTTACTGAATATACTAATAACCTACGCACATGACAAAGTGTTCCAAGGTCTCTTGTTCTCTGCTATCTTATTGTCTTTCAGTCTTTATATTTGTTCTCACCCACCTACTAAAGGAGGAAGCCTCTCTGATGGTGGCTAGGAAGGGCACTGTTCTGTGATTATAGCAGAATGCCATTAGGGGTCATTTTAGCAGAATGGTAGTCCTAGTTTTCCCCTAGGTTCCTGGCCTACTAGGGTTCTTGGCCACCCAAACAGTGTTGGAAATGGATTCCCTCTCATGGGTTGGGATTGAAATTTGAACCAAGCAAATACCGGTTGCTTCCTCCCATAAGATCTGTGCCACTGTTTCACCAGGATGCCTTGCAGGCATCATTGTTCATCACATAGTTTGTCTCTGGGTTGGTGTCTTCCTTTCTGTTTTGGTAATGTACAGGGTGTCTTTTAGTACTATGAACACTGTGAACACTAGTTCATAGAGGAAGGCTCTAGGTAAGCTTGAATTCTCCACATTCAGTGAGTTATGTGGTTTTTTTTTTTCAGCCTTGCTATCACTTTGTGGAGAAACACCAAAATGTTTTGTTGAGGTCTTTAATCCATTTGAAGTTGAGTTTTGTACATGGTAATAAGTATGGATCTATGCTTCTACGTGCAGCCACTTGGTTTGACAAGCATCATTTTCAATATGCTATCTTTTTTCCACTGTGTATTTCTGGCTTTTTAGTGTAACCAAAAATCAGGTGTCCACCATAGGCATATACTTTTGTCTGAGTCTTCAAGTCGATTCAAATGATTGACACTCAAAATTTTGATTCCAATGATCTGTTTTTGTACCAATACCATGCTGGTTTTTATTGCTATAGCTTTCTATTACAGCTCACAGAGACTGGCAGCATACACAGGGCCTGCATGGCTCTGAACCAGATGTGTGGTTCCCAGCACTGATACAAGTATACACAAGCACAAGTATACACAAGCCCCATTCCTAACCCAGAAGCTATCTCTAAATAATAACCACTCACAATAGAAAAAATGGGTTCTCTCCAATTTAGTCTCACTGGAGGATACAAACCACTAATAGGGAAAGGGCCCATGCCCAGTGGTCAGTAACCAGGACAAAAGAAACTCAGTGGCAACTTTGGAGGTTGTCTCATAATATTTGGCTAGAACATTTTTTCAGGTCTTTGAATACAGAGTGTTTTGTGTTTTCATAATATTCCTGTGTGTGTGTGTGTGTGTGTGTGTGTGTGTGTGTGTGTTTACATTCGTTTCATGTGCTTTTTCGTTTTTGTTTTTGCTTTAACTTACTTAATTTTATTATTATTTGAATGGTTGTTGTTGTTGTTGTTGTTGTTGTTTTCTAAGCAGAGACAGAAAGAGTGTGAATGTGACTGGGAGCTAAAGTGGGGAGGACCTTGGAGGAAAGAGGGGAAAGAATACCACAATCAGAATACATTGTATCAGGAAAATAAAATCCACAAACTTCAAAGAAAAAGAAAAGCAAAACAGGCTTAAAAGCAAAATACTCCTTCCAAGGCTCAAATATTTCTTTGCAAAAATGAAAGCAGAAAAGGTTTAACACGCAGAGGCAGAGGATGACTTCAAATACACAGTGTTTTACAAACCTCCACAGAGAGGTTGCTCGTAGAAACTCACTGTAGTTGTGGCAGTATGCACAAGGCCTGTGCAAGCACAATCAGATGAAATACCAGCATGGAGAGGAGACGTGGTCATGACGTCACACCCGTAGCTAAAGGCCTATTGGGACCTGATAGCTGCTGGGAGAGGGGGGAACACTTTTTCTTGGAGAGTGTGGCCCTCGCTAGGCGGCCTACACTCTAGCCAGTGGAAGACCACACATCCAAGAGTATATGGGGCTGGAGAGATGGCTCAGTGGTTAAGAGCACCGCCTGCTCTTTCAGAGGTCCTGAGTTCAATTCCCATCAACCATATGGTGGCTCACAACCATCTATAATGTGATCTGATGCCCTCTTCTGTAGATAAAACACTCATATGCAATAAATAAATAAATAAAACATTCTTAAAAAGAGTATATGGGCAGCATACAGTGTCCATTTTGGGCTTAAAGGGGGGCATATATGTGAGTAAATAGGGGAGGTGGGTCTTGGAGTAAGAGTTGGGGGTAGGATTAATATGATCAAACTATATTGTATGAAATTCTCAATGGACTGATAAAAGTGAAAAAAGAAATATGAGGAAGCACTTACAGTATCACTATTGTCACTCTGAGTTTCTGACTCGGAATCACTTTCAGCCTCATTAATTTCCAAGGAAGAGACGCTGATTTTATCCAATTCGGCTTCTATTTCTTCTCTGAGCTTGGCATCACTGTCATCACTGTCCTCCATAATCCTTAATGATAAAAAAACAGAACCTAAAAGAAAACAATCTGGTATGGCTCTAAAAACATATGTGTTCTTTGTCACACAACCCAACATGCATGTAGACATTTAACGAATGTTTATGGCACCACATTAGGATGGTTACTATATGATAAAGAACCTCGTTTTACCTGTCTAGTCACCCAATTTAAAAAAATATATTTGGCCACAAGATGATCAAAACTATTACTGTTCCAGAAAAAAAAAATCACATAGAATTGACTGTTTTATCTATAACAACTAAGAAAGTTCATAAGAAGTTCATAAAAAGAAATATTGAACAGTTTAAGTATATAGATTAAAAGAGAAAAAACGAAAATCTATTTTTGAGAGAAAATTTGTATTCATTGAATCCAAGTAACTCTGCCTTAGACAGCCATGTGCTCTTGGTAACATGGTGCACAGTGAAAGATAATGTACAGTATAAAATCTAAATTTTAGTGAGCTTAAATCTGTAATATTTGAAATGGATATAGGTCACACAGTCATGTGTCTGTACATTCTCATCTTCTCCTTTAGCACCACCACCATAATGATCTCCAAAATATTGAGGACCATGGTAAGACAAGTTCTAGAGGATAAATACATAATTGATGACCTTCAGACTAAAGGTCATATAGTTATTATTTACATAAGAACACTAATGTTTGAAAGGCTGCTTAATCATCTAAAGCCAAAATACTAACGAATAATGGGTCCAGACAGACCCTTGTCTCAGAGATGCTGGGTCCAAAGTCAGAATCTTCTCATCACTAGAGCCTTCCAGTCTTCAGACTATGCAGTGTGCTTCGTGTTTCCGTGTTTGTGAGCTCTTACCCGTGCTGTGTGGGCTTAGGTGACGCAGCTGTCGCTCAGTCATTTGTATTCCTAAAAATAGCTCCTCAACCCCAATTAAATAAGTAACTGTGATAAAACTCACTGGTTCACCAAGCTGGATTTTGTGGCACCCTTACGTTCGTCTGTCACAGATCACCTGGGATGAATAGGCTTTTTTTGCTCACGTCTCTCCAGGAATCGTGTCGCAGGAGAGAGCCACTCTCCTTAATAAGGAATAAGCATTCTTCCGACACTCCAAATCACACTTGTCACCTAACTGAATTACGTCCCACTCGATATTCCTTTCACGTATGGCTTCACCATACAAGTTACTTCTCTGTACTCCTCTCCACAGAAAACGTGAACTAGTATCTAACAAGCGAAGAGGGAAAATAAAAGCCGCTACTTGCCTCTCCTCTGGCTAGGAAAGTCACTTAACTTTCTTCCCCACAGGAGACTCCATGACCGTTTTCTGTGTTGCCTGAGAAATGAAAGCTTAAGTTTATACTTTGACGTATATGTAACTGTACAGTCCCCGGGGCACCTGGTCCTTCTGAGACTCCGGCCTGCAGTGGCCGCTCAGTGCTCTGTCCACCGACTGGGCGCACCTTGGCGACCACCACAGACGAGCTTAACAAGAGCCCTTCTCACTCACCCGGCGCGATTTGGGCTTCCTGAGAGCAAGAGACTAGCCGCAACAAACCGTAACCATGGCAACAGCCAATCCGGAGAAGGTGGCGCCGCTTTTCTTTACAGGTGCCCCAGCAGGACAAACAAGTTCCGTTCTAATTTGGACTAGTTCTTGCATTTCTGTACCTAAAAGAATTAATCTTTCTTTCCAGGTAGCTGTTAATATTTATATATTTTATGGAAATTATGGCACTTTTCTATAATTAGTCAAGTAGAGATGATCTGGTCTTTACCTGAGCCATCAGTAGTTATCTACTGAATATCTTTGTAGACTTTTTAATTTTTACGAAATTGTATTTCGATAGTGATTTGTGGGGCTGAAGGGTAGAGAAAACGCCAATAAATAGAGTGCTTACCATGAGAACAGTTTTTCCCCAAGAATGAACGAATTCTGTTATCAATTAATGTCTACTAAAATTTTTAATCGCAGGAGTGTGTGTGTTGTAGATTACTTTAAAACGTACTTCCTATAATAAAAAAATTACTGTAAAATATTGACAGAAACTACTTAATACAAACCCTAAAGTTCTATGTATTCATTTTTTTAAAATTGTGTGGAAGTGTTTATGCAGAGCAACCATATCCATTTATAAAATGTATTACTTTAATAATCAATGGTTTTAATTTTTTTTAAAGCTTTCATGCAAGTTGTAATAATTCTTAGAGGGAGTGGTTAAACACAACAGTAAAAACCATTTGCTGGGCAAATTCGAAAAGAAAACATTTCATGAAGTCTCTGAAAGAAAACAAACAGATAACATTTCCTAGCAATATGATTTTTAATTACGCCAATATAACTGTCAAAGTATTGTGAGGAAGTAACAGCTATTCTGTAATGAAAAACCACACTAGTACTTTACCAGAAACATAATAACTTAACATTACCTGGTTTAATGTTCAATAAACTTTAAAGCATTTTTATCAAAGTCCATGTTCAACATCCATTTATTTTATTCTAATTGGTAATTTTTACATGCTATTGCGACTACTTATCCAAAATGCTTGGGTTAGCATATTGAGTTTCCTGTGTTAAAAAACATGTTAAGGTTAATTTTGTTTGTAATTATCAAGCCATTCATTTTTTCCTTTAAAAATGTTTGGTTCTTCAACAATACAATTTAAACTTACCTTTAAGTAGCTAATTTTAGGAAAGCATGATTTTGAAAATATCCAAGTTAAATTGTCAAGTAAATTAAAATAAAATATGTAGAAAGCCTTTTTGAAGATAGTCCATGATGGTTAGGACTTTAGGTGTTTATTTTTATTTTATGTGTATGGATGCTTGCCTGCATTTATTATGTCTTTGAACTATGTGCATTCTTGATGTCTGCAGAAGGGAGTGGAGGACTCTCTCCTTTCCTGGAACTGGAGTTACAGATGTGTCTCTCCATGTGGGGCTGGGAACTGAATCTAGTTTCTTCGCAAGAACAAGTGTTCTTATTCTTGGAATGGTCTTTCCTTCCCAAAGATTGACATCTTATAATCATATTTTTGGTTAGGATTAATTTTTAAAAAGTATTGACCCTAAGAATTAATGGTAATTAAACTAGAACCATATCGATGAAATAGGTACAAACTGTAACAAACATCTAAAACAGTTATAGGTTAGAATTAAAATATTCTGTTGCTTTTAAACTGTGTATTATTTAGTAGAAACACAATAGCTGAAGAAATATTCCTGGAAAACACAGTCGTAGTTTGAGTATATTAGTTTAGCTTATTCAGGACCTTTTTATATATTAAATGGATTTTTTAAATTTTTTAATAAACAGCATTATTTCAGTAAAATGTTAAAAAACATTTCCAAATATTATTGACAGAGCCCATCAGTCCACTACATTATATTTCCCTTAGAGAACATGTAATAAACATTATTTATGAAGGTAAAAAGAAGAGAGGAGCTTTCATTAATTATATCCCATGTACATGAAATCGATATAAATATCACTGTAGTGCTAAAATAGCTGCCCAGAAGTTACACTTGTTTTCTTATTGCTGAGGTGGATATGAGCAATAGTTTCTTTTTTCGTAGGAAACTTATTCTTCATTGAAACTAATTGTTTCTTACAGTATCACCTCATCACAACTTTGCTTCCCTCCTCTCTTCCCAGAACCCCCTCACCTTTGCACTCTTCGTACGTCACGCCTTCATCCTTTCTCTCTTAAAAAAAAAAATAACCAAATAGACAAATAAAAGACAAACAAGTCAGATTTTAAAACACCAAAACACAGAAAAAGCATTACACACACACACACACACACACACACACACACACACACACACACACACACACACACAAACTCATAGAAACACAAAATGAAAAGCATAGAATAAAAGCAAAACACAAGATTAAAAATGCTAAAACAAGGCAATATGAGACAAAAAAAAACTACAGAAATATTACTGAGTTTTTGTTGTGTTGGCTATCTACTGTTGGACACATTGCCTACCCTTAAGTGTGGTTTGTATACCCAGTGAGAATTCTTTGAAAAAAAATTTTTTTTTGCAAGTGGTTGTTGAGTGGAGACAGATTTTTGTTAGAGATGGGAAATCATGTGCTTTGTCCTCTTAACACTATAGCAATGTCAGGTTTGCACTTGCGCAGGCCCCATGCATGATGCCACAGACTATTTAAGTTCATATGTGCATCAGTTCTGTTGTGTCTGTAAGGGCTTTTTTCCTTAGTGTCTTCCATCCTCTCTGGCTCTTACAATCTTTCTGCCTCCTCTTCTGCATAGAACCCTTGGCCTAGATGGGAGGAATTTGATGAAGCTATCTCTCTTAAGAATGAACACTGAGCAGAGGGTCCTAGAAACCTGCAAAAAGAATATTTTTATGGGTGGATTGGGGCCCCCGGGGGTCTGCTCAAACTATTGCACTAACCAAGGACAATACAAGCAGTAAACATTTGAACCCCTAATCTGATCTACCCAATGGACAGGATATTCTCCACAATTATGGAGCGGGGACTGACTCTGACATGAACTCTGGTGCCCCATATTTGACCACCTCCCCTTGATGGGGAGGCCTGGTGGCACTCAAAGAAAGAATATGGAGGCTTCCAAGATGAGACTTGATAGCCTATGACCATACAGAGGGGGAGGAGGTCCCCCTCGGTCATAAACCTAGGGTAGGGGAATAGGGTGAAAGCAGCAGGGGGGAGGGAGGACTGAGGAGAGAGGGATACAAGTGACAGGATAACAACTGAGTTGTAATCTGAATAAATGAATTAAATTATTAAAAAAAAGAATGAACGTTTCAAATTCTTTCACTCTCCGCACACTGTCCAGTTGTGATTCCATATTTTAGTGCCCATCCATTGCAGCGGGAGAAAATCTGATAATGACTGAGCCCAGAAATGTTTGTCAGTATAGCAGATTGACATTAGGAGTCATTTTATTGCTTTGTTCTTTTAGCAGAACGGTATTTGATTTTTTTTTTCCCCTAGATCTGTAATCAACCTAGTCTCAGATTTCAGGGAGTAGACCTTAACTCCAGTCAGTCAGGTGGTGACTGTTTACTCCCACAAACTCTGTGCCACTGTTGCACCAGCCTATCATTCTGAAAGACCACATTGTAGATCACAGGGTGTGCAGTGGAGTTGGTGGTTACTGCTCTCCCCTGGCAGCATGCAAAGTACATCCTAGTACCACAAACACTAGTCAGTAGGGTCAAAGGCTCTAGATGCGCACCGGCTCAACTTCTCCATGTTCAACGAGATATTTAAGTGTTGTCTTCTGTAATAAGGTCTTACCATCAATTTAAGGAGAGCAATCCGAAGCCAAGGCAATAGATTGAGCTGTTTGAGGTTTCCTGGGTGCCCCTTTGGGCATCAAATCAACCAAGTGTATGCATTCATTTTATTTATATATTTTTGTGTATGTACATGTGCATACACACAGAAATTTGTGCCCATACTATCGCATGTGTGGAGGATCAAAGGACGAGTTTTAGGATAGTTTTCTTTTCCTGCTGCTTTGCGGGATCCAGGAATACAATGCAGGCCATCAGACCTGTACACAAGAGCCGCCACCCACTGAGCTAGCTATGTCATGGGCTTGAGCGACAGGAATTTCAACCAGTGCTTCATAGTGACAAGAGGGACGCCATTGCAATCCTCCTCTACAGATAGTGGCACTGAAGCTTAGAAACTTTATCCACCTTAGTTTATGGCTTTGTGTTTTTAGCTTTGAGAATTTTGCTCTTTGTTGTTCAGCTCAAATTTATTTACGTGGACTCGGCCTGTCCCTTCCCTGTCACACCCTCCCTCACTCTCTACGTCTCGCTCACTCTCAAACTCTTTTTCTTGAATTGTTACTGTCGCATTGTACAGTGAGGGAGGAAAAACTAATAGCTATTAATGAAGCGCCACAACTTTGTGTAAAATCCTCTCTTTGGCTCCGGGCCATGCCAATGCACTTCCTCCCTCCCTCCCTCCCTCCATCCCTCCCTTCCTCCCTCCCTCCCTTCCTCCCTCCCTCCCTCCCTCCCTCCATCCCTTCCTTCCTCCCTCCCTCCCTCCTTTCCTCCCTCCCTTCCTCACTCCCTCCCTCCCTCCCTTCCTCCCTTCCTTCCTCTTTCCTTCCTCCCTCCCTCCCTCCCTTCCTTCCTTCCTTCTTTCCTTCCTTCCTTCCTTCCTTTCTTTCTTTTTGCAGTCATATTCTTATACTGTTCTCCATTCTCATTTCCATCTTGCAGTTTTTGACCCCGTTCATCTCCTATGAACCAGTGTGTTCGCTTTTCAAATCATCTCTCTGTCTTGAACTGCTTTTCCAATTTGTCTTCCATGTGGTGCCAGAGTATGGCTCCAATTACCTTCAGAGGAAAGAGAGCAAATTCTTTCCCAGTCTTTACTTGATTATACCTGTGTACTTTCACCTTACACTTCTGCCACTTTTAACAATGCCTCCTTTCACCTTTCAGTAAACCTTATTAGCACCGTGACTCTCTCTCTCTCTCTCTCTCTCTCTCTCTCTCTCTCTCTCTCTCTCTCCCATCATCCCCCTCTCTTTAATGCCTGCTATGACTGCTCCATTTGATTGCCTCATCATTTTTCAATTATTCTTCAAAGGACGTAGCTTATTTATCTTTTCTACAAAAATTCACCTTTCCCTTTGTCCCTCAATTGACACCTAATTTAGATTTGGCAACAGGCTTGAATATTTAACTTCCTGCCATGTTCTGCCTTGTTCAACTTTGTTTCCTCATCATTTAGTAATTTGAAGGAACATAAACAATAACAACAAGCAGTTAAAGTTTATTTAATTAATGAAAAGCAATCCTCTGAATAGGTGAAGACGTTAATTTATAGCATTCATGGCTTTGAATGTATTTGCTGTTGGACCATTTAATCATTTATGTGGGAACTGAATAAAGAAATGCATATCAAGACTATTTAATTTTATTTGGAACAAATGCCTTGATCATAGTGAAGGCAGATATATGTCTTTCATATCATAAATACTTAGGTAACAATTACCATGCACTTGTGAACTTGTGATAATCCATCTTTATTGTTGCCACCTTGTGAGGCTTATTAATGAACAGACCATCAGTTAATTACATCCTAACCTTGTAAACTTGGTCTTTCTTGGAGCATTGTTTAAACACCCAGCTTCTTGTGTTCTGACATTTTCAAGTTGAATTGCTCTTTTGAAATGACTATGATCAACCTCCTTACCAACTCAATTCCCTTGGAAAGTACTTCACCTCTTTGACTTTGTTTGAAAGAAAGCCCTCCAGTAATATCTTCCTCTCCTGATTTCCCTAAGATCATGCTTTATCTTTTTACTTAAAAATTCTAAGTTTCCATTTCTACAGTTCTTCACCGCCTCAGCTCTATGTTTTCTAATCTGCCTTCAAGTCCTTTATCTCTTGTTCACTCTGTTATTTTGAATGACTTCGTCAACCCTTAGCTCTCACAACCTCGGCTCCAGTTCTATTAAGGATCTTAATCACACAGAGACAATGACTTAAAATTCAAACTTTAAATGCTCACTTGATGAAAAATTTCACAAATTTTCTCCTGCCAGTGCTTGATATTATTTTTTATTATTCTTTGTTTGTTTGTTTGGGTTTTTCTTTTCTTTTCTTTCTTTCTTTACAGATTTCCAGAACTGTGGAGAAATCTGAACAAGAAAAAACAGCCTGACTGTTCATGCAACTGTCCTATCAGGACATACCAGGCATTGGAGAAATCCAGAAACATGAGTGGAGGACAGAAGCTGGAGAAATCAAATGGCAGCCTGGGAACTCAAAGACACAGGAAACAAAGCCAGGAGAGGGACATGGCGGAAGAGGAAAAGCCTGTGCATTTTCTGTGATCTTTTTACATAGGTAAAAATAGGGATGGATGGACATAAAAGCATGATCTTTATGGTTTTTGACACTTTATAGTGTTTCCTGTAGTTTGCCACAGGTATCAGTTTCTCCCTACTTGGGCCCTAATAGCTTAAAATTATCCCCATTCTTCCAGCATGTCAAATATGTGCTTTAGATATCAAATCAATCCAACCACAATACTTTCTAAAATGTTCTAGCAATAACTGAAACTATTAAGAACCAAGACAACTCAAAACATGCCCAAACAGTAAGAAACTTTCCCTACTAATAAGCAGATGATCAAAGCCACTGAAGTAAGAGCTTTCAACGATCTCAGAATTTTTTTTAAGGAAACTGATTCTTTGGAAAACTACTTTTTATATTTTTTATTATTTAAAATAAGTTTTAAATTTAAATATATTTTTATCATGTTCTTCCCCTTCCCCAAGTTTGTTTAAAACCTCTATCCCTACCCACTCAACATCAAGTTATTTCTCCAAAAACAAACCAAATGACTGAACTGGCTACGTTTTTATTCATTCATTCTTTAAGCGTAATAGAAAATATAATAAAATACAACAAAAACGATCAATGAAGTTGGACAGGACAGACCAACATAAAGAAAAGAACTCAAGAGAGGGCACAAGGGTCAGAGTCCCACTCAGTCACATGCTCACAAGTATCCCTTGCTCCCACTAAACTGGCAGCTATAATATAAGCACAGAGGACATGGTGCACATGCACGAGGCCCTGTGCATTCTGCTTCAGTCTCTGAGTTCATGTGAGCTTTATGTTGATTTAGAAGGTTTTATTTATTTATTTTTTCCTCCTCTGGCTCTTATATTCTTTCTACTTTTGTTTTTTCCTGCAAGGTGCCCTGAACTCTGAGGATTGGGAATTTTAAAAATATATTTTATTAATTTATTCATATTACATCTCAATGGTTATCCTATCCCTTGTATCCTCCCATTCCTCCCTCCCTCCCATTTTTTTAAAAATATATTTTATTAATTTATTCATATTACATCTCAATGGTTATCCTATCCCTTGTATCCTCCCATTCCTCCCTCCCTCCCATTTTCCTCTTACTCCCCTCCCCTATGACTGTGACTGAGGGGGACCTCCTCCCCCTGTATATGCTCATAGAGTATCAAGTGGGATTTGGTGGCAACATCCCACTTAGAGCTAACTGTTCCATGGACTCTCATTCTTTGCATAATGACTGACTATGGGTCTCTACATTTGTTCGACCGCTGAAGGAGGAAGCTTTTCTGATGATGATTGAACAGGCAATGGTCTATGAGTATAGAATAATACAACTAGGAGTCATTTTTATCACTCCATTGTTTTTTTCTTTCCTTAAAAAAAAAAAACCCTATTATTTGGTTTTTCCCTAGGTTCCTGGGCTACTTAGTATCAGATCTGGGGACACCCAAGTGTAAGACCCCCGACACGGCGGTCTTAACGTGGAGACCCCCACCAAGAACCAACGAGACCAAGGCTTCGGCTGCAACACGCAAGAGGCTTTATTATTAAGGGGACGGGTACCCGGGCGTTTCAGTCTCTGGAGAGGCTGGCGCGCCCAGTGAGTCTTTCGGGGGTCTTCTTATAGGGATTTTGGCGGGAAGCGCGATTACAGAAGCGAGAAGCATAGTTACAGGGCTCTGATTGGTAAGTTTAAATGAGGCGAGGTTATAGCCCGGTCATTAGGTGGGCTCTGGGAACGGGGGAGTTTATCCGTTCTCTGGGCCAGATGGCCGACCATAAATATCTTGTTTGACAAGGACAAGCACGCTTTTATCTTTCTCCTCTGGGCTCCAGGCCTTATCTTATCCCGGGAACCCATTATTCTAGTCTTGCCTTGCAAGATAGCATTACTGCTGCTATGCTTGCTAACCCATTATTCTAGTCTTGCCTTGCAAGATAGCGTTACTGCTGCTATGCTTGCTATGCCGGGTGCACAGGGGAGGGGGTCTTACATTCCCCCCTCTTGTTGTAAATTGAATGAAATCTTTCATTCAATGACCTCTGGTTGTGCCTGTTGGAGCTGTTGGTATTGTTGGGTTAGAACCAAGGCCTGTACAACCGATAGGTGGTCTCGGTTTCGGATGAATTGCATCAGTCTGTTAAGAACGCAGGGCCCAAAAAGTAGGAGCAGAACAATAATTAACAAAGGGCCTGTTATGGTAGACATTAAAGTGGTGAACCAAGGAGCCTTATTAAACCAGTTTTCATACCAAGTTCGTCCTGATTCAAATTGTAACTGTCGCTGTTTTAGTCTTTCTCGCAGCTTAGACATACTATCTCTGACTACTCCTGTATGGTCTGCATAAAAACAACATTTTTCCTTGAGGGCTGCACAGAGCCCACCCTCTTTTAGGAATAAAATATCTAACCCTCTACGATTTTGGAGCACTACCTCGGAAAGGGAGGTCAGGGACTGTTCTAATGCACTAATAGACTCTTCTAATGCTTGAAGATCTGCGTTCATGGCCTGCTGTAACTGCTGAAAATGAGCAACCTGAGTGAGAGCAGTAGTCCCGGTTCCGATCCCTGCCGCGACTCCCCCGACTGTTAATCCTCCCAATAGCAGTGCCAGAGTGATGGATACTGGCTCTCGGGGGTAACGATTAATCCCCTCAAAATGGCGGTATAGGTCAGAGGGGTCATGGTATGTGATCTTGGGGAAGAGCTGAACTAATACACAGAAGTCCGAGGACATTTTAAGGATGGATGTTGTGACACATGGGGTTAACCCAGTGTTACAGGCCCAGTAGGTTCCATTTGGGCCAGTGAGGTACCTGGTTTCCGAAATTTTTGGGATGCTGGTCAAAGTGGTGTTGCACAGAGATTTATGGGACGAGGGGACGGTCCCTAAGCAAGTTCCTTTACCAGATATTGGAGACAGCGTGAGACGGTGAGGGATATTGGAGAGACATCTATTGTCTGGGGTGGAGGAGTTAGTAATGCTGGTCATAAGGGCAACTCCCTCATAGTAAGGGGGTTGGGAGGTGAGACACATCCAACATTCCTTAGTCTTTTCCGGGGAAGTGTAGTTTAGGGCCTGGTATGCCCCCGTAACCAGGTCTAGGAGCTGGTTCCCTGTACTTAGGTGTAAGTCTGAGGCAGAAACAGCGTTGGGGTGTGCCGAGAGTAGCGTCAGAGGAGTGGATTGGGGTAGCACCAGGGGTCTAGGCTGGGCTTGAGGTGGCTCGGCCAGGACAGGGTTAGGGCCTATTGCCATGGTGGGAGCAGTAGTCAGGGTTAACTTGACCTTGAAAATTAGCCCATGGTCTTTGTTTGGTTTATATAATCGCAACCCCCAAGTGTTCCCCTTAAGCCATCGGCGATCCTGCTTTCCTTTTTCTGTAAACTTGATGACTATGGGGTTGCAGTACTTTCTCTTGCAGGGCCCCTCTGGGCTATTGAAGGGGGCGCATTTAGTCTGGAGGTATTTATCCCCATTTCTTTCTCCTTCCCCTGACCTTTCATAGCTACTGTTTCTTTTTACTGTGATCAGGTCCCAACTGGAAGAGGGGTTCCAGGAAGCCTCGCCCGTAGTTTCACAGCCCCATGCGGCACAAAAGAAATCAGGGGCCCCCCCACATTGGCGCCTGAGCTGCCGAGATTGGCCTTGTCCTGGGCAAACATAGAACTCAGCGGACCGAAGATTAGCCCGGTAGAACTGTCCGGAGCACCCGAGAGTGCTTCCTATCCCATTTGGGCGACACTGCTTCTCGGCTGGGGGTTTAGAGAGGTCGGTGTGGTCGGGAAGGTCCCAGGTGAGCGACCCAGCTGCCAACTTACAGAGGTCTGGTGTCAGGTCCGGCCACCAAGTCCATGGAGGATGTAGTGCGGTGATCGACCAGATGGTGTCTCCTTCTTCATTGGTT
This sequence comes from Acomys minous, assembly GCF_964271855.1. NCBI lineage: Eukaryota > Metazoa > Chordata > Mammalia > Rodentia > Muridae > Acomys > Acomys minous. The sequence goes on from NC_140490.1 coordinate 105,162,869, forward strand.
ACCTCCCAGGTTTGTTGTACTGGAATGTGAGGGCTGGCAGATGGGGTCCAGGGGAGGGATAGTAGGAGAAAAGTAAGGGTCATGGGGCGAATCAGGTTCGGGAAAGTCTTATCTTTAGGGGATTGTCGGTTTGATGAGCCTTCCATGTTGTCTTGTTTGGGTCCGTCTCCCTGGCCGCCTTGACGTGGGCTGCGTGGATCCAGGTGGCAATTCCGTCTACCTTGAGAGCCGTCGGGGTAGTCAGGAGAACAGCGTAAGGTCCTTTCCAGCGGGGTTCAAGGTTCTTGGTCCGGTGGCGTCGGACCCAGACGTAGTCTCCAACCTGGAATGGGTGAGGGGCCAGGGGCTTGTCAAGCTGGTCTTTATAAGCACGGGCTAGGGGCTTCCATACCTCATTTTGAACCTCTTGGAGGGCTCTTAGGTGTGCCTGGAGGGAAGGCCTGGTGGCGAAGGAGCCGATATCTGGGTCAAGGAAGTGAACAATAGGAATATGTGAACCATAGATAATCTCAAAGGGAGTAAGCCCATGTGGGCCAGGGGTGTTCCTAACCCTGTATAGGGCCAGGGGTAGCAGGGCCACCCAGTCCTTAGTGCCAGCTGCAAGCGTTAATTTAGTCAAAGTCTCCTTAATAGATCTATTCATGCGCTCTACCTGTCCTGAACTCTGGGGTCTATATGAACAATGTAGTTTCCAATTAATCCCCAATAGTTTGGCCACCTGCTGGCTTACCTGGGAGACGAAGGCTGGTCCGTTGTTGGACCCAATTACCTGTGGCATCCCGTAGCGAGGGAAAATATCATCTAAAAGCTTCTTGGAAACCACTTTGGCCGTCTCATGTTTGGTGGGGAAAGCTTCAGTCCATCCTGAAAAAGTATCTACGAAGACCAGCAGGTACCGGTATCCGTATATACCTGGTTTGATCTCCGTGAAGTCAATTTCCCAATGGGTCCCTGGCCGGTGCCCTCGGACCCTAGTTCCTGACAAATTCAAAGACCTGTTGGTATTGACCTGCGTGCAGGGCCGGCAATTGTCAATGGCTCTCTGGAGGGCCTCCTTTTTTCCCAATAGGTAAAAGTCCGTTTCTTCTCTTTCAAGGAGGGTCTTCATTTTCTGGGCGCTTAAATGAGTGAGCTTGTGGAAGTAGTCAATCAAATAGTCAGTTTCTTTTGAGGGGACGACTACCTTGTCCTGGTATCGCCAATGTTTGGGGCCTTCAGGAAGAGCGCCCATCTTGTGAAGTCTTTGTATGTCGTCGTTGGTGAATTTCCAATTCCAATCGTGCTGCCCTGGCGCTCCTGTGTCTTCTTGTAAGGAGAGCGCCTCGAGAGTGTCGAGGGGTCTTGTAGCGGCTTGGCGGGCTGTCTCGTCAGCCAGCCGATTACCTCGAGCCTCAGGGGAGTCCCCTTTCTGGTGGCCCGGGCAATGGATGATGCTGAGCTGCTGGGGTAAAAAGAGGGCCTTCAGGAGGGCCAGGATTTCAGTCTTATTTTTAATTTCTTTACCTTCTGAGGTGAGGAGTCCTCGGCGCCGATAAATTTCTCCATGTACGTGGGCCGTGGCGAAGGCATACCGGCTGTCTGTATATACTGTTAGCCTCTTTCCTTTTGCCAGTTCCAGGGCCTTGGTCAGGGCGATCAGTTCAGCACGCTGGGCGGAGGTCCCTGGGGGCAGAGGGCTGGCCCATATTACCTGGTCGGTGGTGGTGACAGCCGCTCCGGCCCGTCGTGTCCCGTTATCCAGGAAGCTGCTCCCATCCGTATACCAAACGAAGTCTGGGTGAGGGAGGGGCTGGTCAGTGAGGTCAGGGCGGGTTCCGTGGGTTTCCGCCAGGACTTGCTGACAGTCATGATCCTCGGGCCCGTCTGGGAGAGGGAGCAGCGTGGCAGGGTTGAGATTGGTTGTTGGCCCAAAGGTGACTCTGTCCGAGTCTAAAAGCATGGCCTGGTAATGGGTTACCCGGGCGTTGGAGAGCCATCTGTCTGGGGGCTGCCGGACCAGGGATTCCATGGCATGGGGCGCTAAGATAGTAATTGGCTGTCCCATGGTGAGTTTGTTAGAGTCTTTAAGGAGTAAGGCGGCTGTAGCAACCATCCGTAGGCAAGGGGGCCAACCTGCTGCTACGGAGTCCAGTTTCGTAGAGAGGTAGGCTATAGGCCTTTTCCAGGGCCCCAGTCTCTGGATTAGAATTCCCTTGGCGTAGCCTTGATTCTCGTCAATGAACAGCTCAAAGGGCTTGGTTAAATCGGGCAGCCCCAGTGCGGGGGCTGAGATTAAGGCAGTCTTAATAGCCTCGAAGGCCTGTTGATGGGCGGGCCCCCAGGCAAACATCGTTCCTGGCTTGGTAAGGGGGTACAGGGGAGCTGCCAGTTCCGCGAACCCAGGGATCCAGAGGCGGCAAAAACCCGCTGTTCCTAAAAATTCTCTGAGCTGACGGGGGGACCGCGGTGGCGGGATTTGGAGGACAGTTTGTTTCCTAGCCGGGGTGAGCCACCTCTGTCCATCCTTGATGGAGTAACCTAGGTAGGTTACTTCAGTCTGGCAAATTTGTGCCTTCTTGAAAGAGGCTCGATACCCCAGCCGTCCTAGGACTTGCAGGAGGGCGTGGGTTCCCCGTTGGCAGTTTTCCTTAGAGGGGGCTGCCAGGAGGAGATCATCTACATATTGGAGCAATATGAGGTCTGGGTATTGTACCCTGAAGTCGGCCAAATCACGGTGTAAAGCCTCATTGAACAGGGTGGGACTATTTTTAAATCCCTGGGGCAGCCGTGTCCATGTTAGTTGCCCCGAAATCCCCAAGTCGGGGTCCTTCCATTCGAATGCAAAGAGAGGCTGGCTGGAGGGATGCAGTCTTAGGCAGAAGAAGGCATCCTTTAAGTCCAGCACAGTGTACCAGACATGGTCTGGGGATAGCCCTGTTAATAGGTTGTAAGGATTGGGGACAGTAGGATGTATGTCTTCAACCCGTTTGTTGACCTCTCTTAAGTCTTGGACCGGCCGATAATCCCCCGTCCCGGGCTTTTTAACAGGAAGCAAGGGGGTGTTCCAGGGAGACTGACAAGGAGTCAGTATGCCTTGGTCCAGGAGTCTCCGAATATGAGGCCGTATTCCCAGGTAGGCTTCCTGTGACATAGGGTACTGCCGGATAGAGACTGGGGTGGCAGAAGCCTTAAGGTGTACTAATATGGGGGGCTGTTGGTGAGCTAGGCCCATTCCCCCAGTTTCGGCCCAGGACGATGGATACAGGGCGTGCCAGTCCGGGCTAGGGGTATCGCTCCCAGGGGGGTCAGTCTCATACAATCTGTATTCATCCTCTAAATTTAATATCAAAGTCTGAATAGGCCGCCCCTGTGGTCCCGTCACACGAGTGTGCCCTTCTTCGAAGTGAATTTGGGCTTTGAGTTTGGTTAATAAGTCTCTTCCCAGGAGGGGATATGGGCAGTCCGGGACGTGAAGAAAGGAATGTGAGACCTTACCGGTGGCAAGATGTACTTTTCTCTCGGTGGTCCAGCGGTAAGGCTTCCCGCCAGTCGCTCCTTGCACCCAGGCAGTCTTTGTTGTCAGGGGCCCCGGTGCAGTGGTGAGGACGGAGTGCTGAGCTCCCGTATCCACCAAGAAGGTGACGGGTTGCCCCCCCCACATTTAGAGTTAGCCGGGGTTCAGGGGGAGGCTCCTGACCCTGACTTCTTCAGTCTTCTAGGTTGAGGAGAGCTGCGGAGGGGGGGGGCCTACGGGGCCCTTTGGGACGTCTGGGACAGTCCCGTACCCAATGGCCCCTTTCTTTACAATAGGCACATTGGTCCTTATCCACAGGGGTTTTTCTCCGTTCTCCCTGGCCCTGACTATCCTGGCGCCCTGAGACTACGGTGGCCAACAGTCTACTCATTTCCCTATGTCTCTTCTTATCTCTAGCATTTTCCCTTTCTTCCGCTTCTTTTCTCAATCTCTCTTCCCTTTCTTCGGACTCTTTTCTAAGCCTTTCTTCTCTCTCTTCCGGCGTCTCTCTCTTATTATAAACTTTCTCTGCCTCCTTTAAAAGATCTTGAACTGTACTTTCTCTAAGTCCCTCCAATCTCTCTAATTTGCGTCTGATATCTGGGGCAGCCTGCCAGACGAAGGACATTGCCAGGGTGGTGGCCTGGAGGGGGTCCTCAGGGTCATATGGAGTGTAAACCCTGTAGGCCTCTTTCAAACGTTCAAGAAAAGCTGACGGCGTCTCATCTGCTTTCTGAGTAACCATCTTAACCTGGGCCAAATTGGTGGGCCGCCTGGCGGCTTTTTGGAGACCCGCTATGAGCAGCTGACGATAAAGACATAGGTGGGCCCTACCTTCCTCAGTGTTGAAGTCCCAGTCCGGTCGTTCCAAGGGGAAAGCACTGTCAATTTCATTGGGCAGCTGGGTAGGCCGCCCATTAGCTCCTGGGACGCTCTTGCGTGCTTCCAGAAGGACGCGCTGCTTTTCTTCGGAGGTGAGGAGCGTCTGTAGGAGCTGTTGACAATCGTCCCAAGTGGGTTGATGGGTAACTAGAATGGACTCAATTAGAGAGGTTAGCCGGGAGGGGTCCTTAGAAAAAGGAGGGTTATTATTTTTCCAGTTATAAAGATCTGAGGCGGAAAACGGCCAATATTGTATCTGGCCACCCGTGCCAGCCCGAAGGGGGAAGGCCTGAGAGGTCTGGGGTGGAACCTCGCGCCGGCTGCGGAGTCGGCCGGCCATTGGTGAGGCCTCGGTTGCTGCGGTGGGAGCAATATCGTCAGGGCGAGGCGCGGGTCCGGAGCGCTCAGGCGGCGGCGGCGCAATATCTTCAGGTGGCCCCAGCAAGGGAGGAGCCGAGGGAGCCTGAAGTCCGGCCGGTGAGGCTGGGCCTGGGGCCCGATAAGGGGGTGGTTCTTTAGTCAGGAGATCCAGGAGGGGTCCCTCATCCGGTGGCAAGACCTTGGGGGGGCGCATACAATGGTGGGGTAGAGACCTGCCCCAGCGGGGGCCGCCGGGGTTGGGGCCGGCGGCTGCGTCAAAGCGGAATGGGGACCGGCCCCAGGGGAAGCCGCTGGAGTCTGGGCCGGCGGCTGTTCTAAGGTGGGCGTGGTAAGAGAGGTGGGGATAGGAGGGGGCGGAATGAGGAAAGGTCTGACCCATGGATGGGGGTCACGAACGAGAGATTCCCAAGTCATTATGTAGGGGACCTGGTCCGGATGACCGTGTGGTCCAGGGTCTACAATTTTGGACTTGATCTGTAGAATAAGAGAAAGGTTAAAAGTGCCATCTCGTGGCCACCCGGTATTAAGCGTAGGCCATTCAACGGAACAAAAAGTCTCCCATTTGCCCTTGCGGACTTCTACTGACAGATTGTGTGCAACGACACAGACCTCTTTGAAATGCTGTAAAGTAAGGGTTAGCGGGGTGACAAGAGTCTGACCCATGGTACCAAAAATATAAAACAAAAGACAACAGAGGACAGCCATACACAAAAGACCAAAAACAGCCTGCGCGGGATGCTTGCGCCAAAACGAAAACAAAGCAGAGGTTGGAGACACAGGGGGTCCGGATTCCCCGGTTCCCAGATGAGGCGAATAGCCTCTCAGATGGGCCGGAGCCCCAAATTCGGATGGGACGGAGACGTCTCCCGGGGGTACAAGGAAGAAGTCCGAGTTCGTCAACTCCTTCTTGTCCTTGTCAGATTCAGAGAGTCTACGCAGACACCGAGACACGTAACGATTAACAGAGAGACGAAAGAGAGACGAAATGACAACAACGACTAAGCCGGCCGGCACAAAGGCTTACCTCCCGAATTTGGGTCGGTGGTCCCTGGGCGGGGGTCCCGATCTCGGTGGGACCTCCAAATGTAAGACCCCCGACACGGCGGTCTTAACGTGGAGACCCCCACCAAGAACCAACGAGACCAAGGCTTCGGCTGCAACACGCAAGAGGCTTTATTATTAAGGGGACGGGTACCCGGGCGTTTCAGTCTCTGGAGAGGCTGGCGCGCCCAGTGAGTCTTTCGGGGGTCTTCTTATAGGGATTTTGGCGGGAAGCGCGATTACAGAAGCGAGAAGCATAGTTACAGGGCTCTGATTGGTAAGTTTAAATGAGGCGAGGTTATAGCCCGGTCATTAGGTGGGCTCTGGGAACGGGGGAGTTTATCCGTTCTCTGGGCCAGATGGCCGACCATAAATATCTTGTTTGACAAGGACAAGCACGCTTTTATCTTTCTCCTCTGGGCTCCAGGCCTTATCTTATCCCGGGAACCCATTATTCTAGTCTTGCCTTGCAAGATAGCATTACTGCTGCTATGCTTGCTAACCCATTATTCTAGTCTTGCCTTGCAAGATAGCGTTACTGCTGCTATGCTTGCTATGCCGGGTGCACAGGGGAGGGGGTCTTACACAAGCAGTGTCAGGTATGGGTTCCATCTTGTGGTGTGAACATTAAGTCACATCAGTTATTAGTTGGCTATTCCTACAACCTCTGTGCCAGCATTGCTCTAACATACCTTGCAGGTAGAACACCACTGTAGATGAAAGTTTGTGTCTGGCTTGCTCTTTGAGTTTTCTTTTCACAGCTTGCCGAGTATCTTTATGTAACAAAAATGCTGGAATGTAGGGGTGAAGGCTTGATGTAGGCACCAGCTTTGAGGAGTTATGTAGGTTTTTTTCTCCAGCAGTGGGTCCTTATTGTCAGTCATGAAGAGAAACCTACAGTTCCAGTAGAGTTCACGGGATCCTGACTTAGAGGGGGCAGAACTAATGCAAGATCCGGGTGCAATGGAGGACACTGGAAGAGCAAGGACCTCTGAATCAACTAATCAAGGATACTATGAGCTCAAGGAGACTGTGCTCAGCGAGCAAAGGCCCACATGGGTCTGCCCCAGGTCCCCTGCATATGCACCATAGCTTTTAGGTTAGTGTTTTTATGGGACTCATTACTGTGAGAACAAATAGGTCTCTTATTCTTATGCCTTCTCTTGAGGTTCTATTCCTTCTGTTGGTTTGCCTTGTCCAACTTTCATATGGTAGTTATCGCTTCTTATTATTTTATTTTGTCATGTTTGATTATTTTCTCTTAGAATCTTATTGTTTTTAAATTACATGTATTTTCTATAGTATCTGTAGGCCCGGCTAGCAATCAATCAAGACACAGACACTGTTATATTTTAAAATAGCCTTAGTTAACTTGGGGCAGGGCAGATATCAATCCTCTAAACTACTTTCCATAATAGGGACTCAGGCATGGGATCCCTGTCTCAGTCTCATGCTATCCTCTTCTAATAACTTCTACCAAGCCACGTCCCATCTATAATCCCATATACTTGCTCATGGTCTTCATCTGGGCCGGATTCTCCATCCATGCCGGCCATGTGCTTCTCGTCCATCTAACCCATGGCAGCCTTCCTCTCTCTCCTTTCTCCTCCTGGGGGAGTCTTTCTTCTTCCCAGAATTCCTCTCTCTCCTAGCACCACCTATCTCCTTTGCCCTGCCCAGGTGGGATGGCTTTTTATTAAGTAAAAGGTTGGTCACAGAGACAGTAAGTAGTAATTAGCATCAAAATACATCAGACCATCCCCCAACGGAATCTTTTTCTTTTCTAAATAGAGACAGAAAGGGAGTGGACCCAGAGGGAGAATAGGTGGAGAAGAACTAGAAGGAGGAGAGGGGGAAATTATAATGTGGATATATTGTATGAGAAAAGAATGTATATTCAATAAAAGAAAAAAGTGAAAGGAAAAAAAGAAAGGAAGTTGGCAAATGGTTGAATCTCTGTTAAGAACTGGGGTACCCTTTTCAAAGTCATCAGTATCCAGTATATTAACTTAAAAGTACTTTCTTAGTCTCATTAATATAGCTTTATAAGAATCTTTATAAATAATCAGTGTGGAAAATATAATATATCTTATAGGCAATTATTACAAAGTAGGATTAAATCCTTTGCAGGTTCTTGGACTTTTATTTCTGGAATTTGTTGCATTCCTGGGATTTGATTTTTATTCCTGCCTTTTATTAGATGGATATTATTTTTTAAAGAACTTTGTTTATGTAGATGTTTTTCTTTCTTGAAATCAAGGCAGCCCATGCTAAACAACTGCATAAACGATTTGTTCAGCAGGTGGCAGTATTTGTCTAAGGTTCATGAAGTGTGGTGCAGTATTTTACTAAGGAATAGGACTGAAGGGCTAGACTATTTCATAGGAAGACTGTGAAGATGTGGACTCAGGAAATGCTGCTCAACAAAGGAAATTAGAAGAAGGAGGAAAACTGAGCTTTTGTGCTAACTCTGTGTTATTTATAAATATGAAGACCTGAAAAAAAAATGGAGCTTGTTATAATTACAGTGCTCATATTTTATATATATTAGATATATATAGTTAAAATAAACTGTAACAAACCACAAATTTGAAAATACTAATTACTCAATAGATTTAACTTCATAAAATACTTTCAACATGTGCAATACTTTTAGCCATTTGTGTAAGGTATGGTGCTAACTGTGGACAAGAATTTAGGAGCAAGTAAACTATGATTTATCTCCAGAAGAATATAATTGGTAAAAGAGAAGCAATGCATGTTTCACATGCTGAAGAGGCGGCTTGTGGATATTGTATTTTGGCTAACATATTACCTACTTTCTCTGTAGGTAATGAATGAGTCATTCTGTTAACTAAGTATGTAGATGGCAAAACTATAAAGAACAACATATTCTTTACTGATTATCAAGTAAACAAAAATGTAGGAAAGAAAAAGAAAACCCAAATGAAAATCTTATCAGGAAATGAGTCCTTCAAGATGTTGAAAACCACTAAGTGTCAGGCTGATTAAATAAGTGTCCTTTTCTCTTTGTTCTACTCTTACACTTTGCTTACGGTAAAGCACTTGGGAAATCTGACTGGAGACTTGTGATTTCCCTTTTCATGATGAATAATATTTTGCACTTACTGAAAGTTGAAGGTGAGCCAAGCCTAGCTAAATGCTTCCCATACAATATCTAATGTAATAGCATCGCTCTTCAAGTGGAACAAGAATCATTTTCATCTTTTCTTCTTCATTCCCCCCATCATTATGGAACTGACAGCCAATTCTTATGAATCCTAGTGTGCCTCATTGTAAAACATCCCCCATAGGGAATCTGGGGACTAATCCTTTATTTTCCATGAAATACAAACAAGGCAAACTAACCCTGTGTTTAAGACACTTGTAAAATCCTGATTAAGGTAGGCCCTTTCATTTTTTGTTTGTTTTTTGTTTTGTTTTGTTTTGTAGCAATTTTCAACTAATTTGCCACATCTTTTAAAATTAGTTTTCTATTACCTTCTTTGTCAAATAGCACCTTGCTGGCAGGGTTAAATCTATCTTTTGCTGCTCTTATAAGCCCTCCAGTAGCCTTGAATGTGTGTCATTTGTCCAATTACCTCCCATGTGTCCCTGAAATAACTAAAAGGAAATTTTAACCAAGTTGTTCTCTTATTAAAGCCCTTTTCTGATGCCTTGTTGTCTTCCTTTACTCACCTGCCAAATATTGCCCTCTGTGCTGCATGTAGGACTCAATCACCCAGAAGGTCCTATCCTCCTGGACCACAATTTCAGTGAGGAAGTCAGGAAAGGGCACCTCCCTCTGATCCTCATCTGCCACACACTGTATGTGCTATCAAACTTGGATTTCCTATACACAACTTCTGCTGAATGTCTGAGAAATGCTTCCATGGTTCAAACTTCATTGTCTCCATATTACTTAAGGCCTAAAATCAGTGCTACCTTTCTCTAGTCAGATGATACAAACCCTTTGACCTCCCTCCTTGATGCGATTAGACGCCTCTGTATCCAATAGTATGCTGTTAAGTGTTTAGTGGGAAGTTCTGGACTAGAAAATGGAACCATGGTATTTATTCATGGCCATGGCTTAAATGTGACGACAGTGTGCAACTTCAAGGAGCGAGTGCAAATTTATTTGGTCTTCGGAATTATGAAAATGTAATAGTTAGCATGTTTATGAATCAGTCAAGTTGTTGCAACACACCACAGCTTCCAATGCTCCTCTACGCAATCTAAGGCATATTTAATTCTATGTGTTTGGTGAAAGTCAAATATTACTGAACTCTTACTATCTTACTGTTGGTGTGAAAACACTGTGGAGAGCCACAGATAGCAGCGCCCCTGCTGCTTCCCTGGCGCAATGCGCCCCCTTTTGTGCATGCGCAGTGAGTAAACCTCTGCGCATGCGCAGTGAGTAAACCTTTGCGCATGCGCAGTGAGCAAGCCCTTTATGTGCATGCATGAAGACATGACGTGAGGTGGCGTGATTCGAACAAGACATAGCGTGAGGTAGTGTGATCCGAATGCACCAACCAGGAGTGACGACGTGGCAGTTTCTGATAGGACAGGCACACTATAAAGGTTCTGTGGGAGCTTTTCCCGGGGTCACTCTGATAGTCAAGGATCCTGAATAAAAACTGCTGCAAGAAGAGTTCCCGGTGTTGGTGTCTTTCCTGCTGGACGGGAGCGGCATCAACAATGTACAGTGGTTATTCTGTGATGGCATTTGTGTTGGGAGGCTGGGCAACATTCTAGTGTTTATCTGAAGGAAGTATGTAGCTGCAAGAGGGGTTATATTAATGAAGACTATAAGTCTTTGCTCACAGATTGGCACATGTAGCAAGTAGCAGCTACAGACTCTCAGACATGCAGATATGCCTTAAACATGGCAAAGGGTTCCCTCTGAAACAGGAAGCCAAAATAAATCTTTGTCCCTTTACGTTTCTTCTTCTCATGTTTTTAGTCACAGTGATGAAAAAAATCAAATGACTCTGCCAACAGTGAAAGCAACGTGCACACAAGAACGTGTGACCTATACATACTCCATAGTAACAAGTGTTTAATGAATACACTGATGAATATGAAAGACATCCGCCTAAAATAATATTGTCCCCTACAATAGATGAAAGTAAAGAAATGGTGGAGTTAGAAAGATCTTCTGACATTAAAGATATCCTCTACCCTGTAAGGAAAGATATACAGGTCACTAGTAAAACTAAAAAAAAAAAAAAAAGAAAGAAAGAAAAAAAAATGTGTTGCTAAAAGGTGATAAAGAAACTGAGACATTTAGCAACAGAACAATAGAAACATAATTAAGATGTGTCATTGTTAAATAGAAACAAGTTACATATTAAGTTATCCTGTTGTTTTTACAGATGAAATAATCACTTCATAATGTATATTTCCCAAAATTACATTAAATCTGATATGGAATTGCTCATCTTTACCTGATGGCTCATTTGATGATTCATACAAAATCAACTGGTTTATAATTCTGGTGTACAGTTACATTAGTGCCTGAGTTTGTGTCATGCATTTTAAGTATCCAAGTTACACATGAGCAAGTGACTTATGACATCATCATGTTACTGTCAACTATGTCATTGACACTAGCACAAATAAAAGGCTTCTCACAAAGAGTTTTCCCAAGAAAGATTCTTTGGTGAGTTTTCCATAGATCAAAGAAGCACTTCACCAGTTCCTTTGTCAATCTTCTATTTTTCTTTTTAAAACATAATTTATTATTTTATTTTATGTGAGTTGGTGTTTTTCCTCTATGTATACCTGCATGAACTGGAACTGGAAATACAGACAGTTGTGAGCTGCCATGTGAATGCTGGGAATTGAACCTGGGTTCTCTGGAAGAACAGCCAGTGTTCATAACTGCTAAGATAGCTCTTTAGCCCCTCATCTGTCAATTTTCAACTTAGAGTCAACAGTAACCCAGTTTCAAAGGTGAACTAGTTAAGCAAACATCAATATCTGAGGAGTATACGAAAGTGAGTGGTCAGTGTAGCTTAGCCCAAAACAAAGAAACAAGTCCTTACTCAATACTCTTTTCTCTTGTCACTCTACCATCTGGAAATATCACTTATACTTGAAGTCACCATTTATAATGCAGAAGAGAAGTTAAGTGCTAACAACTCTAAGTACTGGCCAACCCATTATTTCTGCCTAAGCTTCTACTATAACAGATTGATGATAACCAGTAATATTGAGCTAAATATGAGCCATATTTAAAATCCTTATGGCAAGAAGGGGTGACTTTCATACACTCAGGCAATATATATCTTTAAGTTTTGGCGGTTGGTTAAATTAATTTTAAGTCACAGCCATCGTCCTATCAAACAGATTGGAAATTCAGTTGTGGTCATTCTGTCCTTTCATGGTGAGAAGACACTGACATCTTCCTTTTGTGTAGCAGTGAAAGTCTGGGAGGCCACTCTGGAGCCTGACTGTCTTGTACACGCCTTTTCATGAAAACACTGATGTTATCAGTCCCTTCAGGTCTATTCATTCTGCTCCTTGGATGGCCTGGGGTGGCAAAGACCAAATATCTATCTTTCCAGTGTGTGGCAGTATAGACATGCCAGCAATGCTTCTGTGAAGGAATGGCATATGACTATGACCTCAACTCCCTCCCTAAGGACATGTCCCTCTTTTTCTGTTACATAGAGAAAGGGGGGTTAGTCTGAGAGGTGTAAGGCTGGCACCTTAAACAGAACTTATTGGAGCCTTTGAAAGGCCTTAGAAATAGGATGGATAAGGGGTTCATGTGAGGGACCTAGGGCTGCCTAATATAGAGAGTGGGCAAGGAGAGAAAAAGAAGAAATCCAGGAGTGTAGGAATGACAAAAATCTCCATAGTAGAGAGGACTGCTAGAGACTGGATTAGGTATTTCTACCTAAGATAATGGATTTGTGGATTGGGGTAATTGTTAGTCCCAATTAGGTGATCTGAGGGGTAGATTAGACTTTAGAAGATGAGACTCTATAGGCCTGGCTGGATAAGAACTTTAGAAGAGCAGAGGTATTAGTTTGTAGCGATGTGTTGTAGAGGAGGAGGCCATCTACACAGTGTATAAGATTAGTTAGGGAGGGATAAAGAGAGCACATCAGAGGCCAGAGACTGGCCTGACAAGTGTGAGCTGTTTCAGGACCCCTGGGAAAAACGGTCCAGGTGAATTGAGTAGAGAGGAAGATGTCAGGGTGAGCCCAGGTGAAAGCAAAAATATTTTGTGACTAGGCATTGAAGGGGAGAGAAAAGAAAGCATCCTTGAAGTCCAGGACTGAGTAATGGGAAGTCTCTGAGGGGATAGTGAAAAGGAGTGCAAAAGTGTTAGCTACGACAGGATAGAGGGAGACAATGCACAATTGAGGAGCCAAAGGTCTCAAACCAGGCAGTAGATTCCATTGGCCTTCTTAGCTGCAAGTATAGGGGTGTTAAAGGGGGAAGAAGTGAGGCAAAGAGAGGTCAGAGATAGTAGGCTTAGGACTTCAGAGATAATAGGCTTAAGTCCCCTGAGGCTCTGAAAAGTACTGAGCTTAGGCGATGTACCAGGCAGAGTTCTGTAATTGGATGCCAACAGGGAAATGGTATTTAGAGAGAGTTCATTTAATGAGAAGGGGACATGTACTCTGACCAGGCCATCCACCCAGGAAACCTCCAGCAAAGGAAGAACTGAGGCTGGTTTAGGATACGAGTGGGGAGAAAGACGGGGTTTCACTGCACGGCAGGAGCAAGTGATGGTGGTGGACTAAACGCTGCTGATGGGGTGAAAGTAGGTGCCAGAGTAGAGTGATTAGAGCAACCTGTTGCTGGAGAAGGAGGAGAAGAGGCAGAAGAAGCCAAAGAAGGAGAGGGAGCTGTGGTTGGGAGCCAGTAAGGAGGGGGCTTGTTAGCAGCCTCAAGGGTAGTGGAGGTTTCTTCTTGTTGAGACTTCATTGCTAGAAGGAGCTGAGTTGGGAAACAGGAAGAACAGAGAGAGGGTTGGGAGGGAAGATAAGAGAAAGCTTGAACATAGTTAAACTCCATCCATTTATCTGATCACTGCCAGTAATTATAAAGGTCTGGATAGTACCAGGATCCAGAGTGCAACCAGGTAGCCATTTTGATCTATTATCTAAGGGACACTGGGGCCAAGTTTGGCTACAAAGGCGTGTAGGCTTAGAAGCCCTTAAATTGGGTGCTAGTTGTAAGGATCTGAAATTCTCCAGAAGACATCCCAGTGGGGAGGTTGGAGGTATGGACTGAGATACTATTCCTATGGGTGAGGAGAGGAGTCACCCGCCTGAATCCAAGGCTTCCACGGACACAGGTAGGACTAAAATGAGTCTGTCTGAGCTCGCCAGCAGGTTGTCACTAAACTGGGCAGATAGTGAGGCTAGATGCCCGAGCAGACACGGTTCACCTAGTGCTAGGATTTATGAGAAAGAAAGCAACTGCTGGCAGATGAAACCTCACGCAAGGAAAAAAATTCCATGATAGAGGTCCATGAAGAGCTCTGGCCTTAGCTTTAAAAGCCACAACCAGGGGTTCCCCCACCTCCAAGGACACCAGAGGGATATCAGACCCTCAACACTCAGTCCCTCTGGTCCAGGGAAGCATTTACACTGGGAACTCACCAATTGGTTGGTGTTAGACACAGGAGTCTAGCAATTGCGTGGTTGGAAAGTGAGCCTGCTGCAGGCAGACTGGCAATAGGGTTCCTGTGTGGCTTCGACCCACAAAGTGGAGCAAAAGTAACAGGAAAGCCTGTTAAGTCATGTCAGAAGAATCCATAAAGTCACATCATGTGACAGATCTCGCATGGAAGGTTTATTAAGGGAGGGGGCTCTGGGTGAGGGTGAAAGGGAAAAAAAGGAGTGGGGGAAAGAGGAACAGTCCCCTTTATAAGGGGATATAATACATGCAGAGAGGGAGGACATGAAACTCATGGCCACAGTCAGAATATGTCCCTTCTCAGCAGCTAATGATAATGTATCCTACTGTTGCTGGGTCTCTAAGGCCATTTGACTCTGCCCTTTATAGTGCCTCCAACCCAAGGGTAGCCCCACCCACAGTGGGCTAGGCCCTCTCACATCAATCAATAATTAAGAAAACATCCTACAGGCTTGCCTACAGGACGATTTTATGGAGGCATTCTCTTGAGATTCCCTCTATCAGATGAGTTTAGTTTGTGTCAAGTTGATGTAAAGTTAGCCAGCTCACTGTCAAGGTTGAAATGTAACATTTTGATTAAGGAGGAGACTGCTGAAAACATAGTAGCTGATTCCAAAGGAGTCAGGAGTAGGAGACTCTGAAGAGAAGAGGCTTTCACAGGCTGTCACTTATCAGTTAAAAACAGAACCAGAAAGTGGAAAACTAATTTCATATTCTCTCTGTCTCTCTCTGTGTCTCTCTGTCTCTCTGTTTCTTTCTCTTTGTCTCTGTCTCTGACTCTCTCACACAAACACATATACATACAAAAGAAAAGGCATATGATTTATTTGTTTCTTTGATCCAGAATAACTTGGATAATAATACTTTGCAACAGCTTGCAAAGTTGAACAACTTAATCTATAAACCAGAAAGAGACCGGCATCCATTGGATCAAACAAACTACCATAAAGTTTGCTTGAAAACGCCCAGAACCAATGGAAAAAATTCTTGGTCAACATTTCTGTTCTTTTTCTGAGTCTTTCTACAATTTTTCCTAAGAAGAAATGTCTAAGCATAATTATTTAGAGTTATTAGGTCATTAGATTCCCTGACACTGAAACTAACCTCAATTTTTCCTGTTCATGAAAAAGTAAAAGCCAAGAATTTTGACTCTCACAGTGGCTGCTGAAAAGAATCCTTTGGAATCAAAAGGACATTTAGAAATAAGGACCACTCACATTGGGCCCTCTTTTCTGAAGAAAGATATTGGGAAATTTTTCTATGGTGTTTTCATTTTCAATGCAATATCAACAGGTTACCTGACTGTGGTATGGTCAAACTGACTTAGTCATTTTTAAGTGTGGGTCAAAGGATAAGTTGGAAGATATACCCAAGTAGAAGTTGTAAATGTCTTAAAAGAAACAGTAAAATGAAATTATCATATTGCTACCAAGTGCTGGGGTATTAATCTTGATGGTAAGGCATTGGCCTAACATGCACAAGGCCCTGGGTTTGGTACCTAATGCCACATAACAAGAAGAAATGTAACCACAGCAGGAGGACAGAAGCAATAGACAAATTGGAGGAGGAACTGGTCAGAAGAGTAAAGATTTTTATTTTATTCAGGGAAGCTCCTGAGTAGAATATGATTGTCTCATTTACAATCTTGAATTTAATCATTCATCTGTAATGTTGCATAATTAATGTGCAGTTAAAATTGGCTTCACCTGGGAAGCTACTAGCATTTATTTGCCTCATAGGGTTGTCAGATGTGCTTCATGTGTTTACAGACACATCTAAGTAAAATAGCATGGGGGTTCCTTTAGAAGCAAAATGTCAGGACTGCAATAAGATGAATTACAAATATAATACTTTCATTCGATCACAACCCACTTCTATAGCCTTAGCTCTAATTGACAGCAACAACAAAGTAACAAACTAAACAAAAATATACTTGTTCATTTCATTAAATGCCAATGAATAAACAAATTCAATTTACTTCATCACAAACTATTTCAATATGCAATGGAATTACATAAATAGCACCATTTTAAATATTTGATGAAAAATTAATAGAATATTTTATTTCTAGCTGCAGTGTTGTGAACAATATAATTATACTGATTGGATGAAGAATAAGAACAAGGAAAATTCAAAGCAAGTGTCATGTAATGGAAAAAAATCTACATTAAGGAAATGGTTTCAGGGTGAGCTGCTGAATGTGACTTACCTAGAGGTAGCCTCATGGTGACAAGAATGTGGACTAATTCATCCACTGCTGGTAGAAGTGGAAACTTGTAACTGCCACTATGGAAATCAGTGTTGCCATTCCTCAGAAGGATGGAACTCTATCTACTTCAAGATCCAGCTATATCACTTTTGGGCATATTAAAAAAAAAAGGATGCATCATCTGACCATATAGACACTTGCTCAACCATGTTCACTGCAGATCTACTCATGATAGCCAGAAATAGGAAATATCCTAGATGCCCCTCAACAGAAGAGTGTATAAAGACAATGTGTTACCTTTACACAATGCTGTATTACTCAGCTGTAAAAAAAAAAATGACATGATGAAAATTTACAGGCAAATCTATGGACCTAGATCAAAATCATCCTGAGTGTGGTATTCCAGACCTAGGAAGAGAAATACAATATGGTATGTGCTCACTTGTATGTGGATGTTTACAGTTAAGTCAATGCTAACCAGGCTACAACCCATAGAACCATAATTGGTAGGTATAGAAAAAAGGGACTAAAGGGAACACATAGATTTCATTAGAAAAAGGAAATAGAATAATAAATAGTTATTTATGAATGGAGGGGGTGGAGGGCTATAACTGGAGGAGCAAATGACTGGAAGAGAAGATTGGGGGAGGAAATACAGGGAGTGACAGCTAAAATTGTGGGCCATTTGAATGATAGTATGAAAACAACAAACATCAGAAACTTCTTAAAATATATACATATATGAAGATGATGTAAATAAAAATCACCAAATAATGGGAGAGACATTTCCAATTGGACACTACTTGTCACCAATCGAAGCTTGTAGTACCAGAATTGAGATATATCTAATTGATTTGTTGGCCAGAGGGAATCCCATGGAAATACCCAAAGGACCCAGGGTTGCCAAGACAATAGTTCTTTCTGTAAAGTGTCAGAAAGGCATCATTGCTGAAGACAGCGCCTATAAAGCTCATTGGACAAGTAGAAGTTGAGCTAGTGCCTAAATAGAGTCTTCACTTCTAAATCCTAGTACAGGAAGGAACTCTGAATGCTGTCAAAAGAGAAACATAAACAGCAAGCTAGGCTCTCATCTGCAAGCATAGCAGAGTATCATTAATAGTATCAGGGGTCAGCTCTCTCCCATGGGGTGGGTCTCAGGTTGTGCCAGGCATTGGTTGGACATTCCCTCAATCTCTGCTCTGTCTTTATCCCTTCACATCTTGTAGGCAGGGTAAATTTGAGGTCGAACTTTTTGGGGGTCGGTTGGTGTTCCTCTCCCTCCACAGTCCTATCTAGATAGCAGTCTTACCTAGTTAGAGGGTGGTCTCTTCACTGTCCAGGATAGCTCCTAGTAGGAGTTTCAACTATAGTCACTCTCATATTCTCCTAGGCGCCTACCCTATGATAGGTCTCCAACTTGTGAAAGTTTTTTCTTATTCCTGTAAGCCCTCTGTCCTTTCACATCTGCTCTCCCAGGTCTGATCTCCGCCCCCATTTCATCTCTGAGAGGCTCCACCCAGTAAGGGATCAAAACACAGCCAAACATTGGGCAGAACGTGGGGACACTTACGGAAGAGTGGAAGGAAGGATAGAAAGAGCTGGATGGAACAGGTGCTCCACAAGAAGACCAACAGAATCAACAAAGGAGGGCCCAGAGGAGCTTGCTGAGACTGAAGCACCAACCAAGGACCATGCATGCACTGGACCTAGGCCACCTACACATACCCAGCTGATGGGTAGTGTGGTCTTCATGTAGGGTTCTAGTAAGGGGACAGGGGACTGTCTTTGACATGGACTCTGTTGCCTGCTTTTTGATCACTTTCCCCCCGCAGGGATGCCTTGATAGGCCACAGGGGAAGAGGATGCACTCAGTGCTGATGGGCCTTGATATGCTAAGGTGGTTTGGTGTGGGAGTGGTGCTCTCCTTTTCTGAGGAGTAGGGGAGGGAGGATAGGGGCAAGAGGGAGGGAGGTGGGGCCTGCAGGAGTGGAGGGAAGGGGCTAGGATAAGGATGTAAAGTGCATACATAAAAAAGAGAAGGAAAAAAGAGAGAACAGAGAGAGAGAGAGAGAGAGAGAGAGAGAGAGAGAGAGAGAGAGAGAGAGAGAGAGAGAGAGAGAGAACGAGTGTCCCGCCAGATATATAAGCTAGTGCAATGGTGGCATAAAACTTGTGGAAGTAACCAACTAATGACTGATTTGACTTAAGGCCTGCTACACGTGATGGAACCACACCAGACACCAGGCACTGCTTGAGTGACCAAGGACCAGAGACAAGATAGCTCGCGTAAAACAAGCGCAATAACAACATCAGCAATGAAACAGAAATAGGAATAAAATGGCTCCTAATGATATTCTGCTGTACTCATAGATCAGTGCCTTGTTCGATCACCATCAGAGAAGCTCTTTTTTTTCCCCTGCAGCAGACTTGGGAACAAAATGGAGAGCCACAGCTAGACATATGAGAGAAAGGGAGGATGGGGGCGGGGCTGGGGGCACGGGAAACTCTCTCTAGGTTGGACACCTCCATCAAATTCCTCCCCTCAGAGTTCAGAGAACCCTATGGGAGAGGATGCAGAAAGCGTGTAAGAGCCAGAAGGGATGGAGGACACTAAGAAAACAAGTCTCTACATCAGCACAACAGGAACAAATCTCATACACACTCACAGGGCCTGCGCAGGTCTTCATCATGTCTCCCCGCGCACAGTATGGCTTCAAGTTTTGTGTTTTTATGCAACCCCTGAGAATCTGAAAGAGTGAGTTTCTGATATTTGTGACTTCTCTCTGGTTCATTTCATTTTCTTGGTTTGTCTTGTCCAACTTCCATGTGATGTGTCTCAGTTTATCTCACTGTATATTACTTTGTTTTAATTCTTAGAAATCTGTTCTTTTTTTTAAATGAGAGACAGAAAGGGAACAGGATCTAAATGGGAAGGGCAGTGGGGAAGAACTCAGAGGGGCAGGAGGAGGTGAAAGAGTATTCAGGAGATATTATGTGAGGAGAGAATGTATTTTTAATGCAATAATGAAATAATAAGTCCAGGCTTCTCCAAATATTACAAATTCATTATTTTGTTATTTTATGTCTATCTGGAATTCTGACCATTTTATATTAAAATGTTATTCACGGTGACTGTATTTCTAAGCCACTTCATTAGATTGGATATATTTTAGACAACTTAGAGTTATTTCAGATAATAATTATTATGTAAACATTCAGGGGCATATGGTTTATATATTCTTGGAATTTAAATACCATACATCTTTTCTCCAATATTATTTTAAAAGCCTTATGGAAAGAAAAACACTTGTCAGAGTCTTGATATAGGATTGTTAAGGAAACTATAACACAAAATGAGTGGACAGTTGGTGATATTGAAGAGGGGTCATGGTGGTAAGATTGTTGGGGGGAAAAAGAGTAAATGCAGATATGGGGAAACA
This sequence comes from Acomys minous, assembly GCF_964271855.1. NCBI lineage: Eukaryota > Metazoa > Chordata > Mammalia > Rodentia > Muridae > Acomys > Acomys minous. The sequence continues at coordinate 105,182,979 of NC_140490.1, forward strand.
ATTGCTAATGACATTGGACGCTGAGGGACCAGTGATTTGCTTCCCTACTAAATAATAGTATTTTGTATACTTAATGCATTGGTGTTATTCTAAAATGAAATTTTCAGTAACATAGTTAATTCATATATAATTCTTGAGTACTAATTTTTAAAAATATTTACTATTTCATAAATATATTTATTGGTAAGATATATCTTAATTACCTACGCTACACTTAAAAATCCAAATAAGTAACATTCCAAAAGCTAATATTCTGATTATAACTATTTTGAATAACCTATATTTTTCACTAGCCATGGTATTTTTGCGAAGAAAACAGATAATTTGAAAATAATAATTTTAACCTATGTAAGATATGAGGTACTCTCATTGTTGTCTTTTTTTTTTTTCTCCCCAAGACAGGGTTTCTCTGTGTAGCCTTGGCTGTCCTGGACTCGCTTTGTAGACCAGGCTGGCCTCGAACTCACATTGATCCGCATGCCTCTGCCTCCCACGTGCTGGGACTAAAGGTGTGCGCCACCACGCCCAGCTCCAGCTTCTCATTGTTGTGTTTGACAGTAAAAGAGCTATTCGACTTTGAAGAAGGAACTATAACTTCCATGATGAGATTTTTTAAACCACATCTTGCGTATAAAGCTTGTTCTAACTTGCTAATTCACCATCATTTTCTTCATCCACTTAGTCAAATCCTTGACGAATGCAAATGTTACATTGTAAAGTGAAAGCAACAGACAAGGCATACTCATTTTCTGCGAAACGCCTTTAGATAGAAAGCTGTCTAAGGAAATCACTTCTATTCTCAGAGGATGACTCTGTAGGCATGTAGAACACCTTTAAAGTCATTTTCTACCTAAAACACTCCAAGAAAACAGCATAAAAGGTTCACTTCCTGTGATGTTTTCACTGTGTAGCCCCTTTCATGCATTTTTCACTTCCTTTTGTATTTGTGCACTAACTCATTGGTGAGAACAATGACATATTTCCACTGCGCCTATACATAATCACTGAAAAACAGTAACTTTTCACAAAGTACATAATGCAAAGCAAAGGGAACCAGAAGCCATTTCAGGACAAATTAAACTCCAGATTGGGCCTCCAGTTGTTTCCTGACCATTTGGAACAAAGTTGAAGTGCTTGTGCCTGGGAGCATCAACAATGAGAGAACAGCAGGGAGCAGCTTTTGAAATTCAATAAAGCTTATCACTAATTGCATTCAAGTAATAAAATATGCACACTTTCTGATTTTCTTAATAGTCATTGGCATTGTATATTTTAGTTTTGAAGAACAGGGTAAAGAGTACAAGACAATAAATTATACCTGTAAGACTCTCTACACACTTCTAAAAAGAGATGCACATGTGTTTACTAGGTGTGTAATGTACATGTAAAGATTCAAGAATATGTTGGGCTATAAAAAGATATTATGTGACAAATCATGACTAGATTTAATTTCACTGTCTGATATCTCTTAATGTTTAGTAGGAAAAATGGCTCGTAAGGCAAGAACTGCAATGATTCTCAAATAAATTCATAAGAAAGTACTCGTGGACGTGATAAAAAATTTTCTTTGCTGTGATGAAATTACTTTTCTGTAACATATACTCTGAATTTTAGGGTTTACTTTTGATTATTATTGTTCAATACTCATAAAATAAACTTGATTTTTTTTAACATGTGCATGTTTATGTTTGCATGTATGTGTATATGCATATGAGTTCAGAGGTATATGTAAATGGCTCCCCACATTATGCATACTGACTTATTTATCATTTATTTATTTGTCTATTTGTTACTTCTTGAGATGGGGGTCTCTCGTCCCTGCAGCTCTCTGGTTTGACGAGATGGGCTAGCCAGAACACTCCACGTTAACCTTGGAGCCTTATATATGCTACGGCTTAGCACCAAAAGGCTGCCATTTTGTGACTAAATCTACAATTTTATAAAAAATTATCTCTTAGGACCAGTATAACCATTAAATAAACCATTGTTTACAAAACATTTAACATTATGTTAGAATTTCAAACCGTATATACCATTAAAAGATCTCTATCTTTTTACTGTAATCACTTTACTAGCACTGTGTATGCTCTCTTTGAAGTCTGCATCCATACAAAGGAACTTCACAATCATGTTTACTAAATAATGTTATTAAATAATGATAAAATAATCACTTGGGGGGACATAATAGGTATATTTTAGAATGCTTTTGAATGTATCATAAAAAAATGAGGATATAAAGAAACATTTATCCCAAGGCTCATTCTATGAAAGATTAATATGTATATAACCATAGTTGTACATATGTAGTGCACAATGGGTGTGAGCCTTAATTCTCACTATACTTGTGACTCTTACTCATCTCTTTGTACCATGTTACCTGTAAAGTCTTCCTCCACAGGATCCTTCCTGTACTTGAAGTGAAGGCTAAGGAGTTAGAAAAAAGATTCCAAACAGTGGCAAAAGAAATTAAATACCTATTAATTTGAACTAGTTCATCTGAAGAGGATGTACAAGATGTTTCTGATCATAGACCTGAATTTTTTAATAGTTTAATTAATTTATTCAGATTACATCTCAATTGTTATCCATCACTTGTATCCTCCAGTTCCTCCCTCCCTCAAGCTTTCACCCTATTCCCCTCTCCTAGGTCTAAGACCAAGGGGGACCTCCTCCCCCACTATATGGTCATAGGATATCAAGTCTCATCTTGGTAACCTGCTTATTCTTTCTCTGGGCACCACCAGGCCTCACCACTAGGGTGAAGTGGTCAAATATAAGACACCAGAGTTCATGTCAGAGTCAGTCCCCGCTCTCCACACAACTGTGGAGAATGCCCTGTCCCTTGGCTAGATCTGAGTAGGGGTTCGATGTTTACTGCTTGTATTGTCCTTACTTGGTGCAGTAGTTTGAGAAGAACCCCCTGGGCCCAGATCCACCTGTCAAGATGTTCTTCTTCTAGATTTCTAGGACCATCTGGATCCTTCTATTTCCCCATTTTCCTATATTTCTCTCACCTAGAGTCCCAATAGGATGTCCTCACATCTATCCCAATCTCCTGGTAAGTGAAAACTTTCATGGGGCATGCCTTTTGGGATAGTGAGACCTGAATTTCTTTTTGTTGATTTTTCCACATGATAAAATTATTTAACAATTTCCATTTTAAAAAAAAAAGAGGAATAGAAACAACGAAGAGCATACACTCTAGAAATTCCTCTAAGGTCAGTTCAATTTACATACAACTGGCTAGAATTCAGTCCTATAGACATATTTATGTGTAATGGAAATTAATTCTCCAAGAGACAGTATAGATGCACAACAGTAGAATAATTGTTGAGCACAAGTTATAGCCAGCTACTGACATAGTACATATATGCCAAATCAAGTTGTCTCTATATTACATTAAAGGCAAAGTTAACAAAAAAAATGTAAAAACCTTCCCTCTCTTCTGACTTGTTTTTGCTCCATTCTTCCATATACTAACTTCTCATGTGCTGTTTCCGGTCGGCTTCAGTTTTCATAATTATCTCACCACTGAAGTGTCTCTCTAGCCCTTTATAAATAAATGTCTGTTTCTATTGTTTGAAATGTTACGTTTAGATGTGAGCATGCTAGTTAATTATTAAAGCATCATTATGAAGTCAGATGGAACACTAGATAACAGTTGTTGTGCTGGAAAATGTTAAAATAGTCTAATAATGTTTATTATTAAAACCTATAATTATTACGACAGTGTTACCTAACCTGCTATCATAATCAATAAAGACACAGCCACCTGGTATTTTCGAGTGACCTCATGTCACTTGGGCCTGGGCAGATATTACCTCTCTATGCTATTCTTACCATTTTCCATCCCCTATTCCAGGCCATCTTCTTTGGTCCTATTTGTGCTCTACTTCCCTCCATCCATGCCAATGCCATCGTGTGCTTCTCTCCACGCTAACCCATCATGACCTCTTCTTCCTTCTCTTTCCTCCTGTACCTGTATCACCTCTCTCCTTGCCTTGTGGTACCCACAGCCCCAGGCCTGTGAAGCTGAAGCTCCACCTACCTCTCTTCTGCAAAATCCCAAGCTTCAGCATTTTTCTATTAACCCATCCACCTTTAAATAGGTAGAGCAGGATTTGCACTACAACGACAGGTGTACACGAGAATGAGAATGTGTTCATCTGGGCAGCAACTAGATTTGGGAGGGGCCAGTAATTAGTGTTAGAATATATAGCATCAGACCAACCCCAAACAAATTACAGCAATGAAATCAGAGCATCCCTACAGTGCTTGTATTATTAATACAAAATAATAGATAGGAGGCCAGAGCATAGTAAATCCATAAAGCCTGAATTATATGAATAGCTATGTCTATGTTCCCCCCATGTGTTTTTTTACTAAAAATATTTCCTAATTCCGAGAAGTTAACAAGCATTTGTAGGGAGAAATAAAGAATTGGAACTGATGTTGTGCCAAACCTTGTGCTGTTTGGGTCCTGGAAACCTGACTAAAGTCAGTCCGAGAATGAAGAAGACACAGGCACACAGACACATGTACAATGAAGCTGGGATCAGGGAAGATTCACTAACCTCTACAGCAGCGAAGTGAAAGCTCCATGTATTTGTTAGGTACAGCTCAGAAGGAGAGGCTAGCTAGTCTGGGTAGGAGATCTCTGTAGGGGAGCAGTCTCGGAATGTGAAAATCAAGAAGGAGAAAACCATAGCTGCTAATCTCTTTTCAAACCTATCAGTCAGTCCTTCATAGACGCTCATGCTGGGATTCGTGAGAAGAGCTTTGGCCTTGCTCTTGAGTCTGGCCTATAGGCGGAATGGCTTTACCAGTATCCCACAGATCAATTGCTTTGGAATAACAGCAACAATGTTTCTGTGTTCAGATAATAAACAAAGAATGGAACCACTTCAAATGTTTCCAAGTTGTTTGTATTCCTAATTGCAATTGCCAAGTGCAAAGTTTTATTTTAAGTAGTAAAGATATGATTATAAAAGATTTGTTTCTCTTCACTAAATTTCTCTTTATAAAATTGTCATTGCAATGTATTACTAACTGTGTTGAAACACTTGAAAGATACATGGAAGGATTAAAGGACTCAAAAATGTATTCATCTTCTATGTGATTTTTAATATTAGTCCTTAGTCCCTAGGCCATTACTTTGTCTGCATATCTATCTGTCTATCTATCTATCTATCTATCTATCTATCTATCTATCTATCTACCTATCTGCTAGATATAACTAGATGATCTTAACAATTGAATATTTGACTAATACCTAAACTAAATGTATATTAAAATATTTATGGTTTTGAATTGAACATGAGTGACATTACCCTATCTGTATAAATTGTTTTAAGAACCATACAAGCACTCTACCACAGAGAAACATCAATAACCATTGAAAATCCAAAACAATAACAACAAAATCCCTTTTTAAATACTAGCATGGTGCTAGTCATAGACACCTCAGTCTTGTTTGTAATTTTGATGAAAACAGTAGAAATTATTTGTAACCATGGAACCATTCCTTTTTCTTATCAAGTAGCACAGTGAGATTTGGCTTTGTTTACTAAATATAAATTAAATTACAAGAAAGGAAAAGATTAAAAAGGGCATTCCACACTACCTGACAATAAATTAATTTAAATATTACAATAACTTCCAGGAATATTCTTGTTTATGTTCCTATTGTTTCTCCCATAAAATACTGTCCTCAGTTTTTTTTTTGTTGTAGTTATTTCTTCCTTTTCTTGCCTTACCTATTTGTACTATTGCTGCACTGCACTAATACGGTGCTGTTTTCTGCATCACTATTCCTGCTTCACTTTGATTAAATCCTCCTATGCACTCTTGTGGTCCAGCATCAGACTCACATAAGCACTGTCACATGCTATTATTGTTGCCAAGAACAACACTGCAGATGCCAAAAATGTTGGTATTCTATTTCACATGTTACGTGGAAACACATGATAGTTGGAAATAGCTTAAACTACACAGGACAGTTTGCTTGCACACATAATCTTATGACAGTTAGTCATGTTCTTTAAAATAGCATACTGAACATCACTTAATAAAAATATTTTCTGTCATTTTAAAATCAATTAATTTTTTTTTCTGACAAGACAAGCATTTAAGAAACCAGAAAAAGAATATGACTACCCAATAGTAGTCTGAATAATTAAACCAAAAACTATATAAACTATCCTTGATTTTTCAGTTGTGACATACACTTAATCTCATCTCAAAGACAATAAGAAACACACACACACATACACACACACACACACACACACACACACACACACACACACACACTATTTAACATATAATGTCATGTGCACCAAATGGATATGATCAATTTGGTATTATCTGAATTTCTAATTTCTGTGACCACATAGTCCATAGTACATACTATTTTTCTTATAATATTTTCTTCAAGTAAATGTGTTTCAGACTTGCTTCATACCTGGGGACATAATATATGTTTTAAAAATACTACAGCTATCACAAGATTATGTATATGCAAATATACTTCGTAAGTATTGTCTATGATATAAATATATGTATGTACATTGTATAAAATATACAAAATAATTTAATGTCCAGTTTTATTTTGCTTTTCCTTCAGAGAGAAAACTGTTTTTTTCAGGCATCAGTGACTCTGAGCATTCTGAATAGTTGTCAATCATTCTTGAGAGGAAAATCGAACAGATTATCCTGGGAAAAATGAATGTGGTTTTCATGTGATGAAAGTTGAGTATCAAGCTAAATCTCCATGGGCAAAGAAAATTGAAAAGCTGGAGCAATTATTCAGCTAATTAAAGAGAAAGAGGCTAGAACATGTTCCCTAACCTTACTGAGGTCTTTCACAATCTTTTTGTTACATTATAAAAAATACTATTTAAATAACCAAATAACAATGGGAAAACTAAACATTTGGCCATAAAAAAATAATTTGCTTGTTAGTTGCCATATATTTAGGTGCCTTGCAGAAAATATAAACTATTTTCCATTTCTCTCTCTCTCTATATATATTTTTTTTCTAGTTTTTGAGTAAGATAGACTTAAATTAGAAGGTACAATGTGAATTTCCCCTTTTTTAACTGGGATATCATTCTCAGAACATGGATTATACTCCATGAGTCTCAGTTACTTGATATCTGACAGAGAAAAACACATGAGATGAAAACACTTATATGTAACTATATTTTAAAGAATGTATTTTATATAAATATATGTCTTACTCTTATTAATTACTGTATTATTGTGATAGTACGTGGACAGAAATTCATACAAAATGAAAAATAATTGATTTGATATTTGATTATATATTCAAAGAAAAAGCCCATACTCAGTGATGAAATAAAACTATAATCCAATACTGAAATTTTTAATATTATCTGCTATAAATAAAGGTATACATTTTGGATTTTCTCTGTGCTTAACATCCAACATCATTATCTGATTATAGTGTCCCTTGAAAGGTTAGCTGATGAGACAATAAATAAAACTGATAATTATTCTAATAACTGTACAAAGGGAATGATAATTTTTAATAAATTCAGTGTGTTGTTTAAATTTCATCTAGGCAAATTATTTTAAGCATTGATAGATTTCTTCATGTCAATTAATAAAATAAGCACAAAGCAATTTGAAAGCTAAGCACATCTTTAATATTAATCATTTTCCAGTTAATCAGCCACCAACAGCGATGCCTTTTAGTGTTTTCTCTTTTGTTTTCCCTGTGTCCAAAATTTGTGAGTTTCTTCATCAACCTTCTTTTGAAGGGACAATGTCATCACTCTATCTGCACATTTCTCTTACATGATACCCGTGGTGTTCCAGAGCTTTTCTATAGGTTGGAGATTTCAGAGAAAGATAGTTTGTGATCTTTGAATACAAACATGGAATACTCCCAAGGACATATTTTGACCCCAAGAATTTTTTAGAGAACATGGCCATAGACTGTATCTATATGATTAGTTAGCATTTCAGTTTGTTGAAGCTCTGAAACATTTACTGAGAATTTTGCCTGTTGCCTGCAATAGAATGCTACTTACCTTTGTCTTTGAAGACAGCAGTGACTATTCCCAATTGCAAGAATGAAACAGTGGTTTGAGTTATAATAAGCATTTCAGAAAAAAAAAAAGTCAGCCACTATCGTTCTCAATAATGAAGTATATTTACTTACTTCTGTCCAGAAAAAAAGAGTAATATTTATGTGGATAAGTGCACTAGGAATAAGATGCAGATGCAGAGTAAGGAGCCCTGTAGAGAAGGAAGTTGCATGGTGCTAATTGGAATGGAGGATTGGGGTGTTTGAACATAATAGGATGAGGGTGGGGAAATATGAAGGAGGAAGATCAGTAGCCAGACTCTGTAGGATATTCTAGGGCATATTATGGGATTTAGATTCTGTCTTAATAACAATAAAAATCGTTTAGAAGAATTTTCCTTTAATGTGTTATGATCACTTCTAATTTTATAAATGTAGCCAAGGCTGGTTTAAAAAAAAAAAAAAACGTAAATGATGAATAATGGAAGAAGCCGAAAAGTCAGGAATCATAAGACAGCCTGGGAAAGAGACAAGTGCTGATATAGATTAATAAAGAAATCTAAATAGGATTACAACGTGTATTTACAAGAGCCTGGCTATTGATGGGATATGTGAAATAAAGAGAGAAAACCACCAGCAAATATCCATGGCAACTAGAGTCAGTGTTTAAGTCAGGAAGGATATGACTCAGGAGCGTGGAGAAATTTTAAATGGAAAAGAAAAAAAAAAGGGGGGGGCGACACCATTAAGAAAGGAAATATTTGCACACGCTTATCAATAGCCATGGTTAGCCTGGAAACACACATATAAAGATAGCGTCATACAGATGGAGCAGGCCATGTTATATTACATGTAAATGTAATAACTTTTAATTTAAAACACAGAGGCTATGAATTTTAAAGAGAGCAAAGAAGGGTGTAAGGGAGGGTTTAGAGGTAGGAAAAAAGAAGAGATTGATATAATTATAATACAAAAACTAAAATCTAAAAACAAATAAGAGAAAGTCCATGTTTGCACATACTTGGTAATTGAAGTGATTACTGCGAGGCTTACATAGAGAATCTAGCGGCAGCTGTACCTTAGTTGAGAGGAGGGCTTGCCTCATAAACTTGAAGTCCTGGGTTCGACCCTACCCTATTCTCTGTAGGGATAGAATGAGAAGAATGTTTCAAATGTTAATAATTCATTCCATTTAACTCTTTATTTACTTCTCCTGGTGCTACCTTTACAGTAAAACCAGATATTCATAGTATGCATGCAGTTGTGCAGATATATTTTTGTGTGTATGCATGGTGAGATCTAGAGGTAGAAACTAATCAACTAGGGCAGGAACCCCAAACAGCTGCTCTGACGGTGAACTTACTCGAGTTCTGGTTCCTGTCTCCCTGCTATCTCTTATCCATGCCCGGAAGCTACAGAGAGCCTATTAAAACAAAACAAAACAAAACAAAAACAAAACACTGGAAGGAGAGACCTGAACTCCTTAAGTTTGGACCAACTGAACTGACTAGCTCATCTTCCTTTCCACGCATGGTGCACGTTTCTGTGTAAGTTTTATATAAGGAGCCCAGATTAGCCACTCAGCATCATTTTATTTCTTCTTCAACCCCTCCTTCTGCTCTATGAGAGCTCTCTATGTTTTGAGATTTTATATTTATATATCCTCTCACTTTTCTTCTTCTTGATCCGCTTCCTCTTCTTCCTCTTCCTCCTTCCCTCTCTCCTTTTCATCTCTCTCTTACACACACACACATTGTGTGTGTGAATCAATAAAAAGCTTCTCTCCAAGTTTCTGCTTGGATGATCCATGAATTCCATTCTTTAAACTCATGAAACAAAATCCTGAGAGCCACTGGCTTCAGTTTCCTTTGCTGGTTGAGTTCTCTAGAAACTTAGTCCCTGAAGTGAACTCAATAAGAGCCAATAAAAGCTCTGTCCAATTCAAAAGTATCCCCAAAATTCCCGTATCATTTCTATGTATATATTGGATTCTATATCAGTCTTAGGATGTATTAAAAACATCAATCCTAAACCTGATAACAAGACAGAAAGTACACCATCCTGCAAGATTCCTACACGGTTTCTGCTTAAAATCTTGCAGTTCCTCTATGATGGACTGCAACCTACAGTAAACCCTTCCCTCTCCTAAATGACTTTTAGTTATAATTTTCATCATGGCAACAGAATCTATCCAAAACAAAGAGCATTTAACAACATAAGTATATTCTTAGCTTATGACTTTTATGGTTTTGGCCATGTTTACTTTACTGCACATATTGAAAAATTATGTTTCCAGTGGGAAGTGAAAAGGAACTAATTAACAAGCAAGACAGCATATTAAAATGATAATAGTGGTTTGACTTACAGCAATGACCTAACCCAATGCTGAAATACTTTGAGTTTTTATTTAGACATTACAAATATTAAAAGTTCATAGTTTACTATGATTTTATGTAACCAAACTAGTAAAAATTAATTAAAGGGGAAAAGAGGTATAAAGCCTTATTTTTTGTTTTTTGTTTTCTGCTAGAAAAAAATGTTTTGAAGTCTGTGATTCAATATACAAGGTTAACAAAAAAATAACGGACCAGATTTTTCTTGTGGATATTAAAGAAATAATAGGGCTGTCTCTAAAAAGAACTCTTTGATAAATAAGAAGAAAATTTTACTTTCAGAAATGTTTAAGAATTTTTTTAACCTTCTATAACAGAAATAAGACTGGAACATAGGGAAAAGATCTTGTGAATTAACTCTCAGAAGGAAAGATGAAAGAATAAACCCAAGCACAAGGCCTAGACTCAGTGACTTTCAGATCAAAGGCTGCTTCTAGCAGGCCCGTGATACAGATAATAGGATTTGTATTTAGACCCACTAACTAGAAGACTAATATTTCTTGATGGCTGCATATATAATTAGTGGATAAGATTATAAATTCACTCAATTTTTTTTGCCTTTAGTCATGTCTGAACATTGGATTTACCAAGGAGACATGCCAGATATAATTTATATTATGTAGGTATTAAGACTAAATCTTATGATATTACTGGCCCTGATTCAAAAGAATAAAGACTTAAAACCTTAAAGTACAGCCCCCCCTTTTTTAAAGACAGTTTTATTTTTCTGTGTAGCCATTCTTGTCCTGGACTCATTTTTTTTTAGACCAGGTTGGCCTTGAATTCACAGTGATCTGCCTGCCTCTGCCTCTCTGAGTCCTGGGATTAAAGGTGTGTGCCACCATGTCCGACTAGAATACACTTCTTAATGATTACTCATTCAGCAAGTTTTCTCTTAAATAACTTCATAAACTAATACCTACGAGGGTAGGGTCCTCGACAGACACAATGAAATTTTGTTGCTGTTGCTGTTTGGTTTTTTGTTTGTTTGTTCAATTGGTTTGGTTTTTTATTGTTGAGACAGGGTTTCTCTGTGTAGCCCTGTTGATGCTGGCCTGGAACTCACAAAGATCTGCCTGCCTCCACCCCGTGAGTGCCAGGATTACAGCATACGCCACTATGCCAGGCTGACATGATGAATATTAATTGAAGATAACTTACTATCTATTGGTTCACTACTGGAAGCACAATAAAATTTATTTCTAACCTGTCTTTCATTGGTTTATGATTTAATTATAAATGTCTAGTATAAAAGAAACTACTTAAATTGTATTAGTTTATCAGAAAATTACTTTCATATAATGTCAAACATAAGGCAATGTATTTATAATAAAATATCTTTTTCGGGAGGAATTGCATACATGTGTGCTTAATCAGTTCTTTGGGGGTTTCTTACAGTGCATTGTTATTAAACTCACCTTCTCTCCCAACTCCTCTCAAATATATGCCTTTCTACTCACCTAAATTTGGTTAAAAAAAAAACACATAGCTCAGTTTTTGCTCCACATACATTCTTGGTTGTGTGGCCTTCCATTGGAGTCTGGTAAACCTACCACAGGCCACACACTTAAAGAAAACTAACCCCTTTCTTGCAACAGCTATAGGAAAGTTACTACAAGCTCCTCAAGAAGAGGTATAGCATCACTCATGTACACCTCTCCTTTCCCTGCTGTGATTTTTATCTGGCTGGACCGGTATAGGTCTTATGTATGTTGTTACAACTATGTGAGCACATATGTGGAACTACAATATTATGTCTGGGTTTCCTTGTTGTTGCCCCTGCCTCCTACTCTAACAATCTTTTCACCTCTCTTCCACAGTGAACGCCCCCCCCCCAAGCCTTGAAATGAGGGATGTGATGTCCCATTGAGAGATGAGCATTCCACAGTCTCTAATTCTCTGCACCTTGATTGGCATTGGTCTCTTGGTTAGGCTTCTGAGATGCACTAGCCTATGGACGTAATGATGAATGGAAGGAATGTTCTGGGACTTTGGAAACAATAAAAATAAAAAGCATAATATGCCACTTTTCCTTCTGTCCTCTGAGAATACTGATACTCACATGAACAACATTAAAATAGGACATGTGGGGGAAGTGGCTTCACAGTTCAGTATTGAGGACTCAGACATATAGTCATAGATGGCATCTGTATTTTACAGAATGACACTATAGCCAGATTTCCAGACAGTGAACATCTTGGTCCTAACTGGCTATGAATTTGAGATATAAAAAAGGGTAAGTTTTTTTTAATGACAGTATTCTATAGTTGTAGAAATTTCTTAATATAGGAATAGATAACTGGAACACCAAGAATAATGTAATTCTTGCATCTTCTATAATGTACTGAATTTTACATTTTCTTAATTTTTCCAATGAACAAATCTGTCTACCTCTATTGTTGCTAAGCAGACAGGTTCTTAACCTTTCACTTCATCTTGCATCTCATCTAATGAAAGCAAATCGCACTAATAAAACACTCAGACTCCTGCATAGTAGATAAAGCTGAGAAAATACCCCTTTAACTCAGGGGCAAATATTAATGAAGTACTTATTTCAATTACATATGCTGCTATAGAGCAAGCCTCTTAAACAACCCTTGAAGAGATAGGAGATGGCCAGCTAGCCTTCATCTATATGTGGTGGTTTAGTGGGCAAAGTCCTGATTCCCAAGTGTGAGAGCTGGAACGTGGTCTCCAGAACCCACATAAAGCTGGGCAGCACACCATGTATCTGTAATCCTATTGCTCCCACTGCAACACTGGAAGAAGAGAAGGAGGATTCCCTGGAAGCTTGGGGCACAGGTAGCCTGGAAAACCCAGCGGTGACCAACAAGAAATACCCTTTGTTAAATGACGTAGAAAAGGATTGACACTGAGGATTGTCCTCTGACCTCCACATGGCATACAACCACACACACACACACACACACACACACACACACACACACACACACACAGATGTACACAAAGAAATACACTTGGCACACATCACATAAACAATGAATAAAAAAAACCCCAAACACACTGTAGTTATACTTTGTGAAGCGTTAGATTGTATAATTATGAGGGAAATCTTTCAGGTAAAATGGTTTTAAAATTGCATAATTTCAGAGGACACTCTCTATTTTTCATAAAGTATTACCCTACTGCTTCTTGATGGGAGTAGACTAACTAGTAAATTGAAAAAATAAAGAATGTGGAATTATTAATGGTTTTAATTATGTAAATATAAGGGGCTAAAATTCTTAAATGAACTAGGAGCACTTTTGAATGTGTTGCCCATGGCAACAGTGAAGTTGAATAGAGAGGAATAGCAGTTTGCTAAGCATTGCTTTGAAGATGTAACATCTGTGTATTTACAGAAGCACATATGGATGTTTGGAGGCTTGCCTTAGGATTTAGCATATCACACACTGGCCTTAAAACCTAGATTGTCCTTGCACCTCCTTTGGCCTCAGTGTAAGCATTCCAGTGATGAGGAGATACGTTTATTGTATTGCATTTGTTCAGTCATCTGCTCAGAGTATTTTTCAGTGTTTACCAAAGCCAGGCAGGAATAGCAAGAACTAAAATGAGCTTATACCTCTTTAACAACTACCTCTGTCTATTCTATTTCTCCTTCTGAGTGAGTGGGGGCATACAGAGAAATAGGGGTGGAGATCAGACCTGGGGAGAGCGAGGCTTGGAGGATAGAAGGCATGTAGAGGAAAGAGAAGCTGTGGGTGGGGATATCTATGTGACAAACTGAAGACCTAAGTCAGAATAGGCCTCTGGGGGAGGTTATTAGGGGGACTCTAGGTGAGACTCCTAGTATCAGGGTTCATGGAGACTAAAGAGGACACCCTCTAACCAGACAAAGATTCCTAGTGGGGCAAGGGTGGGGGGAGAGAACACCATATCGCTCACAAAATCTTTGATCCAAAACTTACCCAGACTACAAGTCTTCCAGGGATAAAGATAGAGCAGAGAATGAGGGAATATCCAACCAATGCCTGGCCTACCCCAAGACCCACCCCATGGAAGAAAGCCAGCGTCTAACACTATTAAGGATGCTCTGTTTTGCTTGCGTACAGGAGCTTATCAGAGTTGTCCTTGGAAAGGCTCCACCTAGCTGTGTTCAAAACATATGTCTGAGACTCACAGATAAACATTGGGTAAGGCATGGGGAGCCTAGTGGAAAAGTAGGGGAAGGAGAAAAGTATCTAGAGATGACAAGAGTGTAGGCTTAATTTTCTTAATCAACATATTTTATTACAGCTTATTAACCATGTGTATGTCACTTATAACCCGACTAACCAAAACAATAGAAAAAGAGAATTAATGAACACAATAACAAAACCGTAAGGATATCAGTTCTGAGGAATGGTTCTCTTGGCGTAATCAGCAGGATTTCTTTTGCTGGAACCTGGAGTAACCAGAACCCGGAACCTCAGCAGGAGCCGGAGCCCCAAAGCCTTCCCTAAAGCGGTTCTCTCTAGGAGCATCTTGAAGTGGAGCTTTGAACAGCCAAAAACTATCCCAAGTCTCCAAAAAGTCCCACCTCCAGTTTTTGGCTCCTTTATACAGCTCCTCCCAGAGTCTGTTCATGGGATCATTTCAGCTGGTTGGTCTTCTAGTGGATTAACCTCATCTGTTCTCTCACAAGACTGTTCCGATCCCAAACTTGGGATCATAAAAAAACAGGTTTATTTCTCCTTCACAAGAGCCCCACAAGAAGATCAACAGCCCCAACTAATGAGGGCCTAGAGGAGGCTGTGGAGTCTGAAGCACCAGTCAAAGACCATGCGTGAACTGGACCTAGGCCCTCTACATAGACGTAGCTGATGGGCAGCTCAGGCTTCATGTGGGGCGGGGTGGGGGTGGGGTGGAGGGAGTCGGGGAAGGTCTCTGACATGGACTCTGTTATTAGCTTTTTAATAACTTTCACCCAGGCAAGACTGCCTTGCCAGGCGACAGGGGAAGAGGATGAACTCCGTCCTGATGGGACTTGATGAGCTGGGGTGAGTGGGTAGGGGGGCTCCCCTTTTTTGATGAATAAGGGAGTGGGAGGAAGGGTGGGACTGAGAGGAGAGGAGGGAGAGGGCTTATGACCTGGATGTAAAGTGAATAAATAAATAATAAATAAATAAATAAATAAATAAATAAATAATAAAAACAAGGATATCTCTTGATTGTCGGTGTTTTAGACCAGCTTACCTGTAAGGAAAAACAAATTACATAGATTACTTATCGAGTGTATTTTGTCCTAAGTGTTCTAGTCTAAACTGAAACTCAATACAGAAGAGACAAAGACACTGCTCACTGTTTCCGTAATAATGTCCCTGTCAGTGTATTTCAGTAATCACTGAAATGCTACGTGAGCTATAATACCATCACTAAGAGATAGATCTATCTTCTAGTGCTCAGCTGATGTGGAGTGGGTGGCTCATAGACAGATGTTTAAAAACAGAACAAGAGTATGTTTTGACAGTATCAAAATTCTCCCTTCATTGTTCATGGAGGCCTAAAATCCACTTATTGTCCAATGATATCAGGAGGAAACATTGACTTGGGAGTTGAAGAGTGGTAGAAGGAGTATTTTGGGGTAAGCGTGGGGGAGACTTATCGCTTACCAATCCACAGTGGGAAATGGAAACTTTCTGTTACAAAATATCCCAATGCTATTAATGTTACTCTGATATGCTTATAGACAGGGGCCTAGCATATGTCCTCTGAGAGGCTTCATCCAGCAGTTGATGGAAACAGATGCAGAGACCCACAGCCAAGCATTGGACAGAGCCCTGGGGAGTCCCGTGGAAGAAGTGGGGGAAAGACTGAAGGACCCAGGGGGGTCAAAGACTCCACAAGAAGACCTACAGAGTCAGCTAACCTTGGCCTTTGGGGCTCACAGAAACTGAATTACAACCGAGGAGCATACATAGACTGGTCCTAGGGCCCCTACATATACATATCAGATGCATAGCTTCATCTCCCTGTAGATCCCCCAACAACTGGAGCAGGGCCATCTGTGATGCTGATGCCTGACTTGGATTCAGTCCTCCTAACTGGGCTGCCTTGCCTGGTCTCGATGGAAAAGGATGTGCCTAATCTTGCAGCAATTTAAGGGTACCAGGGCAGGTTGGTACTCATGGAGGACCTCTCTCTTCTCCCAGGAGAAGGAAATGGGGGAACGGGGGAGGGATGTGCACGAGGAAGAGTAGGAGGAGGGTGGGCTGCAATAAGAATGTAAAGTGAATAAATAATTTTTTAAAAAACCAATAGATTTGTTAGGGAAAAAAAAAACCAGATTAAATAGGTATGGAAGCTAGTGCAGGCCTGTTAACTGAGAAAGATTGTTTGTTTGTTTGTTTGTATAGAGTCTCTGCAGTCCATGTTGGTTTGAGTTTTTGGCAATCTTCAGGTCTCTGCCTCCTAGTGCTAGAATTGCTGCCATAAACTTCCACAGAAGTGGCAAAGAAAATTTGAACCTAGCTTTTAGAGTCTATATATCAACTGGGTCTTCCTGCAGACACACCCTGGGATTTGTTGGTCTCATATTCTACCCTGCTACTTATTTTCCAGATGAAAAACTGAGATACTGAAAAGTTAAGTTATAAAAAAATCTTCCTGAAAACCAAAAGCAAAATAAAACAAAACAACAGCAAGAACAACAACAACAACAACAACAACAACAACAACAACAACAAAACAATCCAATGGTGATATTTCTTAGTAGTCTCTGAAGCTGGAAAACAAAAAGAAAATATACAAGGTTGGGGAGATAAATGGGGTTGTTTCATAGCTCGCTGGTGCTCATGTTTGTGTCTACCACGCGTTAGTTCCTTCCCTTTCTCCTTGTAATATTCCTTTAGCTGTTTACTCTTCAGCTGGAATTTTAAATGCTGTTGACCTGAACTCAACTTCAAATCACTTGACAAGGAAGACAGGTAATGTCACAATACGTCTTTATATTCTCAGTGTATATTACCTGAGCTGAAGACACAATCAAAACAGTGGAGAGAGAGAAATTACTTGGTATGAACATCTGAGTATATTTAAAATCACCTGTTTCATGGAGAACCTCAGTTATGGAATTCAGTTATTAGCATCATTGGGGATTTGCTAGTTTTTATTTATAATTGTGCGTTTTCAGAAATACGTCTATAACTGAGTAATTTTATTTTTCATTTCTAAAACCTTAACCTATGATAGCCCCATGCACCACAAATGGAATTTGTTGGGTTTGGCCTTGGTTCTGTTCTTAGTTTAGTTTGATGAGGAAGGTAGATGTACCTCACATGGTAGGTACACAACTGACAGTTACTGTCTAAGCCATAGCTTTCCTTTCATCAAGGACATTTTCAATGGCTTCTACACTTGAACAATTGTAATATGCTTGCTAGTGCATTTATTCTTCATTTCTTTTTAATTTATAAAAATTAAGAACTCATGAATATAGAACCTTATGTGAAGATGCCTTTCGTCCATGAGTTTTCTTTTCTGGGAATAGTTCTTTTTTAGGAAAATGAAATTTTAAAGATTTTTGTTCTTTGGAATATTATCTTGTCAAAATGGAATGCATTTCAGGAGAATTAGAGAAAATACGAAGGTACTTTGAAGTTGGTTTAAGTGTAGTAACGTGACTTGGAAAACTATACAGGAGTGCAGTATCATCATCCACAGGATTTCATGCCTGCTCCTTATAGAATTGTGTGTGTGTGTGTGTGTGTGTGTGTGTGTGTGTGTGTGTGTGTGTCGGCGCACGTGCGCATTCATGTGTGTGACCACCTCAGGTGTCAGTCTTCACTCCCACCTTTTGAGACAAGGTGTCATGGCTCGCTGCTGTGCACCACATTAATATTGGGTATTCTCCTGTTTTCTTCTCTCATCTCACTGAGCTTACAGATGCATGCTTTGGTGCCTGGCTTTTCCTAAGTTCTGAGAGATGAAACTCAAATGTCTACGCTTATGTATCAAATGTTTTTGCCCACCAAGCCATCTTCATAGTCCGTAAAAAAAAAATGAATCTTTATTTAATGCTGTTTTGATGATTTTTTAATGTTACTGGGGAATAATTGGAGGCTTGTTAATATGTGAATATAGCTATTTTTAATTTAACAAATTTTAAATTAAACCTCATAATGCTTTAGGTACTTTATTGCTTGGAAGAGTTTTTTTGAACACGTTGCTTCCTGTGACCCACAGGATAATCCCAGCACATACATTCATAACTGAACATTACTCTACAATTCTCAAATAAATCCTGTGGCATTAATTTGCTAAAGGTGTGTTATTTCCTGTACAGCATAACTTTTTATTGACATATTTTTCAAATACAAAAATGATATTAACGTTTGTTTATATTCTATTTTTCTTAATTTTAAAATAAGATTAGACTTTAAATAAGATTACTGCCTAACAGTGGTGATAAAAGAAAGAGGGCACAGTTGATGTAAGTGAACTTTCAAAGGACCATTGATCTACTGCATTTAACATCCTGAATTCAGGTAAATAATTCTATTTAAAGTTAAACTTCCTTGGAAGTCATTTGTTCATCTGCTGTGAAGCCAGAATAATTGTTGCAATTAAATAAAAAGAACAATAGGAAATGCTTTTCATGCTATTTAACTATGAAATTTAATAACATGCTACTGAGAATATTGAACTGTAAACCTTAATTAAATATGAGGGTAATATTTAGCACAGTTTTTGAAAAACAATAATTATGTTGTAATCCTTACAAGAAATATTTATTGAAAATCAGTATTTTGTTTGCCTTATTGTTATAGAACTTATATACGTTAGCTGTATGATTAACCATAACATTTGTGCTAATAGGGGTAAAAATAAGTAACAAACAGAAACAAAAAAGTTGGTGTAATGCAGCTCATTTGTCTAGACAATGATAACGTTATATTTTCATTCTATGAAAATTATAATTAGGCATAAATCTTCATGTGGTGGTGGTGGTGGTGGAGGAGGAGAAGGGATTACCTCGGATGTGAACTCTGGTGCCTGCAATTTGATCACTGCCTTTTGTTGTTGCGGCCTTGAAGGGGCACAGAGAAAAGGGACGCAGGCTGCCCTAACGAGACCTTATAGGCTGTGGTCATATGGTGGGGGAAGAGGCCCTCTCCAATCAGAGAACTAGAGTAGAGGAATAGGGCAGAAGAGGGAGGGAGAGTGGGAAATGGGGAGATAAGAGCAAGGGAATAACAACTGGGATGTTTTGGGAATAAATTGTAACAAATAAAAAATTAAAATTAAAAAATCATTAATTTGCAATAAAGTCTTGAAATCTGCATGCATGGTTTTAGTCATTTCTGTAATGAAAATCCCTTATTATAGCAACAGGAGCTATGTTATCTATGAAAGAGTGTTATAATTTTATCATGTTATTTGACATATGTGTGGATCAATATGCATGTGCTCATTCATGTTTCTGTGGGTGCATTGTAGAGGCTGGTGGTCAATCTTGGCTATATTTGCTCAGGTACCAGGCATTGCTTTTATAGAGGGGTAGTCTCTTATTGACCAGGAGCTCACAGAGTAGGCCTGGCTGCTCCCTGAGCCCTCAGGATCCATCTACTTAGTTCCACCTTATAACTACAGTGATTCCAACTGTGTATGTCACCGTGTTGAACTTTTTTTTCTTTTACGTTTTGCAGATTAAATGCATATCCCCAGGCTTGTGTGGCAAGTACTTCATAGAATGCACTATTTTGCCAGTCCAGAAAACATAGTTTTACAAGTAATTAGAGGCATGTTACTCACACGGCTAAAATGTTGCCTTTGTGAATGCAAATTCTGGAATCTGAGAGTCTAACTTTAAAAGTCATCATTACTTAATAGGTATATGACTTCAAACATTGCTGTTCCCTCAGGGCCTTGACTTTTATTATCCACAAAATGAGTATATTACAAAAAATACCAACTTCACTTAGAAATGCCAGATTAAGCAAGTGAGTATATGACAGGTTCACACCTTGCAGGCAGTACTCAGTGTGGACACAGAGGTAGTGTTCTTTTGCACAAACAATGTTTATCATCCTGGATCAACTCACTGTTGGATGGATATCATGCATCAATGCATGAGGAAAGTGAAGGGAAAAAATTAAGGTTATAAAAAGAAAGATGTAGGTAATAAAATGTGCTTTTACGTATACACTGACTACTTTGAAACTTGAAACTTACCTTTTCCAACACAGGAGTTGATGATTTTCTTGGGTTTCATATACACTGTTTTAATTTACATTTATAGAATTGGTGAACTATAGAGTTAAAAAAAACTCATATAAGTTAGGTAGCCATAAACTCATGCTAGCATAAGCTGATTTATTCAGTAAGTACTTACAGAATGAATTTGCATATCATGCATGATTTTAAGTGTAAGAAGCAATAAAATGAAGGGAGCATACTTCTGCTGTTTAGGGATATAGATTAGTAGAGATTAGTAGAGATAGAAATAAATGGTAAATGAGAGGTAAATAGATATGATAGACGGTCATATGACAGATATAGATAGTTGATAGAAAGATAGATAGATAGATAGATAGATAGATAGATAGATAGATAGATAGATTGAAGATCCATGATGCCTATGGACGTCCAAGGACATCTTATAGAAGTTAACTCTCTCCTTCCACAATGTGGGTTCTGGGGAACAAACTCAGCTTATCAGCTTTTGTGACAAAACCCCCACTATTTTAATGCTGTAGAGCAAACTCTAATGCTGTGCATGATTTGACATGTAAGTTCATAAATGTGCTTTTATGTTTACGAGGAATACCTTGGCACTTGAAACTCACTATTAACTTCCCACCACAGTAAGACCTCATTTATATTGGCTTAACATACATTGCCCTAAAAAGCAAAAATGTGTTTAGTGAATTCCACCATGCTATTTTAAAAGGATTATAATCACAAGGAAAAGTGCATTAACTTCATAATACTACTTAATATTAAATAATACCTTTGCAATTCCATTATGGTGAAATCACAGAATCATAAACCATATGATGTAAATCTACCATTCATTAGGAGAGAACATACGGAAAAATGAGAACAAAACTTAAAGGCAGCAGAAGATCCAACAACGTGAACCAAAAGTGGGATATATATGCATATGACTCACATGCATTGATGTATTGTAGGATTATATAGAAAAGTGAGTTTGCTTTGGATTTGGAGCAGAGTATAAGAAAACAATTTTGATTATATAAAAATGAATTAGCAAAACCATGGAAAGATTGGGGGACATCACATAGCTGGTGATAATGAAGGGCTCACAAGGGAAAATCAGTTTATGTCAGCTCAGAGAATACTGAGTTTGTATTACGTGACATTTGTTTCCAGGATACTGAAGGAGGGACCCACAAAGAGCAAGAAGCGGTCCAGGCTCTGAATACTGTAAACCGGTAACAGTGAGAAGTGTTTGTCAAACACATGCTCAATCGGGGAAGATGCCCCCAGAAAATTAACTTCTAATGACTTCTAAAACTTTCCTTGTATTTGACCCATATATGGTTACTTGCACTGAATCTATAGGCTGGAATTACTAAGTCTCTCAGAAACAAACAAATTATAGCAGAAGTAGATGATTATTCATTTTTAAATTACATAATAAATAGGCTATAATTTACATCTTGGTCACTCTGGCTACTTTCGAGAAAGCAAATGGCTTTTATTGCTACAGGGCAACTCTGAGGCCATAAAAAGAGTGTTCACCCAACAGCTACCAAGAGTACAAGATCTTCCTCCAGCCAGGCACAGGGCTGTAAAGACTCCTTCCAGAAGTTCCAGACCAGCTAGTGGTGAACATATGATACACGTTAAGCGAAAGGTGCCCAAGGTGAGCAACACTGGGTTCTTAATGCAAAGAGGTGGTACTCTTAAACTTCGAGGGATTAACAGCAATTTATTATGCAGCAGCAGATAACTAATACCATGTGGAACAAAACATACAAAAATATAGCAATAGTGGTCCTAGAAGGCTGTAGCATACATAGAATGTTGACGCTTTGCCTAAATGTGAGCTTGACAGCTTCTTGAACTGCTTGGTATGGAAGAGTGAAAGCTATCCAACAAAAGAGAAGGGAGGTCTATGCTTTAGACAGTAAGTGTATTATCATGCATAATGACCACAAGGAGGGATGGCCATGTAGTCACACAGCAGGCTTGGGAGACACTTTTCAGGTCCAAGAATCATTAGATGTTAAGTTGTTATATGCAAATTAGTGGAATTAACCAGCTAAAGGGCAGTTTAGTTTAATTACTAAGGCACTGAAGGTTTGAGCACATGAAAAATCTGGTCAATTAGATGTACAACCCTGCTTCTACACAGTGAATGAAAAAATGAGGGAAAATGCATAATGTGTACAGAGGGAGTGCATAACATAGTTAGGAAGCTTTACAGTTTCCAGTACTCTTCCCTAGAAACAATCAAGGTGGGACTCTGAGACATTCCTGTAGGACTGGAAAACAAAAGATGGATGTTTGAATACAGAGAAGATGATGCCAGCAGGGCATTAGCAATTATTGGCTTTCAGAGAGCCACAAAGGAAAAAGGAAAAGCAAGTAAAGAGAGGCAGACTGCCCATCTACTACATCTGAGCAAAGGGTCTAGGTCCTCACCAGTCATGGTCCTTGGTTGGTGCATCAGTCTCTGAGCACCCCCCTCCTCCTCCCGAATTTGTTGGCTCCATTGGTCTCCTTGTTGAGCTCCTGTCCCCTCCTGGTCTTTTTATGCCCCAATTATTCCACAAGACTCCCTGAGCTCCACCCTGAAGTTTGTCTGTGAGTCTCAGCATCTGCTTTGATCCCCTGCTGCGTGGGGGCTTTCAGAGGACATCTAGTGTAGGCACCTGTCCTGTTCCTTCTCTCCAACAGCTTCCGGTTTCTATTCTATTTGCCCTTCTCAATGAGAATCAAGCATTCTCCTTAGGGTCCTCCTTGTTAATCTGGGGCAGGGTAGATATTAATCCTCTAAACTACGTCCCTAAGTGGGGCAGGTATGGGATCCCTGCCTCAATTCCATGCCATCTGCTTCTAATAATGTCTATCAAGCTACCTCCCATCCATAACCACAAATACTTGCTAATGTTCTTCATCTGGGCCAAATCTCCATCCACGGCAGCCATGTGCTTCTCCTCCACCTAACCCATGGCAGTGTAACCTTCTTCTCTTCCATCTCCTCTCTTCTTCCCATTCTCCACCAGACTCCTCCTCCTTCTTCTCTACTTCTTCTTCTTCTTCTTCTTCTTCTTCTTCTTCTTCTTCTTCTTCTTCTTCTTCTTCTTCTTCTTCTTCTTCTTCTTCTCCTTCTCTGGTCTTTCCTCCTCCCAGGATTCTCTAGGTCTCTCTTAAGCCTGGGAATTTTAGACACACCTATCCTCTTTGCTCTGCCCAGGTGATGGCTTTTTATTGGTCAAAAGGTGGGTCACAGAGACAGCAAGCAGCAATTAGCATAAAAATATATCAGACCAGAGACCACCTCTCTCTCTGACATTAGCAAATCTTATCCTTGCTGATTTTGCAGCAGTACAGCAGCCAGGAGTCTATTTGGCCTCAGAAAATGAGGATGCTCTGAGCTGCTTGTTAAAAATTATGAATGTACTGAGAGGAAAACCAATGGAAAATAGCTAGAGAAGTAGTTTGTCCTACTGTTCCAGGGGCAACACCAGCAGTTTCGCTGAGGATTGCAAGGAAGCACAGGAATTGAACTGCTTGCTTGTTAGGCCTTGCTGCTATAAACCCTATAATGGGAACCAGCAAAGGTTCTTCACCAGGCACCACTCCTAGTTTTGGAAAAGGGAGCACCAGAGCTCAAGCCTCAGACCATTCAGTGGGTAGGTAATGGAAGACTTGGGTGCCACAGAGAATTGTGGCATTGTGAACACTTGGGGATAGGGGCTGAGAGAGTGTGATATGTACTCCCTCTATTTTGATTGTTCCTGATGGGTGGCTGTGACAAATGCTGTAGTAAAGTTTACCAGCAACTCCTGCTTCCCACCTGAGGTTCCAGGGGTCCTCTATTAGGATGTAAATATTTCCCCATTCTACATAAAAGGTAGTATGCTTTCCCGAGTATGCATCATGTCTCCTACAGGACCGATAAGGACAGCCTCCATTAAGTCTCCGGTCAATAGTGATATTAATCCTTCATTTGATCATACAGAAAACAAGCATAGGTGTCAGGTGTTATAGAAATTTATTTGGGTGTTATGGAAATCAGTATGCCCTTCTGGCAGTCTGCTGCTGAGCACTCTCCAGACCCTATCTCATGCATGGTCTGGTTGAATTGTCCAGTATACATTTCCTGAACTTGAAATCTTCATGTGTAGTGCTTACTACTGATGGGAGTAAGCAGGAAAAAGTGGAAGGAGAAGAGGCAGGCCGTAACCCAATAGGATTGGGCTCCTGTCTCCAGAGATGTACAAGGTCTCATTCTGCTCCATCTTGGTGTCTTCTGGAACTTATAAGAGCAAGGCCCTGTTAAGGATGAGATGCAAAATGGAGGATTACCTTGGGGTAATGATTTAAAGGGCTTGAGATGAGAAAGATGAATCCAATAAGGGAAGCCATCGAGCTTAGCGTGGTTTGGGGTAGTAAGGATGACCCTAGGTGGAGGTACAATACCCCAGGGGACATCTGAGCTAGGGATCAATTTATAACTTGTCTCCTGGTTGGACTTTGTAAGGCATGAGAACCCATCACAATTCCTAGAGTGCCTTCCAAACGCCCTCTTACAATACACCAGTCTGGATCCTGAGACTCCAGATGGAAGACAACTCCTTATGACCTTACTTCTCTCTTCCCTGAGCCTGTCCTAATCTTCATAAGCCATTCTGACCATGTGCAAGGTGCTGTCAAGAGGGACATTGAGAAAGTGACTTTCCTCATGCCCCTGGAAGTGTAACGGCATCATCGCCAGAAGCCTCTCCAGCAGATCTCCTATGTCTGGCCATGGAAAACTGAAGGGGCCAGGGTTTTCTAGAAGGCAAACCAAGGGCGAATGAAAGGGTTTAGAGGACATAATTCCCATGGATGAGAAAGGAGAAGGGAAAGCAGATCTGCTGGAGCCACCCCACTCATGGGTGACTTTAGGTCCTCTTAAAGAATAGAATGCATTCTGTTTAAAAAAAAACTTTTTAGTTTATATCTTCTAGCATTTTTGTTTTTTAAAATATATTTTATTAATTTATTCATATTACATCTAAATTGTTATCCCATCCCTTGTATCCTCCTAGAATGCATTCTTAACAGCTGAGTCGTCTTCAGTCTCTGTGTGTGATATTTATGCCAGGAACACAAGATTGTGATCATGCTTAGAAACCAACCCACAGTCATACACATGCCAACAAGAGGAGCTATAAAATCAATTGTCTGATATTGTAGATAGAAGGACCAGGGAAAATGACAACAGGAATAGTCAGGGATGGATTTTAAATATTTCTCCTCTTAGCAGAGTACATATGGCAGCACTTTGAGGTAAAGGAAAATACAAGAAATAGTTCCAAAAGAGACACTGTGGTCCATTTTGACCTTGCCAAACTGTGATACCTGCAGGGTGTCAGGTGCAGATGAGCAGCAGAAAGTGAGCGTGAGCCTGAAGCTAAAGGATTCATGCAGGCCTCACAGCCAGATATGTGTTTTGAAATAAACTAGGTCAATTAGTCATCTGCTATGCTACATTTTGCTAGAAAAAATATAGATAATATAGATATTGAATCCCTACAAAAGAGGCTCAAGCATCATGAGGAATTTTCATTATGATTAAAATATTTACAACCACTTTATAATGTTATTATAAAAGCAAGCTATTGTGAGATCTAGAGAGAAATTGTAGTATGACTTTAGGGATTTTTTTCCTTTATTAATTTATTCTTGTTACATCTCAATGGTTATCCCATCCCTTGTATCCTCCCATTCTTCCCTCCCTCCCATTTTCCCCTTATTCCCCTCCCCTATGACTGTTCCTGAGGGGGATTACTTCCCCCTGTATATGCTCATAGGGTATCAAGTCTCTTCTTGGTAACATGTAGAAGGATCCAGAGGGTCCTAGAAACCTACAAGTAGAACATTATGATAGGTAGATTTGGGCCCAGGGGTCCCGCTCTAACTAAGGCACCAGACTTTAGGGATTTCATTCTAGGAAATCTGAGTTCTTATTTTCAGAATATGAGGAGTTATGGAATGGGTATGGCTTTATGCAGACACAGAGGCAGTAATAGGAATAAAAAGAAAAGGTAAATGATTAGGAGAAATCTGTGGTGAACTTCTGCTAACCTTTTCACGGTGCTTTTATTATATTCAATTTCTGCATACTGTTTGTGAATGACCTACTTATTTAAGAGCTTTTGGTGACTGTTATCTTGTACCTATTTATATTTTATGACATTATGACTCTATCATTATTTAATCTCAAGTAGTTTGAACGATAAAAATTAAAGATGCATTTTAATTTTCTTTGTTTTTGAGCATTTTATTCATCTATACAATAAATATAATAAAACCTCACCCCTATTTCCCTCTTCCACCACCCTCCATACTCTGCCACCAATATTGCTTCCTCCCAATTTTTTCCCCCTTGGGTAGCTCAATATATTCATTAGGACTTCCTATTTATACATAGGCCATCCACACTGAAGCATTTATATTGGCCACATTATCAATGAAGTATGATTTCCCTTCCCAGAATCTATTACGTATACCGCTTCAGTACAGGGCAGACAGAGACTGAGTATGCTGCCCTAGATGAAACATGTATATAAACTGAAATTTTCAAAGTGCCTAAATTATGAGCAAGTATAGCCTAGCATAGAAATACTTTAAAGAAAAAAGAATTTTAAAAAGAATAAAATAATTTTTTACTTAACAGTTATTAAAATATTCAATAGGATTGATTATTAGTACACATGATATTCAAATTATCTTGTTTTGTTTGGTGTCATAATCTAAGCTTAATGTAAAAGTTAGAATGTCAAGAAATAATGTTACTTTATATAATATACCTAAAATCCTTATCCACAAACGTAAAATCCCTAAACCAGAAATATAACTATGCAGTGCTAAAACATTATAATAATATTTTACATATTAATGTATACTCATATACCCTCATAGTAATCTATCATACACAGATTTGTACATAACTAACTTCAGCCACCAACCCATTAACAAAGTTTTGCTCATGTGATAGCTAAGCCCATAAACTGTTTATCTCCTAAGCATGACAACTGAGTTCTATTCTCCACAATTCACATTAAAATAGTAAAGGATGGTTGTGAATACTTGTAACCCCAGACCCGGGGAGGAAGACACAAGTGCATGCCTGTGGCTATTTGGCCAGCCCAACAAACTACTCAAGCCTCAGGATACTGAGAAATGATGCTTCAAACAAACAAACAAACAAACAAGAATAAAAGTGGGTAATACCTGAGGGATGACAACCAAAGTTGTTAAAATTTGACCTACCAAGGTATGTCACCCTGTAGATTGAATATTCTAATGCACATGGTTGGTAAAATTAGTCTTAATAATCTGCTATATACATTTAAATACGAGTTTCAAAGATATTTCCTCAATGAGTTTAGAGCCTTTCTTATTATGTCCTAGGCACACAATATGATAGTTATTAAAAGCTATCTTTTAGTAGCTTTGCAGTCTCTTCTGTTAACAAAAAAAAAAAAAAATCAAAGGGCATGCTTGAGCAGGGAATACAAATCATTGTTAGTTTTGCTCCCGAAAACAATCAATAGACTGTTGAATTACTTACTGTGATTGGCTAAGAAAGACCAATGATGCTTTCCTTGCTGAACATTAAGTATTCCAGAGAACAAAGAACACTAATGAAAGGATATGGAATTGAGTTCTAACGCTAATACCAGAAGGCTCTAAAAAGCCTCTCTGCTGCTGCTAATGTGCTGCCAGCATCAAGGTGAAGTGGTATAGATTACCCACAGCTCTTGTTTGCAACTGAGATCAATCTCAAAATCTATTGGCCTAACGTGCAGCAATGACAGTAGCTATTGGGAGGCAATCACATTTCCCCAGTATTGTACTATTTCTTTAAAAACCATTAATTCAAAGTCTGTTCTCAAGTAAGTATTTGAAAAGAGTACTCTAAATATAATGGTGCTTTTTTTTTCATTCACAACTCCTACCACAGTTTCATCTGTTCATTATCCTCACTGTTCATATTTATTTTTCTTATATTCACTGGGTATCCTTATACCTAAGGCGGCGTTAATGGTTTTTTAGTATATTCTAGTACAGACAATGTATGGATGAAGCAAACTTTCATGAAGTTGTTCTTGAAATCCAGTTTCAGACAAAGAATCTTCTCGTAAGATCAGTGTGGGGGAACATTGTTTTAATAATTTAGGGACTACCTGCACGGATCATTATGTGCCCTTCCTGAATCAATGCTTGCTTCTAATGCCATCAAATGTCTTAAATACTCAGTCTTGACATTTTCATAGAAAATCAAATGTAGTGCAAAGCACTTTACAGTTGTCTTAGCAAATGATGTTAGGTAGAAATTACA
Source organism: Acomys minous (assembly GCF_964271855.1). Classification (NCBI taxonomy): domain Eukaryota; kingdom Metazoa; phylum Chordata; class Mammalia; order Rodentia; family Muridae; genus Acomys; species Acomys minous. The sequence continues at coordinate 105,211,951 of NC_140490.1, forward strand.
CACTCCTTTAAAAAAAATAATGGCTTCAAAAATTGAATAGCCAAAACCATCCTGAGCAACACAAGCAGTATTTCATGCCTTGCCATAGGATTCAGATACCTGTAACTCCAGGTACAGGGAATCCAACATATTCTCTTGGCCTTTAGAAGCAACAAGCACACACAGAGAGCACATACATCATCAGGCAAACACTTTTACACCTAAAGTAAAAACGAATAAACTGAGTACAAAGAAATTTCTCAAAACTTAAGTTCCTCACGCCTAAGACAAATAACTGCTCTTCTAATGAAGGAAATCATTTGACCTAGAAATAACTCTAATTTCATTGTTATTTCTACTACGACTTGACAAATATAACAATATTCCTCCATAAACAGTTAAATTACATTATTCCTGAGAAACAGCTCAAATATCAAGAAACAACAAATATGAACTATTTTTCCCAACAAATTAAGACACATAAGCCTGGACCAATGTGTTGGCTGTGCGATAACAAGAATAGGGCAAATTGAAACAAGCCACTAGGATAGAAAGAGAAACAGGATCAATTTCTATTCTGGCATGGCACATTTCTTTTTCTGGTTCCCTTCTCATCTGAAATCTTCGAAATGTGCATCCTGCAGGTAATTTCCATTCTTCTTTATGCATAGCTGGAACATAATTCATGTCTGTTAGATAACAGGTTTATTCTCCAATTCTAGGAAGCCACTGTTTGAAATATTTCTGCCTTTCAGAAGTGGTTAGAAGACACGTCACATAGAAGCAAAGACACATAGCTTTCCAGTTGAGTTATGTGTGTGTGAAAGGATGATGAATGTACTTAGGAGTAAATATGTAATAAAATTAAGTTATCTATCTATGGCGTCCCTTCTAGAGTACAACCTTAGGAGATTAAACTATCAAAAATGATATTACATTCTCTGAAGGAACCATTTTTACCACAACTTTAATAGATTAATGTAGTTTTCTCTTAACCCAAATGAAGTCATGAGTTGGTTTAGGCTAGGTGAATCGGGGGAAGTGCTACTTTATTAGAATTTAGGTAGTAAATGAAGAAGTTTAAAAACAATTCCACTAATGCAAAGAAACAGCAGCAAAGAATATAAAGTGGCCAAATTAGTTCATTAGGATTTGCATTTATCTATGAACTCTACATACAAATACTATAAGAGGTAATAAAGGTATTCCAGCCAGAAACGGAAGAAAAACCATCAACTATACAAAATGTGGTATATGAAAAGGGAAAATATTTTTGCGGTTTGTTTTGTTTTGTTTTTCGAGACAGGGTTTCTCTGTGTAGCCTCAGCTGTCCTGGACTCACTTTGCAGACTAGGCTGAGACTCACAGAGATCTGCCTGCCTCTGCTTCCCAGTGCGGGCAGGGAGGGAGGTGGGGAGTGGATGATTTAAAGATGTGTGCCAGCACAGTGGGCTAAAAAGTGGGAACTTGAAATACAGTTCTGTGCATGTTGAACAGCTGGGGCTTTCGGTTCAGAGAGACTTCCTAGAACTGGGTATGAGAGAGGTGTTAAAGTTCATTAGTGATTTCTTGGGCAGGGGTACTGCCATTATATCACAGGGATAGAAAAGAGTTTTCATTCAGAAAAATGCAAACATGTGGCTTGCTTTGAAGAAGCTGTATATGGATCTATATTGTTGAAGGAAACTTTGTGCAATCTTTGGAAAGGGTGATTTTTTAAAATTTTATTTACAGTTTTTTAAATTATTATTTGTTTACATATATATTTATATTATTACACATATGTAAAATAAACTACTTTTTTTCCCCAGAGATGGTTTTTAAAACGTAAAAAACAAGAGGCCAAATCTGAGAGGTAGAAATTGAGACACAAATTATGGGAAACCATAAAGTCTGGAAGAAAGAGAGGGTAGGGCTGTCTACACATGATTTTAATGTCTCCTAAACATTCATATGCTGGCAGTTTGGTTTCCAGTGTGAAATAATGTTAAGAATGATGGATTTGAAGATATGAGGCCTAATGGAAAGTAATGCAAGGCTGACCTGATCTTTTGAATGAGCTGGTGTTATAGAGGTGAAAAGAGTTTGGTTTGGTTTGGCTTTTGTTTTTGTTTTAGAAAAATTACATCTACCTCTAAGCTCATAAGATTCTGTTCTTTTTAAACCATATAAATGTTTCTCCTTAATTCTTATCTTAAGTGGGATAATACAAATCAGAGGCTGACAAGGAGTTAAGAAGTTTTTGTCACAAAGCAAAATAATAGCACACTCTGCAGAGAAAGACTGGAAGGAACTGATCCAAAAAGAAGGTGGGGATTTTCTTAGTTTATTTTACTGTTGCTATGATCAAATATCCTGACAAGGCAGCCCGGGGAAGAAAGAGCTTATTTCAGATCACAATGGAAGGGTCTATGGGTCTATGGCATCAAGATAGAGGAGGTAAGGCCTCTGGGGGCTCAAGTAGCTGATCACAGCATTCCTATTATCCAGAAAGAGGAAACAGAGATCAATGGATGCTTCTGTTAAACTCATACTGTCCGTTTCATACGGTCTAAAACCCAAACCTAGAAAATAATGTCACCCACCTAAGTTAACCAGCTATCATAGACCCTCACAGTCATGGCCAGTTGCTAGACAATCCCTCCATCTTGTGCCTCAGGGATGTCTCCAAGGTGATTCAAAATCATGTCAAGTTGACAATACTAACGTCACAGTGGGGTAAATGGTGAGTCTTGTGTTAGGGATTTTGAAAAAGTTTTGATGAATTATTTATCCAGATAGATTATTTATTAGGGTATTTATGAGACTAAATTGATGCTTTTTCCTTCTCTCAAGTCATTGTGGGTCTGACTTCCCTCTCAGAGTATTTTATTTCACAGTCTTCTTGCAAGGCTCACAAAATAGTCAAAATCAGAATGCCAATGGTTTTTTAACAAAGCCAAGGTCTATTGGGGATCCAAACATTTCACCACTATACCAGTTTCACAACTGAGGAAGTGACCCAGCCTCTGAGTTTCTGATGGAAAGAGAAGAGCCTAAATGGAATTTTAAAGATGTCTTGCTGCAAAGGTACATAATAACAGTCGTAAGACATAGGTACTAAGATATAGCTTCAGTTTTCCTTGTTTATTTCATATCTAACAACTTTCCCATTTGTCTTAGGTTCTTTTTTTCCCTCCCTCCTTTCTCTTTCTTTCTTTCTTTCTTTCTTTCTTTCTTTCTTTCTTTCTTTCTTTCTTTCTTTCATGTGTATGGGTGATTTGCCTGCATCACAAAAAGGCCAGAAGCACGTGTCAGAACTCCTAGAACTCGAGCTATGGATGGTTGTGAGCCATGACGCAGGTGATAGGAATCAAACTAAGGTCCTCAAGAAGATCAGCAAATGCCCTTAATAGCCAAACCATCATCTCTCTGGCCCTAGGTTCTTGTTTCCCTGTCAGCCAATTTCTTCATATGTTTTCCCCCATGTGATTCTGCTTTGCTTTGTAAGCACCAGAATTCTTACCGGGGTCCAAAGTAATGGGGCAATCTGATCTATACTTCCAAATTATAAAATTATGAGCTAAGTAAGTCTATCTCTACTATCCATCCACAGGTAATTAGTTTAACAAACAGAAAAAAGAATAATTCAGAGAATACTGTAGGCTTTCAAGCTCTGAGAGATATAATTAAACACTTATTCCAAAAATAGAATCCACAGGAATGCATAAGTCCATGAATTTTAGGGTAAGGATGGAATCATACAGTCAAAATGGGTGTAGTGGTGCAAGGTTGTTTTCCCAGTACTTAAAAGGTTGATCTAAGAAGAATGTAAGTTCAAGGTTAACCTGTACTGTGTACAGATACCATCACTTCCAATACAAAAAAAAAAAAAAAAGCCAGAGAATACTCAGCATATGGAACTAAATTTTATTGAATATTGACTTTTTGTTTATATAGACAAGCCATTTTCATTTTGCTTCTTCTATTAAAGTTTTGCTCACATTTGACTGGAAAAACGTAGCCCAATATATTCTCTAATTGTGTTTTTCTCTCCACATCCCTCTCCTACTGGCATGTGATTTTTTTTCTAACTAAAGACCATCAACAACTGTTTAACAAATGAATGATTTATTATGGCATGGTCTCGTGCTTTGTATTTAATTAATTGCTTTCCCCCCAACCCCACCCAAAGATTTTGAATGTTCTACAAGCAAACCATCACATATGCCAAAATGATGTTGTGTAACCATGACTCCAAATTACCTCTGGTTGGTCAATAAATGACTACACCTGGGTAGAGCAGAAGTGAGGAAGGCAGAGCCAAGGTTTGAGGGCTGGACCACTGGAGGGGAATGGAGAGGAGAGGAGAAGAGAGAAAAGGAGAGGAGTGGAGGGGGTGGGGGGGGGCAGGGCAAGGGAGGGGAGGGGAGGAGAGGAGAAATCAGAGTCGCCATAGGTCAGTGTGAATAATAATCATGTAGCTAGGAGGAGCTAGCACTGAGGATTGGTGGATGAAGAGAAAAAGCCCAGATGAAGGTAATATGCAAGTATTCATAGAAATGCTGTGGGAAGTAGCCCACATAGGAATAATTAAAGCAGGTGGCATGGGATGTGGGCCTGGGGGGGGGTGAAAGATAGCTTAGTGGGGGTTAGTATCTACCCAGCCCAGTGTATAGACATATTAAAAATCTAACAGGTGTCTGTGTCTTTTATTGATATTATAGCACACCAAATAATAACCACTGTAATAATTATATGCTGTTAATAATAAATATTATAGACAATTTTCTACAACAATGATGCAAGGAGTTAATGTCAGATTACAGTATGACAGTTACATCGAATGCTTGTCTTTTGTTCTGAAAATCTGCCTATAAACTGACTAGTAGTCATTCTTTACTTTTTTTTGTCAAAACTGTGGCTTTCCTATCTTGCTGACATCAGCATCCATTTTATTGGTAGGGAAAAAGCAATACTTATTAATTTCAAATAGTTTTAGGAAAATCAATTAGATTATTATATATAAAATTTCTATCTTCCTAGCATTCTGATGTGCCTTTTTCTTTCTTTCTTTCTGTCTTTTTTTTTTTTTTGGTAGAAATAAAATACACACACCTCTGGTTAATATGGACATGAGTTTTATACAAACCTTATTTTTCTCCAAAGTTTGTATACATGGTGAACAATATGGCAGGAGTATAACTATGCCAGCACCGCATTAAGAGAAAATTGGAGCAAAACAGTTTGACAGAGATTTGTTCTCATTAAAGGAGTATAGATGTCCAGTCTGTTCCTTCTGTAAACCTACATAAAATATTCCACTCCTAAAAGGGGCTCTAAGTGCTGCCTTTGGTCTGGATTTGGAGTCTGATTTAGCAGCAGCAGACATGTTTTTTCATAAGTAACAGAAAAATGCTAGACCATAACTGGGAATTTGTATATTTGATCAATGATATTGAAGGGAAAGTCCATTAATGAATGTCCTATTTTTATTTTTCATCAATTGTGTTATTAATATCCTACTTGATTCTGGCAAAAGTAATGATTAGAATTGTAAAAATACTGAAAATAGAGATCTGAAAATCAGATAGGTAGTTTTTAATGAAAAGTGACAACTTGGAGTGTGTGTATGATAGTGTTTCATATTTGGTCATGAAGTTGTTTGTTCATTTACTGCATAATTCTTTTTAAAATTATTTCTTTTTAAAGATCTTTATTATTATTATAATTTATTCATATTACATCTCAATTGTAATCCCCTCACTCATATCTTCCCATTCCTGTTCCAACCTTCCCTCCCTTTTCCATTGTATTCCTTTCCCCATGACCTCCCCACTTCCTCCCCCACCATCCATCCACAGACTATCAAGTCTCATCTTGATAGCCTGCATCCTCTTCCTCTATGATTCCACAGGGCCTCTCCCCTAAAGGGCAGTGATCAAACTGAGGGCACTAGAGTTTGTGTCAGAGGCAGTCCTCCCCCTCCCCCGACCCCCACTGGAGAATGATCCGTCTATAGACTACATCTGTTCCAAAAGATGCTCCACCATCATACAAGGTCATTTTCTCAATTCTGTTCATAACAGCCTTCATCATAATAACCAGAATTTGAAAACAACCTAGATGTCCCCCCAACCAAACAATGGGTAAAGGAATTATGGCACATTTACACAATGGAATACTATTCAGCTATCAAAATCAAGCAAATCTTGAAATTTTCAGGCAAATGGATGGAACAAGAAATGATCATCCAGCATGAGGTAACCCAGACCCAGAAAGACAGGCATGGTATATTATGAGAGGATATTAGCCCAACATAGATGTCCTCTGATAGATGCCACCCGGTGGAGGATTGGGACAGATATGGGGACGGGGAATCTGGTTGAAGAACTGTGAATTGCATGCAAAAGTTGGGGGATAGAAAAGAAGGGGTGGAGGTGGGGGGGGGCGAGTGGGTATCAGGAGCACCACAAGGAGACTATCAAGGCTGGTGGATCTGGTCCTTGGGGGGGGGGCGGGGAGGGGGCCTGCACAAACTGATGCACCAACCAAGGATTTTTCTTTTGTTTTTGAGGTTATAATATAATCAAATAATTTCCCCTGTTCTCTTTCTTTTTTCTTCTTTTAAGTGTGTGTCATCCTTGAAACTTTCATTACTCTAGGGACTGGAGATACAAGTGTAACATAAATACCCTTAGCCTCATGGACTATAGGGGGTATAAAGCATGTAGGACAAATAATTGTAGTTCATAGTTGTGCTATAAATGCTATAGAACAGTAGAACTGAGAATGTGAGGAAGCTATGCTTCTTATTAATGTTTACATGATAAAAATGTTATATATTAGCCAAGGATATTTTTTAGAGAATAGTTATATATAACTGTTTCAATAATACAATACTATTACAATGGTTAATTCACTTAATACTTTCATTAATTATAATATTATTGTAGTGAAAGAATTTAAATGTATCCACTCTTGACAATGCACAATGTAAAAAGATATGCCACTAGTGATAGAGGAAAAGTGATAGAAAAAGATAAGGTAAGAGTGAATGGCTAGTTTAATTTCTTCCAAGGAAAAAATATGTAAATGTATACTAATATGATACTTTAAAAAACTATTGACATAGTGTGCTTGGGTATAGTGGCTTACAGAAAGACAGAAAATTATTATAATGAACATAATTAATTCTGGTCTTACAGCTTTTAAATTGTATGCTACTCAGCACAAAAACAAGAGAAATAGTCAACAGCCTCTGTAACTATAACTATAGGGAAAGAAACTTAATAATACAGTATTTGAAACACATTGAAATTATGTGAACTATTTTTTTTCAAAGCATAGTAATATGTATTTTGATCTTGATCTGTGAGCATGCATTTTTGTCCTGAAGTAAAAATTATTTGATAAAATCTACGATATAAAATTTTAAAGTACAAGTTCATTTATTATATCAATTTTATTTTGATTTTTCTTATTCTCATTTAAATACTCCAATGTAAGTAAAAAATAATAGGCACAGAAAGGGAAAGGGGGGGAGGAAGAAGGTGTGAGGGTTGGACTGGGGAGAGAGGAAAGAGGGGCTGTGATGGGGGTGTAAAGTAAACAAATAAATAAATTTAATTTTTAAAAATCCCAGAAATTAAAGAACAAGTCCAATAAACAGAGAAATGAAAGATCCTACTTGCATTATTGAGATGCCATGAATAATTAAGACTTTGTATTCCTTTAAACTGATATTTAAAATTTAATGTACTTGAAAAAAAATTCTCTGGCTAAAGCTGAAAGCACATTAGTAAGTGTAATAATAAATTGCACATCGTCGAGGCACTGAACAAACTGATTAGTGATAGCGTTAATAGGACTTTGTGTAGCAGGAGACCGCAGCCTACAAAAAGCATTAGAAGCAGCTGCTCTTAAAAAAATCTGAGAACATTAGATGGTTTTTCAATATTTTCCAAAGTTACTTTTTTTTTTCATCGACTATATTTTGATCAAATTATTTCCCCTCCCCCAACTGATAGGCTATCTTTCTTTCTGCTGGTGAAAGGAGATAATTTAAGACAAGTTAAAGTAATCAAATGCAGGTTTATTGTGAGCAGCTCTAGGAGGGGTTCACCTGCCCCAAAGAAGCCACCACGCACGGGGACACAGAGAGTCTAGGAAGAGAAAGTGTGCTAGCAGACAGAGGAGAGATGAAAATAGTTAGAGAGAAGAGAGGAAATGGAGAAAGAGAAAGAAGAGAGGCAACCAAAATGTCTGGGGGAGAAAAAGCCCCAGCCTCACTGGGATGGAGAGGGCAGGAAAACCAGCCGCTCCCTGTAGCAGGCAGGAAGAGAGGGATGCTGGGAGAATCTAGAGGCACCTCAGCTGCTTATCCAGGGTCTTGAAGCCCAACATCAACCTCTCCCTTCTCTCTGCCCTCCCAATTTTGTGTTCTTAAAAACAACAAAGAAAGAAAATCAAACAGCAACAAAAGAGGCAAAAATCAATAAAAAATAAAATAAAACCAACAAAAGTGCACAAAGAAATAGGGAGCACATTTTGCATGCCAACTACTCTTGCCAGCCTGGCGTGTAGCTGATCTGCCCAATGACACTACTGGAGAAAGTTGATTTTCCTTTTCCCTAGGAGGTGTCCACAAATAGGTGCTTGCTTGGTTAATGATGGAAATTTGTAGCTTCTTCCTCTTCTAAGTGCTGGGATTTAGTTTGGTTTGGACCTTATACTCCCACCAAATTGGTATCAAGCTTATGCTAATAAGATTATTTCAGAGGCACCTTTTGTGGTATTATTTTGGCCTTAGAATAATTAAAAATAAAAAATAAAAATAAAAAAGAAAGGAAGTAGTCAGGGATGGTGCTGACATATGTCTCTTTCCCCCAGCACAGGAAGCCGGGGAAGATTTTGATACCAGTCTGGTCTACAGAGTGAGTTTCAGGAAAGCCAGGTGAAACCCTATCAACAACAACAACAACAACAACATCATCATCATAAAAGAAGAAAAAAAGGGAGGAAAAGAGAGAGGGGGAGAGGGAGAGGGAGAGGGAGAGAATCTTTTAATTCAGAACATGGCTGCTCTGGACAACACAGCCAAAGACCTCCTAGGTTTGTGTGAGGTGATCCAGCTGGAATACAAACAGGCCTTTAATCCAGGAGACAGAGGCAACCAGATCTGAGCTCAAGGCCAGCCTGGTTTAGAGCAAGTGTCAGGGAAAGAAAAGCTTAAGTCCAGGCCTGGTTGTACACATCTTTAATCCCAAACAATGAAGGTAAAGTTAGTTTGTAGACGGAAGCACCCACGTTTGAAAGAGATGTTTGAATAGCAGAAAAAGTGAGGAATCAGAGAAGATTTGACAGAATAGGATATGCCCAACTTTCACCAGTAGAGAGAGGAAGGGAAAGCGGGAAAGCTATTTAATAGGCAGTGCAGAGAGAAAGAGAGAGCGGGGAGGTAGTTTTACTAGGAGAGTTATGCAGAGAGAGGTTGAATGAGAGAACAGGTTAGACGCAGGTGAAGACAGAATGATCTGGAATGGGAAGGAGCCAGATTAGAACGGATTGCTGGAGTTAGTTTGAGGCCAAACAGAGCAATTAAGGGACCGCGAGTAAGTCAGGTTGAGTAAGTCAGCTGGGAGAGTAGTTTGATTCAGAACAGCTTAGTTGAATCAGCCAGCCCAAAGCTCAGTAAGAACAAGAAAGGGTGAGCTTATTAAGAAGTAGGTCTCAGGGGCTGAAAACATTCTAGGCCTAGGTTAGATTGTATAGATGCTAGAAGCTTCCAGGAGTAGGCCTAGGTTAGCAGACAGAGCCAGCAAGCTTCCCTGACAGCAACTGAGATAGGGAAGGAGAAGTTCCTTTTATAAATAACGGACTCAAAGAGTACGGAATAAAATGAGAAAGGGTCAGGGATTCCAGCTCACCACGAAGCACGCTTAACGTACATTAGTGCGTCTGGAAGCTGCCCTGCTCACCCACATGAGCCACTGGTACCTCATTGGTTGTACTGATCACTTTGCACGCGGCTTGGGTGTGTTCATTTTCTGGACCCGCCCCTTCGTTCAGTAACATTTCTTTAATACCTCCCCACACCAATGAAAGCCACCCACAAGAAAAAGCATCAGAAATATAAAACATAGGTTTGTATTTCTCTAGCTTCGCAGACATCTTTCATGCCTGCAGATATTTTTACTCCTAAGACAGGCGGCAGCTCTGCGTGCCAAACTCAGACTTGTTCAACAAAATTTTCAGCAGCTGGTATGAAAATAAGCCAGTTTTATGCAAATTAGAGATTCTCCTAATCGAATTTTAACTACAAAATTAAATTTTAAAAATTGAGTTCATTTTTAATGAGATAAAATACCTGATTGCCTATTTGATCCACACTGTATTAAGCCTCTGATTTGGGGAAATATTTCTGTTTGGTCAAGGCAGCCTCTGCTTTCTTGATCCACATTGTTTTAAGCCTCCAATTTTGGGAAATATTTCTATGTGGTCAAGGTAGCTTCTTGGCCGAATACAACTTTTAAATGTACTATTCACCTCACTTCCATTGAAAATTTATTTTAACTTTCCTTTTGATAAAATTAGGTTGTTTTTTAGTAGTTCAAATATTATGCCATTGCTGCATTTTCACCCTAAGTATTTAAAAGCAACATGTTTATGTTAATAGTTTATATTGGAAGATAAGGCATAACAAAATAAAAATACTATTTTTTATTCTGAAGTAAGTTAACTCTAACTTGTCTGCCCGGATCTTTTTCAATCTAGAAAGTAGTAAATATTAATATAATATACTTTTTCTAAAGTGATGAATGTTTGTAAAAGAAAAATAATTTGCTATCTGTTTATAAAGCTACTTATTATTGTATGCAATGATATTTGATATTAATTCATGATGAGTCTTTATTCTTTGATTGTATACATATACCCACCTTTTCAATATCATGTCCTGATGTAATCAGAGATGAAATCGCTCAACTTGAATAATAATTATGTTTATTTCTTTTTGTAGGTACCATTTTTCTTTCAATTACAATTCATCATGTCTTTGATTTTTTATCTTCTGTAATAATCAGGAAATGTTAAATTATTCAATTTAGAGATAATGCAACACAGTCAACATTCAATATTCTCAGATGGATGCTTTGGAAACTGAGTACCTACATGCACAGTAAACCATGTAGGACCATTTGACTCTTAATAACTCACCAAGATAGGAAAGATGTTTTTTCAAGGTTGCCAAATACAAATAGCCAAAACACTATGATGTAACATTTATATGTCCTCGTTGTTTTGTGGTTCTTCCTGCTGTATGTAGTTTATTGTAGTTATGTGTAATAATATAAATGTATGTGTAAAAATAAGAAAAATGTCTGGTAAATGTAGGTAAGTTAGCAAAAAAAAAAATTGTAGGAATTCCCAATCTTAAGAGCTGAGATTTTTAAAACAGAATGCATCTGACTTACTTTTTTTGTATGGAATTTTCTTACCTTCTGGGTTTTGAATTGATAAGTCTTCAATGTGATAGTAATAAAACACTTTCTATAGAAATGATTATATTGAATTGAAAATCAAAACAACTATTTTTTTCTTGAATATGCAAATTTTTCTTTTTGTTGGGACTGAAAGAAGCTAGCCACATGTATCTTTAATCCCAGCACTCAGGAGGCAGAATGAGGCAGATCACTGTGAGTTCAAAGCCATCCTGGTGTATGCAGTGAGTTTTAGGACAGCCACAGCTACATAAAGAAAGCTTGTCTTAAGGAAGGAAGGAAGGAAGGAAGGAAAGACACTGATTTGTTAACTCTAAAAATTTATTCTGGAATTCACTTCAAATATGGATTATACTTCTCCCATACTACTCTCACCTAAAGTCCCAATAGGAGATCCCCACATCTATCCCAATCTCCTGGTAAGTGAAGATTTTCATGGAACATCTCTTTTGGGCTAGTGCCCAATTGTAAGTGAGTATATACCATGTGAGTCTTTCTGCTTCTTGGTTAACTCACTCAGGATGATCATTTCTAATTCCATCCATTTGCCCACAAATTTCAAGATTTCCTTGTTTTTAATAGCTGAGTAGTAGTCCATAATGTAAATGTACCACAGTTTCTTTCTTTCTTTCTTTCTTTTTTTGTCTTTTTTTTTGAGATTTTTATTTTATTTTATTTTTTTATTAATTTATTCTTGTTACATCTCAATGGTTATCCCATTCCTTGTATCCTCCCATTCTTCCCTCCCTCCCATTTTCCCCTTATTCCCCTCCCTATGACTGTTCCTGAGGGGGATTACCTCCCCCTCTATATGCTCATAGGGTATCAAGTCTTTTCTTGGTAACCTGCTGTCCTTCCTCTGAGTGCCACCAGGTCTCCCCATCCAGGGAAAATGGCCAAATATGAGGCACCAGAGTACGTGAGAAAGTCATATCCCACTCTCCACTCTACTGTGGAGAATGTTCTGCCCATTGGCTAGATCTAGGTAAGGGTTTAAAGTTTACCACCTGTATTGTCCTTGGCTGGTGCCTTAGTTTGAGCGGGACCCCTGGGCCCAAATCTGCCTATCATAATGTTCTACTTGTAGGTTTCAAAGACCCTCTGGATCCTTCTACATTGCTATTCTCCCATGCTTCTCTCATCTAGAGTCCCAATAGGATGTCCTCCCCTCTGTCCCAGTTTCCTGTACCACAGTTTCTTTATCCATTCTTCGACTGATCTTGGGTGTTCTGATGGGTGTAAGATGGAATTTCAGGGTTTTGATTTTTATTTCTCTGATGACTAAGGACATTGAGCATTTCTTTTTAAAAATTATTTTACTTTGTACATATACATTTATATTATTACACATATATACAATAGATTACCTATGGCAGGAAGAACTGTGACACAATCAGGAATTATATAAATGTTACATTCTTAGTGTTTTCGCTGTTTGTATTTGACAGCCTTGAAGAAGACATCTTTCCTATCTTGGTGCATCTAAATTTCTGAGTGTAAATCAGTCTCCATCACATATTGTCATTATCAACTTAGAACACCTATCTAGACCTAAAAACGTCTTAACCCCTACACAATTAAGATTCATTGTAAAACTAAGCTACCTGGTCTTCAACTCCCTCAGAGACTTGAGAAGGAGGACACTATTCAGGTAGAAAACTGTCTCTGCCATCTTTTCATTTGGAAAGCTACTAACCTGCACTCCCGGCATATGCTGAGCATTTCTTTAAGTGTTTCTCAGCCATTAGAGGGTCCTAGAAACCTACAAGAAGAACATCATGATGGGCAGATCTGGACCCGAGGGCGGGAGCGGGGGCGGGGTCTGCTCAAACTACTGCACCCAAGGAAAATATATGCAGTAAACATTTAACCCTTACTCAGATCTAGCCAATGGACAGGACATTATCTACAGTTGTGTGGAGAGTGGGGACTGACTCTGACATGAACTCTGGTGTCCCATATTTGACCACTTCCCCTTGGTGGGGAGGCTTGGTGGCACTCAGAGAAAGAATAGGCAGGCTACCAAGATGAGACTTCATAAGCTGTGACCATATGGTGGGGGAGGAGGTCCCCTTCTGTTACAGAGCTAGGGGATGGGAATAGGGTGAAAGAGGGAGGGAGGGAGGAATGGGAGGAGACAAGCAAGGGGATAACAATTGAGATGTAATCTGAATAAATTTTAAAAATATGGATTATACTTGGCATCCAAGCTCATGTCACCTTGCCCAGCTCAGCAGCTGAGGCTCTTAAGAAATGCAAAGAAGCTTGTCAGTGAAGGTGATGCACTCCTTTAATGCCAACACTTAGGAGGCAGAGGTAGGTAGCTCTCTCTGAGTTCAAGGCTAGCCTGAACTACAGAGCTCAGCCAAAGCTACACAAAACAACTATTTTTCAAATGAAAGCATCGCTTGTGCTTCTTATCAAATTCAGGACTTTCTGTTCAAATGTTTCCTTCTTAGTCCTGAAATTTTGCACTGTAGTAAATATCTAGCACTAGGTTTAGGATACACATGTATTTATTGAACAAATTAATGAAAATACAGAAACAGCATCTTCCTAGTTGCACTAATGATGAATTGATTATTAAGAATAAATTCTGATTATATTCTTTCCAGCTACAACCCTACTGATTATCCATTTTACTTCTATGACAGACTTCTTTCTTGTTGCTGATTCTTTTTTTTTAATAAATGTTACTAAAACCAATCAGAATCCTTAAGAGAAACACATGACCACCACAAGAATATTATCTGAGTTCCTCCCAATTTGCTAATTCTCTTCCACATCTGTACTTAGTCCTTCTCAGAATGTCTTGTGTATGTTTTAAGTTAAGACATGTGTGTTAATTTTTTTTTCTTTTTTGGTTTTTTGAGACAGGGTTTCTCTGTGTAGCCTTGGCTATTCTGGACTCACTTTGTAGACCAGGCTGACCTAAAACTCACAGCGATCCACCTGCCTCTGCCTCCCTGAGTGCTGGGATTACAGGTGTGCACCATGGTGCCCACCTGCAAGGGTGCTAATTGTATCTTTAGGTTTTGTTATCCTTAGTGCAACTTTCACCTACTTCATCCAGTGTTCTGTGTAGGTAAAAATGTTTGTAAAACTATTTTCTCCCCAAAATTTGACTTTTTACTAAGTATTTGACTGTTATAAAATTATCTGACTTCCATGGATTACAGAGATCTCTTCTAATAAAATGAAGAACGTTTTTTTCCTGAATAATTGTGAAGCCTTTTGTTGTTGTTGTTGCCTACGCCTCCATGCCTTCTCTAGATTAGGACCTGATGCTTTCTGTCACTTGGGTGCAGTTTTTCACACCATCTACCTGGAATATTTAGAATATATACACCTCTTTTTTCACTATGTTCTCTATTTTACACTACAAATGTTAAATTATGCTTTAAGGAATAGGTGATATTCCTTCAGCTGGAGAAAAATACAAAGTGTGATACAATAGAAAAAGGCAAAGTATAAGATCAACGCCTTCACACATTCAACCCTTCACACATTCAACCACTCGAACAGAAATTCTTTATAATGGTTTCACACACATGTAATATAATGAACCTATATATCTATAGATATATACAAAGGATGGATTTATATTTATGTGTTTACATACATGAATTTATACATATATACATGTATAAGTATGTATGAACATGCATATGAATGCCAGGCACTATTATAAACTTTTAAATGAGTTCTTAATATTTGTAACTACTCTATACTTTAAATGCCATATTCTTCATACTATACTCAGGAAATCTGAAGCGCAAGACGTTGTGTGATTCTAACGTACAAATACAGTTGAACTTCAGACCCCACCAGGGGGATCCTGAGTCTTTGTGAGGGCTAGTACAAGAGTTAAAATATTTCTCTGTATTTCTGTATTTGAGATTTAAATGGGACGGATTGTATATCAAAGGCTAGAGCTATAGTGTGTATATACAAGGTTTATTGAGTAACAGTTAGAAATGGCAATGTCACAAAAGACAGTCAATCCTAAGAGTGTTTTGTGAAACAAAAGAATTGGCTCATATGCAATGCATGGAAGGGATAAAAAGAAATGCTCGCAACGCAGTCATTATTTTACTTCTCATTTGATTAGTATCTTCAAGGACTTTCTACAGTCATAATCAAGTAGCTATCTAAAGGATTTATGACCTCTGTGTTATGGAGAAAGAAACTCTTTGTTTGGCAAGAGTTGATTCACATGGATCGATTTTCACTTAAAACCCCTGTACCTTATTTTAAAATGTTTTTTAGAAAGAAGAAGGAGATACTTAAAGAAATTATAGGTCTTGTGCGAGGCACAACGATGTGTACTTTCTATACCGCGAGTCTAGTGGAAATGGAATGACTAACAACCTGCTTCTCTTAGTGACTAATGACTCAGGCAGGGTAAGTTGTGCCTAAACACGGAAGACCATGACATCCAGCTAAGTTTAAGATTATAATTGTCAAGGACAGATAAATTGAGCTTTCCAGGGGAGAATGAAGTAGCAAGTTGTGGAATTGAGAGTTGAGACATCCCTCACCAAGTATTTAGATTCTTTAGTTGCTCCTGTCTTTTTAGGTTAGCATTCATGAATCTTCCATCCTTTCTTTTTCCCTTAGGGCAACTTAGGGAAAATATAACATAATCATCATCCATGGAACATGTTTTGGCCAATGAAACTTAGGAAGCTGTGAAAACTTGCCAATTCCACTTCTAGTCTTTAAGTTTCAAGTTTCTGTTGAACTTTTTGATGTTCCAGGATATTTCCAAAAGAGGTATAGTGCTTGGAGGTCATCAGCCTTACATGAGCAAGAGTCATATGGAATTAGTAGAGTAGGGCAATTTAGAATGTAATTACCACCACCATTTGTACAAAACAATGTATTTTCTGCAGTGTATTTTTTGCATGCTTGTAAATTATCACAGGGTTATAGTTTTGGGCATTCATGTTTGGGTCTTCTATTTTTGTTCCATATATCTATATGCCTATTTTTATGCCAATACCAATCCATTTTTGTTATTATAGCTTGAAACCTGGTAGAATAAATCCTCAAACATTGGTCTTTTTGCTCGGTATTTCTTTGGCTATACAGTATCTTTTGTGGTTCCATACAAATTTTAGGATTTTTTTTTCCTAGTTCTCTGAAGAATGTCAGAGGATTTTGATTATCGTTGCATTACATCCATAAACCACATTCAGTAGAACCAACTCCAGAACATTAGTTCCACCAATCTACTACCGTGGGTGGCTTTTGACATTCTAGTGTTTTCCTCTTCCTCAAGCTCCTCTCTCAGGGATTTAAATTTTTCATTGTAGAAATCTTTCACCTCCTTGCTTGTTTATTTCTGGATATTCTATTGTGAACAGAAGTATTTTGGTGGCTTCTTCTCCAGTGTGTTTGTTATGGAATGCCTACTAATATTTAGAGTGTGCTGTTGTATCCTGTCACTTTGCTGAAAATGTCCGTTGTTTCTGGATCTCTGGTGGGATACTTTTGACCTGTTATCTCTAATGCTGAATCACCTGCAGATGGGGATCCCTTGACATTTCCTATTTGCATTTCTTTAATTTCTTTTGGTGTCTGTTGTAATGTGTCCCTGTTCATCTATTAATACGCTCTGTGCGTCTTTTCCTTGATGCTTTTCCTGAACTGGGCCAAGGGCATGCCAATTTTTTTTTTTTAACTTTTTAAAGAAACAGCTCCCAGATTTACTGATTGTTTCTATTGTTTTCTTTGTTTCTATTTCATTAATCCCTACTCTTATTTTCATTATTTCTTCCCATCGACTAGGTGTAAGCATAAGTTGTCCTCCCTCTGTGTCAATTCTTGAGTTGCATCACTTATTTGTTACTGTGGGCATGCAGAGCCGGGAAAATGGAAGAACGCTATCTGAGTAATATCTGCCACTACACAAACAACAGCTCAAAATGCATCAGTGCTCTCCATGTGAAACCTAAAATGCTGAAAGTTCTAGAAGAAAATATAGGCAGCACACTATAAAGACATAATGTGGGGTTACTGTAAGTTGCTTCAGGATATTTGATCCCATTGTAAGCCCTGAGATTGTGAACTGTAAAAACCTGTTTCCAGTTGTGGAATTGCTCAGCACTAGCATACAATGTTAATCCAATAACTGTCTGTTTATTGTAAACACATATTTATGGTGTTGCCCAGCCTTGGCACACACCTTTAATCCAAGAGCTTTCTATGCACAGGGTTTGATAAGGTTAACCCTAGGTCAAGAGGCAGGCCATGAAACCAGTCAACAGGAATTAAATAGAAAGGAGGGGCATTGAATTGAAGGGTATTTAAGACAGGATGGAGAAAAAGAAGGAGGTTTTTGGCTTTTTCCTCCTGGGCTGTCAGGTGAGCTAGCAAGCTTTTGGTTTTTGACTTTTTCCTTTGGGATATTTGCTGAGTAGAAAGGTCAGCTGGATGCTTTCTCTGCGTCTCTGAGATAGTAGGTTTTCACTCCAGCATCTGTCTCCTGAGTCTTCACTGCTAAAACAGATCCGTTGGGATTTTTCATTCATTCTTTCTTTCTTTTCTTCCTTCCCTCCTTCCTTCCTTCCTTTCTTTTTGTAATCTTATTTGTTATAATGTATTCATATTATATACCTATTGTTATCCCCTCTCTTGTGTCTTCCCATTCCCACTCCCCCTCCCTCTTCCACCCTATGCCTCTCCCCTAGACCTCTGACAGGAGGGGGGCACCTCCCTGACCTTTTGGCCACAGCCTATCAGGTCTCATCTAGGTAACCTGCTTCCCCTTCTTCTGTGTGCTCACAGGGCCTCCCAGCCAAGGGGAAGTGATCACATCTGGAGCACCAGCGTTCACGTTAGAGGCAGTTCCTGCTCCCCCTTTTCCCTCAACTGTGGAGAATGAGATGTCCATTGGCTATATCTGAACAGGAGTTCTAGATTCTCTGCATGCACTGTCCTTGGCTGGTGCATTAGTTTATGCAGGCCTCCATGGGTCCAGATCCACCTGCCTTGATGTTCTCTCTGTGGTGCTCCTAACCTCTCCAGGTCCTTGTATCTCCCCATTCTTCCATCCAACTCTCAGATTTCCACCCAGAGTCCGGCTGCAAGTCCCAGTATCTATCCCAATCCCCGGCTGGATGGAGTAATCTCAGACGACATCTATGTTGGGCTAATGTCCACTTATAAGTGTGTATATACTATGCGTATCTTTCTGTGTCTGGGTTACCTCACTCAGGATGATCTCTTCTAGTTCCATCCATTCCAAATCAAAGCCCCTCTGTGTCATCACGGCAGGAAGCATGGTAGCATGCAGGCTCATGTGGTGGTGGAGAGGTGCTTGGGAATGCCACACCTTGACCCATGGGCAACAAGAAGAGTGAGACACTGGATCTGGCTTGAGCTTTTGAGACACCAAAGCCAACCCCAAGTGATATACTTCCTCCAGCAACATTATACCTCCTAGTAGTGCCACTCCCTAAATACCATGTATTTAAATATATGAACTTATAAGGGCAATCTATCCATACCACCACAGAGTGATGACATTGTTGGCATTGCATACTTGTGTCAAAACTCATCAGTTTATATAATAATTGCTGAGGGTATGTGTTTAACTTTCTGCCCAATTTGGTCACTAATTAAATATTTCTCTAACACTATCTAATGTTTCATTGTTTATTTTAGAACTCAAGGAGACACTTCTTACACTTAGCAGTTTATTTCAACAATAAATGAATAACCAGAGGAAGGGGTTCATAGTACAAAGCCCTACAGACTCCCGAGCAAAGGAGTTTCTGTTTCTATGGAATGGCATGTGGTTCTCTTTGCATACATGGGTAGTTTCGGGTCAAAAGCTCATCACCTTACGGTTTTGACTTTTACAAGAACTTTATCATGCAAATATAAACAATTGTTAACTCAATTGCCAGCTGCTCCTTCCCACTCTAAAACTAGAGGGTGTGGCATCTTATCACAGCTTAACCTTCTGTTGGTCAGCCCTCATCCCAAAGCTATACAGAAGCCACTTTAGAATCCTAACTACTGATATCACTCCGGAAATTAGCAACAAATTATGGAGTTTGTGTTATAACCAGAATTCAGATACCTAATACCAAATACATGTATCTGACATTATAATGCATGCTAAACCCAATAGACTAAAATGTGAATGGAAGAATATAAATAATGTTACACACATACGCACACATGTGCCACCTGGAAAATTCTCAAATTCATATAATTTATCTCTATATTTTTAATTTTTCATAGTCATTTTTGGAAAATATTTCAACTAGTATTATTAGAAATCAGAACTTATTTTATCCAGATCAATTACTTCTTTCTGGTTACAAAATGGTAGCTCTTTGTAAGAGCTTCATGCCAATCACATCATTATTTTGCATTTTACTATGTGAAAGTACAGTTCAGACTCTCATAATTATTGATTTATATCTTATAGATATGATCTTGTATTTTATTTTATTTATTGAGCTATATTAAATTATTTTTGTTACTCATCACCAAGGTCAAATTTTCTAATATTTAGCGAATTTAAAGTCTTACAAGCTACCTTTTGTTTCTTTGGTATAATTCTATTTTTGTAACCAGTTGTAACAGAAGAGTGTTTTCCATGCTCCTGTGATAATACTGTGCACCACACCTAGATACATCCATTCCTTTCAAAAACTGATTATTTTGCTCAGAGAACAGTATTGAGAATTCAAGATGAAAGGTCCATCTCATTGCTGATGTTATATTTCTTTTAGATTTTTATACTCATATAAAATTCGTAGAAGACTACTAAATTAAACTCTATATATTTAAATAATGAGTTTATTTGAAAGCCTTCAATTTTACTCTAGCACCAGAAGATTCATCTTTGCACTTTTCCTTATGTGGCATGCATCATTGCATATTTTAAATACTTCTGCATCAGTCAAAAGGCTGCCTCTCTACATGAGTGATTTATGCATTATTCAAATCATATAAGATACTCTCTCTATATATATAATTCAGCTAATGTTGCTGGGTAAGATGATGATATAAGCACAGGCAATTACCTCCCTTTTGGACCCTACTGTAATGATTAAATGAAATCCTACAGGGGTTTCTGAATGCATGCTGAAAAATAAGGAATAAATTTTTAGAATAAATAATGGTGATGAATTATATATATATATATATATATATATATATATATATATATATAAATATATATAATATGTGTGTGTGTGTGTGTGTGTGTGTGTGAAGTGTTATTTTTCTCCTTTGAATTTATTGTGTCACTTCATGATGAACTTTTTTATATCATCATAAATGTACTCTGACTTGCCAAGCAAGTATCAAGTCTTCAGTAAACTATGAATAAACATGATTTGCGTGTGGGGATTTGAGTGCATGCATACAAGAATATAAAGGCTTGGAATGGTGTCCAAGCTAGTTCTTGTTTTCTTAGGCCTGAGTTCCTCAGCTCCTCATGTGTCAAGGAGTTCAGGAACACACCGCTTAGAAATATATGTATTTGAAAGTAGCTTGGCTTTAAGCTGCAAGCTAAAGACAACAAAGGACTTTTAGAAAGCTGAAGCAGCATTTGAGAGAAAATCATGACACTGAGCAACAGCTCTAGGAAGGACACTGATAGTAGTGTCACTATGATTGGTGAGCCACTCTCCTTATCCAAGAAAGAATGAAGCAAAAACATCAGCTCAATATTAGGAAGAGCAAGAGATGTAAAAGTCACCAAACGAATATACTCAAGAAGATATGAAAGACTTAAAGTTTCATTTAGCAAGCTCAGAAATAGAAAAATAAAAGAAAACAAAATGAACCAAAACCAAAACCAAAAATATGGCCTTCCCAATGTACAGGATTTCCCACTCTTTACTGATTTAAGTACAATTGCATGGCTTGGCTTATGCCTCTTTTCCCCTCCCCTTGTCCTTGAAGGCATGATGTCCTTGATGTCCTTGATGGATAGCCATGTTCAATATAGCTACCAGACATTTCTCTTGTGCTTCAAAGTCAGAAGCCATCTGAAGCCTGTCTGATAGGCCACTGAGTTGGCTTAGTGAAAAACTGATCAAGCTAAGCAGTATTGTAACACAAAACTACAGTAGCAACAGAAACTACACATGTAGAATTCACTTTGGCTCAGGAAGTGGACATAACAGTTGCCAAAGGCTAGAAAAATAACAATAAATATGAAACAATGGAGAAGTATTTGGGAAACCCGATAGCTTCAATAACCGAGGAAATTGATAATATATCTAAGGAACACATGGTTACAGAGGAAGATATTTGCAAATGAATGGGAGTCTTGTTTCATTTTATTTTTCTTTTTAGCTGCATCTAATAGAATATTTCAAAATAAGAGGTGAATCTAAGATTTGGTTCTTCTACAAATATTGTTCTTATTTTTAATTTTGAGTGTATGTATGTACATGCGCGTGACTTTGGTTACTTTGTGCATGTGAACGCAGTCTCCATGGATGCCCGAAGAGGGTATTGGATTGTTTAATGTCCTGGAGCTGGAGTTACAAGTAGTTGTGAGCTGTTTTGCCATAGGTGCTGAAAACTGAATCCAGACCCTTTACAAGAACGTGTATTCTTTTAACTGCTAAGCTATCTCTGCAGCTCCAGCGTCTGATTCTGTCTAAAGAAGAGATGAGAAATATAGCACAGAAATTCCAGGAGTTGAAGAATTTTATGTAGATTTCTCATTTCCAATGAACAACAGGGGGAAAATGCTAAAATGTCATGAATGTTCCATGTACAAAGTAATTGTATGACTGGCATTTATTTTAATTAATTAATTAATTAATTAATTAATTACACCTTTTACAATGGGTGTTTGCCTGCATGTATCTGTGTGCCGCATGCATGCAGTACTCACAGTGGCCAGAACAAATCATCAGAATTGCAGTTTGACTTTGCTGGCTGTAGTGTAGGCTCTGGAACCCTAACCTGGGTCATCTGTAAGAGCAGTAAGTGCTCATTGCCTGATTTGGTTTGAGTTCTTGGTCTTCCCTTTCATTGAGGTAAGAGATATACACTGTATCAAGTTTTCTTCTTCCAGTAAGGTCCACAGTGAGAGGGCACTTAGCACTAAAGAGATCAGAACAAACTACAGCTTCAGAAGTGTAGAGTAAGAACAAGCATTCATTGTGTTGTGATCAACTGAGGTTTCAGGTGGCGAACTGGACAGGTAGCATGGCTAATGTAAGCTGGTGTGTAGTCATCTGTAATTGGGTAATTGTATCACAAGGATGAAACCCTCATGAAAGTGATTAGTGTCCTTAGTGGGACAAGAGTCAAGAGGTTGCTCTGCTCCCCCCTTCTCTCTGCCATACGAAGATATTTTTAAAAAAACGTTAGCATCTGCATTCCAGGAAGATCATCTTACCCAACCCTAGCTTTGGCAGCACCTTGCTGTAGCTTTCAGCCTCTTGAACTGGGAGAAATAAATGTTTATGGTTTAAGGCAGTCAATCTACGATAACCTCTTACAGCAGCTTGAACTCACTAAAATGCATGCTTGGTGACAGAACTGATTTTTAAAGATATTTAAAAGTGTTATGTATATTTGAACCTTAATATTATGATTCTTGACAAAATTTCCAAAATGACTACAAAGATAGGAATGTCTCAATAAATAGATGTTTTTAAAAACTGTAAAATAAAAATATGATGTATCTCTGAAAGGCTTCTATGTCCAGACAGTTTTATAAGCTAGTTAATCCCAATCTCTCTAAGAAGATTTTCTTCCTAAGTGATGCATGCACACCATTCAGTAATTTAGTAAGATACAACATCATCACACTTCACTTTGTAAAATAAACAGAGCCAAACTAGCATCTAACATAAAGAACTGAAAACAAAATAAGAGGAAGGAAAAAGGAAGGAGAGAGGAAATGAGAGAAAGACAGACTCCTAGAGTAAAAAGGAATAGATGGAGGAAAAAGTGTATGGTTGGAGGTGAATCTCAAAATAATTCAGTAGTTATGTGATGCTCTTCATTGGATTGGTTGTTGTCTCCTTGGTACTGCCTTGTCATGTGGCTTCTCTTGCAGGGACAAAACAATCATCTACTCACACCAGACAGGGCATCAAAAGATCAAAGAACTGATCTTATCTAAGTTTAACCTAGTGAACCCGTCACCTTATTGAGTTGATTATAGGAGCATGGAACACAGGTGAATGAAGACAGCTGTATCACCTGCAAGTCCACCCTCAGCACCACTGGTGCCTTGCAAAGCCACATCCCTGGAGCTCACCTCACATCTTCAGGAAGCTTTACCAACCTCCTTGTCCCAGAGATTGTTTTGACTCTCATGACTGGGGGCGTGTCATTTGACTGTTGCAAATTCATGAATTTTGTAAATGTTGTTAGTTTTCTGACTCTTATATGCTCCCTCCACAGAAGATAGTGATGCAGTTCAGATGAAACAGATACACAACCTGCCATCAGTTCTTTATAGTTCAATGGATACTTGTTCTAATAATTTCCTTCCCTAATGGCTGTCATAAACACTAATGCTCTTTGAAAGAGATCTTCATGCCAAGTGAAACTACACTGCTTCAGGACAGCCATTTTAAACACGTAAACATTTACTGAAATGTATAAAATCTAGGACAGGCCATGCACTTAAATGTCTTTCTTAAACTAGCTGTGTTATGTTTTTATTTGTGAATTAGAATATATTGATTTTGTTAAAAATAATTGAAAAAAATTGTAAAGACCACGAATCCATGGGAAGTTGTCCTTCTTATGAGAGTCACCAAAGTTCCAGTGGCTTCTTCAGTTTCTTTGAGAGTCTACCTGCTACACGGCTCGAGTCTGAAAATGCCAGTGCGTGTCTGATTCTCTCCATGCTGCTTATTGCCAGGTGCTACGATGTAATTTAAGAGAAGAGTTCATTGTTGCTCATAGCCATAGAGTACATCATGACCCCGAAGTCAATGATGCAGACGTTTGCAGTATCTGTGCCCACGTCACACCAACAAGCAGGAAGAAGAGAATAAGGAATACCAGCTGCTGTTCAGGTCCCTTTCTCCACTTACACAGTCCAGGACTGCATTCAGAGAACAACGGCACATTTGTTTAACCAAATTATCTTAAGTAAGACAACCCTCAACTATCATGCCTAGATTCTCAAGTAATTTTAGAGTCCGTTGTATTGGCAGCATTAACCATCATCAGTATGGTTCTAAACCTTTACTGTTTACCATGGGTCCATTCACATATATAAAGTGATATTTTCTATACTAGGTATCTTTCCTCAAACGTTCACCTAGCTCCATTTTTCTGATCAAATGAAGGATAGCTAAAAACACTCAAGCAAGAATAGTCTTAAGTATACAGTGCTTTAGGAAGGATATCGACTCCGGAATCTGTTTGCGATTTGAACGTTTGTGCTGTTCGTTTTTTGAGACAGGGTTTCTCTGTGTAGTCCCTGGAACTCTTTGTATACCAGGCTAGCCTTGAAGTCAGAGAATCGACAGTCTCTGCCTGCTGAGTGAGTTCTAGGATCAAAGGTGTGCACCAAACCACCAGGCTGGGCTATGATTTGAACTTTTAATGATTTCCCCTACGGTGATAAATGAGATGATAGTCTTCCCATGGCCAGGAAACACAACAGCAGCAACAACAAAACATTAGGACAGAGTGGTGAAACTGAGTCTAGAAGCTAAAGAATTATTAGTTGCAAGGAAGGACCCAATCAAATAGGGACGGCAGCTTTGTAACATTACAGCCTCAAATAGAGGCAGGTTTGTAACATTACATCCTCAAATAGAGGCACTTTATGAAAAGTTTGGTTGGTTTAGTCTCAGACTGTGACGTTCATGAATGTTGCAGTGGCTTTTTCTCTACAAGCCTCTCTTTCTATGTCTTATTCAATTCTACTGAGTAGCCTTGCTTTGTGTGTATGTGAGATCCTCATGCAACATGGTTTATCATAAGTCGTTTTGTTTACAACTTAAAATGCTGTTATTGTGATTTTAAAACAATTCTCTGAGTAGAGTTGCTAAGAGGCATTTTTTGTTCCTGCTGCGAAATGGGGAAATATCAAGAGGTTTTTCTAAGGTGTTTAATTTTCTAGATGTCATTCTTTTGTGTGTGCTTTCCAGTGTAATTAAGAAGAGAAGACCCCATGGTGGTACACAGGGGTCTGTACACATAAGTATTGGTATAATAGGAAGTACACTGCTTATTTAATATACTTTGAATAGCTCTGTCTTACTATTTGCATCAGTTAAACTTAAAAGAACACAAAGAATAAGCATATATTAATTTTCAGTTTGGGAGAATCTTAAGCAAAAGATTCTGTTTTTAGCAGATTGGTTAAAAACAAACAAACAAACAAAAACAGGGACTAGAAATAGCTGTAATATGAAAGCACTGTGTTTTTTTTTTCTTTAGATTTTCAAGACAGGGTTTCTCTGTATAGCCTTGGCTGTCTTAAACTTACTTGGTAGACCAGGCTGGACTGGAACTCACAGAGATCTGCCTATCTCTGCCTCTCAGAGTGCTGGGATTACAGGCATTCACCACCATATCGTGGCCAGGTCAGTGCTGTGAATTTTTGCTGATCATTTTGACAGGATGACACTCAATAATCAGCTGATGCCAACTCTCCTGGCTGGAGCTCCAAAATCTGATGTTTTTGTTTTCATCAGATCAGGTACATTGACTTATCCTAGACTGGAGAAACAGTTGGGTGGGGGGTCTATGAGCACTTGCTGCAGGAAACCTGAGGACCTGATTGTGGATTCCAGCACCCTGATTAAAAAAAAAAAAAAAAAAAGAGCCAGCATTCTTGCAAGCAGAAGAAGCAGAGACTGGAGGAGCATTGGACCCTGATGGCTATAAGTGTAACTCCAGGCCCAGTGAGAAATCCTGTCTCACGCTGTGAGTGACAAAACTGGGCATCTGACATCTGGCTTCTGTGAGAACAGGCACATAAACTATACAAACACATACAAATACATATATGCACAGACTCATAAACATAAAAATAAGAATATGTTTGCTTTATTTATTCAGCTCAGTTTACCAGTTGTGCACTTAAACCTTTGAATATGCAGCCTCCACATGACTGCGCAGTCCTTCCCCAGTCTGAGTTTTCAAGGCAAAATGTGAGCTCCCTTTTCACTTAGATGGTTTGGATTTGACCTCTACACTTTCTAGGTAAAAGACTGACTGTGATTAACCTTGTGTGTTCTTATACCCAAACTAGCATGTTTCTAAAAAGGAAGTTCAGTGACCCATAACAATCAGAGAACAGAGGCTACTCCTCCAACAACGTCATTATTAACAGAAAAGAGATTAAGAGAAAATAACATTCTAGATAGTGAAAAATATGCAGTAATACGGATGATAGAAATGAAGAGACAGAGAAAGTAAAATTATATATTTGATGCTTGCTATATTTTATATAGAATGTGGCCAGAGAGACCAATATTCCTTACTTGGGTTGACAGATTTTTGGTTCTGTTCTCCTGTGTCAGCCTCCTCCTCCATATTAACACCATGTGGACATTTAATATAGCACGAGAGAGAATTCACTCAATAATTTCTAGCATAACAGCTATTAGCAGCTTGAGACTTAAATCTTGCAAGCACTGTTGTTAAAACGAAAACGTGAATACTTTCCATCTGTGGCTGGAGTTCCCTGCAGTAAGGTGGACAATCCTCCCCTTCCCAGTCTACTTCTTGTTTTGTATGTGACTAAGGCTTGCTAATTTCCCCCCCTTACCTCTTATTAAAGAAATCTCCATGTTAACTAAATTTTTACAAAATATTTCAGACCATGTACTGAGTACAGACAGGTAGAGGATCTAAGTTTACTTTTCAACTTGCTATGTAACTCCTGAAGTCTTTTTTTTTTTTAAATATCACCTTTCTGGATTTTCTGATTTAAGAAAACCACTATGCTAACTAAAGAGATTAAGGGAAACATGATAAAGCCCCCAGGTACTTAGCCAGAAGCTTGGTATTTCACTTGCTTTCTCAAGTCTTCTTTATGGACATCGAGAACCAGTCATCATTAGCGACACCACTATATAGTTGGTGGCATGTGCTTGTTATGTGCATTTAGAGTAGAGTTTAATTATCAGTTGAATAGACTAAGGAATATGAACTTTAAGCATGCATTGGTTCCAAGAAAAACATTCGCGGGAGCAAACATACTACTTTCCTCCACAGATAAACTTCTGTCTTGTTTTTAGAGGGCAATGCTACTCATTGTCTAAAATTCTTTACCTGGAGTTGTAAGAAGTCAGTTTCAACATATAAAGCAATGGATATGTCTACACAAACAGTTGCCTGCCACCAGTCTTTGAAGGAAACACACGCCATTACCCAAGATCTTCAGTAAAGGCTTCTTGCAGATGTGTTCATTTTCCCTGTGGTTTTTCTACAGAAGAGCATCCGCAGCGGCAGAAATGGAGCACTAAGGGGATCAACCTTGACATTTAAGATTTTTTTAAAAGGTGAATTTCAGGACAGGCTGATGGGGGAAAAAATCTCTCTCGGTTCCTTTAAAAAAAAAAGATTAAGAGCAATCTTCTGACCTGAAGTTTAGGCCTTGTGATTTCTCTCCAAGACATTTCTCAGTTTGAGAAAACCTTTCTAGTAGTGACTGTACTATTGAAGTCAATCTTAATTGCATAACAAACCCTGAAAACTGAAGGGATCCTTGGAAGGCCCACACGTGCTCATTTTTACTGATATAATAATCTAGAAAGGAGATGAAACTCATTCTTTTGAAATAGGTTCTAGGTTCGTTTTGGGTTTCCTTCACACATTTAAAGTTTCGACTGCCATAACTTTAATGCGTAGGATCATAGTCCTGCTTAGGGAACAGTTCAACGATTTTACAGAGGCAAAGCTTTGTGTTCATTGGTGTGTACGCTAAGAATTCTCCACGTGGCTTAGTTGAATGCATGCTTCGATTATTGGGAGAGCTTAAGTCAGACTTCAGCTGGTAGACACTCTTTGTAAAATAATCTTATATATACGTACAGATCTAGAGTGAGGACCAAATCGCTAAAACCACTTTACTCAACCTGGCTAGAATCCTTGAGGCTGTAGGGACTCTGCGGAGAAGCAAAGCCCCAAAGGCTTTTCTTTCACAAAATATGTAAATGGATGGTAATGAAGAGAGAACCCAGAATCCCTCTTCTCTACCTAGACTCCTTACTGATTCTAGGGGAGTAGCCTAGCAAGACTTTTGCAATTGTTATCTTTGCCTTTTGCCTTTTAGCTGAGTGGGTTAGAAGACAGATGTTAGAATGGCGGGCGTGGGCGGGGAGGCATCCAATTTGTTTTGTTGGCGCTACGTGGGGCTTCCCCAGATCCATCCAACATCACTCCCCCAACCCCCAACCCCCAACCCCCGCCCCAGGCTGGCCTATCATTCAGTGCTGGGAGGACGCAGCCAGCAGCCGCAGTGGCCTCTGCGTCACGGGGTGGTGGGGCGGGGAGGCGGCTCCCAGCCTGCAGACCTGGCTGGTTCCCTGACGCCGGATCCCCGCCCGCAGCCGCCCCCCCCCCCCCGCCCTATCCCCGCAGCCTGTCAAGGGCCGCAGCACCAACGAGCTGGGCACGTGGGAGCCTCCGTCACACTCTCACTCATACACACATACACACACACACACATACACATACACACACATATGCACATACACACACTCACATACACTCACGCATGCACACACACACACACAGGCTCCCCAGTAACCGCGCGCCAGCGCCAGCGCCAGCATCCTGTGCCATATCCCTGGCAGACACAGGCGCTCACGAGTCTGTCGGTGCCAGCCGGCAGGACAGGGACTCCTGAAACCAAGCCTGCCCTTGGCAGGCTGTTTTTGCTTCCCAGACAATTCCTCTGCGGCCTGTGTCATCACCACCTGGATCCGACCCTTTCGTGACCTAAGAACGTGGAAGCTCTAAGAGGTGCTGGCTCAAGAAACACTAAAGGTAAGGTCACGCTCCGGTACTAGTGCTCCGCCAGGGGTAGGGTGGGGCACTCTAATAGCCATACAGGAGTCGGAAGGAAGGACAGCAGGATGCTTGGTTGCACGGAGCTTAAGGCTCAAGCTGGATCCTGGGATGCGTGGAGGAAGGGCGACTGGAAGCGTAGAAGGATGAAGCTGATTTCTGAGGATACCCTCTGGCTCTGCGTCCTGAATCTGTACAAACTGGGGTTCCGGTGGTGGGGGTCCCGAGGTAGCACTTGTAGGGAGAAGCACGTGGGTCGAAACGTGCCGCCATCCTTCCTAATCTAGGTGGAAAGTGCCTAGTGCATCCGCGGCGACCGCCTCCTTTCCCAGTCAAGTTGGGGGTTGAAGGGTGCGGTTCAAACAGGGCAAGTCCGAGAAGAAAGTTGGTGTCGGGACAGAGATGCGCTCCCGGGGTAAATTGAAATCCAATCTTCGTACCGATGGGGGTTGACGCTGGAGGGCACCAACACCGATCCTCCTTTTTGAGGTCTTGTTGAACATTTGCAAAGGCATCACAGACTTTCAAGGCAGTGCTTTCACGTGACCCGGATTTGGTTCTCTCCAGCTTGAGACATCCTGTGATGGGCTCTTCAAAAACTGGCCTTTGGGCTTACGCTAGGCACGTGGCTGTTGAAGACAACACAGCTTTGAGCTTCTCTGTGCATCCTGGAATCGGAAAGTGTAACAGAAGGGCTGGTGGTACTGGGATCCTGAGGAACGGCTAGAGAGAGACTAAGCATCCTCATACCTTATACATGGTTTATTCACTGGTCTGTATGTGATAGCGCAGAAATAGACTTAGTACACTGGAGCCACAGCCATACATACACTTACAACTTGCGCACCAATCTTTAGCAGTGGGGGACTTGGGGCGCCAGAGAAACCAGCCCGCTTTCAGGGATTCTGTGGGTGGGGCTTCTCTCCCAGCGAGCTGAGAAGTGGCATTGAATGTACTCGTTAACACAGCTAATCTAAGAAGCATTACCACTCTGGCTTCTTTCTTTCTTTCCCTTTTCACCCTCCATCCTAGTAAAGACAGGTTAGAGTAAGACTAGGCGGGGCCTAGAGGCCAGCGTAGTGACGTAGTAAGTGTTTGGGTGCTTATGCAAATAAGACTGCAGCCATGGCCTCTAGTCCATCCTCCCTGTCTCTTTAGATCTTAAAGGTATACCCATTCCTAAATCTGAGTTCTTGCAGAGCTGAGAAAGATGGGAGGAATGAAGGATTTACTTTAGGCGCTCCGTTTGGGCTCCTTTTAGTCTTCTCTGTAAAAGGTATTTTATGACTGCCAGTGCTTGGTCGTTTTCTGGAAAGCCATCAAGCTTCAAAACCTTAGCATCTCATTTCTTAAATGCAGACCTAATTATATATTTCCTAAATAGCATTATCCTGGGGTTTTTAAAAGGCAGTTTATAAGTTATTGATGGAACGAAGTTTCTTGTTTGTTCATTGACAGTATGTGTAATTTGTCTCACATTAACTCAGACGATTTAGTATTACCCAACCAAATTCAAACTTACATTAGCTAACTACTTTTCTCCAAGTGAAACTCAAAGTGTGTTCTTTTTGTGTTGCTAGAAGATAAGATTTCTTTGAAAAGAAATTATTAATATTTCTGTGTTCATTACTAAATGATATATATTATTGCACATTACCTAGTTGGTTTAAGAATCATCATATACTTCCAATATATGTTAACCCAAGTTGTGACTTTTGATGGAGTTTAAAAGGTATTTCACAAAGACAAATGTTTTGCTATTTAATTAGCCATAGGTAGGGAGTCTTAAAATTAGATGATCTAGCCTTTTTTTTTTTTTTTTTGAGATACCAAAAGGATGTCTTTCTATAAACTTTTGTAGAATCTAAACAGGAGTCAAAATAGATACCACAGCTTGAGCTTTATTTATTCACTTACCCAGTGTTAGGACATTCATGCTAAAAATGTTTCTCTGTCTTTAAAACTGTATACTTAGGAGATACTTAGATGTTTTTAAACACTGGAATTATTATTCAGCCAGCTTGAAAACATCACTCCCTTACAATGCCAAAGCAGAAAGAGACCACAGTGGTTAGTAAAACCTCCAGGTTTTTTCCTTTACTTCATTTATCACTCAACTTTTTTGTTGATGATAATGTTAATTCTTTACAACTACATATGCAGTACCAGATATAATAATATATTAATATGCAGACTTGACTTAGAAGTGATTTCTGAGCAAATGGAACTATTAACAAAAATCCATGCAAATAGTCTGTTTCATGAAAGATATGGCCATCTTCCATGTCCAGAATATTTTGATTTAGTGTGATTTATTAATAACATTACTCTTTTGTAGTACTTAGTAATTTCCAATATTTTTTTTACGTAAAATGTAAGCTGTAATCAGTAATTATCATTTCCTCTGAGGCTTACCAACATTTATGATAGGAAGGCAGGATAGTTTTAAAGAAGCAGTATTATTTGATATAGGAAGGAGAGAACTACTTTCGTCTTGATGGCCAGGTTACTCAATTTACTTTTTACTTCAGAGATTAGTGGCTAAGTATTACTCTGACTAGAATGCTCATTTTCATGCATCAAACTGGAAAAGATCACAGAGATGGTTCAATGAGTGGAAGAAAGCACAGTCACTCTCAGTGTGGTCTTGGAAGTTGAGGGAGTTACATAAAGAACAGCTTAGTAATACTGATTAGAATTATAAAGTTACTTTTGATCAATCAGTTTCACCTCCAGGAATTTATTCTATAGACTCATAAATGCAACATATGCAAAATAACTTATTGGAAACTTCTAATGTAAATCATCAGATGCAACATAGGTCTATAGAATATAAACGTAAGGGATATTATATGGTGATTAAAATAAGCCTAGTGTGTTGAGATCAAAAGTGATCATTTTTAACATCAAAAACAAAATAAATGCAGATTTAGAATTAAATAGTTATATGAAAAGAAATGGGTTAGAAAAGAAAACCTTGTACAGTGAAGACCTAAGGAGAGCCCTAGGTAGAGTTGTATTCAGACACCAATTCAGAAAATCAAGTTAATGAAGTACACAAGTCAAGGGGTACTTAGCCTTTATACCGTTGTTTCCAATTTTGTAAGGAATTTACTCTTTTAACATTTTTTTTATTAT
Source organism: Acomys minous (assembly GCF_964271855.1). Lineage (NCBI taxonomy): Eukaryota > Metazoa > Chordata > Mammalia > Rodentia > Muridae > Acomys > Acomys minous. Next base: position 105,244,536 of record NC_140490.1, read on the forward strand.
TTGTTTTATTATTGGAGATTACAATTACATCATTTGCCCCTTCCCATTTCTTCCTTCAAACTCTCACACACAGACCTTTTGTTCTCTTTCAAATTCATGGCCTTATTTTTTTCCATTGATTTTTGTTATATCCATGCATGCTCAGCAGTCAGTACAGCGTTGCTTGCATGTATGTTTTTGCATGTATGTTTTCATGGTTCTCCATTTGGTATCAGGTAATCAACTGATGATATCTCACTTGAGTAAGATTCTTCCTTCTGCTCCACTCTCAGCATTCCTTAGCTGCTTGTAGTTTTTGTTATTTTGTTGTTTTTTGTTATAGGGTTGAGACCTCTTGGGTTTTTTATTTTTCTTATGCAACAGAGATCATTAAGAAAAAAACACACACACACACACACAATGAATAAAAATTGCAACCCGTGGAGCCCAGTCCCAGTGGATACATCTGCAAAACATTCCCATAGGTAAGGCTCAAGGAACTTTGAGGAAGAAAGAGTCGAAAAATCATAAGAGGCAGAGGACCAAGGAGTTTTCTGTGAATCGGTAACTCCTAGTGGTGTTGGAAGCTACGCCCACAGTCTCACTAACATGACTGCCTATACATGAGCTAAACAGGACACAGCAATAGACAGGATAAAGTGGTTGAGGGAAGGCCACAAGGCCTAAATATTTTTTATAATAAAACTGTATGAGAAGAAACTTAAGATGCAACTTATTAGCCATCTTCCTCCATTTCATTTAGAGTGGATTTAGTTAAATCACTGAACTTAACCAGGAATAGAGTGACATAAAGTCAAACAAACAAAAACCCAATCTTTTATTAGTGAGTGGATGTAAGATTTTAATTTTAGTTTTACAATGCTTACAGAATCATACGTAGCTCTTAAGGAACGACAGAATGTGTTTATGAGTTAAAACAACAACCAACCAACCAACCTCCTTTCCACTGTTAATCTCTTTTATAAAAAAAACTACATTATAATTTTTTTTCTCAAAATATTGACCTTGCTGTAATCACAATACAGGGTCTTCCCAAGCACACAGAAAATCCCGTGTCTCCTTTCCGTAATCAAAGCCACTTCATTTTAATTCAAGAATGTTACATAACAGAACCATGAAGTTCCGTGTGTCATGCAGAACAAGTGGCCGTTCTACATGCATAGTTTTATTAGTGGGTTGGGTCGTGCCATGGGTGCACCAGAGTTTAAGCATTCACCCATACAACGACAACTCGGTTATTTACTATCTGGAGTTATTATAAGGAGAGTTGCTAGGGAGAATTCCTATACAGGTTTTCATGGAACATAACTTTTAATTTATCTGGAGCATGCGCTTAAGAATACAATTGCTAAATTATACAGCTATAGCCTGCTCACTATTAAATTCCCTTAGGAAAAGCTCCCTAGCTGTTTTCTGGAGTAGGGGGGCAGAGTTTACATTCCCATAATGGAAAAATGAATGATCCACTTTTGATTTATCCTCAGGAGAATTTAGCCTTTCAGGTAGGTATGTAGTGCCATTCCTCCACTGTGACTTTGTTTTCCTAATTGATTTTTAACATTGACTCTTGCCTCATGTGTTTGTCCTCCGCATAGCACTCAGTGGAATGCTACACTAGGTTCTTCACCCACTTTGTACTTTGTCTTTGTAATGTATGAGTTGTAGGTCCTTTTAGATACCTAAAGTACTAGACTTTTGCTCATAGTGTGGTCTTCAAACATATTCTCTAAGGGGACCAAATTCAGGATCTGGCTCCTTTTAGGCAACTGCTGTGCCACTTAGTTAAATTGTCAACACCTTTTCTTAAATAATTAAAACATAAAATAATATAATTACATCACTCTACCCTTCCCTGTCCTACTCTCAATTGCTCCCACATCTCCTTCTCCAACCTCTACTATGTTCCCTTTTCACCACAAATTGATAGCCTTTTTTATTACTATTATTTTACATGTATATACATAAAATGTATAAATATAAAAATACGGCCTGCTGATTTCATTTACTGTGGCCTGTGTGTATTATCTTAGGACTCACCATTTTGCACAAGATAACCGATGAGGGGCATATCCCTGGGAGACGCTAATTTCCTCTTTCCCAGGATGACATGTTTGGTCCAAGCCAGGAGTGTGAAATAAATCTGGCTGGGTGGAAGGGTTGAATGTCTCATGGGAAGTGCCCTTGGGATGAGGTGGACAGGTAAGGAGGGTTCTTACAGAAGCCGGGAGAAGGCTGTGGTGGAGGCAGAGGTGGACTAGGTTGACTAGGGTGGCACACTCTATGTGGGACTTGGACTAGCAGAAAAAGGTAGGAGGTCTGTGTTGTTGGAAAAGTTTGCTGAAGTTCAGAAGGGACTTGCTTTTGGTGCCAGGTGGGTGGTGGTGGTGGTGGTGGTCCTGACAGAATTCTAAGCGTTTGTTGCCATATAGGTTTAGGTGGAGAGATTTGACATGGGCTTTGGATTTGGAACCTCGGCTAATTCTGGAAGGTTCTTGCAAATGCATCTGTGGCGAAGGTCAGGAATACGCCCAGGCTAGACACTGGAGAAGAAATGAGGTGTTCTAGCTCTTTGACTCCCCCCCCCCAAATCCTTCAGGACCAACTTGTGCTATCCAAATACCACTGGACCCACTTAGCAGAGGATACACTCTTAGAAAATTCTGTCTGTTCTTTTCCCAGAAGCCAGGAGTGGGGATATATGCCTAATTCCTCTCTCCCTTCTGCGTTTTGGTTAGGCTTGGCCTCACTCTGGTATTGTGGAAGCTGTCCTAATCACTGCGAGTTCTTATGTGCAGCTTCTCAGCTGTTTCCAGCAGACAATGCTTCCTTGTAGTCAACCAATGCCTCTGGCTCTTCTACTCCTTCTCTGGCCTGATCTATAATGATCCATGAGTCTTGGGAGGCAGAGAACAGAATCTATGGTCTCTTTAGGGCTGAGTGTTCTGCAGTCTCTTATTCTCTGCACCTGAGCCAGCTGTTCTTCCTGTGCAGTACTCACCACCTGCTGCAAATAGAACCTTCTCAGGTGACGGCTGTGAGATAAATTGATCTAAAGCTATCATGGTAAGTCATGAGGAGTCACTTTAATATGATGTCCATTTAGCAGAGTAATATTAGTACATTTCCCTCTGTGGCCAATGTAATAACTATCCATAATTTCTTTTTGGCCTGATAATGGTGCTAGATGTGGGTTTCTTCTTCAGAACTGAAGCTTAAATTTAATAGAAAAATAGTTATTTGCTGCCATGATTTTTGTGTCACTATTGCAGCCGTGTGGATAATTCTTGACAGACTTGATATTATTGTAGCTCACAGGGTTCACAGCTGGGCATGACTGATGATTATGTTTTCCTTTGATGGTGTGAATACTGCTTATAGTACTGTGGAAGCTAACTAGTGGAAGTAAAGCTTGGAGGTGGATACCGGCTTGGTTTTGCCCTGTTCTATGATTCAAGTATTTGGTGCCTTCTATAATAGGCTTTAGTTGAAAAGTTCTGAAGGCTATTTAAGAACAAAAGTAATAGCTTGTAAATTTTTTTTTTTTGGGTGGAGGAAGGGAGAAGTCTATGGAAACTCACTGGGTAACAATTCCAAAGAAGGATCCCATTACTGGCACTGGATGTTTCATTTGGTAGCTTCTGGTGTCTAGTCTTTCACTGTTGTCCTGATGAAGGGTGATTCAATTTTAATTATTTTTCTTTATGTGTGTGTGATGCTTTTATGGTAGTAGTATTCCATATGTCTTTTTTTTTGAAGGGTCTTTAATGTGATTTATCCATTTTCAGGCTCCTCCTATACCATGTTTTTCATTTCCCCTTCAGTTTAACAGTTCCTGTTTCATGATTCTCTCTTAACATTTTATACAAGTGTGTTCCACCACACTCTATTGTAAGCCCGTCCCAATGGCCTCTAAGTGAAATTGCTGACCACTGCTAATTTTTAATATGTTTTATTAATTTATTCATATTACATCTAAATTGTTATCCCATCACTTGTATCCTCCCATTCCTCCCTCCCTGCCATTTTCCCCCTACTCCCCTCCCTTATGACTGTGACCGAGGGGGACCACCTTCCCCTTTATATGCTCATAGGGTATCAAGTCTCTTCTTGGTAGGCTGATATCCTTCCTCTGAGTGCCACCAGGTCTCCCCATCCAGGGGATGTAGTCAAATATGGGGCACCAGAGTTCATGTGAAAGTCAGGCTTTATACTCAGCATCATTTCCCTGCTGTCCATCTGACTTGTTTCAGGTAGGGATAGCACTTAGCCCTATAATGCTGACTGTTGTTTCATATTGTGAACATATGTTTAGCTATTCCCTCACTTAGGGACATATGTGTAACTTCTGATTTGGGTTCCACTGTGTGTAAATAATCACTATGACGGTTTTATCTAAGCTTTGTAAGTTTTTATTTCTCAGACGTGTGCAACTGAATGCAGTCAGTGATCACTCAAAGAAGTTTATTGTTAGGTTCAGCAATTATTGCATAGTTTTATTCATATCAGATATTTCATTTTATGTTGTTGTCTGTAATATGTCAAATTTCATCATAATGCCACTAGTATTTTGTACTAATACTTTTTAATACTGACTTATTCTGACAGATTGTGGTTTAGCATATGTTTAACAAAGTATAGATTATGATTTTTGGAGTGTCACGGGTAAAATGTATTCTCACATCTTTTAGTGTGTCATTTGGTTATCTTTTTGTTTAGTGCAACAGATATAGATGTCAGGATTATAGTTTACAAAAGAAACTGTTAGATTGAATGCTATTTAGCTAAAATATTTCATTATTTGCCTATGTCATTATTTCAGTATCTTATAAGTTTCTCATCTCTTTCCTTTTGCAATTATTTGACAACTTTAGAGCAAACAGCTCTATGTGTCAAAAGTAGAAAGTGTATTTAACCAAATCCAGGATGGATTTCAAATTCAATACTAAGATATTAGCTGGTAAAATTTTAATTTATTAAAATTTAAGTTTCCCACTTTAGATTTGTGGGTGTTCTACAACATTGTGAGAATAAAGATTTTGGCAAATGCCAAAGCTGAGGCAGTGCTAGCTGGCTGTCAGGACCATCCCTGCTGCACTGCAGATGAGTATATCAAATTTTTATTTTAGTTCTGTGTAGTCAGGCCTCTGGAAGCCAACCTTGATAGACCTATACGATGCACATGTCTCTTAGTCTGCAATGTCTTTGCCTATTTACATGACAAGTGTTACGTTTTCAGAGATTGTAATAGTTTGGAGTTTGAAGTATGGGACATAAAAATCACTGAAGTATTGAGGTAATTCTGCAATGAAAATATTAGTGTGACCTAGGAAGAATATGAAGAAGGAAGAGAAGAAGGAGGAAAAGGGAAGAAAAACAGAAAAGAGCTAATATCAAAATTATGAAAAAATCAAATAAAAGGACAATTGCTTTTTAAAAATTCTATGGAATATCAGAGGTCACTTTATACCAGTAACATTGGTTTAATGGACAAAATTCTTGCAAAAGATGGCTTCCTAAACCATGGAAACAAAGAAGTGATTTACGGAGATGTATATCACTGAGATGAATTACATTTCTAAATTAAATATATATTCTGAAAAGAAACTCACAGTCACAGATGGCTTTATTGGTGGGTGCTGCCAAATACTTAAAAAGAAATTAAACTGATCCTACACTTTTTCTTTCAAAAAATAAAAGAAAAACCACAACAAAAACTCCTTTTATAAAAGCATTATAACTAAAGAAGCAAAACATAAGACAAACATTACAAACTCACACTCTTAAAAATATCTATCATAAAATATTCAGTGTGTGTGTGTGTGTGTGTGTGTGTGTGTGTGTGTGTGTGTGTGATCACAAAAAGCTTCTTTGATGAGGTTTGTTAGCCACATGTAGTAAGGAATTATTCTGTTTTAACAAAGTGGCCATAGTATATTCTTTTCTATAGACCGTGAGCTCACTAGCTTAGAAACTTGGCAAGTACTATGTGTGACTTCCTTTTTGTTGAGTGGTCTTAAGTCTACGTAGACAGCAGTTGCTTGTCCCAACTTGTGAGTACCACATATGAAACCTTTGGTTGTTGTGGTATTGCAGCCCGGTATGGCCTTTAATCACATGACCTGCAAGGCAGCTCGCATAGCATTTTCTGGAACCGTGGAAACAAGATCACAAGTAAAGGATTCAGGTCAGATACAGCTCAAGTCATCTGAGTCCTGTGTCTCAAGTGTGTGGTATCTTCAGTAATGGGGGGGGGGCACGCTCAACCCTTAAGAGACAATTAATGGTAACAGTTATCTATAGTGTTTTGAGAGTTACTCGGACTCCTCTGACTAACCATTTGATAGGAGGTTTCTTGTGTCTTGACGCAATGTTCTATCAATAGATTCTGGGGAGCTCAGTCCTCCAGATCATGGTTCCTGTATCTGTGGCTCAGAGGACATTACAGAAAAGGGAGAAGTATATTAAAAGCTGTAATACTGGGCATTCTCCCATGAAGCAGTTTTTTTTTCTAGAAATAGTTGCATAAACTAGACTAGTACAAAGACAATATCCCTGAGCATGTTTAAATAGAAGTGGGGAGAACTTTTTGGGTTTCATCTCTAGGCAGGGAACTGCAGGTAACTAAGGACTGCAAGGAGGAGAAACACACACACACACACACACACACACACACACACACACACACACACATCATTAATCCAAGAAAAAGAAGCTATCTTTTGAGAGGAGGCAGGCATGGGAGAAGTTGAAAGAAAGAAAGGGAGAGAAAATTTTTTGTAATTCTACTTCAATTAAAAATATATTAAAAAATAAAAAATACTAGCGCCAAGTCTTACAAGTAATGTTTACAAGCTTTTTCTAGTGATACATTGCACACGAAATACATACATTATCACCTAAATGAAATCAATTTGAGAAACAGTAAGCTTTTATCATGCTGAGAAGCTATAAAATTATTTTAATAAATGCAGACATGTATGGGTTTATAATATCCATACAGAGTATATTTTCACAGTTGTTAGGACATAAATAAGAATGTCTGTTTTTAGCATCTTTGTTCAACATTTTTCTTAGCCAGTAACATCAGTTGCATGAGGGATATTAAAATTAAGTAATTAAGAAAAACACAACTTGGCCAGCCTATGCCCTCTTCTTGTTGAGACTGTATTGTCCATATTACCACTGAGGGCCATACTGCATGTCTGTGGTCCTACTGCAGCTGGGGTCGGTATTGATGTCCTTGGCCTGTGTTACCCCCCAAGGCCATACAGATGTCCATATCTGAGCTGCCATCTGAAGTCATGTTGGTGTCCATGGCTGTGTTGCTGCCAGGGGACTGCACTGATCTAAGAGGCCTACTCTGCCACCTGACATCATGTTGATATGTGGAATCCATGATGCCTCCTTGTCTAGGTCCATGGTCCCATTGCAGCCAAGGAGCCATGTTTATAGTCGGAGCATTAGCCAGAAACCAACTAGAGGCTCTTGATCCCATGCTTCAAAACACTGGGAAGAACAAGAGGCTGTTTTTGCTTTAATGAGTGTGGAGGCACAGTTGAGAGCAAGGGACATGGAAAGTTTCTGTGACAACCCTTATCCCCACCCCAAATATTCCCCCCTGCAAAGTAACAGTCTAGACCAGAAGCCATCGAAGAGAATTCTCAAGAAGTGTAGGGGAGGCTGAAGTGTGGCTCTCCACAACTGATGGCCTCTGGTGGGGGTGCAGGAGGGGAAGATCACAGCTCTATTTAAGAAGCAGACCACTGAGAGCTTGGCCATCCTCCAGTGAGTACATGGTAACACAAATTGGACATATTTCTCTATTATTATTGTTGTTGTTGTTGTTGCTGTTGTTGTTACTATTATTTTACTTTTTTGAGGTGGGAGGTTACCAGAGTGGGGTGGTGGACATGGTAGGACTAGAAAGAGAGTATGTTTGGCATGCATGACGTGAAATTCACAGAGAACCAGAAAATGTTATGTTAAAAATAAGCGCCAGTAGAATTATGTCTATTCATTGATGTCATGATCGTGTAAGCCTATTCTAGGTTATATTATAAAAATGACAAAATCTAATTTATCACTATTAGAGGAGGATGCGTTAACAATGAATTTACAACCAGTTTTATTCTATATATAGTAAAAGCAAAGCCTGAAATTATGAAAGAGTTGTAATAATATAAAAATGTAATGTAACTAGGGGTACATTTAACAAAGTATATTATGAAGCGTTGTTTAGTAAAATTGATGAATACTCTTGTAAATGTAATGATATGCTAAGTTCACACACTGAGAAACCCAAACTTGCAGACACCATTGTTATCAAATGCGTTTGCATATTTGATGCAATACTGTTTAAAATACCAGTGAATTTGCATTTAGTTAATTATTTTTTTTTCATTTTTAATTTCTTTCCCTGTTTCTTCTGTCTGTCTTTCTGTCTCAGTTTTTCTCTCTCTTTCTCTTTGTCTCTTCTCTCTGTCTCTGTCTCTTTCTCTTTCTTTCTCTGTCTGTCTGTGTGTCTGTCAGTCAGTCTGTCTGTCTGTCTGTCTGTCTCTCTCTCTCTCTCCCTCTTTCTCTCTCTCTGGATGTGTGTGGTGTGGTGTGTGTGTGTGTGTGTGTGTGTGTGTGTGTGTGTGTGTGTGTGTGTGTGTACATACCATGGCATGCATGTGGAGGTAAGAGGAAAACTTGCAAGAGTTGTTTTTCTACTTCTACTACATGGGTCCTTCGTAATAAACTCAATTAATCAAGCCTGGTGGAGAGCAAATTTACTAGCTAAGTTACTTCAGGGCTTCTTCTTTTTGTTCTCTGGTAGACTTTGACAAACTGATTTCAACTCATGTGTGGGAAGACAAAGACCCAAAATAGGTAAAGATGTTTTCTTCAAGGCTACCAAATACAAATAGCCAAAACACTATGAATGTAAGATTTATATAATTTCTGATTATTTCATGGTTCTTCTTGCTGTAGGTAGCTTATTGTATATATATTTATATGCGTGACAATATAAATGTATATGTAAAATAAATAAATGACAAATTAAGGAAAATCAACTGGTATTTATGACACAAACACAGAGAATAAACGAAGCTAGTCAACCTTAAAAAAAAAGTGCTGTTTCATTTAGAGTTCTTGTTTGCAAGTTGTGGAAACTGATGCTGGCAAAAAAAAAAAAAAAAAAAAGATACTGGCATAGTTTCAGGCATCATAGACATAGCAGGGTGCTTACAATGAGATGGAAAGGGGAAAGGAAAAAAAAGTCATTCTAAGAGACAGAATGCAGCATCCATGGCTACAGAAGTTGTGTTCTGCTCATTTTACCTTTGGAACCGAATGAGCCACTGATTTTTTTGATAATGTTGTGTCTCCTTATGATTCGACACCATTTTCTCTTCTGCTGTCACACACCCTTTGTTGTATAACTTTTTTTGCCCCTTCCTGCAAAAACAATGGGATTTATATCTTCTTTATTTCTCTTTAAAGATCAGCTTGCACAGGAGTACAACTCTAGGCCTTTAAACCTGGCACTTGGCTGACAGCTGCAGGTGGATCTCTGTGAGTGCAAGGACAGACTGATCTACATAGTGAGTTCCAGAACAGCTAGAGTTATGTAGTGAGACTCTCCCAAATACCTTCAAAACAAATGGAGCAGCAAACAGAACTCTTTTTTCTCTGTTGTCATGTGATTTAATACCATCTAGTTACCATTTACTTAACTACAAACCTAGTGACTGATAACAGAATGACTACACAGTTCAATCAAGGATTGTGTCAACATTTTCTTTATACAAAGAGATGAAACAAGCTAGAAACTTCTAATGTTATCACAAAAGGACAGACTTTCCATAAATGAAACAAGGGAAGCTAACAGCCGACCTTGACAGCAGACCAAGACAGCATTTGATTCCAAGGTGGTTTAAACTTCTGGATCCGACCATGCCTGGAGTTAAGGATTGTCTGTGGTATTTCTAGGCTCTCTATTATTATTATTATTACTATTATTATTATTATTATTATTATTATTATTATTATTATTATTATTATTATTATTATTCACATTAGATCCCAACTGTAATCCCCTTATTCTTTTTTTTTCTTTTGAATTGTTACTTTATTTACATTATCTGCAAGATTTGGAATTGACATTCATAAAATTGGTGGTGAATTGTCATTTGTACACTTTTTTTTACATTACATATACATTTATATTATTACACAGCTATGCAATAAACTACCTACAGCAAGAAGAACCTGTTCCCACCCTCCCTCCCTCTTCTGCCCTATTTCCCTCCCTTAGACCTCTGACAGATGGAGTACTTCTCCCCCACTGTCTGACTATAGCCTATCAGGTCTCATCTGGATGGCCTGCATGCCTTTCCTCTACGTTCCCATGGGGCCTCTCTGACAAGGGACAGTGATTCAATTGTGGGCACCAGAGTTCCTGTGAGAGGCAGTCCCACCCTTCTCCACCCCCATTCTCCATGTGGAGAATGAGCTGTCCATCAGCTGCATCTGAACAGGGGGTCCAGGCTCTCTGCTTGCAGTGGCCTTGGTTGGTTCACCAGACTTGATAGTCTCCTTGTGGAGCTCCTGACCGCCCTCCGCCCTCATTCCATCCCCATCTCTTCCATACAAGCAGGCCTCTTTAAGAAATTATACAGCAAAATAAACTGCTTAATTATGATGTTTCATACATTCTTTGTAGTAGTTGGTTATTCTTGCCTGCTCCTGTCTTCCGCCTCCCTCTGGGCCTTTTGCTCTCTTCTATTCTCAATACGCCCCATTCCACTTTAAACTAGCATTGTTCCAGCATCCTCCCTTCCTTCCTTCCTTAAAACCTCTTCTCTCATATGGGCCCCTTTCATGATCTGAATTATACCCATTCTCATATAAATATATATATGTAATATTAGAAGATAAGATCTGTATGTCCACTGTATTGAAGCCGAAAGAGGTCATTGGTGCACGAATACAGCATGTCTTAACTGGTGCCACAACTGTCCATGAAAATCTAGCTCATGTCGCCAACCAATGAATCATACACAGGTAAAGCTTTTGAAGTCAGTAGGTTTTGAAGCGATCTGGTATGTGGAAAGAAAACTTAGTATTAAGGGAAAAAAACCTGCTGAAACATGGAGAACTTATTCTGAACACGCAACAAATTAATTATAGACTAATCTATCCAAAGAGTGAGCATGGTCACACTAGTAAAAGTGGACGTTTATAACACCTTCTCACTGTGGTGGTATTTCCGTAAGAACCTTTGTTGGGCAAGATTATTATCATTATCAATTTATAAATGAGTTAAATAACTTGGCCATGATCATAAAACCATTAAGATTTAGAGAAGAGATTGAACTTCAGAGAGTCTGTCTTTACAAGCTAGATTTAAATGTTTGGCACTGATATGTCTCTTCATATGGACAGACCAGTTCTTACAAGATTTAACTATCATAAAAGATAAAAGCTTATGTGAGACCATGAAGAGATGAGGAAGTAGAGACTACATCTTCTTTCAGATTATGAGTGCCTCTCTAAAGAGTCCTCCATTTGCACGAAATAGCAGCAACATTTTCACGATTGTATTTCCATTTAATCCTCTCATTTTACTTTCCAATTTTTAACCTGTACCTTCCCCTTCACATAAGTCATACAAATTATAAATTGTATTTCCTATTTATTAAAGTTCCAATTTTTCCCTGACTTTTGTTACTGGGAGGGGTCTTTGCTCTCTCCTCTGTATGGCTAATTCTTATTTTCCCGTAGCCCAGTTCCCCAGTATGCTGTCTATAAGGGCTCTTCGCTTTTCTAACAGAAGGAATGCTTTCCAATGATATAAACATTTATAACAAAGTAAATAGTGTTTGTTCAAGTGGGGTCTCTTTGTTACTTAGCTTTGGGTAACATTTTTCTCCCTTTGTCCTTACATCTTTTGCATCTTCTTCCAGTTCTACCCCACTCTCTCTTGTGTCTATAAAATACTAGTCCGTCATAATGACTCATATCTGAGGGGAGAAACTCTACATTGGTGTCCATTTTTAATGAAGTAAAATGAAAAGTAAATGAAGATGACCGTGGCAACTTAACATCTTAGATGAAGGTTTATGTTTTAGAAGAGAAATTGGAAAACGTTTTTTGGGAAAAAGGGTTTGTGCATAATTCAGGTTTTGTAATCCATAACAGCAAGTCTTCTGCTGTAGCACAAAGTTAAGTGTTATATAATACGTACAATTGGAAAGATTAAGAACATTGGGTGGAAAGGACAGTTTGGCCGAAATGGAGGAAAGGCATAGCAAACCATAAAAACCCTGTAAATAGAGGTGGGAAGTTGTCACAATCATGATAGAGCTGGTAAACATCACCACTTCATACACCAATCAGTTTGAAAACATTACCGTTTTATATTTATATGCTACATTTCCTATCCTCTGCATATGAAAATGCAGATGGAACATGTGCACAAAACATATCTGCATGTAAAAAGTGCTGACCTCTTTAAAAGGTTACTGAATATATGAGTGGTTTTCATCAAAGACAGACAGGCAAGATTTATAACTTTGTCATTCATTGCTGGAAAGAAATGTGGATTTTGTGTCAAAATAGCTTTCCACAGATTAGAAGAGAGTCTACAATATTAGGGTGTAAGAAACATAATTGGCTTATTTAGTTCATGGCCTTCATTTAGTAGGTAAAATCATGTAGAAATACTCTGTTGTCATTCGGTTATATAAGAAACAGTTTTCTCTTCATTAGATATACAATTGATAAAAGTGGGCACTGCATGTGTCATTATTGTAATCTATAGAATGGCTTGTCAGTTAATTTCCAGTTCATGAATAGACAATGAATATATAATAAATGAATGATGGAGATGATTTGAGACAGACTTACATAGTTTGCTTGAATATATATACAATTTGTAATTAGAAAAAATAAAAATAACAGATATGTAAGAAAAATCTACTTGAGTTAGAGAGGAAAAATATTAAGAATGCTAAGAAAAAGTAACTAACAATGAAAAGCCTAAATACTGTACATTAAAGTGGAGATTAAAGTGTATTTTTAAGAATTTAGCCAAAAGAAAAAATATGTGAGCCTCATACATGTTCTAATTAATATGCTTTTGAAATTACTGAACCCTGAATGACCAAGATCAATTATGTTTTATGGTCTTAGAGAGAGACTTGGCCATATAAATGAGCAAGAAAGAATGTTGAAGTATTGTTGATCTTTTTCATTACTAAATATCACATTTCAACTTTTCCTTTCACAGGTATATATACAGAGCATTGGGATTAGGTCCAGGATCCATAAGAATTTCTCACCTTGAACCAAGGATTTATATGATCTTCTTCTCATGTTTACTTCATTTTAAGTAACATTTAAAAGCATATATTTGCCTCAAGGGTGTCTTCAAGAAGAATCCTTTCCAATGCCTAAGAATAGCAAAGTGGTAAAGAGAGGTTTAGATGATGAGGTCATTGAGTCTGTCAAAGACCTTCTGTCTAATGAAGACTCAGCTGAAGATGCTTTCAAGAAGAGTGAACTAATCGTTGATGTTCAAGAAGAGAAAGATGCAGATGCTGAAGATGGATCCGAAGTGGATGATGAAAGGCCGGCTTGGAACAGTAAGCTGCAATACATTCTGGCACAGGTCGGCTTTTCCGTAGGTCTGGGCAATGTGTGGCGATTCCCATACCTCTGTCAGAAGAATGGCGGTGGTAAGTTGCATTTGTTTGCTTTAACGATGAATTGCCTCACTAGTAAATTGCAGTTCCTCATTGCAGGTAGCTCCTACTCCCACTGCAGTCTCATTATTTCTGATACAGTGAATTCCATTACCAATTCCATTGCAAAGCTATGGAGACTCATTTGTGGGAAGAGAGCCCAGCTCTGTGTTCAGATTAAGTTTCCATAGGAACAGATTGGTGCCCTACAAATACTCCAGGGATTGCTTAAAGTAACACATTCTCAAACCTCTTCCATGGATACTGTAAACATTGCTGAAGTACTGACGGGAACTATTCTAACAAATGTTATGTTCTTTATGCATGACAGAATTTTGCTGTCAATGAGACTCTAAAGCCAACAACACCGAGGGAACATGGGTGTTTTCTCTATGACTGATTACCTCTGAATTTTAAATTGTTTCATTCTTTAACAAAAGCAGAGCTAACATGTAATTTTAAAATGATTATGGTCTCTAAATGTTGGCTAGCCCTTTTAGAACTCGTAAGATGGAGCTGAACCAGGTAATTACCAGAATGCCAGTCCTCCTTTAGCCTTACAGATTTTACCCCATTGATTCCAGTTCCGTAAGTAACACTGTGTCTAGCTTCAAAAGAATACTTGGAAAAAAAAAAAAAAAGAAAATACTCTTAATTTTAAACAAAAAATGGTTTCAGCATTGTCAACACTTTTAGTATGTAAATGTGGGCACATAATTATCAGCATTTTAAAAAGAAAAAGAGCTGATAAAAAATCCAGTTTAAAAAAAAAAGTCAATATGAGGGAGGATATTCTAATAATTCTGTAATACATCACCCCAAAACTGAGGGAACTGTAATTGGGGCTCAAGAGTGAAATGCTTTTCTGCCACACACAGGATCATAGATTCAACTTGAGCTCAAAGGAAAAAAAATAAACAAAGGCAAATTGTTTTGAAATTTTATAATATATGCATATGAATTCTGCTGAAGTAAACGTGGATAAAAATACATATTCTGGACTAGGAAGATGGCTCAGTAGGAAAAGTACATGGTGTGCAAGCTTGAGTGCCTGAGTTTGGGTTTCCATTACTGATGGGAAGGCCATGCAGGGTGGCTGCGTCTGAAACCTTAATGCTCCTAGCCGGCAGTCAGATGAATCCCTGCCAGCCAGCCGGTCAAACCAAACCAAACCAGCAAGTGCCAGTATCAGAGAGAGACCCTGTCTCACAAAATAGGGTGTATACTGATAGACGAAGATGCTTGAAGTTGACTTCTGGCCTCTACATGTTCATGTCCATGTGAGTGGCCTTCCTTCTTACACATGCACAAACCCAAACATATATATTCCATAAGGTACACATTTTTATCATCAGATATTGGAAGGATTATTTTGATCCTTTGCTCTGGTCTGTGATCATTTGGTTGCATGAAAACAATTGTGGGTCTATTTGACACACCATGTCAAATGAATATAACATTTCACGTGCAGTTTTTTCTTAGTTTCTAAGGATGTTTGAGATGGTTAGATAATTCCAGCTGGAACACAGTAGGACATTAGGAAAAGCAACGTATTTAACATATCTATCTGTTTGAGAGCTAGGAATTTAATTGGACATGAAGTGAACCTTACAGAAAACACTAATTCCCTAACAAATTGACAGTATCACATGGGAATTATTTATGGTGTCAAAGATTAGCACCTGTGTGTGACTGCTTTTTGAAATTTTTGTTGTTTGTTTGCTTGCTTGCTTGTTTGTTTTATTGTTAGTTACTCACTACTCATTTCCTTTGCTAAGACTGTCAGAAAGTGAGTTCTGATTTTGAGACGTTTCACTTTCTGCATGGTACTGGGTGTCCTGCTAATGATGAAGGTAGCCTCAATTTAAAATCAGGTTTGCCGGGTGGTGGTAGGTAGCTCATGCCTTTAATCCCAGCACTTGGGAGGCAGAGGCAGGAGGATCTCTGTGAGTTTGACGCCAGCCTGGTCTACAGAGAGAGTTCTAGGATAGCCAGAGTTGTTACACAGCGGAACCCTGTCTCGAAAAAAACCAAAATAAATAAATAAATAAAATCAGGTTTCATTCCTTTTAGTATGACGCCCGCCTCATTGGAGAACAGTTAAAGATTTGCCATTTGGTTTTTAGCAAGAGGAATCCCTCTATTATACTGATAAAAGTAAAAGTCAGAATACTTACACTTTTGTTTTCTTGCCTAGGAATGAAAATAGAGAGCAGTATTGCATTTCTCATGAGACACAGACTGGATCGGAGAGGGACAAAGACTGTACAGCATATTTTTCAAGAAAGCTGAGGATAATCTTAATCAAACACAAAACAACTCTAAATCCTTCTTCATGAATCATTTGAAGCATTTTTTTTTAGTAACAGAAAAAAAAAACCAACCACAGGTTCAATACATACGTTGACTTGTGTAGATGTTACATTTAATGCCCAGCAATTAAGATTAAAATGTATTAGGATGTGGAGTGTGTCTCACACTTGGGAGTCACTTGACAGTTGGATACTTAGCTGTTTCCCATGTTTCAAGCCATGTGACCTTTCTCTAGCTGCCCAATTTCTTCAAGCTCAGTTCCTACCCATGATGTAAAGTTGATCTCGTAATTGTAACACATTACGTGTGTGTGTGTGAGTATTTGTATATGATTATTTGTGTGTGAGTGTGTATGTCTGAGTGTGAGTATGTGTGAGTGTTGTGTGTGTAGGCCTGCACATTGTTTGTGCCAGCTACATGCTCCTGGGCACCCATGGAAGACAGAGGATCATTCAGTATCCTGTGTTAACTCTCTCCACTTTACTCCTTTGCAATTGGGTGTATTTATCAATGACCCAGAGCTAGGCCAGCCCAGAAATTTGGATGCATGAAGCCCAGGGTGTAGGTCATTTCACACTTTATTTACAATGATCTCATATAAAAACGTATGTGCATAGCTTTATCTCATCAATCAAATATGTGAATAACCTTGTCAAGCTATCCAGTTGATTTGCAAATCATTAATAATAATTTACATGTGATTTTAATAAACTGGCTGTTCCCTTAACTAAGAGTGTTATACTGCTAATACAGCAGCGCATTCACTTTAATGACAGATATAAAATGTGTTAGTTTTGCTTTCTCAAACACTTTATGCATCCTTTCTCATAATCGTGGAAACAAAAAGCATATAGTTCCTGAAATGAACTTTTTATGTATAATATATATGGGAAAAATCATATTGCCTTTGTTCGGATTTTTTTTCTTTTTCTGTCTTCTGCACTAGGTGTTTGCTCTTCTATGGTATTACTTAATTTAGAATACAAAAAAAATTTAGTTCTGTCAAGTGCCACTGAGCTCAATTCGTGCTTTTGGGATGCAGGCCTTGAATGAGTTTAGCTTAGTAGTCAGCAAATAACCTTGTAAACACTGTGTGAAGATGGATCTGAGTTTGTGAAGCCTATTGACAAAAAAAAAAATTATTTCAAAGAACTGATCCTTTATTGTCAAATGAAACCAATTAAGTTTTCAATAAAATAAAAGTGGGGTAATTTATATGACTTCTAATGAGATTTTTTTTTTACCATGAACTACTTTTTAAAATATTTAAACTTTGCTATTATTTTGTATGTGTGTGTTTGCATGTGGCGCATATGTGTATTGGGGAAACATGCATGCAGAAGCCAGAGGAGGTCTTAGGAGTCGGTTTTCCGCTTCCGCTGTGGGTTCAGGCAATAAAACTCAGGTCATAAGATGTGCACAATGCACGTTGTACCCACAGAACTGGCCTGAGGAACTTCCTAGAGCATCGAAACTCAGGATTCAAACTTTTGAAAACTTACAGAAAATCAATTATGTTTTCTTCAGGGGCCTCTATGTGTATCATAGAAAAACCTCAAATACTGTCTTTCATGAAATGATTATATCAATACATACTATGACTGTTGAAAATATGACGTACTCTGTTTCTTCTTGTTTCTCTAGGTGCATATCTTTTACCATACTTAATACTACTTCTGGTAATAGGAATTCCCCTCTTTTTCCTGGAACTTTCTGTGGGTCAAAGAATTCGGAGAGGTAGCATCGGGGTTTGGAATTACATAAGCCCTAAACTGGGCGGAATTGGATTTGCAAGCTGTGTAGTAAGTTTCCCTCTGGGGAAGTTTGGCTCTTACCTGGCCTGGTTTGGGCTGGTGTAATCTTCGTCTCTGTTAACTCAATGTCTTCATCTCTGCATGGCTCTTTCATCATATTTTAGAAGCTGCTGGGACATAGCGCATTCACTGTGCAAAACTATCTACGACTACTGATAATACCTCAATCTTATAATGTACTTTAAAAGTTCAATTAAGAGATATTATTTTAAAGAAAAGATAATGTCTTTCAGATACAAAGAAATAAGATCAAGAATTAAAAGTCATTAGGTGGAGTGAATTCCACATCACTGTTTTTTATTTTAAATTTATTTACTTATTTATTTATTAACCGTACATCCTGATCCGAGCCCCATTCCTACTCACCCCTTTCTCCTCCATCCCCCTCCCCAGTTCCTCAGAAAAGGGGAGCCCCACTTCACTGTTTTACAGGGAGGGAGTGGCAGAAGGTTCATTAGGTAACCACATTCCTTTCTTTTGCAGGTGTGCTATTTTGTGGCTCTGTACTACAATGTCATCATTGGCTGGACGTTGTTTTACTTTTCTCAGTCTTTTCAACAGCCTCTTCCTTGGGATCAGTGCCCCTTGGTGAAGAATGCATCGCATACTTGTAAGACATATGTTGCATTGTCTTCTTATATTTAATTTTTAAAATTAGTAAAGGCACAAACTTTCTTTCCGGCTTCTTAAATACTGTGGTGGGTGTGGGAAAAAAAAACCCTCTGAAATGAGCATCTTATCAGACTTTCTTTTGCTTTTAGAATAGCCCCTTGCTTCAGTTTTTGGAGCAGCCCAACCAGAGAGATAAAGTAGACATTATGTAATTTTGCTGAATGTTTTCAGATGGATTTAATGTACTTAAGGTTTTGGTTTAAAAGATTGTAAGCTTGCACATTTTCTGTTGTAGACCTTGTATACCCTGGGTTAGCCTCATTTTCATTAAAATCAACAAAAGGGAGACAAAACACTGATTGAACTAAACTTACTATTTTTATGCTGTTGGCTATACTGTTTTGCAGCTTTTATTTTTAAAATCTCAAAAAAAAAAACCCCACCATTTCCTATAGAATAAAATCACTTATGAAGTTAAAATATTTTATTAGCCAGATTTAAGAAAGTAAATATATAAGAAGGGAAACATTTTATTTAACCCAGTATATATGAAACATAACTATTTGAAGTTGTAGTATACATAAACATTTTTTGTTAGCATAATAATTTACATTAGTTTTTATATGGCAATCCTGAAAACATTGTTCTAATTTTGCATTTGCAGCACATGTCACTTCATTCTAGCCCTTTACCAAAGTCCCTCTGGCCAGCAGCTATCACATTTTACTGTACTATGTTAGTGTGTCGGATAAGTATGGGTCTGGAAGGCAAATGGTTTGGTTTAATTATGTCTTTAAGAAGGTCACATATACTTTAGGATTTTTTTTTTAATAACTATAAAGGAGGATACCTATTTCGTGATTTTACAAAGCTTTCAAATCTTTGCTGCTCATTGCTAGGACGATTGCTGTTGGTAGGCTAATGAGTTGTTAGGAAATTGTAAGAACTGGCTTATGGGATTGCTAGAAACCTCCCCCCCCCCCCCCAGTAATTCTCACTACTATTCATATCATCTGATGAGTGCATTTTATCTCTCCCCTCACACCCCGTGCAGATATCGAGCCAGAATGTGAAAAAAGCTCTGCCACCACCTATTACTGGTACCGGGAAGCACTGGATATCGCCAGTTCCATCTCTGAAAGTGGAGGCTTAAACTGGAAGATGACTGTCTGCCTGCTGGCTGCCTGGGTCATGGTTTGTCTGGCCATGATCAAAGGCATTCAGTCATCTGGAAAAGTTAGTATGTTAGAATCCCTCCTAAATCTGTTACGCACCCGTGTGGGTACTGTCAATCCCTTGCAGCTATACCCTACAATTCAACTGACAAATTTCTTGAATACTTCATCTGGGTATTTACAGATTGGCCAAAAGTGATGTTTTTAAAAAAAAATGGGTGTAAGAAAATGACATTAAAAACTAAGTGTTTTATACTGACCATTTAATATCATTTGTAATATTTCCTTATTCCAGCAAAATCCTTTTAAAAAGTTTTCAATATTTTAGAGTCTGTTTATTTTGCTATTTATTCATCATCTGATGCTTATGTTCTCTGAGTACAAGTGAGCTGTCGTCTTGACTGAAGAATTTACTTGTTTGGTTTTGTTTTTTTGCCATGTCCTCTTTTCAGATATTGTTTTAAGAACTAATTGCATAATGAGCATTCAATTTATGTACTGTTGAATGTTTCTTAAGGCTCTTGTTGTCTTCAAATAGTTAGAATAATTCAAGCTACCAATGCAGGAAAAATAAAAGGAGGACAAGGACACACCTCCCAGCCCCAAAAAAGATTTTAAAATATTGTGGCCAAAAAACATATTATGTAAAGTGTGACAACTATATAGTTTGCTGTTTTCTTTCTTTTTTTTTAAATGATGCAATGGGAATGCAATTCCTATTAATTCATTTGCTCTCAAAATAATTAAATCCTATTCTTATGACTGCCATTGTTTTAAATCTCTTTCCATCTCTCAGTTGATTCACAGCAAGACTTATTTAATGTTGGCTCTTCTCTCTGGCACCTAATGGTATATTATAATAATTTTTCTTCTCAATATGTGGCTGTAATAATGTATCTGTTTAGTCTAACTGGGCATTACAGGTTAGTAGCAGTGGGAAGAGTTACAATTGGAGTACTACTACTGCCAATAATAAGAATAACTAATAACAATAAAACATGTTGATAATGGTAATAATAATTATAATTGTAATAATAATAATAACAAGAATAATAATAATGTGACATTGGCACTGGTGATTTGAGTTAAGCCAGTATTAGGCACTGATGTATAGTACGTTGTTGTTGTTGTTGTTGTCCTGGGGGCTGTAATAGTTTGTATCTTACTTATCCCTAAAAGCTCTAAACTGTAGTTATTACTTTCAGACCCACTTTGCTACTTTTTTAGAAAGAGGCTTGAGAAACTAGGTGACTTGCTTAAGTTCATGAGTAGCCAGTCCTAAGACTCAACTAGGCACATACGTATGGAGAGAGGAGAGAGAGAAAGGGGCGGGGGTTCTTTCCTTTCTAAGACAGGCTTTTCTATATAGCCCAGCTTTTCTTGAACCGGGGTCCTCCTGCCTCCTATGTGGTAGGAATACAGCCATGTTTCTCCTTGTCCTGCTGTCTCCTGTCGGTAACCCACGAGGCCTGGGTATGCAGCACTCTCTGCTGCTTCTTAGTGTGGTATTTATGACCAGCAAAGGATGACGTGGAAATGGGGGCAAGGGCGAACAGAAGATGGTCTAACTTACTTTTGCTTCTTGTTGACTTAATTTCAGTAAAAAAAATTATTGATATCATTTTAACCTGAAAAATCACAGTCGGACTGGCATTTTTCCCCCTGTTGTGGCTGCTAAGTTACTTTGCGTGTAAATAAGGGAGCATAATAGCTAACCCAAAGCTAATGTCTTTCAATCTTTTGTAAGTGTTATTATCTTTAACAACAACTTAGTAATTTTAGACACTGCTTCGATCGAGTGCACCCTGACTATTTAGGAGTAACTGAAGTTCTATTATACATAAGTAAGTTCTTAAGCCATGTCTAATCACTTGCACATAAATGCTAAGATAATGTTGTGTAGAAGAGCCACCTCTGGTGGGCCATAAGCATTTAAAATCCGTCACGATCATGTTTTCTAAGTGTGTGTCTTATTGTCACTTAAAGAGTAATATATTATTTTAAAAAGATAGTCTAGTTTCTATTATGCTGTATTCATAAGTGGTGATTGTATACACGTATGAAATGCAACATGCAACAGTTTTCGAGGAAAACATCTGATAATCAGTTCAAGTTAATGAATATACCTGTCACGTCAAATATTTAGCAATTTTTATGAGGAGAAGATTTGACATTTACTTCCGGTGATACTGGTGGTGCTTTCCTGCTTTGTCTTTAATATCATGCAATAAAACTGAGTCAGTAGAATGGAACATAACTTATGAAGTTCACGGGATTTACTCATCCAGGGAGAAGACACTAGGGAGAGAGTGACTCTGAGCCAGAATTTGAAACAAGACTTGCGTTGTACTGGATGCTGTAATAAAACCCAGGGTCTCTTCCACTGAGTCATCTATCCTTATCCAAAAAATATTTAACAGTTCAGATGGGGCAAAAGCTAATTGCAGTGAATGCTTAAATTGACACAGTTCTTTAGTATGGAATAGTGACAGGAGAGCTGTAAAGGAGGAGTGTACAGCTCTGTGTCTGTATTAAACAATCAACAAAGGCCTCCAAAAACAATTACGCAAGCATTAGGTAGAGAAGAGTGCTGGAGGCTAGCATGGTGTGCTAACTGTCATGGAGAAGTCCCAGCTAAAAGAGGAGAGTTTGCTAAACAGTTTCTTAAACATGCAAATACATGCAGGGTGGGGAGGAGGAAATGCCAACTGAAGCCACATGAGTGACAAGAGGAAGATGCTGGTAATCTCTCAGGCCCCAGAATGCACCTGCAGCACTGAATTGTCATGGCTTTTATTTTTCTACCTTTATTATAGTCTGTGGTCATAGCCCATATCTAGCTGAAAAAAAAAGGAGTCAGCAAAGCCACAAACAACAGGACTATGACCCAATGTCAGACTAGAGACAGAATAAGAGTGATAATAAATCCTTAAATAAAGAAAATCTTTTACAAAGGATGCTTGGTGACAGTGAAATTAGTGGCCTCTATAGTAGACAGCTCAAAATTATTTTGGTTGACAACTCTAAGGAGGCTTAAAATTAAGGTATTTCATTTATCTATTCTAAGATTATGTACTTCTTAGACTATACAAGGGTCATAGACACTTCCATTTACCTATTTATTTGACAAAAGTATTGTAGCATTGGCTACATTCAGAGGTTGTATGTGCCTTCATCACAGTTCCAGCATCTTATTGAATTCCTGCCCCCAGAATAGAATATTGAAATGAAGTGCTATCATTTTCTCCCAGCCCCAGGATGATGTTTCTTGTTAGTATTTCTTCACTATTAATGTATTACTCTGTTAAATATATTGCATATGTTGGTTTTTTTCATTCTGTCAGTCAAATGGTTCATAAGTTTTATTTCTAATTTACAACAAAGTTGACAAGTTAAGAAGGAGTAAGCTAGCTGTCCAGAATTAAGTAACTAATAAACAAAAGAACTAAAACCAGGCAACTAAGTCCTCAAAAATAATTTTTTTCTGAATGTGTGTTTGTATTAAACAATTTAATATAAAGAGAAGAGCAATTGAAAATTTTATATATATTCTAATTTCAGTAGTGTAACAAAATGAAAATATTCTCTATAATATTTTGGTTGGCAAACTAATCTTTTACTTCATGTAATTGTTGTGAAAAGTATCTTGGTTGACAACTCTAAGAAGTCTTAATATTAAACAAAGAAGTATGTCATTTCTCTAATCTAAGACTATGTACTTCTTAGACTATTCAAGGCTCATGGACACTTTCATTTTATCTCTTATCTATCTATCTATCTATCTATCTATCTATCTATCTAACAAAAGTACTGAATACATGCTGTTTACAGGAAACTGATTTAGTTTTAGAAATACAGCAAGGAACAAAACCTAAACTTAGGAAGTTTCTATTCTAGTGACAGAGGCAAACCACAAACTTGTAAAATAATTACAGGTAACAAGCTTACAACACCAATGGATACAATGTATAATACTTAGGTAGCTATATACAATAAAGCAATTTCATATAACAATGTACCTGTGCCTGGGCTATATACAAGCAAATTAAATGTTTATTAGTACTCTTATAAAAGATTTTGCTATGGAAATACAGACATTTGCTTAAATGTAAATTTGTGCTTAAGAAAAAGGTGGGTGCTTTCGATAGTGCTTACTTAAGATACATTATTTTAACTCTTAGAATTTTAGAATGGAATATATGAATATTTATCTGCTTAGAGGAGAATACAATCAAGGATTTCTCATACTCATTAGTATTCATCTGTTTGAAATCTTGACAGTTTTTACATTGTAAGCGTGAATTATTTCTGTTTTCCCTTAAATAAAAACACGCTAAAATTTTATCACTACATTCAAATTAGTGTATTGAAGAACACAAACGTATGTTGAACTAATAAAAGAAAATGAAAATAATAGGGCCCACAATATTAGGATACAATTTTAAAATAGCATGGAGTAAAGATAATGTTTTTTTTTTTTAGAGAATTGTACACAAAAGAAACCTTAACTTTCTATAAGTTCTCCTTTAATGTACAGTATTTTTGATGATATCTACTGTGAGCTGTACCCTAGTGAATGTAGATATTAACTGAAACGTCTCTGTCTTCAAAGACCATAGTGCGAGGAGCCAGGCAGATGACTGCTGTATTAAACACGGCAACAGACACAATCAGAACATGCATTAGGCAGCCTCAGAAACGGTCCTGGAGTTTGAGAGATTATTTGGGCCTCACTAAGATTCTTGGAGGAAAGCTTACCAGAAGGTTCACAGACAGGTCGTTGTAGGCACAGAATTCAGCAGGATGCTAAGTGCTCGCCTGTGACTTGGATATACAGTTTTTGCAGCCAGAGGGAGATAAAGCAAGAACTGTGACCTTTTTGCTGATGGACATTGAAGTGTCTGCAGAAACTGCTAAAGCGACGGGCGCTTATATAATAAACACTGTAAAGATGTGAAGGTTTTAACAGTTCAGCAAACAATAACATCAAATGTCTAGAAAACTCCGCCCTAAGAGGCATGCGTGGCGGGATCTCTGGGAGGAGAGGAGAGCTGACAGGGAGACCCCAGAGGAAAGATGAACAGGAAGTAAACAGGAAGTAAAGTGAGGATGACCAGAGTCTTCCAAGTCACTTGTGAAGCAGCAAGTTGAATTTGATTTTTAAAAATGTGCAAAAAGACTTCTTGCTTTTGGTAGCCACAAGATTGTGGAAAGACCCGATTATACGAGACCTAGGGGATTGGCAGCGGGACAGAAAGCTGACGTCATCAGAGAGAAGCAGGAAAGTAGCCCCTATTTCTGAAAGCACCCTAATAAGGAGAAACTACCAAATATAAATGAAAGCGTATTATCAAAGCAGAGGCGAATCTAAGATTATTGAACAGGTGTTTGTCTCGATTAATGAACATAAAATTATTTTATTAAAATATTGATTTTAATATACTGACATTCTACACACAAAATTAATTTGTACTTGATATCTTCAGCATGCTTAAATATGACTTCCAGAGGATAAAGTGCAGAGGAAGTACACAGAGGCAGCTTGCTTTGTATTATAACTTCTTCACAGTAACTCCAATTCCCACACTCCCTTCTGCAAGGCCCCCTCTGCTTTCACAGCTCCCCCTTATCCTCCTCGCGTCCCCTCATTTCCTCTTTACACACATACATTTTGTACAGCCATGTTGCATCTGCGAATGTTTTAGAAGTGCAAGAAATGTGAGTGAGCAGGAAAGATGTGGCCTCCATCCTCACAGAGCTCATATAACGGCAGACTGCACGGACCGCGAGAGAAAACTCAAGTAAGGTAACATCAGCAGTGCGACAGGCTGTCAGAAGCATCGCCAAACCCAAGGATGACATCTCCTAGGTGATATCCTCACCTCTGCTGTGGCAGAAGTAACAGCAGATGGCAGATTTCACTTTGAAAAAAAAAAAAGACAGTCTTGCTTGGGGTACCCAGGAAGATTTCTGGGGAAAGAGGGATCTGTGAGCAGTGAAAAGGAGGAGAAATGTGCTTACAGGGAGTAGCTGACCATGCTGCACCTACCATGTGGTAAGGATGTGAGGGCCAGAGCTCTGCAGGAAGAAAACATACTAGTATAAAAGCTTTGCAGGGCCCAGGGAGCAATTAGCAATTCATTCAGTGCTATTAGAAACTCTCAGGATGCATTTAGGGGAAAATAACGCAGCTGGGAAATAACACTGATGTGGAAGCAAGGAGCAGATTGCAGACTGTCTTGGAAATCTCCGCATGGTTGACTACAGCAACTGGCTGGCTAGGGCCATTTCTTGAAATAAAGGGGGCACAGCTTGGAGGGAAATTTAGAACTTTCCTTTCCCAGTGGGACAGTTTTATAGGTAATAGACTTCCACGTGGAGATTTCAAGGAGATAGCTAATGCCTGGGTAAAATGACTCCTTTGGGTGATAGCAATTTGTTGAGTTTCTCAGAGGGAAACATTGCAGAAAACACAGTTAAAGGTTTTATACTGAACACAATGCATAAAAATGACTCAGCACGTTGGGAGATTTACAGATTGCTTCATCATGAAACACTGCTCAAAATATATGTGAAACATGGGCCAGGACTTATTAGGGCGTTCATGCCGTTTCTTTCCTAAATACTGCTTTTTAAATGTACGTTATAAACAATCAACAGCATTCATCCTATGCCGTATTTATGCACCAACTCAAGGGAAGTTAAGTCAGTATTTTTCAGCACAGATCCACAGTGATATACTGTTCAGCCACTAGGCAGGATTAAGTTCTGCTATCTGAAGCATCATAGATGATAAACTGTGTGTGTCACACACACACACACACACACACACACACACACACACACACACACCACACTATGCGGATGATGCCCTGTCATTTACAGAAACACAGATGTAGCATAACTTAATTGAAGTAAATCAGGAAGTAAAGGACAAGTTCTATGTGCTCTCTTATCTGGATGCTAACGAAGTCTATGACATAAGAGTAGAGGGCAAAATAGTGGTCATTCTAGAGGCTGGAGAGGGAAGAGAAGGATAAAGAATTGTTGGACAATGGCAAAAAAAAAAAAAAAAAAAAAAAAAAAAGGAAGAGCACAAGCTAGCATTCTGTGCCACGCTGCGGTGAATAGAGTTTACAACAATTTCAGGTGCATCTTAAAATAATAACAAGAAAAGAATTTAATGATTCATAACAAAAGATGTTAGTGTTCTTAAAATTGTTATTAAACATTATATATATATATATAATTGAATTATGCTGTGGTCTACAAATATATACAACAGTATGAATCTATCTAAACAAAGTTTTACTTATGTCTCTAATGAGATTTTTTTTAAAGGCTGAATCCAGAGCAATCTCCAGAGCAAAAAGTGACTTTAGCAGTTATTAATATTGTTACACAAACAGTGGCTATCTAGAGTGTTCTTTTAAGTAAAGATTAGTCACTAGTCTGTCTCACCTGTTGTTATTTTTCTTTGTTTGCAGATCATGTATTTTAGCTCTCTGTTTCCTTATGTGGTACTCATATGCTTCCTAATCAGATCTCTCCTTTTAAATGGTTCAATTGATGGCATCCGACACATGTTCACCCCTAAGGTAGGTATCTTATTTTCCATGACATTTATTGTAAGAATGTCCCCATAGCTATGTTTAAGGGCTGATTGTTCTAACATTAATATGTTAGATTTCAAAATTACAGTATGTTAACACCTGCCATGAAAAAAGTGGCTTTTCTGTATTTTTAACTACATCCCGCCCAAATTTTCAAGCCTACCATTCTCGTTCTTGAGTAAGATTGTTATTATTTATGTGAGAAAATTCTCTCTTTATGAAACAGCTTGTGGTTTTTACACTGATGAGGTTGAGAAATTTTGATCTGCATTTAACATTCACCCTCTACTTGAGGAGTGTATAACCAACTTGTGTCACTGATTATTTGAAACATCAACAACAGTACCTTTCTGCTAGAAGAACTCATGAAAATATTAATCTCCCAAGTGTCTGCAGGCTACAGATAATCTAAAATCCACAAATTCGGAGGAATAAACCTAACTATTTCCTAGAAAACATGACCTCAAGCAGAACCAGTGTTTTCTTGGAAATGTTTTGTCCCCTCTGGAATCATAGTTATAGTGATAAGCTTGGGAATTTTTATAAACACATAACACATTTCAGGAAAATTTCCATTGGCTTCATGGGGAGTTTGAAATTAATACTGCTGCTCTATTAAGTTGATCTAAATTTCCTGCTGTGCACCTTGATCCTTATTACCCATAAAGACCTTGTAGACTTAATCATGCCTTGTTATTTTTAAAAACAACAGAAAACAGAAATAGGTTTGGATGTGCATGCGTTTTTGTGATTCACCAAATTAAAGGATCAGCGAGCAAGCTCACCATTAGCCTGCGAAAACTCAGCGAAGGAGGGCTTGGGCTGCAGTCAGACAGTGGAGGTTATGTGAAGGACGAATGGGGAGCTAGGGTGGTCCTGTAAGCCGGGGCGGAAGGGATTAGCTCTGTGGAATTCTTTGTCAGATGCCTTGTTCAGAGGCAAAAGGAGCTGTGTTCTTTGCATGTCTGGTTCTAAGTTTGTATTCATTTTGTAGGAGCAAAAAATGCTGATGTGGGCGTCTGGTTTTCTTCTGTAGCTCAAAAGTGCTCTTTAATGTTTGGTACCTTTGAGAACTTTCCATGAAACACTGCTTTAGACTCATAAATTTCAGCCACATTAGAATTAAAATCTGTTTCAAGCCTCACATACTTAATAATCAAAACTATTTATATTCAGAGCGTTGAAGAAAATGTTTCCCAGAGTTCAATGCAACTAATTCTTCTGGGTAAACTTCTGAAAACTCCCAAGTTCACAGCTGGTTGTCACACAGTTCTGGAGTTGTATTTTAGTACATAGTTTAGAACGGACACACACTTTTAAATGGAGCTAGCATTTAAAATTCCAGCCAGCACAAATCAACATTTTAAATTTAAGTTAGGGATCAACATTAAAATGATAGTGTCCCTTTCTTTCTTTCTTTCTTTCTTTCTTTCTTTCTTTCTTCCTTTCTTTCGTCTTTCCTTTTCTTTCTGCAGCTCACTTTCCAGTTGCAGTTGATAAAATGGTGTTAGTATACTCTAGGGCAGTGTTTCTCAACATATGGGTCATGACCCCTTTGAAAAACCTCTATCTTCAAAAACATTTACATTACGATTTATAACAGTGGCACAAAAGTACAGTTACAAAGTACCAAAGGAAATTATTTTATGGTTGGAGGTTAGCATATGAGGAACTGTATTAAGAGTCACAGAACCAGAAAAGTTAAAGGACAAATATCTAAACTGTTGATATAAAAAATATAATAATTATAGCATACTTTTTTGTTTACTTGCTCTCAGACAGAGTGTCTCGAACTGAGTTGAGCCTGGCCTCACACCTGTGGCAATCCTCCTGTTTCAGTCTCCCAGGTTTTGGCAAAGCAGTCATGAGCTACCGCACCTGGCTATTCCTTACTTTTAATTTACATTGTTTATGTAGGGAAAAAAGTGCCTAAGCTCACAATATACACTGAAACAGCAAGTTGAAGTTCAGTTCTGAATTTGGAAGCAGGAGAAACGAAGTCTTTAGAAATGGCTCTTTCCTGCCACCTAGTGGTAATGCCATGATAGACAGTTGGTTGTATTCGGAGCTAAGCATCGCAATGTAGTAGTATGTACGCATTAGTTAACTGCTAAAAGTACAAATATAATCATTATGTTTGATAACAATTTATAAGGTATTAAAATAATTTAAAATTAATGCTAATTAAAACTAACTGAAGCACTATATCCCAGTATCTAAGGAAAGGTGGGAGTTTTAGAGGCCGCATAGGTTATTATTTATTTCTGCCTCTGACTTGTTGTGTGACGTTGGGCTTTTTTTTTTTTTTTCATCTTCTTAAAGGCTCAAATAATAGTTTCAACAAGTACATGGGCTCCTGTGACTATTGAGTGAGAAAAAATATGCAAAGCATTTGTGTTTACCATTTGGTGTCTGTATACAGTATCGATATTGGACACTTAGAATGTGGTTGAGACTGTGGAAAAAAATTTGTTGTTACTCTTTCCATTGAGAAGGCTGCATCAAGAGGACAGCTATTTGCCATGTTTTCTCTTTTGTTAAATTACTCAGTGGCAGCATCGTGACCTGAAACTGGGTAGAATTCGTATTCTCAGCACTCCCCTCTCTTGCATTACGCTCAATAAAGACAATTTGACATTAATGTTGGGAAGATAAAAGATACCAATTAATCATGTTTTCTGACTGAAAATGAATATAAATGCTTACTGAGGTCCAACAGCTGTAGATAATATTATTAAATTTAACTATTTTATTACATTCTTTAACGATTTGAAGGTTTTTTTTCCTAAAGAAGTAAGGCAAACTTTATGAAACTTGCTTACACATTCAGAGCATTAATGTGTCAATAGTCTATTTTCGAAGAAACTATTCTCATGAAATTTTAAAGTGAGTAAATAATACCAATGGAAAGGTACAGTGGCAGCCCGATCCTACCAGTTATGTACTGGTTGCTTCATCATCATATTTTCGCAGAAAACACAAAGCCCGAGAGGATTGTGATGTGAAGTAATTATTTCACTTGTGTTGGTAGTTGACTTATTATGCCATGGAAAAGACAAAAAAATTATATACCATGGGGAATTATCAAAGAGTAGTAATTTCCCTGTCATACTCTCCTGTGATGATTTATCTGAAAACACTGAAAAGTTATTTTGTAAGCAGAAAATCTTCATGTAAGGGCTTGATGGTATCTCCTATTACATTCTTAGCTGCTTACTTAGACAAATAGTTATTTCTGTTTATTTATTCATAGCTCATAATTTGTTCTATCATTTTAAATAACTTTCACATATATAATTTATCCATATTAAAATGATCTAATTCCATAAAAGTGAATGCTCTGAAGTAGGAATTTGTTACTGATCTCTGTTCTCTTCAATTTCACACAGCTTGAAATGATGCTGGAACCCAAGGTTTGGAGAGAGGCAGCGACTCAGGTCTTCTTTGCCTTGGGTCTGGGCTTTGGTGGAGTCATTGCCTTTTCAAGTTACAACAAGAGAGACAACAACTGCCACTTCGATGCTGTGCTCGTGTCCTTCATCAATTTTTTCACTTCGGTCCTGGCAACATTGGTGGTGTTCGCAGTTCTGGGCTTCAAAGCCAATATCATAAATGAGAAATGCATTTCACAGTATGGACAATTATTTTCCGTTAGCCTTTAATGACACAATTCCTTATAAAACGGGGATCGAAGAGCCTGAGTGCTCACTCTCAATCTGTTCCATTTTTCCAGAAATTCCGAGATGATCTTGCAGTTTTTGAAAATGGGAAACATTAGCAGGGATGTCATTCCCCATCACATCAACCTTTCAGCCATCACTGCAGAAGACTATCACTTAGTTTATGACATCATTCAAAAAGTGAAGGAGGAGGAGTTTGCTCTTCTTCATATCAACTCCTGCCAAATCGAGGATGAGCTGAACAAAGTTAGTAGGAGTTGCCTGAGCACCCAAACAATTATCCTCCAGTTAACTTATGCATCAGCATCAGGGAAGTGGGTTGCAAAATGCCTGTGGATGCAGTCTTAAAATTCTCAGATAATTCTGCATCGAATAGAATATGTTTGCTTACAAAGGTCGTCTTTATTTTACAAAGCAGTCTCATTGACTGAGTCACACGACTATACAATCTCTCTGAAAATAAATTAATATTGATTCTGAAATGAAGACTAATTCAATACATGTTTCGCTAGAAAATTTGATGCAGAATTTGATTTTAATTTCTGAGTTTCTGATGAATAATTAAATAAATAATAGTTTTGGTCATTTGACAGTTTAGTTAAAAATATTTTGCTTACAATATAATTTATTTTAATCAATGAGGAATTGGGTATGAATTTCCTCTATTGGTTGCTACCATCTACTTCCATTACCAAATAGGAAAATAGAATTTTCCCATTAATCATTTTCAGTAGGATAGTTAACTATACCTAGATCTCGACATAAGGATCTCATGCTGGCAACTGAGGCTGAATCCATACATAGTTATAATAATCTTGAATTCTAAAAGAAAACATAATTTCTAGTTTTCATAATTGAAAAAATCTGATTCTGCTAGCTAAGGAGATAACACAGTCAATTTGCAGGTAGGTTAGAATTTCACATTTTAAATAATACAGTGTGTCTTTGTAGGCTAGGACGTCATGTGTGGGCACTCTCCCATGTGGGAACGTGTAGAGAGGCTTTAGGTGGTCAGATGTCATCATTAATCACCTTTCTACCTGTGACTTGAGACTGGATCTCTCAATGAACCTGGAACTTGTCATTGTGATCTACAGGGATATGTTTGCTATGTTGCTATTTGCCACTGAAACCTTATCCTTGTGCTGCAGTTATAGACACATAGCAACAGGTGTGACTTTTACATGGTGCTGATGATCTGTAATAAGATCCTCATATTGCAAAGCAAACACTTCACCCACTAATAATGGCCTCATTTTGTATTACAATTTTATTTTTTTAAGTTAAAAATATTATTATGCAATGTTCTGCCTGCATGTGTGCCTTCCCACCAGAAGAGGGCACCCAGATCTCATAATAGATGGCTGTGAGCCACCATGGGGCCACTGGGAATTGAACTCAGGACCTTTGGAAGGCAGCCAGAGCTCTTAACCTCTGAGCTATCTCTTTTGTTTTGTCACATGGATTGATATTCATCTTACAGGGTACTAAGTTACATCAGAAATATTTCATTTTGGAGTTTTATTTCTCCCATACATCTTCACATTTCTTACTAATTTTTATTCCTCTAGGCAAGGTTGCTTATACATTCATCCACAAGAACCTTTGTCATTCTATTTCTAGGAAGAGAACAAAACCACAAACAAACAAATGTCAGGCAAACAAATAGACAAAAAAACCATTTCATGCTGTCTTTTCCTTTGAAAAATCTTTGAAATTAATTTTCTTATGATTGAATATTGACTTTATGTAATTCAGTAATTCCTGTTTTGCATTCTTTTATGCTAGAAAGTTTATTATTTACATTGTCTGTTTTCTTTATTATAGTTAACTAAGTTACTTCATAGGCCAGAAATATTTGCACACATATATATTGTGTTTTTTTTTTTAATTACAGTAAGTCAGGGTTTATATTCACAAGCCTTAACAACTTAAAAAATACCATATATTTATTAATATGCTATATCATTTCACAGCATTTGAAATAATAAGCAATACCTTATAGTTATACATTATGTTTGGCAACTCTGAACGATATTTCAGTCTTTGGCTACTCGATATCATCCATCTTGACTCTGGGAATGAGAATATGATTTAAGAACAATTGGGATGTAAAGTGAATAAAGAAATAAACTTATATATGTATATATTAAAAAAGAAAGAAAATACAATAAAGTCTGTGACTGTTTTAGAAAGTAAAAAATAAGAAAAAGACATAGGAGCACAAGCTGCACGCCAAGGGGAGGCCTGGTGGCACTCAGAGGAAGGATAGCAGGCTACCAGGAAGAGACTTGATACCCTATGAGCACATACAGGGGGAGGAGGTCCCCCTCAATCACAGTCATAGGGGAGGGGAGTAAGGGGAAAATGGGAGGGAGGGAGGAATGGGAGAATACAAAAGATGGGATAACAATTGAGATGTAATATGAATAAATTAATAAAATATATTTAAAAAGAAAGCATATATACAATATTATTTCATTTCAATAAACCACCAAGCAATTCTAAAGCAATTTTTAAAAAAAAGAGAGAAAGAAGAGCATATGCTAGCATATCACTTTGCAGTAGCCAGCCAGTACTTAGTGATTTCCCACCTTTCCTGATGGGAGAAGCATCTCAATCTCTTGCCTTTGGGTGGTGTTTCTATTTTCTGCAGGCTGTGCAAGGCACTGGCTTGGCCTTCATCGCCTTCACGGAAGCCATGACACATTTCCCTGCGTCTCCCTTCTGGTCAGTGATGTTTTTCCTCATGCTGATAAACCTCGGGCTTGGCAGCATGTTCGGAACCATTGAAGGGATCATCACTCCCATTGTGGACACGTTCAAAGTGAGGAAGGAACTACTGACTGGTGAGATCTTACTCTTGACTTTCAGCATGAACTGTAACTGTATGCTGGTGAGAGGTGAGAGAGGGTACTTGTGTTTTCTCTTGGGTTTTATTAATATCTATATGGTAATAGATTACAGTTTATAATACTCTAGTATACTTATCTTAGTGTATTAGGTATTTTTCTTTAGGACAAAATATATACTTAACAAGTTACATGTACATATTTATCTTCTTCAAAAAGTAGTTTTCATTTTTGTCCTATATTGGTTATTCATCAATTGCTGTGATAAAACAAGGCAACTTATAGAAGAAAATTTTACTTGGGGTTAACATTTTTAGAGGGTTAGAGACTCTGAGGTAGCAGGTAGTTTGAGCAGCAACTGAGAACTCTCAAGGACTCACAAGGAGGAAGTAGAGAAAGCTATATCTACCTTGGTTTTTTTTTTTTTTTACTTCTCTGTGTTAAAATGGCATTGAGACAGATAATATAGTCATTATTTATTTAACTGCCAAGAAGCCTATAATAATAGCTCCACAATATGTGGAAAAATCACATGGATTACAAATGTATCTGTAAATTGTTATATTAACAGCAACGTGCCCCTAAGTTTATAAATCTATTTCTTAGCTGTTAAGCAGAAAAGAAGTTTAAAATAGATTTTCCTATCTGTTTCCTGGATAACCAGAATGCTCAGTTTTATAATCATCACTTTCCTTTGCATGCTCAAGCTGCTCAGGCAAGATAAATATGTAAATATGGGTTGATGATGAAGCTTTTTCTGATTAATTTTTTTCTTTTATGCTGTAATGATAATCATATTTCAATCAAACATGAAGGTATGTAAGTTTGATAATCTCATTAGAAGCCACACTAGACTCATTATTAATTCAAAATTACATAGGGATTTCAAACTACCGAAGCTTATTAAATATAGTAATCGCCTATGACTATGTGTTGCCTGGAAAGTTACTTTCTATTAATAATAGAAGTAGGATATGATACTTATTTTCAATTTTTAAATACAGTTTCTTCCTCAGCTATTATTTGTACTTGGTATGTATGAACACACAGAATTAAGGATATGAGTTATGTATTATTAAATTTAGTAAAGGTTAATCCTGTATAAGCTAACTTCCAACATGTAATTTTTCATAGAATCAGAGAAGCTATTGCCTACAGATTATAAAAGTTGAAAAATGTTGTCTGAATGTAGTAACTTATAATGAAGGAAAGACTAGGCTTTGACTAGAGGCTAATTTTTATTTATTTATTTATTTTCTTTAGTTATCTGTTGCCTCCTAGCATTTTGTATTGGCCTGATATTTGTGCAGCGCTCTGGAAATTACTTTGTTACAATGTTTGATGATTACTCTGCTACTTTGCCTCTGCTAATTGTGGTCATCTTGGAGAATATTGCTGTAAGCTTTGTTTACGGCATAGATAAGTAAGTATACTTGATTGCATGCAGTTATTTTTCAGCTCTGTTTTGAAAAGTTCAGTCAATATTTCATTTGAAAGGAAAGAGAAATGAAAAGGGACTAATCTTTACTTAGTCAAATATTTCACAGCTTTGGCTTATTTGACAGTGTACTGAGGTGTACTACCCAAGTGTATGAGGGTTAAAAGTTGCATACAATGTAAAGTTGTCTAGAATTACAAACATTTGGCTAATTACTATTATCAAAGAATTACACCAAACGTAGTAGATTTTTGATATGTTCCAAGACCTGAAGTTTCTTTGGCTTGTTATTGTTGCCCACATTTCACTTATGGGGAAAATAGGAGACACAAGAGGCACTTTAGCCATTTAGAACCTGAACAGCAGCACATCGGTGATTCACACATTTCCTCACTCCTTTATTCTAAACCTTATGCCTTAGGTATTTTGCTGAATTTTTATGAGGTGGTGAGAGAGAGAGAGAGAGAGAGAGAGAGAGAGAGAGACAGAGACAGAGAGAGAGAGAGAGAGAGAGAGAGAGAGAGAGAGAGAGAGACAGACAGAGAGAGAGAGAGAGAGAGAGAGAGAGAGAGAGAGAGAGAGAGAGAGAGAGACAGAGACAGAGACAGAGACACAGAGACAGAGAGACAGAGAGAGAGAGAGACAGAGAGACAGAGAGTGACAGAGGGGGAGGGATAGAAAGAGACACAGTGAGTTAATGGTTTATAATATCAGAAAGATTTGGGAAAATTGTCTGTTCTATTTTGGGATACATATATAATTTGATTGACAAAAATTCATATGTAATTAACTGAATTCTCTATATGTTTAAATCTCAGTTGCACATTTTTAGGTGTAAGGAATGTGAACTTGATATGAATTGATTTATGAAGTTCATCTCAGTGAATAAGAGATATTTGAAGTATTAGTCAATATAAATCATTGTAAATTTTACATTCATTTTCCCCACCTTATATGCAGATTGAATGATGAAAGCCTTATGTAAAATGCATGTTGGATAAAGACTAGAGTACTGTTTTGTGATATGAATAATATTATTGGTATTGAGTGGGTGTTTTGACAAAAGTGAGAACGTCTTACTATTGTTGTCCAAAGCTAAAAGCAAGGAATAATAGGGAATTGTATTTAATAAGCATTTTCATGTAGCAAAAGTGCCAGTAGGGATATTAGAAGTAAATAAAATCCTATGCTTTAAATTGGGTGAAAAATTCTGTGTCATGGAAATTTATGGAGAGTAAAGGGGCTGGAGAGATGGTTTAAGAAGAAAAGGACTTACAGCTAGCATCAATCCTGGAGTTCAGATACCTATAACCCATGTAAAAAATGTTAGTTGGGCATGTGGGCCTACCCTTAATCTCTCCATAAAGAAAACACATGGAAATATCTAGTAAGTTGACTAGCCAAAAGGTAACATTCAGTAAAACACTGCCTAACTATATCATGATTGAGAAAGTCATGGAGTGTTAACCTCAGTGCTACACACACACACACACACACACACACACACACACACACACACACACACACACATATACACACCATGCATAAACATTCATGCACACCTGAATGCCATGCCTACATATATAACACCAAAAAGGAAATGCAAATTAAAGTCGTAATGAGATATCTCTATACACTTAACAAGAACGGACAATGTTCAGACAAAAAACACAAAACATGGCTAATATAGACTAAAAGGAACCCTATTTTGTTGCTAATGGAGATATGAAATAGTTCAACCACTTCAGAATACAGTTTAACAACTTATCATAAAAATGAAGATACTTTTATCATATGACATGTCCGGTGCACAGTTAGGTATTTACTAAAAGGACTTGACAATATATTCCAGACAAAAACATGTACATGAATGTTTATAACATCTTTACTCACAAAAGTAAAGAGATGGAAACAGTCAAGATGCTATTCAACAGATGAATGAATAAATTCATCCAGAGAATCAAATAATGTTCAATCCTAGACAAAGCCTACCAAGCCATAAAAATAATATTGGAGATATAAATGTGGAAGCCATATTTGATAATGCTGTATTCTCTTGAACACCATCTTATGCTCTTTTATGGTATTTAGATCAGTGTTTGACAGCAGTTGAGGATAGGCACAGATGTATATGTTGAGCCCAAAGGATGTTTAGGACAGATACTATAATAATAGATATATATTGTTATGATTTTGTCCAAAGTTATTGAAAACACAACACTGATGAATCTTTATCATTGGCTATGGGCAACAAATGATAGTGATATGTCCATAAAGTTTCATCATTTATACCATGTGCTACTCAAGTATAGGATGTCAACAATGGGGGGCATGATTTATGAGTTGGGGTCAGGGATATATTGGCTTCAGCATCTTCAGGCCAGTTTTGTATGAACCTAAAATTGTTCTAAAATTAAATATATATGAAGAGATATTCCCTAGCTACTTTTCAGAGGGTAAGTGGTTCCTGCCTGTAGAGGAAGACAGCATTCTAACTGTGCAGCTAGAATATTGATTTAGATCTTGACTCCAAAGCCCTATTTTTCAATGTGTTAACAAATAGTCACTGATGCCTAACCTTCCTTGTAATATTATTTGATATTCTTATCAGACTTCTTTCTCAGTCAATAAGTTATCCATTGAGATTTCCATTTAAATAGTTCATTATTTGCAGAAGGCTTGCTAGGGAATTATCATTTTTATAGTCGTGTTCTTTCATATCATGGAGCAGCTTCGAATGTTTTCTGTTTGGCTCAATAACTTTATGATTTTATGAGCTCAGTAACCTCATGCACTTTTACTGGAATCCCTACTAATACAGTTAGAAGATCCTAGACCATCAATAGTCAACAATCTAAATCTTAGCTTTTGAGATAGAAAATAGTTTAGCACAGAAAAAGAATATATTGAAGCATAGTGGCATGGTGAATATTAGTAAATATGGATACAAATGTAAAAGGAGTATTCTAAAATGACGGGAATGATGACAGCACTGTTCTTTATTGTTTGAGTTTTTAGTTAGGTTGTTTTCATTTATTTATTCATTGGCTGTAATAGTGAAATCAAATACAGCCTTTGGCAAGAGGATGCCTCCACAAAAGACACCTTCAGAAAAGGATAAGTCTCTGTGAACCTCAAGACCTATGTGGGAGTGTGCAGCGAGGAAAAGCAGCCGTGTATCTAGCCCCTTCTTTAATATCTTTAGTTCACTGCATCAAAGGGTGCCATGCTATTCTCAAGACATAACCTAATTTCAAATGCATTTCCTGGATTTTTCACTCACTGTAAAGACTGCAAAGAGCTCAAGCTACAGTTAAGATCATTAGTGAGGGAATGAACTGCTTTCTGAAAACAGAAACAAACCAGTGTTCCCCTCTAAAATTAAACTCTATTCTGAACACAAAATAATGAGGAGATATTAGCAGGATAGAGATAGTCAGAGCCAGCACAAAAGGAAAGCACAGGTAAAGGAGAGGAGGAGAGCAGAGACCATAGGTCTGAGTCACAACAAGCCAATCTGCAGTCATTTTTCAAATATGGAGGTGTCCTAACTCCTTCCTCCTGCAAATTCAGGAAAGTGAATTTTATTTAAGTACAGTCAAGTCTTAAGGGAAAACAAGTCATTTCAAAAGAAAGAAAATGAGGGAATGAGACACACAACAAAGAATGAAAAAGTAAAAATATTTCACAAGGTATTCAAGTAAAGTTTTAGAATTGATGGATACTTCAAAAGGGTAGAATTGTAGAATTATTTAAGAAAAAGTACACTTAAAAACCCAAGTGTGGGAACTCAGAAAATAATTGTGAGTTAAATGTAAATATGTCATATATGAGGCTCAAAATGAAAGGAACATAAGGGAAAACACAGTAATTAACTATATGAAAAGAGAAAATAGTTTTATTTTAACAAAATCAAGTAAAAATAATGAGTTATTTAGAAAAAA
Organism: Acomys minous; assembly: GCF_964271855.1. Lineage (NCBI taxonomy): Eukaryota > Metazoa > Chordata > Mammalia > Rodentia > Muridae > Acomys > Acomys minous. Next base: position 105,283,707 of record NC_140490.1, read on the forward strand.
GGAATAGGACAGAAGTTAAAGAAGGATGAAAATATATAATATATTATTTCAGAGAAAGTTTTATATTGAAAAAGACCTGGTGGCACTCAGAGGAAGACAGCAGGTTACCAAGAAGAGACTTGATACCCTATGAGCATATACAGGGGAAGGTAATCCCCCTCAGGAACAGTCATAGGGGAGGGGAATAAGGGGAAAATGGAAGGGAGGGAAGAAGGGGAGGACACAAGGGATGGGATAACCATTGAGATGTAACAAGAATAAATTAATAAAGGAAAAAAAATGTCTAAAAAAAAAAAAGAAAAGTTACCTGAAATAAGTGGTAATTTGATTACTGAAAGGGCACACAGAGTTCTTAAAAACCAGATGTAATAGCCAATATCAGATCTCTAAGTTATCAGGACAAGAAAAAAAAATACTGATCATCATACCAAATCACAATTTTATTTATATAAAGCAAAAATCATTTCTAATAGAAAAAATTGCTTGTAAATGATTTTTAATGACAACTTGTTAGCTTTATATGTTCATAATCAAGAAAAGAAAAACTATTTTTGAACACAGCTAAACTGACATTCAAGCGTAGCGACTGTTGATAGGAACCGTTGTGAAAAACTGTAGGTAAAATTATTATGATCCCACTAAAGAATCCACCAGAGATCTGGGCTTAGATTCCTAGAAAGTCTGTGAAACACATCAGTACAAGGACTTCTGGGTGGCAGCAAGAGTCATTATTATTTACCAATCTATGTAGTTATCATTTCACTACATTTTTACTTATGTGTTTGTGGAACACATATGGTAGAGTACATGTGAGGATGTGAGGACCATTTTTACATGTTGGTTCTTTCTCCCCACTATGTGAGTCAGGTCATTGGTCTTGATGGCCTTTACAACTTAGTCATCTTGGTGGCCCCAAGACTCACTTTTAGCAAAAGACAAAGGGTGGCTTTGCAGTGGCTGTGTGCTGTTTCAGAGTTGGTGCTGGATACCTAAAAGGCTGGATCACTTTCCCCTATAAATGGTGCCACCATAATAACCAAAATTTCCAAAATCCAGTATAAGTCTAATCACAACTCTGCTTCTCTGGTTAATGTGTGAGTAGTAAAGGAAGCAGATGCCTTTGTGGGTAAGAAAATGATGATGGCCTCCGGTAATTGCTACTGAGAAACTACAGGACAAAGTAAAGCGATAATCCTCTGAAAACACAAAATGTGAGGGAGGAACTTGAAGAATAAGATTGGACTTGAGAGAATGAGTTGATTGGACTTGAATGAGTTACATTCAAGTGGGAACATTTGATTATGACACTACTGAACAACCCAGTGAAACGTCTCAAAACTATGAACACCCATTGCAGGTATTTGATGAAAGCGTAGAACCATTATTGTGTTTTATAAAATGTTAATAAAGATGCTTAAAAGTAACAGCAAATTTAGCATTCGTAAAATAGGGTAGTCATCCACAGTAGACTTCAACAATTAGCCAAAGGTTTACACTGAACAAAATTATAATAGCTCTATTTATTTTGTACAATTCATCTTCCATTATGAATTTGTGTGTGATTGTATTGTGAAGGGAAGTGTGCCTGTTTATGTGTTTGTGGAAGCTATCGGTTAACATTGAGTTGTCCTATTTTGATGCTATCTATCTTATTATTGTTTTGAATGGGTCTCTCATGGAGCCAGAGGCTTGCTCTGTCAGCTAGACTAGCCAGCAAGTAAGCCCCTGGAATTTGCTAGTCTATATTTCCCTAGTCCTGAGGTTGAGAGGCATATTCATGTGGCTTGGCTTTTTATGTCGGTGCCAGAATCTGAACTTGAATGGTAGGCATTTAGTCCATGGAGATATCCTCCTTATGTGATCAGTCCAAAACATACTAATGTGTTTAAATCTAGATGTCTGTCAAGTTATTAAGGCGGTGTTATAAGATGGAAGAATAATTAAATGTTTTCTTTCTACCCAGGTTTATAGAAGACCTAACAGATATGTTAGGTTTTGCTCCAAGCAAATATTATTATTATATGTGGAAATACATTTCTCCTCTAATGCTACTAACTTTGCTAGTAGCTAGCATTGTGAATATGGGATTAAGTCCTCCTGGCTATAACGCATGGATTGAGGAGAAGGTAAAGCACAAAACACAGGAGCTTAATTTGAAGTGAAAATATTCCACCTTATAAAGCTTTTATTAGCTTCATTGCATTTCCCCCCACTTTTGAATGATGTTGGTTTGGTTCAGGGATATTAAGATGTATAATATGTATTTCCCACAGCTTTGCTGTTTATTCACTATGAATTTCTTTAGCAAATGGTAGTCATTAGTCTTCCACTTATTAAACCAAATCTCTTCATCTTATCCTTGAAGAACAGTGGCTGCATGGCCTTTGACTCTTGGAAACATAGAAAACCTCCAGAAACATTTTTCTATAGAAACTTATCACAACTTAGCTACTTACAATACTTAAAATACATATTAGTGATAAGGACACACTTTAAAGAAATGTTGAAAAGAGATTCTATTACAATATGAGCAGTAACTATGAAAGGTATTTTCTTGAGTAGCACTAGCCACACTGGCTCAAGCATAACATCTGTGTTAACTGTTCCAGACCAACACACTTGCTTTAACTATTCTATGGTCAATAATTCTACCAAATAATAGCAAGTTAGCAATGGAAACACAGACCAATTCATCCTCCTTATCAAAACGCTTGGGACCAGATATGCTTTGTATTCTAAGTTTTGCAGATTTTTGAAAGATAATATGGCACACTTAACTGAGAGTGACAGAATACCCCAAAACATAGTGACTGAGAGCTTTGCTGAGTTATTGTCAATTCTCTTGGGTTAACAGTGAACAGTCAACAGTTGCATTCAGGTTGGGGAATTTCTCTCTCTGTCTCTCTCTGTCTCTGCCTGTCTGTCTGTCTGTCTGTCTGTCTGTCTGTCTGTCTGTCTGTCTGTCTGTCTCTCTCTCTCTCTCTCTTTCTCTCTCTCTCTCTCTCTGTGTGTGTGTGTGTGTGTGTGTGTGTGTGTGTGTGTGTGTGTGTATGTCTGTCTCCCTCTCCTACTCTCTCTTTATCTCATTCTTGGGTTCTCTCAAGTTTTATGGTGCCAGGGAAGAATTATAGCCAAAATAAAAATGATTGGACTTCATAGTCATTGAATTTGCTGAATGTCACTTTCATTATTTGTCGTCAGTCAGAGCAAGTGACATAATTATCCCAGCATTTGACATATAAAACCAATAACAATGTAACTTGTTCATATGAGCACACAGAAAGACGACTGACATTTATTTTTTCCCTGGCTTTACCAGGCATCGGAAGAATTTCTGAGCTACCCTATGTGGGGGATGGTTGTCTGCTTCTCTCTGATGGCTCTTGCGATACTTCCTGTCCCAGTTGTTTTCGTCATTCGTCGCTGCAACCTCATAGACGATAGTTCTGGTAACTTGGCCTCTGTGACCTACAAGAGAGGAAGAGTCCTGAAGGAGCCTGTGAACTTAGAAGGAGATGACGCAAGCCTCATTCACGGAAAGATACCAAGCGAAATGTCATCACCAAGTTTTGGTAAAAATATTTATCGAAAACAAAGTGGTTCTCCGACACTGGACACCGCTCCCAATGGACGCTATGGGATTGGGTACTTGATGGCAGATATGCCGGATATGCCAGAGTCTGATTTGTAGCTGGGGTGAAAGCAAGGGTTGAGCTTGATTCATTTTTATTAATGAATATCGGTTCTACTATGAGAAGCATTGGGCTTCGCTTATCACAAGGTGATCTCAGGTGTCCATGGCTGTGATCTTTAATCCCAACAGTTTAAGACAGTTCAAGAACAGCAATCCTCAGTTTACATTTGCACAGAAATGATTGCAGACAAAGCTTACAGCGACTGAGGTCCTATTTTGCCAGGATTTTTTTAAAAAGCACTTTTGGCATATTTTCAAGTATTTCTATCTCTTAAAAAAAACAAACAGGTGTTACCTCAGTTTCTAATAATTTCTGAATTTAAGGTTATTGGCAATTTTAAAACTCCCTGGTCTATCTTACATTTTATAATTTTGCCTTCAGAGTAAGTCCCAGTATTACCATGAATAGTTGTGTGGGCCGGTGTCTCTCAGCACATTTCCATGAATAAGCTCTGTAGATAGTCTGTACTTATTTTGGTAGCATTGGAACCTTCTTAGGCACTTAGTTGAAGGAACCTGCAAAGTATTTTCTTATATGATAGCTGTATAGAGCAATAGTATCAGAGTAAGAAGGCACTAACGCTGGACAACAGGTTGAGTTCAGATGTGACTGAGGTTAATGTGATGGCTGAATATTTGGTGTAAAATAGGTGTGCGAAAATGACCTAAGTGAGTTGCTCCACACTCTAAAGAGTTATGCAGACTGCATTTTTCTTATGCCGTGTGCCTAAAAACCTACTTAATATTTATTGTGGTTTCGAGATCACTTATAGTATATTTATATAATATACTTGCAATGTATAGAGATGCCTATCAGGACTCTAAGTGCTGATTTGAAAACTTGAAGCAAGATAGCATTTGATTTCATATATTTCTGTTTTGCTTCGTTTTATGCAAATATAAATCCTTTTTTAAGTGATTGTTAAAACTGTATGGCATTACATTTTAACCTACAAATAAACAAAGTTTAAACGATTGTGTTTGCTTCCCTCGTTGATTTGCCTTGGCTAACCTGAACTGGATTATATCTCTGGGATGTAACCTAAATTGTTTTGTATTTCAGCCAGCACCTAAGCATTTCGTGGCAATCATCACATTCCAAGTGGGATTAACAAAGTCACAGGGCTGAGTCCACTTCACGGACAAATCAACAGTAGAGTTGACTGATTGAATGGTGTTTCAATGTAGTCTCAAAATATGGAAAAATTGTATATAGATGCTAGAAAACTGTGAATGCAGTTCAGAGCTTCAACTGTTTCATGCACGATATCAGTTAAAGAACAGGAAATGTGCATAAAACAGCTTTGGATACACATTACAATGTTATTAATTATGATCACATTTCTGTCCTCCCTTCTTTCCTTCTTTACTTTACTTTACTTTACTTTAAAAACTTACATACAAGTAAAATTGTGTAATATCTTACTGTTTTTGAATCATTTCACTTTGTTAGTTCCTTCTATATTGTCACAGATGGTAGTATCTCTCTTAATGTTCTACTGCTTTTATATATGTCCACTTGTTTATCTCTCAGTGCTTTGGGTGGACACATATGTTGCTTCCATACCCTCAGGCTTTTGCGTGCCTGAATCTCTGTGGGAAGATTTCATTTCTCTCCTGGTAATGTTTGTGGTTTGGGGATCTTACCTTATAGAGTGAGACAGATCTCCATGTTCTATTCATGAAGTAATAAGAACAACTCAGGAAGTGTATTTTTGGCTTAGAGAACAATTTAAATCAGTTCCAATGTCCCCACTTGCTGCCCGAGGAACACTGGCCAAGAGGTTAAAACAAAGTGAAATGTCCTCTTGTTTAGTATTGCCATGCTTTCAATTCTTCAGTTGTCTTCTCAGGTAGCCTTTGACTTTATTTCCACGTCTGATAGATAAAAGTCTGGGCAAGATGTTGTGGTTCCTGTCTGTGAGCCCAGTATTTACAAGATGAAATAGGGGGATTGCCGCACTATGAGTCCAACCTTATCTACATAGTGAGATAGACATAGTGCTAAATAGAACCCTGTCTCTAAGTAAATAATAAGTAAATAAAGGTCAGCATTAATTCGCATACATACTGAGTCAATGCACTGTGATAATTAAAACATAGATACACTCATCTTTTCCTTATTCTCTTCTTGTTGCCAGCAAGAGCTGGATCTGTCCTTTCTCAGATATTGAGGTATTTAGCAACAACAACAGATAAAAAAGTAATATAGTAAATTGAGGTATCCTTCTCTTAATTGTTTTTCTATACTACCTCCTCACCATTTGGCCTAAAATTATACCTACGATTTGTATTTGTTTTATTTGTTTTGTTTGTTTGTTTATTTGTATTTTAAGAGTAAATAAAGTTAAATAAAGCTTTATTAAAAATATCGAACATACAATTAAAACACTTTGCAATATTTTATATAAATATAGAATCCAAAAGCAGTAAAATCCTTCTAAGTCTTTCCATTTCTTTGAGTGACAAGTGTGTGATAACGCTGATCTTCAGGATAGGTCTTACCTCACCTCTTCTCTTTGCTAGCCCAAGGAGCAACTGCTGCTTATTTTTAAAGCCCTTTGGATTGTCAATTCATTCTGGCTATTTCCTGCATTCACTTTCCTTGCTACCCTATCCTCTATCTTTGGTTAAAACCAATCCGTGTTTTTCTTCTCAATTTAGATGGTACTTTGCTTGGTGGGGTTGTTCATCTTGACCATATTTCCTGCTCGTCCTTGGAAAAGCACTGGTCAGATTCTATTAAAATTCTTTCTTCCATTACCCAATCAAGACCCAAAGGTCAGAAATTATGTTTAAGTCAGAAGGATAGTTCCAGAACATACATAACATGTAGCATATGTAAGTGTTATTTTATTTTGTTAATTGCAATTTATTTACATTACATCTGATTTCAACCCCCTCCCTCTTATCTTCCTGCTACCCCCTCCCCCCCCTCTGATCTATACCTCTCCCCTAGACCTATGACAGGTGGGCCCTCCTCTCCCAGAATCTGACCACAGCCTATGAGGTCTCATCTGGACAGTCTGCATTCCCATCCTTTGTGTCCACACAGTGCATCTATGCCAATGAGCAGTGATCAAATCCCTGGCACCAGAGATTTTTGTCAGAGGTAGGCCCCTGCTCCCCCACCTTCCTCAAATGGAGAATGAGCAGTCCATTGGCTATACCTGAGCAGAGGGTCCAGGTCCTCTGCTTGCACTGTCCGTGGTTGGTGCATCAGTCCGTGCAGGTTCCCCTGGGTCCAGATCTGCCAGCCTTGATAGTCTCCCTCTGGATTTCCTTGGATGAAGAACTGAGATGGGAGCCATTCCCAAGCCTTTCTAGCTCTTTCTGAACTCAGGCTGGCTGGTTCAACTCAGGTGTGTTGGCCCAAACTCCTCTCCAAACTGATTGATTCAATAGACTTTTCTTAGCTTCTGACTGAATTGTTCTGCTTGGCCTCAAACTAATTCTAGCAATGTGTTCTGGTATTCTGGCTCATTCAATCTTTATCTGTGTTTACGTTGTTTTCTCTGCAACCCGTCTCTGTAAAACTGTCCTGGTAAAAAACTTTCCCCCTATTCAGATCTAGCCAATAGACAGCTCATTCTCCATGGTGTGGAGAGGGTGGGGACTCCCTCTGACATGAACTCTGGTGCCCCCTATTTGACCACTTCCCCTTTGTAGGGAGGCCTGGTAGCACTCAGAGGAAGGAGAAGCAGGCTATCCAGATGAGACCTGATAGGCTGTGATCATATGGTGGGGGAGGAGGTCCGTTTCTGTCACAGGTCTAGGCGAGGGGAACAGGGTGAAAGAGGGAAATGGGAGAGGGAAGATACAAATGAGGGGATAGCAATCGGCATGTGATATGAATAAATTATTTTAAAAATATGCTAGACTTTAAAAAGGTAATAGATATCTTAGTTTTAACATTTACAATATGATGCTAACTTAAAGAGTATCTACATTTGTCATGCTCAAAACCAGGCATAAAATAATAAAATGGCTGTATCCTAGAACGTTGATACCATTTCCCTGTTTGAATTTCTGGTGATGAGATATAAACATCAGAATGTTGTTCTCCAAGAGATGAATTCAGAAAAATATGAGCAGGCATGTTGTGATTTCTCTTGCACTGACCACTATGCCAGTATTCTTAATGTTATATTAATGTATTAGATACTCAGAGTATCTTACCTAACAAACGTGATTATTTTGAGTTTATAAATTCATCAACATTTGGGAGAAAACAACAGAAACAGACTCATTTCTTTCTCCCTGTGTTGCTCTTTAGTAGCCTTTCTCTCTTGTCCTGTTCCCATGAGAGTTGACTCTGTTTTATCTCTGACTCACTCTGTTAAAATCTTTTTCTGATTTGTCATTTATCTGCCCCTCAATCAAATACCACTTTCAAACGTGGCTGATTCATTCTATAAATGAAATTTACCTTAATTGTTTGGGATTAAAAGTGTATACTAAAGGCATTATCCAGATCACATTGTAATCCAGGGCATTTCTGCATTTCAACTGGATAACGTAGACCTAGAAGGTCTTTGGATGCTATCTCTTGCTAGAGTAGCCATGTTGCTGGATTAAAATTCTTCTATAAGCATGAAAGAGTGAAGCATTGTTTAAAGGAGGAATAGAAAAGAAGGAAGTGAGGAAAATGAAGAATAAAAGTGATGTCAGAAGAGAACAAACAGCTTTACATCTGTTTGCTGTGGACCAGGTGTGGTTGGTCAGTTCAAAATTCTGTCTTTCTCCACTGTCATGAAGTGAAACATGGTGAAGGCTTTAAGTGAAAATCACTGAAAGCACCATCCTCAAAGGGGTCAGCATAGTCTTTGTAGGGTCACAGTTAATTCTTTCATTCAGATTACTTCATGACTGTTATCCCCTCACTTGCATCCTCCTGCTCCTCACTTCCTCTCTTGCCCCCCCACTCCCCTAGATCATCCCCCCCACACAGAAGGAGACCTCCTCCCCCACCATATGTACATAGCCCATAAAAAACATTGTTATAAAAGAGCAGAGCCAACTCTTCACTTTGTCTGAATTCCTGTCTTGTCACCCAAACTCTTCCCAGCCTGCATCTCCCATCAGGTTGCAGTCAGCCAGGAGCCTATATGGATACAGTTGTTCTTTTTTTTTTTTTCTTTCAGAGTTCCCAAGAGGATTTATTTCACATGAAATATTACTCAGCACTTGTCCTCTTTAAAGGTACATCTTACCTCCCAAACCCACATTATCCATTTTAAGCTGTTTGCAAAACAGAGAAGAACAAGAAAATATGTATCGCGAACCTGTAGGAGCCACAGGTATCATTGGGATGCATACAATCACACCCTTTTCCCTAGATATGCTATAATTACAATGTATGTACATTAAAATCCTTTCCAATCATTACTTAATATATTATAATCACTTTTCTATATGATTGCACAGAAACTCCCTAGGATAGCATTCAAAGCCTAGTGCATTCTGACTTCCCTCTTCATCTTTCCTTTTTCTGCCAAATATCATATTCTGCTCCACTACTCAGAGATAAATGTTGCTGACCATACAGTTTTATCTTCCTAAGTCACCCCATTTCATTTTCTTTAAATCCAATACAGTTGTTCTTAATGGGAGGTGATTTAATGGGGAAACTAGATCTTGACCATTCATACTAAAATAAATTCTATTTTTTTCTTAAAAATAAAAAACAAACATATAAAGTCTTCATATAAGTTTTACTCACAAAGAGACAAGTTAGAAGTTATAACTAGGTTCCTTAGTATCACAAAATGTTAGATTTGTTACTTAATACCCATGTAACTCATTTATGTAATTTCTGCATGCTTCCTTTTCAATATCTGAAATTACCTTAAACTCTCAAAGTTTATATGAAAACATAACAGGCTAAAGACCTAGCATCATTAGCTCGGAACCTAGAATAATAATGACATGCAATAATGCAATAATGACATGGTTTAACTCTGACCTAAACACAGTGTGTGTGCGTATGCATGCATTTGGAGATTATCGGTCGAAGGTCAGAATTTTCTTCTCTCTCTTTCCATCTTACATTTTAAGACAGGATCTCTTGTTGAACTGAGTCCATTTATTTAAATATGCTGGCTGGTCAACAAACTGTCAGGATACTCCTTTCTGCTTCCCCAGAGCTGGGCTTACATTTTTAGGACACCATATTTGGCTTTCAGTGTGGATGCTGTGGATTCTAACTCATGTTCTAATAGTTGCATTGCAAGTGTTTTATAAATTGAGCCATCTCTTCTAGCCATTGACATTGTCTTTATATGTATGTATGTATGTATGTATGTATGTATGTATGTATGTATAGACAGGATCACACCGTGTAGCCCTGGGCAGTCTGTGAGTAACATTGCAGACTAAATTTCCTTAAAAATCATAGAGTTCAGACTAACTCTACCTGAGTGCTGAGTTAAAGGTGTTTATCACAATGCCAAGATTTGTCATCAAAATTAAATGCTTCATCATTATGTCTCATTTTTTCATAAATTATACTATCATTTTTCAATACAAGTTTTGAAGTACACATTGTGATAAAGAATTTTCTTGAAATGATATACTGATTACATGATGAGATAAGAGACAATTTAGCAATTGTTTAAAATATATTTTAAAGTCATTAACTAACAAAAAGTAAATAGCAAAACAATAAAGACACATAATAAAACTAAAGAAAGAATCACAGTGTCTAGAAGTTATTTATCTGTCTCCATTTTGAACCTGATATTTAAAGTTCCTGTCATTCAAGTGTCTTCCAGAAGAGGGCAATAGCACATTTCCTTATCACTAGACCTTAGTATTTAGGCTATATTTATGCTATGTCTAAGCCATTGACACTAATAATTTAGCACTGGAGGTGATTTTTTTTTTAATAAAAATTTTTCTTGACTTATCAGTTTATAAGTCTTCGTCACCACGTAATTGAAAATGCAGTGATTTTAGTTCTATATAGAAAGGACACAGAAAAGTAGAAAATGATTAATATTTATTCTTTTTTTCTTTCCTGAAAATTGAGTTATTTTTCCCACATAGTACATCTTAATTATGGTTTCCCCTCTCCACTTCTCTAGTTTTCCCCCACCTCCCCTCTTATCCAGATCTACCCCTCTCTATCATTAGAAAGCAAACAAGCGTCTAAGGGATTGTAATATGACTGATATGATACGATGCAATATGATAAAACAAAATCCAATGCAGCAGCAAAAGGGACAAAATAAACAAAAAGAAGGAAGAGAAGTCAAAGAAAAGGTACAAGAGTCAGATATAGACACAGACATCGCCTCATTCACACACTCAGGAATTCCATAAAAACACTAAACTTACACAACGTTATGAAACAAGGAAATTTCAACATTGTAGTTCAGTAGATTTTCTGTTGGCCATCTACTGCTGGGTGGGCTGCCTTCTCTTTAGACTAGCTCGTTTCACAAGTGAGACTCCCTTGAAGAAAACTGAGTTTTCATTTGCAAACGGTCATCAATTGGAGATTGCTTCTAGGTTAGTGATGGGGGCATGTGTCCACTTTTCCTTTCAGTTTTAGGAAACAACTGGTGTAAACCTATGCAAGCCCCGAATGCACATGCTATCTTCATCTCTATGAGTTTATATGAGCATCAATCTCACTTAACTAGAGGGCTGTGTCACCTTGGTGTCCCCAATGCCTTCTTGCTCTTACAATCTTTCTTCCTCCTCTTGTGCTGGTTTCTCAGAGCCTTGGTGTATGGAGGGGTGTTTTTCATACTACCTACATTGTTGGTGCTGAGTCTCCTTCCTTGCTTCCATCTGCTGCAGGAGGAAGCTTCTGTGATGATGGCTAATCAAGACACTGATCTATGAGCACAGTAGATTGTTATTAGTAGTCTTTATTTTTGCCATGTACTTCTGGAAAAGTAGTAGCATTTGATTTTGTTGTTGGTCACTGGGCTATCCAGTCTCAGATTCTTGGTTACCCAAGCAGTGACAGGTATGGGTTTCATCCCAAGGATGAAATTACATATTGCTTGGCTACTTCTACTAGACTTGTCCCACCATTGCACTAGCATATATTGTAGGTAGGATACCATTTTAGATCAAAGTATTTATGGTTGGGTTGGTGTTTCCTTTTCTCATTTGATAGCATGTAGAATACCTTCCTGAGCCAAAGACTTTAGCAAGTAGGGGGGAAGGCTCTATGTAGGCACAGGCTTGACTTCTCTATGTTCAATGACTGGTATAAGGCCTTGCCATCAGTTTATGGAGAGCAACCTACAATCTTGGCCACAGTTTGAGTTGTTTGGCACTTGCTATGGAACCCATTTGGACAACTCAATTACATGTACCCCATTTCTGGTACTGGTGACAAAAGATGTCCAATTGAGGTTCTGTCAACCTCATTATTTTGTGATTTCTGTTAGATCACCTTTATGTATATATATATATTTTAGGAGGCTTCATCTGTATTAGGTTTCCATATGATTCCTCAAGTGGCTTCCTGTCCCTACATCCTCTTCCTTGTCTCCTTCTTCCTTCCTGCTCCCCACTTGATGCTACTATTCTAGGCCCACCCCGATATATCTATAACTGTCTATATGATTTTCTTTCCTAAAATAACTATCTGTTTCTTCTAGTATGTACCATACACTTTACTTCTTTGTTTCTTGGATTATAGCATTGATATCATTAACTTAACAACTAATATGCACATATAAGTGAATATATACCATATTTGTCTTTATGGCTCTGAGTTACCTTACTCAGAATGACTTTTCATTCATTTTAATGCCTGAGTAATATTCCATTGTTAAATATACCAAACTCTCTTTATCCAGCCATCTGTTATGGGACACATAGGTTGTTTCAAATTTCCAGCAGAAATGAACATGGTTGAGCAAGTGACTCTGTGGTAGTACAAAGCATAATATGCCCAAGAGTGGTATAACCAGTTCTTGAGGGCTTGAGATCAATTCCCATCTTCCTAAGGAACCACCATACCTATTTCCACAGTGGGTGTACATGTTTGCACTCACATCAGCAATGGATGAGTGTTCATCTTACTCTACATCCTTGTCAGCATGAATTGTCACTTTTTCTGTTAATCTAACATATATAATGTTTTGATTTTCATTTATATGATGGTTAAGGATGTTGAACATTTCTTTAAGTATTTCCTAGCCATTTGAATTTCTTGGATTGATAATTCTCTCTTTAGAAATGTATCCCATCTTTTAATTAGGTGATTTTTAAAAAATACCTAGTTTCTAGAGTTATTTAATTGGTAAAAATATTTTCCCCTTCTTTAGGCTGATGCACTGTCTGAATGATGGTATCATTTGCCTTACAGAAACTTTTCAGTTTCATGGTGTCCCATATATTAATTGTTGATCTTATTACTGATGCCAATAGTGTTCTGTTAAGAAAGTGTTTTCCTGTGCCAATGAGTTAAAGACTATCCCCAACTTTCTCTTCTGCTGATCCTGTGTATCTGGCTTTATGTTGAAGTATTTGACTCATTTGAAGTTGAGTGTTATGAATAGTGATAAATTTGGATCTATTTAGACTCTTCTGTATGCAGACATACAGTGTGACCAGCACCATGTGGTGAACATGGTGTCCTTTTCCTTTTCATCATGTACCTTTGACTTCTTTACCAAAAATGAGGTGTTCATAGGTATGTGTGTTTATGTCGGAATCTTCTATTTCATCCCATTGATCAATGTGTTTGTTTTGTGCTAATATTGTCCTGGAAGTAAAATTTGAGGCTAAACCTCTAGAACTTCTTTTATTATTAGGGCTGTTTTTACCTATGCTGGTTTACCCTGACACCCAAACCACAAAAAGACTCAACAGATCAACTGAAAGAGAATTGCAGACCAATTTCTCTTATGAACATAGATACAAAAACTCTCAATAAAACACTTGCAAACCAAATCCAAGAATATATAAAAAATATCATCGACTATGATCAAGTAAGCTTAATCCCATTGATGAAGGGTTGGCTCGACATATGTAAATTCATAAATATAATCCATTAAATAAACTGAAAAATGCATTATAATTTCATTATATGCAGAAAAGGCCTCTGAGAAAATATAACACCAATGCATGAAAAAATTCTGAAGAGATATGGATACAAGGAATATATCTTCAACATAATAAAAGCAATTTACAACAAGTTCAAAGTCAACAACAACTTAAATGGAGAGAAACTCAATGCCTCAAATCCAGAAACAAGACACTGTTGTCCAGTCTCTCCATACGTATTCAATACAATACTTGGAGTTCTAGCTAGAGCAATAAAACATCGTATGGAGATCAAGGGGCTATGGATTGTAAAAGGAAAAGTCAAAGTCTTGCTATTGGCAGGTGATATGATACTATACATAAGTAACCCTAAAAATTCTACTAGGAAATTCCTAAACCCGATAAACACATTACACAAAGTACCTAAATAGAAAAGTGATCCTTAAAAGTCAGTAGACCTCCTATATATAAATGACAAGCAGGCTGAGAAAGAAGTTAGGGAAACAATACCTTTCACAATAGTCTCAAATAGTACAAACTATAAAGTTAAGTCTCACCCATCAAGAGAAAGACTTGTATAATCTATCTTTAAGTCACTGAGGATAGAATCTGAAGAAGATGGAAAGATCTCTCATGCACAAAGATCAGTAGAATTAACATAGTAAAAATGGCCATCGTACCAAAAGCAATGAACTGATTCAATGCAATCACCATAAAAATTCTAACACAATTCTTAGCAGATATTGAAAAGATTAGCTTTAGTTTTATATGGAAACAATATTATTCATTCTTAAAAGAAAAATACAGATACTGAATAAAAATGTTGCCTTCCCAAATGTAAGCAAATTAAAAGATAATAATGGTTGCTTTTGTAGGTAATGATTGTGGATATTTAACAAAAAAATATTTTTATAGAAGATAGTAAAAGTATGCATTGCTAAGCGATTTATTATGTGAACATGTCTCTGCAAGGATGTGGATTAGCATGCACGAATTATCATAATTCACATTTAAAACAATAGAAAATTTTTATCACAGTATAACAGAAGTAACTGATTCACATCACTCTCCAGAATACACTCAGAAGCAAACAGTAGTTTTATTGTTAAAATTTTCTTTAGGAAAGAAAAAAAAATCCTTCAGCTTATTTATTTTTTAATTGTAACTGGGCAATTTACAATTTTGGGAGAACTAATGACCTAGGTTATATGATGTCCTCATTTTTAAAGGAAACCTGTTTTGAATGTTTGAGGGTTTGTGTAAGAATGTTGGTTAACTGTCAGACTCCCTGATATGTGACTCTGCTACTTGCTAATCATCCTGAAATGGGGAAACAGGTTTTCATCTTAGAGTCTAAAATGATGCTCGTTGTGTTTTCCCACATCTACACATAGGACTTGTGAATGTCTGTGCATAAAGTAGTCATTATAATGTTGCTTGTACTTAAACTAAATCTTTAAGGAGAAAAATGGCTTTACTAAAAAGATGTGATGTCCTTGGCTCAAAAAAAAAATGTCGACACCAGATATCAGAATGGCAAAGCTTGTTTGTGTTTTGCTTCCATTAAAAAGCCACTAAGCAAGAATAAGAATACTTGCAATTTTTTTTATCAGGATGGTGGTTTTGATATACTTATACTGTGGGGTTCTATTTGTACTGTACATTTATAGAGAATGAAGTGAGTATTTCTAACTCCAAATCATCACAGTATTTGCTGATTGTGCTCGGAAAACATGTTTTGCTATCATCATACTTGATACAATTGTCCTGGTCGACAAATCTTACTCAGTTGCTCAATGTTTATTGAGAATGTAAATGTGTTAGAAACACTATCAAGATTCAGGAACACAAAATCGCTAGTCAACTGGTTAGCATTGCACATTGCACATTCTGCATGTCATTAGTTTTCTGTCAATCTCAGATGGTTGAGCTTTGTCATTTCCCTTCACTGATCTCAGCCTCCATCTGGGAACGATCTGAGTCATCACATCTGTCCCTTTGCTTGTTCATTCCTTTGTTCTGGCATCTCATTAGTTTTACCAATTGCTGTAGAGGCAAGGAGAGGTACCAGTAGGGAATCCCTTAGGTCACAGGCAGGCTCTTCTATAAAAGCAACTCCAATATGTTCCTGTTAATTAGCACTTATCACCCTAGCTAGTTTCTTGCTTCAGCGGCATGAGGAGTATGAAACAGGCAGGTAGTTTCAACTCCCAGTGCTCTGAAAACAATGCCATGCTGCTACAAGCACACACACATCACAGAACCTCTGTTGCACTTAGCCCTCAGTGATATCACTTACCAGCTAAACACTACTATGTGTCTGAGTGCTGGCCACCAGTGAACACAGCACACACTGTAAGCATGGACCTGGTGACATTCACATGGCTTCACAATTGATTATAGAATTACATAATGGAGTAGGCAAGCATGTCTTCTTCATCATATTGTATGTATGAGTTGCCTTGTCCACTAATCTTTTTCTAAACATTTCATTAGGCATTATCATGGGAGAATATCTCTACACTCCTCACCTCATATTAAAGAGTATTTAAATGTATTTCTTATTAAACAGGGAACAGTCTTCATTTTGAGAGAATTGCCTCACTGGGATCTTGATTGGCTTTCTCAGAGGCAAAGTATGAATAATAATCAAAGGCAGAGGATAAAAGTGTGATTGTTTTACACGATTGTATTTGTGCATTTTGTTGTCATTTCAAGCCCTCACTCATTCTGTATTGGTATCATTGCTGACATCACTGTCTCCAGCAGTTACAAGTCTTCTGTATGCGGTGATCAGTTTCCAGTTTCCTCTTGTCCTACGACTCCTCAAACAGCCTGATAATGTCCCCCTATAGAGTCCAGGTCCACCTATGTGGACACCTCTCTTTAGAGATCTGGGCTCTAGCCTCTACAAAGCAGCATGCTTGAACTCTGGCAGCACTTCCCACTGGGCAACATCTTTTGTTTGGAGGTATAGGTTCCACGTAGCTGGGCTGCTGCTTTCTCTCTGAAATGTGACATCAGTTGATCTGCACCTTTTCTGAAACTAGAGCTCAGCTATGCTACTTTTTCTTGCAGAGTTTCAACTATAAATGCTCCATAAGTTTTCTTTCAACCTTAAAAAGCCATGGTGGTGTATACTCTTTTTCTCTCTGTGACATATTTCTAACATGGTAAATCATCAATCCCATTTACATGAATTTTCTACACTGGATTACTATATTAAAGTAATGTGTATGATTTGTTTTTTACTGAACTTTGTATTTCTCAATACACTGCGTTCATCATCAAATTCTGAGCAATATAATGAATTTCATCAAGAATGACCAATGCAATGAGATTCCATTTTCCACAATAAACTGGCATCAGAATTCAAAGCAATATTTCCCAAGAAGAGACACTTGGAAACTTATTAAATGCAAAATTATTCAGATACCCTATAGACATTTGTCAAAGAAACTCCTTTAGTGTACTTAGGAAAGAAAGTAGTGACATGCTCAACAAATGGCTGGATCAATTGAAAGCATAATTTACCTTCTTTTTATTGCCTCTTTTTTTGGCTCATTTGTCTTTCAACTCTAAAGTGTGCTACAACTCACCACATAGTTGTTGATGATGCTCTACATTTCAGAGTCTAAGCCTCGTTAATATTTCCTTACTTGGTGTATTACAGTTTTTGAATGGTGATACTCACATGCAAAGCCACATAAAATAGTAATGAAAAATTAGAGGGTGTTTACTTTAGAGGTTGCTAAAGTCAGAACTTTATGTTCTGTTATGCTCTAGACTAAAACCTAGTAACTTTTAATGATGCAATTTTCAATCATATCCAAAGATGAAAGAATAACAGCTAAGTCATTTGTCCCACTTTCATAACTATAAAGGATTTACCAATACTTTAATGCATTTAATAAATAATTCAGTTATATTTTTAAGTTATAGTAAGAGATACTAGAATTTTAATTTGGTTGTCCTAAAAGAAACAAAACTTACAAAGAACCATAGTTTAATCTACTCTGACTTTTTGTCACTGATTCTTAGCATGTATTCAACACATTTACTTTTTATGCACCAAATCAGCAAAAATTAGTCCTGATTTAAATGGGTTTTTATCTTCTTCCTTTGATAAAACTCTGATGCCTGTTTAGGATAAGTGAGTTATAGAAGTTAATTGACAGTTGATTAAATCATGGTCATATCAATTACTATTCTATTTTTATCACAAGAATATACACCCTAGGTGTAACAGATAGATATGATTCTATAGAAAGATAAGGTGAAATAGTTAGATAAGGTCTTCAAAAACCTCAGAGACATACAGAATATGGCATTTAAAAATGTTTTTATTATTTTAAAGATTCATTAACAAGGAGACAGGTTAACTCCTGTCAACACCCACATACATCAAAGTGGATGGTGAGCATCAAAGAACCTCCTTATGGAGATTTCTTAAAACGTTGCAAACCAGTCACTGGGAAAAATGTTCTTGTTTCAGCTACAGACATAATTCTGTTTCAAAATGGGCAAAAATGGGATGTAGGCAGAGTCCACGGCCAAACTCTACTAAGTTAGGTTAGCAAGTCTTCAATAATTCCTGCCTCACAAATATGTCTGTCAAATATAGTGGGCCAGAAGGCTGAAGATGATGCTCCAACATTATAGAGAATTTTGGGTGACTGTTCAGGCAGTAAACTGTCTTAGTTAATTTTTGCTTTGGAAGCTGCTAACCTGCAGTTCCTGTATATTCAGGTAATTAATTTTATTCCTTATCAAGTCTCTGATGGGGTTGAAGACCAGATAGTTTAGTTTTACAAATAAGATTACTTGTTGAGGGGTTAAGATGTTTTTAGGTTTAGATAGATGTTTTAAGTTGGTAATGAGGAGATATGATAAATATTGATTTGCACTCAGAATTTTAGACTCACCAAGATAAGAAAGATATTTTCTTCAAGGCTGCCAAATACAAATAGCCAAAACACTATGAATGTAATGTTTATATAATTCCTGATTGTTTTGTGGTTCTTCTTCTGTATGTGGTTTATTATATATATATATATATATATATATATATATATGAGTAATAATATAAATGCATATGTAATAAAAAAAGAAAACTCTGATGAAATCTGGGCAGCCCATAGAGGAATGCCTGACTTTGGTTACAAGCAAATGACTACTGGAATGTTGAGAAATATTGGTTATTTTTATTATTTACTCTCTAACTGGAACAATAAACCTGATACCAAGCAGTCCTTATTCTATCGTCTTATGTAAGATTAATTCAGTGAGTCGGTGGCCTCCCTTTAATTCCTAAAATAACATTATAATAGTAAAATAGCATTGCACGTGGCTTACATTTTGGTTAACTTTATTTTGTGATGCAAGTGTCAACTCCCACTTCTGTCCTGTGAGAAAGGGGGAAAATGCCTTTCCTTTTATGGTGTTTGGGAATGGTCTATCTTTCCCCCAGTCATGGAAATTTTCTAGAGATTCCCTGACCTATGGTTATGTCGCATGATTCAAGTCCTGGCCACCACTTCAAGGCCTCTCTCTCCTCAATCTTATGAAAGACACTCCTCTTTAGCTCTCACGTCGTTTGAGAACTTCACTCACAATTGCAAAGCAAGGGCCCCACTGGAAGACAGCTTTCCAATCATAATGCACCTTGCAGATTTAAAAATGTAACTGAGTTTAAGACAGGCTGGCTTAAGTTACCAGCCATTCTGTTTAAAATAAATAATGAAGAAATGTAGAGAAATTTGAAACAGACTGTTTAGGTGTAGCTCATGAATCCAAGTCCCATTATGGTACGTCACATTTCAGCCCTATTTGACACTTCTTTTTTTCTTCTTCTTCTTCTTCTTCTCAATCACGCTTTATTGGGAGCATCCTTTGAAACACATACCGCCCAACGTGGGGCTCGAACTCACGACCCTGACACTTCTTTTCTTGGATTTACTGATACAGGCATGGTGTACTGAGATGTGCAGTTCTTAGTGAATAATTGGTTTGAAATGCATACACTTGCAATTTACACAACCATAGTTAAAATATAATGTCTGTATGGTCTTATTAAGTTCGCTCTTCTTTCTTTAGTGTACTTTGCCTACCATGCAGACATCAATGCTTTTTAATTCTCCAAGGGATCATCTTAATTATAAAGCCATACACAATGGGCTGAAGGACAGTGAGAAATAGTGTGAATTGTGCATTTCCCACACATCTGATCACATGGGTAGTTTCTTGCATAAAAATGCGTTCATGAATAAAGATAGACACCACATCGACTTAGATTAGCCATAAGCCAACAGATATACATGGATGGTGCCAGACGATAGTTCCTTATTCTCGCGTACATAGCCATGCGTTATAAATTGTGCCAGGAGTTAAGACACAGTTGGAAAGAAGAAGTTCCCAGTTACTAGCTTATCACATTACCACAGATTTTCCATCCTTTTAAAATTAAAATTTTTATGTATCCATTTATATTATTGCACATATACGAAATAAACTACATATAGCAAAGAAGAATCACAAAACAATCAGAAATTATATAAATGTTACATTCATAATGTTTAGGCTATTTGTAGTTGCCAGTCTTAAAGAAAACATCTTTCCTATTTTGGTGTCTAAAATTCCGCATGTAAATCAATATCTATCATATCTCATCTCTATCAACTTAAAACATCTATCTAAACTTAAAAACATCTTAACCCCTAAACAACTAAGCTTAAACTTCCTCTTTACTCACCTATTGAATTTTATTCCATCTCATGTTTCTGATGGGGTTGAAGACCAGATAGTTTAGTTTTACAGATTTTCCATCTTAATGTAGAAAAATTAAGGCTTTATTTCAGAATGACGGAAGGATAGAAGGTGTGCTCCCAGAATAAAGTTACATGTATGGTGATCTGATATTAATTTCTGAAGACAAATCTTTCACAAATAATATTTATTTGTGCCTTTATAACAATAGTTTTAAGACTTTATAGTAATTAGAATGTTATTGGAAACACCTTGGAAATTAGCTTTGTAGTTCTCAGGAATGGTTATTCATCGGCCTGAAAGGGGCTCAGTGATCAAACACTGCTTTTTGTTTGTTTGTTTTCTAAGTATCTTTTGGAAGATTTCATGCAACAGGTCTATAACAATTATGTGAAAATATTCTTCCTCACAATATAAATGTAAAAGTAACTTTTATTCTACTCACTTAATTGTTTCCTGGGAGGCTTACTACCTCCTTCTCCTAGCTGAGGCCTAGTCCTGGAAGCATCTAGCTTCTGTATAATCTAGCCTAGGCCTAGAATGTTTTCAGCCTCTGAGACTTACTGCTTAATGAGCTCACCATCCCTTGTTCTTTCTGAGCTCTGGGCTGGCTGGTTCAACTCAGCTGTTCTGGATCAAACTCCTCTCCCAGTTGACTTATTTAACCTGGCTTCTCTTGGCCCAGAATTGCTCTTCTTGGCCTCAAACTAACTCAGCAATCTGCTCTAATCTTCTGTCTTCTTCTCATGTTTGGCTCACTCCATCTTCACCTGAGTTCTCTCTCTGCAACCCATCTATCTATTACTGTCCTTGTAAAACTGCCTCCTCTCTCTGAAAAGCTACCTCTTAAGTAGCTTCCCTTTCCATTCTCTTCTCATGAGAGTTGGGTGTATCCTATTTTGTCATATCTTCTCTGACTCATCCCTATTCTGTCACTCAATTAGACATCACTTTCAAACATGGGTGCTTCCTTCTACAAACTAACTTTACCTTCATTTGGGATTAAAACATGTACCACCACACCTGGACCTAAGCTTTCCCTTACCTGATATTGGGCCTATACCAGGCTGGCCTTGAACTCAGATCTGTTTGCCTCTGTCTCCTAGATTAAAGGAATGTTTGTATTCCAGCTGGATCACACAGACCTAGTCGATCTTTGGATGTGATCTCTTGCCAGCCGGATCACATAAACAGAGGTCTTGGGATGTGATTTCCTGCCAGAACAGCCATGTCCTGGATTAACATTCATCTACATTTAAACATAAAATTGGTCTTTTAGTTCTTAGGGAAAAAACTTGAATTGGGTATATGTTAGACTCATTTTTAAAATTCAAATAGGTTATTTTTATATAAATATTATGAATACAATAACGTCTATGTTAGATAAGCACAGTTGCCAGAAAACAAATTCAGTTTCCTTTTTGTATATTAAAACAAAAAGGATTTATGATCTTCAAGTCACTTCTAGATAATGAATGTTCTTCCTGTCAGTTTTGTCACAAAACGAAGACTCAAAGTCCAATATTCAGTGTAGAGAACAGCAGTCAATAAACACTAGCTCTTATTTTTAGTACCAGTTATATATACATTAGACTAAAAACTTTGCTTTAGTAATGAAAATACTTATACATAATATTATTGAATAGTATAAAATGTCAAAATATCAACTAAAAATATAATTCCTACAAAATCTGCATTATAGAAAACCATTTGATACCTTAGTTGATTCATTCTTCATACATTTGTATTTACTACCCTCTGGTGGCCATGCCTGACTGCAGAAATCCTTAAACTCAGATGGATATAATATTTAATTTTGCCAGGTACTCTCGGCTTCAACCAATCAACTGGGGCTATTGGTCCTGATTTCTTCATCTCCAACACTCATCCTCCTGCACGAATTCTTTCATTATGAAGTGATCTTGTTTTGCTTCATTCTCTCCTAAAGTCTCCATGTGTGAGAAATAAAGAATAAGCTTAATATAAATGTTTTCTTTGTGCTTTTGAGCTAAAGCACCCAGAAGCAGGACGGAAAAAAAATTAACAAGTCTGAACACAAAATCATTATTATTTCAGCATACGGTCTTGTCAGCCAAGTATATCAGTGGCTTTAGATATCCTCAAACATGATAATGCCCATGCCATATTTTTCCTTTTTTAATTATTATTTTTCTTTTTCACATATACGTTTATCTTATTACACATAAATACAATAAACTGCATAGAGCAAGAAGAACCACGAAACAATCAGGAGTTATACAAATGTTACATTCATAATGTTTTGGCTACTTGTATTTTGGCAACCTTGAAGGAAACATCTTTCTTATCTTGGTTAGTCTAAAATTCTGAATGTAACTCAATCTCTGTCGTATCTCATCTCTATCAACTTAACACATCTGTCTAGACTAAAAACATCTTAACCTCTAAACAACTAGGCTCAATTTTAAAACTAAACTATTTTGTCTTCGACCCCATCAGAGACTTGAGAAAGAATAAAATTAATTACCTGAGTATACTGGGACTGCAGGCTAGCAGCTTCCAAAGTGAAAAGATGACAGAGACAATTTGCTACCTGAACAGTCACCCAAAACTATGTTGGAGCATTGTCTTCAACTTCTGGCCCAATATGTCTGACAGATATATTTGTGAGGCAGGAACTATTGAGTACCTGGTTACCTGTCTTGGCAGAGTTTAGCCGTGGGCTCTGCCTGCATCCAAGCTTGCCCATTTTTAGGCAGAATTCTAGTCCATGCCATATTCTTTACATTCCTATTTGGTATACTTTCCAATTTTCTTCTAAGGAAAGCAATTCATAAATATTATAGAGATTCAGAAAATATAAAATGTCATGGTAGTAGGTGAAGTCACAAGATGTACTGTCATTGGACATGTAATATACATATACATATATATACATACATATATATATATATATATATATATATATATATATATATATATATATATATAACCCTTAAGTTTTCTCTAACTATCCCCAAATTTTTTGCAGCAGCTTTTTTTTCATTTATTTCAAAAGCAAAATTATGAAATAATCACCGATGGAGCAATATTCTAAGAAACACTGGTAAGAATAAACATGACTTAATGGAGTATGGGAAAAAATAATTGCAGGGATATTTTTCTTGTGTTTTTTTTTTCTCTTTCCCGAAATTATTCTGTTTACCGCAGAACATTGGCTTGACAGCCTAGTTGTATTCTGTGGTCAATATGGCTGATCTTAGAGAAATTATAGGATCTAAAATAAGTTTGGTTTTATGCTGTATGTAAAACAGTTTATCTAAATCTTCAATGAGTCCCACCTCAGATACTGTGCACCATTAATAGCTTTTATGCAGGCAGTACATATGTCCAATTTCTTTGTTTAGCTTTTATCTTTAACATGATAATATACATTTGTAGTTTTAAGTAGACTGCAAATCCACACATTTAGACTATTAGAACTATAAATACAAAACTTCCACGTCAAGAGCTACAGTGGAAAAGACCCATGAGGAATGAAAGCTTGTGCACTAATTTCAATTAAATACCATGAGTGAATCCAGTACGGATATAAGAATAAAATCATTGAAACCTATCTGTCAGTAAAAGTTGTTGTATTTTTAAAAGAGGTTTAAAACATTTGAACATCCCTAAAGTGTATTTTACCACAGTGTCTTGATTATCTGTGACTTAAACTTGCATGATTCTTGTGTTGTGACTACTGCATTTGAGGGGAGAATTGATGATATTGTTTAGAGTTGCTGAGGACCCCACTCAGTATTGGTCACCACTTTTCTTAGTATTCTACTCTCCACACTGCCTATGGAAGCAGACACAGCTCACATAGCCACTCAGAATACAATATGTGTGTTGGAACACAAGCTACATTACATCCTGAAATACTCATTCTAACTTAACTTTCCTTTAGAACATTTTCATTTTTCAGTTCCATCATAATAGCTGGTTATTAGCGTCTGAAAACTTTAGTTAAAAATCAAGACAGTTTTAACTATATAATATTTTCTTTATTCTAAAATGGAAGCTCAGTTTGCATTTATTTTTTAATCTAAATCTACTAATAAGTCATATAATAAATGTAGATTCTTTTCATCCTTCTGTCCTCACTGGGACTAGACAAAAGAGTCATGCCAGGAAAGCATGTAACTAAGTGAAAGGCAGACAAATAATGAGCAATGAGCGTGTAAACACTTGGGAGCAACGGGAAACACTTTGTTCTTCTAAATTCAGAGTCATAGTGAGGCAGAAATGCAATGTTGAATACAACAGTTCTTTGTACACTTCTCACTATTACTGATCAATACCTTCAAATTGGAAGGCGTGTAAACTGACAGTCCTTTTCAAGTTTGGATGTAGCAGATGCACACATGCTGTTTTAGTGATGTTTTGTCTCTTTAATTTGTTATGGAATTTTGATGTTTTCCTTCAAAGTATTCTACTTACTTTTGGTCTCCTGAAATAATGACTTAGGTTGCTGAATTTTGATTATTTTTGTTATTATTTTTCTTTTATGCGTATGAATTTTTTCTGCATGTATTGCTCTTTATATTTTTTATTTTTGGTTTATATTGAATGTAAATTTTTAGGCAATATATTCTGATCACAGTTTCCCCTCCCCCATCTCTTCCCAGATCCTCGCCACCTCCCTCATCCATCCTACTTCACACTTTTCCCTCTTTTTAACAAAAAAAGGAAATAAAAAGGGAAAGAGAATAATAAAAACAAAATCAATACATATAAAATATATGTGTATATATGCATATGTGTTCATTCACTGAGATGATATATTCCCCTTCTGCACATTCCTTCTGTATAAATTTAAACATGCAGAAAATGCCATTGTGTTTGCAAGAAAAGAGAAGATTACAAATAGTCTCTGCTCAACTTTTAAAACATTTAAAAAATTAATCGACTAATAATTTCTTTATTACATCAAGCTACACAGAATTAATATAATTAGATTTCTGGCTGAACGAATGATTTAACAAATTGTTCCCATATTATGAAACATGGGCAGTAAAGTGGATCTACTTTGCCTGAGAAGTCTCCTGAAGAGTTTCTATCTTCCTAGGTCACGGTTACTTCTTTCTGAGAAAGACACATGAAGCATTTGGACAATATGTACACAGACATTTTGTGACTGGCTTTTCCTCCCAGCCCCAAGCTCTCAGAATAAAGACTCATGAGTCTCAGAAAAAAATATATATATTTACAAATACATAGGCCATATAGTTAGGCTTTTATCTGACTATTTCATAACTTAAAATAACCCATTTATTCTTATCTGTTTTCTGCCACATGGCTAGGTACGTATGCTCAGGTACCATGCTCCTGTACTCCTTTCTGTCTTTCAGGAAGACTCTTTTGTGCCTGGCTCAATCCCATAAACCTTTCTGCCTGCCAGATGGCTCAACTCCTATTTTCTGCCTCAGCTATAGGCCACTAGCTTTTTATTGACAGGTGATGCTTACAAACAGACACAAGAGATTCCTTCTACACAGACTGGCTGAAAAAGAAGTGTGGAGAAGAGATCAGAGGAAATGAGTCTCAACGAGTCTCCAATATGAGTATGAAGTACCCGAGGAATAAAAAGTACAGATTCTAACTTCCAAGTTCTCTGACGTGGACAAGATTCCTTCATTTCTAACAACAGAGGTTAAACTGAGTAGCTAGGAAAAAGTAGAGTGGATAAGTGTCCACTTGGTGGAGCCATTAAACTAAAGGAGAGGTCTGGATTTTAGCCAGCCCTGAGTCAAGGTCACCTGAGGAGGGAATCTGGATATGTGGCCAATTCACAAGCTTCATCAGCTATAGAATCTTGTAAAAGGAATTTTTATTCTCCTGAGGTAACTCTTGTCTTGGAGACTTGCTGCCTCTGTCTGCTAACCGAGGCCTACCCCTGGAAGCTTCTAGGCTCCATACACTCTAACCTAGGCCTAGAATGCTTTCTGCCTCTGAGACTTATTGCTTAATACGCTCACCCCTTTCTAGTTTGTTCTGAGCTCCTAGCTGGCTGATTCAGCTAAGCTGTACTGGCTCAAACTCCTCTCCCAGCTAACTTATTCAATCGGCCTTTTTCTCTCCACCTCTAAATTGCTCTGCTTGGCCTCAAACTAACTCCAGAAATTCATTCTAGTCTTCTGGCTCTTTCTCATTCTCTGGCTCATTCTGTCTTTACCTGTATCTGGCTTGTTCTCTTATTCAACCTCTCTCTGTAAAACTTTCATGGTAAAAATTCTCTCTCTCTCTCTTTCTCTCTTTCTCTCTCTCTCCTTCCCTCTCTCCCTCCCCCTCCTATTTCTCTCATTATCTGATTTGCTCCCTTAAGTAGATTTCCCTCTCTGCTCTTGTGAGAGTTGGGAGTACCTATTCTGTCAATTTTTTCTCTGATTCATCACTTTTTCTGTCACTCAATTAGGCAACACTTTCATACATGAGTGCTTCCTTCTACAAACTAAGTTTGCCTCATTGTTTGGGATTAAAGGCTTGTACCACTACACCTGAACCAAAGCTTTTTTTTTTTTTTTTTTTTTTTTTTAACCTGAAACTTGCTCTATACCAGGCTGGCCATGAACTGGGATCTGCTTGCCTCTGTCTCCTGGATTAAAGACATATATATTCCAGCAGGATCACACAGATCTAGATGAGATGAAATCTCTTGCCAGAGCAGCCATATTCTGAAATAAAATTCATCTACAGAATCTCATCCAGGGCAAAGAACTGTTGACTTTCACATATGGTGCATAGAAATAGTGTGAGTGCCTATCATAATGTTCTACTTGTAGGCTTCTAGGACCCTCTGGATCCTTCTACTTTGCCATTCGCCCATGCTTCTCTCCTCTAGAGTCCCACTAGAATGTCCTCCCCTCTGTCTATAGGCAGATTTGGGCTCAGGGGTCCCGCTTAAACTAAGGCACCAGCCAAGGACAATACAGGCGGTAAACCTTAAACCCCTACCCAGATCTAGCCAATGGACAGAACACTCTCCACAGTAGAGTGGAGAGTGGGATATGACTTTCTCACGTACTCTGGTGCCTCACCTTTGACCATGTCCCCTGGAGGGGGAGACCTGGTGGCACTCAGAGGAAGGACAGCAGGTTACCAAGAAGAGACTTGATACCCTATGAACATATACAGGGGGAGGTAATCCCCCTCAGGAACAGTCATAGGGGAGGGGAATAAGGGGAAAATGGGAGGGAGGGAAGAATGGGAGGATACAAGGGATGGGATAACCATTGAGATGTAACAAGAATAAATTAATAAAGGAGAAAAAAAAGAAATAGTGCGGGTGCATAGGGGCTTTGAGGGAAAGAGGTATTGGCAGGAGAAAAAGGATGTTGGCATGATCAGTTATATTTTCTCTTATGCATTCTCAAGCTGTAAAAAGCTGGGCTATGGGTCAAAGTCAATGTGGCATAGTCATAGACAGACATCCAGAAGGAAAGTACGGACTTTATTTTTAAAATGTCCTTTAATGACTCACACAGCCCAGCTTCTCACTGCCTCTGTGAAATTCATTTATACTATTCCCCCCTTCTCAACTCTGCCCCTTATACACTTTACTCTGCTATTTAGTATCATCCCCAGGCAAACTGATTTAATTGTTTGTTTGTTTATTTTGTCTGTAATTCTCTTTTAATTATTCTGTGGCTGGATATCTTATCTCCTGTTGTGTGTCTGTTTCTGCTGCATTGAAACAATCTCTTCTGCAGGGTGGCTCGAACACCTAGAAAGTAAAGGAAACATAGAAGAATCAGGGGGTGAACAGAAACCACAACTTTCAGGAAAACCCATAACTTTTCAAGATCACCAAGCCCTTCCCCAAGTTAGTAGCTATTGGGGAAGGAGACATTCCAACTGGCTGATCTTCCTGCCAGTGATACAGGGAGCTCCAGGCGCCTCGCTTTTGTGTGCTGTCACAATGCCGCTGCCGAGATGGGCTTCTGATGGCACAGCCATTCCTATATGTAACTCTTCTCTATGTTCTTGGAAGTAGCCTCAATAAACTCACTTCTTTACTAAAGCTGATTTGAGAGGACTCATTTATTCTACCCGTCAGATTCTTTTTCTGCAGGGAGTAGACATTTAAATACGTATCTCAAGGAAAATTCAGACAACACTCCCCCCCCCAAAAAAAAAAATGGCTGCTCAAATATTGTCTCTCCACTCTACTTCCTCCCTGACTGCATTATATAAGCGTGGACTTTGACACTGCTCTTCTGAGTTACCCTGTAAGGCATATATCAGGCTCATGTTATATCCTTCACAGGACAATGCATTTGTATTTCTTTTTCCTTCTTCTTCACCACCATTAGAAGGTACATGATAGAGAGCCTTGTTTATTTGTTCACAATTACTGTCAGATTGACAATAAAACAATGTCATGAGACATAGTTCATAAATGAAAGAGTGCATGTAAACACACAGGACATTTCCAGGGGCTCTTCTGTGACCCTCCCAGCAAGTGAAAAGATGACTTTCATTGTCCTTCCTTCTCTACAAGCTCTTTGTTATATTGCTTTGTCCGACTACCTTATAATTTCCTGGGTTTTATACCTTTGAACAAATAGGTAACAATCTCTCTCTTTTTTTTTTCATTTTTAAGTTTATTGAGAACATGAAATGTTTAAGCACAATGTTTTTGTTTTTTTGTTTTTGAATCTACTAAACAGCTATAATATCACCTAGGAGAGTAGACAGCTAGTACTTATTAAACAGTTCTTTAAGTGGGATTAGAAAACTATTTTGATTCTTTTGCATTGATTTAATAAATACTTTCTCTGGTCTACAGTTCTCTAAATTGAAAACAATTGGCTAGTGTTGATGGTTCATTTATTAATGTTATTAAAATGAGGACCAATGGATCACTTGAAGGCTTATCCTCAATATCAAAGCCATGATTCTTTCACTGAGCAAAGTTTAGAATAAGATTGTGTCCAGTTGATTAGTTTGCTACAAAACACTCAGGTATTCAGATGTTTCTTTCTCATCCACCCTACTCTTGGCTCCAAAAGATGCACGCCCAGCATTCTCCTAAGGATGGATTGGCACTGTGGCTCTGGCTCAGCTCAAGGCAAATTCACACAGCTGGGTGAATCAACGGTATGGTGGTATGCTGTTTTTCTACTTAAATCTTCTTGTGGTCTTTCAAAAGCTTGCCATTTCACATTTAATTTTTTTAATCTGGCCAAGCCTATTGTTTACACTTGTATGGCATTTAAGGGAACCTGCAGCTGCTGAGCTGCCCATGTGGATGTGGCATGCATGCTCAGATATGCACAATGGACATGAATGTGGTGTCTGTGTAGATTTTCAGTGACATAAGTCAGCTTTACTCTTTGATTTATTTGCGTGGCTTGTAGCATGGGCTATCACAATTTTTAAAAATTCAATGTGACTTGGCTTTTGTCCTTTATGTAAACTTAGTTATCTGTACAGGGATGTGTAGAAATTGAAAATTACAGCAAGTTTCAACATCAAAATATCACAGTATTATTTGCAGTAATTATTACATTGTTAAAAATCAGAACGATCATTTCCAAAGTGACAAACCAGGGACAAATTTCAGAAATCTTTCAACAAAGCTAGTTAAACTAAATATGAATAAACAAGTAGGAAATGGCCACGCATGTAGTCATTATATGAATTAACCTCCATTAAGCAAATATTGATTAAGGATCTTGTTCTGTGGCTAGGAGTTAACCTTCAAATGCGTATAGACAATTATTGTTTGTTTGTTTTTTTTGACAAATTAGACCTGCATAGTACAAGAATATAAATTTTATCTTTGGTAGTTGAAAAATTAAAGAACAATAGAAAGAAAGCATGTTATAAAATCATGTTTGTTACTACTGTTTCCTTGTGTGCCAATGAATAAAAAAATAAGATATTAAGACTCAATGTTTGCCTGTATTCATTGGAGTATTATTTACAATAGTCAATATATGAAAAAACTAAATATCCATTGACAGATGAATTTAAAAAAATGTAAGCAGGCATGGTGGCTCTTCCATTCTGTCTGTGCCACCCTGAAGAGGCAGCTCAGGAGTCATGCCCTACTACCTGCAATTCTCCCAACCTTGGCTCCTTCGTACTGGCATGTAGTTTGCAAAACTGTGTCAAGATTGTCATCTACACTCTTTTAATTCCTCCATAGAAGTATTTAGTTTTTCTTTTACAACAGAATGTAGGAGCTATTAAACAATTGTATAAATAACTAGTTCATAGACAGTTGAAAAATCCAAATCTTACACAGTTAGCTTCAGGCCCCATTCTGAAGAAGAGTAGAAATCTGCAGTGTAGGAAAAGGTCTATGAAAATGATTGTTTATATCCCGCATGACTTCTAAATATCTATGACTCAAAACACTTAACATAATTGTTGGAGAATAAAAACAAAGATTTTTTTCCAATATTTAATTCAAACTCATTTAGAGTGAGAGCAACTGCTTTAGAAACTAAAGGAAAGGGATCCATTATTGATTTGGAGAACATAGCAAAAGTAATTAATATTGCAGCATATGAAGAAAGTAATAGTTACTGATACCACTTAAGTAGGCATATAGTGTGGATCAGAGTTAGATACAGGGAATCCACTGATGATCAGTGAAAGTAGATGCCATCCTTTTATGTCAATTAGCATAAACCTTGATCATTGACAGGAAAAGAAAGTTTTAAATCATAAAACAATGTATTTGCCTCTCAGAAGTCATTTCTCATGAGTTATATTTAATGGTTCTTAGGTAGATAATGTTTTGTCTGCAAGTTTAGTTTCAGGGATACTATTGGGGTGTTGCAAAATTACAAGGAATTGAGGAGGAAGTATAGAGAAGAATAATTGATCCAAAAGAGTTTTGAAAGTGCCATATGGAAACTTCTACCATAGCAGTGCCCCGAAACACATACATATGCATTATGTGACAGGGGTTTTAGTAGAACTATCCTATAATCAGGATCATGGGATTCTTCTTTTTGGTTTATTGGCTCATGAAGTCCCCTCTACAGCCCTCCCAAACATTACAGGCTGTTGTTCTTGGTTGCCCTCCAGAATTGGATGGCAAGACTCGGTTGCTTTAGACACTAAGTCACATCAACGTGGACTAATCAAGTGTGTACTAATCAACCTTCTTTCCTGCCGGTCAGCATTGACTGTATTGGAAAGTTCTATACATAATAACGACGAGGAGAACTCATGATAAGTTACACCTGGCCTCTGGGTGGAGCGCTGAGAGTAGTATGGAAGAATGGGGTGGATGAAAGGACCCAGAGGATTCAGGAGCCCCACAAGGAGACCATCACAACTGGAGGATCTGGACCCAGGACGACTATTACAAATGGTGGCATCGACCAAGAACAATGCATGAAGTAAACCTAGACCCCATGTTCAAATCTAGCCAATGAATATCTCATTATCCATGGTTTTGGGACAAGTGGGTACTACCTCTGACATGACCTCTGGGGTCCTGATTTGATCGCTTCCTCTTGGGGAGTCAGGAGGCCTAGCAGGCACACAGAAGAAGGGGATGCTGGCTATCTGGATGAAACCTGATAGGCTGTAGTCACATGGCCCCTTCTGTCAGAGGTCTAGTGGAGGGGAATAGGGATGAAGAGAGAGGGAGGGTGGGAAAGGGAAGATACAAGCTAAGGGATTACAATTGGGCTGTTATCTGAATAAATTATAATAAACTAAAAATTACAATGAAAAAAAAAAGCATCTAGGTTGTTTCCAGTTTCTGACTATTATGAATAAAGCTGCTTTGAAAATAGCTGAGCAAGTGTCCTTGTTTTTTCTTCAGGATTCTTTTTTTTTTTTTTTTATCAAAGGCTTGTCCACTTCAATGCTGATACTTTGTTTATCCTTCCTGTAACTGTCAATGGAACATTTTCACTCAGGCCATTCTCCTGGAGACACTTGTATAATGCAGAAAGAAACTGTGGGGGATTGATTTCTGGTCATGTTCAGAATAGCAAGTTAATTCATATGCAGGCACCCCCATGTCTGTCAGAGAATAATGGTAAGGCATCATCAAATATTATACATATTGCTATTAATGAGACAATCAATAAAAATGGAAGGATAGACAAAGTTTAATTCTTGTTATGAACCAGTGGAAAATGGATATGGACTTTTAATAAGTGAAGAGATAATTAAAATGTGGATTTTATCTGATAGTCCTTCTTATCTAAGCATCATGTTGGAGAATGATGTACAATCATTTATTACATAGTTTATCTACTCTGGATAATGGAATTCTGGCCAGGAGCATAAATCAACTCTAGCCAATGTAACCTGGTAATGTTAGGAAGACAAAAATGCTGAGCTTCTTTTTGTATGTAGAAACCAAGGCTCATGAAGGTCTTAAAATATCTTTTTAAAAAAGAATTTAAAAATTGAACACTCTCCCTTTTATAGTTTTTATTATTGACTAGTTTTACTCACTGCAATAAGTTCAGGATAGAATATCCCATTCAGTTCTCCAACGATTGAAATGATGACGTGTAAGCTCAATTTTCTTAACAATTATATTTTATTACAAACTTATTAACCAAGAGTACCTCAATTATAACCCGACTAACCTAAACAAAAGGAAAAGGAGGTTAAAGAACACAATAATGAAACCTTAAGGATATCAGTTCCAAGGAACAATTCTCCTGGAGTAAGTCAGCATGATTTTTTCTGCTGGAACCTGTCTCAACCAGAACTTGGAGCCTCAGCTGGAGCCTGGAGCCCCCGAGCCCTGGAGCCCCAGAGCCTTCCCTCCAGTGATTCTCTCTAAAAGAAGTGGAGCTATGAACAGCTAAAACTATGCCAAGTCTCCAGAACGACCCCTCTCCTCCTGTCTTGGGCTCCTATATATGTCTTCTTCCCCCAGAGTCTGGTCACGGGTTTTGGTCATGGTTTTTCTTCAGCTCGCAATAATTAAGCTTCCGCACAAGGTGGTTCGTCTTCTAGATTAACATCACCTGTTCTCTCACAAGCCCACTCTCCATCTCACTCTTGGGATCATATCAAAAACCATGTTTATCTCTCCTTCAATGACATCTTTAAGGTTACAGGGTGAACATTATAGTATGCTCTAACTCTATTTCAAATATGTGAACCAAAAGTTTTTATAGAAAATCTTTAAAAGTGTTTTTTATTAAAAATATATATCTTAAACACATTTTAATATATTTAAATATACTGTTTATATAATACATTTAATAATATATAATATATTAAATAATATATTTAAGTATATAAATATGTTTATATATATGCAATTAAGTATGTTATAAACATGATGAAATTTAGAAGTTAATGGATGTCAAATGATATTCTAGAAACATAGAAACATATATGCCATATCATATTCCAAGTCACAGTTCTTTGAAGTGCTGTATTTTGAGTACCATTCACAATGACTTCTGTATAATCTATTTCTTCTTTAATGTATTTCTCCTGAACATACACTATTGTTGATTACATTATAATTATCACTCAGTTTTAAGAACAGAGACTTCACTCTTTAAGTGCTTGTGATCAGCTTTCAGTTTGTTATATCCTTACATCTTTGTTCTTTTATTATAAATTGTATGCATTTAATTTGGGCATAACCTGTTCCTATTTATATTTATTAATTTGAATTCAATTATTTTTTATTTTAAACATCCTAGGTACATTATCTTTCCTTATCAAAAATCATTACCAATGCCAGCCATAATACTCTTTAAGGCTTTTCTACATACAATAGCATGGCAGATGCATACATGAACTCACAGCAATTAGGATAGGATGCACAAGACTTGGAAAAGACCAATCCCTTCCAACGCTTAGCACTGGGGCGCTGAGTGGGTCTGAGTTCCCACCTTTAGCCGAGGACACACTGGCATTTGGTAGCTGCTGTATAAAGCAGAGTCCATTTTTTAAAAGGTATTACATCTGGTGTATTTAACACACTCCAGGTTAGAACTCATATCCAGGAGTAGTTGTCCAACAGAAACTGGACTTGACAAGAGAAAGAAGGGGAAAAAGGGAAGGGGAGGTGGAGACAATATCAAGTTAGGTGGGGGAAGAAAGGGGGTGAATCTAAAAGGAGAAGGGAGATGGGGTAAATGTGTTCAAAATACATGTAATGAAGTTATCAAATAATAATGAAATTAAAATATCACTGCAGATTCTCTTATTACAGTTTCTCTCTTGCTGTGCCGTTATGTAACTTTTTTTCATGTCTAATCACTGCTCTTTCCACAGTGCCTAAACTGATAGACAGTTGATAGGCAGATAGTTGATAAGTAATGAATAAACAACGGGAGGAATTTTCAAAAACGAATGCAGAACAACTTTTAGAGAATGTTTTAAAAACATCCACATGAGAAATTTGCTCAGCAATGAAATGTTTGTCGGGAATGTGTGGGCAAGGCCCTGGGTTTTATCACCAATATTTTAGAAAACCAGGGAGAATATGAAAGAAAGAAAAATCAAAGCAAAACAAAATAATAAAAGAAAACTGTCCAAACACATATCTTAAGCAATATTTGAATAAATGTTATTAAATTTTATGGAAATAATTCACATAATTAATTTTGCTCAGCTGATTTAAACCTGGGGATCAGTACAGGTGGGGTTCATTGGCGTCTATTTAATGGATTAGCTTCATACTAATAGTGTTCTATTTAATTCAAGTTTCTGAAGAAACATAGAAAAAGAAGTACAAATGGAGTCACAATTCCAGAAAATAAAAGTCTCTGAAATTGATCTTAAATGTTCATCTCCCAGACAACAGAGAAACATTAAGGTAACATAAAAGTCATCACTGAACATATAATAGATTTTTAAAAATCTAAGAAGAGAAAGAACAAGAAGTGTTTACTTCTTGGTTTTATCAAACAAAACAGAAACCCCACCTTATTGCTTCATTTCTTAACAACTTTCACCTTTATACATTTTTTTTATTAATCCAGACTAATCCTTTTTTTCATTCATCTGTTAAGTCTGTTTTTTTTTCTTTCATCTGTTAAGTCTTATACTGTGACCAAAGTGAGTTATGGAAGAGTTTATTTTGGCGTATGGTTTCAGAGGGAGAGTCTATAATGGTAGAGAAGAAGCAGAGGGCTGAGAAATCACATCTTCAACATCAAGTATAAAATGTAGAGAGTGAACTGAAGTTAGGCGAGGCCATAAACTCTCAGAGAGAGATCACCCCTAGTAACATATTTCCTTCAGGGAGACCTCTCCCCTTCAGGGAGACTTCCCCCCTTCAGGGAGACTTCCCCCTCTTCTCAGGTTCCACAACCTTTCCAAATTGTGCACCATTGAGTGTTCAAATATCCCAGCGTAGAGCGGTATTTCTCAATCAAACCAACACACTTAGTGTTTTCTATCAGTTTTTACCAAACGTCATTACCACTATTATTAAGTGATATTGGAGTGCAATGTTTTTTAATTAAGGAACCAATTTCTAATGTACAAGTGTAAATAAAACATGAATGCAGTAATGACTGTGCTTCGGACCTTCATTTGAACCGTGACCAACACGTATAACAACAAAAGGCCCTGAACGAACAGACAAAGGACCTCCCCGAAGACCGGAGAGTGAGAGAGAATCAGGCAGCTACCCAGAGGGAAATGACAATCTCAGGAGGGGAATAGTGCATGAAGGCTCCATTATTTTAATATTCTTATCTGGAGGCCACATATCTAACTGTTAATTATAGTTTCCAAGGAAAATACTTTTTGGCGTGGAGAAAAGGCCAAAGTTCAAAACCAAACATACTGGAAAGCTACAGAATGAAGCTCCCAGGACACAGAAACCCAGAGACAGAAACTTCTAAGTACTATGTGGGGACTTGTACAGTTTTGGTTCAACTCTGTACAAATCTGTGTGCAGGGAGGACACAGAGTAGCTTAGAGAAGCTAAATTAGCTGAGAGGAGATTTAATTTGAAATTTACATTCAGCCAAGTCAAATCCCTGGTGAAATTTTTAAAAACATTTTGGAGAAAAATAAAAGTCAAAATGTTTACAACACATAATTTGTAATACCCAGGGCAACCATCTGAAAATATTTTCTATAAGATGAATGAGGAACAGCATGAGAAGAGAGACAGTTTATTTTTTAAAAAATTCTAAAAATGACTGGATATTGTGAAAAGAAAATCAACTGCAACTATATTCTCCTTAAACATTAGGCATTTATATAGATAATATACTTAATTAATAAAATAAAAAGTTTTTAAAGAACAAACTTAGGGACTATCTTTCTAAAATATCAGTGTGCTAAAATTTGTTATGATATAAAAGTAAGTGATTTTTAAAGATGTCTGAAAATTTTTATAAGAAAACACATTATTAACTATCTACCTAAAAAACCCCTACAATACATGTAGGTTTATATATGTATTTTTTTTCTCATCTGGCTGGCAATGATTTTTTCAACTTCCAATTATTATACTACAAAAAGCCCAACATCAGGTTATGAGAAAATCCCTTTTGAGTTGTTGGTCACTGTTGTCTATAAGATTCCCCTTCATTGTCCCTCAGAAGTGTACAGTAAGTTCTTATTAGAGAAGACACCACACACTTTAGACACAGGTTTCAGAGGCCCCTGAGCTGGAAGAGAACTGAATGTCTCCTCCTTAAGGACTGGCATTCATAGTATCAAATGGCACCATGCAAGCTTCCAAAGAAAAGTAGTACCAACATTCACACGCAGCTACGATGCCTATGAACCTCAACAGCTAGAATAACCTAATACCAGCACAGTAACCTAACAAGCATACCCTGGTGACAGCCCACTCAACAAGAGGAAAGCATGCCTGGCATAGGAACCCTAGGGCTACACGGATCCTGGAGACGGATACACAGCCACCACTTTACAAAACCAGCGCAATCCCCCTAAGTACATTCTACGTATTTGACTTGAAACCCAGAGCCAATCAAAACGCAAAGCTGTGGAGACCAAACTCAGTAGAAACATCTACAAAAACAACTCTGGGCAGGGTTCAGGGTCAGGTGGAGGTGGGGAGGAGGGTTAGGGCGTGGAGGATTGTAACAGCCTGAAAATCAAAGGGTTTGCTATGAAACTGGGTCTCACTGTAATCTCGGAAGCAATGCCCATTAAGTCTTACCCACAGAACTGCCGAAGCAAGAGCTGAGCAAGCACAATAAACAGGTCAAAGGGGAATGGCCATGATGCTTTAGCCCTAGAAAGAAAGGCAGTCATCAAAGTGATGCTGACAGCAGGAGAGGCTTAGCCAGTGAAAAGCACGCCAAGTGGGATCCAATACCAAGTGGCCATCCCTGAAAGCACGAATAAAAGGAACATTAATACAGCCTGAGCAGGTTATAGTAAGGAATATGTGCGTGTGTGCATATGTGCGATGTAAGTGTAACAATTAATGAGAAACAGAAACCATAAATCTGAAAGAAAGGAGACATATATGAGGGATTTTGAAGGGAAGCAGAAATGATGTAATTATATTTTAACCTTAGAAATAAAGAAAATAATTTTAAAAGTAAGTTATCATAAAGAAAAAGTTATAAAGCTTCCGTGCATTAAAATATGTCACTAGTGAAGCAAATATCCAAATCCACAGTAAATTTGGAAAATCTTGAAATACTTGGAAAACATTTTTCTTATTAGCTTTTAGGAGACATAAAAATAAAAAGCTCCACAACTCAAGAACAATCAAAAGGTAGGCAATCTAACATCAATTATTAAATATTTGAATATGTTATTCACAACTACATACATAAAAAATAAGTAAACAAGTGCATGGGAAAGCATGAAGTATTTTAAGTCACTGTGCAATGCTGTATTAGCATCACAGTGAGAAACCACATCCTATGCCCAAAATCACTCAAATAAGAGCAATCTTGAAAACAGAAAATGATGGCAAGAGTGTGATGACGGTAGAACTCTTAAATATTGCTGGCTAGAGTTTAAACATATTTTGAAAATGTCTTAGTGTTTATTATAAAACCAACCCATCTATACTAATAATTCTGAAGTGCCAATCCTTAATATTTACCCAATGAACCTAAGAGAAGGCTCTCCCAAAGACACTTAGATGAATGTTCATATAGATTACAGTTAAAATAACCAAAATTTCTAGAAACACCCTGGTTGCCACCATTAAAATTGAAAAAAAATGATCTTATGTATTAATAAAGTGAAAGAAAATTTAACAATAAATGGGAGTATATATTAATACTGATGAAACAAGATGGGAATTCCAAAATATAGAGTGAAAGAGAAAGAGTACTCACAGATACTGACGTGCCAATCATGGCGCCTACCTGGGTCTGCACCAGGTCCTCCGCACTTCTGCCTACACTTGGGACTCTTTTCCTCCTATTGGGTTGCCTTGTATAGCCTTAATATGAGAGCTTTTCTGTTGTCTTCTTGTTGTTGCTTTCTTGTGTTTGGTGGTTGTCCCTTGGAGGCCTGCTCTTTTCTGAAGGGAAACAGAGGGGGAGTGGATCTGGGGAAGACAGGAGTGGAGGGAAGGGAAAGTGTGTTCAGGAGATATTGTTTGAGAGAAGAGTCTATTTTAAATAATAATATATATATATATATATATATATATATGGCATGTAGCTTTATTTACTGAGAGATTTTAGAAAAAAACAAGGAATAATATAAAATAATTTTTTCTTGGCATGTTAGTTCAGTGATTTATTGGGAGACATAAGTGACATTTCTGGGGAAGTAATCATGTTCTATACTTGGTTGATACAGGTGTATGCTTTTGTTAAAACAATTCTTTTATATTGCATACCAGTGTCCCTCTGTTTGTAAATATTATTTCAAAACAAACTTCCAGTTAATTGTATACATCTAAATTCTTTGTAGTGTTGGCTACTGTTGTCTACAAGTACTTTCATAATGCATCAAAATATTATAGGTTCTTTTATGGGCTGAGAGATGAATTTATATAAACTAAACAAGCAATACAAAAATTGATTTAGTCTTCTAGATTGTGGACATACATATGTATTTATATGCTATAAAATAAATGTATGATAAAAATTAAACTTTAATTGTTTAATTCAAGCAGGCCTTTACTGACTGGACTATTCCTTCCTGAGTAAGACAAGAAAATATATGTTAACTATGAACATTTTTGTCACAAATCATTTTCATACTACTGGAAAAGGCATGCAAGTATTTAGTTCATGAAGGTCAAGGAAGTTCAGTCTTAATGCATGCAGGTTATATGCCAGCACATGGACGAAGCCTCTTAAAAAATTAATAAGAACCCTTGAAAGGACAGCTTAATCATTGGCAGTGTTAATGGCACAAAGGTTAAGGGTGTGTGTGTGTGTGTATGGATAAATACCAAATATTTAAGTAGAAAGGAATTCTCACATGAAGTTTCAATGTATTTTCAGGAATATATACAAAGACCTATGAAGATGTAAGAGTTAATTAAAACTGCCCTGAGACTTTTATCTTATCTTACTTAGGCTGCATTATGGTACAAGGCTGATCAGATGGCTTTTCATACTTAAGTGGATATTAGCCCAGCATGGATGTCCTCTGAGAGACTCCACTCAACGGGGTATCAGGGCAGATGCTGGGACCTACTGTTGGACTCTAGGTGAAGAGCTGAGAGTGGTATGGAAGAATAGAAGGATGGAAGAACCCAGAGGAGAACCCAGGTCTCCATATGGAGACCATCACGGACAGCAGATATGGACCAAGGGGGAGGGGGCCTGCACAAACTGTTGCACCAACCAAGGACAATGCAAGCAGTGAACCTAGACCCCTTGTTCAGATAAAGCCAATGGACAGCTCATTTTTCACAGCTGTGCAGAGAACAGGGACTGCCTCTGACATGAACTCTGGTGCCCTCGATTTGGTCAGTTCTTGGTGGCGAGGCCCAGAGGGCTCACAGAGGAAGGGGAAGCAGGCTATCCAGATGACACCTGATAGGCTGTGGTCATAGGGTGGGGGAGGAGGACCCCTTCAGTCAGAGGTCTAGGGAAAGAGAATAGGGAAAGTACGAACAGGAAGATAAGAGCAAGGTATAACAATTGGGATATAATGTAAATAAATTATAATACATAAAAATAAAACAACAAATAAAAGAGATTGCTACTGTGATCTGGATCCAATGTTACCAGTAAAACAAACAAAAAACAAACAAACAAAAAACAAAATAGTGTTAAACAGTGACAGATGAAACAGTCTTTGTCATTGAAAAATACACATGATCATATTAGTTAGCCATTTATTGAAAAATTCCTGTTATCTATGTTTCATCATGGAATATAATCATTAATTCACCTACTTGAAATGACAAGAAAAAGTTATCTAGAAATTAAGCACAAACAAAAAGGCAGGAGTGAACTTTTCAGTAGTGCTCAGATCTTTTGTACACATGGACACAAAAATCCTAAAGCCATGCATTCACGGACAATACAAGGTGGATTTGGTGACATTACACAAACAGAACACATTAAATCAGGAGGAAACAGAGCCATGGGTAGATACGGTAAGACTTTTATGGGATAGGACAAGGTATAGATGTGTTCACATCACATTATATACATGAATGAAAATTTCAAATGTATAATTAATATTAAAAATGAAACTTAAAATATCAAATGTGTTATGCTTTATGAGTACACAAAATAATAACAGAAATTGAGGAGTTAAGCCCTTCTTTTTTGTTTACTTTTTCATTAACATATATTCACTTTGTACAACACTGGGGTTCATATTTGGAACATTTTCACATATTCATGTAATATATTTTGATTATAGATGCCCTCCTTGACCTTGTATCCATGAAATAGATTTCCAAGACAGCAGTATCTAAAATGAAAATTCGTATTGACCTAGATAGCAAGCTTTCATAGAGTCATTATTAGGACACAGACATGCATATAAGAAGAAGGTTAGTGCAAGTCCAAGAGACTGAAAGATTGTGCATTTGAGAGTGGCACTGTCTTACTAACGTTTGTTTTACTCAGATATTAACATCTCTTTTTTTCCCCCTCTAGGAAATTAAATATCGCCCAAGATAAGTAAATGATTTTTTAAAAATTTAAATTATAGAACCAGAGCCAGGTTTGCAAATCAGACACTCAGACCTGGCCCAGAGGAACATGTAATGCTGATCATATTGCTTGACTCACTCATGATTTTACAATAACTCAATAGAGGTAGTAGACCAAGGCCGTGGAAGTCCCAGGCTCCTCCTGCTCTTCTACCGTCTCTCTTTTCCTTTGCCCTCTATTTTTCCCTTTGGGATTTAACCCAGGATATGCAGGCTCACAGAATCCAGTTAGCATCTTCACACTAAGTGAAGCCCAGGTACAGAAGCTAGGTACAGGAAAACACCACTGAGCTTAAAGGGAGACGCACTGTACTCTCTCTCTCCCTCTCTCCCTCTCTCCCTCTCTCCCTCTCTCCCTCTCCCTCTCCCTCTCCTCCCTCCATCCCTCCTCTCTCTCTCTTGTTTTTATTTACTTTTTAATTAAAAATTTTTTTTCCTTCGTTCACTTTACCATGCGACTGTAGCCCTCTCCCTCGTCTCAGTCGCCTCCTAGTGCTGACCTCCCTCCTTCACCCCCTCTCCCGACTCACCTAGACCTCAGAAAGGGAGAAGAGAGCCCTTTTCCCATATCATCTGACCCCAACCTACCGCGTCTCATCTGCACTGCCTGCACGCTCTCTTAGATCAGCTATCCATGCTCTTAGTTTGACTCTTGGGATCCCCAGGCATGGTACTCAAATTCGTTCCTTACCCAACCTAGTTCCATA
The DNA here is from genome assembly GCF_964271855.1 of Acomys minous. Lineage (NCBI taxonomy): Eukaryota > Metazoa > Chordata > Mammalia > Rodentia > Muridae > Acomys > Acomys minous. The sequence continues at coordinate 105,325,951 of NC_140490.1, forward strand.
CCTATTTCATGTTATCATAAGAGGACTTAGAAAGCAGCGTTCCCTGTGTTCATACTATGTTCCTGAGAAACCCTGGCTCCTTGTAGAAACCTTCATGTTAAACTGCCTTGCTTGATGGCATCTGACATCCTTTAACTACTAAAACTTCTGGTTCTCTAGTAGTAAAGAACAAAAATACCTTTATTATAGATGACGTATAAAAATAAAAGATGATAATAAGGGAAATACTCTGATATGATTTTTCACATTCCAATTAATCATTAACTATTATGACCACGTTATCGTGAGTTGATGCTTGTTGTTACACTAAGAATGCTAAGAAGCATTTGACTGGACTGTTTCTTTTGTTACACATATTAATATTTTGTCATCTAGTTTTAAATGACTGACTTTTAAGTTTTGTGCTAGTGGTTTTGAAAATAAACCATTCATATCATGACTGCTGACATTTTTCAATACAATCTGTTCCTACAACTAATTTTGTAAAATGGTATGTCATTAGTGACATATGGTACCTTGTGAGAGTCTATTATTTAAGGAATGACTAACAAATGACCACAAGGAGTAGGTAATAAATCACAGAGAAGTATGCTCATAGGCTAGAATTTCTGTACAAAACAGTAACTGAAAACTTTATAACAAAACTTGTTTTTTTCCCCAATGGAAAGTTTCCCCCCCAAAAAACTATTAACCAAATTATTTTGTGAATTATTTTTGAGATACTAATTTAATTTTTAATAAATTACACAGAGATTTTGAAATTTACTTATTTATTGAATTGGCTTTTGACAGGAGTCAAATAGTGAGACTAAGATTTTAGAACAAAATCTGTCATAACAGCACACACAATGAATTGAAAGAGGAATGAAAATAATTCATACAAAGGAAAAAAAACCTGCAGAAAGTGTGTCTGCTTGTTTTGTGTATTTCCTGCACTCTACAAGCCTGATCCCTTTGAATGGGCTGAGATTAGAATAAGACAATCTTGTCTCTAAGATGTAGTAGAAAGTATTACCGTTGTGTCCACATGTCTGTTAAATGAGAAGGCTCTGATGGCTTTCTTGACTTTCCAACTCAAGCTAACAATCTCAAATACAAGAAACATTTTCTTCCATTATTCATGTACTCATGTTATAGGGTGACATGCATTTAATGTTAAATATATTTTAATAGAAATTATTTTTATGGCTCAGAGGTTATGAGCACTAGCTGCTCTCTCAGATGATGCAATTTCAGTTCACAGCCTTCACATGGCAACTTACAAACCTGTAACTAACTCCAGTTTTCAGGCAGTCAAATACCTCCTTTGGCCACAATGGATACTGCATGCCCAGATCATGCACAATACTCATGCACATTAAATAAACATTAACAAATTCTTAAAAAAATATTTTTCTAGAAGGATCCAGAGGGTCTTAGAAACCTACAAAAAGAACATTATGATGGGAGGATCTGGGGCCAGGGGTCCTGCTGAAACTACGGCACCAGCCAAGGACAATACAGGCTGTAAACTTCAAACCTCTACCCAGATCTACCCAATGGACAGGACATTCTCCACAGTTGAGTGGAGAGTGGGGTCTGACTTTCACACGAACTCTGGAGCCTCATATTTGACCACGTCCCCTGGGTGGGGAGGGCTGGTGGCACTCAGAGGAAGGATAGCAGGCTACCAAGAAGAGATTTGATACCCTATGAGCATATACAGGAGGAGGAGGTCCCCCTCAGTCACAGTCGTAGGGGAGGGGAATAAGAGGAAAATGGGAGGGAGGGAGGAATGGGAGGATACAAGGGATGGGATAACCATTGAGATGTAATATGAATAAATTAATAAAATATATTAAAAAGTATTTTTCATTATTATGTCACTGAATTAGAAAGGATTGATTATTTACAATCTTACCATGCAATGATACTGCTATAGTTAATGGAAATATAGCTGTAAAGAAACCAAAGATCAAAAAAAAAAAAGGAATGTGAAAGTTGAAGATAAAGAAAAATATAAAACAGATCTCTTTAGAGAAAGTGGTCATAAAAGAAGATAGACCTTTCTGTGGGCTTTTCTTTTCAGTTTTTGTGCGGCAACAAAATAGATCCAGTAAGATGGAAGTTAAATGTTCCTTTTATAAAACATGAATTTAAATGAAATGGTGCTGTTTGTCTATTTTATGATTTTAAAGTACACACTATTTCTATCTATATTCATGTGTGATTTTTTTTCATTCTTTTCTGGCTCTATTTTTAAGAAAAAATGGATCCCATGGGTCATTATCACTAAGAAAAATATAGCTTCTTTAAACTCTGAGTCCTACATTTTGTATTATACATTTATGATGAAATTGAAAATTTTCAAGACTAGAAATAAAATATTTAATAAAATATTAAAACAAAATATCTTGTACTCTTGCAATAATAACAGTATGAATTAATAAAGAATAGAATGAGTAAAAAGTGTATATACTTGATCAATTCTGATTTTATTGTAACAGATATGGACTGGTGGTATATGGGTAGAAAAATAATAACCTGTGATTAAGTAGGCCATAAAGGATAATGTGATCTGTCTCAAATTAAATTCTCTGCCCTTGATTTCTGGCATTGTATACAAACTTAAGCAAAATGAGATATTTTCTCCTAAGCTATTAGGACAAGTTTGATCCACTTTGTAATATCCTTCATTTTTTTTTTTTTGTTTTTTCAATTGTTAGAAATCATTCCTGTCTCCATACACGTGCATTTTTGTGACTACAATGTTTTAAAATTGGAAAGAATTTTAATAAGACATCAGTAAACCTCCCAAAGAAGTGTGGATCTCTCTCCATGGCCTTAAGGTATTCTACATAGAAAAATTATCTATTTTCCCTATCAATAAAACACATCTTTAACAATATAAAAAGGTATCATGCTAAGTCTTTCTGAAAAAAATTTATTTAGGTACAGAAAAAACCAATTAATAATTAATATGCATCAGATAATGAAATTATGAATTTAAATAATGCATGATCTTGATCTTTATTGCCTAGAATTCAAAGTAAAACTAGAAATACCTTGGATTCAATCTTTAAAAATACCTGAATATCTTCACTTACCAGGAGATTGGAATAGATGGAGGGACCTCCTATTGGGACTCTAAGTGAGAGAAGTACGGGAGAATGGGGAAATAGAAGGATCCAGAGGGTCCTAGAAACCTATAAGAAGAACATCATGAAGGGACCAAGGCAGATATGGACCAAGGAGGTCCTGCTCAAACTACTGTACCAACCCAGGACAATACATGCAGTAATGTTGAACCCCTACTCTGATCTAGCAAATGGACAGGTCATTATGCACAATTGTGTGGAGAGTGGTGACTGACTCTGACATGAACTCTGGTGCCCCATATTTGACCACTTCTGTGTTCTAGAGAGGCTGGGTGGCTCTCAGCGAAAGAATAGGCAGGCTATCAAGATGAGACTTGATAGGCTGTGACCTTATGGTGGGGGAGGAGGTCCCCTTCTGTCACAGACCTAGGGGAGGGGAACAAGGTGAAAGAGAGAAGGAGGAATGGGAGGAGACAAGCAAGGGGATAACAATTGAGGTGTAATCTGAATAAATTAATACTAAAAAGAAAAAACCTGAATAAAAGTATATAAATAGTAATATAAGGTAAAAGTATATATTAATTTCAAAACAGAAAAGTAGCACACAAAGCCATAAGTGAAACTTGCAACAATTTCTCCCACTTTGTCTACCTGAAAAATTTTATGGTAGGCAAAATAATACCCAAAATAAACCTCAGAATCTGTGACTGTATCATGTTACATGATAGAGAGAAACAAAGTTCCAAATGGATTTAGCTTTGCTCATTGGCCGACTTTAAAATGAAAGGTTGCTTTGTATATCCTGTTGAGGTCAGTCAGTGTAATCACTAGGGTCCTTTAAAATGAAAAAGCAAGTGAGTGTGGATGACAGAATCAAAAAGAGTTTTGGCAATTCTCCCTGTTTATTTGGAGGATGGAGGAAGTTACCACAAACCAAAGTGGGCAGGCAGTTGCTGCCATCTGCAAAAAGCAAGGGAAACACATCTCCTCAGAACTTCCAGCCTTACCAACTCTTGATGGAGCTTGGGCCTATTTTTTTTTAATAGAGAGGACGTGAATGTAGAACCTTAATACTAAGAACCACACAATCCCGTGTCCAACATCTGGGGAAATCACAGGGTCAACACATTGGGAGTGTAATGGGTAAGCCTTGCCCTGGAAAAATGACCTTCTTGATTTTTGTTATGCTTTACATCGGGTAAGTGAGGCATATTGTAGACCTCTTGTATCTAGAGCTGTAAGATAATACACAAGATAATACACAAGCTGTAAGATAATACACAAGTGCTGTAAGTCACTTTTATAGGATACAAAACCAAGACAACATTCTTTAAAAAACAGAAAACAAACAAAGAAAACCCAAACAGTTAACGCTGGCTAAGTAAAATATAAAAAGTGGAAATAAAACAGATTACACACACACACACACACAGAGAGAGAGAGAGAGAGAGAGAGAGAGAGAGAGAGGGAGGGAGAGAGAGAGAGAGAAAGAGAGAGAGACACAGACAGACAGACAGACAGACAGAAAGACAGACAACAGACAAACAGAGACAGAGAGACAAAGAGAGAGACAGAGAGAGAGAGGGAATGTAACACTAACTACCTATAAAAATGAAATTATGTCATCTGTGCCACTGTAGATGGAATTGAGATCATTATGTTACATGAAATAATCCAGGCACATGATCTCATTCCTACTGGAATCAAATAAAATTACCTCAGATATTGAGTGTGAAATGGTCTCTACCAGAGAATCGGAGCGAGGAGGAAGGACAGAGGAAAGATTTACCAATGGATACTGTATTTTCTGTAGAGGAGCAGGAAATTGGAGTGTTACTACTGAACAGTAGAAAAACTCTGTAATCTGTAAGCACAACATATTCTCTATTTCTAAATCAGGAGAAACGTTTCTATATTTTCTTTTTAAAATTTAAAATTTTAATTTTATTAATTTATTCATATTACAACTCAATTGTTATCCCATCACTTGTATCCTCCCATTCCTCCCTCCCTCCCGCTTTCCCCCTAGTCCCCTCCTCTAGGCCCCACGAAAGTCTTCACTTTTTTATATTTTCACCAAGAAGATGATAAAACTTTGAGGAGATAAAAAGTATTTATAAGTATTTAAGTATGTTTACACATACCAATACATTATCTGTTAAGTGTATGTTTTATGATTTTATGTATCTACTTGAAAAATGAAAATTTTTAAAATAATTGTGATGAGATAATTTGAGTACTTCATTCTGGTCAAAACTTTTCCACTCCTAGCCACAGGATAATTTTATCGGTCTAAGTGATAATCTATGAGGCTTTCAAATTCAGCTCTACTTTATCTTTCTTTCTTGGACAAATTACTTCCTTTCTGAAAAGAAGGCAACCTTAGCTTCATGTTCTAGAAGAACCTTTAGCACACTATTTTAAGGGTTTGCACAATTTTTGAGAGATTTGTGGTTAAGAATGTCCCTTTTAAAGGCCATAGAAATAATTATCTCAATCTTGGGAAATAAGTTTGATTGATTGATAGGAAGACTTTTCCAGGAGGATTGCTCCATTTTCAGGAGCCCCCTAAGAAGCTTATTGTATCTAATTTACTGTATTAGTATCTAATAATGGCATATATTGCCTTCTTGCTTTGACAGAAAGTTATAAGCTTTATACTTGAAAATGCATCAGACTGTACATGCCCCAGAGAAGGCCACAGCCCTCACTCTCATGATCTGGTCAATTCTAACATGAAACCATAGGGGGAAAGAAACTCTGGAAATGTAGGTGCCAAGTCATCTCAGAAATACTCACCGAACCCTAAAAACAGGATTCAAGTGGACAACAAAACACCCTGCTCTGACTTCCATCACAGTAGTTCCTTGCATTTTTTTTTTTTTGACAATGCTTTTCTTTGACTCAGAGGAACAACTCAGTTTATATATGCACTACAAAGGACCAAGGGTAAATATCTGGGAAAGACACATGAACAAGGACATAGCTTGTTCATAGACAGTGGTTGATGTACCATATCTGTTCTACTCTACTTCTCGGGTAAGTTCAAGATCAGAGTTCTATTGGAGTGATGGTGTCACTCCAGTTTCCGCCCCCCCCCTAGGAATTTCTCCATCTGCTTTCTTTGTTTATGATTTCACCCAATCTAGTAAGTCATAAAAAAAAAAAAACAATCCTAAATGCTCTTTTTTTATTTTTAAGAATTACAGAATAATAATCTTAGCTATGATGGATCTCCTCCAAACTTTTCAATATTACAGAAGTTACAGAGTTATCAAATTCAGTTCATAAATAATTAAAGAACTTGGTCAGGTCGGTGTGAGAACATCTGTGTCTGTTTATCCATGCACAGTCTTTCCATTGGGGAACCATGCTTTTAACCTTTTCCAGTTGTCAGTTTTCCATTTGGGTTTATGCCTCACATCATTTCCTTTTACCCATCTACCATGATTCATCATCTGCCTTCATCTAACAGCATGTTTGGGAAATACAGATATTGATATTGAAGCCAGTTGAAGTCATTTTATAAACTTACTTTTGCTTGCACTGTAAGAATGGCATGGGCTTGTAATAACTAGGGATATTCTTTGACATTATGAGAATTGAAACTGAAAATAAAAGTGACATAGAAGAGAAAAACAGTGCTGAGGGGATCAAGAAAGGGTTATAATGTCTTTGTTTTGTCTCTGGATGCAGTGATACTCAAATGTACACATCTATGTTTTTACCAGATAGAAAGGTCAACGGATTCTCTTCCTATATAAACTAGCACCACTGGATTTTGTCACTTATATCATGAGTTTTGATTGCCAATGTTTTGTGATTTTCAGTAAGAATGTGCCAGCAAATATCTAAATGTCTGTTCATATAGATAAGGCACTGATGACAGACCAAAGAACAATCCCATCCAAATCTAGCTTCGTATCAGTTTGTCTCTTGGAGTTACTTACAGAAGGAGTTTGAATCAAGGCTTAGTTACAAGAGCATGCATGACTCAAAGGAAGCTTCATTATCAAAAAGCCCATTGCACTTTGGGTGACAGTCATGAGAGCTGTACCACTGATGTACTTTACATGACTTATAGGCAGTTCAGGAAGAACAGAGTCTCATTTTACCTGCAGTTGTTAATGTTGGTATAAACCCATGTCTTATGAATCTTGTAACTTTGAGGAGGTTTTGAAGCCATATAATTTTCATTTATTTACTAGGCCTTGTATATTGCATTTACTTTTCTCTTCCCTCTATGAGGGAATTCTTTGATTCAGAAGATATAGCTGCTCAACATACAGTTAACTAACTAGGTAGAAAATAAACATTAGGACTAAAAGAATCAGAGTAAAAATGATAGATGCTCTCCTACCAGTGGCTATAACTGCTTTGCATAAATAAAACCTAAGTGATGGATGATTCTGAGGCAAGCTTATGGGGTAACATGGTGTGAATAATTTAAATAATTAAAATTAAAAGAAAATTGTTGTACATGAATATTGGTTCAAAATAACTAAGAAAGGAAGGTTCTCTGTCTCCTCTAACTCCTTAATTCATCTACCCTTATGTTAAGGTACTAATGATAATAGTTTTTCCAGGAAGGCTTAACTATAATGAAACAGGATTCAAAGAGGTTATGTATTCCATAAATAGGGACAAGTGACGTGATGGAAAGCATCTCCAATGCCTCTCTGGGAGAAGAGTTCCTCAGGAAAGCTATACCGAAACTCATTGCATGATATATTCTGAACTGTGTGCACACCTTCTCCCATTGATTCAATTTAAAACTAAAGTAAAAGTTGATGAAAAAGGAAAATTTAGTGTCTTGCTATTCAAGAAAAAATACATACGTAATTGGCCACTAGTCTATGTCAGTATATTGAAAGGTAGTAAAAGCTGCATGTAAAAAATCTCAGCTTTTAGATTTCTGGGTACTTTACTTTTTATTAATTCAAGACACTGTGAATATAAAAGTAAAATAACATTCTTCGAGGCAGAGGCTGGCAAATCAATGTGAGTTTGAGGTCAGCCTGATGTACAAAATGAGGCCAGGACAGTCAAGGCAACACAGAGAAATCCCATCTCACAAAAGCAGAAGAAAATACAGCACAAGTCTATCATTTTTCCTAACATCAAAAGGAAGCTAGATTGCTAAATTATTTTTAAAAAATTGTCTATGTGGCAATTGTCTAGATAAGCAAATATTTCTTATGTCACAGACATAAAGGCAACTAAATAAAAAGAATTTTCTTAAGTTTTGAAGAAACTAATTTTTGGTTTGGAAAACATCACCTGAGGAAAAACATTGTTTATCAAGTCATCAATGATATAAAATAAAATTATTTTCAAATGTTCTCTTGAATTACAGAAAAGTAACTTCTGAACCACAGCCCTGTACCAGCCTGACAATTTGAATTACTCTACTGTAACATTGTTTCTGTTATACTGACATTATAAGTATTTGTTTAACTACATCAAGCTAAGTCACTGAAAAGTAGTGTTCAGGATTCATGCTCAGTTTAGGAATTAATTTTTGCATGTTACAAAACCGCAAAAAAATCTCAATTTATTATTTATCTGGATTAAAGGTAATCCACCTTAATGCAAGTGTAAGAATGTCATTGTTAAGAGTTGAACTACAGAAGGTCATGTGCTTTCATTTTTTTAATTGTTAAAGTATGTGGTAAAAATATTTCACACATATGTATAGTTGAATCATAATTATAATATCTATTATGCTTGACACACCACAATGCTGTTTAAAAAATAATTCATTTTACATAATACAGATATACATATTTTTCGGATTTAAATTTAAGAAACGTTTATTATAACTTCATGTGTGAGTTTGGGCACAGGGTCAGAGCACAGTTTCCAAAAGTTAGTTCTCTCTCTTCAGCATGAGTTCTGGGGAGAAACACATGTTCAGGTTGCACTTTCCTTCAGCGGCTGAGCCATCTTTCCAAGTGGAAAATTCAGATCTTGTTGAGCATGGTGGCTGGCACTGACAGTTCCATCACTTCTGAGGCTGATTCAGGAGGATTGCCTCAAAGTCCGCAGGCATACTGGGCTAAAGAATGAGATCCTGTCTCAAAAAACAAAATCAGAAGCCACCAAAGCAAAATAAGTAAGTAAATTAATTAATTAATTAATTAATTAATTAATTAACAAATAAGCCCCAGAGCTTTTGAACATATGTTTCCATTGCTTGAGTACTTCCATAAACCTGTTTTCTGTAAATTATCCAAAAATATTTGTGCTTTCTTGATATTCTATTTTGCCTTTCTCTGTGTTTATTTACAGATCTAAACAGAGAATTCTCAACAGAAGAATATCAAATAGCAGAAGAACATTTAAAGAAATGTTCTATATCCCTACCTACCAGGGACATGCAAATCAAAACGACTTTGAGATTCTGTTTTAAATCTGTTAGAATGACTAAGTGTGGACAAAGGTTTTGAGTTAGTTCCTCTCCGGAAAGCCAATTTACCTGTGCGCAGTTAAGAGAAAGCAGACTCCCTCCTGTTTCTGGAGAAAACTCCTAAAATCCCATTTGGTAGGAAAGGTGTAATAATTCTGGCTCCATGGGGCCACTTCAAAAAGTCCCAGAGACAGGCCCCAGGGGAGATATCCTGTGGCTGTCTCTTTTACAACCAAGATCCCTATTTTTCTGTCCGATTAACACCAAGCCTCTCCCCTGCTTGGATGCTCTTTCTTAGACTAGATATATGGAACTTGGTGTGTGAATTAAAATTTAGCTGTTTGTCTATGCCCCAGGCTCTACCCCTTGAAGACACCATGGATACCCCACTGAGATAGACATTGTGATATACTGAGGAGCCATCCTGGGTCCTGAATTTAGGAAACAGACCAGGGACTCCAGCTGGGCTATTGTGTTTCTAATTGACCATGGATGGGCATGTGGAACCAGAGAGACCAAGGAGAGAACAGGCAGAGAGGGGTGTGTGTGTGTGTGTGTGTGTGTGTGTGTGTGTGTGTGTGTATGAGGGGGAGGGGCTGCAGGTTTGGATCCCAAAGGTGCAGATGATTTCTATCTGAGAGAGGATCAGCATGCAGGCCCGGAGACACCTAGGGATTTGTCCTGTGGAACTGATACCTGAAGGTTTATTCTTGTACCCCTTAACCACTTTCCCCTTCTGTATAGGATAGTGGGTTGTATAACAAAGTCTAACTGTTAAAAAACAGAGCCAAGATGGTACATTTAAACAATGGAGTATTACTCATCTTTTAAGAACAATGACATCATAAAATAAGCAGGCAAATGGATGAAACTAGAAAAAAACTTTCATCAGGTAATGCAGACACAGAAAGACAAATATGCTATTTGCTTACTTATAAGAGGATGTTAGCTGTAAAGTAAAGGATAATCATGCTTCAATCCAGACTCAGAGAGGCTAAGTAATAAGGAGGATTTAAGGGGAGAACTGAAGGATCTCTCTGGGACTCCCAGGTGGACTGCAGGAAAGTAGGTTAGGAACAGGGGTGGGGGAGGGAGAAAATACTGGGAGAATTGAACGGTATTGAGGTGCATAAGGCAAGTATACATTTTTTTATACTTCTAGTAAAGGAAATTAAATCAGTCATTTAAAAGTGAAATTATTTTATAAAATTTTGGATTTTAGTTTTTTCATTAAAGAGGTTTTATTACATAACAAATGTCTCCTCTAAATTTACACTATTCATTTACTGTGATGAATTTGCAGATGCAAAGGTTTAGGATAGTTTTTAAGGCACATTTACATTACTGGGAACTAAAGTTTAATAATTACTCATTCATAAATATGTTATAAATATTATCCCAAGTTACATGTAGTTTTCAAATTTAGGCTTCCCTATGGTGACTAACCATGAATCCAGGGTCAGTACTTAGTTTGAGGAAGTCAGAAACCTCCACTGGGTTATCGTTATGTCTGAGATATTTACATTACTCTTACTGTACAAATGTACATATAAAATACATTCTTTACTTACTATTTTGTCATATCTGTTTTATTCTGCATGTCATGCTGGATGGGAATTTCATCTTCCTTATTATTGGAATCTTGTTTACCTTTAAGCCTTCGTCTGGGCACCATTTTAAAAACTGATTACCATTGCTACTGTTTTCTCTGTTCCTCTGAGGTCTAGATGTTGGATCTTTCAAGTTACAAATGACATATTAAAGCCTTTGCACTAAGAGCCTAATTTTCTTCTTCTTAGATAAAAAAAGATGGTCTTAAAAATCATCACTTTCCTTTGATACCATGCACTTTAGATAAGAGGCCTTTTCCCTCAAGATTTAGAAATGCATGCACTTCCTACATGAGGTGAATCAGCATGCCACTGTCTTCTGTCCAGAGGACTTGGCTCATAGATAAACCTCTAGCACACCAAGGACCAGTGAGATGAAAAGTTCTTTATTGGAGAAGGAGTCCTAGAGAGACCACTTCTCTTTACACTAAATTATAAAGCTTAGAGCCTATATAGTTTGGGTTGGCTAAAGGCTTTTAAGCCAAGAGGTTAGGGCCTGTTAGAAAATAACACTGATAACATTATACTGAGTGGAGATGAAAGGCTAGAAAAGAAAACTTGATTTTTGGACAGTTTATCAAATGCTTTATAACATTTTCAGTCAGTAGGCCAACAGAACGTTTTTCTGTTTAAGAGTTTGGATCTGTTTTTGTGACTTTTATGAAACACATGTACCTTCTTCTGTATATCATATGCCTTCTCCAACAAAGGATGGGGCATTTTTGTCAGGTCCAGCTAGAGGTATTACACAGATACGAGCTGTCCTTGAATTCAAAATTCCATCTTCTATTTCATGATCCATGTTCACTGTCCATTTGCTTTTAAAAAGTATACTTTCTCTTCATACCCTGCCAGCGCTTTTAATACAATTTTTTTTCTATTGGCTTGGGGCCCAGACATATTGAATTGAATTTCCTCCTACAGAGAGAAAAAACATATTAGCAAATGGTTAGGCTTTTCCTGAAGCTTCGTGTCTTGAACTGTCAACACTCCTGTTGGCCTGTTTCAGCCCTGAGTTAAATATATATATATATATATATATATATATATATATATATATATATATATTTCAAAGAAAAATATTGATCTATAATGTTGTTTTAATACTTAAACTTGCCAATCTGACAAATGCTTTCAGTTTTTACAACATTGCTACCTAACTTCGTAGAAAGAAGTGAAGATGATTAAAAAGAAAGACTAATCATATATTCCTAAGTCGACAGGTTGTCTTGATTAACTAACATTATATGAATTCAGTGCGGAATTCCACAAGACCTTCAAAGAAAAGCTAATACCAATTCTCTTTACACTATTCCATAATTTAGAATCAGAAGAAACATTACCAGACTCATTTTACGAGGCAACTGTCACCTTGGTACCTAAACCACACAAAAACTCAACAACAAAAAAAGAGAATTTCAGACCAATTCATCTCAAGAACATTGATGCAAAAACACTCAATAAAATACTCACAAACCAAATACAAGAATACATCAAAACCTCATTAACCATGATCAAGTAGGCTTCATTCCAGGCATGCAGGAGTGGTTAAATATAGGGAAATCCATCAGTGTAATCCATTATATAAGCAAACTGAAAGAAAAGAGGCCACATGATCATGTTCTTAGATGCTAAAAAAAAAAAAAAAAAAAAAAAAGCATATGACAAAATCCAACACCCTTTCATATTAAAAGTCTTGGAGAAATCAGGGATACAAGGCACATACCTAAATATAATAGAGACAATATACAGCAAGCCTATAGCCAACACCAAACTAAATAGAGAGAAATTAAATCAATTTTACTGAAATCAGGTACAAGACAAGGCTGTCCACTCTTTCTATATCTCTTCAATATACTACTAGAAGTTCTAGCTAGAGCAATGAGAAAATTAAAGGAGATGAAGGGAATATAAATTAGAAAGGAAGAAGGCAAAGTATCACTATCAGTAGATGATATGATAGTGTACATAAGTGACCTCCAAAATTCTACCAAGGAAATTCTACAACTGATAAACACCTTCAGCAAAGTGGCTGGATACAGAATCAACACAAAATAGAGACCACAGTCAGACAATGTGAAGAGAGTGAGAGAGCTTGGAACACTCATTCCTAAATGGAATATCTCCGACAACTCCTTCCCTCAAGAATCAAGGTGTCTTCAAGAGGACATAGAAAGAGTTTAAGAGCCAAAGGGAATAGAGGACACTATAGAAAAGAGACCTCTAAACATAGAAAAAAAACCACACGCACATATGAACTCACAGAGACTGTGGCAGCATGCATAGGTCTGCAGTAGATGGGGTGACAGCACTGAGAGGGGAACTGGGCACAAACCGAGTTTCCTAACCAAGAAGCAATTTCCAATTGATAACCACTTGAAAATGGAAGCTTACTTCTCTCCTATAGAAGGTCTTGAAAGGGATACTAACCACTCTTAATAGAAGGACCTATGCCCAACATTAGATGGTCAACCCAAAATAAACTCAGTGGAAACTTAGGAGGTTCATTGACTCATAATGTTTGCCAGGGATTTTTTTTTTTTTACCTTACAAGTCCTTTACATATATATTATGGATTCCTGTTTTCTGATTTCTGTGCATAAACATGTATGCCTCTGTCTCCGTATCTATACGTGTTTCTCGTAGTCTTTCTTGGTACTTTTTATTCTGTTTGTTTTGACTTAGTCTATTTCCTTTTTTTTGTTTGTTTGTTTGTTATTAGTCTTTAGGTGCCTGTTTATTTTCTAAAGAGTGATGGAAATAATTCATTTGCATAGTTGGTGGAGAAGATCTCAGAGAAATTGTGGTTAGAAAATCATAATCAAAATATATTGTACATGAAAAAGATTCATTGTTTCTTTTATTATACTTTTGCTATTTGAAAAAAAATCTCTAAATTTCAATATATTTTGATCACATTCTTCCCCAATTCCAAGTCCTTCCAAAACCTCTGTCCCTCCCTGAAAACCCAACTTTAAGTTTTTGTTTTCTCAAAACCCAAAAATAAAATTCAATAAAACCCCCCAATCTATTTTAGTAAAGGAAAAATACAAATTAAAATATTTAAAATTTCTAGAGCTCCAAAATTTATTTGATACACTCTATTTCAGGTTAAGTGCTATCCTGTATTTTTCTGAATCCGAACAAACCTAAATTTAAAGAAGTGAGTTTTCTTTAAATTTTCTTTCACAGAGAAAATATTTAATAATTTGTCTTTTCTCAGAGTCTGGCCTTGGTTTTCATAAAATTATTTCAGATATGTGAGCTCTTCACCTGATTCTCGATCTAAGTTCAGCATCCCTTGTTTCAGGCTTCTGTGACAGCAATATCCCAATTCTGGTACAATTCATTTTATACTTGTCTACTGGCATACAGTGTACCACTCCAAAACTTATTAACTGAAGACAGGAACTATTTCATTCACAATTTTATAGATCATACTCTCAAACAGTGGTCAACAGAGAGAGTGTAGGCTTTGGAAGACCTAGATCAAAACTGTAACAGCAAAAAAGCGAAGGCTGATTAAAACAGTAGATTTCAGTAATACAGTTGGGGGTTTGGGCTCAATATCTGCCTAGTACTTTTTCATTCATTTTTACATTTGACTAAATACTTTATTTGTTTGTTTGCTTTTGTTTTTTATAGCGTGGTCTCAGTTATCGAAGCAGTACCATTTTAAGTGGACAAAGTGCATTTGCATACTGTCATCCAGGCTCTGTTTATGTCATTATTAATGTCCTCTTGCTCCTGAAATGCATACGACCAGGCTAGGAGGCACTATGAAGGAAAAAGAGTGAAAAGCATAAAGCATTGTAAATAGCAAGTGCGGTTTGCATAAGGGCAATGTGGCCTCTTACCTAATTGGGAAAGGTTTCGAAGGCGTACATGACTACTGCTTTCACATTTTGCTGTGTGTTCTCATTTGCATGGCCCACTCGTTTTCAGGAGAGAAGCTAGTATTTGCAGTTCATCTTTATCTTGATTTGGGTTGTGTTCAGTTAGTGTTGATTAAGTTTCATGAATACGATCCTTGTACATGGGGTTTTGAAAGGGTGAGCATCCGGAGCTGGGACGATAGTTCAGTGGTAGAAAGCACATGCTGTGCTTGTAGAGGACCCTGCTTCCATCTCCGGCATCCACATTAAGCAGCTCTCAGTGGCTGTGACTCTATTTCCAGGGGATCCAACACTTTCTTCTGGCCTCTGTGGGTACTAGGCACACACGTGGTTCACGTACAAATATGTAGGCGTTCACATATGCATGAAGTAAAATAAATGCATCTCTTAATAATGTGTACTGCATATGTAGACTTGGAAGACACTGTGTGACAACATCTCTGGCTTGGCCTGTGGTAATTTGATTACAATAGTGACATTTATACTTTCTTTTCTACACATGTGTCATTGGAATATAACATATATTTATTTTCAGGCAGGTATGCTATACAAAACTATAATTCAACACCTTTGGTCCAAGAAATTTTTATGCAACTATAACAATATTGGCAAATAAAACAGATATACACATCATGGGTTTACTCATAAGAAAGTATAAAGTACTTTCAAATTATTTATAATAAATATAATGCTATTTATTAAATATAAAAATATAAAAATATTCATGTAAATGCATAGTACATTACAAAATGCTAGGAGTGTTTTTAAGGTTATTAAAACTGTCAGAAATTATGTCCTATTACCAAGCCTACACTGATTTACTGTTTTTTTTTAACAGTACTCAAGTCAGCAATTAAAATAGTAAAATTTCAAATAAAACATTAACGCAGCTAAGTTTCTCCTCAATATCAAATAGAAATGTGCAAGTTTTCTGTTTTAACAAGAGATAGATAGATAGATAGATAGATAGATAGATAGATAGATAGAAAGAAAGAAAGAAATATATATAGAGAGAAACACTGTGCATATGTCTGTCAATATGTGCCTATGTAGGTACATATAAAAGCCAGAGTTTGATATTGGTTGGGTGTCTTCTTTTTCTCTACACATGACTCTTTTGAGGCAGAAAACTTTCATTGAACCTGAACAACACTGACCCAGCTGGACAACAAACTCCAATGCTCTAGCTGTCCCTTCCCTGGGCAGTTTTAGGGCTACAGGTAGCTCACTGCATCTGGTATAAGTGCTTGAATAAACTCAAGACTAGGCCTATGTTAGCTGATTGAGGCGGTAAGGCCCTGAGATGACACTTACTTCAGGGGAATAAAAGATACTTCTTTCTACCTATGTGTGTGCTTGCCATGAGCCACGTAGAAGAGGGAGCCTTGGAGTGTACAAGAGTATATAAGCCACGCGGACGATGAAGATGTGGGTGGCTGTATTTCACTCGGTATGGGTACTGCAAAGCAAACTCAAGTCCTCCGTGGGAACAGAAAGTGCTTTTAAGCAATGAGAAATCTTTCCAGTACATTGTTCTCTTCCTAAATATTTTCCTGTACATGTAGTTGTCTTGGTTCTCACTAAAGTTAAACATCTAACGAGAAAAACACACTAATATTTATGTGTTTGGCCTTCCAGTTGCTATTGTGAATTATATACTTAACCTCGACGTTCTGAGGGCCTTGCCTTGAATGAAGAAAAAAAGATTGACTTTCTATCAGGGTTATTTAAATAGATGATTTATAGCTCTCATTAAGGAATAAGTCTAGAATATACAATTCCAATTTAGAGAAAATGTCTGCTATTTAATTAATGGGACTTTAAAATGAAGGATATATCTACCTCTCCACAAAATTTAAGAAATAAATAGATAATTAAAATATAAAAGACCATTGAAATATTCAAAATGTTTACTTTCTGTAGTACTTAAGGTAATATAAGTATATTGTGTAAAACATAACACTCATAGAGTTGGACAAAAACAAAACAAACAAACAAACAAATAAAGAAACAAACAAAAAAACCCAACCAACCAATCCAATGAGCAAATCTAAATGCAAACCCCCCAAAAATCTTCCTGCTAAATTTAACCCGATCTTAGCACTTTTCTCACCCTTACTTAGAGAAATGAGGGAGAAATTTGTTCCATAATTCAGATTTGTAGAGGTAATAGAAAGCATTTTCACTGTCTTTCTTCTCAATGACAGCTTGATGCTCCTGCTACAGGAGCATGATGCTACGGGTTGGCACCTGGCTTTTATAGTCAAGTGCTTGGTGGCTGATCTTTTATATCTGAAAAACAGGTCCTTATTTAACTATAGGACATAGGAAATTTAATGACTTGTAATCACAACTTATGTTTACCAGCTCTTTTTTTTTTTTTTAAGATTTATTTATTTATTATTGTGTATACAGTGTTTCACCTGCAGTCCAGAAGAGGGCATCAGATTTCATTATAGATGGCTGTAAGCCACCATGTTGTGGTGGTGGGAATTGAACTCCGGACCCCTGGAAGAGCAGCCAGTGCTCTTAACCTCTGAGCCATCTCTCCAGCCCCTACCAGCTCCTTTTTGTGTTCTCCCCCGACCTTGTTTTTATTGCCATTTGTTTAAAAACACAGGCTGGTCATTTCTTCATATTCACTGTGTTTGCATTAGTATCCACGTATCGTCTACCATGCACTTATCAGCTCTCTGGTCCTAGAAACTGGGTCTGCTCTAGGAAGTTTACAAGGCTTATGTTTTATGTATTTGAAAAGAATCATTCAGAACTAATATTTTTTTTGTTTTGCCAGAAGACAATTACTAAGCTACACTAAAAAAAATGTTTGCTCTTTTTCCCTTTCCTTCTCCATCTTCCTCCTGCACCTCCTCATCACCCCCCCACCGTCTCCACCCTCCCCCCGCCTCTCTCTCTCTCTCTCTCTCTCTCTCTCTCTCTCTCTCTCTCTCTCTGTGTGTGTGTGTGTGTGTGTGTGTGTGCGTGTGTGTGTACCTACTGAGTCCAGAAGAGGTTTTCAGGACCCTGGACTTTAACTTATAGGTGGTTGTGAGCAATTTGACAAGGGGGCTGAGACCTGAACTTGAATCCTTTACAATGAGCAATAAAACCTCATAAGTCCTGAGATGTGTTTGCAGTACTGTTCTGCTGGGGCCTTGTTTACTATCAAACAGAGTATAATCATTCCAACTTCAAACATTTTGCTAAAATTTGCAGCTATATAATTCCTCATTACTTCTTAGTTTATAAATAGACATATTTTTATCTTTTTGTGTGAGTACATAAAGTATGGTGTGTGTGTGTGTGTGTGTGTGAGAGAGAGAGAGAGAGAGAGTGTGTGTGTGTGTGTGTTGGGCAGATTAGAGGCCAGCCTTGGGTCATGGTTCCTGCCTTCTGAGACAGGAGTCTCTTGGTTGTTTTCCGCTCTGCAGCTGCTGGTTAACAAACTGTGCTTCATGCTTCCGAAATTCTCCTACCTCTGCCGCCCATTTCCTGAAAGATCGCTGGAATTGAGGTGCATGCTAATGTTGTTGGCATTACTGAGTCAAGAGCTTTACCCACTATTTCATTACCCCAACAAATAAGTCATGAATTCTTACAGAGAGAAACCTGGAAAATTTTAAGAGTTTTAAAAGTTTTAATTTGTAGGACTTAGATTTTTTTTTCCTATATTTAACCAGTTTAACCAATTTAATGATTTTTGGGAGGATTGGTTATATGTGGGCATAATTTTTGCAAGATAGAACCAGAAACTTACCATTCTCTGTTTTGGGACACTGGAAAACACTGATGAGGGACACAGAGATGATAATGTCTGTTGTTTCAGCAGGAGGACAGGACTAGTGACAATAAGCCAAACTTGAAATCCCCCAAAGACACAAAGTATCATGAATACAGCACTTGTCACATTGCATTTGTAGTGCAAATGCCAGTGTATTTTTATAAGAAGAAGAAAAATGGACAAATTGTTCTAAAGCTTAACTACTTTGTAATTA
Organism: Acomys minous; assembly: GCF_964271855.1. Taxonomy (NCBI): domain Eukaryota; kingdom Metazoa; phylum Chordata; class Mammalia; order Rodentia; family Muridae; genus Acomys; species Acomys minous. The sequence goes on from NC_140490.1 coordinate 105,344,938, forward strand.
CTGTATAATTTCGATCATAGTGATAGTTTGTATTACAATTATAACACTCAAGGTATACGAATGCATTGCATAGTTCTTAGGCATTAAATAAATAAAGAGTAATGTTAACTTGTTAATTTATTTATTCATGTACTAAATTCTAACATAGCCGTAGTTATTACCAGGTTGAGATTCTCATTTCGGTGTTTGATAAATTCATCAATGTAAAGACTTTTTCATGTTTTATTTATTTATAATAGCAACCCTTTTGCTTTTAGAAAAATTCAATCACACTTTGGATGTCTGTGTTTTCAGCTATGGCCTCAAAGCAGAAAGTAAACAGTGCCTCTTTTTTTTTTACCACCTGATCCAGTTGAAAGACGAGAAGAAGAGATTCTGAAAGGTGGGCCTTTTACGTAAGTACATTTATTTTCAATTTATATTATAAAGATTTTCTTTCAGAGGACATATGTTCATAAAAAAAATATGAGGCTTGTGCTAGTAAGGCTGACAAGTATAAAACTTTCATTATAATCCCAAGAGATTATGACTCTTCATGCACTTATGAATAAAGTGACCTGATTATGTGGAAAATAGGACTCAATAATCTCTTTATAGCTCAGCATAAAAACACTCCAGCTATATTGGGCTTTATGAACCAGAGGAAAGAAAAACTTCCTTAGCCTATTCTTTTCTTTCACCACAAGTAACTGTCCTCCCTGGTGAAGTGTAAGGCTATGGCTGTGGAACAAATGGAGAAATCTGTTTTCATTTTCATGCAAGTGGCAGATTTCTTATGCCAAAAAATGTATTACTGCGCATTATTTCCTTCTCAGTGCTGCTATTAGTTCAACTAGTCTCCGTGCCACTCCCGATGTTTCAGTTTGCAGTACATCTGCCCGAGAGGAACATGAAGTAGCATCAATGTATTCCCTTTGTCAGATATTTGAGTGTCCACTGTGTGACAGCTCTCCCAATGGAAGTGCATTATTTCCTCAAGGGGGTTTACAGAAGCGAGAGCCATTGTGCAGCATATCAGTAAAGTGTTTTGTGTAGAGATGAAAAATACAAATAACCATGTCAGAAAGGGAGTTATCTGTAAATAGAAGGTAACTGTCTGATGAGAGGAGGTAGCAAGAACTAAGGCACACTAAGAAGAGTGGGCAAGTTATTTGACTATAAAGGCATAAGTCAGAGGAACTAAAAAAGTACTTCTTGGATAACAAAGTCTTTGGTATTGGCCACATGCCACTCTTTCCTATCTATCGAAGAACGTGATCTTGATAGTCTGTATTAGAGAGAATGAATGGATCCACGTAGATTGGGGTATTCCACTATCAAGACATAATTTATGGAACAATTAACACATATAAGGATCAGGAAATGTATTAGATACCTCTTTTTTTTTTGTGCTTTTATCTTCTATATATTTTATTCTGGTCCATTTACCTTGATGTTAAAAACCTGAGAAAATCAATTTCAAAAGCAGAAATATTAATTTTGACTAATGGATCCAGAGATCGCAGCACATTGCAGAGTATAGCAGCCCTAGCCAGCTGCTATAGGGCTGAGGAGAAGAGAGACATCTTGGTGGCAGATGTGTAGATGGTAATATTATGCCATCAATGAATTAGAAAGAGACAGGAATGGAACAGAACCATAATATATTTTTTGTAAACCCACCTTTAATGACTAACCTTCCAACACATAAAACCCTGGATTTAGTATTTGATACCCAAAGCATAACATGCAATTGGAAATATTATATGCTGGTTGCTTTTTCTGTATCTATGGGAAACAGTAATAAAAGATTATAGAATATGGAAAAAACCAAAAATGTGCAAAATATTCTGGGTGATATTTGACTTTTATGGTTTATAACTTTTGAACCACTGCTTTAATAAAAAAAAATCAAAATAAATCACAACCTATTGATTAATCGGTAACATGGGCAGTTAATAAAGTTTCTGCTATCATCAGATGAGACATTTGCATAAGATACATTGATGAAATTATATTTATTTAATAATTTGAACATAGGAGGTTTAGATGTTTTTGATAAGGAAATAAGAGCATTAATGATATATATGAGAAAGATGTTCACAAGAAGTTTTAACTCTATGCTCATAATATATCTCTGAAACAGCATATGGAGAAAGACAACAATTACCAGTCACATGGGTCAAATGCTTGAAGCACCTATTCTTAGTTATTTTTGGTTACTTTACATATGTAGATAGTAGCCTAGTAAAATATTTTTTATGTCAGTGAAGTAAACACGTTTGGTTTATGACACATTATAAAATATTTAAAATCACAGTCTAGCTCATCATTGAATGATGATTTTTTTAAATGTTCTATGGACAAAGTAGAATTTCTTTTTTTAGTTTATCTTTTCATTAGGGATGGAATTGTGTTTTTCTGGGAGGTTCTCAGTACATCTTTCTTCTTAAGGCTCTGTTTCTAAAATGCCTGGTGTCAAATATTACAGATTTCATTGAACGTCTGTAAAATACACATTCAATAATGTTTTAATTGTTGGATATGATGAGACTTAAATAATACAATTCATAATATTTTAAAGTTTCACATGTATATATTGTTTACGGAAAATGTCAATGAATTATATTTTGGTTTACATTACTGTAATAACTGAATATTTCTGAAGGCAATAGTACCATTTGACACAGTAATTGGGACAGTAGATATCTACTGTTTGAGACAAAAGTATAATATAGTATATATTATATACTATATAAAAATATGATTAAACTAATAATAGCTTCTTGCTTATATTCTTCCATCCACCTGTTGTGAAACACCAGCTAATCTTTCATGGCTGTGGACATTAAGTGAGCTCAAAACAAATATTCTAACTTCAAGAGTAATTAAAAATTTAGTTAATGTTTATTTGTGCTAAAATAATTATTTTCTGGCTATGTGTCTATTGAAAAAGACAACACTGTAGGTTAGTCTACCAATAGGTTATTATTTGATGTAAAGATATTTGGGGTGCCATACTAAATTCAGCCATTTTAGAAATCCTGTGCTCAGGCTGCATGCTGTGACCTTCGAGTTGTTGACCTTTGCTGAAGGAGGTCTTGTGTTAAAGCTGTCTTTGGATTGTTTACCTTTGAAAGGAAATAAGGAAGCTCTTACAGAGAACTACCTAGAGGATTAAGGAAGTTCTTACAGGGAACTATTCAGAGGATTGTATCCTTGCCTGGGGACTAGGAGAAGTGAGATTATAATAGAGCTTGTAGTGTCCTTGCTGTGCAAACAGTACTCACTTTTTAATAAAGTGGGCCTTGATCAGAATCCATCTTGGCCTCATACCCCACGTGTCTCTGTGTCTTCCAATTCACACCCCCTCTTTCAGGTGAACCATGTTTGATATGTCCTGAGGGCCAGGACAAAGATAGAAGCAAGTCTTGAAGGAAACAGTTGTAGATCTATTGATAGTAAAAGGAGCTACTTTCATTGATTGACAACTATAGCGTATCACCTCATTGAGTTCTGTTACTTGGTTTTACATCTTACAACAAGTAACTATTGTAATTGCAGGAAGATGAAAACACAGAACACCAAAATTTGTGGTATAGAATGATAGCAGTTCTAAGAGAAAAGTTTATTGCAATAAATGCCTTCACATAAAAATGTGAACTATTTCAAACTGATAAAGTAAGGATGTATCCTAATACCTTGGGGGGAAAAAACAAACAACATTCTACCTCCTAAAAAGTGTAAAACAGAAATAATCAAAAACTGGGCTTAAAATACTGAAGTAGAAACAAAAATTAATATAAAGAACATTATCATTGAATAGCTGGTTCTGTGAAAGATCAACAAGATTAATAAAGGTTTAGCCAAATTAATTAATGGAGAAAAAGTCTCAAATTAATCAAATTAGAGATGAAAAATTATGTTAGGGCAGACACTAATAAAATCCAGAAATTGTAAAACCACCCTAAAAAAAACTACCTTAATTTTATCAAATTAGAAATTCACATAGCCACAGAAGTTAGGTATGGAGTAAAAGAATCAGAGAGAGAGAGGAGAATCTTTCAAGGAAGGATAAGTAGAATATATAGTTATGGAGCGACTGAAGCAGAAGAAGTAAATATTTAGGGTGATGGAAGCGAGGAGTAAGGAAGGGAATACAGGTGGAAGGTGACTAACACTAGGGCCATTTGATGGGCCAAATGGAGCCCTAGTCTTGTAGAAGCTTCTTAAAATATATATGAAAGGGATTTAAATGGAGTCATGAAATAATGGGGGAAAACAATGTCTCAACTATACATCTTTCAACACCAGGTAAAACCTCCATATCAGGGTTGGGTTACATCTAATCAAGTTGTTAGCCATAGGATGCCCATGGTGACCCCAAACAAGCTAGGCTATTGACAATGCTATTGGTTATTTTCCAGAAGGTGATGGTAAGGATCTATTGCTGAAGACATGACTTACATATCTCACAGAACATGGAGAAATCAAGCTGGTGCCTACTTACACCCTTTACCATACTGACTAGGTGTTGCTCTGTATGCCACCAAAAGAGTAAGGTAAATACCATCACAGCTACAAACTCTGTGATCTACATAATGACCTGCCTGTATAACATGGTGGTGCAGTAATGGCACAAATGTTGTGGGGGGTATTCAGACCCTTTATAATTAGATTTATGACCCGTTCCATGCAATCTAACCTATGCCTGACATTGCTTGGGTAGCCAAGAACCTAAAACCATATAGACCATAGACCTCGGGTAAAATGTAACAATATTGCCTGCAATTAAATGGTTCCCAAGTGACATTCTGTTATATACACAAATCAATGCCTCACTCGGTCATCATCAGAGAAGCTTCCTCTTGAGGTAGATGGGATAGGAACTAACACAGAGATGGACAAATGGACAACATGAAGAGTGAGAGACCTTGGAACATGCAGCCCTAAATTGAATGCTTTTATCAAACCTCTCCCCCTCCCTCCCTCAGGTCTCAGGGAGTTATGGAGAAAAGTAGAGAGGAAAGACTGTAAGAGGAAGAGAAGATAAATGACAGCAAGGAAGCAATGTCTTCTAAAAACAACAGAATAGATGAACATGAATTTAGAGAGACAGTGGCAGCATGGACAGTTATTGAACAAGTTCAGGCTAGGTAGGGTGCAGTAAGGTGCAGAAGTGGTGTTGAGATCACATCCTTAACCAAGACGCTATCTCCAACCGACATGTGCTTGCAAAGGAAGAAACAGTTATCTTCAATTCAGTCTCACTATGTATATTAACCTCAGTCAGGTTTAGACTCTATGCCCAGCAGTATGAACTCTGCAGTATTTTTGTAGACATTTGTCTCCCATTATTATTTTTAACTTTACTGTTTATGATTTCAATTGTGTGTGTGTGTGTGTGTGTGTGTGTGTGTGTGTGTGTGTTTCTTGTGTATATTTTTCTTTGTTTTGTATTAATCATTTTTTACCTCTTGTCTATGGAAGAGAGGGGGGCTGAAGTTTGTTGGGTGGGAAAGTAGGGAGAATTTGAGAAGAGTTCAGGAAGGGGATGAAAATATACTGTAAGAGGGGAAATTCAATTAAGAATATAAAAGTAGACAAATACAATAAATAAATGATTGTATTAATGTGTTTGACATTCTTAACATAAGCAGAATATATAATACATATGAAAAAATATAAAATATTACTTTTTGAGTCTATTCATTATTACTTATATATGTATGTTTTCAGGAATAACCACTTGGCATTGCATAACTCACTACAAGTCTATTTTCTGCGGAAGATGAATTTTCTCTCTTTCTCAGAAGTCATTAATTGCCTGTAACTTGTCATCTATGTTTGGCAACCCTCACAGCCAACTTCCTAGTTGTCTTAGAAATATATATATATATATATATATATATATATATATATATATATATATATATATATATTTTCTGTTATTTGAGAGAAAGGAAAATTAAAACTATCTTGGGATTCTATTTTACCTCAGTCATAATTATTTATATTAAAAATCAAGCCAAACCTAAGAGAAAAATACAAAAGGTAACAAATGTACATAGGTCTGGATACAGGGAAATAATTCTTATTTACTGATGGCCAGACTTGACAGTGATACAGCCAAATGCAAACCTGTGTGGAGCTTCCTCAAAAAGACTGAAAACGATCTACTGTATAATCCATCTGTCCCTCTACTTGGCATATACTTGTAGGAGTTTATGTTTATGCCAGAGATACTTACTCATTCATATTCATTGCTGCTCTATTTACAATATGTGGAAAATGGAAAGAACATAGATATCCATCAACTGATGAATGAATAATGAAAATGTATTATTCATCTGTAAAGAAATTGAAATTATAAAATTTGGAGATTAATAGATATAACTGGAAACAGTCATTTTCAAAAAAGTTATCTAGACCCCAGAAGACAAATGTCACATGTTTTCTTTCATACTTCTCCCAGAAAACATTTTATATCAGGCTTGAATATCAGATTATGAGGGAAATCTTAAAATGGGATTTCTTTTGTTTATCTAAAGTTAACAGTTCTCAGATAATCAGGTTTCTTTGCCACCTTCAAGAAACAAATTAAGACAGTAACTCTAAATCCAACAAGCATTTCTATGTCCATATGTAATAAATTCAAATTGTGCAAGAGAAAGTCATGTTGTTTACCTTCAGGCTCAATTCTGGACATTGCACAATATCTGTGTTTCACTGTCTAAAACTAAGTCTTCTCTCCTCAAAGTAGGAAGTGTCGTTTTTACTCTAAATGGGTACACATCCAGCTGAAATACAGTTCATTTTACTAAAGAAAGAAGGACGTCACACATGTTGGAAATGATAGCAGGGTGTACCTTACTATGTAACATAGGACTGGATATTCATCTTATAAAACGATTTCTCATTTATTTTTTGGCATTGCTCAACACAAAAAATTTAGAAATGATTCTTCATTTTTCTTTGTAGCATGAATCTCTCACTGAAACTATAAGGAATTGGGTTCTGTTTTAATGTTTTTAAACCCATCTCTGTCTTCTCCATTACTACCATCTTCGTCATAGAAGCTTTCACTTCAATCAGTTCTGCGTAAGTCATTTGAAATCGCCCTATGATTCATCTGTCCCAAGATCCTCTAGTGTCTTCCTGATGCACTTGGAATAAAAGCCAGATACCTTAACACTTCGATCCTCAAGTATCTAGCTTCCTTCAACCTTTGGTAATTTTCACAAATTTTTCAAATCATTTTTATTTTTTTTATTTTTTTCCTCCTTTATTAATTTATTCTTGTTACATCTCGATGGTTATCCCATCCCTTGTATCCTCCCATTCTTCCCTCCCTCCCATTTTCCCCTTATTCCCCTCCCCTATGACTGTTCCTGAGGGGGATTACCTCCCCCTGTATGTGTTCATAGGGTATCAAGTCTCTTCTTGGTAACCTGCTGTCAAATCATTTTTAAATAAGAGCTTTCTGTTGTATTAATACATCCCTTTATTTCTTTATTGATACCTTTAAAAATCAGATAAATCTTCTTAGACAGACTATCCCAAGCCATCAACAGTATGGTCTCTTTCATGTATGTGTGTGTCTTTAATTTTCTTTAAAGGTCCTTGTGCTGACAAGTTAATATTAGATGTTTATTTGTTTATTAGTTTCCATGAGATTGATCCAATTAATATAGGCTCCTTGAGCCTAGATATCTTGATTATTTCACCAACATCTGTAGTCTATTTTCCCAGATAGTTACTCCTGTCATAGGAGGAAAGAACTAGTTGGGCACTATGATTACACAGTTCAATGAGAAAGTGTGAAATGGCTGTATATGCGACTTACAGGATTGCTACCTGCAGGAAACTATGGATCACAAAAAAAAATTTTGGAAAAACAATGGGTAAAAATATTTGAATTGAAAGCATGACAATTTTTAAAATTTTGCATTCTAGAGTGATTAGTTAATTAAGTAAAATAGCAGCAGCTGTATCACTAATATTGTAATAGTAAAAACAGGCATAAAATCAAAGGAATAATGACAGTTGTAGTATTTAGTAAACAGATGTTCTTGGTAAAGACTTAGTAATAATAAAAGTAACTTGTTAAATATAACCTTAATATTCACTAAATTCTGGAGTAGGCATCTGATACAGTACATATTTTTTTAATGGTTATAATAATAGTATTCCTATCTTTTATAAATAGTTCATTTTTTCCTGGATTGTCATATATGTCATTTATTCAATCTTTAGATCTCTATGAAACAGACGTTATTACGGTTCCTATTTCACAAATAAGACATCTGAGTGCTCTTCCTAGAGTTTTCAGACATTCAGCCTCATTCTGGGGCTAAATTTGTTTTCCTCTTATTTTAGGCCTGCCCACATCACTGACTCTGGAAGCCATAAATTCCTCAGCTCTGCAGCTCTAAGGTGGCTGTTACCAAGCTCAGATCATGAACAACAATCTACCAAATCTTTCCTACAATGAAATATATTTTCCTGGTTAGGTTTCATTAGGGAACTTTGACCAAAACAATAATGATCTTCAAGATGTGGAGTGATGCCTTCAGTAAATTGAGCTGAGCCTGTTGATACTTTTATTTTTCATTTTTGGTCTCCAGAATTATGACAAGATAGGTTTCTGTAGTTTAAACTAATCAATCTGTGGTGTGTTGTTATGACAGCTCTAACAATTGAGTGTGATGTATGCTGTCTACTCTCCTTGTCAAACTTACAAAATCAATCAAAGTAAATTTTACAAACTAATTTTTAAATATTTGTACATGACAAATGTTATTATATTTTCATAAGGCCTTACAGTAAACCTGTGTAGCTTAACGTTGACTTGAAATCTTTATTTGTGTGTCAATGCGTACTATTGGGTGGGGCGGGGTGGGGCAGACCGAGGACAGCCTGAAGTAGTTAGTTCTCTCTCTTCTCCATGTGTGTGTTCTGGGTGTCAAACTCCAATCTTTAACCTTGGCAGTAAATATCTTTACCCCAAAAGTCTTTTGCTCAGCCCCACACATGTGCTTTTAAAGGCACGAGTGACAACTTTTGAAATAAAACAACCATGTGGGTAATAGAACTTAATCAATTAATCATTTCTTGTGTACTTTAATGTACACAAAATAGTCTAATAGAGAGATGGAGTTTTAAAATGAGAAAAATTTTCATACAACAGTACATATTTAGATCCATAAATTCATTTAAATACATGCAGGCAAATAACCAAATACATATGACTTATTGATAAAATGAGGAGAGCTACAAATTCTTCATCTCTGTTATGAAGGGAAGTTTTTATTCCAAGCTTTTGGATTCTAGGGGGGCTTTAGTACCTTTGGCTGATATAAATGGTACATGAAAGTCTAGGCACTGAATAAGATCTGTAGCTCACCCTATTCGGGATGGCAATATAGATTCTGTGCCTTTGTATGTTGGAATTATGTGCTCTACTTTTTGACTTTGATCTTATAGGTTATTGCAGTTAAGATATTGTGAAGAGCCTCAGAAGAGACTTTGAACTTGTAAACAGTGTTGAGACTGTCATAGATTATGGGGACTTTTAAAGTTGGGCTAAATTCATTCTGTTTTTCATTATTATATGGCTACAAACCTAAGGCAGTAAGGGAGTGGAATGCAGTGATTTGAGGAAGAATAGCCCTCATAGGCTCATAGATTCAAATTCCTGGTCACCAGAGAGTGATACTGCTTGAAGAATTTAGGAGATATGTCCTTGTTAAAGTAGGTATGACCTTATTGGAAGAAGCTTGTCATTGGGAGTATGCTTTGAGTATTCAAAGGTTCAGGCTAAGTCCAGTTGCTCTCTGTCTTCCTGCTGCCTGTGGATCCAGAAGGACTCAACTCCTTCTCCAGCACCGTGCCTGACTGCATGGCACCATGCTACTTGTCACACTGATAACAAGCTAAATCTCTGAACCTATAAGCAAGTTGCAATTAAATGCTTTCTTTCTAGGAGTTTTATGGTCATGGTGTCTCTTTATAGCAATAGAACAGTGACTAAGACAACTGATATTGCTCAGTCACAATATTATTTCAAAGCTCAAAGTCTTAATTATAATCCTCATGTAAGATAAAAAAAAAAGTGAATTACATACAATGGCAAGTGTAGCTGGGTTTTTCCTTCCTCCCTTCCTTCTTTTCTTTCTTCCACTGTGATGAATACTATGACCCATAGAAACTTGGGAAAGCAAAGTGTTATTCTGGTTTATACCTACACATCACAGTCAATCCTTGAGGGAAGTCAGGGTAGGAACACAGGGCAGTAGCCTCTATGAGGCAGAAACTGAAGCAGAGTTTATGGCAGAATGCTGTACACTGGCCTAGTCCCCTTGCTTGCTCAGACACCTTTCTCATGAAGCTTTGGCTTACTAGCACAGAGATGGTTCTGCTCATAGAGGGATGAGCCTTACCATATAAGTCAACAAGAAGAGAACACCCCACAGACATCCCCACAGGCCAATTTGGGCAGGCATTTCATCAAGTCAGATTCTCTCTTCCTAGGTATGTCTAACTTTATAGAAAGTTGACAAACACTAGATTTGCTACCTGCCTTTTCCATTTTATCTTTCCTTCAAGTTCTTCTCCAAGAGGCTAAAAATATTCACTTTACTAAATGAGGTTTAGTTGCTACTTGCAGCTGAGATTAATTGGCAATTTAATATCTGAGCCAATGAACCCCGACTGCTAAATTTTATGATTTCTTCCTCTACCATCTCATTAGGCCTCCTCTAGTGGTGTGCATAATTAGGCCCTTAACAAATTGTCTCATCACTTGTTCCAGCTAGTGCCTCTATCTTTAAATCAAGTTTACTCTCTTTAGGATATTTTTCTTTTTATATGTGTAGTATTGACATGGAAAGGACCATTACATTTTATTTTCCTTTTGGGATAAAGCTTTAGTCTTCTATCCTATGAAGTATAAAAGACTTTGCTCTTCAGTGATGGTAACTAGCTAAAATTAAAATTTCCCTGATTATAAGGGAATTGCAATTGTAATTATGGATGCACTAAATTGGTGACCAACTTTCCAATGCAGCATATCTAAGATGTTTCTCTCTGTGTCTTTTGATGTGGCTTTTCATAAGGTATTCTGTCCTCAGCCAAATGACAAAACATGGTCCTTTTGTATAGGAGGCAATATACTAGGAGTTTTTGTTAGAATACAAAAAAGATTGAGACATGCCTAATAACTTAAGTTTATACTAGTTAACAATCTGAGTGGTTATTAATAAAGTTGTCTAATAATTATAATTTACTATAACCACAGTGCTCAATTTCTTATTACCCAAGACATTTCCCTCAAGTCGAGCAGCTTGTAGGCATTTGGCATTGATTGTTAGATAAAACTAATTGTAATGGAAAAAAGTGCAAAAATGATTACATTTAAAGTTCAGAATTCTGGGGATGATAGCAAAAGTTCAGAGCAGTAGAGAGAATGTTCAGTGATAAAAGATGACCACTACTAGAAAGAGATAAAGGATGTGAAAACGATGGTTCTGGTGGTTCTGGTTCTGAGTTAGATAATGACTTGAAGGTGAGAACAAGAAATCAGCTTCTTGAGATTCCAGAAGATCCCCTGGAGAAGGTCACAGTGGTAGGATAGCTGACTAAGACTGTGTGTGTGTATGTGTGTGTATGTGTGTGTGTGTGTGTGTGTGTGTGTGTGTGTGTCTGTGTGTGTGTGTGTGTGTGTGTGTGTGTCTGTGTGTGTGTGTGTGTGTGTGTGTGTGTGAGAGAGAGAGAGAGAGAGAGAGAGAGAGAGAGAGAGAGAGAGAGAGAGAGAGAGAGAGAGAGGTCCCTGCCTTATCTAATTTCATCTTCTTGGTCACACAAGTATTGTTAGGTATGGGTTCCTTCTCAAAGAATGGTTCCTGAATCAAATCAGATCTTGGTTGGTTACCGCACAGGGTTTGTGCTATTGTTTTAATGGTATAACTTTCAGGCAGGAAACAGGACACTATTTAGATCAAAGGATTTATTATTATTATTGGTGTTTTATTAAGAGCTGGTTTTCTGTTTATCTGGCTCCATGTTCAAATAGTTGTTTAGGTGTTGTCTTCAGCAATATAAATTTATTGTAAGTTTGTGGAGAACAGCCAATAGCCTTGACAAAACTCTGGGTTGTTTGTGGGTTTCCATGTGTATTAGTTAGGGTTCTCTAAAATAATAGGACCTATAGAACGAATCTATATACATACAAAGAAGATTTATTAGACTGACTTATGGGCTGCAGTCCAGCTAATCCAACAGTGCATGGCTGTGAGCACAATCCAGTAGTTGCTCAGTCCATATGGCTGAATGTCTCAGCAGGTCGTCAGCATATGCTGGAATCCCAAAATCGGTTTTAATAACAGTGAAGGAATTAACTTGCTAAAATATGAGAGAAAGCAGGCAAAGAACAAGAGCTACCTTTTTCCATATACTTAAGTATGCTTCCAACCAGAAAGAGTGGCCCAGATTAGATCTGGATTAAAGATCCAGATTACAGAAATGTCTTTTCAAAGATCAAAAGATATATATTAAAAGCAAGTCTTCCTATCTCAAAGAACCAGATTAGAAGTGAGTCTTCCTACTTTAAATTAACTAAAAATCCCTCATAGATGTGCCCTCTATTTTGTGATTTTAGTTTAATTCAGATGTAGTAAAGATGACAATGAAAATGTTCACTTGACATGCTCTCACATCTCCTTATATTTTAATGAAAATGTCTTAATAATGCCTAAATATGAAATGACTATCCAATGTACAGTTGTAAATGCATTACGTGTTTATCCAAGTCATAATCAAGCCTAACATGATATAATTAACTATTCCTTATACAGTCTCAAATACATTACACATTTGAGTATCTGGCAATGTTCCTTAAGGGGAATTCATTTAGCACTTCAAACTTAAATGATAATCATTGATATTAATTAGTGTTATATCACATGATGAAGAAATCTAGATAATAAATCACAAATAACCATACAAGCACATTCTTTACAAAACACAAGAGAAACAGTCATGACAATTATAACTTCCTTTTTATCAACTAGCCATGTGATCCTAGCTATCATTTATGGCTACCTCCCCCCTTTACTACTAATTCTATGTTTCTCCACTCTAGGCAAGCACCTCAGCAGGTCTTGTCTCTTTTCCTGGTAGGGTGACCTATACCTTAACTACTGATGGGTCTGTGCTCTTTGTATTTCTGTCTGGATCACAGAGGATCATAGTTTCCCACTGACTTTAATAATAGAACAAGGTAGCACCTAGAGATGCCCTAAAGGATCTTCTGCATTCCAAATATAATCTTTTTTGCCTCCATTGTGGAAAAGCAATTCAAATTCTCTATGGTAATCTGGATCGATTGTCTCTCCTAACTTTGGTATTCCTTTCTTTGCCTGTTGGTTTAAGGACATTAGAAGCCCAAAGTAAGCAGGGGGAATCTGAACTCCCAGTTCATTGCAAGGCTTGCTGTGGCCCCTGGCAGGAGTGCTCCCCCCTCTGGAACCAAAACTTCTGGGATTATAAGGTCACAGGAACAGGAAGCAAAAATATTCCTAGTGGGTCACTGTGGGTGATAGTGAATGGAGCTATTCCCTTTCCTACCCCTTGCTCCTTAAGCCTATGGACTCTTGACTATGGGAGAAACTGTACCATATATTGGGCACTGATACAAAGCACTTACTACCTTCTGGTGTAGCATGCTATTACCTTCTCAGGCTGCTGCCACATAGTTAGCAATGCAGCTGTGTATTCAAAAGGCTGTTTTATCTTTCTGTCATGCCAACTGCTTCATCATGGAGGGTAAACATGGTAAGACCAGGGGATTTCACGCTGCCTCACTTCTCCGGCTGTGAAATGAGATTTTTTTGGCCAGAAGCAATAGTGTATGATAAGGTATTCTGTAAGTCCTTGGATGGTGGTTTTGGCAGGAGCATTACATGCAGGAAAGGTAAATCCATAATCAGAATAAATATCTACTACAGTGCAGAGGATGCATTGTCCTATCCACAGAGGGAGTGGTGCAATGTGGTCAACATATCACCTATCACAAGGTCACATGTTGGTCACATGAGGAGCTCATGTCTGGAGCTCAATGTTTGTCTCTGCTGTTGGCATATCTGGCACTCAGCAGAAGCTGTATCCAGGTCAGCCTTGGAGAATGGAAGTTCATGCTGTCAAGCCCTTGCATAACTCCCATCTCTGCCACCAAGACCACTTTGTTCATAAGTCCATTGGGCAATGGAAAAAATGGCAAGAAAATGAGGCTGACTGTTCACAGAACAGGCCATCCTATATCCATGACTACTGAACTTCTTCACAGCTGAAGTCTCCCTTTGATGAACACCTACATGAGACACATATTTTTGCAACCTTTGTCTATTTGGAGAGATCTATTTACATACATAGCAGGTGTCTTTATCACCAAGTTTCCAAATCCCTGATCATCCAGGCAATCCACTGGCTGCAGCCCATGAATCAGTGAATAATCACATTTCTGGCCATTTTTCCCTCCAAATAAAATGTCTGACTGTGTGAACCTCCTGAAATTCTCCCCGCTTTGAAGATTTCCCTTCACTAGTATCTTTCAAGGTTGTCCTAAAAGGGGTTGTAATGCTCCAACTGTCTACTTCTGGGCTGTGTGGACATAACATGCAAAACCATCAGTCAACCATGCCATAGTCATCCACATGTTTAGCCCTCTCACCCCTAGTATTATCACTCATCTTTTGCTTTTTATAATATAAAGAATCATAAGCATTCACTCCCCTCTTAGGACTGTGCTCAGTTTACCTGAACAGATTTTAATAAGTCCCTTTTCATTTTTATCTGATTCTAAGGATTGAAAATATTTGACATGGTTTCCTCAATGAACAACTGATTGCTTGAAAATGTACGTGTTTTTGTCAGATGTGCATATATGTACTCCCAGAAATTGGGATGTAGACCCAGCTAATATTACATAGTAAGACCTGGACTCAAATCACAACACATGCATGTGAACACATGTGGGCACACACACGTGCACACACACACACACACATCACTTCCGTCTTCTTATATTTGTATATTTTTTATAGTTTCTTTGATTGTTGACTTTCAGATTTATTGAACAGAGATTGACTATTCTTAATTATTCTCTTTTTTGTGTTTACTCAGGATTGATTTTTGGCCTGTAATATGATATAATTAGGAAGGAATTCTATAGACTTTTGAAAAAATGTGTAGTTGGAAAAAGTGTTGTGTAGAAACCTCTTAAACCATTTGGCTTATTCAGTTGTTAAGCTTCACGGCTGATCTTTTATTTTAGTGTTCTAGCTATTGATGAGAGGGTGATACAAATTTTACTCACTGTCATTGTTCTATAATCCTGTCCTGTAGATGTAGTCGTGTTCATTTTATCAAATGCAGTACCAATGTGCAGTGCTTCGCCAAACATAATTGTCTTGTCTTTTTGGTGAATTGTGCTCTATTATAACATAGAGACACTTCATTGAATGCTTATGACTAATTTTGACTTGATTTTTTAAAGTCTACTTCCGACATTATTCTTGCTTATTCATTTTGGTGTCCTAATTTTGTTTTTAGAAAGTGCTGTTGAATTTAATTATCCACCAAATGGCCAACATACTCACCTAGGCTTTTTTTTTTTCATTGTTGTTGATCAAGCCTAATTTTTATTCCATATACTGAATTTTATTTGTTTTATTGAGTTTTTCATTTTCTGCTTCTGTGTTTTATGTTGGTTTTTAAATTAATTTAATATCTGTTAAATTTCTTATCTAAACCATATATTGACTTCTCTAATTTAGTCAAATATATTTCTAGCCACCTTAAAGTCACTGTTCATTAAAAAAATAGGCATTTGAATTCTTTCCCTACTATCTCATCAATGTCAATATCTGTGTTCTGATTGGACTGTTCTAAACTCTAGCCAAGTCACCTTACCTTGATTTCTCCTATTCTGTTTTGTATGCTATTGCTTCTATACCCCTTAGGATGATATCTTTCTACATCTACATAAGGAACTACTTAAAGAACAGCCTTCTCTTAAAGTTTTAATTCATTATGTAACTCAGAAGGGAGAAAAGGATTAGGGTATCATCAACTCAAAATGAAACAGACACTCAATTATGATGAAATCACTGTAGATATCAACTGAATCTACTACAACAGAAAGAGAAGAAACACGTTTATCATAGTTCAAATTAAGAGGCTTAAAATAATAATTTTGATAGCAAGATTAGCAATATAACTAGTAAAATAATAAGTAATAGTTAATAACTGTTATTAATAATTAATAAAAATATTAAGGAAAAATAAAAAAGAATTAGTATAAGAAATAAAGGAAAGATTGATGCACAGGTGCAACATAAAGTTTTGGGGATTAAATTCAATAATATAAATCCAGAGAATATAGGAAATATAAAGGGAAGCAAAAGTGTTTTTAAAAAATTCTCATTTTGATGAGATGGAGTCATGACTCTTCAAGGGATCTGAGCCTAGAGTTTACTATGTGTGTTAATTACATTTCTATTGCTATAATAAACACCGTGATCAAAAGAAACTTGGACTCTATACATCCCTGAACTCTGTGTATGCTTTCAGGACATTCATCAATATGCAAAACAGTTTCACTCATTGAATATATTATTCAGTTGGGTGTCCACTTTTACTCCCTGAGACTGCCACTACACCTGGAAGAGTACACAATCACCAAGCAAGGACAGCTCTAAATGCCATCCAGCCTTCCAGTGTAGAGGTGACCAAACAAAAACTATCTATATTCTATAACTATCTATAGACACGGTTTGGCAGATCTTTTGTCTTATATGCACAATAGCAAATCCTCCATTTGTGGATATATGCTGATTTTTAAATTTTAACTTATTATAGTTACTTATAATTACCATCATTATTTGCATATATATGATGTCTCTGAAGGTGTGTATGCAGGTGTGCACATGACATAAAGTATACATTGTAGTCAAAGGACAAATTGTAAGAATCAGATCTTGTTTTTAAACTTGTTGAGGCAGTGTGTTGCCTATTTGTCCACCAGCAATATTCACAGAAGCTATAGGGATTGTACATGGTAAGCTGGCTGTGGGGATATAGGAAATGACCCTCACTCCCAGTAGATCATAATAAATTGTTGAGAAGCTCACATGTCAGTAAACTGTTCAATCTGCACTCAGTACTGTCTGAGATGAATAAGTCAATTAAGGCCTTTTGAACATTTAACTAAGAGTTTAATATTTTTTATTATCTATCATGATTATTTCTAAATTTAATCAGTGTTTAGACATCTATCTGTTATGAACTGAAATGAAACTACAAATGAAATGTGGGACCAAATTGAATTTCATGAGGTAAAAGTATTTCAAGAAAAAAAAAGGAGAAAGAGAAGGAGGAAAGAAGGAAAACCATTCAGGACAAAATGAGACTTATTTTAATCTTGTTGTTATACTTGGTTTATGGTGTTGGAAATGGATTATAAGCTCTGGAATTTCAGTCCAAACAAACAATAATCAGAATTCCACTTGAAATTGTGACTTCCCATTAAAGCAGGAGTTAACGCTGATTTCTTCCAGCTAGGCTCACTCAACAGTGACTGAGTGTTATAAAACACAGCTTGCATTAAATTCTCTTTGAAGAAGAAAGGCTAACCAGATCCATTCGTTTTGATCAAGAATATCTCGTAACAAGTGTAACAGCAAAGTGATGAGTGCTACACATGGTGAAGATTAATGGGAGACCCTAAGAATGCAGAGCACTTCCTTCCCAGCTCGTTATCAGTTAACAGATTATTTTTAAGTTGTGGCCGATTATACCCGGCATGAACAGTATTCCATTTATGGGAAAGTGAGAAAGGCTTCGTAAGGCCGAATTTCCATGGCATCTGTGAAAGGGGAGTCTAAGAATAACACACAGTGCTGCGAGAACGCATTCTACATGCAGATCAGACAAAAGTGCCCTTTGCTTCTGTTGACCAACTCAAGTATTGAACAGATATCTTTAGAAAAATATTTCTATTTCTTGGGAAAGTATCTCAAAAGTAACAGTTACTGTTACTCAATAAACAACTTCACAGGTCAGAAAAGTTGAGGATATCCTGACTTATTAGTGACATCAAATCATCTCTAGGACCTGTGAGTTTAGTAGTCTTAAAAGCACCATTAGTCCTCAATTGAAAAAGAATTCCTCCAGTTATTAATCCCTGAAATGCACTTATGACGAGACAAAGACTCTGTGGGAAATTTTGAAAACTACTTTTGCATAATTCTACAGCCACTTCTTAAGTGTCACTATTGCTTTATACACAGCAGCTTCAAAGACTTTGGAGATTTGCTTTGCTTACAAGTTTATGAGTCAATAGGAGCTGGAGTAAGAACCAGATATGAATTTATATAGGCACAGGTTATTACAAAAGCTTTTAGTTATGGTGAGGATTAGGACGCTGAGCAACAATATGGCAAAGCTAAACAGAGCCACAAAGAACAGAAGAAAGCCACTACACCTGAACTGAAATTGAATATCCACAAAAGACCCCAGACCTTCCAGTCTCTAGGAACCACGAGATACAGTTTCTGGAGAGATAAAGGGTTTACTCCCGCTGAAAAGTAGGGGATTCTCTGTGATGAGGAGGTGGAAGAAATCTGGCCAAAAAGAGAGTCCTTTCCTGGAAATGTTCAGTGGTGAACAACCTAGTGGCTAGAGGTAGGGCCTACTGACTGCTGAGTGATGCGGGCCGGTCACAGACAAGAATGGTACGCAAGTTGTGTGCCCTGCAAGAACCAGACACAACAGTTGAGAAAACAGTTTCTAGGTGCAGCGCTTGCCACATGAGCACAAGAAAACCTGCACCAAGAAAAGCCAATTCTCTTTCTCATATAAAGGGTCTCAGGGTCAACTATCAGTAAGGATTACCAGCAACTGTCATTACTTCAAAGTTGCAGACCTAGTTTTTCATTAAAGGCAACAAAAAGTGTTCCATAGTAAGGGGTATTAAATTGATAACTGCCATATGATATATATTACTATGAGAAGAAAGTAAACTCAGCAGCTCTTTTTGTTTTTTCCTTCTGTTTTCTATTATGGTACTTCATAGTTCTTAAGATTTAATCTAAAGTATTGGCAATGGGGAGACCAGCTGTTGCTCTCAGTGTCCTTCTTAAAATTGCTTTTGTTGTATCCCAGAGGATTGTATACTTTGTTTACATTTTCCTTTGCTTCTAGGAACTTTTCTATTTCCTTGTTGATTTCTTTAATGACCCTTTATCATTCAATAGTGCACTGTTTTAATCTTCATGGGGTTTTGTAATTTATTTTGTTATTGTTTTGGGCTTTATTCCATTGTGGTCAGATAGAATACAAAGAATTATTCCAATATTTTGGCATTTATTGAGCTTTGCTTCATGTCCCAATCTGCTGAGAAGAATGTATATTTTGTAGTGTTCTGGGTAGAATAATGTATGGGTGTTTTATTAAGTTTGTTTGATCAAGAACATTATTTAATTACAATGTTTCTATATTTATTTTCTGCCTGGATGTCCTGTTTATTGGTGAAAGTGAGATATTGTCTAATCTGTGGTTTTATACCAACTAGTGTTCTGTGAATTTGCTGGTACTCAGATTTTGTGTGTGTGTGTTTAGGACTGAAATGTCTTCGTGGAGGATTGTTCATTGTTCAGAATGATGATATCTTACTATTCTTTTCTAATTAGTTTTGGCTAGGAATGTATTTTGTTGTATACTAGTATGGCAGTATACGATTGCATCCAGGTCCTGTCTGCCTGGAGTCATCTTTTCCACGCTTTCCCTCTAACGTAGTGTATGTTTTTAAAGGTGAAGCATGTTTCTTGTAGCAAGAAAACAGCTGGTTGTTTTCTAGTCCTGTGTCTTTTATTGGGGAATTATTACCTTCGATATTTATAATATGTAATATGTGTATCAATTACAGATATCTTGTCAGTTTCCTGATGTTTTCCTTAATCTTACTTTTCATGAAAACTGTCCTAACATGCATTTATTTTGTTCTTATGCTTATCATCTTCTCTATGAAATACTACATTCAGGAATCTCTATAGGACTGGATTGTTACTCATAAGTTTCTTTTACATTTCCTAATTTCTTGTTTTATTGCCAAAGAAGGGTTTCTGCCTATTTTAACTATGATGGATAATTTTGCTGTGTATACTAGTGTGAATTGGCAACTGTACTCTTTCAAAATTTGAAGTACATTGCCCCAAACCCTTCTAGTTTATAGTGTCTCCACTGAGAAATCAGCTGGTATTCTGATGAAGTATTTTCTTAGTACTTACCATAATATTTCTCTCCTGCAGCTTTTTAAATGTGTTTGTTTCATGTGTTTTATCTTAAATATAACAGTGTGGAGAGTTTCCATTCTCTTTTTGTGTATAATATTCTGTACAACACTTGTGTCTGGATAGACATCTCTTTCCTTAGATTTAGTAATAACATTTTTTCTATGATGACATCTTATACTTCTTATATTTTAGGCTTAGACATTTTCCTTTTATGCATATTTTATTTATACATTTAAAACTTTTTAGTAATTTCCTTTGATTCAATTGTCTAACTTTTGTAAATTGTTTTCAAGCCCTGATGTTCTGTTTTTCACATGATACATGCTGTCATGCCATTTCTGAGGATTTTCACTGAGCTTCTATGGGATTTAATGAATATTTCTTTTCCAGCTTAATTTTAGTTTGGATCTTTTTCAATATTTCTTTATTGAATTCTCTTTTCAAATCCAAAATTTCATTGTCATCCGTATGTATGTATATATGTATGTATGTATGTATGTATGTATGTAACATGTATGGTGGTTTTCTGTTTTTGGACCTCAATCAGTTTACTTCTGTCCCTCTTCTTTTAAGTATTTATTTATGTACTCATTGAATTTTTTGAACATGTCTGTGATTTTTCTAAGAATTTTGAGAAGTTGGGAATAAACCCCAGTCAGGTGCTGAGACAGAGAATTTAGAGGACAGGCAGTGAACTGCGGCATCTGATTTGGAGAACTGATGAGGCAGCAGAGAGGTCTTAACTTTCAGGAGTTTCTGTGAAAGCAGGCAAGGTTATCAGGGAGGTTAGGTGTCAGGAAGGAGCAAAGTAAAGCTACTTCTTGGAGTTGTTCCATGCAGGTCTTCAGAACGTGAGGTTAGTGTGTCAGCAGCATGGGGAAGTTAGCGCTCCACCTATAGAAAGTGTAGGTGTTCACACAGTGGTGTGCCAGAAGGCAAGATAGGTTCTCCCTGCAAAGCCAGCAGGCCTTCCAAGTGTGTCTTAAGATAACCATCTTTGAGAAGCAGTGTGAAAGACGTGCCTGATTTCCCTTCAAAGCAAGCAGACTATTAGAATGCCCAATGCAGGAAAATAACAGGAAGAGCCTTAGGAAGGACAGCAGAATTAGGGCATCCAAATGAGGAGTGAAGGAAAGAGCCTTACTTATCAGTGTGGGCATACAGATTTTCTGGGGGAGGCAGGAAGTGAATGGGGCTTTGAGGAAGGAGCAAAGAGAAGAGAATACTTGACCAATTATTATGGGTGCCATGGATTTCCAGGAAGGCAAGCAGTAAAGGCTTTTATTTCATATTATAAATCACCAAGGATGTGACCATGTGTCCTAGTAACAATATGAAGTGAATATGAGGAAAGCCAAGGAAGAAACAGCAATGAGAAAGACAGTTGTTAGTCTTTCTTCCACATATCAAGTTCCTTATTATATTGTTTTTCAGAAAATTACATTTATATAACAGATGGATTCAAAATTTAGTTACAGCCAACTGAGAATCTGGAATTGAATTAAATCTATTCATGACCATTTACTTTATACTGGCCAACCAAACCAGAAGTATGGTAATATCACTGGACAATTTTTACCATGAAAGCCATATGCATATATGATCTGGAGATACGTGGATATTATTCAGCCTTCTTACTGACCTAAAAATTATTCAAAACAACACACACAATCAGCATTTAGATACCAATATCCGAAGGACCAAGGGAAGGATTAATGGTATTGTTTTCTAAGCTTCTTTCCAGCTGGGATTCAGCTTTCACTGACAAGTTCAGGGTGGATGCAAACACCATGCAGCTGAGTGCATGATTTTCCAGGTAACTTCTTTTCCAGATGCCAAATAGTTTGAATGTCAGAAATGATGAAAAGTAATATCCAAAGCCTTGGAGACCTTCTTAACTGTCAATATTAAAAGAAATCATCCATAGTGTTATTACAACTTTACATCATAGCATTTTTACTGTGGTTTACACAGGGGCGTTTTATATCTTAAGATTTTCAGAATGGAGCATTTATCACTCTAGACTAAGTTTATTCATTTTTATTAGCTTTCATTCCATAGAAAATGTGTTTTTTTCCTTCACAAATTTGTCCATCTTTAATACAAAATAGACAGTTCTTATGTTTGAACAGTTCTCATGAGGCAGCATACTTCCTCTACCTTATAAGTGGATTCTGGCAGTCCACGTGGCTTTCGAGGTTTCAACTTTCTCATTTGCAGAATATGTGATATGACAAAATTTGTAGAGTTTGTGAATTTTTACTACATATGCACCTTACTGCATTGCCTACTTAGAATAGTTTACTGTATCTGTGCTTAATAAGAAAAATTTAAGTGTTCCAGTTTGGTGGCCTAATGCAAACATATTCTGTAATAAATACTTATTTCTGAAGAGTGCTTTATATACATCAGTAATTCAAATTAAAGTATTAATGTGCCAATTTGCAAATGGTCCTTAATTAATGAATTAATAAAGTCATATTCTTAGGTATGGGTAGGCCTTATAGCAGTGGTTCTCAATCTGTGGGTCACGACCCCTTTATAGTTCCAATAATCCTTTCACAGGAGTTACCTACGACCATTGGAAAGCACAGATATTTACATTATGATTCGTAATAGTATCAAACTTACACTTATAAAGTAGCAACAAGAATAATTTTATGAATAGAGGTCACCCCAACATGAAGAACTGTATTAAAGTTGAGAACCATTGCCTTATTGAATCCCAGATTATGCAATTTGGTGCCTAAAATATCAGATGACATTGTAAGAGACTGAATCCAAAGTAAAACTCCTTAGGTGACCAAGGGCCAGTAAACTGAGGAGATAAAGATGGCACCATTGGTGTAACTTTGATTTATATGTGCTTTCATCACTCTGATACCCACAGTCACAAAAATGTATTTATAAATTTAAAAGTGTTACTTTTCTGATCTCATGTCTTCATTAGCTTTGAATTTCACAATCTACCTAGGACACTAGAAATAAGAACATGTTCAATCTCAATGGTTATCCCATCCCTTGTACCCTCCCATTCTTCCCTCCCTCCCATTTTCCCCTTATTCCCCTCCCCTATGACTGTGACTGAGGGGGGCCCCCTCCTCCCCCTGTATATGTTCATAGGGTATCAAGTCTCTTCTTGGTAACCTGCTGTCCTTCCTCTGAGTGCCACCAGGACTCCCCCTCCAGGGGACAAGGTCAAATGTGAGGCACCAGAGTACGTGAGATGTAACAAGAATAAATTAATAAAAAAAAAGAAAGAAAGAAAGAAAGAAAGAAAGAAAAAAGAAAAGAAAAAGAAAAAAAGAACATGTTCAATTTCATAGATATTCCTTTATTTTGTTTTATTATAAAAATGGGAATAGGGCTTCCTCAAGACCCAGCTATTCCACTCCTTGGAATATACCCAGAAGATGCTCCAGCACACAGCAAGAAAATTTGCTCAACCATGTTCATAGCAGCCTTATTCATAATAGCCAGAACATGGAAACAGCCTAAGTGTCCATCAGTAGAAGAACGGATAAAGAAACTGTGGTACATATACACTATGGAGTACTATTCAGCTATTAAAAACAAGGAATTCCCGAAATTTGTGGATAAATGGATTGAGCTAGAAATGATCATAATGAGTGAGTTAACCCAGAAGCAGAAAGACTCAAATGGTATATACTCACTTATATCTGCATATTAGCCCAAGGGGCAGGTCCCACGAAAGCCTTCACTTACCAGGAAACTGAGACAGAGGAGAGAACATTCTAGTGGGACTCTAGATGAGAGAATCATGGGAGAAAGGCAAAGTAGAAGGACCCAGAGGGTCCTAGAAGCCTACAAGTAGAACATTATGATAGGCAGATTTGGGCCCAGGGGTCCCGCTCTAACTAAGGCACCAGCCAAGGACAATACAGGCGGTAAACCTTAAGCCCCTACTCAGATCTAGCCAATGGACAGAACACTCTCCACAATAGGGTGGAGAGTGGGATACTACTTTCTCACATACTCTGGTGCCTCACCTTTGACCATGTCCCCTGGACGGGGAGACCTGGTGGCACTCAGAGGAAGGACAGCAAGTTACCAAGAAGAGACTTGATACCCTATGAGCATATAGAGGGGGAGGTAATCCCCCTCAGGAACAGTCATAGGGGAGGGGAATAAGGGGAAATTGGGAGGGAGGGAAGAATGGGAGGATACAAGGGATGGGATAACCATTGAGATGTAACAAGAATAAATTAATAAAGGAGGAAAAAAAAGAAATTAACCATCACATACATTAGGTTTCGTTTTGACAGTTACAAACCAGATGGTTCTGCTTTATTCTCTTTGTCTGTTCTGGCAGCCGTCTCTGTCATGGTTTTCCAGTGTCAGTGTGGCATCCTTTCCATTTGCATGTCAAGCATGCTCTATTTCATCCTCCTTTTTCTTGGCACCTATGTTCCCCATCAAGTGGTCTCCTTTCTAGTTTCATAATCTGTCTGCTTGCTCATCTCCTTTATTATGTGTTAGAAACCACATGAGAGTGAATATCTTTTTTTCTCCTTCCTGAGTCTGAGTTACTTCAGTGAATGCAATACTTTTCAGTTCCACTTATTTTCTGGAGAATTTCATGATTTTCTTTACATCTTAATCAAATGTCACAAAGTATACAAGTCACATTTTTCATTGTCCATCTTCTTTTTTTTTTTTTTTTACTTTATTAATTTATTCTTGTTACATCTCAATGGTTATCCCATCCCTTGTATCCTCCCATTCTTCCCTCCCTCCCAATTTCCCCTTATTCCCCTCCCCTATGACTGTTCCTGAGGGGGATTACCTCCCCCTCTATATGCTCATAGGGTATCAAGTCTCTTCTTGGTAACTTGCTGTCCTTCCTCTGATTGCCACCAGGTCTCCCCGTCCAGGGGACATGGTCAAAGGTGAGGCACCAGAGTATGTGAGAAAGTAGTATCCCACTCTCCACTCTACTGTGGGGAGTGTTCTGTCCATTGGCTAGATCTGGGTAGGGGTTTAAGGTTTACCGCCTGTATTGTCCTTGGCTGGCGCCTTAGTTTGAGCGGGACCCTTGGGCCCAAATCTGCCTATCATAATGTTCTACTTGTAGGTTTCTAGGACCCTCTGGGTCCTTCTACTTTGCCTTTCTCCCATGATTCTCTCATCTAGAGTCCCACTAGAATGTTCTCTCCTCTGTCTCAGTTTCCTGGTAAGTGAAGGCTTTCGTGGGACCTGCCCCTTGGGCTAATATGCAGATATAAATGAGTATATACCATTTGAGTCTTTCTGCTTCTGGGTTAACTCACTCATTATGATCATTTCTAGCTCAATCCATTTATCCACAAATTTCGGGAATTCCTTGTTTTTAATAGCTGAATAGTATTCCATAGTGTATATGTACCACAGTTTCTTTATCCGTTCTTCTATTGAGGGACACCTAGGCTGTTTCCATGTTCTGGCTATTATGAATAAGGCTGCTATGAACATGGTTGAGCAAATTTTCTAGCTGTGTGCTGGAGCATCTTCTGGGTATATTTCAAGGAGTGGAATAGCTGGGTCTTGAGGAAGCCCTATTCCCATTTTTCTGAGATAGCACCAGATAGATTTCCAAAGTGGTTGTACTAGTTTGCATTCCTACCAGCAATGAAGGAGTGTTCCTCTCTCCCCACATCCTCGCCAGCATGTGGTGTCTCTTGAATTTTTGATCTTAGCCATCCTGATGGGTGTAAGATGGAATCTCAGCGTTGTTTTGATTTGCATTTCCCTGATGATTAAGGAGGTTGAGCATTTCTTTAAGTGTTTCTCAGCCATTTGATATTCCTCTGTTGAGAATTCTCTGTTTAGTTCCATGCCCCATTTCTCCATTGGGTTATTTGGTTTGGTGGTATTTAATTTCTTGAGTTCTTTATATATTTTGGATATTAGACCTTTGTCAGATGTGGGGTTGGTGAAGATCTTTTCCCAGACTGTAGGCTGTCGCTTTGTTCTCTTTACCGTGTCACCTGCCTTACAGAAGCTTCTCAGCCTCATGAGGTCACATTTATTAATTGTTGACATTAATGCCTGGGCTGTTGGTGTTCTGTTCAGGAAGTTGTCTCCTGTGCCAATATGTTCCAGGCTCTTCCCCACTTTTTCTTCTAAGTGATTTAGTGTCTCTGGTTTTATATTGAGGTCTTTAATCCACTTGGATTTGAGTTTTGTACAAGGTGACAAATATGGGTCCAGTTGCATTTTTTTACACATAGACATCCAGTTAGACCAGCACCATTTGTTGAAGATGCTATCCCTTTTCCATCGAATGGATTTGGCTTCTTTGTCAAAAATCAAATGCCCATATGTGTGTGGATTCATATCTGGATCTTCGATTCGATTCCACTGATCAACCGGCCTGTTGCTGTGCCAGTACCATGCTGTTTTAATTACTATTGCTTTATAGTACAGTTTGAGATCAGGTATGGAGACTCCTCCAGAGCACCTTTTATTGTACAAGATTGTTTTAGCTATTCTGGGTTTTTTGTTTTTCCATATGAAGTTCAGAATTGAACTTTCAATGTCTTTAAAAAATTGTGTAGGTATTTTGATAGGGATTGCATTGAATCTGTAGATTGCTTTTGGTAGGATGGCCATTTTTATTATGTTAATTCTCCCTATCCATGAGCAAGGTAGATCCTTCCATCTTCTCATGTCATCTTCAATCTCTTTCTTTAGGGTTTTGAAATTTTTTTCAAACAGGTCCTTCACTTGCTTAGTTAGAGTAACTCCTAAGTACTTTATATTGCTTGTGGCTAGTGTGAAGGGTGTAGTTTTCCTAATTTCTTCCTCTGCAAGCTTATCATTTGTGTATAGGAAGGCTACAGACTTTTTTGAGTTAATTTTATATCCAGCCAATTTGCTGAAGGTGTTTATCAGCTGTAGGAGTTCTCTGGTGGAATTTTGAGGGTCGCTGATGTAGACTATCATATCATCTGCAAATAGGGATAATTTGACTTCCTCCTTTCCCATTTGAATACCCTTGATCTCCTTATGTTGTCTTATTACTCTGGCTAGAACTTCGAGTACTATATTGAAGAGAGATGGAGAGAGTGGGCAGCCTTGCCTTGTTCCTGATTTTAGAGGAATTTCCTTAAGTATCTCACCATTTACTTTGATTTTGGCTATTGGCTTCCTATATATAGCCTTTATTATGTTGAGGAAAGTGCCTTGTATTCCCGATCTCTCTAAAACTTTAAACATGAATGGGTGTTGGATTTTATCAAATGCTTTCTCTGCATCCAAAGAGATGATCATGTGGTTTTTTATTTTCATTTTGTTTATGTGGTGGATTACATTGATGGATTTCCATATATTAAACCATCCCTGCATGCCTGGAATGAAGCCTACTTGGTCATGATGAATGATATCTCTGATGTGCTCTTGTATTCGTTCAGCAAGTATTTTATTTAGTATTTTTGCATCGATGTTCATCAGAGAAATTGGTCTGAAATTCTCTTTCTTTGTTGAGTCTTTGTTAGGTTTAGGTATCAATGAGACTATGGCCTCATAGAATGAGTTTGGTAATGTTTCATCCCTTTCTATCTTTTGGAGTAGCTTGAAGAGTATCGGTACTAGCTCGCCCTTGAAGGTCTGGTAGAATTCTGCACTGAAGCCATCTGGCCCTGGGCTTTTTTTGGTTGGGAGACTATCAATGATTACTTCAATTTCTGTAGGGGAAATGGGACTATTTAGCTTGTTTATCTGCTCTTCACTCAACTTTGGCAAGTGAAATTGATCAAGAAAATCGTCCATTTCCCTTAGATTTTCAAATTTTGTGGCATATATGCCTTCAAAGTAGGATCTTATGATTCTTTGTATTTCTTCAGTGTCTGTTGTTATGTCTCCCTTTTCATTTCTGATTTTGTTGATTTCAATACTGTCTCTCTGCTTTTTAGTTAGTTTGGCTAATGGTCTGTCTATCTTGTTGACTTTCTCAAAGAACCAGCTCTTGGTTTTGTTGATTCTTTGGACTGTTTTCTTAGTTTCCAATTTGTTAATTTCACCCCTGAGTTTGATTATTTCCAGACGTCTACTCCTTTTGGGTGTTTCTGCTTCTTTTTTTTCTAGGGTTTCCAGTTGTGTCGTTAAGGTGTTTATGTGCGCTGCTTCCAATTTCTTTTTAAAGGCACTTAGTGCTATGAATTTTCCTCTTAGCACTGCTTTCAATGTATCCCACAAATTTGGGTATGTTGTTCCTTCCTTTTCATTGAATTTCAGAAACTCCTTGATTTCTTTCTTTATTTCTTCCCTGACCCAGGTGTCATTTAGCAGAGTTGTTTAGTTTCCACATATGTGTAGGCTTTTTGTTATTTCTGTTGTTGTTGAATTGCAGCCTAAGCCCATGATGATCTGATAGGATACAAGGTATTATTTCAATCCTCTTGTATTTGTTGAGGCTTTCTTTGTGAACTACAATGTGATCAATTTTGGAGAAGGTTCCATGGGGTGCAGAGAAGAAGGTATATTCTTTCTTGTTTGGGTGAAAGGTTCTATAGATATCTGTTAGATCCATTTGACCCATGGCATTGGTTAATGATGTTATTTCTCGGCTTAGTTTCTGTTTCGATGACTTGTCCTTCAGTGAGAGTGGGGTGTTGAAGTCTCCCACTATTATTGTGTGGGGATCGATGTGTGGTTTAAGCCTTTTTAGCAGATCTTTTACAAATGTGGGTGCCCTTGTATTGGGAGCATAGATGTTCAGAATTGTGATGTCATCTTGGTTGACTTTACCTTTGATGAGTAAGAAGTGTCCATCCTCATCCCTTTTGATTAATCTTGGTTGAAAATCTATTTTGTTTGATATTAAAATGGCTACGCCTGCTTGCTTCTTGTGTCCATTTGCTTGGAATATTTTTTTCCAACCTTTTATCCTGAGGTAATGCCTATCATTATGGGTGAGATGTGTTTCTTGAATGCAGAAGAATGTTGGATCCTGTTTATGCACCCATTCAGTTAGTCTGTGTCTTTTTATTGGAGAATTGAGACCATTGATGTTGAGAGATATTAACGACCAGTTACTATTAAGAGTCTTAATTTTGATGTTGGTTCCAGTTGAGCGTTTGTGTAGTTGTGTTTTTGCCATGGTATAGTTATCTATTTCCTGAGTAGTTTTGATTGTAGCTTGACCCTTTGGGATGGAGTTTTCCTTCTAGTACCTTCTGTAAAGCTGGATTTGTGGATAGGTACTGTTTGAATTTAGTTTTGTCATGGAATATTTTGTTTTCTCCATCAATGTTTATTGATAGTTTTGCTGGGTAAAGTAGTCTGGCCTGGCATCTGTGGTCTCTTAGGTTTTGCAGGATCTCTGTCCAGGCCCTTCTGGCTTTGATGGTCTCTGCTGAGAAGTCGGGTGTAATTCTGATAGGTTTGCCATTAAATGTTATTTGGCCCTTTTCCCTTGCAGCTTTTAATATTTTTTCTTTGTTCTGTATGTTTTGTGTTTTGATTATTATGTGACGGGCAGTTTTTCTTTTCTGGTCAATTCTATTTGGTGTTCTGTATGCCTCTTGTATGTTTATAGGCATCTCTTTCTTTAGATTGGGGAAATTTTCTTCTATGATTTTGCTGAGAAGAGTTTCTGGGCCTTGGAGTCTGATATCTTCTCTTTCTTCAATGCCTATTATCCTCAGATTTCTTCTTTTCATGGTGTCCTTAATTTCTTGGATGTTTTGTGTCAGGAATTTTCCAGATTTGGCATTTTCTTTATTGGTTGCTTCAAGATCTGTTATTGTATCTTCTAGACTTGAGATTCGTTCTTCCATCTCTTGGATTCTGTTAGAAAAGCTCAGCACTGTGTCATTCGCCTTCTTCTCTGAGGCCTCACGTTCTCGTTTTTCTTCTGTCTGTGTGTTTATCATTGAATCCATTTTCATTTTCATATCTTGAACAGATTTTTTAATTTCTTTCATCTGGTTGTTTATATTTTCCTGAAAATTTTCCATTTCCACTCTATGTGCTTCTTTTATGTCTCGCACCTGCTTCGCTGCTTCTTCCTGCATCTGATTTCGAATTTTATTTGTTTCCTCCATTAACATCCTCATTACCAAGGATCTGAGGTCATTTTCTTGTGCTTCTGTTGTATGTGAGTTCTCCAGGTTGTTTTCTTTGGGATAGCTGGGAACTGGAGACGTCATGTTGTTTTGGGGGTTTTTGCGAATGCTTTTATGCTGTCCCTTAGGCATCTTGCCGTCTCTGTTTTTGTTGGGTAACTTCCAGAGTTGAGTGGAGGGAGTCTGATGATAGATTCACTTGTTTTCTCACGATTTCCGTAGGCTGGCAGCCCTGATACTTCACTGATGTGGATGGCAGGAGGTTATCCCTGTAGTTTTGGGCTCTCACCACCAGTGATCCTCAGCTCCCCTTTGCTGTGGGTCCTGCAATCGTTCTGGGTCTCTGAATGATCGTTGGGTCAGGCCAAGGTATCCACAACCTTTTGGGTCCCCTGCCAAGTCCAGCCAGGGATACTGGGCCTGAGCCACGCGTCGAGCTCAGCTAGTTTCTCAGGGCCTGAACCGTCTGCCACAGCAGGAGAGCTGCGACTGCATTGAGCAAGCACCTGGTGGAAGTGAGCGCTCTGCCCAGCTTGTGTCACCGCAGGAAAACCAAGGCTGCACTGAGCAAGCACCCAGGGTATAACTGAGCGCTCCGCCCAGCCCGCATCACAGCAGGAAAATTGCGGCAGCGCTGAGCAAGCACCTAGGGTAGAAGTGAGCACTTCGCCAGGCTTGCGTCACAGCAGGGAAACTGAGACCGCACTGAGGAAGCACCCAGGGTAGAAGCGAGTGCTCCGCCCAACTTTCATCGCAGCAGGCAAACCAAGGCTGCTCTGGGCAAGCACCCAGAGTATAACTGAGTGCTCCGCGCTGCTCGCGCTGGGCAAGCACCCGGAGTATAACTGAGCGCTCCACCCCGCTCAAGTCACAGCAGGAAAACTGCGTCTGCGCTGGGCAAGCACCCGGAGTATAACTGAGCGCTCCGCCCCGCTCGAGTCACAGCAGGAAAACTGCGTCTGCGCTGGGCAAGCACCCGGAGTATAACTGAGCGCTCCGCCCCGCTCGAGTCACAGCAGGAAAACTGCGTCTGCGCTGGGCAAGCACCCGGAGTATAACTGAGCACTCCGCCCTGCTCGAGTCACAGCAGGAAAACTGCGTCTGCGCTGAGCCGGAGCCCAGGGTAGAAGCCTGCACTCCGCCTAGCCTGCGTCACAGCAGGGGAGCTGCGCCTCTGGCAGAATAGCCTGCCGAGCCGAGCCAGCCTCTCCACAGCACAGCTCACTGAGCAAACCCAGGACTCCGGGCCGAACCGTCCGCTGAGTCCAGCCTGGGTCTCAAGGCACCACGCGACCCAAATCCTGTCCAGAGTCCCCTCTCCCGCAGCAACTCCCACCGTCCACCACACTAATCGCCTCCACTGGAAGGCTCTGAGCTGCAAACCTCAGCCACCGCCGCTGGCGCCGCTGGAGCCGCTGGAGCCGCTGGCGCTGCCGGAGCCACTGATGGCACTGCTGTCCTCACCGCCGCCGCTCTGATCCAAGAAAGTCCTCACTCCTCCCGTGTGCAGGGGCAGGCAGGTCCTCCGCACCCTGGTCCCTCCGAACTGTGGAGCACTTCTGCTGCTGTGGTATGGGGACCTTGGTGTTCCTGGCTCAGAAATCTGTGCAATTCCCTGAATTGTTCGCTGGAGCTTTCAAACACGGTCCACACTGCTCGCCGCCATCTTGGATCCCACCCATTGTCCATCTTCTGATGAACATCTCAAGTGGTTCCATTTCCTTGCTACTTTCAATAGTACAGCAATTAACATAGCGTAACCTCTTTGGTAGGATACAGAGCCCTTTGGGTATATATGTTCACGATAGCATAGCAAGGTCAAATGATTGGGGTTTTCCTCCCATTTTTCATTCATTATTTAATTCACCAAAGTCACATATATAAAATTAAACAACTTATGAATCTTGTAAGCTCACTTAGAGATCTAATAATGTTGAAACAAAAAGTGCACCAGCCAAGCATGCACAGTGGCAAACAAAAAAGAGATCTTGTCACAAACAAGGAGATGACAGACAGCTGAGCTTGGAAGTAGAGAGAAAGCTCATTTGCTAGTTTACTGTTTATAAGCTTAAACCCCCCGACCAATGCCATCTATAATTTGTTCATTTCACATAAACACTTAAAAATATCTAACATGTCATGTATGAGATCCTTGTTAGATTTAAAACTTTGAAAAATGCAGCTAGAAGATACACATGTAAACATGTCCGAAGGGCTTACTGTTAGCACCATGCTTCACTGTGGTCATTATACACATAACAGAAGCATAAACATGAACAGTTTAATGAATTTCTTCCTCACACAGTCGCAGAGGGCTCACCTAACTAAGGGGGAAATTGGTGCCATCTTCCCCTAATGACGAGATGATTCATATAACACACTTTGTAAACTTGTCACTTAATGTTTAGTGATATTTATGTCAAGGAGTAAAGTATTTTAAGTTTTATAATTCACCCACAGAAAACTAGCAGCAAGAATGAGTTTGTTTCTACTTCTGCTTTTTGACCAGGAAGCCAAAGGGAGATGATTTTATATATTTTAATTTAATTCTAATTATTTTAATGTCTTACAATAGTCCTCCATTTTGTTGTTGCTGGCAACCCATCATATCCAAGGATTAAAGTGCCCATTTTCCCCTGTCCTAAGAGTTTCAAAGTTAAGTCCAAGTTTTCAAATCTAACTTAAGAAATCACTCAAAAGATATGGGTTGCCAAGGCTATATTATATGCAACAATGCCCACTGTGACGAAATGTGAATGAAAAATGCATCCCTCGTGTATTGTGAAGAGACAATATTACACTTCAAAGTGACTTGTGGGTAGTATCCAGGTAAAGTGTATCAAATGATATTTTCCCATGTAGGAAACAAGGTATGACGGCCTGCATCAATTTTTTTTTTACTATTGATTCTTTTGCATTTTTGAAATATTTATTTTACTCTGAAAATTTTAACTTTTAATGTCAATTTTTATGAGTACTTAATTGGAAAGAAAACCATTTGCCATTGATTAGTTTTCTTTCTTCTACTGTGATTTGCCAGCAGAATTTTATTCATTTGTAGTGTTATTGGATGAGATTAGTGAAACTGAAATCTTCAGTTGCCAAATATTTTTCATAGAAATCAACACTCACAATTCATGCAAAAGGCAAAGTAGGGGGAAAAAATAAACCCTCTCCATGTCAATAGGGTTATTAACCTAGCAAATGGCAGCTTCACTTTAATTATTTGACTGTAGAATTTTCCGTTTCAATTTTTTTGTTAGCATGTCCTGGTGATCATAAAAAGTAATAGTATAAAATTCTTAACATATGTGCTTTAGATAAATGAGTTAACTGTTCAAAGTCTTTTGTGTAATCTTATGAAAAATATGTTTTATTATTAATATGGAAGTAATTAGCATAGAAATTTTCTTTTGTTAAAGTGCTACTTTTTAGTTCAAATTATTATATGTTTGCAATCTCAAATTTCCTTTTATTATTCAAAATATACTTAATTGAAAAAAAGAATAATAAAAAGTACTTTATAAAACACATTCAGGAATAATTATGTACAAAATGCTTTCCAATCATTAATAAATATCAAGTAAAAGACTGCATATTTCAAAATACACTCACCATATACATCTGCCCCTTTATGCTTGCATCTAGCTGGTTTTCTCTACTTCCATGC